>NC_133121.1:27028180-29582987 GCF_033568475.1 Henckelia pumila | reverse complement strand
CAAAAATAAAATTTTAACATATTAAAATTAATTTTTAATAAAAATATAATTTTTCCCGCGGGCCGCCCGGGACACTCCCGGGCCGGCCCGCACCCGGGGCGCGGGCCGGGGGCAGCCCGGCTGCCCCCTTAGGGCAGCGACTCTCGCTGCCCTGGCGGCGCTTGGTGCCGCCGCTGGGCGGCGCTGTGCGTCGCCCTGGGCGGCGCCGTGCGTCGCCCTGGGCAGCGCCGAGCGCTGCCCTGGGCGGCGCCGTGCGCCCCCTTTGGGCGGCGACGGTCGCCGCCCTGGGCGGCGCCGTGCGCCTCCCCCGGGGGCAGCGACCATCGCCGCCCCCTCCGGGCAGCGATCCAATCGCTGCCCGGGTTTTGCCCCGAAAAAAAAAATTTTATTTAAAAATATTTATTTTGTTTCAAAAACCGAGACTCAAAAATTTTGTACAATTGATTAATTCAATCGTTTGATCTGAGCAACCTGGCTTTGATACCACTGTTGGAAAAACTGGCGGTCAGATCAATCACGATTGTTACCCGGTGCAGCGGAAGTTTAAAAATTTTTATCATGGAACAATTCCATGGTGTGGGTATCAACCATTCAACGATTAAATTATTGTGTGTGTAAAATTCAAATAACAATTAATTAAATTTTACCTTCAATCTCGAAGCGAGATTAATGGACACCACACAGATTTCTCTGCGCTTCTTGTATCTCCCAGGAACTGATGAACTCCTTCAATCAGGTCCACGTATGGGGTTTAAATCCCTCTGATAGATTGCACTAGAAAATCTATCAGAAGTTTTCTGCGAAGAGATTAAACGAATCTGATTCGTTATTCCTGACTGCGATTCAAAATCACAGACCGAAATTTTCTCTGACAGAGTGGGAGTGTTCGGCCGAAACTTTTATGAGAGAGGGGCTAGGGTTCGAAATTTTTGCTCTCAAAATAATGACCTGTTGTGTGTAATTTCTGTACTGCAATAACTTATTTATAATGCAGGCCACTAACACCTTAGGGCCCATTAGTCATAAGCTAGGGCCCGACAAGCAAAGCCCGCACGTTCAGAAATTAATATTAAATTCATCGTGACTCCGATTGATGAACCGATTTCACCAATGTGCACAGAAACCATTTCTGCACATTTTAAAGTCAAAATAAATTTTCCTGAATCCGAATTCAGTGGTTTCCAAAAATGTCCATCCCTATGTCATTTTAGGAAATCCTACTCCCTTACTCTTATTTAAGAAGTCCAACTCCTTAGTTCATTAAATTTAACTCTTTAAATTTAACTATCTCAACGGGGATTAAAACTCCATTACACTGTGTGACCCTCAATGGTTCAGGGATACAGCTAGCCGTGGGCTCACAACTCCTTGTGACTCGGAACAACACTTTCCGACTTGCCCAACGAATCAAGGTAAAGCGCCTAGCAACATCGCCCCATGATTCCCTAGGTATCACTGATAGTGCCTACAAGAACCAGTAGATTTTGGTTAGCGTACAGTACGGTCCCTTCATCCATATATCCCGATCGAATCAACAACCATTGGTATATCGAGAGTCGCTCAAGATTCGATAACTATGCAATGCATCTTGAAGATCAAATTAGTGACATCGCATGTGCTACTAAGAAACCATTTCTTAAATCACATCAAGTACTCTGGCCAGAGATTTGTCACACTAATATCTCCTCAGATCGCATAGGATATCCACACTCGCAAGTATGTGGTGAATCCTTGACAACAATTCATTGACTCCTATATGTGTCGTAACTGTACCCAATCTCGACACCTGATGACCCCCATAGAGTCGGTAAACGAGTCAAAGCAAAGCACTAGCATATAGAGTCTCCATGATGTTTCAAGTCGTAAGGACTAATGGTGTACAACCAAAACCGCGGACTTTATCCACTCGATAAGTGATAACCACTTGGAAAGTCCGGATAGGGTAGTTCGATTATTCATCCTATGAATATCCATTTGCATGCTTCGAACATCTCCATGTTCCCTACCAATGAAACGTGGTACTCCGCATCGCAAATGCTAGTCTCAAACTCGAGCGATCCTTATCCTTATTCTCGGACGGCTCAATCGACTAGGAACGGTTTTAGAATATACAGTGACTATAAGATGTATTTCATGATAGACATCCCCATGTTCTACCACATCTTACATACACTATAGTATATTCAAGGTCTTTATCAAAACAACAATAGTATATCACAATATAACAATATGAAGTAATATAAAGTCATTGCCATTAATAAAAGTGTAAATAATATTAAACAAAAGATTGTTTATACAAAGAGTCATCAAAGCCCATAGCCACACAGTTGGCTCACTGGGCACCCACTCTTACAAGATAAGTTTCAACACCAACAACTAAAAATCACAACCGCTTCTGAGTTTTCAAAATACACCGTCAGTTTAGCGTGAACATGTGTGTGTGTGTCATGCTATTCGAGTTACATACAACTTCAAAAGAATCTGTCCTACGATTGCTTAGCGACCTATGACAAATTAGTGCAAGTGTCACAACCAAGTACTCCTTTATCCCAACAATTTATAACAAAAACACAACTTTCTTGAGATAAATTACGCACCTCCGGATTTTGCACCCGGTTCTTCTTAAGCCACAATAATTACCCGCAAACTTAGTTATAACTTTGACAGGATTATAATTTCAATCCCCTCGTCTATAGCCCGGATGTAGCTACAATCCCATTAAACCCGCAACTTAGCCATGGAAAAATGATTAGAATTTCAATCACTTTGCAAGCCCGGATGGAATTGTTATTTTATTTTAAAAATTTCAAAATTTTAACCCCATGTAATCCGCATACTTAGTAAAGAACAAGTGATTAGGATTTCAATCCCTTGCTCGTAATCCGGATGGATTTAATTTTATTTTCACAAAGATTGTCATAAAAAAATTTTAACAAGTGCGCTCAAGATCATACATTCAATGTCGGAAAATCATTTAGGACTCAAAAGACACTATCACGATCAACAAACAACTATTTCCGTGAAATGGTCAATAAAACACAAATATCATCAAATACATCTCTGCACTTCACTAATCTAGCATGTGTGCTTAGAAATTATTCACGGTTCAACCAACAGTTTCTTATGTCCAATCAAAAGAAACAATTTTCACAAAAACAATTTTAACTACTTCATATTCATAGGCTAACAGTCATCATCCTACTTATGCACAAAAACCAAATACTAACACAACGACATGATATGCAAACAAACTATATGCAACACAAACACAAAACATAATGTAATAAACGCTAGTATACCCCTCATACTTATCCAAAGCATTGCCCTCAATGCTCTAAAAACAATTAACAGAATGCAAAAATGAACAAACAAATGCAATATAAACAAAACACAATGTAAACAAAAATAACACTCCCCTGGTTTATGCTTCGTTCTTTTCCTCCATCTGTAGAACTCCAACAGTAACTCTTCTTAGCAGGACCACAAACTGCACAAATAAAGGCAACGGGTAAGGCGTAGGAGCAACAAAAAATAATAAAAAGAAAAAAAACAATAAAAAGTAAGAAAACACTGGGTTGCCTCCCATTCAGCGCTAAAGTTATAGTCTATAGCCCGACTATGCAGAAGCCACCATCAAAGAGCGGCTGCCACCCATAGTAAGAATCATACGACTCTACGTATGGGTCTTGATTTTCTTCACCCTCAATCTTGGCGTGATATTGACTTTGTAAGCTCGTCGGTCTAGCAATACTTGTCATGAGCTAAAAATTTTGGAAAGAGATTCCGACTCTAGGTTGAAGCTCATGGAGGATGTAATATTTTGGAGGTGGCGTCAATGGCAAGAATGAATCTTCTAATGATGTGTATGTAAAGTCCATTGACAAGGTCAAATCTGTCGCCTTGGAAATTTATTCCTCCTCCACTGTCACTTTTGACTCCTCTTTACATGAAGGTTCCTCAAAAATTATTTTCTCTCGATCTAGCGCAATGACTTCTTTCTCTTGACAGATCTTAGAAAATGATTCTATAAAACGCTCAATCTGCTCATCCAAGAGAATCAAAGAGTTGATGCGGCTTTATAAGATATTATTTATCTTTGTCTGATATCGCACAATGTTCTCCAACTGAGCCACATGATCATCCTCAAAATGCCCGATAAACTCTTCTTGATACTCCGGTGGTTAGTTCGCAAAATTTTTGGAGTTGAATTCTGGAGGATATTGGTGACTCCAACCCTGCAGTGAAGGATCACAATGCCAATGGTAGTCGAAATCCGTCATATCATTTAACAGGTGCATCGCACTGTTATCATCTCTTATGAACAAGTGACTGCCAGTGGCTAAAGCTCCATAATCTACCCAACGTCTTGTTGGCTCATCCAAACCACCATAGAAAATCTGAGTTAGCTTGTAGTGCGAAAAATCATGGCATCAAAATCTGTTTGCCAAATAATTGAATCTCCCCCAAGAAGCATAGAATGGCTCCGAGTATTGTTGGCCAAAACTTGTGAATACCCGTCTATGATCCATATCAAAGCACCTCACAAGTAAAAAAAATTAAAATTGAAATAAAGAATTAAACAGATGCAAGAAAAAAAATGTCTAGTCTCAAGCAAATAATCTATCCTAATATTAACTAAACAGTCCCCGACAACGACGCCAAAAACTTAACCGCTTAATTCGGTATTTACTAGCAAGTGCACTAGGTCAAGTAATAGTAAAGTGGACAGAGAGTCCAAGTATCGACCCCACAGGTATTGTTGTCAATTCTCAAGAATTAATTATTGTACGTAATCTAGACAAAAATAATAAAAAAGGATGCAACAAATTAAATAAAAATTTAATTTCTAAAAATAAAAAATAACTGAAATATAAATATAATTAAATTGGGACAACCAAGACACACGCAGGTACCGAAAAAATCATGTAACATGTAGCCGATTCAGGACTCAGATTTAATTTTAGATTATGGGAATTCTCCTAACTTGTTCAAAGGTCTATTTCTAGAACAATCAAACCTACTCAAATATTGACGGATTAATTTTTCGTAATTCTAATCAAATTTGAGTGCATTAAATATTTGTGAAAATTCAGTTTTCACCTAAAACCGCACACTGAAACTGAATTCTATTTCTAGTCGGTTTTACCATGTGTTGATTATTAAAGTGATCAAAATCAATCCCTCCTCTGTCGACTTGGAACCGATTAACATGCAAGCAAACAGTTGAACAGACTATCAACAAGACAAATATAAATCTAACAATCAATAAAATAAAATCAAGTCTGAAAAATCCCAAATAAACATTCAAGTTTTCTACGTGAATTTGTTCGGCCCAATCACGCCGTCTGGTTTGAAGAAAATCTACTCAATAATTGAAAATATATTTCAAAAATGAAAAGAAGAAGAAGAAATGAAGAAAAACTCTAAAGAAGATGGAGCAGATCTTCAATCTCCCAGCCTCCTAGCCTCCTCACGATCTCTGCGTTTGGAACCCTTTTTTCACATCTAACAATCTCCTATTTATATGTCTTTGAAAGCCCATAAAATAAAACCCGGAAAGATAAGGTTTTTAATTCCCGAAAATATAATTTTTTCTGATCCGCGATCGCTCGCTCGAGCGGGCGAAACATGCGCTCGAGCGAGCAACTTTCGGTCCCAATTCTTAAAATTCTGCGATATGCACGTACCCCGTGCCAGATCCGTGCCTGGGTGGGCCGTGCATACCCACTTTTCAGCGCGCAGTTTTCTTGATAAAATCATATATTGATTTTTAGCCGTTGGATCGAGCTGAAATTTGGACAGCAGTTTCAAAACATCTTGAAATTCATTTTGAACAGTATAGATTGGATTTTGTTCTTTCTATCATTAAAAATGAATTTTTGACCATTGCTTCTCCGTAATTCATTCTTTCGAAAATCCATTTTCCTACAAAATTAACCCGGAGAGTGAAATGCACACATATGAAATAAATCACAATAAAAACACATAAAACACAATGAGACAATACAAATTCATGCAAAATAGACATAAATATAACATAAAATAATGCAAACAAAATGCACTTATCAAGTTGTAACAACCAAAGAAATAAAGAGGAATGATGGCTCTTTATGGGAATTATTGGCCATGAATGGGAGGCCTTTTAGTTTATATTTTCAGCCTATAAGTAGTGGCCAAATTCTGAATGAAGATCACACCCAAAAACTACAATTCTCGAGCACCAACCTACTATCATTTTCGGTTTTCTTGAGCTCCAGTTTGCTGCCATTTTTGGCTAAGTAGAGGTTGCTGAATTCTATCCATATATCAGAGTTCTTATATAGCTTGATTCCCTACAAAATTTGAAGCACAATAGAAACATTTCGAAGCTCAGAAATCTGCTCATTGTCGATCTTCAAGGCTGACCAAAAAGCTCGGAACTCAGCATCGTTTCGAACAAAGTTTCTGTCCAAATTTCGAGCAGATTGCTGTCCAAAATTCAAGTAGACTTACTGCCCAAGTTCCAGCAAACTTTCCATTCAAGTTTTGAACAATCACCTACAGCAACCTAAGACGGAAAGCTATCCGAAGTTGATCCAAGAAGAAGCGTCAAAGTCGATCGAGGAACTGCATTTTTCTGTCCAAAACCGAGCAACATAGTTTCCTTAAGATCGAGCAGATTCTATCTTGAACCTAGTTTGAGATTTGCTCGAGTTCGAGGCTCTCCAACAACGTCTACTCCTACACGATTTTCTTGGAAAATCAAATATGGTAAGTGGGCTTTCATAGTTCTATTGTGTGATATAAGTCTTTACACTTATATTAATTCTTGAGTGAGTTTAAGCTTTATAAAAATAAATTACATATGCTTTTGAAAATTCGATCGGCATGATACGTATATCCGTTTCACTTTGATATGTTATTTGTTGTGTAGTAACCCAGATTTCATTTTAAGATAATAATATGATAATCATGAATTTATGTGCAGCTAGGGAATATGACCAGCTAGGGAAATTGGAGCAGCTAGGGAATATGAGAAGTTAGGGAAATTGGAGCAGCTAGGGAATATGTGCATCTAGGGAAATTTGAGTAGATAGGGAAACATGAGCAGCTAGGGAATCTGCTGCTAGGGATTTTACGTCTAAGGATTCTTTAGCTAGGGAGTTCTCTTGCTAGGGGTTCTGCTGTTAGGGAGTTCTCCTGCTAGGTATTCTACAGCTAGGGAATTCTGCTGCTAGGGAATTTCGTTAATAAGTAAGTTTGAAAAGATAGGGAATCCCGACCTGCTGCTAGGGAATCCCGAACTGCTATTATGGAAGCCCGAACCCTCAAGGACAGGCAGGCAGGTGCGTGGACGCTTGCATGAGTGACAGCTGGCGCCTAAGCATGAGGTGTCAAAAATGGTAATGACTCAGCTCAAGAATTTGATACGTGGCATGCATACAGGAGCTCGGACGTCTCGACATTGGCTCGAGAATCCCGAACACCCCAGATTTTTTGTCTATAAATAGGAGCTGAGGGTTGAGATATATTCACACCACTTCCATCTCACTTCATATTTTTGCTCGGGAAGGAGTAGCTCGGGAGTTCGGGAAAGAGTAGCTCGGGAGCTCGGGAGGGAAGAGCTCGGGGTCGGGCTTAAGACCAGGTCGGGTCGGGCTTTGACCTAGGACAGCTAGGGGTTGTCTTTTTCCAGCTTAGTTCAGACTTCGGTGTTATGTACGTATACATTGACTGAGATTTCCAGCGAGTATTCATATTTATATGTTGCATTTACTTGGAATTATTATATGGCATGATATATGATTTACCGCTGTGGGGACCCGGGTTGCTAATCTGATCTTAGGAAAATTTATTATCATTAACAATTAATCAAGTACACAAAGGATATAAAGAACCAAGAGCTTAAAAATATTTTTTTTTTTTAAAACTACAGTGTCTCGCTCGAAAAGATTTCAAACTTCTCACCATATAGATAATGTCGCCATATCTTCAATGCAAAGACAATAGCGGCAAGCTCCAAATCATGGATAGGATATCGAGTCTCGTGTGGCTTTAACTGTCTTGAAGCATAAGCAATAACATGCCCTCGCTGCATAAGCACACAACCCAAACCCTTGTGAGAAGCATCACAGTATACTACAAAATCACCCGTACCTGATGGAATCGTCAAGACAGGTGCACTTGTAAGCCTTTTCTTTAACTCCAAGAAACTCATTTCACAAGCTTCAGTCCAGACATACGGCTTATTTTTCTGTGTCAATTGCGTAATAGGCTTTGCAATGCTAGAAAAATCTCTGATAAAGCGTCTATAATAACCTGTCAAGCCCATAAAACTCCGTATTTCTGGCACTGATGTAGGTCTAGGCCAATTCAAAATAGCCTCGACCTTGCTTGGATCCACTGAAATCCCATCACCTGAAATAATATGCCCAAGAAACACAACTTTCTGCAACCAAAATTCACATTTCGATAACTTGGCATATAATTTCTCATTTCTCAACGTCTGTAAAATGATTCTGAGATGTTCAGCATGATCATCCACATTCTTGGAATATATCAAGATATCATCAATGAAGATAATGATAAAATCATCTAAATATTTCTGAAATACCTGATTCATCAATCCCATAAATATTGCAGGAGCATTGGTTAAACCAAAAGGCATGACGATGAATTCATAATGTCCATACCTTGTTCTGAAAGCAGTTTTTGGAATATCTTCATCTCGTACTCTCAGTTGATGATATCCGGATCGTAAATCAATCTTAGAATAGATAGCTGAACCCTGTAGCTGGTCAAACAAATCATCTATTCTAGGCAGTGGATATTTATTCTTGATTGTTACCTTGTTCAATTGACGATAATCGATGCATAAGCGCATTGAACCATCTTTCTTTCGTACAAACAGTACCGGAGCGCCCCAAGGTGAAACGCTCGGCCTAATGTACCCTTTGGCCAATAAATCTTCCAGCTGATCCTTCAACTCCTTCAATTCAATAGGTGCCATTCTGTAAGGAGCTTTGGATATTGGTTGCGTACCTGGTATTAAATCAATGCTGAAATCTATCTCTCGGACTGGAGGTAAACCAGGAATTTCATCAGGAAATACATCAGCAAATTCATGTACAACTGGAATATCTGTTACTGCTGGACTGGATTTCAATACATCGACTGCATAAATAAGAAATCCTTCTGCACCTCTCTGTAATAACCGGATCATAGATAATACAGATATCAAAGGGATCTTGGCTCGAGAACCCTTACCGTAGAATTTCCATTCAGATGCCATTTCTGGTCTAAATCGAACCACTTTCTGGAAACAATCTACAGTTGCCCTGTACTTGGTTAACATGTCTATACCAACATTACAATCAAAATCTGATAATCCAAGTACGATACAATCTATATCAATCACATTCCCGTCATATTGCAATGCACAATTTCGAATCATTCGTACAGATATAATACCTTCACCCAAAGGTGAAGAAATAGAAACAACAGTAGGCAATGGCTCAGATGATAACGAATGCATCATAACAAATTTTTCAGAGATGAATGTATGTGATGCACCTGTATCTATCAAAACATAGGCAGGATAACCATAAATAAAGCAGTTACCTGCTATGACATCGTCAGGTGCTGCCTGAGCCTGTTCCTCAGTAAGTGAAAATACTCGAGCCTGTTGTCTAGGAGGTTGAGTCACAGTCTGGCTTCCTCCTACTCTGGTCTGTTGCTGAGGTTTTTGAGGCTGGAATGAATGCACTGATTGCCTTTCCGCCTGCGGTGCTGGTCGAGAAGAACTTTCACCCATAGCTCGTTGAGGACATACTTTGGCATAGTGACCTGGTTGGCGACAAATATTGCAATTACCTGACATACCTTTGCACTGATCGATAGCATGTCGTCCACCACACTTACCACAAAACACTCCTGATTCACCAGTTATCTGACCTGTACCAAACTGTCTCTGTCCACTAGAACTGGAAGAACTACTACCTGCCCGCTTAAACTGTTTCCCTTTAGGCTTGAAACTAGAATCCTTTCTACCACTGCTTCCTCCCTCAAATCTGGGAGATGGTTGCTAAAACTGTGGCGGATTCTGTGGAACTGATGCTGATACAAGCTGTGGAAATGGCTGGGGAATGAACGGTGTTCCTCGTTGTCGTAATATACCTGCTTCTGCTCCCTTAGCTTTGTTCAAAGCATCAGCAAAAGTATTTGGTCGTCCACTATTCACCAACGTAAACACATCGGGATTAAGGCCATTGATAAACTGATCTGCCATGGCTTCATCAGTAGCTGCTATATGTGGTGAAAACTTCAAAAGACTTGAAAATTTGGCCACATACTCTTCAATATTCAAATTACCTTGCCTTAGATTGGCAAATTCAGCACCCTTATCCTTCCTGTAGGAAACTGGAAAGAAACGTTGATAGAACTCAGTTTTAAAGACAGTCCAGGTGATAATCGTACATCGTTGTTCTAATGCCCGTTTTGTAGTAATCCACCAACTTTTAGCAACATCGTGAAGTTGATGTATTATCAGTCGGATACGACGATCACCGATATAGTCGAGTGATTCAAACAGTTGTTCTATATCTTCAAGCCAATTTTCACAATCAACTGAGTTTTCTGTTCCTTTCAATTTTGGCGGTTTGAATGACTGAAATCGCTTCAAAAAAGTCTCCATTGGAGTAGCAGTAGGATCCAACGGATCAGCAAATTTACTACCCTGTGCATTCTGGGGTTCAACAGCTGGCGGTGGTACTGGTGCTGGTTCAGCTGGAGGAACCACTAATGGCTGTCTAATGGTCGGTGCTTTGTGGGGATGCATATCTGATTGTCAAACAGATTAGTGCATAAACAATATCATATGCAGCAAGTTATTCCATCCTTCTCTGATAAGCATTCTCATGCATTCTCATGAGAATTCAGGTTCTGACTGAGGATAATCTGGAATACAATTGCATATATAGCATGCAGTAGCAATGAAAGCACATAATCATGCAATCATATAAATCTTGCAATATAAAGCATGCTAGCATATAGTGCACATAATCAGATACAACATGTAATCTCATGTGATATCAACAATCAGACAGACTCAATCTACCCCGCTCATCAACTTCTATCTAAATCCAGAAACTTATGCTTTGATACCACCTGTTGTGGGGACCCGGGATGCTAATTTGATCTTAGGGCAATTTATTATCATTAACAATTAATCAAGTACACAAAGGATATAAAGAACCAAGAGCTTAAAAAAAAATATTATTTTTTTTAAAAACTACAGTGTCTCGCTCGATCGGCGAAAGTTGCCCGATCGAGCGAGCTCAAACTAGAAGCTCTCGGGTCCAGGGATCTTGGCCTCGCTCGATCGGTGAATTTCTACCGATCGAGCGGCAACAAAACTCGATTTCTCTGCCTTGAAAAATAAGGGCCTCGCTCGATCGGTGAACTTCAGCCGATCGAGAGGGCTCCAAACTCAGAAAATTCTGCTGCAACATTTTGCTGTCAATGAGGAAACATAAAACCATAATCTCTTGTACAAGCTACCAAATAAGATACATGCTATCTAACAACATCTTATAAGATTCCATACACAAGATACACAAACTATCATGTATTCAACCACAATATACAATGTTCTTGTATCATTTCTAGCATGGTTCATCAACTCAAAGTACATGTCGTGCTGCTAAAACTCGTGTCCTCACATGCTAAGACTCTATTTCGAGCTATCCCTGTCTTTTCTGACCAGCTCCTGCCCCACCTATTGACATGCACACATACAAAACAAAGCAATAGCGGATACCTCCGGTGAGAATAAAATCCCAGTATAAACAACATAAAGCGCGAGATAATAAACGTGAATGCAATGCATATGGCAAAAGAGGCTATCAAGCTGATATCAATCGAATATAAGTTCTTTGGGATCCCGAGGTAATAAAATCTTTAACGAACACCAACTCACCCAATCGAGGTGAAGTTAAATACTTTATTTCCTCTGAGTTTGGTGCAACTATAGTGAGTCTTCTGGCTCTGGAAGTAAGTCTACAATCCGTGCCACTCAACTACAGCCCTCCAAACGTCATATGCACTCTAGGCTTTTCAACCCTCTGTTCTTTTCAGGCTGGAGTTCAAGATGAATGCAACATGTTTTGTATGCATTAAATGCTATAAAACATCTTGAACAACTAATCACATAAGCATGTAAAGCAATCAAAGCATCTAATCACATAAAATACATAATCAACCAAGTATGTGATTAACAAGGGAATACTCGAAACAATAACTATTTCGAGTGTTCTATCCCATCTGGATTCACTGTCATTTATACCTTTAGATAGCATGTCTGAAAGTACTTTAAATCTGCAATGACATCAATGATAAATCATATCAAAAGGTTGCTCAATTTCTCAACTCAATCTCAAGTGCAATGCTAGCAAACCTTGCTTCAACTTTGTCACGGTTCGAAGACTACTTCTAGAGTCGTCAATCTTCGAATGAAAGCTGAGAAATAACATATCAAATAACTAATAAGATCAGATGCAACTCAAACCATGCTCCTTTTAATCAATAATATCAAAGTCTTGACATTTTGCGAATCGACGGCGTAATGGCTACAAACCGGCAATCTAAACAATATCACAATCGATCCAACAATCCATATAACTCATTATCTCTAACATATCATCACACATAACTTGAAAATCATCATAATCAGATATGATAGGGTTCGAATTTTGCTTGCTAAAATAGTATAAAATCCGAACGATAGTCTTTTCCAAACCGTCTGCGAATTCACAACCGATACTAGCTCCATCACATATATAGTCAAAAAGAATATCAACCCATCTTCAACATAAAAATAAAGTATAAGAAAACTCAATAAAAGTTGCACCAAAACGAAGGTCTCGGAGCGGTGATCGCAGATATATATTTATCTGGAATTTCTGACAACCGGAGCGTGAGTTATCGAAGCTTTTAAGAGATAAAAATGGAGTCTTGGGGTTTCAGCCGTTCTTCCTTTTCTTCTGATGCTTCACGTTGGAATCAGATATATTAAAGGTAAGTTGAGATATATATTATCCAAATTGCAATTTAGTCCCTGAACTTTTGGCTATTTACATTTTAGTCCCCGGAAAAGCGATTTAATTCAATTTCAATCCTTATTCATTTAAGAATATTAGAATTTAATTATAAACTCTAAATATTCCCTAATTAAATATTCTCGGATTAAAATAAAATAATCTCGGGCCTTACATTTCTTCCCCACTAAGACATGAGTTCGTCCTCGAAATCATAAGCAAGCTGTATAGACAATCTGTATACACATAAGATAAGGAAATAACATAAAGCAGAATAAGAACTCACATCAATGAAACAACTCTGGAAATCTCTATCTCATGTCTGACTCAGTCTCCCAAGTCGCTTCTTCTGTGCCATTTCGACTCCACTGAACTTTGACTAGCTGAATTGTCTTATTTCTGAGCTGTTTATCTTTGCGATCAAGAATCTGAATAGGCTGCTCAAAATAACTGAGAGTCTCGTCAAGTTCAGCTTCATCAGACTGAAGAATATGGGAAGGATCAGGCTGATACTTCCATAGCATAGAGACATGGAATACGTCATGAATACCAGACAAATATGGAGGAAGAGCGAGTCGATAAGCAAGATCGCCTATCTTCTCGATAATCTCATATGGACCAATAAAACGTGGAGATAACTTTCCTCTCTTGCTAAATCTGACTGTACCTCTAAACGGAGAAATCTTCAAGAAAACTCTGTCTCCCTGATCAAAAGATAGAGGTCGTCGTCTGATATTTTCATATTTTGCTTGTCTGTCTTGAGCTGTTTTCATTCTTTTCTGTATAAGCTTTACTTTTTCAGTCATTTCTCGGATCATATCTGGCCCAACATCTGGTACGTCTGAGATATCATCCCAATACAACGGTGATCTGCATTTCTTTCCGTACAATGCTTCAAAAGGAGCCATCTCAATGCTCGTCTGATAGCTGTTATTATAAGAGAATTCTGCAAGTGGTAATGAATCTTGCCAACTAGTACCAAAATCTAGTACTACAGCTCTCAACATATCCTCAAGTGTCTGGATAGTCCGCTCTGACTGTCTGTCTGTTTGAGGATGATAAGCTGTACTCAGATGCAATTGAGTACCAAGAGCTTGTTGCAAGCTATGCCAAAAGTGTGATGTAAATCTAGGGTCTCGATCTGAAACGATAGATTTAGGCACACCATGCAATCTTACCACTTCTCTGACGTAGATTTCTGCCATCTGATCATGTCTGTACGTCATTCTGTACGGAATAAAACATGCTGATTTCGTCAAACGATCAATAATCACCCAAATGGCATCGCACCCTTTGGATGAACGTGGTAGCTGTGTAACGAAATCCATGGAAATGTGATCCCATTTCCATTCTGGAACTGATAGACTCTGCAATAGACCACCTGGTTTCTTTCTTTCTGCTTTTACCTGTTGGCAATTCAAACATTTAGACACAAAATCTGTGACATTTGCTTTCATCTGTTTCCACCAATACTGTGTCTTCAGATCATTATACATTTTCCTGCCACCAGGATGAATACTGAATCGACTGTTGTGAGCCTCTTTCAATATCTGCTGTTTCAAGTCTGAAACATCTGGAACAACAAGTCTGTTATTCACATATAAAACATCATCAGCACTAACCTGATATTCAGATTGATGACCAGATCTAACCATAGCAATAGAATTCTGAATATTCTGATCCTCTTTCTGTGCTTCTTTGATTCTAATTAACAGTTCTGGCTCAGCTCTTATAGCACAAACACGAATAGGTCGCATATCTGTTTCAAATATTAATCCAGAAATACAACAATCTTCCACCAATTGAGATACACCTATCGTAGACAAGGATAAAGAACATACCTTTCTACTTAAGGCGTCTGCAGCTGCATTAAATTTCCTGGATAATATTTAATCTCTCAATCAAAATCTTTCAGTAAATCAAGCCATCTACACTGTCTCATATTCAATTCTGATTGCGAAAACATATATTTTAAACTTTTGTGATCCGAAAAGATTTCAAACTTCTCACCATATAGATAATGTCGCCATATCTTCAATGCAAAGACAATAGCGGCAAGCTCCAAATCATGGATAGGATATCGAGTCTCGTGTGGCTTTAACTGTCTTGAAGTATAAGCAATAACATGCCCTCGCTGCATAAGCACACAACCCAAACCCTTGTGAGAAGCATCACAGTATACTACAAAATCACCCGTACCTGATGGAATCGTCAAGACAGGTGCACTTGTAAGCCTTTTCTTTAACTCCAAGAAACTCATTTCACAAGCTTCAGTCCAGACATACGGCTTATTTTTCTGTGTCAATTGCATAATAGGCTTTGCAATGCTAGAAAAATCTCTGATAAAGCGTCTATAATAACCTGTCAAGCCCATAAAACTCCGTATTTCTGGCACTGATGTAGGTCTAGGCCAATTCAAAATAGCCTCGACCTTGCTTGGATCCACTGAAATCCCATCACCTGAAATAATATGCCCAAGAAACACAACTTTCTGCAACCAAAATTCACATTTCGATAACTTGGCATATAATTTCTCATTTCTCAACGTCTGTAAAATGATTCTGAGATGTTCAGCATGATCATCCACATTCTTGGAATATATCAAGATATCATCAATGAAGATAATGATAAAATCATCTAAATATTTCTGAAATACCTGATTCATCAATCCCATAAATACTGCAGGAGCATTGGTTAAACCAAAAGGCATGACGATGAATTCATAATGTCCATACCTTGTTCTGAAAGCAGTTTTTGGAATATCTTCATCTCGTACTCTCAGTTGATGATATCCGGATCGTAAATCAATCTTAGAATAGATAGCTGAACCCTGTAGCTGGTCAAACAAATCATCTATTCTAGGCAGTGGATATTTATTCTTGATTGTTACCTTGTTCAATTGACGATAATCGATGCATAAGCGCATTGAACCATCTTTCTTTCGTACAAACAGTACCGGAGCGCCCCAAGGTGAAACGCTCGGCCTAATGTACCCCTTGGCCAATAAATCTTCCAGCTGATCCTTCAACTCCTTCAATTCAATAGGTGCCATTCTGTAAGGAGCTTTGGATATTGGTTGCGTACCTGGTATTAAATCAATGCTGAAATCTATCTCTCGGACTGGAGGTAAACCAGGAATTTCATCAGGAAATACATCAGCAAATTCATGTACAACTGGAATATCTGTTACTGCTGGACTGGATTTCAATACATCGACTGCATAAATAAGAAATCCTTCTGCACCTCTCTGTAATAACCGGATCATAGATAATACAGATATCAAAGGGATCTTGGCTCGAGAACCCTTACCGTAGAATTTCCATTCAGATGCCATTTCTGGTCTAAATCGAACCACTTTCTGGAAACAATCTACAGTTGCCCTGTACTTGGTTAACATGTCTATACCAACATTACAATCAAAATCTGATAATCCAAGTACGATACAATCTATATCAATCACATTCCCGTCATATTGCAATGCACAATTTCGAATCATTCGTACAGATATAATACCTTCACCCAAAGGTGAAGAAATAGAAACAACAGTAGGCAATGGCTCAGATGATAACAAATGCATCATAACAAATTTTTCAGAGATGAATGTATGTGATGCACCTGTATCTATCAAAACATAGGCAGGATAACCATAAATAAAGCAGTTACCTGCTATGACATCGTCAGGTGCTGCCTGAGCCTGTTCCTCAGTAAGTGAAAATACTCGAGCCTGTTGTCTAGGAGGTTGAGTCACAGTCTGGCTTCCTCCTACTCTGGTCTGTTGCTGAGGTTTTTGAGGCTGGAATGAATGCACTGATTGCCTTTCCGCCTGCGGTGCTGGTCGAGAAGAACTTTCACCCATAGCTCGTTGAGGACATACTTTGGCATAGTGACCTGGTTGGCGACAAATATTGCAATTACCTGACATACCTTTGCACTGATCGATAGCATGTCGTCCACCACACTTACCACAAAACACTCCTGATTCACCAGTTATCTGACCTGTACCAAACTGTCTCTGTCCACTAGAACTGGAAGAACTACTACCTGCCCGCTTAAACTGTTTCCCTTTAGGCTTGAAACTAGAATCCTTTCTACCACTGCTTCCTCCCTCAAATCTGGGAGATGGTTGCTAAAACTGTGGCGGATTCTGTGGAACTGATGCTGATACAAGCTGTGGAAATGGCTGGGGAATGAACGGTGTTCCTCGTTGTCGTAATATACCTGCTTCTGCTCCCTTAGCTTTGTTCAAAGCATCAGCAAAAGTATTTGGTCGTCCACTATTCACCAACGTAAACACATCGGGATTAAGGCCATTGATAAACTGATCTGCCATGACTTCATCAGTAGCTGCTATATGTGGTGAAAACTTCAAAAGACTTGAAAATTTGGCCACATACTCTTCAATATTCAAATTACCTTGCCTTAGATTGGCAAATTCAGCACCCTTATCCTTCCTGTAGGAAACTGGAAAGAAACGTTGATAGAACTCAGTTTTAAAGACAGTCCAGGTGATAATCGTACATCGTTGTTCTAATGCCCGTTTTGTAGTAATCCACCAACTTTTAGCAACATCGTGAAGTTGATGTATTATCAGTCGGATACGACGATCACCGATATAGTCGAGTGATTCAAACAGTTGTTCTATATCTTCAAGCCAATTTTCACAATCAACTGAGTTTTTTGTTCCTTTCAATTTTGGCGGTTTGAATGACTGAAATCGCTTCAAAAAAGTCTCCATTGGAGTAGCAGTAGGATCCAACGGATCAGCAAATTTACTACCCTGTGCATTCTGGGGTTCAACAGCTGGCGGTGGTACTGGTGCTGGTTCAGCTGGAGGAACCACTAATGGCTGTCTAATGGTCGGTGCTTTGTGGGGATGCATATCTGATTGTCAAACAGATTAGTGCATAAACAATATCATATGCAGCAAGTTATTCCATCCTTCTCTGATAAGCATTCTCATGCATTCTCATGAGAATTCAGGTTCTGACTGAGGATAATCTGGAATACAATTGCATATATAGCATGCAGTAGCAATGAAAGCACATAATCATGCAATCATATAAATCTTGCAATATAAAGCATGCTAGCATATAGTGCACATAATCAGATACAACATGTAATCTCATGTGATATCAACAATCAGACAGACTCAATCTACCCCGCTCATCAACTTCTATCTAAATCCAGAAACTTATGCTTTGATACCACCTGTTGTGGGGACCCGGGATGCTAATTTGATCTTAGGGCAATTTATTATCATTAACAATTAATCAAGTACACAAAGGATATAAAGAACCAAGAGCTTAAAAAAAAATATTATTTTTTTTAAAAACTACAGTGTCTCGCTCGATCGGCGAAAGTTGCCCGATCGAGCGAGCTCAAACTAGAAGCTCTCGGGTCCAGGGATCTTGGCCTCGCTCGATCGGTGAATTTCTACCGATCGAGCGGCAACAAAACTCGATTTCTCTGCCTTGAAAAATAAGGGCCTCGCTCGATCGGTGAACTTCAGCCGATCGAGAGGGCTCCAAACTCAGAAAATTCTGCTGCAACATTTTGCTGTCAATGAGGAAACATAAAACCATAATCTCTTGTACAAGCTACCAAATAAGATACATGCTATCTAACAACATCTTATAAGATTCCATACACAAGATACACAAACTATCATGTATTCAACCACAATATACAATGTTCTTGTATCATTTCTAGCATGGTTCATCAACTCAAAGTACATGTCGTGCTGCTAAAACTCGTGTCCTCACATGCTAAGACTCTATTTCGAGCTATCCCTGTCTTTTCTGACCAGCTCCTGCCCCACCTATTGACATGCACACATACAAAACAAAGCAATAGCGGATACCTCCGGTGAGAATAAAATCCCAGTATAAACAACATAAAGCGCGAGATAATAAACGTGAATGCAATGCATATGGCAAAAGAGGCTATCAAGCTGATATCAATCGAATATAAGTTCTTTGGGATCCCGAGGTAATAAAATCTTTAACGAACACCAACTCACCCAATCGAGGTGAAGTTAAATACTTTATTTCCTCTGAGTTTGGTGCAACTATAGTGAGTCTTCTGGCTCTGGAAGTAAGTCTACAATCCGTGCCACTCAACTACAGCCCTCCAAACGTCATATGCACTCTAGGCTTTTCAACCCTCTGTTCTTTTCAGGCTGGAGTTCAAGATGAATGCAACATGTTTTGTATGCATTAAATGCTATAAAACATCTTGAACAACTAATCACATAAGCATGTAAAGCAATCAAAGCATCTAATCACATAAAATACATAATCAACCAAGTATGTGATTAACAAGGGAATACTCGAAACAATAACTATTTCGAGTGTTCTATCCCATCTGGATTCACTGTCATTTATACCTTTAGATAGCATGTCTGAAAGTACTTTAAATCTGCAATGACATCAATGATAAATCATATCAAAAGGTTGCTCAATTTCTCAACTCAATCTCAAGTGCAATGCTAGCAAACCTTGCTTCAACTTTGTCACGGTTCGAAGACTACTTCTAGAGTCGTCAATCTTCGAATGAAAGCTGAGAAATAACATATCAAATAACTAACAAGATCAGATGCAACTCAAACCATGCTCCTTTTAATCAATAATATCAAAGTCTTGACATTTTGCGAATCGACGGCGTAATGGCTACAAACCGGCAATCTAAACAATATCACAATCGATCCAACAATCCATATAACTCATTATCTCTAACATATCATCACACATAACTTGAAAATCATCATAATCAGATATGATAGGGTTCGAATTTTGCTTGCTAAAATAGTATAAAATCCGAACGATAGTCTTTTCCAAACCGTCTGCGAATTCACAACCGATACTAGCTCCATCACATATATAGTCAAAAAGAATATCAACCCATCTTCAACATAAAAATAAAGTATAAGAAAACTCAATAAAAGTTGCACCAAAACGAAGGTCTCGGAGCGGTGATCGCAGATATATATTTATCTGGAATTTCTGACAACCGGAGCGTGAGTTATCGAAGCTTTTAAGAGATAAAAATGGAGTCTTGGGGTTTCAGCCGTTCTTCCTTTTCTTCTGATGCTTCACGTTGGAATCAGATATATTAAAGGTAAGTTGAGATATATATTATCCAAATTGCAATTTAGTCCCTGAACTTTTGGCTATTTACATTTCAGTCCCCGGAAAAGCGATTTAATTCAATTTCAATTCTTATTCATTTAAGAATATTAGAATTTAATTATAAACTCTAAATATTCCCTAATTAAATATTCTCGGATTAAAATAAAATAATCTCGGGCCTTACATTTCTTCCCCACTAAGACATGAGTTCGTCCTCGAAATCATAAGCAAGCTGTATAGACAATCTGTATACACATAAGATAAGGAAATAACATAAAGCAGAATAAGAACTCACATCAATGAAACAACTCTGGAAATCTCTATCTCATGTCTGACTCAGTCTCCCAAGTCGCTTCTTCTGTGCCATTTCGACTCCACTGAACTTTGACTAGCTGAATTGTCTTATTTCTGAGCTGTTTATCTTTGCGATCAAGAATCTGAATAGGCTGCTCAAAATAACTGAGAGTCTCGTCAAGTTCAGCTTCATCAGACTGAAGAATATGGGAAGGATCAGGCTGATACTTCCATAGCATAGAGACATGGAATACGTCATGAATACCAGACAAATATGGAGGAAGAGCGAGTCGATAAGCAAGATCGCCTATCTTCTCGATAATCTCATATGGACCAATAAAACGTGGAGATAACTTTCCTCTCTTGCTAAATCTGACTGTACCTCTAAACGGAGAAATCTTCAAGAAAACTCTGTCTCCCTGATCAAAAGATAGAGGTCGTCGTCTGATATTTTCATATTTTGCTTGTCTGTCTTGAGCTGTTTTCATTCTTTTCTGTATAAGCTTTACTTTTTCAGTCATTTCTCGGATCATATCTGGCCCAACATCTGGTACGTCTGAGATATCATCCCAATACAACGGTGATCTGCATTTCTTTCCGTACAATGCTTCAAAAGGAGCCATCTCAATGCTCGTCTGATAGCTGTTATTATAAGAGAATTCTGCAAGTGGTAATGAATCTTGCCAACTAGTACCAAAATCTAGTACTACAGCTCTCAACATATCCTCAAGTGTCTGGATAGTCCGCTCTGACTGTCTGTCTGTTTGAGGATGATAAGCTGTACTCAGATGCAATTGAGTACCAAGAGCTTGTTGCAAGCTATGCCAAAAGTGTGATGTAAATCTAGGGTCTCGATCTGAAACGATAGATTTAGGCACACCATGCAATCTTACCACTTCTCTGACGTAGATTTCTGCCATCTGATCATGTCTGTACGTCATTCTGTACGGAATAAAACATGCTGATTTCGTCAAACGATCAATAATCACCCAAATGGCATCGCACCCTTTGGATGAACGTGGTAGCTGTGTAACGAAATCCATGGAAATGTGATCCCATTTCCATTCTGGAACTGATAGACTCTGCAATAGACCACCTGGTTTCTTTCTTTCTGCTTTTACCTGTTGGCAATTCAAACATTTAGACACAAAATCTGTGACATTTGCTTTCATCTGTTTCCACCAATACTGTGTCTTCAGATCATTATACATTTTCCTGCCACCAGGATGAATACTGAATCGACTGTTGTGAGCCTCTTTCAATATCTGCTGTTTCAAGTCTGAAACATCTGGAACAACAAGTCTGTTATTCACATATAAAACATCATCAGCACTAACCTGATATTCAGATTGATGACCAGATCTAACCATAGCAATAGAATTCTGAATATTCTGATCCTCTTTCTGTGCTTCTTTGATTCTAATTAACAGTTCTGGCTCAGCTCTTATAGCACAAACACGAATAGGTCGCATATCTGTTTCAAATATTAATCCAGAAATACAACAATCTTCCACCAATTGAGATACACCTATCGTAGACAAGGATAAAGAACATACCTTTCTACTTAAGGCGTCTGCAGCTGCATTAAATTTCCTGGATAATATTTAATCTCTCAATCAAAATCTTTCAGTAAATCAAGCCATCTACACTGTCTCATATTCAATTCTGATTGCGAAAACATATATTTTAAACTTTTGTGATCCGAAAAGATTTCAAACTTCTCACCATATAGATAATGTCGCCATATCTTCAATGCAAAGACAATAGCGGCAAGCTCCAAATCATGGATAGGATATCGAGTCTCGTGTGGCTTTAACTGTCTTGAAGTATAAGCAATAACATGCCCTCGCTGCATAAGCACACAACCCAAACCCTTGTGAGAAGCATCACAGTATACTACAAAATCACCCGTACCTGATGGAATCGTCAAGACAGGTGCACTTGTAAGCCTTTTCTTTAACTCCAAGAAACTCATTTCACAAGCTTCAGTCCAGACATACGGCTTATTTTTCTGTGTCAATTGCATAATAGGCTTTGCAATGCTAGAAAAATCTCTGATAAAGCGTCTATAATAACCTGTCAAGCCCATAAAACTCCGTATTTCTGGCACTGATGTAGGTCTAGGCCAATTCAAAATAGCCTCGACCTTGCTTGGATCCACTGAAATCCCATCACCTGAAATAATATGCCCAAGAAACACAACTTTCTGCAACCAAAATTCACATTTCGATAACTTGGCATATAATTTCTCATTTCTCAACGTCTGTAAAATGATTCTGAGATGTTCAGCATGATCATCCACATTCTTGGAATATATCAAGATATCATCAATGAAGATAATGATAAAATCATCTAAATATTTCTGAAATACCTGATTCATCAATCCCATAAATACTGCAGGAGCATTGGTTAAACCAAAAGGCATGACGATGAATTCATAATGTCCATACCTTGTTCTGAAAGCAGTTTTTGGAATATCTTCATCTCGTACTCTCAGTTGATGATATCCGGATCGTAAATCAATCTTAGAATAGATAGCTGAACCCTGTAGCTGGTCAAACAAATCATCTATTCTAGGCAGTGGATATTTATTCTTGATTGTTACCTTGTTCAATTGACGATAATCGATGCATAAGCGCATTGAACCATCTTTCTTTCGTACAAACAGTACCGGAGCGCCCCAAGGTGAAACGCTCGGCCTAATGTACCCTTTGGCCAATAAATCTTCCAGCTGATCCTTCAACTCCTTCAATTCAATAGGTGCCATTCTGTAAGGAGCTTTGGATATTGGTTGCGTACCTGGTATTAAATCAATGCTGAAATCTATCTCTCGGACTGGAGGTAAACCAGGAATTTCATCAGGAAATACATCAGCAAATTCATGTACAACTGGAATATCTGTTACTGCTGGACTGGATTTCAATACATCGACTGCATAAATAAGAAATCCTTCTGCACCTCTCTGTAATAACCGGATCATAGATAATACAGATATCAAAGGGATCTTGGCTCGAGAACCCTTACCGTAGAATTTCCATTCAGATGCCATTTCTGGTTTAAATCGAACCACTTTCTGGAAACAATCTACAGTTGCCCTATACTTGGTTAACATGTCTATACCAACATTACAATCAAAATCTGATAATCCAAGTACGATACAATCTATATCAATCACATTCCCGTCATATTGCAATGCACAATTTCGAATCATTCGTACAGATATAATACCTTCACCCAAAGGTGAAGAAATAGAAACAACAGTAGGCAATGGCTCAGATGATAACGAATGCATCATAACAAATTTTTCAGAGATGAATGTATGTGATGCACCTGTATCTATCAAAACATAGGCAGGATAACCATAAATAAAGCAGTTACCTGCTATGACATCGTCAGGTGCTGCCTGAGCCTGTTCCTCAGTAAGTGAAAATACTCGAGCCTGTTGTCTAGGAGGTTGAGTCACAGTCTGGCTTCCTCCTACTCTGGTCTGTTGCTGAGGTTTTTGAGGCTGGAATGAATGCACTGATTGCCTTTCCGCCTGCGGTGCTGGTCGAGAAGAACTTTCACCCATAGCTCGTTGAGGACATAATTTGGCATAGTGACCTGGTTGGCGACAAATATTGCAATTACCTGACATACCTTTGCACTGATCGATAGCATGTCGTCCACCACACTTACCACAAAACACTCCTGATTCACCAGTTATCTGACCTGTACCAAACTGTCTCTGTCCACTAGAACTGGAAGAACTACTACCTGCCCGCTTAAACTGTTTCCCTTTAGGCTTGAAACTAGAATCCTTTCTACCACTGCTTCCTCCCTC
The DNA here is from genome assembly GCF_033568475.1 of Henckelia pumila. Lineage (NCBI taxonomy): Eukaryota > Viridiplantae > Streptophyta > Magnoliopsida > Lamiales > Gesneriaceae > Henckelia > Henckelia pumila. The sequence continues at coordinate 29,558,670 of NC_133121.1, read as the reverse complement.
AAATCTGGGAGATGGTTGCTAAAACTGTGGCGGATTCTGTGGAACTGATGCTGATACAAGCTGTGGAAATGGCTGGGGAATGAACGGTGTTCCTCGTTGTCGTAATATACCTGCTTCTGCTCCCTTAGCTTTGTTCAAAGCATCAACAAAAGTATTTGGTCGTCCACTATTCACCAACGTAAACACATCGGGATTAAGGCCATTGATAAACTGATCTGCCATGGCTTCATCAGTAGCTGCTATATGTGGTGAAAACTTCAAAAGACTTGAAAATTTGGCCACATACTCTTCAATATTCAAATTACCTTGCCTTAGATTGGCAAATTCAGCACCCTTATCCTTCCTGTAGGAAACTGGAAAGAAACGTTGATAGAACTCAGTTTTAAAGACAGTCCAGGTGATAATCGTACCTCGTTGTTCTAATGCCCATTTTGTAGTAATCCACCAACTTTTAGCAACATCGTGAAGTTGATGTATTATCAGTCGGATACGACGATCACCGATATAGTCGAGTGATTCAAACAGTTGTTCTATATCTTCAAGCCAATTTTCACAATCAACTGAGTTTTCTGTTCCTTTCAATTTTGGCGGTTTGAATGACTGAAATCGCTTCAAAAAAGTCTCCATTGGAGTAGCAGTAGGATCCAACGGATCAGCAAATTTACTACCCTGTGCATTCTGGGGTTCAACAGCTGGCGGTGGTACTGGTGCTGGTTCAGCTGGAGGAACCACTAATGGCTGTCTAATGGTCGGTGCTTTGTGGGGATGCATATCTGATTGTCAAACAGATTAGTGCATAAACAATATCATATGCAGCAAGTTATTCCATCCTTCTCTGATAAGCATTCTCATGCATTCTCATGAGAATTCAGGTTCTGACTGAGAATAATCTGGAATACAATTGCATATATAGCATGCAGTAGCAATGAAAGCACATAATCATGCAATCATATAAATCTTGCAATATAAAGCATGCTAGCATATAGTGCACATAATCAGATACAACATGTAATCTCATGTGATATCAACAATCAGACAGACTCAATCTACCCCGCTCATCAACTTCTATCTAAATCCAGAAACTTATGCTTTGATACCACCTGTTGTGGGGACCCGGGATGCTAATTTGATCTTAGGGCAATTTATTATCATTAACAATTAATCAAGTACACAAAGGATATAAAGAACCAAGAGCTTAAAAAAAAATATTATTTTTTTAAAAAACTACAGTGTCTCGCTCGATCGGCGAAAGTTGCCCGATCGAGCGAGCTCAAACTAGAAGCTCTCGGGTCCAGGGATCTTGGCCTCGCTCGATCGGTGAATTTCTACCGATCGAGCGGCAACAAAACTCGATTTCTCTGCCTTGAAAAATAAGGGCCTCGCTCGATCGGTGAACTTCAGCCGATCGAGAGGGCTCCAAACTCAGAAAATTCTGCTGCAACATTTTGCTGTCAATGAGGAAACATAAAACCATAATCTCTTGTACAAGCTACCAAATAAGATACATGCTATCTAACAACATCTTATAAGATTCCATACACAAGATACACAAACTATCATGTATTCAACCACAATATACAATGTTCTTGTATCATTTCTAGCATGGTTCATCAACTCAAAGTACATGTCGTGCTGCTAAAACTCGTGTCCTCACATGCTAAGACTCTATTTCGAGCTATCCCTGTCTTTTCTGACCAGCTCCTGCCCCACCTATTGACATGCATACATACAAAACAAAGCAATAGCCGGATACCTCCGGTGAGAATAAAATCCCAGTATAAACAACATAAAGCGTGAGATAATAAACGTGAATGCAATGCATATGGCAAAAGAGGCTATCAAGCTGATATCAATCGAATATAAGTTCTTTGGGATCCCGAGGTAATAAAATCTTTAACGAACACCAACTCACCCAATCGAGGTGAAGTTAAATACTTTATTTCCTCTGAGTTTGGTGCAACTATAGTGAGTCTTCTGGCTCTGGAAGTAAGTCTACAATCCGTGCCACTCAACTACAGCCCTCCAAACGTCATATGCACTCTAGGCTTTTCAACCCTCTGTGCTTTTCAGGCTGGAGTTCAAGATGAATGCAACATGTTTTGTATGCATTAAATGCTATAAAACATCTTGAACAACTAATCACATAAGCATGTAAAGCAATCAAAGCATCTAATCACATAAAATACATAATCAACCAAGTATGTGATTAACAAGGGAATACTCGAAACAATAACTATTTCGAGTGTTCTATACCATCTGGATTCACTGTCATTTATACCTTTCGATAGCACGTCTGAAAGTACTTTAAATCTGCAATGACATCAATGATAAATCATATCAAAAGGTTGCTCAATTTCTCAACTCAATCTCAAGTGCAATGCTAGCAAACCTTGCTTCAACTTTGTCACGGTTCGAAGACTACTTCTTGAGTCGTCAATCTTCGAATGAAAGCTGAGAAATAACATATCAAATAACTAACAAGATCAGATGCAACTCAAACCATGCTCCTTTTAATCAATAATATCAAAGTCTTGACATTTTGCGAATCGACGGCGTAACGGCTACAAACCGGCAATCCAAACAATATCACAATCGATCCAACAATCCATATAACTCATTATCTCTAACATATCATCACACATAACTCGAAAATCATCATAATCAGATATGATAGGGTTCGAATTTTTCTTGCTAAAATCGTATAAAATCCGAACGATAGTCTTTTTCCAAACCGTCTGCGAATTCACAACCGATACTAGCTCCATCACATATATAGTCAAAAAGAATATCAACCCATCTTCAACATAAAAATAAAGTAAAATAAAATTCAATAAAAGTTGTACCAAAACGAAGGTCTCGGAGCGGTGATCGCAGATATATATTTATCTGGAATTTCTGACAACCGGAGCGCGAGTTATCGAAGCTTTTAAGAGATAAAAATGGAGTCTTGGGGTTTCAGCCGTTCTTCCTTTTCTTCTGATGCTTCACGTTGGAATTAGATATATTAAAGGTAAGTTGAGATATATTAGCCAAATTGCAGTTTAGTCCCTGAACTTTTGGCTATTTACATTTCAGTCCCCGGAAAAGCGATTTAATTCAATTTCAATCCTTATTCATTTAAGAATATTAGAATTTAATTCTAAACTCTAAATATTCCCAAATTAAATATTCTCGGATTAAAATTAAATAATCCCGGGCCTTACAACCGCTTTCCATATTCATATATCATGTGCATATACACGTTGAGCCTATACCTTGTTATACCTGATTATAGAGTCTCTCAGCTCTATACTTGTTAGTCTGTCACTGAGAGTACCGCGATGGCGGGGACATGTATATCTGACTACTCTAGTGTACTAGACGAGTGTGGTTGTACCCAGAGGTTGATCCGCGAGGTTACATCACTCATGTGGCGCGGGTACTAAGCATGACTTTTCAGATGATCCTTTACTAGTCATCACGGTTAAATGCATCATATACATATGTTTACTCATGTTTATGTACTGGGCGTTAGCGCTCACGTCCTAGTTATTATCTTGGAAACTCTATTCCACGGGGCAGGTCGCAGGATGGACGGAGCCGGTAGCTCGAGGCAGGACTAGGGAGCCGGAGCTTTTCAGGGGATTTTATACAGCAGGATTTGTTTAGCTGTATAAATGTTTTAGAAAGTTTATTTTAAGCTTTTCGATTTGATTGTATCAATACAGTATTAAGCCTAGACTTGCTTTACTAAGCTGATATGTAAATTATGGATTATGTTTCCGCATGTTTTACTCTGTTAAGCATTCTTGCTTTATTAAGTTTAAGGCATGCTATTAGTTTCCAGTTAGAAGGTGATTCAATGTAGGGTCACTACATTTTTGGTATCAGAGCATGCACAGATTTTGGGATCACTACTTGTGATTTAGTCTAGCATTGGTAGTATTGCAACTGCGGGGGACAGTTACGTCTGGTTACTACGATGTTTTAGACAAGTGTGTCCGTATCCTTAGGTTAATCCGTGCGATTACTGACCGGCTAAATCGGTATGATTAAAAATCAACTGGCAAGCGCACCAGGTCAAATTATAGATAGTGAATAAAATTCGAATGTCGAACCCACAGGGACTATATATATATGATTACCAAAATATATTTATTTCTACTTAATCTAGAGTAATGAATAAAGATGATTCAGATTTTTAAATAAAAATAAAAATTGCAATTAAAATTTAATTAACTAAAACGCAGCAGAAAACTTTGGATTAATTCAAATATGGGAAAAGTTCGATCAAGGACTCACATAGTTACCAGACAATTCATATAACAAGCAGTCAATCTAAAATATCAGACTTAATTTTCATTCACGGAAATTTTCCTAATTTGTTCGAAGGACTATTTCTAGAACAATCAAACCTATTCGAATATTGATGAACCAATCTTTCGTAATTCTAATCAATTTCGAATGCATGAATAACTATGAAAATTCAGTAAACACCTAAACCGCATAATGAAACCGAATTCTATTTCTAGTTAGTTTTACACTATGTTGAATATCAAAGTGATCGAATTCGAAACCTCCTCTGTCGACTTGGAATCGATTAACAAGCAAGAAAATAACTGGCCAAGAAATTTGCAAGACAAATATAAATTCGATAATCAATAAAATCAAATCAAGTCTAAAAATCTCAAATAAACAAACGAGTTTTATATTACATAAATTGTCTGGCCCAATCACATGTCCTTGATCGAATAAAAAAAACTACTCAATAAATAAATTCATGATCAAAAAAGATTTTTAATCATGAAAAGTAAAAATAAAAGAAAAGAAAAGAATAAGAAAATCTCGCAAGCAGTAGCTGTAGCCGCCTCTGCGTTGTATTCTCTCTGCTGCGATCCGGAACCCTTTCTCACGTCTGAATGAGTCCCTTAAATATGGGTTCAAAAAGCCCATGAAAAATAGCCCGTAAAATAAGACTTTTTAATTTCCAAAATTCTAATTTTTTCTGATTCCCGACGCCTCGCTCGAGCGAGCACAAATCTTGCTCGAGCGAGATACTCTCTGTTCCGAGGATTTTAATTCACGTATTTCTCGCTCGAGCGAGCACAAGCTCTCTCTCGAGCGAGCATGATTCTGCCCAAAAAAAATAACACAGCACAGACTTAGCACGGTTCCCATCTCCTCAGCGCGATAGCGCTTCCACCTTGCGCTAAACACCATGCACGTTAGCGCCTTCCCTTGCGCGATTGCACTGGTTCCAGTGCTATTCCCATCGTCTTAAGCGCGATAGCGCTGGCTCAAGCGCTGATAACATGCTCATTAGCACAACATTCTGCGCCTTTCATTGCCAACCTCGCTGCATCTTGATTCGTCTTCAGGTTCTGCACAACTGCTCTTCTTCTTGTTCTTCATCGCTTTGAGCATACGCCGTGCACAACAAACTCACAATTGCGATCTGATTTCTGCTTTCGTTCATGCCACAACAGCTGTGCTCCATTCCTTTGTTCTTATTATGCCCAACTTTATTTCTTCATTCTTCCAAATGCAGTAGCTATCTCTTCTTTAAGGTATGCAAATACTTCAAAATTTTAGCTTCCTCGGCTCTCTTTCGCACTTGCTCAAGAATCCAGATTTTGTGTAAATTTCCTACAAAATTACCAAGGATAGTGAAATACACACGCATGCATAAATAATAAATAAAATACACAAAGACACACAAAATGAATGCAACATAAACATAAAAACATCACAATAATATGCATACAAAATGTAGTTATCAACACCCCCATACTTACCTCTTGCTGCCCTCGAGCAAGACATGCAAAAATAAAATGCAAACAAAAACATGAGTAAGGACAAGTCATGAATGTGCACAACCTCCGAGAAGTTCAATCACAAAACCAAAAACACAGACATGCTCTCAAATTTTCATAATACACTTTCGGTTTAACGTGAACGTGTGTGTGTGAAATGTAATTCCAGTTTCATGCAATTAGACCAAATTCGTCTAAAATCTGCTTAGCGACCTATAACAAATCAGTGCAAGTTTTACTTTTCAAGTGTCTATTCCTTCCAACGACCTCTAGACATACCCACCTCCCTTGAGATAATGAATTACACACCTCCGGATTTTGCACCCGGTATTGCTTTAGCCCCAATAATTACCCGCTGACTTAGCTATAACTGATAGATTGCACTAGAAAATCTATCAGAAGTTTCTACGAAGAGAATTAACGAATTTGATCCGTTAAACCAGACTGCAAATTCAAAATTCACAGGCTGGATTTTCCCGAGCAGAGAGGGAGGGGGGCGGCCACTTTTAAAAACACAGCTAGGGTTTTTCGAAAATTGTGAGCCTCTGTTGTGTAATTTCTGTACTGCAATAACTTATTTATAATGTGGGCTGCTAACAGCTTAGGGCCCATTAGTCATAAGTTCAAGCCTGACAAGCAAAGCCCGCATGTTCAAAAATTAATATAAAATTCATCATGACTCTGATTGATAAACCGATTTCACCAATGTGCACAGAAACCATTTCTGCACCTTTTAAAGTCAAGATGAATTTTCTGAATCCGAATTCAGTGGTTTCCAAAAATGCCCATCCCTATGTCATTTTAGGAAATCTTACTCCTTTACTCTTAAATAAGAAGTCCCACTTCTTTGTTAATTAAATTTAACTCTTTAAATTTAACTATCTCAACGGGGATTAAAAATCCATTACTTGTGTGACCCTCAATGGTTCAGGGATACAGCTAGCCGTGGGCTCACAACTCCTTGTGACTCGGAACAACAATTTCCGACTTGCCCATCGAATCATGGTAAGAGCGCCTAGCAACATCGCCCCATGATTCCCTAGGTATCACTGATAGTGCCTGCAAGAACCAATAGATTTTGGTTAGCGTACAGTACGGTCCCTTCATCCATATATCCCGATCGAATCAACAACCATTGGTAAATCGAGAGTCGTTCGAGATTCGATAACTATGCAATACAACTTGAAGATCAAATAGTGACATCGCATGTGCTACTAAGAAACCATTTCTTAAAACACATCATGTACTCTGGCCAGAGATTCGTCACACTAATATCTCCTCAGATTGCATAGGATATTCACACTAGCAAGTATGTGGTGAATCCTTGACAACAAAGCATCGACTCCTATATGTGTCGTAACTGTACCCAATCCCGACACCTGATGACCCCAATAGAGTCGGTAAACGAGTCAAAGTACAGTACTAGCATATAGAGTCTCAATGATGTTTCAAGTATTAAGGACTAATGGTGTACAACCAAAACCGCGGACTTTATCCACTCGATAAGTGATAACCACTTGGAAAGTCCGGATAGGGTAGTTCGATCATTCATCGTATGAATATCCATTTGCATGCTTTGAACATCTCTATGTTCCATACCAATGAAACGTGGTACTCGGCATCACAAATGCTAGTCTCAATCTTGAGCGATCCTTATCCTTATTAACGGACGGCTCAATCGACAAGGAACTGTTTAGAATATACAGTGACTATAAGATGTGTTTCATGATAGTCATCCCCATGCACTACCACATCTTACATACACTATAGTATATTCAAGGTCTTTATCAAAACAACAATAGTATATCACAATATAACAATATGAAGAAAGATAAAGTCATTGCCATTATAAAATTGTAAATTATATTAAACAAAAGATTGTTTATACATAGAGTCATCAAAGCCCTTAGCCACAAGTTGGCTCACCGGGCACCCACTCTTTCAATCTCCCACTTGCCCTAAAGCCAACTAGTCATACTACGTAGACCCATTTTTTCGCGATGTTTGTCAAATAATGGTCCTGGAAAGGGCTTAGTAAGTGGATCAGCGATATTTTCTGCAGAGGCCACTCTCTTGACAGTGATGTCTCCTCTTTCCACGATCTCCTGGATGATGTGGTATTTCCTCAGTACGTGTTTGGATCTTTGATGAGACCTTGGTTCCTTTGCCTGAGCAATGGCACCCGTGTTGTCACAGTACACCGGGACTGGACCAACAACTTCAGGAATGACGCCCAACTCTTGGACGAAATTCCTCATCCAAACGGCCTCTTTAGCAGCAGCTGATGCCGCAATGTATTCTGCCTCAGTGGTGGAATCCGCTGTGGTGTCCTACTTGGAACTCTTCCAAGAGACAGCACCACCATTGAGCATGAACACAAATCCAGAGGTTGACTTCGAGTCATCCACGTCACTTTGGAAGCTAGAGTCGGTATAGCCTTCCAATTTCAGTTCTCTTCCTCCATATACCATGAACATATTCTTAGTCCTTCGTAAGTACTTAAGAATGTCCTTCACGGCTTTCCAATGCATTTGACCGGGATTAGCTTGATATCTGCTCGTGACACTCAGAGCAAATGCTACATCCGGTCTGGTAGATATCATCCCATACATGATACTACCTATGGCTGACGCATATGGTACATGTGTCATTTTCTCTATCTCTTCATCAGTCTTGGGACACATAGACTTGGATAGAGAAACTCCATGACACATAGGTAGATGTCCTCTCTTGGACCCATCCATTGAAAACCTTTTCAATATGGTTTCGATGTAAGTTGATTGAGTGTGTCCTATTATTCTCTTAGATCTATCTCTATAGATCTGTATCCCTAGAATATAGGATGCCTCACCCAAATCCTTCATCGAGAATCTACCTGATAACCATATCTTTGTTGACTGCAACATCCCTACATCATTCCCAATGAGTAGGATGTCATCAACATAAAGTACTAAGAATGTCACAGCATCCTTAACTACTTTCTTGTACACGCATGGTTCCTCCGGGTTCTTGATGAAACCAAAATCCTTTATTGTTTCATCAAATTTCTGGTTCCAACTTCTTGATGCTTGTTTGAGACCATAGATTGATCTCTGAAGCTTGCATACCTTATGCTCGCTTCCCATGGATGTGTATCCCTCAGGCTGCGTCATATAGATCTCTTCCTCAATGTTTCCATTAAGAAATGCAGTCTTCACATCCATTTGTCATATCTCATAGTCATACCAAGCAGCTATGGCAATAAGGATTCTTATGAACTTGAACATTGCAACTGGTGAAAAGGTTTCATCATAGTCAACTCCTTGTCTTTGAGTATAACCTTTCGCCACCAATCGTGCCTTGTAGGTCAATACCTTACCATCAGGCCTAAGCTTTCTCTTGTAGATCCATTTACACCCTATTGGAACAATTCCATCGGGAGGATCTACTAAAGACCAAACTTGGTTTGTATGCATCGAATCTATTTCCGACTGCATAGTTTCAAGCCATAAATTTGAATCCGCATCAGAAATTGCTTCCTTGATGTTTCTTGGATCACATCCAACATCGGGTTCATCTTGATCCCCTTCAAGAAGAAGACCATATCGAATAGGAGGTCTAGAAGTCCTCTCGGATCTTCTAGGTATAGGCGTGTCCATCATTGGTTCCTGAGGTGTAGGATCATTATTTTGTATTTCGGGTTCTTCTCGAATTTCTTCGAGTTCCATCATCTCGCCTTTCTTATCCAATAAGAACTCCTTCTCCAAGAAGGTGGCATTCCTTGAAACAAACACTTTTGTTTCAGTAGGATGATAGAAATAATATCCGATTGAATTCTTCGGATACCCTACAAAATAACATAAGGTGGATCGACTATCCAACTTATCTCTCACTGTCTGCTTCACGTAAGCAGGACATCCCCAAATCCTCAAGTACGAATACTTAGGAGCTCTGCCATTCCATAACTCGTATGGTGTTTTGTCCACTGCTTTGGTGTGGACGTTGTTCAACAACAATACCGCCGTTTCAAGCGCGTAGCCCCAAAATGAAGGTGGAAGCTCAGTGAAGCTCATCATGGATCGAACCATGTCCAACAAAGTTCGATTACGATGCTAAGATACACCATTTAGTTGAGGTGTCATAGGAGGAGTCCACTGAGAGAGAATCCCATTCTCTTTCAGATAGTCCAAAAACTCGGTACTTAAGTATTCTTCACCTCGATCCGATCGAAGTGCTTTAATACTTTTACCTAGCTTGTTTTCTACTTCAGCCTTGAATTCTTTGAACTTTTCAAATGCTTCAGACTTATATTTCATTAAATATAAATACCCATACCTTGAATAATCATCAGTAAAGGTAATGAAGTAGGTGTGGCCATATTGAGTACCAATTCTAAATGGACCACAAATGTCTGTATGGATCAAATCCAACAGATTTTGACTACGCTCAGGTTTCCCCTTAAAAGGAGATTTAGTCATTTTTCCTTTCAGGCAGGACTCACAAGTAGGTAGAGAGTTAATATCAGACATATCAAACATGCCCTCTCCCACTAGCTTGTTCATTCTCCTTGAGGAAATATGACCTAGCCTAGCATGCCAAAGGTTTGCCGGGTTTTGACTATCGATTTTCCTTTTGTTTGTTGTTACCGGTTTATCAACATAATTTATTGGAACGTCTTTTAATTTTAAGTTATATAGATCGTTTTCAAGTTGTCCATTTTCAATCAAACATTCATTCTTGTGAATATTGCAAATCCCATTCACAAAATTGCAAGAATAACCATCTCTATCAAGCATAGAAACAGAAATAATGTTTTTAATGAAATCTGGAACAAATAAAACATCTCTCAAAAGTAACTTAAAATCGTTCTGCAAAATTAAATAAACGTCTCCTACAGCTTTGGCTTCAACTCTAGAACCATTTCCGAGCCTCAGCTGGGTCTCACCCATTCAAAGCTTGCGACTTCTTGTCATCACCTGCAAATCATTGCAAATGTGAGATCCACATCCGGTATCCAATACCCAAGAAGTACTATTAAGTGAAACATTTATTTCAATATAGAACATACCCTTCGCAGTTCGCAACTGCTCTAGATATTCCTTGCAGTTACGTTTCCAATGATCGGGTTTCTTGCAGTGATGGCAAACATCCTTGGACTTTTCCATGTTTGAAGCCTTTGTCTTGTTCTTCTTCTCGGGTCCGGTTTTCTTGGGTGGGGCAGAACGTTTCTTACCCTTTGTACTTGGCCCCTTCTTAGCTGAAGAAGAGGAGCCCACCAAGAGAACTGGTTTATCCTTCTTTAAAGTGGCTTCATATGTTACAAGCATATTGACCATCTCTTCAAGGGAGGCCTCTATCTTGTTCATATTGAAATTCACCACAAATCCGTCAAACGAAGAAGGAAGAGAGAGAAGTAATAAGTCCACATTGAGTTCATGCTCCAACACCAAATCAAGCGTTACCAACTTCTGTATGAGCCAAATCACTCGTACCCCATGATCACGGACCGAAGTCCCTTCACGCATGCGACACGTCATTAGCTCTTTTACAGTAGCGAACCTTTCAGCTCTCGATTGAGCCCCAAAAAGTTCCTTGAGTTGTACGTGAATGTCAGCAGCATTCACGGTGTCCTCAAATCGCCTCTGGAGTTCATCAGACATCGAGGCTTGCATATAGCATTTGGCCTTGATATCATGGTCCCACCATATATCAAGTTTGGCCAACTCTTTCGGACTTATATCAGCTGGTTCTTCCTTCGGAGGAGATTTTTCTAACACGTAGAGCATCTTCTCCGAGGTCAAGACAATCTTCAACTTACGGAACCATTCCGTATAGTTTGCGTCAGTCAGTTTATTTTGTTCGAGAATAGAGAATAGTGGATTGCGCGAATTCATCTTTATGAAATACTGAAAAGAAACAGAAAATTATCAGTGATTGTTTAGTTAATTTACTAAGACATAAAATAGGCGAAATTTATTTTATGAATCTCACTCCCACTATTTTAACGATTTCACTACCCTCTAGTGAAAACGGAAAACTGTTTTCCTTAGTGGGAACATGGAGTCCAATTGACAAACTATGGTCCCGAATAATATCAGCCAACCATAATTTTCAAAAGGTAGAGCCCAATTGCTTCCAAAGCAACCTCCACGTTTTTACCTCATGTCCAATAAGGGCCCAATAATATGACGCCGTTTATTGTGACATGTCAAGATGACCCATCAATATTAAGTTGTGATGGACGGTCGCCATGTGGATCCCCCAATAATATGAGCCGATCCCATGGGAGTTCCACCCAACTTACAACATTTTTCGATCCAATGTACAACTTTCCGACGAACGGGTCCCCCCAATAATATGAGCCGGACCGTATCCGCGGGTAGCATCTCATACATTGATCGTTGATGGAAGGTAGGAACATTTAAACAATATTTAAATTTCCTTTATTTATCTTGATATCAATTTTAAATCATATTTAAAATGAGGGATTTTAATTTTGAAAATTTGTCTCATCATTTTAAAATTTGTATGCTTGCGGGATTCATACAATTTAGTCTAAAACATGCATACAACGATAATATCATATATTATATAGGATAATCGATTCCATTTCTAATCGACCCGTGGTTGCCAATCACGAGTATAAGTCCAATCATAGGTAATATGCAGGTATGCAATGCAATCCTATTACATTGAGCTTCCAATTTACATTTCTTCTGTCTTTATTGTCTGCTGGGCCCACCTCCATCTTCAAATCTTCATCTCCCACTAAGTCTAATGTATTTACAATAAATAACTATGACAAGTAGGGGATACATTTTAAGGGGTGGGAACGGGCCATAAACCAGGCCCACTTTTATTACATATGAAAATTCATATTGGGCCATAAACCAGGCCCATTAATAAATCCAACAACAATAAAAACAAATGTAAATTCCTAACATACACCTACAAAATTGGTCATGTCAATCGATCATCCTTATCCAATAATATTTAATTCAAAATTAATTTATTGGATAACATGCAATGGCAATTTAAATTAAAAGGATAAAATCATATTCCATATATAAAATCTTATTTTACATACAAAATCATATTTTATCTTTTTATCAAATAAAATCATATTTTACATATAAAATCCAATTTTATACATAAAATCATATTTTACTCAATATTTCCATAAGATCATATCTTATCACCAATTGTACCAAAAATAATTAATTTCATAAAATCTGATTTAACGGATAAAATCTATAAATTTTCCAAAAATTCAAATTTATCCAAAAATCAATTTTAAAATTTTTGGACTCGAACAATTCGATCCGACGCCTCGTGGACCAATCAAAAACAATTTTCGATCGGACCAAAAATAGAATTTTAACATATTAAAATTTTAATTTAAAATAAAAAATTAATTTTTCCCGGGCCGACCGGGACGCTCCTGGGCAGCCCGCGCCCCAAAGGGGCTCGGGCCGGGCAGCACGTCGATGCCCCTAGGGCAGCGACGATCGCTGCCCTGTCGCTGCCCCCCCCCCGGGCAGCGATCCAATCGCTGCCGGTGTTTTGCCCGAAAAAAAAAAAATTTATTTTAAAAAATTTATTTTGTTTCAAAAAACCGAGGCTTAAAAAATTTTTGTACAATCGATTAATTTAATCGCTTGATCTGAGCAACCTGACTTTGATACCACTGTTGGAAAACGGTGATCAGATCAATCAGAATTGATACCCGGTGCAGCGGAAGTTTAAAAATTTTATATGGAACGATTCCATAATGGGTATCAAAACTTTACGATTAAATTATGCGTGTAAAAATTAAATAACAATTAAATTTTTACCTCCAATCTCGAAACGAGATTATGGACACCAACAAATTACTCTGCTCTTGTTGTGTATCCCAGGAACTGATGGACGAACAATTCTTCAATCAGGTCCACGAACGGAAATTTAATCCCTCTGATAGATTGCACTAGAAAATCTATCAGAAGTTTCTACGAAGAGAATTAACGAATTTGATCCGTTAAACCAGACTGCAAATTCAAAATTCACAGGCTGGATTCTCCCGAGCAGAGAGGGAGGGGGGCGACCACTTTTAAAAACACAGCTAGGGTTTTTCGAAAATTGTGAGCCTCTGTTGTGTAATTTCTGTACTGAAATAAATTATTTATAATGTGGGCTGCTAACAGTTTAGGGCCCATTAGTCATAAGTTCAAGCCTGACAAGCAAAGCCCGCATGTTCAGAAATTAATATAAAATTCATCATGACTCTGATTGATAAACCGATTTCACCAATGTGCACAGAAACCATTTCTGCACCTTTTAAAGTCAAGATGAATTTTCTGAATCCGAATTCAGTGGTTTCCAAAAATGCCCATCCCTATGTCATTTTAGGAAATCTTACTCCTCTACTCTTAAATAAGAAGTCCCACTTCTTTGTTCATTAAATTTAACTCTTTAAATTTAACTATCTCAACGGGGATTAAAAATCCATTACTTGTGTGACCCTCAATGGTTCAGGGATACAGTTAGCCGTGGGCTCACAACTCCTTGTGACTCGGAACAACAATTTCCGACTTGCCCATCGAATCATGGTAAGAGCGCCTAGCAACATCGCCCCATGATTCCCTAGGTATCACTGATAGTGCCTACAAGAACCAATAGATTTTGGTTAGCATACAGTACGGTCCCTTCATCCATATATCCCGATCGAATCAACAACCATTGGTAAATCGAGAGTCGTTCGAGATTCGATAACTATGCAATACATCTTGAAGATCAAATAGTGATATCGCATGTGCTACTAAGAAGCCATTTCTTAAAACACATCATGTACTCTGGCCAGAGATTCGTCACACTAATATCTCCTCAGATTGCATAGGATATCCACACTAGCAAGTATGTGGTGAATCCTTGACAACAAAGCATCGACTCCTATATGTGTCGTAACTGTACCCAATCCCGACATCTGATGACCCCAATAGAGTCGGTAAACGAGTCAAAGTACAGTACTAGCATATAGAGTCTCAATGATGTTTCAAGTAGTAAGGACTAATGGTGTACAACCAAAACCGTGGACTTTATCCACTCGATAAGTGATAACCACTTGGAAAGTCCGGATAGGGTAGTTCGATTATTCATCGTATGAATATCCATTTGCATGCTTTGAACATCTCTATGTTCCATACCAATGAAACGTGGTACTCGGCATCGCAAATGCTAGTCTCAATCTCGAGCGATCCTTATCCTTATTAACGGACGGCTCAATCGACTAGGAACTGTTTAGAATATACAGTGACTATAAGATGTGTTTCATGATAGTCATCCCCATGCACTACCACATCTTACATACACTATAGTATATTCAAGGTCTTTATCAAAACAACAATAGTATATCACAATATAACAATATGAAGAAAGATAAAGTCATTGCCATTATAAAATTGTAAATTATATTAAACAAAAGATTGTTTATACATAGTCATCAAAGCCTTTAGCCACAAGTTGGCTCACCGGGCACCCACTCTTTCACATCAATCCCATTTAATCCGCATACTTAGCCTTAAATTTAATTTTTTATAGGATTTTAATCCTTTCAAAGCCCGGATGGAATTGAATAAATATTTTTTTTTCTAGGTGCGCCCAAGTTCATAAGTGTCTTACTAGAGCCTCATCAAAATTCATAGAACACAATTAAGATCCACAAACCACCTATTGCTGTGCAATGGTCAAACAGACAGAAACTTTATCAAATCTTTCGCTACAATTCACTGGTCTAACATTAGTGCTTAAAAATATTCACGGTTCAACCTACAGTTTTTCATGTACAGTCAAAAGCAAAATTTTTCAAAAAACCATTTTTTTTTTCAAATAAACTTCATCATCATTGGCTATTATGACTCATCCAACTCATGCAAGACAACACAAACACAAACTGTATGCAAAAAATATGAAAACAAACACAAAACATGACAGATGCAACACAAACACATAGATAATGCAATACTAGTCTACCCCCCCCATACTTATCCAAAGCATTGCCCTCAATGCTCCAGTACAATGAACAGAATGAAAAACAAACAAAAACACAATGAAAACAAAAATAACACTCCCCTGGTTTTCGATTCATCCTCTTTTGTTTTGACAGTATCCGTTGGGACGGTATCAGCAGTCTAGATAAATAGGCGGGCACGACCAACTGGCATGGGAAAAACACAAAAATTAAGTAAAAACAAAACAAAAACCAAAAACTAAAACAAAATAAAAGCAAAAACACTGGGTTGCCTCCCAGTCAGCGCTAAAATTATAGTCTATAGCCCAACTATACTCCTCTCTTGAGTGGCAAAATTTACGGTGGTTTATCCACCGTCTGTGAAAAACTCAGGTCAGTCTCGCACTTGAATGCTACAACATTAAAGACATTGTGCATTGGACCAATTCCTGCAGACAACTGCACCTGCTGACATGCATCACCAACAACATCAATCACATCAATCAAACGAATAGCAGAACAAGATTTTGAAATTGGGCTCTCAGTAGCCGACTTAAGCATGGTAAAAACTACTTGTTCATCATTCAGCCTCAGTACCAACTCTCCTCTCTCAACATCAATTAACGCCCTACTAGCAGCAAGAAAAGGACGTCCTAAAATCAGGGGAACCTCTGAATCTTCCTCCATGTCAAGAATAACAAAGTCTACAGGATAAATTAAATTATCTATCTTTACTAGGATATTCTCCACTATCCCTCTTGGATATTTAATAGAACCCTCAGCAAATTTGAGAGAGATAGCAGCAGGTTCAATATTTTCTATGCCTAATTTTCGAGCAATAGAATATGACATTAAATTTATACTCGATCCTAGATCACATAAAACATTGTCAAAAGACAGACTTCCAATTTTACAGGGTATAGAAAAAATCCCTGGATCTTGAGATTTTGTTTGATTCTTCTTTTGCAACACCGTCGAGCACTCTTCATTCATTGTAACCTGTGTAAGATCATTCAATTTCTTCTTATTTTTCAACAAGTCTTTCAAAAACTTTGCATATCTCGGCATCTGAGCTAATGCATCTGCAAAAGGAATGTTAATATGCAATTTCTTGAAAATTTCAAGAAAATTTTAAATTGATATTCAAACAACAGTTGCTTAGCTCTATGGGGGAAAGGTAAAGTAGAAATATCAACATTCTCATTAACTTCAAATTTCGAAGTCTTACCTTTCTTATCTGTCGTGGAAGAATTTCCAGCACACACCTCCTCCTTTTTCTCTGAAATTTTCGGCCCCTCCATAGTTTTCTCTTCTTTCGGTTGCTTCTCAGATTGTTTAGATTGTGATCTCGTCACTACCATAATTGCATTCATGCCTTTGGGATTTGGTTCAGTGTTGGTCGGCAAAACTCCAACAAGATGTGTGGACAATTGGGTTGCAATCTGGCCCATATGAATTTCCAGCTTCTGCAGCATGCTCTCCTGATTCTGCAAGCGAGCCTCAGTACTCGCCACGTACTTCATCATGATCTCCTCAAAACTCGGCTTTTTCTCCTCTTGCTTGGCCTGCCAGTTCTGACTGTAGTTGTTGTTTGAGTTGTATGTCTGCCTTCCTTGATTGCCCATAAAATTCACAGCCTCAACTTCAAACAACTGCTGGTCCTGTTGCATATTCCCTTGTGCTTGATTTACTGGCGATGTTTTCATGAGTGCCACTTGGTGTGTCAGCGCGTCAATCTTAGCATTCAGGGCCATTAAAGCATCGACCTCTAAAACTCCAGCCTTTTTCTCTCTCTTTACATCCGGCCACCCAATGTTACTCTCTGCCATGTTGCCAATGATCTCCCAGGCTTCAGCTAGCGTCTTTCTGAATAAGCATCCATTAGCAGTAGCATCTAGCATAGAACGCACTGAAGGATCTGCTCCATTATAGAACGTCTGGGTTTGCTGGCTTTGTGTGAGATTATGCTGAGGACGCATCCTCAACATCTTTTTAAATCTAGTCCATGCCGCATGTAGAGATTCTCCCTCCTTATGCTTGAAAGATATAATATCTGAGAACAACTTCGCCATATTCGTAGGAGGGAAATATTTGTTCAGAAAAGTCTGAACAAGTTGATCACATGTAGTAATGGAACCAGTAGACAGATCATCTAACCACTCCATAAATTTCCCTTGTAGAGAGAATGGGAATAACCGCAGTCGCACTGCATCAGATGTTACCCCATTCACCTTGAACGTGTCACAGATTGATAGAAATCGCTCCAGATGAGCGTAGGGGTCTTCCAAGGATGTGCCCCCAAATCTAGCTTGCAATTGAATCAGCTGAATAGTAGAGGGTTTCATCTCAAAATTGTTCGCCTCAACAGCGGGGCGAACTATGCTAGATCCATAGCCTTCGGTTGGCGGACGGATAGTATCCCAAACAGTACGGTTGTCTGCCATGTCTTCTTCTGATTCAGATTCTGTTTCAAGTACAAGATTAAGCTTCTTCCTTGCTTTCCGGATCTTGCTGAGCATGCGTTCGATCTCCAAATCAAGTGGTAGAAGCTCCTTAGATCAAATTTTATGCATGCACAACAAGCTAGTACCTGAAAATCACAAAGAACAGAAGAAAATTCAGAATTTTTAATAAAATAAAAAAAAACAGTCTAATCTCAAGCGAAATAAAAATTTTGATATCAAAACAGTCCCCGGCAACGGCGCCAAAAACTTGACCGGCTAAATCGGTATGATTAAAAATCAACTGGCAAGCGCACCAGGTCAAATTATAGATAGTGAATAAAATTCGAATGTCGAACCCACAGGGACTATATATATATGATTACCAAAATATATTTATTTCTACTTAATCTAGACTAATGAATAAAGATGATTCAGATTTTAAAATAAAAATAAAAATTGCAATTAAAATTTAATTAACTAAAACGCAACAGAAAACTTTGGATTAATTCAAATATGGGAAAACTTCGATCAAGGACTCACGTAGGTACCAGACAATTCATGTAACAAGCAGTCAATCTAAAATATCATACTTAATTTTCATTCACGGGAATTTTCCTAATTTGTTCGAAGGACTATTTCTATAATAATCAAACCTATTCGAATATTGATGAACCAATCTTTCGTAATTCTAATCAACTTCGAATGCATGAATAACTGTGAAAATTCAGTAAACACCTAAACCGCATAATGAAACCGAATTCTATTTCTAGTCAGTTTTACACTACGTTGAATATCAAAGTGATCGAATTCGAAACCTCCTCTGTCGACTTGGAATCGATTAACAAGCAAGCAAATAACTGGCCAAGAAATTTGCAAGACAAATATAAATTCGATAATCAATAAAATCAAATCAAGTCTAAAAATCTCAAATAAACAAACGAGTTTTATACATAAATTGTCTGGCCCAATCACGTGGCCTTGATCGAATAAAAAAAACTACTCAATAAATAAATTTATGATCAAACAATGTTTTTAATCATGAAAAGTAAAAATAAAATAAAAGAAAAGAATAAGAAAATCTCCCAAGAAGTAGCAGTAGCCGCCTCTGCGTTTTGTTCTCTCTGCTGCGATCCGGAACCCTTTCTCATGTCTGAATGAGTCCCTTAAATATGGGTTCAAAAAGCCCATGAAAAATAGCACGTAAAATAAGACTTTTTAATTTCCAAAATTCTAATTTTTTCTGATTCCCGACGCCTCGCTCGAGCGAGAGACTCTCTGTTCCGAGGATTTTAATTCACGTATTTCTCGCTCGAGCGAGCACAATCTCTCGCTCGAGAGAGCATGATTCTGCCCAAAAAAAAATAACACAGCACAGACTTAGCGCGGTTCCCATCTCCTCAGCGCGATAGCGCTTCCACCTAGCGCTAAACACCATGCGCGTTAGCGCCTTCCCTTGCGCAATCGTGCTGGTTCCAGTGCTATTCCAATCGTCTTAAGCGCGATAGCACTGATAACATGCTCGTTAGCACAACATATTGCGCCTTTCATTGCCAACCTCGCTGCATCTTGATTCGTCTTCAGGTTCTGCAAAGCTGCTGTTCTTCTTGTTCTTCATCGCTTCGAGCATATGCCATGCACAACAAGCTCACAATTGTGATATGATTTTTGCTTTCGTTCATTCCATAGTAGCTGTGCTCCATTCCTTTGTTCTTACCATGCCCAACTTTATTTCTTCATTCTTCCAAATGCAGTAGCTATCTCTTCTTTAAGGTATGCAAATACTTCAATATTTTAGCTGCCTCGGCTCTCTTTCGCACTTGCTCAAGAATCCGGATTTTGTGTAAATTTCCTATAAAATTACCAAGGATAGTGAAATACACACGCATGCATAAATAATAAATAAAATACACAAAGACACACAAAATGAATGCAACATAAACATAAAAACATCACAATAATATGCATACAAAATGTAGTTATCAATTACGACAGTCATTTGATGTTTGTTCTAAGTATGATTTGATATCGGGTCAAGAAATACCAAGAGTTGTGGACTGTAACCGGGATTAGACGTAAGGAAGTGCGACATTATGCCAGTATGACTCTGAAAGTTTTGTATGCTTCAAAGATGTTCCGAGAATTATTACCTACTTCAGGATGGGCGATTCAGGAAGGCTATCTTATTCTAAATGATTCGGGCAACAATCGCAACAAGGTATGACCTTGATTTGAATTGATTCCAGGTTTGGGTATCGGGAGTATATTTATCATCTGATTTATGTAAGAGATACATATTCTGGATTTTCTGCTGTCAGAATTAGTCTTGGAGGTATTTTCCTTGATGCGTGATTGTTCTAAGCAGATAAGTTTGACCTTTGAGGATATCATTAGACCTGAATTTAGTTGTATCTACTCCGCTGGAGCAGGAGGTAGTAACTAAGCATCTAGTGATGGGTTGCCTTCTAGAGTTTGAGGGTCATGTGTTATCGGCTAATCTGATGATTTTAGCGATAGCAGATTTTGATTGTATTTTGGGAATAGATTTGCTGACTTTGTATCACGCTACTGTGGATTGTTATCATCGTTTGGTACAGTTTCATCCTGTTGAGGGTGAGAGCTGATATTTTTATGGTGAGGGTGCGCGACCTCCGATGCCACTTGTATCGGCTCTAAAGGCATGTCATTTCTTAGAGTCAGGTGGGGAGGGCTACCTCATTTATGCAGTTGATATATCCTCCAGTAGTCTAGGTATTGATCAGTTACCGGTTGTCAGCAAGTTTTCTGATGTATTCCCTGATGAGATTCCTGGTTTTCCTTCGGTTCGAGAGGTTGAATTTTTTATTGATTTAGTACCAAGAACAACGCCTATATCCCGAGCACCTTATCGTCTGGCACCGTCAGAGATGAGGGAATTGAAATAGCAGTTGCAGGATCTGCTTGATAAGGGATATATTCGTTCGAGTGTTTCTCCGTGGGGAGCACCTGTGTTATTCGTCAAGAATAAGGATGGATCGATGCGATTGTGTATTGATTACAGGCAGTTGAATCGTGTCACCATCAATAATAAGTATCCTTTGCCGCGGATTGATGATCTGTTCGATCAATTACAGGGTACTTCTGTCTACTCTAAGATAGATTTGAGATCGGGATACCACTAGATGTGGGTACGAGACTCAGATATTTCTATGACTTCTTTTAGGACTTGATACGGATATTATGAATTTCTGGTGATGCCATTCAATTTGACGAATGCACCGGCAGTATTTATGAATCTGATGAATCAAGTATTTCGAGAATATCTGGATAGATTCGTCATTGTCTTCATTGATGATATTCTTGTCTATTCTCATGACAAGGATGAGCATGCACAACATCTGAGGATTGTTCTGCAGATGTTACGAGATAAGCAGCTATATGCGAAATTGAGCAAGTGTGAATTTTGGCTTGATCGGGTAGTGTTTCTCGGTCATGTGATTTCTAGTGAATGACTATTTGTTGATCCTAGTAAGATTGAGGCAGTGCTGATGTAACGCCCCGATTTTATCTTAATTAAGCTTATTTGAGTTAATCAGAGATTACAGAGTTCAAGAGCCGACTTGATTTTGATCAGGGTCTATTTTGCAAATTTTGGAAATTTCAGGAACTAAAGTGCAAAATTGGAGTTTAATATATTATCTACTCTAGTTGACTAGTCTTCATTCACACCTTCATCTTCCCTTAGCCGATTCCCACCATTGAAGATGCCCCAACACCTTTCCAAGCTTTGAGATTTCAGTCCGATCTCGATCCGTCTATTGGAATTTATTTCTGAAGGCAGATTAGCGATCACTGCAGCGAGAGCTTCGTTATATCGTAAGTTTTTCTACGATCAGATACATTATATTTTTCGGATGTTGTTAGAATCGATTGAGTTTCGAGTATTTTTTTCTTGGCAGAGTTCTGATCGTTTATTCTCAGTCGGTTTTGAAATAGAGCGACGTTCGGATTTGTTATGATTTTTGGAAGCCTATTTTTGAAAATGAGGTTTTGAGATGTGTTGGAATTGCTTTGTTATTGTTGTCTTAGCATTGATATGATTTGATATCGTTATTGTACTGCTGTCTGCGTTTTCGGTTTGTTCAGTTTATAGCCATTATGCCGTCGGTTTGAGTTTTGGGATTTTGAACCGTTTTTGAATCGTAGAACTTTGGCTATTGAGTTTTGATCGTCGTTGTTGATCTTCTTTGCCTCCGTACAGATTCATTTAGAGTTTGTCGAGCCCTGTGTTATCAGCATTGGATCGAACTTGTTGTTGTTTGTAGTTTCTATTATTCTAATATTACAGATTGAATGTTGTCGTTGCTTGTAATATGTAACTTGTTAAGTTTGGAATGGCTTTTGGATTGAGTTTCCAAGCTTAATTTTCTGGTTTATGTTCTATTTTGTTTTTGCAGCAGGGAGCGCACGGTCGGCTGTTTTTAGCGGACCGAGCGCACCCCCCCTTTGAGCCAAACAACAGGTTGCTGTTTTGGCCGTGCCCGATCGGTAGTTTTCTACCGACCGAGCGCGGCACCCTTTTTTAAAAAAAACATTGCTTTTAATCTTTGATCTTGTATGCTCTATTTTTGTTTAATTGAGATTAGATGTTTAGAACCGAGGTCTCACATTAAGTGGTATCAGAGAGATAAGATTCTTGGTTGAACTAGAGTGAGCGGGGTAGTTCAAGTCTGTTGTAGAACACGGCGATCAGATCAATTAGGATTGATACCCGGTGCAGCGGAAGTTTAAAATTTTTTTATATGGAACGATTCCATAATAGGTATCAACCTTACGATTAAATTGTGTGTGTAAAAATTAAATAACAATTATAAAATTTTTACCTTTAATCTCGAATCGAGATTTTGGACACCAACAGATTTCTCTGCTCTCGTTGTATATCCCTAGAACTGATGGACGAACTGTTCTTCAATCAGGTCCACGAACGGATATTTAATCCCTCTGATAGATTGCACTAGAAAATCTATCAGAAGTTTCTATGAAGAGATTAACGAATTTGATCCGTTAAACCAGACTGTAATTCAAAATCACAGGCTGGATTTCTTTTCGAGCAAAGGGAGAGGGGGCGGCCACCTTTTAGAAAATTAACTAGGGTTTTCGAAAATTCTTGTGACCTGTTGTCTATAATTTCTGTACTACAATAACTTATTTATAATGTAGGCCACTAACAGCTTAGGGCCCATTAGTCATAAGTTCAAGCCCGACAAGCAAAGCCCGCATGTTCAGAAATTAATATAAAATTCATCGTGACTCCGATTGATAAACCGATTTCACCAATGTGCATAGAAACCATTTCTGCACCTTTTAATGTCAAGATAAATTTTTCTGAATCCGAATTCAGTGATTTCCCAAAATGGCCATCCCTATGTCATTTTAGGAAATCTTACTCCTCTACTCTTAAATAAGAAGTCCAACTTCTTCGTTCATTAAATTTAACTCTTTAAATTTAACTATCTCAACGGGGATTAAAAATCCATTACACTGTGTGACCCTCAATGGTTCAGGGATACAGCTAGCCGTGGGCTCACAACTCCTTGTGACTCGGAACAACAATTTCCGACTTGCCCATCGAATCATGGTAAGAGCGTCTAGCAACATCGCCCCATGATTCCCTAGGTATCACTGATAGTGCCTACAAGAACCAATAGATTTTGGTTAGCGTACAGTACAGTCCCTTCATCCATATATCCCGATCGAATCAACAACCATTGGTATATCGAGAGTCGCTCGAGATTCGATAACTATGCAATACATCTCGAAGATCAAATAGTGACATCGCATGTGCTACTAAGAAACCATTTCTTAAATCACATCATGTACTTTGGCCAGAGATTCGTCACACTAATATCTCCTCAGATCGCATAGGATATCCACACTCGCAAGTATGTGGTGAATCCTTGACAACAAAGCATCGACTCCTATATGTGTTGTAACTGTACCCAATCCCGACACCTGATGACCCCAATAGAGTCGGTAAACGAGTCAAAGCACAGTACTAGCATATAGAGTCTCAATGATGTTTCATGTAGTAAGGACTAATGGTGTACAACCAAAACCGCGGACTTTATCCACTCGATAAGTGATAACCACTTGGAAAGTCTGGATAGGGTAGTTCGATCATTCATCATATGAATATCCATTTGCATGCTTCGAACATCTCTATGTTCCTTACCAATGAAACGTGGTACTCCGCATCGCAAATGCTAGTCTCAAACTCGAGCGATCCTTATCCTTATTATCGGACGGCTCAATCGACTAGGAACAGTTTAGAATATACAGTGACTATAAGATGTGTTTCATGATAGACATCTCCATGTTCTACCACATCTTACATACACTATAGTATATTCAAGGTCTTTATCAAAACAACAATAGTATATCACAATATAACAATATGAAGAAAGATAAAGTCATTGCCATTAATAAAAGTGTAAATAATATTAAACAAAAGATTGTTTATACAAAGAGTCATCAAAGCCCTTAGCCACAAGTTGGCTCACCGGGCACCCACTCTTTCAAAGTCCACATGTATTGGCTCCTCGCATGTGATTGAGTTATTTAAATGTTTATTTAATTCCATGCGAGCATGCTTTATTATTGAGAATTACATGACTATGTGATTTAAATTTATAAAGCATGATCTACTTGAGATATAAATGTTTTTGTTTATCGATTGGTATCCGATTTTCTGAGAGGTTGAAAGGGCACCGATTGGTAACAATTGAGATATATCGTGTCCTAACCTTTGATTATCAGATGGGTCCTCGTCGAGTTATTAACAGAAACCCACCGCCAGTTACTCCTTCGAATGAGCAAGCCATTACTGAAACTGAGCAGATGGATGCTACAGCGACTCCTATGGAAACCTTGCTGAAGAGGTTTTAGTCGTTTAATCCACCTTTGTTGTTAGGTACAGAGAATCCGGTTGATTGTGAAAGTTGGTTGGACGACATTGATCAGTTGTTCGATTCCCATGATTACTCTGACGACCACCGAACTAGGTTAGTTATTCATCAGCTTCGTGATGTTGCTAAGAACTGGTGGATCACGACAAAGAGATCCATGGAGAATTGAGGTACAGTTGTTAATTGGACTCTTTTCAAATCTGAATTTTATAAGCGGTTTTTCCCTATTTCGTACCGAAAGGACAAAGGAGCCGAGTTTGCCAATCTGAGGCAAGGGAACTTGAACATTGAGGAGTACGTAGCCAAGTTTGACAGTCTGTTGCGTTTGGCACCGCACATTGCCGACAGTGAAGAAGCCAAAGCGGATCAGTTCATCAACGGATTGAATCTCGACATCTTCACGTTGGTAAAACACTGCTAGGCCTGATAACTTTGCGGACTCCATGAATCACGCAAAAGAAGCTGAAGCGGGTTTGTGGAGACAGAGAGGAAATCAGATGGTACCACAGCAGCAGAGACAGTCTCAGAATCAACCGTCTCAGTATCAAAATCAACCACCTCAGTATCAGAACCAACCACAGAGGTACGAAGGAGGAAGCAGTGGGGGAAACAGAAAGGATCATTACAAAGCAAGAGGGAAACAGTTCAAGAGGCAGGGGAACAATTCTTATAGTTCCAGTGGTTCCAAGAAATTCGGTTCAGGACAAGGTTCTGGATCTTCATCCTTGTTTTGCAACAAGTGTGGGGGTAGACACTCCCTGGATCAGTGTGTAGGAGTCTTTGGGAACTGCAATACCTGTCAGCAACCGAGAAACTTTTCTAAGGTGTACCCTTAGCGTAGTAGAGATCGAGCTCAGAGTGGGTTTTTCATCTAGACCTACAGCTCAGCCTGAGCGACAGTCTTCTGCATTTCACTCCTTTCAGCCTCAGCAGCAGAACAGACGGGGAGGTAACCCTAGTGCAAACCAGCCTCTGAGACAGTAGGCACGAGTCTTTGCTTTGACAGAGGATCAGGCTCAGGCAGCACCAGACGATGTTATAGCAGATAACTGTTCAATTTTCGGTTATTCTGCTCATGTATTGATAGATACATGTGCTTCTCATTCCTTTATCTCTGAAAAATTTGTGTTGATGCATGCTTTGCAAACTGAGTTGTTGCATACCGTAGTAGCTGTTACTTCACCTTTGGGTGGAGGAATTGTTTTTGTCAGACTAGTCAGGAACTGTGAACTTTGTTTTGAGTGAAAGTTGTTAGATTTCGACTGTATTGTACTTGGGCTGTCAGATTTTTATTGTATTGTCGGTATAGATGCTTTAACCAAGTACAAGGCAACAGTCGATTGTTTTCTGAAGATTGTCAGATTCATACCTGAAATGGAAGACGAGTGGAAATTCTTTGATAAGTGTTCTCGATCTAGAATTTATTTGATTTCAGTGTTATCTATGACTCGTTTGTTACAGAGAGGTGCAGAGGGATTTTTGGTTTATGCAGTTGATGTACTGAAATCTAGCCCTGAGTTGGTTGATATACTAGTGGTTAGAGAATTTGCTGATGTGTTTCCGGAAGATATTACAGGATTTCCGCCTATTCGAGAGATCGAATTCAGCATCGATTTAGTGTCAGGTACTCAACCTATTTCCAAAGTTCCTTATCGTATGGCACCGATTTAACTGAGAGAATTGAAGGAACAGCTTGAGGATTTGATTGCCAAGGGATACATCAGACCTAGTGTATCGCCTTGGGGTGCTTCTGTTCTGTTTGTTCGGAAAAAGGATGGTTCTATGCGGCTCTATATTGACTACCGTCAACTGAATCAGGCTACAGTCAAGAACAGTTATCCTTTACCCCGAATAGATGACCTTTTTTATCAGCTGCTGGGTTCTTCTGTCTATTCGAAGATTGATCTGAGGTCAGGTTATCATCAGCTGAGAGTGCGAGATGAAGATGTTTCTAAGACCGCATTCAGGACGAGGTGTGGTCATTTTGAGTTTATAGTCATGCCGTTCGGTTTGACTAATGCTCCTGCGGTTTTTATGGGTTTGATGAACCGTATCTTTCAGCACTATTTAGATGAGTTTGTTATTATCTTCATCGATGATATTATTATCTACTCAAAGAACCGTACTGACCACGCAGAGCATTTGAGGACCGTTTTGCAGATTTTACGAGTTGAGCAGTTATTTTCCAAGCTATCTAAGTGTGAGATCTGGTTGGATCGAGTTGTCTTTCTCGGTCACATTATTTCTGGAGATGGTATTTCTGTCGATCCCAGCAAGATCGAATCGGTTATGAATTGGCCTAGACCGACATCAGTACCTGAGATTTGAAGCTTTATGGGTTTAGCTGGTTATTATCGTCGATTCATCGAGGGATTCTCGTCTATTGCCAAACCGATTACCCAGTTGACTCAAAATAATGCGTCTTTTATCTGGACTGTAGATTGCGAGGCTAGCTTTGTTGATCTGAAGAGGAGACTGACCAGTGCTCCGATTCTTTCTATTCCAAAAGGTACTGGAGGTTTCACTATGTATTGTGATGCTTTTAACCGAGGCTTGGATGTGTTCTTATGCAGCATAAGCATGTGATAGTGTATGCATCGAGGCAGTTGAAGCCGCACGAGAATCGTTATCCGGTTCATGATCTTGAACTCGCTGCGATTGTATTTGCTTTGAAGATCTGGCGTCATTATCTTTATGGTGAGTCTTTTGAGATCTTTTCTAATCATAAGAGTCTTAAGTACTTGTTTTCACAAGCAGAGCTAAACATGAGACAGAGAAGATGGTTACATCTGTTGAAGGATTTCGATTTTGAAATCAAGTATTATCTGGGAAAGTCGAATGCAGTTGCAGATGCCTTGAGCCGAAGGATTTGTTCTTTATCTCTTTCTACTATCGGTGTTTCTCAGTTTATCGATGATTGTTGCACTTCTGGTTTAGAGTTTGAAACAGATAGAGATACTATCAGAGTATGTGTTATTCAAGCTGAGCCAGAGCTATTTGTATTGATCAAAGAAGCACAGAAGTCTGATCCAAGCATTCAAATTTCAGTAAAGAAAGTCAGATCTGGGCATCAGTCTGAATTCCAGGTTAGAGATGATGTTTTGTTTGTGAATAACCGTATTGTTGTGACTGATATTTTGGAGTTGAGGCAGCGTATTCTCCGAGAGGCTCATTGCAGTCGGTTCAGTGTTCACCCTGGAGGTCGTAAGATGTATAACGATCTGAAGAATCAGTTTTGGTGGAAGATAATGAAGAGAGATATTGCGAGGTTTGTATCTCGATGTTTGAACTGTCAGCAAGTGAAAGCAGAAAGGAAGCGACCGGGTGGTCTGTTGCATAGCCTATCTGTTCTTGAATGGAAATGGGATCACATTTCTATGGATTTCGTCACGAATCTACCACGATCTGTTTGAGGATGCGATGCTATTTGGGTAGTGATTGACCGATTGACGAAGTCTGCTTGTTTTATTCCGTACAGGATGACGTATCGTCACGATAAGATGGCTGAGTTGTATGTAAGCAATGTTCTGAGATTTCATGGTGTGCCGAAGTTGATCGTTTCAGACCGAGACCCTAGATTCACTTCGCACTTTTGGCACATTCTTCAGGAGGCACTTGGTACTCGTTTGCATCTGAGTAAAGCTTATCATCCTCAGACCGATGGACAGTCAGAGCAGACTATCTAGACGTTAAAGGATATGCTTCGAGCAGTAGTGCTAGACTTTGGCACTAGTTGGCAGGATTCCTTGCCTCTTGTTGAGTTTTCTTACAACAAAAGCTTTCAAGCGAGTATCGGTATGGAGCTTTTTTAGGCATTGTACGGCAAGAAGTGCCGATCTCCGTTGTTTTGGGATTATTTGTCCGAGTCACCTGATTTGGGACCGGATATGCTTAGGGATATGGCAGAGCAAATAAAGATCATTCAGATGAGAATGAAATCAGCTCAGGATAGACATGCAAAGTAGGCGAATGTCAGACGTAGACCTCTGAGTTTCGAGCAGGGAGACCGAGTTTTCCTTAAGATTTCTCCTTTCAGAGGCACTGTCAGATTTGGTAAGAGAGGAAAGTTATCTCCGAGATTTATCAGGCCGTACGAGATTCTCGAGAAGTTAGGCGATCTTGACTATAGACTTGCACTTCCTCCATCTTTATCTGGTATTCACGACGTTTTTCACGTCTATATGCTATGGAAGTATCATCCAGATCCTTCTCATATTCTTCAGCCTGATGAAGCCGAGTTAGACGAGACTCTGAGTTATTGTGAATAACCAATTCAGATCCTTGATCGGAAGGAGAAGCAGCTCAGAACCAAGTTGATTCCATTGGTGAAAGTGCATTGGAGCCGTAATGAAGTCAAGGAAGCTACTAGGGAGACAGAATCTGACATGAGACAGCGATTTTCGGAGTTATTCGGATGACGTGAGTTCTTCTTACTATATTTTATTCTTTATTCTATCTTATGAGTTGTGATTCTTATTTATTTCGAGGATGAAATCTCTTCTTATAGGGAGAGAATTGTAACGCACCGATTTTATCTTAATTTAGCTTATTTGAGTTAATCGGAGATTACAGAGTTCAAGAGCCGACTTGATTTTGATCAGGGTCTATTTTGCAAATTTTGGAAATTTCAGGGACTAAAGTGAAAAATTGGATTTTAATATATTATCTACTCTAGTTGACTAGTCTTCATTCATACATTCATCTTCCCTTAGCCGATTCCCACCATTGAATACGCCCCAACACCTTTCCAAGCTTTGAGATTTCAATCCGAGCTCGATCCGTCCGTTGGAATTTATTTCTGAAGGCAGATTAGCGATCACTGCAGCGAGAGCTTCGTTATATCGTAAGTTTTTCTACGATCAGATACATTCTATTTTTCAGATGTTGTTAGAATCGATTGAGTTTCGAGTATGTTGTTCTTGGCAGAGTTCTGATCGTTTATTCTCAATCAGTTTTGAAATAGAGCGACGTTCGGATTTGTTATGATTTTTGGAAGCCTATTTTAAAAAATGAGGTTTTGATATGTGTTTGAATTGCTTTGTTATTGTTGTCTTAGCATTGATATGAGTTGATATCGTCATTGTACTGATGTGCATTTTCGGTTTGTTTAGTTTATAGCCGTTATGCCGCCGGTTTGAGTTTTGGGATTTTGAACCGTTTTTTAATCGTAGAACTTTGGCTATTGAGTTTTGATCGTCGTTGTTGATCTTCTTTGCCTCCATACAGATTCGTTTGGAGTTTTTCGAGCCCTGTGTTAGCAGCATTGGATCGTCGAAGAGTTGGACGATGAACGATAAAGAGATTACCTTGAGTAGTTGTTGTTTTTAGGTTGTATAGTTTCTGATATAACCTTTTGTTGTAGCTTATCCAGAGTTGGAGCTACTTGCATTGAAAGGTACAAGCAGTCATCATTAGCGGGATAGCATACTCGGGACAGTTGGTTCTCGAGTTTTCCCTTAAAATCACATACTTGCATCAATACTTGTTCTAGCATATGGAACTTGTATTTTGTTGATTGATTGAGCTTTTGTTATGTGGCTTATGTTTTATGTTTCTTATGCATTCATCTTGAGCCAAACCTTTGACTTTAGCGGGCAGAACAACCCTTTTTATGTTAGACGTTTTGGGGGATTTAAGCGAGTGGCCTAGGCGTAGAGGTTCGCCTAGTGTCAGCATACTCCTTATGGTCACACCAAAGTCTAGGGGATTGGGATACGTGACACCACCTCGATTGGGAGAGTCGATGAGTCATTATGTGATCTCATCCTCGGGATCCCAAAAGTAGAGCAGCAATCCCTCGTTTATCAGAATTGATATTCCGATTTAAAGACATGCATATCATTTGTCTTGATTTGATTATGTTGTCTTGAAGAATGTTGTTGATATATTAATTGTATTACATGTTATGTTGCTTTTACTGGGAATATCATTCTCACTGGAGTTATCCGGCTGTTGCTTTGTTTTGTATGTGTACTTGGCAACAGGTGAGGCAGGATCAAGTCAGCGAAGACCTGGTTAGCATCAAGAGTGAGAGTTAGTAGTAGGACTCGGTTTAGAAGTCGTGTCAGCATTTCAATCTAGTTATGATTTTAAGAATGTTTGAACTCAAACTTGTTGTTTGTAGTTTCTATTATACGAATATTACGGATTGAATGTTGTCGTCGCTTGTAATATGTAACTTGTTAAGTTTGGAATGGCTTTTGGATTGAGTTTCCAAGCTTAATTTTTTGGTTTCTGTTCTGTTTTGGTTCTGCAGCAGGGAGCGCACAGTCGACTATTTTTAGCGGACCGAGTGCACCCCCCTTTTGAGCCAAACAGCAGGTTGTTGTTTTGGCCGCGCCCGATCGGTAGTTTTCTACCACCGAGGGCAGCACCCCCTTTTAAAAAAAACTTTGCTTTTAATCTTGGATCTTGTATGCTCTATTGTTGTTTAATCTGAGATTAGATGTTTAGAACCGAGGTCTCACAGCTGAACTGGTCTTGTCCGACAACGGTTGCTGAGATTCGAAGTTTCTTGGGTCTAGCTGGTTATTACCGTTGGTTCATCGAGAATTTTGCACAGTTGGCCAGGCCTTTGACTCATCTTACATGGAAAGATGTTGCCTTCATATGGTCCTCGGATTGTGAGGAGTCATTTCACGAGCTGCGTAGACGTCTTACTACTGCACCTGTGCTAGATCTACCTTCTGGATCAGGAGGTTATATTGTCTATTCTGATGCCTCTAGTCAGGGATTAGGATGTATTTTGACACAGCGCATACATGTTATCGCCTATGCTTCTAGGCAGTTGAAGACGCATGAGGTGAATTATCCGGTGCATGATCTCGAGTTAGAATCCATTGTATTTGCACTCAAGATCTAGAGGCATTATTTTTATGGCGAGAAATTTGAGATGTTTACGGACCATAAGAGTCTGAAGTATTTATTCACTCTGGCGGAGTTGAATATGCTACAGAGACGCTGGATGGATTTACTGAAAGATTATGATTGTGAAATTAAGTATCATCCAGTTTCTGCTAATCTTAATGTTGATGCCTTGAGTTGGCAGGTGAGACTTTCTGCACTTCAGACTAGTGATTTATCTCATATGATTCAGGAATGTTGTTCTCTGAGTTTTATGCTCAAGCACAAGAAAGGGAGAAATGTAATTCGTTTGTATACTATTTTATCTGAGCCAGCATTGTACTCTCGGATCAGAGAAGCTCAGATATCTGATGTTAAGACTCAGCGTTTGGAAGATCTAGCCAATGGAGTTAATACATCTGGATTCCATTATCAGGAAGATGGTTTATTGTGCTTATCGAATCAAGTGGTTGTACCTGATGATGCGGAGCTCAGGAACGATATTCTTTCTCAAGATCACAGGAGTCGATTATTAGTTCATCCTGAAAGTATGAAAATGTATAAGAACTTGCGAACTAGGTTTTGGTGGAAGGGGATGAAGCGGAGTGTGTATCAATTTGTTTCTCGATGTCTTGTTTGTCAACAAGTCAAGGCTGAACACCGACGACCAGGTGGATTACTGCAGAATCTTGATATTCTCGAATGGAAGTGGGAGCACGTGACTATGGATTTTGTCACCCACTTGCCTATGACTTCACGCCAGTGTGATGCTATCTGGGTCGTTGTTGACCGTTTGACGAAATCAAAACACTTTATTCCTTACAACCGGGAGTATTCTTATGATCGCATGGCACGCTTATACATCCAGGAACTACTTCTAATTAATTTATCTTCATGAATTCCATTCAATTAATAGACAAGAATACTTAATTATATTATTTCCCTCTCCCGAGCAACAAATAATGTGTATCAACTAAGATTCAATTCCAATATCCCTATAAAAAATTTAGTCTTAATGATATGTGAAAAACGATGTTCTTCCTAAGGCTCCATTAATGATATATAATCTCCCGAGTTATATAAACAATTAACAGTGTAATTTCTATTGGTCCTATTCAAAATCCCCTCTCCCGAGTGCGGATTTCAGATAAATATAACAAATCAATTATTGATCAAGTAATTGAAAAGACAATCAATTCTAGAAAAATAATTAATCTACTAGAATTAAATCCAAAAATATCAAAAACTCGTAGAAGAGTCTACACCAGGTTCCATCGTCCTTCTAGACTCTAAAAATTTAGTTCATAATCAAAATATTGCAAAAACAATTCATGTTCATGAAACTAGACATCAAATCAAAATTTAATGCGAAAAGATAAAGAAAACAAATCCAAAGATGCGATGCCGTGTCCGGATAACGCAATCTTCTTCCTTGTTCCAGATTTTCTCTTCAAGTTTGCGCAGATTTTTTCTTCAAATTTCTCTCTCGATCGTGCGTGTGATTCTTCTCTGATGTGCTGCAGCTTCCCTTTCAATTGTGTGCAAAAAAATACCTTTTATATGTGATTCAAATCCAATAAATAAAAACCCACGAAATTCCGAAGGTTTTCTTCCCGAAAAACCCAAAAAACTGAATTTTGCGATGGCGCGCCCGCGCCTGAAGAGAGGGGCGCCCGCGCATGCCTCTCAGGTTAGAAAATCTGTATCGCGCGAAAATTTTAAAAAAATCATATTTTTCAATCTAACCGTCGGATTAAGCTGAAATTTTGACAGAAGCTTCCAAACATCATAAAATATATTATGAACGGTTAAGATTGGATTTTGATGCCTCAATATTTCCCAGTAATTTTTTGAAATTGATACTTCATAATGCATCCTTCCGCTTCTTCTTGCTACTTTTACACCAATCCTTACAACTCACAAAAACAAAAACTAATACACATAATATCCACTCGATACATCAAAAAATTCAAGCGAAATCATATATAAATTAAGTGCATAAATTGCACTTATCAGTTTGCTTTGTACTTTTAATTACCAAGTAAAGGTGTAATTACCGTTTGTTGTAATAAAACATTATTTTCTGTTTCATATTATTATCTTAATTTGTCTTCAGATTTTATTTCGCGGATGAAATATCTAAAGGTGGGGAGAATGTAGTAACCCAGATTTCATTTTAAGATAATAATATGATAATCATGATTAAGGGTATGATCTAAACTGCTGAATTAATGAGCAGCTAGGGAATATGAGTAGCTAGGGAATTGGAGAAGCTAGGGAATATGAGCAGCTAGGAAAATTCGAGTAGCAAGGGAAACATGAGCATCTAGGGAATCTTCTGCTAGGGATTTTACGGCTAAGGATTCTTTAGCTAGGGAGTTCTCTTGCTAGGGGTTCAGATGTTAGGGAGTTCTCCTGCTAGGGATTCTACGGCTAGGTAATTCTGCTGCTAGGGAATTCCGTTAATAAGGAACTTTTAAAAGCTGCTAGGGAATCCCGACCTGCTGCTAGGGAATCCCAAACTGCTATTAGGGAAGCCCGTACCCTCAAGGACAGGCAGGCAGGTGTGTGGACTCTTGCATGAGTGATGGCTGGCGCCTAAGCATGAGGTGTCAAAAAGGGTAATGACTCAGCTCAAGCATTTGATACGTGGCGTTCAAACATGATATCGGACGTCTCGACATTGGCTCGAGAATCCCGAACACCCCAGATTTTTTGTCTATAAATAGGAGCTGAGGGTTCAGATATTTTCACACCACTTCCATCTCACTTTATATTTCTGCTCGGGAAGGAGTAGCTCAGGAGTTCGGGAAAGAGTAGCTCGGGAGATCGGGAAGGAAGAGCTCGGGGTTGGGCTAGGTCGGGTCGGGCTTTGACCTAGGACAGCTAGGGGTTGTCTTTTTCCAGCTTAGTTCAAACTTCGGTGTTATGTACGTATACATTGACTGAGATTTCCAGCGAGTGTTCATATTTATATGTTGCATTTACTTGGCATTATTATATGACATGATATATGATTTATCGCTTTCCATATTCATATTTCATGTGCATATACACGTTGAGCCTATACCTTGTTATACCTGATTATAGAGCCGCTCAGCTCTATACTTATTAGTTTGTCACTGAGAGTACCGCGACGGTGGGGACATGTATGTCTGACTACTCTAGTGTACTAGACGAGTGTGGTTGTACCCAGAGTTTGATCCGTGAGGTTACATCACTCATGTGGCGCCGGTACTGAGCATGACTTTTCAGATGACCCTTTACCAGTCATCACGGTTGCATGCATCATATACATATGTTTACTCATGTTTATGTACTGGGCGTTAGCGCTCACGTCCTAGTTATTATCTTGGACACCCTATTCCACGGGGCAGGTCGCAGGATGGACGGAGCCGGTAGCTCGAGGCAGGACTAGAAAGCCGGAAATTTTAAGGAAATCTTATACAGTAGGATTTGTTTAGCTGTATAAATGTTTTAGACAGTTTATTTTAAGCTTTTCGATTTGGTTGTATCACTACAGTATTAAGCCTGGACTTGCTTTACTAAGCTGATATGTAAATTATGGATTATATTTCCGCACATTTTACTCTTTTAAGCATTCTTGCTTTATTAAGTTTAATGCATGATATTAGTTGCCAGTTAGTAGGTGATTCAATATAGGGTTACTACATGTTGGCTATTCGTTATATTATTCGGAGCATGTTAGAGTTATTCGGATTGTACTGTTAAGAGTCATTTTATGGTTAAGAAATTTCCAATGATTTGATTTGATATGGCCCTGATGCGGTGGGTTATAATAAACGTTCATTTGGCCTCGCCCCTTAGAGGAGTAACATATAGGGTACTGATCAGTAAACCACGGAAAATCATATAATTATCAGTGAAATGTTTGCTTTGTATTTGTGTCAGATTCATCTTTCTTATTTTTTTTCAGATTATAATATGTACATGTGTATATTTTGGTGTTTATCATGTCCGATCGGCTCCCACTTGCTGAGTGTTTACCAAAACACTCACCCCCTTACCTTCCTCCCCATATACTGAAGATTAGTTGGAAGAGGATGAGCAACATGCATTCTGGGGTTGGTGATCACGCTGTGAAGATATTATTAGTATATTTTGTGTTTTATTGTCGCTTCCGCTATTATCGTTTTCTTATTTTGCAAAGACATTTTTGGTTATGTAAAAGACTGTTTGAAGGTTATTTTCTATACTACATGGCTTGTTGTTTTACATTTCGAAATGTTAAACAAATCCGATGATACGTCTAGGTCTCGGGGCATGACATTTAATTGGAATCAGAGCCCACACGTTCATAATCCAGGTGAAAATTCCTTAGAAAATTTGTGACATTTTCTCATAGTGGGCCAAAAGGCCAATGTAGTCCCCTCCGAAACGATTCCACGAATCAAAGTCATGGATAAATACCATTCGCGATGATGAAACTCTTATTTCACCGAACTCTATCGTTTAGGCCTCCGAAATCGCGTTTTGTCGTTTTAGGAAATTTTTGAAACGCTTATAACATTTTGTAGAGAACTCGAAATCCAATTCCGTGGACTGCATCACGATCCTCATAATCGACACTTTTTGGTCACATAAAAATCTCAAAAATTTTCATTTTTGGAAATTATTCCCGAAAATTCCGTCTCGTGCATGATAAGTTGAAACTGTTCATGTGATAATGCTTTTCTTATTTCTGATATTTTGTTCCATATTCTAAGCCTTTCCGTTTTCTTTCAGGAAATGGCGCCAATATTCCCTCTTACCCGTGCTCATGTTATTTTCGCATGCGGCAGCTTGTCATTGATAACCAGAAGCATAGGATCACCCGACTTTGTACTAAAGTTTTTGGTGCTAGGCGCGAGCAGCAGGAGTGGGAGAAAAGGGCAAACAAACACGTTTATGAGTTGGAACAAGTGAGGGGTGATAATATATACCTCCGAGACGACATTGACCTCAAACATTTTCGAGAGGAGGCTCTGCGCAACCAGGTGATTAAGTCTGAAGAGGAGCATAGAAAGACGAAGGAAAAAATGGTGGCATCTGAAATGGAGCATAAGCAGACGAAGGAGAGTTGGGGGCATCTCAGGATACCATATAAATGTTCTCCGGTGTTGTTATCCAATTGACCAAACAAGTGGAGCTTGAGAAGCGGTTGAGGCAGCAGTCTTGCGTCGAACAGGTGCATAGTCGTCAACATATGCGAGATCGTATCCAATAGCTGCAAGCCCAAGTTCAGCAGTTACAGAATACAGTGGTGAAATTGAATGATCAAAATGCCACTCTAATTCATGCCATTAATCAACTGTAGGAAGATGATTCCGAGGAGGAACCAAAAGAAGATCCAGAAGAGATAGAGGTTGAGAAGGATCCCGTCAAAGATGTGGGGGATGGAGAAGTTATAGACTTAGATTAGTATGGATGCCTTCGTCGTTACTCAGCTATGTTTCTTTGTCGCTTATTTCCAATTCAGTAGTTGTTTTAATTTCCAATGGAATTGTTAGTTGTTGTTCCAATTCAGTTGTTATTTCCAATTCTAAAATTCCATGAATAATATTTGCTTATTCATGTGTCCAACTTGTTCAATTATGCTTCTAATACATAACTCTATCAGAATCTTAGAAACTTTACGCGCTTGTAGGACATGGACGGAAGACCAGTACGCAACAACAGTAACCCACACTACAGAAATTGCAACGACGACAATGAAGGGAACACTCCGCCGCCGCCGCCGCCGCCGCCGCCGCCCCCACTACCTCCACCATGATTAGGCTTAAATAATGCTGATTTGATGGCCATAGCAGCCATTGTGGCTAACACAATACATGGGTTGGCAAATCCAAATTCCAATGCCAATCCGCCACCACCGATGGGACCTCAAGTACATGGGGTCAAATACCAATATGAGTCACTGAGGAAGAATCGAGCCCAAAGTTTCAAAGGAGATCCAGACCTAGAGGTCGGCCAAAACTGGCTCAAGAATATTGTGACACAACTTTTCCTACTCGAAATCCCTGACGAGTTTAAGGTGGATGTAGTGACACCCTTTTTGGAGGAAAAAACATCCAAGTGGTGGGAGGCAGTCTCGCCAGCTATGATAGCAGCTGGTCCAATTACATGGCGACAATTCAGGGACGTATTCTTGAAGCAGTACTATCCGGCTGAATTCAGACTACAGAATTTGAGTGAGTTTGAAAATTGCACTCAAGCTCTGGATATGTCAGTGGTTGAATACACCTCAAAATTCAACTCACTCGGGGCATATGCTCCTACTATTATGTCTGATGATATCCTGAAGATGCACAGTTTCAAACGGGGTTTGAACAATCGTATTCAAACAGCTTTAGCAGTCTACCAGCCTACAAGCTTTGTTGATTTAATGGGAGCCGCGATACGAGCTGAGACCGACATCAAAAGAAGGGAAGAAGAGAACAAGAGTAAGAGACCTCTCTTTGGTCAATCTTCTCAAGGAAAGAAACCGTTCAAGAAACCCAATCAGGCTAGTGGGGTAACCAAGAACACTTCTGCTAGCTTCAACTATCAAGAAGCCAAGATTTGCCCCACCTAAAATACCCATCATCTTGGAGAATGTCGAAAGAAGTCTAGAGCATGTTTTAATTGTGGGAAGTTTGGACACCGAATTGCTGAATGTCCCGAGCCATTGAAGAGAGGGACAAGGTCAAATGTTGATGCTACATCCAACAAACCAAAGGAGCACAAGGAGAATAATCCTAACGCACGTGTGTTTGCCATAACTCAAGATGAGGCAGAGAAAACAAACGATATCGTGGCAGGTACCATCTTAATCAACCAATCTCCTGCTTATGTATTTTTTGATTATGGTGCTACACATTCTTTTATATCTAGAGGTTTGCTAAGAATTTAGGATTTATTCCTGAAGTACTGGTGGAACCTTTTAGAGTAGCAAATCCTATTAGTAAAACAATTGAAACACATATGGTACACCGAGATTGCAAAATTGGCATCAATGAACACATATTTCAAGCTGAACTGATTCAACTAAACATGGTAGAATTCGATGCCATTCTAGGATTGGATTGGATGGAAAATAACCATGAATTAGTAGATTGTCGCATGAAGAATGTCAAACTGAGAGCTTCAAACCTCGACGAAGTCATTTATCATGGCAAAGTCAAGGAGGAGAAGTCTCTTTTATCTCCTTCTCAAACTTGGAAAGCTATGAATAGTGTAGAATAAGTATACCTAACCGTGGTAGGAGAAGTAAAGGAAGAAGTTACACTTGAATTAGAAGAGATTCCGGTAGTACAAGAGTTTCCGGATGTGTTCCCTGAAGAAATCCCTGGAGTAATTCCTGACCGCGAAGTGAAATTTGAGATTAATTTGGTACCCGGTGCTGCACCTATCTCAAAGTCACCATATCGAATGGCTCCAGCATAATTGAAAGAATTAAAGGAGAAACTCCAAGAATTTTTGGATAAAAATCAAATACGACCAAGTGCATCTCCTTGGGGAGCCCCGGTCCTGTTTGTAAAAAATAAGGATGGTAGTATGAGGTTGTGTATCGACTACCGAGAACTCAATAAAATCACAATCAAGAACAAGTATCCTCTCCCAAGGATTGATGATTTGTTTGACCAACTTAAAGGAGCTACAGTCTTTTACAAGCTCGATTTAAGGTCAGGCTATCACCAATTGAAAGTCAAGGCAAAATACATTCTGAAAACAACCTTCAGGACAAGGTATGGGCATTAAGAGTTCATGGGGATGCCTTCCGGATTAACCAACGCACCGGAACCATTCATGGACATAATGAATAGAGTGTTCAAGCCGTTGCTATACAAGTTTGTGGTGGTGTTTATTGACGATATTCTCGTATATTCACCAAGTGAAGAGGACCACAAAGAGCATCTCTGGCTCACTCTCCAGACACTTAGAGAGAAAGAACTCTATGCCAAATTCAAGAAGTGAGAATTTTGGCTAAAGAGAGTCACCTTCTTGGGTCATATATAATATTCAAAGACGGAGTATCAGTGGATCCCAAGAAAGTGGAAGCAGTCATGGATTGGCCCAGACCAAAAACTGTAACTGAAGTTCGAAGCTTTCTAGGTTTGGCTGGCTATTATCGGAAATTTGTTGTAAGGTTTTTCCTCGATAGCCATACCTCTCACCAAACTCACAAAAAAGAATGCTAAATTAAACTGGGATGAATTGTGTGAAAAAGCTTCGAAATTTTGAAAAAAAACTGGCATCTACACCGGTATTGATACTACCGACTGAAGGAAAGGATTTTACCATCTATAGCGATGCCTCAAATGGAGGATTGAGATGCGTACTCATGCAAGATGGAAGGGTAATTGCTTATGCTTCAAAACAACTAAAGTCGTATGAGAAAAATTACCCCACGCATGACCTTGAACTAGCCGCAGTGGTCTTTGTGTAAAGCCCCGTTTTTATCTTAAATGAGTTTATTTGAGTTAATCGGATATTACGGAGTTCACGAGCCGACTTGATTTTGATCAGGGTCTATTTTGCAAATTTTGGAAATTTTAGGGACCAAAACGCAAATTTTGAGTTTAATATATTATCTACACTTAGAATTCAATTGACTAAGTCTCTTATCATTCCTCTCCTTCCCTTCCATTGGCTAGGCTCCATTGAAGCCGCCCCTTTGGGTTTTCAAGCTTCCAGATTTCCTCCCGAGCTCGATCCGGCCATTGGAAATTAATTCTGAAGGCAGATTAGCGATCACTGCAGCGAGGGCTCCGTTATACCGTAAGTTTTTCTACGATCAGATACATTCTAGTTTTTGGACGTTGTTAGAATCATTCGATATTCGAGTATATTGTTCTTGGCAGAGTTCTGATCGTTTATTGTCTGTCAGTTTTGAAATAGAGCGACGTTCAGAATTGTTATGATTTTTGGAAGCTATTTTCGAAAGTTTGGGTTTTGAGATTGGTTGGGTTTAAGCTTTTGTTGTTGTATTAGCATTGATTCGTATTGATATAGATATTAAACTGCTGTCTGCATTTCCGGTTTGATCATTTATAGCCGTTATGCCGCCGGTTTGAGTTTTGAGGATTTTGAACCGTGTTTGAGTTGTAGAACTTTGGGCATTGGGTTTGTTCGTTGTTGTTGATCATCTTTTGTCTCCATACAGATTCGTTTGGAGTTGTCGAGACAGAGAAGCAGCAGTCGATCGTCTAGAGTTTGACGAAGAATCGGTAAAGAGATTACCTTGAGCCGATATTGTTGTTAGGTTGTATAGTTTTTGATATAACCTTTTTATTGTAGCTTATCCAGAGTTGGAACTACTTGCATTGAAAGGTAAAAGTAGTCATCGTAGCGGGATAGCATACTCGGGACAGTTGGTTCTCGAGTTTCCCTTAAAATCACATATTGCATTAATACTTGTTCTAGCATGTGGAACTCGTATTTTGTTGATTAATTGAGTTTGGTTATATGGCTTATGTGTTATGTTTTGTTATGCATTCATCTTGAGCCAACTTTGATTTCAGCGGGCAGAACAGCCCTTTTTGTTTAGTTGTTTTGGGGGCTATGTTGTGAGTGGCCTGGGTTGTAGAAGTTCACCTAGTGTCAGCATACTCCTCATAGTCGCACCGAAGTCTAGGGGATTGGGATACGTGACACCACCTCGATTGGGAGAGTCGGTGAGTCGTTACGTGGTCTTATCCTCGGGATCCCAAAAAGCACAGCAGCAATCCCTTCATTATCAGAATTGATATCCCGATTTAAAGACATGCATTCATTACGATGATATTGGTTACGTTGTTACCTTGAAAGCATGTTTGTTGTTGTATTACTTATTTTGTTGCTTTTACTGGGATTATTATTCTCACCGGTTTATCCGGTTGTTGTTTTGTTTTGTATGTGTACTTGGAAACAGGTGGGGCAGGATCGAGTCAGCGAAGACCCGGTTAACAGCAGGAGGGAGAGTTAGTAGTGGGACTCGGTTTAGGAGTCGAATCAACATGTTTATCTAGTTTAAGATTGAAGCATGTTAGAACTTGAACTTGTTATGTTTGTTATTCGAATTTGTTGTATTCGGATTGTAATCTAGAATCGAAGCATGTGGTGTTGTATCGATTTAGATTCTTGTTTCTCTTAGGCTTGATGAAAGCATGTTTGATTTTGTTTATTCTCTATACCCTGTATTAATGGTTGTATTCGAATGCACGTCGAAAGCAAGCGCGGAATCTTTGTTTTTCAGCCTGAGCATTTCTGCCCAGGTCTGCCGCGCGCGAGCGAGGTGGTGCCTCGCGTGCGCGCGTGGCTTCCCGGAGGGTCGAGTTTGTTTGCCCGCGCGCGCGAGCATGGCTCCTCACGTGGGGGCGAGCCCCCGTTTGGGCTCGGGAGGCGTTCATTAAAAAAAAAACTTTTGATTGCTTTTAAACTTGGGTTTTGGGTTGATTAATTGTTGTTTATTCCGAGATTAGTTGTTTAGAACTGAGGTCTCACATTAAGTGGTATCAGAGAGTTAA
Source organism: Henckelia pumila (assembly GCF_033568475.1). NCBI lineage: Eukaryota > Viridiplantae > Streptophyta > Magnoliopsida > Lamiales > Gesneriaceae > Henckelia > Henckelia pumila. The sequence continues at coordinate 29,516,199 of NC_133121.1, read as the reverse complement.
AATTCTTGGTTGAACTAGAGTGAGCGGGGTAGTTCGAGTCCGCATGTACTGGCTCCTCGCATGTGTTTGAATTATTTAAATTGTTTATTTAATTCCATACGAGCATGCTTTATTATTTGAGAACTAATTGAATTACATGATTTTGTGATTTAATTTATAAAGCATGAACTATTTGAGATATAACTGCTTCTATTATCGACGGGTATCCGGTTTTCAAAGCAGCTGTAAGGGCACCGAATTGTAGCGATTGAGATATCTTGTGTCCTAACCTTTGATTATCAGATGGGTCCTCGTCGAGTGATTAACAGAAACACACCGCCAGTTATTCATACGACTGAACAAGCTAGCACTGAAGTTGATCAGTTGGATGCTACAGCTACTCCTATGGAAACCTTGCTGAAGAGGTTTCAGTCGTTTAATCCGACGTTGTTGATGGGTACTGAGAACCCACTCGACTGGGAGAGTTGGTTGGATGATATTGATCAGTTGTTCGATTCCATTGATTTTACTGATGACCGCCGAACTAGGTTAGTCGTTCATCAGCTTCGTGGTGTGGCCAAGAACTGGTGGATCACGACCAAGAGACCCTTGGAGAACAGAGGTACAGTTGTCGATTTGTCTCATTTCAAAACTGAGTTTTATAAGCGGTTTTCCCTGTTTTGTACCGAAAGGACAAGGGAGCAGAGTTTGCCAATCTGAGGCAAGGGAATCTGAACATTGAAGAGTACGTAGCCAAGTTTGATAGTCTGTTGCGTTTTGCACCGCACATTGACGACAGTGAAGAAGGCAAAGCCGATCAGTTCATCAACGGCTTGAATCCCGAAATCTTCACATTGGTGAACACTACTAGGCCAGATAACTTTGAGGATGCCATGAATCATGCAAAGGGAGCTGAAGCAGGCTTGTGGAGACAGAGAGGTAATCAGATGGTGTCTCAGCAGTAGAGGCAGTCTCAGAACCAACCATCTCAGCATCAGAACCAGCCACCTCAGTATCAGATCCAACAGCAGAGGTATGAATGTGGAAACATTGGGGGAAACAGAAGGGATCAGTACAAAGCAAGGGGGAAACAGTTCAAGAGGCAGGGAAACAGTTCTTCTAGTTCCAGTGGTTCCAAACAATTCGGTTCAGGACAGAGTTCTGGATCTTCATCCATGTACTGCAGCAAGTGTGGGGGAAGACACTCACCAGATCAATGTGTGGGAGTCTTCGGGAACTGCAACACCTATCAGCAACCGGGACACTTTTCCAAAGTGTGCCCTTAGCGTAGAAGAGATCGAACTCAGAGTAGGAGTTCATCTAGACCTACAGCTCAGCCTGAGAGACAGTCTTTTGCAGTTCACTCTTTCCAGCCTCAGCAGCAGAACAGACAGGGAGGTAACTCTAGTGCAAACCAGCCTTCGAGACAGCAGACACGAGTCTGTGCTCTGACGGAGGATCAGGCTTAGGCAGCACCTGACGATGTTATAATAGGTAACTGTTCGATTTTCGATTATTCTGCTCATGTTTTGATAGATACAGGTGCTTTCCATTCCTTTATCTCTGAGAAATTTGTGTTATTCCATGTTTTGCATACTGAGTTGTTGTCTACTGTAGTATCTGTTACTTCACCTTTGGGTGGAGGAATTGTTTCTGTCCGTTTAGTCAGGAACTGTGAACTTTGTTTTGAAGGAAATTTGTTAGAATTCGACTGTATTGTACTTGGGCTGTCAGATTTTGACTGTATTGTTGGTATAGATGCTTTAACCCAGTACAGGGCAACAGTCGATTGTTTTTTGAAAGTTGTCAGGTTCAGACCTGAAATGGCAGACGAGTGGAAATTCTTTGGTAAGGATTCTCGATCTAGAATTCCTTTGATTTTAGTGTTATCTATGACTCGTTTGTTACAGAGAGGTGCAGAGGGATTTTTGGTTTATGCAGTTGATGTACTGAAATCTAGCCCTGAATTGGTTGATATACCAGTGGTTAGAGATTTTGCTGATGTGTTTCCGGAAGATGTTCCTGGATTGCCGCCTATTCGAGAGATCGAATTCGGCATTGACTTAGTGCCAGGTACTCAACCCATTTCCAAAGCTCCGTATCGTATGGCACCTATTGAACTGAAAGAGTTGAAGGAGCAGCTTGAGGATTTGATTTCCAAGGGATACATCAGACCTAGTGTATCGCCTTGGGGTGCTCCTGTTCTTTTTGTTCGGAATAAGGATGGTTATATGCGACTCTGTATCGAATACCGTCAACTGAATCAGGCTACAGTCAAGAACAGGTATCCTTTACCCCGAATAGATGACCTTTTTGATCAGCTGTAGGGTTCTTCTGTCTATTCGAAGATTGATCTGAGGTCAGGTTATTATCAGCTAAGGGTGCGAGAGGAAGATGTTCCTAAGACCGCATTCAGAATGAGGTATGGTCACTTTGAGTTTATAGTCATGCCGTTTGGTTTGACTAACGCTCCAGCGGTTTTTATGGGTTTGATGAACCGTATCTTTCAGCGTTATTTAGATGAGTTTGTTATTATCTTCATCGATGATATTCTTATCTATTCAAAGTACCGTACTGACCATGCAGAACACTTGAGAATCGTCTTGCAGATTTTGCGAGTTGAGCAGTTGTTTGCCAAGCTGTCTAAGTGTGAATTCTGGTTGGATCGTGTTGTCTTTCTCGGTCACATTATTTCTGGAGATGGGATTTCTGTCGATCCCAGCAAGATTGAAGCGGTTATGAATTGGCCTAGACCGACATCAGTACCTGAGATCCGAAGCTTTATGGGTTTAGCTGGTTATTATCGCCGATTCATCGAGGGTTTCTCGTCTATTGCCAAGCCGATTACCCAGATGACACAGAAGAATGCGCCTTTTATCTGGACTGCAAATTGCGAGGCTAGCTTTGTTGATCTGAAGAGGAGACTAACCAGTGCTCCGATTCTTTCTATTTCGAAGGATACTGGAGGTTTCACAGTCTATTGTGATGCTTCTAACCGAGTCTTGGGTTGTGTTCTTATGCAGCATAAGCATGTGATAGCGTATACATCGAGGCAGCTGAAACCGCACGAGACTCGTTATCCGGTTCATGATCTGGAACTAGCTGCGATTGTTTTTGCTTTGAAGATCTGGCGTCACTATTTTTACGGTGAGTCATTTGAGATCATTTCTGATCATAAGATTCTTAAGTACTTGTTTTCACAGGCAGAACTGAATATGAGACAGAGAAGATGGTTAGATCTGTTGAAGGATTTCGACTGTGAAATCAAGTATTATCCGGGAAAGTCGAATGCAGTTGCAGATGCCTTGAGCCAAAAGCTTTGTTCTTTATCTCTTTCTACTATTGATGTTTCTCAGTTGATCGATGATTGTTGCACTTCTGGTTTAGAGTTTGAAACAGATAGGAATACTATCAGAGTATTTGCTATTCAAGCCGAGCCGGAGTTGTTGATTGCGATCAAAGAAGCACAGAGGTCTGATCCGAGCGTTCAGGTTTTAGTAGAGAAAGTCAGATCTGGGCATCAGTTTGAATTCCAGGTTAGAGATGACGTTTTGTTTGTGATTAACTGTATGGTTGTGCCTGATATTTCGGAGTTGAGACAGCGTATTCTCCATGAGGCTCATTGCAGTTGGTTCAGTGTTCATCCTGGAGGTCGTAAGATGTACAACGATCTGAAGAAGCAGTTCTGGTGGAAGAAAATGAAGAGCGATGTTGCGAGGTTTGTATCTCGATGTTTGAACTGCAAGAAAGTGAAAGCAGAGCGGAAGCGACTGGGTGGTCTATTACACAGTCTATCTGTTCCTGAATGGAAATGGAATCACATTTCTATGGATATCGTCATGAAGCTACCGTGATCTGTTCGAGGATGCGATGCTATTTGGGTAGTGATCGACCGATTGACGATGTCTGCTTGTTTTATTCCGTATAGGATGACGTATCGTCATGATCAGATGGCTGAGTTATATGTTAGCAATGCTGTGAGATTGCATGGAGTGCCAAAGTCGATCATTTCAGACCGATACCCTAGATTCACGTCGCACTTTTGGCACAGTCTTCAGGAGGCACTTGGTACTCGATTGTATCTGAGTACAGCTTATCATCCTCAGACCGATGGACAGTCAGAACGGACTATCCAGACGTTAGAGGATATGCTTCGAGCGGTAGTGCTAGACTTTGGCACTAGTTGGCAAGGTTCTTTGCCTCTTGTCGAGTTTTCTTACAACAACAGCTTCCAAGCGAGTATCGGTATGGCGCCTTTTGAGGCTTTGTACGGCAAGAAGTGCCGATCTCCTTTGTTTTGGGATGATTTGTCCGAGTCACCTGATTTGGGACCGGATATGCTGCGAGATATGGCAGAACAAGTTAAGATCATTCAGTCTAGAATGAAGTCAGCTCAGGATAGACAGGCAAAATATGCTAATGTCAGACGTAGACCTCTGAGTTTCGATCAGGGAGACCGAGTCTTTCTGAAGATTTCACCTTTCAGAGGCACCGTTAGATTTGGGAAGAGAGGAAAGTTATCTCCGATGTTCATCGGGCCGTACGAGATTCTCGAGAAGATAGGCGATCTTGCCTACAGACTTGCACTTCCTCCGTCTTTATCTGGTATTCATGATGTTTTTCACGTCTATATGCTGCGGAAGTATCATCCAGATCCTTCTCATATTCTTCAGCCTGATGAAGCCGAGTTAGATGAGACTCTTAGGTACTTTGAGTGACCGATTCAGATCCTTGATCGGAAGGAGAAGCAACTCAGGACCAAGTTGATTCCGTTGGTGAAAGTGTAGTGGAGCCGTCACGGCGTCGAGGAAGCAACTTGGGAGACAGAATCCGACATGAGACAGCGTTTTCCTGAGTTATTCGGATGACGTGAGTTCTTCTTACTGTCTTTAGTTCCTTATTCTATCTTATGAGTTGTGATTCTTATTGATTTCGAGGACGAAATCTCTTCTTAGTGGGGGAGAATTGTAACGCCCCAATTTTATCTTAAATGAGTTTATTTAAGTTAATCGGAGATTACGGAGTTCACCAGCCGACTTGATTTTGATCAAGGTCTATTTTGTAAATTTTGGAAATTTTAGGGACTAAAACGCAAATTTTGAGTTTAATATATTATCTATACTTAGAATTCATTTGACTAAGTCTCTTATCATTCCTCTCCTTCCCTTCCATCGGCTAGACTCCATTGAAGCCGCCCCTTTGGGTTTTCAAGCTTCCAGATTTCCTCCCGAGCTCGATCCGACCGTTGAAAATTAATTCTGAAGGCAGATTAGCGATCACTGCAGCGAGGGCTCCGTTATACCGTAAGTTTTTCTACGATCAGATACATTCTAGTTTTTTGATGTTGTTAGAATCGTTCGAGATTCAAGTATGTTGTTCTTGGCAGAGTTCTGATTGTTTATTGTCTGTCAGTTTTGAAATAGAGCGACGTTCGAAATTGTTATGATTTTTGGAAGCCATTTTCGAAAGTTTGATTTTTGAGATTGGTTGGGTTTGAGCTTTTGTTGTTGTATTAGCATTGATTCGTATTGATATCGATATTAAACTGCTGTCTGCATTTCCGATTTGATCATTTATAGCCATTATGCCGCCGGTTTGAGTTTTGAGGATTTTGAACCGTGTTTGAGTTGTAGAACTTTTGGCATTGGGTTTGTTCGTTGTTGTTGATCATCTTTTGTCTCCGTACAAATTCGTTTGGAGTTGTCGAGACAGGGAAGCAGCAGTCGATCGTCTAGAGTTTGACGAAGAATCGGTAAAGAGATTACCTTGAGCCGATATTGTTGTTAGGTTTTATAGTTTCTGATATAACCTTTTTATTGTATCTTATCCAGAGTCGGAACTACTTGCATTGAAAGGTAAAAGCAGTCATCGTAGCGGGATAGCATACTCGGGACAGTTGGTTCTAGAGTTTCCCTTAAAATCACATATTGCATTAATACTTGTTCTAGCATATGGAACTCATATTTTGTTGATTAATTTAGTTTGGTTATATGGCTTATGTGTTATGTTTTGTTATGCATTCATCTTGAGCCAACTTTGATTTCAGCGGGCAGAATAGCCCTTTTTGTTTAGACGTTTTGGGGGCTATGTTGCGAGTGGCCTGGGTTGTAGAAGTTTACCTAGTGTCAGCATACTTCTTATAGCCGCACCGAATTCTAGGGGATTGGGATACGTGACACCACCTCGATTGGGAGAGTCGGCGAGTCGTTACATGGTCTCATCCTCGGGATCCCAAAAAGCACAGCAGCAATCCCTTGTTTATCAGAATTGAAATCCCAATTTAAAGACATGCATTTTATTACGATGATATTGGTTACGTTGTTACCTTGAAAGCATGTTTGTTGTTGTATTACTTATTTTGTTTCTTTTACTGAGATTATCATTCTCAGCGGTTTATCCGGCTGTTTCTTTGTTTTGTATGTGTACTTGGCAACAGGTGGGGCAGGATCGAGTCAGCGAAGACCCGGTTAACAGCAGGAGGGAGAGTTAGTAGTGGGACTCGGTTTAGGAGTCGAATCAACATGTTTATCTAGTTTAAGATTGAAGCATGTTAGAACTCGAACTTGTTATGTTTGCTATTCGAATTTATTGTTTTCGGATTGTAATCTAGAATCGAAGCATGTGGTGTTGTATCGATTTAGATTCTTGTTTCTCTTAGGCTTGATGAAAGCATGTTTGATTTTGTGTATTCTCTATACCTGTGTTAATGGTTGTATTCGAATGCACGTCGGAAGCAAGCGCGGAATCTTTATTTTTCAGCCTGAGCATTTCTGCCCAGGTCTGCCACGCGCGAGCAAGGTGGTGCCTCGTGTGCACGTGTGGATTCCCGAAGGGCTCGGGTTTGTTGGCCCGCGCGCACGCGAGCATGGCTCCTTGCGCGAGCGCAAGCCCCCGTTTGGGCTCGGGTTGAGCAGCCTACGCGCGCGCGAGCATGGCTCCTCCCGCGGGGGCGAGGTGTTCTTTAAAAAAAAAAAAAAAAACTTTTGATTGCTTTTAAACTTAGGTTTTGAGTTGAATAATTGTTGTTTAATCCGAGATTAGTTGTTTAATTAGAACCGAGGTCTCACACTTTGCACTAAAGATTTGGAGACATTATCTTTACGGTACAAAGTGTGAAATATTTACTGATCACCAAAGTCTCAAATACTTATTTACTCAAAAATAGTTGAATATGAGACAAAGAAGATGGATTGAGCTATTGAAAGATTAAGAATTGACAATAAGCTACCACCCTAGAAAAGCAAACAAGGTAGCTGATGTTCTTTGTCGGAAGAACATGTGTAAGGTAATCCTAGCTTCACTCTCAGCACAACCATGTCTTCGAGAAACAGTTAAGCTGATCAGAACCGAGATCCTTCTCTAATGAAACTCAAGGATCAATTCAAAGAAAGAAAGGCACCGAATCTCAAAATAGATCAAAATGGAGTCATGTGGATGAAAGGACGGTTTTGTGTAACCGACATTGACAACATTCGTCAGGAAGTAATGTCTGAAGCACACAAATCAAAATTTTCAGTTCATCCCGGCAGTACCAAGATGTATAGGGATCTGAAAGGAAATTTTTGGTGGAATGGAATGAAACAAAATGTTGCAGAGTTTGTTTCTAGATTTCAGGTATGTCAGCAAGTCAAAGTTGAACATCAACGACCTGGAGGATTACTTCAGCCCCTGGAAATTCCGTAATGGAAATGGGAGCACATTTCTATGGATTTTGTTATAGGATTACCCAAGTTAAGGCAGAGTCATGATGGGATATGGGTAATTGTTGACAGACTTACAAAGACAGTGCACTTCCTATCGGTCCGCATGAATTATAACCTGGATAATCTAGCTACCCTATATATGGACAATATTGTGAAATTACATGGGGTACCTGCTAGTATTTTGTCGGATAGAGATCCGAGATTTGTGTCCCAATTTTGGAAAAGTTTTCAAGTTACTCTCAGTACAACCTACCATCTGCAAACTGATGGCCAAACAAAAAGAACAATTCATACCTTGGAAGATATGCTAACGGCTTGTGCCCTAGACTTTAGTGGTAACTGGAGTGAACACTTGCCTTTAATCGAGTTCGCTTATAATAATAGTTACCACAGCAGTATTCGAATGGCGCCATACGAAGCCTTGTATGGGAGAAAGTGTCGTTCACCTTTTTATTAGGATGAAGTAGGAGAGAAATCTATCACTGGACCTGAACTCGTCCAAACGACTGTAGAAAAAGTGGCTATCATCAAGGAAAGACTCAAAGCTGCTCAAGATCGACAAAAGAGTTGGGCTGATATGAAGAGACGACCGTTGGAATTTGAAATAGGCGAGAAGGCTTATGTAAAAGTCTCACCCATGAAGGGGGTAATCCGGTTCGGAAAAACTGGAAATTTAAACCCAAGATATGTCGGACCATTTGAGATTTTTGACAAAGTAGGGACATTGGAATAAAAACTGGCATTACCACCGGATATGTCAAGGATTCACAATGTTTTCCATGTATCACAGTTAAGAAAATACATACCAGACCCTACTCATGTCCTTGAAATTGAACCCCTTATAATCTAAGGGAATCTAAATAAGGAACTTAAGTATGAAGAGGTTCCTATTAGAATTGTGGATACAAAGGATCAAGTGCTAAGGAGGCGGACCACTCCATACGTTAAGGTGCAGTGGTCTAATCATTCTGAAAGAGTAGCCACATGGGAACTTGAAGAGAAGATGCGGAAACTATATCCTTGTCTTTTTTAAGAGCAACTCAACTCAAGTTTTGAGAACAAAACTCCCAATAAGGAGGGTGGGATGTGAGAACCATAACCGATAGAAATGAAGAGCCATAATCGGTAGAATTAGAAGCATATTTGTTCAAATTCAAGGCTTGATGTGAAGAGTTGTAACAGCCAAAGAAATAAAGAGGAATGATGGCTCTTTATGGGAATTATTGGCCATGAATGGGAGGCCTTTCAGTTTATATTTTCATCCTATAAGTAGTGGCCAAATTCTGAATGAAGATCATACCCAAAAACTACAATTCTCAAGCACCAACTTACTATCATTTTCGGTTTTCTTGAGCTCCAGTTTGCTGCTATTTTTGGCTGAGAAGAGGCTGCTGAATTCTGTCCATATATCAGAGTTCTTATATAGCTTGATTCACTCCAAAATTTGAAGCACAATAGCAATATTTCGAAGCTCAGAAATTTGCTTATTGTCGATCTTCAAGGCTGACCAAAAAGCTCGGAACTCAACATCGTTTCGAACAAAGTTTTTGTCCAAATTTCGAGCAGATTGCTGTCCAAAATTTGAGTAGATTGCTGTCCAAAATTCAAGTAGACTTACTGCCCAAGTTCCATCAAACTTTCTATTCAAGTTTTGAGAAATCACCTACAGCAACCTAAGCCGGAAAGATGTCCAAAGTTGATCCAAGAATCAGCGCCGAAGTCGATCAAGGAACTGCATTTTTCTGTCCAAAATCGAGCAACATAGTTTCCTTAAGATCGAGCAGATTCTGTCTTGAACCTAGTTTGAGATTTTCTCGAGTTTGAGGCTCTCCAACAACGTATACTCCTACACGATTTTCTTGAAAAATAAAATACGATAAGTGGGATTTCATAGTTCTATTGCGTGATATAAGTCTTACACTTATATTAATTCTTGAGTGAGTTTAAGCTTTATAAAAATATATTACATATGCTTTTGAAAATTCGATCGGCATGATATGTATATCCGTTTCACTTTGATATGTTATTTCTTGGCTATTCGTTATATTAATCGAAGCATGTTAGAGTTATTCGGATTGTACTGTTAAGAGTCAATTTATGGTTAAGGAATTTCCAATGATTTGATTTGATATGACCTGATGCGGTGGGTTATAATAACCGTTCATTTGGCCTCGCCCCTTAGAGGAGTAACATATAGGGAACTGATCAGTAAACCACGGAAAATCATATAATTATCAGTGAATTTTTTTTTTTGTATTTGTGTCAGATTCAGCATGCTTAATTTGTTTCGAGATTATAATATGTACATGTGTATATTTTGGTGTTTATCATGTCCGATCGGCTCCCACTTGCTGAGTATTTACCAAAACACTCGCCCCCTTACCTTCCTCCCCAGATACCGAAGATTAGTTGGAAGAGGATGAGCAACATGCATTCTGGGGTTTGTGATCACGTTGTGGAGATATTATTAGTATATTTTGTGTTTTATTGTCGCTTCCGCTATTATCGTTTTCTTATTTTGCAAAGATATTTTTGGTTATGTAAAAGACTGTTTGAAGGATATTTTCTATACTACATGGATTGTTGTTTTACATTTTGAAATGTTAAACAAATACGATGACACGTCTCGGTCTCGGGGCGTGACATTTAATTGGTATCAGAGCCGCCGGGTTCATAATCCAGGTGGGAGTTCCTTAGAAAATTTGTGAAATTTTCTCATAGTGGGCCAAAAGGCCAATCTAGTCCCATCCAAAATGATTCCACGAATCAAAGTCATGGATAAATACCATTTCGTGATGATAAAACTCTTATTTCACCGAACTCAATCGTTTAGGCCTCCGAAATCGTGTTTTTGTCGTTTTCGGAAAGTTTTGTAACGTTTATAACTTTTTATAGAGAACTCTAAATCCAATTTCGTGGACTGCATCACGATCCTCATAATCGACACTTTTTGGTCACATAAAAATCTCGAAAATTTCCATTTTTGGAATTTATTCCCAAAAATTTCGTCTCGTGCATGATAAGTTGAAACTGTTCATGTGATACTGCTTTTCATATTTCTGATATTTTGTTCTATATTCTAAGCCTTTTTCCATTTTCTTTCAGGAAATGGCGCCAAGCTTCCCTCGTACCCATGCTCATGCTATCTTTTGCATGCGGCAGCTTTTCATTGATAACCAGAAGCATAGGATCACCCGAATTTGTGCTAAAGTTGTTGGTGTTAGGCGCGAGCAGCAGGAGTGGGAGAAAATGGCAAACAAATACGTTTATGAGTTGGAACAAGTGAGTGGTGATAATATATACCTCCGAGATGACATTGACCTCAATCATTTCGGAGAGGGGGCTCTGCGCTACTAGGTGATTAAGTTTGAAGAGGAGCATAGAAAGACAAAGGAAAAAATGGTGGCATCTGAAATGAAGCATAAGAAGACGAAGGAGAGCTTGGGGGCATATCAGGATACCATATAAGAGCTCTTCGGTGTTGTTATCCACTTGACCAAACAAGTGGAGCTTGAGAAGAGGTTGAGGCAGCATTCCTGCGTCGAACAGGTGCATAGTCATCAACAGATGCGAGATCGCATCCAACTGCAAGCCCAAGTTCAGTAGTTACAGAATACAGTGGTGAAATTGAATTATCAAAATGCCGCTCTACTTCATGCCATTAATCAACTGTAGGAAGATGATTCCGAGGAGGAACCCGAGGAGGATCCGGAAGAAGATCCGAAAGAGATAGAGGTTGAGAAGGATCCCGTCAAAGATGTGGGGTATGGAGAAGTTATAGACTTAGATTAGTATGGATGCCTTAGTCATTACTCAGCTATGTTTCTTTGTCGCTTATTTCCAATTCAGTAGTTGTTTTAATTTCCAATGGAATTGTTAGTTGTTGTTTCAATTCAGTTGTTATTTCCAATTCTGAAATTCCATGAATAATATTTGCTTATTCATGTGTCCAACTTGTTCAATTATGCTTCTAATCCATAACTCTATTAGAATCTTAGAAACTTTATGCGTTTGTAGGACATGGACGGAAGACCAGTACGCAACAACAGTAACCCACGCTACAGAAATTGCAACAACGACAATGAAGGGAACCCTCCGCCTCCGCTGCCGCCACCACCTCCACAAGGATTAGGCTTAAATAATGCTGATTTGATGGCCATATCAGCCATTGTGGCTAACACAATACATGGGTTGGAAAATACAAATTTCAATGCCAATCCGCCACCACCGATGGAACCTCAAGTACATGGGGTCAAATACCATTATTAGTCACTGAGGAAGAATCGAGCCCAAAGTTTCAAAGGAGATCCAGACCCAAAGGTCGGCCAAAACTGGCTCAATAATATTTCCAATTCAGTAGTTGTTTTAATTTCCAATGGAATTGTTAGTTGTTGTTTCAATTCAGTTGTTATTTCCAATTCTGAAATTCCATGAATAATATTTGCTTATTCATGTGTCCAACTTGTTCAATTATGCTTCTAATCCATAACTCTATTAGAATCTTAGAAACTTTACGCGTTTGTAGGACATGGACGGAAGACCAGTACGCAACAACAGTAACCCACGCTACAGAAATTGCAACAACGACAATGAAGGGAACCCTCCGCCTCCGCTGCCGCCACCACCTCCACCAGGATTAGGCTTAAATAATGCTGATTTGATGGCCATATCAGCCATTGTGGCTAACATAATACATGGGTTGGAAAATACAAATTTCAATGCCAATCCGCCACCACCGATGGAACCTCAAGTACATGGGGTCAAATACCATTATTAGTCACTGAGGAAGAATCGAGCCCAAAGTTTCAAAGGAGATCCAGACCCAAAGGTCGGCCAAAACTGGCTCAATAATATTGAGACACAACTTCGCCTACTCGAAATCTCTGACGAGTTTAAGGTGGACGTAGTGACACCCTTTTTGGAGGAAAAATCAGCCAAGTGGTGGGAGGCAGTCTCGCCAGCTATGATAGCAGCCGGTCCAATTACGTGGCGACAATTCAGGGATGTATTCTTGAAGCAGTACTATCTGGCTGAAGTCAGACTACAGAAGTTGAGTGAGTTTGAAAATTTCACTCAAGCTCCGGATATGTCAGTGGTTGAATACACCTCAAAATTCAAATCACTTGGGACATATGGTCCTATTATTTTGGCTGATGATATCCTGAAGATGCACAGTTTCAAACGGGGTTTGAATAGCCGTATTCAAATAGCTTTAGCAGTCTACCAGCCTACAAGCTTTGTTGATTTAATGGGAGCCGCAATACGAGCTGAGACCGACATCAAAAGGAGGGAATAAGAGAACAAGAGTAAGAGACCTCTCTCTGGTCAATCTTCTCAAGAAAAGCAACTGTTCAAGAAACCCAATCAGGCTAGTGGGGTAACCAAGAACACTTCTGCCAGCTTTACTATCAAGAAGCCAAGATGTGCCCCACATGCAATACCCATCATCTTGGAGAATGTCGAAAGAAGTCTGGAGCATGTTTTAATTGTGGAAAGTTTGGACACCGAATTGCTGAATGTCCCGAGGCATTGAAGAGAGGGACAGGTCAAATGTTGATGCTCCATCCAACAAACCAAAGGAGCACAAGGAGAATAATCCTAAAGCACGTGTGTTTGCCATAACTCAAGAGCAGGCATAGAAAACAAACGATGTCGTGGAAGGTACCATCTTAATCAACCAATATCCTGCTTATGTATTGTTTGATTGTGGTGCTACACATTCGTTTATATCAAAGAGGTTTGCTAAGAAGTTAGGATTTATTCCTGAAGTACTGGGTGGAACCTTTTAGAGTAGCAACTACCACTAGTAAAACAATTGAAACACATAGGATACACCGAGATTGCAAAATTGGCATCAGTGAACACTTATTTCAAGCTGAACTGATTCAACTAAACATGGTAGAATTCGATGCCATTATAGGAATGTAATGGCTGGAAAATAACCATGCATTAGTAGATTGTCGCATGAAGAATGTCAAAATGAGAGCTTCAAACATCGACGAAGTCATTTATCATGGCAAAGTCAAGGAGGAGAAGTCTCTTTTATCTGCTTCTGAAACTTGGAAAGCTATGAAAAGTGGAGCAGAAGTATACTTAACTGTGGTAGGTGACCGGCTAAATCGGTGTGATATAAATCTACTGGCAAGCGTACCAGGTCAAGTAATAGCAAAATGGACTGAGAGTCCAAGTATCGATCCCACAGGGACTGCAGTCAACTTTCAAGAATTAATTATTTTACTTAATCTAGACAAAATAATAAAAAGCAATTTGATTTAAATAAAATAAGAAAATAAAATAAAAACTGCTTAAGAAATAAGAATAAAAAAACTGAAGATAAAAATAATAAAAACGAGACAACCAAGACACACATAGGTACCGAACAAATCATGTAACAAGTAGTCGATTCAGGACTCAGATTTAATCTTAAATTACGGGAATTCTTCTATCTTGTTCAAAGGACTATTTCTAGAACAATCAAACCTATTCAAATATTGATGAACTAATCTTTCGTAATTCTAATCAAATTTGAATGCATTAAATATTTGTGAAAATTTAGTTTACACCCAAACCGCACACTGAAACCAAATTCTATTTCTAGTCGGTTTTACCATGTGTTAATTATCAGAGTGATCGAAATCAATACCTCCTCTGTCGACATGAAATCGATTAATATGCAAGCAAACAGTTGATCAGACTATTCACAAGACAAATATAAATCTGATAATCAATAAAATAAAATCAACTCTGAAAAATCTCAAACAAACATCCAAGTTTTCTACATAAATTTGTTCGGCCCAATCACGCCGTCTTGGTTGAAAATAAACTAATCAATAATTAAAAATAATAATTAAAAAATAAAAATAAGAAGAAGAAAAGAAAAGAAGAAATCTTCTCTCCCAAGCCTTGTAGCCGCCTCCTCTGTGTTGTCTGCGCTCTGGAACTTCGAAAACCCCCAAAAATATGTTATATCTTGTATATATATGGTCCGGAACGCCTACCAGTTAATTTCCTCTCAAAATAAGGATTTTTCGGAACACATATGATCCCGAAACAAACGCGCGCGTGCGCGGCATTGGCCTCGCGCATGCGCAGCATTAAAAAACAGAAGTCTAGACGTCCGACTCGCGCGCGCGCAGTACAAATTTTCTGTGCCAAGCGACAATTTTCAAAAATTCATATTTAGAGATCTAGCCGTCGGATCAAGCTGAAATTTGGACAGCAGCTTCAAAACATCCTGAACTTGCATCTGAATGGAAGATCGGATTTGGATCTTTCTACAATTTAATGTGATTTTTCGAACAAAGATGCTCCGTAATTCACACTTCAAAAATCCATTTTCCTACAAAATCAACCCGAGGAGTGAAATACACACACATGCACTAAAACACATAAAAACACATAAAAATAATATGAATGCACACAAAAAAGACATAAACCTATCACGAAATAATGCATACAAAATGCACTTATCAACACCCCCATACTTAAATCTTGCTCACCCTCGAGCAAGACATACAAAAACAATATGCAAACAACGACATAAGTAAGAATGAATCATGAACAACATAGCCTCCGATAAGTTTCAACTTCAACAACAAAAACCACAAAAACTTTTTAATTGTTCACAATACACTGCCAGTTTAACGTAAAAGTGTGTGTGTGTCATGTCATTCCAGTTTCATGCAACTTCAAAAGAATATGTCCTAAGAATGTTTAGCGACCTATGATAATTCAATGCAAGTATCACAATCCAGCACTCCATCATCTCAACAATCCAAACAAAAATATGCACTTTCTTGAGATTAATTACGTACCACCGGATTTTGCACCCGATATTTTTAATAAGCCCCAATAATTACCCGCAAACTTAGCTATAACTAAGATAGGATTCAAATTTCAATCCCCTCGTCTATAGCCCGGATGGAGCATCAATCCCATTTAACCTGCAAACTTAGCTATGGAACAAAGATTAGGATTTCAATCATTGTCCAAGCCCGGATGGAATTGTTACTTTAAAATTTTAAATTTATTAACCCCATGGAATCCGCATACTTAGTCAAAAACAAGAGATTAGGATTTCAATCTCTGCTCGTAACCCGGATGGAGTTAACTTAATTTTCAACAAAAGTTTTTTCAAAAATTTTATAAGTACGCCCAAGATCATACATGCAATGTCTAACAACTATCAAGAATCCAAAGACACTATCATGATCAACAAACATCTATTGTCGTGCAATGGTCAAACAAACACAAACATCATCAATTACATCGTTACACTACACCAGTCTAACACGCGTGCTTAAAAATATTCACTATTCAACCAACAGTTTCTCATGTTCAATCAAAAGCAACATTTTCTAAAAAAAAAAAATTTCAACTCTATCATCATCGGCTAACATTCATCATTCTACTCATGCAAGACAACACGAACAACAACAAAATGATATGCATGATTACGAACCAAACACAAAAATTAAACCAAATGAATGCAAACAGAATGAACACAAACATAATAACTAAACAACAACACAATAACCAATGCAATAAACTAGTCTATGTAAGAGTGGGTGCCCAGTGAGCCAACTGTGTGGCTATGGGCTTTGATGACTCTTTGTATAAACAATCTTTTGTTTAATATTATTTACACTTTTATGGCAATGACTTTATATTACTTCATATTGTTATATTGTGATATACTATTGTTGTTTTGATAAAGACCTTGAATATACTATAGTGTATGTAAGATGTGGTAGAACATGGAGATGTCTATCATGAAATACATCTTATAGTCACTGTATATTCTAAAAACCGTTCCTAGTCGATTGAGCCGTCCGATAATAAGGATAAGGATCGCTCGAGTTTGAGACTAGCATTTGCGATGCGGAGTACCACGTTTCATTGGTAGGGAACATGGAGATGTTCGAAGCATGCAAATGGATATTCATAGGATGAATAATCGAACTACCCTATCCGGACTTTCCAAGTGGTTATCACTTATCGAGTGGATAAAGTCCGCGGTTTTGGTTGTACACCATTAGTCCTTACGACTTGAAACATCATGGAGACTCTATATGCTAGTGATGTGCTTTGACTCGTTTACCGACTCTATGGGGGTCATCAGGTGTCGAGATTGGGTACAGTTACGACACATATAGGAGTCAATGCATTGTTGTCAAGGATTCACCACATACTTGCGAGTGTGGATATCCTATGCGATCTGAGGAGATATTAGTGTGACAAATCTCTGGCCAGAGTACTTGATGTGATTTAAGAAATGGTTTCTTAGTAGCACATGCGATGTCACTAATTTGATCTTCAAGATGCATTGCATAGTTATCGAATCTTGAGCGACTCTCGATATACCAATGGTTGTTGATTCGATCGGGATATATGGATGAAGGGACCGTACTGTACGCTAACCAAAATCTACTGGTTCTTGTAGGCACTATCAGTGATACCTAGGGAATCATGGGGCGATGTTGCTAGGCGCTTTACCATGATTCGTTGGGCAAGTCGGAAAGTGTTGTTCCGAGTCACAAGGAGTTGTGAGCCCACGGCTAGCTGTATCCCTGAACCATTGAGGGTCACACAGTGTAATGGAGTTTTAATCCCCGTTGAGATAGTTAAATTTAAAGAGTTAAATTTAATGAACTAAGGAGTTGGACTTCTTAAATAAGAGTAAGGGAGTAGGATTTCCTAAAATGACATAGGGATGGACATTTTAGGAAACCACTGAATTTGGATTCAGGAAAATTTATTTTGACTTTAAAATGTGCAGAAATGGTTTCTGTGCACATTGGTAAAATCGGTTTATCAATTGGAGTCACGATGAATTTTATATTAATTTCTGAACGAGCGGGCTTTGCTTGTCGGGCCTCAACTTATGACTAATGGGCTCTAAGGTGTTAGTGGCCTGCATTATAAATAAGTTATTTCAGTACAGAAATTAAACACAACAGCTCATTATTTTTGAGAAGCAAAAATCGAAAACCCTAGCCTCTCAAAGAAATAATCGGCCGACCTCCCATACTCTGCCCGAGAAATTTCGGTCTGTGATTTTGAATCGCAGTCAGGAATAACGAATCAGATTCGTTTAATCTCTTCGCAGAAAACTTCTGATAGATTTTCCAGTGCAATCTATCAGAGGGATTTAAACCCTATTCGTGGACCTGATTGAAGGAGTTCATCGGTTCCTGGGAGAGACAACAAGAGCAGATTAATTCTGTTGGTGTCCATTAATCTCGCTTCGAGATTGAAGGTAAAATTTAATTAATTGTTATTTGAATTTTACACACACAATAATTTAATCGTTGAATGGTTGATACTCACACCATGGAATTGTTCCGTGATAAAAATTTTAAACTTCCGCTGCACCGGGTATCAATCGTGATTGATCTGACCGCCAGTTTTTTCCAACAGTGGTATCAAAGCCAGGTTGCTCAGATCAAACGATTGAATTAATCAATTGTACAAAATTTTTGAGTCTCGGTTTTTGAAACAAAATAAATATTTTTAAATAAAATTTTTTTTTTTTTTTTCGGGGCAAAACCCGGGCAGCGATTGGATCGCTGCCCGGAGGGGGCGGCGATGGTCGCTGCCCCCGGGGGAGGCGCACGGCGCCGCCCAGGGCGGCGACCGTCGCCGCCCAAAGGGGGCGCACGGCGCCGCCCAGGGCAGCGTTGTGCGCTGCCCAGGGCAGCGCTGGGCGCTGCGCAGGGCGGCGCTCGGCGCTGCCCAGGGCGGCGCACAGCGCCGCCCAGGGCGACGCACGGCGCCGCCCAGCGGCGGCACCAGGCGCCGCCAGGGCAGCGATAGTCGCTGCCCTAAGGGGGCAGCCGGGCTGCCCCCGGCCCGCGCCCCGGGTGCGGGCCGGCCCGGGAGTGTCCCGGGCGGCCCGCGGGAAAAATTATATTTTTATTAAAAATTAATTTTAATATGTTAAAATTTTATTTTTGGTCCGGTCAAAAATTGTTTTTGATTGGTTCACGAGATTTCGGATCGAATTGTTCGAGTCCGTAAATTTTAAAATTGATTTTGGATAAATTTGAATTTTTGGAAAATTTTAATGTTTTATCCGTAAATTGAATTTTGAAATCAATTATTTTGGTACAATTGATGATAAGATATGATCTTATGATATATTGAGTAAAATATGATTTTATTTGTAAAATTGGATTTTATAGATAAAATATGATTTTATTTGATATAGAGATAAAATATGATTTTATATGTGAAATGAGATTTTATATATAAAATATGATTTTATCTTGTTTAAATTTGAATTGCCACTGCATGTTATCCAATAAATTAATTTTGAATTAAATGTTATTGGATAAGGATGATCGATTGCCATGACCAATTTTGTAGGTGTATGTTAGGAATTTACATTTTGTTTTTATTGTTGTTGGTTTTATTAATGGGCCTGGTTTATGGCCCGATATGAATGTCATATGTAATAAAAGTGGGCTTGGTTTATAGCCCGTTCCCACCCCTAAAAATGTATCCCCTACTTGTCATTGTTATTTATTGTAAATACATTAGATTTAGTGGGAGATCAAGATTTGAAGACGGTGGGCCCAGCAGACAATAAAGACTGAAGAAATGTAAATT
The DNA here is from genome assembly GCF_033568475.1 of Henckelia pumila. Classification (NCBI taxonomy): domain Eukaryota; kingdom Viridiplantae; phylum Streptophyta; class Magnoliopsida; order Lamiales; family Gesneriaceae; genus Henckelia; species Henckelia pumila. The sequence goes on along the minus strand of NC_133121.1, from coordinate 29,496,907 downwards.
AGAAGCACATGTAATAGGATTGCATTGCATACTGCATATCACCTAGGATTGGACTAAGACCCGTGATTGGCAACCACGGGTCAATTAGAAATGGAATCGATCATCCTATATAATATTTGATATTATGATTGTATGCATGTTTAGACATTATTGCGTGAATCCGGCAAGCATGCAATAAATTAAATATGATGAGACAAATATTTTTATAATTAAAAATCCCTCATTTTAAATATGATTTAAAATTTATATCAAGATAAATAAAGGAAATTTAAATTTGTTTAAATGTTCCCACCTTCCATCAACGGTCAATGTATGTGATGCTACCCGCGGATACGGTCCGGCTCATATTATTGGGGGGGCCGTCCGTCGGAAAGCTGTACATTGGATCGACAAATGTTGTAAGTTGGGTGGAACTCCCATGGGATCGGCTCATATTATTGGGGGATCCACATGGCGACCGTCCATCACAACTTAATATTGATGGGTCATCTTGACATGTCACTTTAAACGGCGTCATATTATTGGGCCCTTATTGGACATGAGGTAAACACATGGGGGTTGCTTTGGAAGCAATTGGGCTCTACCTTTTGAGAATTATGGTTGGCTGATATTATTCGGGACCATAAGTTTGTCAATTGGACTCCATGTTCTCACTAAGGAAAAAGTTTCCCGTTTTCACTAGAGGGTGGTGAAATCGTTAAAATAGTGGGAGTGAGATTCATAAAATTAAATTCGCCTATTTTATGTCTTAGTAAATTGTTAAACAATCATTGATATATGTCTGTTTTTCTTTTCAGTATTTCATACAATGAATTCGCAAAATCCATTATTCTCGATCCTCGAACAAAACAAGTTGACTGGCGCCAACTATACGGAATGGTTCCGGAAGTTGAAGATTGTCTTAACTTCGGAGAAAATGCTCTACGTGTTAGAGAAAGCACCTCCGAAGGAAGCACCAGCTGACATAAGTCCGGAGGAATTGGCCAAACTTGATGCATGGTGTGACCATGACATCAAGACCAAATGCTATATGCAAGCCTCGATGTTTGATGAACTCCAGAGGCGATTTGAGGACACGGTGAATGCTGCTGACATTCATGCGCAACTCAAGGAACTTTTTGGGGCTCAGTCGAGGGCTGAAAGGTTCGCTACTGTTAAGGAGTTGATGACGTGCCGCATGCGTGAAGGGACTTCGGTCCGTGATCATGGGGTACGAGTGATTTGGCTCATACAGAAGTTGGCGACCCTAGATTTGGTGTTGGAGCATGAACTCAATGTGGATTTATTGCTTCTGTCTCTTCCTTCTTCATTTGATGGATTTGTGATAAATTTTAATATGAACAAGATAGAGGCCACCCTAGAAGAGATGGTCAATATGCTCGTTACATATGAATCCACACTTAAGAAGGATAAGCCAGCTTTCTTGGTGGGCTCCTCATCTTCTGCTAAGAAGGGGCCAAGTATGAAGGGCAAGAAACGTTCTACCCCACCCAAGAAAGTCGAGCCCGAGAAGAAGCAAAAGACAAAGGCTTCAAACAATGGAAAATCCAAGGATGTTTGCCATTACTGCAAGAAGCCGGGTCATTGGAAGCGCAACTGCAAGGAATATCTTGAGCAGTTGGGAACTGCAAAGGGTATGTTCTATATTGAAATAAACATGTCACTTAATACAACTTCTTGGGTATTGGATACCGGATGTGGATCTCACATTTGCAATGATTTGCAGGTGATGACAAGAAGTCGCAGGCTTAGAATGGGTGAGACCCAGCTGAGGCTCGGGAATGGTTCCAGAGTTGAAGCTACGGCCATTGGAGATGTTTGTTTGACTTTGCAGAACGGTTTTAAATTATTGTTAAGAGATGTTTTATTTGTGCCAGATTTAATGAAAAACATTATTTCTATTTCTATGCTTGATAGAGATGGTTATTCTTGCAATTTTGTGAATGGGATTTGCAATATTTACAAGAATGAATGTTTAATTGGAAATGGACAACTTGAAAACGATCTATACAACTTAAAACTAAAAGACGTTCCAGTGAATTATGTTGATAAACCGGCGACAACAAACAAAAGGAAAATCGATAGTCAAAACCCGGCAAACCTTTGGCATGCTAGGCTAGGTCATATTTCCTCAAGGAGGATGAACAAGCTAGTGGGAGAGGGCATGTTTGATATGTCTGATATCAACTCTCTACCTACTTGTGAATCCTGCCTAAAAGGAAAAATGACTAAATCTCCTTTTAAGGGGAAACCTGAGCGTAGTAAGAATCTGTTGGATTTGATCCATACAGATGTTTGTGGTCCATTTAGAGTAGGGACTCAACATGGCCACACCTACTTCATTACCTTTACTGATGATTATTCAAGGTATGGGTATTTATATTTAATGAAATATAAGTCTGAAGCATTTGAAAAGTTCAAAGAATTCAAGGCTGAAGTAGAAAACAAGCTAGGTAAAAGTATTAAAGCACTTCGATCGGATCGAGGTGGAGAATACTTGAGTACCGAGTTTTTGGACTATCTGAAAGAGAATGGGATTCTCTCTCAGTGGACTCCTCCTATGACACCACAGCTTAATGGTGTATCGGAGCGTCGTAATTGAACTTTGTTGGACATGGTTCGATCTATGATGAGCTTCACTGAGCTTCCACCTTCGTTTTGGGGCTATGCGCTTGAAACGGCGGTATTGTTGTTGAACAACGTCCACACTAAAGCAGTGGACAAAACACCATACGAGTTATGGAATGGCAAAGCTCCTAAGTATTCGTACTTGAGGATTTGGGGATGTCCTGCTTACGTGAAGCGGACAGTGGGAGATAAGTTGGATAGTCGATCCAGCTTATGTTATTTTGTAGGGTATCCGAAGAATTCAATCGGATATTATTTCTATTATCCTGCTGAAACAAAGGTGTTTGTTTCTAGGAATGCCACCTTCTTGGAGAAGGAGTTCTTATTGGATAAGAAAGGTGAGATGATGGAACTCGAAGAAGTTCGAGAAGAACCCGAAATACAAAATAACGATCCTACACCTCAGGAACCATTGCTGGACACGCCTGCACCTAGAAGATCCGAAAGGACTTCTAGACCTCCAGTTCGATATGGTCTTCTTCTTGAAGGGGATCAAGATGAACCCGACATTGGATGTGATCCAAGAAACTTCAAGGAAGCAATTTCTGATGCGGATTCAAATTTATGGCTTGAAGCTATGCAGTCAGAATTGGATTCGATGCATACAAACCAAGTTTGGTCTTTAGTAGATCCTCCCGATGGAATTGTTCCAATAGGGTGTAAATGGATCTACAAAAGAAAGCTTGGGCCTGATGGTAAGGTATTGACCTACAAGGCGCGATTGGTGGCGAAAGGTTATACTCAAAGGCAAGGAGTTGACTATGATGAAACCTTTTCACCAGTTGCTATGTTCAAGTCCATAAGAATCCTTATTGCCATAGCTGCATGGTATGACTATGAGATATGGCAAATGGATGTGAAGACTGCTTTTCTTAATGGAGACATTAAGGAAGAAATCTATATGAAGCAGCCTGAGGGGTACACATCCATGGGAAGCGAGCATAAGGTATGCAAGCTTCAGAGATCAATTTATGGTCTAAAACAAGCATCAAGAAGTTGGAACCAGAAATTTGATGAAACAATTAAAGATTTTGGTTTCATCAAGAACCCGGAGGAACCTTGCGTGTACAAGAAAGTAGTTAAGGATGCGGTGACATTCTTAGTACTTTATGTTGATGACATCCTACTCATTGGGAATGATGTAGGGATGTTGCAGTCAACAAAGATATGGTTATCAGGTAGATTTTCGATGAAGGATTTGGGAGAGGCATCCTACATTCTTGGGATACAGATCTATAGAGATAGGTCTAAGAGAATGATAGGACTCACTCAATCAACCTACATCGATACCATATTGAAACGGTTTTCAATGGATGGGTCCAAAAGAGGACATCTACCCATGTGTCATGGAGTTTCTCTATCCAAGTCTATGTGTCCCAAGACTGATGAAGAGATAGAGAATATGACACATGTACCATATGCGTCAGCTATAGGTAGTATCATGTATGGGATGATATCTACCAGACCGGATGTAGCATTTGCTCTGAGTGTCACGAGCAGATATCAGTCTAATCCTGGTCAAATGCATTGGAAAGCCGTGAAGGACATTCTTAAGTACTTGCGAAGGACTAAGAATATGTTCATGGTTTATGGAGGACGAGAACTCAAATTGGAAGGCTATACCGACTCTAGCTTCCAAAGTGATGTGGATGACTCGAAGTCAACCTCTGGATTTGTGTTCATGCTCAATGGCGGTGCTGTCTCTTGGAAGAGTTCCAAGCAGGACACCACAGCGGATTCCACCACTGAGGCTGAATACATTGCAGCATCAGCTGCTGCTAAAGAGGCCGTTTGGATGAGGAAGTTCGTCCAAGAGTTGGGCGTCATTCCTGAATTTGTTGGTCCAGTCCCGGTGTACTGTGACAACACGGGTGCCGTTGCTCAAGCAAAGGAACCAAGGTCTCATCAAAGATCCAAACACGTACTGAGGAAATACCACATAATCCGGGAGATTGTGGAAAGAGGAGACATCATTGTCGAACGAGTGGCCTCTGCAGACAATATCGCTGATCCGCTTACTAAGCCCTTGCCAGGACCATTGTTTGACAAACATCGCGAAGCAATGGGTCTACGTAGTATGACTAGTTGGCTATAGGGCAAGTGGGAGATTGTAAGAGTGGGTGCCCAGTGAGCCAACTGTGTGGCTATGGGCTTTGATGACTCTTTGTATAAACAATCTTTTGTTTAATATTATTTACACTTTTATGGCAATGACTTTATATTACTTCATATTGTTATATTGTGATATACTATTGTTGTTTTGATAAAGACCTTGAATATACTATAGTGTATGTAAGATGTGGTAGAACATGGAGATGTCTATCATGAAATACATCTTATAGTCACTGTATATTCTAAAAACCGTTCCTAGTCGATTGAGCCGTCCGATAATAAGGATAAGGATCGCTCGAGTTTGAGACTAGCATTTGCGATGCGGAGTACCACGTTTCATTGGTAGGGAACATGGAGATGTTCGAAGCATGCAAATGGATATTCATAGGATGAATAATCGAACTACCCTATCCGGACTTTCCAAGTGGTTATCACTTATCGAGTGGATAAAGTCCGCGGTTTTGGTTGTACACCATTAGTCCTTACGACTTGAAACATCATGGAGACTCTATATGCTAGTGATGTGCTTTGACTCGTTTACCGACTCTATGGGGGTCATCAGGTGTCGAGATTGGGTACAGTTACGACACATATAGGAGTCAATGCATTGTTGTCAAGGATTCACCACATACTTGCGAGTGTGGATATCCTATGCGATCTGAGGAGATATTAGTGTGACAAATCTCTGGCCAGAGTACTTGATGTGATTTAAGAAATGGTTTCTTAGTAGCACATGCGATGTCACTAATTTGATCTTCAAGATGCATTGCATAGTTATCGAATCTTGAGCGACTCTCGATATACCAATGGTTGTTGATTCGATCGGGATATATGGATGAAGGGACCGTACTGTACGCTAACCAAAATCTACTGGTTCTTGTAGGCACTATCAGTGATACCTAGGGAATCATGGGGCGATGTTGCTAGGCGCTTTACCATGATTCGTTGGGCAAGTCGGAAAGTGTTGTTCCGAGTCACAAGGAGTTGTGAGCCCACGGCTAGCTGTATCCCTGAACCATTGAGGGTCACACAGTGTAATGGAGTTTTAATCCCCGTTGAGATAGTTAAATTTAAAGAGTTAAATTTAATGAACTAAGGAGTTGGACTTCTTAAATAAGAGTAAGGGAGTAGGATTTCCTAAAATGACATAGGGATGGACATTTTAGGAAACCACTGAATTCGGATTCAGGAAAATTTATTTGGACTTTAAAATGTGCAGAAATGGTTTTTGTGCACATTGGTAAAATCGGTTTATCAATTGGAGTCACGATGAATTTTATATTAATTTCTGAACGAGCGGGCTTTGCTTGTCGGGCCTCAACTTATGACTAATGGGCCCTAAGGTGTTAGTGGCCTGCATTATAAATAAGTTATTTCAGTACAGAAATTAAACACAACAGCTCATTATTTTTGAGAAGCAAAAATCGAAAACCCTAGCCTCTCAAAGAAATAATCGGCCGACCTCCCATACTCTGCCCGAGAAATTTCGGTCTGTGATTTTGAATCGCAGTCAGGAATAACGAATCAGATTCGTTTAATCTCTTCGCAGAAAACTTCTGATAGATTTTCTAGTGCAATCTATCAGAGGGATTTAAACCCTATTCGTGGACCTGATTGAAGGAGTTCATCGGTTCCTGGGAGAGACAACAAGAGCAGATTAATTCTGTTGGTGTCCATTAATCTCGCTTCGAGATTGAAGGTAAAATTTAATTAATTGTTATTTGAATTTTACACACACAATAATTTAATCGTTGAATGGTTGATACCCACACCATGGAATTGTTCCATGATAAAAATTTTAAACTTCCGCTGCACCGGGTATCAATCGGGATTGATCTGACCGCCAGTTTTTTCCAACAGTCTACCCCCCCATACTTATCCAAAGCATTGCCCTCAATGCTTTAGAACAATGAACAGAATGCAAAACAAACACACAATGAAAACAAAAATAACACTCCTCTGGTTGCGTATTCGTCCTCTTCCTTCTTGACAATATCAGCTGGGACAGCAGTAGCAGACTGTGTATATCGGCAGGCTCGGCAAACAGGAATGGGAAAGAAGTAAAAATAAAATTAAAAAAACAAAAACCAAAAAATAAAATAAAAAACAAGGGAAAGAACACTGGGTTGCCTCTCAGTCAGCGCTAAATTTATAGTCTAATGCCCGACTATGCAGAAGAAACCATCAAAGAGCGGCTGCCGCCCATAGTAAGAATCATACGATTCTACGTATGGGTCTTGATTTCCTTCGCCCCCAAGCTTGGCGTGATATTGAAAATTTAAGCTTGTCGGTCCAACAACACTCAGTCTAAACTGATTAGTTTGGAAGGAGATTCGGATTGCAGGATGAAGCTCATGGAGGATGGAATATTTTGGAGGTGGAGTCAATGGCAAGAAAGAATCTTCTAACGGTGTACATGGAACAACCATTGACGAGGTAAAATCTGTAGTCTTGTATGTTTCTTCCTCCTCCAAGTCCACTATTGGCTCTTCTTCACAAGAAAATTCCTCAAAAATTATTTCTTCATGCGCTGGCTCAGTTACTTCACTCCCTTGGCAGATCTCAAAATTTGGTTCTCTAAGAAGCGCAATCTGTTCATCAAAAAGACTCCAATACTTGATACGACTTTTTAAGAATTGATTTGTCTCTATCTGTTGCCGCAAAAGATTCTCCAACTGAGCCACATAATCTTCAGAACACCCTACACACTCTTCTTGACTCTCCGATGGTTGGTTTGTAAAATTTTTACAGTTGATATCTGGAGGATATTTGTGACTCCAACCTTGCAATGAAGGAACACAATGCCAATGGTAGTCAAAATCTGCCATATCATTTAACAAGTGCATCGCACTGTCTTCATCTCTTCTAAACAATTGACTGCCAGTGGCCAAAGCTCCAGAATCTACCCAACTTCTTGTAATCTCATCCAAACCACCATAAAAAATTTTACTGAGGGTGTAAGTCGAAAACTGATGGCATTGAAATATGTTCGCCATATCATTGAATCTCCCCCAAGCAGCATAGAAAGGCTCCAAGTATTGCTGGCCAAATCTTGTGAACATCTGTCGATGATCCATCTCCAAGTACCTCATAAGTAAGAAAAAATAAAATTAAAATTAAAAATAACGAAAAGAAAGAAAAGACAGAAGGGGAAAAAAAATCTAGTCTCAAGCAAATAATCTATCCTAATATTAACTAAACAGTCCCCGGCAACGGCGCCAAAAACTTGACCAGCTAAATCGGTGTAATATAAATCTACTGGCAAGCGTACTAGGTCAAGTAATAGTAAAGTGGACTGAGAGTCCAAGTATCGATCCCACAGGGACTGCAGTCAATTCTCAAGAATTAATTATTTTACTTAATCTAGACAAAATAATAAAAAGCAATTTGATTTAAATAAAATAAAAAAATAAAATAAAAACTGCTTAAGAAATAAGAATAAAAAAACTGAAGATAAAAATAATAAAAACGAGACAACCAAGACACACGTAGGTACCGAACAAATCATGTAACAAGTAGTCGATTCAGGACTCAGATTTAATCTTAAATTACGGGAATTCTCCTATCTTGTTCAAAGGATTATTTCTAGAACAATCAAACCTATTCAAATATTGATGAACTAATCTTTCGTAATTATAATCAAATTTGAATACATTAAATATTTGTGAAAATTCAGTTTACATCCAAACCGCACACTGAAACCGAATTCTATTTCTAGTCGATTTTACCATGTGTTAATTATCAGAGTGATCGAAATCAATACCTCCTCTATCGACTTGGAATCTATTAACATGCAAGCAAACAGTTGATCAGACTATTCACAAGATAAATATAAATCTGACAATCAATAAAATAAAATCAACTCTGAAAAATCCCAAACAAACATCCAAGTTTTCTACATAAATTTTTTCGGTCCAATCACGTCGTCTTGGTTGAAAATAAACTACTCAATAATTAAAAATAATAATTCAAAAATAAAAATAAGAAGAAGAAAAGAAAAGAAGAAATCTTCTCTCCCAAGCCTTGTAGCCGCCTCCTCTGTGTTGTCTGCGCTCTGAACTTTGAAAACCCCCAAAAATATGTTATATCTTGTATATATATGGTTCGGAACGCCTACCAGTTAATTTCCTCTCAAAACAAGGATTTTTCAGAACACATATGACCCCGAAACACGCGCGCGCTGTTGGAAAACTGGCGAGTTCCCAGACCAATTACGATTGATACCCGGTGCAGCGGAAGTTTAAAATTTTCTCATGGAACGATTCCATGGTGTGGGTATCAACCATACAACGATTGAATTATTGTGTGTGTAAAATTTAAATAACAATTAAATAAATTTTACCTCAAATCTCGCAACGAGATTAATGGACACCAACAGAACAATTCTGCTCTTGTTGTCTCTCCCTGGAACCGATGAACGCCTTCAATCAGGTCCACGAACAGAGGTTTAATCCCTCTGATAGATTGCACTAGAAAATCTATCAGAAGTTTTCTGCGAAGAGAATACACGAATTTGATTCGTTATTCCTTACTGCGATTCAAAATCACAGACCGGAATTTTCTCGGGCAGAGGAAGGGAGGGGCGGCCGAAAACGTTTTGAGAGGGGCTAGGGTTTCGAAAATCCTGTCTCAAAATTATGACCTATCGCGTGTAATTTCTGTACTGAAATAACTTATTTATAATGCAGGCCACTAACACCTTAGGGCCCATTAGTCATAAGCTGGGGCCCGACAAGCAAAGCCCGCTCGTTCAGAAATTAATATAAAATTCATCGTGACTCCGATTGATGAAACGATTTCACCAATGTGCACAGAAACCATTTCTGCACGTTTTAAAGTCAAAATAAATTTTCCTGAATCCGAATTCAGTGGTTTCCAAAAATGTCCATCCCTATGTCATTTTAGGAAATCCTACTCCCTTACTCTTATTTAAGAAGTCCAACTCCTTAGTTCATTAAATTTAACTCTTTAAATTTAACTATCTCAACGGGGATTAAAACTCCATTACACTGTGTGACCCTCAATGGTTCAGGGATACAGCTAGCCGTGGGCTCACAACTCCTTGTGACTCGGAACAACACTTTCCGACTTGCCCAACGAATCATGGTAAAGCGCCTAGCAACATCGCCCCATGATTCCCTAGGTATCACTGATAGTGCCTACAAGAACCAGTAGATTTTGGTTAGCGTACAGTACGGTCCCTTCATCCATATATCCCGATCGAATCAACAACCATTGGTATATCGAGAGTCGCTCAAGATTCGATAACTATGCAATACATCTTGAAGATCAAATTAGTGACATCGCATGTGCTACTAAGAAACCATTTCTTAAATCACATCAAGTACTCTGGCCAGAGATTTGTCACACTAATATCTCCTCAGATCGCATAGGATATCCACACTCGCAAGTATGTGGTGAATCCTTGACAACAATGCATTGACTCCTATATGTGTCGTAACTGTACCCAATCTCGACACCTGATGACCCCCTCAGAGTCGGTAAACGAGTCAAAGCACAGTACTAGCATATAGAGTCTCCATGATGTTTCAAGTCGTAAGGACTAATGGTGTACAACCAAAACCGCGGACTTTATCCACTCGATAAGTGATAACCACTTGGAAAGTCCGGATAGGGTAGTTCGACTATTCATCCTATGAATATCCATTTGCATGCTTCGAACATCTCCATGTTCCCTACCAATGAAACGTGGTACTCCGCATCGCAAATGCTAGTCTCAAACTCGAGCGATCCTTATCCTTATTATCGGACGGCTCAATCGACTAGGAACGGTTTTAGAATATACAGTGACTATAAGATGTATTTCATGATAGACATCTCCATGTTCTACCACATCTTACATACACTATAGTATATTCAAGGTCTTTATCAAAACAACAATAGTATATCACAATATAACAATATGAAGTAATATAAAGTCATTGCCATAAAAGTGTAAATAATATTAAACAAAAGATTGTTTATACAAAGAGTCAACAAAGCCCATAGCCACACAGTTGGCTCACTGGGCACCCACTCTTACAATCTCCCACTTGCCCTATAGCCAACTAGTCATACTACGTAGACCCATTGCTTCGCGATGTTTGTCAAACAATGGTCCTGGCAAAGGCTTAGTAAGTGGATCAGCGATATTGTCTGCAGAGGCCACTCGTTCGACACTGATGTCTCCTCTTTCCACAATCTCCCGGATTATGTGGTATTTCCTCAGTACGTGTTTGGATCTTTGATGAGACCTTGGTTCCTTTGCTTGAGCAACGGCACCCGTGTTGTAGCAGTACACCGGGACTGGACCAACAAATTCAGGAATGACGCCCAACTCTTGGACGAAATTCCTCATCCAAACGGCCTCTTTAGCAGCAGCTGATGCTGCAATGTATTCAGCCTCAGTGGTGGAATCCGCTGTGGTGTCCTGCTTGGAACTCTTCCAAGAGACAGCACCGCCATTGAGCATGAACACAAATCCAGAGGTTGACTTCGAGTCATCCACATCACTTTGGAAGCTAGAGTCGGTATAGCCTTCCAGTTTGAGTTCTCGTCCTCCATAAACCATGAACATATTCTTAGTCCTTCGCAAGTACTTAAGAATGTCCTTCACGGCTTTCCAATGCATCTGACCAGGATTAGACTGATATCTGCTCGTGACACTCAGAGCAAATGCTACATCCGGTCTGGTAGATATCATCCCATACATGATACTACCTATAGCTGACGCATATGGTACATGTGTCATATTCTCTATCTCTGCATCAGTCTTGGGACACATAGACTTGGATAGAGAAACTCCATGACACATGGGTAGATGTCCTCTCTTGGACCCATCCATTGAATACCGTTTCAATATGGTATCGATGTAGGTTGATTGAGTGAGTCCTATCATTCTCTTAGATCTATCCCTATAGATCTGTATCCCAAGAATGTAGGATGCCTCACCCAAATCCTTCATCGAAAATCTACCTGATAACCATATCTTTGTTGACTGCAACATCCCTACATCATTCCCAATGAGTAGGATGTCATCAACATAAAGTACTAAGAATGTCACAGCATCCTTAACTACTTTCTTGTACACGCACGGTTCCTCCGGGTTCTTGATGAAACCAAAATCTTTTATTGTTTCATCAAATTTCTGGTTCCAACTTCTTGATGCTTGTTTTAGACCATAAATTGATCTCTGAAGCTTGCATACCTTATGCTCGCTTCCCATGGATGTGAACCCCTCAGGCTGCTTCATATAGATTTCTTCCTTAATGTCTCCATTAAGAAAAGCAGTCTTCACATCCATTTGCCATATCTCATAGTCATACCATGCAGCTATGGCAATCAGGATTCTTATGGACTTGAACATTGCGACTGGTGAAAAGGTTTCATCATAGTCAACTCCTTGCCTTTGAGTATAACCTTTCGCCACCAATCGCGCCTTGTAAGTCAATATCTTACCATCAGGCCCAAGCTTTCTTTTGTAGATCCATTTACACCCTATCGGAACAATTCCATCGGGAGGATCCACTAAAGACCAGACTTGGTTAGTATGCATCGAATCCAATTCAGACTGCATAGCTTCAAGCCATAAATTCGAATCCGCATCAGAAATTGCTTCCTTGAAGCTTCTTGGATCACATCCAATGTCGGTTCATCTTGACCCTCTTCAAGAAGAAGACCATATCGAACTGGAGGTCTAGAAGTCCTCTCGGATCTTCTAGGTGCAGGCGTGTCCAGCAATGGTTCCTGAGGTGTAGGATCGTTATTTTGTATTTCGGGTTCTTCTCGAACTTCTTCGAGTTCCATCATCTCGCCTTTCTTATCCAATAAGAACTCCTTCTCCAAGAAGGTGGCATTCCGTGAAACAAACACCTTTGTTTCAGCAGGATAATAGAAATAATATCCGATTGAATTCTTCGGATACCCCACAAAATAACACAAGCTGGATCGACTATCCAACTTATCTCCCACTGTCCGCTTCACGTAAGCAGGACATCCCCAAATCCTCAAGTACGAATACTTAGGAGCTTTGCCATTCCATAACTCGTATGGTGTTTTGTCCACTGCTTTAGTGTGGACGTTATTCAACAACAATACCGCCGTTTCAAGCGCATAGCCCCAAAACGAAGGTGGAAGCTCAGTGAAGCTCATCATGGATCGAACCATGTCCAACAAAGTTCGATTACGATGCTCCGATACACCATTAAGCTGTGGTGTCATAGGAGGAGTCCACTGAGAGAGAATCCCATTCTCTTTTAGATAGTCCAAAAACTCGGTACTCAAGTATTCTCCACCTCGATCCGATCGAAGTGCTTTAATACTTTTACCTAGCTTGTTTTCTACTTCAGCCTTGAATTCTTTGAACTTTTCAAATGCTTCAGACTTATATTTCATTAAATATAAATACCCATACCTTGAATAATCATCAGTAAAGGTAATGAAGTAGGTGTGGCCATGTTGAGTCCCTACTCTAAATGGACCACAAACATCTGTATGGATCAAATCCAACAGATTCTGACTACGCTCAGGTTTCCCCTTAAAAGGAGATTTAGTCATTTTTCCTTTTAGGCAGGATTCACAAGTAGGTAGAGAGTTAATATCAGACATATCAAACATGCCCTCTCCCACTAGCTTGTTCATCCTCCTTGAGGAAATATGACCTAGCCTAGCGTGCCAAAGGTTTGCCGGGTTTAGACTATCGATTTTCCTTTTGTTTGTTGTTGCCGGTTTGTCAATACAATTCACTGGAACGTCTTTTAGTTTTAAATTATATAGATCGTTTTCAAGTTGTCCATTTCCAATTAAACATTCATTCTTGTAAATACTGCAAATCCCATTCACAAAATTACAAGAATAACCATCTCTATCAAGCATAGAAATAGAAATAATGTTTTTAATTAAATCTGGCACAAATAAAACATCTCTCAACAATAATTTAAAACCGTTCTGCAATATCAAACAAACATCTCCAATGGCCGTAGCTTCAACTCTGGAACCATTCCCGAGCCTCAGCTGGGTCTCACCCATTCTAAGCCTGCGACTTCTTGTCATCACCTGCAAATCATTACAAATGTGAGATCCACATCCGGTATCCAATACCCAAGAAGTTGTATTAAGTGACATGTTTATTTCGATATAGAACATACCCTTTGCAGTTCCCAACTGCTCAAGATACTCCTTGCAGTTGCGCTTCCAATGACCCGGCTTCTTGCAGTAATGGCAAACATCCTTGGATTTTCCATTGTTTGAAGCCTTTGTCTTTTGCTTCTTCTCGGGTTCCACTTTCTTGGGTGGGGCAGAACGTTTCTTGCCCTTCATACTTGGCCCCTTCTTAGCAGAAGATGAGGAGCCCACCAAGAAAGCTGGCTTATCCTTCTTAAGTGTGGATTCATATGTAACGAGCATATTGACCATCTCTTCAAGGGTGGCCTCTATCTTGTTCATATTAAAATTTATCACGAATCCATCAAATGAGGAAGGAAGAGATAGAAGCAACAAGTCCACATTGAGTTCATGCTCCAACACCAAATCAAGGGTCGCTAACTTCTGTATGAGCCAAATCACTCGTACCCCATGATCACGGACCGAAGTCCCTTCACGCATGCGGCACGTCATCAACTCCTTAACAGTAGAGAACCTTTCAGCCCTCGACTGAGCCCCAAAAAGTTCCTTGAGTTGCGTATGAATGTCAGCAGCATTCACCGTGTCCTCAAATCGCCTCTGGAGTTCATCAGACATCGAGGCTTGCATATAGCATTTGGTCTTGATGTCATGGTCACACCATGCATCAAGTTTGGCCAATTCCTCCGGACTTATGTCAGCTGGTGCTTCCTTCGGAGGTGCTTTCTCTAACACGTAGAGCATTTTCTCCGAAGTTAAGACAATCTTCAACTTCCGGAACCATTCCGTATAGTTGGCGCCAGTCAGCTTGTTTTGTTCGAGGATCGAGAATAAAGGATTTCGCGAATTCATTGTATGAAATACTGAAAAGGAAAACAGACATATATCAATGATTGTTTAACAATTTACTAAGACATAAAATAGGCGAATTTAATTTTATGAATCTCACTCCCACTATTTTAACGATTTCACCACCCTCTAGTGAAAACGGGAAACTTTTTCCTTAGTGAGAACATGGAGTCCAATTGACAAACTTATGGTCCCGAATAATATCAGCCAACCATAATTCTCAAAAGGTAGAGCCCAATTGCTTCCAAAGCAACCCCCATGTGTTTACCTCATGTCCAATAAGGGCCCAATAATATGACGCCGTTTAAAGTGACATGTCAAGATGACCCATCAATATTAAGTTGTGATAGACGGTCGCCATGTGGATCCCCCAATAATATGAGCCGATCCCATGGGAGTTCCACCCAACTTACAACATTTGTCGATCCAATGTACAGCTTTCCGACGGACGGGCCCCCCCAATAATATGAGCCGGACCGTATCCGCGGGTAGCATCACATACATTGACCGTTGATGGAAGGTAGGACCATTTAAACAATATTTAAATTTCCTTTATTTATCTTGATATAAATTTTAAATCATATTTAAAATGAGGGATTTTATTTATAAAAATATTTGTCTCATCATATTTAATTTATTGCATGCATTGCCGGATTCACGCAATTTATGTCTAAACATGCATACAATCATAATATCACATATTATATAGGATGATCGATTCCATTTCTAATTGACCCGTGGTTGCCAATCACGGGTCTTAGTCCAATCCTAGGTAATATGCAGTATGCAAATGCAATCCTATTACATATGCTTCCAATTTACATTTCTTCAGTCTTCATTGTCTGCTGGGCCCACCATCTTCAAATCTTGATCTCCCACTAAATCTAATGTATTTACAATAAATAACAATGACAAGTAGGGGATACATTTTTAGGGGGTGGGAACGGGCTATAAACCAAGCCCACTTTTATTACATATGACATTCATATCGGGCCATAAACCAGGCCCATTAATAAAACCAACAACAATAAAGACAAAATGTAAATTCCTAACATACACCTACAAAATTGGTCATGGCAATCGATCATCCTTATCCAATAACATTTAATTCAAAATTAATTTATTGGATAACATGCTGTGGCAATTTAAATTTAAACAAGATAAAATCATATTTTATATATAAAATCACATTTCACATATAAAATCATATTTTATCTCCATATTAAATAAAATCATATTTTATCTATAAAATCCAATTTTACAAATAAAATCATATTTTACTCAATATATCATAAGATCATATCTTATCATCAATTGTACCAAAATAATTGATTTCAAAATTCAATTTACGGATAAAATATTAAAATTTTCCAAAAATTCAAATTTATCCAAAATCAATTTTAAAATTTACGGACTCGAACAATTCGATCCGAAATCTCGTGAACCAATCAAAAACAATTTTTGACCGGACCAAAAATAAAATTTTAACATATTAAAATTAATTTTTAATAAAATATTAATTTTTCCCGCGGGCCACCCGGGACACTCCCGGGTTGGCCCGCACCCGGGGCGCGGGCCGGGGCAGCCCGGCTGCCCCCTTAGGGCAGCAACGCTTGCTGCCCTGGCGGCGCCTGGCGCCGCCGCTGGGCGGCGCCGAGCGCTGCCCTGGGCAGCGCCGAGCGCTGCCCTGCGCAGCGCCCAGCGCTGCGCTGGGCAGCGCACAGCGCTGCCCTGGGCAGCGCCGTGCGCCGCCCTGGGCGGCGACGGTCGCCGCCCTGGGCGGCGCCGTGCGCCCCCTTTGGGCGGCGCCGTGCGCCGCCCCTGGGGGCAGCGACCATCGCTGCCCCTTCCGGGCAGCGATCCAATCGCTGCCCGGGTTTCGCCCCCGGAAAAAAAAATTTTTTTTTTTATTAAAAATATTTATTTTGTTTCAAAAACCGAGACTCAAAAATTTTGTACAATTGATTAATTCAATCGATTGATCTGAGCAACCTGGCTCTGATACCACTGTTGGAAAACTGGCGAGTTCCCAGACCAATTACGATTGATACCCGGTGCAGCGGAAGTTTAAAATTTTCTCATGGAACGATTCCATGGTGTGGGTATCAACCATACAACGATTGAATTATTGTGTGTGTAAAATTTAAATAACAATTAAATAAATTTTACCTCAAATCTCGCAACGAGATTAATGGACACCAACAGAACAATTCTGCTCTTGTTGTCTCTCCCTGGAACCGATGAACGCCTTCAATCAGGTCCACGAACAGAGGTTTAATCCCTCTGATAGATTGCACTAGAAAATCTATCAGAAGTTTTCTGCGAAGAGAATACACGAATTTGATTCGTTATTCCTTACTGCGATTCAAAATCACAGACCGGAATTTTCTCGGGCAGAGGAAGGGAGGGGCGGCCGAAAACGTTTTGAGAGGGGCTAGGGTTTCGAAAATCCTGTCTCAAAATTATGACCTATCGCGTGTAATTTCTGTACTGAAATAACTTATTTATAATGCAGGCCACTAACACCTTAGGGACCATTAGTCATAAGCTGGGGCCCGACAAGCAAAGCCCGCTCGTTCAGAAATTAATATAAAATTCATCGTGACTCCGATTGATGAAACGATTTCACCAATGTGCACAGAAACCATTTCTGCACGTTTTAAAGTCAAAATAAATTTTCCTGAATCCGAATTCAGTGGTTTCCAAAAATGTCCATCCCTATGTCATTTTAGGAAATCCTACTCCCTTACTCTTATTTAAGAAGTCCAACTCCTTAGTTCATTAAATTTAACTCTTTAAATTTAACTATCTCAACGGGGATTAAAACTCCATTACACTGTGTGACCCTCAATGGTTCAGGGATACAGCTAGCCGTGGGCTCACAACTCCTTGTGACTCGGAACAACACTTTCCGACTTGCCCAACGAATCATGGTAAAGCGCCTAGCAACATCGCCCCATGATTCCCTAGGTATCACTGATAGTGCCTACAAGAACCAGTAGATTTTGGTTAGCGTACAGTACGGTCCCTTCATCCATATATCCCGATCGAATCAACAACCATTGGTATATCGAGAGTCGCTCAAGATTCGATAACTATGCAATACATCTTGAAGATCAAATTAGTGACATCGCATGTGCTACTAAGAAACCATTTCTTAAATCACATCAAGTACTCTGGCCAGAGATTTGTCACACTAATATCTCCTCAGATCGCATAGGATATCCACACTCGCAAGTATGTGGTGAATCCTTGACAACAATGCATTGACTCCTATATGTGTCGTAACTGTACCCAATCTCGACACCTGATGACCCCCTCAGAGTCGGTAAACGAGTCAAAGCACAGTACTAGCATATAGAGTCTCCATGATGTTTCAAGTCGTAAGGACTAATGGTGTACAACCAAAACCGCGGACTTTATCCACTCGATAAGTGATAACCACTTGGAAAGTCCGGATAGGGTAGTTCGACTATTCATCCTATGAATATCCATTTGCATGCTTCGAACATCTCCATGTTCCCTACCAATGAAACGTGGTACTCCGCATCGCAAATGCTAGTCTCAAACTCGAGCGATCCTTATCCTTATTATCGGACGGCTCAATCGACTAGGAACGGTTTTAGAATATACAGTGACTATAAGATGTATTTCATGATAGACATCTCCATGTTCTACCACATCTTACATACACTATAGTATATTCAAGGTCTTTATCAAAACAACAATAGTATATCACAATATAACAATATGAAGTAATATAAAGTCATTGCCATAAAAGTGTAAATAATATTAAACAAAAGATTGTTTATACAAAGAGTCAACAAAGCCCATAGCCACACAGTTGGCTCACTGGGCACCCACTCTTACACGCGCGCGAGGCAGCATTAAAAAACAGAAGTCTGGACGTCCGACTCGCGCGCGCGCGAGTACAAATTTTCTGCACCGAGCGATGATTTTCAAAAATTCATATCTCGAGATCTAGCCGTCGGATCGAGCTGAAATTTGGACAGCAGCTTCAAAACATCCTGAAAATTAATCGGAACGGTGAAGATCGGATTTGAATTTTTTTAGGATTTAATTTGAATTTTTGAACAAAGCTGCTCCGTAATTCACACTTCAAAAATCCATTTTCCTACAAAATCAACCCGAAAAGTGAAATACACACACATGCACTAAAACACATAAATATACATAAAAATAATATGAATGCACACAAAAAAGACATAAACCTATCACGAAATAATGCATACAAAATGCACTTATCAGTAGGCGAAGTAAAGAAAGAAGTTACACTTGCATTAGAAGAGATTCCGGTAGTACAAGAGTTTCCGAATGTGTTCCCTGAAGAACTCCCTGGAGTAATTCCTGACTGCGAAGTGGAATTTGAGATTAATTTGGTACCTGGTGCTTCACCTATCTCAAAGTCACCATATCGAATGGCTCCAGCAGAATTGAAAGAATTAAAGGAGCAACTCCAAGAATTGTTGGATAAAAATCAAATACGACCAAGTGTATCTCCTTGGGGAGCCCCGGTCCTATTTGTAAAAAATAAGGATGGTAGTATGAGGTTATGTATCGACTACCAAGAACTCAATAAAATCACAATCAAGAATAAGTATCCTCTCCCAAGGATTCATGATTTGTTTGACCAACTTAAAGGAGCTACAGTCTTTTACAAGCTCGATTTAAGGTCAGGCTATCACCAATTGAAAGTCAAGGCAAAATACATTCCGAAAACAACCTTTAGGACAAGGTATGGGCATTAAGAGTTCATGATGATGCCTTTCGGATTAACCAACGCACCGACAGCATTCATGGACATCATGAATATAGTGTTCAAGCCGTTCCTCGACAAGTTTGTGGTGGTGTTTATTGACAATATTCTCGTATATTCACCAAGTGAAGAGGACCACAAAGAGCATCTCTGGCTCACTCTCCAGACACTGAGAGAGAAAGAACTCTATGCCAAATTGAAGAAGTGCGAATTTTGGCTAAAGAGAGTCACCTTCTTGTGTCATATAATATCTAAAGACGGAGTATCAGTAGATCCCAAGAAAGTGGAAGCAGCCATGGATTGGCCCAGACCAAAAACTGTAACTGAAGTTCAAAGCTTTCTAGGTTTGGATGGCTATTATCAGAAATTTGTGGAAGGTTTTTCCTCGATAGCCATACCTCTCACCAAACTCACACAAAAGAATGCTAAATTAAACTGGGATGAATTGTGTGAAAAGAGCTTCGAAATTTTGAAGAAAAAACTGGCATCTACACCGATATTTATACTACCGACTGAAGGCAAGGATCTTACCATCTATAGCGATGCGTAAAAGGGAGGATTGGGATGCGTACTCATGCAAGATGGAAGGGTAATTGCTTATGCTTCAAGACAAATAAAGTCTTATGAGCAAAATTACCCCACGCATGACCTCGAACTAGCCGCAGTGGTCTTTGCACTAAATATTTGGAGGCATTATCTTTACGGTGCAAAGTGTGAAATATTTACTGATCACCAAAGTTTCAAGTACATATTTACTCCAAAAGAGTTGAATATGAGACAGAGAAGGTGGATTGAGCTATTGAAATATTACGACTTGACGATAATCTACCACCCTAGAAAAGCAAACAAGGTAGCTGATGTTCTATGTCGGAAGAACATGGGTAAGGTAATCCTAGCTTCACTCTCAGCACAACCATGTCTTTGAGAAACATTCAAGCTGATCAGAACCGAGATCATTCTCTAATGAAACTCAAGGATCAATTCAAAGAAAGAAAGGCACCGAATCTACAAATAGATCAAAATGGAGTCTTGTGGATAAAAGGACGGTTTTGTGTAACCGACATTGACAACATTCGTCGGGAAGTAATGTCCGAAGCTCACAAATCAAAATTTTTAGTTCATCCCGGCAGTACCAAGATGTTTAGGGATCTGAAAGGAAATTTTTGGTGGAATGGAATGAAAAAGGATGTTGCAGAGTTTGTTTCTAGATTTCAGGTCTGTCAGCAAGTCAAAGTCGAACATCAACAACTTGGAGGATTACTTCAATCCCTGGAAATTCCGGAATGGAAATGGGAGCACATTTTTATGGATTTCGTTATAGGATTACCCAAGTCAAGGCAGAGTCATGATGGGATATGGGTAATTGTTGACAGACTTACAAAGACAACGCACTTCCTACCGGTCCGCATGAATTATAACCTGGATAAGCTAGATACCCTATATATGGACAATATTGTGAGTTTACATGGGGTACCTGCTAGTATTTTTTCGGATAGAGATCCGAGATTTGTGTCCCGATTTTGGAAAATTTTTCAAGAAGTAATGGGAACCAAGGTTACTCTCAGTACAACCTACCATCCGCAAACTGATGGCCAAACAAAAAGAACAATTCAAACCTTGGAAGATATGCTGACGGCTTGTGCCCTAGACTTTAGTGGTAACTGGAGTGAACACTTGCCTTTAATCGAGTTCGCTTATAATAATAGTTACCACAGCAGTATTGGAATGGCGCCATACGAAGCCTTGTATGAGAGAAAGTGTCGTTCACTTTTGTATTGGGATGAAGTATGAGAGAAAGCTATCACTGGACCTGAACTCGTCCAAACGATGGTAGAAAAAGTGGCTATCATCAAGGAAAGACTCAAAGCTTCTCAAGATCGACAAAAGAGTTGGGCTGATATGAAGAGACGACCGTTGGAATTTGAAATATGCGAGAAGGCTTATGTAAAAGTCTCACCCATGAAGGGGGTAATGCGGTTCGGAAAAATTGGGAAGTTAAACCCGAGATATGTCGGACCATTTGAGATTTTGGACAAAGTAGGGACATTGGAATATAGACTGGCATTACCACCGGATATGTCAAGGATTCACAATGTTTTCAATGTATCACAGTTAAGAAAATACATCCCGAACCCAACTCATGTCCTTGAAATTGAACCCCTTATAATCGAAGGGAATCTAGATGAGGAACTTAAGTATGAAGAGGTTCCTATTCGAATTGTGGATACAAAGGATCAAGTGTTAAATAGACGGACCACTCCATACGTTAAGGTGCAGTGGTCTAATCATTCTGAAAGAGTAGCCACATGGGAACTTGAAGAGAAGATGCGGAAACTATATCCTTGTCTTTTTGAAGAGCAACTCAACTCAAGTTTTGAGAACAAAACTCCCAATAAGGAGGGTGGGTTGTGAGAACCCAACAATTCCAGTAGAAATGAAGAGCCATAATTGATAGAATTAGGAGCATATTTGTTAAAAATTCAAGGCTTGATGTTTAGAGTTGTAACAGCCAAAGAAATAAAGAGGAATGATGGCTCTTTATGGGAATTATTGGCCATGAATGGGAGGCCTTTCAGTTTATATTTTCAGCCTATAAATAGTGGCCAAATTCTGAATGAAGATCACACCCAAAAACTACAATTCTCGAGCACCAACTTACTATCATTTTCGGTTTTCTTGAGCTCCAGTTTGCTGCCATTTTTGGCTGAGTAGAGGCTGCTGAATTCTGTCCATATATCAGAGTTCTTATATAGCTTGATTCCCTCCTAAATTTGAATCACAATAGCAACAGTTCGAAGCTCAGAAATCTGCTCATTGTCGATCTTCAAGGCTGACCAGAAAGCTGGGAACTCAACATCGTTTCAAACAAAGTTTCTGTCCAAAATTCGAGGAGATTGCTGTCCAAAATTCGAGTAGACTTACTGCCCAACTTCCAGCAAACTTTGCATTCAAGTTTTGAGCAATCACCTACAGCAACCTAAGTCGGAAAGTTGTCCGAAGTCGATCCAAGAAGCAGCGCCGAAGTCGATCAAGGAACTACATTTTTTTGTCCAAAATCGAGCAACTTAGTTTCCTTAAGATCGAGCAGATTCTGTCTTGAACCTAGTTTGATATTTGCTCCAGTTCGAGGCTCTCCAACAACGTCTACTCCTACACAATTTTCTTGGAAAATCAAATACGATAAGTGGGCTTTCATACTTCTATTGTGTGATATAAGTCTTTACACTTATATTCATTCTTGAGTGAGTTTAAGCTTTATAAAAATAAATTACATATGCTTTTGAAAATTCGATCGACATGATACGTATGTTCGCTTCACTTTGATATGCTATTTGTTGGCTATTCGTTATATTATTTAAAGCATGTTAGAGTTATTTGGATTGTACTGTTAAGAGTCGATTTATGGTTAAGGAATTTCCAATGATTTGATTTGATATGGCCCTGATGCGGTGGGTTATAATAATCATTCATTTGGCCTCGCCCCTTAGAGGAGTAACATATAGGAGACTGATCAGTAAACCACGGAAAATCAGATAATTATCAGTGCAATGTTTGCTTTGTATTTGTGTCAGATTCAGCATGCTTAGTTTGTTTCGAGATTATAATATGTACATGTGTATATTTTGGTGTTTATCATGTCCGATCTGCCCCCACTTGCTGTGTGTTTTTACCAAAACACTTACCCTCTTACCTTCCTCCCAGATACCGAAGATCAGTTGGAAGAGGATGAGCAACATGCATTCTGAGGTTGGTGATCACGTTTTGGAGATATTATTAGTATATTTTGTGTTTTATTGTCGCTTTCGCTATTATCGTTTTCTTATTTTGCAAAGACATTTTTGGTTATGTAAAAGAGTGTTTGAAGGATATTTTTTATACTACATGGCTTGTTGTTTTACATTTCGAAATGTTAAACAACTCCGATGACACGTCTCGGTCTCGAGAAGTGACAGACACCCCATTCGACGGACAACCCGTCGAGTCGGATCCGACGGAACGACGGGTTTTAAACTCGTAAGCCGTAAGCAGACCGCCTATTGGCCAATCCGGTCACGGTTCCGGGTCAAAACCATTGACCCAGTTAACTGGCCCGTTGACCAAGGGCCGGGTAGTCTACTGATTGCTTATGTAATATTTGATATTTAACTTATTACTGGACACTTTAATAATAATAATAAATCTCTTTTGTAATTATACTCTTGAAGCTTTCAGAAATAAAACTTCTTCTGGTTTTATTGTAAGTTTCCTTGTTCTCTTTAAATTTTATTTTGTTATATAAATTTTTTATTTTTGTGTATTTAGCCTGAATGGCAGGCTAAACTATTTTGTACTAAATCATGATCTGACAATATAATTATTTATAACTTGGTTCTTATGTTGTTTATGGATTCATAAAAACATAAATCAAGTTATTATAGGTTAAATCACAGGTTCAAATATTTGATTAAAAAGTTCTCTTTTAGCTCTTTAGCCGTTTAGCCGTGTGAAGGCGTTTAGGCGTTTCCGAGCGATTTTTTTGATAATTGATAATCAAATTATTTGATAATATCCTATGTATGATTTGTAATATCCTATAATAATGTTTTATCTATGTTTTCCTGGTTTCAGAATGAAAAGATATTTATCCAACACATCATATGTGAATGGATCTCATAAACAAAGAGGATTTTATGAAAATCTCCTTTTGTCCACTAATACATTCTGAAACCAGGAAAACATAGATAAAGCATTATTATAGGATATTACAAATCATACATAGGATATTACCAAATAATTTGATTATCAATTCTCAAAAAAATCGCTCGGAAATGCCTAAACGCCTTCACACGGCTAAACGGCTAATGAGCTAAATGAGAACTTTTAATCAAATATTTGAACCTGTGATTTAACCTATAATAACTTGATTTATGTTTTTATGAATCCATAAACAACATAAGAACCAAGTTATAAATAATTATATTGTCAGATCATGATTTAGTACAAAATAGTTTAGCCTGCCATTCAGGCTAAATACACAAAAATAAAAAATTTATATAACAAAATAAAATTTAAAGAGAACAAGGAAACTTACAATAAAACCAGAAGAAGTTTTATTTCTGAAAGCTTCAAGAGTATAATTACAAAAGAGATTATAAGAGAGAGTAGTATTCTAAATTGCAGTGTACTTACAAAACTGAAAACTATCCTATAAATAGAGGGAAGAGCCGGACATGAAACCCCGGATTCCAATTTAAAAAATAAAACAGTATTAAAAATAATATAACTTTACTTTATAAAAGTAAATAATTCCAAACTACTTTATTAAAGTAGTGCACCAATTTCTTTGTGGTCCTCACCACTTTGAGTGGTCCTTGATGGCCATCATAACCATGCTAATATATTACGCAAGCCATTATTATGGCAATCACATCATGTCTCTTGGTAGTTGTTGATGAATGCATTCAGGAGTTTCCGGATATTTCTTCATACAATGCTGAAATTTAGCATTATGATATTTTATTGATTTCTTGGTGTCTTTGAGAATCCTCTTCCTTTGTAGATAAGAATAGTTTTTTTTAATACTCTTCTGCCTCTTATTATGGCCTTTAATAATGATTTGATCAAAATTCTTTTTCCACTGTATGTAGCAGAAAAATCTGGGATAGATATCTTTGTGTTCATCCATTATAATCCACTCTTTTTAATATTCTCTTTTAATGACTCTTTTAAATAATCAAAGACTTTATCAATGAAAAAGTCTATAATTTCTTCCTCAGGATCTTGTGCATCCTGTAACATTTGTCGATGGAATTTTGTATTACTTGATTCCGATGTCATAGAAGTGTCTGATTTTGAATCTGGGTATGAAAGATTTCTGCAAAGATCTTTCTTCATTTCTTCAAGATATAACTCAACCATTTTTTTTTTGGAATAAATCTCTGAATATTTTTGGGTAATAATTTTGAAAGTACTAGGAGTCTCTTTCTCTTTTTTATTTTCCAAATCATGCTTATAAGCTTTGATTTTCTCATTAATACTTTGAATGGTTTCATCACTATACACTTTTCTTGTCTCTGGGTCTTCTCTTATCATTTTTTCCCAGAATTTTGTTAAACTTTTTCTCCATAAACAAGGGATTCCTCTGTCTGTATAACCAGCTTGGGGTTTCCATTTCCAAATCCATGGAATACCGAATTCAATAAAGAACATGCAAGATGTCTTGCCTTCAATAGTATTAGAAGATAATTCTTGAATTTTTGGAGAACAGCCAATCCATTCTTCCATTAATCCTTTAAGGATTTCAGGTAAAATTTTTGCCGAGGGACCAAATATCTTCCACCAGTCTAAAAACCAGTTAGGAACTGGGTGATGAAAAACATTTTCGCAGACTTTTAAAAACCACGAATGTTTTCTTTTTTGATTTTCATAAAATAAGGTTTTATTAAAACCTTCTACATAATCCCAATAATTGAATTTAAAATTCATTTTATTGTATGAAAATTCTTTTTCAACTAGTGGAGATATTCCCCATTCTTCAATAGATATAATCTTTTTGGCAATGAATTTTGAGAAGTTATAAACTCCTTGTTGTTGAGTATTACCAGAAAAATGAGTAATTTCCACGGTATTAGTGGACAAAAGGATATTTTCATAAAATCCTCTTTGTTTATGAGATCCATTCACATATAATGTGTTGGATAAATATCTTTCCATGATAGTCCACGGAGTTTCCATCCATTGGATGTCTTTTTCTTCTATAAGAAAAATCAAGTCTTGATATTCACTCTCAATATATTGAGAATCATTATCATTTTCTTTTATAATATTAGCATATGATGCCGATGAATCTGGAATATTACCTTCTTTTTCTTTTTTCTGTTTCAAGAATTCTTGAAACTCATCATATAATGGATTATTTTTGTCTGGAGTATTACTCCCCGATGAACTAGCAATATTCTGAGCTATAAGCTTTTTATTGCCATGTTGAGCAATTATTTGAGGAGATGCTCCTCTTCCACCTCTTCCTCTATAAGAGGAATGATTTCCCCTACCAGGATTACTCATACCTGTAAATATGACAAGTATTCTCGAGTTAAGAAATCAGGCAGATTATTATCTTCACCTTTTTTATAAATAATTTCAAAATCAAAAGGCGCTAAATGAGCTTGCCATCTAGCAAACATTTGCTTAGAAACATCATGTTTAAAATCTTTTTGAAACATAAATTTAGCAGATCTACAATCTGTTTTAATTATAAATTTTTGATTATATAAATCATCTTGAAATTTTAAAACACATCTAACTATAGCAAGAATTTCTTTAGCTATGGTAGCATAATTTTTCTGAGCACCATTCCATTTACCAGAATAAAATCTAACAAGATATTCTTGTTTGGTATCAGGATTAACCTGTTTAAGAATTCCTCCAAAACCTATATCAGAAGCATCTGTTTCAATAATTTTTTCCCATTGGGGATTAGCCAACATAAGACAAGGAATATTTTTAACCTTTTCCTTTATTTTTCTAACAGCCTCAGTATGTTCTATAGTCCAAGGAGGGGGATTCTTCTTGAGTCTATCATATAAAATAGCAGAATCATTAGTAAGATTTTTAATATAGGAAGATATATAATTAAGACTTCCTAAAAATCTTTGTAACTGAGTTTTATCAGTTATTTTATCAGGAAATTTAGAACCAAATTCTATACTTCTTTGTATAGGAATAATTTTTCCTTTTTCTATCATATGACCAAGGAATCTAATATTGGTCTGAAATAAAGACATTTTTGGTTTTGATATAACAAGACCGTTTTGAATAACTACTTTTCTAAATATTTCTAAGTGTTTAAAATGAGATTCAATGTCTTTAGAAAAGACTAGAATATCATCAATATAAACAATGATAAAATTACTAAAAGGATA
Organism: Henckelia pumila; assembly: GCF_033568475.1. NCBI lineage: Eukaryota > Viridiplantae > Streptophyta > Magnoliopsida > Lamiales > Gesneriaceae > Henckelia > Henckelia pumila. The sequence goes on along the minus strand of NC_133121.1, from coordinate 29,469,520 downwards.
AAATATATCATTCATAATTTGTTGAAAGTCTGAAGGGGCATTCTTCAGTCCAAATGGCATAACTGTCCATTCGTAATGTCCTATTGGAACATTAAAAGCAGTTTTGTATCTGTCAGATTCTTTTATTTGAATCTGCCAATATCCTGATTTTAAATCAAACTTTGAAAATATTAAAGCATTAAAAAGTCTATCTAATAAATCTTTTTTGTTAGGAATAGGATGCCTAATCCATTTCAAAACTTTATTAAGAGGTTTGTAATTTATTACTAACCTGGGAACTCCTCTTTCCTTCTCTGAATGTTTATTAACATAAAAAGCAGTACAAGACCAAGGAGACTGAGAAGAAGTTATCAACTTCTTATCTAATAAAGATTTTATTTCATTCTTACATAATTCTAAATATTCAGAATTCATTTGACAAGGACGAGCCTTGGTAGGAATGCTTTTTTCATCAAAAGTTTCCTCATAAGGAAGAGAAACAATATGTTTCTTTCTATCCCAGAAAGCATTGGGATGATCATTACAGATTTCTAAAGAAAATTTATTATGAACAAATTGAATTTTTTCCTGTAATTTAGGATTCTTCAATTTTTCTTCAATAGTTAAGGAACTGACTTCCTCTTTTAAAGAATTTATATGAAAAATCTTTCTATCAATTTTATCCTGCAACTCATTTAAAATTCTATTAATAGGTTTTGTAATGAACTGAAAAGAAATAGGTTTTCCTTCAAAGGTACCTGTGATACCTTTTTCATCTATATGAGTTAAAGGATAAATTTTATAAATAAAAGGAAGACCAAGTATAAGTTGGCTAGAAATATTTTTAGCAAGTTAGAAGCTAGTAACAATACAATTCTTATCCTTGCAAATATAAGCTTTAGGTAATTTATAATTTATATCAAGGGGTTCTCCACCTGCATGAGATAAAGAATGAGTAGTCTTATGAAAATATTTTGTAGGTATAAGACCTTCTTGTATAACATTTAAGTCAGCACCACTATCAATCATAGCAACAAAATTTTTCTTATAAGAGTTATCAATTAAAAGGGTAATATTAGTATACCACTTTTGAGATATAATCATGCTCAAAACAGAAAGATGATTGTCATCAAATAAAGATAATTTTTGAAAATAATTCTCCTGATCATAATCATTTTCAGTATTCTGAAAATTTCTTTGATCATAAACTTTTTCTTTTCCTTTCTCAATTTGATTAATTCTTTTATGAAGAACTAAATTATCATTTTGTAAAATTTTTACTTCTTTCTTGAGATTATTAATCTCATGAACTAAATCTTGAATAGTCACCGAATGTTGGTCTCTTCCTTCTGTTGTATATGAACATCTGGTTTAATCTGAATTATAGCAGAAATAATCATTTCAATTCTATTATGTAAAGAAGTAATTTCTTCTCCTAAAATAGTCAAATAAAGATTAGTGTAATTTTGTTTTTCCAAAATTTGGTTAATATGTTTAACAGTAACCTGCAAAGCATCATTCTCAAACAATTTAGAGAAAGAAGCAAAACTTAAAATTTTATTATTCTTTTCAATTTGAAAAGATTGCTGAGGAGGATACAAAGATTTCTGTATAGAACCAGAAGAAAGTTTATAAGTTCTTTCAATAACATTGATATAATCAATCACATAAGTTCTAATAAATCAAGGAACAAAAGGAATTAATTTATTATGCTTTTCGCAGAAAGAATAGAATTCATATCTTATGATATCATATTCTTTTTCAGAAAAACTTTGAAAATACCAATTTCTGAAAAGATTCCATTTTGGAAGATAAAATTCAGAATTAATCTTTTGCCTAGCAAAAGATCCTTTAGAAAAATCAAGTTTGGGCGTACTATCCATAAAAACAACTATATAAAATTCATTTTTGATATTGTATCAGTGTCTCTAATATTTTGAACATTATGAATACCATGAACAATATTATTTTTAATAATTAATTCATCAACTACATCCTCTTTAGAGGATTGAGATCCATAGTCTTCTCTTATTTGAGAAGTGGATGCTCTGGATGATTGAGGTATATCAATCATATAGTCTACAGGAGAAATATGAGAATACATAGATCTCGTTCTGGAAAGTGATCTAGCAGAGGAAGGCAATAATCTTCTTTGTTCATTATGAAACTGTATTTCTACAGATCATTCATTATTTTGAATAATATTTTGTAAATCACTATTTATAATAAGATTTCTAGGAACAACTTGTTCAATTTTCCAATTTTCAAGAAATATAATTTGTTTCCATTTGATAGATCTACGAGTAGTGATCTTAGATCTACTAAAATTTGTCTCTATAAGAATTGTTTCATTCAAATCTTTATCTACTCTTTTACACATAGGATTTAAAGTAAATAAAGGTTTAAAATATATTCTATAACAGATACATATAACTTCTGTTCCAGGAATATAATTATAACCATGAGTTTTAACATTTAATGTCAAAACATCAAGAATATTTATATCAGATAAAGATAAAGAGAGATTTGGATAAACATCAAAATATACTGGTCTATGAGCCAGACTAGACTGAATTATTCCCATAAGGGATTGTTTCCAATTTAAATTTCTACCATCACGTAAAGCTGCTAAAAAGCTTTCTGGTAGTCCTTCTAAAGTAAGAGGTTTAAAAGCAATTTGCACTAAACCTATATGTAAAAACTTATGAGTTTTTTGAAAAGGTAAAATATCCTTTTTGTTTAATAAACTAATTACCATCTCATTTCTATGAAGATGAATAGATTTTTCAGTAGTTTTTACTACTTGTTTTAAACCTAATCGTTCAAAAGTTCCTAATTTATAAACCAATTTTGGTTCTACTTTAGGAATAGTCCATTTGTTTAATAATTTCAAATTATTAGGAATATCATATTCTTCAATAATACTGTTTTGAACAATATCATTATTGATCTTAGAAAGATTCATTTTTATGAAACTTTTGTACTAAATCAATCACTAAACAATACATTATTTACCACCATGGCTCTGATACCATTCTGAAACCAGGAAAACATAGATAAAGCATTATTATAGGATATTACAAATCATACATAGGATATTAAATAAGTAGGATTAATAAGACTTTCTGTCTTATTATTATCAGATGAATTACTATCCATTTTATCAATGATACTAGAAATTAAACTAGGATCCTTAATCCTCTTAAGAAATTCTAAAATATTATTATTATCGAGAACATTAATATTAATATCCTCAAATTGAGACATAAGTTTATAAAACTCATCATTATCATCTTTCCTAGTGCATACTTGTCCTTGAATACAAGCATTACAATCCTCAGTATCGGAATCTGAGATAATCGAATCATTTTCTAAGGCATTAATATCCTCAGAACTATAAGATTCTTTTTCTGAACTATTTTCAGAATCAGAAGTTAGAAAGATATTAAATAATTTTTCTTTAATACTATTATCTATATCAAGATTTTTAATCTTTTCTTTTGTCCAACACTTATTAGCATAATGACCTTCTTTACCACATTTATGACAAATAACTTTATATTTTTTCTTGGGATATGACTTTTTCTGTCTACGTAACTCTTTACGTTTTTCTTTCTTATCTTTTTGTTTTTCAGATAAGTGACGACGTTTTTTATAAAATCTGTGAGATCTATTAGATCTACTAGTCTCAGGTAAATTATTCTTATCTTTAGGCATATCAATACCAAATTGGTCACAAAATTTACCAAGTTGTCTTTTTTCTAATAAATTTTATCTTTTTATTTGTTTATCTAGCTTTAATTCATTACAAAGAGCTAGACCTTCTTGGATACAAGTGCTAATAAGTTTTTCATAAGTATAACTATCATAAGGAATAGACAAATTATCTTTTCTTAGAATTTTTCTAACTCTTTCAGCAAATAAACCTGGAAGACCATCAATAAATTTGGCTTTCCATTGACTAGTATTACAGTCATGTAATTCATAAATTCTAGATAGAAAAGTATCTTTATACCATCTAAAATCAGTAAGAGTTTTGCAACGTAAATTACTAAGCAAAATACGAATATTCTCACTATTATCAGTAAATCGACCTGTAAAATGATCAATCATAGTCATGATTAAAGTATATATTGCATTCTCAGTGGGAATATTATTCTCAATTTTTATAGTTCCTAAAATTTTATCTCTATGAGTTTGAGATAAATAATTATCCCACCAACCTTTAAGTTGGCCAGTAAAGCCTGCTGTAAGCATTTTAGCAATATTTTTATCAGTATTACCATTATTCTTACAAACAGTGCTATACATAAGCATACGGTGAGCAATATTATAAATATGCTTATCTGCAAAACCATCAATATTCCATTCATAAATGCTTTTCCCATTATAATTATTAGAAATAATATATTCTTGTTCTTCATTAAGAACATCCATAGGAGTAGGTCTACTATAATAATATTTATTATGAGTAGGTCTATCAGCCCATTTTAATTTATTTATTTCATTATCTAAGATAGAAAAATTATCATCCATTTTGCCATCTAAAGTGGAAACATTAAAATTTTTAAATTTTTCTTCTATGAATTTTTCTAATTCTGACATGGAAGATTTTATTTTAAAATCTTTGATATCAGGAGGAGGCTGAATAGAAGAAGAAGCTATGGAGACAATGTTGGTCTCTTCCTTCTGTTGTATATGAACATCTGGTTTAATCTGAATTATAGCAGAAATAATCATATAATAATAATAATAATAATAATAATAATAATAATAATAATAATAATAATAATAATAATATTATTATTATTATTATTATTATTAATAATTAATAATAATAGTAATAGATTTATAGTAAATCAATGTTTTCATAACCGAACCGGTGATCGAACCGGTCTACCTTCAAAAAATGGTCCAACCGGTCCGACCGTTTTAACCGGACGGTCGGACCGAAAAACCGTTTATATAATATAATATAATTAATATTATCTTTTAAATTTTAAAAACCTAAAATATGTATATAAATAGACAAGAATATATTTATCATAGTTTAAAAAATAAAAAACTATATAAATATATTCAAAATATTAATTATAGTAATATATATATTTTTAAAAATTAATTAATTAATTAAAAAAAACTCTAATAATACTAAAATAATATTTTTAACGAAGTACAAATTCCAAATAATCATGTATATGTATATAATAAAATTTTAAATTAAAATTTAAAAGACTAATTTTTAAAAAAAAAATTGAAAAATCGGTTCGACCGATTTTTTGGCCGGTTCTTGGCTGGTTCGACCGATTTTGATCGGTTCTTGACCGATTCTGAGCAGTTGAACCGTTTAAACGGTTTTTTGGGGTGTTTCGAACAGGACCAGAGACCTGTATCCGATCGAATCGGCCGGTTCGATCCGTTAAAAACAGTGTAATAAATAATAGGATAAACATTTGATATTTAACTCACTCGAAACTTCAACCTTGTCACTATAAATTTGATTATAAATGAAATGAGGATGAAAAATAATAATTATTTTAAAATTAAATTAAAGCTTATATCCTTGCCGGAGTGGTACGTAAAATCCGATAAAATCAACGGTTTAGCGATGGTGGTGGTTGGGGCGGTGCTGAGCGGGACGCTGGTCTACTACCACTGCGCTTACCGGAATTCCAGCATCGTCTCCCTATTCGCCGATGTCTTCATCGTTCTCCTCTGTTCTCTCGCCATCCTTGGCCTCCTCTTCCGCCATATGAACGTCGCCGTCCCGGTGGACCCGCTCCACTGGCAGATCTCCCAGGACTCCGCCACCTCCTTCTTCGCCTGTCTCGCCAACACACTCGGCGCCGCCGAGTCCGTCCTCCGCGTCGCCGCTACCGGCCACGACAAGCGCCTCTTTTTCAAGGTACTTTTCACTCGATTCAAACCAAAATCAGATGGTTTTCTGATCGAGACGGGGAGATAATATTTCATAATCGTGTGGTGGCCGCAGGTGGTATGCAGTCTGTATGTGCTATCGGTGATGGGCAGAGCTCTCTCAGGTTTCACGGTTGCATATATAGGTATATCTTGTTGAAATTTTCTCCATTATCTCTTTACTTTTATGCATTCAATCAAACCTCCGATGTTGCAGGGTTGTGCTTATTTTGTCTGTATAAGTTTGTTGAGAATTCACAGAGCAGCAGCATAGGTCTGCCAAGATTTTCTTGGATCAGAAATTCTTTGCAGGATAACAACTGATGATCTACAAGATCAGGCCACCACTTCTGAATCATCCATTTTTCCTTGTTAGAAGATGATGTTTACATATAAGAAATGAGAGTATTGATTAATATAGGAACCAATTTACTTCCACTTGTTTCTGTATAATGAATGTTCTCAACTTCAAGTAAAATTGAACTTTCATTTCTCGTTCTTTCACGCAACGCATGAGTTACCTCTCTGTCAATTTGCTTCTTGGATTGCTTATATTGTTGTTGCATAGTTCAATTTTGTGGCTCTCGAAGTTTGAAGAGGCATCTTGGCACTTGTGAGATATATATACTATACATATTTATCATGAGAAATGTCATGAGAACAAGATCATATTCGTCTTCCGGTGGTACCTACAAAAATGAATTACTCCAAGTGCAACCAATTTTAATTCTCACGAGTATGTGAATGTATGTGCATAGAAAATACGAACACAAGACGAGAAAAACTTATATAAACATATATATATACATACACAAGTACATGTATCTAACTAGCTACATAGATTTGGAGTTGCTCTTGCAGGCTACATGACACTTCTCTAATAACTGCTCAAAAGCACGTTCATCACAAGGAATCCTTAATCCCCCTTCTTTCTCGTATCCAAATTCTTCTGCAGCCGTTTCCATCACAATCCTAAATTCGGGCACAGACAGGAATCTAGTCGGGACGAGGAATCTACATTGTTCTGAACCCACGTATACCGGCACAAATCCTTTAGGGATCTTATTTTTGTGCTTCCCACCACTGCCATTATTGGAGAGTAACTGATCATCGCCGATCAACGAACGCCTCTCCTGGTGCTGCGTCAAAGAAGCTTTAGTTTTGTTGTGCCTGGGGCCAACTTCAATCAGATGGCACACCAAGTTCTTTATTTTCTGTGAATTCATGACAAAACCAGACCCAGATCGATCCAAACTCACCAATTTGTTCCTCATGAAGTAACTAAAGAATCCAGAAGGGTAATAAACGTTTACAGCTATCTATCTCATATAGCACGCATAAGAATCACATGGATTGTATATACGAAAATGAACGAATAAAAACTGAAGTTTTTGTACACCAATTCATGTAGCAGGAAAAAAAATGTTCCCTTCCTGCAAGAAAAATTGGCAGCTTAGAAATTTTTTCCTTTTGTTTAGTCGATGCTTCTAAAATTGGTGGGTATGCAAATTATGGGTGAAAAACATGTGGTTTCCCAAATTCTACTTATTCAAACTACTAATAATAGTCAAAGTTATGGTAGCCAAACAAAGCACAACCGGAGGACTGCATGCTGCCACCAATTGTTAATTATATATTCGAAGTTCTTATATTTCGTACCTCATAGCAAATGACTGGTCATCGTCGTGAATACTTGTCAACGAGCACCTTTGCTTCATCTGGTGCGAAGAACCGTGCCTGCGCATACATTCGATTTATAATGAAAGAGTGGCTTGAAGAATTAGGTTGTGAAAACTAAAAAGGGACATTTTTTGTGGTCACCTGTATGAACATCCTTTCTGCATCACCTCTGCTCCCATTCTGTTTTAGCATTATTCCCTACAGAAATCAAGATTCAAAAGCCATGCAAGCTTGGTACTTAAAACATAAATAATTTTGTCACTCAAATCAACCTTAGCTAAGTAACCCCTGAAATCATCAGGGTGGTTAGCAATGAGTTGATCATAAACAGAAACTGCATCACTGATGTGACCCCAATCTGCGTAGGCTTTCCCGAGAAGCAAGTTCACCTGAGAATTTAAAAATACAGGACACTTGACTTTAATCACCACACCTATATGCTAAATCTAATGCTTTATCTGAATATAAATTACAGTAACAGGTCTACCCAAAATGGTAAGTTGCCACAATCATGGGTCAAGGAATCAAGTATGGATTGCATGTTTTTATGGACTGAACCAGATGTATATGCCAAAAAAAATGATATTTAAAAGCTTGACAACTCACTTGAATGGGATCCACAGCAGAACTTGTTCCAGCCATGTCGTTATTATTGCTGGACTTTTCTTTATCCAGCCTTTCACGAGATGCCAGGAGCACTTGAACAGCCTACAAATGAACCACATACATTGGCACTGAATGATAAGCAGTCACGTTACAATATTAACCCCAAACGGTTCGCTAATCAAAAGAAGGCTATACATAAATTTGATTGAGTTGTATCAATGAAATTTGAAATACTCTAGGAATAAATTACAGCATTCATGCTGATAAACAACCCTCCATTGAGAGATAAAGCAAGGTAATTTTGAACAACCTGATCAGGTTTTTTGGAAGCTAGCAATGCATTTGTAAGACCACGAAGGACTTCAAAATCGGTACTCCTTGATGCCTGCAGGTAAGTAAAGGAGGGTATTCAGCCATGGAGTAATATTACCTCAACTACCAGTTCTCCTGAGATATGAAAAGGACTAGTTTTGTTTTTTTTTTTTGCATGTTTGTGCATGATATAAGTAGTGACAAGGATATACAGCTCACAAGAAGGTCAACCTCATGCAGGAATTGCTAAAAAGTTACAAAACAGTTATTCCCTGATTTTAACTTGCGAATGAAGTATGGAAAAACAATAGTGTTCCTTTTAACATATATTGAATCACGAGTCCAAGTTACATTGTGGACAGTGTTTTCAAGTGAAATAAATAAAATCCTCAAGAACAGGATTCAGTAACTAAACAAGGGTGTGGGTGGGTTAGGTATCAATATATGGAAGGGGAACAAAGCGAGGTGGGTAGCCCTTTCCTCCGTGAATTGCCACACCCTTCACACCAAACAAATCGCAAGCCCATAAGTCTAAAATATACTAACCATGGAAGCACTTCTGTATGCATTTGCACTTCCCTCATAGTCTTGGAGCGCATATTTGACTTCACCAAGCAAACGGAAAACATCAGGGTCATTTTCCTTTTTCTGCATATCAAAGTAGGTCAATTAGAAACAGAAGGCCCAGCATCAGATATTTACAATCTGCAGATGTTTGTAATGGTAACAAAATTAACAGCAATATACGGCAAACCTCACTCAATTTTTCAAGCAATGTTGCAGCTCTTTTATATTCTCTCATTTCCGCCAAGGTCACTGCAGCTCCCTGTAAATATGCTTGAATAAACTTGTTTGTAAGGGTTTAACATGGCCAACAGCAAGCTTAAACCATAAACTGGTGCAGTTTAGGTCTTGACTTTCTTTCATCTATTTAAAATAAATTGTTTAAAAAGCCACAACAAGAATTATCTGAGGTGGTTTCCCACAAACTCGAGCAGTTGCGTAACATGATTAGTATCTTATCAGGATGTATTTAGATCAGCCACCATAGAACAAACAAGACATGAATCTTGGCCCCAGGTACATTGTTTATGAGCATAAAAGGCTTGCAAAAAACAGGCAGGAGGCTTTGCTTGGTCAGAGTGGCAAAATACAAAAGTTAGGACCACTTCTACACTTGTTCCAAAGCTATCTTGTTCTAGAGTTTAGCAGTGCAAATGCTTCCCTAGAGTTTTCGAATAGTGAACATCTAAATATTGCAGGTCAGATCTCCAGATCATCTGACCTGCACATTTGCACATAATTTTTTCTTGAACAAAATGGTTTACTAATTATGTTATATGATGGACTGATTTAGTAATTGACAATCAAAGGTGTTGCAGCATAATAAAAAAATAAATAAAATATAATCTCACATGTGACATTACTACTCACTTCGAGCGCAGTTGAATCCTCAGGAGATATAGCAAGTGTTTGTTCAAATTTCTTCAGCCTCTCCTGCGCAACATCAGAATACCTTATTGTTAAAAACTCTAGTACTGACAGAGACAGAAAGGGGAAAAACAGTTGTTTGGGGGGGGGGGGGGGGGTGGGGGGTCGGTCTCTTTTAAACAATAAAATCAACGCAGGTAAAGCGAAAACCAAAATAATTAAATCAAGTGAATGGTTATACAGGTCTGGAGAACATATACATAGGATAATTACAAGTACAACAACAAGAAATGTTGCATAGATTTGACTTGACTGAATACAGCATGCACAAGAAAATTTTAAACAAGCGACAGGGCTTTAAGAGCTATTAGGATTTTACGTGTGTTAGCAATGACAAAGGAAGCTGTGGATAGAAATGAAACTTCACAGTTATAATCTTAGAACATTGCTAAAAAATCCAAGAATGTCAGGCTAACCTCCAAATTTGCTCTCTCTTCTTTCGAAATTTTTTCATCAGCTAAATCAGCCTCCCTTGTAATGCTGCAATACAATTTCAATGGGTATATCAGAAAGTTGCAGATGGTCGAACTTTCATATTAAAAATCTAAACATGTTGACACTTAAGGAGTTCAAGCTTGGCCGAATGTATGGACATAGATTTTCAATGATGAGTTTGATTCGACGCATCTGCTCAAGTGTAGATAATGGGAACAAGGCACGAAGTTGGCAACTGGATCAAAAGCCCTCAAAGTCCCTGTCTTGAAAGACATTTGTGTAGAGCAGGCAATCACTCCTCTAATTAAAATACACGGTACACAGCATGACACAAAATATTCTTGAAAATCCTGACACAACAAAACTTCAGGAGCTTATCACTCCCGCATGTGCCAAGAACGTTCTATAAATTCATACCTTCCAGAAGGGAGAAAGTCTCCAAGAGTAAAAACCAACCCAAAAGCAATGACAGCAATTCCAACTCCAATCTACCAGAAAGCATTGAATCGGCAATCAATTAACCCGGATGCATAAAAGTAAGTTACTGGTAATCATGATATTACCTTAGTTCCCAGTCCCACCGAGTCTGTGCTACTACTAGTCTGAGTGGGAGCATCATAATCAATTGCCCCATATTGATTCTCCTCCTCTGCCTTTTTTTGGGCAAGTGCCGACCTTACAGGCGACAGGAGTTTATGGTCATCGTGTCATAATAACTTAAATAACCAAATCCAAGATGTATCTTTTCAAGTGTCTGCAAAACTAGAACGGAAAATTACTTTTTAACTTGTTCTAGGCGTTGCTGGAACTCCAGATCATCGGGAGAAATGTACTTCATTTTGCCACCAGTTGAAGAACTTAAGCCCGGAGCCTCTGCAACAAAGATTATATACATATTATTAAAAAAAACAATTTTTTTAAACAGAATAGAAAGCAGGAACAGCGTTACTGCCAACTTACGGTAAGGTGAAGTGGTGGAAGATTGCTGAGAAGAAGATGATTTCCTGTCCCAGAAAAGCGAAATCATGAGCATAATTAATAAGTGTAGTGAAGAAAAGACATGAAAATGAAGCTGAACTTTTTATCGGCCTTTCTGGAGTTGGACCCAAAGCCGCGATTTGGGGTGGAAGAGTCGGCGCATAAGATACAGAGCCTCCTGCGGGGATGGGAAGGCTGAGTTGATTTGACACGGTAGAGATAGGGAAGGGGAAGAGGAGTCGCCATTGCTATCCTTTCCTGTTTTGGTTTCTCAGGCACATTGGGAGGGGATTAATTTCATATGCTAATAATACAAGACACCCTTTCTATTTTTTATTTTTTTTTGAAACACAAGACACCCTTTCTATTATATTCGTAAATATTTTTTTTAAAAAAAAATTGGGAAATTTTAATTTTTTTGGTCACGTGATCTTATCAAATTACGATTTTAGTCACCTACGTTATCAAGTTTTAATTTTAATTATAGCTGTCAAAGTGGGTTCATACGTTGAATTGGCCCGTCTCGTATCGCTAAATAGGCGAGTTAGGTTGACAAATTTCCAACCTACCTAAATGTTAGGCCGGCATGCCCCGCCCCGGCCCGCTAAGTGGTGGGTTGTGGTAGGTTGCAGGGCAACCCGCCCCAACCCACCAAATATAACTGAAAATTGGCGGGTCGGCCCGTCCGCCCCCGCGCCACCAAATAGACGGGTTGGGTTGATAATTTCTCAACCCGCCTAATTGGTGGGCCGGCCCTTCTTGCCAATTGGCGGGTTTTGGTGGGTTGCGGATTGGCCCGTTTCGCTGGCCCGTTTTGACAGCTCTATCCATATCATTCTCAAATTTGAGACCGAACTTTTTTTATCATTCTCGATTTTCGATTAGAGACCTATTAGATGCCTATTTTTTGGTCTCTAATTGACATTTTCCTTGTCGTGAACGGATCACTCATTTTGTCATAGTTGGGTCACCCATTTTCTTGTAAACTCCAGATGTTCATTTTGAAGCGTGAGAAAGATGTGTTAGTTAAGGATGAAAACTTGATGGGTCTGGAGCGGGTTTGGTAAAACCACGAGTCCAATCCGGGTTAGACTCATTAAATCCGTCATAAATTAAATAATTTAAAATTAATTAAAGTTTAAAATTTTAAAAATTAAAAAAAATCATTAAATTTAATTTCAAATATATATCGATAATATTTAATACAAAAAAATATTCGCACAAATTAAAATTTATCAACTTGTACTTGATTAATAGTTATTAGCCAAAAAAAACATTATAATGATACATTTTTACACTAAACATATCATAATAAAATAAATTTATTTAAATCCAATAATATTATACACTCAAATTATGGATAAAATATTAATTATTTAGTATATAAATATAATTATATATTATTAATAATACATATATATTTTATATTTATTATTATATATACATGTATATTTTAAATTTATATATATATGTATATATACTTTGGCAAGGCGAGTCCGGGACGGGTTTGGCCAAACCCGAGACTCATCTCGGACCCGCTTAGCCGGGTCTAAACCCGCCCAGCCAAAACGGGTTTAGACCCGACCCATTTTCATCCATAGTATTAGTTGTCCAATATCGATTGGATAGAGTTCTTACATATATCATATATGGACTTCGGTATTACCCTTCTCTTGAGCTACCTTTTGGGGTTGATCTCTTTTCATCTTCTTAATGCCACCAAATATCTAAATTTTAAAAAAAAAATTGATTATTTACTATTATTTTTAATTTTTTATTTAAATATATAAATTATTATTATTTGGTTATTTATTATTATTTTTAATTAATGATAAATTTTATTTACTGAAAATTAAAATTTATTCTCTAAACATATATAAAATAAAATGACAGTATATAACAAATGAAAAAGATGAGCGATAAGTTAATCGAAGAGACAACTCCAAATATCTAAATAATTTATATATCTACTGAGATCTTTTTAATATACCCTATAAAGTTATACTCCTCTCATATATAGGGGTGGAATCGGGTCGGGACCCGCCCCGTAACCCCCTTACCCGATTCCCGTCCCGATAGAAATTGAGATATTTTTTTTCTCCCGATCCCGCACCCGAGAAGTTTCGGAACCCGAATGTTCGGGATCCCGAACATTCGGGATCTCGAACATTCAGGATCCCGTCGAATCGGGAGAGGGTAATCTCGAATAATATTTTTTTAAAAAAAAATTCTATGTAAATATTTTTTAAAAAAAATTATGAAAAAAATCAAACAGTTTCTTAATATATTACAAATAAATTAAAATTTCTTTATATATAACCACTAAAAAACTAAAACATTTTTTAGTACATTACAAATAAACTAAAACAACGACTTGATTAATAAAAAATATATATATAATTATTCATAATAATAAAAAACAAAATAAAAATTTATAACTCAATTATTGTCTCAACGTTAATATTAAAAAAGATAAATATAAAAAAAATTATATGGTATATAATTATAAAACATTAATATTAAAACATAAAATTAAAAAAAATTATTTTTTTAATTAAAAAATATTATTAAAAAAATTATTTTTATATTCGGGTCGGGTCGGAAATCCCGTCGGGAAGAGTTTTCTATCCCGATCCCGATCCCGATCCCGATCCCAAAATTGATCGGGTCGGGAAAAGTTTGGGAAGAAAAAAATTCAGGACGGGAACGGAACGGGAATCGGGACGGGTTGGGATTTATGTAAAATTTGTCACCCCTATATATATATATATATATATATATATATATATATATATATATGAAGATAGACATATATATTTTTTTAGTAAATAAAAGAACATATTTAATTTAAAACAAATACAAGAGAAAGGGAGAACAAAATATATATATATGACCTTATTTTTAGAGTGATTATGTTTGTGTTTACTCTTCTAGTTCCTTCAACTATTATAGAAAAGATCATTATCAACCATAAATATTGACAAAATTGGGTTTCAAAGCAAACTGAATGATACTTTTCACTCGAATGCATTAATAATATGCATTGAAAGAGAAATTGCTAAAAATTTTTGTATTAATGTTATTATTGAAGACTTTGACAATTCTAATGCACGTCAAATTCCTTCAAGTTATAAATAGTACTATGTTTAAAACATATTGTTGATGCTTAATTAATTAAATATAATTGATGTTGTAATTTATCTTTTCTCTTTTAATATTTTGTTAAATTGTAGGCAACCCCCATAGCCAACATCCTGAATCCACCCTTGATTATCGTGATCCAAATTGGTCCCGAGACTCCCGACTAGTGTTATAAAAAAAAGGATAGGTAGTTGGTAGACGACCAGACTCTGTTTAAGTGGCTATTTAGAGGACATCTAAGTGTTCATAAAAAATGTTTATTATTTTTGTTTATCTTCATATTTTTTAACATTTTGTTGTATCGAACTCAAACTCAAAATTTATGACATCTTTCATTCTTTTCATCTATGTATATATATATATATATATATTAATGTGAAAAGGCGTAAAAATTCAGCTACGCAAATTGAGATGGTGAGTTATCGTCCCACGCCTAAACAATTTTATAGACGTCTTTCGTGCAACGCCTAAGCAATTTTAAAGACACCTTTTTAGACACTCTGTACTTGCACACACCTTGCATGTTTATACATTTAAAATAACTGAGAAAAGACACGTGCGACACACATGGCAACACACTTTCATTGTCAATAAAAGTTGTTAAATAAATAAGTTGAGAAGAGATTAAACTGCAGTAAATTAATTATTTTTATTTTATTTTAGTTAATAGTAAATTCAATGTAATATTATTTGTATAATATATACTATAAAATACGTGCAAAAAATCTCTGTTCATTTTTTTTAAAATAATTTTTCATCTGCCTTTTTTTCTTTGTGAATCTTCACTTTATTTATAAGCAAATAAAAACCAAAGAATTTTGAAATTTCAATCTTCTAGGAAATTGGAACCTTATGTACTATGTACATAGTTTGATAATTTTGATCTCATCATAATAAGCAATTTTACAAAAACATCATCATCAAATATATCAAGTATATAAAAACAAAAATGCGTGCAAAAGATCTCTGTTCAATTTTTTTTAATAATCTGTCATCCGTCTGTTTTTTGTGATTCTTCACTGTTAGGAATCCGTCGTCCAGCTTCGGTCCGCCATTCTTCTTCTTCTTCTTGGATCTAATCTGAACCTCCACAACCAAAAGCAAAGAAACAGAGAAACCAAAGAACAAGAACAATAACGAGATGGATATTACCGGGGCTCAGACGTTACGACTCTCCGATACACCAGCAATCCACGACGAAGACCACAAAGGTTCTCCCACGCCCCAACCAAGCTCGGTTTACATAACACACAGTAGAAAGAGCCAGCCAAACGGGACCGAGTGAGAAAGAAAAAACACACAGAAACTGCACAAAGCAGGGGATGAGCAAAGACATCAAGAACACTAGGTCAAGGAAGAAAGTAGCACACCAAGCAACCTTCAACCTCTCTTGCTCTTTCTCTAATCTCACGGCCTCTCTCTCTTTCAAAAGCAGAACACTCCTTTATCTCTCTCTGGCAGCTTACACAATTTAGGGCTGGAGAAGAAATATATAAAGATACTTTGGAATGGACTGGGAAAAAGAAATCAAGTTAGGCCAAAGCCCAACAATTCTCCACCTTTTGGTCCAACGTCGGTTCACTGGTTTTGGAGAGTCACCTACAACATCATCATCGCCCCACAACAGAACACAAAGTTAATACACATCAAAACATGTAGCAAACACAAAGTAAACTACAACGACAACACAAAGTTTACAAATTTTCAGATGAAATCTTAACTCATCATAAGAACACACAGTTCTCACATAATAAATGAATTTTGCAATATAAACCATATCTTTTGCGACTGCATACTTGAATCTAACATCAAAATATTTCATCTCCCAATCAAACTGAAGCATAAACGCAAGCATAATACTCATAATAGTAAACATCATGATAGGAAAAAATATTTCAGCTCATTGTGGTTGTCTAACATTCATTCTATCTCTATCTCTCGCTAACTGAAAATCATTCAAATCACAAAGATCATTTTAGGCACATTTTCAGCAATGTCCTCATGCACATCAGCATTAACTTGATCATCAATAACATTTTTAGACAGATTAGCAGGCAATTCATCCACATTAGGCACATTCTGCACTTTTTCAAAATCAAAACATAAATCAAGTAAGTGTTCCACCTTGTTTGGAACAGTGACAGGTTCAAGAATGAGGGAATTTAGAAACTTAACTCTAGATTGCCTACCAGGAACACGAGAATCAAATTCAGCATGACAAACATATAAGTTTCTTCTTTTGGAGGCTTTGAAATTACTAAACATCATTTCAAAATTTTCATCACTCCATTACCCCATTTTCCCTGCAAATCATCTTCTTCTAATGCAGCACAAGAAATCAGATTATGGCATAAATCAGGCACATGTCTCACATTTTTCAAGGTTAACATATAACCAGAATAAAATTTTAAAGAGACGTCACCAAGACCAACAACTTGACACGATTTATCATTCGCCATACAAACTGACCCATGGTTCACTTCTTGATAATTAGAAAATATGTTTTTAAAAGGAGAAATATGAAACGTGCACGTAGAATCAACAAGCCATTCATTTTCAGTCAAAGAACTAGAATACACAGAGTTCACATTAGGCACATCACATATCTCAGTCACCGTAAAAACATCACCCAAATTTTCACTACAAGAAGTCATGTTAGCATTATCATCATGCTGATTTTTCAAATCTTGATTATGGTTTTGCATAGGCCTAGAACAATCTCAAATAAAATGACCAATTTCACCACAATTATAACATTTTCTATTATTAGACCTCGACTGGTATCTTGACTTACTCTTACCTCGATTTTTAACAGAAAATTGGTTATGGTTGTCTGAAGATATTTGAAAACGATTTGTGGATCTTCCTCTAACATGCATAACCTCACCCGAATTATTATTACCCTTATTAGTTTTTAAATCTATCTCTTTACTTTTTAAACCATTCACAACAGTTTCTAATGAAATCTTATCTCTACCATAATTAATGGCAGATTTCACATCACTGTAAGAATCGAGAATAACATTTAAAAGCACAATAGGGGTGTAATCATCAATATGATCATCCCCAGTTAGCTTAATATATTGAACAAGTTTGGTAAACACATCCAGATTTTCATCTATTCAAGTTTGAACCGAAATTTTTTTTGTTGAATCCCCAGTTAGCTTAATATATTTGAACAAGTTTGAACCGATTTGTGGATCTTCCTCTAACAAGTCTTTATTCAAATCAAGTTTGAACCGAAAATTTTTTTCAAGCAAAAACAATTTATTAGGCAGTAGGCAACGAAGTCTCAGTATAAAGTTCTTTCAATTTTTCCCAAATTTCTTTAGCTGATTTTAGTTTACCAACTTTCCTTAACACAGAGTCAGATAAATTCAAAATTATATAAGAATAAGAAAATTCATCTATTTCAGCTATTTTCTCAGGAGTTTCAGTGGCAGAATATGAAAGATTTATCGCTTTGAAAACTTTTTGTTGAATCAAAATTCCTTTCATTTTCTACTGCCATATTGAAAAATATGTTTTACCATTAAAAGGTACGAGGTTATATCCAGTCAACACACACAAAAAAACACAAAGGACAAAACCAACAAATTTTCATACAGAAAAACAGTAAACCACACAAAACATATTTCACACGAAAATCTGATAAATCACAAAAATAACAGAGAACACGGCGGAAATAAATATAACCACGAAAATGGAAACACAATAGTAACCAATCAAGCAAATAAATCCTAGGATTCTACCAGCATGTAATCTCAGCACATAAATCCGTGGCCAGCGATTAGACTACTAAATCGAAAAAAGAGGTTCCAGCAAATATAGCAGAGAGAAACTCTACGCAAGAGTTTCGATTCCAACAAACCAGTAAGGCGGCTCATGGCGGCAACGACTCACGGCGGCAGCGACTGACCAGGCGGGGCAGCGGCGGACCAGCTGCAACCAATCCGTGGCTCTGATACCGCTGTTAGGAATTCATCGCCCAGCTTCGATCCGCTATTCTTCTTATTCTTCTTGGATCTAATCTGAACCTGCACAACCAAAATCAAAGAAACAGAGAAACCAAAGAACAAGAACAATAACGAGATGGATATTACTGGGGCTCAGACTCTACGACTCTCCGATACACCAACAATCCACGACGAAAACCACAAAGGTTCTCCCACGCTATAGTTTTTACACCGTTATGAACTCAAGTATGCAGTTTTTTTTACACCGTAATATGATTTTACATCATCAATGACTGATAAGCACCAAACAAAGTGTTATTGGATAAATGAATTGCTGAGTCAGGTTGCTTTAAGTACATGATGTCATTCGAATAGTTTCCCTTGGTTCTGTTACTTCACCATTTCATCCGTGTTCTTCTAATTGAAAAAGAAAAGGATGCTACAATTAGAGGTAGACATCTATGATAATCAAACTTTGAAAATTTGTAGGAACCGTACTTTGTGATCATGAGCAAATAGAAGGTAAGACAAAGTATTGTGGCATTGCTGGGTTGTTGAAACATCCATGAGCTTGAAAATGGAGTGGATATTGCATTAGCTGCAACTCAGCGTCTCTTGATGCAAATCCCACTTGATGAGGGGCTAAAGCATAATAGTATGACCCACACAGTTTATATTAAAACTTGCATGTGATACTTCTAGAATTCGTACTGATACAGTATCAAACTGAAATTATAAATTTGATGGAAATACGTGCACAAAGTGGTTAATAGCAACTATTTCAATTCAGCATAAGGTTTCAACGTGTTATGACTCTTATTTAGTTCTCTATCTCTTTTCTTTCTAACTATTGCATTCTTCTTCTAAAATGGAATGGCTGAAATTGATTCACTTACGCATTGATTCCACATGTGGAAAGAGTTGTTGCTTATAGTCATCATTTCAAGTAACTTCAAGATCTTTCTCATGGCCATGATGGTATGTTTCATTATTATATTTGATCTCATGCCGATATATTTATTTTTTTTAAAAAAAGAACTTGGTGAGACCTCTTCCCATTTGGATATTGTGAAATACCTTTTTTTTCGCTCGGTAGACCGCGTTAGATATGACTAATTAATTTTGTGTGTTACACATTTTACCTAATGAGTGTGGGTATCATCTATAATCTAACTTTTCATCTTGTAGGTATGGAAGTTCCCATCCTCTGTGATTTTCATCATTGACATGTTTGTCATATCATCAAATTATGTGGCCTTAAAAGGTACAAAAATTGGTTTTGGTTGAAACGATGATGTTGAAAACAAATTATTCGTTCTTTCTTCTTTTCTGTTTTTGGTTGCACACATCCTCTAATGTGGCTGATTAGTTGAGGGCAAGTGAGAGATATTTATTATCTCATGCAATATCAATATTTCCTAAAGGTGCAGATGTTATCTTTTTGTTTTTTACTAATGATGAAGACAATGATTTTTTAGTGTTGAACATGGGATCTTCCCAGATAATTTTAGAATAAAATTTCTTTGTAGAGATATACACGAAGAATAATCTTGCTGATAGTTCTATCCCTTTCAGGCCCATCATCTGACCCTTCCTCCCTCTCTCGCTATCGTTCTTCCCGCCAAGAATGTCTATTTACTCAGACAAGTAATTCGACCCAGGATTTTTCTTATCCTTTGGTGTTTTTAATCCTTGAGTGGGAATAGAATCACTGTATTTTTATCAAATCAGATCATGGTGATTTAATCATTTGTCATGGGTGACTCCTTCCTGTCTATATTACATAGCTATTGATAATGCTGATACCTAATGCTTTTCGATTTGTCAGGTATTTATCCCAGTTGTTTGCATGCAGAAAAGAATAAAATCAATCCTTTTATGGCTAGGATGTGTTACCAAATAGCTACATGTTACTAAATCAAGGTGAGATATATATATATAGTTTTTACGTGTATCTTTTCTTCATAATTAAATAATATCTAGATGTCTTTTTTTTTTCTTTCCTACGTGTTGGCCAAAAATTGATAGAATCATTTCCACCTTAGAGATGTGTATATGATTTGAGTTTGTTTTCTCATTTATAAGTACGAAACTACCTTTTGAAAAAAATATATATCTTTTTGCAGAAAGTGTGTTGGGGATTGTAAATATCACCTTGAGTCTAACTCCAGTGATGAGAATCATATACATGATAAATTCCTTTTTTTCATCATTTTAAAAGATTATTGTATTTCTTGACTTGTATCTTTAGTTTTTATGGATTTTGATGCCATGACAATCAAAGAGATTGTCAAAGGCCTACTACCTATATATAAAGCACGTATCATCTTATGTATCAAGCCTATAATATCGTAGATTTTTGTATATTCAAGTGACTTCACCAAGAAAACAATACATGTTTACTTGTTTTCTGAAGATGATGACATTCCTATTGACATTGAGCTATCTTTTTTTTACATTTTAGTTTGTAGGATCCATCAAGAATCAATATTACAGCCAAGATCCAAGATCAATTTTATGAAGTTAGAAGTGAATGAAGTGAATTCGTCGACTCCTATATAGGTGCCTAAATGTGTCATGCACGTTGGGATAATACTTTGTTTTGTCTAAATAGATACACTTTTAGTTTTGTGGAAATATTTGTGGATACATGCATATTTTTGGGTTATTTTGGTGGATATACTTGTGGATTTATGGATGTTTTTTGTTTTGAGATGGATAATTTATGAACTTTATTAGTATATTTTAAGTTTCACAAAATATATTTATATTGTGTAATTATTGTCTCTAAATTTTAATGTAGTGAACATATGTTACTTCACTAAAATTAAATGGTGAAGTTAAATAAATATTTTACTTCACTATATGTCTTCTATTACTTCGGCAATTTCATTAATTAACGAAGTAAAACATATGCTTGTACTTCGTCAATTAATGAAATTGCCGAAGTACAAGACATTATTTTACTTCGTCGATTAGTGAAATTGCCGAAGTAAAAGACTTTTACTTCATCAATTAATGTCATTGCTGAAGTTTAAGCATATCTTTACTTCGGAAATTTCATTAATCGACGAAGTACAAACATATGTTTTACTTCGTAAATTTATGAAATTAACGAAGTAAACGACTCTCTTTTACTTCGTTAATTAATGAAATTTCCGAAGCAAAATATATGTTTTTACTTCGGCATTGGGCCAATCCTGAACCGGTTTTGGCTCTATGAACCGATCAAAGACTTCGGTAATTTCAGGGCTACGACTTCGGTTATAAAGCGAAGTAAAACATTACCTATTACTTCACGTGACACTACTTCGGTAATTATCTATCTACGACTTTGGTTAATAACCGAAGTCTTTTGCGACTTTTCTACTAGTGAAACTAAGAATCTCCGAGACTGTCGTCAGTCGTGACCAATTCAAAATGGCTTCCGTCTTACTAGGATCAACAGAAACTCCGTCTTGTGAAATCACATGACCAAGGAAAACAACTCGGTCAATCCAGAAGTCACACTTGCTCAACTTAGCATACAACTGTCTATCTCTCAAAACCTGCAAAATAGTATGGAGATGGAAAGCATGCTCATCAACACTGCGAGAATACACCAGGATATCGTCGATGAACACTACCACGAACTTATCCAAGAAGTCACGAAAAACCCTGTTCATCAAATTCATAAATACAGCTGGAGCATTCGTCAATCCAAACGGCATCACCAAGAATTTGTAGTGACCATACCGTGTGTGAAATGCTGTCTTAGAGATATCCTCCTCTCTAACCCGCAACTGGTGATATGAAGACCGCAAATCGATCTTCGAATAAACAGAAGTACCTTGAAGCTGATCAAACAGATCGTCTATCAGTGGAAGAGGATACTTATTTTTCACCGTCGCTTGGTTAAGCTGTCGATTGTCTATACACAGATCCATCGACCCATCCTTTTTCTTGACAAATAAGACTGGGGCTCCCCATGGTGAAACACTAGGCCGAATTTAGCCTTTATCAAGAAGGTCCTGCAGCTGCTTCTGCAACTCTTGCATCTCTGTCGGTGCTAAACGATACGGAGATCTGGAAATCAGCGCTGTCCCTGGCACTAACTCAATGCCAAACTCGATCTCCCGCACTGGTGGTAAACCTGAAATCTCATTTGGGAACACATCGGAAAACTCACGGACTACGGGTATCTCCTGGATGTCTGGTCCCTCCAAAGATGCATCGATGGCATAGATAAGATAGCTTTTCTCGCCAGACTCTAAAGCACGTCGGGCTTTCAGAGCAGAAACCACTGGCATTGGGGTAGCACTCCCTCACCATAGAAATGCCATGCCTCGCCATCCTCGGGACAAAACTGAACAAACCTCTGATAGCAATCAACTATGGCTCTGTAGGTAGTCAGGAGACCAATCCCAATAATATAGTCGAAATCCTCAATGACTAAAATTATTAGGTTAAAGCTAAGCTGATACCCCTCAAAATCCAAAGAGCAACCAACCAATAGACGCTTAGCTAAAACCTCGCTACCCATCAGAGCAGAAACCACTAACAACACGTCTAAGGGAACAAATAGTAATCTATACCTCTTGGCAAATGTGCTGATATGAATTAGTGTGACCCACCCGTATCAATCAAAACATACGCAGGAAAACCACATAAACTACAGGTACATGCGATCATCCGATCACTGTCAGCCTCTGCCTTCTCCTGGTTCAGTGCAAAGACCTACCCCTGAACACGTGGCTGTAGAGAAGAGTGACCACGGGAAAAAGTATATCGCTACGATGGCTGCGACTGCTGGCTCTGCTGATGAGAAGGCTGCTGCTGAAAATGATGTTGCAGCTGCTGTACTGACGCTTGGGAACCTCCGGAACCACTTACCACTCCAATCAACATAGGGCAGTCTCTCTTCATGTGTCCCTCCTGACCACACTGGAAACATGCGCTGGCTGAAACAGGGCACGGTCCTGCAGGATGTCTCCTCTTGCACTGACAACACCGGCTCATCCTCTGGCTACCAAAATGTTGCACTCCACCAGATCCGGAAGAAGAAGAAGAAGTAACACCTTGCTTCTTGAAAGACTGGGATCTCGGACCCAAAGAACTAGTCGGTCTGGATGAATAAGAATAAATCATATACCTGTTTCACCGAAGACTGTCTTCTGCCTGGCGACAACGGTCCACCAAACCCTCATAGGTCATGTCGCTCCCAACAACAACCATCTGATGAATCTCAGGGTTCAGACCCTAAAGAAAATTATCATACTTGGCCACAGAACTCTCGGCAATATGCGGGCAATAAGGTAGAAGATCGAAGAACTTCTGCTGATACTCCTCAATAGTCATCGTCCCCTGTCGCAATCCAAGAAACTCACTAGCTTTTGCGTGACGAAGAGCTGGAGGAAAATACAATCTCTGGAAAGTAGTACGAAACTCAGCCCAAGTAGTTGCTCCTCTTGCTGCTATAAACGGTGCGTAAGTAGATCTCCACCACTTTCTTGCTCGACCCTCTAGCAAGAAACCAAGAGTCTCCATCTTTTCCTCATCCGTGAAACGGAACTCTCTGAAACAATGCTCCATCCTCTCTAACCAGTCCTCAGCAATCTCTGGCGTCTCTCTTCCTACTAATGGTGTAAGGCCCAGGATTATTTAATTTAATTCGGGATTATTTAATGTAATCCGAGATAATTTAATTTTAATCCGAGTATATTTAATTTGGGAATATTTAGAGTTTTGATTTAAATTCTAATATTCTTAAATTATTTAGGATTGAAATTGAATTAAAATAAGGGTCGAGGACTGAATTGCAATTTATAAAGTTTCTAGGGACTAAAGTGCAATATTATTTGAAGCTATCAGATTATTAGTTGCTTCATCAGCATGTATACGTGTGATGTAGAGAGAAATTCAGAAAATGGAGAGAAATTGAGAAACAGAGCCGAGATCTTCTTTGTTTTCTTTGAAACTTTGATTTTCAAATCGCCGTATCTTTTGATCCGATCGTCCGATTTTGATTCCGAAAGGTGTTCTGGAATCCTTACGATGAGGGCTTCGATATAGTGTAAGTTTTTACTTCTTTCAGCATGGTTTGAAGTTCTAAAGTTGGTAGATATCAGATATTGATGATATGTATATGTTCTTCGACGTTTATGTATTTCGATATCGTAACCGGGCTGAAGAGTTCATGTTGCTTGTACTTAATCCTAATTTTCAGCTTGTGTTCGATGGTTATAGCTACTGTTATATGATTTTATGAGTGGTTATTGCAGTTGTGATATACGTATAAATTGTATTCAAAGTCGGAAATGGTTTCGATATTTCGTCGGTTATCGATTTTCAATCGCTACGCCGTCGGTTTAGGTTTTGAAGTTGTTTTGATAGCCTATGATTGAGCTGAGGATCTTGTGATTGTTTACTGATATTTCTTGATCATAATCGTTACATTTCAGATTAGTTTCAAGCTCGATCAAATCAGGAAGTCCGACTTTGAACCGAGGAAGTTTGCTGGAGGTTTGAAGTGATTGTATTGACGTTATATTGATTAGTTTGATTCGATCTTGGATTGATCATCTTGAATGAAGTTTGATATGATTGTGCTGATTGTTATATTTCAGATTGAAAGTGTTCAGAACCAAGATATACGAAGGTATAAGACGACATCGCAAGTCAGAGATTTGAAACTCGAGAATGACGTTTCTTGAGTTGTCCCGCAAAAATCACATACTTGATTATCTTTTGATTTGTTTTTGATGTTGTCGATCCATCTCAGGTAGTGGATCTTTGAGTTTGAGTCGTTATGATTACGATATGATATGTTATTGAATTGATTCTATGCCAAGGTCTGAGGCGGCCTTATTTTCGAGTCAAGAATGACTACGATAGATGGATATCCATGTCAAGATCGTTTTGTTGGAACACGGTCGTTCTCCGGATCAAAAAATTGATACCCGTTGCAGCGGAAGTTTTAAAATTTTATATGGAACAATTCCATATCATGGGTATCAAATTCCTACGATTAAAATTGATAACATAAAATTTAAACAATGTAAATTTTACCTTAAAATCTCGAAGCGAGATTATGGACACCAACAGATTAATCTGCTCTTGTTGTATATCCCAGGAACTGATGAACGAACAATTCTTCAATCATGTCCACGAACAGAAATTTAATCCCTCTGACAGACTGCACTAGAAAGTATATCAGAAGTTTCAACGATGAGATAGAACAGATATGATCTGTTAAATCAGTCTGCAAATTCAAAAATTCACAGACTGAATTTTCGAACACTGTGAGAGAGGGGGAGGGGTCGGCCGAATCCCTTGAGAGAATGCTCTCTAGGGTTTCGAAATTTTTTGACCTTCTACGTGTAATTTCTGCATTGCAATAACTTATTTATAATGTGGGCTGCTAACAGCTTAGGGCCCATTAGTCATAAATTCAAGCCTGACAAGCAAAGCCCGCATGTTCAGAAATTAATATAAAATTTATCGTGACTCAAATTGATAAACCAATTTCACCAATGTGCACAGAAACCATTTCTGTATCTTTTAAAGTCAAGATAAATTTTCTGAATCCAAATTCAGTGATTTCCAAAAATGTCCATCACTATGTCATTTTAGGAAATCTTACTCCCTCTATTCTTAAATAAGAAGTCCCACTTCTTTATTCACTAAATTTAACTCTTTAAATTTAATTATCTCAACGGGGATTAGAAATCCATTACTTGTGTGACCCTCAATGGTTCAGGGATACAGCTAGCCGTGGGCTCACAACTCCTTGTGACTCGGAACAACAATTTCCAACTTACCCAACGAATCATGGTAAGAGCGCCTAGCAACATCGCCCCATGATTCCCTAGGTATCACTGATAGTGCCTGCAAGAACCAATAGATTTTGGTTAGCGTACAGTACGGTCCCTTCATCCATATATCCCGATCGAATCAACAACCATTGGTAAATCGAGAGTCGTTCGAGATTCGATAACTATGCAATTCATCTTGAAGATCAAATATTGACATCGCATGTGCTACTAAGAAACCATTTCTTAAAGCACATCATGTACTCTGGCCAGAGATTTGTCACACTAATATCTCCTCAGATCGCATAAGATATCCACGCTCGCAAGCATGTGGTGAATCCTTGACAACAAAGCATCGACTCCTTAATGTATCGTAACTGCACCCAATCCCGACACCTTATGACCCCAATAGATTCGGTAAACGAGTCAAAGTACAGTACTAGCATATAGAGTCTCAATGATGTTTCAAGTAGTAAGGACTAATGGTGTACAACCAAAACCGCGGACTTTATCCACTCGATAAGTAATAACCACTTGGAAAATCCGGATAGGGTAGTTCGATCATTCATCATATGAATATCCATTTGCATGCTTTGAACATCTCAATGTTCCATACCAATGAAACGTGGTACTAGGCATCGCAAATGCTAGTCTCAATCTCGAGCGATCCTTATCCTTATTTGCGGACGGCTCAATCGACTAGGAACTGTTTAGAATATACAGTGACTATAAGATGTGTTTCATGATAGTCATCCCAATGTACTACCACATCTTACATACACTATAGTATATTCAAGGTCTTTATCAAAACAACAATAGTATATCATAATATATCAATATGAAGGAAGATAAAGTAAATGCCATTATTAAAAAGTGTAAATTATATTAAACAAAAGATTGTTTACACATAGAGTCATAAAAGCCCTTAACCACAAGTTGGCTAACCGGGCACCCACTCTTTCAATCTCCCACTTGCCCTAAAGCCAACTAGTCATACTACGTAATCCCATTGCTTCGCGATGTTTGTCAAACAATAGTCCTGTCAAGGGCTTAGTAAGCGGATCAGCGATATTGTCTGCAGAGGCCACTCTCTCGACAGTGATGTCTCCTCTATCCACGATCTCCCGGATGATGTGGTATTTCCTTAGTACTTGTTTGGACTTCTGATGAGACCTTGGTTCCTTTGCCTGAGCAACGGCACCCGTGTTGTCACAGTACACCAGGACTGGACCAACAGCTTCAGGAATAACGCCCAACTCTTGGACGAAATTCCTCATCCAAACGGCCTCTTTAGCAGCAGCTGATGCCGCAATGTATTCTGCCTCAGTGGTGGAATCCGCTGTGGTGTCCTGCTTGGAACTCTTCCAAGAGACAGCACCGCCATTGAGCATGAACACAAATCCAGAGGTTGACTTCGAGTCATCCACGTCACTTTGGAAGCTAGAGTCGGTATAGCCTTCCAATTTCAGTTCTCTTCCTCCATAAATCATGAATACATTCTTAGTTCTTCTAAAGTACTTAAGAATATCCTTCACGGCTTTCCAATGCATTTGACCGGGACTGGCTTGATATCTGCTCGTGACACTCAGAGCAAATGCCACATCCGGTCTGGTAGATATCATCTCATACATGATACTCCCTATGGCTGACGCATATGGTATGTGTGTCATTTTCTCTATCTCTTCGTCAGTCTTGGAACACATAGACTTGGATAGAGAGACTCCATGACACATAGGTAGATGTCCTCTCTTGGACTCATCCATTGAAAACCTTTTCAATATAGTGTCGATGTAGGTAGCTTGAGTAAGTCCTATCATTCTCTTGGATCTATCTCTATAGATCTGTATCCCTAGAATATAGGATGCCTCACCCAAATCCTTCATCGAGAATCTACCTGACAACCATATCTTTGTTGACTGCAACATCCCTACATCATTCCCAATGAGTAAGATGTCATCAACATAAAGTACTAAGAATGTCACAGCATCCTTAACTACTTTCTTGTACACGCACGGTTCCTCCGGGTTCTTGATGAAACCAAAGTCCTTTATTGTTTCATCAAATTTCTGGTTCCAACTTCTTGATGCCTGTTTGAGACCATAGATCGATCTCTGAAGCTTACATACCTTATGCTCACTTCCCATGGATGTGAATCCCTCGGGCTGCATCATATAGATTTCTTCCTTAATGTTTCCATTAAGAAATGCAGTCTTCACATCCATTTGCCATATCTCGTAGTCATACCAAGCTGCTATGGCAATAAGGATTCTTATGGACTTGAACATTGCGACTGGTGAAAAGGTTTCATCATAGTCAACTCCTTGTCTTTGAGTATAACCTTTTGCAACCAATCGTGCCTTGTAGGTCAGTACCTTACCATCAGGCCCAAGCTTTCTCTTGTAGATCCATTTACACCCTATTGGAACTATTCCATCGGGAGGATCAACTAAAGACCAAACTTGGTTTGCATGCATCGAGTCTATTTCCGACTGCATAGCTTCAAGCCATAAGTTCGAATCAGCATCAGAAATTGCTTCCTTGAAGTTTCTCGGATCACATCCAATGTCGGGTTCACTTTGATCTCCTTCAAGAAGAAGACCATATCTAATAGGAGGCCTAGAAGTCCTCTCGGATCTTCTAGTAATATGCGTGTCTTGTGATGATTCTTGAGGTATAGGATCGTTATTTTGTATCTCGGGTTCTTCTCGAATTTCTTCGAGTTCCATCATCTTGTCTTTCTTATCCAATAAGAACTCCTTCTCCAAGAAAGTGGCATTCCTTGAAACAAACACTTTTGTTTCAGTAGGATGATAGAAATAATATCCGATTGAATTCTTCGGATACCCTACAAAATAACATAAGGTGGATCGACTATCCAACTTATCTCCCACTGTCTGCTTCACGTAAGCAGGACATCCCCAAATCCTCAAGTACGAATACTTAGGAGCTTTGCCATTCCATAACTCGTATGGTGTTTTGTCCACTGCTTTAGTGTGGACGTTGTTCAACAACAATACTGCTGTTTCAAGAGCATAGCCCCAAAACGAAGGTGGGAGCTCAGTGAAGCTCATCATAGATCGAACCATGTCCAACAAGGTTCGATTGCGATGCTCCGAAACACCATTCAGCTGAGGTGTCATAGGAGGAGTCCACTGAGAGAGAATCCCATTCTCTTTTAGATAATCCAAGAAATCGGTACTTAAGTATTCTCCACCTCGATCTGATCGAAGTGCTTTAATACTCTTACCTAGTTTGTTTTCTACTTCAGCCTTGAATTCTTTGAACTTTTCAAATGATTCAGACTTATATTTCATCAAATATAAGTACCCATACCTAGAATAATCATCAGTAAAGGTAATGAAGTAGGTGTGACCAAATTTTGTACCAATACTAAATGGTCCGCAAACATCTATATGGATCAAATCCAATAGATTTTGACTACGCTCAGGTTTTCCTTTGAAAGGAGATTTAGTCATTTTTCCTTTTAGGCAGGACTCACAAGTAGGTAGAGAGTTAATATCATACATATCAAACATGCCCTTTCCCACTAGCTTGTTCATCCTCCTTGAGGAAACATGACCTAGCCTAGCATGCCAAAGGTTTGCCGGGTTTTGATTATCAATTTTCC
Source organism: Henckelia pumila (assembly GCF_033568475.1). Classification (NCBI taxonomy): domain Eukaryota; kingdom Viridiplantae; phylum Streptophyta; class Magnoliopsida; order Lamiales; family Gesneriaceae; genus Henckelia; species Henckelia pumila. The sequence continues at coordinate 29,439,608 of NC_133121.1, read as the reverse complement.
TTTTATTTCTTGTTACCGGTTTATCAACATAATTAATTGGAACGTCTTTTAATTTTAAGTTATATAGATCGTTTTCAAGTTGTCCACATCCAATTAAACATTCATTCTTGTAAATATTGCAAATCCCATTCACAAAATTGCAAGAAAAACCATCTCTATCAAGCATAGAAATAGAAATAATGTTCTTAACCAAATCTGGCACATATAAAACATCTCTCAAAAATAACTTAAAATCATTCTGCAAAATTAAACAAATGTCTCCCATAGCTTTTGCTTCAACTCGAGAACCATTTCCAAGCCTCAGCTGGGTCTCACCCATCCTAAGCTTGCGACTTCTTGTCATCACCTGCAAATCATTGCAAATGTGAGATCCACATCCGGTATCCAATACCCAAAAAGTAGTATTAAGTGAAAACATTTATTTCAATATAAAACATACCCTTCGCAGTTCGTAACTGCTCGAGATATTCCTTGCAGTTACGTTTCCAATGACCGGGTTTCTTGCAGTGATGGCAAACATCCTTGGATTTTTCCACGTTTGAAGCCTTTGTCTTGTTTTTCTTCTCGGGTCCGGTTTTCTTGGATGGGGCAGAACGTTTCTTACCCTTTGTACTTGGCCCCTTCTTAGCAGAAGAAGAGGAGCCCACCAAAAGAACCGGTTTATCCTTCTTTAAAGTGGCTTCATAAGTTATAAGCATATTGATCATCTCTTCAAGGGAGGCCTCTATCTTGTTCATATTGAAATTCACCACAAAACCGTCAAACGATGAAGGAAGAGAGAGAAGTAATAAGTCCACATTGAGTTCATGCTCCAATACCAATTTAAGCGTTACCAACTTCTGAATGAGCCAAATCACGCGTACCCCATGATCACGGACCGAAGTCCCTTCACGCATGCGATACGTCATTAACTCTTTTACAGTAGCGAACCTTTCAGCTCTCGATTGAGCCCCAAAAAGTTCATTGAGTTGTACGTGAATGTCAGCAGCATTCACGGTATCCTCAAATCCCCTCTGGAGTTCATCAGACATCGAAGCTTGCATATAGAATTTGGCCTTGATATCATGGTCCCACCATTTATCAAGTTTGGCCAACTCTTCCGGACTTATATCAGCTGGTGCTTCCTTCGGAGGAGATTTTTCTAACACGTAGAACATCTTCTCCGAGGTCAAGACAATCTTCAACTTACGGAACCATTCCGTATAGTTTGCGCCAGTCAGTTTTTTTTGTTCAAGAATAGAGAATAGTGGATTGCGCGAATTCATCTTAATGAAATACTGAAAAGAAACAGACAATAATCAGTGATTGTTTAATTAATTTACTAAGACATAAAATAAGGCGAGTTTAATTTTATGAATTACACTCCCACTATTTTAACGATTCCACCACCATCTAGTGAAAACGAGAGAATTATTTTCTTTAGTGGGAACATGGAGCCCAATTGACAAAACATGGTCCCAAATAATATCAGCCAACCATGCTCTTCAAAAGGTATAGCCCAATTGTTTCCAAAACAATCCCCATGTTATTTACCTCATGTCCAGTAAGGGCCCAATAATATGACGCCATTTATTGTGACATGTCAAGATGACCCATCAATATTAAGTTGTGATGGACGGTCGCCATGTGGATCCCCAATAATATGAGCCAATCCCATGGGAGTCCCACCCAACTTACAACATGTGTCGATCCAATGTACAGCTTTCCGACGAACGAGCCCCCCCAATAATATGAGCTGGACCATGCCCGCGGGTAGCATCTCATACATTGATCGTTGATGGAAGGTAGAAACATTTAAACAATATTTAAATTCCCTTTTGTTAATCTTGATATCAATTTTAAATAAAATTTAAAATGAGAGATTTTAATTTTGAAAAGGTTTGTCTCATCATTCAAAATTTGTATGCTTGCGGGATTCATACAATTTAGCTAAACATGCATACAACAATAATATCATATATTATTTTAGGATGATCGATTCCATTGCTAATCGACCCGTGGTTGCCAATCACGAGTTTAAGTCCAATCCTAGGTAATATACAAGTATGCAATGCAATTCTATTACATTGAGCTTCCAATTTACATTTCTTCGGTCTTTATTGTCTGCTGGGCCCACCTTTGTCTTCAAATCTTTATCTCCCACTGAGTCTTATAAATTTACAATGAATTTCGATGACAAGTAGGGGATACATATTTTAGGGGAGGGAACGGGCCATAAACCAGACCCACTTATATTACATATGACAATTCATATTGGGCCATAAACCAGGCCCATTAATAAAACACAACAACAATAATAAAACCAAATGTAAACAACCTAACATACACCTATAATATTGGTCATGGCAATCGATCATCCTTATCCAATAATTTTAATTCCAAATTAATTCATTGGATAACATGCAATGACAATAAAATTTAAATATAAAAAATCATATTTCATACATAAAATCTTATTTTATATATAAAATCATATTTTATCTAGTTTATCCATAAAATCATATTTTATATATAAAATCCAATTTTATACATAAAATCATATTTTATTATCAATTGTACCAAAATTAATACTTAAAGATTTAATTTATTGGATTAAATTTATAAATTTCCAAAATTCAAAATTTATCCAAAAATTAATTTTCTTAAAAATTTTGGGCTCAAACAATTTTGACCCATTGCCTCGTGGACCAACTGAAACAATTTTCAATCGGGCCAAAAACTGGGCCCGATAACAATTAACGGGCTGAAATTCAAAATTTCAAAAAAAATAAAATTTTAATTTTTCTGGGCTGCCCGGGACGATCCCGGGCAGTCCCCGACAATCGGGCCGGGGCCCCAGCCCTTCGCTGGGCCGCTGGGCGCGGCCCAGCTGCGCGCTGGGCTGCTGGGCCGCATCCGAGGCCCAGCTGCGCGCAGGCACCATGCGCAGACACTCTGCGCGCAGGGCAGCGACCGCCCGCTGCCTTTTCGGGCAGCGGGCAGCCCCCCGAAAATTAAAATTTTTTTTGTCGTTTTATTTTTCTGAAAAATCGAGGCTTGTACAATTGAACAATATTTTAATCGTAAAATCCGAGAACAACCTGACTCTGATACCACTGTTGGAACACGGTCGTTCTCCGAATCGAAAATTGATACCCGTTGCAGCGGAAGTTTTCAAATTTTATATGGAACAATTCCATATCATGGGTATCAAATTCCTACGATTAAAATTGATAACATAAAATTTAAATAATGTAAATTTTACCTTAAAATCTCGAAGCGAGATTATGGACACCAACAGATTAATCTGCTCTTGTTGTATATCCCAGGAACTTATGAACAAACAATTCTTCAATCAGGTCCACGAACAGAAATTTAATCCCTCTGACAGACTGCACTAGAAAGCCTATCAGAAGTTTCTACGATGAGATAGAACAGATACGATCTGTTAAATCAGTCTGCAAATTCAAAAATTCACAGACTGAATTTTCGAACACTGTGAGAGAGGGGGAGGGGTCGGCCGAATCCCTTGAGAGAATGCTCTCTAGGGTTTCAAAATTTTTTGACCTTCTACGTGTAATTTCTGCACTACAATAACTTATTTATAATGTGGGCTGCTAACAGTTTAGGGCCCATTAGTCATAAATTCAAGTCTGACAAGCAAAGCCCGCATGTTCAGAAATTAATATAAAATTCATCGTGACTCAGATTGATAAACCAATTTCACCAATGTGCACAGAAACCATTTCTGCATCTTTTAAAGTCAAGATAAATTTTCTGAATCCAAATTCAGTGATTTCCAAAAATGTCCATCACTATGTCATTTTAAAAAATCTTACTCCCTCTATTCTTAAATAAGAAGTCCCATTTCTTTATTCACTAAATTTAACTCTTTAAATTTAATTATCTCAACGGGTATTAGAAATCCATTACTTGTGTGACCCTCAATGGTTCAGGGATACAGCTAGCCGTGGGCTCACAACTCCTTGTAACTCGGAACAACAATTTCCGACTTACCCAACGAATCATGGTAAGAGCGCCTAGCAACATCGCCCCATGATTCCCTAGGTATCACTGATAGTGCCTGCAAGAACCAATAGATTTTGGTTAGCGTACAGTACGGTCCCTTCATCCATATATCCCGATCGAATCAAAAACCATTGGTAAATCGAGAGTCGTTCGAGATTCGATAACTATGCAATTCATCTTGAAGATCAAATATTGACATCGCATGTGCTACTAAGAAACCATTTCTTAAAGCACATCATGTACTCTGGCCAGAGATTTGTCACACTAATATCTCCTCAGATCGCATAGGATATCCACGCTCGCAAGCATGTGGTGAATCCTTGACAACAAAGCATCGACTCCTATATGTATCGTAACTGCACCCAATCCCGACACCTTATGACCCCAATAGAGTCGGTAAACGAGTCAAAGTACAGTAATAGCATATAGAGTCTCAATGATGCTTCAAGTAGTAAGGACTAATGGTGTACAACCAAAACCGCGAACTTTATCCACTCGATAAGTGATAACCACTTGGAAAATCCGGATAGGGTAGTTCGATCATTCATCATATGAATATCCATTTGCATGCTTTGAACATCTCTATGTTCCATACCAATGAAACGTGGTACTAGACATCGCAAATGCTAGTCTCAATCTCGAGCGATCCTTATCCTTATTTGCGGACGGCTCAATCGACTAGGAACTGTTTAGAATATACAGTGGCTATAAGATGTGTTTCATGATAGTCATCCCAATGTACTACCACATCTTACATACACTATAGTATATTCAAGGTCTTTATCAAAACAACAATAGTATATCATAATATATCAATATGAAGGAAGATAAAGTAAATGCCATTATTAAAAAAGTGTAAATTATATTAAACAAAAGATTATTTACACATAGAGTCATAACAGCCCTTAACCACAAGTTGGCTAACCGGGCACCCACTCTTTCACGTTTACGAATCTTGATGGAAATGATGTTTTTATGAATCAATTCTTAATCGATATATGTGTTATTTACTCTATTTTTGAGTCGATTATGAATAGATTCGATATGATTTATTTAACGCTTTATATATGTCCGTTATACTGGGAATGATTTCTCACCGAAGTTTATCCAGCTGTTGCTTTGTTTTGTATGTGTGCATGGCAACAGAGGGGGTAGGAGCTAGTCAACGACGACATTGATAGCTCGGGAGCGAGATTTAGCAAGTGAGAACTCGGGTTTTAGATGATGTATGATATTTGAACTAGCATCAAATTTGTAGAAGAATTATGACTAGAAGTACACTTTGTGTAGCCTATGGTTTTAATGCATTTACAACTATCCGTTTGATGTAATACTTGCATGGATTGATGCTTGAGACTTTATATATGTATGTATGCATATTTCCAGATTTTATAGCATGTGTAGAATCCATGTTTGTTGAGGATTTATGCTTTGATCCAAGTTTTGACAGCACAAAACATTTCTGCAGATTTTCTGTGCACAGAGGCCGCTCGATCGGTAGGATTTCACCGATCGAGCGAGGCCTGTTAATGCTGAGCAGAAACTTAAATTTTCTTGCTCGCTCGATCGGTAAGATTTGACCGATCGAGCGAGACCAAGATTTGCTCAGACCCGAGGGATGAGATCTCTTGCCCGCTCGATTGGTAGGATTTTACCGATCGAGCGAGGTGCAATATTTAAAAAAAAAAATTATTTGGTTTGAGTATTCTTTTAAATACGTGATTAATTGTTTATTAATCATTAATTGCCCTAAGATGAGATTGGCAACCCGAGGTCCCCACAACAGGTGGTATCAAAGCGTTAAGTTTCTCGGACTGAGAATAGATGAGCGGGGTAGATCGAGTCTACTATTTTGATTTAATTATGTCTATACTCTTGAAGCATGTTTATTATCTGAATTGATTTACAGCTTTAAGACTTGCATGTTATCTGTTATCTGATATCAGTGGAAGCATGTTAGATTGCAATTGAATCAGAACTCGATCTTTTGAGAAGGCATTGTGTGCTTATCAGAGGAGGGACTGAAACAGAATTGTGTTATGATGTGATGATGAATTTTACACTAATCTGTTTGATTAATAGATATGCCTCCCCGACCAGCACCGACTACTAGACAGACTTTGGCAATGAATCAGCCAGAGCAGACTAATGCTGCACAGATACCAGTGACAACACCTGAACATGGACAGTGTAGTACTTCTGCTGATGTGTTTGGTGATGCTAATCCGATGGAGAAACTTTTGAAACGATTCCAGTCATTTAAACCACCAACGTTGCAAGGAACTGAAAATTCTGTTGATTGTGAGAATTGGCTGGAGGATATCGAACAGTTATTTGAATCCCTCGACTATAATGATGATCGTCGTGTGAGATTGGTGATTCATCAACTACATGGCCTTGCAAAGAGTTGGTGGATAGCGTCAAAGCGAGCGTTTGAACAGCAAGGTACTGTTATTACCTGGTTAGTATTTCGAACTGCTTTCTATCAACGGTTCTTTCCTGTTTCTTATCGAATGGACAAAGGGGCAGAGTTTGCAAGTTTGCAACAGGGATAGTTAAATATCGAAGAATATGTTGCAAAGTTCACTAGCTTGTTGAAGTTTGCTCCACATATTGCTGTTAGTGATGAAGCTCAAGCCGATAAATTCATCAATGGCTTGAATCCCGATGTGTTCACTCTTGTTAATTCAGGAAGACCGAATACCTTTGCCGATGCTCTGAATCGTGCCAAGGGGGCTGAAGCAGGAATACTGAGGCAACGAAGAGCACAGTTTGTACCACAGCCGATGAGACAACCGCAAGAACAGCCACAAATTCCACCACCACCTCGATTTGATGCTGGAGGTAGTAGCAGTGGTAAGAAAAATTTCTTTAAGGGCAAAAGCAAACAGTTTAAGCATTCAGGTGGTAGCTCTTCTAGTTCTAGTGGATCCAGACAGTTCAGACGTGGACAGAAATCCGGTACTTCTGATGTTTACTGTTCCAAGTGTGGGGGACGTCATACCAATGAGCAATGCAAATGAGTGTTTGGCAGTTGTCACATTTGCCAACAACCGGGTCATTTTGCGAGAGTATGCCCACAGCGAGATTCTGGAGGTGCACAGGGTGCAAGTGGATCTCGAACAGTGACACAGCTAGAGAGGCAAGCATATTCAGTGCATTCATTCCAACCTCAGCCATTAGCACAGAGCCGTACTTGAGGAAATCAAGCTGGGAGCCAGCAACAGAGGCAACAAGCTCGAGTGTTTGTACTGACTGAAGAGCAAGCACAAGCTGCACCAGATGATATGATTGCAGGTAACTGTTTCCTTTATGGTTATCCTGCCTATGTCTTATTTGATACTGGTGCATCACACACATTTATTTCTGAGCAATTTGTTGCATTACACGAGTTTCCTGTTGAACCTTTAGCTACGGTAGTATCTATTTCATCTCCGATGGGAAGAGGTATCATATCAGTGAAGTCTGTACAAAATTGTATATTACAGTCTGAGGGTCATGAGATTGAGGTTGATTGTGTTGTACTCAGTTTGTCTTATTTTGATTGTATTATCGGTATCGATATGCTAACCAAGTACAGAGCTACAGTTGACTGTTTTCAGAAGATTGTAAGATTCAGACCTGATATGGCCGACGAATGGAAATTTTATGGTAAGGGATCACGAGCCAGAATTCTTTTGATATCTGTTATTTCTATAACTGACTTATTACAGAAAGGGGCAGAAGGATTTCTTATCTATGCAGTTGATGTGCTGAAGACTAGCCCGAAATTGGCTGACTTGCCAGTGGTTAGTGAATTCGCTGATGTTTTCCCTGATGAGATTCCAGGATTACCTCCATATCGAGAGTTAGACTTCATTATTGAGTTGATGCCAGGTACACAGCCGATATCGAAAGCACCTTATCGTATGGCACCGATAGAGTTGAAAGAGTTGAAGGACCAACTTGAAGAATTGTTGGCCAAGGGATATATCAGACCGAGTGTTTTGCCCTGGGGAGCTCCGGTTTTGTTTGTTAGAAAGAAAGACGGATCGATGAGACTATGATTGACTACCGGCAATTGAATAAAGCAACGGTAAAGAATCGCTATCCTTTACCTCGTATCGATGATTTATTTGATCAATTGCAGGGTTCGTCAGTATATTCAAAGATTGATTTACGATCTGGCTATCATCAACTGAGGGTAAGAGATGAAGATATCCCTAATACTACATTTAGAACCAGGTATGGTCATTACGAATTTATAGTCATGCCTTTTGGTTTAACGAATGCACCAGCAGTATTTATGAGATTGATGAATAGAATATTTCAAAAGTATCTAGATGATTTTGTGATCATATTTATCGATGATATTTTGATTTACTCGAAGAATTTATGTGATCATGCTAATCATTTGAAAACAGTTTTGAAGACGTTGAGGGAAGAAAAACTGTATGCTAAGCTATCCAAATGTGAGTTTTGGTTGAAACAGGTGGTATTTATGGGTCATATTATATCAGGAGATGGTATTTCAGTTGATCCAAGTAAAGTTAAAGCTGTTATTAGTTGGCAGAGACCGACATCTGTGCCAGAAATTAGAAGTTTTATGGGCTTGGCAGGATATTATCGTCGATTTATCCGAGACTTTTTGTCTGTTGCGAAGCCTATTACACAGCTTACACAGAAGAATGCACCGTTTGTGTAGTCTGAAATATGTGAAACCAGTTTTCTTGAGATGAAGAAGAGGTTGACTACAGCACCGATCTTGACAATCCCTTCAGGTACTGGTGATTTTGTTGTTTATTGTGATGCTTCTCACCAAGGTTTGGGATGTATTTTGATGCAGAAAGGACATGCGGTTGCTTATGCCTCACGATAATTGAAACCACATGAAGTCAGATATCCAATTCATGATCTTGAATTGACAGCTATTGTTTTTGCATTGAAGATCTGACGACATTATTTGTATGGTGAGAAATTTGAAATCTTTTCTGATCACAAAAGTTTGAAGTATCTGTTTTCACAATCTGAGCTGAACATGAGACAAAGAAGATGGCTCGATTTATTGAAAGATTTCGACTGTGAAATCAAATATTATCCAGGAAAGTCAAATGCAGCTGCTGATGCCCTAAGTAGGAAGGTATGTGTCTTATCCTTATCTACTATAGGTGTATCTAATTTGATTGAAGATTGCCGTATGTCTGGATATATATTTGAGACAGATAGAAGACCGATGAGAATTTATGCTATCAGTTTTGAGCCTGAGTTGTTGATTCGAATCAAAGAAGCACAGAAATTTGATTTGAGTGTACAGAATTCGATTGAAATGATCAGATCAGGACATCAGTCTGAATACAAGGTTAGTGATGATGATATTCTGTACGTGAATAACCGAATTCTTGTTCTCGATCTTTCAGATTTGAAACATAATATTTTGAAAGAAGCTCATTGTAGTCGATTCAGTATTCACCCTGGAGGAAGGAAAATGTACAACGATTTGAAGAATCAGTACTGGTGAAAACAAATGAAGTCTGATGTGATTGAATTTTTATCAAAATTCTTGAACTGCCAACAGGTGAAGGCTGAGAGAAAGAAACCAGGTGGCTTATTACAGATTTTATCTATTCCTGAATGGAAATGAGATCATATTTCCATGGACTTTGTGACGAAATTGCCACGATCATCCCGAGGTTGCGATGCTATTTGGGTGATCATAGACAGATTGAAGAAATCTGCGTGCTTTATTCCTTATCGAATGACTTATCATCATGATCAAATGACATATCTCTATATTCAAGAAGTGGTAAGACTACACGGTATGCCAAAGTCGATTGTATCTGATCGAGATCCTAAATTTACTTCGTAATTTTGGCATAGCCTACAGGAAGCTCTAGGTACGCGCTTACATTTGAGTACTGCTTATCATCCTCAAACTGACGGTCAATCTAGATGAACTATTCAGACTCTTGAGGATATGCTTAGAGCTGTGATACTGGACTTTGGTGTTACATGGCAAGATTCTATACCACTTGTGGAATTCTCTTATAACAACACTTATCATACGAGTATAGAGATGGCTTCATTTGAAGCGTTGTATGGGAAGAAGTGTCGACCGCCATTATATTGGGATGATGTGTCAGAGGTGCCTGAGTTGGGACCGGATATGATCAGATAGATGACTGAGAAGGTGAAGTTGATTCAGCAGAGAATGAGAACAGCGCAGCACAGACAGACTAGATATGCGAATGTGCGACGACGACCGTTATCTTTTGAACAAGGAGATAGAGTATTCTTGAAGATTTCACCTTTCAGGGGTACTATACGATTTGGTAAGCGAGGAAAATTGTCTCCAGGATTTATTGGGCAGTATGAGATTCTCGAGAAGATAGACAATCTTGCTTATCGACTCGCTCTTCCTTCATCTTTGTCCGGTATTCATGATGTGTTTCATGTTTCGATGTTGAGGAAGTATCAGCCTGATGTATCGCATATTATCCACGTTGATGAAGCTGAACTCGATGACACTTTGAGTTATTTTGAACACCCGATTCAGATTCTGGATAGGAAAGAAAAGCAACTCCGAACGAAGACCATTTCATTGGTGAAGATTCAATGGAGTCGGCACGGAGTTGAAGAAGCGACATGGGAAGTTGAAGAAGACATGAGACAGAGATTTCCTTATCTGTTCCACTAATGTGAGTTCTTATTCAGTTTTCTGTTATTCTTTATTCTTATGAGTATACAGACTTCATATCTATATTGTTTATGAATTCGAGGACGAACTCATGTCTTAGTGGGGGAGAAATGTAAGGCCCAGGATTATTTAATTTAATTCGGGATTATTTAATGTAATCCAAGATAATTTAATTTTAATCCGAGTATATTTAATTTGGGAATATTTAGAGTTTTGATTTAAATTCTAATATTCTTAAATTATTTAGGATTGAAATTGAATTAAAATAAGGGCCGAGAACTGAATTGCAATTTATAAAGTTTCTAGGGACTAAAGTGCAATATTATTTGAAGCTATCAGATTATTAGTTGCTTCATCAACATGTATACATGTGATGTAGAGAGAAATTCAGAAAATAGAGAGAAATTGAGAAACAGAGCCGAGATCTTCTTTGTTTTCTTTGAAACTTTGATTTTCAAATCGCCGTATCTTTTGATCCGATCGTCCGATTTCGATTCCGAAAGGCGTTCTGAAATCCTTACGACGAGGGCTTCGATATAGTGTAAGTTTTTACTTCTTTCGGAATGGTTTGAAGTTCGAAAGTTGGTAGATATCAGATATTGATGATATGTATATGTTCTTCGACGTTAATGTATTCCGATATCGTAATCGGGCTGAAGAGTTCATGTTGCTTGTACTTAATCATGATTTTCAGCTTGTGTTCGATGGTTATAGCTGCTGTTATATGATTTTATGAGTGGTTATTGCTGTTGTGATATATGTATGAATTGTATTCGAAGTCGGAAATGGTTTCGATATTTCATCGGTTACCGATTTTCAATCGCTACGCCATCGGTTTAGGTTTTGAAGTTGTTTTGATAGCCTATGATTGAGCTGAGGATCTTGTGATTGTATACTGATATTTCTTGATCATAATCGTTACATTTCAGATTAGTTTCAAGCTTGATCAACTCAGGAAGTTCGACTTTGAACCAAGGAAGTTTGCTGGAGGTTTGAAGTGACTGTATTGACGTTATATTGATGAGTTTGATTCGATCTTGGATTGATCATCTTGAATGAAGTTTGATATGATTGTGCTGATTGTTATATTTCAGATTGGAAGTGTTCAGAACCAAGATATACGAAGGTATAAGACGACATCACGAGTCAGGGATTTGAAACTCGAGAATGACGTTTCTTGAGTTGTCCCGCAAAAATCACATACTTGATTATCTTTTGATTTTTTTTTGATGTTGTCGATCCATCTCAGGTAGTGGATCTTTGAGTTTGAGTCGTTATGATTACGATATGATATGTTATTGAATTGATTCTATGCCATGGTCTGAGGCGGCCTTATTTTCGAGTCAAGAATGACTACGATAGATGGATATCCATGTCAAGATCGTTTACGAATCTTGATGGCAATGATGTTTTTATGAATCAATTCTTAATCGATATATGCGTTATTTACTCTATTGTTGAGTCGATTATGAATAGAGTCGATATGATTTATTTAACTCTTTATATATGTCGGTTATACTGGGAATGATTTGTCACCGGAGTTTATCCGGCTGTTGCTTTGTTTTGTATGTGTGCATGGCAACAGAGCGGGCAGAAGCTAGTCAACGACGATATTGATAGCTCGGGAGCGAGATTTAGCATGTGAGGACTCGGATTTTAGATGATGTATGATAGTTGAACTGGCATCAAATTTGTAGAAGAATTATGACTAGAAGTACACTTTGTGTATCCTATGGTTTTAATGCCTTTACAACTATCCGTTTGATGTAATAATTGCATGGATTGATGCTTGAGACTTCATATATGTATGTATGCATATTTCCAGATTTTATAGCATGTGTAGAATCCATGTTTGTTGAGGATTTATGCTTTGATCCAAGTTTTGACAGCACAAAACATTTCTGCAAATTTTCTGTGCACAGAGGCCACTCGATCGGTAGGATTTCACCGATCGAGCGAGGCCTGTTAATGCTGAGCAAAAACTTAAATTTTCTTGCTCGCTCGATCGGTAAGATTTGACCGATCGAGCGAGGCCAAGATTTGCTCAAACTCGAGGGATGAGATCCCTTGCCCGCTCGATTGGTAGGATTTTACCGATCGAGCGAGGTGCAATATTTAAAAATTTTTTTTATTTGGTTTGAGTATTTTTTTAAATACATGATTAATTATTTATTAATCGTTAATTTCCCTAAAATGAGATTAGCAACCCGAGGTCCCCGCAAATGGCTTAGGGCTCACTTGCATAAATCTATGCATGCTGACATGTCTTCTCTCCTCACGGTGCCCACATCGATGTCGACGACCGTCTTCGCCATCACAACGACCATCCCCTCCACTGTCGTGGCTCTTGTCGTAATCTGCCATCTGTCAATTAATTAACAGATAATGTATTAATCCGCTTTACTAATATCCAGTTGCAATGCGCTCTGATAGCAATAAATGTAGCGACCTTACCCGAATCAACTACCTAATCAGATTTAAATAGCGCATGCAATAAATACTTAAAGCGTAAAGAGAGGATAATTTAAAATACAATGAATCTAATCGGCAAAAACAACCGACGACAATAAAAGTGTATAAATATTCTTATACAACCAGATCGAAAGTATTAGGGTAACAAGCCCTACCACTAAACTCTCGCTGCAACAGGTAACAACCTCAACCCTGCTGCGAGTCACCTGGGCCGTCCAACCTCAAACCTGCCCCGCCACAAGAAATCCCAAAAACACCAACACAGGGGGCATGAGTGACAACGCTCAATACGAAAGCAATGATATATAAACTAATATGCAACAATCAAATGACTTTAAAATACTGGGTAAAACAATCTACTCAGGGCGCCATGAATATACAGTACCGTTCTAAGAGAGCGACTCCGCGGGGTACTCGTATATTCCCCTATCAACTATAGCGTCAAAGCCCACCGTCGTGGCCGCTCTTAGTGATAGCAAAACCAGGGGCTGAGTCTCCCCAGACACGAATCCATAAGGAGTAAATTCTCACCGATGGAAACTGTCATGACTCACATCATACCAGATGCAGTCTAGCATAAAAACATGCATGTGCTAAAGTCGTAAACATGGTAAAACACATAGCACATACTCATGTAACATATAAGCATATATATCATGCCGTCTATCTCGGTCAGTATTTATGTACCTCTAACACTGCAGGCCAACACCTAGCACCACTGTTCTAGATCTCACGCCTACAAGTCCACACTACTGCGTCTACAATGCAAATACCCAAGAATCACTATTTAAGCTCTAAAAGTCTTAACTAAGCTATTACATATTCCTAAATATCTTTAGGAATTCAAAGCTATACCTGCGTCAGTCGTCAGCCCTTTGCTGTCCATTGCCTCAAAACTAGGCCACAGCTCCGCTACGACGCCTAGATCACTCCGCTACTTCCGAAATCCCAAAAAGATGCCTAGATTTCCCTAGATCTAAGCTAGAAGGATAGATAAATGAGAGAAGAGAGGAACTCGGTGCGCTTGAAAATTAAGCTCGGAACCTCTATTTATAGACGGAGTTCGGACCGTCCATTCCCCGATCGGTGCGTCCAAACACGATCGAAGCGTCCGATGTCCCATCCGCACGTAAGCCATGACGTCACCTTGCTGACGTAAATGATGATGTAAGCCCTAGCCCTGATCGGAGCGTCCGATACTGCCGACGGATCGTCCGATCACGATCGAAGCCTCCGATCTCCACTTTGGAGCGTCCGATCTACTCTTGGCCTTAATTTTTTATTTTGTTAATTAATTCCTTAATCACCTTAATAGGTTACGGGTCACTACACACGCCCCAACCAAGCTCGGTTCACGCAACACACAGTAGAAAGGGCCAGCCAAACGGGACCGAGTGAGAAAAGGAAACAACACACAGAAACTGCACAAAGCAGGGGACGAGCAAAGACATCAAGAACACTAAGTCAAGGAAGAAAGAAGCACACCAAGCAACCTTCAACCTCTCTTGCTCTTTCTCTAATATCATGGCCTCTCTCTCTTTCAGAAGCAAAACACTCATCTATCACTCTCTGGCGGCTTACACAATTTAGGGCTGGAGAAGAAATATATAAAGAGATTTTGGGATGGGCTGGGAAAAAGAAATCAAGTTGGGCCAAAGCCCAACATTCACTTTATTTACAAGTGAATAAAACAAAAAAATTTCGATATTGCTACAAATTAACTTGCACAAATGGGTTGGTTTGGAAAGAAAGATGTCGAGTCTTGTATGATCGCAAGGGGAGGGGTATATGCAGTTCACTTGATAGTGCTTCATGCTTACTGGATGCCTTTCATCAGGTGGCATACTGGATGAATTTCATCAGGTGGCAAGGAGTGGCTTGGTGACACGCCCATCTCCTCAGCTTCCTTCACCGGATTAATGGCAAGCAACGCCTACTGAACACTTAAAAATGGATGTCGATGCTAGTTTTCAAGAGTCGGAAAATTTATGTGGTGTGGGGGTGTAATTCCTCTCACGGGGGACCAGTGTTGGCGGCTTTTGGTAGAAAATTACCAAATCCTGGATCAGTGGTCATTGGAGATCTTATTGCTATCATGGATGCTCTCAGAATAATACAAGACAAAGGTTTTCAAAAGGTTATACTCACATCCGACTCTCTCTTGGCAGTGCTGACAGTCATGGAGCCATCGTGCATGTGACTTGAGTTATGCTGGAATATGTGTCTAAGAGATTATTGATTTTTTTTCATTTTAGAAGAATGACTAACTATATACCTCACTCCCTAGCAAAATTTGTTTTTTCTTCCTCCGCACCTTTTAATGGGTGCTTGTGATTTTTCTTACTTGGTTGATCAATCTTGTAAGAACAGATTCTTTTGCCTCTCAATAAAGTTACAAGTTTTTGTCAAAAAAAAACCAAAATTTTTTTGGAATTTCAATATTATCGAATTAAGATTTTCGCGAAAAAATCTATTCAATTTATCTAAAAAAACCTTAAGAATTTTGGAATTTCAATGTTATTGAAAATTGGAACCTTATCTACTAATAAGGGTCCGTTTGAAGTGACATAATATTAATCTATTATAACTAATCTTATCCAATATCACATTCTATTTATCATATTATTTATCTATCTACTAAATATTTATCTTACATCAATCAAATAATTAATTATTTATCTTAAATCAATCACATCATTGAATTTAAATTACTATATTACCCTTAATAAATAATATTATTCAAATTTTATTAATTTTTAAAAGGACAAAATGATAACATATCATTTTATCTAAAAATTAATCAATCAAATCAAACAAACTATTATTTATCAATCAAACCAAATACTATACAAACTAACATTTTTATTTATTTATTTTTATCATATTAGATTACTTATCTCCATATTATTATCTTATCTTTAACTTCAAACGAACCCAAGTAGTTTGATGATTTTGACCTCATTATAATAAATTATTGTACAAAAACATTCTCACCAAATATTTCAAGATATAAAAAAGGATAAAATTGACAATACACAATATAAAATTTACTTTGACTTTGATTCACATTTTTACAATGAAAGTATAGATCACCGAATAGAATAGTTTTATTTATTTTTCAAATAATTTATTTTTTAATCTTAATTTAAAATAAAAACAAAGAGTAAATTTTAAAATATAAATACTTAAGCTTGCAAGGTTTTTTTTTAAAAATTAATGGAGTGATCTAATAAGGCTATTATTGTAATTTTTTTTAAATAAGATTATCAAAATTAGTATTTAAAAAAGAAAAAAAGAAAATCCCAAATCCAAAACCTCAACACAAAACAGGTGTAAGGTAGGGTTCTTACACTTTATCCTCGGAAACAGAAACATCCAACAATGGAGCGATTACCCACCACCATGGCATCCGAGGATAGCAAAGCCAAGAAGAAGAAGAGCAGCGGGAGAATGCCCAGCCCCCAAGACCTCGTTTCTCACTACGAGAAGCAGGGCATGGAGACCCACCAGGCTTCTCTCAGAGTCATCCAGGATATGCAGTCTGCCCTCTTCAGGATGGTCTCCGCCAATCGCAACCGCAAGTCCACCGATTCCAAACTCGACGCCGTCCAATCTCGCCTCCTAAACCTCGAGATCAAGCTAGATTCCAAGCCCGGTTACCCTCAAGCGCTGGCTCTTGGCGTCGCCTCCGCCGGCATTTGGAATGCCGTTGTCCAGCTCTGGAATTTCGTTCGCCGCCCCACTGATTCCTCCTAGCTAGGCACTTTTTTTTGTTTCTTGCGTGGCTGGCGTTTATGTTTGTGATGCATACACATATTTCGCTTCTTAGTAACACTTTTAAATTTTTCCTTTTTTTTTTTTTTTGGCTCTATATCATGTTTTTGAGGAAGCAGCAACGAGAATGTTGAGAAAAACACACATTCATTATTATCCAAAGTTATTTACAAACAAAAGCAACATGATCTTTGATTCAGGCCCAAGTGCCTTCAAGCAAGGGACGAGGGTAACCAGCGTCCCCCAACATTTCCATTAGATCAGAGCACTCATCCTGCTCTGTCTTCAACGCCAGTCCCAGCTCTTCATCTAGATCATCGGAGGCGGATATGAGTAGAATCTCACATCCTTCATAGTTGAGGAAATCAGGGGGGTCTGCTGGCTGGTAGCGCCGATGTCCGAATAAGCCCTGTATGTGGGCAGGAAATGCTGCTTTCTTCTTGCTCTGCAGCCCTCTGAATCCGGAAGAAGAACCCTGCTGGTCAGGATTCTTTATCTGCAGGAGGAACGAGGCTTCTGGAGCTATGTTGAATGCTTCCTTCTCCTCTTCTGGCTGTTCAAGCTTGTACACCAAATGTGTGTGCGTCTTGTGCCTCAGGATCCGATACACTCCTGCCCCTGCCGCCCTCGCATCGGGTTTGTGCCTATGACCTCTTGTTGCAGTATCATATTCTCCTGCAATTAACACAATAGGATCATATATGTAATTTACTGTGTTTCATTTGATTGATGAGTGGAGTAATTCCATAATCAACCTCCTTGGAGAGCAGCCTTAAGGTCTTCAATTTTAGTGGTGACCATCTCCACAAAGCCCCAATACGGCCTACTCTTCTTGCTAGTATCCGGAAGAGTTTTACGGCCCATCACAATGAGTCGCAATAAAAGTTGTTTCTCGATGTTTACTTCCTAAGCCAAGAACCATCAACACCAGTGTTAACAAATGCCAAGAGGACAAATAGATTGCACATATAACTTTGTCTAGTTAGTTGCTTGGTGGGTAACCTGGCTGCCATGTCCACCACTCGCAGAATCTTTCTTATCGCCTTCTTGTTTATCCTCAATGGGTCTTTCCCCAGATTCTGGTCGGAGAACCAAGTACAAACGCTGTGCATCTTCAGGCCCATGTGCTTCGTCCTTCTCCACTTTAGGCCTGCAGAAGAAGAATATTTCGCCTCGTTCCTGCAACAGCACACATGTATCAACTCCCCACTTCGAGATCAAATCTCATCTGATATGGCTTTACATACCTGAATCTCGATATTCGGGTCCGGCCTGGTCTTTGTTTCCTCTCCTTGTCCCATTTTGATTTCTAAATCAAGGTAGTTTACTGCAAATGAAAGTGTTGCATAAAAATAAATCTTTGTAGACGGAAGTTTGGCACGTTGCATATTATTAAGGGAAGCCAAAATTGTAGGAGACGGACGCGTCAGCACTCAGGACACCACCACGTTTCCAATTCGGCCGACTCATCAAACCGACTACTACTTTTTTAAAGTATCAGTAAATCAGGCTTTCTCTTTGACTACGAGACTATATTTATTATTTATTACTAGCACTAACGCGTACATTGGCAATATGTCACGTAACTTGGAGATGATACCAGTGGTTCGAGCAACATTTCACTTGAAAGTTAAGGAAATAGTTAGGCTATGAGAACCATCAAAACGGATCAGGCCCATAGGATCAGTACGCCCATCCGTTATAAAAAAATGGCGGGTGGGCCATGATTTTACTGGCCCATTTGAAGATGGACCTAAACGTGCCAACACGAATGGCCATGGGTTGAGGTGGAGCGGGGAGGGTCGATCCGTCAGTTTTTTTAAAACTATAATTTTTCATTTTTCAAAAATCATGGAATGAAAACATTCATTTGAAATTATTTTTCCTTGAAATTTATAACTAGTATTTGATGTGTTTTTAGTAGGAGAAATTGTCAATAAATACCTAAAAACAAATACAAATGTGTTGTTAGTTCTTATGTTAGGTAGTGTTTGTTTGTGCTCCCTTATACACGAGATTCCTTTGTATTAACTCCCCAAATACAATAAAGGCGATTAAACATGATATACATGTGATTCATCATAATCTTTCTCAATAAATTAATTTTCATAATTCCTGTTATCTCTCCTAATTTCTTGACGTCCAATCTCAACTTCCCTTAACTCCCACTTACTTATTCTCTATATCAGATTTATGTTTTCTTTTGCTAATTGTTTAAAAGTGGAAAAAAGTCCATATATATTTTGAAATTTTCAAAAGATTTTAATCATATTTTGTTTCAATAATGGCTTCACTTCTCCTTGACCAAAACCAAAGAGAAAAAAATTTGTGAATATTATTATTTTGATACATTATTATTTTGATTCGAGTCACTTTGATGTTTTCCCAACATCGAAACAAACGTACACTCTGTCAAAAGAAATTGGAGATTTCTACCTCTGTCATTATTATCTCATGGGCGAGTTTATTTTCATTTTTGTATCATTTCACTATGATAAACTGGTTATGTAATTTAATATTTTGAATGTGTCTACTATTATATGTAATAGATTGTCCAAAAAGAGCTGGAACACTTGTTTCATTGCCGATTTATGAATTTTGTTGAGTTGTTCTTTAAGTACTTGATTGGAATGTGAATCTGTTACTTAATCACAATTTTTTTTATTTGTTTTGAATTTCAAATTGATTGTGCATCGTGGATGGAGATTTTGATTTAAGGTTGTTTCATGTTTTTTTGTATTGATCATATTTGTTTATAGTTGGGATTGAGCTACTTCGAGAATCCGATCATCAGTATTTCCTTTTTTTTTCATGAAATATCCAACATGCATCATTGATGCCTAGTTTGATTTTTTTTAAAATACCAAATTTTATGTAAGTTAAACCAATAATTCATATTTTTGTATTTATTTTGTGGAAGTAGCTAGTCTATTATCTAGTAAACCAACATCTTTATACTTATCAAATTGTGTTTATAGTGCTCAATATCTTTAGTACTGTGCTGAATTATTATTTATTTGTGTATTATTGCAATTATATGTCTACCTTGATTTAGTAAGCGGAGACAAATTTTTATGTTTACCTTGCAATTGAGCTTTTTTTAATCTTATTGAGCAAAACAACAAGGGATGAACACTCAAATACCAATGTATGAGAGGTTTCGTAGCATTTGATTCAGTTAGAATCAACTAAATTATGAGTAGAATTCTTGAATAGATTGTGAGCTCCAATTCAGAAACTGTCTAATAATTAACATTGATATAAAACAACCATATCAGTACACAGATGTTTTTAATTGGACATTAACATCAAATAATTAACCTTATATACTCGAATATATTTTTCATTGTGTTCATGTGCACCATATTTTCTAATCAATTATTAATTTGATACTTTTCTATTCTGATTTCACAAAAAAATATTTAAATTTTCTTAATTCAACCTGAACATCAAATATTTTCGCATTTCAATACACAACTTATGTGCATCAATACTCAAATGTTTCTAATTACTACTCAATTTAGATATTTTTGTACTTTAATTTTACAAAACAATAACTTGAAGTTTTAAATTGAACATTGTTTCCAAGTATGAAGATGTGGTATATTAAATTTATAAACCTTACGTGTCCAAAAATAGAGGCACAAAAATATATTTAGGTTCGAATTGTCCCCGATTTGGAATAATCCCAAATAATTTTGAAACAATCTTGGATATTTAAGGTACAAACTGATATCAAATTTGGAATGAGAAAGTCATTTTTGCGCACAAACCAAGATGTTGTCATATGGTGCATAACACACATTATGATGATTATGATGAGTTTTCATTGTCGTACGAATTTTAGACCAATAACATTAGTATTTGTTATCTAATGTCATGTGCACTAATTGACAAATGACGAATACATTGCTCATTATTCAGTGAGATCACATGTGTTGATATCATTCATTGGTCAAAGTCTACAATTGCATAATTAGTTTTAATTCTCAACTTCAAGAGTGCACATGATATTAGACTACTAGTGTTGGGGATCGATTGGACTGCTCCCAAAATATATCTAGCTGAGCAGTTTAAAATATGTTTCTTCAAATGTGAGCTCAGTTTTTATCAGCAACTGGACTCTAATCTTTCTCGTGTGTCGATGTTAATTAGCCAACAAATATATGTGCGAAAATAGGCCAACTAACAGATTGAACAGATATATAAAATGGCTCAACTTGAATGTAAATTGCACAGATATGTTTATAGATGTTCGGAGACTTAATTGCTCCTACGTCACCTTTTCTTCCACGAAAGAAGGATTTACTAGAAGACTTTAGTTATTAAAACGTCTTGTAATACACACACTCCAATCGTAAGACTTACCCTTAGATCGAAAGTCCTAGTATACACAACCAAGTTAAGACAACACGTCCAAATACCGAAATACAAGTGAAGTAGAATTGGTTGAATGAATCCTTAGATTCAGACAGTGGAGCAATCTTTTTGAACAGTAGGCAGTGGGAGTTTTCTCTTAGCCCTTGATGATCCTTAGAGATCTGATATATCTCGATGATTGGGCAAGATGAGCAAGTAAGATGATTCTTTCAAAATGCTCGAAGAATTCTTTTTGATAGCTTGTCAGCTTGTATCTTTCTGTGTATATTTTTCTTTATTATTGCATATTTTTTTAATGTTTTCATTCTTCAACTATATATGCATATATCTTGCACCGTTCGACTTGATATGCTTTAATGGTTGTCTCCATTGTCTCTTGATCTTCAACATTTCTTTATAAGGACTTTAAATGAAGTTGCACATCTTTTGATAGAATGTCTAGTTACACAACAGCTCTCTTATTTGAAATGAGTTTTCCATTTTCCATAGATGTTCAAGTAGTCGGGTAATTTATTTATATCAGGAAGTTGGCCTTTATGCACCAGTTTTTTCGATTGACTAATTTCTTGAGCAGTCTTGATTCTGGACTGGTCATGTGAATTGGTTCTTTCAACTGGTTCTTCAATAGTTTGTAAATGGTTGAAGAGACTTGGACTGCATAATTACAATATCTGACTGGACTGCATAATCTTCAACTGTACTGCTTTAATATTTATTCGTGTTTTGTCCAACATCAAAACTTATCCTAACAACTAGTACTAATGGAATTGAGCTGTTATTCATATGACAATGGATTCTCATGATCATAAGCATCATAATATGTGTTATGCACCAAATCATAACATCTTCGTGTGTGTGCAAAGAATGATGAGTCTCTCATTCCTAATTACATATATCTCGCGTCACAAATGTCCGAGATTGTTCCAAATATATTTGGAATTATTCTAAATCGGAGTCAATTTGGACCTAATATACTTTCAATTGGAAAAGTCGATCTAAGTGACCCAAAATATTATCCCAAAAATGAGTACTTTATATGCACAATTAAACCACATTTGTACTATTCTTGCTTATGTGTTGTGCCAGACTCCAAGATCACACATCAATTTTAATAGTTAGTTGAAATACAAGTCTCGTCTTACAAATTTTGATAATGGATGCCTAAATATCATATTCAATAAATTTTAAATTTTAGAATAACATCTAATTACACAATTTTAGACCTTAGCCAATGAATGATATCACCACATGTGATCTCATTAAATGATGAGTAATGTATTTATCTTCTACATTTGTCAAAATATTGCACATGATATTAAACTATTAGTACTAATGGAATTGAACTACTATTTATATGACAATGGATACTCATCATAAGCATTATAATGTGTGTTATGCATCAAATCATAAAATCTTCGTGTGTATGCAAAGAACGAGTCTTTTATTTCTAATTACCTATATGCTTGTGTCACAAATGTCCGAGATTATTCCAAATGTATTTGGAATTATTCCAAATCAGAGTCAATTCGAACTTAATTTACATTCAATTGGCAAGGTCGATCTTAGTGACCCAAAATATTATTCCAAAATGTTGAATATTATATGCGCAATTAAGTCACATTTGTACTCTTCTTGCTTATGTGTTGTGCCAAACACCAAGATCACACATCTTTTTTAATAGTATAGTTCAAATACAAGTTTTGTCTTACAAATTTGATTAATCGATTATTCAATAACTTTTGAAGTTTAGAAGAATATCTAATCACACAATTTTAGAGATTAGCCAATTAATGCTATCAACACATAGGATCTCATTAAATGATGAACAATGTATTCATCTTCTATATTTGTCAAAATAGTGCGCATGATATTAGCTAGAATACTAGTACTAATGAAATTGATTTAATATTTATATGACAATGGATACTCAACATAAGTATCATAATTTGTGTTATGCACCAAATCATAACATCTTCGTGTGAATACAAAGTATCAGTCTCTTGTTCCTAATTTCCTATCTTTCTGTGCCACAAATATTTTAAATCTTCTAAATATATTCGAAATCGTTCCAAACTAGGGACAATTCAAAATTAATTTAACTTCACTTTCATGGTCGATCTTAGTAACTCAAAATTTTATCCCAAAAATTAGAAAACTATATGTGCAATTAAGCTGCATTTGTACTCTTATTGCTTATGCGTTGTGCTAGATCCCATGTCACACATGCTTTTTTAATAGTGGAGTTTAAATACAAGTGTCGTCTTAAAAATTAGGTTAATTGATGTCTAAATATCACATTAAACGACCTTGAAGTTTAGATGTATATCTAATTACACAATTGTAGACATTGAGCAATGAATGATATCTTAGTTGTGATCTCATTGAACAACGAACAATATATTCATCTTCTACATATGTTAAAGTGGTGCACATGATATTAGATGAACAACACTACTGAAAATTGGGTGACTATTCATTAAGACAATGAAAACTTATCATAAGAATTTTAATGTGTTTTATGTACCAAATCATGACATATTCGCGCCTGTGCAAACAATGAATTTATTATTCCGAATTTCCTATCCACGTGTGCCACATGTAGTAACCCAGATTCCATTTTAAAATAATAATATGTAAAACATGATTAAGGGTTAGTAATTAACCAATTCCAGGGTTCAATCGGACTTCAGAGTTAAGAATTTGACTTTCAATATTTGAGCCAGTTCGGACGGTCCGAAGAGGACTTCGGACGATCCAAACTTCGCAATCGGGGGCTCCGAAGATGGGCTTGTTAACTTCGGAGTTAAGGCACGTTCGGACAGTCCGAACTAGGATTGGATGGCCCGAACTTCCCCTATGCCAAGCAGGCATGATTACTCAACCATGGTTTTTGACAAGTGTCGGATTTAGGACACTTCGGACGGCCCGAAGTGGCGATCGGACGGTCCAAACTCGTCGTGTCTCACATGAAGGCAGTGAGTTGGATCAGACGATCTGAACCCGAGTTCGGAGGGTCCAAAATTGACTAGAAATTTTCCTATAAATAGGGCTCATTCGATTTAATTTTGAATTACGAATTCCCGAGTTTCCTTCTTTAGTTATATATTGTGAGATATACACTTGAGGGTCCTATCGGTTATAATAGAGGTTCTGGAATAACCAAGGTGTGGTTATAGTCATCCGGGACTAGCGACTAAAAAGGGCTTACTACGGACGAAGGTATGGTCCGAGAATCTATTTAATTTTTTAGAGTACTTATTAGCTTAGTTAAGGCTTATAGAACTTGTGTAGTGATACGATGAACTTTTGAATATAGGCTTGGAACCTAGGATCTTACTAGACTTGAACTAGCCTAAAGGTACGTACACATTGACTGAGATTGCCAACGAGTATACATGTTTATATATTGCATTTATTTGGCATTATTATGTGGCATGATGTATGTTTTACCGCTTTCTATACTCATATATCATGTGCACATACACATTGAGCCTATACCTTGTTATACTTGATTATAGAGCCGCTCAGCTCTATACTCGATAGTGTGTCACTGAGAGTACCGCGACGGCGGGGACATGTATGTCTGACTACTCTGGTGTACTAGACGAGTGTGGTTACACCCAAAGGTTGATCCGTGCGGTGGCAGCACTCATGTGGCACCGGTACTGAGCATGACTTTTCAGATGACCCTTTACTAGTCATCATGTTGCATGCATCATATATATACATGTACTCATGTTTATGTACTGAGCGTTAGCGCTCACGTCCTAGTTGTTATCTTGGACACCCTATTCCATGGGGAAGGTCGCAGGATGGATGGAGCTGGTAGTTCAAGGCAGGACTAGGGAGCACGAGCCTTAAGAAGTTATTTATACAGTAGGATTCATTATAGCTGTATAATGTTTACTTTTTAGTTATTTCGATTTGGTTGTATCACTACAGTATTAAGCCTGAACATGTTTTACTAAGCTGATATGTAAATTATGGATTATGTTTCCGCACGTTTTACTCTATTAAGCATTTTGCTGTATTAAGTTTAATGCATGCTATTAGTTGCCAGTTAGTAGGTGATTCCATGCAGGGTCACTACACCACAAATGTCCAAGATTGTTTCCAATCTACGACAATTCGAACCTAATTTATTTTCAATTAGCAAGGTTATCTCAGTGACCCAAAATTTTATCCCAAAAAGTAAAACATTATATGCACAATCTCGACCATTGGTGGTACAAACATTTTGAAAATTATGAATTAAAGATTTATTCTTTATACACATACGAAGATTTTATAATTTCGTGCATAACATACATTATGATGCTTATGATGATTTTTCATTATTGTATGAATAGCTGCTCAATTCTATTAGTGTTATAATTTAATATCATGTACACACTAATTTGACAAATGTAGAACAAAAATGCATTGCTCATTATTCAATGAGATCACATATGGTGATATCATTTATTGTACAATGTCTAAAATTACATAATTAGATGTATTTCTAAATTTTTAGCAATTGTTAAATATGATATTTTGGCATTCAAACCTATTTATTTTACGTACTTATTAGTTATATGAGTATTGTACTCAAAATATTTGAAAAATATACTACAATTCCTAATAGTTATAATCAATCTTATATTTTGTGTACTTTGTTTTTTCTACTTTTAAAACTTTTCAAAAATGAATTTGTGCACATTTAGGGTATCCAAGGTTCATACTTGACCTATTTATTTAGTGCTCAATTTATTGAATACTATACTCAACATATATGCAAAAGGTGATTTGATTCCTAACATTTATACTCAATGTTGAATTATTTAGACATGGTTTTCTCTACTTATTAAACTCTTCAAAAAATGAGTATGTGTATACCTAAGGTATCTCAGGTTCATACCCGATCTATTTTATTCAATGTTCATTCATTGAATACTACATTCAATATATTTGCATGATTTACTTCAATTTCTGACAGTTATACTTAGTTTTGGATAATCTGTACCTAGATTTCTCTATTTTTAAAAGTTTTTTTAAAAAAACAAGTGTGTGTACACCTAGAGTACCCTAGGTTTATACTTTAATTAATTGATTTAGTGCACAATTATTTGAATATTATACTTAATATATATGAAAAATATGCTATTATTTTTAATAGTTATTCTCGATCATGCTCGATTTATTATTTTTCGTGATCAATTAATTAAATAATATACTCAACATACCCGCAATATGTACTACGATTCCTCAGTTTGTTTTATGTATACTACTCAATTTATAAACTATATACTTACTAGTTAGTTATTATGCCTAATTCAATCATATTTGTACAGTTTTTTTGTGCAATAGGTGCTACAGTAACATGTATAGATACAAAATGAACACATGTTCAATACATTAGCATAAATCTAAACAACAAGATTGTTTTTCATCAACATGTAAGTAAACAAACACCACGAAACTCTATGATGATAAAAAAAAAACGTGTGAAATTTCAGACTCAAAAACTACAAACTATAAGCATAATGATAAGAAATGAATCACTCAAAGTTTCTCTCCAACAATCCATTGTATTTGATAATATAATCGCTATCATGAAGGCTTAACAATTGGTCATCTTCACGCCTTGTTCATACCCACTGTAGTAACCCAGAACCCATTTTAAGGTAATAATATGATAAACATAATTAAGGGTTAGTATTTAACCAATTCAAGGGCTTGATTGGGCTTCGTAAGCAAGAATTGAACTTCCAAAATTTTGGGTCTGATCGGACGGTCCGAACCTAGCAAGATCGGAAGCTTCGATTTTGAATTGTTTACTTTGGAGGGAAGGCAGGATCGGACGCCCCAATCCATGATCGGACGCTCCGATCTTCCCCCAGCCAGCCATGAAAGATGACTCAACCACGAGTTTTGACAAGTGTTGAGTAGTCACCAGATTGGAAGGTCCGATCCCGAGTTTGGAGGCTCCGAACATGTCCGAGTTTGGGCCTATAAATAGGGGTCATTCGGATTCAGTTTTGAAATACGAATTCCAAGTTTCCTTCTTCAGTTATATATAGTGTGAGGTATACACTTGAGGGCCCTATCGGTTAATAGAGAGGTTCTGGAATAACAAAGGTGTTGTAATAGTCCTTCAGAACGAGCGACTCCAAAGTACTTACTACGGATGAAGGTATGGTTCGGGAATCTTATTAAGTTTTGGGAGTATCTATTAGCTTAGTTAAGGCTTATAGAACTTGTGTAGTGATACAATGAACTTTTGATTATAGGCTTGGAACCTAGGTCCCACTAGACTCGAACTAGCTTAGAGGTACGTACACATTGACTGAGATTGCCAGCGAGTATACATGTTTATATGTTGCAGTTCTATGACATTATTATGTGGCATGATGTATGGTTTACTGCTTTTCATATTCATATGTCATGTGTGCATACACATTGAGCCTATTCCTTTGTTATACCTGTATTTAGTCTAGAGCCGGATGTACCGTTATAGCGGGGGGTTCTGTAAGAGTGGGTGCCCAGTGAGCCAACTGTGTGGCTATGGGCTTTGTTGACTCTTTGTATAAACAATCTTTTGTTTAATATTATTTACACTTTTATGGCAATGACTTTATATTACTTCATATTGTTATATTGTGATATACTATTGTTGTTTTGATAAAGACCTTGAATATACTATAGTGTATGTAAGATGTGGTAGAACATGGAGATGTCTATCATGAAATACATCTTATAGTCACTGTATATTCTAAAAACCGTTCCTAGTCGATTGAGCCGTCCGATAATAAGGATAAGGATCGCTCGAGTTTGAGACTAGCATTTGCGATGCGGAGTACCACGTTTCATTGGTAGGGAACATGGAGATGTTCGAAGCATGCAAATGGATATTCATAGGATGAATAGTCGAACTACCCTATCCGGACTTTCCAAGTGGTTATCACTTATCGAGTGGATAAAGTCCGCGGTTTTGGTTGTACACCATTAGTCCTTACGACTTGAAACATCATGGAGACTCTATATGCTAGTACTGTGCTTTGACTCGTTTACCGACTCTGAGGGGGTCATCAGGTGTCGAGATTGGGTACAGTTACGACACATATAGGAGTCAATGCATTGTTGTCAAGGATTCACCACATACTTGCGAGTGTGGATATCCTATGCGATCTGAGGAGATATTAGTGTGACAAATCTCTGGCCAGAGTACTTGATGTGATTTAAGAAATGGTTTCTTGGTATCACATGCGATGTCACTAATTTGATCTTCAAGATGTATTGCATAGTTATCGAATCTTGAGCGACTCTCGATATACCAATGGTTGTTGATTCGATCGGGATATATGGATGAAGGGACCGTACTGTACGCTAACCAAAATCTACTGGTTCTTGTAGGCACTATCAGTGATACCTAGGGAATCATGGGGCGATGTTGCTAGGCGCTTTACCATGATTCGTTGGGCAAGTCGGAAAGTGTTGTTCCGAGTCACAAGGAGTTGTGAGCCCACGGCTAGCTGTATCCCTGAACCATTGAGGGTCACACAGTGTAATGGAGTTTTAATCCCCGTTGAGATAGTTAAATTTAAAGAGTTAAATTTAATGAACTAAGGAGTTGGACTTCTTAAATAAGAGTAAGGGAGTAGGATTTCCTAAAATGACATAGGGATGGACATTTTTGGAAACCACTGAATTCGGATTCAGGAAAATTTATTTTGACTTTAAAACGTGCAGAAATGGTTTCTGTGCACATTGGTGAAATCGTTTCATCAATCGGAGTCACGATGAATTTTATATTAATTTCTGAACGAGTGGGCTTTGCTTGTCGGGCCCCAGCTTATGACTAATGGGCCCTAAGGTGTTAGTGGCCTGCATTATAAATAAGTTATTTCAGTACAGAAATTACACACAACAGGTCATAATTTTTGAGAGCAAAAATCGAAAAACCCTAGCTCTCTCAAATAATATTTCGGCCGCCCCCTTGCTCTGTCACAGAGAAATTCCGGTCTGTGATTTTGAATCACAGTAAGGAATAACGAATCAAATTCGTGTATTCTCTTCGCAGAAAACTTCTGATAGATTTTCTAGTGCAATCTATCAGAGGGATTAAACCTCTGTTCGTGGACCTGATTGAAGGCGTTCATCGGTTCCAGGGAGAGACAACAAGAGCAGAATTGTTCTGTTGGTGTCCATTAATCTCGTTGCGAGATTTGAGGTAAAATTTATTTAATTGTTATTTAAATTTTACACACACAATAATTCAATCGTTGTATGGTTGATACCCACACCATGGAATCGTTCCATGAGAAAATTTTAAACTTCCGCTGCACCGGGTATCAATCGTAATTGGTCTGGGAACTCGCCAGTTTTTCCAACAGGTTCTAGGCGAGTGTGGTTATACCCAGAGGTTTGATTCGAGCGGTTTTAGCACTCACTGGCATTGGTTATTAGCATGATTTTCAGATGACCTATTACCCATCATGATTGCATGCATAATATTTATATGTCTACTCATGTTTATGTACTGGGCGTTATTCACTCATGTCCTAATTATTATCTTGGACACCCCATTCCACGAGACAGGTTGCAGGATGGACGGAGCGGGGATTTCGAGGCAGGACTAGGTGACAGGAGATATCATTGGATATTTTATACAGCAAGATTCGACATAACAGTATAATGTTTTATCAATTTTATATTAAAGTCTCTTCGATATGGTTGTATCACTAGTGAGTTTAAGCTTTGAACTTTTGTACTAAGTTGATAAGTAAATTATGGGTTATGTTTTCGCATGTTTTGCTCTGTAAATAATTTTGTTTAATTAAGATTAAATGCATGCCATAGTTGCCAGTTAGTAGGTGATTCAATGTAGGGTTACTACATTTGTGGTATCAGAGCATGCTTAGATTTTGAGATTAGTACTTGGGATTTAGTCTAGTCTTGAGTAATAATTGCGCATTTGGGATTTAAATATGAAAATCTTTTTCAGATATGGATGAAAGAGGTGACGAGAGCCATGGCAGTGTTGGCCAGGCAGGAGGCCATCATCATCATCGCTATCACGAAGAGGGTAGACGTCGCTATTCTATTAATAAATTTCTTCAAGTAGGACTAAAACCCTTGATGGGAGGCGAGAATCCTGAGGAGGCAAGGAACTGGATGGCCAGGATCGAAATTGATTTTCGAGCTTTCGATTGTACTGAGGAGCAGAAAATGGAGGTTCTTGAGTTTGTTCTTGATGGACGAGCACACTTATGGTGGGATGAAAAGGCTGCTCAGGCGCGTACTGAGAGAGGACGGGTGACTTGGGAGGATTTCTGTCAGCAGTTTTAGAAACTTTATTTTCCTCCAACTGTCCGTCAAGCACGATCTATGGAGTTTCTTACCCTGAGGTAGGGATCCATGACTATTGATGAATATCAGCAGCGATTCATTGATCTTATACCTTACAGTCCCCATATCAATGAAAGTGATGCGTCAAAGTATGATATCTTTCTGCAAGGCCTCAATCAGGATATTTATTCACAGGTGGTTGTTTGTGATGATCCAACATCATATGTGACTCTGGTTAATCGGTGCCATCAAGTGGAGAACAACAATAGACGAGCACAACTGATGATGTCAGGACAGCCTAGAGGATCTCTTGGGCCTAGGACTCAATCTATTGTGCAATCAGGTACTATGTCTTCTTATATTACTACTTTTTCTGGTTCTCGAGGCATGTTCCGATTTGGGAAGAAAAAGAAGAATTACCGTTGTAATCTCTGTGGTAGGAAGCATCCTACTGCAGCCTATCGGAAGACACATGGTGCTTGTTTGATTTGTGGTGAGCAAGAGCATCTGCAGAGGGATTGTCCTACTCGTATGGGAGATGCTAGTGGATCGGGGTCACAGGCTGGATCTCAGGCTTCTACTTATCCACGTCAGCCACCAGCACCACCTAGTTCTTCCAGTCTTCGCCCATGTACTCAAGGGCAGGTATTTGCTGTTTCTCAGGAGCAGGATGCGGAGGGAAGCGATCGCATGTTGGCAGGTACCTTTTTTTTATGTGGTGTTCTTGCACTTGTTTTAAATGATACTGGATCATCACATTCCTTTATTTATAGCCATTTTGTTAAGAGACATAAATTACCTTATGTATCATTAGACCTGGATTTAGTTGTATCTACTCTGCTGGAGCAGGAGTTAGTAACTAAGCGTCTAGTGATGGGTTGCCTTCTAGAGTTTGAGGGTCATGTGTTGTCTGCCAATCTGGTGATTCTAGTTATGGAAGATTTTGATTTTATTTTGGGGATAGATTTGCTGACGTTATATCACGCTACTGTGGATTGTTATCAGCGTCTGGTATAGTTTCATTTGGATAAGGGTGATAACTAGTACTTCTATGGTGAGGGAGCACGAACTCCTATGCCACATGTATCGGATCTGAAGGCATGTCATGTCTTAGAGTCAGGTGGGGAGGACTACCTCATTTATTCAGTTTATATATCCACGAGTAGTCCTGGTATTGATCAGTTACCGATTGTCAGCGAGTTTCCTGATGTATTCCCTGATAAGATTCCTAGTTTTCCTCAGGTTCAAGAGGTTGAATTTGGTATTGATATATTACCAGGAACGATGCCTATATCCCTAGCACCTTATCGTCTGGCACCGTCAGAGATGAGGGAATTGAAACAGCAATTGCAGGATCTGCTTGATAAGGGATATATTCGTCCGAGTGTTTCTCCGTGGGGAGCACCTATTTTGTTCGTCAAGAAGAAGGATGGATTGATGCGATTATGTATTTATTACATGCAGTTGAATTGTGTCACCATCAAGAATAAGTATCCTTTGCCATGAATTGATGATCTGTTCGATCAACTACAGGGTACTTCTGTCTATTCGAAGATAGATCTGAGATCAGGATACCACCAGATGCGGGTACGAGACTCAAATATTGCTACGGCTGCTTTCAAAACCAGATACGGGCATTATGAATATCTGGTGATGCCATTCGGATTGACGAATGCTCCGACTGTCTTTATGAATATGATGAATTAAGTATTTCGAGAATACCTGGATAGATTTGTCATCGTCTTCATTGAAGATATTCTTTTTTTATTCTCATGACAGAGATGAACATGCACAACATTAAAGAATTGTTTTACAGACGTTACGGGAGAAGCAGCTATATGCGAAGTTGAGCAAGTGTGAGTTTTGGTTTGATCGATTAGTGTTTCTTTGTCATGTGATTTCTAGTGAAGGAATATCTGTGGATCCAAGAAAGATCGAGGCAGTGCTGAACTGGTCTCGTCCGATGACGGTTGCTAAGATTCAAAGTTTCTTGGGTCTAGCTGGTTATTACCGTCGGTTCATCAAAAATTTTGCACGGTTGAATAGGCCTTCGACACAGCTTACACGAAAAGATATTGCCTTCACATGGTCCTCGGATTGTGAGGAATCATTTCACAAACTGCGTAGACGTCTTGCTACTGCACCTGCGCTAGCTCTCCTTTCAGGATCAGGATGTTATATTGTTTATACTGATGCCTCTGGCCAGGGGCTAGGATGTGTTTTGACACAGCATGGACATGTTATTTCCTATGCTTCTCCGCAGTTGAAGACGCATGAGACAAATTATCCAGTGCATGATCTCGAGTAAGCCTCCATTGTATTTGCACTCAAGATTTGGAGGCATTATCTATATGGCAAGAAGTTTGAGATATTTACGGATCACAAGAGTCTGAAGTATTTATTCACTCAGGAGAAGTTGAATATGCGACAAAGACGCTGGATGGATTTACTGAAAGATTATGATTGCGATATTAAGTATCATCCAGGTTCTACCAATCTTACTGCTGATGCCTTAAGTCGACAGGTGGGAATTTCTGCATTTCAGACTATTAATTGATCTCATATGATTCAGGAATGTTGTTTAATGAGTTTTACACTCAAGAACAAGAAATGAAGAAATGTAATTCGTTTGTATACTGTTTTATCTGAGCCAACATTGTACATTTGGATCAGAGAAGCTCAGATATCTGATGTTAAGACTCAACGCTTGGAACGTCTAGCCAATGAGGTTAATCCATCTGGATTTCATTATCAGAAAGATGGTTTATTATGCTTATCGAATCGAGTAGTTGTACTTGATGATGCGGAGATCAAGAATGATATTCTATCTCAAGCTCACAGGAGTCGACTATCAGTTCATCCTGGAAGCATGAAAATGTATAAGGACTTGCGAACTAGATTCTGGTGGAAGGGGATGAAGCAAAGTGTGTATCAATTTGTTTTGAGATGTCTTGTTTGTCAACAGGTCAAGGCTGAACATTGACGACCAGGTGGTTTGCTGCAGAATTTTGAGATTTCCGAATGGAAGTGAGAGCATGTGACTAAGGATTTTGCCACCCACTTGCCTATGACTGCACGTCAGTGTGATGCTATCTGGGTCGTTGTTGATCGCTTAACGAAATCAGCACACTTCATTCCTTACAACAAGGAGTATTCTTATGATCGCATGACACACTTATACATCCAGGAGATAGTGCGATTACATGAGATTTTGGTGAGCATAGTCAGTGACAGAGATCCTCGGTTTACCTCACGTTTCTGGGGTAGTTTTCAGCAGGAATTGGGTACCACTTTGAGCACTGCATATCATCCGTAGAATGATGGCCAATTGGAACGGACGATACGTACACTTGAAGATATGTTGCGTGCTTCTACGATGGATTTTGGCTTGATTTGGCAGGATCAGTTTCCTTTGGTTGAATTTGCCTACAATAACAGTTATCATCGCATTATTGATATGTCACCCTTCAAGGTATTGTATGGACGATGATTTCATACTCTACTATTCTAGGATGAGGTGGGAGAACGACAGGTAGAGGGTCCAGAATTGGTACAACAGATTGTAGACACGGTAGATTTGATCAAACAAAGAATCAAAGCTGCTCAGGACAGACAAGCCAGTTATGCTAATATTCACCGCAGGTCACTTCAGTTCGAGCCTGGTGAATATGTATTTCTTCGAGTGTCACCTTCCAGAAAGGTGATGAGGTTTGGTTTGAAAGACAAGTTATCACCTCGTTATATTGGGCCTTTTCAGATACTAGAAAAGATTGGAGACATTGCTTATCGTTTGGCGTTACCACCATATCTTTCCCATATACATGATGTTTTTCACGTGTCGTTACTTCGACAGTATATAGCTGATGATTCACATATTATCCAGCCTACTGACGTTCAGCTAGAACAAAATCTGTCTTATGTTGTACAACCACTCCATATCCTTGGCAGGAAGGAGAAATTGCTTCGAAATAAGACTATACCACTTGTGATGGTACAACGGCAGCGTCGAGGCGTTGAAGAAGCAACTTGGGAAACAGAAAGTGATAGTTGTGTTTTTGTTGCATTTTTTAATGTCATTTTGCTTTTGTTTTGCATTCGTTTATGTGTTTTAATTATGTATTTTGTTCATATTTCATATTCTGTGTTTGCATGATGTGTTTCCTCGTTTTTTGGTTAGGTTATGTGTTTTGGCGGATAAATGGACGGAACTTTGTTGCAATGGAAATGATGGAATTTTTCTGAAGAAAAGTGCTCGATTGATCTGCGATATTTAACCGATCGAGCGGAGGATGTGAAGTTGAAACCAGTAGGCTAATGAATTTTCGGCCGATCGATCTGCAAGATCTAGCCGATCGAGCGGCTGCCGTATTTTGAAAACAGTAGGATGCAATATTTTTGCTCGCTCGATCGGCAAACTTTAACCGATCGAGCGAGCATCTCTGTTCGGGAATAAAATTGTTAAATTTGAAAACTCTTTTATTTTGGACTCTAGCTTTTGTTAGACTTTTATTCCGTTTTTCAGAGAGTTTTATGAGACTTTTGGCATCTCTCTTTGGCGGCTAGGTTTTATATTACAACTTTCATCAAGATTTCTTCCTTTCTTTTTAGTTTTTCTTGAATTTTTCATGAATCATTGTAGCTAAATTTTTATACTTGTTTGAGGAAGACAAACCCTTGATTTTGTTTATTCATGAGATTCTATTTTCATGCTTTAATCCTTATTGAGTATCAATAGTTGATCTGTTTTATTTCATGTTTGTATGCGAAATTTTCGGATTGGCCATCTTAGGATTTTGCTATGCAAACTATAGCTAAATTAGAATTCAAATCCGTAGTTTTTTGAATCAACTAATTTGCGAAGAAACTACATTTGATATTTTCTGCTGTTGAATTTATTAAATCGTAGGAACAACTTTTGACTAGATTAAATACAATCGCTGGTATTTGTGTTGTCTAGGTTCATCAGTTTTACTTATTTGAATGTTACCTTAAATTTAAATCTTGATAGCTGGAATCCGGGTTAATTTATTGGTAAGGGTTAATCTAGAACGCTGTTGTCTAATTAACTAAGATTAAGGTGAAACATAAATTTTATTTTCAATGATGAATATTTGATAGGATTAATTATTTTTAGGGAATCGATGATTGAATGAATAAATATCAAGGGTGTAGTCGACCGATACCAAGACTTGTCTCTTATTGATTTCTTCAGTTTAATTCTCAATCTTGCATGCTAGTGATAATATTTCTCTTTAAGTGCTTAATTTTTCAGTAGTTAATTCCAAAACTCAAAACCCCCTTTGTTTTATTTAGAACGCATTAAATTTCCCTTTCCTCGTGGGAACGATCCCTATTCACACTACTACGTATTCTTGGTTATCTGATTGATTTGGGTAATTTGGGCATGACGTGACTTAGCGCTTCCAAATTTTGGCGCCGTTGCCGTGGAACGATGTTTAATTTATTATGTTCTTTTTCTTTTTATTTTGTTTTGTTTAATCTCACTCTATTCTCTTTTCTTTGTTTCTAGTTCTCTCTCTTTCATGCTTTCAGGTGATTTTGCTGAAGAATACTTTCTCTACGACCCGGAGATCGAAAGGACTTTGCACAGGTGAAGGAGAGAAATTCGTAGGCAACAAGAAGAGGAAGAGATTTGAACAGTAATTCTGGAAGAAGAGATGGCTGCTAATGCTAATCTGAGTTTTAGACAATTGGACACTCCTGATCCCAATCAACAGCCTTTATGAATTACTTTTCTTACCTTAGAAAATAATGCTACTTTTGAGCTTAAATCTGGATTGATTCACTTATTACCTTCTTTTCATGTTCTTGCAGGTGAGGACCCTAATAAACACTTGATGGAATTCCATGTGATTTGCACAAGTATGAAACCCCATGGAGTGACAGAGGAACAGATTCAACTGAGGGCCTTCCCTTTCTCTTTGAAGAGTGCTGCTAAGGATTGACTATACTATTTACCCTTTAGTTCTATCACGACTTGGACAGAGATGAAAAGAATCTTTCTGGAAAAATATTTCCCAGCCTCTAGAGCCGCGAATATCCGGAAATAAATCTATGGAATCAAGCAATACTCAGGGGAATCACTGCATGAATACTGGGAGAGGTTCAAAAAGCTGTGTGGTAGCTGTCCGCAACATCAGATAAGTGAAAATCAATTGATTCAATTGTGCTATGAAGGTTTGTTACATCATGACAGGAGTATGCTAGACGCAGCCAGTGGAGGAGTTTTTGTGGATAAAAATCCGGTACAAGCAAGGAATCTGATAGAGAACATGGCTGCCAATTCTCAACAATTTGGCACCATCAGGAATGATCATGTACCAAAGAAGAATAGTGAGGTAAATGTATCTTCCCTTGAGCAACAATTAATTGAATTGACGTCTCTTGTGCGTCAGATGGCTGTAGGGAATGGACAGACTGCAAAGGCATGTGGTATCTGCGCTACAATGGGACACGCCACAGATATGTGTCCTACACTTCAAGAGGAATCGGTCGAACAGGTAAATGCCACTAGCGAATTTCCTGGACAACCACAGCGGAAGTATGATCCATATTCCAACACGTACAATCCGGGTTGGAAGGACCATCCAAATCTGAGATACGGAAACCCTCAGGCAAATCAACCTGGACCTCAAGCACCACCGCACAATCACGCGTATAGGCCACCGTATCCTCCACCACAGCAGCGTCCACAGATTCCAGCACTAGGTGAGTTTCTTGAAAACATATTTAAGGATCTTGCAACTAATACTTTGTCTTTCCAACAGGAAACCCGAGCAATCATCTAGAACTTGAACACCCAAATGGGGCAACTCGCCACTGCAATCAACAAGTTGGAAGCACAGAATTCCAATGGTTTACCATCACAAACAATTCCGAACCCCAGAGAGAACGCAAGTGTAATTACTCTAAGGAATGAGAAGGAGTTGAAAATCAAGGAGAAAGAAGTTGATGCTTCGCCCAAGGAGAAGATACAAGAAGAACCGAAGGAGAATAATGGAGAAGCATCCAAGGAAGAAGCACCAAGAGGTAAGTTTTCTCCCCTTTCTGAATATAAGCATGTTGCACCTTTTCCCTTAGAACTTACGGAGTCTAGAAAAGATGAAGGGATAAAGGAACTTTATGAGACTTTTCGTAGATGTGAGGTGAATATTCTATCGCTAGATGCTATTAAGCAGGTACCTCGATACGCGAAGTTTTTGAAGGAATTGTGCACAGCAAAGAGGAAACAGACACTGAAGGGTTGTCAAAAGGTAGAGCTAGGTGAGAATGTATCTGCTGTGATCCAACAAAAATTACCCGCAAAATGCAAGGATCCAGGTATGTTTTCTATCCCATGCACTATAGGAAATGTTAGACTTGAGAAGGCCATGTTAGATCTAGGAGCATCAATCAATGTTATGCCTTATTCTATTTATGCATCCTTGAAACTCGGTCCTTTGAATAAAACTGGAATTGTTATTCAGTTAGCTGATAGGTCTAATGCATACCTTAAGGGAATAGTTGAAGATGTTTTAGTGCAAGTCAATAACTTGGTATTTCCTGCAGATTTTTATGTGCTTGATATGGAAAACGGTGATCACAATAGTCCTATTTTATTAGGCAGACCATTCTTGAAAACTTCCATGACTAAAATTTATGTTCACAGTGGCACACCCACTATGGAATTTGATGGAGAAGATGTGAAATTCAATATTTATGATGCCATGAAATTTCCTGACAGTGATTATTGTGTATATTCTGTTGATATTGTGGATTACTTGGCACAAGATTATTGTGAGCATGCAGGAAAAGATGAGCTAGAGGTGGATATTGTTGCACCCATTCAACA
Source organism: Henckelia pumila (assembly GCF_033568475.1). Lineage (NCBI taxonomy): Eukaryota > Viridiplantae > Streptophyta > Magnoliopsida > Lamiales > Gesneriaceae > Henckelia > Henckelia pumila. The sequence goes on along the minus strand of NC_133121.1, from coordinate 29,401,122 downwards.
GGATGATGGACTAGGATTCAGTGAAAAAGTGAAGGAGATTGAGAGTATTCTGAACAATGATCCTAAGCTACCTCAGTCAGGTAATGTCTCTTATTTATCTTTACCAATCTCTAATACTCGGCGCCTTCCATCTATTTTACAGGCACCAGTGTTTGAACTGAAGACGCTTCCAAAACATCTCAAGTATGTTTTCCTTGGAGAAGTAGAAACATTACCAGTCATCATCTCCAATAGTTTGAAAGCAGGCCAAGAGGAACAATTAGTCAAAGTACTACAGGAGCACAAAACTGCTATTGGGTGGACCATATCAGACATGAAGGGAATCAGCCATTCTACATGCATGCACAGGATTCCGATGGAGGAAGGAACGAACCCATCGCATCAGCCACAAAGAAAGTTAAACCCACCTATGATGGAGGTGGTGAAAGCTAAAATTCTGAAACTTCTTGAAGTTGGAGTCATCTACCCGATTTCTGACAGTCAATGGGTTAGTCCAGTTCAATTGGTACCCAAGAAAACCGGGATAACTGTGGTGAAGAACAAGTATGAAGAATTGGTTCCCACCCGAATTCAAAATGGGTGGAGGGTTTGTATAGATTATAGGAAGTTAAATGCTGGAACCCGAAAGGACCATTTCTCTTTGCCCTTTATTGATCAAATAATTGAACATTTAGCATGTCATCCTTATTATTGTTTTCTTGATGAATATTCTGGTTATTTTCAGATTTCTATTGCGCCAGAAGATCAAGAAAAGACGAAGTTTACTTTACCATTTGGCACTTTTTCATATCGACGGATGCCCTTTGGACTTTGCAATGCGCCGGCCACTTTCCAATGGTGTATGGTTAGTATCTTTTCAGATTTCATTCAGCATATCTTAGAAGGTTTTATGGATGATTTCACTGTCTATGGTGATTCATTTGAAAACTGTATGTCTAACCTTGCTCTTGTCCTTAAGAGGTGTGTCGAAACCAACCTAAAACTAAATTCTGAAAAGTGTCATTTTATGGTTGGGCAAGGTGTTGTGTTGGGTCATGTCGTCTCATCTAAGGGAATTGAGATAGACAAAGCTAAAATTGATATTATTCAGTCTCTCCCTTATCCAACATGTGTGCGGGAAGTGCGTTCTTTTCTTGGCCATGCAGGTTTTTACAGGAGATACATTCATGATTTTGCCAAGATCGCATCCCCCATGTGCAAACTATTGTAGAAAGATGTTTCATTTGAGTTTGATGAACCATGCAAAAAGTATTTTGACAAACTCAAGGACTCATTGACATCTGCACCAATAATCCAACCGCCTGACTGGATCAAACCATTTGAGATTATGTGTGATGCCAGCGACTATACTGTGGGCGCGGTTTTGGGCCAAAAAGTTTGTAAAGCATCGCATGCTATCTACTACGCTTCGCGTATTCTGAACGATGCCCAACGAAATTATTCTACCACTGAAAAAGAACTTTTGGCTGTTGTTTTTGCATTAAAAAAATTTCGCTCTTATTTACTTGGTGCTAAAGTCATTGTTTATTCTGACCATGCAGCTCTTCGCTTTTTGATGGCGAAGAAGGAGGCAAAACCAAGACTAATAAGATGGATACTATTCTTGAGCGAATTCGATGTGGAGATCAAGGACAAAAGAGGAATCGATAATCGAGTTGCAGAACACTTGAGCCGTCTAGTTCACATCGATGAGGAGCTGAGCATGCGTGAAGAATTTCCTGATGAGCAACTGTTTTTAGCGAGCACAGAATTACCCTGATATGCAAATATTGTAAATTATTTAGTTACTAAAGGGTTTCCCACTGAATTTTCAAAGGCGCAAATGGACAAAGTGTGAAGCGATGCTAAGTATTTTGTGTGGGATGATCCATACTTGTGGAAACACTGCGCTGATCAAGTCATACGACGATGTGTACCGGCAAGCGAGGTAATCTCTATTCTCACGTTTTGTCATTCATATGCTTGTGGTGACCATTTTGGAGAGAAAATGACAACAAGAAAGGTGTTGGATTGCGGATTTTTCTGGCCATCCTTATTTCGAGACGCTTACTTTTTCTATAAGTCATGCGCTCAATGCCAAAAGACAGGTAATATATCTCAGCGCAAGGAGATGCCCCAGCAACCTATTTTAGTTCGTGAAATCTTTGATGTTTGGGGCATCGACTTCATGGGACCTTTTCCATGTTCGTATGGATATATATATATATTACTTGTTGTGGACTATGTCTCGAAATGGGTGGAAGCAAAGGCCACCCATACTGATGATTCTAAAGTTGTTGCAGAGTTTATCAAGCACAATATTTTCTCTAGGTTTGGAATTCCACGAGCCATCATCAGTGATAGAGGAACGCACTTCTGCAACCGAACTGTGGCTAGTTTGCTAAAAAAGTACCATGTGACGCATAGGATCTCCACTGCATACCATCCACAATGCAATGGTCAAGCTGAGGTTTTGAACAGAGAGATCAAGTCCATCCTAGGAAAGACCGTGAATCCTACAAGAAAGGACTGGAACTTGCTCTTGGATGATGCTTCGTGGGCTTACAGAATCGCGTTCAAGACGCCGATTGGAATGTTCCCATATCGGCTGATTTTTGAAAAACCATGTCATCTGCCAGTAGAATTGGAGCATAGAGCCTATTGGGCTATCAAAAACTTTAACATGCAGATGGATGAGAGTGGCGAGCACCGGAATCTGCAGTTGCAAGAATTAGAAGAGATCTGCAATGATGCATATGCCAGTTCAAAGATTTACAAAGACAAGACAAAGGCCTTCCACGACAAGATGATTTCTTGACGGGAATTCGAAGTCGGACAAAAAGTTTTGCTCTATCACTCACGACTTTGGTTATTTCCAGGTAAGTTGCGTTCACGTTGGAATGGTCCGTTTGTTGTAACTAATGTCTTTTCCCATGGTGCAGTCGAAATTCAAAGCTTGGACACATCCAAAACATTCAAGGTGAATGGTCACCGACTTAAAAACTACTATGAAGGGGTCTAAGCGAATGTAGGAGGCGACGATCATGATATCACTTTAGATGCTCCGCCAAATTTTGAGTGAATCGTAGCATGCAGTCGAGCTATAGACTGACTGTAAATTTAGTGCTGGCTGGGAGGAAACCCAGTGTTCTTCATTCTCCTTTCCCTTGTTTTTATTTTAGTTTTTCTTTGTTTATTCTTTTGTTTAATTTTGTTTTTCGAAAAATAGAAAAATCCAAAAATATTTTGAAATTTTTTTAGGCCCGCTCGATCGGTCAATCTTTACCGATTGAGCGGGGCGTTTATTTTGATTGGGTAGAAAGTTGGTATTTTTTGGCTCACTCGATCGGTCACATCCTATCGATTGAGAGAGCATACTTTTATACGGAGGTAGTAAGTTTGTTTTTTTTGTCTCGCTCGATCGGTCATATCCTACCGATCGAGCGAGAGCACTCTTAGCAGGATCATAAGTTGGAATTTTTTTTTTGTCGCTCGATCGGCCACATCTTACCGATCGAGCGACACCCCTTTTACACGATTTAAATCATGATTCCCCTTCTCCCCCTTCTCTCATTCTCTCTTCTACTCTCTTAAATCCCTAAATCCCAAAAACCCTTCCTCTATATTTCTCTCATCTTTTTCATCTTAATCCGCAGGGAATTAATAGGAGGCAACACTACTACACTCCGGTCACCATATACTCCGACCATCTTCTCCGAAAATTGCTCGCGTCTCTCTCTCACCGGCTCTGCCACACCGCTTAGCACACGGCCATTTCGCTGCTTTCTCTCCGGCTCCGATCTTCATTCTTGGCCGTGCACCTTCACCGAACCTTGTCTTCGCTATTTGATCTCATATATCTTGGAAAATCCACCGGAATTTTTTTCTCACGCCAAGTGTTTGACGAATTGCCTCTACTACTATTTGTGTCATCTTTATACTTCTACATGGGGCCTAAACGAGCTCGAGTTACAGATGAGTCATCTTCTCAAGGTGCGGCCGCGGATCGTTTTTCCATCAACCTCACCGGGCACTTTGTCAATGAAGAGGCTCGTGATCTCTACGTGATCGCTAAGGTAACCCGCTCTCCCATTCCCGAGCGTGGATTCAAATTGGAATTTGGTGATAGTTAAATTTTTGGGTCTATTCAAGAACGTGGATGGACACAATTTTGCACGCAACCTCCTCCCGCTGTCATACCCATTGTCCGTGAATTTTATGCTAATGCAGTGGAGAGGACGGATAGTAAGGCGTTTTTCAGGGGGAAATTGGTTTCTTTTCTGCCCCAGGAGTTGAATTCCTTGTTTGAAATACCGGAGGTCGATGATTCTCTATATCAAAGCATAAAACTCGACCCGGATTTGGATGAGTTGCTTGGCCAACTGGCCTATCCTGGATCTGCGTAAGTTGACCTAGTGACTTCATTGAACTTTAAGGAGCGCTATTTGCATGTTGTTCCTGCTACATGGTATGCTTTTCTAACTCGGCTTTTGATGCCGATATTACATTCTAGCAAATTCAGTCTTGAGCGTGCTCTCCTCCTTTATGCTCTTGATATGGGGTGGCGAGTTAACGTGGGACGCGTAATCCATAGCGAGATTTTCCGAACGATTACTTCTACCGCCGTGGGTCTCTACTTTCCGATGGTCATCATTGCTTTGTGCATACGCGCTGGGGTTTCCGTTCGTAATGATGAAGAATGGTTGCATCCTAAGCGACCAATAGACTCAGCTGCTATCGAGGCTAAGAGGGCTTATCGCATTAAGCACTTTTTACGAGACGGCCGGTTTTATCATCCTCTGATACCCCAAAGACCACCTTAGCCTCCTCGTCGCTCTCAAGCCGATGCTATCCGTGAGCTTACTGCCTTTTCCCATCACCAAGACGCTTATAATACTGTGGCGGCTCACAACGCTCAAGATATGGACTCTCTAATCCGAGGAATATCTATGAATCTGGGCATTGACACCTCCGCCATTCCTGCTGCTCTACCATTCCCGCCGCCCTTCCCATTCCAGTATGCCGCTCCTGTTCCTCCGCCCGAGCTTGACGAGGATGAAGACGCCGACCACTAGACCAGGGGAGTTCTGTTTTTAATTTTTTGCATTATATTTTGTTTCGTTGTTGTTTCTGTCGTGTGTTTTGAAGCATTGAGGGCAACTCTTCATTTAAGTGAGGGGGGGGGGGTGTATTGCATTTGCATGCATGAGTGTTGCATTTGTTTGTGTTTCGTTTTTGCCTTTAATTGTCTGCGTTATTATGTTTGTGTGTTTGTGTGTCGTATGCATGAGTTGATGATGAGATTGTTAGCCTACGATGATGAAGTTATATTGAGAAACTGAAAATTTTTGAAAATTTTAGTCTTGATCAGATTGAGAAACCGTAGGTTGTTTGTTGAATATTCCAAGCACGCTTGTTTTACCAGTGAAGTGTAGTGATGTATTAGGTGTTGTGGATGTCTGTTGGACCATTGCACGATAATAGGTGTTTGTGGAACTTGATAGTTCTTGATTCTCGATGATCTTGTTGATATAACATTTACTTTCTTGGGTATTTTTAAGATAAAACTTTTATAACATGTTTGTGAGCAATTGACTCCATCCGGGTTGTGAGCAAGATATTTGAAATCCTATTCGTCTTGTTTGTGGCTAAGTTTGCGGATAAAACGGGGTTAAACCTTGAAAAAAAAATTTAAATAAAGATAATACCAATTCTATCCGGGCTTGGAATGTGAATGAAATCCTATTCAATATTTCATAGCTAAGTTTGCGGGTTTCATGGGATTGAAGTTACATTTGGGCTATAGACGATGGGATTGAAATTCGAATCCTATCTAGTTATAGCTACGTATGCAGTTAATTATTGGAATTTTATTTCAAAAGAGTCTGTGTTTTGTTGATTGATTTTTGAGAGGAGAGTTCTTGATTTTGAGACTTGCACTGAATTGTTTTTAGGTCGGCGAACAGTCTTGACACTTTGTCTTTTGAGTTGCATGCAACTGGGGTATCATGTCACACACACATGTTTGCATTCTATTGAAGGTGTATCATTGATGATCGAGAGTACATGTGCACTTGTTTTTATGGGAAGACTTTCCTGAGGCTATATTATGCATGCTCATCCTTGCTTATGTGTTGTTCTGTTTCATTTTGTTTTGCATGACTTACTCGAGGGCGAGTAAGGACTAAGTGTGGGGGAATTTGATAGTTGTGTTTTTGTTGCATTTTTTAATGTCATTTTGCTTTTGTTTTGCATTCGTTTATGTGTTTTAATTATGTATTTTGTTCATATTTCATATTCTGTGTTTGCATGATGTGTTTCCTCGTTTTGTGGTTAGGTTATGTGTTTTGGCGGATACATGGACAGAACTTTGGTGCAATGGAAATGATGGAATTTTTCTGAAGAAAAGTGCTCGATTGATCTGCGATATTTAACCGATCGAGCAGAGGATGTGAAGTTGAAACCAGTAGGCTAATGAATTTTCGGCCGATCGATCTGCAAGATCTAGCCGATCGAGCGGCTGCCGTATTTTGAAAACAGTAGGATGCAATATTTTTGCTCGCTCGATCGACAGACTTTAACCGATCGAGCGAGCATCTCTGTTCGGGAATAGAATTGTTAAATTTGAAAACTCTTTTATTTTGGACTCTAGCTTTTGTTAGGCTTTTATTCCGTTTTTCAGAGAGTTTTATGAGACTTTTGGCATCTCTCTTTGACGGCTAGGTTTTGTATTACAACTTTCATCAATATTTCTTCCTTTCTTTTTAGTTTTTCTTGAATTTTTCATGAATCGTTGTAGCTAAACTTTTATACTTGGTTGAGGAAGACAAGCCCTTGATTTTGTTTATTCATGAGATTCTATTTTCATGCTTTAATCCTTATTGAGTATCAATAGTTGATCTGTTTTATTTCATGTTTGTATGCGAAATTTTCGGATTGGCCATATTAGGATTTTGCTATGCAAACTATAGCTAAATTAAAATTCAAATCCGTAATTGTTTGAATCAACTAATTTGCGAAGCAACTACATTTGATATTTTCTGCTGTTAAATTTATTAAATCGTAGGAACAACTTTTGACTAGATTATATACAATTGCTGGTATTTGTGTTGTCTAGGTTCATCAGTTTTACTTGTTTGAATACTACCTTAAATTTAAATCTAGATCGCTGGAATCCGGGTTAATTTATTGGTAAGGGTTAATCTAGAACGCTGGTGTCTAATTAACTAAGATTAAGGTGAAACAAAAATTTTATTTTCAATGATGAATATTTGATAGGATTAATTATTTTAAGGGAATCGATTATTGAATGAATAAATATCAAGGTTGTAGTCGACCGATACCAAGGCTTGTCTCTTATTGATTTTTTTAGTTTAATTCTCAATCTTGCATGCTAGTGATAATATTTCTCGTTAAGTGCTTAATTTTTCAGTAGTTAATTCCAAAACTCAAAACCCCTTTTTTTTTTTTTATTTAGAACGCATTAAATTTCCCTTTCCTCGTGAGAACGATCCCTACTCACACTACTACGTATTCTTGGTTATCTGATTGAGTTAGGTAATTTGGGCGTGACACGACTTAGCGCTTCCAGAAAGTCGTATGCGAGCAAAATATCCTGAGTTTTTTTCTTTGTATTATTGATTACCATGTATCAGTGTAATTACAGTTTGTTGTAATAAAACATGGTTTTATGTTTCATGCTATTATCTTGATCGTTACTTTAGAGTTTTTTTCGCTTACGAAATATCTAAAGGTGGGAAGAATGTAGTAACCCAGAACCCATTTTAAGATAATAATATGATAAAAATGATTAAGGGTTAGTTTTTAACCAATTCAAGGGCTTGATTGGGCTTCATAAGCAAGAATTGGACTTCCAAAAGATTGGGCCTGATCGGACGGTCCGAACCCAGTTCGGACAATCCGAACCCAGCAAGATCGGAAGCTCCGATTTTGAATTGTTTACTTCGGAGGGAAGGCATGATCGGACGCTCCAATCTTTTCCCAGCCAGCCATGCATAATGACTCAGCCACGAGTTTTGACAAGTGTTGAGTAGTCACCAGATCGGATGGTCCGATCCCGAGTTTGGACGCTCCGATCGTCACGTGTCATGCATGCAGAGTTTGAACGCTCCAATCCCGAGTTCGAAGGCTCCGAACGTGTCCGAGTTTGGGCCATAAATATGGGTCATTCGGATTCAGTTTTGTAATACGAATTCCAAGTTTCCTTCTTCAGTTATATATAATATGAGGTATACTATTGAGGGCCCTATCGGTTAATAGAGAGGTTCTGGAATAACAAAGGTGTTGTTATAGTCCTCCAGAACGAGCGACTCCAAAGGGCTTACTACGGATGAAAGTATGGTCCGGGAATCTTATTAAGTTTTTGGAGTATCTATTAGCTTAGTTAAGGATAGCTTATAGAACTTGTGCAGTGATACAGTGAACTTTTGATTATAGTCTTGGAACCTAGGTCCTACTAGACTCAAACTAGCTTAGAGGTACGTACACATTGACTGAGATTGCCAGCGAGTATACATGTTTATATGTTTCATTTCTGTGGTATTATTATGTGGCATGATGTATGGTTTACTGCTTTTCATATTCATATGTCATGTGAGCATACACATTGAGCCCATTCCTTTGTTATATCTGTATTTAGTCTAGAGACGGATGTACCGTTATAGCGGGGGGTTCTAGGCGAGTGTGGTTGTACCCAGAGGTTTGATCAATGACCTATTACCTGTTATCACGATTTCGTGCATCATATTTATATGTCTACTCATGTTTATGTACTGGGTGTTAGTCGCTCACGTCCTAGTTATTATCTTGGACACCCCATTCCACGGGGCAAGCCGCAGGATGGACAAAGCTGGGAGTTCGAGGCAGGCTAGGTGACAGGAGCTATCGGTGGATATTTTTTACAACATGATTCGATATAGCTGTATAATGTTTTAGACAGTTTTATATTAAAGTCTCTTCGATATGGTTGTATCATTACTGAGTTTAAGCTTTGAACTTTTGTACTAAGTTGATATGTAAATTATGGGTTATGTTTCCGCATGTTTTACTCTGTAAGTAATTTTGTTTAATTAAGATTAAATGCATGTCATAGTTGTCTGTTAGTAGGTGATTCAATATAGGGTCACTACACCCACAGATGACATTCGTGTCATGGGATATACACTCCAACCACCTGCATGTATAAACACTATGATCGACGGTTGCACCTTGCCTCTTTCACCACCTTTTCACTGGAAATGCCAAATATTTAAATATAAAGTATGCAAATAGGTAAAGAAAAGTGTCTGCAAATAACATAATGATTTACATAGTTCAATAACATATATTGAAATATAATACGAACAATATTAAAAGTTATTGAACTACAATATGATCAAGTAGCACTAAAAATATCAAATCTAAATAAAATTTCAAATAAGAACAATTGCATCGTAAAAATAGGTTTTAACAAACAACACTACAATTCAAACCTAAGCACAAATTCTTCTCATTCGTAGCTTTGCTGGATTTCTTCACATTCTTAGTTATAGTCGAATTCTTATTCTTTCGTGGTGGGGATCGATTAAGAAATATTTTATGAAAATTTCAATAATTTAAAGAATTTTCAAAAAATTGAACAAAAATCCGAATAATGAACTAAACTTTCAAACTTGAGAATGAAATTATAATAATTGAATACTAGGGATAATTCTTAAATATATCCTTATAGTATCATTATCGAGCCAATTATATCCCTTTTGTTTTTTGTATCCTAAAAATATCCCTTATTAATTAAAGTGTCTCGAACATGTCCTTGAAACTAAATATTAGCTATTCTGCCCTTTATTTTCCAATTTATTAATAATAAACTTTAGCCCATAATGCTTCCGTAAGTAAATTAAAGCAAATTACCTCTTTGACCACACAGTTTCCGAGTTATGTCCACCGGGTTTTACAGGTTGCTCCCCACAACCAAACCACGAGATCGCAACCGATGGTTCCTGACACAGACTCTTTCAGTAGCAGCTAGCACGGCCTTATTTCGTTTCCTACCTTAAGGCGTATAGTAAAAGCTTAATTTTTAAATGAAAATAACATGATAGGGAAGAGCTTCGAAAATTTATTCAGACAACATATTATTACATAAATCAACCTCCTTTGAAGAGGAGGAGATAACTAGTTTAGCTACTCATCGTAGCCTTGTTCTTGAAATACATGAAATTACAGAAACTTAATATAAACCTAGAAAGAGAAATATTACAATGATTTTATTTGTAAGAAAACTGAAGGGAATGATCGATGTCTTCAGCTTCCTCAAATGTCTGTATTTATAGCTGAAGTTTCACTCGTTTCACCGAGAAAATTCAGGGAATCTTACAGCTGTCTTGAATTTTTTAGGCCATTATTGATGGAATATTTTGCTAGTGGGAGAGTCACATGCCCGATGTAATCTTTTACTAGTGGAGAAGTCACATGCTTGAATTTTTCTTTTGGATTTATTCTCCTCACATGCCTTTTTTATTATTGTCGGGGCATCTTTTGCTTTGCAGTGGGCCCATGGGAAAACGCATTTTTTGTGGCCCCTGTCCACCTTTGCTTGTCTCAGAAAAATCTTTTCGTTCTGTTCTGGGTCTGAAGGTTTTTCTGAATTCTGGCTCCTTCTGGTTTGGACATTCTGAGCAGATATTCTCTGACCATCTTTCGATATGAGCCATGTTACAAAATTTTCGGCGAGTTTTTTTACTCTTCCGGCAGCTTGTTGTTCCACAAAAAGTTCCTTTTCTTTTCGAAAAGTTCTTCCGCAAAAGCCGTAGTTTTTGTAAGAGTGGGTGCCCAGTGAGCCAACTGTGTGGCTATGGGCTTTGTTGACTCTTTGTATAAACAATCTTTTGTTTAATATTATTTACACTTTTATGGCAATGACTTTATATTACTTCATATTGTTATATTGTGATATACTATTGTTGTTTTGATAAAGACCTTGAATATACTATAGTGTATGTAAGATGTGGTAGAACATGGAGATGTCTATCATGAAATACATCTTATAGTCACTGTATATTCTAAAACCGTTCCTAGTCGATTGAGCCGTCCGATAATAAGGATAAGGATCGCTCGAGTTTGAGACTAGCATTTGCGATGCGGAGTACCACGTTTCATTGGTAGGGAACATGGAGATGTTCGAAGCATGCAAATGGATATTCATAGGATGAATAGTCGAACTACCCTATCCGGACTTTCCAAGTGGTTATCACTTATCGAGTGGATAAAGTCCGCGGTTTTGGTTGTACACCATTAGTCCTTACGACTTGAAACATCATGGAGACTCTATATGCTAGTACTGTGCTTTGACTCGTTTACCGACTCTGAGGGGGTCATCAGGTGTCGAGATTGGGTACAGTTACGACACATATAGGAGTCAATGCATTGTTGTCAAGGATTCACCACATACTTGCGAGTGTGGATATCCTATGCGATCTGAGGAGATATTAGTGTGACAAATCTCTGGCCAGAGTACTTGATGTGATTTAAGAAATGGTTTCTTAGTAGCACATGCGATGTCACTAATTTGATCTTCAAGATGTATTGCATAGTTATCGAATCTTGAGCGACTCTCGATATACCAATGGTTGTTGATTCGATCGGGATATATGGATGAAGGGACCGTACTGTACGCTAACCAAAATCTACTGGTTCTTGTAGGCACTATCAGTGATACCTAGGGAATCATGGGGCGATGTTGCTAGGCGCTTTACCTTGATTCGTTGGGCAAGTCGGAAAGTGTTGTTCCGAGTCACAAGGAGTTGTGAGCCCACGGCTAGCTGTATCCCTGAACCATTGAGGGTCACACAGTGTAATGGAGTTTTAATCCCCGTTGAGATAGTTAAATTTAAAGAGTTAAATTTAATGAACTAAGGAGTTGGACTTCTTAAATAAGAGTAAGGGAGTAGGATTTCCTAAAATGACATAGGGATGGACATTTTTGGAAACCACTGAATTCGGATTCAGGAAAATTTATTTTGACTTTAAAACGTGCAGAAATGGTTTCTGTGCACATTGGTGAAATCGTTTCATCAATCGGAGTCACGATGAATTTTATATTAATTTCTGAACGAGCGGGCTTTGCTTGTCGGGCCCCAGCTTATGACTAATGGGCCCTAAGGTGTTAGTGGCCTGCATTATAAATAAGTTATTTCAGTACAGAAATTACACGCGATAGGTCATAATTTTGAGACAGGATTTTCGAAACCCTAGCCCCTCTCAAAACGTTTTCGGCCGCCCCTCCCTTCCTCTGCCCGAGAAAATTCCGGTCTGTGATTTTGAATCGCAGTAAGGAATAACGAATCAAATTCGTGTATTCTCTTCGCAGAAAACTTCTGATAGATTTTCTAGTGCAATCTATCAGAGGGATTAAACCTCTGTTCGTGGACCTGATTGAAGGCGTTCATCGGTTCCAGGGAGAGACAACAAGATCAGAATTGTTCTGTTGGTGTCCATTAATCTCGTTGCGAGATTTGAGGTAAAATTTATTTAATTGTTATTTAAATTTTACACACACAATAATTCAATCGTTGTATGGTTGATACCCACACCATGGAATCGTTCCATGAGAAAATTTTAAACTTCCGCTGCACCGGGTATCAATCGTAATTGGTCTGGGAACTCGCCAGTTTTCCAACAGTGGTATCAAAGCCAGGTTGCTCAGATAAAACGATTGAATTAATCAATTGTACAAAATTTTTGAGTCTCGGTTTTTGAAACAAAATAAATATTTTTAAATAAAAAAAAAAAAATTTTTCGGGGCAAAACCCGGGCAGCGATTGGATCGCTGCCCGGAGGGGGCGGCGATGGTCGCTGCCCCCGGGGGAGGCGCACGGCGCCGCCCAAAGGGGGCGCACGTCGCCGCCCAGGGCGGCGACCGTCGCCGCCCAGGGCAGCGCTGGGCGCTGCGCAGGGCAGCGCTCGGCGCTGCCCAGGGGCGGCGCACAGCGCCGCCCAGGGGCGGCGCTCGGCGCCGCCCAGGGCGACGCACGGCGCCGCCAGGGCAGCAATTGTTGCTGCCCTAAGGGGGCAGCCGGGCTGCCCCCGGCCCGCGCCCCGGGTGCGGGCCAACCCGGGAGTGTCCCGGGCGGCCCGCGAGAAAAATTTATTTTTATTAAAATTAATTTTAATATTTAAAATTTTATTTTTGGTCCGGTCAAAAATTGTTTTTGATTGGTTCACGAGATTTCGGATCGAATTGTTCGAGTCCGTAAATTTTAAAATTGATTTTGGATAAATTTGAATTTTTGGAAAATTTTAATATTTTATCCGCAAATTGAATTTTGAAATCAATTATTTTGGTACAATTGATGATAAGATATGATCTTATGATATATTGAGTAAAATATGATTTTATTTGTAAAATTGGATTTTATAGATAAAATATGATTTTATTTGATATGGAGATAAAATATGATTTTATATGTGAAATGTGATTTTATATATAAAATATGATTTTATCTTGTTTAAATTTGAATTGCCACAGCATGTTATCCAATAAATTAATTTTGAATTAAATGTTATTGGATAAGGATGATCGATTGCCATGACCAATTTTGTAGGTGTATGTTAGGAATTTACATTTTGTCTTTATTGTTGTTGGTTTTATTAATGGGCCTGGTTTATGGCCCGATATGAATGTCATATGTAATAAAAGTGGGCTTGGTTTATAGCCCGTTCCCACCCCCTAAAAATGTATCCCCTACTTGTCATTGTTATTTATTGTAAATACATTAGATTTAGTGGGAGATCAAGATTTGAAGATGGTGGGCCCAGCAGACAATGAAGACTGAAGAAATGTAAATTGGAAGCATATGTAATAGGATTGCATTTGCATACTGCATATTACCTAGGATTGGACTAAGACCCGTGATTGGCAACCACGGGTCAATTAGAAATGGAATCGATCATCCTATATAATATGTGATATTATGATTGTATGCATGTTTAGACATAAATTGCGTGAATCCGGCAATGCATGCAATAAATTAAATATGATGAGACAAATATTTTTATAAATAAAATCCCTCATTTTAAATATGATTTAAAATTTATATCAAGATAAATAAAGGAAATTTAAATATTGTTTAAATGTTCCTACCTTCCATCAACGGTCAATGTATGTGATGCTACCCGCGGATACGGTCCGGCTCATATTATTGGGGGGGCCCGTCCGTCGGAAAGCTGTACATTGGATCGACAAATGTTGTAAGTTGGATGGAACTCCCATGGGATCGGCTCATATTATTGGGGGATCCACATGGCGACCGTCCATCACAACTTAATATTGATGGGTCATCTTGACATGTCACTTTAAACGGCGTCATATTATTGGGCCCTTATTGGACATGAGGTAAACACATGGGGGTTGCTTTGGAAGCAATTGGGCTCTACCTTTTGAGAATTATGGTTGGCTGATATTATTCGGGACCATAAGTTTGTCAATTGGACTCCATGTTCTCACTAAGGAAAAAGTTTCCCGTTTTCACTAGAGGGTGGTGAAATCGTTAAAATAGTGGGAGTGAGATTCATAAAATTAAATTCGCCTATTTTATGTCTTAGTAAATTGTTAAACAATCATTGATATATGTCTGTTTTCCTTTTCAGTATTTCATACAATGAATTCGCGAAATCCTTTATTCTCGATCCTCGAACAAAACAAGCTGACTGGCGCCAACTATACGGAATGGTTCCGGAAGTTGAAGATTGTCTTAACTTCGGAGAAAATGCTCTACGTGTTAGAGAAAGCACCTCCGAAGGAAGCACCAGCTGACATAAGTCCGGAGGAATTGGCCAAACTTGATGCATGGTGTGACCATGACATCAAGACCAAATGCTATATGCAAGCCTCGATGTCTGATGAACTCCAGAGGCGATTTGAGGACACGGTGAATGCTGCTGACATTCATACGCAACTCAAGGAACTTTTTGGGGCTCAGTCGAGGGCTGAAAGGTTCTCTACTGTTAAGGAGTTGATGACGTGCCGCATGCGTGAAGGGACTTCGGTCCGTGATCATGGGGTACGAGTGATTTGGCTCATACAGAAGTTAGCGACCCTTGATTTGGTGTTGGAGCATGAACTCAATGTGGACTTGTTGCTTCTATCTCTTCCTTCCTCATTTGATGGATTCGTGATAAATTTTAATATGAACAAGATAGAGGCCACCCTTGAAGAGATGGTCAATATGCTCGTTACATATGAATCCACACTTAAGAAGGATAAGCCAGCTTTCTTGGTGGGCTCCTCATCTTCTGCTAAGAAGGGGCCAAGTATGAAGGGCAAGAAACGTTCTGCCCCACCCAAGAAAGTGGAACCCGAGAAGAAGCAAAAGACAAAGGCTTCAAACAATGGAAAATCCAAGGATGTTTGCCATTACTGCAAGAAGCCGGGTCATTGGAAGCGCAACTGCAAGGAGTATCTTGAGCAGTTGGGAACTGCAAAGGGTATGTTCTATATCGAAATAAACATGTCACTTAATACAACTTCTTGGGTATTGGATACCGGATGTGGATCTCACATTTGCAATGATTTGCAGGTGATGACAAGAAGTCGCAGGCTTAGAATGGGTGAGACCCAGCTGAGGCTCGGGAATGGTTCCAGAGTTGAAGCTACGGCCATTGGAGATGTTTGTTTGATATTGCATAACGGTTTTAAATTATTGTTGAGAGATGTTTTATTTGTGCCAGATTTAATTAAAAACATTATTTCTATTTCTATGCTTGATAGAGATGGTTATTCTTGTAATTTTGTGAATGGGATTTGCAGTATTTACAAGAATGAATGTTTAATTGGAAATGGACAACTTGAAAACGATCTATATAATTTAAAACTAAAAGACGTTCCAGTGAATTGTATTGACAAACCGGCAACAACAAA
This sequence comes from Henckelia pumila, assembly GCF_033568475.1. Taxonomy (NCBI): domain Eukaryota; kingdom Viridiplantae; phylum Streptophyta; class Magnoliopsida; order Lamiales; family Gesneriaceae; genus Henckelia; species Henckelia pumila. The sequence goes on along the minus strand of NC_133121.1, from coordinate 29,385,224 downwards.
CAAAAGGAAAATCGATAGTCAAAACCCGGCAAACCTTTGGCACGCTAGGCTAGGTCATATTTCCTCAAGGAGGATGAACAAGCTAGTGGGAGAGGGCATGTTTGATATGTCTGATATTAACTCTCTACCTACTTGTGAATCCTGCCTAAAAGGAAAAATGACTAAATCTCCTTTTAAGGGGAAACCTGAGCGTAGTCAGAATCTGTTGGATTTGATCCATACAGATGTTTGTGGTCCATTTAGAGTAGGGACTCAACATGGCCATACCTACTTCATTACCTTTACTGATGATTATTCAAGGTATGGGTATTTATATTTAATGAAATATAAGTCTGAAGCATTTGAAAAGTTCAAAGAATTCAAGGCTGAAGTAGAAAACAAGCTAGGTAAAAGTATTAAAGCACTTCGATCGGATCGAGGTGGAGAATACTTGAGTACCGAGTTTTTGGACTATCTAAAAGAGAATGGGATTCTCTCTCAGTGGACTCCTCCTATGACACCACAGCTTAATGGTGTATCGGAGCGTCGTAATCGAACTTTGTTGGACATGGTTCGATCCATGATGAGCTTCACTGAGCTTCCACCTTCGTTTTGGGGCTATGCGCTTGAAACGGCGGTATTGTTGTTGAATAACGTCCACACTAAAGCAGTGGACAAAACACCATACGAGTTATGGAATGGCAAAGCTCCTAAGTATTCGTACTTGAGGATTTGGGGATGTCCTGCTTACGTGAAGCGGACAGTGGGAGATAAGTTGGATAGTCGATCCAGCTTGTGTTATTTTGTGGGGTATCCGAAGAATTCAATCGGATATTATTTCTATTATCCTGCTGAAACAAAGGTGTTTGTTTCACGGAATGCCACCTTCTTGGAGAAGGAGTTCTTATTGGATAAGAAAGGCGAGATGATGGAACTCGAAGAAGTTCGAGAAGAACCCGAAATACAAAATAACGATCCTACACCTCAGGAACCATTGCTGGACACGCCTGCACCTAGAAGATCCGAGAGGACTTCTAGACCTCCAGTTCGATATGGTCTTCTTCTTGAAGAGGGTCAAGATGAACCCGACATTGGATGTGATCCAAGAAGCTTCAAGGAAGCAATTTCTGATGCGGATTCGAATTTATGGCTTGAAGCTATGCAGTCTGAATTGGATTCGATGCATACTAACCAAGTCTGGTCTTTAGTGGATCCTCCCGATGGAATTGTTCCGATAGGGTGTAAATGGATCTACAAAAGAAAGCTTGGGCCTGATGGTAAGATATTGACTTACAAGGCGCGATTGGTGGCGAAAGGTTATACTCAAAGGCAAGGAGTTGACTATGATGAAACCTTTTCACCAGTCGCAATGTTCAAGTCCATAAGAATCCTGATTGCCATAGCTGCATGGTATGACTATGAGATATGGCAAATGGATGTGAAGACTGCTTTTCTTAATGGAGACATTAAGGAAGAAATCTATATGAAGCAGCCTGAGGGGTTCACATCCATGGGAAGCGAGCATAAGGTATGCAAGCTTCAGAGATCAATTTATGGTCTAAAACAAGCATCAAGAAGTTGGAACCAGAAATTTGATGAAACAATAAAAGATTTTGGTTTCATCAAGAACCCGGAGGAACCGTGCGTGTACAAGAAAGTAGTTAAGGATGCTGTGACATTCTTAGTACTTTATGTTGATGACATCCTACTCATTGGGAATGATGTAGGGATGTTGCAGTCAACAAAGATATGGTTATCAGGTAGATTTTCGATGAAGGATTTGGGTGAGGCATCCTACATTCTTGGGATACAGATCTATAGGGATAGATCTAAGAGAATGATAGGACTCACTCAATCAACCTACATCGATACCATATTGAAACGGTATTCAATGGATGGGTCCAAGAGAGGACATCTACCCATGTGTCATGGAGTTTCTCTATCCAAGTCTATGTGTCCCAAGACTGATGCAGAGATAGAGAATATGACACATGTACCATATGCGTCAGCTATAGGTAGTATCATGTATGGGATGATATCTACCAGACCGGATGTAGCATTTGCTCTGAGTGTCACGAGCAGATATCAGTCTAATCCTGGTCAGATGCATTGGAAAGCCGTGAAGGACATTCTTAAGTACTTGCGAAGGACTAAGAATATGTTCATGGTTTATGGAGGACGAGAACTCAAACTGGAAGGCTATACCGACTCTAGCTTCCAAAGTGATGTGGATGACTCGAAGTCAACCTCTGGATTTGTGTTCATGCTCAATGGCGGTGCTGTCTCTTGGAAGAGTTCCAAGCAGGACACCACAGCGGATTCCACCACTGAGGCTGAATACATTGCAGCATCAGCTGCTGCTAAAGAGGCCGTTTGGATGAGGAATTTCGTCCAAGAGTTGGGCGTCATTCCTGAATTTGTTGGTCCAGTCCCGGTGTACTGCGACAACACGGGTGCCGTTGCTCAAGCAAAGGAACCAAGGTCTCATCAAAGATCCAAACACGTACTGAGGAAATACCACATAATCCGGGAGATTGTGGAAAGAGGAGACATCAGTGTCGAACGAGTGGCCTCTGCAGACAATATCGCTGATCCACTTACTAAGCCTTTGCCAGGACCATTGTTTGACAAACATCGCGAAGCAATGGGTCTACGTAGTATGACTAGTTGGCTATAGGGCAAGTGGGAGATTGTAAGAGTGGGTGCCCAGTGAGCCAACTGTGTGGCTATGGGCTTTGTTGACTCTTTGTATAAACAATCTTTTGTTTAATATTATTTACACTTTTATGGCAATGACTTTATATTACTTCATATTGTTATATTGTGATATACTATTGTTGTTTTGATAAAGACCTTGAATATACTATAGTGTATGTAAGATGTGGTAGAACATGGAGATGTCTATCATGAAATACATCTTATAGTCACTGTATATTCTAAAACCGTTCCTAGTCGATTGAGCCGTCCGATAATAAGGATAAGGATCGCTCGAGTTTGAGACTAGCATTTGCGATGCGGAGTACCACGTTTCATTGGTAGGGAACATGGAGATGTTCGAAGCATGCAAATGGATATTCATAGGATGAATAGTCGAACTACCCTATCCGGACTTTCCAAGTGGTTATCACTTATCGAGTGGATAAAGTCCGCGGTTTTGGTTGTACACCATTAGTCCTTACGACTTGAAACATCATGGAGACTCTATATGCTAGTACTGTGCTTTGACTCGTTTACCGACTCTGAGGGGGTCATCAGGTGTCGAGATTGGGTACAGTTACGACACATATAGGAGTCAATGCATTGTTGTCAAGGATTCACCACATACTTGCGAGTGTGGATATCCTATGCGATCTGAGGAGATATTAGTGTGACAAATCTCTGGCCAGAGTACTTGATGTGATTTAAGAAATGGTTTCTTAGTAGCACATGCGATGTCACTAATTTGATCTTCAAGATGTATTGCATAGTTATCGAATCTTGAGCGACTCTCGATATACCAATGGTTGTTGATTCGATCGGGATATATGGATGAAGGGACCGTACTGTACGCTAACCAAAATCTACTGGTTCTTGTAGGCACTATCAGTGATACCTAGGGAATCATGGGGCGATGTTGCTAGGCGCTTTACCTTGATTCGTTGGGCAAGTCGGAAAGTGTTGTTCCGAGTCACAAGGAGTTGTGAGCCCACGGCTAGCTGTATCCCTGAACCATTGAGGGTCACACAGTGTAATGGAGTTTTAATCCCCGTTGAGATAGTTAAATTTAAAGAGTTAAATTTAATGAACTAAGGAGTTGGACTTCTTAAATAAGAGTAAGGGAGTAGGATTTCCTAAAATGACATAGGGATGGACATTTTTGGAAACCACTGAATTCGGATTCAGGAAAATTTATTTTGACTTTAAAACGTGCAGAAATGGTTTCTGTGCACATTGGTGAAATCGTTTCATCAATCGGAGTCACGATGAATTTTATATTAATTTCTGAACGAGCGGGCTTTGCTTGTCGGGCCCCAGCTTATGACTAATGGGCCCTAAGGTGTTAGTGGCCTGCATTATAAATAAGTTATTTCAGTACAGAAATTACACGCGATAGGTCATAATTTTGAGACAGGATTTTCGAAACCCTAGCCCCTCTCAAAACGTTTTCGGCCGCCCCTCCCTTCCTCTGCCCGAGAAAATTCCGGTCTGTGATTTTGAATCGCAGTAAGGAATAACGAATCAAATTCGTGTATTCTCTTCGCAGAAAACTTCTGATAGATTTTCTAGTGCAATCTATCAGAGGGATTAAACCTCTGTTCGTGGACCTGATTGAAGGCGTTCATCGGTTCCAGGGAGAGACAACAAGAGCAGAATTGTTCTGTTGGTGTCCATTAATCTCGTTGCGAGATTTGAGGTAAAATTTATTTAATTGTTATTTAAATTTTACACACACAATAATTCAATCGTTGTATGGTTGATACCCACACCATGGAATCGTTCCATGAGAAAATTTTAAACTTCCGCTGCACCGGGTATCAATCGTAATTGGTCTGGGAACTCGCCAGTTTTCCAACAGTGTCTTGTGTTTAACAGGAATGATCCATTCACAGAATTCTGATAAAACTTGAACGAAAACTTGACCTTGTCCATCTTGGTGAGACAAACCCAAATACCCCATGCCCTTCTGGTTGAGATTTCATTTTTTCCAAAAGTGGACACCATTGGTATTTCTTCAGATATAGGATCCTTGATAAATCTTTGATTATTCATGTCAGGTCTCCTTAGCTTGATGAAATGAAAGGGTTCGTGTGATCCTTTTCCTGTTGGTTCTGGAGCTGCACTAAAGAAGTATAACTCGAGCACATCTCCTCTGGACAAATGATTATTATTTGCCCATGTTTCTTGGGCTACTTCATGAATCCATTTTGGTAGCTGTTATATTTCCTGGAAGCATGGTGAAGTTGTATAAACTGAGGCTAAAGCCCCAAATTTATACCATAGCTTTACATCCTTAGGATTGTCATTGTTTTTTAGCCAAACCCTTGGATATATTCCTACAATATGAACCCTGCAAGTGATCGGGTTGATTTTGCTTCTTGTACTTAATTTCTCTCATCTTTGTTGATAAACCTGAAATGGAGAAATGACAGCTGGATTAGTATCAATCTTAGATTTGAACTTGTCTGTGTTGGGCCTAAGATTGATCTCTTCCTCTTTGACCCCAGAGGCAGAGGGTTGACTTGATGAGTTATACTCATCAATTGCTGCTTTATCTAGATCATCAAAAGCTGATGATAGATTAGCACTTGTTTCTTGAGTATTAGAATCCTCAACATATTGTTTTACAACTGGTGGCTGTATTTCTTTTTCTTGTAAAACCAATGGTTTTAACATTTTTTGTTTATGAGAAACCAGTGGTTTTTCTATGGCACGCATAATTGGCCCTTGAATAGCAGCTCATAATTGAGTTTGAGCTTGCAGACATCCTGTGATTCGATTGGATACTTTGATCCGATCAGCTTCACTACAAGAAAAAAGGAAAACGACAACGCTTTTTCCGCGTTGTTATTGTCACGAAAAAGCGTTGTCGTAGCCAGTGTTTTGAAAGATCGCGGTCAAAGACAACGCGGAAAAAGCATTGTAGTTTTGAGCAAAGACAACGCATAAAAAGCGTTGTGGTATTTGAAAAAGACAACGCTTTTTCCGCGTTGTATTTTTTAGCAACGACAACGATTTTTATGCGTTGTCTTTGAGCGGACTTTTTACAATACAACCATTTACAACGCTTTTTCACAACGTTTTTAAAAGTTTGTGTTTTGCAAAGACAAAGCTAAACCACCTACGACAACGTTTAAAAAGCGTTGTCTTTTCTCAAATAAAAAAAAATAAATAAAATTTAATTCACAAATTTTCAATATTATAAATCACTCAATATTCAAAATTTTTGAAAGTTAAATCTAATATACAATATTTCAATATTATAAATCATTCAAATATAACAAATAATCGAATTCTTCATGTTCATCTCGGCCATGTGCGCTATGCTTTCTGCCTCAAACCGGAGTCGGCGATCAGACCAACTCTCAGAATGCTAAATCCATTTGGAGGAATGGGAATGTGCTGAACTATAGCAGCAAACAAGAATAAAATTTCAAATCCATGGTTATGAATGACACAATAAATCAAACATCAAAGAAGAAAAGTAAAATGGAAACAAATACATAATCTGCATACTGAAAATGTGCTCCTCATCATCCAAAAGCTCCAGCCCCGCATTATTTCAAGCATCCTTCTTTTCCAATTAATCACCTCTCAGGCTTGACGAACGTTTTGAGAGATAACTTTGTCTAATAGTTTGAACCTGAAACTGCAAGTCTCAGACTAGCATTCAACACAGAATACAATAAAACAGTAGTAGAGATAAAAAGTTTAGTAATGAAAAAATAATTATTCATAGCCACAGTAGGCTAAGGCTTAATTTCAACTTCTAAAAATGCATATTGAATCGTAATAGAAGAAATAATTATAGCATCCTTCCAAGATCATAATAAACTTTACATCGCGAAGCCTCCATTGCAAATTCTTTTAAAACCATCACATCACGAGCAGTCTCAACCGGAGCCTGAATTTCCATGAAAAGATCTTAAGACATAATTCAATAGCAGCAGAATTGATATAAATATGCCAATCTGGAAATCCCTTCATAGACTCATGCTTATAAATTTATGTTAGGTGACATGAATAAATGAAGGATTAACTTCAAAATCAAACCTCACGATGCAACTGGTTGAGAATATTTAGCATGCTCACAACCAGCTTTTGCATAATAAAACGATGAGAAAGAGTTAAATCTTTCACCATTTTCAGAACAACTTTGTTTGTTTTATATGCAGTTGGCTCCGATGTATAAGAACTAAGACACGAAAACCCAATCTTGAATAAATAGCAAATAGTGTAGATGTATCAAAAATTGAGAAGAGGCTTACATTGCGGAGATGGTGAATAACGAGAGAATGATAAGTGACAGAGCATAGGCAAATCGAGAATAGGCATAACGGTGCCGCCTGCAGTAGCAAACATACATAGAAACCAACAACAAGAAGAGTCCAAATCCAACAAACCATATTGTAGCAACAAGAAAAAGCTCCACCCAGTATAAAGAACAGACAACATCAAGAACAACTACCTCCAAAACGATAAATCATTGCATCAACAAATAAATTATCGTCTGAGAAGTAAACTGGAAAAATAATCAAGAACAGTACTCCATGTTTCGACCTAAATTAACACTGATAACAGAAGAACATGAAAACTAACAGATAAGAGATATATATTTGTACATACCTGGCAACTTTCTGGGTTTATGCAATGGAACAAATTTTGCACCAACGCTCTTCAATGTTCTACCAGCATTGAAATATAAGGTTGGAGTGACATGACCTCCAATACCCCCTCACACGCCCATCATATTCTTTGGTCTCAAGTGCTTTTGTAAGGATATCATCTTTTGTCCCTTCAATTTTCAGCACACCATCTCGTTTTTGTTGGATATAATCATCCTGTCATGCACATTAAAAGAATAATTACTAACACAATTGTCATTTCAACAAAATTGCTGAGTTTTTGAAATGTGAATTCACTTACAATATTTTCTACTCTTTGCGTCAAATCCCCCCCTCAAAGTCTCTTACTTTGTTGATTCGTCCTTTCTTCCACATAATAGCCTTGTTAATGTCATCATCGTCATATAATTCAGCTGCCTACAACAAGAAAGAGTTTACTCCAAGCTCATATTCACTTGATTACCGAGACTTTGACATCCATTCTTTGTCCATTTTTTGAGCAAGTAACACTATAAAGAATAAAATATATAATGTTATTCTGTAAATTTTTTGCCAGCAATTAGTTAATCTGTATAAAGTGGGTTCACTCACAATTAGTTCTGCGATAGGTAAAAGAAAGTATATGCTAATGTGTGCATTCCCAGTATGCCAGAAATTATATTTTTTTGTAATTAAATAGTATAGTACTCTTTAATACATCTTAAAGAGTTTTAGTATTTTCTGATTCTGATTTTATAAATATCATTGGCAATTTCAGGGAACGCACAACAAAAAATCCTTCTTCTATTTGACTAATAGAGCAGCATATTCATAGAAATAAAAAAAAAACAAATAATTGCATAGATTACTACAAATGCAGTAGTGTTCGAGGGTGCACACTACATTTCCCACTTGAAGATTAGATGATTTCTAAATAGTTTAATATTACATTAGTTAACAATTAAATTTTTTTCACGTTTAATTTATGTGTACACTTCATACTTTTATATATTTTATGAGAGTTTCTTTAGATACGTTATATACGACTAACGATCTACAATAAAATTATATCTCAAATAGAAAATATAAAACTAAAAAAAGAGAGTTGGGCAAAGAAATTGATCAATTATGAACAAAAAATTCAGGAAATTATAAATGGAAGAATCATATTTATTTAAAAATTAAATTTTGATCGGCATGCAATGAAATATGAAATTAAAATATATTAAATTAAATACAGATAAAAGCAAGATCGAGTCACAGTTTCAACATTATAAGAATTTTTTTCTTGAATAAAAAAAAATATTTATCAAATAAGACACCTTTTGTTTTTTAGTATGAGATATATAATAACATGATAAGAACAAGTGTATACAGCTGCTCACTGACAAATGTAATTGACAATATATAGTACCTATATTGGCTGGCAACTCAATTTTGTAAATCACTTCTTCATCATCTGAAGGGTCTTCCTCTTCCAAATGCTTCTCTTTCCGTACAATTGCTTTTTCCGTTGTCTGTTTTCACATCAATACAAACCAAAATCACAAAATCCATTATCTCATTGTCAAGAAAACACTGAACAAAAAATGAAGTCATGAACTGTATGCAAATAAACATTGCATTAGACATCGACACCTAAACAAGCAATCAACTGAAAATACAAATTTTCACGAGAAAATGTTGTTCACCCAGCAGTATTGTGAAAACCCAAAATTTCCTACATAGCCTTAAATATAGACCAATATTTTCCAAAATGAAGTACCGTTCCATGAACTATACCCACCACGTCATCGAGCTCAATCCCGAATTTGAAGCATAAATATTCAAACTCTTCCTTAGCTGTGATAATCAAAGATTAAAATTACGCAATAATCAGCTAAAAGAGTGGCCACATACATAAATCAGTCAATTCATAGAGAAGAATTGAGTTTCTTACTGTAAGTGCTCCACAATTATTAAAGAGTGGGTGCCGTTCAGCTCTGAAAACAAACAACCTGTATGCACTGGAATAAATCGAGGTTCTGTCAATCATTTGGAAATTAAACAAGATTACAATTTACAGCCTACACGTTTCTAACGAATTTGAGGACTGTTTCAATACAACTATCAAACAAAGCTAGCTACATTCGAAATTTGCACGGTTGTCAAACTTTACAGAAGCCATTATCATGCAAACTTTACAGAAGCCATAATCATGCTCGTCGCCGGAAATGCCAAGCACCCGACCTTACTGCCACTACTCGTCAATTACCTTTTATTTGTTTGCTCCTTTAATTATTTAGTTTTAATTTTATGTATATATATTTTTTCGATTATAATTCAACATGTCTACTTTATGCATATACAGGGTGACAACACAAAGATTAAGCTTGATGAGAAAAGCAACGTTGAAGAGGATTTTTCCTGTGTAATTAAGGCCTTACTTTATATTTATTTTGGGATATTATTAACAAAAGGGTATTTGTATTGTGTATTTTGAAGAATTCTGTTTCGTTAATTTTTTTTAATTTTATTTTTAACAGTTAATGGGAAGGAGGAATGTGGTGATAAAGATGAGGAGAGCTTAAAGAGAAGAATGGTAGCTGAAGCTCATCTGGACTACATTTACACAAATGTACTAATATTGTTGATACACGCACCACTTGACCTGATGAATTAATCCAGGAGCCCACACTTTTGAAGAAAATAAAATTAAAGATCTGGTGGGGTTCGAACATATTTATTTTTTCCAAAAGCTATCATTCAATTAGCTTTTTGAAAACTCAAACAAATACCAAAAACAGATAACCGAGTTAAAAAGAAAACACCCCTAAACGCAGATCTAAGAGAACAGATGACGTTGTGCAGCATGAAAAGCAAACAAAACCAGAACACAGAGTTAACAAATGGAAGAAAACTCGTTTTAAACAAAACAAAACAAAACTCAAATCTTCAAACATAAATCACACTTTACAGAGAATCAAACCCAAATCTAAGAGCACAAATGACATTGTACAGCGTGAGAAGCAAACAACAGGGAAACAAAACAGAAGAAGAAACTTACACCAAGATCGGAAGGTCGGCTAGTGAATCCTAAGCAAAACCCAAGGCACGCGTAGAACACAAATAGGAATTCAGAAAAATGCACAATACCGTATAACACAATTGAATCTAGTAAATCCAATGCAAGGCCAACAGTTACCTGCAACAGTGCTCAGTGAGTACAGTTTCAATCGATGAAAATTTTGGGATTCGGTGAAGTGTCTTCGATCGTGCGCTTAAACGAGAGAAGAGCAGATTAATTTCTCTGCAAAAATGTTGTCTGATAACCCCCAAGAAGCAAGAAATCTTGATTCTCCATCGCAGGCTCCAATGGCTGCAACAAACTCAAATGAGATTCTTCACGATAGCATTTGCGAGTAGATTTTTTGACTTTTCGAACAGCAAAAAGGAGATAAGCGCCTCTACCGAGATCGCGAATAGGGTTTGGGATATTTTAAGTTCATTCTTCAAAACGTCAGGTAATATTATTTAAGTTTTATATTTAAAAATAAATTAATTTATCTGCAACACTTTTTAAAAAGTGTTGTAGAATATATAAAAAAAGGCTAATAGACAACGCTTTTTGAAAGCGTTGTCTTTGACTTGAAAAAAACGTTTTTAGACAACACTTTTTGTAAAAAGCGTTGTCTTTGGTAAATAAAAAATATATAAAGACAACGCTTTTCACTAAAAGCGTTGTAATTTAATAAAAGACAACGCTTTTTAATTTTAGGTGTTGTGTTTAATCATATTTTTTGTAGTGCTTGTTGTAACCTGCCCGCCATATCGGCACTTATGACAAGCTGGTTGAACTCGGTTTGAAGCAACACAAGGTGTTCCCTGAGATGCCTTTGCATTTTCATGATAAAATCCATGTCACTGCCTTCCATCTCTTGTTAAGAAATCTGCAAGAATATTTTCATGAAATTTAATAATAACAATATCAAAAATATAATTTTGACATAATGTTTGCCATCTTAATAACCTAGCTTTCTCAGGTTTAGATTCAATCTTATTTCTTAGGAAAGCTTTTACCTGGGTGTTATCAACCTTCAAAGTGAATTTTTTAGCAAGTAAAAATAATGGACATTTTTAGAAAGCCCTTTTAACTGCATAAAATTCCTTCTCGTTGATATGCCATCTGATAGCCTCAGATTCTGAAAAAAATCACTAAAGTATCTGCATGGTATTTCTCCATCCGGAGTGATCTTAATAAGGACTGCTGCCCACCATTCATCACTGGCATCCGTAAATAACACCAGATCATCTTCATTTACGGGTATAGCCATTTTTGGGAGATTCTTACATATCTCCTTTAATTGGTTTACCTTTTTAGTATGGTCACCGGTCCACATAAACCTTGCATCCTTTTTTAACAAAGGACTGAACACCTTTCTGTACATTGCTAGGTTGTTTATGAACATCCATGCAAAATTAACTACTCCTAGAAAACTCTGAATTTGTTTTACATCTTTGAGTTTATCTGAAAAATTCTTTACCTTTTTTACAATATGAGGTTGTAGAATTATTCCAGATTCATCAATCTCAATACCAAGGAATTCAATTTTTCTTGTTGCTATGACTGCTTTTTTTTTCAGATAAAACCAGTCATTCTTGTTTGCAAATTTTAGAGAAAATCTCTAAATGTTAACATGTTAATCTATATTTTTTGATGCTATAAGAATATCATCAATATAAACAAACATGAAGTTAAAATAATATTTAAAAAAATTATCCATCTTTCTATGAAATATTTGGGGTGAATTAGCCAATCTCATAGGCATAAATTCCTAGATATAATGTCCTTCTGGTGTAGAGAAGACTGTGAATTTCTTACTGCCTTCTTCCATCCGAATCTGGTAAAATCCAAACTTACAATCAAATTTTGAGAACCATCTAGCATTTCGTACGCAGCTAATTAGATGTTCTCTACTGAGTATGAAGTACCCATCAAACTCCAGGATTTTATTAATTCCTTGGTAGTTAATAACTAACCTGGGTTTTCTTCTTTTTATTTCACCATGATTTCTGACCAGAAAACCTCGGCTGCTATATGGTGAAACTCCTTCTTTGATTAAACCAAGGTCCAAATGTTCCTTGATAATCATCCTCATATCCCTTTGATCTGTTATGTTCATCGGAATAGACTTATATCTAACGAATTCATACTCTTTGCCTTCTTTTAGAGTAAGGCTGACTTTGAGTTAATTTCTATCCATGCCAAAGGATGCTCATTATAACTTTCTTTGAGCCTTTTCTTGACATCTTTGAGGGATACCTTATTTTCTAAATCTATATCTATGTGGGTTAGAGTTACCTTGAGGAGCTCCATATCCTCTGTTTTGAGTTCTTGTTCTGTTGTTATCTTCAACATGATTTCTCCAAACCATCTTGAATCTTTAATCTTTGGGTGAAAAAAGTTGTCCTTTATCACCACGCTGGCTGCGGAACATTATCGACATTATCAGCTCCGATACCATTTTTTGAGCCATAGGGAAAATTTAATAAAAAATATTAATATAAGGGCAGTATAGGAAAATTTTAGTTTGGATGACATATCAGGAAAACTTTTCATTAAAAGAGGGACGTAATTGGGAATGAATAAAGTGTTAGTATATTTTTGAAAAAAGTTAGAAAACTTTAGGGACATATTCATTAATTATCCCGAATACTATAAGAAATAAACATGTATCAATCTATCTAAAATTTAAAAAAAATGAAACAAAAATCATCTCACAAAACTAAACCATAGATTTTTGGTATGAAATCAGTCGGTATATTAAGTACCACAACACCCACATATCTCATGGAATCATTCAATTCAAAAGGGTAAAACAAAAACTCATTTTTACTCGTGCAATTTCAAAGAAAAAACATAAATTTTGAGCCTAAAATTCGAACCTTCTCCTTATCGTCACATCTACACTGGTTTTTTTGTTCGATTTTCTGCACTATTTTCACTCAAAACTCCTTCTGCTTATTCGATTATTACCTTCAAATTCAACAAAAATCTAGTTCAAGAACGTGAATGCACACAGAGGGTAGAATTTGAAGTTGAAGTAGAGAAAAGAGAACGTTGGGAATGGAGATGATGAAGAAATATTATATTATTTATATGAATTGTCCCGCTTTTAATATAATAAAAAGGTAGTACTTAATTTCATGCTTTCATAATGAACATAACTTTTGTGAGAACATACAGGTATGTAATGCAACGTATAATTAAACCGATCCCATGAGTCGTTCTTTTCATTTTTGACATTAAAACTTGATTTTTTTTTTTTGCATTACAACTCTAAAAAAATACTTAAAACATCTTAAAATATCATAAAAATTAATTTAAAATTCAAAACGGCAAAAATATTTCGACCGGGCAGACCGGCTAGTGCAGGGGCATTTGTGTCGCCCCTTCGCTCGTGCATGCGCTGGGGCGCCCAAAGGATGGCGCCCAGCGCTGGTGCGATTTCCTGCGCAGGGCGCGACTCGTCCATTCTTGTTATTTTTCGGTCTTTTTCGATCCCTTTTCAAACCTACTCATCCACTCATTGAAACTTACGAACAAAAACATGAAAAACTTCAAAAACTTGAAAAAGATTCAACCAAAAACAATTATCTTCAAAAGATTTTCATAAAACTCTACATCCAAAATACCACACCAAAATATCTCATATTCAAACAACTTTTTCACCACATCTCAAAAATATTTAGACGAAACATACACTCGTTTAAACCTTGATTTCACATATGAAAAATTTTCAAAACTTGAAAGGATTCGATTAAAAACACCAAACCTTCAAAAGCTTTAAACTAAAAATACATACATCTAAATATACTCATTTTCAACATCTTTTCTCAAAAATATTTAACATATTTCTCAAAAATCTTTAACCAAAACATCAAGAACGATTCACGTTTCACAGTTCTATATCATGCTCATAAAAAAATCATAGAATCAATGCAATATACATAACTTACACATTAACATACATTTTTTCATATCAATATATATATATTCTTGATTGGTGGTTTCAAAAGCTTTAAAAAAAATTGTCTTTCTTCTTGGTAGGGAGTAATCGGTGTCTCAGGAACTTGATCTATCCTTGCCACGAACGGATCGTTGAACGATCTTTTCACCAAAACTCTACAGGTGCAACTTTTGAAAATTGGTGGAGAAGGGGAATGGGGTTGGCGACTAGGAGTGGAGAAGATTTCTCCACAACTGAACGTAACCCCTAATTAATAAATCTAACGGGCTGGACTAACCCATTAAATAAAAATACTTACTTTTAAACTTTCTCCCTCAAATATTTTAAAACTTGGCTATCAAGCCCAACTCTAAATAATTTTTACCAAAAACAAATTAACTTTAAACTTTAAATAAACAATCTTTTTTTTAACGAAATATGCATAATGACCATTTATTTTTTAAAATCCTTTAAACCTCGGTTGTAGGCTAGTCTCGATTCCTTCTTCACCAAAATTAAACTCATACTTTAAACACATTAAAGCTAACTTGCCACCATTAAACCTTAGGCAAATACATAACATCAATTTATTTAATACAATATTTGTTGAAAAAATGTGAATTAATTAAATGATATAGAGAAAGATCTTGTCCCACATTAAAAGAATTCCAATGTGTTTCCTTAACTAGTCCAATTTTGGATTATGAGATTGGGCCCAAATGTTTTGTAAAGGGGCAAGACGCTAGTCGATGCAACAAATACACACACGGGCGGCCGACGTGGAGCGGTGGGGTGGGGTCTTCTGATCCTATTATTCTCTTTACACAAAATTTAATTAAAATAATATTTTATTATTTTATTAAGTTGCACAACACCTCATGCGGGCGAAAAAAAGGAAAAAGGAAAATTTTTTGTTACGCTCGAGCGTATAAATTCGCGCTCGAGCGTGCCTGGCGATGGCCAGGCAGTAGATGGCAAAAATCTTCGCGCTCGAGCGCACCTGGCGTTGTTCCAGGTAGTAGACAATGAAACTTTGCGCGCTCGAGCGCAAGTTTCTGTGCTCGAGCGCTCCGTTTGTGTTTTCCGAGAAGGTGTGCCCCTTTTTTTGGGTTTTTTTCGCATTGGGTTGCATTTTTAGACTAAAGGACATGTTCCTTGGACATCAGTAATATAAATAAACTGATTATGTATGCACAAAGATAACGTATAACATATAACGTGATAAAAAGAAAAACAGGTTTCTGTTTCTGCAAATCCCCTCTCTTCTCAAAGAAAGTTGCTGCATATTTTTGTTCGCTGAAGTTCGAGCTATTTGTTGTGTTGCTATATATCGTTCGTAAGTCGTTGTATCTTAGAGACGAATTTTTCCAATGTTTAGCACTAATAACGGAAAATTTCGTCTTACGGATAGAGATCATCTCTCGCCTCGACTATCTTACCGTTGCTGCTGTTGCTATTGTTTAGATTTCGGAATACTTTGATTAACAATATTTAGTCAAATATTTGAACACTTAAAATCTCAACTTTGAAACTTAGAATCTCACACAAAATAAATAGCATGAAATCTTTTAAACACAATTTTTAAATCATGAATGCATCACATAAAACCATTTAATTAAACATAAATTTTTAAATCATAAATTAAATCATTTAATTTTTATTTTCAGTTAATGCTCATGAGTGGATTTATGGATTTTTTGGGCATTACAATGTCCTTGAGACCACAACCTCTTTGGCCTCTTGAAAGGTACGGCCTTATTAGTTGTTATGTAAAACTTTGAATCCTCATAGGTTTCTGGCTTATGACATTTTCCTACAAGATGATGAAAAGTGAAAGAAAGCCATATCATCATGGTTGAAATTGACTTGTTTTGTAATGTTGGGATGCTTTATAAGCTTTCAGATTTGTATTTCTATCAAAGTTCTTTTAATACTTTTCCATCGCTAAAAAATGCAAAGGAGGTGAGGCGCCTCCAAGAGGGAGTGGAGTCGGCAAGTAATAGCCATGTCGAAGCTATCAACCGGGCTAACAGTGAGGTGATACCCTCCTATCTCAATTAGAGCAGGGCATAAGAGACGCATGCCTACTTCATGCGGCGAGAGACGTCAATGGTTCAGAATGGTCATGTCGGATTATGTTGGCATAGGAGAGTACTAGCAAAATAATGTCTGATAAGATGTTTTGAGGGCTAATTATCATAACTTGTGTAGAAGAGATCCATGATTTTAGGTTTGGAGATCGCGTACCAATTGATTAAAATGATTATTGTACGTTGTATATAACTTTCGACAACAAAAATATATTAAGTATAAAAATTGGATAACTGAGAAAAAAAAAAAAAGGGGGTCGTTCTTGATTTGTGGGTAAGTTTTCTTTTTCCAAAGTTTTCTATTTGGTATTTTGGTGTAATTTTGGTGTGAGAAATATAGAGGGGAAATTATATAATACTTACAAACAAAAAATTCTTATATAGTAATAAGGCTATTAAAAATAAATAGTATGTTAGTTGTAAGATGGTTAGAAGTGACTCATATTTATAATTGAAATAATATTTTTAAAATAAAAAATAAATTTTTTTTGTGAGTCGAATTGGATTGAAGACCCGTCCCACAAAGTAGATCTGTGTGACGATTTCATTGAAATTTTTGTATACATTTCATTCCAATTGGATTTACATTTTGTTTAATCACCCACGATTTTTTTTTTTAATCAAAATTAGGTCTCTTGTGAGATGATCTCACAGATTTTTATCTGTGAGATATGTCAACCCTACTATATGTATAATAAAAAGTAATATTTTTGACATAACAAATAGTATTTTTTTATAGATAACCCAAATAAAAGACTAGTCTCATAAAATTGATCCGTGAGACCGTTTCACAAGTGTTTTTGTATTTCATTAATTAAGAAACCAATTATAATATTTTTAAAATTAATTTGAACACGAGTACATTTTTTTTTGAAGGTAACATATTAGATAATTCTAATCGTAATTTCAAATGTAATAACTAATGATATAGGCTATAGCGACAAAATCAGTCATCGACAAATTTTGAAGAGTGGAAAAGGATATGGAGTTTACAAGTTCCACCAAAATTCAAATCTCTAACTTGGCGAGCATGTCGTGATAGCCTTCCGAAGAGAACAAATCTATAGAGGAGAGGGATCGGTTGTTCTTCTTTATGTGTGATCTACCAAAAAGATATGGAAAGCACATGGCATACGTTTGTGTCTTGTCCTTTTGCTAAACACTGCTGGACAGCGGCAAATATGGCACATAATATCACAAAATGCACAGATGAAGATGAGAGTTTTGCTGAATGAGCCTTCAAAATTATAGTGACCCTGCATAGAATCACCTACTAACTGGAACCTATGACATGCATTAATCTTAATTAAAATATAAGCACTTAACAAAGTAAAACGTGCGAAAAAATAACCCATAATTTACATAATAAACTTAGTACAATAGCTCAAAGCTTAAACTTAGCAGTGATACAACCATATCAAAATGACTTAAAATAAAATTGTCTAGAATATTATATAGCTATATCGAATCCTTCTGTATAAAATGTCCACTGAAAGCTCCTGCTCCTAGTTCTGCCTCGAACTACCAGCTCCGTCCATCCTGCAACCTGTCCCATGGAATGAGGTGTCCAAGATTAATAACTAGGACGTGAGAGATTAACGCCCAGTACATAAACATGAGTAAACATATATATATGATGCATGAAATCGTGATGACGGGTAATAAGTCATCTGAAAGTCATGCTAATAACCGATGCCAATGAGTGATATGACCGCATGGATCAAACCTTTGGGTACAACCACACTCGTCTAGAACCCCCCACTATAACGGTAAATCCAGTTCTAGAATATCTCCTAGAAACCCCCCCCCCCTCCGCTATAACGGTACATCCCGCTCTAGTCTAAATACAGGTATATTAAAGGAATAGACTCAACGTATATGTGCACATAATATATGAATATGAAAAGCAGTAAACCATACATCATTCCACATAATAATGCCACAGAAATGCAACATATAAACATGTATACTCGCTGACAATCTCAGTCAATATGTACGTACCTCTAATCTAGTTTGAGTCTAGCAGGACCTAGGTTTCAAGCCTATATTCAAAAGTTCACCGTATCACTACACAAGTTCTAAGAGTCTTAACTAAGCTAGTAGATACTCCCAAAACTTAATAAGATTCAAAAGTTCACCGGACCATACCTTCGTCCGTAGTAATCCCTTTGGAGTCACTCTTTTTGGAGGACTATAACAACACTTTTTTTATTCCAGAACCTCTGTATAAACCGATAGGGCTCTCAAGTGTATACCTCACACTATATATAACTGAAGAAGGAAACTTAGGAATTCGATATGAAATTCTGAATCGAATGACCCCTATTTATAGGCCAAGATCGGGCCAAGTTCGGAGCCTCCATTCCGGGTTGGAGCGTTTGAAGTCTGCATGCTTGACACATGACGATCGAAGCATTCGAACTCGGGATCGGACTATCTGATCTGGTGACTCTTGGACACATTTCAAAACTCCTGTCTTAGTCATCGTGCATTGTTGGCTGAGGGATTTCGGAGCGTCCGATCCTAGATCGGAGCATCCTATCTTGCCTTCCCTCCGAAGTAATCAAGTCAACATCAGAGCTTCAGATCTTGCTGGGTTCGGATCGTCCAAACTGGGTTCGGACCATCCGATCAGGCTCAAACTTTAGAAGTCCAATTCTTACTTATAAAGCCCGATTAAGCCCTTAAATTGATTAAATACTAACCCTTAATCATGTTTATCATATTATTATCTTAAAATGTTTTCTGGGTTACTACATTCTCCCCACCTTTAGATATTTCCTCCGCGAAATAAACTCTAAAGTAATGTTCAAGATAATAATATGAAACATAACACCATGTTTTCTTACATCAGACTGTAATTATATTGATACATGGTAATCAATAATACAAAGGAAACAACTCAGGATATTCTTTTTGCATCCGACTTTCCGTCTCCCATGTTGCTTCTTCAAAGCCTTGACGCTGCCACTGTACCATCACAAGTGGTATAGTCTTATTTCGAAGCACTTTCTCCTTCCTGTCAAGGATACGGAGTGGTCGTTCAACATAAGACAGATCTGGTTCTAGCTGAACGTAAGTAGGCTGAATAATATGTGACTTATCAACTATATACTGTCGAAGTAACGACATGTAAAAAACATCGTGTATACTGAAAAGATATGGTGGTAACTCCAAACGATAAGCAACGTCTCCGATCTTTTCCAGTATATGGAAAGACCCAATATAACGAGGTGATAACTTGCATTTCAAACCAAATCTCATACCTTCCTGAAAGGTGATACTCGAAGGAATACATATTCACTAGACTCGAACTGAAGTGGCTTACGGTGAATATTAGCATAACTGGCTTGCTGATCTTGAGCAGCTTTGATCCTCCGCTTGATCAAATATACCTTGTCCACAATCTGCTGTACTAACTCAGGACCCTCCACCTGTCATTCTCCCACCTCATTCCAGAATAGTGGAGTACGACATCGTCGACCATATAATGCCTCGAAGGGTGCCATATCAATACTGCGATGATACCTGTTATTTTAGGCAAATTCGATCAAAGGTAGCTGATCCTGCCAAGTCAATCCAAAATCCATCGTCGAAGCACGCAACATATCTTCAAGTGTACGTATCATCCGTTTCGACTGGCCATCAGTCTTCGGATGATATGAAGTGCTCAAACTCATAGTGGTACCCAATTCCTGCCGAAAAATATCCCAGAAACGTGAGGTAAACACCGGATCTCTATCACTGACTATGCTCACCGGAATCCCATGTAATCGCACTATCTTCTGGATGTATAAGCGTGTCATGCGATCGTATTAATACTCCCTGTTGTAAGAAATGAAGTGTGCTGATTTTGTCAAACGGTCAACAATGACCCAGATAGCATCACACTGATATGAAGTCATAGGCAAGTGGGTGACAAAATCCATAGTCAATGCTTCCACTTCCATTCAGGAATCTCAAGATTCTGCAGCAAACCACCTGGTCGTCGGTGTTTAGCCTTGACTTGTTGACAAACAAGACATCTAGAAACAAATTATATACAATCCGCTTCATCCCTTTCCACCAAAATTTAGTTCGCAAGTCCTTATGAATATTCATGCTTCCAGGATGAACTGACAGTCGACTCCTGTGAGCTTGAGATAGAATATCATTCCTGAGCTCCGCATCATCAGGTACAATCACTCGATTCGATAAACATAATAAACCATTTGACTTATAATGTAATCCAATTGTATTAACTCCATTGTCTAGACGTGCCAAATGCTGAGTCTTAACATCAGATATCTGAGCTTTTATGATCCAAGAGTACAATGTTGGCTCAGATAGAACAGTATACAAACGAATTCCATTTCTTGATTTCTTGTGCTTGAGTGTGAAACTCAGTGAACATCATTTCTGAATCATATGAGATAAATCACTAGTATGAAGTGCAGAAAGTCTTACCTGCCTCCTCTAGGCATCAGCAGTAAGGTTGGCAGAACCTGGATGATACTAAATCTCACAGTCATAATCTTGCAATAAGTCCATCCAGCATATCTGTCTCATATTCAACTCCATCTGAGTGAATAAATATTTCAGACTCTTGTGATCCGTGAATATCTGAAACTTCTCGCCATATAGATAATGTCTCCGAATCTTGAGCGCAAATACAATGGCGGCCAACTCGAGATCATGCACTGGATAATTCGTCTCATGTGTTTTCAACTGCCGAGAAGCATAAGCAATAACATGTCCATGCTATGTCAAAACACATCCTATCCCCTGACCAGATGCATCAGTGTAGACAATATAACCTCCTGATCCAGAAGGTAGAGCTAGCACACGTGCAGTAGTAAGACATCTACGCAGCTCGCGAAATGACCCTCACATTCTGAGGACCATGTGAAGGCAACATCTTTCCGTGTAAGCTGTGTCAAAATCCTGGCCAATTGTGCAAAATTCTCGATGAACCGACGGTAATAACCAGCTAGACCCAAGAAATTTCGAATCTCAGCAACCGTCGTTGGACGAGACCAGTTCAACACTGCCTCGATCTTGCTTGGATCCACAGATATTCCTTCACTATAAATTACATGATCGAGAAACACTACCCGATCAAGCCAAAACTCGCACTTGCTCAATTTTGCATACAGCTGCTTCTCCCGTAATGTCTGTAAAACAATCCTCAGATGTTGTGAATGCTCATTCATTTCGTGAGAATAGACAAGAATATCATCAATAAAGACGATGACAAATCTATCCAGATATTCTTGAAATACTTGATTCATCAGATTCATAAAGACTGCCGGTGCATTTTTCAAACCGAATGACATCACCAGAAATTCATAATGCCCGTATCTGGTTCTGAATGCAGTCGTAGCAATATCTGAGTCTCGTATCCGCATATGGTGGTATCCTGATCTCATATCTATCTTGGAATAAACAGAAGTACCCTGTAATTGATCGAACAGATCATCAATTCGTGGCAACAGATACTTATTCTTTATGGTGACACAGTTCAGCTGTCTGTAATCAATACACAACCAAATCTATCCATCCTTCTTCTTGACAAAAAAAACAGGTGCTCCCCACGAAGAAACACTCAGACGAATATATCCCTTATCAAGCAGATCCTGCAATTTTTGTTTCAATTCCATAATCTCTGACGGTCTGGATATAGGTGTTGTTCCTTGTTCTAGATCAATACCAAATTCAACCTCTCGAACCGGAGAAAAACCAAGAATCTTACCAGGTAATACATCAGGAAACTCGCTGACCACGGGTAACAGATCAATACTCAGACTACTCGTGGATGATGAGTGCATTTTGTATGAATTATTTTTATGTCTATTTTGTGTGTACTCATATTGTTTTATGTGTGTTTTTATGTGATTTATTTCTTATATGTGCATTTAACTCTCTGGGTTAATTTTGTAGGAAAATGGATTTATGAAGAATGAATTACAAAGCAGCCATGATTCAAAAACATATTTTATTTTAGAGAGATCTAAATCCGATCTGCACCGTTCAAAATAAATTTCAATTTTAAGTTGATGTCCAAATTTCAAGTCGATCCGATGGCTAGAACTCAAGATATGAATTTTTCAAAATTATTGCGCGCAGTAGAAAATTGAGCTCGCTCGAGCGAGCGAGACAGACCAAAATTCCTTCGGAGCAGAAAGTTGCTCGCTCGAGCGAGCGGAGCGTACAAAATTTATATTTTTGGAAACTCTTGCTCGGGAAGGATACTATCTTTTGAAGACCCTTGGACATATAAATACGAATCTATTCATCAGATTAAGGGTTCCGAACGCAAACAACACAAGGGAGGCGGCTTCAAAGCTTGGAAGAAGATTTCTACACTTTTTCTTCTTCTATTCTTCTTTATTTTTATTTATTGAATTATAATTTTAATTATTGAGTAGTTTGTTTTCAACCAAGACGTCGTGATTGAGCCGAACAAATTCATGTAGAAAACTTGGATGTTTGTTTGGGATTTTTCAGACTTGATTTTGTTTTATTGAATATCAGATTTATATTTGCCTTGTGAATAGCCTGATCAAATGTTTGCTTGCATGTTAATCGATTCCAAGTCGACATAGGAGGTATTGATTTTGATCACTTTGATAATCAACATATTATAAAACCGACTAGAAATAGAATTCGGTTTCAGTGTGCGGTTTGGGTGTAAACTGAATTTTCACAAATATTTAATGCATTCAAATTTGATTAGATTTACGAAAAATTAATCCGTCAATATTTGAGTAGGTCTGATTGTTCTAAAAATAGACCTTTGAACAAGTTAAGAGAATTCCCATAATATAAGATTAAATCTGAGTCCTGAATCGGCTACATGTTACATGATTTGTTCGGTACCTAAGTGTGTCTTGGTTGTCTCGTTTTAATTAAATTTTCTTTTCAACTATTTTAATTCTTATTTCTTAAGCAGTTTTTATTATAAATTCTTATTTTATTTAAATCAAGTTTTTTTTTTATGATTTTGTCTGTTGGAAAACTGGCATTCAGATCAATCACGATTGATACCCGGTGCAGCGGAAGTTTAAAAATTTTATTATGAAACAATTCCATAGTGTGGGTATCAACCGTTTAACGATTAAAATATTTGTGTGTGTAAAATTAAATAACTATTATTAAATTTTACCTTCAATCTCGAAGCGAGATTATTGGACACCACACAGATTTCTCTGCGCTTCTTGTATCTCCCTGGAACTGATGAACAAGCTTTCCTTCAATCAGGTCCACGAATGGAGGTTTAATCCCTCTGATAGATTGCACTAGAAAATCTATCAGAAGTTTTCTACGAAGAGAATAAACGAATTTGATTCGCTATTCCAGACTGCAATTCAAAATCACAGACCGGAATTTCTCACGCAGAGAAGGGAGGGGGCGGCCGAATTCCTTTTAGAGAGAGCTAGGGTTTTCGATTTTCTGTCTCTCAAATTATGACCAGCTGTGTGTAATTTCTGTACTGCAATAACTTATTTATAATGCAGGCCACTAACACCTTAGGGCCCATTAGTCATAAGTTGAGGCCCGACAAGCAAAGCCCGCACGTTCAGAAATTAATATAAAATTCATCGTGACTCCGATTGATAAACCGATTTTACCAATGTGCACAGAAACCATTTCTGCACATTTTAAAGTCAAGATAAATTTTCCTGAATCCGAATTCAGTGGTTTCCAAAAATGTCCATCCCTATGTCATTTTAGAAAATCCTACTCCCTTACTCTTATTTAAGAAGTCCAACTTCTTTATTCATTAAATTTAACTCTTTAAATTTAACTATCTCAACGGGGATTAAAACTCCATTACACTGTGTGACCCTCAATGGTTCAGGGATACAGCTAGCCGTGGGCTCACAACTCCTTGTGACTCGGAACAACGATTTCCGACTTGCCCAACGAATCATGGTAAAGCGCCTAGCAACATCGCCCCATGATTCCCTAGGTATCACTGATAGTGCCTACAAGAACCAGTAGATTTTGGTTAGCGTACAGTACGGTCCCTTCATCCATATATCCCGATCGAATCAACAACTATTGGTATATCGAGAGTCGCTCAAGATTCGATAACTATGCAATACATCTTGAAGATCAAATTAGTGACATCGCATGTGCTACTAAGAAACCATTTCTTAAATCACATCAAGTACTCTGGCCAGAGATTCGTCACACTAATATCTCCTCAGATCGCATAGGATATCCACACTCGCAAGTATGTGGTGAATCCTTGACAACAATGCATCGACTCCTATATGTGTTGTAACTGTACCCAATCCCGACACCTGATGACCCCCATAGAGTCGGTAAACGAGTCAAAGCACAGTACTAGCATATAGAGTCTCCATGATGTTTCAAGTAGTAAGGACTAATGGTGTACAACCAAAACCGCGGACTTTATCCACTCGATAAGTGATAACCACTTGGAAAGTCCGGATAGGGTAGTTCGATTATTCATCCTATGAATATCCATTTGCATGCTTCGAACATCTCCATGTTCCCTACCAATGAAACGTGGTACTCCGCATCGCAAATGCTAGTCTCAAACTCGAGCGATCCTTATCCTTATTATCGGACGGCTCAATCGACTAGGAACAGTTTAGAATATACAGTGACTATAAGATGTATTTCATGATAGACATCCCCATGTTCTACCACATCTTACATACACTATAGTATATTCAAGGTCTTTATCAAAACAACAATAGTATATCATAATATAACAATATGAAGAAAGATAAAGTCATTGCCATTAAAAAATGTAAATTATATTAAACAAAAGATTGTTTATACAAAGAGTCATCAAAGCCCATAGCCACAAGTTGGCTCACTGGGCACCCACTCTTTCAATCTCCCACTTGCCCTATAGCCAACTAGTCATACTACGTAGACCCATTGCTTCGCGATGTTTGTCAAACAATGGTCCTGGCAAGGGCTTAGTAAGCGGATCAGCGATATTGTCTGCAGAGGCCACTCGTTCGACAGTGATGTCTCCTCTTTCCACAATCTCCCGGATGATGTGGTATTTCCTCAGTACGTGTTTGGATCTTTGATGAGACCTTGGTTCCTTTGCTTGAGCAACGGCACCCGTGTTGTCACAGTACACCGGGACTGGACCAACAAATTCAGGAATGACGCCCAACTCTTGGACGAACTTCCTCATCCAAACGGCCTCTTTAGCAGCAGCTGATGCTGCAATGTATTCAGCCTCAGTGGTGGAATCCGCTGTGGTGTCCTGCTTGGAACTCTTCCAAGAGACAGCACCGCCATTGAGCATGAACACAAATCCAGAGGTTGACTTCGAGTCATCCACGTCACTTTGGAAGCTAGAGTCGGTATAGCCTTCCAATTTCAGATCTCGTCCTCCATATACCATGAACATATTCTTAGTCCTTCGCAAGTACTTAAGAATGTCCTTCACGGCTTTCCAATGCATTTGACCAGGATTAGCCTGATATCTGCTCGTGACACTCAGAGCAAATGCTACATCCGGTCTGGTAGATATCATCCCATACATGATACTACCTATAGCTGACGCATATGGTACATGGGTCATATTCTCTATCTCTGCATCAGTCTTGGGACACATAGACTTGGATAAAGAAACTCCATGACACATGGGTAGATGTCCTCTCTTGGACCCATCCATTGAAAACCGTTTCAATATGGTGTCGATGTAGGTTGATTGAGTGAGTCCTATCATTCTCTTAGATCTATCTCTATAGATCTGTATCCCAAGAATGTAGGATGCCTCACCCAAATCCTTCATCGAGAATCTACCTGATAACCATATCTTTGTTGACTGCAACATCCCTACATCATTCCCAATGAGTAGGATGTCATCTACATAAAGTACTAAGAATGTCACAGCATCCTTAACTACTTTCTTGTACACGCACGGTTCCTCCGGGTTCTTGATGAAACCAAAATCTTTTATTGTTTCATCAAATTTCTGGTTCCAACTTCTTGATGCTTGTTTTAGACCATAAATTGATCTCTGAAGCTTGCATACCTTATGCTCGCTTCCCATGGATATGAACCCCTCAGGCTGCTTCATATAGATTTCTTCCTTAATGTCTCCATTAAGAAAAGCAGTCTTCACATCCATTTGCCATATCTCATAGTCATACCATGCAGCTATGGCAATAAGGATTCTTATGGACTTGAACATTGCAACTGGTGAAAAAGTTTCATCATAGTCAACTCCTTGTCTTTGAGTGTAACCTTTCGCCACCAATCGCGCCTTGTAGGTCAATACCTTACCATCAGGCCCAAGCTTTCTCTTGTAGATCCATTTACACCCTATTGGAACAATTCCATCAGGAGGATCTACTAAAGACCAAACTTGGTTTGTATGCATTGAATCCAATTCAGACTGCATAGCTTCAAGCCATAAATTTGAATCCGCATCAGAAATTGCTTCCTTGAAGTTTCTTGGATCACATCCAATGTCGGGTTCATCTTGATCCCCTTCAAGAAGAAGACCATATCGAACAGGAGGTCTAGAAGTCCTCTCGGATCTTCTAGGTTCAGGCGTGTCCAGCAATGGTTCCTGAGGTGTAGGATCGTTATTTTGTATTTCGGATTCTTCTCGAACTTCTTTGAGTTCCATCATCTCGCCTTTCTTATCCAATAAGAACTCCTTCTCCAAGAAGGTGGCATTCCTAGAAACAAACACCTTTGTTTCAGCAGGATAATAGAAATAATATCCGATTGAATTCTTCGGATACCCCACAAAATAACATAATCTGGATCGACTATCCAACTTATCTCCCACTGTCTGCTTCACGTAAGCAGGACATCCCCAAATCCTTAAGTACGAATACTTAGGAGCTTTGCCATTCCATAACTCGTATGGTGTTTTGTTCACTGCTTTAGTGTGGACGTTGTTCAACAACAATACTGCCGTTTCAAGCGCATAGCCCCAAAACGAAGGTGGAAGCTCAGTGAAGCTCATCATGGATCGAACCATGTCCAACAAAGTTCGATTACAACGCCCCGATACACCATTCAGCTGTGGTGTCATAGGAGGAGTCCACTGAGAGAGAATCCCATTCTCTTTCAGATAGTCCAAAAACTCGGTACTCAAGTATTCTCCACCTCGATCCGATCTAAGTGCTTTAATACTTTTACCTAGCTTGTTTTCTACTTCAGCCTTGAATTCTTTGAACTTTTCAAATGCTTCAGACTTATATTTCATTAAATATAAATACCCATACCTTGAATAATCATCAGTAAAGGTAATGAAGTAGGTGTGGCCATATTGAGTCCCAACTCTAAATGGACCACAAACATCTGTATGGATCAAATCCAACAGATTTTGACTACGCTCAGGTTTCCCCTTAAAAGGAGATTTAGTCATTTTTCCTTTTAGGCAGGATTCACAAGTAGGTAGAGAGTTAATATCAGACATATCAAACATGCCCTCTCCCACTAGCTTGTTCATCCTCCTTGAGGAAATATGACCTAGCCTAGCGTGCCAAAGGTTTGCCGGGTTTTGGCTATCGATTTTCCTTTTGTTTGTTGTCGCCGGTTTATCAACATAATTTATTGGAACGTCTTTTAGTTTTAAGTTGTATAGATCGTTTTCAAGTTGTCCATTTCCAATCAAACATTCATTCTTGTAAATATTGCAAATCCCATTCACAAAATTGCAAGAATAACCATCTCTATCTAGCATAGAAACAGAAATAATGTTTTTAATTAAATCCGGAACAAATAAAACATCTCTTAAAAATAACTTAAAACCGTTCTGCAAAATTAAACAAACATCTCCAATGGCTGTAGCTTCAACTCTGGAACCATTCCCGAGCCTCAGCTGGGTCTCACCCATTCTAAGCCTGCGACTTCTTGTCATCACCTGCAAATCATTGCAAATGTGAGATCCACATCCGGTATCCAATACCCAAGAAGTAGTATTAAGTGAAATGTTTATTTCAATATAGAACATACCCTTTGCAGTTCCCAACTGCTCTAGATATTCCTTGCAGTTGCGCTTCCAATGACCGGGCTTCTTGCAGTAATGGCAAACATCCTTGGATTTTCCATTGTTTGAAGCCTTTGTCTTGTGCTTCTTCTCGGGTTCGACTTTCTTGGGTGGGGCAGAACGTTTCTTACCCTTCGTACTTGGCCCCTTCTTAGCAGAAGATGAGGAGCCCACCAAGAAAGCTGGTTTATCCTTCTTTAGTGTGGATTCATATGTCACAAGCATATTGACCATCTCTTCAAGGGTGGCCTCTATCTTGTTCATACTAAAATTTACCACAAATCCGTCAAACGAAGAAGGAAGAGACAGAAGCAGTAAATCCACGTTGAGTTCATGCTCCAACACCAAATCAAGAGTTGCTAACTTCTGTATGAACCAAATCACTCGTACCCCATGATCACGGACCGAAGTCCCTTCACGCATGCGACACGTCATTAGCTCCTTAACAGTAGCGAACCTTTCAGCCCTCGATTGAGCCCCAAAAAGTTCCTTGAGTTGAGCGTGAATGTCAGCAGCATTCACGGTGTCCTCAAATCGCCTCTGGAGTTCATCAGACATCGAGGCTTGCATATAGCATTTGGTCTTGATGTCATGGTCCCACCATGCATCAAGTTTGGCCAATTCCTCCGGACTTACGTCAGCTGGTGCTTCCTTCGGAGGTGATTTCTCTAACACGTAGAGCATCTTCTCCGAAGTCAAGACAATCTTCAACTTCCGGAACCATTCCGTATAGTTTGCGCCAGTCAACTTGTTTTGTTCGAGGATCGAGAATAATGGATTACGCGAATTCATTGTATGAAATACTGAAAAGAAAAACAGACATATATCAATGATTGTTTAAGCAATTTACTAAGACATAAAATAGGCGAATTTAATTTTATGAATCTCACTCCCACTATTTTAACGATTTCACTACCCTCTAGTGAAAACGGGAAACTTTTTCCTTAGTGAGAACATGGAGTCCAATTGACAAACTTATGGTCCCGAATAATATCAGCCAACCATAATTCTCAAAAGGTAGAGCCCAATTGCTTCCAAAGCAACCCCCATGTCTTTACCTCATGTCCAATAAGGGCCCAATAATATGACGCCGTTTATAGTGACATGTCAAGATGACCCATCAATATTAAGTTGTGATGGACGGTCGCCATATGGATCCCCCAATAATATGAGCCGATCCCATGGGAGTTCCACCCAACTTACAACATGTGTCGATCCAATGTACAGCTTTCCGACGAACGGGCCCCCCAATAATATGAGCCGGACCGTATCCGCGGGTAGCATCTCATACATTGACCGTTGATGGAAGGTAGGAATATTTAAACAAATTTAAATTTTCTTTATTTATCTTGATATCAATTTTAAATCATATTTAAAATGAGGGATTTTTAATTATAAAAATTTGTCTCATCAATTTCAAATTATTGCATGCTTGCCGGATTCACGCAATTATGTCTAAAACATGCATACAATCATAATATCATATATTATATATAGGATGATCGATTCCATTTCTAATTGACTCGTCGTTGCCAATCACGAGTCTTAGTCCAATCCTAAGTAATATGCAGTATGCAATGCAATCCTATTACATTAGCTTCCAATTTACATTTCTTCGTCTTTATTGTCTGCTGGGCCCACCATCTTCAAATCTTGATCTCCCACTAAATCTAATGTATTTACAATAAATAGCAATGACAAGTAGGGGATACATTTTAGGGGTGGGAACGGGCCATAAACCAAGCCCACTTTTATTACATATGACATTCATATTGGGCCATAAACCAGGCCCATTAATAAAACCAACAACAATAAAACAAATGTAAATTCCTAACATACACCTACAAAATTGGTCATGACAATCGATCATCCTTATCCAATAACATTTAATTCAAAATTAATTCATTGGATATCATGCATATGGCAATTTAAATTTAAACAGGATAAAATCATATTTTATATATAAAATCATATTTTACATATAAAATCATATTTTACCTTTTATTAAATAAAATCATATTTTATCTACATAATCTAATTTTATAGATAAAATCATATTTTACTTAATATATACATAAGATCAAATCTTATCATCAATTGTACCAAAAATAATTGATTTCAAAATTCAATTTAAGGATAAAATATTAAAATTTTCCAAAAATTCAAATTTATCCAAAAATCAATTTTAAAATTTTCGGACTCGAACAATTCGATCCGATGCCTCGTGAACCAATCAAAAACAATATTTGACCGGACCAAAAATAAAATTTTAACACATTAAAATTAATTTAAATAAAAAAAAAATAATTTTTCCCGCGGGCCGCCCCGGACACTCCCGGGCCGGCCCGCACCCGTGGGCGCGGGCCGGGGCAGCCCGGCTGCCCCTTTAGGGCAGCGACAATCGCTGCCCTAGCGGCGCCTGGCGCCGCCCCTGGGCGGCGCCGTGCGCTGCCCTGCGCTGCGCTGCGCTGGGCAGCGCCGAGCGCTGCCCTGGCGGCGCTGAGCGCCGCCCCTGGGCGGCAACGTGCGCCGCCGTGGGCGGCGCTGTGCGCCCCCTTTGGGCGGCGCCGTGCGCCGCCCGGGGCAGCGACCGTCGCTGCCCCACCGGGCAGCGATCCAATCGCTGCCCGGGTTTTGCCCGAAAAAAAAAAATTTTTTTTTTTATTTAAAATATTTATTTTGTTTTAAAAAAAACCAAGACTCAAAAATTTTGTACAATCGATTAATTTAATCGTTTGATCTGAGCAACCTGGCTCTGATACCACTGTTGGAAAACTGGCGTTCAGATCAATCACGATTGATACCCGGTGCAGCGGAAGTTTAAAAATTTTATTATGGAACAATTCCATAGTGTGGGTATCAACCGTTTAACGATTAAAATATTTGTGTGTGTAAAATTAAATAACTATTATTAAATTTTACCTTCAATCTCGAAGCGAGATTATTGGACACCACACAGATTTCTCTGCGCTTCTTGTATCTCCCTGGAACTGATGAACAAGCTTTCCTTCAATCAGGTCCACGAATGGAGGTTTAATCCCTCTGATAGATTGCACTAGAAAATCTATCAGAAGTTTTCTACGAAGAGAATAAACGAATTTGATTCGCTATTCCAGACTGCAATTCAAAATCACAGACCGGAATTTCTCACGCAGAGAAGGGAGGGGGCGGCCGAATTCCTTTTAGAGAGAGCTAGGGTTTTCGATTTTCTGTCTCTCAAATTATGACCAGCTGTGTGTAATTTCTGTACTGCAATAACTTATTTATAATGCAGGCCACTAACACCTTAGGGCCCATTAGTCATAAGTTGAGGCCCGACAAGCAAAGCCCGTACGTTCAGAAATTAATATAAAATTCATCGTGACTCCGATTGATAAACCGATTTTACCAATGTGCACAGAAACCATTTCTGCACATTTTAAAGTCAAGATAAATTTTTCTGAATCCGAATTCAGTGGTTTCCAAAAATGTCCATCCCTATGTCATTTTAGGAAATCCTACTCCCTTACTCTTATTTAAGAAGTCCAACTTCTTTATTCATTAAATTTAACTCTTTAAATTTAACTATCTCAACGGGGATTAAAACTCCATTACACTGTGTGACCCTCAATGGTTCAGGGATACAGCTAGCCGTGGGCTCACAACTCCTTGTGACTCGGAACAACGATTTCCGACTTGCCCAACGAATCATGGTAAAGCGCCTAGCAACATCGCCCCATGATTCCCTAGGTATCACTGATAGTGCCTACAAGAACCAGTAGATTTTGGTTAGCGTACAGTACGGTCCCTTCATCCATATATCCCGATCGAATCAACAACCATTGGTATATCGAGAGTCGCTCAAGATTCGATAACTATGCAATACATCTTGAAGATCAAATTAGTGACATCGCATGTGCTACTAAGAAACCATTTCTTAAATCACATCAAGTACTCTGGCCAGAGATTCGTCACACTAATATCTCCTCAGATCGCATAGGATATCCACACTCGCAAGTATGTGGTGAATCCTTGACAACAATGCATCGACTCCTATATGTGTTGTAACTGTACCCAATCCCGACACCTGATGACCCCCATAGAGTCGGTAAACGAGTCAAAGCACAGTACTAGCATATAGAGTCTCCATGATGTTTCAAGTAGTAAGGACTAATGGTGTACAACCAAAACCGCGGACTTTATCCACTCGATAAGTGATAACCACTTGGAAAGTCCGGATAGGGTAGTTCGATTATTCATCCTATGAATATCCATTTGCATGCTTCGAACATCTCCATGTTCCCTACCAATGAAACGTGGTACTCCGCATCGCAAATGCTAGTCTCAAACTCGAGCGATCCTTATCCTTATTATCGGACGGCTCAATCGACTAGGAACAGTTTAGAATATACAGTGACTATAAGATGTATTTCATGATAGACATCCCCATGTTCTACCACATCTTACATACACTATAGTATATTCAAGGTCTTTATCAAAACAACAATAGTATATCATAATATAACAATATGAAGAAAGATAAAGTCATTGCCATTAAAAAATGTAAATTATATTAAACAAAAGATTGTTTATACAAAGAGTCATCAAAGCCCATAGCCACAAGTTGGCTCACTGGGCACCCACTCTTTCATTGTCTAGATTAAGCTAAATAATTAATTCTTGAGAATTGACTGCAGTCCCTCTTGGATTGATACTTGGACTATCAGTCCACTTTACTATTACTTGACCTGGTACGCTTGCCAGTAGATTCATATCACACCAATTTAGCCGATCAAGTTTTTGGTGCCGTTGTTGGGGACTATTTAGTTAATATTAGGATAGATTATTGGCTTGAGACTAGATATTTTATTATTGTTAGTTATTTATTATTTATTATTAATTTTGTTGTTTCTTACTTGTGATGTACTTGGAGATGGATCATCGACAGATGTTCACAAGGTTTGTCCAACAATACTCAAAGCCTTTCTATGATGCTTGGGGGAGATTCAATGATTTGGCGAACAGATTTCGATGCCATGATTTTCAAACTACACTCTAGTTCAAATTTTTTATGGTGGTTTGGATGACCTAACAAGACATTGGGTAGATTATGGAGCTTTGGCCACTGACAATCACTTGTTCAACAGAGATTACGATAGTGCGATGCACTTGTCAAATGATATGGCAGATTTCGACTGCCATTGGCATTGTGATCCTTCACTGCAGGGTTGGAGACACCAATATCCTCCACAATTCAACTCCACAAATCAAGAAGAGTGTATAGGGCATTTTGAGGATCATGTGGCTCAGTTGGAGAACACGGTGCGATGGCAGACAGAGACAAATCAGTTCTTAGAAAGCCGCATTAAGTCTTTGAGTCTTTTGGATGAACAGATTGCGTGTAAGGCCCAAGATGATTTAATTTAATCCAGGATTATTTAATGTAATCCGATATTACTTAATTTTAATCCGAGTATATTTAATTTGGGAATATTTAGAGTTTCGATTTAAATTCTAATATTCTTAAATTATTTAGGATTGAAATTGAATTAAAATAAGGGTCAAGGACCAAATTGCAAATATTTAATAATTGAGGGGATAAACTGCAATTATAATTTAAGTTATCAGATTTTTATTAGATTATCAGCATGTTACGTGACTATGTAATATAAAATTCAGAAAATAGAGCAGAGAAGCCGAGATCTTCTTAATTCCTTTGAATTTCCGATTTTCAAAACCCCGTAACTTTTGATTCGATCATCTGATTTCGATTCCGAAATGTGTTCTGGAATCCTTGCGACGAAGGCTTCGATTTGATGTAAGTCTTGATTTATTTCGGCATGTTTTGAAGATATAAATCTGGAAGAGATCAAAAATTGATGTTTTATATGTGTTCTTCGACATTTATACATTTCGATATCGAAACCGGACCGAAGAGTATATGTTAT
The DNA here is from genome assembly GCF_033568475.1 of Henckelia pumila. Lineage (NCBI taxonomy): Eukaryota > Viridiplantae > Streptophyta > Magnoliopsida > Lamiales > Gesneriaceae > Henckelia > Henckelia pumila. The sequence continues at coordinate 29,350,949 of NC_133121.1, read as the reverse complement.
TTGCACTTAATCATGATTTCCAGCTTATATCGGTGCCAATAACTGCTGGTATGAAGATTATGCTGATTTTTTGTTGATGAATCAAGTATTTTATAGTTAGATATGATTTCAATATGTCGTCGGTTACCAATTTTCAATCGCTACGCCGTTGATTCGTGTTTTGAAACTATTGTGATAGCCGAGGATTGGGCCGAGATTTTCTTTGAGATGTTATTGATGTTGTAGCAATTATATTCTTCCATTTCAGACTAGTTTTGAAGGCTAACGACTCAAGAACGCTAAATTCGAACCGAGGAAGAATAAGTCGAGGTTTGAAGTGATTTGATTGTGAAGATTGAATGAAGTTTTGGTCGATGAAATTGAATAGAGTTTGATCTACTTCTTCTTATTGTTATGTTTCAGATTTGAAGCCTAGAGAATCAACAAGAATGAGAAAGGTATAAGACGACATCGCGAGTCAGGGATTTGAAACTCGAGAATGAAACTTCTTGAGTTGTCCCGCCAAAATCACATACTTGTTTATTGTTTTGATTTGATTTTGATGTTATCGATCCATCTCAGGTAGTGGATCTTTGAGTTTGAGTCGACATGATTACGATATGATATGCTATTGAATTGATTCTATGCCAAGGTCTGAGGTGACCTTATTTTCTAGTCCAGAATGACTACGATAGATGGATATCCATGTCAAGATCGTTTACAAATCTTGATGGCAACGATGTTTTAAGAATCAATTCTTAATTGATATATGCGTTTGTTACTCTATTATTGAGTCGTTTATGAGTAGAGTTGATATGATTTATTTAACGCTTTATATGTCGATTATACTGGGAATGATTTTTCACCGGAGTTTATCCGGCTGTTGTCTTGTTTTGTATGTGTGCATGATAACAGATGGGACAGGAGCTGGCCAAAGTCGACGTCGGTAGCTCACGAGAGAAGATTAGACGTGGACTCGGGTTGTAGAAGTCGAATCGATGTACTTGAAAGTTGTTTTTTATGTTAGAAAACATATGAATGTGGTTCTTGAAGAACTTAGCGAACATTGTTTATAGTTGGCAACTTTTGATTGACTTTAAGCAACTAGTTTGATGTATCAAATTTTTTTTATCATGCTTAGACTTTGTTCTATATGATTCTTCATGTTTTAGACTTAAATTTGATGGATTATAAATGATTGGAAGGATCAAAATCAGCTGAGGAAAACCAGAGCAATTTTTTGCTCAGAGCAGCACCCAGTCTGTAGAAAAGAGCAGACCGAGCGCAGCCTAATTTTTCCCCAACCCGAAGGTTTGAGATTTTGGGGCGCCCGGTCGGTGATTTTTAACCGATCGAACGCACCCTTGTTTAAAAAAAAATTTTGTTTGATCTTCTTCCTTTCTTGTTTAGTTAATGATGTTTAATTACTTATTGCCATAAGAATGAGATTAGCAACCTGAGGCCCCACAACAGATGGTATCAAAGCCTAAGTTTCTCGGACTGAGAATAGATGAGCGGGGTGGATCGAGTCTTCTATTCTGATTGTTTATTTATTCTTGAAGCATGTTTATTATCTGAAATGATTTACAACTTTGAGAATCGCATGCTACCTGCTTATATGATTTGGATGGAAGCATGTCTTGACTGAGACTGAATCAAGACTCGATCTCTTGAGAAGTCATTATCGTGCTAATCAGATGAGGGACTGAGACAGAATTGTGTATATGATGATGAATTGTGCACTAATATCTTTGATTATCAGATATGCCTCCACGTCAAGTACCGCAGACTAGATTGACTTTGGAAATGAATCAGCCAGAGCAGACTAATGCAGCACAGACAGTACAACAGGTCCCAGTAACAGCATCTGAACTAGTACAGGGTAGTACTTCTGTTGATACGATGAGTGGTGATGCAAATCCTATGGAAAAACTGCTTAAACGATTTCAATCCTTCAAACCACCAACGTTACAAGTAACTGAGAACGCTGTGGATTGTGAGAATTGGCTAGAGGATATCGAGCAGTTATTTGAATCCCTTGACTATACTGATAAACGTCGTGTGAGACTGGTGATCCATCAATTACACGGCCTTGCAAAGAATTGGTGGGTAGCGACAAAGAAAGCGTTTGAAAATCGAGGTACATTTATCACCTGGGCTGTATTTAAAACTGCTTTCTATCAATGGTTCTTTCCTGTTTCTTATCGAAAGGAAAAGGGAGCGGAGTTTGAAAGTTTGCAACATGGACAAATGAATATTGAAGAATATGTTGCAAAGTTTACCAGCCTACTGAAGTTTGCTCCGCATATTGCTGCAAATGATGAAGCTCAAGCCGATCAATTTATAAATGGCTTGAATCCAGATGTGTTCACTCTTGTAAATTCGAGAAGACCGAATAATTTTGCTGATGCTCTTGATCATGCAAAAGGAGCTGAAGCAGGTATACTGAGGCAACGAGGATCACAGTTTGTACCACAACCGATGAGGCAACCGCAAGAACAGCCACAGATTCCACCCCCACCTCGATTTGATGCAAGAGGTAGTAGCAGTGGCAAGAAGAATTTCTTCAAGGGTAAAAGCAAACAGTTTAAACGTCCAGGTAGTAGCTCTTCTAGTTCGAGTGGATCCAGACAGTTTAGAGGTGGACAGAAATCCGGTATTTCTGATGTCTACTGTTCTAAATGTGGAGGACGTCACACCAATGAGCAGTGCCAAGGAGTGTTTGGCGGTTGTCACATTTGCCAACAATCGGATCATTTTGCGAGAGTATGTCCACAGCAAGGTTTTGGAAGTGCACAGGGTGTTGGATCATCTCGATCAGTGACACAGCCGGTGAGGCAAACATCCTCAGTGCATTCATTCCAACCTCATCCATCGTCACAGAGCCATGCTGGAGGAAGTCAAGATGGGAGCCAGCAGCAGAGGCAACAGGCTCGAGTGTTTGCATTAACTGAGGATCAAGCACAAACTGCACCAGATGATGTGATTGCAGGTAACTGTTTCATTTATAGTTATCCTGCCTATGTCTTATTTGATACTGGTGCATCATACCTTTATTTTTGAACAATTTGTGGCATTACATGATTTGCCTGTTGAACCTTTAGCTACTGTAGTGTCTATTTCATCACCTTTGGGAAGAGGTATTATATCAGTGAAGTCTGTACGAAATTGTACATTATAGTTTGAGGGTCATGAGATTGAGATTGATTGTGTTGTACTCGGTTTGTCTGATTTTGATTGTATAATCGATATCGATATGTTAACCAAGTACAGAGCCACAGTTGATTGATTTCAGAAGATTGTAAGATTCAGACCTGACATGGCTGACGAGTGGAAATTCTATGGTAAGGGATCACGAGCCAGAATTCCTTTGATATATGTTCTTTCCATGACTAATCTATTGCACAAAGGGGAAGAGGTATTTCTGATTTATGCAATTGATGTACTAAAAACTAGCCCGAAATTGGCTGACTTGCCAGTGGTTAGTGAATTCGCTGATGTTTTCCCTGACGAGATTCCGGGATTGCCTCTGTTTCGAGAGATAGACTTCAGTATAGAATTGATGCCAGGTACACAGCCGATATCAAAAGCACCTTACCATATGGCACCAATTGAATTGAAAGAACTGAAAGAGTAGCTCGAAGATCTGTTAACCAAAGGCTATATCAGACCGAGCGTTTCTCCTTGGGGCGCACCAGTATTATTTGTCAGAAAGAAAGACGGATCAATGAGATTATTTATTGACTATCGGCAATTGAATAAAGTAACGGTAAAGAATCGATATCCTTTACCTCGTATAGATGATTTATTTGATTAATTGCAGGGTTCGTCGGTATACTCAAAGATTAACTTACGATCTGGTTATCATCAACTGAGGGTAAGAGATGAAGACATACCTAAGACTGCATTTAGAAAGAGGTATGGGCATTATGAATTCATTTTTATGCCTTTTGGTTTAACGAATGCCCCAGCTGTCTTTATGGGATTGATGAACAAAGTATTTCAAAAGTATCTAGATGATTTTATTGTATTTCAAAAGTATTTCAAAGTATTTCAAAGTATTAACTACAGCACCGGTCTTGACAATCCCTTCAGGTACTGGTGATTTTATTGTATATTGCAATGCTTCTCACCAAGGTTTGGGATGTGTTTTGATGCAGAGAGGACATGTTGTTGCGTATGCATCACGACAACTGAAACCGCATGAAGTTAGATATCCAATTCATGATCTTGAATTGGCAGCTATCGTTTTTGCCTTGAAAATCTGGCGACATTACCTGTATGGTGAAAAATTTGAAATATTTTCTGATCACAGGAGTTTGAAGTATCTGTTTTCACAATCTGAACTGAATTTGAGACAACGAAGATGGCTCGATTTATTGAAAGATTTCGATTGTGAAATCAAATATTATCCAGGAAAGTCGAATGCAGCAGCAGATGCCCTAAGTAGAATGGTATGTGCTTTATCCTTGTCTACTATAGGTATATCTCATTTGATTGAAGATTGCTGTATTTCTGGATTAATATTTGAGACAGATAGAAGGCCGATGAGAGTTTGTGCTATCAGTGCTGAGCCAGAACTGTTGATTCGAATCAAAGAAGCATAGAAATCTGATTTGAATGTATAGAAATCGATTGAAATGATCAGATCAGGACATCAGTCTGAGCACAAGGTTAGTGATGATAATATTTTGTATGTGAATAACCAAATTGTTATTCCCGATCTTTCAGACTTGAGACAAAATATTTTTAAGGAAGCTCATTGTAGTCGATTCAGTATTCACCCTGGAGGCAGAAAAATGTACAACGATTTGAAAAATCAGTACTGGTGGAAACAAATGAAGTCTGATGTGACTGAATTTGTATCAAAATGTCTAAATTGCCAACAGGTGAAGTCTGAGAGGAAGAAACCAGGTGGCTTATTATAGAGTTTATCTATTCCTGAATGAAAATGGAACCATATTTCCATGGACTTTGTGACGAAATTGCTACGATCATCCCGAGGATGCGATGCTATATGGGTGATCATTGACAGATTGATGAAATCTGCGTGTTTTATTCCCTATTGAATGACTTATCATCATGATCAAATGGCAGATCTCTATATTCAAGAAGTGGTAAGACTGTACGGTGTGCCAAATTCGATTGTATCTGATCGTGATCCTAGATTTACTTCGCACTTTTGGCATAGCCTACAGGAAGCTCTAGGTACGCGTTTACATTTGAGTACCGCTTATCATCCTCAAACCGACGGACAATCTGAACGAACTATTCAGACTCTTGGGGATATGCTTAGAGCTGTAGTACTAGATTTTGGTGTTTCATGGCAAGATTCATTACCATTGGTGGAGTTCTCTTATAACAACAGTTATCAGACTAGTATTGAGATGGCTACATTTGAAGCACTATATGGAAAGAAGTGTCGATCACCACTGTATGGGGATGACGTGTCAGAGGTGCCTGAATTGGGACCGGATATGATCAGACAGATGACTGAGAAGGCAAAGTTGATTCAGCAGAGAATGAGAACAGCACAGCATAGAGAAGCCAGATATGCGAATGTTCGACGTCGGCCGCTATCTTTTGAACAGGAAGATAGAGTGTTCTTGAAGATTTCACCATTCAGGGGCACAGTCAGATTTGGCAAACGAGGGAAGTTATCTCCGCGATTTATTGGGCCATATGAGATACTCGAGAAGATAGACAATATTGCTTATCGACTCGCATTACCTCCATCTTTATCTGGAATACATGATGTCTTTCATGTATCTATGCTGAGGAAATATCTATATGATGCATCGCATATTATTCAATCTGATGAAGCTGAAGTGGATGAAACCCTTAGCTACTTTGAACAGCCGATTCAGATACTCGATAGAAAATAAAATCAACTCCGGACGAAGACCATTCCATTGGTGAAGATTCAATGGAGTCGGCACGGAGTTGAAGAAGCGACATGGGAAGTTGAAGAAGACATGAAGCAGAGATTTCCTTATCTATTCCACTGATGTGAGTTCTTATTCAGTTTTATGTTATTCTTTATTCTTATGTGTATACGGACTGCATATCTATACTGCTTATGAATTCGATGACGAACTCATGTCTTAGTGGTGGAGAAATGTAAGGTCCAGGATGATTTAATTTAATCCAGGATTATTTAATGTAATCCAAGATTATTTAATTTTAATCCGAGTATATTTAATTTGAGAATATTTAGAGTTTTGATTTAAATTCTAATATTCTTAAATTATTTAGGATTGAAATTGAATTAAAATAAGGGCTGAGGACCAAATTGCAAATATTGAAGAATTGAGGGGCTAAACTGCAATTATAATTGAAGTTATCAGATTTTTATTAGATTATCAGCATGTTACGTGGCTATGTAATATACAATTCAGAAAATAGAGCAGAGAAGCCGAGATCTTCTTAATTCCTTTGAATTTCCGATTTTCAAAACCCCGTAACTTTTGATTCGATCGTCTGATTTCGATTCCAAAAAGTGTTCTGGAATCCTTGCAAAAAAGGCTTTGATTTGATGTAAGTCTTGATTTATTTTGGCATGTTTTGAAGATCTAAATCTGCTAGAGATCAGAAATTGATGTTTTGTATGTGTTCTTCGACATTTATACATTCCGATATCGAAACCGGACCGAAGAGTTTATGTTATTTGCACTTAATAATGATTTCCAGCTTATATCGGTGCCTATAACTGCTGGTATGAATATTATGCTGATTTGTTGTTGATGAATCAAGTATTTGATAGTTAGATTTGATTTCGATATGTCGTCGGTTACCAATTTTCAAGTACTACGTCGTTGATTCGTGTTTTGAGATTGTTGTGATAGACGATGATTGGGCCGAAATGTTCTTTGAAATGTTATTGATGTTGTAGCAATTATATTCTTCCATTTCAGACTAGTTTGGAAGGCTAACGACTCAAGAATCTGAATTCAAACCGAGGAAGAAGAAGTCGAGGTTTGAAGTGATTTGATTGTGAAGATTGAATGAAGTTTTGGTCGATGAAATTGAATAGAGTTTGATCTACTTCTTCTTATTGTTATGTTTCAGATTTGAAGCCTAAAGAATCAACAAGAACGAGAAAGGTATAAGACGACATCGCGAGTTAGGGATTTGAAACTCGAGAATGAAACTTCTTGAGTTGTCCCGCCAAAATCACATACTTGTTTATTGTTTTGATTTGATTTTGATGTTATCGATCCATCTCAGGTAGTGGATCTTTGAGTTTGAGTCGACATGATTACGATATGATATGCTATTGAATTGATTCTATGCCAAGGTCTGAGGTGACCTTATTTTCTAGTCCAGAATGACTACGATAGATGGATATCCATGTCAAGATCATTTACGAATCTTGATGGCAACAATGTTTTATGAATCAATTCTTAATCGATATATGCGTTAGTTACTCTATTGTTGAGTCGATTATGAGTAGAGTTGATATGATTTATTTAACGCTTTATATGTCGATTATACTGGGAATGATTTATCACCGTTTTTTATCCGGCTGTTGTATTGTTTTGTATGTGTGCATGACAACAGATGGGGCAGGAGCTGGCCAAAGTCGATGTGGGTAGCTCACGAGAGAAGATTAGACATGGAATCGGGTTGTAGAAGTCAAATCTATGTACTTGAAAGTTGTTTTGTATGTTAGAAAACATATGAATGTGGTTCTTGAAGAACTTAGCGAACGTTGTGTATAGTTGGCAACTTTTGATTGACTTTAAGCAAGTATTTTGATGTATCAAATTCTTGTTATCATGCTTAGACTTTGTTCTATATGATTCTTCATGTTTTAGACTTAAATTTGATGGATTAGAAATGATTGGAAGGATCAAAATCAGCTGCGGAAAACCAGAGAAATTTTTTGTTCAGAGCAGCGCCCGGTCTGCAGAAAAGAGAAGAACGAGCGCAGCCTCATTTTTCCCCAACCTGAAGGTTAGAGATTTTGGGGCGCCCGGTCGGTGATTTTTAACCGACCAAGCGCACCCCTGTTTTAAAAAAAAATTTGTTTGATATTCTTCCTTCCTTGTTTAGTTAATGATGTTTAATTACTTATTTCCCTAAGAATGAGATTAGCAACCCGAGGCCCCACAACATTGCGCTTCTTGGAGAACCAATTTTGGAGATCTGCCAAGAGAATAAAGTAATTGAGCCAGAGCAAGAAGAACTATTTTTTGAAGAATTTTTATGTGACGGAGAGCCAAAAGTGATAGTGGAGGAGGAAGAAACATAAAAGGCAAAAGATTTGACCTCGTCAATGGTCTTTACATGTCCATCATTAGAAGATACGTTCTTGCCATTGACGCAAACTTCACAATATTGCATCCTCTATGAGCTTCAGCCTAGTTTCGGAGTCTCCTCCCAAAAGAAAAAATTCATGCCGAGTATTGCTGGACCGACAAGCTTAAACTGCATATATCACGCCAATCTTGAGGGCAAAGGAAATCAAAACCCATACGTAGAGTCGTATGATTCCTACTATGGGCGGCAACCGCTCTTTGATGGTTGCTTCTACATAGTCGGGCTGTAGACTATAAACTTAACGCTGACTTGGAGGCAACCCAGTTTTCTTTACTTTGCTCTTTAGTTCAATTTTTGGTTTTTGTTTATTTCTATTTGATTTTTGTTCTTTCCCATGCCAGTTTGCCGTGAATGCCGATTCACCCAGTCTGCTACTGTCACCTCAAAAAGATATCGCTGCTAGAGTGTGAAGAGGAAGAGAACGATGGAGATGCCAACGAATTAACAGGGGAGTTTTAGTTTTCAGTTTCATTCTGTTTTTGTTGTTCGTCTTGCATTTTTTCTTTGTTTGTGTTTCTAGAGCATTGAGAGCAATGCTTTGGATAAGTATGAAGGGGTTTTATTTAGTTTTGTGTCATTCATCATTGTGTTTTGCATTCATATGGTCTAGTTTTTTTTAATATAGTTCGTAATCATGCATATCATTGTTTTTTGTGTGTGTGTTGTGTGAATAAGTAGAATGATGAATGTTGGCCGATGATTATAGAGTTGTGAATTTTTATTTTTATTTTTTTAGAAAATGTTGCTTTTGATTGAACTTGAGAAACTGTTGGATAAATCGTGAATCAATTTTAAGCACGCATGTTAGACTAGTGAAGTGTAGTGATATCATTGATGATGTTTGTGTTTGCTTGACCATTGCACAGCAATAGGTGTTTGTTGATCATGATAGTGTCTTTGGATTCCTGATGATTTTATGATATTGCATGTATGATCTTGGGCGCACATAGAAATTTTTTTAAATATTTTTGTTGAAACTTAAGTTAACTCCATCCGGGTTATGAGTAAGGGATTGAAATCCTAATCCTTGTTCTTGGCTAAGTTTGCGGGTTTAATGAGATTTTAGCTCCATCCGGGCTATTGACGAGGGGATTGGAATTCTAATCCTATCTTAGTTATAGCTAAGTTTGCGGGTAATTATTGGGGCTTAGAAAATCGGATGCAAAATTCGGAGGTGCGTAATCTATCTCAAGAGAGTTGTGTTTTTGTTAGAGATTATTGGGAGGAAGGAACACTTGATTGTGACAATTGCATTGATTTGTCATAGGTCGCTAAGCAGTCGTATAGCGCATTCTTTTTAAGTTGCATGTAGCTGAAATAACATGGCACACACACACGTTCACATTAAACTGATGGTGTATTATGGAAAATCGAGAGAAATTTTTTGTGATTTTGTTTTGTTGGTGTTGGAACTTATCGGAGGCTGTATTTTCCATGACTCGTCCTTACTTATGTTTGTGTTTGCATATTGTTTTTGCATGTCTTGCTCGAGGGCAAGCAAGATTTAAGTATGGGGGTGTTGATGAGTGCATTTTGTATGCATTATTTTGTGATTTTTTTATGTCTATTTTGTGTGCACTCATATTATTTTATGTGTGTTTTATGTGATTATTGCTTATATGTGCATTTCACTCTCCGGGTTTAGTTTGTAGGAAAATGGATTTATGAAAAATGAATTACGGAGCAGCCATGATTCAAAAATCATATTTTATTTTAAAAATATCCAAATCCGATCACTACTGTTCAAAATAAAGTTCAAGATGTTTTTAAGCTGCTGTCCAAATTTCAGGTCGATCCGACGGCTAGAACTGAAAATATGAATTTTTTAAAATCATTGCGCGCAGCAAAAACTTGAGCTTGCTTGAGCGAGAATCTGGTGCTCGCTCGAGCGAGCGAGACGGGCCAAAATTCCTTCGGAGAAGAAAGTTGCTCGCTCGAGCGAGCAGAGCGTACATAATTTATATTTTTGGAAACTCTTGCTCGGGAAGGATACTATCTTTTGAAGACCCTTGGGCATATAAATATGAATCTATTCATCAGATTAAGGGTTCCGAATGCAGACAACGCAAGGCAGGCGGCTTCAAAGCTTGGGAGAAGATTTCTACACTTTTTCTTCTTCTTTTCTTCTTTATTTTTATTTATTGAATTATAATTTTAATTATTTAGTAGTTTTTTTTCAACCAAGACGGCGTGATTGGGCCGAACAAATTCATGTAGAAAAGTTGGATGTTTGTTTGGGATTTTTCAGACTTGATTTTGTTTGATTGATTATCAGATTTATATTTGTTTTGTGAATAGTGTGATCAACTGTTTGCTTGCATGTTAATAGATTTCAAGTCAACAGAGGAGGTATTGATTTGATCACTTTGATAATCAACATATTGTAAAACCGACTAGAAATAGAATTCGGTTTCAGTGTGCGGTTTGAGTGTAAACTGAATTTTCACAAATATTTAATGCATTCAAATTTGATTAGAATTAAGAAAGATTAATCCGTAAATATTTGAGTAGGTTTGATTGTTCTAGAAATAGACCTTTAAACAAGTTAGGAGAATTTCCGTAATCTAAGATTAAATCTGAGTCCTGAATCGGTTAATTGTTACATGATTTGTTCGGTACCTACGTGTATCTTGGTTGTCTCGTTTTAATTAAATTTTATTTTAAATTATTTTAATTCTTATTTTTTAAGAATTTTTTATTATAAATTCTTATTTTATTTAAATCAAGTTGCTTTTTATGATTTTGTCTAGATTAAGCTAAATAATTAATTCTTGAAAATTGACTGCAGTCCCTGTGGGATCGATACTTGGACTCTCAGTCCACTTTACTATTACTTGACCTGGTACGCTTGCTAGTAGATTCATATCACACCGATTTAGCCGGTCAGTAGACATATCAACTGCATATATGAGGTAGCCCTCCCCACCTAACTCTAAGACAAGACATGTTTTTAGAGCCGATACAAGTGGAATCGGAGGTCGTGCTCCCTCACTATAGAAGTACCAGCTATCACCCTCATCCGAATGCAACTGTACCAGACGCTGATAACAATCCACAGTAGCATGATATAAAGTCAGCAAATCTATTCTCAAAATACAATCAAAATCTTCCATCGCTAGAATCATCAGATTAGCAGACAACACATGACCCTCAAACTCTAGAAGGCAACCCATCACTAGACTCTTAGTTACTACCTCCTGCTCCAGCGGAGTAGATACAACTAAATCCAGGTCTAATGATACATAAAGCAATCTATGTTCTTAACAAAACGGTTAGAAATAGAAGAATGCGATGGTCCAGTATCAATTAAAACAAGTGAAGAAATACCACATAAAAAAAAAGTACCTGCCAACATGTGATCGCTTCCCTCTATAGCCTGCTCCTGAGAATGAGAAAATACTTGCCCCTGAGTACGTGGGCGAAGACTGGAAGAGCTAGGTGGTGCTCGTGGCTGATGTGGACAAGTAGAAGTTTGAGATCCAGCCTGTGATCCTGAACCACTAGCAGCTCCCATACGAGTAGGACAATCCCTCCGCCGATGCCCTTGCTCGCCACAAATAAAACAAGCACCAGATGCCTTCCGATAGGTTTGCAGTAGGATGCTTCCCACCACAATGATTGCAACGGTCATTCTTATTCTTATTCCCAAATCGGAACATGCCTCGAGAACCAAAAAAAGTAGTAGTAGAAGAATACGTAGTACCTGATTGCACAACATATTGAGCCCTAGGCCCAAAAGATCCACTAGGCTGTCCTGACATCATCAATTGTGCCCGTCTATTGATGTTCTTCACTTGACGGCACCGATTAACAAGAGTCTCATATGATGTCGGATCATCACAAACAACCACCTGTGAATAAATATCCTAATTGAGGCCTTGCAAAAATATATCGTACATGGTAACATGGACACATCACTCTCATTGATATGGGGACTGTAAAGTAGCAGATCAACGAATCGCTGCTGATACTCATCAATAGTCATGGATCACTGCCTCAGCGTAAGCAACTCCATAGATCGTGCCTGACGGACAGCTAGAGGAAAATAAAGTCTCTGAAACTGCTGACGGAAATCCTCTCAAGTCACCCGTCCTCTCTCAGTACGCGCCTAAGCAGCCTTGGAGTCCCACCATAAGCGTGCTCGTCCATCGAGAACAAAATCAATAACTTCCAGCTTCTGATCCTCAGTACACTCGAAAGCTCGAAAAGCACTTTCAATCCTGGCCATCCAGTTTCTTGCCTCCTCATGATTCTCGCCTCCCATCAAGGGTTTCGGTCCTACTTGAAGAAATTTATTGATAGAATAGCGACGTCTACCCTCGTGGTGATAACGAAGATGATGATGATGACCTCCTGCCTGGCCAATACTGCCATGGCTCTCGTCACCTCTTTCAGCCATATCTGAAAAAGATTTGCACATTTAAATTCCAAATGCGCAATAATTACTCAAGACTAGACTAAATCCCAAGTACTAATCCCAAAATCTATGCATGCTTTGATACCACAAATATAGTGACCCTGTATAGAATCACCTACTAACTGGCAATTATGGCATGCATTAATATTAATTAAAATATAAGCACTTAACAGAGTAAAACGTTCGGAAACATAACCCATAATTTACATAACAAACTTAATTTAAAAGTTCAAAGCTTAAACTCAGTAGTGATACAACCATATTGAAATGACTTAAAATATAACTGTCTGAAATATTATACAGCTATATCGAATCCTGGTGTATAAAAATGCTCACTGAAAGCTCATGTTCCTAGTTCTGCCTCGAACTACCAGCTCCGTCCATCCTGCGACCTGTCCCGTGCAATGGGGTGTCCAAGATAATAAATAGGACGTGAGAGATTAACGCACAATACATAAACATGAGTAAACATATATATATGATGCATGCAATCGTGATGACACCATAAGTCATCTTAAAGTCATGCTAATAACCGACACTAATGAATGATGTGACTGCTCGGATCAAACCTCTGGGTACAACCACACTTGCCTAGAACCCCCACTGTAACGGTAGATCCGGTTCTAGAATATCTCCTAGAACAACCCTCCCCCCCCCCCCCCCCCCCCCCCGCTATAATGGTACATCCGGCTCTAGACTAAATACAGGTATATCAAAGGAATAGGCTCAACGTGTATGTGCACATGACATATTAATATGAAAAGTAGTAAACCATACATCATGCCACATAATAATTTCACAGAAATGCAACATATAAACATGTATACTCGCTGGCAATCTCAGTCAATGTTTACGTACCTCTAAGCTAGTTCGAGTCTAGTAGGACCTAGGTCAAGCCTATATTCAAAAGTTCATCGTATCACTACACAAGTTCTAAAAGCCTTAACTAAGCTAGTAGATACTCCCAAAACTTAATAAGATTCCCGGACCATACCTTCGTCTGTAGTAAGCCCTTTGGAGTATCTCTTTCTGGAGGACTATAACGACACCTTTGTTATTCCAGAACCTCTCTATAAACCGATAGGGACCTCAAATGTATAAATCACACTATATATAACTGAAGAAGGAAACTTAGGAATTCGATATGAAATTCTGAATTGAATGACCTCTATTTATAAGCCAAGATCCGGCAAAGTTCGGATCCTTCGTTCCGGGTTCGGAGCGTCCGAAGTCTGCATGCTTGACACGTGATGATCGGAGCTTCCGAACTCGGGATCGGACCGTCCAATCTGGTGACTCTTGGACACATGTCAAAACTCGGGGCTTAGTCATTGTGCATTGTTGGCTGAGGGAGTTCGGAGCGTTCGATCCTTGATCGGAACGTCCGATCTTGCCTTCCCTTCAAAGTAGTCAAGTCAACATCGGAGCTTCCGATCTTGCTGGGTTCGGACCGTCCGATCAGGCCCAAACTTTGGAACTCCAATTCTTTCTTATGAAGCCCGATCAAGCTCTTAAATTGGTTAAATACTAACCCTTAATCATGTTTATCATATTATTATCTTAAAATGTGTTCTGCGTTACTACAAAAATACTTAAAATGGGAAACAATGTGGAGGTTGGAAAATTTGTAGTTGTGCTTTGGACCATCTGGAGACAAAGGAACAAAAAAATTGTGGAATGATACAATTGACGATAGTAACCAAGCGGTCCTCAATGCACTGGATAAACTTTACGATTGGCTGGCTATGCAGAAAAAGGTAATTGGAATACATGAGGAAAGTGAGAATAGGGGTCAAAATACTGTATAGAGGAGACCACAGTCAAATTTCTTGAAGTGTAATGTCGATGCATCGTTTTTCTCTGAAATCAGATGCATGGGTTTTGGAATGGTAATCAGGGATCATGCAGGAACTTTTATGGGATGTCGATCAATGCTAATGGAAGGACTATATGATGTAAAGGAAGGAGAGGCCATGGGGCTGTGTGAAGCTCTCTCATGGATTCGTGATATGAATTTCAGAAGTGTGATATTTGAAATGTATGCATAGATAGTTGTGAGGGCCCTCAACTCTTATAAGAACGATAAATATGAATTTGGATCCACAATCGAACACTGTCAAAGAATATTGTAACAAGAACCGTTATTTTCTATTGTTTATGTAAATCGATTAGCCAACGCTCAACGGGCCAACGGGATTGCTCACGCGTTAGCGAAGGAATCCCCTTTTTTTGCTAATCCTAGTACCTGTCCAGTCCAACAAATCACATTGGTGATATTGTAGATGGAGAAGCTTTCTTTGGGCAATAAATATTTTAGTTGGTTTTAAAAAAAAGAAAATAAAAAAGACAATTATAAGAAAAAAAATACTAGTGTGCAACTTATAATACAGTCGCGATCAGCGCAAAATCGGCCAATGACTCTATTTTCTCCGGCGCCACCGTAAGCATGGCGGAAGTGGGCGGAGAGATAAAGAAGAAAGCTCCTCTACTTCTCAATTGGGACAATCTAATACCCGCCGGAAATGGCGACGATGACGAGCCTCCGCCGCTGAAGATGATCTCTGCAGCGGAGACACCGGCGGCGATACACTTCTAGGAGGAGACTTCAGATTGGGACTTGGACTGAGGCAGATGCCCGGTAAGGAATTGAGATACTCAATTGAGAGGATGAGGACAATGGTTTCATCTCCGTTCGTTAAATTGCCCGACGGTGGCGCAATGCTGCGAGCTTGATTGACGAGTCACGAAATGGAGTTCAAGCGGACGTAGCTTCAGAAGGTTGGATTTTTTAAAAAAAAAAATTATTTTATTTCGGTAGTTTACTCTTGTATTTATTTTATATTCCCTAAATTTACTATCAAAGATGCTTCATTGTTTGAAATTGTGGTATATGACTTCTTTCATTTGAGCAATTAAGCTGCTGATTAGTTGGTGTGATTTTTGGCTAAGTCAAATTTGCCGTTGGTGTAGCTGTAATGAACATTACAAACAAAGAACCATAAAGGGTATCGATTTTTGAACTTAATTTTACGGTTTATGTTTGTGCATTTCAATTGGGACATACTAATTTTTGAGTGCTTATTAACGAGTAAATTGTTGATGTGTTTTATGGATTTGAAGAGGTAATATTTGTTGTTGGTTTTGGACTAAATTGCTGCTTAGCTTGTCATGTTTACCGTCAGTTCGAAGTTCGAACCATTAAATTAACGGAAAGACCAAACTCGGTCAAAACTCGTAAACTTTTAGAACTAAAATGGGAACATCGAAATATTTGAAACTAAACAGGGTCTTTCCTCCTGCACTGATAGTATATTTCTAGAATTAGGATTAGGGATATTACATTGCGAATTACATCTCATGTCAAGTTGTTTTTGTCCTATTTTATGTTTCCATCTGACCTCAATTTCAAGTAAATTCCACTGTTTTTATGCAACTTGGGCAACCAATGATAGTTTTATGATTGTCATTGCCATGCTTTAATTGAATCAACTAGCCCTTAGCTCGACTTTGTAATATGTAGGTCTTGTATTACTTGATATGTAAAAATTTGAATTTAGTGAGGCTTCTGGCTGATTCTCTATTTTTCTATGTTTGGTTCATTTTTCAGGTGGGACCTTTTGGCTTAGTTTGTGATATTTTCCTACAGGATAATGAAATGCAAGAAGGCAAAACCATCAGTTGAATTGACTTGTTTTGTTAGGATTGACATCCGAATCCACCCGATCTTCCCATGTTTTATGCACCATTCTGTAAGAAACAAGCACATTCAATTCCTCGTATCCTTCTTTTGAATCGTTTGAAAGCGAACCCCTTCATTAGGCATTTACAGTCCATCTTAAGTGCTTTATATTTGCATGTACTAAATTGTAAAGTATATATACCGGTAGAGAATTTACGACGATTTGATCCTCAGGCTGCCTAGCCACCAAACATTGGTACTAAACACCCCAGGATATCGACTCCTGTCCAATGTTTGTGTGTTGGGCTACTGAGTCAACTCTCACAATTCTCTTCTTTGGGTCTGTCGGTATAGGATAATCAGTGTTGGACTCAACCAGATTTGGAGGCCAATATTAAGCAATTGTTGCATCAAATTTCTTAGAAAACCGGCTCAACACATAAGTGTAAGGCCTATAGATAAATCAGTTTATTACACAAGATGGATAAAAATATATCCTCTTCTAGGATACTTGTTCTGGCCAAGTTTAAAGTACCTTGGCTTTGAAGATCGTATGCAGACGGCCTCGTGTCGTGTATTTCTGTCCCTCTAGCATGACCAAGTTAATGAGGCAAAGAAAGATTGCCACTGCTCTCTTTGTAGAGAATCTCCAAGAAACATTAGCTTCTTACCTTGAAGTTTTTTAAGTGCTATTTTAGGATCGAACCTGGAAAAAAAACATAACAGAAACCAAGAAATCTGATGCATCTATATAAAAAATTCATTGCCTGTTTGTTCAATGTATAACTGTACAATTATATAGATTAATGAATCAAAAAACCCCTGCAAAGTGCAGTCATCAGTCTACCATTGCCCATGCCTGTATTCAGAACCATTCATGAGACAAGTAACCTGCCTAAAATAAGGACATGAATTTTCGAAATACAACTGCTTGGTCGGCCGATTGAACACCTGTTTTCCATGTACGACACTGCACTCCTCAGAATCAAACTCTAAACGATCACTTGCTCCTGCATAATTCAATGCTTCCGGCTTCCACATCTCTCCCATCTATAAAACCATCATTGCACAGTTCATTAGAACCATTTGTCTTATAGTTTCTGATGAGGATGGAAAGTGCAAGAGGCTAGGCCTTGCCATCAGCTGGATTGTCTTGTTTGGCAATGTTGGGCGGCTTTATAAACTCTCAGATTTGTATCTCTATCAAAGTGCTTTTAATACTTTCTTAGGGGTCACCTTGTCCAAAGATGTAGAGGAGGCAAGGCGCCTCCAAGAGAGAGTGTAGTCGGCCATCAATAGCTATGTTGAAATTGTCAACCAGGCTAACAATGAGGCAGCAACCCTCCTGTCTCTGTTAGAGGCCACCAAAAAGGAGCTGGCAGAGGAGCAGGAGAAGCATGCAAAGTTCGTACAGGGAGAGACACTAAGTGTTCAGAACCTGTGCGAGGACATCTGGTCACAGAGGAAGGACACTTTCCTACAATCTGAAACTTTTGCGATGATTGGCTCAGAGATGGTGTCGGACTGTTTCTGCCATGGTTTTGATAGCGCAGTAGCCAGGTTCGGACCTCAAGCCTTCCCTTGAGAGAATGCTTTTGATGGTGCAGTATCGCTTTTCTGGATGCTTTTGATGACTTCCCTCTGTATTCTAAGAACTGATGCTTTTGAGTTTTGAACGACTTTCCTCTGTATTATTCTATGGAAAATCTTCTATTTATGAATGAAAAGCTCCTTTTTTTTATTTAATTTTTTTGCCTTATTTCATTCTCTTAAATAGAAAGATTTAATTCGAAACCCAGGATTTCAAACAAATTAAACTCAAGAACGCTTTTCGGAAGCTTTTATCCATAAAAACCAAACTAAATTCAAGAATTTAAGCCAACATATTCCGATTAAACTTATGTTTAGTAAAATAAATAAACAATGACAATTATCTTCCCACCAATCAAACTTGATTTCCCAGACAGAAAAATAAACGTGCAGATTCAAACACGATGAATCAAAATTTAATTCAATAAATTCAACAATTTACAAACAATAGTAACGTATAAAGAAACGCTTGTATTCATAGAAAAACGAACTAAATTCAATAATTTAAACCAACGTATGCCGATTAAACTTTCTTTTCACTAAAACGAATAAACAATGAAAATTATCAGATCAATCAAAAGACAAAAAAAATGACACGCAAATTCAATACCGATGAATCAAGATGCATGGATCGATAGATATATTCAAAACATAACAAAGATTTCACATAAATTGTTGTCAAGAAATAAATAAAAAAACACACAGAAATCTATCTCCTCCGAATATGAGAAAACAAGGTAAAGAACACAAATTACAGATAAGCAACGATCATCGTGAAAAATTTACATCCAAAAAATAAATAATAACGGATATATCATCATCTGAGACCACTCAATCAAAGAAAACAGGCAGTAGAGGCGGCTCAGGCAGCAGCGGTGGATTCAACGTTCCTTGATCAGCATGACCGGCCGCCGCGCCCACCGCTGCCGCTCGAGCTTCCCCAACTACTGGTTTCTTATTCTTCCACAAGAACATCGGTTGGTTGTTTCTTGATTGAAAACACCACAGAATTGATTTTGTTTTTATGGCGCGTGTGTGTATAGACACGAAGGTGAACGTCATTGAAGAAAGAATATGATTGAATTATATTGGAATATGGTTCATCAGTCATTAATAGGGTCAAAAACGGATTACGCTCGTGGGTTGAACCGCTCCACCGCATAAAATAGGGGTGGCAAAAATTGCCTAAATTTTAACCCGTTCCAAATCTCATCTCATTCCCGTCTTGAAAAAATTCTTTTCCAAAATTTTCTCGATCCGAATTTTTGGAATTTTTCCCGTTCCGATTGATATCGGAAAAAAACCTTATCCCGACGGGATTTCCGACATGTTTCGAAATAATATAATAATATATTTTATTAATAATTTTATTAATATATGAAGTTAAATATTATTATGTTTCAACCCATATAACAATTAATTGTGGATTTAATTGACATAATTTTTATTGTTGAAACGATCGGAATCGTGAAATCACGAAATGGTATTTTATTACTGTGTATTTTTTTAAAAAATAAATTAATAATTTAATTAATTCATATTTATAATTATTTAATTAAAACAAATATGTATAACAAAATTTCCCGATTCTTTTCGGGACGGGAGTTGGGTAGGAGGGTTACGGGACGAGTCCCGACCCTATTCCACCCCTAATATAAAATAGTTGGGTTGAGTTGTTAATTTTTCAACCAATCAAATGGCGGGCTGGCCCACCTAACGGTGGGTTGTTGCGGGTCGGCTTTTTTCCAACCCGCCAAATTACACGTAAGCCCATTAGATTGACCCGTCCCGCCATCTAAAAAAGGCAAGTTGAGTTGAGTTAGTATTTTTTCAACCTGCTTAAAAGAGATTTCATTCATATTTTGGTAAAAGTATTAAAATTTCCTTTAAGTGTTCTCTAATCTTATTTCTCTATATTCCAATATTGAGTTTATTTCTATAATATTTGTGAGATATGTTTTCTTATATAATAAGAGAGTGTGTATCTCTCTGGAATCACAAAGATATATTTGTAATTAATCTCTAAATATTATAGTGTAATATTTTCATCTTTCTCGTGGTTTTTATCATAATAATTTTTAGGGATTTTCCCCTTAAATCATGTGTCCAATTTATTCTTAATTTTCTTATTTTCTATCTCAAGAATCAAGATATAGAACTCGAGACCAACAAGATCTTTAGTCTTTACTAATTAATTAGTGGTGAATAAATATTGAAAAGATGTCCTAGTTCGTGTTGCTAATTTACAGGAGCCTATAATTGATAATGATGAGATGCATTTGAGATTTGGTTGATTTGCTGGCAAAGATTTAATGCAAATACATGAATGTTAAGGTTTATCTTGATCTATTAATTATATCTCAGTTATTTATTAATTAGTGGTGAACAAATATCGAAAACGTGTCTATGTTCGTGATGCTAATTTGTAGTAGTCTATAATTGATAATTAATGATAAGATGCATTCTAGATTTGGTTGATGTGCCGTCGATGAACATCTCGTGAAGAATAGATACATGCATAGGCTTATATTGATCTAACATATTTTATATGTTCATTGATTAGTGATGAACAAATATTGAAAGGTTTTTAGGTTCGTGTTGCTAATTTGCAGGAGTCTATAATTGATAAAGATGAGATGCATGCATTCGAGATTTGGTTGATTTTGTGATGAAGATCGTGAAGATACATGCATGTTAATGTCTATATTATTCTGAGAAGGTATCAGTTGTTGGAACTGGCCACCTTGGAGAAGAAAACACATACTGTTCATTCTTTCTCGTGACAATCTACGATAAGGTTCTACCAGTACCAGCACGTACCACTTTTGTTCATTCTGAGTTTAAGATCTTTAATTGACAGTGGTGCACATGCATTAGAAGTTATGTGATTCATTACTTGGGAGAGAAATGTGAAGTTCTCGAGAGTAAACAATCTGTTGTATCGTAGAGAGTTTGAGTAAAGAAGAACTATAGACGAGCCATGCTCACCAAATGAAGTCCACTAATGTGTTTATCATAAGGACGTCACTAGAAAAGGAGTCTTTTAGTTTGATTAGTTCTTGTATGATTATAGCCTTTGAGGTTTAGTGTATTTGTTGATATCTTGGTTGGTCTTATAGACATGTCATTTGATCAAAAACCTCAAATCTTGGTGTTCTTGTATTTTTAATTTTGTTATTCACACAGATAATAATAAAAAAAATTAAAGTCACCAACACTGCAAAATAACACACTTTCACGCTTGATCGTGGTTTGATCATTTCGATTTTAACAATCCGCAAATGTCCATGTTCTTAAATTTTTGGGTCGATAACGAATGACACGTAGGATCGTAGCACGAGTTTTTTCATAAATAAGTATACATGGGATGCTCTCTCTAGGCCACAGATACTTAAATTAGTAAATTAGCTGGTCAACACATTTAGCTTGCTCAACATTAATTCAAACAATTTCTTACTCCAAAACAGCGAGTCGTGGATTAACATGATATTAAATTAAGGGAAATGGGAACAAAGAAAGTAAGTTTATATAGGCGTCTAATTATGGATAAAAATTCAAAAAAATTTACGGGTTGTCCTAAATGATCTCCCACGCATAGAAAATTTGCTTGAATGTTCGGTTTTGAAGCCCTCACTACCTCAACTATTCCTCTTCGCCACCAGCTTCCTGCATGCCTTTCTTCAGTTCCTGCCACTTCTTCTCTCTCTCTGTCTCTGAACAAATTAGAAAATATCATCAATTCCCTCTCTTGATTTCAAGACATGTTCTTGCAGCTTGCTAGCTTCTTCCCCCCACCCACACACCCATATTTGTATGTTCATTACAAATAGAATATCATAATCAAGATTCAAGATGGTGAGGGGCGCGCAAGCTGCGGCTCATCCTGTGCGCCCGTGCATATCCATATCGAGATCCTTCCTGATTATTACTATGGTCATCCTGCAACTGCAGGTGGCCAGTAATGCACAACAAGGAATTGAAGATGCAGCCATATCTGCTCTCATCAAGTTCAAAAGCTCCCTAGCAAATGTGGAGCCGTTTCTTGACAATTGGGATCCCTCCAAATCACATCCATGTTCAGGAAACCGTGGGAATTGGAAAGGTGTTCTGTGCTTCAATGGTTATGTGTGGGGCTTGCAGCTAGAAAACATGAACCTCAGGGGTCAAATTGATGTGGATTCTCTCATTCCTCTGCGTTATTTGCGGACCCTTAGCTTTATGAACAACAGCTTCGAAGGTAAAATGCCAGATTGGAGGAAGCTTGGCGCTCTCAAGTCCTTGTTCTTGTCCAACAATCGGTTTTCGGGCCAGATCCCGGGAGAGGCTTTCAAGGGAATGACCTATTTGAAGAAAGTTTACATGGCAAACAACTTGTTCACAGGCCCTATCCCTGCATCTGTTGAATCTCCTAAGCTCATAGAGTTGAGTCTCCAGAACAACCAATTCACCGGCAACATACCGTCCATCAGCTCAGAACATCTCAAATTCTTCAATGTCTCTAACAATCAATTGGAGGGTCCAATCCCTGCTCCACTCATGAAATTCAATCCCAGCTCCTTTTCAGGTATGAATAACATTTAAAGAATTTCATTTGCATTGATTGCTGATCATATATATATGTATGCATATGATGCAGGCAACAAAGAGCTGTGCGGGAAGCCTCTGGACTCAAACTGCGAGCCCCCGGTCCCCCCACCAGAATCGGAGCCATCTCTAGGCTCTGCTCCTCCTCCAGATCAAATTCCCGGCACCCCGATTACTGTTAAAGATAACAAGTCATCTCCTGCTAGAATTGCAATAATCGTGGTGTCAGCCTTAGTGGGCTTGTTTCTCATCATTTTGCTCGTCCTGTTGTGCCGGCGAAATCGCGATAGCCAAACACCACAGTTGGGGCGGGAAAAGAGCTTGCCAATGGCGGCACTGGAGCCTGTGGGCGACAAGAACGAAACCGGGAACCTACCAAAAAGGGCTGAACAAGCAGCAGGTAAGCTGTCTTTTGTTAGAGACGATAGAGAAAAGTTCGACTTGCAAGACTTGATGAGAGCATCGGCTGAGGTGTTGGGAAGTGGCAACTTCGGGGCATCTTACAAGGCAGTATTGGTGGAGGGGGAGGCGCTGGTGGTGAAGAGGTTCAAGCAAATGAATACGGTAGCCAAGGAAGACTTCCACGAGCACATGAGAAGGCTAGGCCGACTCAAACACCCTAATCTTCTGCCCCTCGTCGCCTACTTGTATCGCAAAGAGGAGAAGTTACTGGTGTTTGACTATGTATATAATGGCAGCTTGGCCTCTCATCTTCATGGAAAACGTACTCACGAGCCGTGTCTCAGCTGGCCAATCCGCTTAAACATCATAAAAGGAGTGGCTCAGGGGCTGGCTTATCTTCACCGAGAGCTTCCAAGTCTAACTGTGCCTCACGCTCACCTCAAATCCTCCAACGTACTTCTGGACAAATTCTTCAACCCTGTGCTCATGGACTACTCCCTCGTGCCTGTCGTAAACCCCGGCCAAGTACAAGATATCCTAGTGGCCTACAAGTCTCCGGAATATTCCCGACATGGCACCATCTCAAAGAAAACAGATGTTTGGTGCTTGGGGATTTTGATATTGGAGATATTGACAGGGAAGTTGGTGACCAAATATCTTGCCCAAGGATCCGGACCATATGGCGCGGACTTGGCCGGATGGATCGATGGCATTGCAAGCAATAGCAGCAGCACAGAAGTTTTCGACAGAGATATTAAGGAGCAGGGATGTATACCCCAAATGGAGAAGCTTTTGAAGATTGGAATAGCATGCTGTGAAGAGGATGAGGACAAAAGATGGGATTTGGAGGAGGCACTTGGCCAGATCCAACAGCTTCAAGAACATTAATGAACTATTCATTATTCACACACAAAAATCTTTATCTACAATATTTGTTGGTTGACCATAGAATCAATTAGTTGGTAATTAATATTGTACAAACGCACTTTCACAATAATCTTTTTGTCCATTCTAATATATGCAAGTTAGAGTTCAAAAAAAAATGAACCCTTTTGATCATGATTAGGGGAGAATCAACTTGGACCTTGAATGCCATCAAGTGCAGAAGTAAAGATTCTTTCTTTCATTTATTTTATACGTAAGGGTTAACAACAGGAATGGATGGAAATTATTTATACAATGTTTCAATGAAAATATATTTAATGAAAGTCCTATGACGGAAAATGATGTAATGTTTGGCAGTATTTCGAGTGTGTTTGGGTAAATATTTTGAGAAAAGAAAAGTGTAAGAAAAATAATGTGATATGTATTTGATTGATCAATGTGATTTATATTTGATTAATGAGTGTAGTGACCTGATCCGGATCACCTATTAAGCAAACTTAAAGCATATAATTAAAACTAATTATAAAGCATAAATAGATAAGAGCTGCGCAAAATGGAAATTAACTTTAATATTATACAAACCCATTGTAAACGGAAATACATAAATGTTATGCAACACAATTGAACACGAAGTATCTAAACCCATTATACAGTAGTAGAAGTCGGGAAGAAACTCTTGCAATCTTTGTCCTGCTGGCTCCCACACAGTCTGCACAACCTAAGACCTACTCCGTAGAATGGGGTGTTCAAGAATAAACGTGAGCGGAAAATCACCTTGTACGAAGTATGAGTAACCAGTTTTATATGATGCATGTATGCAATTATACTGGATACCAGCTGAGATCAAACTAGATCAACATGCTCAATCTGGAGACGTCATGGTATGTAATACTCTGCGTCATCGCATCAGAAGGTGGCTCCCACACCAAATCGAGATCGTGGATAACCAATGTCCCTGAAAACCGTAGTCGACGAAAATGGCTCTCGGTGCCGAATCATCCAAGGGAAAGAGGACTGAGCAACCCTTGTCAACCGGGTAATAACAAAGGATATAAGTCCAACATGATATGCATGCAACATAAAAATCATGACACAGTATATATATATTCACATAAGATATGTCAAGTACAATGCAACACATAGAAATACATACTCATGTCTGGATATCTCGAACAGTACTTACGTATCTCTGACAACTGTCTAGGAGCACAGAAGTCTAGAGTCCAAGCCTATAAATCAAGTGAATATCATATCATTATATCTTATCTAAAATGCTTAATTAATCCAATATCTACTTCCAATAACTATTAGAGATTTAAGTATACCTTCATCCATCGTCAGCCCGCTGATGTCGAGAGCCCATAATTTGAGCATTCGCTACGAGCCAGGGGCAGTTCCTTGCTTGTGCCAAACTCTCGATAATATGACTAGAAACACTCAAATATTAGACTGAATGACACGAGAATGCTATGAATTTATGCCAAAATATGAAGTTTAGTCACCTATTCATGGGCCAGGGTTCAGAAGATCCGAACTCAGCATGATTTTCACGTGTTATCAACATTTTGATACCTCAGTGGACTCCTGGTTTCGGAAGATTTGAACCACCACTTTTCAAACTCTTTTCAACGCATCATGGGGGTATATTATGCCTTGGGTTCGGATGGTCCTAACACAAGATCGGAAGATCTGATTGGTTCAGATGGTCCAATCAGGTTCCATTGTGAAACACCAGATTTTTTTAAAACTACAAGATAAAGAAATCTTGATTTTCTTGAAGATGAATGTACCGAGATAAATTAATATCAAGAAGATTGGATTTTTTTGAGTTTGAATATTCGGATAAAATATATGACAGATAAGCAGATTGGACATATTAAGTTATTTGCAATGGATTCAAATCTTGAAGATATAGTTGTATTCAAACTTTGGAACCTAGGTATCCTAATTGATCGTGATAACTTTTGGAAGCCTATAAATAGACTCTCAAACCATGAGAAAAACCACACCACAAATTGTGTCAAATTTCGAGTGAGGCCAGAGAGAAGAATAGGCCAAACGCTGCAGAGATTTTCTTCAAGTTCGGAAAAGCAGCAATTTGTCCAAGAACTATTGCCGATGCTATATTGATTCGAATCCGATCTCGACCATTAATAATATAACATATGTTGTTATGAATATACTATCTAAATTTCAGCCTGATCCAAAGGCTATTTATTCCACAAAACACCTTTTTAAGAATTATGCACAGATTCTACTCGAGAAAAAATAAAATTATGTTCGTCGTCCTCAAACGGATTCAAACAACCTCCAAACCCGATCTTCACCGTTCACAATTTATATCACTCCATTATACACGTCCAGACCAAATTTTACTTAGATCTGACGGTTCAACATTAAAAACCTTTCTATAATTGGACTGATTTACAGACATATGGAAATCCAAAAACTTCATCACTCTTTCTTTTGTGTATTTCTTTGGCGGCTTGTTTGGGATCCAAATAGGACGAGACACACTTTTTTTTTTTTGTTCTAATATGGGCTAGATTCATTAGGCTTTGGCCATCCTCACGTGAGAAAACCTAATAGGAAGAACGATTTCATCCACTTGCGAATTTGAAGCTACCAGCAAGTTGTGATCAAGTGCATTTGGAACTCGGCAAGTGGGTTATTGTTTTAAAATAATACATGTGTTTTAAAATTTGATCATTCGTAATATGTTCAAATCTTGTTAATTACTTTTCTACACTAGATTTGACATGAATTCGTTTTGTTACAAATATGTTTGTGGCAGTGTTATGATTTGAATTAGGAGTGGAAAGTCCAAAACATGATAAGTTAAGGCCCTGATACGGTGGGTTATAATAACCAATCTATGACCTCACCCCTTAGAGGGATTAGATATTGGGTACTGATCAGTTAGCCACGCATAAAAAGATGAGTTTCAGTGCTACATCATGCTATGTTGTGTCATGTCATATTATTCTATGTATAGATCTATGGATCATGTTATGTTTTGAAGCCAAGTTTGAATTTTGTCAAGAATATATATGTATATTTTATAGTTTTTGTGTTCGATCGGCCGCAACTTGCTGAGTGACAACCATATCACTCACCCCTTATTTTTTCTCCCCAGATGATAGCGACGAACAAGTAGAGGAGATAAAACAGGATATGTATTGGGGATGGTGAAGAAAAAAACTCTCGAGATCTATTTTTTTAGTTTAAGTTTGGTTATTTTTGTTATCCTTATTATTCCGATTTTTAAGTTGTAATATGCTTCCGCAGTTTTATTTCGTTTTTGTGAATTTTTTTTTGAGTTGTAAAGACGATTTATTCCGGAGTTTATTTAGAAATAGACTGGTTTGATTTAGACTGAACTACTAGGCTCGTTGTTTTATTATTTTTAAATTTTAAACAACGCCGATGGAACGCCTCGGTCGCATGACATTTAAGTGGTATCAGAGCCGCCATGCTCATAATCTGAATGAGATTTCGTACAAAAATTTTTTTTGACATCGTCAAATTTTGACTCAAGCCCAACGTATCCTGACCCAAAATGACCCAACAAATCCAATTCACTACTTTGTATGATCCATGATGTTTTTTGGCCGAATTCGATCGTTTTGACATCTTTATCGTGTTTTTGCTATTTTTAGAAATTTTTTGATTTTTGTAAAAAATTCAAAATTCGATTCTGTCGACTGTCCCATAACCCTTGTGAGCTGTAGTTTCTATCCTAAGCAAATATGGAAAATTTCCATTTTTGGAAAAATTCTCAAAAATCTAATTGCAACCCGTACTATAACAATCGCCATACCAACCACAAAGAAGGCGAGAATCTGTCGCCAGGACTTTGCCTTGGTAAAGAAGACCTTACGACCATTGCATCTATTTTGGCAACAACCCTTCAAGTGCTGAGAAACCCAAATGTTAATGGAAATCCGCTGCCTCCGCCACTTGCTAAAAATGGGATCAAATACTATTATGAATCCCTCCTTAAGAATCGAACCCCAATGTTCAAAGGAGACTCTGACCCATAAGTTGTCCAAAACTGGATGAAGTATATCGAGACCCAACTACGACTGCTGGAGGTTCCAGAGGCACTTAAATTAGATGTGTTAGTGTCTTTCTTGGATGACAAAGAAAGTAAGTGGTGGGAAGCAATCTCGCAAGCCACGACAACTTTCGGACCAATCACGTGGAGCAGTTCCATGATGCTTTCCTGAAGTAATATTATCCGGACGAGGTTCTACCACAGAAGCTTAGCAAGTTTGAAAATTTCACTCAAACTCTAGACATGTCAGTGGTGTAATATACTTACAAATTCAATGACCTTGAGACCTATGCCCTACTATTATGGCAGATGGGGTTTTAAAGTTATATCTGAATCCAATCGACTTTAGAAATATACAAGTCCACCAATTTTGGGTACCTGATGGGTGCAGCCATCCGAGCTGAAACAGATATCACGCGATGAGAGGATGAATTCAAGAACAAGCTACCCATCACTGGACAATGCACTCAACATGGGCAGAAGTCCAAACATCCAAATTAGTCAAGTGTACCATCTAAGGGGATCCTGTCAACCCAAACCGTCCAGAACTGAAGCCATGTCATACCTATAACTTCCGAAATGATGGAGAATGTCACCGAAAAATTGGTGCTTTTTTGAATTGTCGAAAGCTGGGACACTGGATTGCTGATTGTCCCGAAGCCATAAAGGCAAGAACGGGACCAAATACTGACGCTACTCAAGGAAAGCTGAAGGAAAATAATCTCAATGCTCGCATGTTTGCAAAAACCAAAGAAGAAGGTGAACTCGTAGACCAACTGAAAGAAGGTCGTATGTAAGAAGGGAGACATCTACCAACTTCTCCCCCAGCGGGGTCTTTTGGCCTATTCGAGCAGGTTATCGCTTCTGTAAATGCATCATTTGGCCCATTTCTCCTAACCAGCTTTAACAGCAAGACTGGGCGCGGCTATCAACCAACCTCACTTCTCGCCAAGCAGCATAGAAGCATAGCTCGTATTTTCACCCTGTAACAACACAAAGTGTGGACGAACTGCCTTTAAAGAGAATAATTAAAATGTCAAAATTAAGGAAGCTGAACATTCTGATGAGATCATAAATAATAGTAAAACCATAAAAGAAATTTAGGTATGTGAAAATGATGATACCATTGTTTATGTAGGATCATCTTACTTGCAATTAAGCTTAAAAAGCAAAAAATTGGTCAAACCATTAGATTAAAAAGATATTGTATCTTGAAGAAAAAATATATTATAGAGGAGGAAAATGGTAGAAAACTCCCGAAGAAGGGATTTGAATATGAAATTGAAGAAATACAATAATTTATAATGTTTGTGCCCTTGATATCATACAAGGTAATGACGATCTCAAACATGTTATAGTCAACAATGTTATGACTATCCAAAAGGAAATTCATCCATACAAGCTGAATAAGAATGATCTATATAAAAAATTTAGGTAGCTTGAGCGCCTAAAAAATATAAACCTTTGTAGGATACAACTTGGTGTTTGTACGATAAAGAAATGACACTTCCGAAATTGTAAGATATAAAGACAAACTTGTAGCTCAATATTTCTCTCCGAAACTTAGAATAAACTACGAGAAAGCATATCCACCTATGATGGATGCCACTAATTTTCGATTATTGATTATCATGGTTGTATCGAAAAAAATGGACATGTAACTTATTGATGTGGTCACGACATATTTATATTGTTTACTTGATAGTGACATATATGTTAGGATCGAAAATGTGTGTAGAGAGGGGATAAATACACACTTTTAAAAATTATTTTTAAAATAATTTGGCCGGTCGAGTAGGTGTTAACCAACTAGACCTAAATTCTCAACCATTGAAATACTCGAAACACAAAAAGGTGCGGAAATAGTTTGATAGTTTTCAATGAATATTTATACTCAACTCAAGAAGATTTCAAAAAGAGAAATTAATATATAGAAGGCAAAGAACAAAAGGGATATGTAAGTTTGAATGTTGAATCCTTCAACGACCCCTTCTTCCATTTAAGAAAGAATTCACTAGAAGACTTTGGTTTTATAACTCTTTGTAGGAATCCACTCAAACTTTAGGACTTGTACACTGCCTATATTGAAAATCCTGGCACACCACAAATACAATAACAAATGTTCGAATCCTTGGATCCAAACAATCAAACTTCTTTTACGAAATCCCTATGTCTGAAGACGTATAGAAAATTTGATAAACCCTTGGTTGATCCTTGAATCTCTGATATATTTCTGGTAAGCGACGGTTGGTTAGAGCAAAGAATACCATGGATTCCTTGTGCGCTTAAGGTTTCTGAGAATGCAAGATTGTAAGCGAGAGAAAGAGTGTTCTTGATAGAATGCAGAATGATTCAAATTTTTAAGTTTTTCTCTCTCTGATCCATCCTATATTTATATATAGTGACTTTTGCATGAGATTGAACTTTCTACTTTAAGTTTATTAATGCAACAACATTATTGTTGCCGTCCTTTCTTGATATAGATTACGCTTCAACAAATGAGAGATTATTATATTTCCAAATGTAAAAGGCAACGATCGTAGATAGCTTATATGTGCAAAATTTTCAGTGTACATTTCGGGAAAATATTCTGATCTTCTGATACTTTGTCAGTTGTTCATGTCTTGACAACCACCTTTTCTGATAAAGTGTATCGAAAATTATGTAAGTTGGGAAGCATGAATCAGAAGAAATTTTTCCGATCGTTTTCAAATAATTTTCAATTGAGTGCTCAGTCGAGTAAGCTGTCTGCTACTGGGCGGGCGAATAGATCTTCTTGAGTTCTTGAATGTTCGAGAACATTGAAGCCTCTAGAGACTAGGTGACGAGTATTCTCGAGTCTTCGAAAAGAGCGGTCGAGTACCTGTATTACAATACAAGATAACTTGATATACTACAATGAAATATTATTTGTTATCATCAAAACTAAGGGATCTAACAATATATATAAAAATACTTGCAGGGTTAGACAACAATATAAATTGACACAAACATGTTCATAATAATGTTATAAAAGTCGTTATATGGATTAAAACAATCTGAATGCCTGTGGTACAATTGGATTTAGAGTATTTAATAGCAGAAGGTTGTACAAATGATGTTATTTGTCTATGGATTTTTTTTCTTTGAAGAAAGAAAAATGGATGAGAGTTTAAAAATTATGATAGTATAAATTGATGTTCTAAATCTTACATGGACTCACAAAGAGCTTACAAAAACTATGAATTCTTTAAAAAGTGAGTTTGAGATGAAAACTTAATAATGACAAAAAAAATTTTGGATTGCAAATTGAACATTTATTAGAAGAAATATTTGTTTATCAATCCTCGTATATTGAAAAAAAATATTATAATACTTTTACATGGACAAAACACATCCATTGACATCATCAAATCTCTTGAGACTAAGAAAGATTCTTTCTATCCACTTGACGATGGATAAAATATAATCGGTCATGAAGCATGATATCTCAGTGAAATTGGTATATTATCGTTTCCAGCAAATTACCCTCAACTAGATATAACATTTCATGTTAAATTTCTAGTAAAATATAACTCTTCTGTATTGTGTAAAACATATATTTCGATATCTTCATGGTACAACAGACATGAGATTATTTTATTTATAAAAAATAAATCCATCTATAGTAGGATATGAAGATGCATACTATCTTTCAGATCCACATAAAGCCAGATATCAAACATGTTATGTGTTTACATGAAGAGACATTGTTATACCATAGAAATTGGCAAAGCAATGTTAAACCGCAACTCTAAATTAATCATTAGAATGCATGAAGCAAGTCGAGAATATGTATTGTTAAAATCTACACGATCCACAATATTCAAGAATCATGCAGGGTAACAACAACTAAAAGGAGGATATATTAGGGGATATGAAAAAGTTTATTTCGCCAAAGTTTTTCTTCTCACATGAACTCCAAGAGAAATCTAATATTGATGTCTAGAAAATTAGTTCTAGCGAAACTATAGATGCTATTCACAAAAGCATTGCCGACTTTAAAATTCAAAAAATTGATGCATATATAAGATAAGAATACATCAATTAAAGAATCTTCGGTGATTGAATTCAAGAGGAGTTACTGTTTTTTTCTTTCATTCATGTTTTTTTTCAAATGAGTTTTACTAAGAAGGTTTTAACGAGACATCACTAAATTTTTCACCAATCATATAAGAAAGCGTGTTATATATAGATATAGGTGATTGAGTTTATTGATAAGTACTCATTATAATATATGTTTTACATATTAATACCTTCACCTTATAAAAAAAGGTGTTTAACCAAAATAATAGATCATTGAATCCTCTTATATTTTCTCTCTTTTATTTTATCTTGTTCACTATTAAATTTATAACAGATATGAATGATTTCTTAGAAAATATTATTGAGATTATTTTACAACAAACGTTATGTCGCCCTTGTTGTCAAAGTATAAAATCGAACTCATACTTTAATTCCAAATTGACTATTAAAATAAAAGTAGATAGCAATTTTAGAAACCGATCGATCGATTTTTTTTTTTTGAAAGGAAATTTCATTAATCAACATCTAATTAAGAAAAATCCACAAAAATTAAATCAAATCTTAATTAGAGTATTAACAATATTATAACTCCATTCTCCAATCAAGCACTCGAAAACGTCAATGTGGACCACAAACAACGTAACTCGGTACATTTGCATAAAATCTTGTATTCAGTGTTTATAAAAGTTGACTAGGAGACATCAACAAATACTTATAACTAGTAGACGACGCACATCTACGCGTTACGTGTGTCACGTAATAAATAGTTTGTGGGTTTTGTAAGTTCTCAAATGATCATCTGAACCTCTCGATCGTTATCCTTGTTTTTGTTTTTGGATTGTAATTTTTTTCCATTTCTATATATAAAAATCTTTTGTTGTTGTGAATGAGAGCATGTGAGAGAAAAAAGTGGGAGAACTAGGTTACAATTCGAGTTTGTGGGAGTTTTGTCAAGGTTGGGAGAGGGAGAGGGAGAGGGTATTTATATAAAATAAAAAAATGGTAAAAAATCACCATGACTAAGGATGACAATTAGTCGAGTTTAAACCCAGTTACATTTGAAACCTGTCCCGTATGGAGCTGGTTCATAAACCCGGTCAAACGGGTTACGTGACAGGACGGGGCCAGATAAATGGGTAGAGAGAGAGTTCGGGATGGGTCTCGGGTTTGGGTAGACCCGTTCCGCACATATATATAAATTTAAATATTTATATTATATATATATATATATAATATAATGTATACTGTTTAATATATATTATATCGTATATATATTAAATATATATACTGTAATTATATAATACTTATTTTATATATTATATTAAATATATATTGTATATATGTATACATAATGTATAATCAAATATGTACTTATACATATACTATGTATATATTTCATATAATAAATATGTATGTGTGTATATATGATATATATCATAAATAATAATTAATTAAAAAAATTTTAATACTAAATGTTAGCGGGTCGGCTGGTCCAAACTTGGTTGGATCCGTCGTGTTTTGAGATGGGGCGGGTCCGAGTCCGAGTCCGATTTTTTCTTGGCAGCTGAGGGTTTTGGGTTTGGCGAAATCGGATCCGAACTCGTCCCGTTGCTATCCCTAATCATGACACGCAAAAAACGGTTAATATATACTACTCACACTTGATAAAATAATAATAAGTACCAAAAAGTTACATCTTTTCATGTTAGATGTTCATGCTATATATATGTATATTTATATTTGTGCATATATGTAGTAGCCCGGTTCCATTTTTATAAGATTAAAGGACTTAAAAGTAATTAAGGAATTGATTAAGGGATTAAATTGCAAATTGAGCTCGGGCAGGATCGGACCGTCCGATCCAGGAACGGAACGTCTGAACCCAACAAATGAGGTGTCAAGCTGGGACTGACACGTGGCGGAGATCGGAGCGTCCGATCGGAGATCGGAGTGTCCGATGTGGTGGCGGGACAGATGTGACAAGATTTTGACGCATGGCAAGACATGTAGATCGGACCGTCCGATCTGGCCGATTTAAGCGTCCGATCTTGCCCTATAAATAGGGGTTCCGAATTTCATTTCATTCACACCAATTCCAAGATTCTCTTTCGGTATTTAGTGTATTCTAGGCATTTTGGGGTGATTCCAGCCTTCTTAGGCTTGGTCCGGAGGTTGGCAAGGCACTCCGGGGTTGCTGCGGAGAGGTGCCCAAGTTCTGGGGCAATCGTCATCAGCGGGCTGACGACGGAAGCAGGTATAGCTCCGGCTCCTTATAGTAAATAGGGAGTATGCTATAGTTTAGTTAAGGATTTTAGAATAAAGTTATAATGCATGAGTACTTTGCATTGTAGTGCGTACAATAGGCTTGGACATAGTGCTGGTCTAGCTTGCCTAGTATATGAGGTACAGAAGTATTATTCGAGATATTCAGATTGAGTATGCATATATTATATGTTTGCATGAATTATGTGATTGCATGTTTTATATGCCTTTATATATAGCATGTCATGACTGTATGTTGCATACATGAGCATATTGAGCCTTTACCTTAGAGGTATCCTTTAGTAGGGTGCTCACCCTATGAGTTTATGGATGGTTGGATACGTAAGTCTTGTTTTAGGTCACCGTGTTGGTTGGAAACATGTACTAGTATCGGGTCACCGTTATCCATTGGGTATATGAGCCACCTCCTGAGGCGGCAGCGCAACGTGCTATATACCCCGGACCCGGTCTATGAGCTTGTTTCTTGACCTGAGTGTCTTGGTACCAAGTTCACTTGCATACATGCACATATAATACCATATACTCATACTCTCGTACTGAGCTTATCATGCTCATGTCCCGTACTTTGTTGTATCTGGACACCCTATTTCATGGGGCAGGTCTGCGGCTAGATGAGGCGGGTGGTTCCAGAAGGGCTTAGGCGATGGATGACAAGCAGGGTTTTGTCTAGGATTTTGTTCATGTTGTATTTGAGTTGATACAGATTTCGATTTGGTTGTATCATAATTGTTTTTATTTGGGATTTATTTATGCTTTTTCGCTGTTATTTCTGATGATTCTTTTAATTAAGTTAAATGCATGCTTAAGATTTTGATTAATAAGTGATCACGGCGCGGGTCACTACAATATATATATATATATATATAACAAAAATTTATCCTGATAAATGAAAAAATCCTATCAAACAAGTGTGCTTGATGCATCTTTGTTTTCTGAAGTAATTCCTGAGCATATTTATACTGAGAGAAATAATGAAAAATCAAAAAACCTGTTTACCTCTATGCCCAAGAAAAAAGACATATCACCAAGATCTTTGAGTGAGAATTGAGTGTCCAAATTAATTTGCTGTATATGAACCTGATCATTGCCTGTTATAATTATATCATCAACAAATACAAGAATATAGACAATAGTGGTTGAAGTATGTTTAATGAACAGTGAAGAATCAGCATGCGAAGCAATAAATCCCATTAGTTGAAGAGCAGATCGAAATTTATCAAACAAAGCACGGGAGGCTTGTTTGAAACTATAGATAGCCTTGTGTAACTGACAAAAAAAGTGGAATATCACCATTTTGAACATCAAAACGAGGAGGTTGTTGCATGAATATTACTTCAGTAATAGATCCATGTAAAAAGGGACTATTAACATCCAATCGATTGATACTCCAATTACAAGAAGCATCCAGAGTTAGCACAATTCAAATATTTGTTGTTTAACAACTGGACTAAACGTTTCAGTGTAATCCATGCCCGGAGTTTGTGAATAACCCTTCGTAACTAATCTGGCCTTGTGCCTAGCAGTTGACCCATCAGGATTAGTCTTAAGTTTGAACACCTATTTACACCCAATGATCAAAGTATCAGCTGGGATTTGAACCAAAGACAATGTTTTATTCTAAATGAAAGCATTGTATTCAGATTTCATATCATTAATCCAATCAGGATTTTGTTGAGCCTCTTTCGCATTTTTTGCTTCTTACAAAAAATGAATCGATTCTTCAAAATTATTGGTTTAAAACATCCCAGCCTTGGCCTTGGTAACCATTATGAGTATTCACATGAGAAGGAAGTGATCTATCCTCTTCATTGACAACAGAGTAAATAACCAGAACACTAGTAGGAGATTTATTTGAACTAGATGACACAATCGAAGAGGTGGATAATGGATCAGATATAGAAGCAGAAGAGGCTGGAAAAGTATTTGAAATACATGGGTGTATAATAGAATTTTGAGAAAGGAACAGAGGAGAAGGTGTTGGACAGTAATTTAAGAGAGAATAAGACTGAGTTTGAGAATATTCGACCATTTGAACTAAGTCATTTGTACCCTTTGAGAAGAACTGCATTGGTGGCTAGGTCCTTCACAAAACAAAAAGTACGATGAAACTCAAAGAAAACTCTATTGTCTTGAGAAAAATTACTAACACTTAAGAGATTTTTGGTTATTTTAGGAACATACAACATATTTTTGAGTAGGAAGGAATGAGAGTAATATAAAAGTTTAGAACTATCAATATGAGAAATGCCATTTGAACCTTACCATGACCAGTGTATTCAAAGCCAAAGGAGAGTTTACCAAGATCACTAGTAACATGATGTGGAGCTCCAAAGTTAGGGTACTGCCAATCTTCAGGAGAGGAACCAGACGTGGTTGAAGCTACAACAACAACACGATACTTTGGTCAATGGTGGTGTTGATAGTTGGATAGTAATTTCCAGATTGATTCGAAGGAGGTCAAGAATTATATCCCCCATTCTACCGATGAAATGGCACAAAATCCTTCTCAAATAGATAATGTCATTTTTCATCAACATGTCCAGTGTAGCCACATATTTGACATACAGGTCGACCAAAGGAGTAGTGCCATCCTCTACCTCTACCTCGAGAATGTCTCCCTCGACCCCTACCACGATGGAATTGTTGAGGATCCTGAGAAGAAAATTCAGATTTCTTCTAAGAGAGAAACGTAGTAACATTTACTGAAGGAGTGGTTTTATCAATGGTAAGAGAATATGACTCTATTCTTCCTTCATGAGCCATTAAAATTGCACCCACATCAGAAACAGTGAGTGAACCGACTCGAGAGGTAACATGAACCACTACAGATTCATACTAAAGTCCAAGTCCACCCATAACATAGAGAATCTGATCTTCATCTGAAATGAGATGTCCATAGGTGGCCAGAATATCCATCAGATTTTTCATTTTTCCTAGATAATCCTTCATACTAAGATCCCCCTTTTCAGAGTTTGAAGCTGTAGCTTGAGTTGCATTACCTTGGCTCTCAATATTGTAGAAAAAAGGGAAGTAAAGCTGCTACATAACTATGTGAAAGTTAAGCAACCAATCATTTGGATTTGAACACCTTCTGTCATAGAAGAAAGAAGAAATGAAAATAACTGTTGGTCTTGTCGACACCAAGAGATAAAATATGGATTGATCGTCTCAACTCCATGTTCATCGAGTGACACCTTTTGAGGAGCAGGAGGAACATCAAGAAGATAGATGATATCCAAACCTAATCCACGAATTCCAATAAGAATCTGGACATTTCAAAGAAGAAAGTTGTCATCGCTCAACTTTACAGAGCTTATCTGATTTTCTGGATTAATTATTAAGACAGTGGGATTGGTGGTACTGATAAGAGAGGATGATGGATTCAACGAAAATGTGGCTTCCGCCATGGCTCAGGATGCCAAGTTAAAAAACTCTAGAAGATGCATGATATATTTGGAAGGACAATAACGATTTCATATCACCTTGAGAAATAAACAATTGCAATCACCTATATTTATGGGTTATTGTATCTAATAAGTCAATGACACGTGGCAAAAAATCGTAACAAACTAAGAATCAAATATTCCTTCTTACGTAATAAAAATCTATCCACTAATCCTTGCTAGGTTGAGCGCCGATTATTATGAGCTATCCAATTTTGGGCTGAAATAGATTTGGGCTTTGAAATACTTTTGGTCCTTGTATTGTTTCCTTAACTCTCAAATCGTCTAAACCTCTTGTTATCCTTGTTTTTTTTTGGGTTGTAAATTTTTTTTACCAATTCGATATATAAAAAATCTTTTGTTGTTTTGAATGAGAGAATGTGAGAGAAAAAAGTGGGAAAACTAGGTTACAAATTGAGTTTGTGGGAGTTTTGTCCAGGCTGGGAGTAAGAGCGGGAGAGGAAGAGGAAGAGGGAGAGGGAGAGTAAAGGAGGGAAACTTGGTGCAACAAATGAGCTCTCGGACCCTCTATTTATAGAGTGAGATCGGAGCCTCCGATCAAGACTTCGGAGCATCTGATCTCTGCATGGCTGCCACGCGTCCTGCCAGCACATCGGAGCCTCCGATCGGGACTTCGGAGCATCCAATCGCACATCAATGATGTCATCCCTTATGTCACTCTGTCGACATCATTGCTGACATCATGTTTACAGCTGGCTGTTAGGGTTCGGAGCGTCTGAACTCCGATCGTACCGTCCGATCGCATCGAAGCTTCCGATCTTCCTACCGGAGCTTCCAAACTGCCATAAACCAAATTGTTTATTTAGTTGTGATTAAACTCTTAATCACCGTATTTTGGGTATGGGTCACTACATTCTCCCCCACTTAAGAAATTTTGTCCTCGAAATTTAAGTATGAGGAATAATATAGAATAAAAAAAAATGTTCTTTATTACAACTGAACATTCAAAGTACTACATTCTTACAAAGGAGAATACGAAATAAAAACAACTCTAGATGCTCAGCGCGAATCCGGCTCTCCAATTCCCAAGTCGCTTCCTTGGTACCTCTGCGCTGTCACTGCACCATTA
The DNA here is from genome assembly GCF_033568475.1 of Henckelia pumila. NCBI lineage: Eukaryota > Viridiplantae > Streptophyta > Magnoliopsida > Lamiales > Gesneriaceae > Henckelia > Henckelia pumila. The sequence goes on along the minus strand of NC_133121.1, from coordinate 29,312,174 downwards.
CAAACGGTATGCTCTTTTGCGGAGCACCTTCTCGTTTCTATCAAGGATCCTGAGAGGTCTTTTCAACATACGATAGATCATGCTCCAACTGCACCTCAGTCAGATGCAAAATATGCGACTCATCCGCCACGTACTGTCTTAGCAAAGACACATGGAAAACATCATGAATACTGGAAAAATAAGGCGGTAGGGCTAAACGATAGGCCACATCACCAATCTTCTCCAGAATCTCGAATGGACCTATGAATCTTGGTGAAAACTTACCCTTGAGGCCGAATCTCATCACCTTCCTGAAAGGTAAAACTTGCAAAAACACATGCTCCCCTGCCTAAAAATTCAAAGGTCTACGATGCGTATTAGCGTAGCTCGCCTGTCGATCCTGTGCAGCTTTAATCCTCCGTTGGATCAATTCTACCGCATCGGTCATCTGCTGAATTAACTGCGGACCCTCAACCTGATGCTCGCCAACCTCATCCCAAAACAAAGGTGTACGACAGCGGTGTCCATATAAGGCCTCAAATGGTGTCATATCAATATTGCGATGGTAACTGTTATTATAAGCAAACTCCACCAACGCCAAATGGTCATGCCATGCTGGTCCAAAATCCATCACAGCAGCTCGAAGCATATCCTCAAGTGTACGGATAGTCCTCTTCGTCTGTCTGTCAGTCTCTGGGTGATAAGCTGTGCTCAAACTCAAAGTAGTACCAAGAGAACGTTGGAAGCTACCCCAAAACGTAGAGATAAACCTCGGATCTCAATCATTAACGATGCTCAACAGAATCCCATGCAGGCGAACAACCTCTTGCACATACAGACGTGCCATCCGGTCGAAAGTGAAATCTCGATTATAAGAAAGAAATTGAGCTAACTTCGACAATCGATCCACGACAACCCATATTGCATCACAATTCTTGAAAGAAAAAGACATGTGGGTGACAATTCCATCGTCACATGCTCCCACTTCCACTCAGGAATCTCTAAGCGGAGCATCTGTCGGGTTGTCAAAACCTTGCCTTGACTTGATGGCACACAAGGCATCGAGACATGAAATGATATACGCTGCGCTTCATTCCTTTCCACCAGAATCTCGTACGTAGATCCTTGTGCATTTTCATGCTGCTTGGATGAATAGAGAATCTACTGCGGTTAGCCTGCGACAAGATCTTCTCTCTCAGTGTGGAATCATCAGGAACTAACACACGGCCGGAAAGACACAACAGACCATAATTCTGGAAATGAAATCCAGATGTACTCTCCCCTTCAGGCAATCATGTTAACTTCTGGTTCTTCGGATCAGCAATACGTGCCTCTCTGATCCGAGTATACAAGGCTGGCTCGGCAAGTACTGATGAAACACAAACTCCATGTTGTTTCTTCTTGTGATGGAAGGTAAACCCTAAGGAACAAAATTCCTCCACCACTCGTGAAACTGAGTTGGTACGAAGGGAACTCACATACACTTTACGACTAAGCGCATCCGCAACTGGATTCAAAGAAATTGGATGGTACTTGATCTTGCAATCATAGTCCTTCAACAAATCCATCCATCGTCGCCGCCTCATGTTCAACTCAGCCTGAGTAAACAGATACTTCAAGCTCTTATGATCGGTGAAGATCTCAAATCTCTCGCCGTACAAATAATGACGCCATATCTTAAGAGAAAAGACAATGGCTGCAAGCTCCAAATCATGTACAAGATAATTCTCCTCATGAGTCTTCAACTGTCGGGAGGCATAGACAATCACATGTCCTTTCTGCGTCAACACACATCCTAATCCTTGGAGATAAGAATTGGTGTAGACTACAAAACCACATGATCCAGACGGTAAAGCTAACACTAGAGTTGTCTTCAAAAGACAATGCAACTCGTGAAAACTCTCCTCGCATTCTGAATACCAAACGAAAGGAACATCTTTCTTCGTCAACTACGTCAAAGGCTTATCTATCTGAAAGAAATTCTCCACAAATCGGCGATAGTATCCTGCCAACCCCAGGAAACTACGAATCTCAGAAGCTATCGTTGGACGCGCCCAATTCAGAATAGCCTCTGTCTTGCTAGGGTCAACTGCCACACCATCTTGAGAAATCACATGACCAATAAATACAAATCGGTCAATCCAGAAGTTGCACTTACTGAGCTTAGCGTACAACTGTCGCTCTCTCAATATCTGTAAGACAGTACGGAGATGAAAGGCATGCTCGTCAACACTGCAAGAATATACCAGGATGTCATCGATGAACACTACCACGAACTTATCCAAGAAATCGCGGAAAACCCTGTTAATCAAATCCATAAATACCGCTGGAGCATTCGATAACCCAAACGGCATTACTAGAAACTCGTAGTGCCCATACCGCGTACGAAATGCTGTCTTAGGAAAATCCTCCTCTCTGACTCGAAACTGGTTCTATCTTGACCGCAGATAAATCTTAAAATAAACAGAAGTCCCCTGAAGCAGATCAAACAGACCATCTATCCGCAGAAGAGGATACTTGTTCTTCACTGTCACTTGGAACTGTCGATAGTCTATGCACAGACGCATCGAACCATCCTTATTCTTGACAAATAGTACTGGGGCTCCCCATGATGAAACACTGGGTCGAATGTAGCCCTTATCAAGAAGATCTTGTAATTGCATCTGCAATTATCTCATCTCTGACGGAGCCAGATGATAAGGAGCTCTGGAAATCGATGATGTCCCTGGAAACAACTCTATATCGAACTAGATCTCCATCACAGGTGGAAAACCTGGAATTTCATCAAGAAACACATCCTAAAACTCGCGGACCACTGGTATCTCCCGGATGTCCGGGCCCTCTAAAAATTCATCAATCGCGTAGATAAGGTAGCCTTCCCTGCCAAACTCTAAAGAACGACAAACTTTCAAAGCAAAAACCACTGGCATCGGGGGTTGCGCTCCCTCACCATAGAAGTACCACGCCACTCCATCCTCGGGACGAAACTGGACAAACCTCTGGTAGAAATCCACTATCGTTCTGTAAGTAGTCAGAAGGTCTATCCCAATGATACAATCAAATTCATCCCTAGCTAAGATCATCAGGTTAGCACTCAACTGATGTCCCTCAAAATCCAAAATACAACCCACCACTAGACGTTTAGTCAATACCTCCTGACCCATCGGAGTTGAAACCGCTAACAACACGTCTAAAGGTATATAAGGTAGTCTAAACCTCTTAGAAAATCATGCTGATACAAAAAAATAGGATGCACCAGTATCGATCAAAACACATGCAAGAAAACCACATAAACTAAAGGTACTTGCAATCATGCGATCACTATCAGCCACAGCCTGCTCCTGGTTCAAAGCAAAAACTTGCCCCTGGGTATGCGGGCGCAAGAAAGAATGACCTCGAGAAGAAGTCTGAGGGTGCTGCTGCTGCGACTGATGACGCAGCTGCTGCTGCTGAACAGTAGCCTGAGATCCTCCAATACTACCAGAACCACTCGCTGCTCGCACCAAGTTTGGACAATTCCTCTTCATATGACCCATCTCTCCACAAAGAAAACAAGCACCGGTAGCACGAGGACACTGGCCTGGAGGGTGTCTCCGTCTACACTGCTATCAACGACTCATCTTCTGACCACTGAAACGGTGAACTCCTCCAGATCTTGAAGAAGAAGAGGAAGTTCCACCCTGCTTCTTGAAAGACTTGGCTCGCGGTCCCAAAGAGCTGGCTGGTCTAGATGAAAGTAAAGACCTATTCCACCGAATGCTATCCTCTTCTTGGCGACAACGACTCACCAAGCCCTCGTAGGTCATATCACTACCAACAGCCATAAGACGATGAATCTCAGGGTTGAGACCCTGAAGGAAAAGATCGTACTTTGTCTCTGAGCTGGCAGCAATGTGCAGATATTAAGGTAGAAGCTCAAAGAATTTCTGCTGGTACTCGTCAATAGTCATCGTACCCTGTCTCAAACTCAGCAGCTCACTCGCTTTTTCCTGACAAAGAGCCAGGGAAAAATACATCTTCTAAAAAGCCGTGCGGAACTCTTCCCACGTAGCTACTCCTCGAGCCACCACGAATGGTGCAGACGTAGATCTCCACCACTTTTTCACTCGCCCCTCTACTAGAAAACCAAGCGTCTCCATCTTCTGCTCTCCAGTACACTGGAATTCCTGAAAGCAACTCTTCATACGCTCCATCCAATTCTCTGCATCCTCTGGGGACTCACCTCCGACCAATGGTTTAGGACCCATTTGCAGGAATCGATTCATACTGAAACATCTCCGCTCTTCACGGTTTCCATGACGATGTCTACGATCATCCGTATCGCCCCAGCGTCCACCTCCACTATCATGGCTCTCATCATAATATGCCAGCTGTCCTAAAAGGCAATAGAGATTTATTCCAATCCGCTTTCTAATTCCCAAATGCATGCTATGATACCAATAAGTGTAGCGACCCAATCCGGATCCACTACCTAATCAGAGTTTAATTGCGCATGCATAATAATTAACTAAAAGCTTAACAACGGAAAGTAAATACAAAAAATTTAGTCGGCGGAATACAACTGACGGTCTAAACTTTAAGAATAAATCCCTTTCATACAACCATATCGAAATAGGTTATCAATTTCCTAACCTCTAGTACTCACACTGCCGCTCTGGCACCTGGTCTCACTCCTGTCTCAAATCGCCTACACCGTCGAGCCTAAGACCTGCCCCGCCACAAAGGTATCCAAGATACACAAATACAGGGGCGTGAGCGACTACACTAAATACGAAAGCAATGATATATAAACTTATATAAAGCATACAAATGACTTTAAAACCATGGTAAAACACTCTGCTCAGGGGCGCCAATGAATATACAACACCGTGCTGGAGAGCGACTCCGCGGGGCACTCGTATACTCCCCTATCACTGAAGCGTCAATCCCCGCCGTTGCGGCATCTCACAGTGATAGACAAAACCGTTGGGTTTGAGCCTCCCCATACACTCGACTCACCTCTCACGAGATGCAGTCTGGTATAAAATCATGCATGTACTAAAGCAATAAAACATTCAATACATATCATATACAAATGCAACTCATAAATTCATATATCATGACAGATATCTCGGTCAGTACTTACGTACCTCTATCCCAGTAGACAATCCTAGTACACCACTCTAGGTTCCAAGCCTACAAGTCAATATTTCCATATATCACTATTCATGATCTTAAACCTTAACTAAGCTAATAGATACTCCCTAATATTTTTAGGGACCCAAAGTTATACCTGCATTCGTTGTCAGTCCTTTGCTGACAAAATCTCCAAATCTAGGGCACAACTCCGCTACGACTTCCAGAATGCCTTGCCAAGTGCCAACTTCTAGGGTATGCTTAGAAGCTAGGAAATCGCTAATATATGGACTAAGAAGCAAGAGGAAATGAGGGAAACTCGGTGCAACAAATGAGCTCTCGGACCCTCTATTTATAGAGCGAGATCAGAGCATCCGATCGGGACTTCGGAGCATCCGATCTCTGCATGGCTACCACGCGTCCTGCCAGCACATCGGAGCCTCCGATCGGGACTTCGGAGCGTCTGATCGCACATCAGTGACATCATCCCTTACGTCACTCTGCCGACATCATTGTTGACATCACGTGTACAGCTGGCTGCTAGGGTTCGGAGCGTCCAAACTCCGATCGGACCGTGCGATCGCACCGGAGCTTCCGAACTGCCATAAACCAAATTGTTTATTTAGTTGTGATTAAACCCTTAATCACCTTATTTTGGGTATGGGTCAGTAAAAAAATCACCATGATTTGGGATGAAAATGAGCCAGGTTTAAACCCGGCTCCGTGTGAAACCCGCGTTGTCTGAAGCGGGTTCAAACCCAATCAAATGGGTTGCGGGGCGGGGCGGGGCGGGGCGGTGCTGGTTCAAGTCAATGGGTCAGGGGAGCTAGGGATCGGGGTGTGTGACCCGTTCCGTTGTCATCCCTAACCATGACACACTAAAAAAAGGGTTAATATATACTACTCACATTTAATAAAATAATAAGTACCAAAAAGTTACATCTTTCATGTTAGATGTTCATGTTACATATGTATAATTATATATGTGCATATATTATATACAACAAAAAGTTATCTAGATAAATGAAAATATCCCATCAATTAAATACCAAAAACAATATATAAATCACATATATATGTAAATAAAATGTTACATATTGTACATTTTTCATGGCAGTTGTTCATGTTATGTATATTGCATGATATATGTGCATATTATTTATAAAAACAAAAAAAAAAAAAAGAAGTTATCCTTGATTGTAAATGAAAAAATCCTATCAATTAAGTACCAAAAAACACTAAATCACATATATATGTAAATATAATTTTATTAATCAATTATATAATTTCTTTTGCTACAATCGAAACCACGTCAATGGCAAAAACTTGAGTACTCCTACAAATTTATAACAATAGTTATGGCAACAAACGAAACAAGACAAAGTAAAGGACTAATAAATCAAAAATGAAAAAGGTACAGGAATTCTAGGAGACAGGTGGGTGCGCGTGCGTGTTTCTTCCATGATAGAAATTGAAGCAATATTGAACTGTTACATCATTATCACATGAATGCATGCACGGGCCATGCAGTTTCACGAACACATATATATATGTAGAAGGATATCGAACTTATTAGTAGAGCTTTCCCTTGTTTTCAAGCCTGAGTTGCTGGTAAAATTGGGCGATGAATTCGTCGGCTTTGGCATCGATCATCTCATCTCCGCACAATGCATCAAACACCTCGTCGGGATCTTCCTCCTCTTCCTCCTCCTCATCATCGGAATCAACCAGATCCCGGAGACTCGAAGCGGAAGCGTATTGGCTCATAGATGCTGCAGGGGAAGGCGGAGAGATCATTTCTTTAATGGTCTCGGCGGCAGATTCACAATTGACGGACGGTGGCGGCGACGGGATGTTCTCCTGCGAGTGCAAGGGCCGGACCGAGTCCACTAGCTTCGTCCAATTCGCCGGCGTAGATTTTTCGTAGGACGTGGGATCTTTGGGACGCTTGCGCATCATGGACAGTGCGGCTTTGAAAAGGCCAAAAGCGCCGCTCTTTTTCTTCTTCTTCTTATTCTTCTCATCTTTTGTAGGCGTTTTCACGGCGGAGATAGGATCCTCCTCCTCCTGGACCTCCATGTTGGTCGTCATTTGATCAAAGAAATCGAAGCCGGCTTAGTTTCTTCGCGATGTCGTCCAACCTCTGCCCGCAAATTGCAGGGCAGAGAAGGTGGAGAGAAGCTTTCGGATCGACGAGGATTTGAGGGACGTACGCCTCACTCCCATTGCCTTTATTTATATATATAGTATTGGAGGAAGGAATATTATGCCAGTGGCAGGCATTTCATTTTTCTATTGCAAATTCTAAACCATATATTTTCTCTCACATGCTAATTTGTAAATGAATCTAATATTAAATATATACTTGTGAGTTGTGATATTGACTCATGCTTCAATTTCGTGAGACGGATCTTCAATTTAGATCAGTCACGAAAAAAAAATTATTTTTTATATCAAAAATATTACTTTTTATTATAAATATAAGTAAAGTTGATCCGTCTCATCGATAAAGATCTGCGAGACTGTGTCACAAAATACTTGATCATATATATGCATACACACACACAAATATAAATAGATTTGATCCTCTGCACCCTAATATGCATGAAATCCGTGTATTTTAGTAGTTTTTTTTATAAAGACCGCTAAAGTAGCCCTCGGATTTTCTGTACACTAGGATGGAGGTAGAGGAGTCAATTCGGGTGGGTTGGGTGGTTTCGGGTCGGGTTGAAAAAAAAAATTTAAAATTCCTCAACCCAAACCCGACCCGAACCCGAACCAACCCGAAAATGTTCAACCCAAACACGAATCCGTATAATCTGAACCAACCCTCTCAACCCGAACAACCCGATTTTTTATTTTTATTTTTTGTTTTTTCAGAAAAATAATTAAATAAAAAATAAAAACACAAAATAATAATAATAATATTATATTTATTCATATGATAACAAAATGTAAACTTATATAATTTAAATTTGAAAGTTTAGTTTTAGAAAATTTAAAGTTTATTTATTACAAAAAATAAAAAAATTATTTTAAAAAATCAAAATTATACAAAATAAACATTAAATCAAGAAAATATATTATATCAATATAAAATAAATGTTTTTCAAATAAACAACATATGAAATTGTAACAAATTTTTCTTAATTATATATATATATATAATAATAATTAAAATATTCGGGTCAACTGGGGTTGACCCGAACCCAACCCGACCCAACCCGAACCCGAATATTTTTTTCGGGTTGCTTTCGGGCCAACTCGATTCAACCCGAACCCAAAAATCCCAAACCCGAACCTGATATTTTTCTGATTGAATCGTGTCGGGTTGGCGGGTTGGGTTGGTTTTTGACACCCCTAGATGGAGGGGATCAATTTTGTGTGTGTAGTTAGTTTATCTTCATATATGGCTTGTGTTCATGTTTTTCTTTATATTTAAATCTAATTAGATTCGATCTTTAATTATCGAATCTTGGGTATTTGAGTTGATTTCTTAAATTCATATAAACATATCTATTTTTTAATGATTTCATATGTTTCTTGTCTTAGGTTGCATTCACTTGGCGAATAGTATACCCAAAGCACATAATTTATATTTAGGTGTAAACTGCATTGCTAAATGCTAATACGTATGAGTTTTAAAAACACATCAAACGTTTATATAAATCAGCCTAAATTCCATTGCGAATATGCATGCCTTTTAAAAACATCAAACTTTAAGAGACATTTAATTTATTGAGTATGTCTTTTGTGAGATGATTTCATTGATTTTTATCCAAAAAACAGGTCGACCTGGTACATAAACTTAATAAAAAGTAATATTTTTACTTAAAGTAGGTTGCGTTGGATTGGAGGTATATTTCACAAAATTATCACATGAGACAATTCAATGTAAATCTTTTTGTAATTTATGTGTCTCAACAATAGCAAGTTTTTGAATGTGTCTGTGAGCTAGGGGTTAATATATGCTACACCAAGAGTGTTCTCTCTGACCTAATTAATTCAAATATTATTAGATCATGTGAGCTTGTTGGGGTGCAATATTGTCTCTGTTAGGTATAGCAATCGAAAAATGACGTTTGAGTTGATGTGCAGTTTAAAAAATTTGAGTTGCATCATTACCACCAGCCATAACTTTTGATAAAGTGGAAAGTGTTCGGTCCTACAATTGGTATCAAGGTCAATATCATGAGATCGATTTCCATTGATTGCAAGTAGTCCAATTATTGGGAGAGAGATTGTTGGGGTGCAATAATTGTCCCTATTGGGTAGAACGATCGATCTATGACGCTTGGGCTGTTTTGCGCATTAAAAGATTTGAGTTGCATCATTCATCAGCTATAACTTTTAGTAAAACAATAAGCGTCTGGTCCTATAGAGCCCCTATTTTATGGAAGTTTTCAGATGTGTTGATGATCCAAAGATTAACATTTGACCACGAGAAAAATAGTACATGTGTATCATAGAATAATCATATGAGATTAGTATATGCTATACCGAGAGTATTTTTCCCCTTATACCAATATCATTGCATTATGCATGTAGATTTCTTACAATTTTATGAAATTAACAACCCAACCCGACCCAACCCGACCCCGAATATTTTTTTCGGGTTGCTTTCGGGCCAACTCGATTCAACCCGAACCCAAAAACTCCAAACTCGAACCTGATATTTTTTTGGTTGAATCGTGTCGGGTTGGCGGGTTGGATTGGTTTTTGACACCCCCTAGATAGAGGGGATCAATTTTGTGTGTGTAGTTAGTTTATCTTCATATATGGCTTGTGTTCATGTTTTTCTTTATATTTAAATCTAATTAGATTCGATCTTTAATTATCGAATCTTTGGTATTTGAGTTGATTTCTTAAATTCATATAAACATATCTATTTTTTAATGATTTCATATGTTTCTTGTCTTAGGTTGCATTCACTTGGCGAATAGTATACCCAAAGCACATAATTTATATTTAGGTGTAAACTGCATTGCTAAATGCTAATACGTATGAGTTTTAAAAACACATCAAACGTTTATATAAATCAGCCTAAATTCCATTGCGAATATGCATGCCTTTTAAAAACATCAAACTTGAAGAGACATTTAATTTATTGAGTATGTCTTTTGTGAGATGATTTTATTAATTTTTATCCAAAAAACAAGTCGACCTGGTACATAAACTTAATAAAAAGTAATATTTTTACTTAAAGTAGGTTGCGTTGGATTGGAGGTCTATTTCACAAAATTATCACATGAGACAATTCAACGTAAATCTTTTTGTAATTTATGTGTCTCAACAATAGCAAGTTTTTGAATGTGTCTGTGAGCTAGGGGTTAATATATGCTACACCAAGAGTGTTCTCTCTGACCTAATTAATTCAAATATTATTAGATCATGTGAGCTTGTTGGGGTGCAATATTGTCTCTGTTAGGTATAGCAATCGAAAAATGACGTTTGAGTTGATGTGCAGTTTAAAAAATTTGAGTTGCATCATTACCACCAGCCATAACTTTTGATAAAGTGGAAAGTGTTCGGTCCTACAATTGGTATCAAGGTCAATATCATGAGATCGATTTCCATTGATTGCAAGTAGTCCAATTATTGGGAGAGATGATTGGGGTGCAATAATTGTCCCTATTGGGTAGAACGATCGATCTATGACGCTTGGGCTGTTTTGCGCATTAAAAGATTTGAGTTGCATCATTCATCAGCTATAACTTTTAGTAAAACAATAAGCGTCTGGTCCTATAGAGACCCTATTTTATGGAAGTTTTCAGATGTGTTGATGATCCAAAGATTAACATTTGACCACGAGAAAAATAGTACATGTGTATCATAGAATAATCATATGAGATTAGTATATGCTATACCGAGAGTATTTTTCCCCTTATACCAATATCATTGCATTATGCATGTAGATTTCTTACAATTTTATGAAATTAACAACCCAACCCGACCCAACCCGACCCCGAATATTTTTTTCGGGTTGCTTTCGGGCCAACTCGATTCAACCTGAACCCAAAAACCCCAAACTCGAACCTGATATTTTTTTGGTTGAATCGTGTCGGGTTGACGGGTTGGATTGGTTTTTGACACCCCCTAGATGGAGGGGATCAATTTTGTGTGTGTAGTTAGTTTATCTTCATATATGGCTTGTGTTCATGTTTTTCTTTATATTTAAATCTAATTAGATTCGATCTTTAATTATCGAATCTTTGGTATTTGAGTTGATTTCTTAAATTCATATAAACATATCTATTTTTTAATGATTTCATATGTTTCTTGTCTTAGGTTGCATTCACTTGGCGAATAGTATACCCAAAGCACATAATTTATATTTAGGTGTAAACTGCATTGCTAAATGCTAATACGTATGAGTTTTAAAAACACATCAAACGTTTATATAAATCAGCCTAAATTCCATTGCGAATATGCATGCCTTTTAAAAACATCAAACTTGAAGAGACATTTAATTTATTGAGTATGTCTTTTGTGAGATGATTTTATTAATTTTTATCCAAAAAACAAGTCGACCTGGTACATAAACTTAATAAAAAGTAATATTTTTACTTAAAGTAGGTTGCGTTGGATTGGAGGTCTATTTCACAAAATTATCACATGAGACAATTCAACGTAAATCTTTTTGTAATTTATGTGTCTCAACAATAGCAAGTTTTTGAATGTGTCTGTGAGCTAGGGGTTAATATATGCTACACCAAGAGTGTTCTCTCTGACCTAATTAATTAAATATCATTAGATCATGTGAGCTTGTTGGGGTGCAATATTATCCCTGTTGGGTATAACAATCGAAAAATGACGTTTGAGTTGATGTGCAGTTTAAAAAATTTGAGTTGCATCATTACCACCAGCCATAACTTTTGATAAAGTGGAAAGTGTTCGGTCCTACAATTGGTATCCAGGTTAAGGTCATGAGTTCGATTTTCATTGATTGCAAGTAGTCCAATTATTGAGAGAGAGATTGTTGGGGTGCAATAATTGTCCTTATTGAGTAGAACGATCGATATATGACGCTTGGGCTGTTTTGCGCTTTAAAAGATTTGAGTTGTATCATTAATCAGCTATAACTTTTAGTAAAACAATAAGCGTCTCGTCCTATAGAGCCCCTATTTTATGGAAGTTTTCAGATGTGTTGATGATCCAAAGATTAATATTTGACCACGAGAAAAATAGTACATGTGTATCATAGCATAATCATATGAGATTAGTACATGCTATACCGAGAGTATTTCTCCCCTTATACCAATATCATTGCATTATGCATATAGATTTCTTACAATTTTATGAAATTAACATACATATTGATGATGTAAAAACTAACATTTGACAACATCATAAACGAAGAAATACTCTATGAATAGCATATATAGAGTAATCCTTGTTTTGGTTAGTTTGCCAAATGGGTTATGCGTTTCGGTCAGAAACTTGTTCCTGAAATTGTGCACCACATTTTCAATCACAATATCCGTGTCTGTTTCTTTTTCTAGTTTACGTGTTGGGCAAATAATCGTTGTCGTGGCCAGAAATTTTGATTTAATAGAATATTGATTTGTGATCAATAATTTATAATTAATTAAATAGTTTATTGAAAACGGTATAACTAGCCGAAAACATAATAAATAAGGGAGTATTTGTAAAATATTATATTGATGTCTCTTAAAACATATAAATTAGGGAGTATTTGTAAAATATTATATTGATGCATCTTAAAACAGAAATTCCGTGTAACACGAGTCTAAGGTAATGTTTGGGAGAGCTTTTAGAAAGCATTTCTCAGCTTTTTTTTCACAAAATTTAACAAAATTTCAAAATTTTATGAAGAAAAATTGAGAAGTGTTTTCTAGAATCTTTCCCAAACACTACCTAATTAGAATCCCAAACCTAATAGAATTTTGGTCCGATTCAGGCCCTAGCCCAGATCAACTCGAACAACAAAATCCGGGAATATAGTTTGCAGCGGTCCAAAGCCTTAGTTCAAGAAGGAAAAACCTACTTCTTAAACTAAGAGCATATTTTTGATTGGGGTGGCAAATTTTTAAAAAATCCCGACCCGACCCGTCCCGATTCCCAACCCGTTCCCGTCCCGAATTTTTTCCGTTCCAAACTTTTTTCGACCCGAGTGTTCGGGATTTTTCCCGATCCGATCAATGTCGGGATCGGGATCGGTATAGGCAACCCTTCCCGACAGGATTCCCGACATGATTCGAATATAAAAATAATATTTTTTAATAATATTTTTTTGTTTTAATATTAATATTTTCTAATTATATACCATATAATTTTTTTTATATTTATATTTTTTAATATTAACATTGAGTTATAATTTTTTATTTTATTTTTTTTATTATTATGAATAATTATATGTTTTTTTATTAATCAAGTAGTTGTTTTAGTTTATTTGTAATGTACTAAAAAAATGTTTTAGTTTTTTAATGGTTATATATAAAGAAATTTTAATTTATTTGTAATGTATTAAGAAATTGTTTGATTTTTTTCATAAATTTTTTTCAAAAAAATATTTTCATAGAATTTTTTTTTTAAAAAAATATTATTCGGGATTACCCTCTCCCGAACGACGGGATCCCGAATGTTCAGGATCCCGAACATTCGGGTTCCGACACATCTCGGGTGCAGGATCGGGAGAAAAAAAATATCTCAATTCCTATCGGAACGGGAATCGGGTAAGGGGGTTACGGGACGGGTCCCGATCCGATTCCACCCCTAATTTTTGGTATGAGTGAATGAGATGAAAATAAAATGGACATTTTCATCTCATTTTTTATACTCGTGCTAGGTTTGATATTAGAATGACTTATCCCATATTCATGAGAATATACATTGCATCCATTTTGGATGATAGTGGCAATTCCCACCTTCAACTTCTATGTTTGTATTATTTTTTTTTCAATATTTAGTTTATTTTGACTCATTTTAACATATATAATATAATAAAAATAATTTATTATAATATATATTAATAAATAATTATATAATTATTTTTATAATAAAATGAATAATAATAATAATTATTTAATATTAATGACTAGTATAATGATTTATTATTATTATCATTATTATTTATAAAACGAATAATAAAAAATATTATTGTTATTTATTTATTATAAAACTTATAATAATTATTATTTTGATCATAATAGTAATAACCAGGAGCTACAATAATCAAGGCTTCAACATTGCGGAGTTTACTCAAGTAATTATTTCCATTGTGTACATGTGTTGACGAGCAGTAGGTAAGAAATTTGTTGAGACCGGTTATATGTGTAGAGAGAAAGGGGGTGAATGCACAATTTAATGTAGTAACCCGAGTTTCAATTTACATGTTAAAAAATAACACAAAATTTTAAAAGTGAAAAAACAAGATTAAAAAGTCACTATTTGGGAAAAAAGTAAAAAATCAGCTTCAGAACATCCGAAAATGGTAGGGAGTGTCCCGGGGCCCGAATAGTTCGAAAGCAGCCGAACCAGTTCAGAAGGAGCAAAAGCAGTTCGGACCTTCCGAAGTCAACAGACAAAAAGTTTTATGGTAGGTTGGACAAGTGTCAGTTCGGACCTTCCGAACTCACATTCCAGAAACGTGTCAAAGTGCCGAAAAACGTGGCGAACATTCATAGATCAGAGCTTCCGAACCCGATTCGGACCTTCCGAACCTTGGCCTATTAATATGGGTGGAAATATCATTTCTATGCGCAAATTCAGAGGTTTTTCGAACCATTAGTCTATATTTGAGTGTTTTGGGCCATACTATCGAAGGTCGAGCACTAGCAAGGTGCTATGAGGCTTATAGCGAAGCTGTGCTTGGGTCAGGGCCTTCGACACCAGCAGACTGATGACTGACACAGGTATAAGCCTAGACTCTTAATAGCTTTTGGGAGTAGCTATTAGTCTATTTAAGGTTTTTAGATAAGTTATAGTGTCTTGGCTTGTAGGCTTGGACTGTAGATAGTTGTTAAGATAAACCAATAGTTGAGGTACGTAAGTACTGACTTAGATATCTAGTTGAGTATGCATTCTTATGTGTTGTATTTTATCTGCCATGATATGCATACATTACTGTTTAAATGTTGCATGTCCAATTATTACGTTGAGCCAAATCTCCTTCGAGATAGTCATGTTTAGTAGGGTCTCTCAGCCATAGTTTGTGGACGTTTGGACATCATGAGTCACAGTGGCCGACGGATCGGGAGGGCTATGATGTTTCCAGGACATTTTAGATCTGCGTCCGGATGTTTGTGCTAATTATCCAAAGGGGTATTTCCAAGTTGGTACCACGCACTCTAGCGCCTTCAGTCTGAGCATGAGTTTTCCTTGTTGAACCAGTTATTAGGTCCATGTCATATGCATGAACATATAGGTTTGTATACTCATACTTATGTACCTGGTGTTAGCGCTCACTTCTGTTTTGTTACCATGGAAATCCTATTTGATGGGGTAGTGTAGGTTGCTCTAGAGGTGAATCTGTGCGTAGTTGGTGACCAGGGCTTGGGTGCAGGTGTAACGCCCCGCAAATATTTAATTTGGGAATTTATGGAATTAGAGATTTAAATTTCAATATTATTAAATTAAAGAATTGAATTGAAAGTGCCAAAATTGAATAGGGAGTGATTTGAAATTATGAATAATTTCAGGTACTAAATTGCAAAATCCTATATTTGAGTGGGACACTTGGCTTGTATAGAGATAAACGTGTATATCATATTCATCCATCAGATTTTACAGCCAAGAATCGAGAATTTCAGATTCCATAGCCATTTTCTGCCTTTCAAAGCTCTATTTCTCGCAATCCGTCCGTCAGAATTTAGAATCTATCGTATATTTACGATCCTCGCGTCAAAGAATTCGTTTGTACGTAATTTTTATTGCGTTCTATCGTGTTTGAAATTGAGATGATGTGGGAATCAGATTTTTTGTTGGAAATATGTGTTCTTGAGCTAGTAGTGAATATGTATTCCAAGACGGATCGGAAAAAGATCGGCGTTCGAATTTGTTATGAATTTCTGAAGATTTTTGAAATTGGCTATGGCTGATGTACTGGTTTTTTTTTATCATATATATGTTGGTATGTTGAGGATATGAAGTATATTTGATTGTTAGATTGTTGTAGTTGAAGTTTGGTTTGCCGGTTTATAATTGTTACGCCGCCGATTCGATAATTGTGGAGATTTGAGTCTAGTTGATTGAAATAAGCTTTGATTGGGTTTATATGGTGATATTGAGCTGATTTACACTTGATTTCAAATTTGTTTTGAAGGTTGTCAAACTAGAGAATTCATATTCGAACCGATAGGAAGATTTAGCAATGTTTGAAGCCATTCTACCTTAAAGATCAAATTGTGATTGAGCAGATTTTGATATGCATTCTTGTTGTTGTAGTGAAAAAATTTGCATATTTTGGAATTAAGATAAAGGTATGATTCGATGATGATCAATTTGGGGAATAAGCGTCGAGATGAGTTTGACTTCTCGATCCCTTAAAATCACACATTGTTTTCCATCTTACATATTTATGTGTTTTGTTATGCATTATTTTAGTTATGCATTTAAATGGAATGATTGTTAGGCTATGGTATGAGATTTTTGTGTATTGTATCATCTCATTGTGCATTTTGAGCCTAAGTATTCTTTCAAGCTCTGCCATGGTATCATTGATGAGTTATAAGCTTAGATATCGAGTATCAATGATGAGTTTATAGCATTGATGCTTAGACTCCAGATATAGCATCAGTGACGAGTTTTATCCTGATGATGAGTTGATGCGTTTTAGCATTTAAACCGGTGTCAATTTTGTGCCTTGATCGTTGATAGCCCTTTTGTAATCATTCATGCATTTCATAAAATATTGATTATGTTTGAATGCATTGGCATGGTTGTATTTGTACATGTCATACGTTCCGTTGTTTCATACTAAGTTTTATACTTACCAGTTTTTCTGGCTGTTTCTTTGTTTTTGTGTGTGCATTGAAACAGGTAATTCAGGGCCGAGTCATAGGAAGCCATAAGCTTTGGAAAGAGTTTAGAAGTGGGGCTCGGGTTGAGTTGTTGCATATTGTTCAAAAAACTATGTTGAATACATGTTAAGTTTGTATACTAGACAACATATGCTTTGTATAGCTTTTGCATAGTTTAAAGATACGTAGAATATGTTGTGTTTAATGTTGGAACATGTTTGAGGTTGTTTAAATTCATTTTCCATATAAGATTTATTAGTTGGATCGATACGGAGCAGCGGGCCTGCATGACCCTTTGGGCGCGGCCGCGCCGCTCCTAGGCGGAGGGCAGGACACCCTGCATGCTCGCGCTGCCCAAAGGAGCACGGGCGCGCAGCCCTAGCCCTAGCCCTTGAGCAGGGCGTTGTGCAGGGGCGCGGCCGCGCAGATCTCCAATTTTTTAAAAAAATTGTTTCGGTTTTGTGGTTTGTTGTGTTGTATCTTGAACCCAATGTTGCCACATTGTTTGGTATAAGAACTTATGTAAGGCCCTGAAATTAAACATTGCGTGATTAGCAGAGTTGATTATTATTTATTTTGGAATTAATGGAGATTAATTGAGCCGGGATTGAATCGATTTAAATTGGAAATTCAGGACCGAGTTGCAATTGTGGGGTGGACCAAGTCAAAGCCTTGACTTATATTATTATTATCTATCATCCTATCTCAACATCACTCCTCTCCTTCCTTCCTTCTTCACGTCGACCGAGAGAGAGAAGCCATGGAAGCTAACTTTTCAAGCTTCTTCTTCCTCTGATTCGCACGATCCGACCGTCAGATTTTCGTTTCGAGTTGAGATTCACGATCACCGCAAAGAGGGCTTCGTTTTGCCGTAAGTTTTTCTATGATCCATGAACTTTGATTTTTGTCGGGTTGTCAAAATTTGATAATTTTCGAGTATGTTGTTCTTGAGATAGCATAGATCGTGTATTCGAAGTCGGTTCGGAAAAAGAACGAAGTTTGGATTTTATATGATTTTTGGAGCTTAATTTCAAAAATGGGTTTTTGGATTTTGGTTGGATTTGGTCGTTTAAGTTGGTTTAGAAGATGGTTTGGGTTATGTGGATGATGATTGTTTATTGGAGATTTTTGGTTTGACCGTTTATAGCCGTTATGCTGTCGAAATCGAGTTTTGGATTATCGGGTGTATTGTTTCGGTTTGATTTCCGGGTTTTGCTTGAGTTGATGAATTGATATCGAATCCGTATGTTCTATATTTCAGAGTTTGATTGAAGGATTCGGTTTTGGAAAGAACTTGGGAGTTTGAACCGATTCGAGAGATGAAGACGGTATAGTATTGAACTTTTTGTAATGGTTTGTTTTGATTTGATTCGATATTGATTGAGTTCGTTGTTATTTTCAGATTTGAATCCTCGACGAACTTGAAAAGGTAAAAGACGACATTGAATTGAATAGGGTTGAATACTCGAGTTCGATTGATTCTTGAGTCCCTAAAATCACATACTGCATGTTTATTTGTTGGTGTGAACTTGATTGATTATTTTGTTACACTTGCATTCATATTGAGCCGAATATTTGATTTGTTTTGAAATTAGACGATTTAGGGAGCTATATTGAAGTGGCTTTGGATTTCGAGTTTATCCAAGTGCTAGAATACTTCTTATAGTTGCTCTGAAGTTTAGGGGTTTGAGTTGTGCGACATCCACCCCGAATGAGAGTGTAGGTGGGTTGTTTGTAATGACTTAACCCCGGGATCCAAACCGAATACCGACTGATATTTCGATTACCTAACTTGATAATCCCGAGATTTGAAATCATGCATACATCCACCCTCTTTTGATTGATTGATGATTGATACATTTCAATATGAGGTGTTTAATTGATATTGTATGTCTGTCTCTTTTACTTAGAAATTATATTTCTAACCGGGCTATCCGACTGTTGTTTTTGTTTGTATGTGTACTTGACAACAGGAGGATCAGGAGCCGGACCGAGTCGTTTGGGTTAGCACGGGGTGTGAATGATAGAAGTGAGACACCGTGTAATAGGGTTGTGTCTTTTGGAACTTGTATTATTCTTGATTAGTCGATCGAATCCTATCATCGAACTTAGATTGGTTCCGTACTCGTTATGCATGATTTAGATTGAGTTTGGACAAGTTTTCTGTTGTGTTTTGCTTCAGGACTGTCACCGCTCGATCGGTGAGATCTTACCGATCGAGCGGAGGACATTTGCTGAGTTTCTGTTTTGGAAATTGCATGCCCGCTCGATCGGTTGAATCTTACCGATCGAGCGAGCAAGGAGTTGAAACTCACTGCTGCTCGTTCGATCGGTAAGATCTTACCGATCGAGCGGTGCACTATTCAAATTTTTTTTTATTGCTTTATCTGTTGAACCTTTTTATGATTATCGATAGGATTAATTTTAATTAGACGATTAGAGAAAGGGGTCTCACATTAAGTGGTATCAGAGAGATAAGATTCTTGGAATTGAACTAGAGTGAGCGGGGTAGATCGAGTCCACATGAATTGAATTATCGCATGTGATTGATTTATTTAAATGATTATTTTAAATACGTGCGAGCATGCTTTATTGATTCTTGAATTAATTGAATTACATAAATTGTGATTTAATTTATAAAGCATGAATTACGTGATATATAATTGTAATTGTGCTATCATCTGTTTTTGACTATCCTTGAGATTCATGAGTACTCAGAGCAGAGTTTTGGACACCGAATTTATGAGATTGAGATTGAGTTTGAGATATTGTATCCTAACCCTTTGATATCAGATGGCACCTCGATGGTCTGTGCGAAGAAATCAACCACACTTGGTTCCTCCTTCTAATGAGAATCTGCAGCCAGTAGTAACTCCTCCAAATGATCAGGGTAGTATTGGAGTGGATCAGATTGATGCTACCGCGACCCCTATGGAAACTCTATTGAAGATATTTCGATCGTTCCGTCCACCTACCTTGACGGGTACCGAGAACTCCATCGATTGTGAAAGTTGGCTAGAGGACATTGATCAGCTCTTTGATTCCCTCGACTATACCGATGACCGCAGAATCAGGTTAGTCATTCACTAGCTACAGGGTGTTGCTAAGAATTGGTGGACTACAACCAAGAGAGCAAATGAGAATCGAGGCACCGTTGTCACTTGGAGTTTGTTCAAGACTGAGTTCTATAAGCGATTCTTCACTGTGTCGTACCGAAAGGAAAAGAGTGCCGAATTTGAAAATTTGAAGCAAGGGAACTTGAGCATCGAGGATTATGTGAGCAAATTTGATAGTCTCTTAAGGTTCGCAGCTCACATCGCAGACAATGAAGAAGCCAAAGCCGATCATTTCATCAACGGCTTGAATCCTGAGATTTTCACTTTGGTCAATACCGGGAGACCCAACAACTTCGCAGATGCTATGGACCAGGCAAAGGGAGCCAAAGATGGACTATTGATGCAGCGAGGAAATCAATTAGCTCCTCAGCAGCAGTAGAGATCTTTTCAGAATCAGCATGTTCAGTTTCAGCCTCAGCAGTCCCAGTATCAGTACCAACCTTCTCAGCAGTCGAATCAGTCTCAGAGGGTTGAGGGAGGTAACAGTGGCAAAAACATGCGAGATTAATATCGACCGAAAGGAAAGCAATTTAAGAAGTCTGGGAACAGTTCATCGAGTTCCAGTGGCTCTAGACAGTTCAGTTCTGGGCAGAGTTCAGGATTTTCAGGAGCATCGTGCAGTAAGTGTGGAGGATGTCACCCAAGTTATCAGTGTCGAGGCGTGTTTGGTAGTTGTAATATCTGCCAGCAGCCGGGTCACTTTGCTAGAGTCTGTCCTCAACGGGGATCCGATAGAGCTCAGAGCGGCAGTTCTTCTCAACCGCCAGCTCAGCCTGAGAGATCAACTTCTGTAGTCCATTATTTTCAGCCCCAGCAGCAGTCTTGTCAGGGAGGTAATCAGAATCAGAACCAACCTCCTCGACAGCAGGCGAGGGTGTTTTCTTTGACAGAGGATTAGGCCAATGCAGCTCCGAATGATGTGATAGCAGGTAACTGTTCGATTTTTGGTTATCCTGCGTATGTTTTGATTGATACGGGTGCTTCTCACTGTTTTATTTCTGAAATATTAGTCGTGATGCATGATTTAATTGCTGAGCCATTATCTGATGTCGTTTCTATCACTTCACCTTTGGGTGGGGAAACTGTTTCGGTGAGATTGGTCCGTAATTATGTGTTAGAATCTGAAGGTAATTCGATTGAGATTAACTGCATTATACTTGGATTATCTGATTTTGACTGTATTGTCGGGATTGATGCTCTGGCCAAGTATAGGGAAACAGTAGATTGCTTTCAAAAAGTGGTTTGATTCAGACCTGAGATGGCAGATGATTGGAAGTTTTTCAGTAAGGGTTCTTGATCCAGAATTCCTTTGATTTCTGTGTTATCCATGTCTCGTTTGCTACAGAGAGGAGCAGAAGGATTTTTGATTTTTGCAGTGGAGGTTCAGAGGTCTAGTCCTGAGTTGACAGAGATACCAGTGGTTAACGAGTTTCCTGATGTATTTCCAGATGAGATTCCTGGTTTGCCGCCTATTCGAGAGATCGAATTTAACATTGAACTTGCACTAGGTACTCAGCCTATTTCGAAAGCGCCTTATCGAATGGCTCCATTAGAACTAAAAGAGTTGAAGGAGCAGTTAGAAGATTTGATTGCCAAGGGATACATCCAACCTAGCGTATCGCCTTGGGGTGCTCCAGTGCTTTTTGTGAGGAGGAAAGACGATTATATGCGACTCTGCATCGACTATCGCCAGTTGAATCAAGCGATGGTCAAGAACAAGTATCCTCTACCTATAATTGATGACCTTTTTGATCAACTGCAGGGTTCTTCAGTGTATTCGAAGATAGATCTAAGATCAAGGTATCATCAGCTGAGAGTTCGCGATGAGGATGTGCCTAAGACAACTTTCAAAACTAGATATGGGCATTTTGAGTTTATAGTCATGCCGTTCGGTTTGACCAATGTTCCAGCAGTTTTTATAGATCTGATGAATCGTATCTTTCAGCGGTATTTAGATGAGTTTGTCATTATCTTCATTGACGATATTCTGATCTATTCTAAGAACCGGTCAGATCATACAGAGCATTTGAGGATTGTATTGCAGATTTTGCGAGCCGAACAGTTGTATGCTAAGCTATCAAAGTGCGAGTTCTGGTTGGACTGAGTGATTTTTCTAGGCCACATTATATCGGGAGATGGAATTTCTATGGACCCCAGTAAGATCGAGGCAGTCATGAATTGGCCTAGACCGACATCAGTGCCAGAAATCCGAAGCTTTATGGGTTTAGCGGGATATTATCGCCGATTTATCGAGGGTTTCTCTTCCATTGCAAAGCCGATTACCCAGTTGACCCAAAAGAATGCGCCGTTTGTTTGGTCCAAGGAGTGTGAGGCTAGTTTTATTGAGCTAAAGAAGAGGTTGACCAGCGCACCGATCTTATCTATTCCATCAGGTACGGGAGGTTTTTCCATTTAATGTGATGCTTCTCACCGTGGTCTTGGATGCATTCTTATGCAGAGGAAGCATGTCATAGCTTATGCATCGAGGCAGCTGATGCCGCACGAGACTCGTTATCCGGTCCATGATCTTGAGCTTGCTGTGATCATTTTTGCTTTGAAGACCTGACACCATTACCTTTATGGTGAGTCTTTTGAAATATTTTTTGACCACAAGAGCCTAAAATACTTGTTTTCCCAATCCGAGCTGAACATAAGACAGAGGAGATGAATGGATTTGCTTAAGGACTTCGACTGTGAGATCAAGTATTACCCTGGAAAGTCGAATGCAGCTGCAGACGCTCTTAGTCGGAAACTTTGTTCCTTATCTCTTGATACGATTGGTGTCTCTCAGTTGATTGAAGACTGTTGTACTTCTGGTTTGGAGTTTGAGACCGGTAGGAGATCCATCAGAGTCTTTGCGATTCAGACCGAGCCAGAGTTGTTTCAGTTGATCCGAGAGGCACATAAATCTGATCCGAGTAGTCAGAGTTCGATAGAGAGGGTCAGATCAGGTCACCAGTCAGAATTTCAGGTCAGGGATGATGTGTTATTCATGAATAATCGTATTGTTGTGCCCGATGTTTCTGAGTTGAGACAGCGTTTTCTTCGAGAGGTGCATTGCAGTCGGTTCAGTATTCATCCCGGAGGCCGGAAGATGTATAATGACTTGAAGACTCAGTTCTGGTGGAAATAGTTGAAGGGAGACGTCACGAGGTTTGTGTCCCGTTGTCTGAATTGTCAACAGATGAAAGCTGAGAGGAAGAAACCAGGTGGCTTATTGCACAGTTTACCAGTTCCGGAATGGAAGTGGGATCACATCTCTATGGATTTCGTCACGAAGCTACCGCATTCAGTCAGAGGTTGTGATGCGATTTGGGCAGTGATTGACCGGCTAACGAAATCTGCCTGTTTCATTCCGTAAAGGATGACATACCGACACGATCAGATGGCCGAGTTATATGTCCAAGAGTTTGTGAGATTGCACAGCGTTCCGAAGTCGTTAGTATCAGACAGAGATCCGAGATTCACTTCTCACTTTTGGCACAGTTTACAGGAGGCATTGGGTACTCGTTTGCACTTGAGCACAGCGTATCACCCTCAGACCGACGGTCAGTCCGAGCGTACGATCCAGACTTTGGAGGATATGCTCCGACCAGTAGTGCTTGATTTTGGCTCAGGTTGGCAGGATTCTTTGCGTTTAGTGGAGTTTTCGTACAATAAAAGCTTCCAAGCGAGTATTGGGATGACACCTTTTGAATCTTTGTACGGGAAGAAGTGTAGATCTCCGTTATTTTGGGATGAGATTTCAGAATCACCTGAGTTGGGTCCAGATATGATTCGCGATACGGCAGAGCAGGTGAAGTTGATTCGAACCAGAATGAAGACAGCCCAAGATCGACAGGCCAAGTATGCGAATGTGCGGCGCAGACCACAGTGTTTTGATCAGGGAGACCGGGTGAAACGCCCTAACTCTCTAAATATTAATTAAATGAATAAATATGCGGAAATTTTTTTTTTATTACTTACTACATAAAAATATGTACATACATGCCCTTACATATATGCACAAAATAAATAGATTTAAAAATAAATAAATAAAATAAAAATGCAACCTTTAATAAATTAAATATCTGAGTCATGCGTTTTAATAAAATACTGACAGAACAAAATAAATTAAAGTTTTGCATGCACTGAAAATATTTAAATAAAATATCTCATACTATCAACCACTGAAAATACATAAAATGTATAATATGCTGAAATGTTCGAAACATGCAAAACAGACTCAGACGTCTATCACGGTCACGGGGTCACTGCATGTCCGCTCATATGTCCTCGCCACCGGTGGGTACTACGTCATCCTCTATGTACTCACCTGCACCATACCAGTGTAGTGAGCCTAGAGGCCCAACATGCTAACATAACAAGGGTTTAAAATAATTTAATTCACTTTAATACTAATACATAACATATACATGAATGAGCATGCTTAAAAATATCATGACATAACATAACTTGAATTAAACTTAAATATCATAATCATACATAGTACATAAACATTGTTGAGCACATTATTTTCTAACATCGCATGGTTGTATCCATAGTGTAACCTTAAATCATACATCAAATACTGATCAGCGTGGAAAACCAATGTACGTGGCGGTGACGAATCACCTCTTAAATTGGCAGTAAACTGCCCTTCAATAGTTCACATATGGGGACGAATCCCCCTTAAATTGTCACACTACTTCAACTTCCAACATAAAATTATTTTCTTTTGCTCAACCTTAAACATTAAATCATGCATAAAAATTATTTCATGAATGCATGTACTTAAATACAATGTGTGTCCTTCATATATATTTAATTTAAATTTCATACTAACATATAATTATTAAAATAACTTCC
This sequence comes from Henckelia pumila, assembly GCF_033568475.1. Taxonomy (NCBI): domain Eukaryota; kingdom Viridiplantae; phylum Streptophyta; class Magnoliopsida; order Lamiales; family Gesneriaceae; genus Henckelia; species Henckelia pumila. The sequence goes on along the minus strand of NC_133121.1, from coordinate 29,287,135 downwards.
ATGCATAAAAATAATTAAATATATATTCAGGACACATGCAAATTTCTCATGGATTGTACTGACTGCTGGCCCTAACACTCAAGCCCATTTACTTAAATCTGGCCCATTAACACTGAGAGTGGCCCATTAACATACTTAAGCCCAACATTACATTTCTAAGCCCAATTAATTAATTAAAGCCCATTAAAACATTTCTGGCCCAATAACAACCTATTCTGGCCCAATGGGCCCAAAAGCCCAAAGACTAGCCCAATAACTTCCATGGGCCCCCAAGGCTCATAAAAATTAGTGCACTCACTTAATTAATTTAATTAAGCCCAAAAATAATTTAAACTCAACCCAAAATAATTAATGGAGCCCAAATAAATTTATTTGAAATTAATTGGCCCAAAAACCAATTAAGAACATAATATATTTAAAATTAAAAAGACTCGAGCCCGGCCCACCTAACCCAGACCCAGACCAACTTAACCCGACCCACTACACTACTGACCCGACCCGGACCACTCAGACCCGGCCCAGACCACCCCAGCCCCAAACCCGTACCCCCCTTGCCCTGCTCACTTCGGCCGCGGGCAGCAGGCCTTTAGGGCCTGCTGCCGCCGGGCTCCGGCCACCCCTGGCCGGAGCGGCGCCGCCCAGACGTAGCTCACATCTGGGCGGTTCGAAAGCTACGTCTGGGCGGTTCGAACCAGCCCTAAGCCCCATCCGCATGCATCCCACAGGAGCCTCCCCCGAGCCCCTTCCATCAACCCTAGCAACGGCCGATCTGCTCTTCCAGCCCTCAACCTGTTCGGCCTAGCCCAACTCAGACCATAGCCCAGCCATGGCTCGACTCTAAGGACCCTACCAGACTCAAGAACCATCATCCAACAGTCCTGGACCGATCCATGTCAAAAGAAACGTGAACATGCATCAAGAATTGGAAAAAAATAAACACATCAAACCATAACACAACTTGTTTTTCTGAAAATTCTTGAAAGAATCTGATGCATTCACACACACACTATTACCCACTGATATAGTACGAAAATTTGAGAAAGAAACATGCTTTTCACCGAAATTGAAGAGATGTAGGCGCGTGGAACGATTCCGGGACGACGGGACGACGACGACAAGCTTTGGACCTTCAAAAACGTGGCTATGGAGTCTTCCTTGGGGGATGCTCGGTCGAATAAGAAGATGAAGGAGGGTGGGGTGTCAGCTCAGGGTTTTGGTCGATGGGTTTGGGTAGATTTAGGGTTATAATTTAATTAAAAAATAGGTTTTAGGATATTAAAATTTTAATAAGGATTTTAATAATGAAAAATATAACTTAAAAGCTCCAACTAATACTTAAAATCTGATAACTAACTTTAAAAATCCCGAAATTAAAATTTAAGGGAATTTTAAAGATACTAAAAAGTCAATATTTTGGCTTATTTTGAATAAAAACGGACTCCTAAAATTATATAAAATTAAATACTAAAAATTTTGAAGAAATAAAACTCAAAATAATATTTTTGGGCTCTTAAAAGGCTCATGAAATAAATTGGATAGAAAGTTGTCATCTCGTCCGTCCACGGTCCCGTCTACGTGATAAAATAATTTAAATACCAAAAATCATAAAAATCACTAATTATGGGTTAAATGCTTAAAAATAAATTAAATCATGCACAAATAATTCACATAGATATTTAACCCATAAATCTAAAATTTTAAATAATTAAATTTCCTAATTATGCATGCAGATTCACGTATTTAAAATACCGGGTGTTACAACTCTTCCCCCCCCTTAAATTGGATTTCGTCCTCGAAATTAAAGTACTTACCCGAACAACTCCGGGTAGCGAGTCCTCATATCTGCCTCGGTCTCCCAAGTAGCTTCCTCCTCCGAGTGATTCAGCCACTGGACTCTGACCATCGGTATAACCCGTGTCCTCAATCTGCGCTCCTCCCTAGCCAAGATCCGTATAGGCCTCTCCTCAAATGCTAACTCCGGTGTCAACTGAAGAGGCTCAAAATCCAACACATGTGACGGGTTCGAGATGTATCTCCGAAGCATGGATACATGGAATACATTGTGCACTCCCGCTAGCCCTGGTGGTAGAGCTAAACGGTAGGCCAACGTGCCAACTCTCTCCAAGATCTCGAATGGCCCTATATATCTCGGATTAAGCTTGCCTCTCCGGCCAAATCGCACTACTCCCTTCATAGGTGACACCTTCAGGAATACATGATCACCTACAGCGAACTCCAAATCTCGTCATCGAGTATCTGCATAACTCTTCTGACGACTCTGAGCAGTCCTCATGCGATCCCGAATCTGTGTCACAATATCAGCTGTCTGCTGCACAATCTCAGGTCCGAGTAAAATCCTCTCACCGACCTCATCCCAATGCACAGGAGATCTTCACCTCCTCCCGTACAATGCTGCATAAGGAGCCATACCTATAGACGACTGAAAACTGTTGTTATAGGTAAACTCCACTAATGGCAGTCTAGTCTCCCACGAGCCCTGAAAGTCGATGACACAAGCTCTCAGTAGATCCTCGAGAACCTGGATCACTCTCTCAGACTGACTATCTGTTTGGGGATGGAACGCTGTACTGAACAAAAGTCTAGTCCCCAATGCAGTGTGCAAACTCCTCCAAAACGCAGACGTAAATCTCGGATCTCTGTCTGATACTATCGACACTGGTATGCCATGCAGTCTAACAATCTCCTTGATGTAAAGCTCTGCATACTGTGTCAACGAGTAAGTAGTCCTCACCGGTAAGAAATGAGCTGACTTGGTGAGTCTATCCACGATCACCCAAATAGCTGTGCAACCTCTGGCACTCCTCGGTAAGCCAACTACAAAGTCCATCATAATATTCTCCCATTTCCATTCCGGAATAGGAAGAGGTCTAAGAAGTCCTGCTGGACGCTGATGCTCTGCCTTGACCTGCTGACAAGTCAAGCACTCTGACACAACTCTCCCGATGTCTCTCTTCATCCCGGGCCACCAATACAATAACTGCAAATCTCGATACATCTTCGTACTTCCGGGGTGAATGGAGTACGGAGATGTGTGAGCCTATGCTAAGATCTCAGCTCTCAACTGACCGACGTTCGGTACCCACATCCTACCACGGTACTGAACAATGCCATCCACAACTGTATACAGAAGATTACCCTTGGCCTCATCTCTCTGTCTCCATCGCTGCCACTCCTCATCAGTAGACTGTCCATCCCTGTTCCGATCTCGCAGAACTGGCTGCACCGTCAACACTGACAAGCTCGGCGCATGACCACTCGAGTAAAACTCCAAATCAAACCTCTGAATCTGACTCTGCAGTGGTAGCTGCACGGACAAACACGATACCACTGACGACTTCCGACTCAAAGCATCGGCCACTACATTAGCTTTACCTGGATGGTAGCTAATGTCACAGTCGTAATCCTTCACCAACTCCAACCATCTCCGTTGCCTCATGTTCAACTCCTTCTGAGTGAAGAAGTACTTGAGGCTCTTATGATCAGTGAAAATTTTGCACTTCTCGCCATACATATAGTGCCTCCAGATTTTCAAAGCGAAAACCACTGCCGCTAACTCCAAGTCATGTGTCGGGTAGTTCTGCTCATGAATCTTCAACTGCCTTGACGCATAAGCAATAACCTTACCACACTGCATAAGTACTGTGCCTAAACCTAGCTTAGACACGTCGGTGTACACCACTAACTCCTCGTGTGGTACTGTCATCGCTAAAATCGATGCAGTAGTGAGTGCTTCCTTCAGCTGATCGAAGCTCCTCTGACAGTCTGAACTCCAAATAAACTTCGCGTTCTTCTTGGTTAAGGAAGTCAAGGGTACTGCAATAGAGGAAAAACCCTTGATGAACTTCCTATAATATCCTGCTAAACCCAAGAAACTGCGAATCTCCGAAGCATTCCTCGGAATACCCCATTTCTGCACTGCCTCAACCTTCGACTGATCCACTGCAATCCCATCTCTCGAAATAACGTGGCCAAGAAATGCCACCTGCTCGAGCCAAAACTCGCACTTGCTGAACTTGGCATACAAATGATGCTCCCTCAAAGTCTGGAAGGCTGTCTGTAGATGCTGCCTATGCTCCTCAACGCTCCTAGAGTAGATCAAGATATCATCAATGAAGACTATGATGAACTGATCAAGATACGGCTGAAATACCCGGTTCATGAGATCCATGAAAACCGCTGGAGCATTGGTCAACCCAAATGGCATCACCAAGAACTCGTAATTCCCATAACGTGTCCGAAAAGCAGTCTTGGACACATCTGCCTCTCTAACTCGCAGCTGATGGTAACCAGATCGCAGGTCGATCTTGGAGAACACCGAAGCTCCCTGCAACTGATCAAATAAGTCATCTATCCTCGACAGTGGGTACTTATTCTTCACTGTGACCCTATTGAGCTCTCGATAATCGATGCACAGTCTCATACTGCCATCCTTCTTCTTCACAAATAACACCGGAGCTCCCCATGGAGAAAAGCTAGGACGAACAAAGCCTTTCTCTAATAATTCCTATATCTGCTCCTTCAACTCTTTCATCTCGGTAGGAGCAAGTCTGTATGGTGCCTTGGAGATAGGCACGGTGTCTGACACTAAGTCGATGCTAAACTCCACATCTCTCACTGGTGGAATTCTTGCAACATCCTCCGGAAAGACATCCGGAAAGTCACGAACCACCTCTATCTCTGATAATGATCTGCTAGATGGTTCTGAGGCCGTGACAATACTTGCTAGAAACCCCTAGCAACCCCATCTCAACAACTTCCTCGCCTGAATAAGAGATATCACCTGAGGAAAATCACTGCTCTGAGATGCATGGAAAGTAAACGGTTCGCCTTCTGATGGTTTCACTGACACTGATCTCCGACGAAAGTCAATCGAAGCTCCATTGACTGTCAACCAGTCCATACCCAAAATCAAATCAAAACCACTCAATGGAAAAACCACCACATCTGCTCGAATGGAGTGTCCCTGAAGCTCCAACTCCAGTTCTCGAATGACCTTCGAGGTAGAAATAATCTGCCCTGACGGCATAGTAACATCATACCCACTGTCAATAATCTCAAGTGTGATGCCTATCCGCCTGATAAACTCCAGGGAGATAAACGAATGCGTAGCCCCAGAATCTAGCAACGCAAACGTGGAGTTACCTCCAACTAGAATTCTCCCTGCATGCAGAAAATTCCCAACAACTTCATGCCACTACTAAACTTTCCCCCAACGAGACACTAATAACCCTTAATTCTAATCACAAGTAAAACATGCTTCTTATTCTAACATGCAGATAGATAACCCGAATAACAACAATTTCGCAAGAAAACGAGATTCTTAACCAAGGGAAAAATTATAAAATACTAGGGATAAGATATACCGGTGATCAAGGAGGTTTCTGGGTCTGCCTCCTCTGCCTGCATGACGAACACTCTACCAGCCGTGTTCTTCTTCCTCGGGCAGTTAGCTATCTGATGCCCTGGCTCCTGGCAGTGGTAACAAACTCCTGCTCCCAACAGACAAGGTCCCGAATGCATCTTCTGACACTTCGGGCAAGTAGGAAAACCTATAGCATTAGGGGCCCCGCCCCTCTGCTGCTGTGGCCTCTGCTGCTGCGGCCTCTGCTGCGGATTCGGGCCCTTAGCCGGCCCAGTAAACTGCTTCTTCGCAGGAGGCTGCGAAGATGGTCGCTGATACCCCGACTGAATCTGTCTCTTCCCCTGCTGCTCTCGCTGCATCTCTCTCTTACCCTCCTCTGACCTCAGTGCTCTACTAACTGCCGCCTCACATGTAGCGACGTCCATCATACGTACGTCGTGCTTGATATCCGCTCTCAGTCCCTCCACAAATTGCCTCATCTTCTCCGGTGGACTGTCTGCAATCAGAGGCACAAAATGACAGCCCCTCTCGAACTGGCTCACATACTCAACCACTGACCTGTCCCCCTGCTGAAGACTCATAAACTCCCGGATCATGCGACTCCTTACATCCTCCGTGAAATACTTGGCGTAGAAGACACGCCTGAACTCCGCCCAAGACAGTGTATGGAGGTGTACTCCCCTGGCAGCACCCTCCCACCAAAGAGCTGCGTCTCCCCTCAACATATACGTCGCACAGTTCACCCTGTCCGCATCTGTGATCCCCATATATGCAAAGATGGACTCCAAAGAACGAATCCACCCCTCAGCCACCAAAGGATCGGTGGTACCAATGAACTCATTCGGCCCCTTCTTCTGGAACCGCTCAGCTACGTCCTCCTCATGGGACATTCTGGGACGTGAAGCCTGCTGCTCTAATAGAGCAGTAACCCCTGCCATCAAAGTAGCATTGGCCTACTCCAATGCTGCAAGTGGGTTCTGCGGAGGTGGAGGTGGAGGTGTAGATTCTCCACGTCTGTTCATCGGTCTGGAAGGCATTCTGCACCACCACATATTTCTTCACGTAAATCGCCATGCATAACTAAGTGTTTTAACATTAATGCTAACTTAAATTCTTAAAAGTAAATCATGCTATAAATACTTAAAACTTACAGACCGGTAGCGTGGATTTCTGAGCTCGTATAGCAGTAATGACACCTCCAAGGACCGTGCTTTGATACCAACTGAAACGACCCTAACTCTCTAAATATTAATTAAATGAATAAATATGCGGAAAATTTTTTTTTTATTACTTACTACATAAAAATATGTACATACATGCCCATACATATATGGCCAGAATAAATAGATTTAAAAATAAATAAATTAAATAAAAATGCAACCTTTAATAAATTAAATATCTGAGTCATGCGTTTTAATAAAATACTGACAGAACAAAATAAATTAAAGTTTTGCATGCACTGAAAATATTTAAATAAAATATCCCATACTATCAACCACTGAAAATACATAAAATGTATAATATGCTGAAATGTTCGAAACATGCAAAACAGACTCAGACGTCTATCACGGTCATGGGGTCACCGCAAGTCCGCTCATATGTCCTCGCCGCCGGTGGGTACTACGTCATCCTCTACGTACTCACCTGCACCATACCAGTGTAGTGAGCCTAGAGGCCCAACATGCTAACATAACAAGGGTTTAAAATAATTTAATTCACTTTAATACTAATACATAACATATACATGAATGAGCATGCTTAAAAATATCATGACATAACATAACTTGAATTAAACTTAAATATCATAATCATACATAGTACATAAACATTGTTGAGCACATTATTTTCTAACATCGCATGGTTGTATCCATAGTGTAACCTTAAATCATACATCAAATACTGATCAGCGTGGAAAACCAACGTATGTGGCGGTGACGAATCACCTCTTAAATTGGCAGTAAACTGCCCTTCAATAGTTCACATATGGGGACGAATCCCCCTTAAATTGTCACACTACTTCAACTTCCAACATAAAATTATTTTCTTTTGCTCAACCTTAAACATTAAATCATGCATAAAAATTATTTCATGAATACATGTACTTAAATACAATGTGTGTCCTTCATATATATTTAATTTAAATTTCATACTAACATATAATTATTAAAATAACTTCCATGCATAAAAATAATTAAATATATATTCAGGACACATGCAAATTTCTAATGGATTGTACTGACTGCTGGCCCTAACACTCAAGCCCATTTACTTAAATCTGGCCCATTAACACTGAGACTGGCCCATTAACATACTTAAGCCCAACATTACATTTCTAAGCCCAATTAATTAATTAAATCCCATTAAAACATTCCTGGCCCAATAACAACCTATTCTGGCCCAATGGGCCCAAAAGCCCAAAGACTGGCCCAATAACTTTCATGGGCCCCCAAGGCCCATAAAAATTAGTGGACTCACTTAATTAATTTAATTAAGCCCAAAAATAATTTAAACTCAACCCAAAATAATTAATGGAGCCCAAATAAATTTATTTGAAATTAATTGGCCCAAAAACCAATTAAGAACATAATATATTTAAAATTAAAAAGACTCGAGCCCGGCCCACCTAACCCGGACCCAGACCAACTTAACCTGATCCACTACACTACTGACCCGACCCGGACCACTTAGACCCGGCCCAGACCACCCCAGCCCCAAACCCGTACCCCCCCTTGCCCTGCTCACTTCGGCCGCGGGCAGCAGGCCTTTAGGGCCTGCTGCCGCCGAGCTCCGGCCACCCCTGGCCGGAGCCGCGCCGCCCAGACGTAGCTCACATCTAGGCGGTTCGAACCAGCCCTAAGCCCCATCCGCATGCATCCCACAGGAGCCTCCCCCGAGCCCCTTCCATCAACCCTAGCAACGGCCGATCTGCTCTTCCAGCCCTCAACCTGTTCGGCCTAGCCCAACTCAGACCATAGCCCAGCCATGGCTCGACTCTAAGGACCCTACCAGACTCAAGAACCATCAGCCAACAGTCCTGGACCGATCCATGTCAAAAGAAACGTGAACATGCATCAAGAATTAGAAAAAAATAAACACATCAAACCATAACACAACTTGTTTTTCTGAAAATTCTTGAAAGAATCTGATGCATTCACACACACACTATTACCCACTGATATAGTACGAAAATTTGAGAAAGAAACATGCTTTTCACCGAAATTGAAGAGATGTAGGCGCGTGGAACGATTCCGGGATGACGGGACGACGACGACAAGCTTTGGACCTTCAAAAACGTGGCTATGGAGTCTTCCTTGGGGGCTGCTTGGTCGAAGAAGAAGATGAAGGAGGGTGGGGTGTTGGCTCAGGGTTTTGGTCGATGGGTTTGGGTAGATTTAGGGTTATAATTTAATTAAAAAATAGGTTTTAGGATATTAAAATTTTAATAAGGATTTTAATAATGAAAAATATAACTTAAAAGCTCCAACTAATACTTAAAATCTGATAACTAACTTTAAAAATCCCGAAATTAAAATTTAAGGGAATTTTAAAGATACTAAAAAGTCAATATTTTGGCTTATTTTGAATAAAAACGGACTCCTAAAATTATATAAAATTAAATACTAAAAATTTTGAAGAAATAAAACTCAAAATAATATTTTTGGGCTCTTAAAAGGCTCATGAAATAAATTGGATAGAAAGTTGTCATCTCGTCCGTCCACGGTCCCGTCTACGCGATAAAATAATTTAAATAACAAAAATCATAAAAATCACTAATTATGGGTTAAATGCTTAAAAATAAATTAAATCATGCACAAATAATTCACATAGATATTTAACCCATAAATCTAAAATTTTAAATAATTAAATTTCCTAATTATGCATGCAGATTCACGTATTTAAAATACCGGGTGTTACAATTCTCCCCCCCTTAAATTGGATTTCATCCTCGAAATTAAAGTACTTACCCAAACAACTTCGGGTAGCGAGTCCTCATATCTGCCTAGGTATCCCAAGTAGCTTCCTCCTCCGAGTGATTCAGCCACTGAACTCTGACCATCGGTATAACCCATGTCCTCAATCTGCGCTCCTCCCTAGCCAAGATCCGTATAGGCCTCTCCTCAAATGCTAACTCCGGTGTCAACTGAAGAGGCTCAAAATCCAACACATGTGACGGGTTCGAGATGTATCTCCGAAGCATGGATAAATGGAATACATTGTGCACTCCCGCTAGCCCTGGTGGTAGAGCTAAACGGTAGGCCAACGTGCCAACTCTCTCCAAGATCTCGAATGACCCTATATATCTCGGATTAAGCTTGCCTCTCCGGCCAAATCGCACTACTCCCTTCATAGGTGACACCTTCAGGAATACATGATCACCTACAGCGAACTCCAAATATCGTCTTCGAGTATCTGCATAACTCTTCTGACGACTCTGAGCAGTCCTCATGCGATCCCGAATCTGTGTCACAATATCAGCTGTCTGCTGCACAATCTCAGGTCCGAGTAAAATCCTCTCACCGACCTCATCCCAATGCACAGGAGATCTGCACCTCCTTCCGTACAATGCTGCATAAGGAGCCATACCTATAGACGACTGAAAACTGTTGTTATAGGTAAAGTCCACTAATGGCAGTCTAGTCTCCCACGAGCCCTGAAAGTCGATGACACAAGCTCTCAGTAGATCCTCGAGAACCTGGATCACTCTCTCAGACTGACTATCTGTCTGGGGATGGAACGCTGTACTGAACAAAAGTCTAGTCCCCAATGCAGTGTGCAAACTCCTCCAAAACGTAGACGTAAATCTCGGATCTCTGTCTGATACTATCGACACTGGTATGCCATGCCGTCTAACAATCTCCTTGATGTAAAGCTCTGCATACTGTGTCAACGAGTAAGTAGTCCTCACCGGTAAGAAATGAGCTGACTTGGTGAGTCTATCCACGATCACCCAAATAGTTGTGCAACCTCTGGCACTCCTCGGTAAGCCAACTACAAAGTCCATCGTAATATTCTCCCATTTCCATTCCGGAATAGGAAGAGGTCTAAGAAGTCCTGCTGGACGCTGATGCTCTACCTTGACCTGCTGACAAGTCAAGCACTCTGACACAACTCTCCCGATGTCTCTCTTCATCCCGGGCCACCAATACAATAACTGCAAATCTCGATACATCTTCGTACTTACGGGGTGAATGGAGTACGGAGATGTGTGAGCCTCTGCTAAGATCTCAGCTCTCAACTGACCGACGTTCGGTACCCACATCCTACCACGGTACTGAACAATGCCATCCACAACTGTATACAGAAGATTACCCTTGGCCTCATCTCTCTGTCTCCATTGCTGCAACTCCTCATCAGTAGACTGTGCATCCCTGTTCCGATCTCGCAGAACTGGCTGCACCGTCAACACTGACAAGCTCGGTGCATGACCACTCGAGTAAAACTCCAAATCAAACCTCTGAATCTCACTCTGCAGTGGTAGCTGCACGGACAAACACGATACCACTGACGACTTCCGACTCAAAGCATCGGCCACTACATTAGCTTTACCTGGATGGTAGCTAATGTCACAGTCGTAATCCTTCACCAACTCCAAACATCTCCGTTGCCTCATGTTCAACTCCTTCTAAGTGAAGAAGTACTTGAGGCTCTTATGATCAGTGAAAATCTTGCACTTCTTTCCATACAGATAGTGCTTCCAGATTTTCAAAGCGAAAACCACTGCCGCTAACTCCAAGTCATGTGTCGGGTAGTTCTTCTCATGAATCTTCAACTGCCTTGACGCATAAGCAATAACCTTACCACACTGCATAAGTACTGCGCCTAAACCTAGCTTAGACGCGTCGGTGTACACCACTAACTCCTCGTGTGGTACTGTCATCGCTAAAACCGGTGCAGTAGTGAGTGCTTCCTTCAGCTGATCGAAGCTCCTCTGACAGTCTGAACTCCAAATAAACTTCGCGTTCTTCTTGGTTAAGGAAGTCAAGGGTACTGCAATAGAGGAAAAATCCTTGATGAACTTCCTATAATATCCTGCCAAATCCAAGAAACTGCGAATCTCCGAAGCATTCCTCGGAATACCCCATTTCTGCACTGCCTCAACCTTCGGCTGATCCACTGTAATCCCATCTCTCGAAATAACGTGGCCAAGAAATGCCACCTGCTCGAGCCAAAACTCGCACTTGCTGAACTTGGCATACAAATGATGCTCCCTCAAAGTCTGCAAGGCTGTCTGTAGATGCTGCCTATGCTCCTCAACGCTCCTAGAGTAGATCAAGATATCATCAATGAAGACTATGATGAACTGATTAAGATACGGCTGAAATACCCAGTTCATGAGATCCATGAAAACCGCTGGAGCATTGGTCAACCCAAATGGCATCACCAAAAACTCGTAATTCCCATAACGTGTCCGGAAAGCAGTCTTGGACACATCTGCCTCTCTAACTCTCAGCTGATGGTAACCAGATCGCAGGTCGATCTTGGAGAACACCGAAGCTCCCTGCAACTGATCAAATAAGTCCTCTATCCTCGGCAGTGGGTACTTATTCTTCACTATGACCCTATTGAGCTCTCGATAATCAATGCACAGTCTCATACTGCCTTCCTTCTTCTTCACAAATAACACCGAAGCTCCCCATGGAGAAAAGCTAGGACAAACAAAGCCTTTCTCTAATAATTCTTGTATCTGCTCCTTCAACTCTTTCATCTCGGTAGGAGCAAGTCTGTATGGTGCCTTGGAGATAGGCACGGTGTCTGGCACTAAGTCGATGCTAAACTCCACATCTCTCACTGCTGGAATTCTTGCAACATATTCCGGAAAGACATCCGGAAAGTCACGAACCACCTCTATCTCTGATAATGATCTGCTAGATGGTTCTGAGGCCGTGACAATACTTGCTAGAAACCCCTGGCAACCCCGTCTCAACAACTTCCTCGCTTGAATAAGAGATATCACCTGAGGAAAATCACTGCTCTGATATGCATGGAAAGTAAATGGTTCGCCTTCTGATGGTTTCACTGACACTGATCTCCGACGAAAGTCAATCGAAGCTCCATTGACTGTCAACCAGTCCATACCCAAAATCAAATCAAAACCACTCAATGGAAAAACCACCACATCTGCTCGAATGGAGTGTCCCTGAAGCTCCAACTCCAGTTCTCGAATGACCTTCGAGGTAGAAATAATCTGCCCTGACGGCATAGTAACATCATACCCACTGTCAATAATCTCAGGTGTGATGCCTATCCGCCTGATAAACTCCAGGGAGATAAACGAATGCGTAGCCCTAGAATCTAGCAACGCAAACGTGGAGTTTCCTCCAACTAGAATTCTCCCTGCATGCAGAAAATTCCCAACAACTTCATGCCACTACTAAACTTTCCCCCAACGAGACACTAATAACCCTTAACTCTAATCACAAGTAAAACATGCTTCTTATTCTAACATGCAGATAGATAACCCAAATAACAACAATTTCGCAAGAAAACGAGATTCTTAACCAAAGGAAAAATTATAAAATACTAGGGATAAGATATACCGGTGATCAAGGAGGTGTTTGGGTCTGCCTCCTCTGCCTGCATGATGAACACTCTACCAGCCGTGTTCTTCTTCCTCGGGCAGTTAGCTATCTGATGCCCTGGCTCCCGGCAGTGGTAACAAACTCCTGCTCCCAACAGACAAGGTCCCGAATGCATCTTATGACACTTCGGGCAAGTAGGAAAACCTATAGCATTAGGGGCCCCGCCCCTCTGCTGCTGTGGCCTCTGCTGCTGCGGCCTCTGCTGCGGATTCGGGCCCTTAGCCGGCCCAGTAAACTGCTTCTTCGCAGGAGGCTGCGAAGATGGTCGCTGATACCCCGACTGAATCTGTCTCTTCCCCTGCTGCTCTCGCTGCATCTCTCTCCTACCCTCCTCTGACCTCAGTGCTCTACTAACTGCCGCCTCATATGTAGCGACGTCCATCATACGTACGTCGTGCTTGATATCCGCTCTCAGTCCCTCCACAAACTGCCTCATCTTCTCCGGTGGAGTGTCTGCAATCAGAGGCACAAAATGATAGCCCCTCTCGAACTGGCTCACATACTCAACCACTGACCTGTCCCCCTACCGAAGACTCATAAACTCCCGGATCATGCGACTCCTCACATCCTCCGTGAAATACTTGGCGTAGAAGACACGCCTGAACTTCGCCCAAGACAGTGTAGGGAGGTGTACTCCCCTGGCAGCACCCTCCCACCAAAGAGCTGCGTCTCCCCTCAACATATACGTCGCACAGTTCACCCTGTCCGCATCTGTGATCCCCATATATGCAAAGATGGACTCCAAAGAATGAATCCACCCCTTAGCCACCAAAGGATCGGTGGTACCAATGAACTCCTTTGGCCCCTTCTTCTGGAACCGCTCAGCTACGTCCTCCTCATGGGACATTCTGGGACGTGAAGCCTGCTGCTCTAACAGAGCAGTAACCCCTGCCATCAAAGTAGCATTGGCCTGCTCCAATGCTGCAAGTGGGTTCTACGGAGGTGGAGGTGGAGGTGTAGGTGTAGATTCTCCACGTCTGTTCATCGGTCTGGGAGGCATTCTGCACCACCACATATTTCTTCACGTAAATCGCCATGCATAACTAAGTGTTTTAACATTAATGCTAACTTAAATTCTTAAAAGTAAATCATGCTATAAACACTTAAAACTTACAGACCGGTAGCGTGGATTTCTGAGCTCGCATAGCAGTAATGACCCCTCCAAGGACCGTGATTTGATACCAACTGACACGACCCTAACTCTCTAAATATTAATTAAATGAATAAATATGCGGAATTTTTTTTTTAATTACTTACTACATAAAAATATGTACATACATGCCCATAAATATATGCACAGAATAAATAGATTTAAAAATAAATAAATTAAATAAAAATGCAACCTTTAATAAATTAAATATCTGAGTCATGCGTTTTAATAAAATACTGACAGAACAAAATAAATTAAAGTTTTGCATGCACTGAAAATATTTAAATAAAATATCCCATACTATCAACCACTGAAAATACATAAAATGTATAATATGCTGAAATGTTCGAAACATGCAAAACAGACTCAGACGTCTATCACGGTCACGGGGTCACTGCATGTCCGCTCATATGTCCTCGCCGCCGGTGGGTACTACGTCATCCTCTACGTACTCACCTGCACCATACCAGTGTAGTGAGCCTAGAGGCCCAACATGCTAACATAACAAGGGTTTAAAATAATTTAATTCACTTTAATACTAATACATAACATATACATGAATGAGCATGCTTAAAAATATCATGACGTAACATAACTTGAATTAAACTTAAATATCATAATCATACATAGTACATAAACATTGTTGAACACATTATTTTCTAACATCGCATGGTTGTATCCATAGTGTAACCTTAAATCATACATCAAATACTGATCAGCGTGGGAAACCAACGTACGTGGTGGTGACGAAATACCTCTTAAATTGGCAGTAAACTGCCCTTCAATAGTTCACATATGGAAACGAATCCTCCTTAAATTGTCACACTACTTCAACTTCCAACATAAAATTATTTTCTTTTGCTCAACCTTAAACATTAAATCATGCATAAAAATTATTTCATGAATGCATGTACTTAAATACAATGTGTGTCCTTCATATATATTTAATTTAAATTTCATACTAACATATAATTATTAAAATAACTTCCATGCATAAAAATAATTAAATATATATTCAGGACACATGCAAATTTCTCATAGATTATACTGACTGCTGGCCCTAACACTCAAGCCCATTTACTTAAATTTGGCCCATTAACACTGAGACTGGCCCATTAACATACTTAAGCCCAACATTACATTTCTAAGCCCAATTAATTAATTAAAGCCCATTAAAACATTCCTGGCCCAATAACAACCTATTCTGGCCCAATGGGCCCAAAATCCCAAAGACTGGCCCAATAACTTCCATGGGCCCCCAAGGCCCATAAAAATTAGTGGACTCATTTAATTAATTTAATTAAGCCCAAAAATAATTTAAACTCAACCCAAAATAATTAATGGAGCCCAAATAAATTTATTTGAAATTAATTGGCCCAAAAACCAATTAAGAACATAATATATTTAAAATTAAAAAGACTCGAGCCCGGCCCACCTAACCCGGACCCAGACCAACTTAACCCGACCCACTACACTACTGACCCGACCCGAACCACTTAGACTCGGCCCAGACCACCCCAGCCCCAAACCCGTACCCCCCCTTGCCCTGCTCACTTCGGCCGCGACAGCAGGCCCTTGCTGCCGCCGGGCTCCGGCCACCCCGGGTCGGAGCCGCGCCGCCCAGACGTAGCTCACGTTTGGGCGGTTCGAACCAGCCCTAAGCCCCATCCGCATGCATCCCACAGGAGCCTCCCCCGAGCCCCTTCCATCAACCCTAGCAACGGCCGATCTGCTCTTCCAGCCCTCAACCTATTCGGCCTAGCCCAACTCAGACCATAGCCCAGCCATGGCTCGACTCTAAGGACCCTACCAGACTCAAGAACCATTAGCCAACAGTCCTGGACCGATCCATGTCAAAAGAAACGTGAACATGCATCAAGAATTGGAAAAAAATAAACACATCAAACCATAACACAACTTGTTTTTCTGAAAATTCTTGAAAGAATCTGATGCATTCACACACACACTATTACCCACTGATATAGTACGAAAATTTGAGAAAGAAACATGCTTTTCACCGAAATTGAAGAGATGTAGGCGCGTGGAACGATTCCGGAAAGACGACGACAAACTTTGGACCTTAAAAAACGTGGCTATGGAGTCTTCCTTGGGGGCTGCTCGGTCGAAGAAGAAGATGAAGGAGGGTGGGGTGTCGGCTGAGGGTTTTGGTCGATGGGTTTGGGTAGATTTAGGGTTATAATTTAATTAAAAAATAGGTTTTAGGATATTAAAATTTTAATAAGGATTTTAATAATGAAAAATATAACTTAAAAGCTCCAATTAATACTTAAAATCTGATAACTAACTTTAAAAATCCCGAAATTAAAATTTAAGGGAATTTTAAAGATACTAAAAAGTCAATATTTTGGCTTATTTAGAATAAAAACGGACTCCTAAAATTATATAAAATTAAATACTAAAAATTTTGAAGAAATAAAACTCAAAATAATATTTTTGGGCTCTTAAAAGGCTCATGAAATAAATTGGATAGAAATTTGTCATCTCGTCCGTCCACGGTCCCGTCTACGCGATAAAATAATTTAAATACCAAAAATCATAAAAATCACTAATTATGGGTTAAATGCTTAAAAATAAATTAAATCATGCACAAATAATTCACATAGATATTTAACCCATAAATCTAAAATTTTAAATAATTAAATTTCCTAATTATGCATGCAGATTCACGTATTTAAAATACCGGGTGTTACACCGGATGTTTTTGAAGATTTCTCCGTTTAGAGGCACTGTCAGATTCGGTAAAAAAAGGGAAGTTGTCGCCGAGATTCATTGGTCCGTATGAGATTTTGGAGAAGATAGGCGATCTTGCCTTTAGGATTGCTCTTCCTTCGACTCTTTCAGGCCTCCACGATGTGTTTCACGTTTCGATGTTGCGGAAATATCATCCGGATCCGTCCCATGTTCTTCAGCTAGATGAGGCCGAACTCAATGAGACTCTGAGTTACTTCGAGAGACCGATTCAGATTCTTGACAGGAAAGAGAAGCAACTCAAAAACAAGTCGATTCCGTTAGTGAAGATTCAGTGGAGTCGTCACGGAGTTGAAGAAGCGACTTGGGAGACCGAATCTGATATGAGGAAGCTGTTTCCAGAGTTATTCGATTGATGTGAGTTTTTCTTTAGTATGATTATTTCTTGTTTCAGTTTCTGATCTGTCAGATTTCGAGGACGAAATCGAATCTTAGAGGGGGAGAATTGTAAGGCCCTGAAATTAATCATTGCGTGATTAGCAGAGTTGATTATTATTTATTTTGGAATTAATGGAGATTAATTGAGCCGGGATTGAATCGATTTAAATTGGAAATTCAGTGACCAAGTTGCAATTGTGGGGTGGACCAAGTCAAAGCCTTGACTTATATTATTATTATTATTATTATCTATCATCTTATCTCACCATCACTCCTCTCCTTCCTCCCCTCTTCACGTCGGCCGAGAGAGAAAAGCCATGGAAGCTAACTTTTCAAGCTTCTTCTTCCTCTGATTCGCACGATCCGACAGTCAGATTTTCGTTTCGTGTTGAGATTCACGATCACCTCAACGAGGGCTTCATTTTGCCGTAAGTTTTGCTATGATCCATGAACTTTGATTTTTTTCGGGTTGTCAGAATTTGATAATTTTCGAGTATGTTGTTCTTGAGCTAGCATAGACCGTGTACCAAGTCAAAGCCTTGACTTATATTATTATTATTATTATTATTATTATTATTATTATTATTATTATTATTATTATTATTATTATCTATCATCTTATCTCACCATCACTCCTCTCCTTCCTCCCTTCTTCATGTCGGCCGAGAGAGAAAAGCCATGGAAGCTAACTTTTCAAGCTTCTTCTTCCTCTGATTCGCACGATCCGACAGTCAGATTTTCGTTTCGTGTTGAGATTCACGATCACCTCAACAAGGGCTTCATTTTGCCTCAAGTTTTGCTATGATCCATGAACTTTGATTTTTGTCGGGTTGTCAGAATTTGATAATTTTCGAGTATGTTGTTCTTGATCTAGCATAGACCGTGTATTCGAAGTCGGTTTGGAAAAAGAACAAAGTTCGGATTTTATATGATTTTTGGAGCTTAATTTCGAAAATGGGTTTTTGGATTTTGGTTGGATTTGGTCGTTTATATTGGTTTAGAAGATGGTTTGGGTTATGTGGATGATGATTGTTGATTGGAGATTTTTGGTTTAACCGTTTATAGCCGTTATGCCGTCGAAATCGAGTTTTGGATTATCGGTTGTATTGTTTCGGTTTGATTTCCGGGTTTTTCTTGAGTTGATGAATTGATATCGAATCCGTATGTTCTACATTTCAGAGTTTGATTGAAGGATTCGGATTTGGAACGAACTTGGGAGTTTGAACCGATTCGAGAGTTGAAGACGGTATAGTATTGAACTTCTTGTAATGGTTTGTTTTGATTTGATTCGATATTGATTGAATTCGTTGTCATATTCAGATTTGAATCCCCGATGAACTTGTAAAGGTAAAAGACGACATTGAATTGAATGGGGTTGAATACTAGAGTTCGATTGATTCTCGAGTCCCTAAAATCACATACTGCATGTTTATTTGTTGGTGTGAAATTGATTGATTGTTTTGTTACACTTGCATTCATATTGAACCGAATATTCGATTCGTTTTGATATTAGACGATTTAGGGAGCTATATTGAAGTGGCTTTGGATTTCGAGTTTATCCAAGTGCTAGAATACTTCTTACAGTTGCTCTGAAGTCTAGGAGTTTGAGTTGTGCGACATCCACCTCGAATGAGAGTGTAGGTGGGTTGTTTGTAATGACTTAACCCCGGGATCCCAACCGAATACCAACTGATATTTTGATTACCTGACTTGATAATCCCGAGATTTGAAATCATGCATACATCCACCCTCTTTTGATTGATTGATGATTGATACATTTCAATATGAGGTGTTTAATTGATATTGTATGCCTGTCTCTTTTACTTAGAAATTATATTTCTAACCGGGCTATCCGGCTGTTGTTTTTGTTTGTATGTATACTTGACAACAGGAGGATCAGGAACCGAACGAGTCATCTGGGTTAGCACGGGGTGTGAATGATAGAAGTGAGACACCGTGTAGTAGGGTTGTGTCTTTTGGAACTTGTATTATTCTTGATTAGTCGATCGAATCCTATCATCGAACTTAGATTGGTTCCGTACTCGTTATGCATGATTTAGATTGAGTTTGGACAAGTTTTCTGCTGTGTTTTGCTTCAGGACTGTCATCGCTCGATTGGTGAGATCTTACCGATTGAGCGGAGAGCATTTACTGAGCTTCTGTTTTGGAAATTGCATGCCCGCTCGATCGGTTGAAACGTACCGATCGAACGACGATTGTTTTCTTTGGGCAGTGAGTTTCAAATCCTTGCTCGCTCGATCGGTAAGATCTTACCGATAGCGGAGCACTATTCAAAATTTTTTTTTATTGCTTTATCTGTTGAACCTTTTTATGATTATAGATAGGATTAATTTTAATTAAATGATTAGAGAACGGGGTCTCACAGCTTAGGATGTCTTGAGTTGACATTAGAAGTTGAGCGGGGTAGATTGAGCCGCATGATTTTGTATTGCTTGAGATTAACTGCATTACATGGCTAAATGAATTTATGCTAGCATGTTCTACTCTTTGTAAGCATGTTTATATATGTCCATGCTTGCTATTTCTATCACCATTCCATTGTGTGATTTTAAAATCAAGGGAATTGGTTTGATGCTTATTGAAACATAACAATACTCATGAGATTGAAGAGTATAAGATGTTGAATTGAGAATATGGTTAGTATGTGTGCTGAATTGTTATTTAATCTCAGTATAGAAGGTATGCCTCCTCGAAGAGCATGTAATGTTCCCCAGGTAGGAGAAGTACCTTCGATTGAGAAAGGAAGTACTGCTGCTGAACCTATGAATACGACTCCTACACCGATGGAAGTTCTATTGAAGCGATTTCAGTCATTTAAGCCACCGAATCAGAAAGTTACGGAGGATTCAGTTGCATGTGAAAGTTGGCTTGAAGACATTGAGCAACTGTTTGACTCACTTTATTACTCTGATGACCGCCGAATCCGGCTGATTGTACATCAACTTCATGATGTGGTTAAAAGTTGGTGGATCATGACAAAGAAAGTTTTGGAAAACCGAGGTACAGTTATACCTGGACAATGTTTAAAACTGAATTTTATAAGCATTTCATTCCTACGTTGTATAGAAATGACAAAGAAGCGGAGTTTGCTAATCTGAAATAGGGTAACATGAATATTAAGGATTACGTGGCTAATTTCTCCACTTTACTCCGATTTGCACCTCATATTGCTGACAATGAGGAAGCAAAGGCTGATCAGTTCATAAATGGTGGGCGACCTAATAATTTTGCAGATGCCCTTAATGAAGACAAGGGAGCAGAAGCTGGTATTACTAGACAAAGGGGAAGTTCATTCATGCCTCAATCTTCACAACAGTCACAGCCACAACCATCGCAACCTCAGTCCCAATTTCCACAACAGCAAAGCAGGAATGAGGGAAGTGGTAGTGGTAGCAACAAAAAAGATCGTTTTCGTTTTAAGCCTAAAGGTAAGCAGTTTAAGAGGACTGGGAGCAGTTCTTCTGGCTCTCGTGGTTCAAGACAATATGCTTCAACCCAAAGTTCAGGGTATTCTGGCTGGTTTTGCAATAAGTATGGAGGAAGACACTCCAGTGATGATTGCAAAGGAGTTACAGGTAATTGCAAGTTGTGTAATAGGCCAGGACATTATGCTCGAGTGTGTCCTACACGTGGATCTAGAACTTCACCAGGTGAAAGTACATCAAAATTTTCAACTCATTTTGATAGGAAAGCTACTTTTGTGCATTCCTTTCAACCACTGAGCATACCAGAGCATAGTAGACAGGGAGAGAGCCAAAGTGTAGGCCAACCTCCTAGACAACAAGGAAGAGTCTTTGCACTTATAGAATATTAGGCTCAAGCTGCACCTGACAACGTGATTGCATGTAAATGTGTTATTTCTGGTTATCCTGCTTATGTGTTAATTGACACTAGTGCATCACATACATTCATTGCTGAAAACTTTGTTGCATTGCACAATTTACCTATTGAGCCTTTGTCTTATGTATTTGCTATTTCATCGCCTATGGGGAAAGATAAGATATATGTGAGCTTAGTCAGGGGATGTGAGTTACAATTTGATGGAAATGTAATTGAGCTTGATTGTATAGTACTTGGTGTAGCTGATTTTGACTGCATTATTATCATTGATGCACTAACCAAGTACAGGGCCACAGTCGATTGTTTTCATAAGGTGGTCAGATTTAGACCATACATGACAGATGACTGGAAATTTTATGGTAAGGTTCTCGAGCTAAGATTCCTTTGATTTCTAGCTTATCTATGGCATAGTTATTACATAAAGGTGCTGAAGGATTTCTAGTTTATGCACTGGATGCGTCGAAAGCTAGTCTTGAATTGGAAGATATTCCAGTTGTAAGAGAATTTGCTGATATTTTTCCAAATGAAATTTCAGGTTTACCTCTAGCCCGTGAGATTGATTTCAGTATCGAGTTGATGCCAGGTACGTTACCTATATCTAAAGCTCCTTATAGGATGGCACCACTAGAACTGAAAGATTTGAAAGAGCAGCTCGAGGATTTGTTGGCCAAGGGTTACATTAGACCGAGCGTTTCACCTTGGGGCGCTCCGGTTCTATTTGTAAGAACTAAAGATGGATCAATGAGGCTATGTATCGACTACCGTCAACTGAATAAAGCTACGGTAAAGAATAAATATCCATTACCTCGAATAGACGACTTGTTTTATCAATTGCAGGGTTCCTCTATTTATTCAAAGATTGATTTGAGGTTTGGATATCATCAGTTGTGGGTAAGAGAAAAACTACTTTTAGAACGAGGTATGGCCATTATGAGTTTATAGTTATGCCATTTGGATTAACAAATGCTCCTGCAGTCTTTATGGATTTAATGAATAGAATATTTTAGAAGTATTTAGATGAGTTTTTTTTATAATCTTTATCGATGATATTCTGATCTATTCTAAGAATAAGACTGAGCATGCAGCTGTAGATGCTTTGAGTATAAAGGTTTGTTATTTGTCTCTATCTACTATGAATGTATCTAAGTTGATAGAAGATTGCTATGTTTCTGGCTTGAGTTTTGATACAGATGTAAAACCTGTTCGATTTTATGCGATCCAAGCCGAACCAGAGTTGTTGATCAAGATTAAAGAAGCACAGAAAACTGATTAGAAGATTCAGGAGTCAGTTGAGAAAGTCAAATCTGGTCATGAGTCAGAGTATCAGGTCAGTATAGATGGAGTTTTGTTTGTGAATAAACGTATTGTCGTGCCTTATTTCAGAATTGAGATATCAGATTCTGAATGAGGCTCATTTCAGCAAGTTTAGTGTCCATCCAGGTGGTAGAAAAATGTATAACGATTTGAAACAACAACTTTGGTGGAAATAGATGAAAGATGATGTGACAGAATTTGTATCCAAATGCTTAAACTGTCAACAGGTGAAAGCTGAGAGAAAGCGACCAGGAGATCTACTGCACAGTTTCTCAGTTCCAAAGTGGAAATGGGATCATATAACTATGGATTTTGTCACAAAACTATCACGATCTTTGAGAGGATATGATGCAATTTGGGTAGTTATTGATCGATTTACGAAGTCTGCTTGTTTTATTCCATATCAAATGACGTATCATCATGATCTGATGACCAATATCTACATCAGAGAGGTAGTGAGATTACATAAGGTGCATAAGTATATCATATCAGATCGAGATCCTCGATTTACTTCACATTTCTGGCATAGTTTACAGGAAGATCTAGGTACTCATTTGCATTTGAGTAAAACGTGTCATCCTCAAACCGATGGGCAGTCAGAGTGGACTACCCAGATTCTGGAGGATATGTTGAGAGCGGTTGTGCTTGATTTTGGTGCTAACTGGCAAGAATATTTGAAATTGGTTGAATTTTCCTATAATAAAAGTTATCAGACAAGAATTGAAATGGCTCCATTTGAAGTACTGTATGGTAGGAAATGCAGATCTCCGTTGTCTTGGGATGATCTTTCTGAAGCACTAGATACAGGGCCAGTCATGATCAGAGAAATGTTCGATAAGGTAAAATTGATACAGTCTAAAATGAGAGCAGTGCAAGATCGTCAAGCCAAATATGAGAATGTGAGGCGTAGACCTTTGAGCTTTGAATAGGGTGATCGAGTATTTCGAAAAATATCTCCTTTTTGAGGCACTGTTCGATTCGAAAAGAGGGTAATGTGGGGACCTTGGGTGCTAATCTAATCTTAAGGCAAAAATTGATTAAACATAAAAAGGATAAAAATTAATTAACTTAAGAGTTTTTTTAAAACTACACGGACTCCGTGCACAGGTTAATGCTCAGGTCCATGCATTAATCTGTAGCCAAATTTCTATGGCTTTAAGGTACACGGACCCCGTGCCACCTGCGTGTCAAGGTCCATGCCCAAAATCTCTAAATAGGGGTGTTATTGCCTCAACATGAAACCACACGGACCCATGCACGGATGCATGTACATGGTCCGTGCACAGCCAAAACAACACAAAAAACAAATGCGAAGGCACACGGACCCAGGCACGGAGGCAAGTCCAGGGTCCGTGCCCTGCAAAAAATCAGAATTCTTTTAATGCTATTCCAAATCCAAAAAGGCATACATAATTTCAAGTTTACCCAGTATAAACACATGTATTTCTTAAGCTAATCTTGCTATAAAAAAATTTCCAAAATGTTTTACACATGATATTCTTCAAGAGTTCCTACAACAACATGAGTTTGATTGGCATAATCATAACCAACAACTATATCAAAACTCAAAGTGCAATGATGCTAGAGCTACAAGGTTACTACCTTTACAAGATCCAAATCACTACATCTATATGATCTAAAGCATAACTACATTTAGAACATAATTCAAAAGCTAGCAAAAGATCTTAAAATTCTGCTAACTCCCGAGTCCCACGTCTAAACTTTCAATCTCTAGCTATCCAAGTCCCGTCTTACTCGCTCCATCCCAACCTATTGCAATGCACACATACAAATACAAAGTAATAGTCGGATAACTCCGGTGAGAAATAAATCTCAGTATGAACGACATGCATATAAAACATAGAAGCATGGAAAATCAATAAATCTCATACCCTCTTTAAGCTAAATATCATAAGCCTATTCAATTCTTGCATTTAAACAATTCAACATAGCATATCAGGTAATTTCATGTCATAACTAATCTTTCAAAGCAAATGCACAAGAATCATGTAAGCTCATTCATATCTTGAATAGAATACGGTAACATGCTAGCATTTCCAAAAGCATAGTCTAAGCCCTAGAGGTCTCTAAGATAATGTGCAAATGCAATGCATGTTGAAAACATATTGGGGTTCTGAATTCTTGGAACAAATCTGAAAATAAGTTCTTTGGGATCCCGGAAAGAAGGCACAACAGATCTCACACCTACTTACCCGATCGTAGTGGCGTTGAGCTTCTTATTCCTGGACTTTGGTACACTATATTGAGTAATCTAGCTCTAGAATATAATCTACCTCCAATGCCACTCAAATATAAGTCCAAAAGTCCATTTAATCTTGGCGAATCTGACGTTAAAATCACAAAGGTATTGTGGCTCAAGATGAATGCAAAATAATCTATAAGCTTTATACCACAATTCAATAGACGCATATAAATCTATAAACATCCATTTGAAACAATTCAAACATTCTTAAGCAGGCAATATCATCTTATAAATCCATCAAGGCAAATAGAAACACATAATCATACAAGTATGTGATTTAGGAAACTCTAAGTCGCAAATGATCTTAAGTTGTCTTCCTTTCTTAAATAATGTCTAGCCATACCTTTCTACTCTTGTTCTAAATTTTTTGAATCTTTCAAAGCTGCAGCAATACAAGCTCCTCTAAAAATCTGTTCAAATGTGCCATTCAATCTTCAAGTTGAAAGTGGTTGCAAATCTTGCTCGATCGTCTTCTCGGTTCGAACGGAATTTCTCGAGTTTATAAAGCTTGTTAAATATGAAAATGAAGTATTTCAAAGCTAGGAACATCAACTTAGAACCCAAGTAAGACAGCTCAATCAACTACAAAACTTGATCATTTGACCGGACTTCAAACCGGCCGCATAATAGTTCCGAACCGGCATTGAAAACTTATTAACATCAACATTTCTATCTAACTCAACTCATACCATATTCAATTCATCATTCAAATTTCGAAATGGCAGCTCCTAAATTTCAGAAATTCATAAAATCTTTCAAAAATCGAAAACATATTCAAACGACGATCTTTTCTCAATCCGACTTAGATATGCTATCGTCTTATATACTAGAACACATTTATACAATCAAATCTTAATTCTAAAAACATATTAAAATTAAAACATGGTAGAACTTCGTAATATTGACGTCAAAATGAAGCCGTCAACGCCATGATCGCAAATATACGATCAATTTTGAATTCTACCGGGCGTATCAAATTTAATCTAATTGGGAAGTGAAGAAATCAGCCACTTCTTCTCTTTTCTTGCTTCCTCTCAATTCTTCTGTTGAACATGGGAGAAGAATAAATTTTTTCTCTATTTAAGCCACATGTCCCACTTGCAAGGCCTAAATTGCATTTCAATCCCTGAACTTTTGCATATTTGCAAATCAGTCCTTGCTCACATTTGAACCTCTAATTAACCACTTTAATTCCCGGAACTCGGAATTTAAATCTTCAATATCATAAATATCTAATTCAGTTATTTTAATCTTTTAATTTAAGAATCCTAGAATTTAAATCTTAATATCTTTAAATTCTTGAATTAAATATTTTCAACTCGAAATTTAAATATCTAATTCCGGAAATTAATAACTTAATATTTTCGGGGCCTTAAAATTCTCCCCCTCTAAGACATGATTTCGTCCTCGAAATCTCATTCAATCTTAATACTGAATCGACAAGCTGAATGAATGACTAAAGTGATACTCAGTTCAATCATATAACTCTGAATACTTATATAATATTCTGATCTATCTCTTAGGTCGTTTCTTCAATTCTGTGTCACTTGTCTTTTTCTTAGCTGATGTGATTTGTTTCTGAGCTATTTCTCTTCTCGATCAAGGATCTTTATCGGATGCTCGAATAAGCTCAGGATCTTATCAAACTTTGCCTTTTTTGAATGCAATATATAGACAAGAATCTGGCTGATGCTTCGCAGATTAGAAACTTAAAGAACATATCTTCAATTCTTCTACTTAAAAAAACTCGAGGAAGCTAGACTGTATGTTAGAACGTTAGTTGCATCTAAAACCTCATACAGATCAACTTATATTCGTGACATCTTGAATCTCTTTCCGAATCATTCTGTTCTCTGGAAAGAAAATATCTCAAATGTGTAATATCACTCTGCTCAAAGCTCCATGATCTGTGTCTATCATTTGTATGCTTTATCTATCTTACGCTATTTTGATTCTATATAGATAAATCTTCACATTCTCTGCCATCTTTCTTGTCGTATCTGGCCCGATAACCGAAGCTTTTGAAAAGTTATCCCAAAATAAGGAAAATTATGTCTCTCTTAATTTCTAATGATTTTAGAGAAACTATCTCTATATCTATCTGATAGATGTCGAGGGGATAAAAATAATTAAGTGACAACAATCTTATTAGCTAGTGCCTAGATCTAGCAACTCTGAGCATATCCTCAAAATCTGGATAGTATGCTCTGACGGTCTGTCAGTCTGAGGATGGTATGTTGTAATTAGATATAAAATATTACTCAGAGCTTCTGATAATCTGTGCCACAAGTAAATAGTAAACCTAAAGTCTCAATCTGAAACGATAAATCTTGGCTTACTATGCAATCTCCCAATACTTCTGACCTACAAAATAGCTATCTACACATATCTATCATCTTATACAGCAGATCTAATTAATCTATCGATAACTACCCTAGTCTGCATCGTAATCTCTTGATGATTTTGGTAGTTTAATAGCAAAATCTCTCAAAATGTGATCGCATTTTGATTCTGGAGTTTGCAAAACTATAATGTAGATCATCTGGTTGATTCCTGTCACTGTTTCCACTTAAACTTACTGTACGTTTAGGTTTTGGACTACACAAATTCTGGTACATCTGCATTCATTTTCTGCTAACAAAAGACCTATTGGATGGATATTGAACTTATTGTTGTGCGTCCCTATCAGAATCTGATATCTCCTTTCTGACATGTCTGACACAATCATACGATGATTCACAACAATAATTCATCCATTCTGACTTTAATGCTTCAACTCATTTCTTGATCTTGGTTCCCTATGGAATTCTAATTTCTTTGATCTAATTTATGTATTTCTTCAATCTTCTCAAGCAAGTCTGACACATATTTTCTTGAGACATGCTGGTTGGTTGTGCATTTGTCTGAGAATGCCAGCCAGAAAACACAGAAATCTGTAATCATTTGATCAAATGCCCATCTCATTCTCTTTTTCTATTTCCCAAGTACTGGCAAGTCATGCAATTAGCTCGAAATACTGGATGGTACTCAAACTCTCTATCAGTTACGAGCCAACAATTTCAAGACATACTGAAAATATTCATCAAAGGATCAATAATTCTCAAAATCAAAAGAAATGAATCAAGATAGAGAAAAATCTCTCAATCATGATCATCTAAATCAAATATTTTTAACAACAAGCTCTTCTAAGTGAAAACAACTCACTTGCATCTAAAAACTCAGAGTGAGTGAATCAAATTAGGATTTATGAACAAAGAAATGAGAGCCAATTAATATCGATTGAGGTCAAATAACAAGAACCTCAAAATCGATATCAAGCAATACAAGAATCATATCTCAAGTCTGATGTAATAGCTTCAGCATAATCGAAGGAAAAAGGCCCAACTATAACTGATTTTCCTATTTTATCCAAATCTATAAACTCTTATTAGCGGTATACGATTCATATCTTATCAACTAAATATTTATTCCTTATCAGAATTACTCAAATAACACGGAATATTAATCTTAGAACCCATGCTAAAAATCTCTAGTCGTTTGCTATCTCTGATCTAGTTTAACCACTTCATAAATTCAATCCTCAGTTGTTCTGTACATGGTTAACGCATCAATATCTATACTGAAAACATAAATAGATATTCCAAGGACTACAAATCCGGTTCAATCTTATTTCTTCAATACTATATCTCAACATCTTTAAGTACATTCATCGATACATTAATCTTACCCCAATGTTAAAGCATAACAAATTGTTCATCTAGTAGCGTATACATTGCACCAATAATGTAACCGATTAAAAAATAATAATATTATTACCTGTAATCTCATCCTCAGGTGCAACTTGAGTCTGATCCTCGGGTAAAGCAAGTTTCCTATGAGTTCGGTCCACATTCTGATTTCCTCTCGATATACCTAGGTTAGGACACACTCTAGCATAATCTCCCACCTGTTTACACAAATAACATCTGCCTGAAACTCCTCTGCATTGATCATCAGGATGTCCTCCTCCACAGATAACGCAATATCCACTGGCATACTCGGCATTCTGACTCGAACGAAACTGTCTCAGTCCGCTAGAGCTTGAATAACTACTCCCATATCTCTTGAACTGTTGACTCTTAGGCTTTAACTGATTTTTACTACTGCTTCCACTAACTCTTGCCTCATATCTGCTCTGTTGTGGAAATGGCGGTTGAGGTTGTGGTTGTCTCAAATACTGAGGTATAGATAAAGTGTCATGCTGCCTCTTAAAACCAGCTTCAGCTCTTTTGGCCCTATCAATGGTTTCCACAAAATTATTCGGTCTCCCAGCATTCACCCATGCATATATTTCCGAGTTAAGGCCATTCATAAATAGTTTAAATTGAGCTTCCTCGTTATTAGAGACCCGAGGAACAAATCGAAGCAAGCTTGAGAATTTAGCAACATATTCTTCAATATTCAAATTGCCCTGCTTCAGATTGGAAAATTCTACTTCTCTATCTTCTTGATCTGATGGAGGAAGGAATCGCTGATAGAATTCTATCCTAAACACCTACCAAGTAATTAATATACTTCGGTTCTCTAAGAATTTCTTCTTAACAATCCACCAGCTTCTTTCTAAATCTTAAAGTTGATATACGATCAGCCTGATTCTATGTTCATCTGAGTATTCCAAAGACTTGAAAAATTGATCAAGCTCTTCTGTACCTTTCAAACTTGGTGGATGATACGTTTGAAATCGCTCTAGTAATACCTTTATCGGTGTGAGCGTAGCATCTATTGGTTCCATGGTATACTGTTCTGCTCAGTCTGAGATACTTATGCTACCTGAAGAACATGTCTTACCCTATAACAAAATCTATATGCAATGCAGATATTATACAATACAAATTAGTATTAAACTTATAATCTCAATACCATAATCCCATGCTTTTCAAAGAAAACATGCTTACAAAGAATTCAAATAATCAAGTAATCACATAATCATCTTAGCATGTAATTCTCGAATCAATAAAGCATGAATTTCTTCAATCAATAAGTCATTTTCGCATAAAAGTTCATATAAGCAAATATTGCATCAATCTTATGCCATACAATGAATGCATGCGACTCGATCTACCCCTCTCACAAACTTCTATCTAAGTCCAAGAAACTTACGCTCTGATACCACCTGTTGTGGGGACCTCGGGTGCTAATATAATCTTAGGAAAAACATTGATTAAACATAAAAAGGATAAAAAATAATTAACTTAAGAATTTGTTTTAAAACTACACGGACTCCGTGCATAGGTCCGTGCTCAGGTCCTTGCATTAATCTACAACCAAAGTTCTATGGCTTTAAGGTACACGGACCCCGTGCCACCTCCGTGCCCAAAATCTCAAAATAGGGGTGTTACTGCCTCAACACAAAACCACACGGACCCATGCATGGATGAATGTATAGGGTCCGTGCACAGCTAAAAAAACACCAAAAACAAATGCGAAAGAACACAGAACCAGGCACGAAGGCAAGTCCAGGGTCCGTGCCCTGCTGAAAATCAGAGTTCTTCTTATGCAGTTCCAACTCCGAAAAGGCATACATAATTTCAAGTTTACCCAGTATAAACACATGTATTTTTGAAGCTAATCTTGCTATACAAAAGTTCCAAAATGTATTACACATGAGATTCTTCAAGAGTTCCTACAACAACATGAGTTTGATTGGCATAATCATAACCAACAACTATATCACAACTCAAAGTGCAATGACGCTAGAGCTACAAGGTTACTACCTTTACAAGATCCAAATCACTACATCTATATGATATAAAGCATAAATACATTTAGAAAATAATTCACAAGCTAGCAAAAGATCTTAAAATTCTGCTAACTCCCGAGTCCCACGTCTAAACTTTCAATCTCGAGCTATCCAAGTCCCGTGTGACTCGCTCCTGCCACACCTATTGCAATGCACACATACAAAGACAAAGAAATATTTGGATAACTCCGGTGAGAAATAAATCTCAGTATGAACGACATGCATATAAAACATAGAAGCATGGCAAATCAATACATCTCATACCCTCTTTAAGCTAAATATAATAAGCCTATTCAATTCTTGCATTTAAACAATTCAACATAGCATATTAGGTAATTTCATGTCATAACTAATCTTTCAAAGCAAATGCATAAGAATCATGTAAGCTCATTCATATCTTGAATAGAATATGGTAACATGCTAGCATTTCCAAAAGCATAGTCTAAGCCCTAGAGGTCTCTAAGATAATGTACAAATGCAATGCATGTTGAAAACATATTGGGGTTCTGAATTCTTGGAACAAATCTGAAAATAAGTTCTTTGGGATCCCGGAAAATAAGGCACAACAGATCTCCCATCTACTTACCCGATCGTAGTGGCTTTTAGCTTCTTATTCCTGGAATTTGGTACACTATATTGAGTAATCTAGCTCTAGAATATAATCTACCTCCAATGCCACTCAAATATAAGTCCAAACGTTCATTTAATCTTGGTGAATCTGCCGTTAAAATCACAAAGGTATTGTGGCTCAACATGAATGCAAAATAATCTATAAGCTTTCTACCACAATTCAATAGACGCATATAAATCTATAAACATCCATTTGAAACATTTCAAACATTCTTAAGCAGGCAATATCATCTTATAAATCCATCAAGGCAAATAGAAACACATAATCATACAAATATGTGATTTAGGAAACTCGAAGTCGCAAATGATCTCGAGTTGTCTTCCTATCTTAAATAATGTCTAGCCATACCTTTCTACTCTTGTTCTAACTTGTTTGAA
Organism: Henckelia pumila; assembly: GCF_033568475.1. Classification (NCBI taxonomy): domain Eukaryota; kingdom Viridiplantae; phylum Streptophyta; class Magnoliopsida; order Lamiales; family Gesneriaceae; genus Henckelia; species Henckelia pumila. The sequence goes on along the minus strand of NC_133121.1, from coordinate 29,255,650 downwards.
TCTTGCAAAGCTGCAGCAATACAAGATCCTCTAAAAATCTGTTCATATGTGCCATTCAATCTTCAAGTTGAAAGTTGTTGCAAACCTTGCTCGATCGTCTTCTCGGTTCGAATGGAATTTCTCGAGTTTATCAAGCTTGTTAAATCTGAAAACGAAGTATTCCAAAGCTAGGAACATCAACTTACAACCCAAGTAAGACAGCTCAATCAACTACAAAACTTGATCATTTGACCGGACTTCAAACCGGCCGCATAATAGTTCCGAACCGGCATTTCAAACTTATTAACATCAACATTTCTATCTAACTCAACTCATACCATATTCAATTCATCATTCAAATTTCGGAAATGGCAGCTCCTAAATTTCAGAAATTCATAAAATCCCAAAAATAAAAAACATATTCAAATGACGTTCTTTTTTCGGTCCGGCTTAGATATTCTATCGTCGTATATATATATATATTAGAACAAATTTTTAAAATCAAATATTAATTCTAAAAACATCTTCAAATTAAAACATGGTATAACTTCGTAATACTTATGTCAAAATGAAGCCATCGACGCCGTGATCGCAAATATACGATCAATTTTGTATTCTACCGGGCGGATCAAATATAATCTAATTGGGAAGTAAAGAAATCGGCCCCTTCTTCTCTTTTCTTGCTTCCTCTCAATTATTCTGCTGAACATGGGAGAAGAATACATGTTTTCTCTATTTAAGCCACATGTCCCACTTTGCGAGGCCTAAATTGCATTTCAGACCCTGAACTTTTGCATATTTACAAATCAGTCCTTGCTTACATTTCAACCTCTAATTAAACTCTTTAATTCCCGGAACTCGGAATTTAAATCTTCAATCCCATAAATATCTAATTCAATTATTTTTATCTTTTAATTTAAGAATCCCGGAATTTCAATCTTAATATCCATAAATTCTCAAATTAAATATTTTCAACTCGAAATTTAAATATCTAATTTCAAAAATTAATAACTTAATAATTTTGGGGTCTTATAGGTAAACTATCATCGAGGTTTATCGGGCCTTACGAGATTCTTGACAAAGTTGGTGATCTTGCCTATCGACTAGCATTACCTCCAACATTATCAAATATTTATGATGTGTTTCACATGTCTATGCTGAGGAAGTATGAGCCAGATGCTTCCTATGTACTTCGTCCAAATGAGGCATATATATGCGATTTCGAGGACGAAATCATGTCTTAGAGGGGGAGAATTGTAACACCCCGAAAATATTTAATTTGGGAATTTATAGAATTAGAGATTTAAATTTTAATATTCTTAAATTAAAAAATTGAATTGAAAGTGTCAAATTTGACCAGGGACTGAATTTCAGGTACTAAAGTGCAAAATCCTATATTTGAGTGGGACACTTGGCTTATATAGATATAAACGTGTATATCATATTCATCCATCAGATTTTGCAGCCAAGAATCGAGAATTTCAGATTCCATAGCCATTTTCTTCCTTTCAAAGCTTGATTTCTCGCAATCCGTCCGTCAGAATTTAGAATTGATCGTATATTTACGATCCTCGCGTCAAAGGCTTCGTTTGTACGTAAGTTTTATTATGTTCTATTGTGTTTGAAATTGAGATGATGTGGGAATCAGATTTTTTGTTGGAAACATGTGTTCTTGAGCTAGTAGTGAATATGTATTCCAAGACAAATCAGATAAAGATCGGCGTTCGAATTTGTTATGAATTTTTGAAGATTTTCGAAATTTTATATGATTGATGTACTGGTTTTTTTATCATTTATATGTTGGTATGTTGAGGATATGAAGTATATTTGATTGTATTGTTGTAGTCGAAGTTCGGTTTGCTGGTTTAAAGTTGTTACGCCGCCGGTTTGAGAAATATGGAGATTTGTGTCTAGTTGATTGAAATAAGCTTTGATTGAGTTTGAATGATTATATTGAGTTGATTTACACTTCATTTCAGATTTGTTTTTAAGGTTTTCAAACTCGAGAATTCAGATTTGAACCGATAAGAAGATTTAGCAAGGATTGAAGCCATTCTACCTTGAAGATCGAATTGTGATTGAGCAGATTTTGATATGCATTCTTGTTGTTGTAGTGATCAGATTTACATATTTTGGAATCAAGATAAAGGTATGATTCGACGATGATCAATTTTGGGAATAAGCGTCGAGATGAGCTTGACTTATCGATCTCTTAAAATCACACATTGTTTTCCATCTTACATGTTTATGTGTTTTGTTATGCATTATTTGAGTTATGCATTTAAATGGCATGATTTTTAGGCTATGGTATGAGATGTTTGTGTATTGTATCATCTCATTGTGCATTTTGAGCCTAAGTATTCTTTCAAGCTCTGCCCTGGTATCGTTGATGAGTTATAAGTTTCGATATCGAGTATCAATGATGAGATATAGCATTGATACTTAAACTCCGGATATAGCATCAGTGACGAGTTTTATCCTGATGATGAGTTGATGCGTTTTATCATTTAAACCGGTGCCAGTTTTGTGCCTTGATCGTTGATAGCCCTTTTTTATAATTCATGCATTTAATAAAATATTGATTATGTTTGAAATGCATTGGCATAGTTGTATTTGTACATGTCATACATTTTGTTTTTTCATACTAAGTTTTATACTTACCGGTTTGTCCGACTGTTGCTTTGTTTTTGTGTGTGCATTGCAACAGGTGATTTAGGGTCGAGTCATAGGAGGCCATGAGCTTTGTAAAGAGTTTATAAGTGGGGCTCGGGTTGAGTTGTTGCATATTGTTCAAAAACTTCTGTCGAATACATGTTAAGTTTGTATAATAGACAACATATGCTTTGTATAGCTTTTGCATAGTCTAGAGATATGTAGATTATGTTGTGTTTAATGTTGGAACAAGTTTGAGGTTGTTTAAATTCATTTTCCTTATAAGATTTATTAGTTGGATCGATACGGAACCATTCCAGGCATTGGAGCATAATTTTGAAAAAAAAAATAAAGGAATAGATGGAGCAGCGCGCCCGCGCGACCCTTTGGGCATGGCCAATCCTCTCCTAAGCGGAGTGCAGGACACGCTGTGCGCCCGCGCTGCCCAAAGGGATGCGGCCGCACAGCCTTAGCCCTTGAGCAGGCGCGCGCGCAACTCTCCAATTGTTTTTTAATAAAAACATTTTGTTTCAGTTTCGTGGTTTGTCGTGTTGTATCTTGAACCCGAGGTCGGCACAGCAGGGGTCGCCGATGACTTAGTTTAAGTTTGATTTGGTATTTACAGTTTACATTTTTGGGTTGTATATTTTATCTGTTGGTTATTTGGGTTACCTTTCTGGTTGTATTCTACCGGGTTAGTTTATGATTTGAAGTTTATGGGTTTAGCTCTGATTATGTTTCTGTTTGCTTAAGTTATGTGCGATGGCGCATGTGTTGGGCTGTAGATTGCGCATGGAGCTGCAGGTGATGAAAAGTTTGTTGTCGCATGGTGAGGCTGTTGGTTGCTTGTTAACGCATAAAGGAGCAGGGTTCTTGCGCGTTTGCTCAAGAGGAAGCGCCAATGTCTTGTTTGCGCAAGGAAGAGGTGATTGTTAGTGCATGGAGAAGTGCAGATAAGGAGTGCAATCGCGCATAGGAGAGTTGCTGGTGAGTATTGTTCGCGCATGAAGGGGTAGCAGCTGGGAGCGCGTTTTCACTTCAGTGTTGCTCTAATGGTTGTTGTTTGCGCAGGGAAAGAACAGCTGGGATGCGCAATCGCGCATGGAAGAAGTGCACTTGAGGATTGTTTGCGCAAGGAGGAGCGCAATTGCGCACGTAAGAGGCTTGGGAATGAGCTCAATCACGCATGGTATGCAAGCTCATTAGCGCAAGGTGAAGCGCTAATTGTTTGCGTGATTGCGCATCTTTGTGCGCTAATGGTGTGTTTGTTGGCGCTCTTGTAAATCAGTGAAGCGCAGAGTTTGCGCGGCCGCTCAAAGGAAATGGCGCGGGCGCGCCTCTAGTTCCATTATCAACGCTAATTTCTTCCAAGAGCTGCGCGGGCGCTCGGATTAATGGGGCGGGCGCGCCTCTTGATCGAATTTGAGTTTCTGAAGCCTGAAAAATTTTGAAAATGTCAAGAATTAGGCTTCAAAAATTGATAATAAAATACTTAAAATAAATAAATAACAAAATTTAAAATAAAAAGAAAATAAAAGCAAATAAAAGAAAAAGCTTGGGTTGCCTCCCAAGTAGCGCTTGGTTTAAAGTCGTCAGCCTGAATTTCACCGGTATTAAGTGTTTCCCTTCTCTTTAACATGCCAAATAAATTCCACGAACCGCCTTTTAAATTTTGCTCTCTTTTTTTGTGGCCTTTTTCGTTGGTAAATTTGGCGCTTCCAACTTCACAACTGGCTCAATTAAGCACAATTCTTCGATGGGTGGATTAGGTGTTTTCATGAATAGATTGAAAATCACTCGTTCGTACTCCACACCCATTGACAATTCACCCTTCTTCACTTACATTTTGGCATCCTCCATAGCTAAAAATGGTCTCCCAAAAATTATTAGAGCACCATGATCTGCTTCAATGTCCAAGATCACAAAATCCGCTGGGAAGATGAATTTATCCACCTTAAGTAGCACATCTTCAACAATACCCAATGAATATGTGATGCTTCTATCCGCCAACTGCAATGAAATCATAGTCGATTTCATCTCTCCCAACTCCAAGGCCCTGTAAATAGACAACGGCATTATATTAATACTAGCCCCTAAATCACATAGTGCAGTAGTAAAATGAGAACCACCAATAGAACAAGGAATAGTAAAACTCCCTAGATCTTTCAGCTTTTGTGGCATCTTTTCTTGTAGCACCGCACTGCACTCTTCTGTTAGATTGACCACCTCGTTCTCTAGAAGCTTCCTTTTCTTAGACATCACCTCCTTGATGAACTTTGCATAATTCGGCATTTGCTCCAAGGCATCAGCAAAAAGGATGTTGATATGAATTTTCTTGAAAATCTCCAAAAATTTGGAGAACTGCTCATCGAATGTTTTCTTCTTGAACCTTTGGGGATAAGGAAGAGAAGGCTTGTACATCGGTTTTTGCTCAGATTCAGGCTTCTTCTCTTCGACCGCTTCCTCAACTCTCTTCTCTTCCACAGCAAGTTCTTGGACTCCAACTTTTTTCACACTCCTCAACTCGATGTCATTACACTGTTCCTTTGGATTTACCTCAGTGTTGCTCGGAAACTGGCCTATTTTGTTATCCTTCAAGTCATTCGCCAACTGCCCAATGCTAGTCTCCATAGATTGCAACACAACACCCATGTTGGCCATGTTCGTCTCTAAGCTGTCCAGGCGAGTCTCAGTCCTCGTCATCCTTTTACCAGATTCCTGCACAAAAGTACTAACCACATCTTCCAAAGAAGGCTTACATTCATCCTTGTTTGTATTGAACCCCGGAGGAGGATTCAACACATTTTTGTTGTTAGCATAAGAAAAATTTTCATGATTACGCAAGCTAGGATGGTAAGTATTAGGGATAGGGTTACGTCGATAGCCTCCATAACCTCTTTGATTGATGTACTGGGCTTGTTCATGATATTGAGATTCATCCATTGCACCCGGCACACCTGCTGCTAGTTCAGCAACACTCACTTTATTCAACGCAGCTACCTGTGTAGTTAGTGCAGATAATTGGGCAGTGATAGATGTGAGAGGATCCACTGCATACACTCCGACTGGCTTCTTTACTCCCATACGCTCAGATGGCCATTGAAAACTATTGATCGTCATCTGTTCTAGCATATCATAGGCTTGAGCGGGGTCCTTCGCAAATAGAGTACCTACAGCTGCAGAATCCACATTCATCCTTGTAGGAGCATTCAACCCATTGTAGAACAATTCGATTTGCTTCCAATCTGCAAATTTATGGTTAGGACAACGTCTAAGCAAATCTTTGTACCTTTCCCACGCCTCATAGATCTGTTCAGTGTCCATTTGCCTGAAAGTGCTGATTTCAATCTTTATTTGGGTGGATTTGGCAGGTGGAAAATATTTTTCAAGAAATTTTTCTGCCATCTCCTCCCATGTAGTTATACTCCCCAACGACAGTGACTGCAACCAACTCCTTTCTTGATCCCTGAGAGAAAAAGGAAACAAGTGTAAACGTATAATATACTCAGACACACCATTTATTTTTACCGTATCGGTTATCTCCATGAAAGTGAGTAGGTGTAGGTGAGGATCAGCAGTGGCGCTCCCATTAAATTGGTTCTGTTGAACCATGTAGATCAAGGACGGTTTCAGTTCAAAATTGTTGGCGTTAATGGTCCCTCGAGCGATTCCAGAATAGTGAGCCTCGATCGTCGGCCGGAAGTGATCTCTAATTGGCACCAGGGGAGCTTGATTTACATTCTCTTCAGCCATTCTATTGACTTCTTCTCTTTTAATTCTTCTTAAATCACGTGCAATGCGCTCGATCTCCGGATCAAACAGTAAAGAATTCGCACTTTAATATCGTCGCAAAAACTTCAATTAAAAATAAGAAGAAATCAATTAGTAACTTAAAAATAAAATAAAAAACTCTAAATTAAAATCTAGACTAATTGGTAACAAGACTAAAAAATAATCAAAATTTACTTCCCGGCAACGGGGCCAAAAACTTGTTGTGAAAAATGCTCGCAAGCGTACTAGTGTCAAGTTTTAATAAAGTGATAAATCAAGTATCGATCCCACAGAGAGTAAAATGAAAATATTCAGTACTTGTAATTAAAATAGTCTTAATTTTATTTAGAAAAATCAATAACTGAGAGGTTTGCAGAAAATAAAATAATCAGTGAGTTTTTGATAGCACTCACACAACTTTCAGATAAAAATCAATCGGAGGAAAAATGGTCTATAGGTTTAGATTTCACCTGGTTTCAACAACAATCAATCCTAATTAATTTATCTTCATGAATTCCAGTCAATTAATAGCCAAAAATACTTATGTGCATTATTCCCTCTCCCGAGTGCCGAATAAAATATATCAACTACAATTCAATTCCAATATCCCTATTAAGAATCTAATTGCAATGATCAATTCAAAAAAAATAATAGTGTATTTTCTATTAAAATTATACACTCTCCCGAGCAATATAAATAATTAATAATGTATTTTCTATTGGTCCTATTCAGGTAATTGAAAAAACAATCAATTCTAGAAAAACAATTAATCTAGAAGAAACTCAATTCAATAAAATCAAAACTTTATGAAAGCGTCTACACCAGGTTCCATCTGACCTCTAGACTCTAAAAAAAATTAGTTCATAATAAAATTCTGAATAAAACAAATCATATTCAAAAATCCAGATATCAATTTAGAATTTAATAAATAAAAGATAAAGAAAACAAATCCGTCGTCGATCCGTGTCCGGTCTATCAATCTCCGTCTTCGTTCTTCAGTTAAAACACAGATTCCTCCCAAAAATTCTTCACACGATCAACTCTCAATTCTCTGATGTATATGTATTGTGTGTGGCAGCTCCTCTTTTTTCTCTGATTAGTACAGCCTTTTTATATTATGCACAAAATTCCAATAAATAAAGCCCAATAAATTTCCCGAAATAATTAAAATTTGAGATGGCATCTACGGGGGCGAGCGCTCATGGACTCCGCGCGGGCGCGCCTTAGTCTCGCTGAATATTTTCTCAATCTCTCCAGGACTAGCGCGTTTGCTCTTTCTTTTTCTTCGTCTTTAGCGCTAAATTAGGCGCAAACATTCTTTAAATCCCAAGCCCAATAGAAGGCCCATTACTCTTCTCGATTATTTTCTTCTTTTCTTTCTCAATTTTTTACAGCCTCTTCTTTCTTTACTTTTTTTCTTTTTTAATTTATTTTCTTTTCTCTTCTAAATTCTTATTTTCTTCTCTTTTTCACAATAATTCAATAATTTCCTACAAACACAAAAACAACAAAAACTCCACATAAATCTGCTCGAAACAAATAATTAACAATTAAAATCATATATAAATTAAGTGTATAAAATACACTTATCAAATACCCATAAACTTAGACTTTTGCTAGTCCCAAGCAAAACTATCAAAACTACATTCCAAAAACTCAAATCACCAAAAACCAACAAGATTAGCCAAGAAATATTATGGAGCAATGGCCTCAGCAATAATTTCAAAAATTCAAATCTAATCCCATCCAACCTACTAACACTTGAAAATTTAAATCATAACTAAATAACCTCATAAACTTAGAATCTCCGCAACTCACGTTTCAAAACACCCTTATCCAAATTCAATTCAAACATTCATAGATCATGAGGACTTTTCAGGATAGCATAGGATCAAATATAGGATATAAAATCAAAAACACTCACAATTAGGTAAATGCAAAGAATAATAGTGTGTGCGTGTTTAGATCAAAATTCATAATCATTAAAAGTATCAAAACAGTCCATAGGCTAAATTCTCGCAACTCTTTTCCACTAGTATATTGGGTAACTATGACTCGAATGAAGGATTAAGAATTCAAAATAAGGAGTAATTAATATTTATGCTCAATCTAGCTTCAACTCCTTTTCATTCATAAGTTCATACTTATTTTTCCACTTCGTTGATTTTTTCAACTTTTCTATATTTTCTAATACTTTTTCATCTATTATTTTTTCTTCTTTTCACAAACATTTGTTTTCAACTTTTTCATCTCTTTTTTAACTATCACCATATTGATTTTTTTTTTTCAAATCTTCCACCACACCATTCCATATTTATAAATATCAACTAGGAGCATATGAAATTCTAACATTCAAATTACTCCCTTAAAGGTAGAAAATAGTGTTTAAGCTATTCATAGGTAGTCAATGTAGGACATTGAAACAATGACGAATGGGAGTTTATCACATGTTTACACGCATGCCATTCGATTTTCAATAAAGCTCAAACAAGGTACTAAGGATAACATGCATTAATAGGGTAGCTTGAAAGGCGTAAACAATATGATAAAAATTGCTTAAGTCATTCTTAATCACAGTTATGCCCGTATTTCGCCTCGAAGAGTGTTCGAACTAGTTCTTGACAAGTCTCAATCCATAATTAAATCATACAAATATCAATCAGTGCAGAAAAAATAATCATCAGCAGTAAACGATGATTTTCAAGACAAAAAATTCATATTTTTTGTACCTCATAGTACCAATATACGTGTAGGCTCAACTTGACAACTAAGAATAAAATTATTTCAATAAAAATTCAGGCCCAAAAATCCAAACAATGCCTCAATCATATCTATGTCTGTATGTTTCAAAAATCAGATTCAAGTATTAATCCCATAGTATATAAGAAATTGTTCATCTAATCGGTTCCATTTTCTCAAAAATATTTGTCAGATAGGTAGACAGTCCTGGATTTCAGTTATAGCACAAAAAAAATTTTCATCAGCCATACATCCATTATTTCTTGACTTCCTTTAAACTCTACTCACTTAAACAACAAATAAACTCAACAAAAAATTTATCTATGAAGCACACAATAAAACTCAACTAATCAACTATCAACCAAAAATAATCAAACACTAAATCAAACACTGATTTGCCCCCCAAACTTAGTACGATCATTGTTCCTAATGATTAAAAACAAGAAAAAAAAAACAAGGGACGCATACCTTCGACACCGAGCATCAGGGCTCGGCGTTATAAACTTCATGGAGATAAAAAAAATAACTTCCAGTATGTATTACACCATCAGAAGCCGATCATCGGAGGAAATTGAAGACGCACAACATGAACATCCAATTTGACCTTCACGATAAGCAAGAAAAGTGAATCCCCAAAGCAATAAAAACAATATCAAACTCTTAATATCTAAGGGAAAAGGAAAGAGTGCTCGGCATAGAGAGTTTTAGATATTCGATCACGCATGGTGTGTGCCCCTTAGAAGTTGATTAGCGCATTGGAAGCATGGTTTGCGCCGGTGTACCACCATTGATGAAGAAGATGGCACATGGAAAGGGCTGATGAAGATGCGCTATTTAGGAGTTTTATTGCGCTGCTGTAAGCTTGTTACACATGGAGTTAGCAGCTGAGATGATGCGGGCGAATGAGAAGCTGGTTGGCAGATGGTGAAGCAGGTGGGAGTTATGTGCGATGGCGCATGTGTTGGGCTGTAGATTGCGCATGGAGCTGCAGGTGATGAAAAGTTTGCTGTCACATGGTGAGGCTGTTGGTTGCTTGTTAACGCATAAAGGAGCAGGGTTCTTGCGCGTTTGCTCAAGAGGAAGCGCCAATGTCTTGTTTGCGCAAGGAAGAGGTGATTGTTAGTGCATGGAGAAGCGCAGATAAGGAGTGCAATCGCGCATAGGAGAGTTGATGGTGAGTATTGTTTGCACATGGAGGGGTAGCAGCTGGGAGCGCGTTTGCACTTCAGTGTTGCGCTAATGGTTGTTGTTTGCATAGGGAAAGAACAGCTGGGATGCGCAATCGCGCATGGAAGAAGCGCACTTGAGGATTGTTTGCGCAAAGAGGAGCATAATCGCGCATGTAAGAGGCGTGGGAAGGAGCGCAATCGCGCATGGTATGCAAGCTCGTTCGCGCAAGGTGAAGCGCTAATTGTTTGGGCGATTGCGCATCTTTGTGCGCTGATGGTGTGTTTGTTGGCGCTCTTGTAAATCAGTGAAGCGCAGAGTTTGCGCGGCCGCTCAAGGGAAATGGCGTGGGTGCGCCTCTAGTTCCATTATCAACGCACATTTCTTCCAAGAGCTGCGCGGGCGCTCGGATTAATGGGGCGGGCGCGCCGCTTGCTCGAATTTGAGTTTCTGAAGCCTGAAAAATTTTGAAAATGTCAAGAATTAGGATTCAAAAATTGATAATAAAATACTTAAAATAAATAAATAACAAAATTTAAAATAAAAAGAAAATAAAAGCAAATAAAAGAAAAGGCTTGGGTTGCCTCCCAAGTAGCGCTTGGTTTAAAGTGGTCATCCTGACTTTCACCGGTATTAAGTCTTCCCCTTCTCTTTAACACGCCAAATAAATTCCAAACCGCCTTTTAAATTTTGCTCTCTTTTTTGTGGCCTTTTTCGTTGGTAAATTTGGCGCTTCCAACTTCACAACCGGCTCAATTAAGCACAATTCTTCGATGGGTGGATTAGGTGCTTTCATGAATAGATTGAAAATCACTCATTCGTACTCCACACCCATTGACAATTCACCCTTCTTCACTTCCATTTTGGCATCCGCCGTAGCTAAAAATGATCTTCCAAAAATTAGTGGAGCACCATGATCCGCTTCAATGTCCAAGATCACAAAATCCGCTGGGAAGATGAATTTATCCACCTTAAGTAGCACATCTTCAACAATACCCAATGGATATGTGATGCTTCTATCCGCCAACTGCAATGAAATCATAGTAGATTTCATCTCCCCCAACTCCAAGGCCCTGTAAATAGACAACGACATTATATTAATAATAGCCCCTAAATCACATAGTGCAGTAGTAAAATGAGAACCACCAATAGAACAAGGAATAGTAAAACTCTCTGGATCTTTCAGCTTTTTTGGCATCTTTTTTTGTAGCACCGCACTACACTCTTCTGTTAGATTGACCACCTCGTTCTCTAGCAGCTTCCTTTTCTTGGACATCACCTCCTTGATGAACTTTGCATAATTCGGCATTTTCTCCAAGGCATCAGCAAAAGGGATGTTGATATGAATTTTTTTGAAAATCTCCAAAAATTTGGAGAACTGCTCATCCAATGCTTTCTTCTTGAACCTTTGGGGATAAGGAAGAGAAGGCTTGTACATTGGTTTCTGCTCAGGTTCAGGCTCTTTCTCTTCTACCGCTTCCTCCACTCTCTTCTCTTTCACAGCAAGTTCTTGGACTCCAACTTCTTTCACACTCCTCAACTCGATGGCATTACAGTGCTCCTTTGGATTTACCTCAGTGTTGCTCGAAAACTGGCCTATGTTGTTATCCTTCAAGGCATTCGCCAACTTCCCAATGCTAGTCTCCATAGATTGCAACACAACACCCATGTTGGCCATGTGCGTCTCTAAGCTGTCAAGGCGATTCTCAGTCCTTGCCATCCTTTTATCAGATTCCTTCACAAAAGTACTAACCACATCTTTCAAAGAAGGCTTACCCTCATCCTTGTTTGTATTGAACCCCGGAGGAGGATTCAACACATTTTTTTTGTTATTATAAGAAAAATTTTCATGATTACGCAAGCTAGGATGGTAAGTATTAGGGACAGGATTACCTCGATAGCCTCCATAACCTCTTTGATTGATGTACTGGGCTTGTTCATGATAGTGAGATTCGTCCATTGCACCCGGCACACCTGCTGCTGGTTCTGCAACACTCACTTTATTCAACGCAGCTATCTGTGTAGTCAGTGCAGATAATTGGGCAGTGATAGATGTGGGAGGATCCACTGCATACACTCTGACTGACTTCTTGACTCCCATACGCTCAGATGGCCATTGAAAACTATTGATCGTCATCTGTTCCAGCATATCATAGGCTTGAGCGGGGTCCTTCGCAAATATAGTACCTCCAGCCGCAGAATCCACATTCATCCTTGTAGGAGCATTCAACCCATTGTAGAACAATTCGATTTTCTCCCAATATGTAAATTTATGGTTAGGACAACGTCTAAGAAAATCTTTGTACCTTTCCCACGCCTCATAGAGCTGTTCAGTGTCCATTTGCCTGGAAGTGTTGATTTCAATCTTCAATTGGGTGGATTTGGCAGGTGGAAAATATTTTTCAAAAAACTGTTCTGCCATCTTCTCCCATGTAGATAAACTCCCCAACGGCAGCGACTGCAACCAACTCCTTGCTTGATCCCTGAGAGAAAAAGGAAACAAGCGTAAACGTATAATATCCTCAGACACACCATTAATTTTTACCGTATTGGTTATCTCCAAGAAAGTGCATAGGTGTAGGTGAGGATCAGCAGTGGCGCTCCCATTAAATTGGTTCTGTTGAACCATGTTGATCAAGGACGGCTTCAGTTCAAAATTGTTGGCGTTAATGGTCCCTCGAGCGATTCCAGAATAGTGAGCCTGGATCGTCAGTCGGAAATGATCTCTAATTGGCACTAGGGAAGCTTGATTTACATTCTCTTCAGCCATTCTATTGACTTCTCTTCTAATTCTTCTTAAAGCACGTGCAGTGCGCTCGATCTCCGGATCAAACAGTAAATAATTCGTACTTTAAGGTCGTCGCAAAAACTGCAATTAAAAATAAGAAGAAATCAATTAGTAACTTAAAAATAAAATAAAAAACTCTAAATTAAAATCTGGACTAATTGGTAACAAGACTAACAAATAATCAAAATTTACTCCCCGGCAACGGTGCCAAAAACTTCTTGTGAATAATGCTCGCAAGCATACGAGTGTCAAGTTTTAATAAAGTGATAAATCAAGTATCGATCCCACTGAGAGTAAAATGAAAATATTCAGTAATTGTAATTAAAATAGTCTTAATTTTATTTAGAAAAATCAATAACTGAGAGGTTTGCAGAAAATAAAATAATCAGTGAGTTTTTGATAGCACGCACACAACTTTCAGATAAAAATCAATCGGAGGAAAAATGGTCTAGAGGTTTAGATTTCACTTGGTTTCAACAACAATCAATCCTAATTAATTTATCTTCATGAATTCCAGTCAATTAATAGCCAAGAACATTTAAGTGCATTATTCTCTCTCCCGAGTGCCGAATAAAATATATCAACTACAATTCAATTCCAATATCCCTATTAAGAATCTAATTGCAATGATCAATTCAAAACAATGTTCTTTTTTAAAAGCTCTGTTAAAATTATACACTCTCCCGAGTAATATAAATAATTAACAGTGTATTTTCTATTGGTCCTATTCAAAATCTACTCTCCCGAGCGCCAGATTTCAAATAAATATTACTATTCAATTATTATTCAGATATTTGAAAAAACAATCAATTCTAAAAAAACAATTAATCTAGAAGAAACTCAATTCAATAAAATCAAAAATTCATGAAAGCGTCTACACCAGGTTCCATCTGAGCTCTAGACTCTAAAAAAAATTAGTTCATAATAAAATTTTGAATAAAACAAATCATATTAAAAAATCCAGACATCAATTTAGAATTTAATAAATAAAAGATAAAGAAAACAAATCCGTCGTCGATGCCGTGTCCGGTCTATCGATCTCCATCTTCGTTCTTCAGTTAAAACACAGATTCCTCCCAAAAATTCTTCACACGATCAGCTCTCAATTCTCTGATGTATATGTATTGTCTGTGGCGGCTCCTCTTTTTTCTTTGATTAGTAAAACATTTTTATATTATGCACAAAAGTCCAATAAATAAAGCCCAATAAATTTCTCGAAATAATTAAAATTTGAGATGGCAACTACGGGACGAGCGCTCTAGGACTCCGCACGGGCGCGCCTTAGTCTCGCTGAATATTTTCTCAACCTCTCCAGGACTAGCGCGTTTGCTCTTTCCTTTGTGTTCACCCTCTTATTATAGTATTCTCGAGAAATGTTCGACTGTCATCTTCATTAAATTCTTGTCCCAATCACTTTATGTCTTCTGCATCCCTTCATAAATGAGAAATGAGACTTTTGCCAAATATGAGTAGTAGTAGTTCTGCGGAGTTTAAAGTGAGCTTCTTGCAAGTTCCATATTTGGTAATCTATTGAACGTTAAATTCTGTCGCATTTAAAGCTCTTAATTTCTCTGATCTTTGATGCTGCGACGTATCACATAGATATATTTCATGAAGATGTTTAAATTATAATGGATCTAACTTCATAATATGTAGTCCCTAATTTATAACCGTTTGAGCATTCAAATATCATGGGATTTGAGAAGCAGTTATCATTATAACTGTTTTTTGTTATTGGTCATGTTGTTTTTAGAATACCAGTCTCATTCTGCATGTTTTGACTGTCTTGATGCACTTTAGCTTGGAGAAGTTAGATATCCAGTTGAGTTTCTCTTAGCAGTTCTCTTTAGCATTCTAACTTCTTTGAGCAGTTAGATGTCTTTAAGCAGTTCCTTTGAGCAGTCGAGATTTGTTGTGATGATCAAAACTGGTTCTGTAACTGGTAGATGGAAGAGGAAAAGCTCCTTCAACTGGTTTGTTTCCATTTGAGAAATTAGGCACGAGTGAGAGTGGGATTTTATGCGCAATTGTGCATGTGGACCGCGCTTGCAGCGCCATTGAAGAGCGCTATCGCACATGGGAAGCTTGGAGCGTGGTGATTAGCGCATGTTGAAGCGCTATCGCGCAAGGGAGCCACGCTTGATGCGACATTGAGGAGCT
The DNA here is from genome assembly GCF_033568475.1 of Henckelia pumila. Taxonomy (NCBI): domain Eukaryota; kingdom Viridiplantae; phylum Streptophyta; class Magnoliopsida; order Lamiales; family Gesneriaceae; genus Henckelia; species Henckelia pumila. The sequence continues at coordinate 29,240,394 of NC_133121.1, read as the reverse complement.
CTATCGCGCAAGTAAGAAGCCCAGATGCGTTAGGATGGTTTGCGTACAGATGCGAGGCAGAGTTTCTATCGCTCGATCTGTAGTTTTTGACCGATCGAGCGGGACAATTGAAGATTTCGAGACAGAGAATTTCTCGCTCGATCTGTTGAACTTCACCGATCGATCGGGCCGCGCAGTTTGGGAAAATATTTTTTAAATTAGGAAACTTGTCTTTTGAGGACTCTAGCCTATATTCAATACGTTTTATTTCGATTTTAGGGGATTTGATTATCAGAATTTAAAGAGTTTGTGAACATCAAGCACTCTTTGACGGCTAGGTTTTCTTCTATTATTCTTAGTTTTCTTCTTTTTCTTTTGGATTTTCTCACGATTTTCATGAATCGTTGTGGCTAGACTTTAGAACTTGGTTGAGAAAGACAAACCCTTGAATTTATTTATTTGTGAGATTCAAGTTTTAGTGTTTAATTATTATTGAGTATCAAAAGTTATTTTGGATTATTTCATGCTTGTATGTGAGATTTTCGATCATCCTAGGATTTCGCTATACAATCTACTGCTAAATTAGAATTCAAATCCATAATTATTTGAATCATCTAATTTGTGAAGCAACTGCAATTAATAATCATCCTCTTGTGAGTTTATTAAATTGTAGGAACAACGATTGACTAGATTAAATACATCCGCTTGTGTATGTGTTTTCTAGATTCATCTGTTTTACTAGTTTGAATGCTGCTTTGGATTTAAATATAATTGCTTGTATTGGTTTGATTTTTTGGTAAGGGTTAATTTAGAACGCTTGTGTCTAGTTAACTAAGATTAAGGTGAAACATGAATTAAATTTCCAATGATGAATATTCAATTAGGATTAATTATTTTTGAATAATCGATGCTCGAATGAATAATTTCAAGGGTGTAGTCGACCGATACCAAGGCTTGTTTTCAATTGATTTCTCATAATTTTGAATTTTGCATGCTAGTGATAAAATTTACTTTTAAATTGCTTTAAATTCTTAGTAGTTAATTTCAAAACTCAAACCCCCTTTATTTTATTTTAGTAATTTTTTAAGAAGACGATAAATTTCACTTTCCTCGTGGGAACGATCCCTACTCTCACTACTGCATATTTTATTTATCTGAGTTGAGTCGGGTAATTTGGACGTAACACGACTAAGCGCTACCAAATTTTGGCGCCGTTTTCAGGGAAGACGTTTAATTAGATTGTGTTCTTTTATTATTATTTTCATTATTTTATTTATTTTCTTTCCCCCAGTACTTCTCGGGTTTGTTAATGCTTACAGTAGAATCCTCTGAAGAAGAATTTTCCTACGATTTGGAGATAGAGAGAACGCTCCATAGAAGAAAGAAGGAGGCTCGAATGAAATTAGAAGAAGACGACGAAGTTCTACTTGAAGAGCCTAGAGAGGAGATGGCTGCAAATTTGAGCTTGAGACAACTGGGCACTCCTGATTTAAACCAGCAGCCTTTATGCATCACTTTTCCCACTCTGCAAGCTAATGTTACATTTGAGTTAAAGTTCAGATTAATTCACTTATTACCTTCGTTTCATGGTCTTGCAGGTGAGGATCCCCACAAGCACTTGATGGAATTCCATGTGGTATGCACGAGCATGAAACCCCATGGAGTAACAGAGGAGCAGATCCGACTGAGAGCCTTTCCGTTTTCGTTGAAGAATGCTGCGAAGGATTGGCTATACTACCTACCTCTTGGATCCATCACCACCCGGACTGCAATGAAGAGAATTTTTCAGCAGAAATATTTCCCAGCATCTAGAGCAGCGAACATTAGGAAAGAGATCTATGACATCAAACAGCATACAGGAGAGTCACTTCATGAGTATTGGGAGCGGTTCAAGAAGCTTTGTGCTAGTTGTCCGCAACATCAGATTAGTAAAAATATTTTAATCCAATATTGCTATGAAGGTTTGTTGCCTCATGACAACAGTATGCTAGACACGGTCAGCGGAGGAGTGTTTGTTGATAAAACAACGCAAGCTACAAGGAACCTAATAGAGAATATGACTGTCAATTCTCAGCAATTTGGCACCAACAGAAGTGATTCTGCACCTAGAAGGAGTAATGAGGTAAATTTTTCTTCCCTTAAGCAACAATTGATTGAACTGACATCTCTTGTGCGCCAAATGGCTGTAGGGAATGGACAGACTGCAAAAGAATGTGGAATTTGTGCTGCAGTGGGACATGCAACTGACATGTGTCCCACGCTTCAAGAGGGATTTACTGAGCAAGTCAATGCAGCAGGAAGATTTCCAGGGCCACCACAGCAGAAGTATGATCCTTACTCCAACACATGCAATCCATGTTGGAAGGATCATCTCAATCTTAGATACAGAAAACCTCCAGTGAATCAGCATGCACCTTACGTGCAATCGAATAATCAAGCATATAGGTCACCGTATCCTCCACAACAACAGCATCCTCACATTCCAGCGCCTGGTAAGTTTCTAGAAAACATTGTTAAGGATCTTGCAACTAATACTTTAAATTTTCAACAGGAAACGAGAGCAATTATCCAACACTTGAACACTTAGGTGGGACAGTTGCCAACCGCAATCAATAGGTTGGAGGCACAAAACTCTAGTAGTTTACCATCTCAGACAGTGGTGAATCCAAAGCAAAATGTGAGTTCAATAACTATAAGGAGTGGAAGGGAGTTGATTCAAGAGACATTGGTACCAGCACTAGTACAGAATGAAGAAGTGAAGGAATCCAAGGTAGAGGAGAGTAAATGACATGAGTGGTTTTTACGTGTTTTATTGCATCATTTTGCATTTGTTTTGCATTTCTTTTGCATGATTTCATGTTGTTAAGTCAATTCATATTTATTATTGCATATTAGTTTCATTCGGATCACTCCTCATGATTTTTGGTTGGTTGTAGGCAAAATATGGAGAAAAAGAAGAGTTTGAGCACGGAACAAGTAGGAATCACGAAGTATTAATGGTCCAAAATTTATTTTTAACACAAGAATGATCAAAATCCAATCTCCACCGTCCAGATTGTATTTTAGGATGTTTTAACACTTTTGTCAAAATTTCATCTCAATCTGACGGTTAGAACTCAAGTTATGAATTTTACAAAATTGTTGCGCGCCGCAAAAAAATAGGGGCGCGCCCGAGCGGCCATTTCTTACCGCTCGGGCGCACCTGCAAAGAAATTTCACCCTGGGACAGAATGTTATGGTGCTTGGGCGGCCATTTTTTACCACCCGAGCGCTCTCGCGATTTGGAAATTTTTATTTTTTTTGGGTGTTTGACATGAAAAGGACTTTTGGGCACTATAAAAAGATAAAAATCTGACGTTTTAAGGGTTCCAAATATCAGAAACGCAAGAGAGGAGGCGGCCATCCAAGGAGAAGAACGAAAAGAGGGAGAAAACTTGAAGAACGAAATAACCGCGAACACTAGTGTTCTCTTTTATTTTTCTTTTATTTATTGGGATTTAGGGGATCCTACCTCCAAAAATATGTTTTGATTTTTTTTTGAAGATTGAATTTGGTTTTTAAGCGTTCTTGATTATATTATTGTGTTTATTGCAATTTTGAAGATTGATCAACTTCTTATTGATTTTATGTGTTATAATTTATACCGAAAGGAGATTTTATGACATGATAGGGTAATATAATCCATGGATCTACAACTTGCATAGAGATATGAGGTTGGATACATGTTGATAGTCATAGTCCACCAGGTCCAAAGATAGAGGATTCCACAAATCGTTAATGCAATTGCAATTGTTAAATAATGCAAGGAGACTTGGTTATTACAATATGTTAATTAGATTAATAAAGCTCGAGAGAGTATATTGATAGATTAGGGAATTTCGTCAAAAACATGACTTGAGAAATAAAATTCAATCATTAGAGAAGAAAAGGGGTAGGTGAACTGAGATCCTAACAATCGTTTATTTATTTTCTAAATTTAATTTATAGTTTTGCTTTTATTTCATCATTTTATTTTAGTTTATTAATTTTTTCTCCATCTCTCGTTATAATTAACTAAAGAATCATACCTGAGTGATTTTGTCACAAATCAATCTCTGTGGGACGATACTCGTACTCTGTACACTATATTATTACTTGACTCGTGCACTTGTGAATTTATTCGAGCCTAATTGATATATATATATATATATATATATATATATATATTATTTTTGCAGGAATTCATCTGGTGTAATACTTTGAGATGTTCCATCGACAAGTATTCACGAGTTTTACCCAGCAACATGGAGAGTCATTCTACGCGGCATGGGAGAGATTCAATAATTTGGCGAACACATTCCGGTATCATGATTTCTCCAATTATTATCTTCTTAAATTTTTTCTTAATGGTTTGGATGCAGTGACAAGGAGATGGATAATTAATGGAGCTTTGCAAACTGGTTGTCCACTATTTTGCCGAGATGATGATAGTGTGATACACATATTAGAGGATATGGTAGAATTTGACTACCACCGGTATTGGGATCTTACACCACAGATTTGGAGCCACCAATAGCCACAAGATACTAATTACCCATATTTTTCAGACCAACCATTCGAGCTTCAAGAGGAGGAGATAATTTGTTCTCAATTGATCATACATTCACTAGAGGATATGGTGAGCAAGTACGTGGTTGTGACCGAGCGAGCTATAGAATATCTAATCAATTCTAGATGCCATCTTGAGGAGCAGATAGAGAATCTCAAAATATCAATTCTCCCTGAACACAGAGAAAATGAAGTGAAGAAAGATACTCAAACAGTGATCCCCCAAATTTGGTTCGATGATGATGACTCAGAGAACCATGATTTGGAGTGCGAATTAATTCATGTTGAAGATCTTGAGGTGTTTGAGTCTTCTCTTTCCATTGAACCTCGGCTGGAGGAAGTTCTAAATGAGACATGCAGATACACCGCCAACACCAATTTCACAAGAGTTTGTTCTCCGAGAACCTACAGAGATGTTCTTTTCCCAGGTTTATCAACTGCTATGGAGTGTTGTTGAGGTAACGAGCTTAAAGTGTAAAAATCTGGCCAAGCTTGAAGGCACATGGAACAAAAACCCATTGGTGGTGTCATATTACACTTACTTTGGGAGTCAACCACTCTTTTATGAGTGCTTATGAGGATCAAGCCGAAGACTGAAAATCAAGCGCTACTTGGGAGGTAACCTGAAATTTTTACTTCATTTTATTTTTTATTTAGTTTTAGTTTTTATCTAGTTGTTGCTTATTTTGAGTTGATCATCTTTAATCCCTCAAATTTTTTTATTTTCAAGGTGAATACATGGGAATATTGATGGCCTAAGAGATGTGGTGCAGCAGCAAAAGATGGATATACACCACGATGATTGATCATGGGAGTTTTCCGTTTCAATGTTTTCAATGTTTTATGTTTGCATTTTGTTTTCGTTATGCATGCATGTTTTCTTTTTCTCATTTAGGAGTTAATCGTTTTATATTTAGCAATGGGGACACTGCTAGATTTTAGTTTGGGGAGGTTGCCTTTTATGTTTGTTCATGCATAATGTTATGTGATTGCATATAGTTTGTCTTCTCATGCATGTTGCCGATGGATGAAACCATAAAAGCCAATGATGATTAGGGAGAAAATTTTTGAAATTTGTAGCCTTTGAAATAATAATAGACATTTGGATTGATTTTGGACATTCATTTGCACTATAGTTCAACTGGTGAAGTGCACTAAGAAAAACAAAATTTCAGTTGCTAGATCATTGCACGACACTAAGGGTTTTTCGAACTCGAACTAATACCTTGTGATTTTAGTTGCATCTACTAATGCATTGATGATTTTGGAAAGTGAATGATTCATAGCGCACTCAAAATTTTTTTTTAAAAAAATGTTCCATCCGGGCTTGATTAGGGATTGAAATCTTAATCCATAAATCACAGCTAAGTTTGCGGATTTAATAGGCCATAAAAATTGATTTTGTAAGGCCCGAGATTATTTGATTTAATCCGAGATTAATTAATTTTAATTCGAGTATATTTAATTTGAGAATTTTTATAGTATTAATTTAAATTCTAGTATTCTTAAATTATTTAGGATTGAAATTGAATTTAAAAAAGGGCCGAGGTCTGTTTTGCAATTTTTGAAGTTTCTAGGAACTAAATTGTAATTTTGGTTATACATATCAGAATTTCACTTAAGGAGTCAGCTTTAATACGTGTAATTGAGATGATTCATTCAGATTTCAGAGCAAAAACCAAGAACCTCCCTTTTCTTCTTTGAATTTGATCTTCAAACCTTCGTATCTTTTGATCTGATTGTCCGAATTTAATTTCGAGCATAGTTCTAGAATCCTTGCGATGAGAGCTACGATTTGATGTAAGTACTTTGATGTTTCCAGCAAGTTTGAAAGTTCATAAATGAAAGTAATCAAAATTCGGTTATATCTTCATGTTCTTGAGCTTTTAAATCTTGTATGTTCGAAACCAGATCAAAGAACAAGTGTCGTTTGTATTTGATATGATTTCCAGCATGTAATTCAAAGTTTTTAGCTGCTGATATGTTGGTATGTACGTGATGATATGTTGCTGATATGAAGTGTATATGAAGTTGATATACTTGTTAGAGTTGATATGATTGAGTTTTGGTTATCGATTTTCAGTCGTTATGTCGCCGGTTTACGATTTGAAGCCGTTTTGAGTTTTGTTGATTGAGTTGAACATAACATGAGTTCCTTGCTGATATTATAGTGTGTATTACTTCAATTCCAGCTTGGATAAGAAGTTTGACGACTCGAGAATTCAGCTTTCGAGCCGGGATAGTTTTGGCTATGGTTTGAAGTTGTTTTCTACCTTGAGGTTGATTGAACTTGAGCAGATTTTTATATATAATCTCTTGATGTTATTGTTCAGCTTGAAGCGTACAGAATTGAGAAGCAAGAACCGAGTTATAAGAAGGTATAAACGGACATCGATTGAAAAGGGCTGTAGTAGCCCGTAATCAAAATCAGTGATTAAGGAATTAATCATAATTACTTGGGAAGGGTTCGGAAGCTCCAAAGGCAGGATTGGAAGCTCCGAACAAGATCGGAAGCTCCGAAGGTGAGTTCGGAAGCTCCGAACAGGATCGGAAACTCCGATCGAATTACGTCAGGCATGACGTGTGGCAGGATCGGAAGCTCCGATCAGGATCGGAAGTTCTGATCACCTCTATCCGAATTCAACCAGTGAGATTTTGACACGTGGCAGATAAGTGAGATCGGAAGCTCCAATGTCGGGATCGGACGTTCCGATCGAGGAACGGAGGTTCCGATCGTCGTCTATAAATAGGGGGTGCCGAGCTCACATTTGAGTGCACCAATTCCTCTCTTCTCTCTTAATTCCTTAGCCTTCTAACTCAGATCTAGGGAATTCTAAGCGTCCCGTAGGGAATTCGAAAGTGGCATAGCGATCCAGGCGTCATAGCGGAGCTGTGGCCTAGTTTTGAGGCACTCGACATTAAAGGGCTAACGACGGATGAAGGTATAGCTTTTGCTTCCTATAAATATTTAGGAGTATGCAATAGCTTAGTTAAGGCTTTTAGAGCACTATAATGATAGTAGTATCATTTGGCAGTGTAGAGCAGACTATAGGCGTGGACCTAGAGTTGGTAGAGCTTGCACTGATTTGAGGTACGAAAGTACTGTTCGAGATATCCTGACTGAGTATGCATGTATTATGTGACTGCATGGTTTATATGTCATTGATTTATGCTGCATTCATTTGCATACTGAGCTATCTCCTTCGAGATGTCTGTTAGTAGGGTTTTTTCCTATCGTGTTAGTGGTTGGACTTCCATCGATTTGGGTTCGGCATATCCATTGGTATTATGGTATGGGAGCCACCTCCTGAAGTGACCGCACAACATGCTACATACCAGGGTCCGGTCTGTCTCTGTTATCTGATCCTTGACCTCGAGTTTATAGGGAGTTCACTTTGCATGCATGTATACTCATACTCTCGTACTGAGCGTTTTATGCTCACGTCTCGTACTCTGTGTTTCTGGACACCCTATTCCATGGGGCAGGTTTGCGATTGAATGAGGCGGGTGGATCCAAGAGGGGCTAGGCAGTTGTTGGCCAGCTGGAGCTTCACCTAGGTTTTATTCTGTTGTTATTAAATTGATTCAGCTGTTCGATCTGGTTGTATAATATTTGGATATTTACAGATTCCTTGACTTGGGATTGTATATTGTTTATGGTTTTCGCAGTTTTATTCTGATATCCATTTAATTAAGTTAATTGCATGCCTAAGTTCTGTTTAGTAGGTGATACAGGTAAGGGTCACTACATTTATGGTATCAGAGCATGCAAAGTATTCTTGGGATTTAGATTCTACATAAGATAACCGTTAGGTTAATTTTGTAGATGGCAGATCGTGACGACCAGAATTCTCATGGCAGTATTGGTGGGCGTTGGGGTGATGCCGACCGGGAGCCTCATCGGAAATGCCGCCATCGTCATCGAGATAAGGACCATTTTAGTGTACGTCGATTCTTGCAGATGGGGCCTAAGCCCTTGGTTGGAGGTGAGTCTCCGGAGTATGCGGAGAACTGGTTAGACCGCATGGAGACAACTTTTCAGACTTTCCAATGCACCGAGGAGCAGAAGATGGAGACCCTTGGTTATCTTCTGGATGGACGTGCACGCAGGTGGTGGAGGTTTACTTCTGCACCTTTTGTTGCAACGAGAGGAGTGGCCACCTGGGCCGAGTTCCGCACAGCTTTTCAGAAGCTATATTTTCCTCCTGCACTCCGTCAGTCGAAGGCGGGCGAGCTACTGAGTCTACGACAGGGAGCCATGTCTATTGATGAGTATCAGCAGAAGTTCTTTGATCTGCTATCCTATTGCCCCGAGATTGCCGACAGCTCCGAGATGAAGTATAATCTGTTCCTTCAGGGCCTTAACCCTGAGATCCATGACTGTGTGGCGGTTGGTGACGACATTTCCTACGAGGGTTTGGTGAGCCGTTGTCACCAGGCGGAGGACAGCATTCGGCGGAACAGGTCTTTCTCTCAGTCGAGACCTGCCAGTTCTTTGGGTCCCCGTGCCCAATCTTTCAAGAAGTCTGGATCTACTTCTTCTTCCTCTGGCTTTGCTGGTGTTGTCCATTTCGGTAAGAAGGACAAGTGTGATCACTGTGGGAAGAACCATCCATCCGACAAGTGCCGTAGAGCTTCTAGAGCTTGTTTCCATTGTGGAGAGACTGGTCATATCCGGAGGGATTGTCCACTATCTGGGGGAGGCGGTTCTGGTTCTGGTTCAGGATTTGGTTCTCAGGCCACCATTTAGCAGAGGTTGCAGGGACAGCCTGCTGGGAGTTCTCATTTGAGGCAACGAGCTTCTGGCCAGGTGTTTTCCCTGAGACATGATCAGGCAGTGGAGGAGAATGAGAAAGTCATCGTAGGTACATTTCTGCTTTATGGTATACCTGCTCTTGTACTTATTGACACTGGTGCATCTCATTCCTTCATTTCTGCATGTTTTGTTAAGAGGCATAAGTTATCATGCATTGAACTAGACGTAGTGATGTCTGTTTCTACTCCGACGGGCCAATCTGCTTTGGCTAAGCGTCTAGTGATGGGTTGTCCTTTAGAATTCGAGGGGAACATTCTGTTAGCGAATCTCATGGTTCTTGCGATGGACGACTTTGATTGCATTTTGGGAATAGATATGCTGACTACCTATCGAGATTCAGTGGACTGCTATCAGAGATTAGTACGCTTTCATCCGGAGGGGAGTGATAGCTGGTTTTTCTATGGAGAGGGAGCGCGACCCCCGATACCTTTGGTATCAGCTTTGAGAGCCTGTCGAGCTCTAGAGTCTGGCGGGGAAGGCTACCTTATCTATGCAATTGATTTGTCCGCTGAGAGCATTGGGATAGAGAGTATTCCTGTTGTGGATGAATTTCCAGATGTATTTCCTGATGAGATTCTGGGTTTTCATCCTGTTAGGGAAGTCGAGTTTGGCATAGAGTTGATGTCGGGTACTTCGCCTATTTCCCAAGCACCGTATCGTCTGGCTCCATCAGAGATGCGTGAGTTGAAGAATCAGCTACAGGATCTTTTGGACAAGGGGTACATTCGTCCTAGTGTATCTCCTTGGGGAGCTCCTGTTCTTTTTTTAAAGAAGAAGAATGGGTCGATGCGGCTGTGCTATCGACAGCTTAATCGAGTCACTGTGAAGAACAAGTATCCTTTGCCTCATATTGATGACTTGCTTGATCAGCTGCAGGGCACTTCAGTTTACTCCAAGATTGACTTAAGATCTGGGTATCATCAGTTGAGAGTCCGAGATCAGGACGTAGCCAAGACTTCATTCCGTACTCGCTATGGGAATTACGAGTTTCTAGTGATGCCATTTGGTTTGACTAATGCTCCGGCTATATTAATGGATCTGATGAACCGTGTCTTCAGGGAGTATTTGGACAAGTTTGTCGTGGTCTTCATTGACAACATATTGGTGTATTCACGTAATACGGAAGAGCATGTTTCTCACTTGCGGTTGGTACTGCAGACTCTTCGAGATGAGCAGTTATACACCAAGCTGAGCAATTGTGAGTTCTGGATGGATCGAGTGGTCTTTCTTGGCCATATCATATCCAGGGAGGGGATTTCTATTGATCCAAGCAAGATTGAGGTGGTGCTTAATTGGTCGCGGCCGACGACGGTTGCTGAGATCCGTAGTTTTCTGGGACTAGCAGGATATTATCGTCGCTTCATTCTGAAATTCTCTCAGTTAGCTCGACCTTTAACGCAACTTACCCGCAAGGGTGTGGATTTCGAGTGGTCCTCCGAGTGTGAGGAGAATTTCTGTGAGCTTCGACGACGGTTGACTTCTGCGCCGGTGTTGGCATTACCATCAGGATCTGGAGGGTATGTGGTGTACACTGATGCTTCTCTTCAGGGGTTAGGTTGTGTCTTGACTCAGAATGGGCATGTGATTGCATACGCTTCTAGACAGCTGAAGCTTCATGAGGACAACTACCTAGTCCATGATTTGGAGTTAGCAGCCATTGTGTTCGCTTTGAAGATCTGGTGTCATTATCTGTATGGCGAGAAATTTGAGATCTTCACCAACCATAAGAGTCTCAAGTATTTGTTCACTCAGGCGGAGTTGAACATGAGGCAGAGACGATGGATGTACTTGCTTAAGGACTATGATTGCGAGATAAAGTACCATCCGGGAGCTGCTAATCTCACTACTGATGCTTTGAGTCGCAAGGTGCGACTATCCGCACTTCAGACTTGTTCGATGTCTAGTGCGATCAGTGACTGTTGTACTTCGGGTTATACTTTCAAGCATAAGAAAGGTATGCAGAGTATCCAAATGTTTGCGATATTATCTGAGCCAACTTTGTATTCGTGGATTCGAGATGCTCAGATGTCTGATTCGAAGACCCAGCATTTAGCTCATCTAACTAACGAGGGTAGCTCGTCTGGATTTCACTATCAGTCAGATGAATTTCTGTGTTTGTCTGGTAAGCTTGTGATTCCGCAGGATGTAGAGTTGCGAGAGGAGATTTTGTCTCAGGCGCATCGCACTAAGTTGAGTATTCATCCTGGGAGCAACAAGATGTACAAGGATCTACGTACTTGTTTCTGGTGGAAGGGAATGAAACGCAGTGTTTATCAGTTTGTTTTGAGATGTTTGGTGTGTCAAAAGGTCAAGGCAGAGCACCGAATACCTGGAGGGTTGCTTCACAGTCTGCCTATTCCTGAATGGAAATGGAAGTTTATCACAATGGACTTTGTGACCCATTTGCCGGTATCCCCGAGGAAATATGATGCTATCTGGGTTGTGGTGGACCGACTCACCAAGTCAGCGTATTTCATTGCCTATAGCCGGGAGTACAATGTGGATCGTGTGGCTCGGTTGTACATTCAGGAGATCGTTCGACTTCATGGAGTACCGGTGAGCATTGTCAACGATCGGGACCCTAGGTTTACTTCTAGATTCTGGGGGAGTGTTCAGCGTGTGATGGGTACTACTCTCAGTTTGAGTACTGCCTATCATCCGGAGACTAATGGTCAGTCAGAGCGCACTATCCGTACTTTGGAGGATATTCTTAGAGCGTGCGTCATGGATTTTGGTTCAGCCTGGCAGGATCACTTGCCATTGATCGAGTTCGCGTACAACAACAGCTATCATACTAGCATTGGGATGGCACCTTTTGAGGCGTTGTACGGGCGACGTTGTCGTACTCCACTCTTCTGGGAAGAAGTGGGGGAGAGACAGGCTGAGGAACTGGAGTTTATCCAGCAGGCGGTAGACATTGTTGATCAGATCAAGAAACGAATTAAGACTGCACAAGATTGTTAGGCCAGCTATGCTAACACCAAGCGTAGGCCTTTACAGTTCGATGTCGGGGAGAAAGTGTTTCTGAGAGTGTCACCTTTCCGCAAGATTCTCAGATTTGGCCTTAAGGGGAAGTTGTCTCCCAGGTTTATCGGTCTGTTTGAGATCTTGGAGAGCATTGGCGATTTGGCTTATTGACTAGCTTTGCCACCGCATCTTTCCAGTATTCACGACGTGTTCCACGTATCTCTGTTGTGATGATATGTGGAGGATGAGTCTCATATTCTGCAGCAGTCTGAGGTTCAGGTGAGCAAGGATTTTACCTATGTTGAGAAACCTATTCGTATCCTAGATTATAAGGATAAGGTTTTGCGGAACAAAGTCATTCCTTTGTTTTTAGTTCAGTGGCAGCGCCGAGGCACTGAAGAAGCTACTTGGGAGCTTGAGGACAGGATGCGTGAAGACCATCCTGAGTTGTTTTGATTTCATTCTTAAGTTGTATTCAGTTGCAAACTCTGTAAACATTTGATTTGAATAAAGAATGTTTCTTATTTCTCTATTACATTCAGTACTTAAGATCTGATTTCGAGGACGAAATATCTTAAGTAGGGGAGAATGTAGTAGCCCGTAACCAAAATCAGTGATTAAGGGATTAATCATAATTACTTGGGAAGGGTTCGGAAGCTCCGAAGGCAGGATCGGAAGCTCCGAACAAGATCGGAAGCTCCGAAGGTGAGTTCGGAAGCTTCAAACAGGATCGGATGCTCCGAAGAAGCAATCGGAAGCTCCGATCGAATTACGTCAGGCATGACGTGTGGCAGGATCGGAAGCTCCGATCAGGATCGGAAGTTTTGATCACCTCTATCCGAAGTCAACCAGCGAGATTTTGACACGTGGCAGATAAGTGAGATCGGAAGCTCCGATGTCGGGATCGGACATTCCGATCGTGATCGGACGTTCCGATCGAGGAACGGAGGTTCCGATCGTCGTCTATAAATAGGGGGTGCCGAGCTCACATTTGAGTGCACCAATTCCTCTTTTCTCTCTCAATTCCTTAGCCTTCTAACTCAGATCTAGGGAATTCTAGGCATCCCGTAGGGAATCCGGAAGTGTCATAGCGATCCAGGCATCGTAGCGGAGCTGTGGCCTAGTTTTGAGGCACTCGACATCAAAGGGCTAACGACGGACGAAGGTATAGCTTTTGCTTCCTATAAATATTTAGGAGTATGCAATAGCTTAGTTAAGGCTTTTAGAGCACTATAATGATAGTAGTATCATTTGGCAGTGTAGAGCAGACTATAGGCGTGGACCTAGAGTTGGTAGAGCTTGCACTGATTTGAGGTACGAAAGTACTGTTCGAGATATCCTGACTGAGTATGCATGTATTATGTGACTGCATGGGTTATATGTCATTGATTTATGCTGCATTCACTTGCATATTGAGCTATCTCCTTCGAGATGTCTGTTAGTAGGGTTTTTTTCTATCCTGTTAGTGGTTGGACTTCCATCGATTTGGGTCCGGCATATCCATTGGTATTATGGTATGGGAGCCACCTCCTGAAGCGACGACATAGCGTGCTACATACCAGGGCCTGGTCTGTCTCTGTTATCTGATCCTTGACCTCGAGTTTATAGGGAGTTCACTTTGCATGCATGTATACTCATACTCTCGTACTGAGCGTTTTATGCTCACGTCTCGTACTCTGTGTTTCTGGACACCCTATTCCATGGGGTAGGTTTGCGATTGAATGAGGCGGGTGGATCCAAGAGGGGCTAGGCAGTTGTTGGCCAGCTGGAGCTTTGCCTAGGTTTTATTCTGTTGTTATTAGATTGATTCAGCTGTTCGATATGGTTGTATAATATTTGGATATTTACAGATTCCTTGCCTTGGGATTGTATATTGTTTATGGTTTCCGCAGTTTTATTCTGATATCCATTTAATTAAGTTAATTTCATGCCTAAGTTCTGTTTAGTAGGTAATACAGGTAAGGGTCACTACAAGGGCTATGAAACTCAAGAACGGTGATTCTTGAGTTATCCCGACAAAAATCACATACTTGTTGTGTATGTTCTTGCTTTCGATGTTGAATTGTTGTTCCATCACAGGTACTGGATCTTTAAATTATAACTGATGTTATATTGATGTCTTATCGGAGAAGAACTATCGAATATGGATCCATCCAAGGTTTATAGATAAATCTTGAGGCCTTGAGCGGCTTTAAACCTCTATCCAAGATTGATACGAGTCTTGAGCGCCTGGAGAGGCTTTAAATCTCAAAAACAAGATTGTGCACAAATCTTGAGGTCTGGAGCGGCTGTAAATCTCAACGAAGAAGTTAGTTTACGAGTTATGTAATTTATTTATTATATCTCGAAGTTGATATACGTGATATTGCATGTTTATGTCTTTTATACTGAGAATTCTATTCTCACCGGATGTTTTCGGCTATTCTCTAGTTTGTATGTGTGCATGACGATAGGATGGGCTGGATCGAGTCAAAGACAACATTGAGACGATGATCATGAGAGAAGTGTGGACTCGGGTTTGTAGCTAAAAGAAAGAACTTTAGACTTTGAACAAGTTGTTAGAATCTTGAACATGGTTGTAATTTCTAAGCATATCATGTGTAGCTTATTACTTTTGTTGGATTCTAAACCTCTAGTTTGATGTATCAACTTCTTGTAAACATATTTAGATCTTGTTCTATGTTTATATACATGTGTTGGGGCTTAAGTTGATGGTTTGGTTGGAGTTGAACGATCAAGTTTTGAGCTGCAAAAACAGGGCTCGAATCTGCCCAGGGCAGCGCCCGAGCTGCAGAAAACAGCAGCACGAGCGCAGCCCCATTTCTCCAAACCCGAAGGTTGGATTTTTTGGGGCGCCTGAGCGGCAGAATAGTGCCGCTCGAGTGCACCCTCTATAAAAAATTAGTGTTCTAATTGCTTCTACTCCTTGGTCCTTTAATCATGTTTAATTACTAATTTCCCTAAGAATAAGATTAGCAACCTGAGGCCCTACAACAGGTGGTATTAGAGCGAAGTTAGTTCTTGGACTGAGTTAGATGAGCGGGGTAGATCGAGTCTTTTTGATTGATTTATTTATTCTTAACGCATGTTTATGAATGTAATTGCTTTAAAGCTTTCAGAATTACATGCTTACCTGGTTATCTGAATTGATTGGAAGCATGTCTTGATTGAGAATGAATCAGAACTCGATCTCTTGAAGACGCATGAAAATGCTAATTAGAGGAGGACTGAAACAGACTTGTTATACTTGAGATTGTATTGTGTACTAATCTGTTTGATAATCAGATATGCCTCGAAGACCAATTATGAGACAGACAGGCACAATTCCTTAGCCAGAACAGGGAGTTGTAGAACCGATAGTGCCACCGACAACAGAAATTCCTAGAACTGAATCGGGTAGTACTTCTAGAGATATGAGTGATATGACTGCTACTCCGATGGAAACTCTGTTGAACAGATTTAAATCCTTTAAACCGCCAACATTGAATGGAACAGAAAATTCTGTCGAGTGTGAGAGTTGGTTAGAAGATATAGAGCAGTTATTTGAATCCCTCGATTATGTAGATGATCACCGAGTCAGACTTGTTGTTCATCAAATACATGATGTTGCCAAAGGTTGGTGGATAGCAACAAGGAGAGCTTTGGAAAATCGAGGTACGATCATTACCTGGTCTGAATTTAAAACTGCTTTTTATCAACGATTCTTCCCAGTCTCATATAGGAAGGAAAAAGAAGCCGAGTTTGCTAGTTTGCAACAAGGGCAGTTGAACATCGAAGAATATGTTTCCAAGTTCACGAGTCTGCTGAAATTTGCTCCCCACATAGCAGACAGTGATGAAGCTCAAGAAGATCAGTTCATAAACGGCTTGAATCCTGATGTCTTCACGTTAGTGAATGCTGGACGACCAAACAACTTTGCCGATGCTCTTAATCGTGCAAAGGGAGCGGAAGCCGGTATACTACGACAGAGAGGAGCACAGTTTGTGTCACTGCCAGTTATACCGTCCCAGGATCAGCCACAGATTCCACCACCACCACCTAGATTTGAGAAAGGAAGTGGTAGCAGCAGGAAAGATTTCTTCAGGGCTAAGGGAAGCAGTTTATGTGAGACCTCGGTTCTAAACAACTAATCTTGGAATAAACAACAATTAAGCATACAAGATCCAAGGCTAAAATTAAAATAAATTTTTTTTTAAAAGGGGTGCGCTCGGTCTGCTAAAAACTGCAGATCGGCCACCCCCAAAATCACAGCCCTACTGTTCTGCTAAACAAGGGTTGCGCTCGGTCTGCTAAAAACAGCAGATCGAGCGCGCCCAAAATAGCAGAATTGCTGTCATGCTCGGTAGGGGGGCGCTCGGTCTGCTAAAAATTGCAGACCGTTCGCACCCTGCACCAAAACAACAAAAACAGAATCAACTAGCCAACTCAATCCAAAAGCCATTCAATACATTCAAATAATAATCATGCATTACAATCACCGATTCTCCAAATAATACATAAGATTCTAGAGTCTATCAGTTGCTCAGAAAGATAGAACATGCAACAACAACATTCAACCAGAAAGCTCGCATAATCAATACAACATAACAACGAAGTTCGATATCTAAACATGTTCCAACATAACTAGGTAGACATGCTGACACGACTTCTAAACCGAGTCCCACTACTAACTCTCCCTCTTGATGCTAACCAGGTCTTCGCTGACTTGATCCTGCCCCTCCTGTTGCCAAGTACACAAACAAAACAAAGCAATAGCCGGATAACTCCGTTGAGAATGATATTCCCAGTAAAAGCAACATAACAAGCAATACATGTAATATAACAACAACATGCTTTCCAGACAACATAATCAAATCCAAACGAATGATATGCGAGTCTTTAAAAAATAGGGATATCAACTCTGATAAAAAAGGGGTCGTTGCTCTGCTTTTGGGATCCCAAGGATGAGATCACGTAACAACTCACCGACTCTCCCAATCGAGGTGGTGTCACGTATCCCGATCCCCTAGACTTTGGTGCGACTATAAGGAGTATGCTGACACTAGGTGAACCTCTACACCCAGGCCACTCATAGTATAGCCCCCAAAATGTCTAAACAAAAAGGGCTGTTCTGCCCGCTGAAATCAAAGGTGTGTCTCAAGATGAATGCATAAGAAACATAAAGCATTAAGCCACATAATAAAAACTCAATCAACCACAAAATACAAGTTCCACAGGCTAGAACAAGTATTGATGCGAGTATGTGATTTTAAGGGAAACTCGAGAACCAAATGTCCCGAGTATGCTATCCCGCTAACGATGTGTGCTTTTACCTTTCAATGCAAGTAGCTCCAACTCTAGATACGCTACAAAAGAGATTGTATCAAAAACTGTACAACCTAAATAACAACAAGTCTCAAGGTAAACTCTTTACCGCTCTTCGTCCAACTCTTTGACGATTGAATGCTGCTAACACAGGGCTCGAAAACTCCAAACGATTCTGTACGGAGTCAAAGAAGATTAACAAATGACGATCAACTCTCAAGCCAAGGTTCAACAACACAAAACGGTTCAAAATCTCTAAAACTTAAACCGGCGGCATAACGACTATAAACTGAACAAACCGAAAATGCAGACAGCAGTATAGCTTTGCAAATAACTCAATTCAATGCTAAGATAGCCATAAAGTCTCAAACCCAACAAATCTCAAAACTAGATTTTCGAAAATGGCTTTCAAAAATCAAAACAATTCCGAACGACGCTCTAATTCAAAACCGACTGAGAATAAACGATCAGAACTCTGTCAAGAACAACATACTTGAAACTCAATCGATTCTAACAACATCCAAAAATTAAAAAGAATCTGATCGTAGAAAAACTTACGATATAACGGAGCTCTCGCTGCTGTGATCGCTAAACTGTCTTCAGAAATAAATTCCAACGGACGGATCGATCGGAAACTGAAATCTGAAAGCTTGAAAAGGTTGGAGGCATATTAACAATGGAGGAGGAGGCATGCAAGGGAGGAAGAAGGAGACTCATCCCAAGTCAAACAAGTCAAGATAATATATAAAACTCCAAATTTACGTTTTAGTCCCTAAAATTTCCAAAATTTTCAAAATAGACCCTGATCAAAATAAAGTCGGCTCTTGAACTCTGTAATCTCTGATTAACTCAAATAAGCTCAGTTAAGATAAAATCGTGGCGTTACAATTCTTTCCCTCTAAGAAGAGATTTCGTCCTCGAAATCAAACAGAATCAATCACATAAGATAAGAATAAAGAACATATGACAGTAATAAGAACTCACGTCATCCGAATAACTCAGGAAAACACTGCCTCATGTCAGATTCTGTCTCCCAAGTCGCTTTCTCGACTCCATGATGGCTCCACTGCACTTTCACCAACGAAATCAACTTGGTCCTGAGCTGCTTCTCTTTTCGATCAAGGATCTGAATCGGTCGCTCAAAGTAGCTTAGAGTCTTGTCTATCTCGGCTTTGTTAGGCTGAAGAATATGAGAAATATCTGGATGATACTTCTGCAGCATAGAGACGTGAAAAACGTTGTGAATACCAGATAAATACGGAGGAAGTGCAAGTCTATAGGCCAGATCGCCTAACTTCTTAAGAATCTCGTATGGCCCGATGAATCTCGGAGATAACTTCCCTCTCTTACCAAATCTGACTGTGCCTCTGAAAGGAGAAATCTTAATGAAAACGCGGTCTCCCTGCTCAAAACTCAGAGGTCTATGTCTGACATTCGCATACATTGTCTGTCTATCCTGAGCTGACTTCATTCTCATCTGAATGATCTTAACTTTCTCTGCCATATCTCGAAACATATCCGGTCCCAAATCCGGTGACTCGGACAAATCATCCCAAAACAATGGAGATCGGCACTTCTTACCATACAAAGCCTCAAAAGGCGCCATACTGATACTCGCTTGGAAGCTGTTGTTGTAAGAAAACTCAACAAGAGGCAAAGAATCTTGCCAACTAGTGCCAAAGTCTAGCACTACTGCTCGAAGCATATCCTCTAACGTCTGGATAGTCCGCTCTGACTGTCCATTGGTCTGAGGATGATAAGTTGTACTCAGATTCAAACGAGTACCAAGTGCTTCTTGAAGATTGTGCCAAAAGTTCGAAGTGAATCAAGGATCTCGGTCTGAAATGATCGACTTCGGCACACCATGCAATCTCACAACATTGCTATACAGCTCAGCCATCTGATCGTGACGATACGTCATCCTGTATGGAATAAAACAAGCAGACTTTGTCAAACGGTCGATCACTACCCAAATAGCATCGCATCCTCGAACAGATTGCGGTAGCTTTGCGATGAAATACATAGAAATATGATCCCATTTCCATTCAGAAACAGATAGACTGTGCAACAGACCACTTGGTCGCTTTCTCTCTACTTTCACTTGCTGACAGTTCAAACATCAAGATACAAACCTGACAACATCGCTCTTCATTCTCTTCAACCAAAACTGATTCTTCAGATCGTTGTACAATTTCCGACCTCCAGGATGAACAGTAAACAGACTGCAATGAGCCTCTAGGCGAATATGCTGTCTCAACTCCGAAATATCAGGCACAACAATATGGCTATTCACAAAAAAAACATCATCTCTAACCTGGAATTCAGACTGATGCCCAGATCTGACTTTCTTTACTGAAACCTGAATGCTCGATCAGACTTCTGTGCTTCTTTGATCAATACAAATAACTCTGGCTTGGCTTGAATAGCAAACACTCTGATAGACTTCTTATCTGTTTCAAACCCCAAATCAAAAGTGCAACAATCACTGATCAATTGAGAAACACCGATAGTATAAAGAGATAAAAGAACAAAGCTTTCAGCTCAAGGCATCTGCAACTGCATTCGACTTTCCTGGATAATACTTGATTTCACAGTCAAAATCCTTCAACAGATCTAACCATCTTCTCTGTCTCATATTCAGCTCTGCCTACGAAAACAAGTACTTAATACTCTTATTATCAGAAAAGATCTCGAAAGACTCACCATAAAGATAGTGACGCCAGATCTTCAGAGCAAATATGATCGCAGCTAGTTCAAGATCATGTACCGGATAACGAGTCTCGTGCGGCTTCAGCTGCCTTGATGCATACACTATCACATGCTTATGCTACATGAGAACACATCACAATCCTCGGTTAGAAGCATCACAATAGACTGTGAAACCTCCAGTACCTTTTGGAATAGAAAGAATCGGAGCACTGGTCAGTCTCCTCTTCAAATCAACAAAGCTAGCCTCACAATCTGCAGTCCAGATAAAAGGCGCATTCTTCTGAGTAAGCTGGGTAATTGGCTTGGCAATAGACAAGAATCCCTTGATGAATCGACAATAATAACCAGCTAAACCCAAAAAGCTTTGGATATCAGGCACTGATGTCGGTCTAAGCCAATTCATAACCGCTTCAATCTTTCTGGGATCGACAGCAATCTCATCTCTTGAAATAATGTGACCGAGAAAGACAACTCGATCCAACCAGAATTCACACTTAGACAGCTTGGCAAACAACTGTTCAACTCGCAAAATCCGTAAAACGGTCCTCAATGCTCTGCGTGGTCAGTACGATTCTTCGAATAGATAAGAATATCATCGATGAAGATAATAACAAACTCATCTAAATAGCGCTGAAAGATACGGTTCATCAAACCCATAAAAACCGCTGGAGCGTTAGTCAAACCGAACGGCATGACTATAAACTCAAAATGACCATACCTCATTCTGAATGTGGTCTTAGGACAATCTTCCTTTTGCACTCTCAGTTGATGATAACCTGACCTCAGATAAATCTTCGAATAGACAGAAGAACCCTACAGCTGATCAAAAAGTTCATCTATTCGGGGTAAAGGATACATGTTCTTGACTGTAGCCTGATTCAGTTGACGGTAGTCGATACAGAGCCTCATAGAACCATCCTTATTCCGAACAAACAGAACAGGAGCACCCCAAGGCGATATACTAGGTCTGATGTATCCCTTGAAAATCAAATCCTCAAGTTGCTCCTTCAATTCTCTCAATTAAACCGGTGCCATACGATACAGAGCTTTGGAAATAGGTTGAGTACCTAACACCAAATCGATGCTGAATTCGATCTCTTGAATAAGCGGCAATCCAGGAACATCTTCCGGAAACACATCAGCAAAATCCCTAACCACTTGTATATAAACCAATTTAGGGCTAGATTTCAGTACATCAACTGCATAAACCAAAAATCCCTCTGCACCTCTCTGTAAAAAATGAGTCAAAGATAACACTGAAATCAAAGGAATTCTAGATCGAGAACCCCTACCAAAGAATTTCCACTCTTCTGCCATTTCAGGCCTAAATCTGACAACCTTATGAAAACAATCGACGGTTGCCCTGTACTTGGTTAAATCATTTATACCAACAATACAGTCAAAATCTGACAGCCCAAGTACAATACAGTCGAATTCTAACAAATTTTCTTCAAAACAAAGCTCACAGTTCCTGACTAATCTTACAGAAACAATTCCTCCATCCAAAGGTGAAGTAACAGCTACTACAGTAGGTAACAACTCAGTAGGGAAAGCATGCAACAACACAAATTTCTCAGAGATAAAGGAATGGGAAGCACCTATATCTATCAAAACATGAGCAGAATAACCAAAAATCAAACAGTTACTTGCTATAACATCGTCCGGTGCTGCCTGAGCCTGATCCTCTGTCAAAGCAAAGACTCGTGCCTGCTGTCTCGGAGGCTGGTTCGCACTAGGGTTACCTCCCTATCTATTTTGCTGCTGAGGCTGGAAGCAGTGAACTGCAGAAGACTGTCTCTCAGGCTGTGTTGTAGGTCTAGATGTGAAAGAGTGGGTGCCCAGTGATCCAACTTGTGGCTATGGGCTTTGATGACTCTTTGTACAAACGATCTTTTGTTTAATGTAATTTACACTTTTATTAATGGCAATGACTTTATCTTTCTTCATATTGTTATATTATGATATACTATTGTTGTTTTGATAAAGACCTTGAATATACTATAGTGTATGTAAGATGTGGTAGAACATGGGGATGTCTATCATGAAATACATCTTATAGTCACTGTATATTCTAAACTGTTCCTAGTCGATTGAGCCGTCCGATAATAAGGATAAGGATCGCTCGAGTTTGAGACTAGCATTTGCGATGCGGAGTACCACGTTTCATTGGTAGGGAACATGGAGATGTTCGAAGCATGCAAATGGATATTCATAGGATGAATAATCGAACTACCCTATCCGGACTTTCCAAGTGGTTATCACTTATCGAGTGGATAAAGTCCGCGGTTTTGGTTGTACACCATTAGTCCTTACTACTTGAAACATCATGGAGACTCTATATGCTAGTACTGTGCTTTGACTCGTTTACCGACTCTATGGGGGTCATCAGGTGTCGGGATTGGGTACAGTTACAACACATATAGGAATCGATGCATTGTTGTCAAGGATTCACCACATACTTGCGAGTGTGGATATCCTATGCGATCTGAGGAGATATTAGTGTGACGAATCTCTGGCCAGAGTACTTGATGTGATTTAAGAAATGGTTTCTTAGTAGCACATGCGATGTCACTAATTTGATCTTCAAGATATATTGCATAGTTATCGAATCTTGAGCGACTCTCGATATACCAATGGTTGTTGATTCGATCGGGATATATGGATGAAGGGACCGTATTGTACGCTAACCAAAATCTACTGGTTCTTGTAGGCACTATCAGTGATACCTAGGGAATCATGGGGCGATGTTGCTAGGCGCTTTACCATGATTCGTTGGGCAAGTCGGAAAGTGTTGTTCCGAGTCACAAGGAGTTGTGAGCCCACGGCTAGCTGTATCCCTGAACCATTGAGGGTCACACAGTGTAATGGAGTTTTAATCCCCGTTGAGATAGTTAAATTTAAAGAGTTAAATTTAATGAATAAAGAAGTTGGACTTCTTAAATAAGAGTAAGGGAGTAGGATTTCCTAAAATGACATAGGGATGTACATTTTTGGAAACCACTGAATTCGGATTCAGGAAAATTTATCTTGACTTTAAAATGTGCAGAAATGGTTTCTGTGCACATTGGTAAAATCGGTTTATCAATCGGAGTCACGATGAATTTTATATTAATTTCTGAACATGCGGGCTTTGCTTGTCGGGCCTCAACTTATGACTAATGGGCCCTAAGGTGTTAGTGGTCTGCATTATAAATAAGTTATTGCAGTACAGAAATTACACACAACTGGTCATAATTTGAGAGACAGAAAATCGAAAACCCTAGCTCTCTATCAAAAGAAATTCGGCCGCCCCCCTCCCTTCTCTGCGTGAGAAATTCCGGTCTGTGATTTTGAATTGCAGTCTGGAATAGCGAATCAAATTCGTTTATTCTCTTCGTAGAAAACTTCTGATAGATTTTCTAGTGCAATCTATCAGAGGGATTAAACCTCCATTCGTGGACCTGATTGAAGGAGTTCATCAGTTCCAGGGAGATACAAGAAGCGCAGAGAAATCTGTGTGGTGTCCAATAATCTCGCTTCGAGATTGAAGGTAAAATTTAATAATAGTTATTTAATTTTACACACACTTATAATTTAATCGTTAAACGGTTGATACCCACACTATGGAATTGTTCCATAATAAAATTTTAAACTTCCGCTGCACCGGGTATCAATCGTGATTGATCTGAACGCCAGTTTACCAACAGTGGTATCAGAGCTAGGTTGCTCAGATCAAACGATTAAATTAATCGATTGTACAAAAATTTTTGAGTCTTGGTTTTTTAAAACAAAATAAATATTTTAAATAAAAAAAAAAAAAATTTTTCAGGCAAAACCCGGGCAGCGATTGGATCGCTGCCCGGTGGGGCAGCGACGGTCGCTGCCCCGAGCGGCGCACGGCGCCGCCCAAAGGGGGCGCACGTCGCCGCCCAGGGGCAGCGCTCGGCGCTGCCCAGCGCAGGGCAGCGCACGACGCCGCCCAGGGGCGGCGCCAGGCGCCGCCAGGGCAGCGATTGTCGCTGCCCTAAAGGGGCAGCCGGGCTGCCCCGGCCCGCGCCCACGGGTGTGGGCCGGCCCGGGAGTGTCCCGGGCGGCCCGCGGGAAAAAATTATTTTTTATTTAAATTAATTTTAATGTGTTAAAATTTTATTTTTGGTCCGGTCAAAAATTGTTTTTGATTGGTTCACGAGGCATCGGATCGAATTGTTCGAGTCCGAAAATTTTAAAATTGATTTTTGGATAAATTTGAATTTTTGGAAAATTTTAATATTTTATCCTTAAATTGAATTTTGAAATCAATTATTTTTGGTACAATTGATGATAAGATTTGATCTTATGTATATATTAAGTAAAATATGATTTTATCTATAAAATTAGATTCTGTAGATAAAATATGATTTTATTTAATAAAAGGTAAAATATGATTTTATATGTAAAATATGATTTTATATATAAAATATGATTTTATCCTGTTTAAATTTAAATTGCCATATGCATGATATCCAATAAATTAATTTTGAATTAAATGTTATTGGATAAGGATGATCGATTGCCATGACCAATTTTGTAGGTGTATGTTAGGAATTTACATTTGTTTTATTGTTGTTGGTTTTATTAATGGGCCTGGTTTATGGCCCAATATGAATGTCATATGTAATAAAAGTGGGCTTGGTTTATGGACCGTTCCCACCCCTAAAATGTATCCCCTACTTGTCATTGCTATTTATTGTAAATACATTAGATTTAGTGGGAGATCAAGATTTGAAGATGGTGGGCCCAGCAGACAATAAAGACGAAGAAATGTAAATTGGAAGCTAATGTAATAGGATTGCATTGCATACTGCATATTACCTAGGATTGGACTAAGACTCGTGATTGGCAACCACGAGTCAATTAGAAATGGAATCGATCATCCTATATATAATATATGATATTATGATTGTATGCATGTTTTAGAC
The DNA here is from genome assembly GCF_033568475.1 of Henckelia pumila. Lineage (NCBI taxonomy): Eukaryota > Viridiplantae > Streptophyta > Magnoliopsida > Lamiales > Gesneriaceae > Henckelia > Henckelia pumila. The sequence continues at coordinate 29,215,095 of NC_133121.1, read as the reverse complement.
ATAATTGTATGAATCCGGCAAGCATACAATAAATTGAAAAATGATGAGACAAATTTTCATAATTAAAAATCCCTCATTTTAAATATGATTTAAAATTGATATCAAGATAAATAAAGGAAATTTAAATTTGTTTAAATGTTCCTACCTTCCATCAACGGTCAATGTATGTGATGCTACCCGCGGATACGGTCCGGCTCATATTATTGGGGGGGCCCGTCCGTCGAAAAGCTGTACATTGGATCGACACATGTTGTAAGTTGGGTGGAACTCCCATGGGATCGGCTCATATTATTGGGGGATCCACATGGCGACCGTCCATCACAACTTAATATTGATGGGTCATCTTGACATGTCACTATAAACGGCGTCATATTATTGGGCCCTTATTGGACATGAGGTAAATACATGGGGGTTGCTTTGGAAGCAATTGGGCTCTACCTTTTGAGAATTATGGTTGGCTGATATTATTCGGGACCATAAGTTTGTCAATTGGACTCCATGTTCTCACTAAGGAAAAAGTTTCCCGTTTTCACTAGAGGGTAGTGAAATCGTTAAAATAGTGGGAGTGAGATTCATAAAATTAAATTCGCCTATTTTATGTCTTAGTAAATTGCTTAAACAATCATTGATATATGTCTGTTTTTCTTTTCAGTATTTCATACAATGAATTCGCGTAATCCATTATTCTCGATCCTCGAACAAAACAAGTTGACTGGCGCAAACTATACGGAATGGTTCCGGAAGTTGAAGATTGTCTTGACTTCGGAGAAGATGCTCTACGTGTTAGAGAAATCACCTCCGAAGGAAGCACCAGCTGACGTAAGTCCGGAGGAATTGGCCAAACTTGATGCATGGTGGGACCATGACATCAAGACCAAATGCTATATGCAAGCCTCGATGTCTGATGAACTCCAGAGGCGATTTGAGGACACCGTGAATGCTGCTGACATTCACGCTCAACTCAAGGAACTTTTTGGGGCTCAATCGAGGGCTGAAAGGTTCGCTACTGTTAAGGAGCTAATGACGTGTCGCATGCGTGAAGGGACTTCGGTCCGTGATCATGGGGTACGAGTGATTTGGCTCATACAGAAGTTAGCAACTCTTGATTTGGTGTTGGAGCATGAACTCAACGTGGATTTACTGCTTCTGTCTCTTCCTTCTTCGTTTGACGGATTTGTGGTAAATTTTAATATGAACAAGATAGAGGCCACCCTTGAAGAGATGGTCAATATGCTTGTGACATATGAATCCACACTAAAGAAGGATAAACCAGCTTTCTTGGTGGGCTCCTCATCTTCTGCTAAGAAGGGGCCAAGTACGAAGGGTAAGAAACGTTCTGCCCCACCCAAGAAAGTCGAACCCGAGAAGAAGCACAAGACAAAGGCTTCAAACAATGGAAAATCCAAGGATGTTTGCCATTACTGCAAGAAGCCCGGTCATTGGAAGCGCAACTGCAAGGAATATCTAGAGCAGTTGGGAACTGCAAAGGGTATGTTCTATATTGAAATAAACATTTCACTTAATACTACTTCTTGGGTATTGGATACCGGATGTGGATCTCACATTTGCAATGATTTGCAGGTGATGACAAGAAGTCGCAGGCTTAGAATGGGTGAGACCCAGCTGAGGCTCGGGAATGGTTCCAGAGTTGAAGCTACAGCCATTGGAGATGTTTGTTTAATTTTGCAGAACGGTTTTAAGTTATTTTTAAGAGATGTTTTATTTGTTCCGGATTTAATTAAAAACATTATTTCTGTTTCTATGCTAGATAGAGATGGTTATTCTTGCAATTTTGTGAATGGGATTTGCAATATTTACAAGAATGAATGTTTGATTGGAAATGGACAACGTGAAAACGATCTATACAACTTAAAACTAAAAGACGTTCCAATAAATTATGTTGATAAACCGGCGACAACAAACAAAAGGAAAATCGATAGCCAAAACCCGGCAAACCTTTGGCACGCTAGGCTAGGTCATATTTCCTCAAGGAGGATGAACAAGCTAGTGGGAGAGGGCATGTTTGATATGTCTGATATTAACTCTCTACCTACTTGTGAATCCTGCCTAAAAGGAAAAATGACTAAATCTCCTTTTAAGGGGAAACCTGAGCGTAGTCAAAATCTGTTGGATTTGATCCATACAGATGTTTGTGGTCCATTTAGAGTTGGGACTCAATATGGCCACACCTACTTCATTACCTTTACTGATGATTATTCAAGGTATGGATATTTATATTTAATGAAATATAAGTCTGAAGCATTTGAAAAGTTCAAAGAATTCAAGGCTGAAGTAGAAAACAAGCTAGGTAAAAGTATTAAAGCACTTAGATCGGATCGAGGTGGAGAATACTTGAGTACCGAGTTTTTGGACTATCTGAAAGAGAATGGGATTCTCTCTCAGTGGACTCCTCCTATGACACCACAGCTGAATGGTGTATCGGAGCGTCGTAATCGAACTTTGTTGGACATGGTTCGATCCATGATGAGCTTCACTGAGCTTCCACCTTCGTTTTGGGGCTATGCGCTTGAAACGGCGGTATTGTTGTTGAACAACGTCCACACTAAAGCAGTGAACAAAACACCATACGAGTTATGGAATGGCAAAGCTCCTAAGTATTCGTACTTGAGGATTTGGGGATGTCCTGCTTACGTGAAGCGGACAGTGGGAGATAAGTTGGATAGTCGATCCAGCTTATGTTATTTTGTAGGGTATCCGAAGAATTCAATCGGATATTATTTCTATTATCCTGCTGAAACAAAGGTGTTTGTTTCGAGGAATGCCACCTTCTTGGAGAAGGAGTTCTTATTGGATAAGAAAGGCGAGATGATGGAACTCGAAGAAATTCGAGAAGAACCCGAAATACAAAATAACGATCCTACACCTCAGGAACCATTACTAGACACGCCTGAACCTAGAAGATCCGAGAGGACTTCTAGACCTCCTGTTCGATATGGTCTTCTTCTTGAAGGGGATCAAGATGAACCCGACATTGGATGTGATCCAAGAAACTTCAAGGAAGCAATTTCTGATGCGGATTCAAATTTATGGCTTGAAGCTATGCAGTCTGAATTGGATTCAATGCATACAAACCAAGTTTGGTCTTTAGTAGATCCTCCTGATGGAATTGTTCCAATAGGGTGTAAATGGATCTACAAGAGAAAGCTTGGGCCTGATGGTAAGGTATTGACCTACAAGGCGCGATTGGTGGCGAAAGGTTACACTCAAAGACAAGGAGTTGACTATGATGAAACCTTTTCACCAGTTGCAATGTTCAAGTCCATAAGAATCCTTATTGCCATAGCTGCATGGTATGACTATGAGATATGGCAAATGGATGTGAAGACTGCTTTTCTTAATGGAGACATTAAGGAAGAAATCTATATGAAGCAGCCTGAGGGGTTCACATCCATGGGAAGCGAGCATAAGGTATGCAAGCTTCAGAGATCAATTTATGGTCTAAAACAAGCATCAAGAAGTTGGAACCAGAAATTTGATGAAACAATAAAAGATTTTGGTTTCATCAAGAACCCGGAGGAACCGTGCGTGTACAAGAAAGTAGTTAAGGATGCTGTGACATTCTTAGTACTTTATGTTGATGACATCCTACTCATTGGGAATGATGTAGGGATGTTGCAGTCAACAAAGATATGGTTATCAGGTAGATTCTCGATGAAGGATTTGGGTGAGGCATCCTACATTCTTGGGATACAGATCTATAGAGATAGATCTAAGAGAATGATAGGACTCACTCAATCAACCTACATCGACACCATATTGAAACGGTTTTCAATGGATGGGTCCAAGAGAGGACATCTACCCATGTGTCATGGAGTTTCTTTATCCAAGTCTATGTGTCCCAAGACTGATGCAGAGATAGAGAATATGACACATGTACCATATGCGTCATCTATAGGTAGTATCATGTATGGGATGATATCTACCAGACCGGATGTAGCATTTGCTCTGAGTGTCACGAGCAGATATCAGGCTAATCCTGGTCAAATGCATTGGAAATCCGTGAAGGACATTCTTAAGTACTTACGAAGGACTAAGAATATGTTCATGGTATATGGAGGACGAGATCTGAAATTGGAAGGCTATACCGACTCTAGCTTCCAAAGTGACGTGGATGACTCGAAGTCAACCTCTGGATTTGTGTTCATGCTCAATGGCGGTGCTGTCTCTTGGAATAGTTCCAAGCAGGACACCACAGCGGATTCCATCACTGAGGCTGAATACATTGCAGCATCAGCTGCTGCTAAAGAGGCCGTTTGGATGAGGAAGTTCGTCCAAGAGTTGGGCGTCATTCCTGAATTTGTTGGTCCAGTCCCGGTGTACTGTGACAACACGGGTGCCGTTGCTCAAGCAAAGGAACCAAGGTCTCATCAAAGATCCAAACACGTACTGAGGAAATACCACATCATCCGGGAGATTGTGGAAAGAGGAGACATCACTGTCGAACGAGTGGCCTCTGCAGACAATATCGCTGATCCGCTTACTAAGCCCTTGCCAGGACCATTGTTTGACAAACATCGCGAAGCAATGGGTCTACGTAGTATGACTAGTTGGCTATAGGGCAAGTGGGAGATTGAAAGAGTGGGTGCCCAGTGAGCCAACTTGTGGCTATGGGCTTTGATGACTCTTTGTACAAACGATCTTTTGTTTAATGTAATTTACACTTTTATTAATGGCAATGACTTTATCTTTCTTCATATTGTTATATTATGATATACTATTGTTGTTTTGATAAAGACCTTGAATATACTATAGTGTATGTAAGATGTGGTAGAACATGGGGATGTCTATCATGAAATACATCTTATAGTCACTGTATATTCTAAACTGTTCCTAGTCGATTGAGCCGTCCGATAATAAGGATAAGGATCGCTCGAGTTTGAGACTAGCATTTGCGATGCGGAGTACCACGTTTCATTGGTAGGGAACATGGAGATGTTCGAAGCATGCAAATGGATATTCATAGGATGAATAATCGAACTACCCTATCCGGACTTTCCAAGTGGTTATCACTTATCGAGTGGATAAAGTCCGCGGTTTTGGTTGTACACCATTAGTCCTTACTACTTGAAACATCATGGAGACTCTATATGCTAGTACTGTGCTTTGACTCGTTTACCGACTCTATGGGGGTCATCAGGTGTCGGGATTGGGTACAGTTACAACACATATAGGAGTCGATGCATTGTTGTCAAGGATTCACCACATACTTGCGAGTGTGGATATCCTATGCGATCTGAGGAGATATTAGTGTGACGAATCTCTGGCCAGAGTACTTGATGTGATTTAAGAAATGGTTTCTTAGTAGCACATGCGATGTCACTAATTTGATCTTCAAGATGTATTGCATAGTTATCGAATCTTGAGCGACTCTCGATATACCAATGGTTGTTGATTCGATCGGGATATATGGATGAAGGGACCGTACTGTACGCTAACCAAAATCTACTGGTTCTTGTAGGCACTATCAGTGATACCTAGGGAATCATGGGGCGATGTTTCTAGGCGCTTTACCATGATTCGTTGGGCAAGTCGGAAAGTGTTGTTCCGAGTCACAAGGAGTTGTGAGCCCACGGCTAGCTGTATCCCTGAACCATTGAGGGTCACACAGTGTAATGGAGTTTTAATCCCCGTTGAGATAGTTAAATTTAAAGAGTTAAATTTAATGAATAAAGAAGTTGGACTTCTTAAATAAGAGTAAGGGAGTAGGATTTCCTAAAATGACATAGGGATGTACATTTTTGGAAACCACTGAATTCGGATTCAGGAAAATTTATCTTGACTTTAAAATGTGCAGAAATGGTTTCTGTGCACATTGGTAAAATCGGTTTATCAATCGGAGTCACGATGAATTTTATATTAATTTCTGAACATGCGGGCTTTGCTTGTCGGGCCTCAACTTATGACTAATGGGCCCTAAGGTGTTAGTGGCCTGCATTATAAATAAGTTATTGCAGTACAGAAATTACACACAACTGGTCATAATTTGAGAGACAGAAAATCGAAAACCCTAGCTCTCTATCAAAAGAAATTCGGCCGCCCCCCTCCCTTCTCTGCGTGAGAAATTCCGGTCTGTGATTTTGAATTGCAGTCTGGAATAGCGAATCAAATTCGTTTATTCTCTTCGTAGAAAACTTCTGATAGATTTTCTAGTGCAATCTATCAGAGGGATTAAACCTCCATTCGTGGACCTGATTGAAGGAGTTCATCAGTTCCAGGGAGATACAAGAAGCGCAGAGAAATCTGTGTGGTGTCCAATAATCTCGCTTCGAGATTGAAGGTAAAATTTAATAATAGTTATTTAATTTTACACACACTTATAATTTAATTGTTAAACGGTTGATACCCACACTATGGAATTGTTCCATAATAAAATTTTAAACTTCCGCTGCACCGGGTATCAATCGTGATTGATCTGAACGCCAGTTTACCAACAAGATGAACTCCCATTCTGAGCTCGATCTCTACTACGCTGATCTGGTGAGTGTCTACCCCAACACTTGTTGCAGAACAAAGATGATGATCCAGAACTCTGTCCTGAACCAAATTGCTTGGAACCACTGGAACTAGGAGAACTGTTCCCCTGCCTCTTGAACTGTTTCCCTCTTGCTTTGTAATGATCCTTTCTGTTTCCCCCACTGCTTCCACCTTCATACCTCTGTTGTTGGTTCTGATACTGAGGTGGCTGATTCTGATACTGAGACGGTTGATTCTGAGGTTGTCTTTGCTGCTGAGGTACTATCTGATTTCCTTTCTGTCTCCACAAACCCGCTTCAGCTCATTTTGCTTGATTCATGGCATCCGCAAAGTTATCAGGCCTAGCAGTGTTCACAAGGGTGAAGATATCAGGATTCAAGACGTTAATGAATTGGTCAGCCTTGACTTCCTCATTGTCAGCAATATGTGGTGCAAAACGCAACAGACTATCGAATTTGGCTACGTACTCCTCAATGTTCAAATTCCCTTGCCTCAAATTGGCAAACTCGGCTCTCTTGTCCTTTCGATAAGAAACAGGGAAAAACCGCTTATAAAACTCAGTTTTGTAAAGAGTCCAAGTTGTGGTTGTACCTCGACTCTCCATGGCTCTCTTCATCATAATCCACCAGTTCTTAGCAACACCACGAAGCTGATGAATGACTAACCTGATTCGGCGGTCGTCAGAGTAATCAAGGGAATTGAACAACTGATCAATGTCGTCCAACCATCTCTCACAGTCAACTGGATTCTATGTACCTAGCAAAAAAGGCGGATTAAACGACTGAAACCTCTTCAGCAAGGTTTCCATAGGCGTCGCTGTAGCATCCATCTGATCAGTTTCTGTACTAGCTTGCTCATTAGGAGGAGTAACTGGCGGTGGGTTTTTGTTAATAACTCGACGAGGACCCATCTGATAATTCAAAGTTTAGGACACAAGATATCTCAATTGCTGCAATCGGTGCCCTTACAACCGCTCATAATATCGGATACCAGTCGATAACAAAAACAGTTGTATCTCAAGTAGTTCATGTTTTATAAATTAAATCACATAGTCATGTAATTCAATTAATTATCAAAATAAAGAATGCTCGCATTGAATTAAAAAAATCAAAAAATAACTCAAACACATGCGAGGAGCCAATACATGCAGACTCAAACTGCCTCGCTCACTCTAGTTCAACCAATAACTTATGGCTTTGATACCACTTAATGTGAGACCTCGGTTCTAAACAAATAATCTCGAAATAAACAACAATTAAGCATACAAGATCTAAGACTAAAAGTAAAAGAAATTATTTTTTTTAAAAGGGGGTGCACTTGGTCTGCTAAAAACTACAGACCGGGCGCCTCCAAAATCACAGCCCTACTGTTCTGCTCAACAGGGGTTGTGCTCGGTCTGCTAAAAACAGCAGATCGAGCGCGCCCAAAACAGCAGACTTGCTGTCATGCTCGGAAGGGGGGCGCTCGGTCTGCTAAAAATTGCAGACCGTTCTCACCCTGCACCAGAACAACAAAAACAGAATCAACTAGCCAACTCAATCCAAAAGCCATTCAATACATTCAAATCATAATCATGCATTACAATCACCGATTCTCCAAATAATACATGAGATTCTAGAGTCTATCAGTTGCTCAGAAAGATAGAACATGCAACAACAACATTCAACCTGAAAGCTCGCATAATCAATACAACTTAACAACAAAGTTAGATATCTAAACATGTTCCAACATAACTAGGTAGACATGCTGACACAACTTCTAAACTGAGTCCCACTACTAACTCTCCCTCTTGATGCTAACCAGGTCTTTGCTGACTTGATCATGCCCCTCCTGTTGCCAAGTACACAAACAAGACAAAGCAACAGCCGGATAACTCTGGTGAAAATGATATTCCCAGTAAAAGAAACATAACAAGCAATACATGTAATATAACAACAACATGATTTCAAGACAAAAAAATCAAATCCAAACGAATGATATGCATGACTTTAAAAATAGGGATATCAACTCTGATAAACAAAGGGTTGTTGCTCTACTTTTGGAATCCCGTGGATGAGATCACGTAACAACTCACCGACTCTCCCAATTGAGGTGGTGTCATGTATCCCAATCCCCTAGACTTTGGTGCGACTATAAGGAGTATGCTGACACTAGGTGAACCTCTACACCCAGGCCACTCACAGTATAGCCCCCAAAACGTCTAAACAAAAAGGGTTGTTCTGCCCGCTGAAATCAAAGGTTTGGCTCAAGATGAATGCATAAGAAGCATAAAGCATTATGTCACATAATAAAAACTCAATAAACCACAAAATACAAGTTTCACATGCTAGAACAAGTATTGATGCAAGTATGTGATTTTAAGGGAAACTCGAGAACCAACTGTCCCGAGTATGCTATCCCGCTAACGATGACTGATTTTACCTTTCAATGCAAGTAGATCCAACTCTATATACGCTACAAAAGAAATTGTATCAAAAACTATATAACCTAAACAACAACAAGTCTCAAGGTAAACTCTTTACCGCTCTTCGTCCAACTCTTCGATGATCGAATGCTTCTAACACAGGGCTCGACAACTCCAAACAAATCTGTACAGAGGCAAAGAAGATTAACAAACGACGATCAAATCTCAAGCCAAGGTTCAACAACACAAAACGGTTCAAAATCTCTAAAACTCAAACCAGCGGCATAACGGCTATAAACTGAACAAACTGGAAATGCAGACAGCAGTATAGCTTTTCAAATAACTCAATTCAATGCTAATACAACCATAAAGGCTCAAACCCAACAAATCTAAAAACTATATTTTCAAAAATGGTTTCCAAAAATCAAAACAATTCCGAACGACGCACTAATTCAAAACCAATTGAGAAAAAATGATCAGAACTCTGTCAAGAACAACATACTTGAAACTCAATCGATTCTAACAACATCCAAAAATTAGAAAGAATCTGATCGTAGAAAAAACTTACGATATAACGGAGCTCTCGCTGCTGTGATCGCTAAACTGCCTTCAGAAATAAATTCCAACGGACGGATCGACCGAAAACTCAAATCCGAAAGCTTGAAAACGTTGGGGGCGTTAACAATGGAGGAGGAGGCATGAAAGGGAGGAAGAAGGAGACTCATCCCAAGTCAAACAAGTCAAGATAATATATAAAACTCCAAATTTACGTTTTTTCCCTGAAATTTCTAGAATTTTCAAAGTAGACCCTGATCAAAATAAAGTCGGCTCTTGAACTTTGTAATATCCGATTAACTCAAATAAGCTCAATTAAGATAAAATCGGGGCGTTATAGTTTAAGAAAACAGGTAGCAGTTCTTCGAGCTCTAGTGGACAAAGGAAGTTTCAGTCTGGACAGAGTTCGGGTTCCTCTGGAGTCTACTGCAACAAATGTGGAGGTCGTCATGCCAGCAACCAATGTAGAGGTGTGTTTAGTACTTGTCATATCTGTAACCAGACGGGACATTTTGCGAGGGTTTTCCCACAACGTGGTTCTGGAAGTTCACAGGGTGCTCGATCATCTAGAGCAGTGACACAGCCAGAGAGGCAAGCATCCTCTGTTCATTTTTTTCCAGCCACAGCCACCACAGAGTCGATCAGGAGGAAGTCAGTCAACAAGTAAACCTCCTAGGCAACAAGCTCGAGTCTTTGCTTTGACTGAGAAGCAGGCTCAAGCAGCACCTAATGATGTGATTGCATGTAACTCTTCTATTTTTGGTTGTCCTGCTTATGTGTTAGTTGATACGGGTGCTTCACACACATTTATTTCTGAGCAATTTTCTATATTACATGCATTGCCTATTGAACCACTTGCTACTGTTGTATCAATCTCTTCACCTTTGGGAAGAGTTATCGTATCTGTAAAATCAGTTAAGAACTGTATACTACAGTATGAAGGCAATGGGATTGAGATAGATTGTATTGTGCTTGGGTTATCAGACTTTGATTGTATTATTGGAATAGATATGTTAACCAAGTACAGGGCTACAGTGGATTGCTTTCAGAATGTTGTGAGGTTCAGACCAAAAATGGCAGACGAATGGAAGTTTTATGGTAAGGGTTCACGAGCCAGAATTCCTTTGATATCTGTATTGTCTATGACTCATCTATTACAGAAAGGAGAAGAGGGATTTCTGATTTATGTTGTAGATATGATGAAAACTAGCCTGAAGTTGGCAAATTTGCCAGTGGTTAGTGAATTCGCGGATGTCTTTCCTGATGAGATTCCATGATTGCCTCCAGCTAGACAGATAGACTTCAGCATAGAACTGATGTCAGGTACGCAACTGATATCAAAAGTTCATTATAGAATGACACCGATTGAATTGAAAGAATTACAAGATCAAATTGAGGATCTCCTTGCCAAAGGGTACATCAGACCAAGCGTTTCTCCTTGGGGCGCTCCAGTATTGTTTTTATGAAAGAAGGACGGATCGATGAGGTTTTGTATTGACTACCGACAACTGAATAAAGAAATGGTAAAGAATCGTTATCCTTTGCCTAGAATCGATGATTTGTTTGATCAGTTGTAGGGTTCATCAGTATATTCAAAGATTGATTTGAGATCCAGCTATCATCAGTTGAGGGTACGTGATGAGGATGTATCAAAGGCTGCTTTCAGAACGAGGTACGGTCATTATGAATTCATTGTTATTCCATTTGGTTTGACCAATGCTCTGGCAGTTTTTATGGGATTGATGAATCGGGTGTTTCAGAAATAATTGGATGACTTTGTCATTATCTTTATTGATGATATTCTGATATACCCAAAGAATTTATGTGATCATGCTGAACATCTGAGAATCGTGTTGTAAACATTGAGAAAAGAGAAATTATATGCCAAACTGTCAAAATGTGAATTTTGGTTGCAGAAAGTCGTTTTTCTTGAGCATATTATTTCAAGAGATGGCATTTCAGTCGATCCGAGCAAGGTTAAGGCAGTGATCAGTTGGCCTAGACCTACATCTATACCAGAGATAAGAAGTTTTATGGGCTTGGAAGGTTATTATCGAAGATTTATCCGAGATTTCTCAAGTATTGCAAAGCCTATTACTCAGTTGACATAGAAGAATGCTCCGTAAATCTGGATAGAAGCATGTGAAGCTAGTTTTATTGAGCTGAAGAAGAGGTTAACGACTGCACTAGTCTTGATGATTCCCTCAGGTATTGGTGATTTCACTGTATACTATGATGCTTCTCACAGGGGATTGGGTTGTGTTCTTATGCATCAAGGACATGTTATTGCTTATGCCTTGAGATAGTTGAAGCCGCATGAGACTCGATATCCAATTCATGATCTTGAATTGGCAGCCATTGTCTTTGCATTGAAGATATGGCGAAATTATTTATAAGATGAGAAATTTGAAATTTATTCTGACCATAAAAGATTGAAATATCTGTTTTCGCAGTCTGAACTGAACATGAGGCAACGAAGATGTCTTGATTTATTGAAGGACTTTGATTGCGAAATCAAATACTATCCGGGAAAATCCAATGCAGCGGTTCATGCATTGAGTAGAAAGATATGTTCCCTATCTTTATCTACTATCAGTGTTTCTCATTTGATAAATGATTGTTGTACTTCTGGATTAGTATTCGAAACAGATTTGAAGCCTATTCGTGTTTGTACCATTCGAGCTGAGCCTGAATTGTTGATTCGAATCATAAAATCAGAGAAAGATGATCAAAATGTTCAAAATTAGATTGAGATGGTCAGAGCAGGGCATCGATCAGAATATCGTGTTAGTACTTATGATGTGCTTTATGTTAATAACAAAATTGTTGTTCCCGATGTTTATGATTTGAGACATGAGATATTGAAAGTAGCCCACAGCAGTAGATTCAATATTCATCCTGGTGGTAGAAAAATGTACAATGATTTGAAGAATCTGTATTGGTGGAAACAGATGAAGTCTGATGTCACCAAATATGTATCTCGTTGTCTGAATTGCCAGCAGGTGAAAGCAGAAATAAAGAAACCGGGTGGGTTACTACACAGCTTGCCTACTCCTGAATGGAAGTGGGATCACATTTCCATGGATTTCGTAACGGGATTACCGCGTTCATCCAAAGGTTGCGATGCTATTTGGGTGATTATTGATAGATTGACGAAATCTGCTTGTTTCATTCCATATAATATGACGTATCGACATGATCAGATGGCAGAAATATACGTCAGAGAAGTGGTAAGATTGCATAGTGTGCCCAAGTATATTGTATCTGAACGAGATCCTCGATTCACATCTCACTTTTGACACAGTTTGCAGCAAGCTCTTGGTACTCATTTGCATCTAAGTACTGCTTATCATCCTCAAACTGACGGATAGTCAGAACGAATGATACAGACACTTGAGGATATGTCGAGAGCGGTAGTGTTAGATTTTAACATTACTTGGAAAAATTCGTTACCACTGGTGGAGTTCTCGTACAATAACAGTTATCAGACGAGTATCGCGATGGCTCCATTTGAAGCACTGTATTGGAAGAAGTATAGATCTCCTTTGTATTGGGACTATATCTCCGAAGTACCTGAATTTGGGCCAAATATGATTATGGAAATGACTGAGAAAGTGAAATTGATTCAGAAGCGAATGAAGACGGCACAAGATCGACAAACGAAGTATGCCAATATTCGACGCAGGACTTTGTGTTTTGAACAGGGAGACAGAGTGTTCTTGAAGATTTAACCTTTCAGGGGAACAGTAAGATTTGGAAAGCGAGAGAAGTTGTATCCACGATTCTTAGGCCCTTATGAGATTCTCGAGAAGATAGGCGATCTTGTCTATAGACTTGCATTGCCTCCGTCTTTATCTTGAATACATGATGTCTTTCATGTATCTATGCTGAGGAAGTATCAGCCTGATATATCTCATATACTCCAGCCTGATGAATCTGAACTTGACGAGACTCTGAGTTACTTTGAATAGCCTATTCAGATTCTTGATCGGAAAGATAAATAGCTCAGAAACAAGACGATACAGTTAGTCAAGGTTCAGTGGAGTCGACATGGAGTTGAAGAAGCGACATGGGAGACTGAATATGACATGAGGCAGATATTTCCTCATTTATTTCACTGATGTGAGTCTTATTGAGTATTTCGATTATTTCTTTATCTTATGTGTCTATTGACTACATGCGATTTCGAGGGCGAAATCATGTCTTAGAAGGGGAGAATTGTAAGGCTCGGGATTATTTGATTTAATCCGAGATTAATTAATTTTAATCCGAGTATATTTAATTTGAGAATTTTTAGAGTTTGGATTTAAATTATAATATTCTTAAATTATTTAGGATTGAAATTGAATTTAAAAAAGGGTCGAGGTCTGTTTTGTAATTTTTGAAGTTTCTAGGGACTAAATTACAATTTTGGTTATACATATCAGAATTTCACTTGAGGAGTCAGCTTTAATATGTGTAATTGAGATGATTCATTCAGATTTCAGAGCAAAAACCGAGACCCTCCTTTTTTTCTTTGAATTTGATCTTCAAACCTTCGTATCTTTTGATCCGATTGTCCGAATTTAATTTTGAGCATAGTTCTGGAATCCTTGCGATGAGTACTATGATTTGATGTAAGTACTTTGATGTTTCCAGGAAGTTTGAAAGTTCATAAATGAATGGAATCAGAATTCGGTTATATCTTCATGTTCTTGAGCTTTTAAATCTTATATGTTCGAAACCGGATCGAAGAACGAGCGTCGTTTGTATTTGATATGATTTCCAGCTTGTAATTCAAAGTTTGTAGCTGCTGATCTGTTGGTATATGATGATATGTTGCTGATATGAAGTGTATATGAAGTTGATATACTTGTTAGAGTAGATAGGATTGAGTTTTGGTTATCGGTTTTCCGTCGTTATGTCGCCGGTTTACGATTTGAAGCCGCTTTGAGTTTTGTTGATTGAGTTGAACATAACATGAGTTCCTTGCTGATATTATAGTGTGTATTACTTCAATTCCAACTTGGATAAGAAGTTTGAAGAATCGAGAATTCAGCTTTCAAACCGGGATAGTTTTGGCTAAGGTTTGAAGTACCTTGAGGTTGATTGAACTTGAGCAGATTTTTATATATAATCTCTTGATGTTATTGTTCAGATTGAAGCATACAGAATCGAGAAGCAAGAACCGAGTTATAGGAAGGTATAAACGGACATCGATTGAAAAGGGCTATGAAACTCAAGAACGGTGATTCTTGAGTTATCACGACAAAAATCACATACTTGTTGTGTATGTTCTTGCTTTCGATGTTGAATTGTTGATCCATCACAGTTAGTGGATCTTTAAATTATAACTGATATTATATTGATGTCGTATCGGAGAAGAACTATCGAATATGGATCCATCCAAGGTTTATAGATAAATCTTAAGGCCTTGAGCTGAAAGAGTTGATGCCCCGCTAGCCAAGTTGTGGCTAAGGGCTTTGAGAGTCTCTTATTGTAAATAATCTTTGTTTAATATAATTTACATTCATTAATGGCATTTGCTTTATCTTTCTTCATAATGTTATATTGTGATATACTATTATTGTTTTAATAAAGACTTTGAATATACTATAGTATAAGTAAGATGAGATAGTGAATAAAGAGAGATCACTATCATGAAACACATCTTATAAACACTGTATATTCTAAACAGTTCCTAGTCAATTGAGCCGTCCGCAAATAAGGATAAGGATCGCTCGAGATTGAGACTAGCATTTGCGATGCCAAGTACCACGTTTCATTGGTATGGAACATAGAGATGTTCAAAGCATGAAAATGGATATTCCTATTATGAATGATCGAACTACCCTATTCGGGTTTTCCAAGTGGTTATTATTAATTGAGTGGATAAGTCCGCGGTTTTGGTTGTACACCATTAGTCCTTATTACTTGAAACATCATGGAGACTCTATATGCTAGTACTATACTTTGACTCGTTTATCGACTCTATGAGGGTCATCAGGTGTCGGGATTGGGTACAGTTACGACACATATAGGAGTCGATGCGTTGTTGTCAAGGATTCACCACACGCTTGCGAGTGTGGATATCCTATGCGATCTGAAGAGATATTAGTGTGACAAATCTCTGGCCAGAGTACGCGATGTGATTTAGGTTACTTGGTTTCCTAGTAGCACATGTGATGTCACTATTTGATCTTCAAGATGCATTGCATAGTTATCGAATCTCGAACGACTCTCGATGTACCAATGGTTGTTGATTCGATCGGGATATATGGATGAAGGGACCGTACTGTACGCTAACCAAAACCTACTGGTTCTTGCAGGCACTATCAGTGATACCTAGGGAATCATGGTGCGATGTTTCTAGGCGCTCTTACCATGATTCGATGGGTAAGTCGGAAATTGTTGTTTCGAGTCACAAGGAGTTGTGAGCCCACGGCTAGCTGTATCCCTGAACCATTGAGGGTCACACAAGTAATGGATTACTAATCCCCGTTGAGATAGTTAAATTTAAAGAGTTAAATTTAGCGAAAGAGAAGTTGGACTTCTTAACTAAAGGGAGTGAAATTTCCTAAAATGACATAGGGATGGGCATTTTTGGAAATCACTGAATTCAGATTCAGAAAAATTATCTTGACTTTAAAAGGTGCAGAAATGGTTTCTATGCACATTGGTAAAATCAGTTTATCAATCGGAGTCATGATGAATTTTATATTAATTTCTATAATAACAGGCTTGGCTTGTTGGGCTTAAGTCATGGATTATGGGCCCTAAGGAGTTAGTGTCCTAATAGACATATAACTTAATCCAGTCTAGAAATTATATATATATATATGTGTAATTTTCGAAAAACATGATTATTCCAACCTTGCAATTTTCAAAAATCACAATATATTTTCTAAGGGGATTTTCGAAATTCCCTTCTCCGTTTTGAGAGAATTCAGTCTGTGATTTTTCTGAAAAGTTACATTCTGAATTGACAGATCAAATCTCTTTAATCTCTTCGATAAACATCTGATTGATTTCTAGTGCAATCAATCAGAGTGTTTCTATTTTCTGTTCGTGGACCTAATTCAGGAGTTGATCGAGCGAGTCATCAGTTCCTGGGATTTACAACAAGAGCAGAAAATTCTGTTGGTGTCCATAATCAAGCCATAGCTTGAAGAGGTAAAATTTTAATTGTTATTATTATTTTACATGTTGATTTTAATCGTTACGATTTGATACCCATGATATGGAATCGTTCCATATAAGAAAATAAAAATTTTAAACTTTCGCTGCACCGGATATCACATCTTTGATCCGAGAACGCGTGTTTCAACAGTGGTATCAAAGCTAGTTGCTCTCAGATCAAACGATTAAATTAATCGATTGTGCAGAATTTTTGAGCCTCGGGTTTTAGAAACGAAAACAAAAATTTTTAAAATTAAATTTGATGGGCAAACCGGGGCAGCGAGCGTCGCTGCCCAGGGCAGCGCTGGGCAAGGGCAGCGACGGGCTGCCCGAGCCCATGCCCCACGCGGGGGCGGGGCTGCCCGGGAACGTCCCGGGCAGCCCGGAAAAGTAAAATTTGATTTTTTAATTAGAATTTTAAATTTTTGAAATTTAGTTTTTGGTCCGATCGAAAATTGTTTTTCATTGGTCCACGAGGCATCGGGTCAAATAGTTTGAGTTCAAAATTTTTAAAATTGATTTTTGGATATATTTGAATTTTTGGAAAATTTATAAATTTTATCCGTTAAATTAGATTTTATAAAATTAATTATTTTGGTACAATTGATGATAAGATATGATCTTATGTATATATTAGATAAAATTTGATTTTATCTTTTAATTATGTTGTCATTGCATGTTATCCAATGATTTAATTATTGAATTAAATATTGGATAAAGGATGATCGATTGGCATGACCAATTTTGTAGGTGTATGTTAGGAAATTTACATTTGGTTTTTGTTATTGTTGTTGGGTTTTATTAATGGGCTTGGTTTATGGCTCAATTTGATTTGTCATTTGTAATAAAAAGTGAGCTTGGTTTATGGCTCGTTCCCACCCTTAAATATATATCCCCTACTTGTCATCGAAATTTATTGTAAATTTATTAGACTTAGTGGGAGATAAAGATTTGAAGACAATGGTGGGCTCAGCAGACAATAAAGACCGAAAAATTGTAAATTGGAAGCTCAATGTAATAGGATTGCATTGCATACTTGCATATCACCTAGGATTGGACTTAGACTCATGATTGGCAACCATGGGTCGATTAGTTATTGGGGTCGATCATCCTTTATATAATATATGATATTATTGTTGTATGCATGTTTAGACTAAATTTCATGAATCCTGCAAGCATACAAATTATTTAAAGATGAGACAATTTTCAAAATTAAAATACCTCATTTTAAATATGATTTAAAATTGATATCAAGATAAACAAAAGGGAATTTAAATATTGTTTAAATGTTCCTACCTTCCATCAACGATGAATATATGAGATGCTACCCGCGGGCACGGTCCGGCTCATATTATTGGGGGGGGCCCGTTCATCGAAAAGCTGTACATTGGATCGACACATGTTGTAAGTTGGATGGAACTCCCATGGGATTGGCTCATATTATTGGAGATCCACATGGCGACCGTCCATCACAACTTAATATTTATGGGTCATCTTGACATGTCACAATAAACGGCGTCATATTATTGGGCTCTTATTGGACATGAGGTAAAAATCATGGGGGTTGCTTTGGAAGCAATTGGGCTCTACCTTTTGAAAATTATGGTTGGCTGATATTATTCGGGACTATGATTTGTCAATTGGACTACATGTTCGCACTAAGGAAATCGGTTTCTCGTTTTCACTAGAGGGTAGTGAAATCGTTAAAATAGTGGGAGTGAAATTCATAAAATTAAATCTCGCCATATTTTATGTCTTAGTAAATTAATTAAGAATCACTGATTATTGTCTGTTTTTTTTCAGTATTTCATTACAATGAATTCGCGCAATCCACTATTCTCGATTCTCGAACAAAACAAACTGACTGGCGCAAACTACACGAAATGGTTCCGCAAGTTAAAGATTATTCTTAGTTCGGAAAAGGCTTTCTACGTGTTAGAAAAGCCTCCTCCGAAGGAAGCCCCGGCTAATACAAGTCCAGAAGAGTTGGCCAAACTTGATCTATGGTGGGACCATGATATCAAGGCCAAATGCTACATGCAGGCTTCGATGTCTGATGAACTTCAGAGGTGATTTGAGGATGCCATGAATGCTGCTGACATTCACAAGAACCTCAAGGAACTTTTTGGAGCTCAGTCAAGATCGGAGAGGTATGCCACCGTCAAAGAGCTCATGACATACCGCATGAGAGATGGGACTTCGGTCCACAAGCATGGGGTACACATGATTGGGCTCATTGAAAAGTTGGTAACACTCGACTTGACATTGGAGCATGAACTAAACGCGGACTTGTTACTTCTTTCTCTTCCTTCGTCGTTTGACGGCTTTCTGATGAACTTCAATATGAACAAGATAGAGGCCACCCTTGAAGATATGGTCAATATGCTTGTGACTTATGAGGCCACATTAAAGAAGGATAAACCGGTACTCTTGTTTCGTTCCTCTTCTAACTCTAAGAAATGGTCAAGTGTAAAGGGTAAGAAACGTTCTGCCCCACCCAAGAAAATTGTACCAAAGAAGAAGAGCAAGACAAAGGCTTCAAATGGGAACGGATCTGAAGACGTTTGCCATCACTGCAAGAAACCTGGTCATTGGAAACGTAACTGCAAAGTATATCTCGAGCAGTTGCAAACTGCAAAGGGTATGTTTTACATTGAAATAAATGTTTCACTTAATACTAATTCTTGGGTATTGGATACCGGATGTGGATCTCACATTTGCAATGATTTGCAGATGATGACAAGAAGTCATAAGCTTAGGATGGGTGAGACCCAGCTAAAGCTCGAAAATGGTTCTAGAGTTGAAGCCAAAGCTGTGGGAGACGTTTATTTAGTTTTGCAGAACGATTTTAATTTATTTTTGAGAGATGTTTTATTTGTGCCAGATTTAGTTAAAAACATTATTTCTGTTTCTATTCTTGATAGAAATGGTTTTTCTTGCAATTTTGTGAATGAGATTTGCAATATTTACAGGAATGAATGTTTGATTGGAAATGGACAACTTGAAAACGATTTATATAACTTAAAATTAAAAGACGTTCCAATTAATTATGTTGATAAACCGGTAACAACAAATAAAAGGAAAAACGATAGTCAAAACCCAGCAAACCTTTGGCATGCTAGGCTAGGTCATATTTTCTCAAGGAGGATGAACAAGATAGTGGGAGAGGGCATGTTTGATATGTCTGATATTAACTCTCTACCTACTTGTGACTCCTGCCTAAAAGGAAAAATGACTAAATCTCCTTTCAAAGGAAAACCTGAGCGTAGTCAAAATCTGTTGGATTTGATCCATACAGATGTTTGCGGTCCATTTAGTATTGGTACTAAATTTGGTCACACCTACTTCATTACCTTTACTGATGATTATTCTAGGTATGGGTATTTATATTTGATGAAATATAAGTCTGAAGCATTTGAAAAGTTCAAAGAATTCAAGGCTGAAGTAGAAAACAAACTAGGTAAGAGTATTAAAGCACTTCGATTGGATCGAGGTGGAGAATATTTAAGGACCGGGTTTTTGGACTATCTAAAAGAGAATGGGATTCTTTCTCAGTGGACTCCTCCTATGACACCTCAGCTTAATGGTGTTTCGAAGCGTCACAATCAAACTTTGTTGGACATGGTTCGATCCATGATGAGCTTCACTGAGCTCCCACCTTTGTTTTGGGGCTATGCGCTTGAAACGGCGGTATTGTTGTTGAACAATGTCCACACTAAAGCAGTGGATAAAACTTCATACGAGTTATGGAATGGCAAAGCTCCTAAGTATTCGTACTTAAGGATTTGGGGATGTCCTGCTTACGTGAAGCGGACAATGGGAGATAAGTTGGATAGTCGATCCACCTTATGTTATTTTGTAGGGTATCCGAAGAATTCAATCGGATATTATTTCTATCATCCTACTGAAACAAAAGTGTTTGTTTCGAGGAATTCCACCTTCATGGAGAAGGAGTTCTTACTTGATAAGAAAGGCAAGATGATGGAACTCGAAGAAATTCGAGAAGAACCTGAGATACAAAATAACGATCCCACACCTCAGGAACCATTAAATGACACGCCTCTTTCTAGAAGATCCGAGAGGACTTCTAGACCTCCTATTCGATATGGTTTACTTCTTGAAGGGGATCAAAATGAACCCGACATTGGATGTGATCCAAGAAACTTCAAGGAAGCAATTACTAATGCAAATTCGAATTTATGGCTTGATGCTATGCAGTCGGAAATAGACTCGATGCATACAAACTAAGTTTGGTCTTTAGTAGATCCTCCCGATGGAATTGTTCCAATAGGGTGTAAATGGATCTACAAGAGAAAACTTGGGTCTGATGGTAAGGTACTGACCTAAAAGGAACGATTGGTAGCAAAAGGTTATACTCAAAGACAAGGAGTTGACTATGATGAAACCTTTTCACCAGTCACAATGTTCAAATCCATAAGAATCCTTATTGCCATAGCAGCTTGGTATGACTATGAGACATGGCAAATGGATGTGAAGACTGCATTTCTTAATGGAAACATTAAGGAAGAAATCTATATGATGCAGCCCGAGGGATTCACATCCATGGGAAGCAAGCATAAGGTATGCAAGCTTCAGAGATCAATTTATGGTCTCAAATAGGCATCAAGAAGTTGGAACCAGAAATTTGATGAAACAATAAAGGATTTTGGTTTCATCAAGAACCCGGAGGAACCATGCGTGTACAATAAAGTAGTTAAGGATGTTGTGACATTCTTAGTACTTTATGTTGATGACATCCTACTCATTGGGAATGATGTAGGGATGTTGCAGTCAACAAAGATATGGTTATCAGGTAGATTCTCGATGAAGGATTTGGGTGAGGCGTCCTATATTCTAGGAATACAGATCTATAGAGATAGATCTAAGAGAATGATAGGACTCACTCAAGCAACCTACATCGACACCATATTGAAAAGGTTTTCTATGGATGAGTCCAAGAGAGGACATCTACCTATGTGTCATGGAGTTTCTCTATCCAAGTCTATGTCTCCCAAGAATGACGAAGAAATAGATAAAATGACACACATATCATATGCATCAGCCATAGGTAGTATCATGCATGGGATGATATCTACCAGACCGGATGTAGCCTTTGCTCTAAGTGTCACGAGCAGATATCAGGCCAATCCAGGTCAAATGCATTGGAAATCTGTGAAGGATATTCTAAAGTACTTGAGAAGGACTAAGAATATATTCATGGTTTATGGAGGAAGAGAATTGAAATTAGAAGGCTATACCGACTCTAGCTTCCAAAGTGACGTGGATGACTCGTAGTCAACCTTTGGATTTGTATTCATGCTAAATGGTGGTGATGTCTCTTGAAAGAGTTCCAAGCAGGACACTACAGCGGATTCCACCACTGAGGCAGAATACATTGTAGCATCAGCTGCTGCTAAAGAGGCCATTTGGATGAGGAATTTCATCCAAGAGTTGGGTGTAATTCCTGAATCTGTTGGTCCAGTCCCGGTGTACTGTGACAACACTGGTGTCGTTGCTCAGGCAAAGGAACCGAGGTCTCATAAAAAATCCAAACACGTACTGAGAAAATACCACATCATCCGGGAGATCGTGGAAAGAGGAGACATCACTGTCGAGAGAGTGGCCTCTGCAGATCCACTTACTAAGGCCTTGCCAGGACCATTGTTTGACAAACATCGCGAAGCAATGGGACTACGTAGTATGACTAGTTGGCTATAGGGCAACTGGGAGATTGAAAGAGTTGATGCCCCACTAGCCAAGTTGTGGCTAAGGGCTTTGAGAGTCTCTTATTGTAAATAATGTTTGTTTAATATAATTTACATTCATTAATGGCATTTTCTTTATCTTTCTTCATAATGTTATATTATGATATAATATGGTTGTTTTGATAAAGACCTTGAATATACCATAGTGTAAGTAAGATGAGATAGTGAATAAAGAGAGATCACTATCATGAAACACATCTTATAGTCACTGTATATTTTAAACAGTTCCTAGTCAATTGAGCCGTCCGCAAATAAGAATAAGGATCGCTCGAGATTGAGAGTAGCATTTGCGATGCCAAGTACCACGTTTCATTGGTATGGAACATAGAGATGTTCAAAGCATGCAAATGGATATTCATATAATGAATGATCGAACTATCCTATTCGAACTTTCCAAGTGGTTATTATTAATTGAGTGGATAAGTCTGCGGTTTTAGTTGTACGCCATTAGTCCTTACTACTTGAAACATCATGGAGACTCTATTGTTAGAGTAGATGCCCTGCAAGCCAAATGTTGGTCAGGGATTTTATTGACTCAAGTGTAATAACAATCTTTATTTTAATATAATTAATCTTTTATCTGGCATTTTTTTTATCTGTATACCCATGCAAGTTGCATAGATAAAGACCTTGAATATACTATAGTAAGATATGAAGTTGTACATAAGATGACAATCATGAAACACATATTATTAATTACTGTATATTCTAAATCAAGTTCCTAGTCGATTGGGCCATCCAAAATAAGGATAAGGATCGCTCGAGCTCGAGACTAGAATCTGTGATGATGTGTACCACGTTTCATTGGTATGGACATAGAGATGTTCAATCATACAGATTGGTGCTCATACGATGAGTTCACTGAACTACCCTCCCTCGGACTTCCCAAGTGGTTATCATTCATCGAGTGGATAAGTCCGTGTTTATGGATGTATACCATTAGTCCTTACGACCCGGAACAACACTGAGGCTCTACATGCTAGGACTTTACTTTGACTCGTTTACCGACTCCATGAGGGTCATCAGGTGGTGAGGTTGGGTACAGTTGCGACACATGTAGGAGCCAGTGCATTGTAGTCGGGGATTCACCGCTCACCTATGGGTATGGATATCCTATGTGATAAAATGAGATAATAGTGCATGGAATCTCTGGCCAGAGTGTAAAATGTGTAGTAGAGTAAAGTGTTTACTAAGTTACACATGCGATGCCACTATGTATTCTGAAAGACATCACATCGTTATCGAAATTTACATGAAACCCTCGATGAACCAATGGTTGCAGTTTCGATCGGGATATATGAGATGAAGGGACTGTACTATACGTTAACCATAATCAACTGGTTCTTGCAGGCACTATCAGTGATACCTAGGGAATCATGGGGAGGTGCTACTTAACGCTCTTACCATGATTCGATGGGTTAAATCAGAAATGAGTTCTGACATTTTATGATCAAGGAGTTGATGCATAGAATGAGGCTAATAAGGGTAAGCCTGGACCCACAGCTAGCTGTATCCCTGAACCATTGAGGGTTACACAAGTATTGGTTTCTCTGTTCCCATTGAGATAATAAATTCAAAGAGTTGAATTTATGTTAAACAAATTTGACTGGATCGATAGATAAACTTTATAAATGGTTTATAAAGACTTATAGAAATTTTGAGAGCAAAATTAATTAAAAGGGTTTAATTAATTTTTCCGAGTTGGACTCGGATTTAAGGACTCACACAATATATATAAATGCATATATATAGATATATATATATATATATATATACGATATATATATATATATATGGATATATATAATATATATATACGATATATATATATATATGGATATATATAATATATATATTTATGGTTGTGGGACCTTATGTTTATAATTTTTCAATTGATTGGGGTTGAGGCATTTAAGAAGAGGAGAAATGGTTTCTTCTCTGTAATGCTCTTCTGTTCGAAACTCTCTCCTCTCTGGTTCTGCTCTCTTTGGCCAGTCATATTCTTCCTTTTCTCTTCGTTAAATTTCTTTTTCTTTTAAGTGCAAATTAGAAGATGAACAGGAAATCCGGTCGTGGACCTGATTTGAAGAAAGGAGGAAAAATCCAGTTGATTGTTCGTAGAGATTTACAACAAGAGCTATTTTCGAAATAGTTGGAGCCATCGTCAATCTTTTAAGATTGATAGGTATAAATCTCTTAACTCCCTACGTACATTTATTTAAACCATACGAGTGTCCAAGAAAATTTTGAACGTAAAAATTAAATTTAAACTTCTGTTGTGTTTTGGACACGATAGAGATCTGAGATCCAACAGTGGTATCAGAGTCAGGTTCTCTATATCGTATGGTTTATTTCATGTTGAGTAATTTTAATTTCTAACCGCATAAGAAAATATTACAAAATCGCTTCACCATAAAATTTAATTTTATAGAATTTAAAAAATATATATATATAGATATATGTATGTATATATATATTACGATATATATATATATGTACGTATATAGATATATATTATAAAATATATAGATATATGTATGTATATATATATTACGGTATATATATATGTACGTATATAGATATATATTATAATAATATATATAAGGATATATATTATTATTATCATATATATGTATAGATATATGTATATATTTATTACGATATATATATACATATATAGGTATATATATGCATTATTGTTATTATATATATTATTATATATATAGATATGTGTGTATATATGCATTACGACATGTATATATAAACATATATAGATATATATATATATATATATATATAATATAATATAATATAATATAATATAATATAATAATAGTAATCATGTTTTCCATTAAATGCAAAGCATGATTGCCAAAACAGTGCCCAATTGCTGACTGTCCGAATTTAATTCGGGCAGTGTTCGATCAGTAGTTGTAGGGGTGAGTCTGAAAATGTTTCGGGCAGCCTTACACATATACATATTTTTCGAAAAGAGTTTCGAATCCGATGTGATTTTATAAAATATTTTTTTATGAAATAAATAATAGAATGTGATTTTAATTATTTATAGTAAAATGAGTTTTACAAGAAAATAAATTATTATTGAATTAATTAGAAATTAAATAAAAGAGTTTATTTAATTTGTTAATTCATTTAATAATTGTGACGGTTAGTGATAAAATTACAAGATACATGAAATTGATTAGTTATATAATATGTGATATTATATGCATGAAGGATGATCGAGAGCCATAACCAATGTGCTAGGTGTATGCTAGGATATTTTTTATGTCTTAACTTGTATAATTTTATTGATAAAATTAAAGTGAGCCTGGTTTATGGCTCGTTCCCACCCCTTGATATGTATCCCTTATGTGTCATGGCTATTCAAATATAAATATTTGTAATAGTGGGAGAACAAGATTGGAAGATGGTGGACCCGATGATCAAGATGACGACATGTAAAATATTGGAAGCTTATGTAATAAGTTGCATTTGCATCACTGCATTTACCTAGGATTTGGACCTTGATCCATGCTTGGCTCGCATGGATCAAATATTATTGGCAATCGATCATCCTTATTTAATTGTCATATTATGATATATGTGATATATAGTAATATGCATGTATGTATATTATTCGATAATATAGTTGCATGAATCCGGCAAACATACAAAATCATGGCACACGATTTTAAATAAAATGATAAAACAATTTCAAAATTAAAATCCCTCATTTTGAATATGATTCAAAATTTATATCAAGCCATAAAAGTAAAAATTAAAAGAGTTTAATTTATTCTTGTCTTCCATCAACGGTGGTTGCATGATGAACGCTACCCGCGGTCAGTGTCTGGCTCATATTATTGGGGAGACCTGGACGCCGGAAAGCTGTGACTTCCACTGACATAGGTGATGTGAATTGGGTGGAAATCCCATGACTTCGGCTCATATTATTGAGGGAACTCATGGCGACCGTCCACTACGATTCAACATTGATGGGTCGGCTTGACACTCGAAGATAAACGACGTCATATTATTGGGTCCTTATCAAGAGTGAGACGAAACACGTAGAGGTTGCATGGGGATGCAATTAGGCTCTACCTTTTAGAAATTATGATTGGCTGATATTATTCGGAATCATAGTTGTCTAGATTGGACTCTACGTGCTCACTAAGGAAATACGATTTCCCGTTTTCATCAGAGGGTGGTGAAAATGTAAAAAATAGCGGGAGGAAATTTATAAAATTAAAGTCAATATTTTATATCTTATAATTATTTTAAAATAATTAGTAACGATTATCTTTTTTCAAATTCAGTATGTTTAAGATGTCGACACGCAATCCACTTTTTGCTATTCTCAAACAAAACAAGCTAACCGGACCTAATTATCAAGACTGGCTAAGAAATCTAAAGATTGTTCTAAACTCTGAGAGAATTGCGTATGTGCTTGAAAAGAAGCTACCGAAGGAAGCATCTCCTAACATCAGTGAGACTGAGTTAGCCAAGCTTGAAAAATGGTGGGACCATGATCTCCAAGCTAAGAGCTACATCCTGGCTTCTATGTCGAATGAACTGCAAAGGATGTTCAAGGATGCTGCGAATGCTGCTGACATTCACTTTCATCTGAAAGAGTTATACGGTGTTCAAACTCGATCAGAAAGACACGCAACTGTGAAAGAACTCATGACTACACGCTTGCGAGAAGGGGCTTCAATCCATGAGCATGGTGTTAGGATGATTGGGTTAGTTGAGAAATTAGTGGGACTCGATGTGGTTATGCCTCATGAGCTCTCGAATGATATTCTCTTGTTGTCTTTACCTTCCTCATTCGACGGATTTGTGGTTAATTTTAATATGAACAAGATAGAGGTCACCCTTGAAGAGTTGGTCAATATGCTTGTTAATTATGAGGCCACAATCAAAAAAGAAAAGCCTGTTCTGCTTTTGGGCTCGTCGTCTGGGACAAAAAAGGAGCCCAAAACAAGGGAAAGAAGCGTTCTGCCCCTGCAGTTAAGAACAAGCCTAATAAGAAGCCATACAAAAAACCTGCTCAAGGGCCCAAAAGGCCAAATAAATCAGAACAAGTCTGTTTCCACTGCAACAAGCCTGGACATTGGAGGCGTAATTGCACTAAATATCTTGCCCAGAAGCGTTCTGGCCATGGTATGTTTTATATTGAAATTAATATCTCAATGAATTCTTTTTCTTGGGTATTGGATACCGGATGTGGTTCTCATCTATGCAATGATTTGCAGGTGATGACAAGAAGCAAGAAACTTAGAGAAGGTGAGACCTTTCTAAGACTTGAAAATGGAGCAAGGGTTGTTGCCAAGGCCAAAGGAGATATTATTTTAATATTAAACAATGATTTTAAGTTGCTTTTGAGAGATGTTTTGTATGTTCCTGATTTGGTTAAAAATATTATTTTTATTTCTATGCTTGATAGAGATGGTTATTCTTGTATTTTTGCAAAAGGTGTTTGCAATATATATAAGAATGAATGTTTGATTGGAACTGGTGAATTACAAAATGATCTCTATAACTTAAAATTAAAAGATATTCCATTAAACAATGTCCAAACAATAAAAACAAACAAAAGAAGACAAGATAGTCAAAACCCTGCACATATATGGCACGCTAGACTAGGTCATATTTCTCAAAGAAGGATGCACAAGTTAGTGGGAGAGGGCATGTTCGACATGTCAGATATAAACTCTCTACCTACTTGTGAATCTTGTCTGAAAGGAAAAATTACCAAGACTCCCTTTAATGGGAATGTAGAACGTGCACATGGTCTTTTGGATTTGATCCACACAGACGTATGTGGCCCGCTAAATGTTAGCACTAAATATGGGCAGTCCTACTTCATTACCTTTACTGATGATTTTTCGAGGTATGGGTATGTGTATTTGATGAAATACAAGTCTGAAGCATTTGAAAAGTTCAAAGAATTCAGATGTGAAGCAGAGAAACAATTGGGTAAAAGTATTAAAACAATTCGATCTGATCGAGGTGGAGAATACTTGAGTACTGAATTTTTGGATCTCTCACAGTGGACTCCACCAGGAACACCACAATTGAACGGTGTTTCTGAACGTCGAAATCGAACTTTGATGGACATGGTTCGATATATGATGGGATTCACTGAATTGCCTAGATCGTTTTGGAGATTTGCGCTTGAAACTGCGGCAATGTTGTTGAATAATGTCCATACAAAAGCAGTGGATAAAACACCATATGAGATATGGATGGGAAAGGTTCCCAAATATTCTTATCTGAGAATATGGGGATGTTCTGCTTACGTGAAGCAGACAGTGGGAGACAAATTGGATAGTAGATCCATTTTGTGCTAATTCGTGGGATATCCAAAGAACTCTGTTGGATATTATTTCTATCATCCAAAAGAAACAAATGTGTTTGTTTCTAAAAATGCCACCTTCTTGGAGAAGGAGTTTCTATTAGATAGAAAAGTCAAAATGATAGAACTCGAGGAAATTCGAGATACACCCATGACTGTAGAAGTTGAACCCAATCTCCAACAGCCAGTAGTTGAATCACACATACCTAGAAGGTTTGAAAGAATAATCAGACCACCTGCAAGATATACGCTTCTTCATGAACAAGGCCATGATGAGCCTAGTGATGGATGTGATCCACAAAACTTCAAAGAAGCAATATCTGATGTTGAATCATCTAAGTGGCTTGAAGCTATGCAGTCCGAAATGGACTCCATGTATTCGAACCAAGTATGGACTTTAGTAGATCCACCTGAGGGAATTGTTTCCAGAGGATGCAAATAGATTTACAAGAGAAAACTTGAGGCGGATGGGAAGGTATTGACCTTCAAAGCAAGACTAGTGGCAAAAGGTTATACTCAAAGATAAGGAGTTGACTATGAGGAAACTTTTTCACCAGTCGCTATGTTCAAGTCAATTAGAATATTGCTAGCCATAGCTGCATGGTATGACTATGAAATATGGCAGATGAATGTGAAAACAGCATTCCTCAATGGAGACATTAAAGAAGAAATCTATATGTCTCAACCTGAGGGTTTCACATCAGTGGGAAGTGAGCATAAGGTATGCAAACTTCAGAGATCGATCTACGGTCTCAAGCAGGCATCTAGGAGTTGGAATCTCAGATTTGATAACACTATCAAAGAGTTTGGTTTTGTTAAAAATCCTGAGAAACCATGTGTGTACAAGAAAGTTAGTGGGAATGCAGTGACATTCCTAGTACTTTATGTTGATGATATCCTCCTCATTGGGAATGATATAGGATTATTGCAATCAACTAAAGTATGGTTAGCAAGTAAATTCTCCATGAAAGACATGGGTGAAGCATCCTATGTATTAAGAATACAAATCTATAGAGATAGATCGAAAAGGATGTTGGGGCTCACCCAAGTCACGTATATTGATACCATACTTAAAAGATTCTCTATGGAAGAGTCCAAGAGAGGATACTTACCAATGTGTCATGGTGTTACTCTATCTAAATCAATGTGCCCTAAGACTGATGAAGAGATAGAGATGATGACACGTGTTCCCTATGCATCAGCAATTGGTAGTATCATGTATGGTATGATATCAACGCGTCCTGATATAGCATATGCTCTGAGTGTTGCAAGCAGATATCAGGCTAACCCTGGTCCATTGCATTGGAAAGCCGTGAAAGATATTCTTAAGTACTTAAGAAGGACTAAGAATTTGTTCATGGTTTATGGGGGTGGAGAATTAAAATTGGAAGGCTATACTAATTCTAGCTTCCAATGTGACATGGATGATTCGAAATCGACTTCTAGTTTTTTATTCATGCTTAATGGTGCTGCTGTCTCTTGGAAGAGTTCCAAGCAAGACACAGTTGCGGATTCCACCACTGAGGCCGAATACATAGCAGCATCTGCTGCAGCCAAAGAGGCAGTTTGGATGAGGAATTTTGTCCAAGAGTTGGGCGTTATTCCAAATATAGTTGATCCAGTCCCGGTGTACTGTGACAACACTGGTGCCATTGCTCAGGCAAAGGAACCAAGGTTTCATCAGCGATCCAAACACATACTGAGGAAATTCCACATCATTCGGGAGATTGTGGGAAGAGGAGACATATCAATCGAGAGAGTTGCCTCTACAGATAATGTTGTTGATCCACTAACAAAGCCCTTGCCAGGACCATTGTTTGAGAAGCATCGCGAAACAATGAAATTAAAACTAATGAGTAGTTGGCTTTAGGGCAAGTGGGAGATTGTTATAGTAGATGCCCTGAGAGCCAAATGTTGGTCAGGGATTTTATTGACTCAAGTGTAATAACAATCTTTATTTTAATATAATTAATCTTTTATCTGGCATTTTCTTTATCTGCATACCCATGCAAGTTGCATAGATAAAGACCTTGAATATACTATAGTAAGATATGAGGTTGTACATATGATGACAATCATGAAACACATATTATTAATTACTGTATATTCTAAATCAAGTTCCTAGTCGATTGGGCCATCCAAAATAAGGATAAGGATCGCTCGAGCTCGAGACTAGAATCTGTGATGATGTGTACCACGTTTCATTTGTATGGACATAGAGATGTTCAATCATACAGATTGGTGCTCATACGATGAGTTCACTGAACTACCCTCCCTCGGACTTCCCAAGTGGTTATCATTCATCAAGTGGATAAGTCCGTGGTTATGGTTGTACACCATTAGTCCTTACGACCCGAAACAACACTGAGGCTCTACATGCTAGGACTTTACTTTGACTCGTTTACCGACTCCATGAGGGTCATCAGGTGGCGAGGTTGGGTACAGTTGCGACACATGTAGGAGCCAGTGCATTGTAGTCGGGGATTCACCGCTCACCTATGGGTATGGATATCCTATGTGATAAAATGAGATAATAGTGCATGGAATCTCTGGCCATAGTGTAAAATGTGTAGTAGAGTAAAGTGTTTACCATGTTACACATGCGATGCCACTATGTATTCTCAAAGACATCACATCGTTATCGAAATTCACATGCAACCCTCGATGAACCAATGGTTGCAGTTTCGATCGGGATATATGAGATGAAGGGAATGTACTGTACGTTAACCATAATCGACTGATTCTTGCAGGCACTATCAGTGATACCTAGGGAATCATGGGGCGGTGCTACTTAATGCTCTTACCATGATTCGATGGGTTAAATCAGAAATGAGTTCTGACATTTTATGATCAAGGATTTGATGCATAGAATGAGGCTAATAAGGGTAAGCCTGGACCCACAGCTAGCTGTATCCCTGAACCATTGAGGGTTACACAAGTATTGATTTCTATGTTTTCGTTGAGATAATAAATTCAAAGAGTTGAATTTATGTTAAACAAATTTTACTGGATCGATAGATAAACTTTATAAATGTTTTATAAAGACTTATAGAAATTTTGAGAGCAAAATTAATTAAAAGGGTTTAATTAGTTTTTCCGAGTTGGACTCGAATTTAAGGACTCACACAATATATATAAATGTATATATATAGATATATATATATATATACGATATATATATATATGGATATATATAATATATATATTTATGGTTGTGGGACCTTATGTTTATAATAATATATATATATATATATTATATTATTATAATTTAAAAAAAAAAGAAAAGAAAGGAAATAAATGAGTTGTCTCCCGACAACTCATTTACTCACCCCAATCAATATTTCAATTGATTGGGGTTGAGGCATTTAAGAAGAGGAGAAATGGTTTCTTCTCTGTAATGCTCTTCTGTTCGAAACTCTTTCCTCTCTGGTTCTGCTCTCTTCGGCCAGTCATATTCTTCCTTTTCTCTTCGTTAAATTTCTTCTTATTTTAAGTGCGAATTAAAAGAGGAACAGGAAATCCGGTCGTGGACCTGATTTGAAGAAAGGAGGAAAAATCCAGTTGATTGTTCGTAGGGATTTACAACAGGAGCTATTTTCGAAATAGTTGGAGCCATCGTCAATCTTTTAAGATTGATAGGTATAAATCTCTTAACTCCCTACGTACATTTATTTAAACCATACGAGTGTCCAAGAAAATTTTGAACGTTAAAATTAAATTTAAACTTCCGTTGCGTTTTGGGCACGATAGAGATCTGAGATCCAACATCTATATGCTAGTACTATACTTTGACTCGTTTACCGACTCTATGAGGGTCAACAGGTGTCAGGATTGGGTACAGTTACGACACATATAGGAGTCGATGCTTTGTTGTCAAGGATTCACCACACGCTTGAGTGTGGATATCCTATGCGATCTGAGGAGATATTAGTGTGACAAATCTCTGGCCAGAATACTCGATGTGATTTAGGTTACTTGGTTTCCTAGTAGCACATGCGATGTCACTATTTGATCTTCAAGATGCATTTCATAGTTATCGAATCTCGAACGACTCTCGATGTACCAATGTTTGTTGATTCGATCGGGATATATGGATGAAGGGACCGTACTGTACGCTAACCAAAACCTACTGATTCTTGCAGGCACTATCAGTGATACCTAGGGAATCATGGGGCGATGTTGCTAGGCGCTCTTACCATGATTCAATGGGTAAGTCGGAAATTGTTGTTCCGAGTCACAAGGAGTTGTGAGCCCACGGCTAGCTGTATCCCTAAACCATTGAGGGTCACACAAGTAATAGATTACTAATCCCCGTTGAGATAGTTAAATTTAAAGAGTTAAATTTAGCGAAAGAGAAGTTGGATTTCTTAACTAAAGGGAGTGAAATTTCCTAAAATGACATAGGGATGGGCATTTTTGGAAATCACTGAATTCGGATTCAGAAAAATTATCTTGACTTTAAAAGGTGCAGAAATGGTTTCTATGCACATTGGTAAAATCAGTTTATCAATCGGAGTCATGATGAATTTTATATTAATTTCTATAATAACAGGCTTGGCTTGTTGGGCTTAAGTCATGGATTATGGGCCCTAAGGAGTTAGTGTTCTAATAGACATATAACTTAATCCAGTCTAGAAATTATATATATATATATGTGTAATTTTCGAAAAACATGATTATTCCAACCTTTCAATTTTCAAAAATCACAATATATTTTCTAAGGGGATTTTCGAAATTCCCTTCTCCGTTTTGAGAGAATTCAGTCTGTGATTTTTCTAAAAAGTTACATTCTGAATTGACAGATCAAATCTCTTTAATCTTTTCGATAAACATCTGATTGATTTCTATCAATCAGAGGGTTTCTATTTTCTGTTCGTGGACCTAATTCAGGAGTTGATCGAGCGAGTCATCAGTTCCTGGGATTTATAACAAGAGCAGAAAATTCTGTTGGTGTCCATAATCAAGCCATAGCTTGAAGAGGTAAAATTTTAATTGTTATTATTATGTTACATGTTGATTTTAATCGTTACGATTTGATACCCATGATATGGAATCGTTCCATATAAGAAAATAAAAAATTTAAACTTCCGCTGCACCGGGTATCACATCTTTGATCCGAGAACGCGTGTTTCAACATGAGCGTCTTTAAACCTCTATCCAAGATTGATACGAGTCTTGAGCGCCTGGAGAGGCTTTAAATCTCAAAACCAAGATTGTGCACGAATCTTGATGCCTGGAGCGGCTGTATATCTCAACGAAGAAGTTAGTTTATGAGTTATGCAATTTATTCTTTATGTCTCGAAGTTGATTGATAAGTGCATTTTATGCACTTAATTTATATATGATTTGACTTGGATTTTGTGATGTATCGAGTGAATATTATGCGTATTTATTGTTGTTTTTGTGATTTGCAAGGATTTGAATAAAAGTAGCAAGAAGAAGCGGAAAGCCGAATTACGGGACAGCAAACTTCAGAAAATTACTGGGAATGTTACAGATTTTTAAATCCAATATTCATTGTTCAAATTAAAGTTTAGGATGTTTTAAAGTTTCTGTCAAAATTTCAGCTCGATCCGAAGGCTAGAACTTAAGTTATGATTTTTACAAAAATGCTGCGCAGATGGTGAAATGGAAGAACAAGTAGCGCCCCAGCTCTAGTTTTCCCGCGCTCCAGCGCCCGTAAATTCATGTTCAGAGCACTTCAGCGCCGTCTTTTGAGCGCTCCAACGCTAGACGTCTATCATTGAAAAATAAAATACGAAACATGAGCTCCCCAGCGCCGAATTATTAGCGCTCCAGTGCTGCGCAGTCTCCAAAAATATGGAAAGTCTTTAATCGAGTTTTAAAAGGGATTTTATGACTTATTCTGGAGGATACGAGGGTTTAGAGAGTTTTCAGAGCATAGAGACGGCTATTGAGAGTTTTGAAGTGCACAAGAGCTCGAGAATTTGATACGAAGACAGAAGACGGCGGCATCCGTCTATGGAAAAGCTTAATTTTACTTCGTTCTAGTTTTTTTTGAAACTCTATTTTTCTAGTTTGATGGATTATTTGAAGAACAAGTTTTGTTTGATCTTTGAATTTGTTATGAACTAATTTTTTTGTCTAGAGGTAGACGGATCTTGACTGGAAACCATGATTGAGATATTTTGATTTATATATTTGAATTCTTCGCACAGTTTATTTTTGTTTTCCTGATTTTAATGCTTTCAATTTACTGGCCATAGATTGAATGATAATTTATTTAGAATCTATCATTCGAGAGAGGAGATTTTGAATACGACATAGGAAAATACATATTTGGTGTTTATATTTTTCGAGAGGCATATAACTCCATAGAATTCATTAGAAGAATTCTTGTGCTATTTACCGGATTTAATAATTGAACTTTGATAGAGATATTGAGTTTGTTATTGAATACGAATTTCTACTTGACACTCGAGAGAGGTAGTAGAAAATAATAGGGATTCTTGGCTAATAAACTAGAAGAATTGATAATTGAACAATCATTAGAAATAAATTGTGGTGAACAGTCAAGTGAAGTCGAACCTCTAGCATTCTTCGCTTATTGAATTTTTCTCTCGTGAACTCGTAGTTATTTAGTTTTCTTTCTTGCAAATTTTAGTTTTATAAAAAACAAATCATTTTCGTAGCTCTACATAGGATTAGGATTTTATTAGTTGCAAATATTTGATATAATATCATTTATTCATTCTCTGTGGGATCGACTTGGACTTAATTCCTATATTATAACTTGACATCGTGCCCTTGCGAGCAAAAAAACACGCAACAAGTTTTTGGCGCCGTTGCCGGGGAATGAATTTTATTTGATTTATATTAAATTATGCTAATTGGTCTTAATTTTGATTTAGAGAATTTTATTTTATTTTGTTGGTTCTAATTTTAAATCTTTCCTGTCTATGCAGTTTATGCGAAAAAGACAAAGTTACGACTCACTGCTCTTTGATCCGGAAATTGAGAAAACTGCTAAAGCTTTGAGAAAAGCTAGAAGAGAAGAGTTGCAACAAATGGCTGAAGAAAGGGAAAGAGCTGTCAATAATGCTTCGGTGCCGATCAGAGATCACTTTCGACCAGTGATCAATACTCATTATTCTGCGATAGCTCGGCAGAACATCACGGCAAATAATTTTGAGTTGAAGCCAGCTCTGATTAATATGGTGCAGCAAAATCAGTTCAGGGGTGCAGCTACTGAAGATCCAAATTTGCACCTGCGTACTTTTCTGGAGATTGCTGACACAGTAAAGATTCATTGTGTTACTGAGGACACCATCAAACTACGATTGTTCCCGTTCTCTCTTAGGGACAATGCTCGTAGTTGGTTGCAATCACTACCTCTTGGGAGTATCACTACATGGGAGGATATGGCTTCCAAATTTTTGGCTAAATATTTCCCACCTGCTAAGTCGGCTCAGTTGAAAATAGATATCACTACATTCAAACAGCAAGATTTTGAGCATCTTTATGAAGCTTGGGAGCGGTACAAGGAGTTTCTTAGGAAGTGTCCAAACCATTATTTTCCAGATTGGGAACAGATTGAGTTATTCTACAATGGTTTGAATGGCCCAACGAGGATTTCTGTGGATGCTGCAGCTGGAGGTTCAATATTTTCTAAATTTCCTGAACAGGCTTATGAGATGCTTGATCAAATGACTGTTAATAGTTATCAGTGGCCGAGTGAGAGATCTGTAATAAGGAAGTCTGCTGGAGTTCATGAGGCTGATGCATTCACTGCTTTGACTGCTCAGATGGCTACTATTTCTACACAGTTGGCTGCACTGACCAAAAGCAATCAATTTTCTATTAATACAGCATCGCTGGCGACTGCCGTAAATTCTGCTGATGGATTTGAGAGTGTGGAGCAAGCTCAATATGTGAACAACAGAAATTACAACAATTATCAAGGTAATCCTGTACCCAATCAATATCACCCTAGTCTGCGTAATCATGAAAATTTTTCTTATGCTAACAATAATAATGTGTTGAATCCTCCTCCGGGATACAATACAAATAAGGGTGAGGGTAAGCCTCATTTGGAGGACGTTGTTAATGCTTTTGTGCAGGAATCGAGCAAGAGGATGGCGAGGACTGAGACTCGCCTTGACAGCTTAGAGACGCATGTGGCCAAGATGGGTGTTGTATTGCAATCCATGTAGACTAGCATTGGGCAGTTGGCGAACGCACTTAAAGATAATAACAGAGGCCAATTCCCAAGTAATACTGAGGTGAATCCCAAGGAGTAGTGTAATGCTATCACGTTGAGGAGTGGGAAGCAGGTGGATAATGAAGAGGGCAAATATGAGAGCAAGACGTCTGAAAAAGTTTCAGTTGACGAGAAGAAGGTCGAGGAGAAAGAGTCTGAAACTGAGCAGAAAACGATGTACAAATTCCATACCCCCAAAGGTTCAAGAAGAAGGCAGTGGACGAGCAGTTCTCAAAATTCTTGGAGATTTTCAAGAAGATACATATCAACATCCCTTTTGCTGATGCTTTGGCACAAATGCCGAATTATGCGAAGTTTATTAAAGAGGTGATGTCCAAGAAAAGGAGGCTACAAGATAATGAGGTGGTGAGCTTAACTGAAGAATGTAGTGTTGTGCTCCAAAAGAAGATGCCACAAAAGCTGAAGGATCCAGGGAGTTTTACTATTCCTTGCACTATTGGTTCTTCTTATTTTAATAATGCACTTTGCGATCGAGGAGCTAGCATTAATCTGATGCCTTTGTCTATTTTCAGGAGCTTAGGACTTAGCGAGGTGAAGGCCACAATGATCGCATTGCAGCTAGCTGATAGATCTATCACATATCCGCTTGGAATCATTGAAGATGTTTTGGTAAAAATAGATAAATTTATTTTTTCGGCGGATTTTGTTGTGCTAGATATGGAGGAGGATGCAAATATGCCACTAATATTGGGGAGACCTTTCTTGGCCACTGCTGATGCCAAGATTGAGGTGAAGAATGGTGAGTTGTCGATGGGTGTGGACGGAGAAAGAGTTATTTTTAACATATTTAAGAAATCAAGTAATCCACCCATCGAGGAATTAT
Organism: Henckelia pumila; assembly: GCF_033568475.1. Classification (NCBI taxonomy): domain Eukaryota; kingdom Viridiplantae; phylum Streptophyta; class Magnoliopsida; order Lamiales; family Gesneriaceae; genus Henckelia; species Henckelia pumila. The sequence goes on along the minus strand of NC_133121.1, from coordinate 29,177,292 downwards.
TCATGATTGAGCGAGTTGTGAAGCTGGATGGTCATCCCAAACTTGTTCATGAGGTAGATTCAAAGAAAAATGATCCGAAGGTGCCAAAGAAGAAGAAGAAAACGAAGAAGAAATCAAAGTTTAAAAAGGTTGTTGAATATATTTGGAGGGTGAAAACGAAAGGGAAGACCATCAACAAAACGAAACCGGGCTAGAATTGGAATAAAGTCGGGCTATGGACTATAAACTAAGCGCTTCTTGGGAGGCAACCCAAGCTAGTTTTTTTTTTTTTTGCGTTTATTTATTTTCTTTTAGTTGTTTTTGTTTTTATTTTTATCATGAGGAAACTAGACATTAATAATGATTTTGAATTGTGTAGGTTAAAAAGTATGGAGCTGAAAGAGTTTAGGAGCCACCCCTGATGAAGAGTTTTGAGTGATTAAGATGGTGCTGAGTACTGACGCTTGGTGCCTAAGGTATGTGTCCCTTGTTTTTAATGAATACTGTACATTGAGGACAATGCACAATTTAAGTTTGGGGGGGTGTTTAAAAATTGTGAAAATTTGAAATTTTTTATGAGTTAGTTGGAGTTGAAGGCATGATGTTGTAATTGTGTTGGCCTATGATGAAAATAAATTTTGTGTGCTGAAAAAGTTTATGTTAGCTATATTTAATCTTGAGTTCTCACATTTATGCACGAATGCCATGATTTTCGATACTCCTAGCAATTAGAGAAAAATTATGTGGATTTGTGATGTGGATTAGAGGAATTGATTCTTAACTCTTGTGATTTTTGCTTGAAACTGAGATATTTTTAAGATCACAGAAGTGATTTAGGCGTTTTTTTTTCGAATCTATTGAGTTTTTTTAGCCATTCTATATTCATGAAAAATCCAAAAAAAATTGAGTAGCTAAAAAGTTCAAAGAAAAGTAATGGCGGAGAAAGTAAGGTGAGGGGAGGCCTTGAAAAGGAAAAAAAATGGATTGAAAATCTAGTCCAAATACAAGGCATAAAGATGGAGATGTATGGAGTAGAAGAAAGCCAAGACTAATGTCTGGCAATGCAAATAAAAAAATTTTAGCTACTCATAATCCTGCACAAATTGAAAATATTCAATTCCCTTTGCTTTGCATCATGAGTCCTTGTTTGCATTGATATATATATGGATGCTTATCTCCTGCTGATTATGCTTGAGCCTAATATTAACCGAAAAAGTCCTGTTGATCTGTGTGAGTAAAAATGTTGAACTTGGTTGAGAATATTTTGAAACTTGAGGACGGAGTTAATGATTTTATGAAGCTTAAAAATTGCATGATTTTACCGAAAGTTAGGTGGGTAGATGAGATTGGCAAATCACACACACACACGAGAACTCTTGAGAAAATTAGCCGACATGTGTATTGAATTTTGAAATGTAAAAATTCAGAGGTCGACTATATTGTTCATTACTGTTTTGCTCGGGACTAGCAAAAGTCTAAGTTTGGGGGGATTTGATAAGTGCATTTTATGCACTTAATTAAATATGATTTGACTTGGATTTTTTGATGTATCGAGTGAATATTATGCGTATTTGTTGTTGTTTTTGTGAGTTGCAAGGATTTGAAGAAAAGTAGCAAGAAGAAGCGGAAATCCGAATTACGGGACAGCAAACTTCAGAAAATTACTGGGAATGTTACAGACATTTAAATCCGATCTCACCATTAAAATTGAAGTTTAGGATGTTTTAAAGTTGCTGTCCAAATTTCAGCTCGATCCGACGGCTATAACTTAAGTTATGATTTTTACAAAAATGCTGCGCAGATGGTGAAATGGAAGAACAAGTAGCGCCCCAACTCTAGTTTTCCCGCGCTCCAGCGCCCGTAAATTCATGTCCAGAGTGCCCCAGCTCCGTCTTTTGAGCGCTCCAGCGCTAGACGTCCGTCATTTAAAAATAAAATACGAAACTTGAGCACCCCAGTGCCGAATTAATAGCGCTCCAGCGCTGCGCAGTCTCCAAAAATATGAAAAGTTTTTAATCGAGTTTTAAAAGGGATTTTATGACTTATTCTGGAGGATACGAGGGTTTAGAGGGTTTTCAGAGCATAGAGACGGCTATTGAGAGTTTTGAAGTGCACAAGAGCTCAAGAATTTGATACGAAGACAGAAGACGGCGGCATCCGGCTACGGAAAAGCTTAATTTTACTTCGTTCTAGTTTTTCTTTAAACTCTATTTTTCTAGTTTGATGGATTATTTGAAGAACAAGTTTTGTTTGATCTTTGAATTTGTTATGAACTAATTTCCTAGTCTAGAGGTAGACGGATCTTGACTGGAAACTATGATTGAGATATTTTGATTTATATATTTGAATTCTTCGCACAGTTTATTTTGTTTTTCTGATTTTAATGATTTCAATTTACTGGCCATAGATTGAATGATAATTTATTTAGAATCTATCACTCGAGAGAGGATATTTTGAATACGACATAGGAAAATACATATTTGGTGTTTATATTGTTCGAGAGGCATATAACTCCATAGAAGTCATTAGAAGAATTCTTGTGCTATTTACCGAATTTAATAATTGAACTTTGATAGAAATATTGAGTTTGTTATTGAATACGAATTTCTTCTTGACACTCGAGAGAGGTAGTAGAAAATAATAGGGATTCTTGGCTAATAAACTAGAAGAATTGATAATTGAACAATCATTAGAAATAAATTGTGGTGAACAGTCAAGTGAAGTCGAACCTCTAGCATTCTTCGCTTATTGAATTTTTCTCTCGTGAACTCGTGGTTATTTAGTTTTGTTTCTTGAAAATTTTAGTTTTATAAAAAAAACAAACCATTTTCGTAGCTCTACATAGGATTAGGATTTTATTAGTTGCAAATATTTGATATAATATCATTTATTCATTCTCTGTGAGATCGACTTGGGCTTAATTCCTATATTATAACTTGACATCGTGCGCTTGCGAGCAAAAAAACATGCAACATTGATATATGTGATATTGCATGTTTATGTCTTCTATATTGAGAATCATATTCTCACCGGATGTTTCAGGCTATTGTCTTGTTTAAATGTGTGCATGATGATAGGAAGGGATGGATCGAGTCAAAGACAACCTTGAGACGATGATCCTGAGAGAAGTATGGACTCGGGTTGTAGCTGAAAGAAAGAACTTTAGACTTTGAACAAGTTGTTAGAATCTTGAACATGGTTGTAATTTCTAAGCATATCATGTGTAGTTGATTACTTTTGTTGGATTCTATACCTCTAGTTTGATGTATCAAATTCTTGTAAACATGTTTAGATCTTGTTCTATGTTTATATACATGTGTTGGGGCTTAAGTTGATGGTTTGGTTGGAGTTGAAGGATCAAGTGTTGAGCTGCAAAAACAGGGCTCGAATCTGCCCAGGGCAGCGCCCGAGCTGCAAATAACAGCAGTTCGAGTGCAGCCCCATTTCTCCCAACCCGAAGGTCGGAGTTTTTGGGGCGCCCGAGCGGCAAAATATTGCCGCTCGAGCGCACCCTCCTTTTAAAAAAAATATTGTGTTTTAATTGCTTCTACTCCTTGGTCCTTTAATAATCTTTAATTATTAATTACCCTAAGAATGAGATTAGCAACCCGAGGCCCCACACATTTCTTGCAAAAAGAAATCCAAATTTTTAACAAAGATACTCCATCCGGCTATAGACGAGGGGATTGAAATCAGTATCCTATCAAAGTTATAGCTAAGTTTGCGGGTTAAATGGGGTATGAAAAAATTTTCAATAATTCCATCCGGGCTTGATTTGGGATTGAAATTCTAATCCCTAAATCAGAGCTAAGTTTGCGGACCAAATGAGATTAAAAATTTACTGGATGTAAAATCCCGTGGTGCGTAATTAATATCTATGGATCATTCATTGTTAACTATTTTTCTTGAAATTCCAAAGGAGGTGAAAAGGTGGGCATAACTGAGAGAACGGGTGTTTAAGGGGTAGATTTACCCTGATGTATCAATTATATCTTTTAGCTCAAGTAAACAGAGTCTTTTCGAAGTGCTTGACATTGGAGCCGCTACAAACACACTCACGTTCACATGAAATCTGAAAGACACATCATGATTTAACTCCAAGGCAGTGAAGTTATCGGAGGCTTGAAGTGTATGGGATCATACATATGTTAGTGTGTTGCATTAGTTTGAAAAGTTGTGTCTTCATGTTAGTTTATAACCTATTTTGCTTGAGGGCGATCAAAAGGATAGTTTGGGGAGGTTGACATGAGTGGTTTTTACGTGTTTTATTGCATCATTTTTCAATGGTTTTGCATTAGTTTTACATGATTTCATGTTGTTAAGTCAATTCATATTTATTATTGTATATTTGTTTCATTCGGATCACTCCTCATGATTTTTGGTTGGTTTTAGGCAAAATATGGAGAAAAAGAAGAGTTTGAGCATGAAACAAGTAGGAATCACGAAGCAGTAATGGTCCAAAATTTATTTTTGACACTAGAATGATCCAAATCCAATCTCCACCATCCAGATTGTATTTTAGGATGTTTTAAAGATGTTGTTAAAATTTCAGCTCAATCTGACGGTTCAAACTCAATTATGAATTTTACAAAATTGTTGCGCGCTGCGAAAAAATAGGGCGCCCGAGCGTCCATTGCTTACCGCTCGGGCGCACCTGCAAAGAAATTTCACCCTGGGATAGAATGTTATGGCACTCGGGCGGCCATTTTTTACCGCCCGAGCGCTCTCGTGATTTGAAAAAATTTTATTTTTTTTTTGGTGTTTGACATGAAAAGGACTCTTGGGCACTATAAATAGATAAAAATCTGATGTTTTAAGGGTTTCAAATATCAGAAACGCAAGAGAGGAGGCCGCCATCCAAGGAGAAGAACGAAAAAAGGGAGAAAACTTGAAGAACTCAAGAACCGCAAACACTAGTTTTCTCTTTTATTTTTCTTTTATTTGTTGGGATTTATGGGATCCTACCCCCAAAACTATGTTTTTATTTCTTTTTGAAAATTGAATTTGGTTTTTAAACGTTCTTGATTATATATTATTGTGTTTATTGCAATTTTGAAGATTGATCAACTTCTTATTGATTTTATGTGTTATAATTGATACCGATAGGATATTTTATGACATGATAGGGTAATATAATCCATGGATCTACAACTTGCATAGAGGTATGAGGTTGGATACATGTTGATAGTCATAGTCCACCAGGTTGAAAGCTAGAGGATTCCACTAATCGTTAATGCAATTGCAATTATTAAATAACGCAAGGAGACTTGGTTATTACAATTTGTTAATTAGATTAATAAAGCTCGAGAGAGTATATTGATAGATTAGGGAATTCCGTCAAAAGCATGACTTGAGAAATAAAATTCAATCATTAGAGAAGAAAAGGGGTAGGTGAACCGAGATCCTAACAATCGTTTATTTATTTTCTGAATTTAATTTATTTTTTTGCTTTTATTTCATCATTTTATTTTAGTTTATAAATTTTTTCCCCATCTCTCGTTATAATTAACTAAAGAATCATACCTGAGTGATTTTGTTACAAATCAATCTCTGTGGGACGATACTCTTACTCTGTACACTATATTATTACTTGACCAGTGAACTTGCAAATTTATTCGAGCCTAATTGATATATATATATATATATATATATATATATATATAAGTTTATTTTTCGTGGTAGTATTTGCTCGATCAGTGAACCTATTCAAAATAAAGCACCAAGAGGTAAGTTTTCTCCCCTTTCTGAATATAAACATGTAGCCCCTTTTCCCCTTGCATTGAAAGAGTCTAGGAAGGATGAATGTATTAAGGGGTTGTATGAAACTTTTTGTAGACGTGAGGTAAATATTCCATTGTTAGATGTTATTAAGAAAGTACCTCGCTATGCTAAGTTTTTGAAAGAATTATGTACTGCAAAAAGACAACATAAGTTGAAGGGATGTAAAAAATTTGAACTAGGAGAACATGTTTCTGCTGTGATTCAGAGAAAGACACCTGAAAAATGCAAGGATCCAGGTATGTTTTCGATTTCTTGTAAAATAGGAGATGTTCAGCTTGATACGGTCATGTTAGACTTAGGAGCATCGATTAATGTCATGACATACTTTGTTTATGCTTCCTTAAAACTAAGGCCTTTGAATGAAACTGCAATTGTTATCTAGATGGCTGATAGATCTACTATTTATCCTAGGGTGTGATAGAGGATGTTCTCGTGCAAGTTGGTAATTTGGTTTTCCATGCTGATTTTTATGTGCTTGATATGAAAAACAATGATTTGAAGAGCCCAATTTTGCTAGGAATACCATTTCTTAAAACTTCAAAGTATGTTATAGATGTTAATAATGGTACTCTCACTATGAAATTCGATGAGGAGATTGTCAATTTTAATATTTTTTATAACCTGAATTTTCCTAGTTGTGAAGAGACGGGGATAAGCAAGAAATCAAAGCAGAGAAAGCATAGGCAAAAATTAACTGCAAAACTGTTCAAATGGGTGAGGGTCGACAAGGGAACTAGATATGAACCACCATGAGCAACTGAAGCATGCAGTCGGACCGACGACTGTAAACAGAGGCGCTGCTTGGGAGGCAACCGAAGGGGAGTATTTTTTTTCATTCTTAGTATTTATTTATTTTTGTTTTTCATTTTTTTACTTACATTGGGGAAAATTTAAGATCTTAAGTATGGGGGAGAGGACTTAGCTAGTCATTGAGAGGATGTAGCCGGTTTTAGAAAAAAAAAATTTAGAGCTCATTAGTGATGAATATGACTGTTGAAATTCACTAGCACGTGATGATTTCTAATTGATGACATGCATGCTTTTGAAAATAGATGATTTGCTAACCTTGGAACACTTTGATCTCCAATGGAAATTAAACTTTGATATGGTTGTTGAATATTTTTAACGCATGAGTCATGGTTTGTGAATTGTATATGACATAGTGAAGGTCGTGTGAACTTTGTGATAGTCTTAGGAAGTCGCTAGCCTATCAACCTCCCTTTTGAGCTTATTCGAAAAAAAAAAGAAAAAAATGGAGTTGGTAAGGTGGTGTGAAAATTCCTCGCAAGCGTACGAGTGTCAAGTTTTAATATAGTGAATAATTCAGATATCAATTCTACAGGGAGTAAAATGAAAATAATCAGTGCTTGTAATTAAAATAGTCCAAACTTTATCTAGAAAATCAAACTTTGAGAATTTTGCAGAAAAATAAAATAATCAAGATATTTTTGATAAGCACGCACACAACTATCAGATAATATCAATCAGAGAAAAATGGTCTAGAGGTTTAGATTTCACCTGGTTTCAACAACAATCAATCCTAATTAATTAATCTTCATGAATTCCAATCAATTAATAGCCAAGAACACTTACGTGTATTATTTCCCTCTCCCGAGCAACAAATAATGTTTATCAACTACAATTCAATTCCAATATCCCTATTAGGAATTTATCGCAGTGATCTATCACAAAACAATGTTCTTTTTAAAAGCTCTGTTAAAATTATGCACTCTCCCGAGCTATATAAATAATTAACAGTGTATTTTCTAATGTCCTATTCAAAATCCCCTCTCTCGAGCAATGATTTCAAATAAATATAACAAATCAATTATTGATCAAATAATTAAAAAGACAATCAATTCTAGAAAAAAAACAATTAATCTAGGAGAAACTCAATTCAATAAAATCAAAAATTCATGAAAGTGTCTACACCAGGTTCCATCCGACCTCTAGACTATAAAAAATTAGTTCATAATAAAATTCTGAATAAAACAATAATTCATAAATCCAAACATAAATTCAGAATTAAAATCAAAAGATAAGAAACAAATCCGTCGTCGACGCCGTGTCCGGTCTATCGATCTCCGTCTTCGTTCTTCAAGTTAAAGCTCCAGAAATTCTCCTTCAGAAATCTTCAAAATCAAATATTTCTCTGATATGCGTGCGGTGTGTGGCGGCTTCCTCTTCTGATGGAATTAAATTTCCTTTTATATCGTGTGAAAAAGCCCACTCAAAAGCCCAATAGAATAATTGCCCGAAATAATAAAACTTTCCAAACAGCAACGGGGCGGGCGCGCTAGTAACGGTGCGGGCGCGCTTCAAGTTCGCTTCTCAAATCTTCAAGGCTCCCAGGCATAGCGCGATTGCGCTTCTTAAAGAAATCTTTAGCGCTAACAATAAAGCCCAATGTAGAAAAGCCCAATAACATTTATCCTGTTCATTACTTTTTTCTTTCTTCTCTGATCGTTTCTTTTCCCTTTAATTTTCTTTTCTTTCTTTTATTCTTTTCTTTTCTCCACCATAATTCTTCTTTTCCACAAATTTTCCAAAATTCCCAACACTCACAAAAACAACAAAACAAAGGCATAAATCTGCTCGAAACAAATATTTAACAATTAAAATCATATATAAATTAAGTGTATAAAATACACTTATCAAATACCCCCAAACTTAGACTTTTGCTAATCCCGATCAAAACTATTCAAAACAATAAATTCTAAAAACTCAATCTCTAAAACCAACAAGAATAGTCAAGAAATATTATGGAGCAATGGACTCAGCAATGATTTCAAAGAATTTTCAAATCCAATCATATCACACCCAACTAATACTTGAAAGTTTTCAGTCATAACAAAATAACCGCATAAACTCACAATCTCCGCAACTCACGTTCAAAACACCATTATCCAAGTTCAATTCAAATATTCATAGATCATGAGGACTTTTCAAGATAGCATAGGATCAAAAATAGGAATATTTATCAAAAACACTCACAAATAGGTAAATGCAACGAATAATAGTGTGTGCGTGTTTCGATCACAAATTCATAATCATTAAAAGTATCAATCAACAGTCAATAGGCTAAATTCTCGCAACTCTTCTCCTGTAGTAGCCCGTAACCAAAATCAATAATTAAGGAATTAATCATAATTACTTGAATAGAGTTCGGAAGCTCCGAAGGTAGGTTCGGAAGTTCCGAACAGGATCGGAAGCTCCGATGCAGGATCGGAAGCTCCGATGCAGGATCGGAAGCTCCGATCATATTACGTCAGGCATGACAATTGGCTAGATCGGAAGCTCCGATCAGGATCGAAAGCTCCGATCACCCCTATCCGAAGTCAACAAGTGATATTTTGACACGTGGCAAATCAGGATCTTCGAAAGCTCCGATGGCAGGATCGGACGTTCCGATCGAGGTTCGGACGTTCCGATCGAGGATCAAAAGTTCCGATCGTTGTCTATAAATAGAGGGCCGGGGCTTCATTTCCAATTGCCAATTCCGAGTATTTCCCTCTCCTTTCTAGTCTATTCGAGTTGTTCTAGCCTTCCTAGGCTTGACCCGGCGGTCGACGAGGCGTTCGGAAGTCGTAGCAGAGTTGTGCCCAAGTTCTGGAGGCATCGACATCAAAGGGCTAACGACGGACGAAGGTATAGCTTTTGCTTCCTATAAATATTTAGGAGTATGCAATAGCTTAGTTAAGGCTTTTAGAGCACTTTAATGATAGTAGTATCATTTGGCAGTGTAGAGCAGACTACAGGCGTGGACCTAGAGTTGGTAGAGCTTGCACTGTTTTGAGGTACGGAAGTACTGTTCGAGATATCCTGACTGAGTATGCATGTATTATGTGACTGCATGGTTTATATCTCATTGATTTATGCTGCATTCATTTGCATACTGAGCTATCTCCTTCGAGATGTCTGTTAGTAGGGTTTTTCCCTATCCTGTTAGTGGTTGGACTTCCATCGATTTGGGTCCGGCATATCCACTTGTATTATGGTATGGGAGCCACCTCCTGAAGCGACGGCACAGCGTGCTACATACCAGGGCCCGGTCTGTCTCTGTTATCTGATCCTTGACCTCGAGTTTATAGGGAGTTCACTTTGCATGCATGTATACTCATACTCTCGTACTGAGCGTTTTATGATCACGCCTCGTACTCTGTGTTTCTGGACGCCCTATTCCATGGGGCAGGTTTGCGATTGGACGAGGAGGGTGGATCCAGGAGGGGCTAGTCAGTGGTTGGCAAGCTGGAGCTTCGTCTAGGTTTTATTTCTGTTGTTTTGAGGTTGATACAGCTATTCGATTTGGTTGTATATTATTTGGATTAAATTACAGATTCCTTTACTTGGGATTGTATAACGTTTATGGTTTCTGCAGTTTTATTCTGATATCTGTTTAATTAAGTTAATTGCATGCCTAAGTTCTGATTAGTATGTGATCCGGGTAAGGGTCACTACATTTATGGTATCAGAGCATGCATAGTATTCTTGGGATTTAGACTCTGCATAAGGTAACCGTGAGGTACTTTTGTACATGGCAGATCGTGATGACCAGAGTTCTCATGGCAGTATTGTTGGGCGTTGGGGTGATGCCGACCAGGAGCCCCGTTGAGAACGGCGTCATCGTCATCATGACGACGAACATTTCACTGTGCGTCGATTCTTAGTTATGGGTCCTAAGCCCTTAGTTGGAGGTGAGTCTCCGGAGGATGCGGAGAACTGGTTAGACCGCATGGAGACGACTTTTCAGACTTTCCAATGCACCGAGGAGCAGAAGATGGAGACACTGGGTTATCTTCTAGATGGACGTGCGCGCAGGTGGTGGAGGTTTACTTCTGCACCTTTTGTTGCGGCGAGAGGAGTGGCCACCTGGGCCGAGTTCCGCACAGCTTTTCAGAAGCTGTATTTTCCTCTTGCACTCCGACAGTCGAAGGCAGGCGAGCTAGTGAGTCTGCGACAGAGAGCCATGTCAATCGATGAGTATTAGCAGAAGTTCTTTGATCTGCTATCCTATTGCCCCGAGATTGCTGATAGCTCAGAGATGAAGTATAATCTGTTCCTTCAGGGCCTTAACCCTGAGATCCATGACTGTGTGGCGGTTGGCGACGACATGTCCTACGAGGGTTTGGTGAGCCGTTGTCACCAGGCGGAGGACAGCATTCGGCGGAACAGGTCTTTCCCTCAATCGAGGCCTGCTAGTTCTTTGGGTCTCCGTGCCCAATCTTTCAAGAAGTCTGGATCTACTTCTTCCTCTGGTTCTGGAGGTGTTGTCCATTTTGGTAAGAAGGACAAGTGTGATCACTGTGGGAAGAACCATCCATTCGACAAGTGACGTAGAGCTTCTGGAGCTTGTTTCCATTGTGGAGAGACTGGTCATATTCGGAGGGATTGTCCACTGTCTGGGGGAGGCGGTTCTGGTTCAGGATCTGGTTCTCAGGCCACCGTACAGCAGAGGTCGCAGGGACAGCCTGCTGGGAGTTCTCATTTGAGGCCACAAGCTTCTGGCCAGGTGTTTGCCCTGAGACATGATCGGGCAGTGGAGGAGAATGAGAAAGTCATCGCAGGTACATTTTTGCTTTATGGTATACCTGCTCTTGTACTTATTGACACTGGTGCATCTCATTCCTTCATTTCTGCATGTTTTGTTAAGAGGCACAAGTTACCATGCATTACACTAGACGTAGTGATGTCTGTTTCTACTCCGACGGGCCAATCTACTTTGGCTAAGCGTCTAGTGATGGGTTGTCCTTTAGAGTTCGAAGGGAACATTTTTTTAGCTAATCTCATGGTCCTGACGATGGACTACTTTGATTGCATTCTGGGAATAGATATGTTGACTACCTATCGAGCTTCAGTGGACTGCTATCAGAGATTAGTACGCTTTCATCCGGAGGGGAGTGAGAGCTGGTTTTTCTATGGTGAGGGAGCATGACCTCCGATGCCTTTGGTATCAGCTTTGAGAGCCTGTCGAGCTCTAGAGTCTGGCGGGGAAGGCTACCTTATCTATGCAGTTGATTTTTCCGCTGAGAGCATTGGGATAGAGAGCATTCCTGTTGTGGATGAATTTCCAGATGTATTTCCTGATGAGATTCCGGGTTTTCCTCCTGCTACGGAAATCGAGTTTGGCATAGAGTTGATGCCGGGTACTTCACCTATTTCTCGAGCACCGTATCGTCTGGCTCCGTCAGAGATGCGTGAATTGAAGAATCAGCTACAGAATCTTTTGGACAAGGGGTACATTCGTCCTAGTGTATCTCCTTGGGGAGCTCCTGTTCTTTTTGTACAGAAAAAGGATGGGTCGATGCGGCTGTGCATTGACTATCGGCAGCTGAATCGAGTCACTGTGAAGAACAAGTATCCGTTGCCTCGTATTGATGACTTGTTTGATCAGCTGCAGGGCACGTCAGTTTACTCCAAGATTGACTTGAGATCTGGGTATCATCAGTTGAGAGTCCGTGATCAGGACGTAGCCAAGACTGCATTCCGTACTCGCTATGGGCATTACGAGTTTCTAGTAATGCCATTTGGTTTGACTAATGCGCCGGCTATATTCATGGATCTGATGAACCGTGTTTTCAGGGAGTATTTGGACAGGTTTGTCGTGGTATTCATTGACGACATCTTGGTGTATTCGCGTAATACGGAAGAGCATGTTTCTCACTTGCGGTTGGTACTGCAGACTCTTCGAGATGAGCAGTTGTACGCCAAGCTGAGCAAGTGTGAGTTCTGGATGGATAGAGTGGTCTTTCTTGGCCATATCATATCCAGGGAGGGGATTTCTGTCGATCCAAGCAAGATTGAAGCGGTACTTAATTGGTCGCGTCCGACGACAGTTGCTGAGATCCGTAGTTTTCTGGGTCTAGCAAGGTATTATCGTCGCTTCATTCTGAACTTCTCTCAACTAGCTCGACCGTTGACGCAGCTTACTCTCAAGGGTGTGGACTTCGAGTGGTCCTCCGAGTGTGAGGAGAATTTCTGTGAGCTTCGACGGCCGTTGACTTCTGCGTTGGTGTTGGCATTACCGTCAGGATCTGGAGGGTATGTGGTATACACTGATGCTTCTCTTCAGGGGTTAGGTTGTGTCCTGACTCAGAATGGGCATGTGATCGCATATGCTTCTAGACAGCTAAAGCTTCACGAGGACAACTATTCAGTCCATGATTTGGAATTGGCAGCCATTGTGTTCGCTTTGAAGATCTGGCGTCATTATCTGTATGGCGAGAAATTTGAGATCTTCACCGACCATAAGAGTCTCAAGTATTTGTTCACTCAGGCGGAGTTGAACATGAGGCAGAGACGTTGGATGGACTTGCTTAAGGACTATGATTGCGAGATTAAGTACCATCCGGGAGCTGCTAATCTCACTGTTGATGCTTTGAGTCGCAAGGTGCGACTATCCGCACTTCAGACTTGTTCGATGTCTAGTGCGATCAGTGACTGTTGTACTTCAGGGTATACCTTCAAGCATAAGAAAGGTATGCAGAGTATCCAGATGTTTGCGATATTATCTGAGCCAGCTTTGTATTCGCGGATCCGAGAGGCTCAGATGTCTGATTCGAAGACCCAGCGTTTAGCTCGTTTAGCTAACGAGGGTAGCTCTTCTGGATTTCATTATCAGTCAGATGGCTTTCTGTGTTTGTCTGGTAGGCTTGTGATTCCACAGGATGAAGAGTTGCGAGAGGAGATTTTGTCTCAGGCACATTACACTAAGTTGAGTATTCATCCTGGGAGCAACAAGATGTACAAGGATCTACGTACTCGTTTCTGGTGGAAGGGAATGAAATGCAGTGTTTATCAGTTTGTTTCGAGATGTTTGGTGTGTCAACAGGTCAAGGCAGAGCACCGACGACCTAGAGGATTGCTTCACAGTCTGCCTATTCCTGAATGGAAATGGGAGTTTATCACAATGGACTTTGTGACCCATTTGCCGGTATCCCCGAGGAACTGTGATGCTATCTGGGTTGTGGTGGACCGACTGACCAAGTCAGCGCATTTCATTGCCTATAGCCGAGAGTACTCTGTGGATCGCATGGCACGGATGTACATTCAGGAGATCGTTCGACTTCATGGAGTGCCTGTGAGCATTGTCAGTGATCGGGACCCCAGGTTCACTTCTAGATTCTGGGGGAGTGTTCAGTGTGCGATGGGTACTAATCTCAGTTTGAGTACTGCTTATCATCCGGAGACTGATGGTCAGTTAGAGCGCACTATCCGTACTTTGGAGGATATGCTTAGAGCGTGCGTCATGGATTTTGGTTCAGCCTGGCAAGATCATTTGCCGTTGATCGAGTTTGCGTACAATAACAGCTATCATACTAGTATTGGGATTGCACCTTTTGAGGCGTTGTACGGGTGACGTTGTCGTACTCCACTCTTCTGGGAAGAAGTGGGGGAGAGACAGGCTGAGGGACTGGAGCTTATCCAGCAGGCGGTAAACATTGTCGATCAGATCAAGAAACGGATTAAGACTGCACAGGATCGTCAGGCCAGCTATTCTAATATTAAACGTAGGCCTTTACAGTTCGATGTCGGGGAGAAAGTGTTTCTGAGAGTGTCACCTTTCCGCAAGATTCTCTGATTTGGCCTTAAGGGCAAGTTGTCTCCCAGGTTTATCGGTCCGTTTGAGATCTTGGAGAGCAATGGCGATTTGGCTTATCGACTAGCTTTGCCACCACATCTATCCAGTATTCACAACGTGTTTCACGTATCTCTGTTGCGACGGTATGTGGCGGATGAATCTCATATTCTGCAGCGGTCTGAGGTTCAGGTGGACAAGGATTTGACTTATGTTGAGAAACCTATTCGTATCCTGGATTATAAGGATAAGGTTTTGCGGAACAAAGTCATCCCTCTGGTTTTAGTTCAGTGGCAGCGCCGAGGCACTGAGGAAACTACTTGGGAGCTTGAGGACAGGATGCGTGAAGATCATCCTGAGTTGTTTTGATTTCATTCTTAAGTTGTATTCAGATGCAAACCCTGTAAACATTTGATTTGAATAAAGAATGTTTCTGATTTCTGTATTACATTCAGTACTTAAGATCTGATTTCGAGGACGAAATATCTTAAGTGGGAGAGAATTTAGTAGCCCGTAACCAAAATTAGTAATTAAGGAATTAATCATAATTACTTGAATAGAGTTCGGAAGCTCCGAAGGTAGGTTCGGAAGTTCTGAACAGGATCGGAAGCTCCGATCATATTACGTCAGGCATGACGATTGGCTAGATCAGAAGCTCCGATCAGGATCGGAAGCTCCGATCACCCCTATCCGAAGTCAATAAGTGATATTTTGACACGTGGCAGATCAGGATCTTTGGAAGCTCCGATGGCAGGATCGGACGTTCCGATCGAGGTTCGGACGTTCCGATCGTTGTCTATAAATAGAGGGCCGGGGCTTCATTTCCAATTGCCAATTCCGAGTATTTCCCTCTCCTTTCTAGTCTATTCGAGTTGTTCTAGCCTTCCTAGGCTTGACCCGGCGGTCGGCGAGGCGTTCGGAAGTCGTAGCAGAGTTGTGCCCAAGTTCTGGAGGCATCAACATCAAAGGGCTAACGACGGACGAAGGTATAGCTTTTGCTTCCTATAAATATTTAGGAGTATGCAATAGCTTATTTAAGGCTTCTAGAGCACTTTAATGATAGTAGTATCATTTGGCAGTGTAGAGCATACTATAGGCGTGGACCTAGAGTTGGTAGAGCTTGCACTGTTTTGAGGTACGGAAGTACTGTTCGAGATATCCTGACTGAGTATGCATGTATTATGTGACTGCATGGTTTATATGTCATTTATTTATGCTGCATTCATTTGCATGTTGAGCTATCTCCTTCGAGATGTCTGCTAGTAGGGTTTTTCCCTATCCTGTTAGTGGTTGGACTTCCATCGATTTGGATCCGGCATATCCACTTGTATTATGGTATGGGAGCCACCTCCTGAAGCGACGGTACAGCGTGCTACATACCAGGGCCCGGTCTGTCTCTGTTATCTGATCCTTGACCTCGAGTTTATAGGGAGTTCACTTTGCATGCATGTATACTCATACTCTCGTACTGAGCGTTTTATGCTCACACCTCGTACTCTGTGTTTCTGGACACCCTATTCCATGGGGCAGGTTTGCGATTGGACGAGGAGGGTGAATCCAGGAGGGGCTAGTCAGTGGTTGGCAAGCTGGAGCTTCGTCTAGGTTTTATTTCTGTTGTTTTGAGGTTGATACATCTATTCGATTTGGTTGTATATTATTTGGATTAAATTACAGATTCCTGAAAGAGTGGGTGCCCGGTGAGCCAACTTGTGGCTAAGGGCTTTGATGACTCTTTGTATAAACAATCTTTTGTTTAATATAATTTACACTTTTATTAATGGCAATGACTTTATCTTTCTTCATATTGTTATATTGTGATATACTATTGTTGTTTTGATAAAGACCTTGAATATACTATAGTGTATGTAAGATGTGGTAGAACATGGAGATGTCTATCATGAAACACATCTTATAGTCACTGTATATTCTAAACTGTTCCTAGTCGATTGAGCCGTCCGATAATAAGGATAAGGATCGCTCGAGTTTGAGACTAGCATTTGCGATGCAGAGTACCACGTTTCATTGGTAAGGAAAATAGAGATGTTCGAAGCATGCAAATGGATATTCATACGATGAATGATCGAACTACCCTATCCGGACTTTCCAAGTGGTTATCACTTATCGAGTGGATAAAGTCCACGGTTTTGGTTGTACACCATTAGTCCTTACTACTTGAAACATCATTGAGACTCTATATGCTAGTACTGTGCTTTGACTCGTTTACCGACTCTATTGGGGTCATCAGGTGTCGGGATTGGGTACAGTTACAACACATATAGGAGTCGATGCTTTGTTGTCAAGGATTCACCACATACTTGCGAGTGTGGATATCCTATGCGATCTGAGGAGATATTAGTGTGACGAATCTCTGGCCAGAGTACATGATGTGTTTTAAGAAATGGTTTCTTAGTAACACATGCGATGTCACTATTTGATCTTCAAGATGTATTGCATAGTTATCGAATCTCGAATGACTCTCGATATACCAATGGTTGTTGATTCGATCGGGATATATGGATGAAGGGACCGTACTGTACGCTAACCAAAATCTATTGGTTCTTGTAGGCACTATCATTGATACCTAGGGAATCATGGGGCGATGTTGCTAGGCGCTCTTACCATGATTCGATGGGTAAGTCGGAAATTGTTGTTCCGAGTCACAAGGAGTTGTGAGCCCACGGCTAGCTGTATCCCTGAACGATTGAGGGTCACACAGAGTAATGGATTTTTAATCCCCGTTGAGATAGTTAAATTTAAAGAGTTAAATTTAATGAACAAAGAAGTTGGACTTCTTAATTATGAGTAGAGTTGTAAGATTTCCTAAAATGACATAGGGATGGGCATTTTTGGAAATCACTGAATTCGGATTCAGAAAAATTTATCTTGACTTTAAAAGGTGCAGAAATGGTTTCTGTGCACATTGGTGAAATCGGTTTATCAATCGGAGTCACGATGAATTTTATATTAATTTTTGAACATGTGGGCTTTGCTTTTCGGGCTTGAACTTATGACTAATGGGCCCTAAGCTGTTAGTGGCCTACATTATAAATAAGTTATTGCAGTACAGAAATTACACACAACAGGAATAATTTTCGAAATTAACTAGGGTTTTGAGACCTAGTGGCCGCCGCCCCCCTCTCCCCTCTCTGCTCGAAAAACCCAGCCTGTGAATTTTGAATTTGCAGTCTGGTTTAACGGAAAAAATTCGTTAATTCTCTTCGTAGAAACTTCTGATAGATTTTTTAGTGCAATCTATCAGAGGGATTAATTATCCGTTCGTGGACCTGATTGAAGAACAGTTCTTCCATCAGTTCCAGGGATATACAACAAGAGCAGAGCAATCTGTTGGTGCCCAAAATCTCGATTCGAGATTGGAGGTAAAAATTTATAATTGTTATTTAATTTTTACACACACAATTTAATCGTAAGGTTGATACCTATTATGAAATCGTTCCATACAAAAATTTTAAACTTCCGCTGCACCGGGTATCAATCCTGATTGATCTGATCGCCGCGTTCTCCAACAGTGGTATCAGAGCCAGGTTGATCAGATCAAGCGATTAAATTAATCGATTGTACAAAAATTTTTAAGCCTCGGTTTTTTAAACAAAATAAATATTTTAAAAATAAAAAAAAAATTTTCGGGCAAAAACCCGGGCAGCGATTGGATCTGTGGGGACCCGGGTTGCTAATCTTATCTTAGGGCAATTTATTGTAATTAACAATTAAACAAGTACTTAAAAGAATTAAAGAAACAAGAGCTAAAAAAAAATTTTTGTTTTAAAAGACAGGGTCTCGCTCGATCGGGGAATATGCTATCAAAAATCTGCTGTCAAAGAATGGATAAACAAGTCATAATCTTTTATACATGCTACAAAATTAAATACATGCTATCTTATAACGTCTTACAAGCTTCTAAACATAATAAACATAAACTAGCATGTATTCAAGCCATAATATACAAAGTTCTTGTATCACTTCTAGCATGGTTCAACAACATAAAGTACAAGTCGTGCTACTTAAGCCCGTGTCCTCACTTGCTATGCCTCTATCTCGAGCTATCCTTGTCTTTTTTGACTAGCTCCTGCCCCACCTATTGCCATGCACACATACAAAACAAAGCAATAGCCGGATAACTCCGGTGAGAATAAAATCCCAGTATAAACAACTTTAAACGCGAGATAATAAACGTGAATGCAATGCAAATGGCAAAGGAAGGCTATCAAGTTGATATCAATAAAACTTAGTTCTTTGGGATCCCGAGGAATAAAATAACTATCAAACCACCGATACTCCCATTCGAGGCGGCATCAAGTATTTTAGTCCTCTGACTTTGGTACAACTATAGTGAGTCTTCTGGCTCTGAACATTAATCCATATTCTATGCCATGAGTCAAGCTGACTCTAGAAATAAATTTACAGTCCATGCCACTCACTACAGCTCTCCAAACGTCATCTGCACTCTAGGCGATGGCTGCCCTCTGTGCTATTAAGGCTGGATTTCAAGATGAATGCAACATAAGCTGTATGCATTAAAAGCTATAAAACACATCTTCAACAACTAAGCATATAAGCAAACAAAGCAGTACAAACAAATAATCACATAAGAAATATAAAGAAACAAGTATGTGATTGACATGGGAATACTTGAAATGAAAGCTATTTCAAGCGTTCTATCCCATCTGGATTTGCTGTCATTTATACCTTTCTATGTCACGTCTGAAAGTACTTCAAATCTGCAAGTACATCAATGAAAATTCATATCAAAAGGTTGCTCCACTTCTCAACTCAATCTCAAGTGCAAATGCTAGCAAACCTTGCTTCAAATCCTTCTCGGTTTGACTCGGAGATCTCGAGTTCGGCAACTTCGATAGAAAGCTGATAAATTACATATCGAATAACTAACAAGATCAGATGTCATTCAAACCATGCTTCGTTCAATCAACAATATCAAAGTCTTGACATTTTGCAAATCGACGGCATAACGGCTAAAACCGGCAATCCAAACAATATCCAAATCAATCCAACAATCCAGATAACTTATAATCTCTAACATATCATCTCATTACCATAAAAATCAGTATCAATCAAACATGGTAGTGTTCGAATTATTCTTCCCAAATTCATATAAAATCCGAACGACAGTCTTTTTCCGAACCGTCTGCGAATACACGATCGGTACAGCTGATATACGCATATATGATAAAATCATAATTTTCCATCTTTCACATAAAAATAAAATCTGAGATATGTGAATAAAACATGTACCAAATCGAAGGTCTCGGAGCTGTGATCGCAGATATATATTTATCTGGAATTTCTGACAACCGGAGCGCGAGTTATCGAAGCTTTTTCGGATCAAAAATGGTGTTGAAGATGGTTCAGCCGAGTCTTCTGCCTATTCCCTTTAATTTTGATGGCTTTCACGTGTAATAAGATATAAATCAAGTGGAAATTAAGATATATATGGCTAAATTGCAGTTTAGTCCCTGAACTTTTAGCTATTTGCAATTCAGTCCCCGGAAAAGTGATTTAATTCAATTTCAATCCTTATTCATTTAAGAATATTAGAATTTAATTCTAAACTCTAAATATTCCCAAATTAAATATTCTCGGATTAAAATTAAATAATCCCGGGCCTTACATTTCTCCCCCACTAAGACATGAGTTCGTCCTCGAAATCATAAGCAAGCTGTATAGACAATCTGTATACACATAAGATAATGAAATAGCATAAAACAAAATAAGAACTCACATCAATGAAACAACTCTGGAAATCTCTGTCTCATGTCTGACTCAGTCTCCCAAGTCGCTTCTTCGATGCCATGTCGACTCCACTGAACTTTGACTAGCTGAATTATTTTGTTTCTGAGCTGTTTGTCTTTGCGATCAAGAATCTGAATAGGCTGCTCAAAATAACTAAGAGTCTCGTCAAGTTCAGCTTCATCAGGCTGAAGAATATGGGAAGGATCAGGCTGATACTTCCGCAGCATAGAGACATGGAATACGTCATGAATACCAGACAAAGATGGAGGAAGAGCAAGTCGATAAGCAAGATCGCCTATCTTCTCGATAATCTCATATGGACCGATAAAACGTGGAGATAACTTTCCTCTCTTTCCAAATCTGACCGTACCTCTAAAGGGAGAAATCTTCAAGAAAACTCTGTCTCCCTGATCAAAAGATAGAGGTCGTCGTCTGATATTTGCATACTTTGCTTGTCTATCCTGAGCTGTTTTCATTCTTTTCTGAATAAGCTTTACTTTATCTGTCATTTCTCGGATCATATCAGGCCCAACATCAGGAACATCTGAGATATCATCCCAGTACAACGGTGATCTGCATTTCTTTCCGTACAATGCTTCAAAAGGAGCCATCTCAATGCTCGTCTGATAGCTGTTATTATAAGAGAATTCTGCAAGTGGTAATGAATCTTGCCAACTAGTACCAAAATCTAGTACTACAGCTCTCAACATATCCTCAAGTGTCTGGATAGTCCGCTCTGACTGTCCGTCTGTTTGAGGATGATAAGCTGTACTCAGATGCAATTGAGTACCAAGAGCTTGTTGCAAGCTATGCCAAAAGTGTGATGTAAATCTAGGGTCTCGATCTGAAACAATAGATTTAGGCACACCATGTAATCTTACCACTTTTCTGACTTAGATTTCTGCCATCTGATCATGTCTGTACGTCATTATGTACGGAATAAAACATGCTGATTTCGTCAAACGATCAATAATCACCCAAATGGCATCGCACCCTCTGGATGAACGTGGTAGCTGTGTAACGAAATCCATGGAAATGTGATCCCATTTCCATTCTGGAACTGATAGACTCTGCAATAGACCACCTGGTTTCTTTCTTTCTGCTTTTACCTGTTGGCAATTCAAACATCTGGCTACAAATTCAGTCACATCTGACTTCATTTGTTTCCACCAATACTGCATTTTCAAATCATTATACATTTTTCTGCCACCAGGATGAATACTGAATCGACTACTGTGAGCCTCTTTCAAGATTTGTTGTTTCAAAGCTGAAACATCTGGAACAACAAGTCTGTTATTCACATATAACACATTATCAGCACTGACCTGATATTCAGATTGATGTCCAGATCTGACCATAGCAATCGAATTCTGAATATTCTGATCCTCTTTCTGTGCTTCTTTGATTCATATCAAAAGTTCTGGCTCAGCTCGTATAGCACAAACACAGATAGGGTGCATATCTGTTGCAAATATTAATCCAGAAAGACAACAATCTTCCACCATTTGAGATACACCTATCGTAGACAAGGATAAAGAACATACCTTTCTACTTAAGGCGTCCGCAGCTGCATTAGATTTTTCTGGATAATATTTAATCTTGCAATCGAAATCTTTCAATAAATCAAGCCATCTACGCTGTCTCATATTCAATTCTGATTGCGAAAACAGATATTTCAAACTTTTGTGATCTGAAAAGATTTCAAACTTCTCACCATAAAGATAATGTCGCCATATCTTCAATGCAAAGACAATAGCGGCAAGCTCCAGATCATGGATAGGATATCGAGTCTCGTGTGGCTTTAACTGTCTCGAAGCATAAGCGATAACATGACCTCTCTGCATAAGCACACAACCCAGACCCTTGTGAGAAGCATCACAATATACAACAAAATCACCTGTACCTGATGGAATCGTCAAGACAGGTGCACTTGTAAGCCTTTTCTTTAACTCCAAGAAACTAGTTTCACAGGCTTCAGTCCAGACATACGGCTTATTCTTCTGAGTCAGTTGCGTAATAGGCTTCGCAATGCTGGAAAAATCTCTGATAAAACGTCTATAATAACCTGCCAAGCCCATAAAACTCCGTATTTTTGGTACTGATGTAGGTCTAGGCCAATTCAATACAGCCTCGACCTTGCTTGAATCCACTGAAATCCCATCACCTGAAATAATATGCCCAAGAAACACAACTTTTTGCAACCAAAATTCACATTTCGATAACTTAGCATATAATTTCTCATTTCTCAAAGTTTGTAAAATGAGTCGGAGATGTTCAGCATGCTCATGTACATTCTTGGAATAGATTAAGATATCATCGATAAAAATAATGACAAAGTCATCCAAATATTTCTGAAATACCCGATTCATCAATCCCATAAATACTGCAGGAGCATTGGTTAAACCAAAAGGCATGACGATAAATTCATAATGTCCATACCTTGTTCTAAAAGCAGTTTTAGGAATATCTTCATCTCGTACTCTCAGTTGATGATATCCAGATCGCAAATCAATCTTCGAATAGATAGCTGAACCCTGTAGCTAATCAAACAAATCATCTATTCTAGGCAGTGGATATTTATTCTTGATGGTTACCTTGTTCAATTGACGATAATCAATGCATAAGCGCATGGAATCATCTTTCTTTCGTACAAACAGTACCGGAGCACCCCAAGATGAAACACTCGGTCTAATGTACCCCTTGGCTAACAAATCTTCCAATTGATCCTTCAACTCCTTCAATTCAATAGGTGCCATTCTGTAAGGAGCCTTGGATATTGGTTGCGTACCTGGCATTAGATCAATACTGAAATCTATATCTCGTACTGGAGGTAGACCAGGAATTTCATCAGGAAATACATCAGCAAATTCATGCACAACTGGAATATCTGTTATTGCTGGACTGGATTTCAATACATCGACTGCATAAATCAAAAATCCTTTCGCCCCTCTCTGCAATAAACGGGTCATAGATAACACAGATATCAAAGGAATCTTGGCTCGAGAACTCTTACCGTAGAATTTCCATTC
Organism: Henckelia pumila; assembly: GCF_033568475.1. NCBI lineage: Eukaryota > Viridiplantae > Streptophyta > Magnoliopsida > Lamiales > Gesneriaceae > Henckelia > Henckelia pumila. The sequence continues at coordinate 29,154,162 of NC_133121.1, read as the reverse complement.
AGATGCCATTTCTGGTCTAAATCGAACCACTTTTTGGAAACAATCTACAGTTGCTCTGTACTTGGTTAACATGTCGATACCAACAATACAATCGAAATCTGATAATCCAAGTACTATACAATCTATAGTAATCACATTCCCGTCATATTGCAATGCACAATGTCGAATCATTCGAACAGATATAATACCTTCACCCAACGGTGATGAGATAGAAACAACAGTAGGCAATGGCTCAGAAGATAAAGAATGCATCATAACAAATTTTTCAGAGATGAATGTATGAGATGCACCTGTATCTATCAAAACATAGGCAGGATAACCATAAATAAAGCAGTTACCTGCTATGACATCGTCAGGTGCCGCCTGTGCCTGTTCCTCAGTAAGTGCAAAAACTCGAGCCTGTTGTCTAGGAGGTTGAGTCACAGTCTGGCTTCCTCCTCCTCTGGTCTGTTGCTGAGGTTGCTGAGGCTGAAATGAATGCACTGATTGCCTTTCGGCCTGAGGTATTGGTCGAGAAGAACTTTCACCTATAGCTCTTTGAGGACATACCTTGGCATAGTGACCAGGTTGACGACAAATATTGCAATTACCTGTCACACCCTTGCACTGATCACTTGAATGTTTTCCACCACACTTAAAACAGAATGCTCCTGATTCACCAGTTCTCTGACCTGCCCCAAACTGTCTCTGTCTACTAGAACTTGAAGAACTACTACCTGGCTTCTTAAATTGCTTTCCCTTTGGCCTGAATCTAGAATCCTTTCTGCCACTGCTTCCTCCCTCAAATCTGGGAGATGTTTGCTGAAACTGTGGCGGATTCTGTGGAATGAAAGCTGATACAGGCTGGGGAAATGGCTGTGGAATGAACGGTGTTCCTCTTTGTTGCAAAATACCTGCTTCGGCTCCCTTAGCTTTGTTCAAGGCATCAGCAAAAGTATTTGGTCGTCCACTGTTCACCAAGGTAAACACATCTGGATTAAGGCCATTGATAAACTGATCCGCAATTGCTTCATCAGTAGCTGCTATATGTGGTGCAAAATTCAAAAGACTTGAAAATTTGGCCACATATTTCGATATTCAAATTACCTTGCCTTAGATTGGCAAATTCAGCACCCTTATCCTTCCTGTAGGAGACTGGAAAGAAACGTTGATAGAACTCAGTTTTAAATACAGTCCAGGTGATAATCGTACCTCGTTGTTCCAATGCCCGTTTGGTAGTAATCCACCAACTTTTGGCAACTTCATGAAGTTGATGTATTACCAGTCGGATACGACGATCATCTGTATAGTCAAGTGATTCAAATAGTTGTTCTATATCTTCAAGCCAATTTTCACAATCAACTGAGTTTTCTGTTCCTTTCAGTTTTGGCAGTTTGAATTACTGAAATCGCTTTAACAAAGTCTCCATTGGAGTAGCAGTAGGATCCAACGGGTCAGTAGATGTACTACCCTGTGCATTCTGAGTTTCAACAATTGGCGGCGGTACTTGTACTGGTTCAGCTGGAGGAACCACTAATGGCTGTCTAATGACCGGTGCTTTACGGGGAGGCATATCTGATTGTCAAACAGATTAGTGCATAAACAATATAATATGCAGAAATTTATTCCATCCTTCTCTGATAAGCATTCTCATGCATTCTCATGAGAATTCAGGTTCTGACTAAGGATATTCTGGAATACAATTGCATATATATAGCATGCAGTAGCAATAAAAGCACATAATCATGCAATCACATAATTATTGCTATATATAAAGCATGCTAGCAGATAATGCACATAATCAGATATAACATGTACTCTCATGCAATATTAAACAATCAGACAGACTCAAACTACCCCGCTCATCAACTTCTATCTAAATCCAGAAACTTATGCTCTGATACCACCTATTGTGGGGACCCGGGTTGCTAATCTTATCTTAGGGCAATTTATTGTAATTAACAATTAAACAAGTACTTAAAAGAATTAAAGAAACAAGAGCTAAAAAAAAATTTTGTTTTAAAAGGCAGGGTCTCGCTCGATCGGGGAATATGCTATCAAAAATCTGCTGCCAAAGAATGGATAAACAAGTCATAATCTTTTATACATGCTACAAAATTAAATACATGCTATCTTATAACGTCTTACAAGCTTCTAAACATAATAAACATAAACTAGCATGTATTCAAGCCATAATATACAAAGTTCTTGTATCACTTCTAGCATGGTTCAACAACATAAAGTACAAGTCGTGCTACTTAAGCCCGTGTCCTCACTTGCTATGCCTCTATCTCGAGCTATCCTTGTCTTTTCTGACTAGCTCCTGCCCCACCTATTGCCATGCACACATACAAAACAAAGCAATAGCCGGATAACTCCGGTGAGAATAAAATCCCAGTATAAACAACTTTAAACGCGAGATAATAAACGTGAATGCAATGCAAATGGCAAAGGAAGGCTATCAAGCTGATATCAATAAAACTTAGTTCTTTGGGATCCCGAGGAATAAAATAACTATCAAACCACCGATACTCCCATTCGAGGCGGCATCAAGTATTTTAGTCCTCTGACTTTGGTACAACTATAGTGAGTCTTCTGGCTCTGAACATTAATCCATATTCTATGCCATGAGTCAAGCTGACTCTAGAAATAAATTTACAGTCCATGCCACTCACTACAGCTCTCCAAACGTCATCTGCACTCTAGGCGATGGCTACCCTCTGTGCTATTAAGGCTGGAGTTCAAGATGAATGCAACATAAGCTGTATGCATTAAAAGCTATAAAACACATCTTGAACAACTAAGCATATAAGCAAACAAAGCAGTACAAACAAATAATCACATAAGAAATATAAAGAAACAAGTATGTGATTGACATGGGAATACTTGAAATGAAAGCTATTTCAAGCGTTCTATCCCATCTGGATTTGCTGTCATTTATACCTTTCTATGTCACGTCTGAAAGTACTTCAAATCTGCAAGTACATCAATGAAAATTCATATCAAAAGGTTGCTCCACTTCTCAACTCAATCTCAAGTGCAAATGCTAGCAAACCTTGCTTCAAATCCTTCTCGGTTTGACTCGGAGATCTCGAGTTCGGCAACTTCGATAGAAAGCTGATAAATTACATATCGAATAACTAACAAGATCAGATGCCATTCAAACCATGCTTCGTTCAATCAACAATATCAAAGTCTTGACATTTTGCAAATCGACGGCATAACGGCTAAAACCGGCAATCCAAACAATATCCAAATCAATCCAACAATCCAGATAACTTATAATCTCTAACATATCATCTCATTACCATAAAAATCAGTATCAATCAAACATGGTAGTGTTCGAATTATTCTTCCCAAATTCATATAAAATCCGAACGACAGTCTTTTTCCGAACCGTCTGCGAATACACGATCGGTACAGCTGATATACGCATATATGATAAAATCATAATTTTCCATCTTTCACATAAAAATAAAATCTGAGATATGTGAATAAAACATGTACCAAATCGAAGGTCTCGGAGCTGTGATCGCAGATATATATTTATCTGGAATTTCTGACAACCGGAGCGCGAGTTATCGAAGCTTTTTCGGATCAAAAATGGTGTTGAAGATGGTTCAGCCGAGTCTTCTGCCTATTCCCTTTAATTTTGATGGCTTTCACGTGTAATAAGATATAAATCAAGTGGAAATTAAGATATATATGGCTAAATTGCAGTTTAGTCCCTGAACTTTTAGCTATTTGCAATTCAGTCCCCGGAAAAGTGATTTAATTCAATTTCAATCCTTATTCATTTAAGAATATTAGAATTTAATTCTAAACTCTAAATATTCCCAAATTAAATATTCTCGGATTAAAATTAAATAATCCCGGGCCTTACAGGATCGCTGCCCAGGGGGGGGGGGGCAGCGATGGTCGCTGCCCCGGGCAGCGCACGTCGCTGCCCTAGGGGCAGCCGGGTAGGGCGCGGGCAGCCCGGGAATGTCCCAGGCGGCCCGCGGGAAAAATTAATTTTTTAATTTTTAAATTAAATTTTAATATGTTAAAATTCTATTTTTGGTCCGATCGAAAATTGTTTTTTATTGGTCCACGAGGCATCGGATCGAATTGTTCGAGTCCGAAAATTTTAAAATTGATTTTTGGATAAATTTGAATTTTTTGAAAATTTAAATATTTTATCCGTTAAATTGAATTTTGAAATTAATTATTTTTGGTACAATTGATGATAAGATATGATCTTATGGATATATTGAGTAAAATATGATTTTATGTATAAAATTGGATTTTATAGATAAAATATGATTTTATTTGATAAAAAGATAAAATATGATTTTGTATATAAAATAAGATTTTATGTATGAAATATGATTTTATCCTTTTAAATTTAAATTGTCATTGCATGTTATCCAATAAATTAATTTTGAATTAAATGTTATTGGATAAGGATGATCGATTGCCATGACCAATTTTGTAGGTGTATGTTAGGAATTTACATTTGTTTTTATTGTTGTTGGATTTATTAATGGGCCTGGTTTATGGCCCAATATGAATTGTCATATGTAATAAAAGTGGGCTTGATTTATGGCCCGTTCCCACCCCTTAAAAATGTATCCCCTACTTGTCATTGTTATTTATTGTAAATACATTAGATTTAGTGGGAGATGAAGATTTGAAGACGGAGGTGGGCCCAGCAGACAATAAAGACAGAAGAAATGTAAATTGGAAGCTCAATGTAATAGGATTGCATTGCATACTGCATATTACCTAGGATTGGACTAAGACTCGTGATTGGCAACCATGGGTCGATTAGAAATGGAATCGATCATCCTATATAATATGTGATATTATAGTTGTATGCATGTTTTAGACAAAATTGTGTGAATCCGACAAGCATACAAAATTTTAAAAAACGATGAGACAAATTTTCAAAATAAAATCTCTCATTTTAAATATGATTTAAAATTGATATCAAGATAAATAAAGGAAATTTAAATTTGTTTAAATGTTCCTACCTTCCATCAACGATCAATGTATGAGATGCTACCCGCGGATACGGTCCGGCTCATATTATTGGGGGGGCCCGTTCGTCGGAAAGCTGTACATTGGATCGACATATGTTGTAAGTTGGGTGGAACTCCCATGGGATCGGCTCATATTATTGGGGGATCCACATGGTGACCGTCCATCATAACTTAATATTGATGGGTCATCTTGACATGTCACAATAATCGGCATCATATTATTGGGCCCTTATTGGACATGAGGTAAAAACGTGGAGGTTGCTTTGGAAGCAATTGGGCTCTACCTTTTGAAAATTATGGTTGGCTGATATTATTCGGGACCATAAGTTTGTCAATTGGACTCCATGTTCTCACTAAGGAAAAAAGTTTCCCGTTTTCACTAGAGGGTAGTGAAATCATTAAAATAGTGGGAGTGAGATTCATAAAATAAATTTCGCCTATTTTATGTCTTAGTAAATTACTTAAACAATCACTGATATTTGTCTGTTTCTTTTCAGTATTTCATAAGATGAATTCGCGTAATCCACTTTTCTCGATCCTCGAACAAAATAAGTTGACTGGCGCAAACTATACGGAATGGTTCCGTAAGTTGAAGATTGTCTTGACTTCGGAGAAGATGCTCTACGTGTTAGAAAAATCTCCTCCGAAGGAAGCACCAGCTGACATAAGTCCGGAAGAGTTAGCCAAACTTGATACATGGTAGGACCATGATATCAAGGCCAAATGCTATATGCAAGCCTCGATGTCTGATGAACTCCAGAGGCGATTTGAGGACACCGTGAATGCTGCTGACATTCACGTACAACTCAAGGAACTTTTTGGGGATCAATCGAGGGCTGAAAGGTTCGCTACTGTAAAGGAGCTAATGACGTGTCGCATGCGTGAAGGGACTTCGGTCCGTGATCATGGGGTACGAGTGATTTGGCTCATACAGAAGTTGGTAACCCTTGATTTGGTGTTGGAGCATGAACTCAACGTGGACTTACTACTTCTGTCTCTTCCTTCTTCGTTTGACGAATTTGTGGTGAATTTCAATATGAACAAGATAGAGGCCTCCCTTGAAGAGATGGTCAATATGCTTGTGACATATGAATCCACATTAAAGAAGGATAAACCGGCTTTCTTGGTGGGCTCCTCTTCTTCTGCTAAGAAGGGGCCAAGTACAAAGGGTAAGAAACGTTCTGCCCCACCCAAGAAAATCGAACCCGAGAAGAAGTACAAGACAAAGGCTTCAAACATGGAAAAATCCAAGGATGTTTGTCATTACTGCAAGAAGCCCGGTCATTGGAAGCGTAACTGCAAGGAATATCTAGAGCAGTTGCGAACTGCGAAGGGTATGTTCTATATTGAAATAAATGTTTCACTTAATACTACTTCTTGGGTATTGGATACCGGATGTGGATCTCACATTTGCAATGATTTGCAGGTGATGACAAGAAGTCGCAGGCTTAGAATGGGTGAGACCCAGCTGAGGCTCGGAAATGGTTCCAGAGTTGAAGCTAAAGCTGTGGGAGATATTTATTTAATTTTGCAGAACGGTTTTAAGTTACTTTTGAGAGATGTTTTATTTGTTCCGGATTTGATTAAAAACATTATTTCTGTTTCTATGCTTGATAGAGATGGTTATTCTTGAAATTTTGTGAATGGGATTTGCAATATTTACAAGAATGAATGTTTGATTGGACATGGACAACTTGAAAACGATCTATATAACTTAAAACTAAAAGACGTTCCAATAAATTATGTTGATAAACCGGCAACAACAAACAAAAGTAAAATCGATAGCCAAAACCCGGCAAACCTTTGGCACGCTAGGCTAGGTCATATTTCCTCAAGGAGGATGAACAAGCTAGTGGGAGAGGGCATGTTTGATATGTCTGATATTAACTCTCTACCTACTTGTGAATCCTGCCTAAAAGGAAAAATGACTAAATCTCCTTTTAAGGGGAAACCTGAGCGTAGTCAAAATCTATTGGATTTGATCCATACAGATGTTTGTGGTCCATTTAGAGTTGGTACTCAATATGGCCACACCTACTTCATTACCTTTACTGATGATTATTCGAGGTATGGGTATTTATATTTAATGAAATATAAGTCTGAAGCGTTTGAAAAGTTCAAAGAATTCAAGGCTGAATTAGAAAACAAGCTAGGTAAAAGTATTAAAGCACTTCGATCGGATCGAGGTGGAGAATAATTAAGTACCGAGTTTTTGAACTATCTAAAAGAGAATGGGATTCTCTCTCAGTGGACTCCTCCTATGACACCACAGCTGAATGGTGTATCGGAGCGTCGTAATCGAACTTTGTTGGACATGGTTCGATCCATGATGAGCTTCACTGAGCTTCCACCTTCGTTTTGGGGCTATGCGCTTGAAACGGCGGTATTGTTTTTGAACAACGTCCACACTAAAGCAGTGGACAAAACACCATACGAGTTATGGAATGGCAAAGCTCCTAAGTATTCGTACTTGAGGATTTGGGGATGTCCTGCTTACGTGAAGCGGACAGTGGGAGATAAGTTGGATAGTCGATCCAGCTTATGTTATTTTGTAGGGTATCCGAAGAATTCAATCGGATATTATTTCTATTATCCTGCTGAAACAAAGGTGTTTGTTTCAAGGAATGCCACCTTCTTGGAGAAGGAGTTCTTATTGGATAAGAAAGGAGAGATGATGGAACTCGAAGAAATTCGAGAAGAACCCGAAATACAAAATAACGATCCTACACCTCAGGAACCATTGATAGACACGCCTGTACCTAGAAGATCCGAGAGGACTTCTAGACCTCCTATTCGATATGGTCTTCTTCTTGAAGGGGATCAAGATGAACCCGATGTTGGATGTGATCCAAAAAACTTCAAGGAAGCAATTTCTGATGCGGATTCAAATTTATGGCTTGAAGCTATGCAGTCGGAAATAGATTCGATGCATACAAACCAAGTTTGGTCTTTAGTAGATCCTTCCGATGGAATTGTTCCAATAGGGTGTAAATGGATCTACAAGAGAAAGCTTGGGCCTGATGGTAAGGTATTGACCTACAAGGCGCGATTGGTGGCGAAAGGTTATACTCAAAGACAAGGAGTTGACTATGATGAAACCTTTTCACCAGTTGCAATGTTCAAGTCCATAAGAATCCTTATTGCCATAGCTGCTTGGTATGACTATGAGATATGGCAAATGGATGTGAAGACTGCTTTTTTTAATGGAGACATTAAGGAAGAAATCTATATGAAGCAGCCTGAGGGGTACACATCCATGGGAAGCGAGCATAAGGTATGCAAGCTTCAGAGATCAATTTATGGTCTAAAACAAGCATCAAGAAGTTGGAACCAGAAATTTGATGAAACAATAAAGGATTTTGGTTTCATCAAGAACCCGGAGGAACCATGCGTGTACAAGAAAGTAGTTAAGGATGCTGTGACATTCTTAGTACTTTATGTTGATGACATCCTACTCATTGGGAATGACGTAGGGATGTTGCAGTCAACAAAGATATGGTTATCAGGTAGATTCTCGATGAAGGATTTGGGTGAGGCATCCTATATTCTAGGGATACAGATCTATAGAGATAGATCTAAGAGAATGATAGGACTCACTCAATCAACCTACATCGACACCATATTGAAACGGTTTTCAATGGATGGGTCCAAGAGAGGACATCTACCCATGTGTCATGGAGTTTCTCTATCCAATTCTATGTGTCCCAAGACGGATGAAGAGATAGAGAAAATGACACATGTACCATATGCGTCAGCCATAGGTAGTATCATGTATGGGATGATATCTACCAGACCGGATGTAGCATTTGCTCTGAGTGTCACGAGCAGATATCAAGCTAATCCCGGTCAAATGCATTGGAAAGCCGTGAAGGACATTCTTAAGTACTTACGAAGGACTAAGAATATGTTCATGGTATATGGAGGAAGAGAACTAAAATTGGAAGGCTATACCGACTCTAGCTTCCAAAGTGACGTGGATGACTCGAAGTCAACCTCTGGATTTGTGTTCATGCTCAATGGCGGTGCTGTCTCTTGGAAGAGTTCCAAGCAGGACACCACAGCGGATTCCACCACTGAAGCAGAATACATTGCAGCATCAGCTGCTGCTAAAGAGGCCGTTTGGATGAGGAATTTCGTCCAAGAGTTGGGCGTCATTCCTGAAGTTGTTGGTCTAGTCCCGGTGTACTGTGACAACACGGGTGCCGTTGCTCAGGCAAAGGAACCAAGGTCTCATCAAAGATCCAAACACGTACTGAGGAAATACGACATCATCCGGGAGATTGTGGAAAGAGGAGACATCACTGTCGAAAGAGTGGCCTCTGCAGACAATATCGCTGATCCACTTACTAAGCCCTTGCCAGGACCATTATTTGACAAACATCGCGAAGCAATGGGTCTACGTAGTATGACTAGTTGTCTATAGGGCAAATGGGAGATTGAAAGAGTGGGTGCCCGGTGAGCCAACTTGTGGCTAAGGGCTTTGATGACTCTTTGTATAAACAATCTTTTGTTTAATATAATTTACACTTTTATTAATGGCAATGACTTTATCTTTCTTCATATTGTTATATTGTGATATACTATTGTTGTTTTGATAAAGACCTTGAATATACTATAGTGTATGTAAGATGTGGTAGAACATGGAGATGTCTATCATGAAACACATCTTATAGTCACTGTATATTCTAAACTGTTCCTAGTCGATTGAGCCGTCCGATAATAAGGATAAGGATCGCTCGAGTTTGAGACTAGCATTTGCGATGCAGAGTACCACGTTTCATTGGTAAGGAAAATAGAGATGTTCGAAGCATGCAAATGGATATTCATACGATGAATGATCGAACTACCCTATCCGGACTTTCCAAGTGGTTATCACTTATCGAGTGGATAAAGTCCGCGGTTTTGGTTGTACACCATTAGTCCTTACTACTTGAAACATCATTGAGACTCTATATGCTAGTACTGTGCTTTGACTCGTTTACCGACTCTATTGGGGTCATCAGGTGTCGGGATTGGGTACAGTTACAACACATATAGGATTCGATGCTTTGTTGTCAAGGATTCACCACATACTTGCGAGTGTGGATATCCTATGCGATCTGAGGAGATATTAGTGTGACGAATCTCTGGCCAGAGTACATGATGTGTTTTAAGAAATGGTTTCTTAGTAACACATGCGATGTCACTATTTGATCTTCAAGATGTATTGCATAGTTATCGAATCTCGAACGACTCTCGATATACCAATGGTTGTTGATTCGATCGGGATATATGGATGAAGGGACCGTACTGTACGCTAACCAAAATCTATTGGTTCTTGTAGGCACTATCAGTGATAGCTAGGGAATCATGGGGCGATGTTGCTAGGCGCTCTTACCATGATTCGATGGGTAAGTCGGAAATTGTTGTTCCGAGTCACAAGGAGTTGTGAGCCCACGGCTAGCTGTATCCCTGAACCATTGAGGGTCACACAGAGTAATGGATTTTTAATCCCCGTTGAGATAGTTAAAATTAAAGAGTTAAATTTAATGAACAAAGAAGTTGGACTTCTTAATTATGAGTAGAGGAGTAAGATTTCCTAAAATGACATAGGGATGGGCATTTTTGGAAATCACTGAATTCGGATTCAGAAAAATTTATCTTGACTTTAAAAGGTGCAGAAATGGTTTCTGTGCACATTGGTGAAATCGGTTTATCAATCGGAGTCACAATGAATTTTATATTAATTTCTGAACATGCGGGCTTTGCTTGTCGGGCTTGAACTTATGACTAATGGGCCCTAAGCTGTTAGTGGCCTACATTATAAATAAGTTATTGCAGTACAGAAATTACACACAACAGACATAATTTTTGAAATTAACTAGGGTTTTGAGACCTAGTGGCCGCCGCCCCCCTCTCCCCTCTCTGCTCGAAAAACCCAGCCTGTGAATTTTGAATTTGCAGTCTGGTTTAACGGATCAAATTCGTTAATTCTCTTCATAGAAACTTCTGATAGATTTTCTAGTGCAATATATCAGAGGGATTAATTATCCGTTCGTGGACCTGATTGAAGAACAGTTCGTCCATCAGTTCCAGGGATATACAACAAGAGCAGAGCAATCTGTTGGTGTCCAAAATCTCGATTCGAGATTGGAGGTAAAAATTTATAATTGTTATTTAATTTTTACACACACAATTTAATCGTAAGGTTGATACCTATTATGGAATCGTTCCATACAAAAATTTTAAACTTCCGCTGCACCGGGTATCAATCCTGATTGATCTGATCGCTGCGTTCTCCAACAATTCCTTTACTTGGGATTGTATAACGTTTATGGTTTCCGCAGTTTTATTCTGATATCTATTTAATTAAGTTAATTGCATGCCTAAGTTCTGATTAGTAGGTTATCCGGGTAAGGGTCACTACATCTCCACTAGTATATTGGGCAACTGAGACTCGGTCAATAGGACTTAATCAGCTTGTAGTGTAAGGCCTGGCTCATGGCTACAAATAAAGGATAAGAATTCAAATAAGGAGTAATTTATTGCTTAAACTCAATTCTAATTTCGACTCTTTTTCTTTCACAAATTCACACTTTATTTCTCAATTCACTTCATTGATTTTTTTTTTCAAATTCTTCACAAATTCTTTCACAATTTTTTCAACCCTTTTTTCTACTACCTCTTTTCATATTTTCAATTCATCCACCACACCATTTTATTTTTTACAAATAACACCAGGAGCATATAACATTTTATCATTCAAATTACTCCCTCAAAGGTGGGAAATAGTGTTTAGGCTATTCAGGTAGTCAATGTAGGACCTTGAAATAATGACGAATGGGGGTTTAATCACATGTTTACACGCATGCCATTCGATTTTCAATAAATCTCAAACAAGGTACTAGGGATACATGCATAAATAGGTAGCTTGAAAGGCTCAAACGAAGTCAGAAAAATCGCCTAAATCATTCCTAATCTCAATTTTGCCCGTATTTTACCTCGAAGAGTGTTCGAACTAGTTCTAGACAAGTATCAATCCACAATTAATTCATACAAATTCCAATCAGTGCAGAAAAGATAATCATCAGCAGTAAACGATGATTTTCACAACAAAATTCAGATTATTCCGTACCTCAAAGTACTAATGTACGTGTAGGCTCAAATGAGCTACTAAGGATAAATTAGTTCAATGAAAATCAGGCCCAAAATCTCAAAGAATGCCTCAATCATCTCTATGTCTGTATGTCTCAAAAAATCAAATTCAAGCATTAATCACAGAGTATATAAGAAATTGTTCATTCACTTGGTTCCATTTTCTCAAAAATATTTTTCAGATAGGTAGACAATCATGGATTTCAGTTATAGCACAAAAATTTTCATCATTGGCCATGCATCCATTTCTTTCTCGACTTCTTTTAAACTCAACTCAACTCAACTCAACAAAAAAAAATTTATTTTTTTTATGAAGCACAATTAAACTCAACTAAACAACTATCAACCAACACTGATTCAAACAAAATGATTCATCCCCCAAACTTAATATAATCATTGTCCCTAATGATTAAAAACAATAAAAGAAACAAGGGACACGTACCTTCGACTGTGAGCATCAGTACCCAATGTTATTAAAATTTCCAGTAAAAAAAAAAATAACTCGCAACTGCAACCGCAACCATTGGAGAGGAGGTAAGCACAACATGAACGTCCAAATTAACCTGAAAAGAATACATGCACACGAATAAAACACAAACCTAAAGTCCGAAGCAAGCAAAATACAACTCGTAATGTATAGGGGAAAAGAGGGAGTTCGCATAGATGCTGGGCTGTAAGAACTTGATGCTGAATAGTTGGAGAAAGCTGCTAGAAGTGCATGCTGCGCATGTTGGAGCCATTAAGGTCGATGGTGGTGGATCCTTAAGAAATCTATGGCGCATGGAAAAACACACTTTGTGCGCCTGTTAATGAGTGAAGCAAGAGCGATTTGGATGACACGATTCATGCAAAGATGGAGTGCTATTGGTGAACTTGTGGAACAAAATCTTGTGCTGTTGAAGATATAGATTCACATTTTCTCAAGGAACTCACGCAGGAAGTTGATGCTGTAAAGAAGTGCTGCGCGATTGCTCTCCGCGAGGCGCTGATGGGAGCTGGTTCGCGCAGATGGTTGCGCGGTTTGGGAGGGTGGAGCGCGATAGCGCTTTATAGTAGCGCAGATGGTGGGGTTTTAGCGCGATAGCACTTAGGGAGGGGCTGTTGGAGAGGGGCGATAGCGCAGGTGCTGGCGCGGATGAGAGCTTGTAGCATGATTGCGCTTGTAATAGCGCGGTTCGTGGAGGTTAGCGCATATGTTAGCTCAGCTTGGAAGCGCGATAGCGCATGCCAGGCGCTGTTCAGTAGTGCGATTGCGCAAGGTATAGCGCGGTTCGTGCATCAGTGCAACGAAGGGGAGGCGCGGGCGCTCGAGAGAAAGGGCGCGGGCGCGCCTTGAATTCGCAAATCAACGCCAATTTTGTCCAAGAGCTGCGCGGGCGCTCAATTTAATGGGGCGGACGCGCCTCTAGCTCGATTTTGAGGTTTCTCAAGCCTGCAAATTTTTGAAAATTAATAAAAATTAAGCTAAAAAATTTAAAATAAAAAAAAACTTAAAACAATTAAATAACAAAAATTAAATAAACTGAAAAAAAAAACAAATAAAGTATAATAAAATAAAATGCTTGGGTTGCCTCCCAAGTAGCGCTTGGTTTAAAGTCGTCAGCCCGACTTTCACCGGTGTTAGATCTTCCCTTTCTCTTTTACTCGCCAAATAAATTCCACGAACCGCCTTTTAAATTTTGCTTTCTTGTTTTTCGTGGCTTTCTTTGTTGGTAAATTTGGCGCTTCCAACTTCTCCACTGGATCAATTAAACACATTTCTTCAATGGGTGGAGTGGGTGATTTCATGAATAAGTTGAAGACCACTCGTTCGTACTCCACACTCATCGATAATTCACCATTCTTGACATTTATTTTGGCATCAGCAGTAGCCAAAAACGGGCGTACAAAAATCAGCGGAGCACCATGATCCGCTTCTATATCCAATATCACAAAATCCGCTGATAAATTTATCCACCTTGACTAGAACATCTTCAATAGTTCTTAGGAGATATGTAATGCTCCGATCCGCCAACTGCAATGAAATCATAGTGGATTTCATCTCGCCCAACTCCAAGGCCCTGTAAATAGATAATGGAATTAAGTTAATACTGGCCCCTAAATCACAAAGTGCATTATTAAAATGAGAACCACCAATAGAACAAGGAATAGTAAAACTCCTTGGATCCTTAAGCTTTTGGGGCATCTTCTTTTGAAGCACCGCACTGCACTCTTCATTCAAATTCACCACCTCGTTCTCTAGCAGTCTCCTTTTCTTGGACATCATCTCCTTGATGAATTTTGCATAATTTTGCATTTGCTCCAAAGCATCAACAAAGGGGATGTTGATGTGAATTTTCTTGAAAATCTCCAAAAATTTGGAGAACTGCTCATCCAATGCTTTCTTCTTGAACCTCTGCGGGTATGGAAGTGGAGGCTTGTACATTGGTTTTGGTTCAGGTTTAGACTCCTTCTCTTCGACTTTTTCCTCAGATTTCTCCTCTTCAACAGCAGGTTCTTGGACTCCAACTTCTTTTCCACTTTTCAACTCTATGGCATTGCACTGTTCCTTAGGATTCACCTCAGTATTGCTAGGGAACTGGCCGCGGTTGTTGTCTTTCAGTGCGTTTGCCAACTGCCCAATGCTAGTCTCCATGGATTGCAATACCGCGCCCATGTTGGCCATGTGCGTCTCCAAGCTGTCAAGGCGAGACTCAGTTCTGGCCATCCTCTTACCTGATTCCTGCACAAAAGTACTAACCACATCCTCCAAAGATGGCTTACCCTCACTATTATTTGTCATGAACCCCGAAGGATTCAACACATTATTATTGTAAGAATAAGAAAAAATTTCATGATTTCGCAAGCTAGGATGGTAAGTATTAGGGACAGGGTTACCTCTGTAAGCTCCATAACCTCGATAGCCATTAGAAGTGATATAATTAACTTCCTCTAGGGCGTGTGATCCTTCAACTCCAGTTGAATCTGCAACATTAATCTTATTCAAAGAAGCTACCTGTGTAGTTAGTGCAGATAATTGAGCGGTGATGGATGTGAGAGGATCCACTGCATACACTCCAGCCGGCTTCTTGACTCCCATACGCTCAGATGGCCATTGAAAACTAATAACCGTCATCTGTTCCAGCATATCGTAGGCCTGCATGGGGTCCTTTGCAAAAATATTTCCTCCAGAAACAGAATCCACGTTCATCCTTGTAGGCGCATTCAGTCCGTTGTAAAATCACTCGATCTGTTCCCAATATGCAAAATTGTGGTTAGGACAACGTCTAAGTAATTCTTTGTAACTTTCCCATGCCTCATATAGCTGTTCAGTGTCCAATTGCCAGAATGTGCTGATCTCTATCTTCAGTTGGGTGGATTTGGCAGGTGGAAAATATTTCGCAAGAAATCTTTCTGCCATTCTCTCCCAAGTAGTGATGCTTCCTAGCGGCAGTGATTGCAACCAACTTCTGGCTTGATCCCTGAGAGAAAAAGGAAACAAGCGTAAGCGAATAATATCCTCAGACACACCATTAATTTTTACCGTATCAGTAATTTCTAAGAAGGTGCGTAGGTGTAGGTGTAGGTGAGGATCAGCAGTGGCGCTCCCATTAAATTGGTTCTGTTGAACCATGTTGATCAAAGCAGGTTTCAGCTCAAAATTGTTGGCGTTGATAGTTCCTCGAGCGATTCCAGAATAGTGAGCCTGGATCGTCGGCCTGAAGTGATCTCTAATTGGCACCAGGGGAGCTTGATTTACTTCTTCAGCCATTCTTTCAATTTCTTCTCTTCTAGCTCTTCTTAAAGCACGTGCAGTGCACTCGATCTCCGGATCAAACAGTAGAGAATTAGCACTTTGAGATCGCCGCATAGACTGCAATTAAAAATAAGAAGAAATTAATTAGTAACTTAAAATAAAATAAAATAAAAACTCTAAATTAAAATCTAGACTAATTGGTAACAAGACTAAAAAATAATCAAAATTTACTCCCCGGCAACGGCGCCAAAAACTTGGTGTGAAAATTCCTCGCAAGCGTACGAGTGTCAAGTTTTAATATAGTGAATAATTCAGATATCGATCCCACAGGGAGTAAAATAAAAATAATCAGTGCTTGTAATTAAAATAGTCCAAACTTTATCTAGAAAATCAAACTTTGAGAGTTTTGCAGAAAAATAAAATAATCAAGATATTTTTTATAAGCATGCACACAACTTTCAGATAATATCAATCAGAGAAATATGGTCTAGAGTTTTAGATTTCATCTAGTTTCAACAACAATCAATCCTAATTAATTAATCTTCATGAATTCCAATCAATTAATAGCCAAGAACACTTACGTATATTATTTCCCTCTCCCGAGCAACAAATAATGTTTATTAACTACAATTCAATTCCAATATCCCTATTAAGAATTTATCGCAGTGATCTATCACAAAACAATGTTCTTTTTAAAAGCTCTGTTAAAATTATACACTCTCCCGAGCTATATAAATAATTAACAGTGTATTTTCTAATGTCCTATTCAAAATCCCCTTTCCCGAGCAATGATTTCAAATAAATATAACAAATCAATTATTGATCAAATAATTGAAAAGACAATCAATTCTAGAAAAAAAAACAATTAATCTAGAAGAAACTCAATTCAATAAAATCAAAAATTTATGAAAGTGTCTACACCAGGTTCCATCCGACCTCTAGACTATAAAAAATTAGTTCATAATAAAATTCTGAATAAAACAATAATTCATAAATCCAAACATAAATTCAGAATTAAAATAAAAAGATAAGAAACAAATCCGTCATCGACGCCGTGTTCGGTCTATCGATCTCCATCTTCGTTCTTCAAGTTAAAGCTCCAGAAATTCTCCTTCAGAAATCTTCAAAATCAAATATTTCTCTGATATGCGTGTGGTGTGTGGTGGCTCCCTCTTCTGATGGAATTAAATTTCCTTTTATATAGTGTGAAAAAGCCCACTCAAAATCCCAATAGAATAATTGCCCGAAATAATAAAACTTTCCAAACAGCAACGGGGCGGGCGCGCTAGTAACGGCGCGGGCGCGCTTCAAGTTCTCTTCTCAAATCTTCAAGGCTCCCAGGCATAGCGCGATTGCGCTTCTTCAAAAAATCTTTAGCGCTAAGAGTAGCGCTAACAATAAAGCCCAATGTAGAAAAGCCCAATAACATTTATCCTGTTCATTCCTTTCTTCTTTCTTCTCTGATCGTTTCTTTTCCCTTTAATTTTCTTTTCTTTCTTTTATTCTTTTCTTTTCTCCACCATAATTCTTCTTTTCCACAAATTTTCCAAAATTCCCTACACTCACAAAAACAACAAAACAAAGGCATAAATTTGCTCGAAACAAATATTTAACAATTAAAATCATATATAAATTAAGTGTATAAAATACACTTATCATAAGGTGAGGGGAGACATTGGAATGGGGATTGAAATTCTAGTCCTACAAATTCCAAGAGAGAAATATGGAGGAGAATGTACGGAGTTGAGGATAACTGGGTGCAATTACACGGACAGGTGAAAAGACTATAAAACTTCTCAATGGTTTAATTGATTTGTTGGTGTGCAACTTGAGCTATTGTGGGGATTTATATTGAATGGATCTGTGGAGTGTGCATGACACTTGTTAATGACCGTACACACACACGCGTTAGGGGCTATATCTCTAGTTGAAATGTCTGAATATTGAACTTGTTCCGTTGTTAGCATTTTAACGCCTTTCTTGATCATGCATTGAGTTAATTCCTGAGGCATAAATGTGTAAATCATGGTTATTTTTATTATGGATTATGAGCTCGAACTTATTTTTGGTTTTGTGGTGCTCGAGGACGAGCAAAGGCTTAAGTATGGGGAAGTTTTGATGTGGTGATAATTTCCTATATTTATTTGAGTTAATTAGTGTGATTAGGAGAATTTGCATTGATTAAATTAATGATATAATTCCTAATTATTGTTTTTGGTTTGATTTAGGAGAAGAAGGAGAATGAGCAAAATATGGATGAATTTACAACAAAGATGAAAAAGCATCTGCGCATGTTAAAGGAAAGAAAAAGATGGGCTGCTGCGGAGCGCTGTAGATAGATTTGATGCGCAATTGCGCATGTGGACCATGCTTGCAGCTCCATTGAAGAGCGCTATCGCGCATGGGAAGCTTGGAGCATGGTGATTAGCGCATGTTGAAGCGCTATCGCGCAAGGGAGCCACGCTTGATGCGACATTGAGGAGCGTTATCGCGTAAGTAAGAAGCCCAACTTCATTAGGATGGTTTGTGTACAGATGCGAGGCAGAGTTTCTATCGCTCGATCGGTAGTTTTTGACCGATCGAGCGGGACAATTGAAGATTTCGAGACAGAGAATTTCTCGCTCGATCTGTTGAACTTCACCGATCGATCTGGCCGCGTAGTTCGGGAAAATAATTTTTAAATTAGGAAACTTGTCTTTTTAGGAATCTAGGCTATATTTAATACGTTTTATTCCGATTTTAGGGGATTTGATTATCAGACTTTGAAGGGTTTGTGAACATCAAGCACTCTTTGGCGGCTAGGTTTTCTTCTATTATTCTTAGTTTTCTTATTTTTCTTTAGAATTTTCTCACGATTTTCATGAATCGTTGTGGCTAGACTTTAGAACTTGGTTGAGGAAGACAAGCCCTTGAATTTATTTATTTGTGAGATTCAAGTTTTTAGTGTTTAATTATTATTGAGTATCAAAAGTTGTTTTGGATTATTTCATGCTTGTATGTGAGATTTTCTGATTGATCACCCTAGGATTTCGCTATACATGTTGGAAAACTGGCGAGTTCCCAGACCAATTACGATTGATACCCGGTGCAGCGGAAGTTTAAAAATTTTTCATGGAACGTTTCCATGGTATGGGTATCAACCGTTCATCAATTGAATTACGTGTGTGTGTAAAATTTAAATAACAATTAAATAAATTTTACCTCAAATCTCGCAACGAGATTAATGGACACCAACAGAACAATTCTGCTCTTGTTGTCTCTCCCTGGAACCGATGAACGCCTTCAATCAGGTCCACGAACAGAGGTTTAATCCCTCTGATAGATTGCACTAGAAAATCTATCAGAAGTTTTCTGCGAAGAGAATACACGAATCTGATTCGCTATTCCTTACTGCGATTCAAAATCACAGACCGGAATTTCTCGGGCAGAGGGGGAGGGTTCGGCCGATTTGTTGAGAGAGAGGCTAGGGTTCGATTTTTGCTCTGTCTCAAAAATTATGACCTGTTGTGTGTAATTTCTGTACTGAAATAACTTATTTATAATGCAGGCCACTAACACCTTAGGGCCCATTAGTCATAAGCTGGGGCCCGACAAGCAAAGCCCGCTCGTTCAGAAATTAATATAAAATTCATCGTGACTCCGATTGATGAAACGATTTCACCAATGTGCACAGAAACCATTTCTGCACGTTTTAAAGTCAAAATAAATTTTCCTGAATCCGAATTCAGTGGTTTCCAAAAATGTCCATCCCTATGTCATTTTAGGAAATCCTACTCCCTTACTCTTATTTAAGAAGTCCAACTCCTTAGTTCATTAAATTTAACTCTTTAAATTTAACTATCTCAACGGGGATTAAAACTCCATTACACTGTGTGACCCTCAATGGTTCAGGGATACAGCTAGCCGTGGGCTCACAACTCCTTGTGACTCGGAACAACACTTTCCGACTTGCCCAACGAATCATGGTAAAGCGCCTAGCAACATCGCCCCATGATTCCCTAGGTATCACTGATAGTGCCTACAAGAACCAGTAGATTTTGGTTAACGTACAGTACGGTCCCTTCATCCATATATCCCGATCGAATCAACAACCATTGGTATATCGAGAGTCGCTCAAGATTCGATAACTATGCAATACATCTTGAAGATCAAATTAGTGACATCGCATGTGCTACTAAGAAACCATTTCTTAAATCACATCAAGTACTCTGGCCAGAGATTTGTCACACTAATATCTCCTCAGATCGCATAGGATATCCACACTCGCAAGTATGTGGTGAATCCTTGACAACAATGCATTGACTCCTATATGTGTCGTAACTGTACCCAATCTTGACACCTGATGACCCCCTCAGAGTCGGTAAACGAGTCAAAGCACAGTACTAGCATATAGAGTCTCCATGATGTTTCAAGTCGTAAGGACTAATGGTGTACAACCAAAACCGCGGACTTTATCCACTCGATAAGTGATAACCACTTGGAAAGTCCGGATAGGGTAGTTCGACTATTCATCCTATGAATATCCATTTGCATGCTTCGAACATCTCCATGTTCCCTACCAATGAAACGTGGTACTCCGCATCGCAAATGCTAGTCTCAAACTCGAGCGATCCTTATCCTTATTATCGGACGGCTCAATCGACTAGGAACGGTTTTAGAATATACAGTGACTATAAGATGTATTTCATGATAGACATCTCCATGTTCTACCACATCTTACATACACTATAGTATATTCAAGGTCTTTATCAAAACAACAATAGTATATCACAATATAACAATATGAAGTAATATAAAGTCATTGCCATAAAAGTGTAAATAATATTAAACAAAAGATTGTTTATACAAAGAGTCAACAAAGCCCATAGCCACACAGTTGGCTCACTGGGCACCCACTCTTACAATCTCCCACTTGCCCTATAGCCAACTAGTCATACTACGTAGACCCATTGCTTCGCGATGTTTGTCAAACAATGGTCCTGGCAAAGGCTTAGTAAGTGGATCAGCGATATTGTCTGCAGAGGCCACTCGTTCGACACTGATGTCTCCTCTTTCCACAATCTCCCGGATTATGTGGTATTTCCTCAGTACGTGTTTGGATCTTTGATGAGACCTTGGTTCCTTTGCTTGAGCAACGGCACCCGTGTTGTCGCAGTACACCGGGACTGGACCAACAAATTCAGGAATGACGCCCAACTCTTGGACGAAATTCCTTATCCAAACGGCCTCTTTAGCAGCAGCTGATGCTGCAATGTATTCAGCCTCAGTGGTGGAATCCGCTGTGGTGTCCTGCTTGGAACTCTTCCAAGAGACAGCACCACCATTGAGCATGAACACAAATCCAGAGGTTGACTTCGAGTCATCCACATCACTTTGGAAGCTAGAGTCGGTATAGCCTTCCAGTTTGAGTTCTCGTCCTCCATAAACCATGAACATATTCTTAGTCCTTCGCAAGTACTTAAGAATGTCCTTCACGGCTTTCCAATGCATCTGACCAGGATTAGACTGATATCTGCTCGTGACACTCAGAGCAAATGCTACATCCGGTCTGGTAGATATCATCCCATACATGATACTACCTATAGCTGACGCATATGGTACATGTGTCATATTCTCTATCTCTGCATCAGTCTTGGGACACATAGACTTGGATAGAGAAACTCCATGACACATGGGTAGATGTCCTCTCTTGGACCCATCCATTGAAAACCGTTTCAATATGGTATCGATGTAGGTTGATTGAGTGAGTCCTATCATTCTCTTAGATCTATCCCTATAGATCTGTATCCCAAGAATGTAGGATGCCTCACCCAAATCCTTCATCGAAAATCTACCTGATAACCATATCTTTGTTGACTGCAACATCCCTACATCATTCCCAATGAGTAGGATGTCATCAACATAAAGTACTAAGAATGTCACCGCATCCTTAACTACTTTCTTGTACACGCAAGGTTCCTCCGGGTTCTTGATGAAACCAAAATCTTTAATTGTTTCATCAAATTTATGGTTCCAACTTCTTGATGCTTGTTTTAGACCATAAATTGATCTCTGAAGCTTGCATACCTTATGCTCGCTTCCCATGGATGTGAACCCCTCAGGCTGCTTCATATAGATTTCTTCCTTAATGTCTCCATTAAGAAAAGCAGTCTTCACATCCATCTGCCATATCTCATAGTCATACCATGCAGCTATGGCAATTAGGATTCTTATGGACTTGAACATTGCGACTGGTGAAAAGGTTTCATCATAGTCAATTCCTTGCCTTTGAGTATAACCTTTCGCCACCAATCGCGCCTTGTAAGTCAATATCTTACCATCAGGCCCAAGCTTTCTTTTGTAGATCCATTTACACCCTATTGGAACAATTCCATCGGGAGGATCCACTAAAGACCAGACTTGGTTAGTATGCATCGAATCCAATTCTGACTGCATAGCTTCAAGCCATAAATTCGAATCCGCATCAGAAATTGCTTCCTTGAAGCTTCTTGGATCACATCCAATGTCGGGTTCATCTTGACCCTCTTCAAGAAGAAGACCATATCGAACTGGAGGTCTAGAAGTCCTCTCGGATCTTCTAGGTGCAGGCGTGTCCAGCAATGGTTCCTGAGGTGTGGGATCGTTATTTTGTATTTCGGGTTCTTCTCGAACTTCTTCGAGTTCCATCATCTCGCCTTTCTTATCCAATAAGAACTCCTTCTCCAAGAAGGTGGCATTCCGTGAAACAAACACCTTTGTTTCAGCAGGATAATAGAAATAATATCCGATTGAATTCTTCGGATACCCCACAAAATAACACAAGCTGGATCGACTATCCAACTTATCTCCCACTGTCCGCTTCACGTAAGCAGGACATCCCCAAATCCTCAAGTATGAATACTTAGGAGCTTTGCCATTCCATAACTCGTATGGTGTTTTGTCCACTGCTTTAGTGTGGACGTTATTCAACAACAATACCGCCGTTTCAAGCGCATAGCCCCAAAACGAAAGTGGAAGCTCAGTGAAGCTCATCATGGATCGAACCATGTCCAACAAAGTTCGATTACGACGCTCCGATACACCATTAAGCTGTGGTGTCATAGGAGGAGTCCACTGAGAGAGAATCCCATTCTCTTTTAGATAGTCCAAAAACTCGGTACTCAAGTATTCTCCACCTCGATCCGATCGAAGTGCTTTAATACTTTTACCTAGCTTGTTTTCTACTTCAGCCTTGAATTCTTTGAACTTTTCAAATGCTTCAGACTTATATTTCATTAAATATAAATACCCATACCTAGAATAATCATCAGTAAAGGTAATGAAGTAGGTGTGGCCATGTTGAGTCCCTACTCTAAATGGACCACAAACATCTGTATGGATCAAATCCAACAGATTTTGACTCCGTTCAGGCTTCCCCTTAAAAGGAGATTTAGTCATTTTCCCTTTTAGGCAGGATTCACAAGTAGGTAGAGAGTTAATATCAGACATATCAAACATGCCCTCTCCCACTAGCTTGTTCATCCTCCTTGAGGAAATATGACCTAGTCTAGCGTGCCAAAGGT
The DNA here is from genome assembly GCF_033568475.1 of Henckelia pumila. NCBI lineage: Eukaryota > Viridiplantae > Streptophyta > Magnoliopsida > Lamiales > Gesneriaceae > Henckelia > Henckelia pumila. The sequence goes on along the minus strand of NC_133121.1, from coordinate 29,130,748 downwards.
TTGCCGGGTTTTGACTATCGATTTTCCTTTTGTTTGTTGTCGCCGGTTTGTCAATACAATTTACTGGAACGTCTTTTAGTTTTAAATTGTATAGATCGTTTTCAAGTTGTCCATTTCCAATTAAACATTCATTCTTGTAAATATTGCAAATCTCATTCACAAAATTACAAGAATAACCATCTCTATCAAGCATAGAAATAGAAATAATGTTTTTAATTAAATCTGGCACAAATAAAACATCTCTCAACAATAATTTAAAACCATTCTGCAAAATCAAACAAACATCTCCAATGGCCGTAGCTTCAACTCTGGAACCATTCCCGAGCCTCAGCTGGGTCTCACCCATTCTAAGCCTGCGACTTCTTGTCATCACCTGCAAATCATTGCAAATGTGAGATCCACATCCGGTATCCAATACCCAAGAAGTTGTATTAAGTGACATGTTTATTTCGATATAGAACATACCCTTTGCAGTTCCCAACTGCTCAAGATACTCCTTGCAGTTGCGCTTCCAATGACCCGGCTTCTTGCAGTAATGGCAAACATCCTTGGATTTTCCATCGTTTGAAGCCTTTGTCTTTTGCTTCTTCTCGGGTTCCACTTTCTTGGGTGGGGCAGAACGTTTCTTGCCCTTCATACTTGGCCCCTTCTTAGCAGAAGATGAGGAGCCCACCAAGAAAGCTGGCTTATCCTTCTTAAGTGTGGATTCATATGTAACGAGCATATTGACCATCTCTTCAAGGGTGGCCTCTATCTTGTTCATATTAAAATTTATCACGAATCCATCAAATGAAGAAGGAAGAGATAGAAGCAGCAAGTCCACATTGAGTTCATGCTCCAACACCAAATCAAGGGTCGCTAACTTCTGTATGAGCCAAATCACTCGTACCCCATGATCACGGACCGAAGTCCCTTCACGCATGCGGCACGTCATCAACTCCTTAACAGTAGAGAACCTTTCAGCCCTCGACTGAGCCCCAAAAAGTTCCTTGAGTTGCGTGTGAATGTCAGCAGCATTCACCGTGTCCTCAAATCGCCTCTGGAGTTCATCAGACATCGAGGCTTGCATATAGCATTTGGTCTTGATGTCATGGTCACACCATGCATCAAGTTTGGCCAATTCCTCCGGACTTATGTCAGCTGGTGCTTCCTTCGGAGGTGCTTTCTCTAACACGTAGAGCATTTTCTCCGAAGTTAAGACAATCTTCAACTTCCGGAACCATTCCGTATAGTTGGCGCCAGTCAGCTTGTTTTGTTCGAGGATCAAGAATAAAGGATTTCGCGAATTCATTGTATGAAATACTGAAAAGGAAAAACAGACATATATCAATGATTGTTTAACAATTTACTAAGACATAAAATAGGCGAATTTAATTTTATGAATCTCACTCCCACTATTTTAACGATTTCACCACCCTCTAGTGAAAACGGGAAACTTTTTCCTTAGTGAGAACATGGAGTCCAATTGACAAACTTATGGTCCCGAATAATATCAGCCAACCATAATTCTCAAAAGGTAGAGCCCAATTGCTTCCAAAGCAACCCCCATGTATTTACCTCATGTCCAATAAGGGCCCAATAATATGACGCCGTTTAAAGTGACATGTCAAGATGACCCATCAATATTAAGTTGTGATGGACGGTCGCCATGTGGATCCCCCAATAATATGAGCCGATCCCATGGGAGTTCCACCCAACTTACAACATTTGTCGATCCAATGTACAGCTTTCCGACGGACGGGCCCCCCAATAATATGAGCCGGACCGTATCCGCGGGTAGCATCACATACATTGATCGTTGATGGAAGGTAGGAACATTTAAACAATATTTAAATTTCCTTTATTTATCTTGATATAAATTTTAAATCATATTTAAAATGAGGGATTTTATTTATAAAAATATTTGTCTCATCATATTTAATTTATTGCATGCATTGCCGGATTCACGCAATTTATGTCTAAACATGCATACAATCATAATATCACATATTATATAGGATGATCGATTCCATTTCTAATTGACCCGTGGTTGCCAATCACGGGTCTTAGTCCAATCCTAGGTAATATGCAGTATGCAAATGCAATCCTATTACATATGCTTCCAATTTACATTTCTTCAGTCTTCATTGTCTGCTGGGCCCACCATCTTCAAATCTTGATCTCCCACTAAATCTAATGTATTTACAATAAATAACAATGACAAGTAGGGGATACATTTTTAGGGGGTGGGAACGGGCTATAAACCAAGCCCACTTTTATTACATATGACATTCATATCGGGCCATAAACCAGGCCCATTAATAAAACCAACAACAATAAAGACAAAATGTAAATTCCTAACATACACCAACAAAATTGGTCATGGCAATCGATCATCCTTATCCAATAACATTTAATTCAAAATTAATTTATTGGATAACATGCTGTGGCAATTCAAATTTAAACAAGATAAAATCATATTTTATATATAAAATCACATTTCACATATAAAATCATATTTTATCTCCATATCAAATAAAATCATATTTTATCTATAAAATCCAATTTTACAAATAAAATCATATTTTATCTAATATATCATAAGATCATATCTTATCATCAATTGTACCAAAATAATTGATTTCAAAATTCAATTTACGGATAAAATATTAAAATTTTCCAAAAATTCAAATTTATCCAAAATCAATTTTAAAATTTACGGACTCGAACAATTCGATCCGAAATCTCGTGAACCAATCAAAAACAATTTTTGACCGGACCAAAAATAAAATTTTAACATATTAAAATTAATTTTTAATAAAATATTAATTTTTCCCGCGGGCCACCCGGGACACTCCCGGGTTGGCCCGCACCCGGGGCGCGGGCCGGGGCAGCCCGGCTGCCCCCTTAGGGCAGCAACGCTTGCTGCCCTGGCGGCGCCTGGCGCCGCCGCTGGGCGGCGCCGAGCGCTGCCCTGCGCAGCGCCCAGCGCTGCGCTGGGCAGCGCACAGCGCTGCCCTGGGCGGCGCCGTGCGCCGCCCCTGGGGGCAGCGACCATCGCTGCCCCCTCCGGGCTGCGATCCAATCGCTGCCCGGGTTTCGCCCCCGGAAAAAAAAAAAAATTTTTTATTAAAAATATTTATTTTGTTTCATAAACCGAGACTCAAAAATTTTGTACAATTGATTAATTCAATCGATTGATCTGAGCAACCTGGCTTTGATACCACTGTTGGAAAACTGGCGAGTTCCCAGACCAATTACGATTGATACCCGGTGCAGCGGAAGTTTAAAAATTTTTCATGGAACGTTTCCATGGTATGGGTATCAACCGTTCATCAATTGAATTACGTGTGTGTGTAAAATTTAAATAACAATTAAATAAATTTTACCTCAAATCTCGCAACGAGATTAATGGACACCAACAGAACAATTCTGCTCTTGTTGTCTCTCCCTGGAACCGATGAACGCCTTCAATCAGGTCCACGAACAGAGGTTTAATCCCTCTGATAGATTGCACTAGAAAATCTATCAGAAGTTTTCTGCGAAGAGAATACACGAATCTGATTCGCTATTCCTTACTGCGATTCAAAATCACAGACCGGAATTTCTCGGGCAGAGGGGGAGGGTTCGGCCGATTTGTTGAGAGAGAGGCTAGGGTTCGATTTTTGCTCTGTCTCAAAAATTATGACCTGTTGTGTGTAATTTCTGTACTGAAATAACTTATTTATAATGCAGGCCACTAACACCTTAGGGCCCATTAGTCATAAGCTGGGGCCCGACAAGCAAAGCCCGCTCGTTCAGAAATTAATATAAAATTCATCGTGACTCCGATTGATGAAACGATTTCACCAATGTGCACAGAAACCATTTCTGCACGTTTTAAAGTCAAAATAAATTTTCCTGAATCCGAATTCAGTGGTTTCCAAAAATGTCCATCCCTATGTCATTTTAGGAAATCCTACTCCCTTACTCTTATTTAAGAAGTCCAACTCCTTAGTTCATTAAATTTAACTCTTTAAATTTAACTATCTCAACGGGGATTAAAACTCCATTACACTGTGTGACCCTCAATGGTTCAGGGATACAGCTAGCCGTGGGCTCACAACTCCTTGTGACTCGGAACAACACTTTCCGACTTGCCCAACGAATCATGGTAAAGCGCCTAGCAACATCGCCCATGATTCCCTAGGTATCACTGATAGTGCCTACAAGAACCAGTAGATTTTGGTTAACGTACAGTACGGTCCCTTCATCCATATATCCCGATCGAATCAACAACCATTGGTATATCGAGAGTCGCTCAAGATTCGATAACTATGCAATACATCTTGAAGATCAAATTAGTGACATCGCATGTGCTACTAAGAAACCATTTCTTAAATCACATCAAGTACTCTGGCCAGAGATTTGTCACACTAATATCTCCTCAGATCGCATAGGATATCCACACTCGCAAGTATGTGGTGAATCCTTGACAACAATGCATTGACTCCTATATGTGTCGTAACTGTACCCAATCTCGACACCTGATGACCCCCTCAGAGTCGGTAAACGAGTCAAAGCACAGTACTAGCATATAGAGTCTCCATGATGTTTCAAGTCGTAAGGACTAATGGTGTACAACCAAAACCGCGGACTTTATCCACTCGATAAGTGATAACCACTTGGAAAGTCCGGATAGGGTAGTTCGACTATTCATCCTATGAATATCCATTTGCATGCTTCGAACATCTCCATGTTCCCTACCAATGAAACGTGGTACTCCGCATCGCAAATGCTAGTCTCAAACTCGAGCGATCCTTATCCTTATTATCGGACGGCTCAATCGACTAGGAACGGTTTTAGAATATACAGTGACTATAAGATGTATTTCATGATAGACATCTCCATGTTCTACCACATCTTACATACACTATAGTATATTCAAGGTCTTTATCAAAACAACAATAGTATATCACAATATAACAATATGAAGTAATATAAAGTCATTGCCATAAAAGTGTAAATAATATTAAACAAAAGATTGTTTATACAAAGAGTCAACAAAGCCCATAGCCACACAGTTGGCTCACTGGGCACCCACTCTTACAATACAATCTAATGCTAAATTAGAATTCAAATCCGTAATTGTTTGAATCATCTAATTTGTGAAGCAACTGCAATTAATAATCGTCCGCTTATGAGTTTATTAAATTATAGGAACAACGATTTACTAGATTAAATACATCCGTTTGTGTATGTGTTGTCTAGATTCATCAGTTTTACTAGTTTTAATGCTGCTTTGGATTTAAATCTAATCACTTGTATTGGATTGATTTATTGGTAAGGGTTAACTTAGAACGCTTGTGTCTAGTTAACTAAGATTAAGGTGAAACATGAATTAAATTTCCAATGATGAATATTCAATTAGGATTAATTATTTTTGGATAATCGATGATCGAATGAATAATTTCAAGGGTGTAGTCGATCGATACCAAGGCTTGTTTTCAATTGGTTTCTCATAATTTTGAATTCTACATGCTAGTGATAAAATTTACTTTTAAATTGCTTTAAATTCTTAGTAGTTAATTTCAAAACTCAAACCCCCTTTATTTTATTTTAGTAATTTTTAAGAACACGATAAATTTCACTTTCCTCGTGGGAACGATCCCTACTCTCACTACTGCATATTTTATTTATTTGAGTTGAGTCGGGTAATTTGGATGCGACACGACTAAGCGCTACCATCCGACGTCTTTCCACTTACTACCAATCAAGAGACATATTCTTATGTTATTCCTCCACCGGTGATATCAGAAGAAAAATCTTCTCCTTCCCCCTCCCACCTATTGACATAAAAAAAACAAAATATGTCTATCTTGCTCTTCTTACTCGTGAAGGCACCACCGATGCAGAAGATATGGATGAAGATGGTGAGCAGTCTAATTCTGATTCTGAGGGTAATGATGATCAATAGAAGGACAACAAGGCTGAAACTCCTGCTGCCGAAACTCAAGGGAAAATCGATGTCGCTTTTGCTACGGTATATGATCACATGCAACAAGTTCAACATCTCATGCTTTCCATGGATGCTCACTTTACTGTGTCTGACGTTGGGGACCATGATCCCCACAAAGCCATAATGGGTAAAGTACATGTACTGAATCAGGAAGTTGAGGGATTCTTGAATTAGATTAAGGTCTCTACCAAAGAAACCAACAACACACTTGTAAACATCTTTGGACAGTTATCTCATACTGAACAGAAGTTAAATTATCGTATGAATAACTTTTAGGCAACCATTGGCACCCAGCTCACCGAACTAATTGATCATATCTCTAAGGGTTCATAAAAAAGGGGAAGAAGAGCAAAAACAGCTGGAGGAAAAAAAAAATTAAGACAAAAGAATGAAGGAATGGAGGAGACGAGATGAAGGAAAGAGGAAGAAGAGTATGTGTCACTCCCCGAAATCAGGCCTAGTTGACATTGGCGTTATTTAACATTTTCACATTAAATAATAAGACTCGAATTTCAAAAATTCCAGAAATAATCAGTCTTTTCATTCATAAACTGAAATTTCATTGTCCTTCATCAAAATGAATTTACAGAAATCTTTACAAGGCTTGAATGGATAATAAACTAAATTGAAAAATCAAATTCTAATGCAACGGCTACTAATAAACTATAACCCTGAAATAAAAAATAAAACAACAGAAATCTTCGTTTAGTCTTCAGCAGCACCAAAACTGGTTTTGCTCACCATCTTCCACTCCTTCCTCGGTTTTATCTGAGATGGTTTGGGTGAGTGAGTAATATGCGTGTCACTCAATAAATGGGGTGAAATATTCCGACTTTTAAATCATTTTATCAGAAATCGTACATATTCATACAGTAGCAGAGCAGAACTAAAATCATATATATTCAACATAATTACAGAATCTATTTATGCACCATTTTACTCATGATTTTCATGGCTAACTTATATCAGCCTCTTATATGTTTATCCTCTAAAGGGTGAGAAATCAGAAAAGACCAAAAACAGGGCAGAGTGTTCAGAATATATATTCCTACCTTTAGTTCACAAGCATCAGTGCATCAACATCACAAGTTTCAGATATTCAGACATTGAAAATAAATATACATGCTGGAACAGAACTTAAAACGTAATATTAGATTTAAAACCGAAATCCCACTTACCGTAGATTGCTAAACAAAAATTTCAGTTGTGCTTGCAAGTTCTGCTCTTTCTCAACTAACCACTTCTCATTGCTCGACTGAATGCTCAACTGAATGCTCTCACTCTAATTTTGTGCGTTTTGATGCAGAATTAATTTAACATTTTCTCATGAATCTGCATGCTATTTATAGGTAAAATTAGGACTGTTCGGCTCCCTATATAATGTCATTATTTGCCATGAATTTGAGTTATTGCATCAGTTACAAATCTAGAGCAGCAGCTGTAGCTCGACTGACTTCCTGTCTATTGAACATAGCTCAACTGAACTTCGACAACTGAATCTGGTCCTCAACTGAAATTCGAACTTCAACTGAATTTCAGTCATCAGCTGAAATTCGAACCTCAACTAAATTCCAGTCCTCAACTGAAATTTATTCCTTGACTAAAATTTGGTAAACTAAAATCAGTAAACGTAGACTGAACTTGATGTAGACTGCTTGAAGGAAGACTGAAATTCGGAAAACTGAATTTGAGGAAGACTGAAATCGAGGTAAACTGAACCGAAGTGAACTGAGCTGACCAGTTGACCAAGATCAGTCCGGTAACTAGACTGATATTCAGCTGCTTCAAAAATCATAAATAACGCAATAACTCAGAATTATGGAAAATAATGGCATTAAAGGAGGAGCTTAACAGTCAGAATCTTTCCTATAAATAGTACTCAGATTTTTGAGGTCTGCTACACACAATTCTGAGAAAAACATCTATAGAGTGAGTGAGGAAATTCAGTTTAAAAGAAGCAGTCATTTGAGCAGACCAGTTTAGCAGCCAATTGAGCAAGACAACCAAAATTTGCTTAGAAAAACTACGGTAAGTTGGCGTTTTGTTTTAAAGTAATGAAACTCTGTTTTGTTTTGATTCTAGCATGTAAATATACGATTTGATTCACGAATATGCACTCTATGATTTTCTTGTGTACCAAAACTTGTGAAGTAGTGGTAGGAATATATATTCTGCTACTCTGAATTCTGAATCTCTGAAACTCTGGCTTCACTCGTTAAAGGAATACCATATAAGGGACTGATATCATTTAACCACAAAATTTGCAAGTAACTTGGTACACATTCTGAAGTTTATATTTTCTGAATTTCTGAAAGAATAAGTCTCTGTCTCTGTACTATGTTATATTCTATATATGTATGTGTAAGAAATCCTTTTAAAATGATTTTAAACGAATGCTGAAAATTTTTCCCATTTAATGAGTGACACCCATATCAGTCACCCACCCAAATCACCCATCTCAAATAAGAACGAAGAAGAACTCGAGAATGATGAGCAGAACCAGTTTTGGGGCAGTGAAAACTGATCAAGATCCTGATGTTTAGTTATGTTTAAAATAGGCAGCTGCATTAGACTTTGATATTTCAGTTAAGTTTATTATTTGATCAATTATTGTAAAAGACGGTGTATCTTCACTTTATGAATGAAAAACTGGTTATTCTTGAAATCTGTATTTTTAGGCTTGTTTTTTAATGTGAAAACGTTAAATAACGCCGACGTCAACTATGCCTAATTTCGAGACGTGACATCTCACAGTATGTAATTGCAATTGTGCTTGTGTTGTCACAAAAGATGGAAGCTTCACTCGACCGAATACCATAATCTCTCAGTTGTTGTTCAATCCACAAAATTTGAGCACAACAATTTCTAGCTGCTAGGTATTCAACTTCAGTGGTAGAAGTGGTTATGGATGTCTGCTTCTTGCTAAACCAGGAGATCAATCTATCCCCAAGGAATTGACATGATCCGCGAGTGCTCTTGTGTCAATCCTGCAACTTGCATAATCTCCATCTGAATATTCAATAAGATTAAAGGTGGAAAGGTTTAGAGCTTCGAGTGGCTGGTGATATTGTATTTGGGAGGGATCGGAGTTTACCTGTACAGGTTTGGCAACCACCTGTATTAAATCAATTGAGATTAGATGTGGATGCAGGCATCGATAACAAAATCAACAAGTATATAGTATGGTTTCCGTGGTTCGAGACTCTGACAGTGTGGTTTTGGGAGCTACGTCATGCAAGATTAGATATTGTGGATCAGTGAAAGGTGCAGAATTTGAGGCTATTAAGTTTGGTATGTATTTCTGTGTTCAACAAAGCTTTACGAACATCCACATCTTCTCGGATTCCTTATTAACAGTGATAGCCGCAACTAATACAAGTGAGGATATAAGTCCAGAGGGTGTGGTTGCATTTGAGTTGTGAGATCTTCTTGGCTCTACATATTTTATCTCTTTGGAGCATATGGGGAGGAAAGCTAACGAAGCAGCCAGTCGACTTGCTAGAGAAGTGTTGGCTTCACACGATACTTTAGAGTTTTTCATGGGTGGTCTTCCTTATATGAGATTGTATGAAAAGACTATTTGAATTCTAATTAATAAAAGTTTTAATTTTTAAAAAAAAGGAAAATATATAGAGCTGTATTTACATACATAAATATTTACCCGTTTATTTTCCTCACAATAATTTATGTTTATTATACTAATTTACTTGTTTTTGTTTTTGTTTTTTTTAAGAAAAACGTCAGGTAATATAAATAGAAATGTTTTCATATATGGATCTGACGTCGTGGCTTGGTTTGCTATTTGTGTTCCATGTTTGGTAAACTGTTTTCGACGGTAGTTATGTCATTATAAATACCAACAAACCTTTTTCCTCTCCCTGCTGTCCATGATCATTGATTACGCATTTTCACAGGTTGTGTATTATGCTCCATTTGCCCATTCTTTACGCACAAAAATGGATGCTTTATGCTTCAATGCTGGAATTCATGGAATGCCCAAGCCTGCAGAGCTCCGTTCTGCGTCGCTGGAGAAGCCGTCGGTGTCCGGGACGCCGCCACCGCTACCCAGGAACTTCCCTTGGGGGTTCACCTTCAGGCATTCGCTCAGTTCTTGGTGGCCTGGAGGTAAGAACTGGCGGAACGAGCAGGCGATCACGGTTGAGGACGCCGTTTTGGTGGAGGAATTTGCAGAGGCTGAGGATGAAGGGCAGAGTGGGAATTGGGTTTTCAATATTCTGAACGTGAAGACTCTGTGGAAAGATGAATTTAAAGACGCTGATCATCAATTGGAGGAAAAGTCAGATGATGGTGATGAAAAGGATGGAGATGAGGAGGGGTGTGATGTGAGTTCTGTTGATGATATTGATTGCACTAAATTCGATAGAGAATCATTCTCCGAGTTGCTTCGCAAGGTGCCATTGCGTGAAGCTAGATTTTATGCTTGGATGTCTTATTTGGGAAATTTAGCTTATTCCATATCCCAAATCAAGGTATGATTTCTTATATGCAAATATTTCATGTATTCCCAGAAAGTTTCTTTGGCTAATTTGATGGTTTCTTGGTGAAATGGTGTTACAGCCTGGTGATCTCCTCAGATCCCATGGACTGCGTTTTGTGACTTCATCACTGGAAAAGAAAGAACAGGCAGTGAAAGCGGAAGAAGAAAACAACCCACAGAAAGAAGATAGAAGGTGTCAAGATGGAGGAGGGAACGAAACAGGACGTGCCAACCGAATAAGTGCTTCTTCTGCTTACCAAATCGCTGCTTCCGCAGCTTCCTATTTGCATTCTCACACAAAGTCCATCCTTCACTTCAAATCCACCAACTGCAATCCAACTCAAGGTTTTCCTGAAGATGAAACAGGGGATGTTGAGGACATGGCCGCGTTGATGGCCACAACTGATTCGGTGACTGCGGTTGTTGCTGCTAAGGAAGAAATAAAGCAAGCTGTGGCAGATGATCTGAACTCAACTAGCTCATCACCGTGCGAGTGGTTTGTTTGTGATGACGATCAAAAGGCAACAAGGTTCTTTGTCATACAGGTGGACTCCATTGAACAATACACTAGGTGAAAAAAAAAAATCATGCATGTATCAGTACTTTAAAATGCTTAGTTTGATTTCTTTACTTACAGGGATCTGAGTCGCTGGCTTCATGGAAAGCCAATCTCCTTTTCGAGCCTGTTCAGTTTGAGGTATTTATTGTTAATATGCAATTCTGAGAATGATTTTTACGAAAACTGCATAGATGCAACCATGTTTCTAAAATTCTCAGAATACTTCTTTCTTTAGGGGTTAGATGTGTTGGTTCACCGAGGTATATATGAGGCTGCGAAAGGAATCTACGATCAGATGTTGCCAGATATTAAGGCGCACATGGAATCTCGAGGGGAATGTGCCACATTTCGCTTCACAGGGCACTCTCTTGGTGGAAGTTTAGCATTGCTCATTAATCTGATGCTACTGATAAGGGGTGTAGCTCCGCGTTCTTCGTTGCTTCCTGTTATAACTTTTGGTGCACCAACAATAATGTGTGGAGGGGATCATCTACTACACAACCTTGGGTTGCCTCGAAATCACGTCCAATCTATATCAATGCACAGAGACATTGTTCCACGCGCTTTTTCTTGCAACTATCCTAGCCGCGTGGTGCAATTTCTCAAGGCAGTCAATAGGAACTTCCGCAACCATCCGTGTCTTAGCGAACAGGTATAAGATATATTGAGAAGTATCGAGTTCCAATACGGTTACACAATTGAGTTGAGATAAGTAAATGTTTATGCATGGTGTGTTGTGATGCACAGAAGCTGTTATATGCTCCAATGGGAGAGTTTTTTATCCTTCAACCAGACGATACATTTTCGCCAAACCATGAACTTCTTCCGTCAGGCAGTGGCCTGTATTTATTGACAGCAGATGCTGCAGAGGCAGAGAAGCAAGTTCGTGCAGCACAGTTGGTATTCTTAAACTCGCCCCACCCACTCGAGATATTGAGTGACCGGTGTGCCTATGGCTCTGACGGGACCATTTTCAGAGACCATGATATGAACTCTTACTTGAAATCGTTTCGTAATGTTGTTTGTGAAGAGCTTAACCGCATAAGAAAATGCGATAGCTCGGAACAGATTGTTGCAGCTGGAGAGAACGGAGTATCAAGGCCGGTGCGGAGTGAGTTGATCAAGTTTTCTTGGTTGGTACAGAACAGTAAAGCAAGTTTGAAACGGTTTGGTAGTGTAGTTGCATCACAGCATATGCATTTGCTTGTAGTGCTTTTGTTACCTGCCAAATTACTTGTATTGGCAACTCACTTTCTTCCCAATACGTTAAGATATATGTAAGATTATTGTAATCCGAGTAGGAGATTTTGTATATGCCGCCACTTGCTTTTATATACAGGTGGTCATGATGAAAATTATATGATTGGGACCATGAATTATGGAAAATATATAGAGCTGATAAATCAAATATCAATAATAAATCTGAATTTAGTATTTTTTTTTTTCTTTCTAAAATCATTTTGGTTTATAATTTGACTCTTTCCGTAACTGTAACAGTCAACATTGTTCAACAAATTAGCCATTTTTGGGCACAAGCAGCTTGTAGAGAAAAAAGGGCCTAAAGGAAATTTCAAGTTATTTCCTCGTGTGGGCTATCTTTCATGTGGTACTTTGATTTGTTGTCGTATCTTTATTTTCTCTTTTTTTTTTTTACGTGGGAATCCGCAATCGTTATATTCGGTGCGTACTGGATAAACCTCCGGACTAATGCAATAGCCTGCAAACTACGTTAGTCAGGTAAACCACACTAGGCAAGCCCTGTGTGACAGGCTAGTCCAAGAAGGTGTTGGTAGGGAGAATCAAACTCCTAACCTCTGGCCAAGAGTTCACCTACTCCACCAACTTTAACACTTATTTTCTCGGTTACATAAGTAGTGTTTGAGAGAACATCTTTTATATAGTATTCCTCTGTTTTTTCCTTCACAAAATTTTAACAGTAGTATATTACCGATGCATATGTAAGATTTTTTTTTTTTATTTACAATTCCCCCCCTCCTTCACCATTATTTACCCCTTTTGTTGTGAGATGATAACGAAGACACGTGACCTATGAATCAGTTTTTTTTATGGCGTAGGAACCTAAAACCGTTATCTTTTGGTGTGCACTGAATAAACCTCCTAACTAATGCAATAACCTGCTAACTACGCTAGCCAGGTAAATCGTACTAGGCAAGCTCTGTGCAACAGAATAGTCCATGAAAATATTGACAGGGAGAATCGAACTCCTGACCTCTGACCAAATTATTTGGTTCTATTGTGCTTATCATTCGATAGCACTACACTCATAGACTGCGTTTACTTGAGCTAATCAACATTGCGATAGAGCTATTAATCTCAATTAATCCAATATCGAATTATAAAAAAAATTAAAATCAAGTGTCTGTTAATAATTTAATTTCGGCATATTTTTAGTGTTTATTTCTGTAGTAACCCGAATCTATTTTACGTGATTAAATTAGCTAATCATGTTTAAAATAGTACAACAAGATTAAAGGGTTTTAATATGATAAAACCAAGTATAAAATCGACAATAGAGTGTCCGAAAATGGCCTATAGGACAAAATGGACTCAGGTAGTTCGGAAGCACTGAACCTGAGCCAAAGGGAGATAAGAGGATCCGAACTGATCGGATGGACAGGGTGCAGTTTGGAAGCAAAGGATGAGTTCGGACCATCCGAACGTGACATTAGACATTCCGAAGTGTATTATGCCATGCAAGATTGAGGTGCCAAGTGTGTGTAGACACGTGGAAGTTCATGCAGATCGGAGCTTCCAAAGTAACATATCGGAACTCTCGATCCTGATCGGAGCTTCCGAAGTGTAGATCAGAACTTCTGATCAGTAATAGTTTGAGACATGGTAAACATACAAGTTCAGATTTTTCAAACTCCGTCTATAAATAGGTCACAGATTTCTCACAATCAGTGCATTTTTGAAGGTGTTGAGTGTGTCTCAGTGTATATTCTTAGTGTTTTAGCCTTATGCTCGAGGGTTGGGTGATAGCGAGGTACTACGAGACTTTTAGCGGAGCTATGCCATGGTTGAGGCATTAGACATCAGCGGGCTGACAACAGACATAGTAATGGATTGCAGATGCTTGTACATCTAGGCCGGTGGTCGAGGTACGAAAGTAAGAAGCTTGATTGTACTGATCCTTTGGGATCACATAGGGATGATATGATGATCTGAATGTACCCAGTAAGGACATTTAGTTTATTTTGTCTTTTGGGTTGATCTTTATGTTTATAGCATTATGAGATTGATAAATGCATGAACGAATTATATCAGGCTTCTTAGACCTATCATGATGAGATTTTGTGATATATGATTTATTGAGAATCGATCTAAGTATGTGATATATTTGAAAGTTGCTTGTGAAAATTTCAGAATGTCAGCACACGTACGTTACGCTTTTGGGATGAGTATGATTAATAGAATGTTTTGAGAATTCTATTAAATTACAATCGATAGTAACGAGAATTTATTGATTATCCTATACTGTTCTTGCGAGAATGATGATGTGATCGAGTCTTACATGAAAAATGTATTAAATTCTAGCATTGAATTGACTCGTAAATATATTGAGAATGAAATTAGTGTTTTGGGATGACACAGAATTTGTGAGACCTCGTTTCTAAATATCTCGGACAAAACAACCAAAGACATAATTTTTTTTTTTTTTTTGTAAAAGGACGTTCGCGCACCCGCGCTGAAGTCAGCGAGATTTGCAAGAATTGTAACTATTTTAAAAGGTCTCGAGATTTGCAAGAATTATAACTATTTTCCTCTTTGGCTTGAGGCGGATTCGATGGTAGCTATCTCTATCATCAAGGCAGAAAGATCTAGTTGGGAACTGAATCAGGTGCTGTCCAAGATTCAGTATTTTATGTTACACTTTCCTATACATATATCCCATGTTTATCGGGAGGCGAAAGCGGCAACGGATGAATTAGCAAATATGGGTATTCTTCCGGGCACGGCTACTCTCTTGCCAGATTAGATTGTTGGGCATATTCTTAGGGCCATTTGCAGACTTGATAGAGCCAGGCTTCCTTATATTAGGGTCTCGTCTTCTTTTAAGTAAGTTTTTTTGTAATCTTTGTAATTCGAGGTTTTGGCTTAGTCTTCCTCTTATGTATTTTTTTTTTTTTTTTAATAAATAGATAGTGGTTCGCCAAACCTCCGTCATAACAAGCAGTGTTTCTTTAAAAAAAAAATTTATAACAACTAGTTTGTAAAGTGGATTACACACATACTAAAATATATGGAACAGAAGTTACAAATAACATTAATTAATAAAACAAACAAATTTAATGTATGACATGAAAACAGAAATTACGTACACAAAATAAGTTAATAAAAAATTTTAACAAATGACATGAAAACAGAAATTACAAACCACATAAAGTTAATAAAAAAACAAATATAATACATGACATGAAAACAAAATTACAATACCACATGAAATTAATAAAACAAACAAATCTACTACATGGCATACAAACAAAAATTACAAACCACAAGTCTACAATAAGTTAATAAAACAAAAAATCTACGACATGTTAAATATTTTTTTTGATATGATAAATTAAAAATTTTAAATTTCATTGTGCTTTGGATGCGAGAACAACACTACAATAATTGGCAATATGCTTCTATTTTTCTACCCTGGAGATCCGAAATTTGGAGCCACATCTTGGGTTACCTACTAGAACACACATGCATCTATCCGTAAAAGTGTGCGAATTAAGTGAACCGAAACCAAAAAAAAAAAACTTCTAGCGCTTAAGATGTAGCTTGTCCAAATTCAAGGGTTAGATGATTTGTGGGAAGATTTTGACAATTTGTGTTGACTTCGAATTGAGTTAAGGATCCACTAGTCCATGCTACATTGGGATAAATAATCTTCCGATCCTTTATGTTTTTGTTCAAGATTTTTGCATGAACATTTCATTGAAAAAACATGTGGATCCATCTGTATTTTTTTTTTTAACAAGATGTTCACAAAAGTATTTTGAGAAAATATATAGGTATATTTTTCTGGATGTAACATAGAATCAACCAAATTCACTTTCAAGACCTAAGCTAGACCCACAACATAGTTTGGGGTTGAAGAAAAAATGGGTTCCTTGTTTTGGGTTTAGAGATTTAGATATTTGGACAAATAAGTCAGGGTTATATAGGTCATTTCATAAAATTACATATGTTTAACTTAATCCATGACCAAATTATTGTAGGAAAGACATCTTGATGTAATGAAGAGATCTTTTCATTACTGTGTATATGAGATAATGTTGTAAATTTAAATGTAATGTGTATCATGTATAACCTTTATTATTTGAGATGTATCATTCATTTGGACATGTATTTCAACAACATTTTTTAATTTTTTATAGGTGTAAAAATATTTGTTTGGAAAAAAAAATATGTAAAATGTTTTTGAAAAATATTATTTAAAAAGTGTTATCCAAGTATAGTTTTTAAAAAACACTTGAAATGCATTTTTAGAACAGAACCATAAAAGATAAAGATGAACAACATTATTTTTGAAACCTTAAAATATTTTTATAGAATAGTTGTCCAAACACATTTTTATTTTTAAAACAATTTTTAAAACATTTTATAAAAAGTTTTTTTTAAAAAAAAATTTATAAGTAGATGTCGAAATAAAACCTTAAATACTTGGACAAATAAGTTAGGGTTATGTAGGTCATTTCATAAAATTACATATGTTTAATGACTTAGTCCATTATCCAAAAATTGTACAAAGCGCATGTTGATTAAATAAAGAGATATTTCTACCACGACTACATGAGAGATAATTTTGTAAATTCAAATGTAACTATATCATGTATAATCTTTATTATACATATAAGATAATTAGAATATTTTTTATTTTATTTGCATCATTCATTTATTTCATTTATCTCATCCCACGAACACATACCTTATTGGATGAGCCGAAAGAAAACGTTGGCTATAATAATATAATATCAACAATATTGAACAATTAGGAGTATATGTTGTGTATCCAAGTTTTTAGTTGTATGTATATAGTTCCTTCTTCTGTGCTCGTGACAACAAAAGGTTAAAACTAAAATAATTCCAATCCAACGAGTAGTTGTAGATGACATAGTTTGTCACTTTGGTTCCATATCATTCAACGGCCCTTTGGATCGACAATTTGTGAGAAAGCATTGTCAGTGTTGTCGTCTCCGAGGCTTAAGGTACTCCGGTGCATCGCCATGAGACTGTTATGATCGATTCCTTGTTCCACACTGTCTAGATCCACACTGCCTGTGGCGGCGGCAGTGTTTCTTCCGCCGTCTGGATTTTCTTGCAACTGAAGTGCGAACTCGAGGTTCCACAGCACATCGCCCATGGAAGGGCGCTCGACACCATGATCAGACAAGCATTTCTCGGCTGTATCCACGAATTTCCTCAAGCATTCGGGAGTGATCTTTTCTTTGAGCTGAGGATCGATGATTTCTTCGATGGTCTTGTTCTTTGCACATCGTTGAGCCCAATCAGCCAGGCTCACTTGCTCCTTTGGGAGGTTCGGGTTCAGAGCTGGCCTGCCGCATAGTACCTCGAAAAGAACTACTCCGAATGAATATACGTCGGACTTCTCCGTCAGTTGCTGTCTTCGGAAATATTCAGGATCCAGATAGCCGAAGCTTCCTTTCACCACAGTACTGACATGGCCTTTGTTCATGTTCGGCCCTGTTTTAGACAGCCCGAAATCTGAAACCTTGGCGACCCATTTCTCGTCCAGGAGAATGTTTGTGGTCTTGACATCCCTGTGTATGATGGTGTACTTGGCTCCCGTGTGGAGGTAGTGGAGTCCTCGGGCTGCCCCGATGCATATCTCCAGCCTCTGTTTCCATGAGAGGGTGATTTTGTTTCCTTTGTAAAGATGCTCCCTCAGTGTTCCGTGCCCCATGTAATCATAAACCAAGATCATTTCTCCATTGTCTTCGCAGAAGCCGATCAGCGAGACCAAATGCCTGTGTCTCAGCCTCGACAGCATCTCGATCTCCGTTTGGAATTCATGCACTCCTTGCTCGGAAGACGGATTCGATCTCTTCACGGCCACTTTGGTTTCCTTGTCGATGACACCTTTGTAAACCTTCCCAAACCCGCCAACACCTATGACGTTGGAGTCGTCGAAATTTTTTGTGGCGTTTTTAATCTCTGTGAGGGTGAAGTAGCGACAATTGCAAGCTGCGTCTGATGAAATGGCAGTGCCACCTTGACTTCTGCCTGAAATGGAAGTTTTGGCTGTCGTGGAATTGGAACTCCAAGAAATCGGCAGCCAGCTCGAACCTGCATCGACTCCATGGACCCTCTTCTTCCTGTTGTAGGCCACTAGAAATACAGCTGCGGCAACCCCAAACGCTGCGGCTCCTCCTGCAGCTCCGGTAATCAAAACTGTGAAACCACTTGACTTGTCTGCCGATTCAAAAGACTTGGGTGCTAACAGAGCTTCCTGATAACTCTTCATCATGTCTGAAATGGTGGGGTTGGGACCTGCTAGATTCGACTTCGCATTGTCACTGAGCTTGAATATCTCCAATCCATTGAGAAGCACATCAGAAAATTCAGCTTTAGTTTCGTCAGTCGGATGAAGGGTCACCCAAAGTTGCGGATCCCCGCTCTTGTTATTCACTTGAACCACATAATCCCTTACAGTTGGAGTCGCCGTAGAATGCGTCCAGGCGTATAGATCCACCTCGCTTGTTGCAGTTTTGTTGTTGATTAAAATATCGAAAACTCTTTGGTTGGGTTTAGTCATCTCAGAATCACACCAATGGAATCTTGCAAGGTACATGAAATTGGGATCTACCTGGAAAATCCATGTCAAATTAGAAATTTTGTTTACATCGACGAAGGCACCCATGGATCTGTAACTCTCGTACACGTCTAATGGTGCCATATAAGATGGCAAACCTTTGTAAGCAACCGTAGTATTCGCGGTCAAGGCAACTCCTCTCCCGGCACCATAAATATAGAGGCTATCGTCGTACCAACTCCGCATTAGGCCATCAGAATCATTAGTTGGAGGGATGTATTGCCCACCCACATTCAACCTGAACATCGTCTCCATGCTTGTGGTGCCAATGGGTACCGTCGTTGCAGATTCGAAATCGTCTCCCGTACCAGCCGAACCCGCTAGTATCGGGTCCTGATCAAATAAATTGGGCGACGAAATAACCTCAATGCCATTGACGAATGCGAAAGCCTGGGGCTGGGCATCAGAGGGCTTGAAGGTGAGCTTCAGTGTGGGAGACTCTGATGGGGCAAGATAATATTCTTTGATGAAATAAGCCTGAGAAAGAGCCTCGGCGGCTAAAGAAGCACTGAAATTGTTCAGCAGGGTGATCCCTCCAGCGAGAACAGAGAAATATGAATTTGAAAGGTTGAAATTTGGGTAGGAGGATGGGTAAAAATGGAGGCGAAGTAAGGTGCGAGAGGTGGAGTTGTGGAGTGGAAACTGGTATGTTGCTTCGGATGGGAAAATTCTAGCGGTCATGTATGGAACCTGAGAAGGTAACGAAGGGTCCTGGATTTCAGCATCGGCGGTGACGGATTTGTCCCCTGGCGAGAGGTATTTGGCGTCGGGATCCCAAGCCCGGCCATCTGAATCGCTACCGATATTCGAAGAAGAGCCGCAGTCCAAGGCTAATGCAGGAGGGCCTTTGCTTGCGACATTGATTACATGCAAAAGAAGAGACAGACAGAGAACATAGACAAATATGTGAAATTTCACTATCATGGCTGCATGAAGAAAATCTGGCGTACAGGAAAAAAATGGAGTTTTTGCGGGAACAAAAACAGGGGACGAAGATTTCCTGCACGCCTGGAAATTTTTTTTTTTTTATTAGGCTTTTCTTTTTCTTGTTTGAGATTTACGGTTTTGAGCTAGGCCATTTCATGGCGTGCTTGGAGGGAATCAGAGGATTTCCGGCAACCTCAAATGTAGGAAAAGAATGCAAGAAAAATTAGACCTGTGAGGTAAAAAATAAATAAATAAAAGATTAATTTTGTGAATATTGTGTGCTTGTGTCTTAGGTTGATTGATGCGGTGGGGAACTCTGAAAAGAATGGAAGGAGGGGAGTGAAGGTCTGAGCTTTGTGATTAAATGATTGGGAATCCATCCATTTAAATCCATATGAACCAACCACTTAATCACTGTTGGCAACCGGAATTCAAAATAACAAATGCTACCATTAATTCATTCACTATTTGGGGCGAGTGTTCGGTTAATTCGATCAAAAAATCGAATCAAATTAACCAAAATCGAATAAACCAAATATTTTTTAGGCTAACTGAATCGAATCGAATTTATGTTAAAATCGATTTAACCGAACCGAATTAAAATCGGTTAATTCGGTCGATCACTAATTAACCGATTTTTTTACAAAATAAAAATTAAGAAATATAAAATTTATAAAATTAATGATTCAAATATGAGAGTTTTATTTAATAAAACACATGAAGCTACTATATTACCCTTATAAATAATATTATTAATATTTTATTTATTCTCAAAAGGACAAAATGATAATTTATATTTTTAATATAAAATTCAATCAATCAAATCCAATAAACTATAATCTATCAATCAAATCAAATACTAAATTAACTATCATTTTTTTTTATTTTATATTACATTATTACTTATCCAAATATTATTTATCATATACTCGAACCAAATTGTGTCTTAATTTATTATTATACGATAAATATAATAATAATAATAATATTTATTAACAAATAAATTGATACAAATAATAACCTCAATGAAAATTAAAAAAATAAATTATATTCGAGATTTTAATTGATAATAAATAACGATACTAACAAATTATCAATCAGAATAGTAATAAATAAATAATTAACGTAATATATATTTTATTTTAAAGGTTTGAACTTTATCATCATCATCATATACTTCTACAATTTATACTATCTTTTAAAGAGAGTATCTTAAGAATATGTAAATAATTCTACAATTTATACTATATTTTAAAGAGAAGGTATCTTAGGAAAACTATATCGGTATGATCGCTTCAAATTACAAAATCAACCTTATAATTGATTGATTAATTTATTTGTTTCCTATGAGTAGGTCTCGTGTCGAGTCAATCTTATTCATATTTACAATAAAAAATAATACTTTAATTAAAAAAATAATACTTTCTTATCGGTGACCCAAATAATTGATCCGTATTATAAAATAGGCTCGTGACACCGTTTTACGAGAGTTTCTGTGATCCCATATGACAAAAGGGGAACTTTCTTACTTCATTATTTCTTAAAAGAAAGTCATACTTATCTTTTATTTGGCTATCAATTTTGATGAAAATTCCAGGTATGTACAATACTAGCATATCATGAATGGCAAGCATTACATTCAGGTGAATTATTGATACATGGTATTATTAACGTTATAACCAGGGAGAATATATCGATTATATATACAGATGCACGTTTTGAAGGCACATCACAAAATAAGAAAAAGAGAACAATTAATAAGGATCACCACCGAAGGTTTTCTCGCTGCTGTAGCACATGTACAAGAACCCATCTTCATCCTTGGATGCATCATACAACGACTCCATCAAGCTTGCTGCAAGAGAAAACAGGCAACTTTCATTCTACCACGAAGCAGGAATTTAACTATTTATGATCACACAAAGAAATGTAGTTGTGATTTATTTTCAATTTACATGTTTGCGGCAATGTATTCTGCACAAAGACAAAAAGAGCTTTTCCAGGAGCCAGATGAAGCCTGCCGCTCAGAATGTGAATGAATTGGCCAACAGACATGTCACGAGGTACCAGGAATCTGCTTGAAAAAGAATTCGTGTTACCTATTTACTCTTGTCAAGATTTAGTAGCTCAGAAAGATTGATAATAGTAACCCAGCAGGAAATATCATGGAGCCTTCTTAAGTTACAGCTTTTTGAATAGTATGAGCCGGGCAATGAACGAGTCATTTTTTTTCTCACTCAGAGATAACGTGTCAAAAGATTGCATAATATCACATAAAGCCATGGAATAAAATGAAAAATCTTGTGGTAGGGTCCCGTACGAACCAATGGGTTTGCAATGGGGCTAAAAAAGATGAAGTGATGACCCCGAGATAAGTGAGCAAAAAATTTTCACCAATCCTTTCAATAATTTTTGAAGGGGGTGCAAAAATACACAGCTTGACTGAGTATCACTGCATACCGGCACAAGAATGACACAAATGCTCAACCTACAAATTTTTCCTCATCTACTTCATTGGTTTTAATCAGTTGACTGAAAACACACAAAGATAGATATCAACCGAAGATGACAATATCTGTCCATCACTTCTACATGATTGAGACCACTAAAACATGCATTATACTAGTGAGTGAAGTGATAAAGTTAAGAAGGAGAATAAACGGAAACAAAGATATCAGCTACTTTAATCACAAAGGGGGAAAGTACAACACGGGCTAATAATTGGTAGACAAAGAAAAAGCCTTACTTCTTCTTCTCCATCTCAGGGAGATCAGTTTTCTCATACTTTTCGACAACCACCTGCAATAATCCCCATGGGCAACTAATAGCAGAAACACATGTGCAGCTAGCCAGCTAGATTTAAAGTAATATAAAACAGACCATCGGTAGCTAGAGACATAAGATTATCCATCAGTTTCCATTTAACAGGTTTGCACCCTTGCTTTAAGCTTTTTTATGCCATCTTGATAGATAAATTTGTTTCTACATAGTTATAAACAAGAATAGCTCCAGGGAGTTTTGTTTGCTGAAAAGAATCTTGAGCAAAAACAACAGTTGTCTGTCCAAAATATTTACAGAATTTTGACCATAACAAACAATGAAGATGCTTGTCAGCCACTCAAAACTGATTTGTATAAAATTTTCAGCTTTGTAATATATCTCGATGCCAAGATAAAGTTCGTTAGGGTGATTCAAACAAGTTAATCTAAGGTTAGCCAAACCACCAACTTAACAAAAAGAACACCGCTGGTCTCCCATCTGCCTCCCTACCTCCATGGTATATATCACACTATGACACACCTCATAACACTATTAGCCCAACAGTTGTTTCCATCTCGAGTACACCCACTCCCAGTTGGCTTATTCGCCACTCCTAGAAGAGTCCATGGAAAACGGACATTTATCAGCTCAAAGTAGAATGGAATCATCAAAATTAACTTAATCTCCCTAATTGTAGCTTTAAGTGAAGCAACATTAACCAGAAATGCACCTCGAATTTTAATTCGTCACTACCAAACAAAAGATCGAGAGGAAACAACTAAAGACGGCATACACCTCTATGTTGGAAACGTTTCTCAAATCAAAAGGAGAAAAGCTATGGCCGCAGGAGTACTAAACAAAAGGTATATCATCGTTTTGCTCGAAATCTGAATTATGTTGATACTCTGTGTTAGTTATTCGTCTTCCTTCCAACAAAAAATGAGAAAAAGAAAAAGGAAAATTAGTAAATACAATAGTTAAACAGAGTATACATGCCAACCCAGGCAATAGCACCAGGAAAATAAATAGAATCAGGTCGTGCAATCTAAGACATAATTCACTTCCGATTCACGGGTATCGTGGCAAAATCCATGAACCACGAAGATAATCGATCAATTTGTGAGGGTTTTTTCAAAGTTGAGAACTTCACTTACAGGAAGCCGATCGGGATATTTGGCGATAATGTCCTGTGATTCTTGCATTCTTTCTTCTGCAATGAATCAAAATATTTGTCGTCAAATCTAACAAAATCTTAAAAAGAAGAAGCGAAAATAACAAACAATACGAACCAAGGGAGAATTGTCCCTTGAAAGTTTGAGTCTTGGCACGCCCCATCGGCGATTGAGAGTGAGAGAGAGAGAGAGAGACGAATAGCAGATTGCGTTTACAACTTTACAACCATTAATTTTTCTAGCGGCCAATTGTGGTGGTGACCTTCTGCGAGCGCGACGCGACCCCCCTCCAATTTTCGGGAAATTGAGAGTTTTTGTTAGCTGTATTAAATAAGGATATAGGTAAATAGTCGAGCATTTTGTTTGATAACACTAGTATTAGGCTCAGTTTGGTACGGTATTTGATAATTAATCAAACAAGATAAGCATTATACGCTGTGATAGTCGACCATATTACATATCTCTCCTTCACATTTCAAAATCCTACACACATTTTCTCGACCAAAGAAAGGCTGCAGATTTGGATCCCCTCTCGCTCTCCCGGTATCTCTCGCCCGTACGTCTCATATATTTTATGTGATTTAATTTGGTTTTTGTTATATATCAAGCGATATTATTTGTGTTTTTATTTGTTTGTGTCATTTGCAGAAATCTAGATGAGAATAAATTTTTGGTGTGAAAAAGAAGTGAAAAAAGATGAAATGAGGAGAAGAAAATAAGATCGAGCAAAAAAAGAAGTGTTAATATCAAAGTTGGAGAAAGAAAATAAATGTCACACAGGGCGCACTCGCGCCCTATCATTAGTGCATCCACACTAGGCGGGAGGAATTCCGAAGAAATTTGACGTCGATAAGCGCCTCTGCGCCCTCGACCCAGCGTACCCGCGCTGCACCACAATTGTCGCGGCGCACCTGTGCCAGCCAAAGAGCGCACCCATACTATATCTATCATCAAGACAGCGCACCTGCGCTATGATCCAACGCAACCGCGCCCAACTTGTCATATCTATGGAAACTTTTGTTTCTCGAATTTTAAAAGGATTCCTTGTTATATTGAAGGGATTATCGAGGGTTTGCAAGTTGTTGGACGGCTGAGAGACTATCAATATGTTTAGATGCCTAAAAATGGAATTTATAATTGGATTTGGATTTTAAATTCATGGAATTCAAATTCCATTTTGGTGTTTGAAAAAAAGTTAAAATACATATTGGAATTTACTAGCATAAATTTTAGGAAAGTGATGTTTTGTAAAAAAAAATGTTAGGAAAACTTAAATTTATTACTAAAGTTTATAAATTTATTATTAAAAATAATTTTATTGTTTTTAATTATAAACTCAAATCCCATGAAATCCGACCAATTTTGTAAGAATTTCACTTAGTTAAATGAAATCCCATCAAATACCAATCTCGTTTTAAAATTTCATTTTTCCAAACACCAAAACAGTATTTGCAAATCCCATCAAATCCCCTCCAAATCTAGTCCACCAAACACAGTGTTTGAAAGCCCACAAGAGCAAGAGAACTTGGTACAAGACGGAAGACGGCGGCATCCAGAGACAGAGAAGCTAATTCTAACTTTGTTCTTGTTACTATTTCATTCAATAGTTTTGCTTTGATGAATTTTTGAATAACATGTTTAGTTTTATTTTCAAATTTGTCATGAACTAATCTTTTAGTCTAGAGGGTAGATGGATCTTGACTTGAAACCATGCTTTTGATTTTTTGATTTATATATTTGAATTCTTTGCATAGTTTATTTGTGTTTTCCTGCTCTTAATGCTTTCAATTTATTGGTCATAGATTGAATTATTTCTTGTTTAGAATTCATCACTCGGGAGAGGGAATTTTGAATACGATATATGAAAATACATTATTGGTGTTTATATTTTTTGAAGGCATATATGAACTAAATTTCAGCAACATATTCTTAGCAGTTGAATATGTTTTCATGGTTTTTATTGAGCATTTATCCATGGTAGTATTCCAGAAACTCTTAGCAATTTCTCCAAAAGAAGCCATATGAACTTGTTCATAGACGAGAAAAAAAACTCTCTCTGATACCACTTGTTAGGATCTATTTGGACTGCTCTTATGCAATTTTCTTGAGCAGTTCAATTGACAAACTTCTTCTATGTAAGCAGTTGTTGTTACCAACTAACTCTATTCTTTCTCGCATGTCAATATTAATTGACCAACAAATATATGTGCAGAAAGAGGTCAAATAACATATTGAACAATAATGGAAATGACTTGAAATAAATATAAATAACACAGAGATGTTTATGGATGTTCGGAGATAAAACTCCTACGTAACTCATTCTTCCACGAGGGAGGGATCCACTAGAAGACTTTGATTTATACGTCTTGTATACAACTCACTCCAATCGTAGGACTTACTCTTTGCCTAGATCGAATCTCCTAGAACACAACCAAGTTAAGACATCATGTCTTAATAATCAAATTACAATGATGAATGAATCTGTAGACTCAAACAGTAGATCAACTCCAGCTTATAAACAAATTGTCATTTGAGAGTTGATTCTTGGCCCTTGATGATCCTCAGAGATGATCTAATGAATGGCTTGTGTAGGAGGGCACGTTAAGCAGATTAGATAAATATTTTATGAGTGATCAAGCACTCTTCTGCTGTATATGTTGTATATATATTGCTCTCTACTTGACTTTTTTTGCTTTCTGAAGCTTTCATACATTTATATATGCATATTTGCAACGTTCATCTTTGTCATAAATGCATTTCTCCTTTGCCTCTAGATATTTAATAAGTCTTTATGAGGACTTTAATGATGTTGCTCATTCTTCGATAAAAGTGTCTGGATCTTGCAACGGTTTTTATATTTGAAATATGTCTTGAATAACTCATTTCCTCACAGTCTTGATACTTTACTGGATATGTGAATTGGTCTTGAACTGTATCAATATAATGTCCGACTGCACTTCTTAGTTCTGGACTGCTTGTATCTCAACTGGTCTGCTTGTATCTCGACTGTTTTTATCTCGACTAGACTGCTTAGAAATATTTCTTTATGTTTTGTCAAATACCAAAACTTATCCCAACACATCGGCACCAAACTTAATAAAATGATTGATCATATCACTCTGGGTGATGCCAAAAAAGAGGAAGAGTATAGAAAACGATTGGAGGAGGCCAAGAGAAATGAAGATGTGAGGGTGGAGGAGTCCACGCAAAGGCAAGAAGAAGTCAAGCGGAGAAAGGAGGAAGAAGATAAGAGAAAAAGAGAAGGTGGATCTGGTAGCAACTAGTTTAGAAGATAGTGATAAGTGTATTTTATACACTTAATTTATATATGATTTTAATTATTAATTATTTGTTTCGAGCAGATTTATGTGGGTGTTTTGTTTTTTTTGTGAGTGTAGGAAATTATTGATTTTATGTGGAAATGAGAGGAAAAAGGAGAAAAGAAGAATAAAAGAAAGGAAAAAGAAAAGAAGAGAAAATTGAAGAAAAGAAAAGAAACGTACAGTAAAGAGAGGTTAATGGGCCTTTTGTTATTGGGCCAAGAGAATTCTTATCAGCGCTCCTTGTTAGCGTTTCTTCAAGAGCTAACGCGCAATGCTGTGTTTCTGGGAGAATTGGAAATTACGAGTTGAAGGCGCGCCCGCGCCGTTTATTGAGCGCCCGCCCTGTAGCTGTTTGGAAAGTTTTATTATTTCGGGTAATTACTTCTTGGGCTTGATTTTGTGGGCTTTTGATGAGAAATATAAAAAGGAATTCTTATCAGAGGAGAGGGGAGAGCCGCCACAATATTTTACACATAAATCAGAGGGTTTGATCGTGTGATTTTTCTGAGGATTTTTCTGGAGCTTAACTGAAGAACGAAGACGGAGTTTGATAGTCCGGACAAGGCGTCGACGACGGATTTGTTTCTTATCTTTTATTTAATTCTGAACATGTTTGGATTTATTATTTATTGTTTTCAGAATTTTATTATGAACTAATTTTTATAGTCTAGAGGTCGGATGAAACCTGGTGTAGACGCTTTCATGAATTTTTGATTTTATTGAATTGAATTTCTTCTAGATTAATTGTTTTTTCTAGAATTGATTGTCTTTTCAATTATCTGATCAATAATTGATTTGTTATATTTATTTGAAATCATTGCTCGGGAGAGGGGATTTTGAATAGGACATTAGAAAATACACTGCTAATTATTTATACAGCTCGGGAGAGTGTATGATTTTAACAGAGCTTTTAAAGAGAACATTGTTTTGTGCTAGATCACTGCGATAAATTCTTAATAGGAATATTGGAATTGAATTGTAGTTGATAAACATTATTTGTTGCTCGGGAGAGGGAAATAATATACGTAAGTGTTCTTGGTTATTAATTGATTGGAATTCATGAAGATTAATTAATTAGGATTGATTGTTGTTGAAACCAGGTGAAATCTATACCTCTAGACCGTTTTTCTCTGATTGATTATTCCTGAAAGTTGTGTGCGTGCTATCTAAAATCATCTTAATTATTTTATTTTTATTGCAAAATTCTTGATTATTGATTTTTTAGATAAAGTTTAGACTATTTTAATTACAAGTACTAAATATTTTCATTTTACTCTCTGTGGGATCGATATCTGAATTATTCACTATATTAAAACTTGACACTCGTACACTTGCGAGGAAATTTCACAACAAGTTTTTGGCGCCGTTTCCGGGGAGTAAATTTTGATTATTTTTTAGTCTTGTTACCAATTAGTCTAGATTTTAATTTAGAGTTTTTTTTATTTTAAGTTACTAATTAATTTTTTCTTATCTTTTAATTGCAGTCTATGCAACGATCTCAAAGTGCTAATTCTCTATTGTTTGATCCGGAGATCGAGCGCACCGCACGTGCTTCAAGATGAGTTAGAAGAGAAGAAATTGAAAGAATGGCTGAACAAGAAGCAAATCAAGCTCCCCTAGTGCCTATTAGAGATCACTTCAGACCGACGATCCAGGCTCACTATTCTGGAATCGCTCGAGGAATTATCAATGCAAACAATTTTGAGCTGAAGCCTGCATTGATCAACATGGTTCAACAGAACCAATTTAATGGGAGCGCCACTGCCGATCCTTATCTACACCTACGCACCTTTTTGGAGATAACCGATACGGTAAAAATTAATGGTGTGTCTGAGGATATTATACGCTTACGCTTGTTTCCGTTTTCTCTCAGGGATCAAGCCAGAAGTTGGTTGCAATCACTGCCGCTTGGAAGCATCACTACTTGGGAGGTGATGGCAGAAAAATTTCTTGCAAAATATTTTCCTCATGCCAAAACCACCCAACTGAAGATCGAGATCAGCACCTTTCGGCAGATGGATTCTGAACAGCTCTACGAGGCATGGGAAAGGTATAAAGAATTATTAAGACGTTGTCCTAACCACAATTTTGCAGATTGGGAACAGATCGAGTGGTTTTACAACGGACTGAATGCGCCTACAAGGATGAATGTCGATTCTGCTGCTGGAGGTACTATATTTGCGAAGGATCATGTTCAGGCTTATGATATGTTGGAGGAGATGACGGTCAATAGTTTCCAATGGCCATCTGAGTATATAGGAGTAAAGAAGCCGGCTGGAGTGTATGCAGTGGATCCTCTCACGTCCATCACTGCTCAATTATCTGCACTGACTACACAGGTAGCTTCTTTGAATAAAATTAATGTTGCAGATTCAACTGGAGTTGAAGGATCACCGGTCATAGAGCAAGTCAATTATATAAATCCAAATGGCTACCGAGGATATGGAGGCTATAGAGGTAACCCTGTCCCAAATACTTATCATCCTAGCTTGCGTAATCATGAAAATTTTTCGTATGCTAACAATAAAAATGTGCTGAATCCTTCGGGATTCAATACAAACAAGGATGAGGGTAAGCAGTCGTTGGAGGATGTGGTTAGTACTTTTGTGCAGGAATCAGGTAAGAGGATGGCGAGAACTGAGTCTCGAATTGACAGTTTGGAGACGCACATGGCCAACATGGGCGCAGTGTTGCAATCCATGGAGACTAGTATTGGGCAGTTGGCGAACGCACTGAAGGACAACAATCGCGGCCAGTTCCCTAGCAATACTGAGGTGAATCCCAAGGAGCAGTGCAATGCCATCGAAGTGCGGAGTGCCAAAGACGTTGGAGTTCAAATTCCTACTGTTGCGGATAAGAAACTTGAGGAAAAAGTTGAGGAGAAAGAGAAGGAGCTTGAATCTGAGCCAAAACCGATGTATAAGCCTTCACTTCCATACCCGCAAAGGTTCAAGAAGAAAGCATTGGACGAGCAATTTTCCAAGTTCTTGGAGATTTTTAAGAAGATTCACATCAACATTCCCTTTGCTGAAGCTTTGGAGCAAATGCCGAATTATGCGAAGTTCATCAAGGAGGTGATGTCCAAGAAGAGGAGGCTGCTAGAGAACGAGGTAGTGAATTTAACGGAAGAGTGCAGTGCGGTGCTCCAAAAGAAGATGCCACAAAAGCTTAAGGATCCAAGGAGTTTTACTATTCCTTGCACTATTGGCTCTTTTTATTTTAATAATGCACTTTGCGATTTAGGAGCTAGCATTAATCTCATGCCCTTGTCTGTTTTCAGGAGCTTAGGACTTGGTGAGGTGAAGCCCACCATGATCGCGTTGCAGTTGTCTGATCGATCTATCACATATCCGCTTGGAATCATTGAAGATGTTTTGGTAAAAGTAGATAAATTTATTTTTCCAGCGGATTTTGTTGTGTTAGATATGGAGGAGGATGCAAACATGCCCCTGATATTGGGGAGACCTTTCTTGGCCACTGCCGATGCCAAGATAGAGGTGAAGAGAGGTGCATTGTCAATGGGTGTGGACGGTGAGAGTGTAATTTTTAATATATTCATGAAGTCATCTAACACCCCTATTGAAAAATTATGCTTGATAGAGCCGGTTATGAATTTGGAGGGTCGTTCAAAAGCCGACATTGCGGTTGATTCATCGAACGTGAGAGCGCCAAAACCACCAAAGAAGGCCACGAAAAAAGCAAAATTTAAAAGGCGGTTCGTGGAATTTATTTGGCGAGTGAAAGAGAAAGGGAAGAATTAATCCCGTTAAAGTCGTATGGCCTTCTTTGTTCTAGGTACTCAACCTATTTCAAAAGCTCCTTATCGTATGGCACTTGTCGAATTGAGAGAGTTGAAGGAGCAGCTTGAGGATTTGATTGCCAAGAGATACATCAGACCTAGTGTATCGCCTTGGGGTGCTCCTGTTCTATTCGTTCGGAAGAAGGATGGTTCTATGCGGCTCTGTATCGACTACCATCAATTGAATCAGGCTACAGTTAAGAACAGGTATCCTTTACCCCGAATAGATGACTTGTTTGATCAACTGCAGGGTTCTTCTGTCTACTCTAAGATTGATCTGAGGTCAGGTTATCACCAGTTGAGAGTGCGAGAGGAAGACGTTCCTAAGACCGCACTCAGGACGAGGTATGGTCACTTTGAGTTTATAGTCATGCCGTTTGGTTTGACTAACGCCCCAGCGGTTTTTATGGGTTTGATGAACCGTATCTTTCAGCGTTATTTAGATGAGTTCGTCATTATCTTTATCGATGATATTCTTATCTACTCGAAGAACCGTACTGACCATGCAGAGCACTTGAGGACCGTATTGCAGATTTTGCGAGTTGAGCAGTTGTTTGCCAAGCTGTCGAAATGCGAATTTTGGTTAGATCGAGTTGTCTTTCTCGGTCATATTATTTCTGAAGATGGGATTTCTGTCGATCCCAGCAAGATTGAAGCGGTTATGAATTGGCCTAGACCTACTTCAGTGCCGGAGATCCGAAGCTTCATGGGTTTAGCTGGTTATTACCGTCGTTTCATCGAGGGTTTCTCGTCTATTGCCAAGCCTATTACCCAGCTGACTCAGAAGAATGCGCCTTTTGTTTGGACTCCAGATTGTGAGGCTAGCTTTGTTGATCTGAAGAGGAGACTGACCAGTGCTCCAATTCTTTCTATTCCAAAGGGTACTGGAGGTTTCACAGTCTATTGTGATGCTTCTAACCGAGGCTTGGGTTGTGTTCTTATGCAGCATAAGCATGTGATAGCGTATGCATCGAGGCAGCTGACACTGCACGAGACTCGTTATCCGGTCCATGATCTTGAACTAGCTGCGATCGTCTTTGCTCTGAAGATCTGGCGTCACTATCTTTATGGTGAGTCTTTCGAGATCTTTTCTGACCATAAGAGCCTTAAGTACTTGTTTTCACAGGCAGAGCTAAATATGAGACAGAGAAGATGGTTAGATCTGTTGAAGGATTTCGACTGTGAAATCAAGTACTATCCGGGGAAGTCTAATGCAGTTGCAGATGCCTTGAGCCGAAAGCTTTGTTCTTTATCTCTTTCTACTATCGGTGTTTCTCAGTTGATCGATGATTGTTGCACTTCTGGTTTAGAGTTTGAAACAGATAGGGAGACTATCAGAGTGTTTGATATTCAAGCCGAGCCAGAGTTGTTTGTTGCAATCAGAGAAGCACAGAAGTCTGAGCCGAGCATCCAGATTTCAGTAGAGAAAGTCAGATCGGGTCATCAGTCTGAATTCCAGGTTAGAGATGATGTTTTGTTCGTGAATAACCGTATTGTTGTGCCTGATATTTCGGAGTTGAGACAGCGTATTCTCCGAGAGGCTCATTGCAGTCGGTTTAGTATTCATCCTGGAGGTCGTAAGATGTACAACGATCTGAAGAACCAGTTCTGGTGGAAGAGAATGAAGAGCAACGTAGCGAGGTTTGTATCTCGGTGTTTGAATTGTCAACAGGTGAAAGCAGAACGGAGGCGACCAGGAGGTCTGTTGCACAGTCTATCTGTTCCTGAATGGAAGTGGGATCACATTTCCATGGATTTCGTCACGAAGCTACCACGATCCGTTCGAGGATGCGATGCCATTTGGGTAGTGATCGACCGATTGACGAAGTCTGCGTGTTTTATTCCATACAGGATGACGTATCGTCATGATCAGATGGCTGAGTTGTATGTTAGCAATGTTGTGAGATTGCATGGTGTACCGAAGTCGATCGTTTCAGACAGAGATCCTAGATTCACTTCTCACTTCTGGCACAGTCTTCAGGGGGCACTTGGTACTCGATTGCATCTTAGCACAGCTTATCATCCTCAGACCGATGGACAGTCAGAGCGGACTATCCAGACGTTAGAGGATATGCTGCAAGCGGTAGTGCTAGATTTTGGCACTAGTTGGCAGGATTCTTTGCCTCTTGTCGAGTTTTCTTACAACAACAGCTTCCAAGCGAGTATCGGTATGGCGCTTTTTGAGGCATTGTACGGTAAGAAATGCCGATCTCCGTTGTTTTGGGATGACTTGTCCGAGTCACCAGATTTGGGACCGGATATGCTTAGAGATATGGCAGAGCAGGTTAAGATCATTCAGACCAGAATGAAGACAGCTCAAGATAGACAGGCGAAGTATGCGAACGTCAGACGTAGACCTCTGAGTTTTGAGCAAGGAGACCGCGTTTTCCTTAAGATTTCTCCGTTCAGAGGCACTGTCAGATTCGGTAAGAGAGGGAAGTTATCTCCGAGATTCATCGGTCCGTATGAGATTCTCGAGAAGATAGGCGATCTTGCCTACAGACTTGCACTTCCTCCGTCTTTATCTGGTATTCACGACGTTTTTCACGTCTCTATGCTGCGAAAGTATCATCTAGATCCTTCACATATCCTTCAGCCTGACGAAGCCCAGTTAGACGAGACTCTGAGCTACTTTGAGCGACCGATTCAGATCCTTGATCGGAAGGAGAAACAACTCAGGACCAAGTCGATTCCGTTGGTGAAAGTGCAGTGGAGCCGTCACGGCGTCAAGGAAGCGACTTGGGAGACAGAGTCTGACATGAGACATCGATTTCCGGAGTTATTCGGATGACGTGAGTTCTTCTTACTGTCTTTAGTTCTTTATTCTATCTTATGAGTTGTGGTTCTCATTGATTTCGAGGACGAAATCTCTTCTTAGTGGGGGAGAATTGTAACGTCCTGTTTTTATCTTAAATGAGTTTATTTGAGTTAATCAGAGTTTGCAGAGTTCACGAGCCGATTTGATTTTGATCAGGGTCCTTTTTGCAAATTTTGGAAATTTCAGGGACTAAAATGCAAATATTGATTTTTATATATTATCTACACTTGAAATTGGCTTCTAAAGTCTTCCTCCTCCTCCACACACCCGAGAGACTCCATTGAAGACGCCTTCAAGCTTTTCCAAGCTTCCAGATTTCCTCCCGAGCTCGATCCGGCCGTTAGAAATTATTTCTGAAGGCAGATTAGTGATCACTGCAGTGAGAGCTCCGTTATACCGTAAGTATTTCTCCGATCAGAGATGTTTTGTTTTTCGGAGGTTGTTAGAATCGATCTAGATTCTAGTATGTTGTTCTTGGCGGAGTTCTGATCGTTTATTATCTGTCGGTTTTGAATTAGAGCGACGTTCGGAATTGTTATGATTTTTGGAAGCTATTTTCAAAAATCATGATTTTGAGATTTGTTGGGTTTGTCTTGTTGTTGTTGTATTAGCATTGAATTGAGTTGATATCGCTATTGAACTGCTGTCTGCGTTGTCGGTTTGTGCAGTTTATAGCCGTTATGCCGTCGGTTTGAGTTTTGGGGATTTCGAACCGTTATTGAGTTGTTAAACTTGTCTTGTAAGTCGATCATGGTAATTGATCTTTGATTTGTATCTGAACAGATTCGTTTGGAGTTTGTGAAGCCCGTGTTAGCAGCATTGTTCGTCAAGAGTTGGACGAAGATCGGTAAAGAGATTTCCTTGAACCGTTGTTTGTTGTTTAGGTTGTATAATTGTTGATATAATCTTTTGTTGTAGCTTGTCCGGAGTTGGATCTACGACATTGAAAGGTAAAAGCAGTCATCGATAGCGGGATAGCATACTCGGAACAGTTGGTTCTCGAGTTTCCCTTAAAATCACATACTTGCAT
This sequence comes from Henckelia pumila, assembly GCF_033568475.1. Lineage (NCBI taxonomy): Eukaryota > Viridiplantae > Streptophyta > Magnoliopsida > Lamiales > Gesneriaceae > Henckelia > Henckelia pumila. The sequence continues at coordinate 29,096,033 of NC_133121.1, read as the reverse complement.
CTACACTCGTTCTAGCATGAGGAACTTGTGTTCTGTTGTTTTGATTGAGCTTTTGTTATATGGCTATGTTTTATGTTTCTGTTATGCATTCATCTTGAGCCAATCTTGCTTTCAGCGGGCAGAACCGCCCTTTTTGTTTAGACGTTTGGGAACTATGATTGAGTGGCCTAGGTCGTAGTCGTTTCGCCTAGTGCTAGCTGTAAGAGTGGGTGCCCAGTGAGCCAACTGTGTGGCTATGGGCTTTGATGACTCTTTGTATAAACAATCTTTTGTTTAATATTATTTACACTTTTTAATGGCAATGACTTTATATTACTTCATATTGTTATATTGTGATATACTATTGTTGTTTTGATAAAGACCTTGAATATACTATAGTGTATGTAAGATGTGGTAGAACATGGAGATGTCTATCATGAAATACATCTTATAGTCACTGTATGTTCTAAAACCGTTCCTAGTCGATTGAGCCGTCCGAAAATAAGGATAAGGATCGCTCGAGTTTGAGACTAGCATTTGCGATGCGGAGTACCACGTTTCATTGGTAGGGAACATGGAGATGTTCGAAGCATGCAAATGGATATTCATAGGATGAATAGTCGAACTACCCTATCCGGACTTTCCAAGTGGTTATCACTTATCGAGTGGATTAAGTCCGCGGTTTTGGTTGTACACCATTAGTCCTTACGACTTGAAACATCATGGAGACTCTATATGCTAGTGCTGTGCTTTGACTCGTTTACCGACTCTATGGGGGTCATCAGGTGTCGAGATTGGGTACAGTTACGACACATATAGGAGTCAATGCATTGTTGTCAAGGATTCACCACATACTTGCGAGTGTGGATATCCTATGCGATCTGAGGAGATATTAGTGTGATAAATCTCTGGCCAGAGTAATTGATGTGATTTAAGAAATGGTTTCTTAGTAGCACATGCGATGTCACTAATTTGATCTTCAAGATGTATTGCATAGTTATCGAATCTTGAGCGACTCTCGATATACCAATGGTTGTTGATTCGATCGGGATATATGGATGAAGGGACCGTACTGTACGCTAACCAAAATCTACTGGTTCTTGTAGGCACTATCAGTGATACCTAGGGAATCATGGGGCGATGTTGCTAGGCGCTTTACCATGATTCGTTGGGCAAGTCGGAAAGTGTTGTTCCGAGTCACAAGGAGTTGTGAGCCCACGGCTAGCTGTATCCCTGAACCATTGAGGGTCACACAGTGTAATGGAGTTTTAATCCCCGTTGAGATAGTTAAATTTAAAGAGTTAAATTTAATGAACTAAGGAGTTGGACTTCTTAATTAAGAGTAAGGGAGTAGGGTTTCCTAAAATGACATAGGGATGGACATTTTTGGAAACCACTGAATTCGGATTCAGGAAAATTTATTTTGACTTTAAAACGTGCAGAAATGGTTTCTGTGCACATTGGTGAAATCGTTTCATCAATCGGAGTCACGATGAATTTTATATTAATTTCTGAACGAGCGGGCTTTGCTTGTCGGGCCCTAACTTATGACTAATGGGCCCTAAGGTGTTAGTGGCCTGCATTATAAATAAGTTATTTCAGTACAGAAATTACACACAACAGGTCATAATTTTTGAGAGCAAAAATCGAAAACCCTAGTCTCTCTAAAAGAAAATTTCGGCCGACCCCTCCCCCTCTGCCCGAGAAAATTCCGGTCTGTGATTTTGAATCGCGGTCAGGAATAACGAATCAGATTCGTGTAATCTCTTCGCAGAAAACTTCTGATAGATTTTCTAGTGCAATCTATCAGAGGGATTAAACCTCTGTTCGTGGACCTGATTGAAGGAGTTCATCGGTTCCAGGGAGAGACAACAAGAGCAGATAAAATCTGTTGGTGTCCAGTAATCTCGTTGCGAGATTGAAGGTAAAATTTAATTAATTGTTATTTGAATATTACACACACAATAATTTAATCGTTGAATGGTTGATACCCACACCATGGAATTGTTCCATGATAAAATTTTTAAACTTCCGCTGCACCGGGTATCAATCGTGATTGATCTGAGAGCCGCGTTTTCCAACAGTGGTATCAAAGCCAGGTTGCTCAGATCAAACGATTAAATTAATCAATTGTACAAAATTTTTGAGTCTCGGTTTTTGAAACAAAATAAATATTTTTAAATAAAAAAAAAAAATTTTCGAGGCAAAACCCGGGCAGCGATTGGATCGCTGCCCGGTGGGGCAGCAATTGTTGCTGCCCCGGGCGGCGCACGGCGCCGCCCAAAGGGGGCGCACGGCGCCGCCCAAGGCGGCGCTCGGCGCTGCGCAGGGCGGCGCTCGGCGCCGCCCAGGGCGGCGCACGGCGCCGCCCAGGGGCGGCGCCAGGCGCTGCCCTAAGGGGGCAGCCGGGCTGCCCCCGGCCCGCGCCCCGGGTGCGGGCCGGCCGGGAGTGTCCCGGGCGGCCCGCGGGAAAAATTATATTTTTATTTAAAAATTAATTTTAATATTTAAAATTTTATTTTTGATCCGGTCAAAAATTGTTTTTGATTGGTTCACGAGATTTCGGATCGAATTGTTCGAGTCCGTAAATTTTAAAATTGATTTTGGATAAATTTGAATTTTTGGAAAATTTTAATATTTTATCCGTAAATTGAATTTTGAAATCAATTATTTTGGTACAATTGATGATAAGATATGATCTTATGATATATTAAGTAAAATATGATTTTATTTGTAAAATTGGATTTTATAGATAAAATATGATTTTATTTGATATAGAGATAAAATATGATTTTATATGTGAAATGAGATTTTATATATAAAATATGATTTTATCTTGTTTAAATTTGAATTGCCACAGCATGTTATCCAATAAATTAATTTTGAATTAAATGTTATTGGATAAGGATGATCGATTGCCATGACCAATTTTGTAGGTGTATGTTAGGAATTTACATTTTGTCTTTATTATTGTTGGTTTTATTAATGGGCCTGGTTTATGGCCCGATATGAATGTCATATGTAATAAAAGTGGGCTTGGTTTATAGCCCGTTCCCACCCCCTAAAAATGTATCCCCTACTTGTCATTGTTATTTATTGTAAATACATTAGATTTAGTGGGAGATCAAGATTTGAAGATGGTGGGCCCAGTAGACAATGAAGACTGAAGAAATGTAAATTGGAAGCATATGTAATAGGATTGCATTTGCATACTGCATATTACCTAGGATTGGACTAAGACCCGTGATTGGCAACCACGGGTCAATTAGAAATGGAATCGATCATCCTAAATAATATGTGATATTATGATTGTATGCATGTTTAGACATAAATTGCGTGAATCCGGCAATGCATGCAATAAATTAAATATGATGAGACAAATATTTTTATAAATAAAATCCCTCATTTTAAATATGATTTAAAATTTATATCAAGATAAATAAAGGAAATTTAAATATTGTTTAAATGTTCCTACCTTCCATCAACGGTCAATGTATGTGATGCTATCCGCGGATACGGTCCGGCTCATATTATTGGGGGGGCCCGTCCGTCGGAAAGCTGTACATTGGATCGACAAATGTTGTAAGTTGGGTGGAACTCCCATGGGATCGGCTCATATTATTGGGGGATCCACATGGCGACCGTCCATCACAACTTAATATTGATGGGTCATCTTGACATGTCACTTTAAACGGCGTCATATTATTGGGCCCTTATTGGACATGAGGTAAATACATGGGGGTTGCTTTGGAAGCAATTGGGCTCTACCTTTTGAGAATTATGGTTGGCTGATATTATTCGGGACCATAAGTTTGTCAATTGGACTCCATGTTCTCACTAAGGAAAAAGTTTCCCGTTTTCACTAGAGGGTGGTGAAATCGTTAAAATAGTGGGAGTGAGATTCATAAAATTAAATTCGCCTATTTTATGTCTTAGTAAATTGTTAAACAATCATTGATATATGTCTGTTTTCCTTTTCAGTATTTCATACAATGAATTCGCGAAATCCTTTATTCTCGATCCTCGAACAAAACAAGCTGACTGGCGCCAACTATACGGAATGGTTCCGGAAGTTGAAGATTGTCTTAACTTCGGAGAAAATGCTCTATGTGTTAGAGAAAGCACCTCCGAAGGAAGCACCAGCTGATGTTAGTCCGGAGGAATTGGCCAAGCTTGATGCATGGTGGGACCATGACATCAAGACCAAATGCTATATGCAAGCCTCGATGTCTGATGAACTCCAGAGGCGATTTGAGGACACGGTGAATGCTGCTGACATTCACGCGCAACTCAAGGAACTTTTTGGGGCTCAGTCGAGGGCTGAAAGGTTCTCTACTGTTAAGGAGTTGATGACGTGCCGCATGCGTGAAGGGACTTCGGTCCGTGATCATGGGGTACGAGTGATTTGGCTCATACAGAAGTTAGCGACCCTTGATTTGGTGTTGGAGCATGAACTCAATGTGGACTTGCTGCTTCTATCTCTTCCTTCTTCATTTGATGGATTCGTGATAAATTTTAATATGAACAAGATAGAGGCCATCCTTGAAGAGATGGTCAATATGCTCGTTACATATGAATCCACACTTAAGAAGGATAAGCCAGCTTTCTTGGTGGGCTCCTCATCTTCTGCTAAGAAAGGGCCAAGTATGAAGGGCAAGAAACGTTCTGCCCCACCCAAGAAAGTGGAACCCGAGAAGAAGCAAAAGACAAAGGCTTCAAACAATGGAAAATCCAAGGATGTTTGCCATTACTGCAAGAAGCCGGTCATTGGAAGCGCAACTGCAAGGAGTATCTTGAGCAGTTAGGAACTGCAAAGGGTATGTTCTATATCGAAATAAACATGTCACTTAATACAACTTCTTGGGTATTGGATACCGGATGTGGATCTCACATTTGCAATGATTTGCAGGTGATGACAAGAAGTCGCAGGCTTAGAATGGGTGAGACCCAGCTGAGGCTCGGGAATGGTTCCAGAGTTGAAGCTACGGCCATTGGAGATGTTTGTTTGATTTTGCAGAATGGTTTTAAATTATTGTTGAGAGATGTTTTATTTGTGCCAGATTTAATTAAAAACATTATTTCTATTTCTATGCTTGATAGAGATGGTTATTCTTGTAATTTTGTGAATGGGATTTGCAATATTTACAAGAATGAATGTTTAATTGGAAATGGACAACTTGAAAACGATCTATACAATTTAAAACTAAAAGACGTTCCAATTAATTATTTTGATAAACCGGCTACAACAAACAAAAGAAAAATCGATAGTCAAAACCCGGCAAACCTTTGGCACGCTAGGCTAGGTCATATTTCCTCAAGAAGGATGAACAAGCTAGTGGGAGAGGGCATGTTTGATATGTCTGATATTAACTCTCTACCTACTTGTGAATCCTGCCTAAAAGGAAAAATGACTAAATCTCCTTTTAAGGGGAAACCTGAGCGTAGTCAGAATCTGTTGGATTTGATCCATACAGATGTTTGTGGTCCATTTAGAGTAGGGACTCAACATGGCCACACCTACTTCATTACCTTTACTGATGATTATTCAAGGTATGGGTATTTATATTTAATGAAATATAAGTCTGAAGCATTTGAAAAGTTCAAAGAATTCAGGGCTGAAGTAGAAAACAAGCTAGGTAAAAGTATTAAAGCACTTCGATCGGATCGAGGTGGAGAATACTTGAGTACCGAGTTTTTGGACTATCTGAAAGAGAATGGGATTCTCTCTCAGTGGACTCCTCCTATGACACCACAGCTTAATGGTGTATCGGAGCGTCGTAATCGAACTTTGTTGGACATGGTTCGATCTATGATGAGCTTCACTGAGCTTCCACCTTCGTTTTGGGGCTATGCGCTTGAAACGGCGGTATTGTTGTTGAACAACGTCCACACTAAAGCAGTGGACAAAACACCATACGAGTTATGGAATGGCAAAGCTCCTAAGTATTCGTACTTGAGGATTTGGGGATGTCCTGCTTACGTGAAGCGGACAGTGGGAGATAAGTTGGATAGTCGATCCAGCTTATGTTATTTTGTAGGGTATCCGAAGAATTCAATCGGATATTATTTCTATTATCCTGCTGAAACAAAGGTGTTTGTTTCTAGGAATGCCACCTTCTTGGAGAAGGAGTTCTTATTGGATAAGAAAGGCGAGATGATGGAACTCGAAGAAGTTCGAGAAGAACCCGAAATACAAAATAACGATCCTACACCTCAGGAACCATTGCTGGACACGCCTGCACCTAGAAGATCCGAAAGGACTTCTAGACCTCCAGTTCGATATGGTCTTCTTCTTGAAGGGGATCAAGATGAACCCGACATTGGATGTGATCCAAGAAACTTCAAGGAAGCAATTTCTGATGCGGATTCGAATTTATGGCTTGAAGCTATGCAGTCAGAATTGGATTCGATGCATACAAACCAAGTTTGGTCTTTAGTAGATCCTCCCGATGGAATTGTTCCGATAGGGTGTAAATGGATCTACAAGAGAAAGCTTGGGCCTGATGGTAAGGTATTGACCTACAAGGCGCGATTGGTGGCGAAAGGTTATACTCAAAGGCAAGGAGTTGAATATGATGAAACCTTTTCACCAGTTGCTATGTTCAAGTCCATAAGAATCCTTATTGCCATAGCTGCATGGTATGACTATGAGATATGGCAGATGGATGTGAAGACTGCTTTTCTTAATGGAGACATTAAGGAAGAAATCTATATGAGGCAGCCTGAGGGGTTCACATCCATGGGAAGCGAGCATAAGGTATGCAAGCTTCAGAGATCAATTTATGGTCTAAAACAAGCATCAAGAAGTTGGAACCAGAAATTTGATGAAACAATAAAAGATTTTGGTTTCATCAAGAACCCGGAGGAACCGTGCGTGTACAAGAAAGTAGTTAAGGATGCTGTGACATTCTTAGTACTTTATGTTGATGACATCCTACTCATTGGGAATGATGTAGGGATGTTGCAGTCAACAAAGATATGGTTATCAGGTAGATTTTCGATGAAGGATTTGGGAGAGGCATCCTACATTCTTGGGATACAGATCTATAGAGATAGGTCTAAGAGAATGATAGGACTCACTCAATCAACCTACATCGATACCATATTGAAACGGTTTTCAATGGATGGGTCCAAAAGAGGACATCTACCCATGTGTCATGGAGTTTCTCTATCCAAGTCTATGTGTCCCAAGACTGATGAAGAGATAGAGAATATGACACATGTACCATATGCGTCAGCTATAGGTAGTATCATGTATGGGATGATATCTACCAGACCGGATGTAGCATTTGCTCTGAGTGTCACGAGCAGATATCAGTCTAATCCTGGTCAAATGCATTGGAAAGCCGTGAAGGACATTCTTAAGTACTTGCGAAGGACTAAGAATATGTTCATGGTTTATGGAGGACGAGAACTCAAATTGGAAGGCTATACCGACTCTAGCTTCCAAAGTGATGTGGATGACTCGAAGTCAACCTCTGGATTTGTGTTCATGCTCAATGGCGGTGCTGTCTCTTGGAAGAGTTCCAAGCAGGACACCACAGCGGATTCCACCACTGAGGCTGAATACATTGCAGCATCAGCTGCTACTAAAGAGGCCGTTTGGATGAGGAATTTCGTCCAAGAGTTGGGCGTCATTCCTGAATTTGTTGGTCCAGTCCCGGTGTACTGCGACAACACGGGTGCCGTTGCTCAAGCAAAGGAACCAAGGTCTCATCAAAGATCCAAACACGTACTGAGGAAATACCACATAATCCGGGAGATTGTGGAAAGAGGAGACATCATTGTCGAACGAGTGGCCTCTGCAGACAATATCGCTGATCCGCTTACTAAGCCCTTGCCAGGACCATTGTTTGACAAACATCGCGAAGCAATGGGTCTACGTAGTATGACTAGTTGGCTATAGGGCAAGTGGGAGATTGTAAGAGTGGGTGCCCAGTGAGCCAACTGTGTGGCTATGGGTTTTGATGACTCTTTGTATAAACAATCTTTTGTTTAATATTATTTACACTTTTTAATGGCAATGACTTTATATTACTTCATATTGTTATATTGTGATATACTATTGTTGTTTTGATAAAGACCTTGAATATACTATAGTGTATGTAAGATGTGGTAGAACATGGAGATGTCTATCATGAAATACATCTTATAGTCACTGTATGTTCTAAAACCGTTCCTAGTCGATTGAGCCGTCCGAAAATAAGGATAAGGATCGCTCGAGTTTGAGACTAGCATTTGCGATGCGGAGTACCACGTTTCATTGGTAGGGAACATGGAGATGTTCGAAGCATGCAAATGGATATTCATAGGATGAATAGTCGAACTACCCTATCCGGACTTTCCAAGTGGTTATCACTTATCGAGTGGATTAAGTCCGCGGTTTTGGTTGTACACCATTAGTCCTTACGACTTGAAACATCATGGAGACTCTATATGCTAGTGCTGTGCTTTGACTCGTTTACCGACTCTATGGGGGTCATCAGGTGTCGAGATTGGGTACAGTTACGACACATATAGGAGTCAATGCATTGTTGTCAAGGATTCACCACATACTTGCGAGTGTGGATATCCTATGCGATCTGAGGAGATATTAGTGTGATAAATCTCTGGCCAGAGTAATTGATGTGATTTAAGAAATGGTTTCTTAGTAGCACATGCGATGTCACTAATTTGATCTTCAAGATGTATTGCATAGTTATCGAATCTTGAGCGACTCTCGATATACCAATGGTTGTTGATTCGATCGGGATATATGGATGAAGGGACCGTACTGTACGCTAACCAAAATCTACTGGTTCTTGTAGGCACTATCAGTGATACCTAGGGAATCATGGGGCGATGTTGCTAGGCGCTTTACCATGATTCGTTGGGCAAGTCGGAAAGTGTTGTTTCGAGTCACAAGGAGTTGTGAGCCCACGGCTAGCTGTATCCCTGAACCATTGAGGGTCACACAGTGTAATGGAGTTTTAATCCCCGTTGAGATAGTTAAATTTAAAGAGTTAAATTTAATGAACTAAGGAGTTGGACTTCTTAATTAAGAGTAAGGGAGTAGGGTTTCCTAAAATGACATAGGGATGGACATTTTTGGAAACCACTGAATTCGGATTCAGGAAAATTTATTTTGACTTTAAAACGTGCAGAAATGGTTTCTGTGCACATTGGTGAAATCGTTTCATCAATCGGAGTCACGATGAATTTTATATTAATTTCTGAACGAGCGGGCTTTGCTTGTCGGGCCCTAACTTATGACTAATGGGCCCTAAGGTGTTAGTGGCCTGCATTATAAATAAGTTATTTCAGTACAGAAATTACACACAACAGGTCATAATTTTTGAGAGCAAAAATCGAAAACCCTAGTCTCTCTAAAAGAAAATTTCGGCCGACCCCTCCCCCTCTGCCCGAGAAAATTCCGGTCTGTGATTTTGAATCGCGGTCAGGAATAACGAATCAGATTCGTGTAATCTCTTCGCAGAAAACTTCTGATAGATTTTCTAGTGCAATCTATCAGAGGGATTAAACCTCTGTTCGTGGACCTGATTGAAGGAGTTCATCGGTTCCAGGGAGAGACAACAAGAGCAGATAAAATCTGTTGGTGTCCAGTAATCTCGTTGCGAGATTGAAGGTAAAATTTAATTAATTGTTATTTGAATATTACACACACAATAATTTAATCGTTGAATGGTTGATACCCACACCATGGAATTGTTCCATGATAAAATTTTTAAACTTCCGCTGCACCGGGTATCAATCGTGATTGATCTGAGAGCCGCGTTTTCCAACACTAGCATACTCATTATAGTTGCTCAAAGTCTAGAGGAGTGGGATACGTGGCACCACCTCGATTGGGTGAGTCGGTGAGTCGTTACGTAATCTCACCCTCGGGATCCCAAAAGCACAGCAGCAATCCCTCGTTTATCAGATTTGATATCCCGGTTTAAGACATGCATCTCATTACGTTGTCATGGATTTCGTCGTTGACTTGAAAGCATGATTATTGTTGTATTACTTGTTATGTTTCTTTTACTGGGATTATCATTCTCACCGGTTATCCGGCTGTTGCTTTGTTTTGTATGTGTACTTGGCAACAGGTGGGGCAGGATCAAGTCAGAAGAGGCATGGTTAGCTTTGAGGGAATGATGTAGAAGTGAGACTCGGTTTAGAAGTCTTGTTAGCATGACAATCTAGTTTATGTTTTGAAGCATGTTAAGAACTGGAACTTGGATTGGAAGTGGTATTGCTTGTGGTTAGAACTCTTGTATTCTGTATTCGACTTGTAATAGCTAGCGTCGATGCGTGTTCTTCACTTTTATGTATTTAAATGCTATGTTGTTGGATATATATTAGTTGGATCATGTTAGAGTTCTTTTGGTTATGTTATTGCACTTTTGGATGCTTGTTTTGAGCCATTTCAGCAGGCCATGCGCGCCCGTGCCTCGGGTGAAGCGCCCGCGCGTCCCGCACTTCGTTTCAAAAGTTTTGGGCAGAGCTTCAGGCGCGCCCGTGCCTCGGGTGGCGCGCCCGCGCGAGGGCTTGGGCAGCACGCCATGCGCGCCCGCGCCTCAAGCTGTGCGCCCGCGCGTCCCCTTTAAAAAAAAAAAATGCTCTTGGCTTTTAATTGCTTCTTATTGAATTACTCCTTTAATTGTTGTTTAGAACCGAGGTCTCACATTAAGCACTCCTTACGTATTTACTCCAACAATGCTAGGGTTGTCACCTGCATCACGAAATGAGATTAGAGGCGCAGGGGGATACTCGACGAAAATCCTCCGATGCTCAAGTCAGCGATCTACCCCAAAATATGTACTAACAAAAACTAGAGAGCTTTAGAGCATAAATTGAGAGAAAGTGAGAGAATACCTTGGAATATGAGAGAGTCCTCTATTTATAGACTTTTCACACATGGTTCATGAGCCTTCTATATTTTGGATCCTCTTCATGGGCTCAAGTGTATGAGCTTAATAATCTTGTTTTAATATATCCAACTTAATTAACCTTAATCAGTATTTACTACTATCAGATAGTGTCGGATTCGGGTAGTTTGGGTCGGATATCCAATATGTCGAGTAACAAATTTAGCTACCCGACACCGATCCAAAAATGTCGGGTACCCGAAATTTTTGGGTATTTTTGTGTACCCAACAGCGGGTACCAGAAATTCAATCCTGTATTTAAAAAAAATTATTTTTTTAATATTTTTTTTGTTTGAAATCAACGATAAATTTTTTGATATAAAACATCACAAATTGTTTTTTTCATATTCCAAGAAAAATCATATTTGAATTCAGTTATAAAACATGCATTTATACCACACATCCACCAAATAGTATATATATTTCAAAAAAAAAAAGTCAGGTTATTTGGTACTGGGAAAAAACCCAACACCAACCCGACATTCAATGTGTCGGGTTCGGGTAGAACCCGTGTGGGGACCTCGGGTGCTAATCTTTTATGCTAGAATAAATTATTCATTATGAATTAATCAGCCAAGATAATTAATTTTTTTAAAAAAAGAACAATGCCTTGGCTAGCACATCTCTGCCCGAAAACTATAAACTCACTCGCTCGAGCGGCAAGAAGTTGCGCTCGAGCGAGAGAAACTCTGTCAAAAAGTAATAGTACATGCTTAAAACTGCTTTTACCATATATATATACATATACATATATATACATAAAGATATATATATATATATAGTATATATATATACTCTATAAGTTGCTACAACATGCCAATCTTCAAAATTTATCAAAACATAAGCAAGTCTAGCTAATATCTCTTCAACCACCACTAATTACATATCAAGACATAAGTGTAGTAGCATTATACTTTCAATTTTAAAGATTTGACAGCAAACTCTAATTCTTAACCAGATGCCCCATGTCTATGACTCGATCTTGAGCTATCCAAGTTGTCTCTGGCTCTCTCCTGCCCCACCTGTTACCATGTATAAATACAAAATAAAGCAATAGCCGGATAACTCCGGTGAGAATAATATTCTCAGTATAAGTGACATAACATGCAATATCAAATAAACATATCAAACCATAGATGTTCTTCTATAATCATAAGATAAATTCAATGCATGTTTTGGTAACAAGGCTATCAAATTCTGATTTCAAAGGAATCTTGGTTCTACTTTTGGGATTCCAGGGAAAAGACCTCACAACATTGCCACTGACTCTCTCATTTGGGGTGGTGTAGAGCATCTCAATCCTCAGACTTTGGCGCAACTATAATGAGTAATCTAGCTCTAGGAGTAGATCTACATCCTATGCCACTCAAGTATAGCTCCCCAAACGTCTCTTGCAATCTAATCCGTTTCGCCTTCTATGATTAATTGGTTAAGGCTCAAGATTAATGCATACAAAATCAAGCAACAAGCCATAACCAGCAAATAAAAATCATGCTAATCAAACCATGACATAAAATGCAACACATACAAATACATGAAACAAGAACAACTAAACATGCAAGTATGTGGTTTAAGGAACTCGAGAATCTTATCTATCTTGAGTGTTCTATCCCGTCTTGATTGATTTTGGATCATACCTTTAGACTTGATTCTTAGGTGCTCCAAATCTGGACAAGTTGAATCAACAACTTATATCAAAATTCAGCTCATCATCTAAAATCTTGCAAGATAACAAGCAATACAAACCTTGCACAATTCTTTCTCAATTCGAATTCCAAAATTTCCCGAGTTCGATAACCTGACTATAATCTGAAATGAAGTATAAACAAGTTCAATATCAACATCCAAACTCAAATCAATACATGTTTCAATCAACAAGACTCAAAACGACATCTAATCTTGGCCGACGACGTAACGGGTACAGGCCGGCAATCTAACTTCAACTATATCAAGATATCAATCAAATACAACTCATATCAAAATCATATCTATATAAGAATATCAAAAATCAGAAACTTCAGAATTTGACATGTTCGAACATATTTTTTAAAATTCAAAACAAATTCAAACGTCGATCTTTTTCCGATCCGTCTGAGATATACAATCGATAGCTATTCGAGAACACATATATACAATAAAATTCTGATTCCATCAACATCTCAAAATCAAAACATAGAATAACATAATAAAACTTACGTGACAATGGAGCCTTCGATGCGGTGATCGCAAATATACGTTCAGTTCTGAAATCTACCGAACGGATTGTGAGAATCGAGCTTCAAAAGATAGAAAATAGATTTGGAATCTGAATTTTGGAAGAGTATCAGTTGTTGCTGCTGAATAATATGATAAAGATGATATAAAATATGCATATAGCCTGTGTCCCACTAACAAAAATAGGTTATTTTCACTTTGGTCCCTAAACTCTTTGATATTTTCAAATCAATCCCTGATCAAATTTAACACTTCCAATTCAATCTTTTAATTTAAGAATATCGGAATTTAAATCTCAATCCCATAAATTCTTAAATTAAATATTTTCAGGGCTTTAAAATTCTCCCTCTCTAAGACCTGATTTCATCCTCGAAATCGCATGCAATTCCGAACACATAAGATAATAAAATGAATGACAAACTAAAATAAGAACTCACATCAGTGAAATAACTTTGGAAACCTCTGTCTCATATCTTTCTCGACTTTCCAAGTTTCTTCTTCAACTATGTATCGACTCCACTGAACTTGGACTAATTGAATGGACTTGTTTCTGAGTTGCTTCCCTTTACGATAAAGAATCTGTATCGGTTGTTTGAAGTAATGCAACGTCTCGTCAAGTTTTGCCTCATCTGGTTGAAGAACATGAGATAGATTTGGTTGATATTTTCGCAACATAGACACATGAAATACTTCATGAATACCAAAAAAAGCTGGAGGAAGTCCGAGTTGATAAGCAAGATCGCCGATTTTATAAAGAATCTCATATGGCCCAATGAATCTCGGTGATAACTTACCTCTCTTTCAAAATCTGACAGTACCTCTAAATGGAGATATCTTCAGAAATAATCTGTCTCCCTGCTCAAAATACAAAAGTATGCGTCTGATATTCGCATACTTGGCCTGTCAGTCTTAAGTTGTCATCATTCTTATCTGAATTAGCTTTACTTTATCTGCCATATCTCTGATCATATCTGGTCCGACATCGGATGTCTCTGAAATATCATCCGAATACAGATCTGCATTTCTTTCTGTACAATTCTTCAAAAGAAGCCATCCTGATACTCGTTTGATAGTTGTTTTTGTAAGAAAATTCAACAAGAGACGATGAATCTTGCCAGCTAGTGCCAAAATCTAGCATTAATGCTCGTAGCATATCCTTTGAAGTATGGATAGTCCGCTCTGAATGTCCATCAATCTGAGGATGGTATGATGTACTCAAATGTAAATGAGTACCAAGAGCCTCTTGCAGAATGTGCCAAAAATGTGAAGTAAACCTAGGATCTCGATCTGAAACAATAGATTTAGGCACATCGTGCAATCTTACCACATCTCTGATATAGATCTCGACCATCTGATCATGTCTGTAGGTCATCTTATACGAAATAAAGCAAGAATATTTGGTTAATCTGTCAATCACTACCCAAATAGCATCGCAACCTCGTGTTGATCTTGGTAGCTTCGTGACAAAATCCATAGAAATGTGATCCCATTTCCACTCTGGAATAGCTAAACTGTGCAACAGACTACCTGGTCTATTTCTTTCCGCTTTAACCTCTTAATAGTTCAAACATCTGGATACAAATGCAGTCACATCTTCTTTCATCTGCTTCCACCAAAACTGATTCTTCAATCATTATACATTTTTCTGCCACCTGGATGAATACTGAATCGACTGCAATATGCTTCTTTCAAGATTCGTTGTTTCAATTCGGAAATATCTGGCACAACAATACGATTATTCACAAATAAAACACCATCATCACTGACCTGATATTTTGACTGGTGTCCAGATCTGACCTTCTCTATCAAACTCTAAATATTCTAATCAGTTTTCTATAATTCTTTGATATTTACCAACAACTCTAGTTCAGCTTGAATAGCAATACTTTGATAGGTTGTATACCTGTCTCAAACTCTAAACCAAAAGTACAAAAATCTTCAATTAATTTAGATACACCTATTGTATATAAAGATAAAGAGCATATCTTTCTACTCAAGGCATCAGCAGCTGCATTAGACTTTTCTGGATAGTACTTGATTTCACAATCAAAATCTTACAACACTTCTAACAAACGTCTCTGTCTCATATTCAATTCAGACTGTGAAAACAAATACTTCAAACTTTTATGACCAGAATAGATTTCAAACGTCTCACCATATAAGTAGTGACGTCAGATCTTCAAAGCAAATACAATAGCTGCGTGTTCAAGATCATGAATAGGATATCTGGTCTTGTGTGGCTTCAGATGTCTTGATGCATATTCTATCACGTGACCTTTCTGCATAAGTATACATCCCAAATCTCGGTGAGAAGCATCACAATAAACAGTAAAATTACATTACCAGAAGGAATAGTCAACATCGGTGCACTAGTCAATCTCTTTTTCAACTCCACAAAAATGGCTTCACAAGCTTCCGTCCAGACATAAGGCACATTCTTCTGAGTTAATTGAGTAATCAGCTTAGCAATTCTGGAAAATCCTTCAATGAATCTGCGATAGTATCCAGATAATCCCATAAAACTACGTATCTCTGGAACAGATGTAGGTCTAGGCCAGTTAATTACTTCCTCAACCTTTCTGGGATCGACCGAAATTCCATCATCTAAGATAACATGCCCAAGAAAGACAACTTGATCTAACCAATTTTCACACTTAAACAATTTAGCATATAGTTGTTCTGCTCGCAAAGTCTGCAAAATGATTCTCAAGTGTTATGCATGAACAGTCCAATTCTTGGAATAGATAAGAATGTCATCAATGAAAGATTATAACAAATTCATCTAAATATTTCTGAAATACTCTGTTCATTAATCCCATAAACACTACCGGAGCATTTGTCAATCCAAACGGCGTGACTATAAATTCATAATGGTCATACCTTGTTTTGAATGCATTTTTAGGAACATATTCTTCTCGAACTCTCAATTGGTGATACCCCGATCTCATATCGATCTTATAATAAACAGATGAACCCTGCAATTGGTCAAACATATCATCTATTCGAGGAAACGTATATTTATTCTTTAATGTGGCTTTGTTCAATTGGCGGTAATCGATACACAATCTCATGGACCCGTCTTTCTTTCGTACAAATAGAACCGGAGCGCCCCAATGTGAAACACTTGGTTTAATGTAACCCTTGGCAAGAAAATCCTCAAGTTGATCTTTCAGTTCTTTAAGTTCAACAGGTTCCATTCTATAAGGAGCTTTAGATATAGGTAGTGTACCTGACATCAATTCAATGCTGAAATCTATCTTCCGAGCTTGAGGCAAACTCGAAATTTCATCTGGTAAGAAATCAGCAAAATCTCTAACCACTAGTATATCTACCAGATCTGGGCTAGGTTTCAATACATCAACTGCATAAACTAAGAAACCTTCTGCACCTTTCTGCAAAAAAAACGTGTCATGGATAAAACAGATATCAAAGGGATCTTGGCTCTCGAACCCTTACCATAAAATTTCCATTCATCTGCCATTTCTGGTTCGAATCTGACTAATTTATGAAAACAATCTACGGTTTCTCTGTACATGGTTAATGTATCGATTTCAATAATACAATCAAAATCTGATAAACCAAGCACGATACAATCTAGATCTATCACATTTCCTTTATACCATAGTTCACAATCTCTAACTAGTCTTACAAATACAATTTTTTCACCCATAGGTGAAGAAATAACAACTACAGCAGGTAATGGCTCCGATGAAAATGAATGAAACATAGAAAATTTTTCAGATATAAATATATGGGATGCACCAGTATCTATCAACATAGGCATGATAACCAGAGATAAGACAGTTGCCTGCTATGACATCGTTTGGTGCTGCTTGAGCTTGATCTTTAGTGAGTGCAAAGACTTGTGCATGTTGTCGAGGATGTTGGCTCACAGCTTGGCTTCCTCCTGGCCTATTCTGTGGTTGTGGCTGAAACAAGTGTACTGAAGAATCTTGCCTTTCAGGTTGAGCTACCGGTCTTGATGAACTTCCACCTTGTGATCATTGTGAACCACGTTAAGGACAAACCTTGGAAAAATATCCAACCTGATGACATATATTGCAGTTAGCAGAAACTCCTCTACATTTCTCACTAGGATGTCTCCCTCTACATTTGTTGCAATACACACCTGATTAACTAGAACTTTGACTAGAACCAAACTGCCTCGGTCCACTGGAACTCGATGAGCTACTACCAGATTTCTTGAATTTCTTACCCTTTGGTCGAAGATGAGAGTCTCTTCTGCCAGTGCTGCTACTACCTTCCTCTAATCTGGGTGATGGTTGTTGAAACGGTGGAGGATTATGTGGCTGTCTCGATGGCTGAGGTACAAACAACGTTTCTCTTTGTTTCATCAAACCAGCTTCTGCCCCTTTTGCTTTGTTGAGTGCATCAGCAAAGTTATTAAGTCTTCCAGTATTCACCAAAGTAAAGACATCAGGATTCAGGCCATTAATGAATTGATCAGCTTTGGCTTCTTCATTTTCGGCTATATGCGGTGAAAACCTCAATAGACTAGAAAATTTGGCCACATAATCCTCAATGTTCAAATTTCCTTTCCTCAAACTAGCAAACTCATCCCCTTTATCCTTTCTGTATGATACTGAAAAGAAACGCTAATAAAATTAGGTTTTGAAAACACTCCAAGTAATAGTCGTACCTCTATTCTCCTGAGCTTTCTTAGTTGTGATCCACCAACTCTTTGCAGCATCGTGAAGTTGATGCACGACCAATCTGATCCTACGGTCATCTGAGTAGTCAAGAGAATCAAACAAGTGTTCAATATCATTCAACCAACTTTTCACATTCAACTAAGTTTTTTGTTCCCTTCAGGGTTGGAGGTTTGATCGATTGGAATCTCTTCAGTAAGTTTCCATAGGTGTCGGAGTAACATCCATTGGATCATTAACATTACTGCCCTGTTCTATACGAGGAACTGCCACGATCTGTGGTACATTCGGTACACGACGAGGAGACATATCTGATATTCAAAAGATTAGTACATAATTTATCTCACAATATCATATTCAGCAATTCTTGTTTCCATCATTCTATGATCGGCGTACTCATGTGTTCTCATGAGGATTCAGATTCTGATCCATAATTTATTATGATGTGTTTCTCAAATAAAGCATGCTTTTACAATTAAAATAATATAATCATGTAGGCAGATAATTCTTGAAATGGTAAAGCATGCTCGCATGAAATTCATATAATCAAATAAAGAAATCAATCTCATGCGAAATAAATAAGTCAAATAGACTCAATCTACCCCACTCACTAACTTCTATCTCAGTCCAAGAAACTTACGCTCTGATACCACCTAATGTGGGGACCTCGGGTGCTAATCTTTTATGCTAGAATAAATTATTCATTATGACTTAATCAGCCAAGATAATTAATTTTTTTTAAAAGGAACGGTACCTCGCTCGAGCCGCAAGAAGTTGCGCTCGAGCGAGAATATCTCTGCCCGAAAACTATAAACTCACTCTCTACATATACTTTATAAGTTGATACAACATGCCAATCTTCAAAAGTTATCAAAACATAAGCAAGTCTAGCTAATATCTCTTCAACCACCACTAATTACATATCAAGACATAAGTGTAGTAGCATTCTACTTTCAAGTTTGAATATTTGACAGCAAACTCTACTTCTTAACCAGATGCCCCACGTCTATGACTTGATCTTGAGCTATTCAATTCGTCTCTGACTCGCTCCTGCCCCACCTGTTACCTTGTACACATACAAAACAAAGCAACAACCAGATAACTCCGGTGAGAATAATATTCTCAGTATAAGCGACATAACATGCAATATCAAATAAACATATCAAAACATAGATGTTCTTCTATGATCATAAGATAAATTCAATGCATGTTTCGGTAACAAGGCTATCAAATTATGATTTCAAAGGAATCTTGGTTCTTATTTTGGGATCCCGAGGAAAAAACCTCACAACATATCCACCGACTCTCCCATTAGGGGTGGTGTAGAGCATCTCGATCCCCAGACTTTGACACAACTATAATGAGTAATCTAGCTCTAGGAGTAGATCTATATCCCATGCCACTCAAGTATAGCTCCCCAAACGTCTCTTGCAATCTAGGTCGTTCCGCCTTCTATGCTTCATTGGCTAAGGCTCAAGATGAATGCATACAAAATCAAGATGCAACAAGCCATAACCAGCAAATACAAATCATGATAATCAAACCATGACATAAAATGCAACACATACAAGTACATGAAACAAGAACAACTAAACATGCAAGTATGTGGTTTAGGGAACTCGAGAATCGTATCTATCTCGAGTGTTCTATCCCGTCTTGATTGATGTTGGCTCATTCCTTTAGTCTTGATTCTAAGATGCTCCAAATCTGGACAAGTTACATCAACAACTCATATCAAATTTTTTCTCATCATCTAAACTCTTGCAAACTAACAAGCAATACAAACCTTGCCCAAGTCTTTCTCAATTCGAATTCCAAAATTTCCCGAGTTCGATAACCTTGAATATACTCTGAAATGAAGTATAAACAAGTTTAATATCAACATCCAAACCCAAATCAATACACGATTAAATCAACAAGACTCAAAACGACATCTAATCTTGACCGACGACGTAACGGTTACAGACCGGCAATCCAACTTCAACTATATCAAGGTATCAATCAAATACAACTCATATCACAATCATATCTATATAAGAATCTCGAAAATCAGCAACATCAGAAGTTGAAATGTTCAAACATATTTCTGAAAATTCAAAACAAATTCAAACGCCGATATTTTTCCGATCCGTCTTAGATATACAATCGATAGCTATTCGAGAACATATATATAAAATAAAATTCTGATTCCATCAACATCTCAAAATCGAAACATATTAGAACATAAAAAATTTACGTCACAACGGAGCCTTCGATGCGGTGATTGCAAATATACATTCAATTCTGAAATCTACCGGACGGATTGTGAGAATCGAGCTTCAAAAGATAGAAAATAACTTTGGAATCTGAATTTTGGAAGAGTCTCGGTTGTTGCTGCTGAATAATCTAATGAAGATTATACAAAATATGCTTATAACATGTGTCCCACTAATAAAAATAGGTTATTTACACTTTGGTCCCTGAACTCTTTGATATTTGCAAATCAGTCCCTGATCAAATTTAACACTTCCAATTAATTATTTTAATTTAAGAATCTCGGAATTTAAATCTCAATTCCATAAACTTTACATCCCAAACCTGACATTTTTAACAACTAACCGACCTGATCGGGTTTTACCCGCTACCCGACCCCTAAACGCCTATCCCAGTATGTTTGGACGCCTAAAATATAGAATTTGGAATTGAATTTGAAATTGGATTTGGAATTGAAATTCATGGAATTCAAATTCCATTTTGATGTTTGAAAAAAAAGTTAAAATACATATTGGTATTTGGTAACATAAATTTTAGAAAATTGATATTTTTTTTTAAAAAAAATGTTTGGAAAACATAAATTTATAAATTTATTATTAGAAATAATTTTATTATTTTTGTAAAGTCAAATCCCATGAAACCCCATGAAATCCGACCAATTTTGTAAGGATTTCAGTTAGTTAAATGAAATCCCATGAAATCCCATCAAATATCAATCCCGTTTTAAAATTTCATTTTGCCAAACACCGAAATAGTATTTACAAATCCAAATACCACCAAATCCCCTTCAAATCCTGTCCACCAAACACACATATGATCCGATGGGTATGAGAATGAGATGAGATGGGGATGTGGATGGAGATGTGATGAAAGTTGAATACCCGACGGTGATGAAGATGAGTATGAGATGGATATAATAAATGGAGATGAGGATGAAAATATGAAATCCTACCCGAATCCGCCCATCGTCATCCCTAGACCAAAAATTATCTCATACATAAACTATTAGAAATAATAATTATAATTTATAATGTAATTTTAAAATTGGTTATAATAATAATAATAATAATAATAATAATAATAATAATAATAATAATAATAATAATAATAATAAAACTCTGGCACCATTTAAAAACTACTTTTGGTGTGTCAAGATGACACTAATTTTTTTTTTTTTCATTTTACCACTGTTGATTGAGAGTTCTCTGCACAGTTTCTTTTTTTTTTTTTTTAAGGCAAATGGCAAAATAATATTTTAACAAACTTTCATAATTCTATTTCATGTCACGTATCTCTCAAACTAAACGATCAGCCAAAAACACTACCCAACCGGCACTGTTTTTTTGGGGTTTTTTTTTTAAAATATTATATAATAAAAAAATATTTATAAAAATATAACAAAACTATAAGACTTGTAAAAATATAATAATCCGGGACTTCAAGTCCCGGATTCAACAGAGATCGTGTCAGATCTCTTTCCCTTCCCAAAAAATTGCTTTAAAAAATAGAACTTGCGAAATAAATAGAAAAGTGGTCAGATCCGGATTCATATGAAGTCCCGGATTCAACAGAGATCGTGTCAAATCTCTCTCCCTTCCCAAAAAATTGCTTTAAAAAATAGAACTTGCGAAATAAATAGAAAAGTGGTCAGATCCGGATTCATAATTACTTTTCCTATTTCCAATAAAGGAGTTGTTCCTCCACTCATTCCACTATTCCAATTATCATGTTGATATCTGTTGAATTCTCTAAAAATATTAAAAAAACTGTGATTTTTTTTTTTAAAAAAAAGTGAATCCGGAGCTAACAGCTCCGGATTCAATTAAAATAATAAAATAAGCACATATCTATTATTTATTACCCTATCCCACCGCAATAATTTCCCTTCTGTGTGCCTCTATCTCCATTCTTCTCACTTCTTCTTATCTTTGTTTTCTTTTTTATTCAGACGGTTCTAATTTTTTCTCTTCGCCGGTTCTGGGTTCCTTGAGGTAAGTAGATTTAATGTAGTAGTGTTGTACGTTATAATTTGTACTTAGTTATATGTTTGTGCTTACTTAGTTATATATTGTGTTAGAACTTTGTTTAAATGTTACAATATGATTTAATTCGGTTTTGCTCGTAATGTTTGTTGTGTTATAAAAAATAATCGTTTATTTTATTTTAATTTATAATTAATATTTTTGTTATGATTGTTAATTTAATAGTAACAACACTAATTTAAATTAGATTTTATTTTCTTAACTGTTTTTTATTCTATTACTAATTTTATTTTATTGTTATTGTTAATGATGGATTAATTTTGTAATGCAATGACCCAAATACTTACGTGTTAATTAAAAATATATTCTTAAACTAATTCGATAGATAATTAATTTTTTAAAAATATCACCTAATTATTATAATTAATTAAAATATATTTATTACTTTAATTATGAAAAAATAAATTAAAGCTTAATGGATCTTTATTTTATATGTGGATATAAGAATCATTGTATATTAAATAGTAATATATCTTTAATATTATTGAAAAAAATTAATATTTCTAAAATTAATTTATAAAATAAAGAATTATAAAAATTTAAATATTATATTTATTACTAAAATTTCCACTAATATTAATTTCCAAACCACGTAAAATCACTATAAATATTAATTAAAAAATATATAATAAATAAATTTAACAATAATATAAATAAGAATTGACTTAAAATTAAAATAGTAATAATATTTTTAAAATTATTATTATTGTTTAAAATTTTACTAACGATTAATTTTTTTTATAAATAATATATTATAATTTTGGATAATAAATAATATATTCTGAATAATAATTAGAGTGAGTATAAAATTATTTATAATATAAATCCCATTTAAATTTTTTTAATTTTATTTTTAATTATTTTAAATTGCATGATATAGTTGGAAAAAAATTATTTTGTTCCTTAATATATACTCATCTAATTATGATTTTAAATTTATAAATAAATATTTGATGATATATTATGATATTATTATTTAAGTAATAAAAAATAAATGAATAACAGTTTTGAATAATAAAAATATCATTATGAAATCTATCGAGTAATAGAAAATTGTAATATATAAGCTAGTTGTATTATTTGTCAGTATATTTGAAAAAAAAAAATTCATCAAGATTTTATTAATTGCAGGATGACGGAAAATTCAGAAAATGTTTTATATTTACAAGATAGACATATTTCGAACAATATCAATGCCGATAACATTGATTCACTTATACATCCACGTCGTTCCGATAATTCTCTTTGGATGTTGTATAGTGAAGGAATTCACCAGCGTGTTCGTATATGTTTGGCGCGTATGGGATTTTATGGTATCTTACAGTGTAGTCCGATAAAATATTACGATAATCATTTGCTTACAGCCATTGTAGAGAGATGGCACCGAGAAACACACACATTCCACCTTCCCGTCGGTGAGACCACGATAACCTTGCAGGACGTGGCATTAATTTGGAGTTTGAATATCGATGGAATTCCCATAACTGGTGTAGATACCAAGTATAGAAAAAATGAGTTGCAACAGCGGTGTTTATATTGGTTGGGTTTCATGCCAGAGCCTAATAAAATCAAAGGTGGTCACCTTTCTCTTGGCGCTATACGAAAGCACTGTCTGGATCATATGATTCATGACGAGAGTACAGAAGATGATGTTGTGAAATATTCTCGTTGTGTGGCCTTACTGATTATTGGTGGATTCATGTTTCCAAACTCAGAGAGTTCGGCAGTGAAGCTTATGTATTTATCATTTCTTGAGGATATTGATACAGTGATTACATATAGTTGGGGTTCCGCTGTACTGGAATATCTCTATCGAGAGTTATGCAACACTTCTCTGGTGTTGAAGAAAGACATTTGCGGGCCTCTCCAATTACTTCAGGTACGGTTAAACCTATATAGAAATATATTTGTGCTTGTTATAATGTTGTTATGCGACGTGTATATTGTATATCATTGCAGATTTGTGTGTGATCAAGGATTACACTTCTGACGCCAGACAGTGTACAACAAAACCAGCTAGAATCAGATCAAGTTGCAGATGTGCTTCAGGGTCTACCATTCCCACCTTATGGCGCAAAGTATTTTGCAAATAAAATATTTTTTTAGTATGCTTCTAATACTTTCATTGATTTTCTAAATTGTAATTTTTTTTCATATCATAGATGGAAGCGTGGGTTTTCATGGGTGGGGAATTTATCACACCTGGTACACCTGACACGACGCTGGAGTATATTGGTTGGTACCGACGTATTTCTCATATATTTGTATCTCCGATACGGGTACCTACGGCAATGGTTGGATACCATCCCATACATGGAAGCTACCGACAATTTTACGTAAGATATGTTGAGTGTTTTTTCTTAATTATTAAACTTGAAAACTTGGAATTTTTATTCAATGTGCATGTTTTTATGTTTTTCTATAATGTATGAACAACAATATCAACGACAAGATCATGCATCTATGTCGCAACCACCATGGACACAAAATATGGATGAGGCCGGAACTTCAATGATGAACAATCCTATGTATTCACAGAATTATGATGACCCCAGACCTTCGAGAACAAATTCTACGTTCTACACTTATTATTCTTTTACAGTGCCGAAATCCATCTATACACGGCTTGAAGGCCTAGAATACGAAGTTTAAAACTTTTTGGGGATGATTGTTTTGTCGAAGGTGCTTCCACTCTACAATAGTCCCTGGATTATACTTAGACAAAGCACCCATATATTTTGGAAGCAATGAAACAGAGCTTTCCCACGTACCATATACGATCTCCACTGCACGCTTCAAACTCTGCCATGCTTTAGCATACGAGATATCATAGCCATATCTTCCTTTGATACTCTCTCTGACATACTTGATTTCATATGACCAAGCTAGATCTGCAGCCAGTGACGATAACTAAGTAAATAGTTTATTGGGACAATCCACTAGATCCATAAGCCCGTAACGGAAGATGAATAGCCTTTCTTTTCCTGTTTCCCGTTCGATCCCGCCCGAACTGCATTCAAAAATGAAGCAAGGAGTTTTTTCTCTGAGCAAAGTTGTCTAGCCGTAACCACTACAGGCAAAAAAGTAAAGTAACGCCCTTAATGCTAGGTTTTGAAAAACACTTTTCGTGTCATTCCCATTTAGGTCCGAGGATCACAACGTACAATACCAAAAAGTGTGCTTGCCACCATATTTACGTCAAGGTTGTGGTGATCTATGCTCACTTGGCTAGAAACGCATGTATGCTCCCCACCATACTTTGTTATCATGAAAAAACCGATAATCTGTTTGAATGATGCTCGAAGTCCCCAACCACAATTGCCACCAACAGAAAAGTTCTTACACTTGATCTTTCATATTGTTGGAGAACTTTGGACAACAATATATTCACGCCTTGCAATTCGAATAGAAAAATCCTTCACATATGATATTAATTCACTTTTGTTTTTGAAAACCATTTTCGCACAAAGTTCAGGCCTTTCAGGTTCGTAAAACTTAGTCCGTGATCTAGATGATGACCCAAAAGAATCTGGAATTTGTTCATCATAAACTGTGCTGAAAAATTGAGGAATAACACGCATTACGGAACCATCACGAGGAATGTTTTGTGCAACAAGTGTTTCCCCGCCGTAGTTTGGGATTTGCGATGATGTGCCCTCACCCTGTCGTGCTTCCATGTCATGGGTGTCATATTCTTCCCCATCACTTGATGCTGCATCGGGATCACTGTCGCTACTCATTACATGATGAGAACTGTCAGCAAATGGATCATGTACCTCAGTAATATTTCTTGTAATTGAATTTGGCATATTTCCAGAATCCCCATAATTAAAATCCAAAACTCGAGGTGTCTTTTGCCCACTAGGTCCTGCATCTTCTTGTGTGGGATTCGTGATAAGATGATCCCAAGGTCGTGAATATAAATCCCATGACAATGTTTCATTTTGGACCCATCCATGATCTTTTTCCGTGGGAACCATGATGTGATGATACCAATTTCCCGTACCAATTCCAGAATACAATTTTGAACCTGCGATATCTATGTGGCGAGTAGAAGTTTGTGGCGGATCATTGAAATCCATTGTACTCAAACCTTGTGTTATCTCTGGCATGAACGTCTCATGATCACAATACACCTCATAAGATACTGGAGATGATTCAACATACATGTAAAAACAATGTAGTAACAATGAATCAAACATGAATTGTAGACTCTCATCATCTGTGATGTACACATGCTCTTCGATATGACGAGACATAACTTCGTAAGAATATTTTGTAGATAGTTTAATACTGAATTGTGATGGATCTATTTGTAGGAGGCGATGCACCTTATTCACCAACTGGGCAAATGTAATCGAACGTGAGATTTTCATGGGTCTAGTTGCTGGTATGCTATATACGACCCTATCATTTTTAATAATAACAGGACCACCAATGTAGAGTAATGCGCTCACAACGTCCATCTCTGTATTCAACAATAAATATATAATATCAACATTATGGAACTAAAAATATTAATGTTGTTGTTCGCAACGTAGAATAATTTTTTACTAGGTTAACAAATTGATTACAAATTTTTTAAATTATAATATAATTTATTTATAAAAGAGATTAACGAGCAAAAAAATAAATAAAAATTTGACACATTTTAGAAAAAACCTATAATTTTAACTAATTAAAATTAATAAAATTAATTTACTATCACTTTAGAAAAAATGAGTTTTCAAATTTAAAATGAAGTAAAAAAATA
This sequence comes from Henckelia pumila, assembly GCF_033568475.1. Lineage (NCBI taxonomy): Eukaryota > Viridiplantae > Streptophyta > Magnoliopsida > Lamiales > Gesneriaceae > Henckelia > Henckelia pumila. The sequence goes on along the minus strand of NC_133121.1, from coordinate 29,069,209 downwards.
TAAGATATGTAATTTATTGGTATGTTGAAATATAAAGTGATTAATTAATAATATATAATGTGTATTATTAAGTTTGGCAAAAAAATGATATTTTTTATAAATATGAGGAGAATTATTTATACTTTAAAATATATTAAATCACATGTTTTTAATTTTGGTGGTATCAATAGATAATTTTATCATTTATTTAGTATTATTTTATAGTACGTAGCAATCTCTCTAATATATTAGTTTTATCATTCTTAATGCACAAAATAAATAATATCAATTCTATTAAATAAACTAGTGTTAATTTCTTATGTCATAGCACAAAAAGTACACAATAAATTTACGAATTTTTTTATTATAACATTTTATTTTCTAAAAATCAGTATTAATTAATTTAATTTAATTGATAAAAAAATAAAATCAAAAACTTAGAAAATTGTAGTTTTTTGTATAAAATAACAACCCTTTCTTATTTAATTAAGAAAAACTAGTTTATCATAGCTTCGTACAGAAAGTATCATTATAATAATTACATGTTAACAACATAATAAAATAAAATCAACCATCGATTAAATTATAATCTTAAAATATTTTCAAAGAAATAAAACCAACTAAATAAAAATAATAATGAAAGTATTAAGTACAACAAAACAAAATTAAAAATAGATGATGCTTACCTAGAACAAATCTGAGAAGAAATACATCAAAATTCAAATGACGATTAAATCAAGCTGTGATAATATTTAACTAAAATTAGAACACAATAATACACAATAAAAAAAATATTATAAAAAAAATAACATTACAATGAATATTATGAAATAGACTTGCCTCAACAATAGCAACACTGAGAGAAGATGAGGAAGACTTTTCAAGAAGGAACAAGGAAAAAAATTAGAACAAGTCATAATGGAATGAGAGGATAGCAGAGGGGAAAATTGAGAAATTTATTATTTTACGTGAGTTGTTGGGAAAATCAACATGATAATTGGAGTGAGAACAAATGATAGTGGAATGACTGGAGCAACGATTCCTTTATTGGAAATGGAGAAGGTAATTATGAATCCGAAGCTGACGGGATTCACTTTTCTATTTTTTTAAAATCAATTTTTTGGTAATTGACATTTGACAGAGATTGTCAATCTCTTTTGAATCCGTGACTTTAAGTCCCGGATTATTATATTTTTACAAACCTTATAGTTTTGTTACATTTTTATAAATATTTTTTTTATTATATAATATTTTTTAAAAAAACCCGTTTTTTTGTTTACCCGTGATTTGAGTTGAGTAGGTCTCATCACTCATGTTTGATTTTTGGGTTTAGGGGTTACATAGTGAAACCTCGTACATCAATTGTGTTGCGATTATTCTCATTGAAGAAGATATCTAATTCCCTCGCCGACGAAAAATGAGGAGTGCAGGGTTTTTTAAGCGGCTGAATCAGTCTCTAACAAGTATTGGTGGATTTCAATTCCGTTTATTCAAGCAACCAACACCCTTTTCTTCTTACTCCACCTCTTCTCCGGCGGCGCAAACTGTTTCGGAACCACCGCATCAACTTTCTCAGAATTTAATTCAGATCATGGAACATAAATTATCCGCCATCGAAACCCGTCATGCTTATCTTCAGAGCATTGTCAATCAGGTAATTAACTTCCGAGCATTTTTTTTGTACCTACTTACATTCTGTTTGGGGAAAGATTTTTTTTTTTTTTTTTAAACTCGTCTGAAAAGATAGCCAGATGCATTGCCCGAAAAGTATACAAACGCCAATAAGGAGCTGAAGAAGCTCCGAGATTCAGTTGATTTGATAAATCAGTTGAGAACCGTGAGCAGGGTAATTATCTCACTCAGTCTCACTGCTATTGTTAATCGCTGCAAGCATATGGCTTGATGTTTCCTCTCTTTGTGAAAAGGTCATCGACGGGCTGAAGTTGATGATTGTTGAAAGTCGGGATGACAGAGACATGCAGGAAATGGCTTCTCAAGAATTGGGGCAAGTATCAAAAGAACAAAAGCGGCTCCAGTATTTGTTGCTCAAGTCCTTGCTACCTAAGGATGACGCAGATGAGCGTGACTGCATACTGGAAGTCAGAGCAGGTAGCAAATCCCATCACTAGCCCTGGGGCCTGCATATTTACTTCACAGGCTTTATGGTTATTTTTGTCCCTTTAAGGTAGAAATCTATTATTGACATTCTTGGCGTGATTTGTTTCAGGAACTGGAGGGGAAGAGGCCTCTTTGTTTGCCATGGACGTATTCAAGATGTAGGAGCTATTTCTATAACCTGTGTACATATTAAGTGTTTCTTTTTAGTATTCTGACTTTTTGTTGATCTCAATCAGGTATGAGAAGTACTCGCTGCAGAAAGGTTGGAGGTTCGAAGTTCTGGATTTGGCAGAGTCTGACCTTAAAGGGTACAAGGTCCACTGAGTTCCTGCCATTTAATATAGTCATTTCATTAAAATATTGTTTGAATTGATTTAAAATGAAGAATACCAAATTCATCATTTTAAATCCTTTGCACGTGTGTGGACATTATTGAGTTATAGTGATTCCAAATGCATTGGTTAAAATTTGGAGTTCTCCAATATGGAGCCCTTTGTCTAAATGCAGATATTTCAATCCAAGGCAATCTAAGGTTTTTCCTTTTGTACAATATTGAAACTAGGATATTGGAAGATCAATCTGCCAAAATAGCCATGTGCATCTATGATATAATATGCTAGCAAGATCAAATTTGCTTCATTTAGATTATGTGTGATCAATGTTGGAATCTTTGCATCATTGTCGTCGCATTACCATAACCTTTTATTGAATTTTAATCCCTTCAGGAAGCTAGTGCTGCAATCTCTGGTGCAGGAGTTTTTGGGAAGCTGAAATTTGAGAGTGGAATTCACAGAGTTCAGGTTTTGTTTGTTGCACGCCTGTCAATAGTTGGATATTCTTTTTCCTCCGCAGGTTCACTGATTTTGAAAATGCACTTCTTTTGTAGCGGGTTCCTGTAACTGAGAAATCTGGACGAATCCACACCAGTGCTGTGTCTGTTGTTATTCTTCCACAAGCTGATCAGGTTCGAATTTCTTTGATGCCGTTTCATTTGCTTGGTAGTTGCTAAAAGTGTGCTTTTTCATACCTGGTAGTTGCTAAAGCATGACCGAGAAGGAAAAAAACAAAAGAAAAATGTTTCTTGCTCAAACTCAACTAATTTTGCGAATTTTTTGCAGGTAGATGTACAATTAAGAAATGAGGATCTGAAAATCGACACTTACAGATCTGGAGGTTCTGGTGGTCAGCATGCAAATACCACTAATAGTGCTGTCAGGGTTACTCATTTACCATCAGGGTTGACAGTTGCTATACAGGATGAACGCTCCCAACATCAGGTATAAAATTCTGAAAAATTGTTGATATTTACTTTTTGCGTGGATTATCTGAACTTCATATTTACTTTCTGTTGAATATTAGGTTATGGGCTCGCTATGACAGTCGTATGCTATATGTTGTGATTATTTTACTCTCAGTGCAATGCATATCAATGTCATGGATGATTTTTTGTGCATGGTTTCCAGAATCAGCTGGATCATTACTTGGGGATAAACTGCATTTTTATTGCGCGTCTTTGATTTTTCAATGTTCTGATACGAACAGTCAATTATCATGTAAAGATGTGAAATTTGAATCAATCAACTGATCTGAAGAACTGTGATGACTTCCAATTCTGTCCGTATAAAATGAAGTAGCATGTTATTGAACACATTTCATGTAGAGAAACATTTTTTGGCCTAAATTTACTCTCTTAAGCCAAAATTGCCTGATTGTAGTACTCTTTCTTTCTAAATGATTATCAGTTGTATAATTTTTGAAGTTTCACTCCTTTTTCCACTTATTTATATAACGATGATTATCACGAAGTTTCATTATTTCTTTTTCTATTGTGTTGCCAGAACAAGTACAAAGCACTTAAATTGTTGTGTGCGAAGTTGTATGAGATGGAAAGGATTAGAGCTCATACAAGTCGGTCGAAACTTAGAGCTCAGCAGGTATGATCGACTTTGAGTGTGAAGTTGTTTTGGATCCACGCCTTGCACATAATTTTGATAGTTTCCACTAATCGAACAGATTGGTAGTGGGGATAGATCAGAGCGCATCCGTACATACAATTTTCCTCAAGGTCGTGTCTCCGATCACCGAGTTGGCATCACTAGCCATTCAATAGATGGTGTTTTGCAGGGAGAGAACTTGGACTTATTCATTGATGCCCTTCTTTTGCAGCAAGAAATGGATGCAATTGCATCTTTCTCGTCTAGTCAGCAGTGAAAAATAAGAAAAAATTTACGGAGGGATGAAATGATTCGAGTGAAATATGAAATATGACGAGTGTATTTTAGGAGCATATTTTAAGAAGCTAAGCTGAAATTACACTCGCAAATTCAAAAGTTCAGCGAGTAGATGAAATTCGCCGGGGCGGACGTGTATGGTAGAGCTCGGTCTATCATCCCAAATGAAGTTCAGTCTAGCCCATATCTTTGGGCTTTCCCATATGTAGGCCAAGTTGATGATCATATAACTAAATTTTGGGCAATATATTTATCTTTTATGGCCCCCTATATTTTGTATGTATTGAGAAATTTTCATAAACTAAAATTTTTAAATTATACATCATATTAATGCTAAAAATAAGTTAGTTTTTTCAAGTTATTTAAAAATTAGAAATAAAACGTTGGTTTAGCCATCAAACTTTGCTCAATTGTTTTCAAATAAAATTTAATATTAAAATGTAACGTAATATTCTCTACTAAACTTAAATGATATCAGTGTTCTAAAATTTAACTCTCATTGTATCAATAGGGGTTTTTTCAGCGTGTTTATATCTTCACTAGACTCACTCATGCATCTTGAGAAATTTTTCAAGGGGTTACTAATCTTAAAATTGCCCTAAGTCAAGCAAGTTTAATTTTAGAGTTTTTATGTGATGAGCTCCAGAAAAGAAGGTGCATTTTGTTGATATGAGTAGTACCTATCAAATCTTTTAATCTATCATCAATCGTGCAGTCTCATACCTACACAGTTTCAAAATCTCTCATTCTGGTACGGAATCAGTTCATTCATGTTCTCTTTCGCCTAGAAGTTTGTCAAGATTCGCTTCTTGTTCGTGCAACCTCTTGGTATTAGCGATCACTCTCACCCTCTTATCAGACATGGCGTCACATGCCCACCAGCTTCCACGTGGTTCGTCCTTGAACCATTTCGTATTGAGAGAGGTTGGCTCTTATACCTAGAGGTGGCAAAAATTCCCGAAATCCCGACCCTTCCCGAATCTCATCTCATTCCCGTCCCGAAAAAATCTCAACCCGAAATTATCCCGACCCGAACTTTTGGGATTTTTCCCATCCCGATTAATATCGGAAGCGGGATCGGGAATAAAACCTTATCCCGACGGGATTCCCGACCCGTCCCGAAATAATATAATAATATATTTTATTAATAACTTTATTAATATAATAAGCTAAATATTATTAGGTTTCAACTCATATAACACGTAATTGTGGACTTAATTTGCATAATTTTTATTATTGTGATGATCAAATTGTAAAATCACGAAATGCCATTTTATTTTTGTGTATTTTTTTAAAAAATTAAATTAATAATTTAATTAATTCATATTTATAATTATATAATTAGAACAAATATGTAGAACAAAACTCAAAAGATTAATTTGACAATCTATTTAACAAAATTTATTTTGTAATTGTATCTGAATATTTTATTAATAATTATCCGATACATTTTTTTTCTTAACAAAACTTTGAAACATTATCCGAAATATTTTAATATTATATGTTTTAAGTTGAATATTTATTTTTATTTATAAATATAAGTTTCTAAATAGTATATTTAATAAAATTATCATATTTTTTTAAATTTTTTGAACGAAATCTTGAACATGAAAAAAAATTCGGGATTTTTTCTCCCTACCCGACGGGATCCCGAACCGAATAGTCGGGTCCCGAAATATTTTGGGTACGGGATCGGGAGGAAAAAAAGTTTTCCGATCCTTTTCGGGACGGGAACTGGGTAGGAGGTTTGCGGGACGGGTCCCGACCCTATTCCACCTCTGCTTATACCAAGTAACACCCCATATTCGACGATTGTCCTTAATGTGCTAACATGAGTTTTTCGAACATGTTTATGTCCTCACTCAAATGTATCCTGAGAAACTTTTCGAGGGATCACACATCCTTAACAACAAAATATAAACAATACATACTATTCACATGGTTATGTTACAAACTTATGTGTGTACAATTTAGACATTGTTAAAAGAAAATCATAGTTTTTTGTACTCACTTCCATTTATTATATTTTCAAGGATTCAAATAAAGGTGAATATTTATCAATACATGCACAATCCATTAAAAAAATCAGTATATATATAACTATACATATACATGTACGTATATCATTAGGATTGAAAATATGTTTATAGAGGGATGGATAAACACTTTTAAAAATTTTCTCTAAAACACTGGAATTTCTTGTGACTGGTCTTGATAGGATTTATATAAGATCGAAATTTTTCAACACTAAAAAACGGTTGGAATACAAATATAATGCGAAAAATGATCCTGTTCTTTTTGTGATGATAAATACGCAGCAGTAAGTAAGATGACACAAAATATTATGAAAGTTCAAAAACAAAATCTTTTTACATCTCTCCTTCTTTTATTGAGGAAGAAATTCACTAGAAAACTTTGGTCTTATAAATTTTTTTGTAACAACCGACTTCAACTTTAGGACTTATACATTTCATAATCTGAAACTTCTAGTTAACTTCTCACAAACGATTGGGACACCAAGCCACACAACCAATAAAACTCAAATACAATAAATGAGTGAATCCAATGATTCAAACGGTCGCTTCAATCATGGGCGGACCCCATATAGGGTCCAAGGGGGCACAGGCCCCCCCTCAATTTTACATAAAAAATTTTTATTATATATTTTGTATTATTTATTTAGTAAAATATAATATATACATATCGATTTTAATTCATATTTGTGTTATATATTGAAAAATAAATTTATTAATTATGGACTTATCAAATAATATAATAAATTATTACGTATTGATGACACTATTTTAAATTTTATGCTTGTCATTTGATGATATAAATTATGCATTCGTGATTTTTTTTAATGAATTGCATCGTTGAACATTGTTAGATTTTTATTTTTTCCTGAATTGCATTTTTCTGATATCTCAATTTTTAAAATGTGTTTAGCTTGTATCTTTTTATTTTTAAAATTTTAACACATATATTGACAAAATGAATTAAATTTAATTTATATAAAATAAAGAAAACAAAGTGGTCACCTAAGCTATCACCCGACGAAGGCTCCACTCTTAACTGCGCCCCCCCTGAAAAATTTTTTTGGGTCCGCCCCTGCCTTCAATGGCTCAATAGAAATGGTTGATCAGTTGTATATGCTCTTGGATGATCTTTGATGATTTGATAGATAAACTTTTAAGTGAGGGCAGTAGAGTAGTTGTTTATAAAATATCAAATTTTCGGGATACCGTACCGAAATTTTTTTGATATATAGACATTTTTTCGGTATACGAAATTTTTTTTCGGTATCTATACATTATCAATATGGATTTTTTCTATATCAAAATTTTGAAATTTCAGTATCGGTATTGGTATGAATTTTTTTCATACTGATATTGTAATAGCTCGGTTCCATTTTACATGATTAATTTGCTAACCTTGTTTAGATATAATAAAACATGGTTAAGGGATTTTTATATATGATTAAACGAACCAAGAAAAACGAACCCAGAACATCCAAAGTAAGAAATGAGCTTATATGGGCTTGGACAAGTTCGGACGATCCGAACTGGGATCGAATGGTCTGATGAGATCGGAGCCAACGATGGAGTTTGGAAGCTATGGGGACGATCGGAGTGTCCAAACCAAGATCAGAGCCTCCGATCGTAGTGTCATGCACGTGGCAATAAGACTTGAACACGTAGTTGCATGCATGAGATCGGAGCCTCCGAAGTGGGGATCGGAGCGTCCGATCTCGATCGATCGGAACATGGCATGCATGCGCAGATCGGAGCGTCCGTTCGTGCTCTATAAATATGGGGTCCGAGCCTCTCATTTGATTGCCAATTTCGAAACCTCTCCTCTCCCGTAATGACTCTATTTTAAGGGCTTCGTGACTCTTTCTTTAAGAGTTGGAGTAGGTAGTAGTATTTTTATAGTTAATGGACAGTGTCCGTAGTAGTGGCCAAGCAGCGGAGCTTTCGCAAGGTGTCCAGGGATCGTAGCAAGGCTGTGCCCAAGCTCTTGGGCATTCGACATCAGCGGACTGACGACGGACGAAGGTATTGCTCTAGTTCCTTATAGTAGATAGAATGTATGTTATAGTTTAATTAAGGATTTTAGAGCATGATAGATGATGTTTGACTTGCTAGTTAATGCATGGTTGTTATGAATTGTAGTGCTGCATGGTAGGCTTGAGACCTAGATGGGAGCTTCTAAAATCTGCCTTAGAATGGTACGATAGTACTGTTCGAGATACCCTGAATAAGTATGCATGTATTATGTATTGCATTATTTATATGACATGATTTTATATGCATATATTATGACATATTATTATGCTGCATGCATGATCATCTTAAGCATGTATCATTGTGATATCCTGTATTAGGGTGTTTATCCTATCTAGTTAGTGGATGGTTGGACACATGGACTTGTGTCAGGTCACCATCAGTTGGGTATGTAGATCACATCCTGAAGCGACGGCACAACGTGCTACCTACCCAGGGCCCTAGTTTGTTTCTTGACCCTTGTGTCTTGGTACCCGTACACTTGCATTCATGCACATTTAATATGTGTATACTCATATTATCGTGCTGAGCATTTTCTGCTCACGTCCTCGTATTGTTTTCTGGACACCCCATTCAATGGGGCAGATGCAGGTAGTTCTCCTAGAGATTTGGAGATTGGGTGATGATCAAGGCAGGATTGCAGGGTCGGCCACTAAATTTTACCATGCTGGTATTTTAGTTATTTTAGTTTCCACAGTTTATCTTTGATTATGATTGATTATTGTTTAATTGCATGCTTAAGCTTTTGATTAGTAGGTGATTCTGGGATGGGTCACTACAGATATTTTTGATACGATATACTGAAAACCCACCCCTACTCAGAAACCTATTTAGAGAATACAAGCTTAAGTATGTAACCGGCTAAATCGGTGTGATATAAATCTACTGGCAAGCGTACCAGGTCAAGTAATAGTAAAGTGGACAGAGAGTCCAAGTATCGATCCCACAGGGACTGCATTCAATTCTCAAGAATTAATTATTTTACTTAATCTAGACAAAATAATAGAAGGATTTTGAATTAAATAAAATAATAATATAAAATAAAAACTGATTAAGAAATAAAAATAAAAATAACTGAAGATAAAAATAATTAAGACAAAGACAACCAAGACACACGTAGGTACCGAACAAATTTTGTAACATGTAGTCGATTCAGGACACAGATTTAATCTTAATTCACGGGAATTTTCCTAATTTGTTCAAAGGTCTATTTCTAGAACAATCAAACCTATTCAAATATTGATGAACTAATCTTTCGTAATTCTAATCAAATTTGAATGCATTAAATATTTGTGAAAATTCAGTTTACACCTAAACCGCACACTGAAACCGAATTCTATTTCTAGTCGGTTTTACAATATGTTAATTATCAGAGTGATCAAAATCAAAACCTCCTCTGTCGATTTGGAATTGATTAACATGCAAGCAAACAGTTGATCAGACTATTCACAAGATAAATATAAATCTGACAATCAATAAAATAAAATCAACTCTAAAAAATTCCAAAAACATCCAAGTTTTCTACATGAATTTGTTCGGCCCAATCACGCCGTCTTGGTTGAAAATAAACTACTCAATAATTAAAAACAATAATTCAAAAATAAAAATAAAAAGAAGAAAAGAAAGAAGAAATCTTATCTCCCAAGCCTTGTAGCCGCCTCCTCTTGCGTTGTCTGCGCTCTGGAGCTTCCCAAACCCCAAAAAATATGTTATATCTTGTATATATATGGTCCGGAACGCCTATCAGTTAATTTCCTCTCAAAACAAGGATTTTTCGGAACACATATGACCCCCAAACATGCGCGCGCGCGCGGCATAGGCCTCGCGCGCGCGCAGCACATAAAAACAGAGGCCTGTAAGTCGGACTCGCGCGCGCGCGAGCTTGATTCTCGCGCGCGCGCAGTACAAAAAATCTGCGCCGAGCGACAATTTTCAAAAATTCATATCTCGAGATCTAGCCGTCGGATTGAGCTGAAATTTGGACAGCAGCTTCAAAAAATCTTTAACTTTAATCTGAACGGTGGAGATTGGATTTAAATTCCTCTAAAATTAAATATTATTTTTCGATCAAGGCTGCTCCGTAATTCACTCTTCAAAATTCCATTTTCCTACAAAATTAACCCAAGGAGTGAAATACACACACATGCACTAAAACACATAAAAATACATAAAAATAATATGAATGCACACAAAATAGACATAAAAATAACATGAAATAATGCATACAAAATGCACTTATCAACACCCCCATACTTAAACCTTGCTCGCCCTCGAGCAAGACATGAAAAAACAAAATGCAAACAAAAACATAAGTAAGGATGATTCATGAGAGTGCACAGCCTCCGAGAAGTTTAATCACAAAACATAAAACACAGACATGCTCTCAACTTTTCATAATACACCTTCGGTTGAACGTGAACGTGTGTGTGTGAAATGTCATTCCAGTTTCATACAACTTAGACCGAATTCGTCTCAACTCTGCTTAGCGACCTATGACAAATCAGTGCAAGTTTCACTATTCAAGTGCTCATTCCTTCCAACGACCTCTAGACTAAACCCACTTTCCTTGAGATAATGAATTACACACCTCCGGATTTTGCACCCGGTATTGCATTAGCCCCAATAATTACCCGCTGACTTAGCTATAACTGGCTAGGATACGAAAAATCATTCTATTTTTTCTTTCTAATCCCCTCGTCTATAGCCCGGATGGAGCATCAATCCCATTGAATCCGCATACTTACCCTTAAATTTATTATTTTTTTTTTTTAGGATTTTAATCCTTTCAAGGCCCGGATGGAATTGTATATAAATTTTTTCTAGGTGCGCCCAAGATCATAAGTGTAAACTAGAGCCTCATCAAAATTCATAGAACACAATCAAGATCCACAAACCATCTATTGCCGTGCAATTGTCAAACAGATAGAAACTTCATCAAATCTTTCGCTACAATTCACTGGTCTAACATTAGTGTTTAAAAATATTCACGGTTCAACCTACAGTTTCTCATGTCCAGTCAAGAGCATTCATTTTTCAAAAATCCATTTTTTTCAAATAAACTTCATCATCATTGGCTATCATGACTCATCCTACCCATGCAGGACAACACAAACAACAACAAAAACACACTATATGCAAACAGACATGAAACGAACTTTATGCAACACAAACACAAAACATAATGAAATAAACTAGTCTACCCCCCCATACTTATCCAAAGCATTGCCCTCAATGCTTCAGACAATGAACAGAATTCAAAACGAACAAAAACACAATGAAAACAGAAATAACACTCCCCTGGTTTTCGTTTCATTCTCTTCCTTCTTGACGGCATCAGCTGGGACAGTAGCATCAGTCTAGATATATCGGCAGACATGACCAACTGGCATGGGAAAGAAAACAAAATCAAATAAAAACAAAATATAAAAAAAAACAAAATAAAAACAAAAGCAAAAACACTGGGTTGCCTCCCAGTCAGCGCTAAAATTATAGTCTATAGCCCGACTATGCAGAAGCCACCATCAAAGAGCGGCTGCCGCTCATAGTAAGAATCATACGATTCTACGTATGAGTTTTGAATTTCTTCGCCCTCAAGCTTGGCGTGATATTTGCAGTTTAAGCTTGTCGGTCCAACAGTACTCGGCATGAAATTTTTCCTTTGGAAAGAGACTCTGATTCTAGGCTGAAGCTCAAAGAGGATGTAATACTGTGGAGGTGGCGTCAATGGCAAAAAAGTATCTTCTAACGGTGTACATAAAACGACCACTGACGAGGTAAAATCTCTCTCCTTGTATGGTTCTTCCTCCTCCACTATCATGTTTGGCTCATCCTCACAAGAAGATTCCTCAAAAATGATTTCTTCATGCTCTGGCTCAGTTACTTCACTCAATTGGCAGATATCCAAAATTGGTTCTCTAATAAGCGCAATCTGTTCATCCAAAAGAATTATGCGGCTTTCTAAAAATTGATTTGACTCTGTCTGCTGTCGCACAAGATTTTTCAACTGAGCCACATAATCTTCGGAACGCCCTATGCAGTCTTCTTGATGCTCCGGTGGCTGGTTCGCAAAATTTTTAGAGTTGATATCTGGAGGATATTGGTGACTCCAACCCTACAGTGAAGGATCACAATGCCAATGGTAGTCAAAATCTGCCATATCATTTAACAAGTGCATCGCACTGTCTTCATCATTTCTAAACAATTGACTGCCAGTGGCCAACGCTCCATAATCCACCCAACTTCTTGTAATCTCATCCAAACCACCATAAAAAATTGAGTGAGGGTGTAGCTCGAAAATTTATGGCATCGAAATCTGTTCGCCAAATCATTGAATCTCCCCCAAACAGCATAGAATGACTCCAAGTATTGCTGGCCAAATCTTGTGAACACCTGATGATGATCCATCTCCAAGTACCTCACAAGCAAAAGAAAAGAAAAAAAATCAAAATTAAAATAAAATAAAAAAAAAACGAAAAGATAGAAATAAAAAAAAAAATGTCTAGCCTCAAGCAAATAATCTATCCTAATATCAACTAAACAGTCCCCGGCAACGGCGCCAAAAACTTAACCGGCTAAATCGGTGTGATATAAATCTACTGGCAAGCGTACCAGGTCAAGTAATAGTAAAGTGGACAGAGAGTCCAAGTATCGATCCCACAGGGACTGCAGTCAATTCTCAAGAATTAATTATTTTACTTAATCTAGACAAAATAATAGAAGGATTTTGAATTAAATAAAATAAGAATATAAAATAAAAACTGATTAAGAAATAAAAATAAAAATAACTGAAGATAAAAATAATTAAGACAAAGACAACCAAGATACACGTAGGTACCGAACAAATTTTGTAACATGTAGTCGATTCAGGACTCAGATTTAATCTTAATTCACGGGAATTCTCCTAATTTGTTCAAAGGTCTATTTCTAGAACAATCAAACCTATTCAAATATTGATGAACTAATCTTTCGTAATTCTAATCAAATTTGAATGCATTAAATATTTGTGAAAATTCAGTTTACACCTAAACCGCACACTGAAACCGAATTCTATTTCTAGTCGGTTTTACAATATGTTAATTATCAGAGTGATCAAAATCAAAACCTCCTCTGTCGATTTGGAATTGATTAACATGCAAGCAAACAGTTGATCAGAATATTCACAAGATAAATATAAATCTGAAAATCAATAAAATAAAATCAACTCTAAAAAATCCCAAACAAACATCCAAGTTTTCTACATGAATTTGTTCGGCCCAATCACGCCGTCTTGGTTGAAAATAAACTACTCAATAATTAAAAACAATAATTCAAAAATAAAAATAAAAAGAAGAAAAGAAAGAAGAAATCTTCTCTCCCAAGCCTTGTAGCCGCCTCCTCTTGCGTTGTCTGCGCTCTGGAGCTTCCCAAACCCCCAAAAATATGTTATATCTTGTATATATATGGTCCGGAACGCCTATCAGTTAATTTTCTCTCAAAACAAGGATTTTTCGGAACACATATGACCCCCGAACATGCACGCGCATACGGCATAGGCCTCGCGCGCGCGCAGCACATAAAAACAGAGGCCTGTACGTCGGACTCGCGCGCGCGCGAGCTTGATTCTCGCGTGCGCACAGTACAAAAAATCTGCGCCGAACGACAATTTTCAAAAATTCATATATCAAGATCTAGCCGTCGGATTGAGCTGAAATTTAGACAGCAGCTTCAAAACATATTTAACTTTAATCTGAACGGTGAAGATTGGATTTAAATGTCTCTAAAATTAAATATGATTTTTCGATCAAGGCTGCTCCGTAATTCACTCTTCAAAATTCCATTTTCCTACAAAATTAACCCAAGGAGTGAAATACACACACATGCACTAAAACACATAAAAACACATAAAAATAATATGAATGCACACAAAATAGACATAAAAATAACATGAAATAATGCATACAAAATGCACTTATCAGTATGCTTCGTATGCATTATGTATCATCCGTGTGTAACTATTCTTGCCATCCTCTATTTATTGTGCTTTTGCATTTTTTTGTTCAATTGTTCGACTGTAGCTCATTATACAAAAATAATGTTGTCTCTGTCCTTAATTTATTGATTAATCGTACGTTTTAATAAATGAGCAGTTTGACATTTTTCAAATGCGAAAAGAAACGGTCGCTGACGACAAAAGCAATCAGCAATGAGCTTTGTTTTTTTGGATAGACATTCTGATTTTTCTAAAGTCTTGTTTCTTGTGCATGATCAGAAAATGCCTTATGATAAAGTAGGTAGAGGTCTTTAGAGTGTTTGGCTTCTTTCTAAAGTCTTACTCAATCATTTCCAAATATTCTGTGATAGTGAACAGTTGAATAACTAAATCATGAAACGGTCTCGTGTACTGAAGATTGTGCGTCGAATAGACTTCATATACTCGGTATACTTGTGCCAAGGATTGAATGGTTGAATGAATTAATATACTATGGTTGGTTGAGTAACTTCTTCGAAACTTCAGCTGAGCGGTCTTATACCTGTTATACATGTAAAGACAGCTTGATCTATTATAGTAGGATAGTGTTTGTTATCACCCAAACTAAGATGCCTAACATATAAGAGACCTAACATATATTATTAAAAAGAAATTTAAACTTTTTTGTTTATAGAATATTGTATACCTTAATCCTTAACTTTAGCTCATAATATTTTAGAATTGAAATAATTTTATTTTATATTGATGTATTTAAAATGAAAATATGTAACCATAATTTTTGTTTTGTTATGAGTTGAATATAAATTAATAGATTTTAACTTGTGATAATATCTTTTTGTTCTTAAATATTACTAATATAAAGCAAAAAAAATTAAATTTAATGATTTATTAATTTTTAAAATTTTTTATTTTATGATGACTAAAAATTAAAAATTATAGAATTTTTAGCAAGCCCAACTTGATTGGACTTGTAGGGTTTCGGCTAGACGGCTGGGTCTAAAGTGCCCTCAGACCCTCCCCGTTTCCATCTGTTAGGATCAACGCTTTCTACTAGGCCAAAAACTATAACTATTAGCCAAGACACAATTTTATTTCCTTATATATGTGTTTATGCAACATCAGCAGCATGACGCACTAAAGCTTCCCAAAATATTACTCGTGTCTGCAGTACTCTCACTCATGCATGCTTAACCCAACACCATCCTTAGGAAAAATGATGATTTTAGTCCTCGTAATTAATTTCATACTAAATTCTTATTTATGACATGAGAACCCGCAGCCGCTACCTTTTGGGTGCGCACTGGGTAAATTCTCGGACTAACGCAATAGTCTGCAAACTACGTTAGCAGATAAACCACACTAGGCAAGCCCTAGAGCTATCAAAATGGGCCGACGGAGCGGGCCAACCCGCAACCCACCAAAACCCGCCGATTGGCGGGGTGGGATGGGCCGGCCCATCATTTAGGCGGGTTGGGAAATTATCAACCCAACCCGCCTATTTAGCGGTGCGGGGCGGGCCAACCTGTCAATTTTTAGTTATATTTGGCGGGTTGGCCTGCAACCCACCACTTGACGGGGCGGGGCGGCCCACTCTTTAGGCGGGTTGGAAATTTCTCAACTCAACCCGCCTATATAGCGCAGCGGGGCGGGCCAACCTAGTGGGTCCAACCCACTTTGATAGCTCTAGCAAGCCCTGTGTGACAGACTAGTCCAAAAAGGTGTTGGTAGGAGAAATTGAACTCCTGACCTCTGACCAAGAGTTTACCTACTTCACCAACTTGAACACCCCCTTAGGGGCATACTGAAACATTTTTTGTCACTAAAAAATTCGAGATAGTACTTTTGCTCCCTAAATTCAAAGCAAATGTGACACATTTAGTCTCTATCGTTGTCTTTAACCATAAAGTCAACGACAAAAATTAAAAACTTATCACATTTTTAAAATTCATGGACGTCATATTGAAATATTGGATGAAAGAAATTTTATTGGTAAGAATAATATGATAATGTAAGAGTAAATTGTACTTAAATCTCCAATACCCATCTTAACTTTATTCTAACTCCCTAACCAAAATATTCTTTACTTTAACTCCCTAGAACAACCAAACTTGAATATTTTAATATTTAATTCTTGTACTTGATTTATGCTACTCTATGCTTGAAATCTAAAGGTGATTGTTCCCAATTGGGTTCAGTTGAGGTGTCTTGCAGATCCTGCTACTTTGCTTTGACTTTATCAAATGCTATGGACAGTTTTATACTTAAAATTTAAAGATTTTATGCTAGAATCTGGAGATTTTGTGCTCATTTATAGTATAAAGAATTATCCGAAAAATGGTATCAAAGCCTTAGGTTAATTATTCAGTCGTAATATTATTCGTTAAATCATATTTTTCTTTGTTGAGGAAGAGATTTTCAAAAAAATATGACTTCAAACTAAGGTTTGAACCAAGGGGATTTTAATCCTATAAAAAAAAAGTTAATTTATTTAAAATAGATTCCTTACATCTGGTCTTGATTAATAATGCTCTCGATTTTGAAGGAATTAAGAAAGATGATTTCTAATTCTCAATTTCTAGAGATTACCCTAGACTTCTCTAAACTCTCCGGAGATCTTAGAGAAATCCAAAAAACGGTACAATATTACAACAACCAACTGTATGAAATACCTCGAAAAATTGGAGAAATCCTTAAGAAACAAGAATAAATTCTTGTAACTTTAAGGGAACTTCAAATGAAAATCCAAAATCTAGAACAAACATCGAGTTCTAGGAAAGGAGGAAGATTACCACTCTCGTTTGGTACTGAACCTTTGTTACATCATAAAGGTAAAACCAAAATGGTACAAAAACCTTTAACTGATGAAGAGATGATGATTAATCTTATAAAAGCAGTATCAGAAAATATACAATCTGATGACTATTTTAGAAAGATTAAATCTTGAGGATCTACAAGATCTTGCAGATTCATTTGAAAATCTTAAAGTTGTAGATCTAAAGATGAATTTCCATGAAGGTGAACTACCTACTGGGAATCCTCCAAGATATGTTGTTAGAACAAAAAAACCACCTAGTGAATTCCAGGTTGGAGAAAATTCACATCCAGCAGGAACAAGGACAAGACGGAGTAAAATCTCTCTCCATCAAACTCCTTACGAAAAAAAATGTTTAAGATCCAATACATCCTTATGGGGTTATGTTAAACCTTGATGTGCTGGACTTCAAAAATAGAGAAGATCTTATAGATGATTGGACGTCAGCTATGTGAATGTGGCAGGGACATTAGATCTCAATAAAGAAGGATTCATTAAACTTTTATAAATGAGTCTAATGGGATCTGTTAAGATCGCTTGGGAGATGACTATTCCAGAAACTAAGGAATCAATATTAGCAGGAGAATCCCTCAGCGAGATTGGAGAAATAATGGCCACTCTATTTAAAGCACAATTCATAGGGGTAGACTATTTCAATAATCAAGATACAAAGAAAAAGAGAAGATATACTCAAGCTCTGTATAGTCTCGAGTTACATGATATCTATTTAGTTGATGAATACATTATGTTATTCACTAAATACAGATGGAGTTTGGGAGTCGAGGAAAATGTAGCTATTCAGCTATTTTTTTGCAAAAAAATGCCAAGCCCATGAAGAGAAATGTTGATAAAAGAATACGTTTCAGGTAATCTAGATACTTTGGCAAGACACGTGCCTCTTTTCTGAAAGAAAAATTGGCAGAATGGTGTCACATGACAGCATTACAAAATAACTACAAAAAGACAAGGGGTATAGATAAACATACTCCTTTATGTTGTAGAGAAAATGATCTCCCAAAAATCATTGGGAGTAAATCACAGAGATTTAAAATAAATAAATTCAAAAATAATCTCTATAATAAAAGAATGAGAGGTTCTTGGAAACCAAGGACAGTTTGGTCCAAAAAAAAGGCCAGATCTTATAGATCAGGGAAAAGAAGTGAACCTACAAGAACATCCCAACAACAAGCTCTTCTCAAAGCAGGGGAAGAATACCATCTAGAAGAACTTTCAGGAGAACTCATACGAGAGCAAGTGAAAGTTTTAAAGATTTTAACTGCTAGACATGCGGAGCAAGGGGACATATTTCAACAAATTGTCCAGAAAATGAGAAGAAAGGAGTCAAACTCTTTGAAGCAACACCTGACATGGATGATGCGGTCTTCTTTCAAGATCTTGTCCAAGTATATAAGTTTGAGGATATACCCTCAGACGAAAGAATATACGAGGAAGAAATACTCTGTAGTCAAGAAGAATCTAAGGATGAATCAGAATCAGAATCAGAGTAAAGAGGAAGTGTTCGACATGAAACACATGAGAGTTTGGCTGGATTTTTTTAGTCAAACTACTATATCTCATAATATGATCCAAATAATTATGAAAAAAAATCCTACTCTACAGAAATATCAAGGATTTTCGGCAGGACAAGTGGAAAGAGTCTTAGGAAACCTGGGCCTTAGACAAAGAAGACACAATCTGATTTACAAGGTATCCAGCAGGGAAATGGCGATCCCAATGGAATTAACTAGTAATCAGATTGAAATGCAATTAATTACTTTTGAAGAAATAAGAGAAGAATTGCAAAAGCTTAAAAGTGAAGTAGCAAGGACGATGTCCTGGATTCATATTGGAGCAATCCAAATAATGATCAAAGCTACTTTTAAAGAAGGAATAGATTCACCCATAGATATCGTAGTATGCAATAAAGAATGGGGAATATACAAGATGTTATTCTGGTAAATATCTCAGGAAATTTATGTGCAAGAAAAATTGTAGGAGTTATTTACCCAAGAATAGCCTACAATTTAGCTGACAGAGATTTTAGTCGAGCCTTGACGTTGCATCAAAATTTCAAGGAAAAACGATTAATGAAGAAAGGTAATAGACCATATTCTATTACATATCAAATTTCATATGCTCTTTCTACTACTCACCATTCAGAATTATTTATTAGAAGAGTTTATTGAAATTCCAGAGATTTTTGGAAAGGTTGCTCAAGAAATTGACCGCTTAAATCGGTGTGAATAAATTCTACTGGCAAGCGTACCAGGTCAAGTTATAGATAGTGAATAGAAATCAGATGTCAAACCCACAGGGACTGTATAATTATGAGTACCAGAATATGATTATTTCTCCTTAATCTAGACTATTCAATAAGAGTGATGAAAGTTCAGATTTTAAACTATAACACTCAAATTGAAAATAAAATTTAATTGAAAATGCAGCAGAGATTTTTGGATTAAATTCGATAGGGAAAAAGCTCGATCAAGGACTCACGTAGGTACCAGTAAAATTATGGAACAAGTAGTCAATTCAAAACTCAGATTTAATCTTATATCACGAGAATTCTCCTAATTTGTTCAAATGACTATTTCTAGAACAATCAAACCTATTCAAATATTGACGGATTAATCTTTCGTAATTCTAATCAAATTTGAATGCATGACGAACGGTGAAAATCCAATTTACACCCAAACTGCATAATGAAACTGAATTCTATTTCTAGTCGGTTTTACAATATGTTGATTATCAAAGTGATCAAAATCAAAACCTCATCTGTCGACTTGGAATCGATTAAAATTCAAGCAAATAACTGGCCAGGTAATTCACAAGACAAATATAAATTCGACAATCAATAAAATAAAATCAAGTCTGAAAATTCTCAAATAAACATCCAAGTTTTCTACATAAATTGTCTGGCCCAATCACGTGGCCTTGATCGAAAGAGAAAAACTACTCAAAGTTCAACATGATTCAAAAACAAGAGTTTTTAATCCAAAACATCAACTAGAAATCAAAAATAAAAAGAAAAGAAGAAAGTAGAATGGAATATGATGATCAGCCGCCTCTTGCCTTCGAATGCACTGTGTAACCCTTATTCTGATGAATAGATTCGTATTTATATGCCCAAGGGTCTTCAAAAGATGTTATCCTTCCCAAGCAAGAGTTTCATATTTTAAAAATTCTGCACGCCCCGCTCGCTCGAGCGAGCAACTTTCTGGTCCGAAGGAATTTTGGCACGTCTCGCTCGCTCGAGAAAGCAACTGTCTATTTCGATGATCACTTCTTCTCTCGCTCGAGCGAGCACAGGTCTCGCTCGAGCAAGAAGACTTCTGGAAAAATTCTTGTTCTCACTACCTCTCTTGAGCGAGCATAGCCTCTCGCTCGAGCGAGTATATTTCTGTCCAATTTTCGGATTTTTCCGAGTTTCCCTACAAAATGGACTAGGAAGAGTATTATGCAGACAAATTCATTAAACATGATAAAACTAAATAAAACAACACAATAACATATGAATGCATGAAAAACAAACACACAAATATGCATATGAAACACAATTATCAACTCCCCCATATTTAAGTCTTGATCGCCCTCGAGCAAGATATAAAACAAACAAAATGCAAAGACACAAGTAAGAATGAATCATGTACAAAGTAGCTTCAGACTAGTTCCACTTCAATCAACTAAAAACCATAACAACTTCCGATTGTCTACAATACACTGTCAGTTTAACGTAAACGTGTGTGTGTGCCATGTTATTCTAGTTTCATGCAACTTCAAACGAATCCATTCTAAGAATGTTTAGGGACCTATGACAATTCAATGCAAGTATCACAATCCAGCACTCCGTCATCTCAACAATCCCAAACAAAAACATGCACTTTCTTGAGATTAATTACGTACCTCCGGATTTTGCACCCGGTTTCTTATGCCCCAATAATTACCCAAAAACTTAGCTATAACTAAGATATGATTAGAATTTCAATCCCCTCGTCTATAGCCCGGATGGAGCAATGGTGTGAAAAATACTCGCAAGCGTACGAGTGTCAAGTTTTAGTATAATGAAAGAGAGAGTGTCGATCCCACGAAGAGTAATTTGAAAATATTCAATACTTGTAATTAAAACAGTCTTAATTTATCTAGAAATTCAAACTTTGGAAATTTGCTGAAAACTTAAATAAGTAATGAAGAATTATCAATCTCATGCACACACAAATTTTGAGAAATTATCAATCAGAGAAAAAATAGTCCAGAGGTTTTGATTTCACTTGGTCTCAACAATATTCAATCCTAATTAATCTATTTTATGAATTTTTTTCGATTAATAACCAAGAACACTTAGATTATTCTATTCCCCTCTCCCGAGCAATAAATAGAGTGTATCAACTACAGTTC
The DNA here is from genome assembly GCF_033568475.1 of Henckelia pumila. Classification (NCBI taxonomy): domain Eukaryota; kingdom Viridiplantae; phylum Streptophyta; class Magnoliopsida; order Lamiales; family Gesneriaceae; genus Henckelia; species Henckelia pumila. The sequence continues at coordinate 29,047,642 of NC_133121.1, read as the reverse complement.
GATTTCAATATTCCTATTAAAAATCTAGATGTAGTGATATGTGTAAAACGATGTTCATTAAAGGTTCTATTAAAGCTATATACTCTCCCGGGCTATATAAACAATTAATAGTGTAGTTCCTATTGATCCTACTCAAAATCCCCTCTCCCGAGCAACGATTCTAAGTAAATATAACAACTAATTTATGGCCGGTAAATTAAGAAGACATTCAATTTTAGAAACACAATTAATCTATAGAAATTCAATTTATTAAAATCAAAGATTCATGAATATGTCTCAACCAAGCTACGTCAACCTCTAGACTAGAAAAGTTTAGTTCATGCTCAAATTCAATAAAAACCAAATCATGTTTAATATCTCAAACATAATTCAACAATCAAAAGAAAATAAAAAGAAGTAACAAAGCCATAGTCTTTCTTCCGTGTCCGGTTGAAAAGTCTTCGTCTTCGTTCCAAGAAATCTTCAATTCTTGATCTTAAAAACTCACAAAAGTGCTCTCCAGAATATTGTGTGTATTGGCGGCTGATAGATAGCTTAATGACTCAGAAAAATCTTTTAAATATGACCTAACAATCGTTCAAACATAATACCAAAGATATCCCCAAAGTTTCCATAAACAGTCGGACTCTTTATTTCCTCACAGACGACGGCGCGGGCGCGCAGGGAACAAGGCGGGCGCGCCTCCACTTTACAAAACACTCTTCAGAATTTTCTTCAACAGCGCGGGCGTGCCTTCAGCTCGACTTTTCTGCCTAAATTCTTCAATAACAGCGCGGGCGCCCCATCAGTTGGCTCGAACGCGCCTTGACCTCGATTTTTGCCTTTTTCTTCTCTTTTTCAACTCTTGATTTTCCTTTAATTTTCATCTTTTAGGCTCAAATCCTTTAAATACTCATTAAGGTCCATAACTACCTACAAACACAAAAACAACAATAATTTCACGCAATATCTACCAATAAATATCAAAAGTCAAGTAAAACCATATGCAAATTACGTGCACAAAATGCACTTATCAAGCAACAATCTCATTTAACCCGCAAACGTAGCTATGGAAAAATTGATTAGGATTTCAATCATTTTCCCAAGCCCGGATGGAATTGCTATTTTAAAATTGCAAAATGTTGTTAACTCCATGGAATCCGCGTACTTAGTTACAAACAAGGGATTAGGATTTCAATCCCTCGCTCGTAACTCGGAGGTAGTTAACTTATTTGTCAACAAAAAATTTTTCAAAAAATTTGATAGGTACGCCCAAGATCATACATGCAATGTCTAACAACCATCAAGAATCCAAAGACACTATCATGATCAGCAAGCATCTATTGCCGTGCAATGGTCAAACAAACATGAATATCATCAATTACATCGCTACACTATACTAGTCTAACATGCGTGCTTAATATGATTCACGAGTGAACCAACAGCTTCTCATTTTCAATCAAAAGCAACATTTTCCAAAAACAATTTTATTTTTCAACTCTATCATCATCGGCTAACAGTCATCATTCTACTTGCATCCACAACACAAACAACAACACAATGATATGCATGATGATGAATGAAACACAAAGAACTAAACCATATGGATGCAAACACAATGAAGAAAAAAATGACAAAAAACACAACAAATAACTAAACACCCCACATACTTATCCAAAGCATTGCCCTCAATGCTTCAGAGACACTGGCAAACACATAACCAACATAGAACAACGAACAAATTCAATATAACAAAACTCAAAATAGAATGCACAAAACAAAAAGGGAACTCCCCTGGTTACTGCGGTGCATAGGCGTCGGGATCCTCATCATGGTACTCCGGAGGTGACATCTCTTGTTCGGAAAACTCGAACTGGAATGGTGGCACTTGAAAGGAGGGGGCAGGAGCAGCATACTGGAAATGGAAAGGAGGCGGATATGGCGCCACATCCGGAATGGACGAGGTGTAGAGCCGCAAATGAGTGGTAATACCACTGAGTAGAGCATCCATCCTATTAAAATTTGCGGTCACAACAGTCATGAATTCATTTTGGACATGAGCAAAAGCAGTAATCTCATGAATGGCCTCAGGAAAAGGCCGACGACGGGGCTGCATTGGCGGTGGTGCAGGAGCACTACTAGAACTCTCTCTTCCTCCCTGAGGAAAGTCTTTCCGTCTCTTCGCTTTCTTCTTCTCAACAAGAGCGGCATCAATGGGTTGTCGTGGCTGCTGCCATTCTTTGTCTGCTCGAACTTGGACACCAGCCTGAATGCATAACTCGGAGATAATGCTGGGAAAGAAAAGGAGGACGTGTAGATGGAGCGTCGGATCTCACTGTGAATAATTCAGCCGACATTGATTGACCATCCCAAACTCAATGCATAGAGAAGAAGAGCAATGGCCATGTTCACACTTCTCGTATGAGAAATATGCATCAGACGCTTGGCAGTATATGCGAACCAAATCGACGACTCCACCAATAAGAATTTCTCCAAAAAATGAAGATACGTGATCGGGTCATGCCATGTCGCCCCATCAAAACACAATTGTTTTAAAATTTCATTATAATCGGGGTCGACCTTCAAACTCTGATATAACACATCATCAACAACAGGAGTCTGAAGTAAGACATTCAATGCATTTTCATAAAAAAAACAAGTTTTCCCCGAACATACGCTTTATCATCCTCTCTCTCAACAGCATTTGCATAAAACTCTCGTACTAAAGGCACAACCGCCGCCTTAGGTTGTTGACAAAAAACATCCCAATGTCTATAGCCAATTTATATCGCTATGCTACCCTCTCGATGCGTTAATTCCACACCCCTCTCAGGAATAGGGGTGCGATTAAGTTTAGCTCTATCGTACCTTTCTTTTGCCATGGAATTGACAAACTTTCTGGCGATGCATGAGGATGACGAAGTAGCCGGAGCTCTTTGGGACGAGGATGCACCATCCAACCATGCTTGTTTAGGTCCCATTGAAAATTGGCAAGGCTAGGAGATAGCTCGGCCAAAATAGAGTAGGCGAGGTGAGAGTGCTCGGCGGCCTGGCGGAGATGGACAACTGAGACGAGTGGAGATGGAGGTCCGGCGATAGAGATTATTGGCGGCTGGTGCACGGCGCAGGGGATGAATGGGTATCTGAAATACGGACTCGGCTCCGATAGGTGGTGAATCGGCGATGTAATGCACGGGTGGTGAAGTGCAACTACTAAAAACTCGGAGGTGAAGTGGTGATACGGCGAAGGAGAGGCCACTGCAAAAATCGTAGTTGAAGAGGCGGAGTCTTGCACGACGGCGGAGCTTTAACAGCGATAGGGATGGAACCTCTTGGTGGAGGTGAATTGGCGACGTGGACTCGGCAAGAATAAGGTTTGAATAGATGGGGCGGTGACCTGCGCAGTGGACGACGGTGGATTGGTGGTGTATGACGGCAGAGACGACGAGCCAGGATCAATTTCTGCAAGAAAAGTTCCGGAATGAGTGAGGCGAATTAGATGGAGAATTGGGGGTTTAGGGATTTAAAATATGTGAGAGAAGAAGTGAGGGAGAAGGAGAGAAAGGTTCCCGATATATTCGATTAAAAACACGCTCGCTCGAACGAGCCCAAAAGTCTATCGGGGTCAGAGTACCTCTCGCTCGAGCGAATTGGAGGGGGGGGGGGGGGGGCGCGCTCGAGCGAGAGAGACTTGCAAAAAAAAAATTCAAATCAGAGGGATGCTCGCTCGAGCGCATATGGCGTCCGCTCGAGCGAGATCCTGAATTCCCAAAAATTTTAAAACAGAGAACTGTTCGCTCGAGCGAGAAAGAAAGAAAAAAATATTTTTTTTGAATTTTCAAAAAAATTTCGAAAAGGAACACAAAAATTTCAAATATTAACTTAAAAGCAATAAAAATAACCAAAAACAAAATAGAATAGGGAAAAGAACACTGGGTTGCCTCCCAGTCAGCGCTAAATTTATAGTCTATAGCCCTACTGTACCTCCCTTTTTAATTTGTCGGGTCATGCAAGTCGACGGTGGTCTGTGTTTGATCCACGATACCACCTCGATAAACTTTTATCCTTTGCCCGTTAACTTTGAATGCTCCTGTGGCAGGACTATAAATATCCACCGTACCATACGACATCACTTGAAGAAATAGTGAACGGTCCTGACCATCTCGAACGTAGCTTCCCTGGCATGAGCTTTAAACGTGAGTTATATTATAAAAAAGTTTGGCCTACCTCGAACTCACGTGAAACGATGCGTTGATCATGCCATTTCTTGGTTTTTTATTTGTAAAGTGTAACGCCCCAAATTATTTTAATTGACTTTATTTGAGATAATCAGTGATTTCAAAATTCGAGAGCCGACTTTTTATTGATCAGAGACTATTTTGCAATTTTTGGAATTTTCAGGGTCTAAAACGCAAAAGGGAGATTTGTTATATTATTAGGCTTGTTGACTAAGTCTTCTTCACTTCATCTTCTCTCTCCAAGTCGATTTCCTCCATGGAAGCCGCCCTATCTTTTCCCCAAGCTTCCAGATTTCCGATTTGGCTCGATCCGTCCTTTGGAATTTATTTCTGAAGGCCGATTAGCGATCACGACATCGAGAGCTTCATTCTATCGTAAGTTTCTCTCCGATCAGATATGTTTTATTTTTTGGAGGTAGTTGGAATTTGATTCTTTTCTGGTATGTTGTTCTTGAGATAGTTCTTATCGTTTATTCTCAGACGAAATCGAAATAGAACGTCGTTTGGATTTGTTTTGAATTTATTGGTTTTTTTCAAAATATTGGATTTTGAGATGTGTTGGAATTGTATTGGAATAGTTGAATGATGATTGGTATGAGTTTTTGGGATTTATTTTATGTTGTCTGCGTTTTTGATTTATCAGAATATAGTCGTTATGCCGTCAGTTTGGGTTTTGTTTATCATTTTCGTTTGATTGGAGCGAACCGAGTTTGAATTGTTGTTTGAAAGTTGATATTGATCTTGTGAATTCTTGTACAGATTGTTTGAAGGCCATTGAGTGCGATATTTCAGATTTGAATCGTTCTAAAGATTAACTGGTATATTATCGATCGTTTGAAGAAGATTTGAGGGAGTCGTTGAATGAGTTTATTGTTGTTGTTTCCAGGTTTGGAGCATCGACGTCTTGAGAAGAGGTATAAGACAACTTAGAGTTGAATGGAACGAGTGACTCAAATCCGACTTGATTCGAGCGTTCCGAAGAAACCACATACTTGCATGCTAATTGATTATTTGAATTGATTGAGTTATGATTTGCATTGAATTCATATTGAGCCAAATGATTCGTTTTATTTTGAGTTAGACTTTTTGAGAATTATAGGTGGGGGCTTTGTAGGCAATTTACTACAATAGTTGAGTAACTCCCTATAGTTGCTTCAAAGTCTAGAGGTTTGAAACGTACATCCTCCGCCTCGAGTGGAGAAGTAGGTGTGACTGATGTGATTTTACAGCCTCGGGATCCCATAGAGAAAGAGAAGAATCACATCACCTTTTGATTATCCAGACTTGATAATAACAGAGTTTTAAAGACATGCATTTCATTTTAGATTACTTCTTGAATTGCATGATTGAGATTTGTATATCATTAGTGAATATATTGAATGATATTGCATGTTTGTTGCTTATTCTGGGAATTTTATTCTCATCGGATTATCCGGTTGTTGTCTTGTTTTGTATGTGTACTTGGCAACAGGTGGGGCAGGACCGAGTCAGAGATCGCATGGATAGATGGGATGTGACGATAGAGTGAGAACTTGGTGTTTTAGAAGTCGAATTGTAATTTGAACTTGTATTGTATTTTGGATTGTATAACTAAAACCTAAGCATGTTCTACTAGATCGAATGAATGTACAACTCTAGAACTTCATGTATTTTTTAGGAGATTGTATTTGTAATGCATGATTTATGTTTTGGTTGAGTTTGGGAGTTATATTGCATGATTTCGGTTATGTTATTGCCTTGTTTTTCTGGTTTTGCAGTAGGGCACGGACCCTGGACATGCCTCCGTGCATGGGTCCGGGTGTCCTTTGTCTCGCGTGCAGGTCTTTTGACTGATTTTCATAGGCACGGACCTTAACACGGAGGTATGCACGGGGCCCGTGTAGGGGTCCGTGCATAGATCCGTTTAAGGGTCCGTGGGTTTTCTGTTTTGGTTTTGAAATTTTTTGTATGTTCGGACCCTTATCCGGAGGTGGCACGGGGTCCGTGCATTTTTCCAAAAAAAAAAAAAAAAAAATTTGCGATTAATTTTCTTGGCTTATTCTTTGCCTTTTGTTTGATTAATGATGAGTAGATGATTAGTATCAAGGTCCTCACATTAAGTGGTATCAGAGCGATAAGATCTTGGACTGAACTTAGAAGTGAGAGGGGTAGATCGAGTCCGCTTGCACTGACTTCTCGCATGTGTTTGAGTTATTTAATTGATTCATTTAATACGATACAAGCATGCTTTATTGATTGAGAATTATTTGGATTACATGATTATGTGATTAAATTTATAAATCATGATTTATTTGAGATATCAACTGCTTGGATTTTCGGAATTGGATACGAATCTTCTCGAATTGGTTGAATTATTCGAGGAGGAGATTTTGGACACCTAATGGAATTATTGGAATTGGATTATCTGTGTCCTAACCCTTGATTATCAATTAATGGGTCCTCGAAGGATGTTGAATATGAACCCACCGCCAGTTATTCCTCCGAATGAAAATCCGCCTGTAGTCACTCCTCCGAATGAACAGGGCAGTACAGTGAAAGATAAGATGGATGCAACAGCGACGCCTATGGAAATCTTGCTGAATAGGTTTCAGTCCTTTAATCCTCCTTTGTTTCTAGGTACAGAAAATCCTGTTGGCTGTGAGAGCTGGTTGGAGGACATTGATCAGTTGTTCGATTCCCTTGATTACTCTGACGACCGCCGAACTAGGTTAGTCATTCATCAGCTTCGTGGTGTTGCTAAAAACTGGTGGATCACGACGAAGAGAGCCATGGAGAATCGAGGTACAGTTTTATCTTAGTCTCTTTTCAAAACTGAGTTTTATAAGCGGTTTTTTCCTATTTCGTACCGAAAGGACAAGGGAGCCGAGTTTGCCAATCTGAGGGAAGGAAACTTAAACATCGAGGAGTATGTAGCCAAGTTTGACAGTTTGCTGAGATTTGCACCACACATTGCCGACAATGAAGAAGCAAAAGCCGATCAGTTCTTCAACGGCTTGAACCCCGACATCTTCACGTTGGTAAACACCGCTAGGCCCGATAACTTTGCGGATGCCATGAATCATGCAAAGGGAGCTGAAGCAGGTTTGTGGAGACAGAGAGAAAATCAGATGGTACCTCAGCAACAGCAGAGACAGTTTCAGACGCAACCGTCTCAGTTTCAAAACCAATCTTTTCAGTATCAGAACCAACCTCAGAGGTTTGAGGGAGGTAGCACTAGCAACAACCGCAGAGATCAGCATAGAGCGAAGGGAAAGCAATTTAAGAAGCCAGGAAGCAGTTCATTGAGCTTTAGTGGCTTGAAGCAGTTCGGATCAGGACAGAGTTCTAGTAGGTCAGGTATGTCTTGTACCAAATGCGGAGGTCGTCACTCCAGTGATCATTGTATAGGTGTCTTTGGAAACTGCTACATCTGTGGCCATACGGGACACTTTGCTAGATCTTGTCCTCAGAGTAGATCAGAACAAGCTCAGAGTGGAAATTCTTCGAGGCAGTCAGCTCAGCCTCAAAGGCAAGCTTCTGCAGTCCATTCCTTCCAGCCTCAGCAACAGACACGTCAGGGATGCAACCAGAGTTCGAATCAGCCTCCTAGGCAACAGGCGAGGTTGTTTGCTTTGACATAAGATGAGGCTCAGTCAGCATCTGGGGATGTCATAGGAGGTAATTGTTTGATTTTCGGTTATCCTGCTCATGTTTTGATAGATACAAGTGCTTCCCATTCCTTTATTTCTGAACTATTTGTTGTGATGCATTCTTTATCTACTGAGCCTTTGCCTGCTGTAGTTTCCGTTACTTCACCTTTGGGTAGGGGAATTGTATCTGTTAAATTTGTTCGGAATTGTGAATTGAGGTCGGAGGGGAATTTGATTGAATTCGATTGTGTTGTTCTTAGTTTATCCGATTTTGACTGCATAGTCGGTATAGATGCTTTAACCAAGTACAGGGCTACGGTCGATTGTTTTCAGAAGGTAGTTCGATTCCGACCCGAGATGGCAGAGGAGTGGAAATTATTTTTTAAGGGATCTCGATCTAAAATTCCTTTGATTTTTGTTTTATCTATGACTCAGTTGCTACAGAAATGAGCGGAGGAATTCTTGATCTATGCTATTGATGTCTTGAAGTCTAGCCCTGAGTTGATTGAGATACCAGTGGTTAGGGAATTTGCGGATGTTTTCCTGGAAGAGATTACAGGATTGTCGCCTGTTCGTGAGATTGAATTTAGTATTGAGTTGGCATCAGGTACGCAACCGATTTCTAAATCCCCTTACCGAATGGCTCCTGTGGAATTGAAGGAACTGAAAGAGCAGTTGGAAGACTTTATTGCCAAGGGATACATTCGACCTAGTGTGTCACCTTGGGGTGCTCCGGTCTTTACCTAGAATAGATGACCTATTTGATCAATTGCAGGGTTCTTGTATTTATTCGAAGATTGATTTGAGGTCCGGATATCATCAGCTGAGGGTTCGGGATGAGGATGTTCCTAAGACTGCGTTTAGAACGAGGTATGGCCACTTTGAGTTTATTGTCATGCCGTTCGGTTTGACTAACTCTCCAGCAGTCTTTATGGGATTAATGAACCGTATCTTTCAGCGGTACTTAGATGAGTTTGTTATTATTTTCATCGATCATATTATTATCTATTCGAAGATCCGTTCTAACCATGCAGAGCATTTGAGAACCGTCTTGCAGATTTTGAGGGCCGGGCAATTGTATGCCAAACTTTCGAAGTGCGAGTTTTGGTTGGACCGAGTTGTTTTTCTTGGTCATATTATCTTTGGAGATGGAATTTCTGTCAATTCCAGCAAGATCTAAGCGGTTATGAATTGGCTTAGACCGACTTCTGTGCCTGAAATTCAAAGTTTTATGGGTTTAGCGGGTTACTATCGCAGATTCATCCAGGGTTTCACATCTATTGCGAAGCCAATTACCCAGCTGACTCAGAAGAATGCGCCTTTTGTTTGGACTGAAGAGTGTGAGGCCAGTTTCATTGATCTGAAGAAGAGATTGACTAGCGCTCCGATTCTTTCTATTCCAGTTCATGATCTTGAACTCGCTGCTATTTTATTTGCGTTGAAGATCTGGCGTCACTATCTATACGGTGAGTCTTTCGAGATCTTTTTTGATCATAAGAGTCTTAAGTATTTATTTTCACAGTCCGAGTTGAATATGAGACAGAGGAGATGGTTAGATTTGCTGAAGGATTTTGACTGTGAGATTAAGTACTATCCGGGAAAGTCGAATGCAGCTGCTGATGCATTGAGCCAAAAGCTTTGTTCTTTATCTCTTTCTACTATCGGTGTTTCTCGTTTGATTGAAGATTGTTGTACTTCTGGTTTGGAGTTTGAATCCGATAGGAACCCTATCAGAGTATGTTCTATTTAGGCCGAGCCAGAGTTGTTTGTGTCGATAAGAGAAGCACAAAAATCCGATGTGAGTATTCAAAATTCGATAGAGAAAGTCAGATCGGGACATCAATCTGAGTGTCAGGTCAGGGATGATGTTTTATTTGTGAATAACCGTATTGTCGTGCCTGATATTTCTTAGTTGAGACAGCGTATTCTTTGTGAGGCACATTGCAGTCGGTTCAGTGTTCATCCTGGTGGCCGGAAGATGTATAATGATTTGAGAGATCAATTTTGGTGGAAAAAGATGAAGAGTGATGTCACGAGGTTTGTATCCCATTGTTTGAACTGTCAGCAGGTGAAAACCGAGAGAAAGAGACCTGGTGGTCTTTTGCGCAGTTTATCTGTTCCGAAATGGACATGGGATCATATCTCTATGGATTTTGTCACGAAGCTACCGCGTTTAGTCGAGGTTGTGATGCAATTTGGGTAGTGATTGACCGTTTGACGAAGTCTGCCTGTTTCATACCGTATAGGATGACATATCGTCAGGCTGAGTTGTATGTCGGAGAGATTGTCAGATTGCACGGTGTGCCGAGATCAATTGTTTCAGACCGAGATCCTCGGTTTACATCTCACTTCTGACATAGTCTACAGGAGTCTCTTGGTACTCGTTTGCACTTGAGTACAACATACCATCCTCAGACCGACGGTCAATCAGAGCGGACGATTCAGACTCTGGAGGATATGCTACGAGCAGTAGTGCTTGATTTTGGCACTAGTTGGCAAGATTCGTTGCCTCTTGTAGAGTTTTCGTACAACAACAACTTCCAAAAGAGTATAGGAATGCACCATTCGAAGCGTTGTATGGAAAGAAGTGCAGATCTCCTCTGTACTGGGATGAGATGTCTGAGTCCCCGGACTTGGGACCAGATATGATTTGTGACATGACTGAGCAGGTGAAGATTATTTGATTGAGAATGAAGACTGCTCAGGTCCGATAGGCGAAGTACGCGAATATCAGACGCAGACCTCTATCTTTTGATCAGGGAGACCGAGTCTTTCTGAATATTTCTCCTTTCAGAGATACTGTAATTAGATTTGGGAAGAGAGAGAAGTTGTCACCGAGATTAATCGGTCCGTATGAGATTTTACATAAGATAGGTGATCTTGCCTAAAGATTAGCACTTCCTCCTTAGTTATTTGGTATTCATGATGTTTTTCATGTCTCGATGTTGAGGAAATATCATCCAGATCCTTCTCATGTTCTAGAACCTGATGAAGTCGAACTTGATGAAACTCTGAGCTACTGCAAGAGACCGATTCAGATCCTAGACAGAAAGGAGAAGCAGCTTAGAACCAAATTGATTCCATTGGTGAAAGTTCAGTAGAGTCGTCACGGAGTCGAAGAAGCGACTTGGGAGACAGAAGCTGACATAAGACAGAGATTTCCAGACTTGTTTATTTGACGTGAGTCCTTAATTCTATTCTTTATTCTTTATTCTTTCTTATGAGTTGATATTATCGATTTCGGGGATGAAATATATTCTTAGAGGGGGAGAATTGTAACGCCCCAAATTATATTAATTGACTTTATTTGAGATAATCAGTGATTTCAGAATTCGAGAGCCGGTTTTTTTTATTGATTAGGGACTATTTTGTAATTTTTGGAATTTTCAGGATCTAAAACGCAAAAAGGAGATTTGTTATATTATTAGGCTTTTTGACTAAGTCTTCTTCACTTCATCTTATCCCTCCAAGTCGATTTCCTCCATGGAAGCCGCCCCATATTTTCCCCAAGCTTCCAGATTTCCGATTTGGCTCGATCCGTCCGTTGGAATTTATTTTTGAAGGCAGATTAGCGATCACGACATCGAGAGCTTCGTTCTATCTTAAGTTTTTCTCCGATCAGATATGTTTCATTTTTCGGAGGTAGTTGGAATTTGATTATTTTCGGGTATGATGTTCTTGAGATAGTTCTTATCGTTTATTCTCAAACGGAATCGAAATAGAACGTCATTCGGATTTGTTTTGAATTTATTGGTGTTTTTCAAAATATTGGATTTTGAGATGTGTTGGAATTGTATTGGAATAGTTGAATGATGATTGGTATGAGTTTTTGGGATTGATTTTATGTAGTCTGCGTTTTCGGTTTATCAGAATATTGTCGTTATGCTGTCAGTTTGGGTTTTGTTTATCGTTTTCGTTTGATTGGATCGAACCGAGTTTGAATTGTTGTTTGAAGGTCGATATTGATCTTGTGACTTCTTCTACAGATTTTTTGTAGGACAGTGAGTGCGATATTTCAGATTTGAATCGTTCTGAAGATTAACTGGTATAGTATCGATTTCTTATTGTTTGAAGAAGATTTGATGGAGTCATTGAATGAGTTTATTGTTGTTGTTTCCAAGTTTGGAGCATCGACGTCTTGAGAAGAGTTATAAGACAACTTAGAGTTAAATGGAACGAGTGACTCGAATCCGACTTGATTCGAGCGTTCCGAAGAAACCACGTACTTGCATGTTAATTGATTATTTGAATTGATTGAGTTATGATTTGCATTGCATTCATATTGAGTCAAATGATTCGTTTCATTTTGAGTTAGACGTTCTGAGAATTATAGGTGGGGGCTTTGTAGGCGATTTACTACAATAGCTGAGTAACTCCCTATAGTTGCTTCAGAGTCTAGAGGTTTGAAACGTACATCCTCCGCCTTGAGTGGAGAAGTAGGTGTGACTGGTGTGATGTTTCAGCCTCGGGATCCCATAGAGAAAGAGAATAATCAGATCACCTTTTGATTATCCAGACTTGATAATTCCAGAGTTTTAAAGACATGCATTTCATTTTAGATTACTTCTTGAATTTCATGATTGAGATTTGTATATCATTAGTTGATATATTGAATGATATTGCATGTTTGTTGCTTATTCTGGGAATTTTATTCTCACCTGATTATCCGACTGTTGTCTTGTTTTGTATGTGTGCTTGGCAACAGTTGGGACAGGACCGAGTCAGAGATCGCATGGATAGATGGGATGTGACGATAGATTGAGGACTTGGTGTTTTAGAAGTCGAATTGTAATTCAAACTTGTATTGTATTTTGGATTGTATAACTAAAACTGAAGCATGTTCTACTAGATCGAATGAATGTACAACTCTAGAACTTCATGTATTTTTTAGGAGATTGTATTTGTAATGCATGATTTATGTTTTGGTTGAGTTTGGGAGTTGTATTGCATGATTTCGGTTATGTTATTGCCTTGTTTTTCTGGTTTTTCAGCAGGGCACGGACTCTGGACATGCCTTCATGCATCGGTTCGGGTGTCCTCTATCTCGCGTGCAGGTCTTTTGGCCAATTTTCATAGGCACGGACCTTAGCACGGAGGTATGCACGGTGCCCGTGCAGGGGTCTGTGCATAGGTCCGTGTAAGGGTCCGTGGGTCTTCTGTTTTGGTTTTGAAATTTTTCGTATGTCCGGACCCTTATCCGGAGGTGGCACGGGGTCCGTGCTTTTTTCCAAAAAAAAAATTGCGATTAATTCTCTTGACTTATTCTTTGCCTTTTGGTTGATTAATGATGATTAGATGATTAGAATCAAGGTCCTCACATAAATCCTGACATTCTCATAGGCATCCAACCTAAGCTCCTCAAGCTCATTCAATTGTAACAAACGCTCGTCGCCTGTAGCCTGCACATTAAAATCAGAAATTCAGTAGCCCATAATGCTTTATGCTCAAGTTCGACAGGAAGATGACACGCTTTACCATATAACAACCTAAAGGGAGAAGTTTTTATAGGTGTTTTAAAAGCAGTACGATAGGCCCATAATGCATCATCCAATTTATTCGACCACTCTTTCATGTTTGCATTCACTGTTTTCTCTAAAATTCTCTTCAACTCCCTATTAGATATTTCAACTTGCCTACTAGTTTGGGGATGATAATGTGTTGCCACCTTGTGAGTAACCCCATATTTTGTCAACAGTGTGTCAAATTGATGATTAAAAAAGTGGGTTCCTCCATCACTAATTATGGTTCTAGGTGTACCATATCTAGAAAAGATAAATTTTATCAAAAATTTCACAACCACCCTAGAGTCATTTGTCCTACATGCAAGTGCTTCAACCCACTTAAACACATAATCGAACGCAACCAAAATATATTTGTTCCCTTCAGACGCAGTAAACGGTCCCATGAAATCAGTACTCCATAGTCAAAAACCTCACAAACAAGAATATTATTTAAGGGCATCTCATGTCTCCTAGAAATATTACCAATTTTTTGACAAGCATCACAAGCAATAACATAGGCACATGCATCCTTAAATAACGGAGGCCAATAAAATCTCGACTGTAGTACTTTAGCAGCAGTACAACCCGCGCCGAAGTGACCTCCAGTCGGACCTGTGTGACAATGGGAGAGTATATAACTTACCTCTTCCGCTGGAATACACCTACGAATAATGCCATCTGCACAGATCTTAAACAGAAAAGGATCTTCCCACAAAAATATTTCAACTCTGAGAAAAATTTCTTTTTCTGTTGATAAGTTAAATACGAGGGATGAAACTTACTTGAGAGGCAGTTAACGATGTCTGCATACCATGGTAAATTCGTTACCTCAAACAGCTGTTCGTATGGAAAATCATCATGAATCACTTGCGTTTCAGGTCCTTGATTCTCCAAACGGGAAAGGTGATCTGCTACTTGATTTTTTGAGCCCTTCCTGTAAATAATTTTCAAGTCAAATTCTTGCAACAATAATACCCAACTAATTAACCTGGGTTTAGAATCCCTCTTTCTCATCAAATATTTCAGTGCCGAATGATCTGTGTGAATGATGACTTTGCTTCCCACCAAATACGACCTAAATTTATCTAAGGCAAACACTACCGCAAGAAGTTCTTTTTCAGTAGTTGCATAATTCAGTTGAGTGGCTGACAGGGTGATACTGGCGTAGTAAATCACATGAAGTACTTTGTCCATTTTTTGTCCAAGCACGGCTCCCAACGCAGTGTCACTGGCATCACACATCAAATCAAACGGCAGATTCCAATCAGGCGCTACTATCACTGGTGCAGTTATCAATTTCTGCTTCAAAATTTGAAAAGCCTGTAAGCACTCAGCATAAAAATTAAAAGGCACCTCTTTGATTAACAAATTAGTAAGGGGTTTAGCAATAGAAAAAAAGCTTTAATAAATCTCCTATAAAAACCCGCATGCCCCAGAAAACTTCGAATTCCTTTCAAATTTTTGGGAGGTGAGAGTTTTTCAATTACTTCTAATTTTGACACTATACCTTCTCTCACCATGAAGTGGCATTTCTCCAAATTTAGCACAAGATTACTCTCCTCACACCTCTGCAAAATATTTTTCAAATTACCTATACATGCATCAAAATATGACCCAACCACAGAAAAATCATCCATAAATACTTCAATAAACTTTTCAACCATATCATGAAAAATTGCCATCATACACCGCTGAAAAGTGGCAGGGGCATTACAAAGACCAAATGGCATCCGTTTATATGCAAAAGTACCATAAGGACAAGTAAAAGTGGTTTTATGTTGGTCCTCAGGTGCTATAGAAATTTGCATATATCCGGAATAACCGTCCAAAAAACAATAAAACGCATGCCCCTGCTAGTATCTCAACCATCTGATCAATAAATTGAAGGGGAAAATGATCTTTACGAGTGACATCATTCAATTTTCTATAATCAAGACAAACCCGTCACCCCGTAACAGTTCTAGTAGAAATCAATTCATCATTTTCATTTTTTATAACAATCATCTCTCCCTTTTTAGGCACTACTTGAATTGGACTCACCCATTCACTGTCAGATATATTATAGATAATAACTGCATCAAGGAGTTTAATCACCTCCTTTTTCACTACCTCTTGCATAGCTGGGTTGAGTCGCCTCAGTGGTTGAGTAGATGTCTTGTGCTCCGCTTCCATCAATATTTTGTGCATACATGTTGCGTGTTTTTCGCTCGCAAGCGCACGATGTCAAGTTATAATACAGGAATTTAAGTCCAGATCGTTCCCACGGAGAATGAATAAATGATATTATATCAAATATTTGCAACTAATATAATCCTAATCCTATGTAGAGCTACGAAGTTGATTTGATTTTTATAAAACTAAAATTTGCAAGAAACAAAACTAAATAACCACGAGTTCACAAAAAAAAATTCAATAAGCGATGAATGATAGAGGTTCGACTTCACTTGACTGTACACCACAATTTATTTCTAATGATTGTTCAATTATAAAATCTTCTAGTTATTAGCCAAGAATCCCTATTATTTTCTACTACCTCTCTCGAGTGTCAAGCAGAAATTCGTATTCAATAACAAACTCAATATCTCTATCAAAGTTCAATTATTAAATCCGTTAAATAGCACAAGAATTCTTATAACGACTTCTATGGAGTTATATGCCTCTCGAACAGTATAAACACCAAAGATGTATTTTCCTATGTCGTATTCAAAATCTCCTCTCTCGAGTGATAGATTCTAAATAAAATATCATTCAATCTATGGCCAGTAAATTGAAAGCATTAAGATCAGGAAAACACAAATAAACTGTGTGAAGAAATTTAAATATATAAATCAAAATATGTCAATCATGGTTTCCAGTCAAGATCCGTCTACCTCTAGACTAAGAAATTAGTTCATAACGCAATTCAAAATCAAATAACTCATGTTTTTCCAACAATCCATAAACTAAGAAAAATAGAGTTCAAAGAGAAACTAGAACGAATTAGAATGAAGCTTCTCCGTCGCCGGATGCCGCCGTCTTCCGTCTTCGTACCGAATTCTCAAGCTCTTGTGCACTTCCAATCGCTCAATAGCCGTCTTATGCTCTGAAAAATTCTCTCCAACCCTCGTATCCTCAGAATAAGCCTTAAAATCCTTTCTTAAACTCGATTACAAACTTTCCAAATTTTAGGATTGCGCACCGCTGGAGCGCTAGTCATCGGCGCTGGAGCGCCCGTCCAATTTCCTCAACAGCGCTGGAGCGCTGGTTTGATAGCGCTGGAGCGCTATTTCCTCGACTTTTCACCCTTCGGAAGACTCCGTGTAGCGCTGGAGCGCTTGGCTTGTAGCGCTGGGGCGCTAGTCTGGGCAATTTTATTTCTTTGTTCTTCAACTCTTTTTCACCTCCTTTTCACTTCTTTTGGCCGATTAAAATGAATAACACTTAAATTCCTGCAAACAACACAAACAACAAGAGAAATGCATAATATCGCTCAAAACACAACAAAAGCCAAGCTAAATCATATAAAATATAAGTGCATAAATTGCACTTATCAATACACATGGTTGGAATAATCCCCTTGATGTCGGCCAAACTCGATCCTATGGATCTTATATGATCTCTAATCACCCTCAACAATTTTTCCTCCTCACAACCTGTCAAAGAAGATGAACAGATTACTGGCAGTGTATCATTCTTTAATAACTATAAATATTTCAAGTGAGAAGGAAGTGGTTTAAGTTCAAGAGTAGGGGGCTCCTCGGTGGATGGCTTCAGTGGTTTTGGAGTATGATCAAGCTCCCCCATCTTAGTATTGATGAGTCTGTCAAAGGGCAGACTCCAATCCAGATATCGTGCCACTTCATGAACTTCCTCGCTAACATGATCTACATCCATTGTACCTGTCAAACAAATTTCTAATGGATCCATGGACAACTGTTACTGCAAAGAACACTCAACCAAATCATCAGTAATATCAATTCTGAAACAATAAAAATTGTCCGCAGGATAAAGAAGGCCATGAAAAACATTGATAATTACACTCTCATCATTCATACGCAAAATCAACTCTCCCTTATGCACATCAATTAAAGCCTTTCCAGTGGTTAAAAACGGCCTATCCAAAATAAGAGGTATCTCACGATCCTCTTCCATATCAAGCACAACAAAGTCTACTGGAAATATAAACTTATCAACCTTAACCAACACATCTTCTACAATCCCCTTGGATATTTTATAGATCTGTCAGCTAATTGCAGGGAGATAGTTGTTGGCTTAACTTCACCAATTCCTAGCTTTTCAAAACATGAATAAGGCATAAGACTAATACTTGAACCTAAGTCACATAAAGCCTTGTTAAAAAATTATTTTCCAATAGTGCATGGAATTGAAAATCTACCGGGATCCTTAAGTTTCGGAGGGAGTTTATTTTGTAAAATAGCAGAACATTCCTCCGATAACTTCACAGTTTCAAAATCCACCAATTTTCATTTGTTAGACAAAATCTCTTTCAAAAGTTTTGCATAACTGGGCATTTGAGCCAAAGCATCTACAAACGGAATATTAATATGAAGCTTTTTGAAAATCTCTAGAAATTTTGCAAATTGATTATCCAATTGCAGTTTCTTTTCTCTTTGGGTGAAGGGAAGTTTACTCAAATCAATGTTATCATTAGTAATTGGGTTAGAAAACTTACATTTCCTGCTTGGGTGCTTCCTCTAGCCCTTTTTCCTTGTTTAGCTCACTTGCTTCCTCATCCTCAGTCTTCTTCTCTTCAGTCTCTGCTTGTGATCTAGTAACTGCCAGAATAACATTGACATCCTTTGGATTCTTCTCAGTATTGCGAGGCAACAATCCTGCTGGCCTAGTTGACAGTTGTGTCACTATCTGGCTCATCTGTGTTTCCAACTTCTGCAACATTTTCTCCTGATTCTGTAGATGAGTCTCAGTACCCGCTACATACTTCATCATAATTTCTTCAAAGGATGGTTTCTTCTCCACAGTATTGGACGTGTTGGCAGTAGGATCTGCAGGTTTCCACGCAAAGTTCGGATGATTCTTCCAGCCAGGATTATAGGTATTGCTGTAAGGATTGCACGGCTGTCTCCCTTGATTTCCCATGAAATTCGCCGCATCAATCTCAAATACTTGATGTTCCTCGGGCTGCTGAGCTTGCACTTGATTGGCTGGAGTTGTCTGCATAATTGTCATCTGATGAGTAAGAGCATCGATTTTGGCATTAAGTGCTATCAGTGCATCGACTTCTAAAACTCTAGCCTTTTTCTCCTTCTTGACATCTGGCCATCCAATGTTGCTTTCAGCCATGTTTCCAATGATCTCTCATGCCTCTGCTGGTGTCTTCCTAAATAGGCTTCCATTAGCAGCAGCATCCAACATGGATCGAACAGATTGATCAGCCCCATTATAGAAAGTCTGAGTCTGCTGGCTCTGAGTAAGATTATGTTGAGGACACATCCTCAAAATCTTTTTGAATCGGGTCCAAGCCGCATGTAGAGATTCAGCTTCCTTCTGCTTGAATGAGATGATGTCAGAAAATAGTTTTTCCATTTTCGTGGAAGGGAAATACTTGTTCAGAAAAGTCTGAACAAGTTGGTTCCATGTAGTGATAGAACCCGCAGGCAATTCATCCAGCCATTCAACAGCTTCGCCTTGTAGAGAAAATGGGAATAACCGCAGTCGCACTGCATCAGATGTTACCCCATTAACCTTGAAAGTGTCGCATATCGACATAAAACGCTCCAGATGAGCGTAGGGGTCTTCCACAGATGTACCCCCAAATCTTGCTTGCAGCTGAATCATTTGAATGATTGAAGGCTTCAATTCAAAATTATTCACCTCCACAGTAGGGCGAACGATGTTAGATCCATATCCTTCAGTAGGTGGACGAATTATGTCTAGAATAGTTCTGTTGTCCATCATTTATTCTTCTGATTCAGATTATGTTTCAAGTTCAGGATTGATAGATCTCTTGGCCTTTCGGATTCTGCTGAGCGTGTGTTCGATCTCCAAATCAAGTGGCAATAGCTCCCTGGATCGAATGCTATGCATGCACAACAAATAGTACCTGAAAATCACCAAGAGATAAAATTCATAATTTAAGAAAATAAACAAAGTCTAATCTCAAGCGAAATAAAAATTCTGATATCAAACAGTGCCCGACAACGGCGCCAAAAACTTGACCGCTTAAATCAGTGTGAATAAATTCTACTGGCAAGCGTACCAGGTCAAGTTATAGATAGTGAATAGAAATCAGATGTCGAACCCAAAGGGACTGTATAATTATGAGTACTAGAATATGATTATTTCTCCTTAATCTAGACTAATCAATAAGAGTGATGAAAGTTCAGATTTTAAACTATAACACTTAAATTGAAAATAAAATTTAATTTAAAACACAGCAGAGATTTTTTGATTAAATTCGATAGGGAAAAAGATCGATCAAGGACTCACGTAGGTACCAGACAAATTATGCAACAAGTAGTCAATTCAAGACTCATATTTAATCTTATATCACGGGAATTCTCCTAATTTGTTCAAAGGACTATTTCTAGAATAATCAAACCTATTCCAATATTAACGGATTAATCTTTCGTAATTCTAATCAAATTTGAATGCATGACGAACGGTGAAAATCCAGTTTACATCCAAACCGCATAATGAAACCGAATTCTATTTCTAATCGGTTTTACAATATGTTGATTATCAAAAGTGATCAAAATCAAAACCTTCTCTATTGACTTGGAATATATTAACATGCAGGCAAATAACTATCCAGGTAATTCACAAGACAAATATAAATTCTACAATCAATAAAATAAAGTCAAGTCTGAAAATTATCAAATAAACATCCAAGTTTTCTACATAAATTGTCTGGCCCAGTGATAAGTTTGTTTAGTATGCATTAGTTTATAGTTTTTCATGTTTAGTTTGCATGCATTTAAGTGATTTTTTGTTAGTTTTATTATCTTATTTTGTTATGTGTTTTATTTGGACTCACTTGGTTTAATTTTGTAGGAATTGAATGAAATATTGGGATTTCTGTGCGTCAATGCGGCGCGCGCGCGAGAAGGAGGCTCGCGCGTGCGCCGAAGGAAGCGACAGAGGGTTCCAGGGAAAGGCGCGTGCGGGCGAGCTCATGTCTCGCGCGCGCGCAGAAGAAAGTTCCAGAGAATGTTAGAGAAGGAGCGCGCGCGCGAGGCATCTCACGCACGCGCGCGAGAAGTTTGAAAATCTCTGTTTTATTAAGTGGCGCGCGCGCGAGACTGTGTAGGCGCGCGCGCGCGTGTCCGTAACCTAGTTTCTGATTATAAAAATTATTTTGAAGAATTTGGTTGGAGGCGGTCATATATATAGAATTTGGAGGCTTTTATTAGGGACTTTTGGATCTTTTGAAGTACGGAGAAAGCTTGCGGCAGCTTGGAAGCAAAAGTTCTTCAGTTTTTCCGCTATTCTAGTATTTTGTTTCTTTATGTTTTTAAAACTTGGTATTGAATCATGTTAATTAGTGAGTAGTTTCTTTTCTCGATCAAGGACACGTGATTGGGTCAGACAGTTTATGTAAAAAACTTGGTTTATTTATTTGAGATCTTCAGACTTATTTGATTTTTATTGATTATCAAATTTATCTTTGTCTTACAAATTTCTTGGCCAATTATTTGTTTACTTTTTAATCGATTCCAAATCGACAGAGGAAGATTCGAATTCGATCACTTTGATTTTCAACATAGTGTAAAACTGACTAGAAATAGAATTCGGTTTCATTATGCGGTTTAGGGTTTAACTGAATTTTCACAGTGATTATGTATTTAAATTTTGATTAGAATTACGAAAGATTAGTTCATCAAGATTTGAATAGGTTTGACTGTTCTAGAAATAGTCCTTCAAACAAATTAGGAAAATTCCCGTGAATTAAGATTAAGTCTGATATCTTAGATTGATTGCTTGTTGCATGAATTGTCTGGTACCTACGTGTGTCCTTGATCGAGCTTTTCCAAAATAAAAAGTAATTCAAAATTTCCAGCTGCAGTTTAATTTGCGTTTTAATTAATTTGATATTATTGCAATTTTATTATTTTTGTTTAAAATCTGAAATCGTCTTTATTCATTAGTCTAGATTAAGTAGAGATAAATAGGTTTTGGTAATCATATTTTTACAGTACCTGTGGGTTCGACATCTGGACATTAGTCCACTTTATTATAATTTGACCTGGTGCGCTTGCCAGTAGAATTTATTCATACCAAAAAAGCCGGTCAAGTTTTTGGCGCCGTTGCCGGGGACTGTTTTTGATATCAAAATTTTTATTTCACTTGAGATTAGACATTACTTTCTTTATTAAAATTCTGATTTTAATTTCTTGGTGATCTTCAGGTACCTTCTGTTGTGTATGCATAAGACTCGATCAAGAACATTACTACCACTTGATTTGGAGATCGAGCGCACACTTAGCAGGATCCGAAAAGCTAAGAAATCTTTCAATCTTGAATTAGAATCAGAATCTGAATCTGAAGTAGAGATGGCAGACAACCGTACTGTATGGGATATTATCCGTCCGCCAACTGAAGGTTATGGATCTAGCATAGTTCGCCCCGCTGTTGAGGCGAACAATTTCGAGCTGAAGCCCTCTACGATTCAGCTAATACAATTGCAAGCTAGATTCGGAGGTTCATCTGTAGAAGACCCTTACGCTCATCTGGAGCGGTTTCTGTCGATCTGCGACACGTTCAAGGTGAATGGGGTATCATCTGATGGAGTGAGACTGCGATTATTCCCATTCTCTCTACAAGGAGAAGCGGTTGAATGGCTAGATGATCTGCCTGCTGGGTCTATTTCTACATGGGATCAACTTGTTCAAACCTTTCTGAATAAATATTTTCCACCCACAAAGATGGCAAAGCTGTTTTCTGATATCATATCATTCAGGCAGAAAGAAGCAGAATCGTTAAATGCTGCTTGGACTCGATTCAAAAAGATGTTGAGGATGTGTCCTCAACATAATCTCACACAAAGCCAGCAGACTCAGACTTTCTACAATGGGGCTGATCAATCTGTTCGATCCATGTTAGATGCGGCTGCCAACGGAAGCCTATTCAGAAAGACACCAGCAGAGGCATGGGAAATTATAGGAAATATGGCTGAGAGTAACATTGGATGGCCAGATGCTAAAAAAGAGAGGAAAGCTGGAGTTCTTGAAGTCGATGCACTAACATCACTTAATGCCAAGATCGATGCACTTACCCATCAGATGGCAGTTATGCAGACATCTTCAGCCAATCAAGTGCAAGTTCAACAACCTGACGAACAACAAGTATTTGAAGTTGATGCAGCAAACTTTATGAGAAATCAAGGGAGACAGCAGTACAATCCGTACAGCAACACGTACAATCCTGGCTGGAAAAACCATCCAAACTTCGCTTGGAAAGCTGCAGATCCTACACCTAACACATCAAAGCCACCAGAGAAAAAGCCCTCTTTTGAAGAAATTATGATGAAATATGTAGCGGGTACTGAAACCCGTCTACAGAATCAAGAGGCAATGTTACAGAAATTAGAGACACAGATGAGTCAGATAGCCACACAACTATCAACTAGGCCAACAGGATCGTTACCTAGTAATACTGAGAGGAATCCAAAGGATGTCAATGCTATTCTGGCGGTAACTAGATCACAAGCAGATACTGATGCAAAGAATACTGAGGATGAAGAAGCAAGTGACCTAGTCAAGGAAAAAGCTTCGGATGAAGCACCAAAGCAAGCAGACTCCACGCTTACAGGCAAGAAAGGTAAGTCCTCTCCCTCATCTATTATTGAGAATATTGACTTGAGTAAACTACCCTTTCCCCAGAGAGCAAAGCAACTGCAATTGGACAATCAATTTGCAAAATTCCTAGAGATTTTCAAAAAACTTCATATTAATATTCCCTTTGCAGACGCTTTAGCTCAAATGCCTAGTTATGCAAAATTTTTAAAAGAGATTTTGTCTAACAAGAGAAAACTTGTGGATTTTGAAACTGTTAAGTTGTCGGAGGAGTGTTCTGCCATTTTACAAAATAAACTCCCTTCGAAACTTAAGGATCCCGGTAGCTTTTCAATTCCATGCACTATTGAAAAATCATTTTTTAATAAGGCTTTATGTGATCTAGGTGCAAGTATTAATCTTATGCCTTATTCATGTTTTGAAAAGCTAGGAATTGGTGAAGTTAAGCCAACTACTATTTCCCTACCATTGGCTGATAGATCTATAAAATATCCAAGGGGAATTGTAGAGGACGTGTTGGTAAAAGTTGATAAGTTTATATTTCCAGTAGATTTTGTTGTGCTTGATATGGAAGAGGATCGTGAGATACCTCTTATTTTGGGTAGACCGTTTTTAGCCACTGGAAAGGCTTTGATTGATGTGCATAAGAGAGAATTGATACTGCGTATGAATGATGAGAAAATAATTTTTAATGTTTTTCATGGCATTCGATATCCTGCAGACAATTCTGATTGTTTCAGAATTGATGTTACTGATAAGTTGGTTGAGAGTTCGATGCAGGAACAGCTATCGGTGGATCCATTAGAAATATGTTTGACAGGTACAATTGATGAAGAACATGTTAGTGAGGAAGTTCATGAAGTAGCACGGTATTTGGACTGGAGTCTACCCTTCGACAGACTCATCAATACCAAGATGGGAGAGCTCAACCATACTCCAAAACCGCTGAAGCCATCCATCGAGGAGCCCCCCACTCTTGAACTTAAACCACTTCCATCTCATTTGAAGTATTTGTACTTATTAAAAAACGATAAACTGCCAATAATTTGTTCTTCTTCTTTGACAGGTTGCGAGGAGGAAAAGTTGTTGCGTATGATCCGAGAACACATAGGATCCATAGGTTGGAGTTTGGCCGATCTAAAGGGAATTAGTCCAACAATGTGCATGCACAAAATCTTGTTGGAGGCAGAGCATAAGACATCGACTCAACCACAAAGGCGACTTAACCCAACAATGCAAGAGGTAGTGAAAAAGGAGGTAATCAAGCTCCTTGATGCAGGTATTATCTACCCTATATCTGATAGTGAATGGGTGAGTCCAACTCAAGTAGTGCCGAAAAAAGGAGGGATGACTGTAATTAAAAATTCCAACGATGAATTGATCCCTACAAGAACTGTTACGGGGTGGCGGGTTTGCATAGACTATAGGAAATTGAATGATGCCACCCGTAAGGATCACTTCCCCCTTCCCTTTATTGATCAGATGGTTGAGCGACTTGCAGGACATGCATTTTATTGTTTTTTAGATGGTTATTCCGGATATATGCAAATTCCTATAGCACCTGAGGACCAACACAAAACCACTTTTACTTGTCCCTATGGTACTTTTGCATATAAACGGATGCCATTTGGGTTGTGTAATGCCCCTGCCACTTTTCAGCGATGTATGATGGCTATTTTTCACGATATGGTTGAAAAGTTCATAGAAGTATTTATGGATGATTTCTCTGTGGTAGGATCATCTTTTGATGCATGCTTGTTAAATCTGAAAAAAGTGTTGCAGAGATGTGAGGAGAGTAATTTGGTTTTGAATTGGGAAAAATGTCACTTCATGGTGAATGAGGGCATTGTTTTAGGCCATAAGGTGTCTGATTTAGGTGTGGAAGTAGACAGAGCAAAACTTGAAGTAATTGAAAAACTTCCACCGCCCGCAAATTTGAAGGGCATTAGGAGTTTTCTTGGGCATGCTGGTTTCTATAGGAGATTTATTAAAGATTTTTCTTCTATTGCTAAACCTCTGACTAATCTGTTAATCAAAGAGGTGCCTTTTAATTTTTCCGATGAGTGCTTGCAGGCTTTTAAAATTTTGAAGGAGAAATTAACAACTGCACCGGTGATAGTAGCACCTGATTGGAATCTGCCGTTTGAGTTGATGTGTGACGCCAGTGACACCGCATTGGGAGCTGTGCTTGGACAAAAGAGTGACAAGGCACTTCATGTGATTTACTATGCCAGTATCACCCTGTCAGCAGCCCAACTGAATTATGCGACTACTGAAAAAGAGCTTCTCGCAGTCGTATTCGCTTTGGATAAGTTCAGATCTTATTTGGTGGGGAGCAAAGTCATAGTTCACACGGATCACTCGGCCTTGAAGTATTTGATGAGCAAAAAGGATGCTAAACCCAGGTTAATTCGTTGGGTTCTACTTTTGCAAGAATTTGATTTACAAATTGTTGACAGGAAAGGAGCTGAAAATCAAGTTGCGGACCACCTTTCTCGTTTGGAAAATCAAGGCGTTGAAACGCAGGTGATCCATGACGATTTTCCAGATGAGCAGTTATTTGAAGTGTCCAACCTACCATGGTATGCAGATATAGTAAACTATCTGTCAAGTAAGTTTCTGCCCGCGCATTTAACTTATCAACAGAAGAAGAAATTCTTCTCTGAGTTGAAATATTTTTTGTGGGAGGACCCGTTTTTGTTTAAGATTTGTGCAGATGGTATTATTCGTAGGTGTATTCCAGCAAATGAGGTAAGATCTATACTTTCACACTGTCACACAGGTCCGACTGGAGGTCACTTCGGTGCGGGTCGCACCACCGCCAAAGTACTTCAGTCGGGATTTTATTGGCCTTCATTATTTAAGGATGCTTTTACCTATGTGATTAATTGTGATGCTTGTCAGAAGGTTGGTAATATCTCTAGGAGACATGAGATGCCACTCAAGAATATTCTTGTTTGTGAAGTTTTTGATGTGTGGGGTATAGATTTCATGGGACCGTTCCCTGTGTCTGAAAGGAACAAGTATATTTTGGTTGCGGTCGATTATGTGTCTAAGTGGGTTGAAGCACTAGCTTGTAGGACGAATGACTCTAAGGTGGTTATAAAATTTTTAAAAAAATTTATATTTTCTAGATATGGTACCCCTAGAGCCATAATCAGTGATGGAGGAACCCACTTTTGCAACCAGCAATTTGATAAGCTTTTGACAAAATATGGGGTTACTCACAAGGTGGCAACACCTTATCACCCCCAGACTAGTGGGCAAGTTGAAATTTCTAATAGGGAATTGAAAAGAATTTTGGAGAAAACTGTGAATGCGAATAGGAAAGAGTGGTCAAATAAATTAGATGACGCATTATGGGCCTATCGAACTGCTTTTAAAACACCTATAGGAACTTCTCCATTTAGGTTGTTATATGGTAAAGCATGTCATCTTCCTGTTGAACTTGAACATAAAGCACTATGGGCTACTAAATTTCTGAATTTTGATGTGCAGGCCACAGGTGACGAACGGTTACTACAATTGAATGAACTTGAAGAGCTTAGGTTGGAGGCCTATGAAAATGTCAGAATCTACAAAGAAAAGACCAAGAAGTGGCATGATCAGCGCATTGTTCCACGTGAATTCGAGGTAGGCCAAAATGTTTTATTATATAACTCACGCTTAAAGCTCATGCCAGGAAAGCTTCGTTCGAGATGGTCTGGACCGTTTACTATCAAGCAAGTGATGCCGTATGGTACGGTAGAAATTTTTAGTCCGGCCACAGGAGCATTTAAAGTTAACAGCCAAAGGATAAAAATTTATCGAGGTGGTATCATGGAGCAGACACAGACCTCCGTCGACTTGCAAGATCCGACAAATTAAAGAGGGAGGTAGAGTCGGGCTATAGACTATAAATTTAGCGCTGGCTGGGAGGCAACCCAGTGTTTTATTTTATTTTATTTATTTTTTTGTTTGTTTTGTTTTGTTTTTTTTTTTTTTTTTTTAAGTTGTGTTTTGTTCTTGCGAGGAATTGAGTTTCGGCATTTTTGTACTGCGCACGCGCGAGCTTCTTCTCTCGCGCGCGCGCAGGCTTGCGCCCCAGAGAACACTAAAGGAATAGCGCACGCGCGCGCGACTCTTTCTCGCGCGCGCGCCAGTCAAGCGGACAGAGACTTTTATTAGTACTCGCGCGCGCGCGAGGAACCTCACGCGTGCGCGCGAGAAGCGCAGATGAATGCAAAACGGGGCTTCTTCACCTTTCTCCCACTTTCTTTTCTACTTTTCTTCTTCCCCTCTCCTATAAACCCTAAATCCCCAAATCTTTGCTCTCAAATTTCTCCATTAATTCTTGACATTATTGATCTTACATTGCAGATTTGTGGAGTTTATTTTCGCGCTCAACTCTAGGCCCGGAAATCTCTAAGGGAATTCCTTATTTGTGTATTCCTCTTCGCAGTGCCACCGCCCGCCGCCACTGATCCGGCCGACCACCGCCATGCCTGCCAAAAGATTCCGTTCCTCTGGTCCTATCGTCCCTAGCTCCTCATCCTCCGCTCCATTATCCAACAAATTCGTCTCGGTGGAAGCCCAAGAAAGGTACGAACATGATAGACTAAATCGCAATCCTATTGCGGAGAGGGGTATAACTTTGGATTGTAATGAATTTGTTGCCTTGGGGATTATCAAGAGTAAATGGACCCTGTTTTGCAAAGAACCCGAACCAGCCATTATTCCGGTGGTTCGGGAATTTTATGCGAATGCCCCTGTCCGGGATGATTCGAAAGCTGTTGTTAGGGGGAGAATTGTATCGTTTGATGCCGAATCATTGAATAGGTTGTTTGATACTCCCGTAGTCGATGATAGTCAATTTCGAAGTTTTAAGACAAATCCGGACTATCCTTTGATGTTGAGAGAGATGTGTTATGCGGGTGTTCGTTGGCACGACCCACTCCGATTCACTCATTTCCCGGAGCGGTTTCTAAAAATTGAACCGGCGTTGTGGTATGAATTTATTGCCCGACGCCTTTTACCAGTGCTTCACACCGTTGACGTGCAAGCCGATAGGGCTATTCTTGTTTATGCTATTACGAAAAGGTGGCCGGTTAATGTGGGCACTCTTGTCCACGATTCCATTCAGTATTCAATGCGGAATCCGATGGTGGGCCTCTACTTCCCACACACCATCACAGCCTTGTGTCGACAGGCGGGCGTTCCGATTAGTCCCGATGAGGAGTGGCTCCCGGCATTCAAAACCGTCGATGAGAAGCTTGCTACTTCAAAGCAAGCGAAGCGCAATTTGGAACTCTATGGCAGTCAGCCACATGTCGGGAGTTCTTCTAGCAGCCGCCCACCGCTTCAGCTCCCTCCTCCTCGTCGCACCGCGCAAGACATGGCTATTGAGAGCTCGGCTTTTGATCACTATGCCATGGGTTATTTTCAGGCTTCTTCCACTCATCTACATAATGTGGAAGACATTATGCGCAGCATGGCGACACAATTGGGACTTGATTCATCGGGTTTTCGTGCGGCACCGCAATATCCACCTCCATTCCCGTTTCAGTCTTCCATCCCTCCCCAGTATGCTCCACCAGCTCCACAGGACGCTTATGTTCCACAGCCTCCTCCAGAACACGAGGAGAATCCCGATGCTTTTGAACAACAATAGACCAGGGGAGTCCCTTTCGCTTTGTTTATTCTGTTTTGCATTGCATTTGTTCGTTGTTTATTAGTTGTTTTTGTGTATCTCTGAAGCATTGAGGGCAATGCTTTGGATCAGTTTGGGGGGTAGATTAGTTTTGTTTGTGATGGTGTTTGCTGTTTGCATTCATTTGGTTTTGTTTTTGTGCATATAGTTCGTATTCATGCATTTCATTATGTTTTGTGTTTTTGTTGTCTTGCATGAGTTGGATGATCATAATAGTCAATGACGATGAAGTTTATTTGAAAAATGAATTGTTGAAAAAAATTTTGCTCTTGACTTGACATGAGAAATTGTAGGTTGAACCGTGAATATTTATAAGCACTTGTGTTAGACCAGTGGAGTGTAGCGAAAGATTTGATGAAGTTTCTGTCTGTTTGACCATTGCACGGCAATAGGTGGTTTGTGGATCTTGATTGTGTTCTATGAATTCTGATGAGACTCTAGTTACACTTATGATCTTGGGCGCACCTTGAAAAAATTTTATTTTACAATTCCATCCGGGCCTTTAAAGGAGTAAAATCCTATAAAAATTAAATTTAAGGCTAAGTATGCGGATTAAATGGGATTGATGCTCCATCCGGGCTATAGACGAGGGGATTAGAAAGAAAAAATAGAATGATTTTTCATATCCTATCCAGTTGTAGCTAAGTCAGCGGGTAATTATTGGGGCTAAAGAAATATCGGGTGCAAAATCCGGAGGTGTGTAATTTATTATCTCAAGGGAGGTGAGTTTAGTCTAGAGGTCGTTGGAAGAAATGAGCACTTGAAGAGTGAAACTTGCACTAAATTGTCATAGGTTGCTAAGCAGATTTGAGATGGAATTCGATCTAAGTTGCATGAAACTGGAATGACATTTCACACACACACGTTCACGTTAAACCGAAGGTGTATTATGGAAAGTTGAGAGCATGTTTGTGTTTTGGTTGTGTGATTGAACTTCTCGGAGGCTTTGCACATTTATGAATCGTCTTTACTCATGTTTTTGGTTTGCATCTTGTTTTTGCATGTCTTGCTCGAGGGCGAGCAAGGTTTAAGTATGGGGGTGTTGATAAGTTTGTTTAGTATGCATTAGTTTATAGTTTTTCATGTTTAGTTTGCATGCATTTAAGTGATTTTTTGTTAGTTTTATTATCTTATTTTGTTATGTGTTTGATTTGGACTCACTTGGTTTAATTTTGTAGGAAGGAATTGAATGAAATATTGGGATTTCTGTGCGTCAATGCGGCGCGCGCGCGAGAAGGAGGCTCGCGCGTGCGCCGAAGGAAGCGACAGAGGGTTCCAGGGAAAGGCGCGCGCGGGCGAGCTCATGTCTCGCGCGCGCGCAGAAGAAAGTTCCAGAGAATGTTAGAGAAGGAGCGCGCGCGCGAGGCATCTCACGCACGCGCGCGAGAAGTTTGAAAATCTCTGTTTTATTAAGTGGCGCGCGCGCGAGACTGTGTAGGCGCGCGCGCGTGTCCGTAACCTAGTTTCTGATTATAAAAATTATTTTGAAGAATTTGGTTGGAGGCGGTCATATATATAGAATTTGGAGGCTTTTATTAGGGACTTTTGGATCTTTTGAAGTACGGAGAAAGCTTGCGGCAGCTTGGAAGCAAAAGTTCTTCAGTTTTTCCGCTATTCTAGTATTTTGTTTCTTTATGTTTTT
Source organism: Henckelia pumila (assembly GCF_033568475.1). Lineage (NCBI taxonomy): Eukaryota > Viridiplantae > Streptophyta > Magnoliopsida > Lamiales > Gesneriaceae > Henckelia > Henckelia pumila. The sequence continues at coordinate 29,017,212 of NC_133121.1, read as the reverse complement.
AAAACTTGGTATTGAATCATGTTAATTAGTGAGTAGTTTCTTTTCTCGATCAAGGCCACGTGATTGGGTCAGACAGTTTATGTAAAAAACTTGGTTTATTTATTTGAGATCTTCAGACTTATTTGATTTTTATTGATTATCAAATTTATCTTTGTCTTACAAATTTCTTGGCCAGTTATTTGTTTACTTTTTAATCGATTCCAAATCGACAGAGGAAGATTCGAATTCGATCACTTTGATTTTCAACATAGTGTAAAACTGACTAGAAATAGAATTCGGTTTCATTATGCGGTTTAGGGTTTAACTGAATTTTCACAGTGATTATGTATTTAAATTTTGATTAGAATTACGAAAGATTAGTTCATCAAGATTTGAATAGGTTTGACTGTTCTAGAAATAGTCCTTCAAACAAATTAGGAAAATTCCCGTGAATTAAGATTAAGTCTGATATCTTAGATTGATTGTTTGTTGCATGAATTGTCTGGTACCTACATGTGTCCTTGATCGAGCTTTTCCAAAATAAAAAGTAATTCAAAATTTCCAGCTGCAGTTTAATTTGCGTTTTAATTAATTTGATATTATTGCAATTTTATTATTTTTGTTTAAAATCTGAAATCGTCTTTATTCATTAGTCTAGATTAAGTAGAGATAAATAGGTTTTGGTAATCATATTTTTACAGTCCCTGTGGGTTCGACATCTGGACATTAGTCCACTTTATTATAATTTGACCTGGTGCGCTTGCCAGTAGAATTTATTCATACCGAAAAAGCCGGTCACCCAGTCACGTGGCCTTGATCGAAAGAGAAAAACTACTCAAAGTTCAACATGATTCAAAAACAAGAGTTTTTAATCCAAAACATCAACTAGAAATCAAAAATAAAAAGAAAGAATAAAGTAGAATGGAAGATGATGATCAGCCGCCTTTTGCCTTCGAATGCACTGTGTAACCCTTATTATGATGAATAGATTCGTTTTTATATGCCCAAGGGTCTTCAATAGATGGTATCCTTTCTGAGCAAGAGTTTCATATTTTAAAAATTCTGTACGCCCCGCTCGCTCGAACGAGCACAGGTCTCACTCGAGCGAGCAACTTTCTGCTCCGAAGGAATTTTGGCACGTCTCGCTCGCTCGAGCGATCATAACTCTTGCTCGAGCGAGCAACTGTCTGTCTCGATGATCGCTTGTTCTCTCGCTCGAGCGAGCACAGGTCTCGCTCGAGCGAGAAGACTTCTGGAAAAATTCTTGTTCTCACGAGCGAGCATAGCCTTTCGCTCGAGCGAGTATATTTCTGTCCAATTTTTTATTTTTCCGAGTTTCCCTACAAAATGAACCAGGAACAGTATTATGCAGACAAATGCATTAAACATGCTTAAACTAAATAAAACAACACAATAACATATGAATGCATGAAAAACAAACACACAAATATGCATATGAAACACAGTTATCAGCTATCCACCCAGAAAGAATCGAGTTTCTTTTAATTCAGGAAACATACATTCAAATTCAAGATAAACCGGTTCTATACAGAGAACATAAAATAGAACCCAGAAGGTTATTTTTCTAGGGTAACCGAATGACAAGTCGAAGATGGTACAAATCTCCTGTTCAAGAAATTCCACCAGAAGAAAAGGAGTTTTTCATAATGGAAAAACTTAGATCTCCAAAAGAATGAAAATAAATCAAAATAGTATTCGAAATTGCGAGTTTTAAAAACCAATTCTCTTGTAACTCGATTTACTATTTAGAACAACAGGAAAAAGAACTTACCAAGGAGTGATAAATATTGGAGAATTGAAAGTTCAAATCTGTGGAATTCCAGGAAAAAAAGTAGATCATGAGCTCATTCTTGGCCTAAAGTTCCTTGAGAATCATAAACCATGGAAACTCTTTGAAAGAGGAATAGAGTTTATGGCAAAAGAAAAAACTTGGAGAATTCAATAAAAATTATACGAGATTGGATAAGGGATAATCCCCTAACCAGATTTGAAAACCTTTTTTTACAAATAGAGAAAAAAACAACTCTTGAAGTTAGTAAATCATGAGCATGATTTACTAGAACTCATTAAAGAAGTAAAAAAGAGTAACCATACTCTAGCTACTGAGGCCTTAGAAAAATTAAGGATAAATAGTTTTAATCGGATTACTGAGTTACAACACAGCTTGTTAAAATGACGGGTCCATTTAGTAATCCCTTTAAATAAAGTCACAAGAAGCCCTTTCTCCATATACATTTCAATTGGGATGTTGTATGAACAATATAAGGCTGAATATTTTGCAGCCTATATTGATTCAGGAACAGAAATTTGTACAGCAAAAAGAGGAGTCTGCGCTATAGATTGTGAAGAAGATTTGTCAAAAATTGCTGGATGAGATTTCTCGAAAAGAATTCTAATTCTTTGCAAAAGAATAAAACAAGCAGAGATCCTTATGGGAGGCGTAGGTCAGACTCCTTGGTATAAGGTATAGACACCGCCAATATATTTTCTTGATACATGAGCTAATATCTTGTTAGGAAATAACTTTTTACAAATGTTTAAAAAGTACACACAAGATAACGAGTTAAGACGACTTATGTTCACTACCATTTGTGATCATAAGATTATCGTTCAAAGACTCAAGGTTGCCTTTTATCGACAAATGCCGATAATGTTCCGCAGCCAGCGTGATGATAAAGGACAACTTTTTCACCCAAAGATGAAAGATCCCAGGAGATTTGGAGACACCATGTTAAAAATAACAAGAGAACAAGAATTACAAATAGAGGATATGGATCTTCTCAAGGTAATTATAACCCACAGAGATATAGACTTGGAGAACAAGGTATCCCTTGAAGATGTCAAAAAGAGGCTCAAAGAAAGTTATAATGAGCATCCTCTGGCATAGTGGGATAGAAATCAACTCAAATCCAGCCTTACTTTAAAAGAAGAAAAAGATTATGAATTCTTTAGATATAAGCCTATCCCGATGAACATAACAGATCAAAGGGATATGAGAATGATTATCAAGGAACACTTGGACCTTGGTTTAATCAAAGAAGGAGTTTCATCATATAGCAGCCCAGGTTTCCTGGTTAGAAATCATGATGAAATAAAAAGATGAACCCAGGATAGTTATTAACTATCAAGGTATTAATAAAATCCTGGAGTTTGATGGGTATTTTATACCAAGTAGAGAAAATTTAATAAGCTACGTACGAAACGCTAAAGTGTTCTCAAAGTTTGATTGCAAATCTGGTTTTTATCAGATTCGGATGGAAGAAGGCAGTAAAAAAATCACAGCCTTCTCTACTCCACAAGGACATTATATTTGGGAAGTTATTCCTATGGGATTGGCTAATGCACCCCAGATTTTTCAAAGAAGGATGGATAATCTTTTTAAAGATTATTTCAACTTTATGTTTGTTTATATTGATGATATTCTTATAGCATCAAAAAACATAGACGAACATGTTAAACATTTAGAGATTTTCTCTCAAATTTGTAAACAAAAATGACTGGTTTTATCTGAAAAGAAAGCAGTCATAGCAACAAGGAAAATTGAATTCCTTGGCATTGAGATTGATTAATCTGGAATAATTCTACAGCCCCATATTGTGGAAAAGGTACAGAATTTTCCAAATAAGCTCAAAGACGTAAAACAACTCCAAAGTTTTCTCGGAGTGGTTAATTTGCATGGATGTTTATAAACAACCTAGCAATATACAGGAAGGTGTTCAGTCCTTTATTAAAGAAGGACGCAAGGTTTATATGGACCGATGAACATACTAAAGGGGTAAAACAACTGAAGGAGATATGTAAGAAACTCCCAAAAATGGCTATACCAGTCGATTAGGATGATTTGGTATTATTTACAGATGCCAGCGACGATTGGTGGAAAACAGTCCTTACTAAGCTCACTCTATATGGGGAAGTACCATGCAGATACTGTAGAGACCTTTTACAGAATCTGAGGAAATCAGATGGCATATCAAATAAATGGAATTTTACGCAGTTAAAAAGGCTTTTGAAAAATGGCCTTTATTTTTACTTGCTAAAACATTTACCTTAAAAGTTGATAATACCGAGGTAAAAACTTTCTTAAGGAATAAGATTGAATCCAAACCATAGAAAGCTAGATTATTAAGATGGCAAGCTTTATGTCAAAATTATATTTTTGATATTGTTATTATTAAATATCATGAAATATTCTTGCAGATTTTTTAACAAGGGATGGAAGGCAGTGACGTAGAATCCATCATGAAAATGCAGAGGCATCTCAGGGAAAACCTTGGGTTGCTTCAAGTCGAGTTCAACCAGTTAGTCATTAATGCTCAAATGGCTGGCAGGTTACAACAAGCTGATCGGATCAAAGTATCTAATCGAATTACAGGATGTTTGCAAGCTCAAACTCAACTATGGGTTGCTATTCAAGGGCCAATTGTGAAGTTTATAAAGAAACCATTGGTTTCTCATAAACAAGAAATGATAAAACCATTGGTTTTACAAGAAGAAAAAATACAGTCACTTGTTGTAGAACAAGATTTTGGAGATTCTAAAACCCAAGAGACAAGTGCTAATCTATCATCAGCTTTTGATGAATTGGATGAAGCAACAATTGATGAAAAAAACTCATTAATTCAACCCTCCGCCTCTGGGGTAAAAAGGGAAGAGATCAATCTTAGCCCCAACACTGACAAGGGCAAATCTAAGATTGATACTATTAATCCTTCTATTATTTATCCATTCCAGGTTTATCAACAGAGGTGGGAGAAATTGAATACAAGGAGTGAAATAAACCCAAACACTTGCAGGGTTGATGTTGCAGGAATATATCCAAGGGTTTGGCTAAAAAACAATGTCAATCCCAAGGATGTAAAACTCTGGTATGAATTTGGGGCTTTAGCCTCAGTTTATACAACGTCACGAGGCTTCTTGAAGATATCCCAATTACCAAAATGGATCCAGAAAGCATTCCAAGAAACATGGGCAAATAATGATCATTTTTCTAGAGGAGATGTGCTAGAATTATATTTTTTCAGTGCAGCTCCAGAACCAATAGGGAAAGGATCACATGAACCCTTTCATTTCATCAAGCTAAGGAGACCTGATATAAGTAGTCATAAATTTATCAAGGATCCTAAAATTAAAGAAATACCTTTGGTGTCCACTTTCGGAGAAGATGAGATCTCAACCAGAAGGGCATGGGGTATTTGGGTCTATCTTACCGAGATGGACAAAGTCAAGTTTTCATTCAAATTTTATCAGAATTTTGTGAATAGATCGTTCTTGTTAAATACAATGACAGGGAAAACTACGACTTTAACGAAAGAACTCTTTGAAAAGAAGAGGAACCTTGTGTGGAACAACAAGTTTTTGGGAAGTAAAAAAACTCACTGGAAATATTGTAACATGACTCATATCGGACAATGGTCAGAGAATATCTGCCCAGAATGTCCAAATCAGGTTTTAGTCTAGTGCCCATGTGCTGCATCCAAGGGCTCAATTTTTTTGCATTTGATATGTTCATGTGAACATCTCAAATGCAAAAAAATATGGGTCATTGGATCCCCATTCGGACACTACTCGAATGGGGTAGCATAGACTAAACCCCAAATCAGAAGGAGCCAGAATTTGAAAAAACCTTTAGACCTCAAACGGATCAAAAGTATTTTTTTTTAGACAAGCAAAGGTGTACATGGACCACTAAAAATGCGTTTTCACAGGGGCCTACTTCAAAAGCAAAAGATGTCCCGACAACAATAAAGAAGGCATGTGAGGAGAATAAAGCCAAAAGAAAGTGGCAAGCATGTGACTCCTCCACTAGTAAAAGATGTCATCAATAATGGCATAAAAAATACAAGACGACTGTCAGATTCCCTGAAGTTTCTCGGTGAAACGAGTGGAACTACAGCTATAAATATAGGCATTTGAGGAAGCTGAAGACATCGAGCATTCCCTTCAGTTTTCTTACGAATAAAATAGTTGTATTTCTCTTTCTAAGGTTTTGTAATAAATTTTCTATTTTATGTATTTCAAGAACCAGGCTACCATGAGTAGCTAAACAAGTTGTCTCTTCCTCTTCAAATGAAGAAATTTATGTAATAATAATATGTCTGAATAAATTTCCTAAGTCTCTTGTTCTTCCATGATTATATTTTATAATTAAATTTATATATCAGACGCCTTAAGGTAGAAAATGAATTAAGGTTGTGCTGAGTGTCGTTGAAGGAGCTTGTGCAAAAACCATATATTGCGACTGAGTGGTTGAGTATGAGGAGCACTTCGTAAAACTCGGCAGGTATGAACCGACGACATTTTGGTCAAAGAGGTATTTAAATTAATTCATCTTACGAAAGCATGTTGGACCCCTAATCCAAAGTATATCGGCTGGTAACCTCGCGTAACCGATAGTCTGGTATTGCCGGGACTGGTTCGATAAAAAATATAACAATGCCACGTACAAAATATTAGTTACTAAATCATATTTAATTCAAAAATAGGGACCACTAGGAAGTTGAAATAAAGAAAATTGTGGTTAGGGAGTTAAAGATAAATTTTGAAAAGTTGGTAGGGATTTTAAAATCATTTGCCCATAATGTAATCACATTTATTAATTAAAATTATTTAATTTTCGTATTTTATTATAATATACATATAAATTCTGAAATAGTTTTTCTATAGGTTGTTAACTTAGTAAAAAATAATCGTAGCAAGATGTAAAATTATTGAAATTTATCGTTAGAATTTTTATAATATATTATTTTAAATTAAATACAATCAAATTTAACATCATTGTTGTAGTGAAAATAATTGATCGACCTAAAATGGTTTTGTTTCGAAATAGTATTTTAACATCTTGTTTATCTTGTTTTTATCTTACTATATTATTATAGTAGAGACCCTCTAATTAACCATTCTATTAATTGGTAAAGCTTGATTTGAAATTATCATTATATCCTAACTTAATTTAAGTAAAACCAAAATTATTAGGAAAATTAGTCATTTTATATGGTTTTATCTGTTCTAAACAATAGATGTTTTATTATTTACCAAAATGACACTCACTTTGTGTCATTTGATATATTTTTATTTACCAAAATATCACTAACTTTGTAAAATTTATATCTCTATTTCTTTTTTGTGACAATTTTTTTAGGAAAACAATATATTTTTTTTGTATTTTTAAAATTTTACAATTTATTTTTATTTTTTGTTTTAGTTAAAAAAAAAAAAGACTGTATGAACATGTAACACGTACAGTGGAATACTAGTTAACAAAATAATTTACATCAAAATAATTCTACAGTATCAATTTTATTTTAAATTTCTTGATCTTGTCATTTTATGACTATATTTATGAAAAAAAATTTTTAAATTTTAAATAAATTTAGCCAAATGATTTGACATTATTCAAATTTATTTATCTATAATTAAAAGCATGTGTTGGATCAATTTAAAAAGTTTTGGTGATTTAATAATATAAGTCAAAAACTGATTAAGCGAACTGGTCACTAAGTCAACTGAACTGAATGACTAAGTTCCTCACCGAACTGGACTGCTATATTGACAATGTAAGACTATGACCTGAACAAAAAAACTGAACAGGATGATCAAATGAAGATATAGTCTACCGAACGAAATGAATGAGTCGGCAATTATTCGACCAACATTCCTTGAGCTGAGTTGGAATTTGGATAAACTTTTTTGTGCAAACAGTCACTGAAAACTAGCGAGCACTACCTTCATTGTACTTGTAATGAACCGTATCCAGAATTAACGATTAATGAGTAATTAATCAAGTGATCATGTTTAGATTAAGTAAAACATGATTAAGGAAATTCCTGATGGATTAACGGAGTTCGGAAATGGATCCAGAACACTCGAATTATGCCAAAAACGGTTTCGAAGGATCGGACAATCCGAACCAGGTTTGGAGGATCCGAACTGGGAACGGAGCCAAGGATCGGAGGATACGAGCAATTCGGATGCTCCGAAGGCAAGTTCGGACAATCCGAACTTGAGCAGGGACATGTGTGTTCGTATCATCGGAAGGCTGACGTCACGGATGCCGTAATATTGAGTTTGGACGATCCGAAGGGCGATATCGGACCATCCGAACAGTGTACGGGACAGGTGCATGGTTGCATGCGATTGGTTTGACACGTGGCAAAGATTGGACGATCCAATGAGGCTATCAAACGGTCCGAAGCAGATTGGATGCTCTGAAGGCGTGATCGGACGGTCCGATCGTGTTCTATAAATATAAGGTCGCGGAGAATCATTCGTGCAAATTCCGAATTTCTCCCTTTCGCCCACGTGGCTCTATTTTAGGTCTTTGGGTACTCTTATTTTAGAGTTGGAGTTGGAAATATGTTTAGTATAGTCAGACAGTGTCTGACATAGTAGCGGAGCAGTGCTCGTGTAGTATAGTCGTGCTCGAGGCTGTGGAGCTGCAGCATGGGTGTGCCTCTAGTTGCGGGATAGTTGTCATCAGTGGGCTGACGACGTACGCAGGTATGGCTATGGTATCCTTAAATTATTTAGGATTATGCAATAGCTTCGTTAAGACTTTTAGAGCTTAATGAATGATGCATGGGTGTTTGCATTGTAGAGCGGATGATAGGCTTGGAACCTAAAGTTGGACTACTAGGACTGCCTGTAGTAAGATATGTAAGTACTGACTAAGATGGTCAGCATGATATATATTATATGTGTTGCATGAGTATGTGCTACGTGTTTTATATGTTTTACGGCTTTAGCACATGCATGTTTTTACGGTAGACTGCATCTGGTATGATGTGTCATGACAGTTTGCATCGGTGATGAGTTACTTCTTATGGATTCGTATCTGAAAACACTCAGCCCCTAGTTTTTCTATCACTAGGAGCGACCACAAAAGTGGAGTAGACGCTATAGTGGATAGGTGGATATAGGAGCGGCCCCGTGAACAAGATATCCAGTACGGCCCTGTGTATTCATGGTGCCCCTGAGTAGAATGATTAACCCTCGTTTTAAATACACTTATGTGCTGCATATATTTTATATATCATTGCTTCCGTATTGAGCGTAGTCGCTTACATCAAGTATTTTCTGTATGTCTGGACACCCCATTCGACGAGGTACGTGTAGGTGAAGGATTGAGTACCATGAGCTTGGAGAGGCCAGTGACCCTTGAAGACAGCAATATTAGCTGTATGTTTTATTTATGTTTATTCGATTGGGTTATATAATCAAATTTGTTTAACCGGTTGTATTCTGCCGGTCTGCTTTTATTTTAGTCTTCCGCAACGATTTATTTAATGCATGCTTAATTATGCTCTAAACTCTGATTAGGTAGTGGATCCGGGTTGGTTCGCTACATTTATTGGTATCAGAGCGGCATGCAAAGAGACTTGGGAGATAGTAATAAGACTTTTGGGTTATCCTTGTAGGATTGATGAGACCATGGAAGAGACGATGATGAGGCGATTAGGTTGCCCGAAGACTATCATCATCGGCAGGATTTCCAAAGATTTGGCTTATGGGATTCCAGCAAGTGTGGACAGGAGTGATGGATCGTGTTCGAGTTTTTGAGACTTCTACTCATGTGGATCCTAATTTTGGATCGAGTACTAGATGTCAGAGGCAGTGGCAGAGGATTGGTTGGGACATAATTGATGTTTGCATCTGTACAGTCCGTACCATGATAACACTACTCTGAAGATTCTCCAATCGTAGTTGGAGAGATTTTCATAAAGACCTTCACCAGGGAATGCCTCAAGTGGCTAAGGCACGACTGGATTCGAGCGTAAGGTCATTAAATTCATGCAGGACATGATTTTATCTGTATTCTTATATATATGCTTTCAGTAGGCACACGGGAAACTTTTTGTTCAAAAGCATGATATGAATACAAGAATAACGCTGACGGTAGATCGTGAGCGAAGAGGTCGACTGACAGGCACTGATGCAGAACATAGCTGGTTAGCGAGCACGGATCATTTCTCCGGATGTCTTTGCAGGAGGACGGGTAGAGATATTTGGTCCGGAGTACGCTAGCACTGATGTGTGTGTCTATTAAAAGCTTCATGCTCAACAAACGAAGACGAGGACGATGATTTTAAACACTGTATTGATGTAATTATAAACAGTATTCCAGTTGTAATGAATCATCAAAATCTGGTTGTATCATTTCAAGTTATTGGTTGTACATTTTCATTGTATTTTTGGAATAGTATAAATTGTATTGCATGGATTTGTAATAAATAAATTGTACATAACTTGAAGTAATGATACATGAATTATTTATCCAGCAATGATTGCAAGTGATTTTGCTAAGTTTGACATGGTTCTAGTTGATTAGTGTTCAACTATTGTAGCTCATGGATTTTGAGTAAGACAGCTGTAACTGTTTGACTTGTGGTTAGTCTAGGATTTTCCTAGGATTGACCTAGTTAATCAGTGGGCTAGGATAGTTCCAGCGATGAGCGGACTCATCTAGAGGCATGAGAATATTGTTCGATTTAGAACATTGGGCTTTGTTCTAGGTTGTTTCCTTAGAACAGTAGGTTGTCTGACCTTCGTAGGTTGAGACTTCGTAATGATGAGTTTTCATCAGGATGTCAGGTCCAGTATATGCTGAGAGTTGTGGACTATGACCATGATTAGACGTGATAGGGCGCGACCTTATGTCAGTGTTACTCTAGGAGTCTTTGTACTTCAGAGGATTACCTGGAGGCCTTTGTGCTTCAGAAGATGGCGGTGGAAAGACTACTCAGTCTAGATTTTTGGTAACAGTCACGACGAGGTATGACCTTGGAGTAGATATCAGGTTTGATATCAATGTTTAGATATCGTCAGGGATTTGTCAGAGATATTAGTTTGAATGTTCTGCTGCGAGGACCAGTCTTGGAGATATTTCCTTAACGAGTGTGTACTCTGAGCGGATAGGTTTTGACCTAGGAAACACTGCTAGATGGATCGATCTAGTAGTTAGACGGATTTCTATCAGTGATGACTAGGGATTGTCATCAGAGTCACGAATAAGGATTTTCTTGTGACAGGAGTTATCCAAATATCCTGGATGGGATGCTGTTTCGAGACTCTGACTCAAATAGGAGAATCGCTCCATGATGATTGGCTTCATCAGTAGTAGATTATATCAAGGGCTAAGGACTTCATCGGATCATTCGAGATGAAGGGAAGCGTGACGTATGCCAGTGTACACTTGGTGGTGATTCCAGGTGGGACATCGTGGTAAGCTACCTCAGTCTTGAATTGTTGTACAATCTTAGCGAGGGGTATAATCAGGAGCGTGTCCGGAGATTGTGGAAATATTTTGGATTCATTAGATATAATTCTTGGACTCGACGAGCCGTGACGTTCATTCTGAATGTACGAGATAAAGGATAGTGAGTCCAGTGATAGCGCTAACTACTGTCTGATATTTTCAGAGGTTGAGCGTAGGATTCTAGGGGAATGGAAATGATCTAGGTTGATAGATCACGAGAAATTATTGGGCTTAGTTCGTCTTGATGTTCGCCTTGGGTGAACAAGACAGCGATTAGTAGTGATAAGGTGGCACGGGAATTGTGCTAATGACCACTAGTGGCTATTGGCTAACTCTGTCAGAGTTAGGAAGATTAAGTCCAGTGTATGAGATAGCTGTCAGTAGTAAGGCGCGAGATTGTGCCAATAGACTATTAATAACTATTGTCTGGCTATCGAGGATAGGTGTATTGAAACCAGAGAGAGTTGGGTATTCCAAGTGTTGAGGATAATAGACTTGTGGCAGCTGAGTCAAGACTATTGATCAAGCCACGTATCTAGTCTGATTTGAGTTTCACTAATGAGCTAAGTGTGAGACACAGTAGAATCGACGAGGTCGACGAGTTGAGCCAATATGTGATGATCAGAGTGTAGCAATTAAGAAATACTTGGGATAGTGTTTTGTCGCGTAATGCTTAAGGGGATTTGTATCTGGTACAATCTCAGAGCAGTCGGCGATTTGGGTGATTGAGAATCTCTTGGTTGTCCGAGATGAATAATTTGGGATTACTGTAATCAGGGACAATTGCAATTGGACTTGTATGATCAAGTTAGGCGATAACTTGAAAATAGAGACAATCAAGGGAGTTGGTAATTTTCCCAGGATGGTGTCTTTGGCTAAATAAGAAACTAATATTGATTTCAGCAATTGCTTAGTGATAGTAATCGCATACTTGGGTTGAGTAACGGACGAGATCAAGTTTTGCTTCATGTGAGAGTTGTCCACTAACAACGATATCAAGGGTGTCAACAGAACATTTCGACAGAGTGTTCTTGTGTTGAACCGTTATGTTGAAATCGACGAGTGTTGGAAAAGATAATGGACATTAGCAAGGAGACATCAGTTGTCTGATCTTGATATATGACATTAGCTAGGATCTAATTCTTAAGATCTAGCAGGTTATGTCACTAGTTTCCAGCATAAGGTGCGTGCTGCTGTTGAGATAGTCGATGATTGACTTAGTAACCAACGAGGTTTGCCTTTGGGATTGAAGACTCTCAAGATCAGGACAGATCAAATTTGTTCTTTCCAGTCAATAAGTTACATCCGTACGGACTGTTTGTCAAGGATATTGCGTTTTAGCAATGGACAATGGTCGGGTGCGTGATAGGTAGCTAGAGATGATGGTGTCATCAGAGACTCCGAGGTGAGTTATACCAGGTGCAATGACTGTCGAGTTTCGAGACAGAATAGGAAGCGTTTACATATGTCTGTGCACTGTGGAATGTCCCAGTTGTTGGTGGGATCTTGCCTTAGTCTTGACAAGTACAGTGTTGAGATTATACTAAGAAACGTGAACTGTGATTCGCACTAGACATGGTGGGCTGAATTCCCAGTATTTCTTGGGAATCTTGTTTTCTTCAGGAAAGCATGGAAAGGATAACCAGTCTGGAAATCGTGTTAAGAAGTTACGTTGGAGTATAGCTTTTAGTCAGTAGAATTATCTTAAGGAGGAAATCGTGATGTTGTGTCAAGCACAGTGTTGGGATTGGTGTTTCCTGACTATAGGTGTTATGTACCGAGAGCTTTTTGGGAACCATTAGATGGGTAGACCCAGTTAATGATTTGACGGATGTCGTAAGCCAGTCGGGTTATGACTTGATCTTCGTCAGTCTAAGATTTTCCTTGGGACGATGATCTTGTAAGAGTGGGTATTTACACTTTTATGGCAATGACTTTATATTACTTCATATTGTTATATTGTGATATACTATTGTTGTTTTGATAAAGACCTTGAATATACTATAGTGTATGTAAGATGTGGTAGAACATGGAGATGTCTATCATGAAATACATCTTATAGTCACTGTATGTTCTAAAACCGTTCCTAGTCGATTGAGCCGTCCGATAATAAGGATAAGGATCGCTCGAGTTTGAGACTAGCATTTGCGATGCGGAGTACCACGTTTCATTGGTAGGGAACATGGAGATGTTCGAAGCATGCAAATGGATATTCATAGGATGAATAATCGAACTACCCTATCCGGACTTTCCAAGTGGTTATCACTTATCGAGTGGATAAAGTCCGCGGTTTTGGTTGTACACCATTAGTCCTTACGACTTGAAACATCATGGAGACTCTATATGCTAGTGCTGTGCTTTGACTCGTTTACCGACTCTATGGGGGTCATCAGGTGTCGAGATTGGGTACAGTTACGACACATATAGGAGTCAATGCATTGTTGTCAAGGATTCACCACATACTTGCGAGTGTGGATATCCTATGCGATCTGAGGAGATATTAGTGTGATAAATCTCTGGCCAGAGTAATTGATGTGATTTAAGAAATGGTTTCTTAGTAGCACATGCGATGTCACTAATTTGATCTTCAAGATGTATTGCATAGTTATCGAATCTTGAGCGACTCTCGATATACCAATGGTTGTTGATTCGATCGGGATATATGGATGAAGGGACCGTACTGTACGCTAACCAAAATCTACTGGTTCTTGTAGGCACTATCAGTGATACCTAGGGAATCATGGGGCGATGTTGCTAGGCGCTTTACCATGATTCGTTGGGCAAGTCGGAAAGTGTTGTTCCGAGTCACAAGGAGTTGTGAGCCCACGGCTAGCTGTATCCCTGAACCATTGAGGGTCACACAGTGTAATGGAGTTTTAATCCCCGTTGAGATAGTTAAATTTAAAGAGTTAAATTTAATGAACTAAGGAGTTGGACTTCTTAAATAAGAGTAAGGGAGTAGGATTTCCTAAAATGACATAGGTATGGACATTTTTGGAAACCACTGAATTCGGATTCAGGAAAATTTATTTTGACTTTAAAATGTGCAGAAATGGTTTCTGTGCACATTGGTGAAATCAGTTCATCAATCGGAGTCACGATGAATTTTATATTAATTTCTGAACGAGCGGGCTTTGCTTGTCGGGCCCCAGCTTATGACTAATGGGCCCTAAGGTGTTAGTGGCCTGCATTATAAATAAGTTATTTCAGTACAGAAATTACACAGAACAGGTCATAATTTTTGAGAGCAAAAATCGAAAACCCTAGTCTCTCTAAAAGAAAATTTCGGCCGACCCCTCCCCCTCTGCCCGAGAAAATTCCGGTCTGTGATTTTGAATCGCGGTCAGGAATAACGAATCAGATTCGTGTAATCTCTTCGCAGAAAACTTCTGATAGATTTTCTAGTGCAATCTATCAGAGGGATTAAACCTCTGTTCGTGGACCTGATTGAAGGAGTTCATCGGTTCCAGGGAGAGACAACAAGAGCAGATAAAATCTGTTGGTGTCCATTAATCTCGTTGCGAGATTGGAGGTAAAATTTAATTAATTGTTATTTGAATTTTACACACACAATAATTTAATCGTTGAATGGTTGATACCCACACCATGGAATTGTTCCATGATAAAAATTTTAAACTTCCGCTGCACCGGGTATCAATCGTGATTGATCTGACCGCCAGTTTTCCAACAGTGGTATCAGAGCCAGGTTGCTCAGATCAAACGATTAAATTAATCAATTGTACAAAATTTTTGAGTCTCGGTTTTTGAAACAAAATAAATATTTTTAAATAAAAAAAAAAATTTTTCGGGGCAAAACCCGGGCAGCGATTGGATCGCTGCCCGGTGGGGCAGCAATTGTTGCTGCCCCGGGCGGCGCACGGCGCCGCCCAAAGGGGGCGCACGGCGCCGCCCAAGGCGGCGACCGTCGCCGCCCAGGGCGGCGCACGGCGCCCCCCAGCGCAGCGCTGGGCGCTGCCCAGCGCAGCGCTGGGCGCTGCGCAGGGCAGCGCTCGGCGCTGCCCAGGGGCGGCGCTCGGCGCCGCCCAGCGCAGCGCTGGGCGCTGCGCAGGGCAGCGCTCGGCGCCGCCCAGGGGCGGCGCTCGGCGCCGCCCAGCGCAGCGCTGGGCGCTGCGCAGGGCGGCGTTCGGCGCCGCCCAGGGGCGGCGCCAGGCGCTGCCCTAAGGGGGCAGCCGGGCTGCCCCGGCCCGCGCCCCGGGTGCGGGCCGGCCCGGGAGTGTCCCGGGCGGCCCGCGGGAAAAATTATATTTTTATTTAAAAATTAATTTTAATATTTAAAATTTTATTTTTGGTCCGGTCAAAAATTGTTTTTGATTGGTTCACGAGATTTCGGATCGAATTGTTCGAGTCCGTAAATTTTAAAATTGATTTTGGATAAATTTGAATTTTTGGAAAATTTTAATATTTTATCCGTAAATTGAATTTTGAAATCAATTATTTTGGTACAATTGATGATAAGATATGATCTTATGATATATTAAGTAAAATATGATTTTATTTGTAAAATTGGATTTTATAGATAAAATATGATTTTATTTGATATAGAGATAAAATATGATTTTATATGTGAAATGAGATTTTATATATAAAATATGATTTTATCTTGTTTAAATTTGAATTGCCACAGCATGTTATCCAATAAATTAATTTTGAATTAAATGTTATTGGATAAGGATGATCGATTGCCATGACCAATTTTGTAGGTGTATGTTAGGAATTTACATTTTGTCTTTATTATTGTTGGTTTTATTAATGAGCCTGGTTTATGGCCCGATATGAATGTCATATGTAATAAAAGTGGGCTTGGTTTATAGCCCGTTCCCACCCCCTAAAAATGTATCCCCTACTTGTCATTGTTATTTATTGTAAATACATTAGATTTAGTGGGAGATCAAGATTTGAAGATGGTGGGCCCAGCAGACAATGAAGACTGAAGAAATGTAAATTGGAAGCATATGTAATAGGATTGCATTTGCATACTGCATATTACCTAGGATTGGACTAAGACCCGTGATTGGCAACCACGGGTCAATTAGAAATGGAATCGATCATCCTATATAATATGTGATATTATGATTGTATGCATGTTTAGACATAAATTGCGTGAATCCGGCAATGCATGCAATAAATTAAATATGATGAGACAAATATTTTTATAAATAAAATCCCTCATTTTAAATATGATTTAAAATTTATATCAAGATAAATAAAGGAAATTTAAATATTGTTTAAATGTTCCTACCTTCCATCAACGGTCAATGTATGTGACGCTACCCGCGGATACGGTCCGGCTCATATTATTGGGGGGGCCCGTCCGTCGGAAAGCTGTACATTGGATCGACAAATGTTGTAAGTTGGGTGGAACTCCCATGGGATCGGCTCATATTATTGGGGGATCCACATGGCGACCGTCCATCACAACTTAATATTGATGGGTCATCTTGACATGTCACTTTAAACGGCGTCATATTATTGGGCCCTTATTGGACATGAGGTAAATACATGGGGGTTGCTTTGGAAGCAATTGGGCTCTACCTTTTGAGAATTATGGTTGGCTGATATTATTCGGGACCATAAGTTTGTCAATTGGACTCCATGTTCTCACTAAGGAAAAAGTTTCCCGTTTTCACTAGAGGGTGGTGAAATCGTTAAAATAGTGGGAGTGAGATTCATAAAATTAAATTCGCCTATTTTATGTCTTAGTAAATTGTTAAACAATCATTGATATATGTCTGTTTTCCTTTTCAGTATTTCATACAATGAATTCGCGAAATCCTTTATTCTCGATCCTCGAACAAAACAAGCTGACTGGCGCCAACTATACGGAATGGTTCCGGAAGTTGAAGATTGTCTTAACTTCGGAGAAAATGCTCTATGTGTTAGAGAAAGCACCTCCGAAGGAAGCACCAGCTGATGTTAGTCCGGAGGAATTGGCCAAGCTTGATGCATGGTGGGACCATGACATCAAGACCAAATGCTATATGCAAGCCTCGATGTCTGATGAACTCCAGAGGCGATTTGAGGACACGGTGAATGCTGCTGACATTCACGCGCAACTCAAGGAACTTTTTGGGGCTCAGTCGAGGGCTGAAAGGTTCTCTACTGTTAAGGAGTTGATGACGTGCCGCATGCGTGAAGGGACTTCGGTCCGTGATCATGGGGTACGAGTGATTTGGCTCATACAGAAGTTAGCGACCCTTGATTTGGTGTTGGAGCATGAACTCAATGTGGACTTGCTGCTTCTATCTCTTCCTTCTTCATTTGATGGATTCGTGATAAATTTTAATATGAACAAGATAGAGGCCACCCTTGAAGAGATGGTCAATATGCTCGTTACATATGAATCCACACTTAAGAAGGATAAGCCAGCTTTCTTGGTGGGCTCCTCATCTTCTGCTAAGAAGGGGCCAAGTATGAAGGGCAAGAAACGTTCTGCCCCACCCAAGAAAGTGGAACCCGAGAAGAAGCAAAAGACAAAGGCTTCAAACAATGGAAAATCCAAGGATGTTTGCCATTACTGCAAGAAGCCGGGTCATTGGAAGCGCAACTGCAAGGAGTATCTTGAGCAGTTAGGAACTGCAAAGGGTATGTTCTATATCGAAATAAACATGTCACTTAATACAACTTCTTGGGTATTGGATACCGGATGTGGATCTCACATTTGCAATGATTTGCAGGTGATGACAAGAAGTCGCAGGCTTAGAATGGGTGAGACCCAGCTGAGGCTCGGGAATGGTTCCAGAGTTGAAGCTACGGCCATTGGAGATGTTTGTTTGATTTTGCAGAATGGTTTTAAATTATTGTTGAGAGATGTTTTATTTGTGCCAGATTTAATTAAAAACATTATTTCTATTTCTATGCTTGATAGAGATGGTTATTCTTGTAATTTTGTGAATGGGATTTGCAATATTTACAAGAATGAATGTTTAATTGGAAATGGACAACTTGAAAACGATCTATACAATTTAAAACTAAAAGACGTTCCAGTGAATTGTATTGACAAACCGGCGACAACAAACAAAAGGAAAATCGATAGTCAAAACCCGGCAAACCTTTGGCACGCTAGACTAGGTCATATTTCCTCAAGGAGGATGAACAAGCTAGTGGGAGAGGGCATGTTTGATATGTCTGATATTAACTCTCTACCTACTTGTGAATCCTGCCTAAAAGGAAAAATGACTAAATCTCCTTTTAAGGGGAAACCTGAGCGTAGTCAGAATCTGTTGGATTTGATCCATACAGATGTTTGTGGTCCATTTAGAGTAGGGACTCAACATGGCCACACCTACTTCATTACCTTTACTGATGATTATTCAAGGTATGGGTATTTATATTTAATGAAATATAAGTCTGAAGCATTTGAAAAGTTCAAAGAATTCAGGGCTGAAGTAGAAAACAAGCTAGGTAAAAGTATTAAAGCACTTCGATCGGATCGAGGTGGAGAATACTTGAGTACCGAGTTTTTGGACTATCTGAAAGAGAATGGGATTCTCTCTCAGTGGACTCCTCCTATGACACCACAGCTTAATGGTGTATCGGAGCGTCGTAATCGAACTTTGTTGGACATGGTTCGATCTATGATGAGCTTCACTGAGCTTCCACCTTCGTTTTGGGGCTATGCGCTTGAAACGGCGGTATTGTTGTTGAACAACGTCCACACTAAAGCAGTGGACAAAACACCATACGAGTTATGGAATGGCAAAGCTCCTAAGTATTCGTACTTGAGGATTTGGGGATGTCCTGCTTACGTGAAGCGGACAGTGGGAGATAAGTTGGATAGTCGATCCAGCTTATGTTATTTTGTAGGGTATCCGAAGAATTCAATCGGATATTATTTCTATTATCCTGCTGAAACAAAGGTGTTTGTTTCTAGGAATGCCACCTTCTTGGAGAAGGAATTCTTATTGGATAAGAAAGGCGAGATGATGGAACTCGAAGAAGTTCGAGAAGAACCCGAAATGCAAAATAACGATCCTACACCTCAGGAACCATTGCTGGACACGCCTGCACCTAGAAGATCCGAAAGGACTTCTAGACCTCCAGTTCGATATGGTCTTCTTCTTGAAGGGGATCAAGATGAACCCGACATTGGATGTGATCCAAGAAACTTCAAGGAAGCAATTTCTGATGCGGATTCGAATTTATGGCTTGAAGCTATGCAGTCAGAATTGGATTCGATGCATACAAACCAAGTTTGGTCTTTAGTAGATCCTCCCGATGGAATTGTTCCGATAGGGTGTAAATGGATCTACAAAAGAAAGCTTGGGCCTGATGGTAAGGTATTGACCTACAAGGCGCGATTGGTGGCTAAAGGTTATACTCAAAGGCAAGGAGTTGACTATGATGAAACCTTTTCACCAGTTGCTATGTTCAAGTCCATAAGAATCCTTATTGCCATAGCTGCATGGTATGACTATGAGATATGGCAGATGGATGTGAAGACTGCTTTTCTTAATGGAGACATTAAGGAAGAAATCTATATGAGGCAGCCTGAGGGGTTCACATCCATGGGAAGCGAGCATAAGGTATGCAAGCTTCAGAGATCAATTTATGGTCTAAAACAAGCATCAAGAAGTTGGAACCAGAAATTTGATGAAACAATAAAAGATTTTGGTTTCATCAAGAACCCGGAGGAACCTTGCGTGTACAAGAAAGTAGTTAAGGATGCGGTGACATTCTTAGTACTTTATGTTGATGACATCCTACTCATTGGGAATGATGTAGGGATGTTGCAGTCAACAAAGATATGGTTATCAGGTAGATTTTCGATGAAGGATTTGGGAGAGGCATCCTACATTCTTGGGATACAGATCTATAGAGATAGGTCTAAGAGAATGATAGGACTCACTCAATCAACCTACATCGATACCATATTGAAACGGTTTTCAATGGATGGGTCCAAGAGAGGACATCTACCCATGTGTCATGGAGTTTCTCTATCCAAGTCTATGTGTCCCAAGACTGATGCAGAGATAGAGAATATGACACATGTACCATATGCGTCGGCTATAGGTAGTATCATGTATGGGATGATATCTACCAGACCGGATGTAGCATTTGCTCTGAGTGTCACGAGCAGATATCAGTCTAATCCTGGTCAAATGCATTGGAAAGCCGTGAAGGACATTCTTAAGTACTTGCGAAGGACTAAGAATATGTTCATGGTTTATGGAGGACGAGAACTCAAATTGGAAGGCTATACCGACTCTAGCTTCCAAAGTGATGTGGATGACTCGAAGTCAACCTCTGGATTTGTGTTCATGCTCAATGGCGGTGCTGTCTCTTGGAAGAGTTCCAAGCAGGACACCACAGCGGATTCCACCACTGAGGCTGAATACATTGCAGCATCAGCTGCTGCTAAAGAGGCCGTTTGGATGAGGAAGTTCGTCCAAGAGTTGGGCGTCATTCCTGAATTTGTTGGTCCAGTCCCGGTGTACTGTGACAACACGGGTGCCGTTGCTCAAGCAAAGGAACCAAGGTCTCATCAAAGATCCAAACACGTACTGAGGAAATACCACATAATCCGGGAGATTGTGGAAAGAGGAGACATCTTTGTCGAACGAGTGGCCTCTGCAGACAATATCGCTGATCCGCTTACTAAGCCCTTGCCAGGACCATTGTTTGACAAACATCGCGAAGCAATGGGTCTACGTAGTATGACTAGTTGGCTATAGGGCAAGTGGGAGATTGTAAGAGTGGGTGCCCAGTGAGCCAACTGTGTGGCTATGGGCTTTGATGACTCTTTGTATAAACAATCTTTTGTTTAATATTATT
The DNA here is from genome assembly GCF_033568475.1 of Henckelia pumila. Taxonomy (NCBI): domain Eukaryota; kingdom Viridiplantae; phylum Streptophyta; class Magnoliopsida; order Lamiales; family Gesneriaceae; genus Henckelia; species Henckelia pumila. Next base: position 28,996,169 of record NC_133121.1, on the reverse strand, counting down.
TACACTTTTATGACAATGACTTTATATTACTTCATATTGTTATATTGTGATATACTATTGTTGTTTTGATAAAGACCTTGAATATACTATAGTGTATGTAAGATGTGGTAGAACATGGAGATGTCTATCATGAAATACATCTTATAGTCACTGTATGTTCTAAAACCGTTCCTAGTCGATTGAGCCGTCCGATAATAAGGATAAGGATCGCTCGAGTTTGAGACTAGCATTTGCGATGCGGAGTACCACGTTTCATTGGTAGGGAACATGGAGATGTTCGAAGCATGCAAATGGATATTCATAGGATGAATAATCGAACTACCCTATCCGGACTTTCCAAGTGGTTATCACTTATCGAGTGGATAAAGTCCGCGGTTTTGGTTATACACCATTAGTCCTTACGACTTGAAACATCATGGAGACTCTATATGCTAGTGCTGTGCTTTGACTCGTTTACCGACTCTATGGGGGTCATCAGGTGTCGAGATTGGGTACAGTTACGACACATATAGGAGTCAATGCATTGTTGTCAAGGATTCACCACATACTTGCGAGTGTGGATATCCTATGCGATCTGAGGAGATATTAGTGTGATAAATCTCTGGCCAGAGTAATTGATGTGATTTAAGAAATGGTTTCTTAGTAGCACATGCGATGTCACTAATTTGATCTTCAAGATGTATTGCATAGTTATCGAATCTTGAGCGACTCTCGATATACCAATGGTTGTTGATTCGATCGGGATATATGGATGAAGGGACCGTACTGTACGCTAACCAAAATCTACTGGTTCTTGTAGGCACTATCAGTGATACCTAGGGAATCATGGGGCGATGTTGCTAGGCGCTTTACCATGATTCGTTGGGCAAGTCGGAAAGTGTTGTTCCGAGTCACAAGGAGTTGTGAGCCCACGGCTAGCTGTATCCCTGAACCATTGAGGGTCACACAGTGTAATGGAGTTTTAATCCCCGTTGAGATAGTTAAATTTAAAGAGTTAAATTTAATGAACTAAGGAGTTGGACTTCTTAAATAAGAGTAAGGGAGTAGGATTTCCTAAAATGACATAGGTATGGACATTTTTGGAAACCACTGAATTCGGATTCAGGAAAATTTATTTTGACTTTAAAATGTGCAGAAATGGTTTCTGTGCACATTGGTGAAATCAGTTCATCAATCGGAGTCACGATGAATTTTATATTAATTTCTGAACGAGCGGGCTTTGCTTGTCGGGCCCCAGCTTATGACTAATGGGCCCTAAGGTGTTAGTGGCCTGCATTATAAATAAGTTATTTCAGTACAGAAATTACACAGAACAGGTCATAATTTTTGAGAGCAAAAATCGAAAACCCTAGTCTCTCTAAAAGAAAATTTCGGCCGACCCCTCCCCCTCTGCCCGAGAAAATTCCGGTCTGTGATTTTGAATCGCGGTCAGGAATAACGAATCAGATTCGTGTAATCTCTTCGCAGAAAACTTCTGATAGATTTTCTAGTGCAATCTATCAGAGGGATTAAACCTCTGTTCGTGGACCTGATTGAAGGAGTTCATCGGTTCCAGGGAGAGACAACAAGAGCAGATAAAATCTGTTGGTGTCCATTAATCTCGTTGCGAGATTGGAGGTAAAATTTAATTAATTGTTATTTGAATTTTACACACACAATAATTTAATCGTTGAATGGTTGATACCCACACCATGAAATTGTTCCATGATAAAAATTTTAAACTTCCGCTGCACCGGGTATCAATCGTGATTGATCTGACCGCCAGTTTTCCAACAGATCTTGATCGAGCGGGTGGTTGTATCCTTCGTGATCAGGAAGATCGTGGTCAGGATGGTAGATGTATCAGTGTTGTGATACATTAGATCCAGAGAAGTTTCACTCTCGTCAAGTAGCGCAGTAGCTTTCAGCTGGGAGAATGCTAATGCGGTTCAGGATTAATGGAGCTTGCCGGAATTTAGACAAGAGTCTGAGTGTGTCGAAAGTTATTCCACCAAACGCACAAGTAGCAATTTTTAATACGTTCTCAAGGTTCTACCCTAGATTTCGAGGACAAAATCTTTAAAGGGGGGGGGAGGGGAATGTAGTGACCTGCATCCAGAATTAACGATTAATGAGTAATTAATCAAGTGATCATGTTTAGATTAAGTAAAACAAGATTAAGGAAATTTCTGATGGATTAATGGAGTCCAAAAATGGATCCAGAAAACTTGAATTATGCCAAAAAGGTTCCGAAGTATCGAACGATCCGAACCAGGTTCGGAGGATCCGAACTGGGAACGGAGCCAAGGATCGGAGGATACGAGCAATTTGGACGCTCCGAAGGCGAGTTCGGACAATCCGAACTTGATTAGGGACACGTGTGTTCGTATCATCGGATGGCTGACATCACTGATGATGTAATATTGAGTTCGGACGATCCAAAGGGCGAGATCGGACCATCCGAACAGTGTACGGGACAGGTGCATGGTTGAATTCGATTGGTTTGACACGTGGCAGAGATCGGACGATCCGATGAGGCGATCGAACGGTCCGAAGCAGATCGGACGCTCTGAAGGCGTGATCGGACGGTCCGATCGTGTTCTATAAATATAAGGTCACGGAGAATCATTCGTTCAAATTCCAAATTCCTTTCCTTCGCCCACGTGGCTCTATTTTAGGGCTTTGGGTACTCTTATTTTAAAGTTGGAGTTGGAAATATGCTTAGTATAGTCAGACAGTGTCTGACATAGTAGTGGAGCAATGCTCGTGTATTGTAGTCGTGCTCGAGAATGTGGAGTTGCAGCAGGGGTGTGCCCCTAGTTGCGGGATAGTCGCCATCAATGGGCTGACGACGGACGCAGGTATAGCTATGGTCTCCTTAAATTATTTAGGATTATGCAATAGCTTAGTTAAGGTTTTTAGAGCTTAATGAATGATGCATGGGTGTTTGCATTGTAGAGCGGATGATAGGCTTGGAACGTAGAGTTGGACTACTAGGACTGCCTGTAGTAAGGTACGTAAGTACTGATTGAGATGACCAGCATGATATATATTATATGTGTTGCATGAGTATGTGCTAAGTGTTTTATATGTTTTACGGCTTTAGCACATGCATGTTTTTACGATAGACTGCATCTGGTATGATGTGAGTCATGACAATTTCCATCGGTGATGAGTTACTCCTTATGGATTCGTGTCTGGGGACACTCAGCCCCTGGTTTTGCTATCACTAGAAGCGACCACGACGGTGGAGTAGACTCTATAGTGGATAGGTGGATATAGGAGCAGCCCCGTGGACTAGCTATCCAGTACGGCCCTGTATATTCATGACGCCCCTGAGTAGACTGATTTACCCTTGTTTTAAATACACTTATGTGCTGCATATATTTTATATATCATTGTTTCCGTATTGAGCATAGTCGCTCACGTCCAGTATTTTCTGTATGTCAGGACACCTCATTCGACGGGGCAGGTGTAGGTGCAGGATTGAGTACCAGAAGCTTGGAGAGGCCAGTGTCCCTTGAAGACAGCAAGATTAGCTGTTGGTTTTATTTAAGTTTATTCGATTGGGTTGTATAATCGAATTTGTTTAACCGGTTGTATTCTGCCGGTCTGCTTTTATTTAAGTCTTCCGCAGCGATTTATTTAATGCATGCTTAATTATGCTCTAAAATCTTATTAATTAGTGGATCCGGTTTGGGTCGCTACCGTACTAATGTTGATGCGTTCAAAAATTTCCGCATCAAATAAATTACCTCGAACCGGTAATCACAAACCAATTTCTTCAATAAACCGAGCCGAATGATCCCAAAATATTTATGTGTGTCAAAGAAAACATGTGAGATGAGGCGAAGCCACTCCGACGCTCAAGTCAGTATAGGATTCAATAGAAAAAGTAGGAAAATTTTAAGGATAGAAAATATGTGAAAGACGTGTAAAAGACATATGTGAGATGTGTAAGAAAAAGGGTTTAAGAGTGAGTAGAAGGCGTATAAAAGCATGTAAAACACATACCATAATAAGGGTTAGAAACCTCTTATTTATAAGAAGAGAGTCTCAGTCCATATAAAATTTTTAATGTATAAGGCAACTAGAATACTAGATTCATGAAATATTCTAATAAATCTCTAAAATATAAATAAAGATATGATAGGATTTTTATAATATCATCAATAATACCTCCCGAAGAGAAGTGACGACGAGTTAAATGAGGAGGAACTTTGAAGTGGTTGAATTTATATTTTAGAGCATAAAGACAACATTCTGATTGTTTACAATTTTTTTTGAGTGTTCATGCTGGAATGAACTTACATGTTGCCGAGATGTTCGGGCTTTTGAAACAACCACTGACGTGGATTTATGATGTCGAACCTGCCCGGCCTTTTGAGCACCACTGATGTGGATTTTTTATGTCGGAACTGCCCGCACTTTTGAGACCACTAACGTGGATTTTTTATGCCGGACCTGCCCGAACTTTTGAGACCACTGACGTGCATTTTTTATGCCAAACCTGCCCGGACTTTTGAGACCACTGACGTGGATTTTTTATGTCGGACCTGCCTGGACTTTTGAGACCATTTTTGTGAATTTTTTATGCCGGACCTGTCCAAACATTTGAGTACCACCGGATTGGATTTGGGTTTAGCACCCCCGGAGAGGGTTTTGGTTTAACACCCCCGGAGAAGATTTTGGTTTAGCACCCCCGGAGAGAATTTTGGTTTAACACCCTCGAAGAGGATTTTGGTTTAACACCTCTGGAGAGGATTTTGGTTTAGCACCCCCGAAGAGGAGTGACAATGAGTGAAATGAGTAGAAACTTTGAAGTCCTTGAGCCATGGATTAGGCCTTATTGCAAGATTTCATATCCGATATCTGTAAAATAGCCCAAACAAAAATACAAGGCAATGGAAGTACAATATAATATTGGGTTAATTAAACGCATGACTTAACATAAAAAAATTTATTTTGAGATATCTCAAAATTTGTCACAACGAGAATAGTTTGCTAAAAATAATTAGAAAACTTATATTTATTTATGGAGTTGCCGAATAGGCTTGACTAAGTTGTCACAAGGTGTTAAGATGCGGTGCCCGATAGTAAAGGTTCTAGGAATCGAGTTCAAGCAATGTCCATGCAGCCAAATATAACATGTTTTGAGTTCATAGTCTATATGAGATATAATGTAAGGCCCATGATTATTTAATTTAATCCAGGATTATTTAATGTAATCCGAGATAATTTAATTTTAATTTGAGTATATTTAATTTGGAAATATTTAGAGTTTTGATTTAAATTCTAATATTCTTAAATTATTTAGGATTGAAATTGAATTAAAATAAGGGCCGAGGAACTAATTGTAATTTTTGAAGAATTGAGTGACTAAATGGCAATTAGAATTGAAAATATCTGAATTATAAGTTCTTACTCAACTTTTGTACGTGTACATGAGGGGTTCCTTCAAGTTTTTTTCAGAACAAAGTGCCGATAATTTCCTTTTCTTTGAAACTTTGATTTTCAAAACCCCGTATCTTTTGATCCGGTTATCCGATTTCGATTCCGAAAATTGTTCTGGAATCCTTGCGACGAGGGATTCAATCTAGTGTAAGTGTTTATTTATTTCGGCATGTTTTGAGGGTTGAAAGTTGGCAGAGATCAGTTGTTTACATCTTGAGCATGTTCTTGAGCTTTTATAAGATTTGATATCGACACCGAATCGAAGATTGAGTATTGAATGAACTTATTATGATTTTCAGCATGTATATTGATGAGTATAGCTGCTGATATGATGATTTGGATGATGTATTATTGGTTTAGATATGAGTATGAATGGTATTGAGGTTGATATTGATTTCGATATTTTGTTGGTTATCGATTTTCAATCGCTACGCCGTCGATTCGTGTTTTGAGACCTTTTTGATAGCCTATGACTAAGCTGAGATCTTTGTTTAGATGTTATTGATGTTATAGTATTTTTATTCTTCAGTTTCAATTGAGTTTTGAAGGCTAACGAATCCAGACTCCGAGTTGAACCGAAGAAGAAGAAGAAGTTGAGGTTTGAAATAAGAATGATTGATTATCTATTGTGGTTTTGATTCGATTTTGATATGATAGACTTGAACGAAGTTTGATATGAATGTTTTGATGTTATGTTTCAGATTTGAAGTATTCAGAACCGAGAAATACGAAGGTATAATGACGACATCGCAAGTCAGGGATTTGAAACTTGAGAATGACGTTTCTTGAGTTGTCCCGCCAAAACCACATACTTGTTTATTGTTTTGATTTGATTTTTGTGTTGTCGATCCATCTCAGGTAGTGGATCATTGAGTTTGAGTCGATACGATGATGATATGATATGATATTGAATTGATTCTATGCCAAGATCTGAGGCGATCTTATTTTCTAGTCCAGAATGACTAAGATAGATGGATATCCATGTCAAGATCGGTTACGAATCTTGATGGCAACGACGAATTATGAATCAATTCTTAATCGATATATGTGTTATTTACTCTATTGTTGAGTCGATTATGAATAGAGTCGATATGATTTATTTAACGGTTTATATATGTCGATTATACTGGGAATGATTTTTCAACGGAGTTTCTCCGGCTGTTGCTTTGTTTTGTATGTGTGCATGACAACAGAGGGGGCAGGAACTGGTCAAAGACGACATTGACAGCTTGGGAGAGAGTTTAGTAAGTGAGGTCTCGGGTTGTAGCTAAAGTTGGACTGTAGAATACATCAAACTTGTAGAAGAATAATGTCTTGAAGTACACTTTGTGTAGTTGATAGTTTAATGCCTTTATAGCTATCCGTTTGATGTAATAATCGCATGGATTGATGCTTGAGACTTCATAAGTGTATATATGCAAGTTCTAGAATTGATAATCATGATTTGAGTTGGTTCTTGATGATTTGGATTGATTGTTACACGTTGTGACAGCAAACTTTTCTGTTGTTTGTTTTCTGGCAGAGAGGTCGATCGATCGGTTAAATATAACCGATCGAGCGAGGCCTGATTTTTCCAAAACAAAGAATCTGAAAATGTGCCCGATCGATCGGTAAGATCTTACCGATCTAGCGGAGCACTATTCACAAAAAAAAAAATTGGTTTGATTATTCTTTTTGTATATGATTAATTGTTAATGTATCATTAATTTCCCTAGAATGAGATTAGCAACCCGATGTCCCCACAACAGGTGGTATCAGATCTTTAAGTTTCTCGGACTGAGAATAGATGAGCGGGGTAGATCGAGTCTGTTCGATTGCTTTATTTATTGATTTCATACTTGTATGGTATATGACTTATTACCTTCTGATGTTTATGATCACATGATTCTGTGATTAAATGAGAAGAGTATGTAGTACAATCTTTCAAATTACATGCTATTTGATTTTCTGAAGTTGAGTAACATCATGTATTGAATAAGTATGAATCAGAACTCGATCTCTTGAAGATGCATGAAAATGCTAATCAGAGGAGGGCCTGAAACAGAAATGTGTTTGATATGATAATGAACTATACACTAATCTGTTGATTATCATATATGCCTCCCCGACCAGCACCGAGAGTTAGACAAACATTGGTAGTAAATCAGCCTGAACAGACTAATGTTGCACAGATACCAGCGACAGCACCTGAACCCGGATAGAGTAGTACTTTTACTGATGTGTTTGGTGATGCTAATCCGATGGAGAAACTTCTGAAACGATTCAAGTCATTCAAACCCCCGAAGTTACACGGAACTGAGAATTCTATGGATTGTGAAAATTGGCTAGAGGATATTGAGCAGTTATTCGAGTTCCTCGACTATACAGATGATCGTCGTGTGAGACTAGTGATTCATCAACTACATGGACTTGCAAAGAGTTGGTGGATAGCGACGAAGAGGGCATATGAACATCAAGGTACAGTTATCACATGGTCTGTATTTAAAACTGTTTTCTATCAACGATTCTTTCTTGTTTTGATTATTCACAAAAAAAAATTTTGATTTGATTATTCTTTTTATATATGATTAATTGTTAATGTATCATTAATTGCCCTAAAATGAGATTAGCAACCCGAGGTCCCCACATATAATAAGTAAATATCTAGAGCTTGGAGATTTGGATGAAAAGATTCAATGGGAAAAAACCTACAAACGCCACTTGATCGGTTAAATTAATTATATAAAATTTATGTCAAGATGTTAAAAATAGAATTTACACATAACAATATGAGGAGAATTTGCCTTGAAAAGATATTAATCCATTATTTTAGGCGAAAAACAAAAACCCATAAAACTGTAGTCCCCATATATATATAAATATACATATATATTTATGAAACAATAGCTAATTAAGACACGACATGGCTGCAAACTGGAAAAAACAACAAAAGAAACGAAAAACATATTCTTAGTCAATGTGTGAATGATTTTTTCACTACTCAAATATAAACAGAGAGTCCATGAGTTGATAAAACCCTCTTTTGTTTAAAGATCAAGAGACATTGATGGCATAATAATAAGTAAATCAACTATAAGAAAACCTTTGTAAACACATTGTCGAACGCAAACTCGACCAATTTCTTAAAGCATGCACCACAATGTTGTTATCTTATCGTGTAAACAAATAAACAAAGACCCATTTATCTCAATCTAGATTAAGCATGGTCCACTGAATAGTTACAGCTCCCCATTAATTTATTATGGTTGTGCAAAGCAAATATACATTCTATCCAATTTTGAAGTGTGGGTGGAGCAAGATGGGAGCTCAGCCGAGTAGCATAAGAGGAAGATAACAATGTTGAGAGGCTGGAATTTAGTTTATTTCTTTCCTTTTCTAATGATTGAAACTAACAGGAAGCACATCAACGAGGCATGCAAAGAAAAACTAACTCAAGCAATTCATCAAACACTTAAAGTGCAATAGAACTGGAAACGAAGGTGTCTAGAGCAAGAAAACGATCGGGCCTGACCAAGACATACAAACCAAGTTTAAAACTAAATAGGAACCAATAATTAGCACATATAATATAAGAATCCAGCCACAACATGATTGCACAAGGAAATATAACAAAGGATTCGAGACAACCTTTCCCAAGATAAATAGACGTGAAGATGCATAATTAGATAGGTTCGATCGACTATGCGCTTAATAATGAATAATAGTATGATAAATAAAGCATATAGAATTATCTTTCGTGCGCGACTTGTTACGAAATGATAAAAGGCGCTGCATCGTTAGGAGTATCATATCCAAAGTGAAATATTTCCAGCTTAGCACCCGTGATCATGCAATGTTCGGATGGAGTTTTCAAGGCTCTGCGAATATTGTTCGTCATTGTTGTGGCCAGCTTTTGCCAAGGATTTTGGTGAGGTGGTGGCCACATGTGGGTTTAATGGAGAACGAAACTTTCACAAAATCCCATAAAGGTAAGTTTTTGTTTCGATTCTTGAATTAAGATTTTTGTTTTGATTTCTTCCATGGGAGATGCTGTAGGTGATGGATACAGGTAACCAAATTGTAAGAGTCGGCCACCATAAAAAAAAAAATTTCCAACGCAGGTGGCCGACTCTCGTGAAGATCTTCTGTCAGCGACCAATGAAGGTTGTTTCTTTTTTTTCTTTTTCGTTCTTGTACCCAACCGTAGAGAATATAATCATGGGAATAAATTTTGTTCCCACATAATATGCCAATTGATGCGTTCAAAAATTTTCTAATCAAATAAATTACTTCGAACTGGTAATCACGAACCAAATTCTTCAATAAATCGAGCCGAATGATCCCAAAATATTTTTGTGTATAAAAAAAACATGTGAGATGGTTCGCCCGTAGACGAAGCCACAAAAATTGTAAGAATATAAAATATGTGAAAGACGTGTAAAAGACATATGTGAGATGTGTAAGAAAAATGGTTTAAGAGCGTGTAGAAGGCGTATAAAAGAATGTAAAACACATACCATAATAAGGGTTAGAAACCCCTTATTTATAAGAAGAGAGTCCCAGTCCATATAGAATTTTTAATGTATAAGGCAACTAGAATACTAGATTCATGCATATCTATGCAATATTCTAATATATCTCTAAAATATAAATAAATATATGATATTATTTTTAGCATATCATCAAATGTAAAAAAGGACAATGACATGGAAGATGACAAAATTAACGACTACTATATTTAGAACGGATACAATTTGGTTTTATTGACCGTTAAATCAGAATTCTATATATGATATCAGTCAGGCTTAGCCTTTTCCGAAAAAATCTTCGCATAACCTCAAGTATTCAAGCTCTTAAGAGCCCATGTAACTCGAACTCATAAGTCTTACAAACTGACTTGATGCATGCAAATGAGTGGGTACTGGTATTTTATCAAATCCTGCTCAGTCTAGGCGCTAATGAGTATGTAGTACCATCTGGGGTCAACTTCGTCCCCACACTCATCAGGATCACCGTAGCGTCAGTCCCTGTCATCGCGGCATCTTCCGGTGTCCGACCAATAACAAGGGTATAGGGATGAGCGACCATACTCAAAAGACTATCTTGAAGGAGATACGACTCAATATGAATATGTACATGCAACATAATATCATAAAGCAATAAAACATGGATCATGGCACATAAATGCAACATATAAGCATGCATACTTGCTGGAATCTCAGCCAGTACTTACATACCTCAACAAATGGCCTAGATGTACAAGCATCTACAGTCCATCACTACAAGTCAAGAAAATTCCATATTACTACTACTGATCTAAAATCTTTAACTAAGCTAAGGATCTCGGACTATATCTGTGTCCATTGTCAGCCTGCTGATGTTGAAAGCTCTAACCCTAGCACAGCTCCGCTACAAGCCCTGTAGCACTTCGCTATCGTCCTACCCTTAAGTAGACGACTAGAACCCTAAGGATTTATACTGATAACACCATTTCACCTCAAACAAACACTGAATTGTGAGAAATCTCGGCCTATTTATATACGGAGTTCGGAAGCTCCGAACTCACATGCTTACCACGTATTGGTACACTATTGACGCGTCGATAGTACACATGGCCTAACCCTTTGGAAGGTTCGAACTCGACCCTAGCTTCTGAACTCACTCGGTCCTTTCGATCAGTTCAGATCCTCCGAACATTCCTAGTTCAAGTTCGGTGTTTCCGAACTGTCCAAACCAATTATGTCCTACGGACCATTTTCGGACATCTTGTAGTCGATTTTCTACTCCGATTTATCATATTAAAATCTTTTAATCATATTTTACCATTCTAAACATGTTTAGTTAATTTAATCACTTAAAACGAATTTCGGGTTACTACAGTACTTGTTAGTATGCTCGTGAGTCAGCTCTTGGAGGAAAATAATAGCTTTTATATTTGATTGATATATTTACACTTTTACTCATGACAAAAAAAATATAAAATTGATTACATTTATTTATTAGAATAAAATTACAAATTTTAATGAGATTATTATATTTTTTTCTAAATATAAATTTTAGTTTTTAATGAATTCAATGAATATTTTAATTTATAATTTATATATATTAATTTCGTTTAGGCTCGATAAAAGTTCGAATAAGTTCGTGAGCCATGAATATATTCGTTAAATAAAGTTCAAGATTGGCTCAAATATAAACGAACCAAACTCAAAAATTCAAAAGTTCGGCTCGATTCGATTACGTACTTCCCTAAGGACCACCACAGCTCTTCAGGATCATGAGGTTTTTTTCTATGAGATATAAAGGGTTGTAGAACAAAATGTACCTATAAGTTATTGCCCCATAGATCTTATATCTATTTATATGAAGAAGAAATCATGCAAGGAAGGGGATTCTTCAAAAAGGGTTGACTCCGAAAAAGACCTCATTCCACATGAGTCAAAGGTTCATTGACTCATGCGGATGTTAAATTGAGGGATGTGCACGAGCGGCAGGGACCTGAGGGAGGGAGCAACATGGCCAACCCCCAGAGCATACCCCCACAGTATTTCAGCGGGGAATATGCTCCACACGAGGATCGAACCCGCAACGCTGGAGAATCCCTTCCCACGTCACCTCAGGCCTTACCAACTTGTCTATGCCCCTGTGGGCGCAAGGAAAGGGATTCTTATTTGAATAAATGGTACTCGAACTTAGAATGATCATGAAGAAATTAACGATACTTCCTTATCTTCTGAATTGTTCTATCGGATTGATAGCTCAACTAGAGCTGTCAAACGGGCCAACCCATGGCGGGGCAGGCCGGCCCACCAAAAACCCACCTTTTGACGGGTCGATGGCAGGCCGAAAATCCTCAACCCAACCCAACCCAAGGTGGGTTGTGGGTTAGGCGGGTTGGCTCACGACAAATAAAAATAAATAAAAAAATTATAATTAATTATAAATATCATTTCAATTTTATTTTATTTTTGAATTTTGATATATTGTTTAATCTTATTTTGATTTAATATTTTTGTTCACATTATTTTGGTTTAAGGTAAGATGTTAATATTGTTGTAATTTCACATAGATTCTGAAAATTCGAGGATTACAGGTCTGAAAATAAATATTTTTCCTATGATCGTGGTTGCGTATCAAATTTTATTGACTATTCCTGTAACTGTAGCATAAGTTGAGAAAAGTTTTTCTAAGTTAAAATTATTGAAATCTTATTTGAAAACCACAATGAGTCAAGAAGAACTGAATAATTTGGCGATCCTCTACATTAAAAAAAAAAACATATTGAAAGATATATCTTATGACGACATAATTGATTATTTTGTTTCAAAAAACATAAAAAGAGCTAATTTTAAATAATAGTTTTTGTTGATTAAATTATTTGAAAGAATTATGTAAACCTTCTTTTATTTGTGTACTTTATTGATTTATGTATTTTGGTTTATTTTAATTATGTTATTCGAATATATATATATATATATATATATATATATATATGAATTTTCAAGTTAATACGAAAGAGCCATAGTTTAAACTTTTTCTAGGGCCTCGTTTCTCTTAGGACCGCCCCTGCTCCCGATGTCACTGTAGACAATTAAATTTGTCGATCTTCAAATATGGCAAGTACAAAATAATTAAATATCAATAAAAAATAATTGACTATTTATTGGGAAATTAAATGCCTACAAAAATAAATAGTTAATTAATTGATATTTTAATATATTTTGTGATCAAATCAAGATTTTTAAATGAAAATTGCATCTTGCAATAAATGAAATGAAATACTAATATTTTTAGTATTTGAGATCAAATCTTGAATCAAATGGAAGAAAATACTAATATTTTTAGTATTTAAAATCAAATCTTGTGATTAATGGAAGATAATCACAAAATCAATCATGAGGAGCCAATCAAATTGCGACACCTCATCAAATCGAAATGGTAAGAATCTGCATCCTTCAGCTATAAATAGGGGGCATATGGCCAACAAAAAATACAACAAAGAAGACTGAAGCAAAGAAGTAGAAGAAATCAAGATTTTTCTCTCAAGTCACATTCAAGAAGTTCAAGGCGCAATTCAAGACATTCATCTTCAAAATCATCAAATTCGAGAAGATCAAGGCGTGATTCAAGGGATTAATTGCGTTCTTCTTCAAATATACTTAAATTCATTCAAATTCAATAAGATCGTGCTCTTCATCAAATTCAAGAAGTTCGTGTTCTTCATCAAATAAATCAAATTCAAGAAGATTGTGTTCTTCATCAAATAAATTAAATTCAAGAAGATTGTGTTCTTCATCAAATTCAAGAAGTTCGCATTCTTCATCAAATAAATCAAATTCAAGAAGATTGTGTTCTTCATCAACTTAAGGAAGTTCATGTTCTTCAACAAATAAATCAAATTCAAGAAGATCGTGTTTTTCGTCAAATTCAAGAAGATCGTGTTCTTCATCAAATTCAAGATAACAAATTTCAAGGCGCGATTCAAGGAGTTCATGACGTTTTTCACAAATTTTGAAGTTTAATTTGATATCAAGGTGTTAACCCATCGAATTAACTTTATCAAGACATCAAATCAAATCTCAAGAGATCAAACCTTTTTCTAGAAGATCAAATACTCAAAAAATTCAAATTCATCAAGAAATTGTGATTGAAGAGAAAAATCAAGGGATTATTTAGAGATTGCATCCACTAATATTTATTTAATTTTTTAAATTCACTTTGTATCTATTTCTTAATTTAAAGAAATAAAGAATTTTACGCAACAGTCACGACAATGAAAAAATGAGACAAAAAATTGGATATTTTTCAAATATTATATTCATGTCTAACAGCTATATATTCCCGCATGTTATGTGAAGAATAATCATGCCTCATTTTTTATCAATTATATTATGTCAAAATGATCATTTACAATTATTACAAATATGATTGAGCTTCTAACAATTTGGTTAATGCACAGGCGAGCCACATAAAATTTCATGTAATTATATATGCAGTTTTTGTTTGCTTGATCATATAAGAATGATGATATTTACCATGTCATCGTTTTTTCTTTGCAAAACTTGTGACAAATCATCCCTGATTTGCAAGATATTCTGCATCCTGTCAATTTCAACACATAATTATTTGAGAGGAGAGAGAGTGGGAACTGAAAATTGAGAAGGGAGGGTTTGTTTTGTTTAATTACAAATTTCTCACTTAAATCTCTTTCGTGTTATAATTATTTTTTTCTTTTATATTTTAAAAAATAATTGAATATAAATTATAATTTTTTAAAAATAGTTCAGGAGGACAGTCACACCCTCGAGACAGTGTAACGGTGATACAAATATATATATATATATATATATATATATATATATATAAGTAAAATTTAATTTGATACACGAACTATTGGTTAAATGTCAAATTGGTACATGACCTTTTATTAATGGCTTAATTGGTACATGTTCGCCGGATTTTGGTCAATTTCCGGTGACATTTATGTAAAATGTCCAATTTGCCTTTTATTATAAAAAATGCATATTTTATTTTATATTTTAATTAAATATATTTGTATATTATATTTTATACGTAAAAATTGATTTGACTAAAATTTTTATTTGTACATAATATTTATTATATTAGATAGATTATATATTTTAATGAGAAGGATTAGATAAATTATATTAAGACATACAATATTTAAATAATTATAAATAAATAAATTTATACCATAGAAAATAAATAAATATTTTTTTAGCTAAAATTCTGATTTCTGTATACATAATTTTCTCGATAATATTTTGAAAAAAATTATTAAATAAATAGTGATTGCGATAAAATATTTTTTAATATTTTAATATATAAAAATTTATTGAATATATATTTTAATAAAAATATTACGTAAGTTTTGCTAAAAATTAATTTTAATTTTCAAATTATATTTATAAGAAAAACTCATCAAAACACCAATTAAATTTCGATATAACGTTTCATGGTTTTTTAATCAACGAATAAAAAATTGAATTGCGTTAGTTCGAGGGTTTATCCTGTGCGTACCAAAAGGTAGCGGCTGTGGGTTTTCACGTTATAAAAAAAGCAAATAAAAATTGAAAGTTTATTTAAACACAATAATTTTATAAGAGAATGTGACTAATAAAAAAATTAAAGTCGTTTTGATAATTTTGACAATAAAAAGATATTATAATATCAAACAAATCGGCATAATTAAGTTGTTTAACTTTAAAATAAGTTCATCTCACAATTTAACAAATTATTTTTAAAATAAAACGCGACAGTTCGTTTTTAGAGTTTATAATCTGTTTTTAATGAACTTTATCAAAAACTTTCTGGAGTATATACATTAATATCCGGAAGTACGGTAGCAATTTAGGTGTGTGAGGGTCAAGAAAAATGAGGGAAACATCAGGATTAAAGTGGGCGTGATATCCAAGCAATCAGCGACTGGGGTACCCATCAAGCCCTGTCCATTAATATTCCAAAACCAAGAAAATTAAAGTTGGATACTTGTCAACCACTTCACATTCTTGGTTGCTAAGCAAATACAAGTCTGACTTTTAGCCAATTAATTGTTCAAAATTAAAAATAATAACGACTAAATTGACATCACATCTAATTCAAATGCATGCACCCAACTTAAATAAATAAAAATAGCATAATGCTGGTTGTGCTTTTTCAAGACATTTGATTAAAAAAAAGTTATTAAAAATAAACGAAATTTATAAGGATGCGCCTGGATATCAAAGATTTAATTTCTTAACTGATTTTGATGGACGAAATTTAAGTTAAATTCGATCCGCTCCATGTCAAGTCAACACATTTTCAATAATGATTGTAGTGAATTTCAAATATATTTATGTTGAGTATCATTTGAAATTCATTACCAAACCCTTCTATGGTAAATAATAAATATCTTCATCGAGAAAATTCATCAATTAAAGCGGGACCTTCACGTATTGCTTTTGTTTTTTGTTTTTTGTTTTTTTTTTAAAACTTTTTTTATATACTATTCTATTCTAATTTTTTTAACGAGAAAATATCTAAAATAATATTTTTTTTTAAATTTTATTTTGTCACGAAATTTTACAGATCTGATTTTGATGTTCTAGAACAAGGACTTGCTTGTAATTAAAAAAAAATCACACGATAGAATATTCTAAATTTTTATAAATTGATTTTGATAAACTAAGCTTAACCCAAATTTTCTCGCTAAGTTCAACAAAGACAGTTTGGGGAAAAAGTCATGAATTTTGACATATTGGGTTTTACTTCTTTTCTTTTCTTTTCTTTTCTTTTCTTTATTATCATTTTTTTTTTTTTTTGCGTATGAGTAATAATACCATGGTAACTGGCTTGTTTTGAAGACAAATAATTATTGGTTGGCTTGATCAATTATCATCTTGTTAATGGAATCTTCCTTTTGGATTAAAAAAACAGAGAAAACAATTGTAGGCACTCGTTAGGAACATACAAAAAAATTTGACAATGTCTTTAAAATCCCGCCACATGTATTTAAAAAAAGATCTCGATTTGTTAAAGACACTTAGTGCAATGCATTACGTTATTTTTTTTTAAAAAAAAATAATGTTATTTTTTTTTTTGAAAAAAATACGTGCGTTAGAGATCAATTTCCAAAACTTTCCCGTCCACAGCTAGCTCCCTCTCTTACAAGGCTTTGGTCTTGCTTAGAACTGCACCGAATGTTGATAGGGATTGATATGATTTTTGTTTTCAAAAACATCAATTGATATTTTGGGCAAATACCACAATATTATTATTTTAATTCGAAATCTTAAATTCTTAATTGATGTTTTTGATGTAACACACGATCAAACTATTTACTATTTAGTGAAGAGATATGGGTCCCAGATAACACGTCATGCATGACGAATGTGAAGCTGTTATAAAAGTAAGCGATTTAGTGCAGCACATGATCTGACTAAGACAGATCGATCCTTTATTGATTTTGCCTACAAACCCAAAACAAAACAAAACAAAACAAAACAAAATCTTATTACAACAAATCTCCTCACATATATATATGTTCACATTTGTCAAAGCATAGCTTTTTTGACCAAACATGATCTTGGGCACCACGGAATGAATTACTTCTTCTGCTGCTTCGCAGTAGCTGCGGGAGTCACGAATATTGCTTTATATGCTAACTGCGGCGTGGTGTCAGCTCGCTCTATCCATTCAACGGCAACTACGCCCCGCACTTAATTTGGTATTGTTTTCTTTTCTTTTTGTCTCACTTGGTGACAAATTAAGAATTGGGTTCACTGTCTTTATAGCAAATGTTCCGGGCTTTCGGGATCCCTGTTTCACTTTCTATGTTTTTATTTTCTTGTTGATCGTTAGAAGTTTAGATATTGAATGAGAAGTTAATTGTGGATATATGATATATTCACTTGGTTGGAGTTTTCAGTTTTGGTTTTATGAGTTATTCATACTGTTGATAGTTAAATATTATACAATCCTCAACTGCAGTTTTGATTGATTGGCACATTCATTCATATTTAGATAGCGTTGGCAAGAAGTTGAACAAGCTTGACTTTTACTTTACGACAAGGCACAAGGGTTTTGGGGGACAATACTAGGATGGAAACTGAGGCGTATGCATCATCAAGAAA
Source organism: Henckelia pumila (assembly GCF_033568475.1). Classification (NCBI taxonomy): domain Eukaryota; kingdom Viridiplantae; phylum Streptophyta; class Magnoliopsida; order Lamiales; family Gesneriaceae; genus Henckelia; species Henckelia pumila. The sequence continues at coordinate 28,978,122 of NC_133121.1, read as the reverse complement.
CAACAAAGATTTGGAAATGAAGACCCAGGAAAGGTCTGGTGAGGGTCAAAGCAAAGAGGCCAAGAAAAAGGAGGAGACTACTCACACCGTGCCCTTTTACAAGCTATTCGCCTTTTCTGATTCTACGGATAAAATTTTAATGATAGCTGGTTCGATTGGTGCCATTGGAAATGGGTTGTGTCTCCCTCTCATGACAATTCTTTTCGGGGAGTTGATTGATTCCTTCGGCCAAAACACGCCCACAGACACCGTTGCCATTGTTTCTAAGGTTATTTGTCTTCCCTTAAAATGGAACTAATGCATATGCCCGCTTATTTGTTATGAACCAACTTTGTGTGATGAATCTGTAGGTAGCACTAAAGTTTGTGTATTTGGCTTTGGGGTGTGGTGCAGCGGCGTTTCTTCGTAAGTATAGTACACCCTGATCAGTCTGAGATTATACGTTTACACATTGAAGAACTTTTGTATAATTCATTTTCAAACAATTTGGTTTCACAGAGGTGGCATGCTGGATGATCACCGGGGAAAGGCAGGCCGCACGAATCAGGAATCTTTATCTGAAAACGATTTTGCAACAGGATGTTGCTTTCTTCGATAAGGAAGCGAATACAGGAGAAGTGGTGGGAAGAATGTCTGGTGACACAGTGCTGATTCAAGATGCCATGGGGGAGAAGGTATCGATCATTCCTCACTCTGCTAAAGTTTGCTACTTCAATCAGAACATGTATTTATTAACATCCTCGTGCTGCAGGTTGGAAAGTTCATACAGCTATTGGCGACGTTTTTTGGAGGCTTTGTGATTGCATTTATTAAAGGATGGCTTCTTACGCTCGTCATGTTAACATCTATTCCTCCACTCGTTATATCAGGTGCACTCATGTCCATTGCCTTGTCCAAGATGGCGTCTAATGGCCAAAATGCCTATGCTAAGGCTGCGGCTGTAGTTGAACAAACAATCGGCTCCATCAGAACGGTTAGTAATAGTCGATCACTTGTCCACAACTTTGTGTATGACAAGTACTTTTCCTGTATAAGAACACTGATTCATATCCATTCAGGTTGCCTCCTTTACCGGGGAAAAGCGAGCGGTGTCTGATTATGACAAGTCCCTCGTGAAAGCATACCGATCAGGTGTTCATCAAGGGTGGGTGAGTGGATTTGGGCTAGGATCTGCTATGTGCATCATATTCTGCAGTTACGCTTTGGCAATTTGGTTCGGTGGGAAGATGATCTTGGATAAAGGCTATACCGGTGGCGATGTGCTTAATGTGATCATTGCAGTGTTGACTGGTTCCATGTGAGTAAAGATTCCAAGGTTGATAGAGTTTCTTGATTTTTGTTGTATATAAGCATGTATTAATATTTTTGTCTATTTCATGTGTTAGGTCTCTGGGACAAGCATCTCCTTGCATGTCGGCATTCGCTGCTGGTCAAGCTGCGGCCTTCAAATTGTTTGAAACTATTAGCAGAAAACCAACAATAGATGCGTATGACACCAAGGGAACGATATTGGAAGATGTTCGGGGCGACGTTGAATTGAGAGATGTTCAATTTAGTTATCCGGCTAGACCAGATGAGCCAATATTCACAGGGTTCTCTCTGTTCATCCCTGGTGGCACTACAGCAGCTTTGGTGGGGCAGAGTGGGAGCGGGAAATCAACTGTTATTAGCTTGATAGAGAGATTTTATGACCCACAAGCTGGTGAAGTCCGAATCGACGGAGTCAATCTTAAAGAGTTCCAGCTCAAGTGGATTAGGTCCAAGATTGGTCTTGTCAGCCAGGAGCCGGTGCTTTTCACCGCCAGCATTCACGACAATATCGCATATGGAAAGGATGGTGCAACCACTGAGGAAATTAGAGCAGCAGCAGAACTGGCAAATGCTTCTAAATTCATTGATAAATTGCCTCAGGTTCTTTTTTTAAGCTGATATCTGCATGCTTTCTTTCGTCATTAATTCGACAAGTATGTATTGAGAGCTTAATGTTGGGCTGTATTTTATTTAAATCATGACTGGACAAATTTTGAAGCCAATACTTTGTGTTATTTACGGTCGAATGCTTGATTTCTGATAGGGATTCGACACCATGGTTGGTGAACGTGGAACTCAGCTTTCTGGTGGACAGAAACAAAGGGTTGCCATAGCCAGAGCAATTTTGAAAGATCCTCGAATTTTACTTTTAGACGAGGCAACAAGTGCGTTGGATACAGAATCTGAGAGGATCGTGCAAGAGGCATTAGACAGAGTTATGGTAAACAGAACAACCATCATCGTTGCTCATCGCTTGAGCACGGTTAGGAATGCTCATATGATCGCGGTCATTCACCGAGGCAAAGTGGTTGAGAAAGGTAGAATATACAGTTGTGTCATACTTCTATTATTCTTCTTTAATGTGTTTGGCATCATTTACTATACTGAAATCTAGCCTGCACATACTCGTTTTCGTTCATTTTTGTTGAGTAGAAAATGTTGTGAAAACTAACTGGCTTTTATTTCAGGCACGCATAATGAACTGGTTCAGGATTCTGAAGGAGCGTATTCGCAGCTCATACGTTTGCAGGAAGTAAACAAAGATTCGGAAATTGATGAAAAAGAAAAATCAGATATTGTCATTGATTCTGCTAAACTGTCGAGTCAAAGAATGTCTTTCATGCGCTCTATAAGTAAAGGGTCCTCCGGAGTAGGAACTAGCAGTCTTCGTCGGTCATTGTCGATGACATTTGGTTTGCCTTCAGCTCTTGACGCCACCGAAGCTGCATTGAATGATTCAGATGTCGATTCCCATGAAGAATCTGATAAGCCTCGAAAAGTCTCTATTCGCCGCCTTGCAAGTCTTAACAAGCCAGAGATACCAGTGATTCTAGTGGGAGCTATATTTTCTCTCATTAATGGTGCAATACTACCTCTTTTTGGCATATTAATTTCCGAAGTAATCAAGGCATTTTTTGAGACACCACACAAGTTACGCAAGGATTCAAAATTTTGGGCCTTAATGTTTGTGGTCCTTGGAGTTGTATCCTTTATTGCATATCCTGCGAGTACGTATTTATTTGGTGTTGCAGGCAGTAAGTTGATCCATAGGATTAGATTAATGTGTTTTCAAAAGGTGGTTAACATGGAGGTTAGTTGGTTTGACGAACCCGGACATTCAAGTGGAGTAATTGGATCAAAGCTCTCTGCTGATGCTGCTACGGTTCGTGCTTTAGTTGGTGACTCACTTGCGCAGATGGTTCAAGATTTATCCTCCATGATTGTTGGGCTGGTAATTGCTTTTGTAGCTAGTTGGCAGTTAGCTTTTATCGTGCTTGCTATGATTCCGCTGATAGGATTGAATGGATATATTCAAATTAAGTTCATGAAGGGGTTCAGTGCAGATGCAAAGGTTAGTTAGATACATGTCCAAACCGTATGTCTTATCGAGGACTTTACAAAACTTTGATATATGTTCCCTTCTATTTATAAATTCTTGCAGGCAATGTATGAGGAAGCAAGTCAAATAGCTAACGACGCTGTTGGGAGTATAAGAACAGTTGCTTCATTCTGCGCAGAAGAGAAGGTTATGTCGATGTATAAACAGAGGTGTGAAGGTCCAATGAGAAATGGAGTTAGACTGGGATTGATCAGTGGTGTGGGCTTTGGTTTCTCTTATTCTTTGCTGTTTTTGGTCTATGCGACCAGCTTCTACGCAGGAGCTCGACTCGTTCAGGATGGCAAAATTACATTTACAGATGTTTTTCGGGTGAGTGTGCAGCTAACCTCTTGTTGGCGGTTTGATCATTACATGTTAACACTTGTTACCTTCTTGTGTAATTCTCAAAAGTTAACGTCTCTCGCAGGTGTTCTTTGCTCTAACTATGGCCGCGGTAGCGATTTCTCAATCAAGTTCATTTGCTCCTGATGCTAAAAAAGCCAAGGGCGCGGCTGCTTCCATATTCGCCATTCTCGACAGAAAATCTGAAATCGATCCAAGTGATGAATCTGGCATGAAACTAGAAAGTGTGAAGGGTGAAATAGAACTAAGAAATGTGAGCTTCAAGTATCCGACGAGACCTGACGTGCAGATCTTTCGTGATCTGTCCTTGAGAATTCACAGTGGAAAGGTACAGCCAACATATCATACTGAATCTCTTGTACACCTTGGAACATGGCTCCTAATATCATGTGTTGTTTCAGACGGTTGCTCTAGTTGGCGAGAGTGGTAGCGGGAAATCGACTGTGATTTCGTTACTGCAGAGGTTTTATGATCTTGATGCAGGCCATATCACGCTTGATGGCATTGAAATCCATAAGTTCCAACTGAGATGGCTGAGGAAGCAATTTGGACTTGTGAGCCAAGAACCAGTTTTGTTCAACGACACAATTCGTGCCAATATTGGATATGGGAAAGAGGGCGATGCAACGGAGGCCGAAATCATCGCTGCAGCGCAGCTGGCAAATGCCCACCAATTCATCTGTGGACTGCAACAGGTCCAAAATAGAACTGTCAAATTTTATTCAATCCAAGATTCGCAAACATGTTGACATATACAAGTCATAATGCAGGGATACGACACCACGGTGGGTGAGCGAGGCGTTCAGCTGTCGGGTGGGCAGAAGCAGCGTGTGGCCATCGCACGGGCCATCATAAAAAGTCCTAGTGTACTGCTACTAGATGAGGCGACCAGTGCGTTGGATGCCGAATCCGAGAGGTTAGTTCAGGACGCTCTCGACCAAGTGATGGTGAACCTGACCACAGTTGTTGTGGCGCATAGGTTGTCAACAATAAAAGCAGCAGATGTGATTGCTGTGGTGAAGAATGGAGCAATCGTTGAGAAAGGGAAGCATGAAACTTTGATTAACATTAAAGATGGTTTTTATGCATCCTTAGTCGCACTTCACAAGAATTCTTGAAGTGATTGGGACATTTGTTATTCAAAACGAGTCAAATATATGTGTAAAAAACGATCCTCTCTGATGTTTTAAAATACACTAGAAAAGATCTATTTTCAAATTGAATTCGTGCCCATGTACCTATAGCAATTTTGTCATTTTGCCCTTTATTCCGATTAAAGATGTTATCTGTATTTTTATTTTTTTAAAACTAAGATGTTATCTGTATTATTAATGTATTGAAAAGTTTCAAGAGTATATTTGAATTTATTTGAAGTGGTTGGGAAATCATAACAACGTGATTTACCATTAAATGAGAATCGGTACAACTTCGCAAGGTATCCAGCCGAAGTTCACAAGGAATGTAGGATGCAGTGTTGAGGAGAAATCCACTCGAACCAAACTAGAAAATCAAATCAAATCGTTGATTTGTATTTATTTTAAAATTAATCATCTTGAAAAAAAATTATTGTTTCAAATTTTAGATTAAAAAACCCAAACTAAACCGATTATATAAAATATAATTTTTGAAATATAGGCTTTAATTCAAGGAATATGACGCTATGATAAATTGGGATCAAGATGTAGGATGGATGGCCAAGATTTGGCACATTCATGTGGGCCCACATTTTTGTAAGAACCCCACATGAAATTGCATGGTTGGCCTGGACTAAGGGTGGGCAATTGGATCGGGTAGTTCGGATCCCGACCCGACCCGAAACCGATCGGGTGCAAAATTCGGGTAGATCGGATTTTTAATCGGGTTTGGGTAATAACCGAACCCGATTAAAATTTATTCGGTTCGATTTCAGGTAGTAAAATACTACCCGAAATACCCGATCGGGTACCCTACTACCCAATTATTATTAATATTTTTTTTAAAAAAATGTAAGTTATATGGGATTTGGAATTGGAATAAGCCCATTAGTATGGATAAATTTGATTGATATTAATCTTCAATGGGAGAATCTGGTCATATTGGAAACTCGGATCAAAAGATTTTTTTTAATCTTAATCAAATGATTTTTCTTCATTTTTGTTTTTTAAAATTTATTATTTTTACATGGGAAAACCTGGTCATAATTGGAAACTTATGATTCAAGTGATTTTTTCATGCTCTGTATTGTTTTTGAAATTGACGCTAATTAAAGAGAGCACGAATATTCAAAAAAAAAAAAATTCATTTTTTAAACGTAGAAACTCGAACCCGAACCGACCCAAACCGAACCCGAGAAGATCGGGTACCCGATTAGTCGGGTACCCGAGGTTGTCGGTTCGGTTTCGGGTAGTGTAAAACACTACCCGAACTACCCGAAACCCGAACTACCCGACCCGTGCCCACCCCTAGCCTGGACCCTGCAGTTGGGTACTGAAGCACCCGATAAATTGATAATGCATGATTCGAAAATGATTTAAAAACACTCGTTTATTTTTTGAAAGTCAAAATCTAGGTCGTTTGTATTGTATGTATATCCTTTTTTAGAAAGAATTTTTTCTCCTATTATCCTTTTAACATTTTATATATAAAACTTTTAACTATTCGCACATGATGTTTCACGTATAAGATCACTTCTTTGAGTAGGTCTTTTATGATACGATCTTACGATCTTTATCCATGAGATGGATCAACCCTACTCGTATTTACAATAAGAAGTAATATTTTTGACATAAAAAAACATTTTTTATGGGTAATCCAAATAAAATATTTGCTTAAAAATATTAATCCGAGACTGCCACACAAGACTTTTTGCCCACTTTTTTTTATGACAAAATAGTTATGCAATTGAATTAAAACTGATATTCATATTGAAATAGTAACATATGTTATATATATATATATGTCGTAAAATATGTTGTGTAATTCCTATATTCTTTCACCCACAATCCAACTCAATATTCAAGAAAGTACAAAAAGTAATTGACTCAATTGTCTATAATTAATATTTCCAAAAAAAAAGTCTATAATTTAGAAATATGGATATGTCATAAGTTTAAACAAGCAAACACTTTAGGGGAAAAAATTAACAACTTGGGTACATAGTGGTCTATAGACGAGAGTATAAAGATGTTCAACAAGATACTCCATAATATTGACTCAATATCAAACAAGCAAAATTGTTGAGACATGTGATATAATTGGAATGATTCTGTGAACCTAAGAGGGGGGTGAATTAGGATATATGTTCTTTTAGTATTTAAAATGAATTTGCAAAAAGTTTTGAAATGCTCATGCGGGAGACTTTTTGTAACGTCACAAATTTGACGATTGTCCCCACTATATAATATGAATTTTTCTAGCGTGTTTATGTCCTCACTCACACGCACTCTGATAAACTTTCAAGGGGATCACCAATCCCAAAATTTTTTTAAGTCAAACACTCTTAACTTTGGAGTTCTTACGTAATAAGCTTCTGAAAAGAAGATCCACCTTTTTGATATGAGTAGTATCTATCAAATATTTTTGTACATCTCATTCTGGTGTGAGATCAATCCATTCATGTCACCCGTCGCCCATTCATTGCTGGAGTTTCCATCTTTCAGGTATTAACCACTGTTGCATATTTTTGTGCTCGCAGGTGCACGTTGTCAAGTTTTAATATGTAGTGAGTAAGGTATCGTTTCTACGAGAAGTAATATTGACAGCAGCTTTAAAACATCCTAAAATTTATTATGAACGGTGGAGATCAGATTTCGATGTCTCAAACATTCCCAGTAATTTTCGAAATTTGCTGTCCATAATTCGTCTTTTCGCTTCTTCTTGCTACTTTTTCTCTGATCCTTGCATCTCACAAAAACAACAAATATGCATAAAATCCATTCGATACATCATAAAAACCAAGTAAAATCATATATAAATTAAGTGCATAAATTGCACTTATCAAATCCCCCCAAACTTAAACTTTTGCTAGTCCCGAGCAAAACAATAATATCTAATATAGTTGACCTCCGAATTTATACATTCAAAGATTCAATAAACATGTCGGCTAATTTTCTTAAGAGTTCTCGTGTGTGTGTGATTTGCCAATCTTTTCTATCCTCTTCGCTTTCGATACACTAGTGCAACAAGTTTGTGTAGTAGCCCGGTTCCATTTTACAAGATTAAGTGATTTTAAACATGTTAGAAAATGACATATAATTTTAAAAGTGTCAAAACATGTTTAAGGAGTCCTTATTCGGTGAAAATAAGTGGAAAATCAGATCCGGAACGTCCAAAAATGGTAGGGTAGGTCCCGGGAGTCCAAAAATGAGTTCGGAAGGACCAAAACAGTTCGGAGCATACGGACCAGTTCGGGCCCTCTGAACCAGTTCGGTCCATCCAAACTCCACAGGGCCCAGGTGTCTAAATGGCTCGGACAAGTGGCAGTTCGGACCGTCCGAACCCAGTTCGGACCGTCCGAACTCCGCCTATAAATAGGTCCTCCGAAATTCAGAATTTCACACCAAAATCAAGTTTTCTCTCTCAGTTCTTAGGCTTTTCTAGGGGTTTTGGGGTGTTTCCAGCCTTCCTAGGCTTGGTATGGAGGTTGGCCAGGTGCTCCGGGGTTGCGGCGGAGCGGTGCCCAAGTTTTAGGGCAGTCGTCATCAGCGGGCTGACGACGAACGCAGGTATAGCTCTGGCTCCTTATAGTAAATAGGGAGTATGCTATAGCGTAGTTAAGACTTTTAGAATAAGATTATAATGCATGAGTACTTTGCATTATAGTGCGGATTATAGGCTTGGACATAGTGCTGGTCTAGCTTGCCTAGTTTATGAGGTACGGAAGTATTATTCGAGATATCCAGATTGAGTATGCATGTATTATGTGATTGCATATTTTATATGCCTTTATATACAGCATGTCATGACTGTATATTGCATACATGAGCATATTGAGCCTTTACCTTAGAGGTCTCCTGTAGTAGGACGCTCACCCTACGAGTTTGTGGATGGTTGGATACATAAGTCTTGTGTTAGGTCACCGTAATGGTTGGACATTTGTACTAGTATCAGGTCACCATTATCCACTGGGTATATGAGCCACCTCCTGAGGCGACGGCGCAGCGTGCTATATACCCTGGGCCCGGTCTTTGAACATGTTTCTTGACCTGAGAGTCTTGGTATCCTGTTCACTTGCATACATGCACACATAACACCGTATACTCATACTCTCGTACTGAGCTTATCATGCTCACGTCCCGCACTTTGTTGTATCTGGACACCCTATTCCACGGGGCAGGTCTGCGGCTGGACGATGCGGGTGGTTCAAAGAGGGCTTAGGCGTTGGATGACCAGCAGAGCTTTGTCTAGGCTTTTGTTTCAGATGTATTTGGGTTAATACACTGGATTTTATTCGATATGGTTGTAAACAATAATTTTATTGTTGTTTAAGTTTTTCCGCTGTTTAATTTCTGATTTATTTAATTAAGTTAAATGCATGCTTAAGCTTCTGATTAGTAGGTGATCATGGCGTGGGTCACTACAGTTTGTTTCATAGAATCATCTATTCCGCTCTCTAGTTTCAAAACACTCTCTACCAAGTTCAACTTCTACTCACTAAGATCAAAAGGACTTTTCAATTTAGATCACAGTTTTTAATAAAATCGCCGGATTTTTCACCCGGTTTTTTTTTATTTTGCCCCAATAATTACCCGCAAACTTAGCTATAACTAAAGATATGATTCGGACTTCAATCCTCTTGTCTATAGCCCGGATGGAGCATCAACCTCATTTTATCCGCAAACTTAGCCATGGATTGGTGATTAGGATTTCAATCTCTTTCCAGGCCCGGATGGAGTTGTTTTAACAAAAAAAAAATTCTATGTTGCTTTGGCAACTTTTTAGCTTTTAATATATTTGCCTAAATCGTTTCTAAGCTTGTAGAAGTCTACCTCGGTTTCAAGTATAAATCACCAAAGTTAAGAATCGAATCATCCAATCCACTCACAAAATCACAAATTTTCTCTAATCACTAGGGTGTTAAAAATCAAGGCATAGTGCATATGGGTGAGAACTCAAGATTAAATATAGCTAATATTGACATTTTTGACACAAAAAAAATTAATTTTCATCATAGGCCAACACAATTACACATCATGCCTTTACCTCAAACTAACTCATGAAAAATTTTCAAAATTTTCAGAATTTTTAAACACCCCCCAAACTTAAAATGTGCATTGTCCTCAATGTACAAAAGTAAAATAAAATCAAGAACACGTACCTTGGGCACCAAGCGTCAGTACTCGACATCATTCTACTCACTCAAAGCTCTTCTTCAGGGGTATCTCTTAAACTCTTGCAGCTTCACAATTTTCACCTACATAGCTCAAAATTATTATTGATTTCTAGTATCAAAATGCACAAAAAAAAAAAAATAAAACAAAAACAAAAACTAAAAGAAAAAAAACAAAAAAAAAACAAAAATAGTTTGTGTTGCCTCCCAAGAAGCGCTTAGTTTATAGTCCATAGCCCGACTATACTCTCAATCTAACTCGGTTTCGCTTTGTTGGAGGTCTTTCCCTTATCTTTCACCCTCCAAACATATTCAACAAGCTTCTTGATATTTCTCTTCTTCTTTTTCTTGGCCACGGGCACCTTTTTATCCGTCTCCCTTGGCAATTCTACATGACTAACCACTTTGCGACAACTCACCATCTTCTTAGCTTGCTCAATCATGAACACGTTTTTATTGAATAGATTGCCAACCTCCTTGAACGCATTAAATGTCACCTTCGCATCGTCAACACCCAACGTCACCTTCGCATCATCAACACTCATTGTCAACTCACCTTTCTTTACATATATCTTGGCGTCAGCAGTAGACAAGAATGGTCTCCCCAATATCAGCGGCATATTTCCATCTTTCTCCATATCTAGCACAACAAAATCCGTAGAAAAAATAAATTTATCTATTTTTACCAGAACATTCTCAATGATTTCAAGCGGATATGTGATAGATTTGTCAGCTAGCTGCAATGCGATTGTTGTGGGCTTCAACTCGCCAAATCCTAAACTCCTGAAAACAAATAAAGGCATTAAGTTAATACTAGCTCATAAATCACATAATGCTTTATTAAAATTAGAAAAACCAATAGTGCAAGGAATAGTAAAACTCTCTAGATCCTTTAATTTTTGTGGTAGATTCTTTTGCAATATCACACTGCACTCTTCAGTCAAGTTCACAGTCTCGAACTCCTCCAACTTTTGCTTCTTAGACATCACCTCCTTCAAGAATTTGACATAGTTCGGCATTTACAATAAAGCATCAGCAAAAGGAATATTGATGTGAAGTTTTTTGAAGATATCAATAAATTTTGAGAACTGCTCATCCAATTTGATTCTCCATAGACTTCATAATGGCATCCATATTTACCACATGCGTCTCCAAAATATCAAGACGAGACTCAGTTTTTGCCATACTCTTACCAGATTCATGCACAAAAGTACTCACCACGTCTTCCAACGAAGAATTTCCCTCACCCTTGTTTGTATTGAACCTTGGAGGAGGATTCAACACATTCTTATTGTTTCCATATGAAAAATTTCATGATTACGCAATTCAGGATGATAAGTATTAGGAAAATGGTTACCTCGATATCCTCCATAGTGATTGGGATTGATATAATGAGCTTCTTCATGGAGATGAGATTCTTCAATGGCCACTGACACACCTTCTGAACCTGCTATGCTCACTTTGTTCAATGCAGCCACTTGTGTAGTCAAGACAGACAGTTGGGCAGAGATAGAAGTGAGATGATTAACTGCATATGCTCCGACATATTTTTTGACTCCCACACGTTCAGACGGCAATTGGAAACTATTGATAGTCATCTGCTCCAGCATGTCATAGGCCTGTACAGGGTCCTTAGCAAATATGGTACCTCCAGCAGCATAGTCCACAGACATCCTCGCATGAACATTCAGTCCATTTTAGAACCACTCAATTTGCTCCCAATCTGCAAAATTATGGTTAGGACAACGCCTCAACAAATATTTATACCTCTCCCATGCCTCATATAACTGCTCTGCATCCAGCTGCCTAAAAGTACTGATCTCGATTTTCAACTGAGTGGACTTGGCAGGTGGAAAATATTTTGCTAAAAATTTAACAGCCATGTCCTCCCAAGTAGTGATGCTTTCTAGCGGCAACGACTGCAACCAACTCCTAGCATGATCCCTGAGAGAAAAAAAAAAAACTTAAACAAATAATATCGTCAGAAACACCATTCATATTACTGTATCAGTAATTTCAAAGAAGGTTCTCAGGTGTAGATGAGGATTAGATGTGGTGCTCCCATTAAACTGGTTCTGCTGAACCATATTAATCAGTGTAGGCTTGAGCTCAAAATTATTGGCATTGATAGTTCCACGAGCTATTCCAGAGTAGTGTGTATGGATCACTGGTCGAAAGTGCTCTCTGATTGGCACCAAGGGAGCCTGCGGTTCATCATCATTGTCAGACATGTTCCTTAATTCTTCTCTCCTTTCACGAAAATACTCAAAAATTCATAAACATGTCCAAACAATGATCTTTTCGCGATCCAACTTAGATATGTTATCGTCGTATATACTATAACACATTTATACAATCAAATCTTAATTCTAAAAATATTTCCAAAATTAAAACATGGTAGAATTTAGACAAACTTACGTCAAAGTGTAGCACTCGAAGCTGTGATCCCAAATATACGATCAATTAGAAATTCTATAGGCCGGATCAAATTTTACTAAAATTTGAAAGAAAATAATCGGCCATGGAAGCTTTCTCTCCTCCCCTTCTCGAGTTTTTCTACTTAGTGGAATGAATTGATTCATTCAATTCATATATAAATCCCACGTGTAATGCACTCAAAAGATAAATATTGCACTTTGGTCCTTAAAACTCCACTCTTTGCAATTCAATCCTTATCACTTTTAAACCTTAAATTAAATCCTTTTTAATTGCCAACTCAACATTTAAATCTTAAATCTCATAAATAATCAATTCAAATATTTTATCCTTTTAATTTAAAAATCCCGGAATTTAAATCCCAAAATCCGTAAATTCTCAAACTAAATATTTTTGACTTAGAAATTAAATCTATAATTTCCATAAATTCCCAAATAATATTTTTCCCAAATTCGAAATTTAAATCTCAAATTTCGTAATTAATAACTTAATATTTTCAGGGCCTTACAGAAATTTTACATAAAACCTTTTATCGATTGATGAGTGAAAGAAGGTGGATGCCCTTTGGACTGAAAACTTCTTCAGACGTGGTTGCACCCAATAGCCGCTTGTACTTCTCATATTTGTCGTGCCTCTCCTTAGGATATACGACCAAATAATTTTTTGGCAAACTGGATATTTACCTCCAACAAATTTATCCTCAGTGCAACTTCTCTCTTAACATGTAGAATGAACATCTCCATGATTAGTTATGCTAAATATAATCATTCTTCCTCTTATAAATGTTAACAAAATGACTGTTTGCATGCTCACACTTTCCAATGACAAAACAGAGTGTCAGAAATATGAAAGGACTTCTAGTTTGAAGAAGTCAAAGCGCTCAGACACGTCAAATCAACAGAAGCAGCAATCGATATTCAAGGAAATGTCAAGACATCCTAGGCAGAACATTAGTAGAAAAGAGCAACACAGTAGATCATGACAAGTTATAAAAACTGTCTACTTAACCAATCCAGACAGAAGCTATAGGATCAACTACTGTTGACCACTGCAGCATATACCAGCACTACCAGTAAAACAGAAACCAACAATCCGCATATAAGAATCCATCTCAAAAGGATGACTAAAGAAAGGAAGAACTTCAGCATCTCAAACGATACTACAGACAATACAAATCCAGAATACATCAATCGCACACTCAAGCCTAAGCTTTCCTACCCTTGAACTTTTAAAATTCGATATTCTTTGTGTTTGTCTGCTTTATATTTGCCTCTTTATTTGTTTGTGCATTCACGTAGCATCAGTAAGTAAAATTATGCATAAAATGAAAGGACCATATCAGATAATAAAAGTAGATATTATTCATAGATCATTGTTTACAATCTATATCTCTCACTCTATGGCCATTTTCCAGAAGTTCATCCAGACAACCATTTCACCCGAATGAAACTCAATATAGAGTGAGAACAGATCCAAAATCTAAAGCTCTTTCATGAGCATCAGAATGAGGATACCCCTTGTACTGAAGACGTCATCACTGCTTGCCGTCTTCAGTTGTTGCTTGTACTTCTTCAACCTCTTATTCTCCTTCGGCAAGAGAAGCGCATCATTGCGAGTTTGTAGCTCGAAAATCTTTGTTCGGAGAGATTCTGTACTCTTTTTTTTCACCTCAATCTCAGCAGACATTTTGTATTTATCGTGTTGTGTATATTCAATTCAAAGTGTTCTTTTTATAGACGCATTCACAGTATACGAAGAGTCATATATAAATGCTCACTCTTTCCAATGATGTGACATACATGCTTAGGAATATGGAGAAACCATCTCACATTGGATGCTGCAACAACCTACGATTCGCTTGACAGGAAGATCTATCAAAATCTACATGATAGACTAGGGATAAATGCTGCAGAACAGACTCAGTTACTGAAAAACATCAATCGCTCACTATGATTCAGACTAAGCTTTCTTACCTCTTATTTATTCATATCAATTTCACGTATTCATGTATTAAAATATTTGTAGTTAGTCAGTCTTGATTAATTGCAATAAACCAAAATAGGAGCAACGCTAAAAATGTAACATAGTTTATTTATATTTGTCTCCTAGCATTACAAATTTGTCTTTGAACTGCCATCTTCCACAACCTTACATAGATACCTAGTTCACCAACTAAAGCCCTCTGATATCTTGGATGTTCAGAAATTTTATTTAGAGAACGTAGTTTCTTTATAAGTGAGAAGAGGTAGATGCAATCAGGACTAAGACTTTCGCAGGTCTGGTTGTACCAAGTTTCTGCATATATTTCTCTAGTCTTGCACTTGTTAGACGAGGGGAAGTTACTAGAACTCCCTTGATAAACTCTATCTTGGCTCTCAGTAATTGTATCTTTGTTGCAACCTCATCTTCACAAATACGCCTGAGTACCTTCAGAATTTAATTTTATGACCAGTTCTTCTTTTATAGATGAAAATTAAAATATGAAGAACTGCGGGCTCGCATGCTCACATTTCCCAAAGAAATGACAGGTACTAACAGAAACATGAAGATATCTTTATTGGAAACCACTGATCTCATAATCTATGATCTCTTAAGAATCTCTAGACCAATAACAGGCTATTGCATGAAAAGACATTTCTCAGCAAAAAAAAGTTAAACCAGTTAGATAAAGTCCAATCAATAACAGCAGAATACCATATGACTGGGCTTCAGTAGAAGCAGTAACTAATGGGGAACGCTAACAAAATCAGCAGCAAATCCAACTGAGAAAGAAAGTAACTAAAGCAGTTGGACGCAAGCAAAAGAACAGATCAGCAGATCCTAACAAGCAGAAGAACAGATCAGTAGATCCTGACCAAGTGATATCAGAAGAAGCTCACCAATAGCACAATCAACAACAGAAAAGAACTACAACATATTGGAAAGATCAATCGAAACATCATGAGACATTAGAGCAGCATTGGACATCAGAAGATTAATCGAGTTCTGAAGTTTTAAAATTGCTTCAGCAGAATACAAGAGTTGATGTGTTTGTCAAAAAGAGGGAAATGACAAAGTGATAAATTGCTTAAAGTTTTGTCAAACACCAAAAAAAGGAGAAATTGTTAGGAAATCAAATATCCAAGTTTCGGTGTTTAACAAACAACTATGCACATCAACAGAAATAGAATCAGAAGCTGCGAAACAGAAACAGAAACAGATCTAGAAGAGCTTAACAAGGAATAACATACAATATATGAAGAGCAGCATAAAAGAAGAAAGAAAACTAGTAGACAAACACATCAAAAAGAATAGCAGAAGCAAAAGAGCTTAAAAGAGAATAGCAGAAGCAGAAAAGCATTACAGCAGAAGCTCTCTCTAAACCAGTTAAAGCTATTAACTTAAGGTCTCTAAGTACACTGAGTAGACCCAGATTTACGTAGTCACAGTGTACCTTATTACAGTAAACTAAAAGACAAGAAAACGACTAGTTATCAACGGATGCATTTGAATTAAAGATGACCGTTATCTTGCACTTATAAATAGAAACCACAACCAACAGAAGAACGAACCGGCTCACAAGAACTCACACCACTTACATCTTAGCAAAGAGCAAATGAACACTTTCAGTTGTTACATACATAGAAGAAGAGTTCGACGCTTACATAGAAGATCACATACAGAAGCCGAAGAACACTAGCACACGCATCTAGACATATCAGATTTCTTAGGATAACTTTGTGTTATGTGTTGAGTTGTACAATCTTTGTAAACTAATCAGTTGAGTGAACTGGTCAAAACACTTTTGTAAGATCAGTTGAGAACTGATTTGTTGAGTCTAGGAGTCTCAGTTGTAGGCAGTAGGGTAAGTCCTAGCTGAGGTGGAGTGTTGCAAGGGTTGTAATAATCAAAATTTTATAGTAGTACCTTCTGGCAGAACCAAAAGAAGGGGTGACGTAGAAGCAGTTGAGTCTCCGAACATGCATAAACAAACCACTGTATTATTTACGGCTTTCTATTCTTGCTTACCAGTAGAACCAACTGATGCAATCCAACATCTTAGTTAACCTCGTTTCCGCACAAGTGTATTTGTTGGTTGACTCTTGGAGATATAAGAGAAATGAGAGTTCAGTGGCTTACATTACTGAACTCACTAACAGCAAGTAGCTACTATCCCTATCAAACCAGCTTCAAGACAGTAGTAGCTTACTACTGGTCTACCCCAGTAACAGTAGCATCTCAATCCTGACACATAGGCTAGCTAAATTCGCATATTCTAAATCTCATTATTGTACTTGGATTTCTTATGGATTCCTTTCTTGGTTACAAGAAATTGTACTCTCTGGTTTACAGTTATATTTTATTTTATTCTAAAAAAAAAAAAAAAAAGTGCACAACACCCAATTTAAAGAATAATTATCTCGAACTAAATTCAAATGACTAGATACTTGAATCCACACCGATTATAAAAAGAGGTAATTTTGAAAATAAATACAATGTGTAGACAATATATCGAGCAAACGCAAAATACTAGCGATAAAGCAACCTAAACGTTGTGGATATCCTTTTTTCTGGCCAAAAAAAAAAATGAAGGGAAAAAGGGAGGCAAATTCTTCAATATACTATCTAATACTACATAATCTGTCTGTAAATTGTTGGAATTCTTCATCACGAGGTAAAACGCTTATTCTAACGTATTTTGTGCTATCGCCAAAGTGCTTTCCGCTTCTTGCCAATATCTTGTGCTCGCGGAGAAAGCTTTCACAATCGTCTATTTCGTCATCGCACTTGAGCCAAGCAAAAGCTACAAAACATGAGAAATTGTTATAAATTTTTCCATACGATCAACCCTGGTCTAATGGGCCCGAGATGTGACAGATAGCGAAACAAGATCAGAAGTTAGATTACCTGGTTGTGATGCAAAGGTATGACCGCTGAACGTGCATTTGGCGGAAGGGAAATGGGGCAAACTAAAGATCTTGTTTTGGTTCACAACATTTCGAAGTTGTTTCCATCTCTTTGACATGAGGTTATAGCTATGTTCAAAGAAAGGATCACCTTCCCTGAAGTCTTGGTTGGCACTGTATTCGTGTGTATCGGCCACCACCTGTAGTATCTTTGCTGCCCGAAGCTGGGACTCTTTAGACACACCTATGGTACTAAGCATGATAAATTCGGTCATTTTCTTGGCGATTTCTTCATCTTTGACAAGAGCCCATCTACAAGATTGAACTGAATTTTTTTAACACAATGTAGCATTTCCAGAAAATGCAATATTCGAAACCCGGAGCTTACCCCAAACGTGTACCAGCGTGGCCAGTGGTTTTTGACACGGTGAACAACATGATATCGTGATCTGCAGTATAGGAGATTGGAGTATATTGTGGCCAATAGTATGCCAAGTCGTGAATCAGTATGCCTTGATCGCCATTCACCACAGATTGTCTTGATAATCCATCTGGGTTGTTCGGAGATGTCACGAGTTCGATATATGGTTTATTTTGCCGGAATTTGTGAGCATCACCACCCCATTTATAAAGTCCAGATTTCAAAAATTCAGTGATCAGTGGATATGACTGCAAAAGATCTAACAAATTCATCAATAATTCTTGATGGATATATATATTTCATTAATTGAAACATGTAATTATTCGAAGACAAAAGTTATAATCCAGCTGCGTTGACGTCAGAAACCAGATAAGCCTCACCTACAATGATCGCTCCACAAAAAATTAATTAAACCAATTTTTTTTTTTAAGATCATGATCTAGTTTTAAATAGTTGGACTATATAGCAACTTTCAAGTAGTCGAAAAGAACTGTCATTCACACGGCATCAAGACCTTAATCAGGGTAAACTTGAACTAAATAATTTTTACAAAAGAAAATAGCTTTAGCGGAATAAAATGGCAGTATCTTTTAGCTTAAGCATAACTTCAAGTGGAAAAGAAATATTAAAGTTGAAGCATATTGCAGCAATATGAACTTTAAAAGCACAATAAAAGAGAGATCGTAATCTTAGCCAACTCAATGCAATTAATGATCATCCCACTTCCATAAACCTAGATTTAAAAACTCAAGTAATGCGGTTGACTTTTTCCACTTATGAAAACAATAAAAAATATAAACAAAAGGATTGTGGGAAGAAATTCGAGAACCAAACAGGTAAAAAAGTTAAAAATCCAAGATTCCAAACATCGATTTTGATATGTCGAAGAATTATCTAAAGAATCATTCTTTTGAGAAATATTTGAACAATTGACAAGTAAAGACATATAATTTACGCGACTTACTGAGTAGAATGGAGCAGCACATAGCACGTCGATTGGCTCTGAAGTATTGGGTGGAGCGAGTGCATATAGCACTGCCTGGTAGAGTTGTGTGGAACCCGTCCCAACCACAATGTAGCGGTTTTCGGTAACAGCATTGCCCACCAGGTTGTGCAGCCTGATAACCGAACTTGCAAACTCTGGCTCTAGAAACCAGCAAAGGTTTCTTTTATCGGAAAAATAACTAACGAATTTCCACCCAGGGATCACGACCGTGGTTTTGTCCCCCAACTGTTGCCAATACGTCTCGTACATTGTCGGATCACCACTGCTTATGATTAATTCTTAAATGAGAATCCGTAAAGCAAACATGCCATTAACTCGAAGTTACTACGTAAAAACACATCTCGTGCTATACTTGTGACCTTCTCGATCTATTAGCCCACCAAGATTAGCTACTTTACTCTTATCAGTTGGAAACTTCAGGTTCTTTCCCAAGAATAGATTAGTCAAGATTGTAAGGTGGTGTTTGCATCGTCTAGAACTTAGTGATTATGGATTCTTTCTTAATAAATTTATTAACAAAAAATCCATAATCGCTTATTTTTAGAGGATGCAATTGCAAACATTGCCTAATTTAACAACATAACCAAGTGTATTACCTATATGTAACAATTGTTTCATTAAAAGCTGCTAAGTTATATGCCTCGATAAATAACACTTTAAGACAAAGCGTAACAACTACCAGGCCCTCAACCTGATTTCCACTACTACCATTTCCACCAGTAGTGGGGGTCAGGATTTACACTTGGGGGGACGAATCTAAAATTATAAAATCTTAGGAGGGACAAGACACATTTTACATCATGTAATGTATACGAAAATCGTACAAGTATTAAATGAAGAAGCTAAAGAAAGGGACCAACAACCTCTCTCCCTCCACCACTCATCATGCTCTTGAATTATCAGGCAGAAAAAAAATCATAAAGCCGATGGTACGTAACACTACATTAGATAATTCACACCGACGACAATATTAGGAAAATAAAAAAATTTCCGCCTATGATACATAGAATATATGCAACTGAATTGAATTTACAAGGGCATGCATGTAACATGTTAAGTAGCATGATGTACCATCACCATACCAAGGATGGTCCAGAATCAAAGGGCCTGTGGTCCTCACCTTTGCCTTAAGTTCAATATGGGATTCGAGTTAATTATTGGAGGGCCAAAACTTGTGGGACATGCTCTATTATGAGATCAAATGATTGAAAAAATGACAAGTAGATGTCAAATCCATAATTATTCCTTGCATCAATAGACAAATACCTAAAAATGTATCCAAAAACTTGGAATCTTTATACACTTTTCCATGTAGTGGTGTAGTTCATGAATCTTGAAGGGCCGTTTTTCGTTCTATTTTATTTAGATGATTTTAAAGATAGAGGTCTGAAAGTGGTGAAACACAAAGCTCGGAATGACCCACAAAAACGCAACTCATTTCAATTAAGATGCACCTCAATTTTAAAAAACAAAAAGGCCATTTAAATGATAATCTTTTTAATGATAAACATGGGACCATTGTCCAGGTTCACGTGCATGACCTAATGATATTCCGGTCGACCGCAGAAAACCCATTATGACTTAACCACTGAGGGCATTAGATTAAACTTGCCGAGTTGCCGTCCCGCGGGACCAAGAGGAGAGACTCTACATGATGAATTTCGCTAGCTACCATGTTGTGTTCGTGTTGATTTACAAAGATCTTTAAATCAAGTTGCTGATTGAATCTACTACACAGTCTTATAACTCTTGTCAAACACTTATCTCGCAAATCAATGTGGCAAAAATGTAGTACAGTAGCTTCTTACAAAATAACAAATCTAAAATTAGCTTTTCGGATCCAGAAACTACTTAGGTAGCGTTTGGGAGAACTTCTAGGAAGCACTTCTCAGTTTTTTCTTCACATAATTTCGAAATTTGGTGAAGGAAAAGGTGAAAAGTGCTTCCTAGAAACTCTCCCAAACACTACCTTAATATTACAAACTTGTGTAAACTCTTTTCTCATATGCACCCAAAGCAACTTGATAGAGAGTAACGTGAATTGTGAAAGAACAAACAACAATATTCCAAATACAAATATCACTCAATCAAGAGCTTATAACATATTAACATTGATTTCATATCAAACATTGCTCAATTGATAGTCCACATCACAAGTATCTGAGTCACAGCACCAGAACGACGATGTCAACAACGATGTACCCAACCGTCAAGACTATCCAATAAATTCTAATATCTATTTTACTTCACTAAGTCGTATTTGTCATCACTAACTGAAAATAACCAAGAAATTTAAAATTTTTACTTCATAATTTTTTTTGTTTTTGACATGCTAAAACTTGTGGATTAACATATTGTATTTGACATGCATAACATGGGCTATAAAGTATAAACCAAGACAGTTTACGGCAGTAGAAAATCAACTTTGTAAAAAATGAACATAAATTCAAGAAAGAAAGATGCCACTGCTCCATGCGAGTGCACTCCAACGTGCACCGTTGGAGTTCCCAAGTGAGCAGGACTTGTCCTTGTCTTTAAACTGACATAGCGTGAACCCCCAAGCGCACGTTAGGGAATCGCACCAGTGTGACAGAGAATTATACAACGCCATCATGCAGAGTCAACAATTTCCAAGTTAAAAAGAAAATATATTTACTAATCCAACCCTCGTGACAGAGACACCATATATTATATTATATTATATTTGTTCTTTCAAACTCCACTCATGTCTGATTTATATCTGTATATCTTATACACCTCTAATTTGCAGCCCAAAAAATTCATTATTTAAAAGAGCAACATATTCACCTTGCTTCAAGAAAGGATGACGCTCCCCATATGCCACAGAATCCATCTAATCAAAAGCTAAAACTTCATACAAAAACTATTCATGCTGCACTAATTCACCGTTGTTTCATAATCCAGAAAGCTCGCTACCCAAATTTAAAGTTTTTTTATGACTAAATTTTACCTTCTAACCAAAAAAATGCGAAGATAGTGACATTTATACCAGAAAGGAGAATGAATCAAATAAAGGAGACTCAAAAAAAGAAAGAGGGCAGTTCCTGAAACAGTTCTTACTGATCAAGATCAACAACTCCATCCGCAACTTTTGAAGAAGATGACTCAAAAGGAGACCTTTCAGCGACATGGGCGTCTCTTTTTGTAACCAAAGATTCATTCTTGCACTGAGTTTTAAAGCTGAAAAGCTCCACAGATTTGTGCTTCCCATTATTGCAGTAGTCTCTGTACAAAAGCCCCGCGTTTAAAGCCAAAGAAATAACCAAAAAGTGACCCAAAATCATTGTTTTCAACTCCATATTTAACTTTTCACCAAAAAGAGCTCGAAGCTACAGCCAGACCCCTTATATATAATTGAAAATTTCCTGAAAAAAGAACCATTAAGCAGAAGCAAGAAAGAGTGAAAAAAGGGCGATGGTGCATGGCCTGATTGAAGTATGCTATTCAACGGCTTAATAATTTTTATTAAAATATAAAAGTAATTCTTAAATGGGATATCAGAACATAAACTATTGATTCAGAATCAAACACACGAGACATATCCCATTAAAAAAAAATCCCTCTAAAACCGACGATTGATACCCGAAACAAACATTGGATTCACACAATACTCCTCCCTCCCTCCCTCCCTCCACCCACAAACTTGTTCGTTCCTAATGAAGGCTGACAAAGAAAAGACTCGACGTTCGCATTTCTTGGCGCAGTTTTCGAAGAAGAGACTGTGAAATAAGAGTGGGAGAAGAAGCTAGGAAGAAGAGAGAGACGTATATATTTATTAAATTTTTTTTAAAAAAAATGGGTAATTAATTTATACGCAGTTTAGCAGAGATTTAAAGAAGTGGATTACATATATATAGTTTTTATTTGTAAAAAAGGTTTGATCTTGAAGGGATCCCATTTTATATGGGTTAGTTTATGTTACATTGAAAGTATTTCTCCATCTATTTCAATACAATTAGATCATGTGGAACCCTTATATTTTAATGGAAATTGACATATGTGTTGATGATCCAATGGTTGATATTTGACAACATCATGGGGAGAGAAGTTATCCAGGTGTAGCATAGAATAATTCTGTCATATGATGGAAAGTTTATTGGCTTATGCGAGGTTAAATTGAAGGATGTGCATCATAGTCAATCCCCAGAGCATACCCTTACAATATTTTAACAGAAAATATGCTACACACGAGGTTCAAACTTAAAACGCTGATAAATTTCTTTCTACGTGAAACTCTGTACTCCTGTGAACATATATATAGTTTATATATATATATATATATATATATATATATGTGAAGTACTCAGTAACCAAGAAAAGATACATGAAGTTGATTCGGTGTGGAAATATAGTATAGTAATTCTCGCTCACGCGGACTCTAGCTAGGCGATGGAGTGGGGCTAGTAGTAATGGGGGAATGACCAATGGGAAAAAGTAAAACAGCTATTTTTGAACTCTTTTCTCACTTGGGTGGAATTTTGTCGTTTGGCTTTGCCCCATTTTACTCAAATGGGTTCACTCTCTCTTTATTGCACAGGTATAGAGTAAAATCTCAGGTTTCGTTTCGACTTATATTTGTAAAACTTTTTATAAAAAGTGCGTTTTAAAAAAAATTTATTAAATATTTTAAAAGTTATTTTGAGAATAAATATGTTTATGAGCAATTATTTTATAAAAATATTTTAACATCACAAAAATAATGTGTTTATATTTGTCTTTCATAGTTCCATTCTAAAAACCAAGGTTCTAAAAAGCGTGAAGCGCGTCGAAGCGTGGAGGTCAAGTTTTAAGCTTTTTCAAGCTTAAGCGAGCTTAGAACGAGGTTAAGAGTGAAAAAACGTTTTCAATTTTTCCTATAATTTTAATTATTTTAAGACAAACATTAAATAAAATGTTAGATTAACCATAAATATATGATTTAATAGATAATTCAAGTTCTAAACTATAAATATACATATTTATAAAAATGTTTTCATTTTAAAAAATAAATGAAATCTTCCGTTCTAAAAAGCGGTCGCTTAATCGAACTTAAGCATGTTAAAGCTTAAGCGAAATTAAGCGTCGCTTAAGCGAGCTTTTTAGAACATTGCTAAAAATACCTCTCAAGTGTTCTTTAAAAATTATACTTAGATAACACTTTTTAAAAAATGTCATTCAAAAATATTTTACAAAAATTTTATCCAAACACATACGTTAAGTTTTTTTTACTTATAAAACACTAAAAATATTTTTAAACTACATGTCCAAACGGAACCTCAATATCCAACGCAAATTTTACTAGTAAGTTATAAGTAGGGGTGGTATACCGTACAAAATCATATACCGTATGTTGTACCTAAAATTATGATATATGAAAATTTTAAATCGATATCGTGCCGAAACTTTCGGCATACCGAAATTTTCGGCACATATAGCTAGCATACCGATTATGCCGTAATTTTACAGTATACCGAGATTTCGGTAAAGCATTGATATATATCGTTTTATACCGAAAAAAACCTTCTATTTTTTTTTTAAATTTATTGTTTAAAAATATTATGTATTTTTAATTTTTTATATATTATTTCAATATTCCGATATATATGAAAATTTTCAAATTCCATACGGTTACCGTACCGAAATATTCGGTATACCAAAAATTCGATAAATTATATTTTTTTCGGTATGAAAATCGAAATATTGAAAATTTGGTATTTTTTTCCACCCCTAGTTTTAAGTTACACATTATCAATCTATCGATAATTTATCTTATCTAATATCATGTTTACTTGGTTATATTATTTATACATATACTAATTATTTATCTTACATCAATCAAAAGTCAAAATATTGAATTTAAGTACATTATTACTCTAAATAAATAATATTATTCATATTTTATTAATTTTTAAAAATAGAAAACAAACTATTATTTATTAATCAAATCAAATACTATATTAATTACATTTTTTATTATTATATTAGATTATTTATCACTACATTATTATCATATTTTTAACTTCAAACATTACTTAAGATTTAACTTCAAACGATACCTAGAGTATCAAAGTTCCCAAACTCATCACAATCAATAATTTCTTGTTAGGTTTTAATTATTTTTAAATCAAGAAATGAAGTTTTTTTAAAATTAATTAATTAATTTTTATGTTTTGGATTTTTTTATTGAAAATAAAATAAATGAATGTTGTAAATTTAGCCTCATATTATCATCACCATAATATTTTTAGTACCTAATATCCTAAAGTAAAATATGTGGATAAGAATTTTAAAAAGATATCACGAAATTTGTCGTTATTATTATGTTGGTAAAATTAAGTGCGATGACTGATTGTGTGATCCTTTTATGGATAAAGAATGGAAATATTTGAGCACAGGAAAAAAAAAATAAAAAAGAAAAAAGGCTATAGTAATTAATTAATTAAATATAGAAACAAAAATTATATTTTCCTTTTTTTTATTTTTATTTTTTGTGTGGGCCCATTCGACCGCTTTCGCTGATCCAAAGTCAAAATTCCATGGTCCAAATTCCTATCCGAGTATATGACAGTCCAGATCGTGTTCCAAGGTCTGTATTGCGGGGCTCACGATGGGGCCGAACTGATCTTCAAGTTCCATTGGGCCTTTTCAATTTGTTGAGATGGGCTTCACAAATAATGGGTCTGGTTTGAAGATAATTGGTCCAAATTCCATAAGTCCATGTGTTTGGACTAAATTTACATGAACACTAAATGGTCCTCTAGCCCAATACGATGTTTACGCAACTGACTATTAAAAATTTGCCGCTAGACGGCCGACGGAAAAGATCGTGGGTTGAATTTTTTTTAACCTGCGGGCCAACCCGAGGCTGGTTTGGGTTGGCTCGCGGGCCTGGATAATTTTTTTATTTTTATTTTTTATATTATTGATTTAAGGTGATATATATATTTTTTTTAATGAAAGTTGTGATTTTTTTTTTGTATTAATTACTTTATATAACATGTATACGCGTGAAATCAATAATTATAAATTTATTAATATTTATTTATGAAATAAAATTTATAATTAATTATAATAATTTTTATTTTTATTTGTTTTGAGTCAACCCGCGGGCCGATCCGCCTAACTCTCAACCCACCTTAAGTTGAGTTGGGTTGAAGATTTTCAGTCCGTCGAGATGGTTGGTCGGCCCGTCTCTGTCCTACAATGAGTTGATCCGTCTTAAAACTCCAATCATGGGTAGGAGATCGTGAATTTGGCATAAAGTGGAGGAACTCCCAGAAGTAAACAAAAGAGGAAAACATAGACAAGAGGAAAACATAGACAAAAACAACAGCTCAAACAATTTAACATTTGCAAATAATGGAAAATTTTATCGTAATTTTCATATTTTTCAAATTTCTAAATATTTATGAGTGTATATTTAATCATGTCGAGAGTTTATTTCGTCAATTCAAGATCATTTCCATTGTGTTCTTTTATTTTGGTGCATATCGGCTTAGGAGATCATAACAAAAATTCAAATTTATTATCCATTTCTTTTGAATTTTTATAAGTTGGACTATTTGTATTCTTCACTCAAATTGATGCAATTTGCACCTGGCCACAGACGAAGAAATTCAGAGAAAAGAGGGAAGCAGAAGTTCTGCCAAATTTTGAAGAAGATCTAAATGAAGAATTAATAGCATTATGAGATTTGTAACTATTTGTACCAGGTCACCTACTGCTTATCCTTAGTGACATGCATATAACTTAATTAAAGCCTAAACAAATAAACGACGGAAACAATCCAACATTTAAACATAAAACAATCCCCACGAAATAGAAAAAAAAGTAATGAACTTAAATTATATAACCAAATGAACTACCGCTCGAAATCATCAACTAGAAATAAACCATAAAAACTTCTCCCTGCTGACACTACCACCGCTAGCTGATTGTCTGCTCCCACCGGTTATACAACCTATTACCTTTCATGGACTGTGGTGTCCAAGAATACAAAATTGAGGATGTGAGTGATAAATCGTCTTGTACAAAATATAACTATATAAGTATATGGTTTTATATGATGCATGCATGAATGCAAAATATACTGGATACCGCTTACCATGGATCAAAAAAAAAATAACTTAGACTAGAAGCACCATAATGTATAGCACTCTATGTCGTCGCATCAGGAGGTGGTTGTCACATTAATCAAGATCGTGGGCTCATGTCCTGATTAACATTTAACGATCAAACAACCAATATTAATTAATGTAAACAACGAAAACGAGTTAAAAATTTTCGTTTTGGGTCTACAGAAATTTTGGCATGACCTATCCGTAAGTAGGACATCCCTAAAACCTGTACAACATAACTAACATTATATGCTCAAAAATAGAGTCATCTCACCAATTTACAAACCTATAGCCACATTGGTCAGGACTAAACGCATGCAGAGCCGGTAAGGCTCCATCACACCAACATAATTCACGGGGCATTTTCCCGAGAAATATAAAAATCACTAGTCTAATATATACATATATCTAGGAACTCAACTGCACGCTCGACTCACTGGGTGCCACTAGATGACGCTCCACCAGACGCGTTAAATCCCCCTAAATGACCTGCTATGGAATCACAAACAACCACAACATAAAAAGAAAACAGGGGTCGGACCCAGTACAACGAACTAGTAAAATAACAAAAAATATATATGACATGAAATAAAATCAAGTAAGATGCAATGAAATACAATGCAATGGTTGATAGATATCAATGAAATAAAAGATACCAAATGGAGTCCAAATGAATCGTATCACAACAATCTCAATGGCCACCCGTGCCAGGACGCAGCAGACCTCGTATCATCACTACTAATCTATGCACATAGTATCAGAGGGCGACATGAGCTACCTGTCCGTGCCTCATGCTGTCATCAGGAGTGTCGTAGCATCGAGGGTACGAGTGTGACCCATTGGGCTTCGTTCCACCTCAAGAGTACACTAAATAATTTCACTCGCTCCAGCGATGACTCAACACATCTCAATAGATCAATATCAATAGCATTCAAAGGATTCAAGACTCAACGTGCTATGAAAAAATGTTAATATGCTTATTTGACAAATATCCCTTAATATTTTGAGTGATAGAACACTGAAAAAGATGGCTCGACTGAAATTTTAAGAGCACAAGAAATGTTACTGGATGCTCGAAGATTGAATAAGTCCTAAGTCACCCCTTCTTTATTTTGTGAAGATATACATCAGAAGATTTGAGTATTACAATAAATTTTCAAGTCTTCGATTCTATCAGGAATAATCACTGCCTCGACTGAAACTCTTAACACTCAACTGAATATTATAAATAGTCCTCTATTGGTTTACACATATAATGGTTACACATTAAAATACTTAGCACAATTTGATCCTAACTTGATTAGATATATATCTTGAGAGTGTGTGCTTTTTGAGTATATCGGTTGCTGTATGACTCGTGAACTTGAAAGTGCGACTGCAAGTTTGTGTTCAAAGATTGCAATAGTTCGTAGAAAGCTGGAGAGTTTCTTTGGCTGGTTTTCAAGCCTATTTATAGGCATCGATTGTAACGGTCATAAATACGCTCAAAATATATATGTTCTTCTCATAAATATCTTTTGCCTTGTCTTGTAGCTCTTGTAATAAAAAGTAAAACTCTGTGTGTTGCCACTGTTGTGGCGTCTATAGTGTATGGATATTTATATCACAAAATAGCTAATAGTCAAATCTGAAGTCTTCTGAATATGTTGGGAATTTTTAATGATCAAGATTGACTATATTGAATATCCATAAAATATGTCAATCACCCTTAAGTTCAGTTGCGATTAGTCTATTTGAGCATCCTTGTTTGGTCGACAATAACTTCAAGTTTAGGTTCAGTCGTAGACTTCCGTCGCCAAATACTCGGTTGTATCCAGTCTAGGTCTCTTTTAGAATTTCAATCGTCTTGTCCAATCATGTAATATTCCAGTTTAGCTTTTAGACTAGTTCACTGACTTCGGTTGACTTATCCAGTTGGGTTAACCCGATTCAGTTAACTAACATCGTCCAATTGAGTTACTTGATGTAGTATTTTATTTTTGTCTTAGATTATTTTTTATAACACCAGAACTTAACAATTGATTTCTCAACATAATGATCGTGATATATGATATGAAACATATTCATATGCCAATTTCCAAGTAAAATGCAATACATAGAAAATGCATATTCAGTAAGGATATCTCATACGGTATTTACGTACCTCTAAACAACTGATTTAGAACTTTAGGCTCCGCTTTTACGCAACATAACCAAAATAAAAAACATTGCTAATTGATCCAACTAAAACTATGGCTGATTGATCATACCTTCGTTCGTTGTCAGCAATTTGGACAAGATTTCTACAAAAAAAAATGTTATAGACTCTGCTGATTCCTCCCAAAGCACTTTAGAATTGAGCTGGCCGAACTAGGTGGCTTATAAAGCACTAAACATCCAATGGCCTATTTATAGGTTAGAGTTCGGACGAATGAAACCTAATTCTAAAGGTCTGAACTCTGCATGGCACTACATGTTATCAGCGTTTTCATAACTAATTAGACAAGTGGCTTTG
This sequence comes from Henckelia pumila, assembly GCF_033568475.1. Classification (NCBI taxonomy): domain Eukaryota; kingdom Viridiplantae; phylum Streptophyta; class Magnoliopsida; order Lamiales; family Gesneriaceae; genus Henckelia; species Henckelia pumila. The sequence goes on along the minus strand of NC_133121.1, from coordinate 28,948,683 downwards.
GAACGTCCGATCTAAAGTTTGGAAGATACTTACTATGCGTCGATGCACTTTTGACACCTAGGACATCTCTTTTGCACTATGGGTTGGTCCTATCTATGTTGGGTAGTTTTGAACTCTTTGGTGCTTCCAAACTCACTTCGATGGTTTCGAAATTATTGATACTTAACCACTCTGATTTTCTTAATTAATGATATCTTAATATTGTTTTACACTTAAGAACTTAAAATGAAATTCGGGTCACTATATCATATACTACACTTCGATGGTTTCGAAATTGTTGATACTTAACCACTTTGATTTTCTTAATTAATGATATCTTAATATTGTTTTACACTTAAGAACTTAAAATGAAATTCGGGTCACTATATTATCCCCGCCTTAAAATATTTCGTCATTAGAATCAGGTCTGGGTAAATACTAAAAATACCCATCAACTTTATTGCATATGAATTTTTTTTTTACAATGTGATAGTATAAATACAACCATAATACAGATCCATATAATACAAACTCAAAAAAACTTTGGGTGATCTGTATGCCTACGACTCTCAAGCTCCCATGTGACCTCCTGTAGCGACCCAACATCGATCACCTACTAATCAGAACTTAAATATGCAATTAAATTTTTAGTGACCTAGTCTAGATCATCTATCAACTAGAAGTCTTAAGCATGAAATTATCTTAATATAAAACACTTATTATAACAACAGATTTTATTGCAAAAACTTAAAAACTACTACAAAAGAAATCGACGTAATACAACTGGTACTAAAAAAATCAAATGTATTTTCCCATACATATTTATAACATACAATTGACTGTAAGCACATAAACTCCCAACAACTCTTGGACCTACATCTAACCCTGCCTCGATCCATTCGCTCCTTCCAGTTTGATACCAACCCCATGGAATGTGATGTCCAAGATAATACCATGGATGATTGGGGTGACTGGTCAAATACCAAGTCCTGCTCGGATTAGGCGTCTACCATCTCAGAATAGAGCTGTCAGACGGAACGCGCTGCCACAGCCTCCTCCCCCCGCCGCAGGTTGCAGGTAGGCAGGACAACCCGCCAATATTTAAAAAAAATAAAAAAATTCAAAAATTCAAGAAACAACATTAGTATTTGGGATTGAAAAAAATATATCAAAAATTTTATATAATAACAAATTATAAATATCACAATCAAATAAATCATATAAAATTTTGATGTTAACTATTATATTTTGGATAAAAAAATATCACATTTCCAGATAATATGAATAATATAAATAGATATTTAACCATAAAAAATATAATGTAAGATATTAAAAATACATCAAATACTAGTATTAATTTTTTATAAAATTATTATTTAAAAATTAGTGTTTTTATACCCATAATTCAAAAAATATAAAAAATTTGTTTTTTTTAAAAAAGTAGCGGGCCTCCTGCCCCGCGTTAACTCATGGCCCGTTTGGGTTAGTCCGTTTAGGCCCACCTCCAAACGGGCCAGTAAAAACATAACCCAACCATCCAATTTTTCATGGCGGAGCGACTGGTCCGACGAGCCTAACCCGTTTTGATGGCTTTGCCTAGAAATCCGATGGCTGGGTAACTCACAGGCTCGTATCGACCACCGTAGTATCAGTCTCCATGCATATTGCGGTAACTCCCGGTGTCAGAAAGTAATAAAAGGTGTAGTGCTGAGCGGCCCTACTAGAAAGGCTATCTCGGAGGAGATACGACTCAACATGTATGTGCACATTCAATGTATGAAAAAACAGTAAAATACATATCATGACACATAAATGCAACATATAAGAATGCTTACTCAGTTGGCAATCTCAGTCACTAATTATGTACCTCTAGTAGTAGATCAAGTCTAATCAGAGTCTATGTTCCAAGCCTTCAGTCAAGTAATTATCATATCAATAAACATGCTTTAAAAGCCTTAACTAAGCTAACAAATACTTCTATATTTAAATATTATTCTCAGACCATACCTTCGTCCGTCGTCAGCCCGTTGATGTGGATAACCTAGTTTCTACTCACCACTTGATGCTATTCCATAAGTACCTCGCTATTATCATCGGGCCCTAAAATATAAACTGATGTATAGAGGAATCACTGTGAATTTTGGCTTGAAAATTAATCCCATAGCCCCTATTTATAGGCGGTATTTGGAAGATCCGAAATAGGGTTCGGACCATTCTGAACACTGTATGCAAGCCACGCATTTGGTCGTCTGGGTTCAGACCTTTCGAACCCTGCATGAAATTGCTGAGTCACTATGGTTCAGACACCTAAGAGACAAGGTTTTGACTGGGATCGGACGTTCGATCATGGGTTCAAAACTTCCGAAGTGTTCGGTGCTTTCGAACTATAGTTTGGATCTTCTGATCTCTTCGGTGGTTTCGAAGTCTAGAATTCATATTTTAATTCTATTTAATCTCTTGATTTTTTTAATTAGTAACCCTTAATCATGTTTAAAATTTAATTAAATTAAAACAGGATACGAATTACTACATTCTCCTCAACATAAGAAATTTCGTACATTCTCCTCAACTTAAGAAATTTCGTCCACGAAATTTATGTCTAGGTGACAAATCAAGATATATGGAAATCATTCTTTATTTCATCAAAAGAGATCATACATATTTACATGATATCCATACATGTTTAGAGGACATGTATCAAACAACTCAGAATATTCTTTCTGCATACGACTTTCATGTTCCTATGTTGCATCCTGACTGCTTAAATTGGTGTCTACTAGCAAATATAGTAGGTCAAGTAATAGTAAAGTGGACAGAGAGTCCAAGTATTGATCTCACAGGGACTGTAGTCAATTCTCAAGATTTAATTATTTTACTTAATCTAAACAATAATAAAAAGGATTTTTGAAAGGAATAAAATAAGAATTTTAAAAAAATTATGAATATAACTAAAAACTAGAAATCAATAATAATTCTAATTAAAATAAGCCAACCAAGACACACGCAGTTACCGAACAAATCATGTAACATGTAATCAATTCAGGACTCAGATTTAAATCTTAAATTACGGTGAATTCTCCTAACTTGTTTAAAGGTCTATTTCTAGAACAATTAAACCTATTCAAATATTGATGGATTAATTTTCATAATTCTAATCAAATTCAAATGCATTAGGAACTGTGAGAATTCAGTTTGCACCTAAAACCGCACGATGAAATCGAATACTATTTCTAGTCAATTTTACCTCGTGTTAATTATTAGAGTGATCGAAATCAATTCCTCCTCTGTCGAATTGGAGTAAATTAACAAGCAAGCAAACAATTGGTCAGATCATTCACAAGACAAATATAAATCTAATAATCAATAATATAAAACCAAATCTGAAAAATCCCAAACAAACATCCAAGTTTTCTACATAAATTTGTTTGGCCCAATCACGCGGCCTTGATTGAAGAAAAATACTCAATAATTGAAAAATTAAAAAATAAAAAGAAGAAGAAGAAGGAAGAAAAACTCTAAAGAAGATGGAGCAGATCTTCAATCTCCAAGCCTCCTAGCCGCCTCACGATCTCTGCATTTGGAACCCCCCAATCTGATCTCAACTCTCCTATTTATATGTCTTTGAAAGCCCACAAAATAAATCCCGGAAAGTTAAGATTTTTAATTCCCAAAAATTCTAATTTCTGAGTCTGCGCGACGCCTCGCTCGAGGGGCAAAAAGTTGCGCTCAAGCGAGCACACTTCTGTTTTATTTTTTTCAAAATCTCCCAGGCTCGCTCGAGCGGTAGAAAATCTCGCTCGAGCGAGAAAGTTTCTTTCCAGCGCGCAACGTTTTTGAAAAATTCATATCTCAAAATCTAGCCGTCGGATTGAGCTGAAATTTAGACAGAAGATTTAAAACATCTTGAAATTCATTTTGAACAATAGAGATTGGATTTGGAGATCTCTAAAATAAAAAATGATTTTTGCATCATGGCTGCTTCGTAATTCATTCTTTAAAAATCCATTTTCCTACAAAATTAACCCGGAGAGTGAAATGCACATATAAGCAATAAATCACATAAAAACACACATAAAACAATATGAACCTTACTATAAAATGCATGCAAAATAGACATAAAATAATGCACAAAAAATGCACTTATCAACACCCCCATACTTAAATCTTGCTCACCCTCGAGCAAGACCAACAACAAAATAAACACACAAACACAAACAAAAGTAGGAACAATTCATGGGAATTTTTCTCAGAGAAGTCACATGCCAAATTAAAACACCCTTGACTCTCCACAATACACCATCGATTTAGTGTGAACGTGTGTGTGTGTGAACTGTCATTCCAGTTTCATGCAACTTTTATATAATCCATTTTAAGACTGCTTAGCGACTTATGACATATCAGTGCAAGTTTCACTCGCATGCATCCATTCCTTCCAATTACCTCTAAAAAACACACCTTCCTTGAGATTATTTTTACGCACCACCGGATTTTGCACCCGGCATTTTTAAGCCCCAATAATTACCCGCAAAATTAGCTATAACTGTGATAGGATTCAAATTTCAATCCACTCGTTTATAGCCCGGATGGAGCTATAATCCCATTTAACCCGCAAACTTAGCTTCTAACCAGGTGATTAAGATTTCAATCCCTTGTCAGAAACTCGGATGAAATTGTTATTAATTTTTTCAAAAATTAAATTTTTTTCTTTTTTAAGAAAAGTAACCCCATTTAATCCGCAAACTTAGCCAAGGACAAGTTAATTAGGATTTCAATTCCTCGTCCACGACCCGGATGGAGTTTAATTTTTTTTAAAAAATTCATCTATTTCACTTTTTCAAAATTTTTGGTGCGTCCAAGATCATAAGTGCAATTATTAGAGGATCATAGAATTCACAGGACACAATTAAGATCACTAAACACCTAGTGCCCTGCAATGGTCAAACAGACAGAAACTTCATCAAATCTTTTGCTACAATTCACTAGTCTGACATAAGTAGGGGTGTTCATCGGTCGGTTTGGTTTTAATTTGTCTAATTTCGATTCGGTTTTCCGATTTTCGGTTTATAAAAAATGTAATCCGAAGTAAAACCGTTCTACTTCGGTTCGGTTCGGTTTTTGTACTATAATGGACCGGTTTATACGGTTCGGTTTGGTCGGTTTGTCATTAATAATACATAACACAATAAAGTTATAGTCATATAGTGAATAAACAAAAAATAGCAAACAATACAAGGACAAATATCGAACCACATTCTTATAATATTTTCAAAAAAAAACACAAATTTTGATACGATTATTCCGATTTTTATACAATTATTAAAATTAATAATATAAATACATTGTAAAATATAATATATTTTTTTACATGATTTTTTAGTAAAAAATTTAAAAATAAAAGTTTAATTACTTACAAAAACAACAATCTGCTAAAAATTACATAAAGAACAATCAACTAATCAACTATAAATTACATAAACAACAACAATGATTAAATAAACAACAATCAACAAAAAAAAATTCAAAATGATTATTCATTCACTAAATATCACTCATAATATATATAATATAAATAAAAGATATAAATAAAATTATTAATTTAATTCAATTTCGGTTTTTTTGGTCGGTTCGGTTTTGACATATATAATCCAAAACCGAACCAAATAAACTTCGGTTTTAATATTTATATCTGAATTACAAAATACGATTTTCGGTTCGGTTCGATCTTTGATTTTTCCGGTTTGGATTTCCGGTTTTTTCGGTTTTATCCGAAATATGAACACCCCTAGACATAAGTGCTTAAAAATATTCACAGTTCAATCTATGGTTTCTCATGTCAAGTCAAGAGAAAAAATTTAAAATTTTTCTATAAAAATCATAACTTCATATCATCATTGGCTCTCAATTATCATCCTACTCAACACACATACAAACAAACATAAAACAAATGAGATGCAAACATAAAAAAATGAATTATATGCAACACAAAAACAAAATACAATGAAATATAAACTAGACTACCCCCCCATACTTATCCAAAGCATTTCTCTCGATGCTTTATAAACAATGAACAGAATGCAAGAAGAACAAAAACAAAATGAAAACAAAAATAACACTCCTTTGGTTGTAGATTCGTCCTCCTTCTTCGGCTGTAGAACTCCAACAACAACTTATGGTGGCGGGGCAATATACTGCACATATAAAGGCGACGGGTAAGGCTGTGGATTAGAAAAAAAAATAATAGAAAAGAAAATAACATAAATAGATAAAGGAAAGAAAACACTGGGTTGCCTCCCAGTCAGCGCTAAAGTTATAGTCTATAGCCCGACTATGTAGAAGCAATCATCAAAGAGCGGCTGCCGCCCATAGTAAGAATCATACGACTCTACGTATGGGTCTTGATTTCCTACGCCCTCAAGCTTGACGTGATATTGACATGGGAAGGTCGTCGGTCCAACAACACTCGACATGAACTGATTATTTTGGAAGGAGACTCCTAATATAGGCTGAAGCTGATCGAGGATATAATACTGTGGAGGTGACATCAATGGAAAGAATGGATCTTCTAATGATGTACATGTAAAGGCCACTGACGAGTTAAAATCTTTCGTCTTGTATATTTCTTCCTCCTCCACTGTCACTTTTGGCTCCTCTTCGCATGAATATTCCTCAAGAAATATTTCCTCATGATCTGGCGCAATTACATCATTCTCATGATAGATCTCAGAAAATGGTTCTATAAGAAGCGCAATCTGTTCATCCAAAAGACTCAAAGAGTTGATGCGGCTTTCTAAGAACTTATTTATCTCTGCCTGCTGTCGCACCATGTTCTCCAACTGAGCCACATGATCTTTCTCAAAATTCCCAATACACTATTCTTGATACTCTGGTGGTTGGTTTGCAAAATTTTTGGGGTTGAATTCTGGAGGATATTGGTGACTCCAACCCTGCAGTAAAGGATCACAATACCAATGGTAGTCGAAATCTGCCATATCATTTAACAATTGCATAGCACCGTCGTGATCTCTGTGAAACAAGTGATTGCCAGTGGCCAAAGCTCCATAATCCACCAAAATTCTTGTTGTCTCATCCAAACCACCATAGAAAGTCTGAGTTAGCGTGTAGTTTGACAAACCATGGTATCTAAATCTGTTCGCCAAATCATTGAATCTCTCCCAAGCAGCATAGAAAGACACCGAGTATTGTTGGCCAAACCTTGTGAACACCTTTCGATGATCCATCTCCAAATACCTCACAAGTAAGAACAATAAAATTATTATTAAAAAATAAACAAATGCAAGAAAAATATGTCTAGTCTCAAGTAAATAATATATCCTATTAACTAAATAGTCCCCGACAACGGCGCCAAAAACTTGACCGCTTAAATCAGTGTCTACTAGCAAGTATACTAGGTCAAGTAATAGTAAAGTGGACAGAGAGTCCAAGTATCGATCCCACAGGGACTGTAGTCAATTTTCAAGATTTAATTATTTTACTTAATCTAGACAAAATAATAAAAAGGATTTACGAAAGGAATAAAATAAAAATTTTAAAAAAATAATTATAAAATTAACTAAAAACTAGAACTCAATAATAATTCTAATTAAAATAAGCCAACCAAGATACACGCAGGTATCGAACAAATCATATAACATGTAATCAATTCAGGACTCAGATTTAAATCTTAAATTATGGTAAATTCTCCTAACTTGTTTAAAGGTCTATTTCTAGAAAAATTAAACCTATTCAAATATTGACGGATTAATTTTCATAATTATAATCAAATTCAAATGCATTAGGAACTGTGAGAATTTAGTTTGCACCTAAAACCGCACGATGAAATCGAATACTATTTCTAGTCAATTTTACCTCGTGTTAATTATTATTAGAGTGATCGAAATCAATTCCTCCTCTGTCGAATTGGAATCAATTAACAAGCAAGCAAACCATTGGCCAGATCATTCACAAGACAAATATAAATCTAACAATCAATAATATAAAACCAAATCTGAAAAATCCCAAACAAACATCCAAGTTTTCTACATAAATTTGTTCGGCCCAATCACGCGGCCTTGATTGAAGAAAACTACTCAATAATTGAAAATATAATTCAAAAATAAAAATAAGAAGAAGAAAGGAAGAACAACTCTAAAGAAGATGGAGCAGATCTTCAATCTCCAAGACTCCTAACCGCCTCACGATCTCTGCATTTGGAACCCCTCAATCTGATCTCAACTCTCCTATTTATATGTCTTTGAAAGCCCACAAAATAAATCCCGAAAAGTTAAGATTTTTAATTCCCAAAAATTCTAATTTCTGAGTCTGCGCAATGCCTCGCTAGAGCGGCAAAAAGTTGCGCTCGAGCGAGCACACTTCTGTTTTAGTTTTTTCAAAATCTTCCAGGCTCGCTCGAGCGGTAGAAAATCTCACTCGAGCGAGAAATTTTCTGTCCAACGTTTTTGAAAAATTCATTTCTCGAGATCTAGACGTCGGATCGAGCTGAAATGTGGACAAAAGTTTTAAAACATTCATTTTGAACGGTAGAGATCGGATTTGGATCTCTCTAAAATAAAAATGATTTTTGCATCATGGCTGCTCCGTAATTCATTCTTCAAAAATCCATTTTCCTACAAAATTAACCCGGAGAGTGAAATGCACACATAAAAAATAAATCACATAAAAACACTCATAAAACAATATGAACCATACGAATTCATGCAAAAAATACATAAAATAATGCACACAAAATGCACTTATCACATCCTCAGTGCCCCTACGCTTCCACTATACCATGACCAATGGTATGCGCTTGTTCGGAGTACTTTGTCTTTCCTGTTGAGAATCCGAAGTGGTCGTTCCACGTATGACATATCTGGTTCTAGATAAACATTAGTTGGATGTACGACATGTGACTCGTTAGATATGTAATGTCGATGTAATGACACGTAGAATACATCATGAATACAGGAGAGATATCGAGGTAACGCCAGACGATAAGCAACATCTCCAATATTCTCCAGAATTTGGAATGGTCCAATATACCTGGGCGACAACTTGCCCTTGAAGACAAATCTCATCACATTTCAGAAAAGTGACACTCGTAGAAAGAAATTTTCTCCAGGCTCGAACTGCAACGGTCTGCGCTACGTGTTGGCTTAACTTGCTTGTCGGTATTGGGCAGCTTTGATCCTTCGCTTGATCAAGTCTACCTTATCCGCAACCTGCTGCACTAGCTCTGGCCCTTCAACCTTTCGTTCTCCAAGCTCATCCCAAAATAGTGGAGTACGACATCATCGTCCATACAATGCCTCAAATGGTGCCATGCCATTGTTACGGTGATAACTATTATTATAAGCAAACTCGACCAAAGGTAAGTAATCCCGCTAAGTCAAGCCGAAGTCCATTACCGATGCTCTCAGCATATCTTCCAATGTACGTATAGTCCATTATGACTTCTAGTCATTTTCTAGATGATATATTGTACTCATAATATAAGTGGTGCCCAAGCCTGCTGAAAGCTACCCAAGAAGCGTGAGGTAAACTGCGGTTCCATATCAGTGACTATGCTCAATGGACACCATGGAAGCGCACAATCTTTTGGATTTATAGCCGTTCTATGCGATCAAAATAATAATTTTGGTTATAAGAAATAAAGTGTGCAGGCTTCGTGATTCAGTCCACAAGGACCCAGATAGCATCACATTGCCTAGAGGTAATAGGAAAATATCCATGGTCACATGTTCTCATTTTCATTCAGGAATCTCTAAGCTCTGTAATAAACCAATTGGTCGTCTATTTTCTTGACCTACTGATATAAAGGCATCTAGAAACATACTGATATATACTCCACTTCATTCTTTTCCACCAGAATCAGGATGACAAGTCCTTGTACATCTTCATGCTTCCAGGATGAACTCTCAGTCGACTTCTATGAGCTTGAGCTAGAATCTCATTCCTTAGTTCTGCGTCATCATGCACAACCACTCGATTGGACAAACACAATAACCCATTAGACTGGTAATGGAATCCAAATTTATTCTCACCAGTGGCTAGACGAGCCAATCGCTACGTCTTAGCATCAGACATCTGAGCATCTCTGATCCAAGAGTACATGATTGACTCAAATATAATAGAATACAAAATGAATTCCATCAATTCCTTTTTTGTGCTTGAATGTGAATCCCAAAGAGCAACATTCCTGAATCATGATAAAATATATCACTAGTGTGAAGAGCAGAGAGTCTTATCCTTCGACTCAAAGCATAAGGGGTAAGATTAGCAGAGTCTGGATGGTACTTGATCTCAAAATCATAGTCTTTCAGATTGCCATCCAACTTCGTTGTCATATGTTCAACTCTTCCTGAGTTAATAGATACTTCAGACTCTTGTGATCAGTGAATATCTCAAAATTTTTGCCATACAAGTAATGCCTCTAGATCTTGAGTGCAAATACAATGGATGCCAACTCGAGATCTTGTACTGGATAGTTCATTTCGTGTGTCTTCAACTGTCTAGAGGCATAATCTATCACATTTTTGTGTTGTGTCAAAACACACCCTAACACCTGACTAGAGGCATCAGTGTAGATAACATAACTTCTCGATCCAGATGGTCAGACGTTTACGAATTTTGCAAAAATATTCCTCACAATCCGGGGACCAATCAAAAGGAAAAATCTTCTGGGTAAACTTTGTAAAAAACCTGGCTAACTGGGATAAATTCTCGATGAACTGACGATAATATCCGCCTAGACCGAGGAAACTACGGATCTCGATCACCATTGTCGAATGTGCCCAGTTCAAGACCGCCTCAAACTTAATCGGATCCACAAATATTCCTTCTCTGGATATGACATGACCAAGAAACAAGACTCGATCAATCCAGAATTCACACTTTCCTAGCTTATAAATACGATTCTCATATGTTGTGCATTCTCGTCCATATCATGCAAATAAAAAATAATATCATCTACGAAGATGATGAAGAATTTATCTAAAAAATCTCGGAATACATATTTCATCAAGTCCATGAAGACTGAAGGTGCATTCGTCAAACCTAATGACATCACCAAGAATTCATAATAACCATACCTGGTATGAAAAGCAGTCTTAGAGATATCTATGTCTCGCACACACATCTGGTGGTATCCCGATCTCAGATCAATCTTGGAATAAAAAAAAGTACCCTGGAGTTGATTGAAAAATTCAACAATGTGTGGCAATGGGTAATTGTTCTCGATGGTATAATGGTTTAGTTCTCTGTAATCAATACACAACCGCATCAAGCCATCCTTCTTCTTGACAAATATAACTGGTGCTCCCCAAGGAGACACACTCGAATGAATGTATCTTTTATCCAACAGATCCTGCAACTCCTACTTCAATTCCCGCATCTCTGACGGAGCCAGACGATACGGTGCTCTTGATATTGGTTCAGTTCTTGTCAATAAATCAATGTCAAATTGCACCTCACGAACTGGCGGAAAACCAGGAATCTTGTCGGGGAAAACATAGGAAAACCTACTGACTACTGGTATATTCCAAATACCATGGCTTCTGACAGTGGTATCAATAGCGTAGATAAGGTAGCTTTTCCCGCCAGACCCTAAGGAAAAACAAGCCTTCGGAGCCAACACAAGAGGCATCAGAGGTCGCGCTTCCTCACCATAAAAAAAAACCAACTGTCACCCTAATCTGCTGAAAGTATATCAGTCGTTGGCGAAAATCCACGAAAGCATGATACAACGTCAGCATATATACTCTTAATATATAGTCAAAGTCGGACATTGCTAACATCATCAAGTTAGCAGTCAAGAAATGTCCCTTAAATTCTAGTAGACAGACCAACACTAGACGCTTAGTGATTAATAGTTGACCCATAGAAGTGGACACAACTAAGTCAATGTCTAGGGATACATAAGACAACTGATATCTCTTGACAGACCGACTCGAGATTAATGAATGTGATGCAACAGTATCTAAAAAACAAGAGCAAGTATGCCGCATAACAAGAAAGTACCTACTATCATGCAGTCATACTGTGCATTAGCCTGGTCATGAATGAAAGCGTACACTTGTCCCTTAGCTCGATGTCGCAGGGTAGAAGTACCTTGCTTTGCTGACAACTGGCATGGTTGGACATAAACCTAGGATCCACTAGCAGCTCCAGAACTAGTGCCTCTTATCCGAGTACGACAATCCATCTGCAGATTCCATTCTCATCGTAGATAAAACGTGCACCAGATGCCCTCTGGCATTCCTCAGTCGGGTGTTTCCTCCCACAGTGATCACAACCTCCCTTTCTCTTCTTCTTACCAAATAAAAATAATCCGCGAGAAACAGAAGAATTAGAAGTAGAAGTAGAGGTAGAACCCCGATTCCTGAAATATTGAGCACGAGGTCCAAGTTATCCACTTGGCTGAGTAGATAGAACTTTCTTGGCACGATTCACGCTAATCTCTGCATGACGGCAGCAATTCACCAGAGTCTCGTAAGATGTCGTGTCATCATAGAAAGTGACTCAATCAAAGATCTCTTGGTTGAGACCCTGAAAAAATGATCATATTTGACCTCAAAACTTACATTGGCGTGGGGACAAAATGATAGTAAATTGATAAACTTCGATTGGTATTCATTGATCGTCATAGAGCATTGTTTCAAGTTCAGAAACTCTATGGATTTCACTTTTCAAAGAGCTGGAGGAAATTATAATTTCATAAAATTCTGACAAAAATCCTCCCATAATACCTAGTTTGCATCCAAAAGTAACTGGACAGATTTGGATTTCCACCACTTTCTGGAATGTCCCTCTAATAGAAAGTTCATGGCCTCCATATTATGCTCCTCAGAGCATTCAAAGGCTCGAAAGCTAATCTCCATCCATTCCAGCCAATGATTCCCCGCTTTAGGGTTCTCGCTACCTACCACTGGCTTAGGTCCAATCTACAAGAACTTATACATAGTTAACCTTTATATGAATACCACCAGTAACCTATGCTCCGAGGCCCTGGCCACCGACTGACCACGAATCCAAATCATAAGAAGATAATTTTGGTGTTTGACAAAACACGAAGATATATTAAAGCATTCCAGTTGAAGATAATGCATCTAGTCAGATAGTGTAATTATGCAGTCCAAATTTCTTCACCCATTTACAACCTATTGAAGAACTAGTTGAAAGAATCAGTTCACATTACCAGTCCAAAATCAAGACTGCTTAAGGAATTAGTCAATCGTACAAACTGGTGCAAAAAGGCCAACTGCATGATATAAAAAAATCACTCGACTGCTCGAACATCTACAGGAAATAGAAAAATATTTTCAAATAAAAGAGCAATTGTGTGACCAAAATATTTATATCAAAATATGTGCAACTTCATTTAAGTCCTCATAAAGACATGCTGAAGATCAAGAGGCAATGGAGACAAGCATTAAAACATATCAAGTCAAACGTGCAAGACATATGCATATATGTTGAAGAATGAAAACATGATACAAGAAGATCAATAAGAGAAACACAGATAGAAGAGAGAAAAATTTACAAGCTGTCAAAATATCAAAAAGCATTCTTCGAGCACTTTGAAAGAATCATATTACTTGCTCATCTCGCCCACTCATCGAGATATATCAGATATCTACGGATCATCAAGGGCTAAGAGACAACTCCCAACTTCCTATTGTTCAAAATAAATTGCTCCATTGTCTGAATCTAAGGATTCATTAAACTAATTCTACTTCACTTGCATTTCATATTAGGACGTGTTGTCTTAACTTGATCTTGTATACTAGAAGTTTCGATCTAGGCAGGGGTAAGTCCTACGATTGGAGTGAGTTTATTATAAGGTGTTGTAATAACCAAAGTCTTCTAGTGAATCCTTTTTTCGTGGAAGAGAGGTGACATAGGAGCGGTTAAGTCTCCGAACATGTATAAACATATCTGTGTAATTTACATTCCAGTCGAGCCACTTTATATATCTGTTCAATATGTTATTTGGTATGTTTCTACACATATATTTGTTGGTCAATTACCATCGACATACAAGAAAGATTAGAGTCCAGTTGCTGATAACAACTGAGCTCACATTTGAAAAAACATATCTTCAACTGCTCAGCGAGATATATATTTTGGGAACAGCCCAATCGATCTCCAACAAGTGTTATCAGAGCACGTTCTTTTTCATCTCTGAACATATTAATATGGCTGCTTGTAGTGAGATTGCAAAAATTTTCTGGTAAACCACCATGGACAACTGTACAATCAAAACCATGGAGACATGCTTTACTGCTAATAAGAATATTTGGCAGCAGTTGATTAAGAAAGTCAACAATGAGAAGATTGAACAGGCCAAGAATCCTCTGATAAAATAAATTGAAGAATCCTGCTGCTCATCAAGCTCAATAGAAGAATAAAATAGTTGCTTCATGACTCATGAAGATCAACCTTCCACCAGTAGACAGGTTCTCATTCATTCATCTACAAGTGAACAAGTACTAAGTTTCAACTCCACTGATTTTACACAAGAAGAGTTAGCTAATGCACTTCATGACATGCCTAATGAATATAAAAAATTGTGCTTAGCATTTGAGGAAGCCAAGGCAAAGCAAAATGAACTACCAAACAAAGCTAATCTAGAGGCAGAGATTGCTAAGCTAAAGACTGAAAATAGTGAGCTACAGGTTGAGAAACTCTAGTTAAGATCAGAAAATCTGAAACTAACTGAACTGATTCAAATCTGGAATAAATCTTTTGTCACATTAAGTACAAAAAAAAATTTCTGAGGTCGATAATAGACCAAAACTGAATATGTGCAAAGGGAAATAAATTCACTTTGTCAAATCAAGTCTAAAACGTGAACAAAGTAACCCTATCATGCAAAGTGACAAACCTAATGCCAAGAACAATGGCAGAAATTTTGGAATCCCTATCACGCAAAGTGAAAAATCTATTGCCAAGAACAATGATAGAAAGTTTGGAATTAGTTATGTTCCACAGAGCTCTTGTGTAAGGAAAAACTGGAACTCTAGTCAAACCAAACACATCTCAATGACTGAAAAACACAACCATAGATCCCACGAAAGGCTAGTTCAAATTAGAGATAGGAAAAATCATAATGCTAAAAGGGTGAAATCTCACAATGCAACACAAGCTCAATCAATAACACAGTTCAATGAATTATTACACACACAAACTGCACAAAACATCAATTTATGAGATACACTCAATGATCAACAAGTTAGGTTAATCAAACTGTGGATCCCTAAAATACTAATCAATACATGAACTACATAGATTTGGGTACCATAGTCCAATTTTTATTAGTACTTGCAGGTGACAGGAACAAAGTAAAAAGGATATCAGTCTCAGGGAGAATTGTAGAAAGGAGGAACATTAGTTCTACACAGAAGACTGATAGATGAACCAAATTTCAACCAATTGACACGCCACAAACTATGACTAAGCTTTCTTATTCCCATTTTTTCTTTAAATATAGATGGTTATCTGTTTGAAGTTTGATGATTCGTTAAGTTGTAGTCAGTTGAAATAATAGTATTCTTGCATAAAATAAAATAAACAACAAAATAGGAAGATAAAATAAATTTTATTCATATATAATATTTTACAATGTCAATCTCCCACTCAACAGCCATCTTCCAGAAGGAAATCCAGGTGGTTAGTTCACCTGAAGATGTATCCTGAAAATTTGGAGAGGAGGAGATTTTCTCTAATGTCTGAAGCTCTTTTTTAAGCTTCAAGATGAAAACACCTTCAGATGTGAAGATGTCCTCAGATCTAGGTGTACCAAGCCACAGTTTGAAATTTCTCTCTATTCTAGCCAACTTCTCGGCTTCTGCTGGAGGAAAAGGTGTAGCTCCATGAGTCTGCAACTTCTCCACCTTGGTTTTGGTGGAAATCGTCTTAAGTTCAACAATTTCTTTGTACTTTTTTTCGATTGCTTCCATGATAACTTTGCCTACATATCTATTTAAAATATTTTAAGAACTTGCTTATATGCTCAATGTTATGAAATTCGTATCTATTTTATAGACCTATTTAGGAGGGATAATTCTTAAATATATCCTTATAGTTTCATTATCATGCCAAATATATCCTTTTTGTTTTTCGTATCCTAAAAATATCCCTTATTAATTAAAAATTGTCTCGAATATGTCCTTAAAACTAAATAATACCTATCCTGCCTTTTATTTCCCCATAAGCTTAATCCCATCATGCTTCCGCAAGTAAATTAAAACAAATTACCTCTTTAACCAAGATATTGCCGGGTTATGTCCACCGAGTTTTACAGGTTGTTCCTCATAACCAAACCACGCGATCGCAACCGATGGTTCCTGACGTAGACTCCTTCAGCAGCACCTAGCACAACCTTATTTTTTTTCCTACCTTAAAACGTATAGTAAAACCTTAATTTTTTGAATGAAAAAAACATGATAGGGAAGAACCTTGGAAATTTATTCAGACAACATATTATTACATAAATCGACCTCCTTTGAAGAGGAGGAGATAACTTGTTTAGCTACTCATTGTAGCCTTGTTCTTGAAATACATAAAATTACAAAGTTTAATACAAACGTAGAAAGAAAAATATTATAATATTTTTATTTGTAAGAAAACTGAAGGGAATGATTGATATCTTCAGCTTCCTCAAAAGCCTGTATTTATAGCTGCAATTCCACTCGTTTCACCGAGAAACTTCAGGGAATCTTACAGCTGTCTTGTCTTTTTATGCCATTATTGATGACATCTTTTACTTGTGAAAGATTCACATGATTGACTTTCTTTTTGGATTTATTCTCCTCACATGCCTTCTTTATTGTTATCGGGACATCTTTTGCTTGTCTTGGAAAATTTTTTTCGATCCGTTCGGGGTCTGAAGGTTTTTTCGAATTCTCGCTCCTTCTAGTTTGGACATTCTGGGCAGATATTCTCTGACCATCTTCCCATATGAGCCATGTTACAAAATTTTTGGCGAGTTTCTTTACTCCCCGGTAGCTTGTTGTTACACAAAAAGTTCCTCTTCTTTTCGAAGAGTTCTTCCGCAAAAGCCGTAGTTTTTCTTGTCATTGTGTTTAACAGAAACGATCCATTCACATAATTTTGATAAAATTTGAACGAAAACTTGACCTTGTCCATCTCGGTGAGACAGACCCAAATACCCCATGCCCTTCTGGTTGAGATTTCATTTTCTACAAAAGTGGACACCAATGGTATTTCTTCAGATATAGGATCCTTGATAAATCTTTGATTATTCATATCAGGTCTCCTTAGCTTGATGAAATGAAAGGACTCGTGCGATCCTTTCCCTGTTGGTTCTGGAGCTGCACTAAAGAAGTATATCTCGAGCACATCTCCTCTGGACAAATGATCATTATTTGCCCATCTTTCTTGGAATGCTTCCTGAATCCATTTTGGTAGCTGTGATATCTCCTGGAAGCCTGGTGAAGTTGTATAAACTGAGGCTAAAGCCCCAAATTCATACCATAGCTTTACATCTTTAGGATTGACATTGTTTTTTAGCCAAACCCCTAGATATATTCCTGCAACATCAACCCTGCAAGTGGTCGAGTTGATTTCACATCTTGTACTTAATTTCTCTCACCTTTGTTTATAAACCTGAAATGGAGAAATGACAGCTGGATTAGTATCAATCTTAAATTTACCCTTGTCTGTGTTGGGCCTAAGATTGATCTCTTCCTCTTTTATCCCAGAGGCGGAGGGTTGACTTGATGAGTTATCCTCATCAATTGTTGCTTTATCTAGATCATCAAAAGCTGATGATATATTAGCACTTGTTTCTTGATTATTAGAATCCTTAACATCTTGTTTTACAATCGGTGGCTGTATTTCTTGTTCTTGTAAGACCAATGGTTTTAGCATTTCTTGTTTCTGAGAACCTAGTGGTTTCTCTATGGCACGCATAATTGGCCCTTGAATAGCAGCCCATAATTGAGTTTGAGCTTGTAGACATCCAGTGATTCGATTGGATACTTTGATCCGATTAGCTTGTTGTAACATGCCCGCCATATCGGCACTTATGACAAGCTGGTTGAATCGGTTTGAAGCAACCCAAGGTGTTCCCTGAGATGCCTCTGCATTTTCATGATGGAATCCACATTACTGCCTTACATCTCTTGTTAAGAAATCTTCAAGAATATTTTCATGAAATTTAATAATAACAATATCAAAAATATAATTTTGACATAATGCTTGCCATCTTAATAACCTAGCTTTCTCAGGTTTAGATTCAATCTGATTTCTTAGAAAAGCTTTTACCTGAGTGTTATCAACCTTCAAAGTGAATTTTTTAGCAAGTAAAAATAATGACTATTTTTCGAAAGCCCTTTTAACTGCATAAAATTCCTTCTCGTTGATATGTCATCTGATAGCCTCAGATTCTGAAAAAAATACCGCTACAGTATCTGCATGGTATTTTCCCATCCGGAGTGATTTTAGTAAGGACTGCTGCCCACTATTCATTGCTGGAATCCGTAAATAACACCAGATCATCTTCACCTACGGGTATAGCCATTTTTGGGAGATTCTTACATATCTCCTTTGATTGGTTCACCCCTTTAGTATGTTCATCGGTCCATATAAAACTTGCATCCTTTTTTAACAAAGGACTGAACACTTTTCTGTATATTGCTAGGTTTTTTATGAACATCCCTGCTAAATTAACGACTCCTAGAAAACTTTAGAGTTATTTTACATCTTTGAGTTTATCTGGAAATTTGTTTACCTTTTCCACAATATGAGGTTGTAGAATTATTCCAGATTCATCAATCTCAATACCAAGAAATTTAATTTTCCTTGTTTCTATGACTGCTTTCTTTTCAGATAAAACCAGTCCTTCTTGTTTATAAATTTTAGAAAAATCTCTAAATGTTTAACATGTTCATATATGTTTTTTGATGCTATAAGAATATCATCAATATAAACAAACATGAAGTTGAAATAATCTTTAAAAAGATTATCCATCTTTCTTTGAAATATTTGGGGTGCATTAGCCAATCCCATAGGCATAACTTCCCAGATATAATGTGTGTGTAGAGAAGGCTGTGAATTTCTTACTGCCTTCTTCCATTCGAATCTGGTAAAATCCAGACTAACAATCAAATTTTGAGAACACTCTAGCATTTCGTACACAACTAATTAGATGTTCTCTACTGGGTATAAAGTACACATAAAACTCCAGGATTTTATTAATTTCTTGGTAGTTAATAACTAACATGGGTTTCCCTCCTTTTATTTCACCATGATTTTTGACTAGAAAACCTGGGCTGCTATATGGTGAAATTCTTTTTTTGATTAAACCAAGGTCCAAATGTTCCTTGATAATCATCCTTATATCCCTTTGATCTGTTATGTTCATTGGAATAGGCTTATATCTAACGAATTCATACTCTTTGACTTCTTTCAGAGTAAGGCTGGCTTTGAGTTGATTTCTATCCCACCATGCCAAAGGATGCTCATTATAACTTTCTTTGAGCCTCTTTTTGACATCTTCAAAGGGTACCTTATTTTCTAATTCTATATCTCTGTGGGTTAGAGTTACCTTGAGAAGCTCCATATCCTCTGTTTCGAGTTCTTATTCTGTTGTTATCTTCAACATGGTTTCTCCAAACCTTCTTGAATCTTTCATCTTTGGGTGAAAAAGTAGTCTTTAGCACCACTCTGGCTGCGGAACATTATCAGCATTTGTCGATAAAAGCAATCTTGAGTCTTGTGACAATAATTTTATGATCATAAATTGTAGTGAACATTAGTCGTCTCAACTTATTATCTTGTGTATACTTTCTAAACATTTGTAAGAAGTTGTTTCCCAACAGGATATCGGCTCCTGTATCATGTAAATATATTGGCGGTGTCTTTACCTTATACCATGGTGTCTGACCAGATCCTCCTATAAGGATCTCTGCTTTTTTTATTTCCTTGCAAAGAATTAAAATTCTTCAAGAGAAATCTCATCTAGCAATTTTGGCAAGTCTTCTTCACATCCTTCAGGGAAGACTCCCTTTTTTGCTGTACAAATTCCTGCTCCTGAATGAATATAAGCTGCAAAGTATTCAACCTTATATTGTTCGTACAACATCCCAATTGGAATGTATATGAAGAAATGGCTTGTTTTCATTTTACTTGAAGGGATTACTAAATGGTCCTGCCATTTTTAGTAAAATGCTTTGTAATTCTGTAATCCGATTAAGACTTTTTAGCCTTAATGTTTCTAAGGCCTCAGTAGGTAGATTATTATTACTCTTTTCTACTTCGTCAATGCGTTCTAGTAAATCATGCTCATGACTTAAAAATTTCAAAAGTTGCTTCTTTCTCTGTTTGTGAACAGAGTTTTTGAATCTGATTAAGGGGTTGTCCCTTATCCACTTATCTTGGTTTTCCATCTCGTAGGATTTTTATTGAATTCTCCAAGTTTTTTCTTTTGCCATAAACTCTATTCATTTTTCAAGGCGTTTCCATGGTTTATGATCTTCCAGGAATTCTAAGCCAAGAATTAGTTGATCTGTTTCTTTTCCTGGGATTCCCGAAATTTGAACTTCCAATTCACCAACCTTTATTAATCCTTGGTAAGTTCCTTTTACCTGTTGTTCTAAATAGTAAATCGATTTACAAGGAAATTGGTTTATGTGACTTGTAATTTCGAATACTATTTTGAATTCTTTCCATCTTTCTGGAGATCTAAGTTTTCATATTATAGAAAACTCCTTTTCTTCTGGTGGAATTTCCCGAATAGTAGATTTTTTTCACCTTCGACTTGTCGTTTGGTCACCTTGAAAGGATAACCTTCGGGGTTCATTTTAAGATCTCTGTATAGAACTAGCTTATCTTGAATTTGAATGTCTGTTTCCTGAATTAAAGAAAACTCGATTCTTTCCGAGTATATTGCTTGAGCAACCTTTCCAAAAATCTTTGGGATTTCAATAAACTCATTTCTAATAAATAATTCAGAATGGTGATTATTAGAAAGAGCATATGAAATTTGATATGTAATAGAATATGACCTATTACCTTCCTTCATTAATTTTTTTCCTTGAAGTGTTGATGCAACGTCAAGGCTCGACTAAAGTCTCTGTCAGCTAAATTGTAGGCTATTCTCGGATAAATAACTCATACAATTTTTTCTGCACATAGATTTCCTGATATAGTACCTAGAACAACATCTTGAATATTCCTCATTCTTTTATCGCATACTACGATATCTATGGTGAATCTATTTCTTCTTTAAAAGTTGCCTTGATCATTATTTGGATTTCTCCAATATGAATCCAAGACATCGTCCATGATACCTCATTTTTTAGCTTTTGCAATTTCTCTCTTATTTCTTCAAAAGTAATTAACTGCATCTCTATTTGATTACTTGTCAACTCCATAGGGATTGCCATTTCTCTTCTGGATACTTTGTAAATCAAATGATGTCTTCTTTGTCCAAGCCCTAGGTTTCCTAAGACTCTTTTTACTTGACCTGCTGAAAATCCTTAGTACTTCTGTAATGTTGGATTTTCTCTCATAATCATTTGGACCATATTATGAGATATCATGGTTTG
Organism: Henckelia pumila; assembly: GCF_033568475.1. NCBI lineage: Eukaryota > Viridiplantae > Streptophyta > Magnoliopsida > Lamiales > Gesneriaceae > Henckelia > Henckelia pumila. The sequence continues at coordinate 28,927,135 of NC_133121.1, read as the reverse complement.
ACTAAAACATCCCGCCAAACTCTCATGTGTTTCGTGTCGAAACACTTCTTCTTTAGTCTGATTCTAATTTTGATTCATCATCAGATCCTTATTGTCTAAACAGTATCTCTTCTTCGTATATGCTTTTATCTGAGGGGATATCCTCAAACTGATATACTTGGACTAAATCTTGAAAGAAGACTGCATCATCCATATCCGGTGTCGCTTCAAAGAGTTTAACTCCTCTTTTTTCGTTTTCTGGATAATTTGTAGCTATATGTCCTCTTGCTCCACATGTCCAACAGTTGCAATCCTTAAAAATTTCACTTGCTCTTGTATGAGTTGTTCTGGATGTTGTTCTTCCCCTGCTTTGCGATGAGCTTGTTGCTGGGGATGTTTTTGTAGGTCCACTTCTTTTTCCCGATCTATAAGATCTGGCCTTTTGTTTGGACCAAAATATTCTTGGTTTCCAAGAACTTCTCATTCTTTTATTGTAGGGATTATTTCTGAATTTCTTCCTCTTAAATCCCTGTGATTTATTTCCAATACCCGTAGGGAGATCATTTTCTCTACAACATAGAGGAGTATGCTTATTAATACCCCTTATCTTTTTGTAGTTCTTTTGTAATGTTGACATATGACACCATCCTGCCAATTTTCCTTTAAGAAAAAGGGCTCATTTTTTCCAATGTATCTGGATTACCTGGAGCGTATTCTTTTATCAGCATTTCTCTCCAGAGACTTGGCATCTTTGCAAAAAATAGCTGAATAGCTATATTTTTCTCGACTCCCGAATTCCATCTGTATTTATTGAATAACATAATGTATTCATCAACTAAACATATATCGTGCAATTCGAGACTATACAGAGCTTGAGTATATCTTATTTTTTCTCTATATCTTGATTATTAAAATAATCCACTCCTATAAATTGTGCCTTAAATAGGGTGGCCATTCTTCCTTCGATCTCGCTTAGAGATTCTCCTGCTAATACGGATTCTTTAGTCTCTGGCATAATCATTTCCCAAGCTATCTTAACAGATCCCATTAGACTCATTTCCAGAAGTTTGATAAATTCTTATTTATTGAGATCTAAATTTCCTGCTGCTATTCTCATAGCTGACATCCAATCGTCTATGAGATTTTCTCTGTTTTTAAAGTCAAAACATCAAGGTTTAAGATAACCCCATAAGGATGTATTGAATCTAAAACAGTTTTTCCATAAGAAGTTTGATGTAGTGGTATCTTACTCCTTCTTGACCTGGTTCCTGCTGGATGTGAATTTTCTCCAATATGGAACTCACTATGTGGTTATTATGTTTTAACCACATAACTTGGAGGATTCCCTATGGGTTTTTCACCCTCAGAGGAATTCATTTTTAGATCTATTACTTTAAGATTCGCAAATGAATCTGCAAGATCTTGTAGATCCTCGAGATTTAATCTTTCTAAAGTCATCAAATAGTGTTTTTCTTTGATGCTGCTTTTATAATAATAATCATCATTTCATCATTATTTAAAAGTTTTTGTACCATTTTGGTTTTACCTTTCTGATGTAACAAATGTTCGGTACCAAACGAGAGTGGTAACCTTTCTCCTGTATTACCTTTTCTAGAACCAGATGTGTGTTCTAGATTTATGATTTTTGTTTGAAGATCCTTTAGGGTTCCAAGAATTTCTTTTTGTTTCTTAAGAATTTCTTCAATCTGCTGAGGTATTTCATACAGCTGATTGTTGTAATATTGTACCGTCTTTTGAATTTTTCTAAGAACTACGGAGAGTTTAGAGGAATCTGGTGTAATTTCTAGAAATTGAGAATTAGAAATCATATTTCTTATTCTCTTCAGAGCGTATAAAAGACCCAAGTCTTTTTTTAAGTTATGTTGTAATGAATCTATTTTAAATATATTCACTTGTTTATGAGATTTCATATAAATGAAATCCTTCTGGTTCAAAATTTCGTTTGAATCCATGGTTTGTTGAAAATCTCTTCCTCAACAAATAAAAGTATGATTTAATGAATAATATAAAGTTTGAATAAAATTATCTAGGCTCTGATACCATTTTGTGAGCCAAAGGAAAATATTAATACAAAATATTAATATAATGGTAGTATAGGAAATTTTTAGTTTGTAGGACATATCAGGGAAACTTTTTGTTAAAAGATGGACGTAATTTGGAACGAATAAAGTGTTAGTATATTTTTGGGAAAGTTAGCAAACTTTAGGGATGTATTCTTTAATTATCCCTTTTAGGAAATGTAAATATTCATACATGCTAACTATTTCCAATAACATTTCAGGAAATCAAAGAGGCGCAATCAATATTTTTGAAAAATTAGAACTAATGTTATTAGAAGAAGAATTTCAATAAAAATAGTTGAAGAAATTGTATATCATCTTAAGAGAGAATTTCTTAAAGAAAAATACAGAAGAAGGTTTAGAGAGTCAACCAAATTTCGAAGAATATATCTATCAAAAAGAAAAAACTTCTTAGTTTGGTCAAATACCAAAAAAGAAAAAAAATTTTGGATAAGTTTTGGTGTTTGACAAAACACGAAGATATATTAAAGAAATCAAGTCAGATATTGTAATTATGCAGTTCAAGTCTCTTAACCCATTTACAACATATTGAAGAACCAATTGAAAGAACTAGTTCACATGACCAATCTAGAATCAAGACTGCTCATGGAATTAGTCAATTGGACAAACTAGTGCATAAAGGTCAACTGTTTGATATAAATAAATTACTCGACTGCTCCAACATCTACAAAATGGAAAATTATTTTCAAATAAAAGAGCCATTTTATGACCCAGACATTTCTATCAAAAGATGTGTAACTTCATTTAAAATCCTCATAAAGACATGCTTAAGATCAAGAGGCAATGGAGAAATTATTAAAGCATATCAAGTTGAACATTGCAAGACATATGCATATATAGTTGAAGAATCAAAACATGATACAAAAAGATGCAATATGAAAAACACAGATAGAAGAGAGAAAAATATAGGAGCTGTCAAGATATCAAAAAGAATTCTTCGAGCACTTTCAAAGAATCATCTTACTTGCTCATCTTGCCCACTCATCGAGATATATTAGATCTCTAAGGATCATCAAGGGCTAAGAGACAACTCCCTACTGCCTACTGTTCAAAAGGAGTTTCTCCACTGTGTAAATCTAAGGATTCATTCAACCAATTCTACTTCACTTTATTGCAATATTAGGAAGTATTGTCTTAACTTGGTCTTGTATACTAGGAGTTTTGATCTAGGCTATTGCAATATTAGGACGTGTTGTCTTAACTTGGTCTTGTATATATATTGTTTGGTCAATTAACATCGACACACGAAAAAGATTAGAGTCCAGTTGCCGATAAAAAATGAGCTCACATTTGAAGAAACATTTCTTCAAATGCTCAGCGAGATATATATTTTGGGAGCAGTCCAATCGATCCCCAACAAGCACCGTGTAAATTACTCCATCGAATAAATGTCCAAGATAACAATAAGGACATGAGCAAAACTCACCCAACACGTAAAATTATGAGTATACAAACTTATATATGCATGAACATGATGTGTAATGAATATCTGGTCAACAAGGAACATCATGCTCAACTAGACGCTATGAATGAGTGAGTAGTACCATCTGGTATTATATCCGTTTGGAAGCTCACAAACTCATCAAGATCATAGATACCATGTATCCTGGTCACCATAGTATCAGTCCCCGTCATCACAATATCTCCTGGTGTCCGGTCGTATATCAAAAATATAGTGCTAAGAGACCCTACTAGAATGATTAGTTTGGAGATACAAACTAAATGTGATATATGAACATGCAACATCTGAATAGCAGTAAAACATGCATATCATGCCAGGTAAAATGCAACACATAAAAATTGCATACCCGCTGGATTTCTCTGTTAGTATTTATGTACCTCTAATCATTGGTCAAGGATTACAAGATTCTAATTTCTAAACCTACATATCAAGTGAACATCATATTATTATTACTTTTCTAAAGGCTTAACTAGATTAATAAATACTCTCAATAATTACTAGGGATCCAGGACCATAACTTCGTTCATCGTTAGCCCTTTGAAGTCAAAATTCCACAACTTGAGCACAGCTTAACTACAATCCCAATATAACCTTGTTATAGCTCTACTCTCGATAATATGGTTAAACACATTTAAATATAGACTGAATAGTTCGGAATTCACTTGAATTTTGCCTAAAAATGAGGATTTCCACCCCTATTTACAGAACAGAGACAAGAAGATCTTATCAGGGTTCGGAAGATTTGTTCTATGCATCTTTGCCACTTGTCTTAGCATTTTGACATGTTTCTGGAAAGAGTGTTCATCGGTTGGTTAGGTTTTAATTTATCCAATTTCGGTTCGGTTTTCCAGTTTTTGATTTATGAAAAATGTAATCTAAAGTCAAACTGTTTTAATTTGGTTCAGTTCGGTTTTGTACTATATTGGACCATTTTATACGGTTCGGTTTGGTCGGTTTGATATTATAAATAACACAATAAAAAAAACATAAATTTCATCCAACATGTAATTTAAATACACAAGAGAATTAAACAAACAATATTATAGGTTATGATTCGAGGACAGAGCTATTATGGTGTGTTCATCATTTAAACACACAAAAATGCATTCAGATATCAGAAGTGAGGAGATGAGCAGCCAAGTGTGAAGAAACTAAATGATGGGCAGTGTTGGAGTATTGGAGATCGTTGATAATTTGGTGTGGCAGCGAGAAACAGAGCAGCCAAGCAGGTAGTGACGGGTTGGAGCCTAGAGGCATAAAGCGAGTCGACGGAAAAAGAGGAAAGCTTTGGCGGACGGCGGTCGAAAAATTTGTTGATGAAAGAGAGTCGTTGGATGGTGGGCAGTGGTCGGAAAATTTTGTGAGAGTGGATGAGTGAGGGTAGGGCTGGAGGAACTACCGATGCGGCGATGCATGAGAAATAAAAGATGGACTGATTGGAATCAATTATCCAACTACTAGGGACTAAAATATAATATGTATTAAATATGGGAAACCTAATAAACTAGGGATTAAATTTAATATAATTTATATTCCATCCGTTTAGGTTATTTCGTTTTTTTATGCATAAAAACCGAACCGTACCGAAAAACCAAAAAGCTAAAAATTCATATCCAAAACCGTTCCAAAAAAACCGTAATTTTAATTTCGGTCGGTTTTTTTTGGTTATATCCGAATAATGAACACCTCTAGTTTCTAAAAACCTGTTACAAAATATCTGAACTGGACTACAAAAGATCCAAATTGATAGTTGCCAAACCCTATTTGACACTTCACGAGCCTATGAGGCATTGGATGATCCGAATTGGTTTGATCCTTCCGAACTACTGGGATCTTGTGGGCATTTTGGTGCTGATTTTATTTTTACTTATTTTGCATAAATAACTACCCATTAAACATGTTAAAATTTAAACATGTAAAATGGAACTCGCACTACACCTCCTCAGTTCCCTTGTGGCGTCACTATAATAAGACAAGTGGAATAGTCTTATTCCACAACACTTTATCCTTCCGGCTTAATATTCAAAGTTTTCAATCCACTTACGACTAACTTGTATCCAACGGAACCTCAGACGGATGCAAAATGTGAGAATCATCTGCCACATACCATCTCAAATAGAATACATGGAACACATCGTGGATACTTGAAAAATATGGTGGAAAATCTAGCCTGTAAGCCAGATCTCTGACATTTTTCATAATCTCGAACGAACCAATAAAACTCAAAGATAGTCCCCAAACTCTGCTGAGAACTTCCTAAAAACCGTGAAGTAAACTTGGGATCTCTATCACTAATTATGCTCAACGACACTCCATGCAACCATATAATCTCTTGAATATACGGACAGGACATCTGATCAAAATTTTAATCTCGAGTATACGAGATAAAATGAACTGAATTTGTGAGATGATCAACCAATACCCAAATATCATCATATTTCTTTGAGGTTAATGACAAATGAGTCACGAAGTCCATAGTGATATACTCTCAATTCAGCTGAGGAATCGGTATGCATTTTAAGAATCCTCCAAGTCATTGATACTCGACCTTAACTTACTGAAAAACCAGGAAATTAAAGATATTCTAGTAGACACTACACTTCATGTCTTTTCACCAGAAACAAGTTTTCAGTTCGCTATACATCTTGTTTCTTTCCAGATAAACACTCAACTTACTTCGATGAGCCTGGAATAAAATATATTCCCTCAGAGCATCATCCAATGGCACCACAACTCGACCATATAAACATAGAAGACCGTTAGACTAATAGTGGAACATAGAAGTGTTGTCTCCATTGGCTAGCCTATCCAATCTTTGAATCTTGGAATTAGTAATTTGAGCGTTTTAATATTGGTATACAAGGATGGTTCCGATAGAACTGTGGACACTCTAATGCATTTCATTCCTTTCTTGTGCCTAAAGTTTAATCTCAAATAGCACCACTCTTGAACAATGTTTGTAATGGTACTAATGCTACAATCTAAGATTCAAAATTTCCTACTGAGTGTATCCACAGTAATATTCACCGATCTCAATGGTATTTAATTTCACGGTCATATTCCTTCAGTAGATCTATCCATCTATAATGGTGCATGTTCAAAATTTCCTGTGTCAAAAGATATTTAAAACTCCTGTTATCAGTATAGATCTCGAACCTTTCATCATACAGGTAGTGTCTACAGATAACACAAATACAATGGATGCTAGTTCAAGATCATGCCTAGGATAATTCTCTTCACGCGGTTTCAAATGTCTCAAGGCATAAGTGATGACATGTCCATTATGGGACATCACACACTCTAAAACTTGCAATGAAACATCGATGTAAATGATCGATCAAGCCTCCAGATCTAGACCACAATGCTAAAATTGGTGCTATAGTAAAACATATGCGAAGTTCTAGAAAACTTTCCTCGCACTCGGCTGATCACTCAAACGGAAAATCTTCCTAGGTAAGCTGCATGAGGGGTCTAGCAACTTGAGATAATTTCACAATGAAATGATGATAGCACCCTTCAAAACCTAGAAAAATATGGATTTCAGCTACTATTAAAGGACGTGACCAATTCAACACCACTTTGAACTTGCTAGGATCAGCAGATGCCCCTTCCTTGTGTATAACATGACCCATGAAAACAAATCGGTCAATTCAAAACTAGCACTTTATCAACTTGCCATTCAAATAATTCTCTCACAAATACTGAAGAATGATCTTAATATGTTGGACATTCTCATCAATGATATGATAATATACCAGGATATACTTGTTCTTGTTCTTCACTTTGTTCAATTGTCTATAATCTATACATAGGCGTGTAGACCCATATTTATTCTTAAAAATGAGAATTGGAGCTCCCCACAAAGATATACTTGGACTAATATAACCTTTTTCCAGAAGATCTTGAAACTGTTGTTTCAGCTCTCTCATCTTTGAAGGATATAGGAGATAAGTTTCTCGAGAAATAAGCGTTGTTCCTAAAACTAATTCAATCCCAATGTATAGTTCTTCTCACAAGAGAAAACTAGGAATTTCCTCGAGAAACATATCAGGAGACCTATTAACAATTGGAATGACATCAATACCCATACCTATCATAGACATATCTATGACATAGATAAGGTAGTCTTCCACGCCTGATTCTAAAGACTGACAGGCTTTCAGAGCTGAAATCACTAGAATCGGAGGTCGTGCTCCCTCACTATAGAAAAACAAATCTCATCTTCTTTCGGATGCAACCATACAAGTTTTTGGTAGCAAGCGACAGTTGCTCAATATGTAGTCAAAAGATCTATCTTGAAAATATAATCAAAATCTTCCTTCGCGCAAATCATCATATTAGCATTCAAGAACTTACCCTCATACTCTATGGAAGAACCTAAAAATAGATGATTCACAAGAATAAACTAACCCATCGGGGTATGAACATATAACAAGACATCTAAAGATACATATGGTAACTAGTGATGCTTAATGAATATTTGAAAGATAAAAGATTGGGATGCATTAGTATCAATAAAAATATATATGGGTGTTCCGCATAAAATTAATGCACCTTCAATGACTCATTAATTCCCAGCCTCGATTTTCTTGTTATTTAACGCAAACACATGGCCTGGGACCAAGATAAAAAATTAGATCCTCCAACTAATTGTGCCTGAGTCCTCTGCTGTATTGAATCCCGCAAACCAAGAGTAGGAATAGATCCCTCCACCCATGTGGGGAACATATTTCTCGAGGTGATCCACCTCTCCGTACTTGAAACAGGATCCGAAGGCTCTTCGGCACTTATCTGATGGATGGTTGTTCTGATAGCGCTCACACTTAACTTTCTTTTTTCCAAAATAGAAAACTGCACTAGATCCAGAAGCAGAAGTAGAATAAGAAAATTTCTTGAATGATTAGTCTCGTGGACCCAAACCACTAGGAGTTCGAGAATACTACAGAGCCCAAACTCGATTCAAAATGATCCCTAACTAACGGAAACTTTTACCAAAATTTTATAAGAAGTCGGATCATCACAAAATGTAATCCGATCAAATATCTCTTGATGTGGGCCCTGGAATAAATGATCATAATTGACCTTGGAAATAGCATTGATGTGGGGACAGAATGACAATAGATTAAAGAACTTATGTTGATATTTTTCAATAATCATGATGTCATGCTTCAAACTCAACAACTCAATAGGCATGGTATGGCGAAGAGCTAGAGAAAATTACTAAGTCATGTAGGCCCTACGAAAATCAACCTAAGTAACCCCTACTCATGTAGCAATGGAGCAAATCTGGACTTCTACCACTTACACGCTCGCGCCTATAAAAGAAAACCAGAAGCCTCCATATTTTGTTAATCATTACAATGAAAGGCTCGGAAGCAACTAACCATCATCTTCAGCCAATCGCTGCCACATGCGGTGTCTCACCACAAACCACCGGCTTCGGTTCAATTCGAACAAATTTATTAAGATCGAGTAGAATGTGACCATCATCCCTATTATGACAGTGCTCTCGATGATGTACTCTATGAGTTGTTTTTTTACATAAGTAAATGTACTTAATAAAAATCATAATAATAATTGATTGATTAGTATGTTTTTTAAAATATTTATTTGTATAGTGGAAATTTTGTCTCTCACATCTTTTGTTTTATCTTGAACTCCCAATTCGACATGGCATGTATCAGTTTGGATGAGGCGAGAGGCTATAGATAAGGTTAACTGAGGACGATGTTAACCTGAGGAGGTTTTTTAAGGTTTTATTTTCAGTTCAAATACAGTGAATGATTTTTATAGTCTAACTAATTTTCTATCATGTTTAGTTATTAGTTGTATTCTATCGGACATGGTTCTGGATTTTCAAGTTTATTTAAATTTTTGCAGTTTCTCTGATCATGTTTAACTATTTAATTTAAATACATACTTGCAAGTTATTAGTAGGAGATCCAAGTTGGGTCACTACACTTGAGATCGAGTTTCCCTTATCATTTTTTGGACAACTCAATTGACTAGGAATTCAGTTATAGAATAATTAAAATATGTATTTCATGATCGCCATCACATATACAAGCTCATATTTATTTATTATAGTATATTCAAAGTCATTATCAATGTAGTTTGTCTGAGTAATAAGATAAAGTAAATGATAGAAAAATTCTAAGCCAATAGTTGTCCTGCAAGATCCGCTCTTCATAGAAAAATTTGGGACCCTGTTGTACTAGACACAAGATAGATCTTCCAAAGAACAAGACCTATTTCGTAAGTTAAATCATTCGGGATCCTGCAGATCTACTCTTTTTCCTATTTAAAAACTCTGTGTTTTCACATTAAGAATTATTTACAGATGAAAAGATGTCAAAGGGGCTTCTTAATACCCAATTAGATCCTTATACATCTATATATAAACGCTGGTTTATAAAAAATATACAAGAAAAGTACTTTAAATTATTGATTAATTGTCAAAGATGGATTAGGACCAATAACTCATTATCTAATGGATCTTTGCATTCTAATACTCTATCCGAGAGTTATCAATATTTATCAAATCATTCCCGTCTAACGAAACACTATTGGATCAAATGACAAAGACATTGTTAAAAATATGATTTTTCCCAAATGAATTTAAATTGGATTAATAGGAGAAATATTTCACACTCCTTATCCAAAAGGATAAGTGATTATGAATTAGGGATTAAGTGGAACATAACTGACTTGGTGATAGTTGTGAAAACTCAATTTCTCTATAGTTTGGACCTTAGTTTCACGGAACAATATGTTACTATTGAATCAAAGAATAATTGAAATATTAGATCAAAATACTCCGTATGGATGGTATGAACTGCCCAAACAATAATTCTTGAACATCGAACAATCATTTCAAATATAAACAAACCAAGAAGTGTTGGATTCTCTTTCAGATAGACCCTAAAATGAGAAGCAATGATGGAATTCCAACATGTGTATTATTGAATTGACCCGATAGTACATTTTTTTGGAATGTCCAGTGCTAAAGTCACTGATGGTAAGTCGTCAGTCCCTGAACAATATAATGTACTTTATTTGCTAGGTGATGGGTGAGAATTTTACCAGAGATTTTGTAATCTACCCTGGTGTGATTCCTATTGAAGCATATACTCGGGGTGGGTCCAGGGAGACGATTTTAAAGCGGACTCCCCATTCATTAGATAGAAGATCACCAAGATTGTGTGATCCACTGCCGAGCTTATTCCAATTCTAAGAGCTTATATCAAACCAATTCAATTCGTGCTCTCGTATTGAATTACATGTTCAACAATAATTATGATATTATGCCTTGAAGGACTTGAACCTCATGCCCGGTGAAGAATGCTCACAACATGGTTACTTTCTACCCGAAACTCATCCCCAAATAGATACTTGTTCCACCAATTCCAAATCATCCAACTCACTAGCCCGAACTTTCAAGTTACTCGCTCAACAAGCATTCTCAATATTATGCCTTTAAGGACTCGAACTTTGTGCCCTGGGAAGAATGCTCACAACAGGGTCACCTTCTACCCGAACTCATCTCAAAATAGATACTTATTTCGTCAAATCTAGATCATCCACCTCACTAGCCCGAACTAGCCTCTGAAATTCTTCAAACTTCCACGCTCTTTAGCACGAGATTTTGAGTCTAGCATGTCTACATTCTAACAAAAAATACTCGTTATCTTATCAATCTAACTATTTTGTTTTACTATACTATAATAATAGTTTTTTAAATATTTTATTTTTTTCTCCTACCATTTCAAGTTCACAAAATTAATAAAATTTATTTTTAATATTTTCTACAAAATAATGCGTTATTTATTTTTTTATGAAATACACGCATCACATGTGTTACAATCCATTTGTTTTCCATAAAAAAGGCGTTGGAGTGCAATAATTGTCCCTGCTTGGTTGAGCGATCGAACCATTACGCTTGGGCTGCTGCGCGGTTTAAAAGATTTGAGTTGCACCATTACCACAAGCTATAACTTTTGGTAAAACATCAAACGCTCGGTCTTACAATTGTTATAAGAGCCAATAAAGGTCATGAGTTCGATTCTCATTGATAGCAATGAGTGCAATTATTGGGAAATAGATTGTTGGGGTGCAATAATTGTCCCTGCTTGGTTGAGCGATCGAACCATGATATTTGGGCTGCTGTGCGGTTTAAAAGATTTGAGTTGCACCATTACCACCAACTATAACTTTTGGTAAAGCGGCAAGTGCTCGATTCACAAGGAAAAAATATTTTTTTTAGTCCAGGAACTTGTTCTTTTTGGGTTTTAGCCTTCAAACTTTTTAATTTTCAGGTATTGGTACAACAATTTCTGATTTATAGTTATTTTTATACATCTACCAATGTAATTTTAAATTTAGTAGATAACATAATTTTCAATTGGGGAGTGTTATTTACACTCCAAATTTTGTTAATTTCACCCCATCTTTAATATTTTTACAAAAATTGACAATGACACCATCTAAATGATTGGTTTTATTTTTAGTAAATTCATTAATGATTTCAATGAGAAATTCCTAAAATATGTTAATTACTCAAAAAAACGTATGGTTAAATTTTTTAATCATTAAACACAAAAATAAATATAAAAAAATTTAAAACTAATTGTTATTTTTATTTTTGTGCTAAATTATATTTTTTTAATCAAATTTCCGTATTAAATGATGTTCCGTTTTTATTTTTTAATTTTTATTACATATCTTTATATTTTTTATATCTTAAGAATTAAAATTTTAATTAAGCATATTATCTTCTGTCATAGTCAGTTAATATATTTTTGTATTTAAAAGTATACAAAATAAACATAAACATATATTAATATTCAGTATTTATCTACATAAGGTAAATACAATTCAAATCATATCTTTATACTATAAAATGAAGTTGTTAATCAGCAAAGGATATATTACAAAATAAAAAATATATAATAACATAGAAATCGTAATTTTATCTTATATGTTAAGATACTTTGTATATTATATCAAATTTAAATAAAATTTTGGTAAATCAAAAATTTTTACATCCACCATTTTATAATATATTTCGTTAAAAAAAATTCTCATATTTTGTATCATCATACTAATATTTGAGATAAAATGTAAATATTTTATTTTTTATTTATAAATGATAAAATATTATGAAAAACTTTTAAAAATATTATAATTTAAGTTGTTGACATATAAAAGTATTGTATTTGATGTTTTTTAAGGTAGAACCGTAGAACAAAATTTTATTATATAAGAAAAGATATTATAAGGGTAATCATGTCTAATAATATATTATTTAACTAAGATGGAGTGCTATTAATAATTTTTGGAGTGTAAATAACATCCTTATTTTCAATTTTAGTCAGAAAACACTAATCAAGTTGTGGCTAAAACACATTTTGGTATCACAATTTCTGACTTTTTCTAGCGATATGCATAGAAATTGCAAGGTTTTTGTGATTTTTTTTATGTTATGTTGTTTCTAAGTAAAATGATTTCCCTCCAAAATCATGATCACCAAATTTGTGACGCATAAGCTTTGCCCATCGTCGGAGAATTTAAAATTCCATTAATAAATGGGTCAAAATATCTAAAATTCAGAAGTTATCGCATTAAAATAAAATTGAAAATTTAATGGAGGAAAAAAGAAAAAAGTTATTAGATCAAAAAGTTATTTTCCCTAAAAACGAATGAGCATCCGCCGGAATGGAACTTTGGATATAACAAAGTGACATACGATTCTCATGCCTATAATCTTGCACTTTTTCTTTTTATTTTTAAAAATTTAAAATGGGAATATAAATAAAATTAATTTCTAAAGCTAATGGCGGTAATCATGAGCACCATGATTGATAATCATAACCTCTTTAACAATAAAGGGTTATAAATTGAAAAAAGATCCTTCATTGCATAGAGTCAACCAAGATCTATAATTTTAAGAAAAAATTGATTTTAACATTTAAGTCCATACCCCTTAATTACTTTAAATGGACCCCAAATATGTGACATTAATAATAAAAATTGCATATCATTAAAAGAATGTAAGGTATAGTAATCAATTTGGTGATCATCAATCCTTATTCGAGTCATCTATTTATGTCTTCGGTTGTAAAGTAGGCCATTTCTTTGCATTTAACATTCGCCCAACTTCTCTTTTTGGGCCACTTATGAATTTCCAGTCGGCAGAATCATCACATTTATTAATTTTACATAAGTAATTCTACTTATCCTATTAATACATAATGAAACCTAACAGATTATTCTATGCTTCACTTGGAGTACTTCTCATCCAATGATGTGGTCAAATTACAACTATTGGATCATTAACACACATGTCAGTTTTCATAAAAATATAAGGTCTCACTTGATCTAATGATATTGAAATAAGAAAAACACTCCCGATATAACATAGACTAATCCGAAACTAACATACATGACCAACAATATAATTTTTTTTACATTAATTAAATTATTAAAAGTACTCTTATGAGACCGTTTCACGTTTTAATTTTGTGAGTCGGATTTTTGATCCACCCAATCCATGATAATTATTATTTTTATGTCATAAATATTAATTGAGGACGTGGATCGGTTCAAACCATCCATCCTATAAATGCAAATATGTGAAATCGTTTCGCAGAAGATTTACTAATTTTTTAATAAGGAGATCTGCAATACCAAAGACAAATTTAATTATATATTTTTTTAGTAAAAGCCTAGTTCTATTTTACAATTATATTAGCTTTTTCTCCATTCTTCTTCTCCAAACAACTTTACTTCCAAAAGCAAATATTGTTCTCGAAGTTCTTTTATTATTCTGGCCGCGCCAGTGAATATATACTACTGTTTTTGGCACATTAAAATACTATGCAAACTTTAAGTAAATTATTTTTATCAATAATACTTGTTATTATTTGGTCTAAAGTCATGGAAGAGGAAAGACCCACCGATTTTCAATTAATACGTTATAAAATTTAACAATTTTGATTATTTGTGAAACATTTTGGCCAACGATCTCTTGGTCAAATGGTATCATCTATCCAATTTTGCCAAATGGTCTTGGGTTCTATGCCCAATAACACCACCCCCTTAGTTAAAAAAAAAAAAAAAAAGGAAACATTTTGAATCTATTATATGAGAAACATTAAAAATTATTTTTTTTGAAAAATTGGCTTTATATCACACTGCCAGACTCGTCCATAACCACTCCTTGTTTCTTTGGACCGAATATCAATAGTAAATTGAATTAACCGAACCGAATGAATTCGAAAATTCGGTTTTATTGTTAGAAAATTTCGGTTAAATCGGTTAATTAGGTTTGGTTTTTGGATTTCAGTTTTCTACAAAATAAAAAATCGGTTAACCAAATTATAAATAATTAAATTTTAAATTTTTTTATTAAGCTTTACATATCATTTATAATATTTTTTTAATATGTCTATATTTAATATTGTACTTAATTTTTGTTATTTTAATTTTTTTAAAGCTTAATGTGTTTTATTATGATAAAAATATCATATTTCAATCATTAATTTTATAAATTTTTTTATTTTTAAATTTTATTTTTTAAAAAAATCGGTTAATTCGGTGACCGACCGAATTAACTGATTTTAATTCGGTTCGGTTAAATCGATTTTAGCATAAATTCTATATTTTTTATAATTTAAACTAAATTGTAAAAAAAAATTGATACTAAATAACATATATTAGTAATAAAATTACAAATGACAGACTATTTTAGATAATTTTAAAAATAATTACTAATTTTTATTTCTTTAAAATAAAAAAGAAAATTTAAAAATTATGAGGTTCAAGGGAAAAAAAAAAGAAGTTGATTATCCACGCGAAAATGAGATATTCCAGGGTTCTCTATGATGAGTATATTTTAGGTTAAGATTCAATTTTTCTGTTTACTTTGATTTAGTTCATACTAGAATTTTTTCGTAGACGAGTAATCATGGTGTGGTTTGAGCGGTCTTTTCCTTAAAATCAAACGAATTTTCATGTACAGTTTGGTTTCAAAATTTTTTGTAAGTTTCAGTTTTTTAATTAAATATTAATAATGCACGGTTTCAATAGGTTTCGAACGGTTATGTTGGAGTGCAATAATTGTCCCAGTTGAGTAAAACGATCAAACCATGATATTAGGTTGTTGTGCAATTTAAAATATTTGAGTTGCACTATGACCACTGATGTGTGTCATATTAACTATTATTTTGTGGTATTTTGGGTCCATTTTTGCATGCATTTGTTACGTCATTAGCACCATTTAAGTTTGATTTTATTGTTGTTCATGCATATTGTCTACTCCTCATTTTTCCTAGTTTAATTGTAGGTTTATGAAAGAAATCCTCGAAATTTTGGCAGAAAGTTTTGCGCTCGAACATGCACTTTTATCCGCTCGAGCGCACAAGAGGAAATTTGAAGTTCAATTCAGAAAGTTTTGCGCTCGAGCGGTAGTTTTTACTCGTCCGAGCGCGTTCGAGCATCAAGTGAAGAACTGGACAGAAAAAGTATGCGCTCGAGCGGTAACTTTTACCCGCTCGATCACGTCCGATGATTTTAAAAGAAACAAGACAGATAATTATGCGCTCGAGCACTAGTAGAATTTAGGCCTTTTACTTCGCATATTAACTGAAGTCGTAGATAGATAAGTACCGAAGTAGATGCACGTGAAGTAATAGGTACCATTTTACTTCGCTTAATAACCGAAGTATTAGGCATGAAATTACCGAAGTAATAGGGTACCATTTTACTTCGCTTCATATTGGACCGGTTCTGAAGTAAAATCATGCTTTTTTACTTCAGCATTTACATTATGTGACGAAGTAATATAACATCTATAACTTCGCCATTTACGTTGACTGACGAATTAAATGCGCGTATTTTACTTCGACAGTTTTCTTAAGTGACGAAGTAATAGAACATATATGACTTCCGTTGATTCATTAAACGACGAAGTAATAGAACATTTATGACTTCGGTATTTACATTGAGTGATGAAGTAAATGCTCTATTTAACTTCAAATGCTATGTAACTTGGCGAAGTAAAAACATGCCCTTACTGCAGCAGTTTCATTAATTGACGAAGTAATAAAGTACATATGGCTTCGGCTTTTACATTGATTGATGAAGTAAAAATATATGTATCACTAAATCAACATTAAACAATTTTAATTAGATACAATAACACCATTAATATATATATATCTGAAACGTAAAATACACTAATTAGATTGATAAATTATCCATCCAAAAGTACATCCATCAATATAAAATTATGCATCCACGAGTATTTCTACAAAAGATTGATAAACTATCCATCCAAAAGTATATCCATCAATAAAAGTATTATGCATCCCAACGTGCATATGACCAATTTATGAACCTACATAGGAGTAGACGAATTTGCTCCATTCACTTCTAATTTCGTCAAATTGAGCTTGGTCGTAATATTGGTTCTTGATGGATCCTGAATACTGAAATGTAAAAAAAATAAAATACATTAGAATAAAATTTAAGATCAAGGATTCATATTTGCCAGTTCACAAATAAGGGTAACGACATATGCAGGTACTGATCACAGGTTGTCATTGCAACAGATGATTAAATTAAAACATTACTAAATTGAAACACAGTACTCTATCAAGGATACATATATATTTGTCATTTCACAAATAATTCCAACAGCTAGCTAATGAAAAGCTTGAAGCTTCAACATAATAGATCTAAAGAAAAATTAAATAAAAGTATTTGTGGGTCTATAGCATCACAAGCCTTGCCTCGACCATTTGCAGCACCAATTATTGAAATTCTTGCAATCTTATTCCTTTTTCATATTACGTTTTTGGTTTGGAAATGAGTGCTAAATTTGCAGAAGTAGGGAGGCAGAGAATGCGAGAACGAATGGACATGTGGTGAGAGATAGAGAAATAGCCAATAAGTGCAGAATCAAATGCCCAGAACATAGAACAGTCGCACGAAATACCATTGACCCAATCCAAACTAGAAACAATAATCCATACATCATAGAGCAGTCGCAAGTAATCTCAGACAATTTTGATTCCAACATTTATCAGCATGGAATAATGGCCTTTTTCGTACGAGAAAATATGATATAAACCAGCGAGCAAGTACAATATGTCAATATCTCTGAAAAAGAGTTGTTTAAAAAATAATTATAAAACCCTTTCACCACTAACAGTGCTAAGACAGAAAGTTTGGAAAGAAGAATGCCAAAAATGCCAACTTCAAAACAGATGCCAACTTCAAAACAGATGCCAACTTCAGATTCATTTATGAGCAACTAAGTAGCAAAAAAGGATGGAAACAGATTTTCACGTAAACCAAATCATAAAATGAAAAGGAAACTCACCATTTTATCCAAATGTAGATTTTCACATTCAACTATATCTTTCATATACTTCATCACACAAAATCCGCATTCAACCGAACCACTTTGTTTTATATTACCCTACAATGAAATAAAAAAATATTTCAGCAATAAGTTTAGAAAAAAAAAAAACTGAATTAGGTAAGCAAATGAGTAAAGTTCTCAAATATAATATAACACTAAAACACCATCCCTAGTCCCTATAGTACAGTACTTTAACGCCATCAAAATATTGCAATCACATTCATGTTTTCATATGTAAGCACAACACATACCGTCAATTGTTTAAAAAGTGGCCCTCTAGGAATACCTCTTGAAGCATTGTACATCTTGACCCCACTACATTTGATAAAGTCAAAAATTATTTTTTTTTCATATGTATAAGAGAATTGATTCGTCAACATAATCTACTACCTACTTTGTCACTATCTTTTTCCATTCCTCATCTCGACATCTGTTAGTAGTAGAGTCCAGCAAATAGATCATATTTTTATCTTCATTGACGATAGTCAAGATCCAATGGTACCTGCAAAAAATAAAAAAAAAAACATTGACTATCATGCAGTATGAATTTTTATATAATTAAAATCATACCCAGTGTTGTATGGGATGAGGCATATGCTGTCTCTACACACTGCTTCCAACTGGTTAGCAATATGCTGTGATAAGTGGCTGCCATCTCTGTCAATTGGGCATGTAGGTATGTGGCCAGGATCCACAAATGAAATACTATCAGCCCGGTTTGCTTCCTTCAAATATTTATAGAGGTGACTGCAATAAAGATTACAAACACGATGAGAAATCTTTTCAAGAGTGACAAGTTCCAAATAAAATATTTAATATGCAAACATTGAAGGTTAGACACAAAATTACCCCATATAAACCAAAATATGTCCGACACCTATCTCTCTCATCTCCATAAAGGATATGATATCTTGTCTCAGCAACCGTGATCCTTGAGGACGTCCAAACATAGCATCATCAAACTTCACGTAGATGCTGTCATATTCATCCATCAACCTAACAACATACGAGTATATATACTTGCATGCCATGGGTAATGTTTTTTCAACGTCCTTGAACTTCTCACGCTGACCAACAACATCCGAAATAGCAAATGGTTGCTGTCTCTCCTTCTACAGAGCAGCAAGCAACATTCTTATGTCATGAACAAAGCATGTGCTTAAAAGAAATCATAATGCACAAGCAAAGAATAAGATGGGAGTGAACAAAATCAAGACAAATGCAAACTATTTTTCCTTGAATTTTGTAGATGAAGATCATACAGACACACACACATATATATTCTAAATGTTAGCAATAAAATCATCTCCTCTCCCAATTTTCATAATTAAAAATCAGTATACTTGGTCACAATACCTTTTTCTTTGGAAAAATTACCAACTCTTTAGGCCAACCAACAATGGCTCCAATTGCATCAGTAACGATTGTTGGTCCAGACTTAATTGGGATTGGAAGCATTGCTGTTTCATCTAACACAACATCAACAGACACCTTGAAGTTCTCTTCCCCAAGTGGAACATTGTGAATCATGACATTTGGGCCTCCCTCTGATATTACTGTGCCATACGCCACCACATTTTCACATTTTTTGACGGCAAGGTGGCATGTTTTACCCTTTAAGAACAATAAATTATTATATATACATATGTAAAATGTGATTTAAAAAATCAAATTTCCCATGAAACATATGAATATCGAACCTTCATGTCAGGAGGGCCGCATTCATAAAAATCTTCCAAATCCTTTGACAACTTTGGGTCCATATCCTTCGATTGTTTTTGCTTTGGACATTGAATTTCTGAGGACTTGTTTGATGCTACAATCTCAGAACTTCGATCATTGATGATTGGCAAAACACTAGCAAGTTCAGCCTTCAACTTCTCTAATTCAGCCTTCAAAAGTCTAGTCTCCTCCAATTGTTCATTGCTGTTTCCCGTCGTAGTTTTCTGGAATGATTCCCTCTTTTTTCTTGGAGTCTTAAAAAAAACGTGAGGTTTTACAAATCCTCCCACACCTCGAACCCTTCCATGGTGTTCCTGACTTCCTAAGGCAGTGGTTAAAACATCATTCATTCCAGAAACCTTGAATTCTCCTTTTTCCTTTTTCTCCAATAAGTCATCCTACAAATGAGACATAAAAAATCAATCGAAAAAATTTAATATATCTAGGGAATATGGTGATTGATAAAACTAAACATTTACAATTTTTTCAGCAACTTCTGATGTGTCCGGACTCGTAATGATTCCAGATTTGTCTTCACGAGCTTTTCGCCAAAGAATCGATCTATCAACTACTTCGTCTTCAGCAATTATGTTTTTCTCCCTCTACAATCCCAAAATTTTCATCTTACAAACATTAATTACTTTCTGAAAATGAAAAATAGAATGATGCATAGCTTACCAGTTCAGCCTCCAATCCGATGTAACCCTTTCGAGACATTTTGTGGTGATATCTACAGTGCATTGTTCGTTCTTTTTGCTTTTCGTGAGTAGCCTAAATCATTTTGTTCATAAGTTTAAGTATGGAATTAATAATTTTTAAAAGAAACATGAAAATTGTCATCAAAGTACCTCCCATGATGGATCTAGTCTCGCATTCACAAATTCCTTCCAATCTACTATTGGGAGTTGATACTGACTAGGCGGAGAAATCAAATTTTCAGGATTATCTCTGTTAGGCCAAACAAATCTGCTGGTCAATTTGTTTTTGAAATCTCGCCATTTCTGAGCTGCTGAACTCATCACCGAAGACTGACTTTCTGGCGCTACCTCGAAGACATTCTGCAACAGAAAATGTTGGATTTTATTTCATATGATATATACCATTAGGTGAAACTGTACAATAAAATAAGAAATGTTCATCAAATAGGTAATTAAGGTTGAAACAATTTAAAGTTTTACTATTTTTCAGAATTGGTTAGCTGGATCTAATCATAAAAAAACATGCTACACTATCATTATTTTAGTAATAAAGAAGTTCCAGAAATAATCAATCATCATTGACCGAGTACAAAGTAGAAGCATACACATATCATGCCTAAGATTACAACAAGAATTATGTAATGCATAACTTTCAAAATGTCAGAATGACAAAGTATAATGAATGGATGCAATTAATTTTCATATTTTCCTTAAGCTATCAGACTAAATTATTCTTAACAAAATCAGAAATAAAGGAGGAAAAAAGGCAACATAACAAAATAGTTATGGTCCAATTATAAAGGGCGAACAACTAAAGTCAGCTTATGGATAATCAAGCAAGATTGTAATGCCATTATTGAAATAAAATCTTGAACTCACCGAGATCTCTTCCCACACTTTTTGTTTGATGTTTTCTGGAACATCAGGCCACGATTTTATATTGATTGGCACCATAGATCTAGAAATGGATCCAATGTATGATTGTAGTGCCCTACCATTTGCATTGTATGCTGGCCGCCCCATATCATCATAATCGATCTTCGTTTTTTTCCCCATCTTGCAGCTGTACTTACTTTAGCCATCAATGTAGGGCCTCGCTTCTTTTGAATATTTACATGATGTGCTTCTCCATCAGTAAGCCCAAGTTCCTCTTCATCTCCATGATTTTCATCAACATCTAAATCTTGAAGCTGCTCAACTGAAACTTTCTTTTTATGTTTTCTTTGACTCATTATATATGTTTAACACTGCATAAATGTTTTGAAAACAAACGTTAAATAATAATGATAACACAAATGTCATAAATAATAAAAATAATTCAAAAGACACAAATAATAACAATAAGAAAAAATAAATAAATAATAACAACAATAATAATAATAATACTAATAAACGGGTCATAACATATGTTTTTACAACACATAAAGTGTCTTTGCTTATCCATAACAAAACATGGCATAAAGTACAAAACATCATTTTTTCTTGTTCGTTTCCCAGACACCCTCGTTTTCCGCTCTAAAGTATCTTTCGTGAATAGGTATATCATGAGTCTCAACATCATCAATTGGTCGAGACTCTGGAATACTATTCCAAACATCATCCTCCCCCTCATAGCACCTATTTGGCACTGGGAGCACAATTGACCATCCTTTTTTTGATGGGCCATCAATATAAAAAACTTGATTGACTTGACTTGCAAGGGAAAATTCATCATTTTTGTGCCCTCTTTTGTTCATGTTGACCAAAGTGAAGCCACATTCATCGTTGTTTATTACTCCCTTATCATTTGCAACCCAAGCGCACTTGAAAAGAGGAACTTGAAATTGATGATAGTCTAATTCCCATATTTCTTCAATTACTCCATAAAAAGACACATCAGCAATCAAGGGATTTTTATCTTTGGCACTACAGACAAGCATGGTGCTGGCAACTAGAGAAACCCCACTGTTTTGGCAAACTCTATCATCATCCCGCGCCTTTGTTTGGTATAAGTTGCCATTTATCACGTAACTACTGTACTTAATGACTTGCGGGCGTGGTCCATGAGCTAGCCATGTCAATGTCGATGTCGTTCCACCATTGCAACTATCTATTTCAGCAGCCACCTAACATGTATTCAATTAGAAAAGAGTGATTAAAATATTAGATAAAACATGCTCACCGCAAATTCTTTAATAAATATTTTTTCATCTAACTAACCTTTGCGCGAAACCAGTCAATGAACCTCTTATTGTGAGCATCTTGTATCCATTTTTCATCTTTCTCTTTTTTCGGAAACATGGACTTCAAAAAAGTTTTATGTTTACTGTGGAAATATTATGTATAATATTTTTTAATAAACATATTTTGATAGTCACAAATATGCAGAATTATATATTAATGAGTTGAACTTACATTATGTAGGGAGATACTTCTTATGTATTTTCCAGAACAGTCAAATGTGCTTGTTGCATATCACTTTGCGGCACTACAATTGGTGTTTTACATGGTAAAAATCCAGGAACATTGGATTTGGGGTCTCGGTTTGATTGAGGGACCCCAACAGGATCAAGTCCGTTGAGGTATTCAGAACAAAACTCAATTGCTTCTTCCGCTGAATATCTCTTAACAATGCAACCTTCAGGATGTTTTCGACTGCCAACATAACTCTTAAACACCTTCATGCATCTTTCGAATGGATACATCCACCGAAAGTAGACAGGTCCACATAATCGGACTTCTCGAACAAGGTGGATTGTTAAGTGCACCATAATGTCGAAGAAAGATGGGGGAAAATACTGCTCCAATAAGCAAAGTGTAACAACCAAGTCAGATTGCAGCTTATCTAACTTGGCTACATCTATAACCTTGCAACAAATATCTTTGAAGAAAAAACATAATCTTATGATGGCGTATCTAACATGTTTTGGCAACGCATCACGAATGAGTATTGGTAGGAGTCGCTGCATTAGAACATGGCAATCATGGGATTTCAAGCCAGTCAACTTCAGCTCAGACAAGCACACAAGATTCTTCGTGTTCGATGAGTAACCTTCTGGAACTTTTATATCCATTAATGATTGGCACACTTGTAACTTCTCTTTTTTTGTGAATGAGCATGCAGCAAGAGGAAGATATGTTCTTTTTTCTCCAAATTTAGGTGTCAATTCAGGCCTAACTCCCATTTGAAGCATGTCTAGCCTAGCTGCCAGATTGTCCTTAGATTTTCCTTTAACATTCATCAAAGTATTAATGAGGGATTCAAAGACATTTTTCTCTATGTGCATCACACCGAGACAATGCCTAACATGAAGATGTTTCCAATAAGGAAGATTGAAAAAAATTGACTTTTTCTTCCAAAATTTTTTAAAATCTGTTTCCCCTAAATATTTTTCTTCTTTGCTGTCTTCCACATTATTCTCCTTTGATTTTTTTCTCTTTTTACCTTTCACACTGACCTTCTTTCCAAAATCACATCTTATTTCCGCAAGCTTGTCAAACAAGGCAACCCCAGATAATGGTGTGGATTTTTCTCCATGTTCTTCCATGCCATTGAATTCCTTAGTTTGCCTTCGATAGGGATGAAACATTGGTAGGAAACGTCTATGACCAACAAATGACATTTTCTTCCCATTTTCCAAATGATTTGCACAAGTATCTTCTCCGCATACTGGACATGCATAATAACCATGTGTAGTGCATCCACTAAGGTTACCATAGGCAGGAAAATCATTAATGGTCCATAATAAGACTGCTTTAAGGGTGAAAAACTGTCTTCGATAAGCATCATAAACGCCATCAACTCCTTCCCACAATCGTTGCAAATCTTCAACTAGCACCTCGAGGTAAACATCTATATCATTTCCTGGTTGTTTAGGCCCTGAAATGAGCATAGTTAGCATGATGAATTTCCTCTTCATACACATGCTTGGAGGAAGATTATAGGTGGTCAACATGACTGGCCAGCAGCTATACCGACTACTAAGATTGCTATGAGGATTAATGCCATCAGCTGCAAGTGCTAGGCGAAGATTTCTTGGTTCACTTTCGAAGTC
Source organism: Henckelia pumila (assembly GCF_033568475.1). NCBI lineage: Eukaryota > Viridiplantae > Streptophyta > Magnoliopsida > Lamiales > Gesneriaceae > Henckelia > Henckelia pumila. The sequence goes on along the minus strand of NC_133121.1, from coordinate 28,902,713 downwards.
GGGCCACATATGATCCACCAACCTCCAAGATGGGGAATCAGATGGATGACGTAACTGACCAGCAACTCTTGTGGTTTCTGCATGCCAAGTTAAATTCTTTGATGTCTCTAAAGATTTGAACATGCGCTTAAATCTTGGTATGGGAGGGAAATACCACATCACCTTGGCAGGAATACCTTTCTTCTCAATGTTCTTCTTGTTTAGCTTCCAACGCGACGATCCACATTTAGGGCAACTTACACAGTCCTTATATTGTTTCCTATAAAGAATGCAATCATTGGAACAAGCATGGATCTTTTCATGACTCAACGACAGACAACTCAACGTCTTTTTTGCATCATACGTTGAGGATGGTAGATTGTGATTATCTGGCAGCATATCCCCAAAATCCGTTAGTAGATCTGAAAATAAAGCATCACTCATCCCATGCCTTGCTTTGGTGTTGTATAGTTTTACAAGTGCACTCAACTTTGTGTAACGTGTACATCCATTGTACAAAGGTTTCTCTGCTTCCTCCAAAAATTTCATAAACGCTTCTGGATTTTATGTATAATTATCATATGCTGCCTCATACATATTAGCGGTTTCAAAGTCGTCATTATAATCACCAATTGGCTCCTGGTTGGTGCTTAAATTCATTCTATCATTTTCGGCAGACTCGCCATGCCAAATCCAAGTCATATAATTCTGACTAAAACCATGGAAATAAAGATGCTCTCGAATGGACGTAATCGGTCCTTTCTTCAGATTTTTACATTTGCAACAAGGACAATGAATTAAATTCGAGTCAATATGGGGATTTTGTAAACAACCACTAATGAACTGTTCCACACCCTCCTCATATTGTTTCGACCTTCTATCAGAGTGAATCCAAGATTTATCCATAATTAACAACTTACCTTCAACAAAGAATTAAATAAAGATAAGTTATAATAAAACATAATTAAAAATTTTAATTACATGACAATCATTTAGTGATTTCACTTCAAACACTAGTTACTGCGACTCTCCAACCAATATAAATTGTGAAATTATATTCGATTAAAATACAATAAATAGATTAAATATTGCAACATTGATTTAAAAAATAAAAAATAGTGAAAGACACATTGTCCTTTAATTTGGATGGATTCAGTATCATAAAAAATGAAATTCCTGACGCAAACAATGAATCATCATATAATCAAAATATTGAAAGCACAGGGATAAAATATGCGATCAGGTTTAATTTCAAAGCACATTAAAACTCCACCAAAGCAGAACAAGTTCTAAAAATACCTGATTTTGTTGCGGCAGTGAAGTTTGCTGCTTATACAAGTTTCGTAGTCTTTTAAATTCTCTTTTGATCCCTTAATGCTCCACTACAAAAGCATCCAAAAAGTTAAAATCAGATTCCATAAAAACTTGTTAAATGTGTAGTGCAAGAATCCATGTTCAGATTTGTTAGATTCAGGTGCGAGCGAGAAGAGCTAGTATGCTACTTTCAAGTTCAGCAATATATATTGTATACCAGCTAAATTTATTTCAGCAAATTTGTAAAGATTTCTAGCAACTGAAATGGTTTTCTTGTTTCCTAGGAGCATCGCTGTGAAAAAACTATCATAGGTGCGGCTTCGTAGCCTCATCAAGTCATCATTTTTTATTTTTTCAAGCTAAAGTACCAACAAATTCAGTAAGTCACAGATACATAATAGATTTTATTTTCTGTTCAGTTTCTCATGCATGATTTAAAGATATATAGCTATATTACCTTCAATTCTTTTTCAGTGGCTATATCGTGAGATAGTAGAAGCTTTCTGATTATTTCAATAGGATCACCAGTATCTCAATTGAGAGAATTTTTCCCACCATAAAATAGTAATTGTATATTAAAAAACAACTAAATGTTAAATGATCCGTGAGAAACACGATATACACCAGAAATTTTGTTGTCAACATGTGATTAACCACAGTTGCAAAATTTTGTGACTTTTTCTTTTCAGTATGTTTTGAATAAAAGAATTAAGAAGTTATATATCAATATACCACTGTTTGTGTTTAGGAAGTAAATTTTTGCAACAGCTTGAACGCTGAACCCCGAAAAATCTGGATTAACATATGAACCCAAAGAATGAATTTTAGAATTCCATTGATAAAATCCATGTGGTGAATAGAGATATTAAAAAAACATAGTAAGAACCCCGGAAGTTGCTTATTTGTGATAGCCAAAACAACATGAACACGAACAATCAGTTTGAAGCAAAGTACTGATATGTATGTACAATGTTATATCAAACCACAATGGCTAGAAATCGATAAAACATGATTATTGAACCAAAAATTTTTTGGCTCCAGATTTTTAAATAGTTACAAAGCAAGCAAATTATGATACAGTTTTTTAAAAAATAAAAAAGATTCATGGATATAACTCCAGAATACCAAAGTTCCGTGTGGTTCAAAATTTTTTTTTGATTCAAGTGGGTTTTTGCGGCAGTGAAGTTTTTACCTCGTGGTTCAAAATAATACCAAAGGTGCATTTTTACCTCGTCCCTATTATTACCGCCGTCGATTGTTATATTTTACTTCGCAATTACTAATTGGCAAAGTAAAATGTGACGAAGTAAAAAGCACAAAATACCTGTTGTTGTTGCAGCAGTGAAGTTTCCTGCTTATACAAGTTTCGTAGTCTTTTAACTTCTCTCTTAAGAACTTAGCGCTCCACTGCATAAAATTCCAGAAAGTAAAAATCAGATTCCATCAAAGAACTTGTCGAATGTGTAGTGCAAGAATCCATGTTCAGATTTGTTAGATCCAGGTGCGAGCGAGTAGAGCTAGGATGCTACTTTCAAGTTCAGCTATATATATTGTATACCAGCTAAATTTATTTCAACAAATTTGCAAAGATTTCTAGCATGAAAATATCCAACTATAGAATTTATACTTTGTTTTTCTACTTATCATTTTTGTTAATTAACTAAAGTATTCTCATCCAAATACAGCACAATAAAAACATGTTAAATCGCAATGGATATCATTTTCCTCCAAAAACAAAAGGACAAGTGCTACTACAACATCAAGTATATATATCAAGTACTGTGGTACGCACGATTCATTTATCAATGTCTCTTGTTAAGGATTTTAGAAGCTTCTGTATATATTATTACTCAAGCTTCTGTAGGAATGGAATGGTAGGGCAGGAAAAATGTAGGCAAGAATAAATTATATAATTAGTGAGTGAAGAAATATATATAGCTCAAATACGAGATGATTGATTTATGTATATCAGCTGAATAGCATAGGAATGGTGATTTCTTGCCCCGGAAACCAAACACTACTTCTTCTCCCTTATCATCTGTCACTACAAATACAAACACTCAAATTACACCTCGATTTGATCTTTCATCTCCCACTGTTTTTAACCTTTGCCCCTTTCCTTAGCTTCTGATCTATAACATAAGCAACAAAGCTTTGCTTCACTCTTTCTTTCTCTCTCTCTTTCTAGTTTGCCAGTAAATGGCAGTGGCTCAGTGTCAGTGCAAGAAAAAAAGGGCGAGAGTTTTCATTTGGAAGGTAAAAGCTTTTGCTCGATAACCCTCTAAAATAAATACACTCAATCTTGCCCCTTCCATGAACACACACACGCAGTGGTGTCTCTTTCTCCCCTGCAAAACACAGCGTGCACTCTGCAAAAAACTCTCTCTCTCTTCTCAATATTCATCAGTGAGTTCCTTTCTTTAACTCATTTTGTTGTGTCTGTGCAGAGGCAGCAGAAGAAGGGAGATTTTTAATGCTTGTGTTTGCGTGTGTGTGTAAATTAAAGAACCGAAAGGAAACATAAAAACACTAAAAACCCATTTCCAAAGGATAAAGATAACCTGGGCAGGCTACTTTCTCATACCCATATCATATCCAAGACCCCAAAGATTTTGAAAACCCACCCCACCCCTTCATCCACTGATCACTACAGACTCTACCAACACTGTTTGGGATTTTCTGATAAAAAAGCTGAAACCTTTAGCATAAAACTCGGGAGGGAATTGCGTGAGATATAACACAAAAGATGGCTTGATGAACTAGAAGAATATTTAAAACTCGAATCAACAGAGAAACCCAATTGACGTTTAAAAAAAAGGAAACATTGGCATATCTTTGTAGTTTTCTGGATCGAAAGACAAGTAAAACGCAAAGAAAAAAGGAAAACCCAAATTTATGTTCAAAAAAGGGCATCGTATTCATGTAAAAAAAGAAGAAAGAAAACATCTTCCAAAACATGTAAACCCTAAATTGAAACCAAAACAGAGAGATTCGGACCTTTTGCTTTTGAAATATGGCGTTGGCATCGGTTCCCGGCGGTGGTTGATGGTGGGCAGCTGAATAAGAGAAAGGGATCGAGCAGGGTTTCTTTTCCCGCAATGAAGAAGAAAGGGGATCGATCGTGTTTTGTGATGTATATTTTACCAAGTGTTGAAAAAGTTAGAAAGAAAAGTCATTGGAGTTAATATTTTTAATCCGGTTCATCCTTTTACTGCATCAATTATAATTAAAAATTTTAATTTATTACTTTTTACTTCATCAATTATAGTATGCTGAAGTAAAATACTATCCAAAATTATTAGTGAAGCCCGGGTTTTTTAAGTACCGAAGTAGAAGGTGCGTTTTTACTTCGTTCGTGTTATTAGCGAAGTTGATTGTCACATTTTACTTCGAAATTATTAATTGGCGAAGTAAATAATGGCGAAGTAAAAAGCAAAAATTCTACTAGTGGAGCTGACACTTTAATCCGCTCGAGCGCGATCGAGATATGGTAAGATATATTCTGACGGATTTTTATAAAGGAAAGACAAAGATCAAGGACTCTAGGGCTATAAATAAGAGAGAACACACAGATGAAGGGGACTTTTGACAACCAAAGTTTGACGGTTAGAGAATTAGAGCGGCGAAGAACGAATTCAAGGAGGAATCGTGCGAACCACGATGAGATTTTCTTATTCCTACCAAGATCTTTATTTTTATGATTTCAAACACTGATTTATTTCTTTGTTTTGTTTTTATGGAATAATTTCTTTTAGACTAAGATCACGATAGGGCCAAATAATATTTATTTGATATTGTGTTTATTTTGAAGAGATTATTTTCCTTACTTTCAATTATTGATTGATGTTGGTTTAATATTTTTTGTGAGTAGCTTGATCACCTAATCACATGTTTGTTGATTAATCACGAATCTAAAGAGGATTGATTAAAGATAGATTCAAAGACATCAATCAACATATGGTTAAACCGACTAGAAATAGTATTCGGTTTCAGTATGCGGTTTTAGGTGAAACTGAAATTCCATCAAAATTTAATGCATTGAAATCTAATTAAATTTAATTATAAATAGTTGGATTGTTAGATTTATATAGGTTTATTAATTCTAGAAATAGATTGATAATTAATTTAGGGGATTTCATCGTGATTGTGCAGGAATTTAATAATTAATGGGATTTTAAGCTTGTTTACATAATAGAGTTTGGTACCGTTGTGTGTCTTAGTCTTTTATTTGAATTCGAATTTTTTCAATATCATTGACTGCTGTTAGCCTTAATTTATAATTTTCCAAGTTAATTATATTTATATTTATATTTATTATCCTCCATCTTTATTTATTTTGTCTAACTTAAGTTAAGTAGTTAACATTCTAGTATTTAAATATTAGTCTCTGTGGGTTCGATACTTGGACTCATCGTCCATTTACTATTACTTGACCTAGTCCACTCACTAGATTTATTCCCAACTGATATTGTCGATCAAGTTTTTTGATGTAGTTGCCGGAGACTAATCTATTTAATATTAGAATATATTTCTTGCTTGAGACTTGACATTTTATTATTATAATTATTTATTTTTATTTATTTATTTTTATTTTTATTTGTGAGGAACCTGGAGATGGATGATCGACAGGTATTCACAAGGTTTGTCCAACAATACTCAGAACTATCTATGTTGCTTGGGGGAGATTCAATGATTTAGCAAACAAATTTCGATGCCATGATTTGTCAAACTACACTCTAATTCAAATTTTTTATGTTGGTTTGGATGAGACAACAAGGATTTGGGTGAATTATGGAGCTTTGGAAATTGGTTGTCACTTGTCCCACAGAGATTACGACAGTGCGATGCATTTGTTAGATGATATGACAGATTTCGACTACCATTGACATTGTGATCCTTCACTTCATGGTTGGAGTCACTAATATCCTCCAGAATTCAACTGCACCAATTTTGCGAACCAACCATTTGAGCATCATGAAGGGTGTATCACGTGTTTTGATGGTAATGTGGCTGAGACGAACCTAACCTCTAATATTAAATAAATATTAAAATAATGCATAATTTTCAAAAAATTTGACCTGACCTATTTAAAACACTCAAGATCCACCTGTCAGAACAACACCACAAAAGACTGAACTAAACGTGACAAAAATCTAAACGAGGAAACGAGAAAGAAACTAAAATGGAAATAGTTCAAGGATCGCGAATACCAAAAGTTTAAGAGTCAAATATTTAACATGCTAACAAAACTAACTGCAGGAAAAAACACATCTTGCAACTAACTCTGAAATTAAAATATAATACTATTTAGTACATTATTACAAATTACTAATGCCGAAAAGGAAGCATCGGTTGAAGGGTAGCGTGCACTGCCAGATGTCGTATGCCCAATAAATCCTTCCCCTCAGCACAAACATCAACCTCACCTGCACCATGAAAATGTAGTGAGCCTAAAAACTCAACAAGTATAAAGCATGTAATAACGAGTAATACATAATACATGCACATGTCTTTAAAATAACTGTACTCAAAATACCTTGAAACTTTCTATCTTAATAAAATATCTTGAGGTGTCTAATTCATGCATGCTCGTAAAAACATATGTGTAATGCTGAGTCGTAAACATAATCATAATCACAATATTAATCATAATCATAATCATAATCATAATACTTAACATAATATGTAACATAATCATGGCATGTCATAATCATAAAATCATTTTTCTGTGCGAGTCATACCAGTGAAGTGTGACCATAAACATAAGCAATTGATCAATCTAAAAACCAACGTATGTGGCGGCGAGGTTCACCGATCCTTTAGAGATTCCCTATGCCTCTATGCTGCTTACTTCACCCAACCTTTGGGGATCCATATACTCCTGAACATAAGTGAAAAGGTCATTGGGTCCGATATCTCGACCATCAATCCCATGAGTTGCCACAAATCACATCAACTTCCCGAAAATATTTTCTTTTCATGCCCTTAATCTTAACATAAAATACATGCATGAATCATGAACTTAAAAATATCATCTTCTTTAAAATTTGCCAGTAAATATATATTTAAATTATTTTCCATTAAAATCTTACTTATAAAAATATATATATATATATATATATATTAAATATATATTTACGGACTATTTTATTTTTCACGGACTCGACTTGCGTAAAACTTAACTTATCGTGAAAAAGAAAATTCTTTGAAAATAACACGCTTAAAAACTCGAAACTCCTGTAAGTTTTTAAAAATGGTTGAAAAAGATGGTGAATTAAGTTGCTAGCCTTAACTAAGAAACTAGCCCTCTTTACTTCAAGGAACTCGTTTCGAGCGATTCGCCCATAAAACTTATAACTCGGTCTTTCCTTATCCAAAATGACTCCCATTCGTACCTACAATTCCCACACGCCCTGAACTAAACAAGGATGCCAACCACAAGCTGTCATGCCTACCCAAACTTACTGTACAACTACATTACCGGACAGCAACAACACTCGCACCATAATCTGCACCACTTCCATTCGCTAGGCTAAAACTCGACCAAATCTCATCCGAATTGACTTTTGCTTGAACCGGAATCTTCTAAACCCCCCGGAATTAACCAAAAGGCCAGCCTTTAACCCCCAAAACTCACTAGACCAGCCCACAACTTACAGCACTTGGACAGCCCCTTACAACCCATAAAATTTCCGCACTAACCACCCGACACCAATTCATTCCTAACTTGGCCATCTCTTATCCGAATCGACTCCAACTTGAACTGACACAATTAACATCCTAGACTTGAGCTAGGATCACACCACCCCCTTCCCAGACCACACGAACCAGCCCCATGACTCAACCCACAGCCCTTGGCTCACCTGAGAGCCCACTAACCTTTGCCCTACATAACCAACGATCAGCCCACCTTCAATCAGCCTACACCCAGCCCTCAAACAACCTCAACCACCATCAATACACCAATAAAATGCACCAAGATCAAGCTCGAAATCATAGGTAGGGAATGTTAGGGGTGAAGCCCACATTAAGTATAATATTAAGGAATCCCACATCGAAAGTTTGAAGAAAGAAGAATGAAGGAAACATTATAAATAGAGTCATCTATTTTCAGTTATTGTATCACATTCCTCTCTTTTGTATTGACATTAGAGAAGAAAATAAAGAGAGAAAAAAAGAGTTGTTTTTTTCGGTGATCTCTTGTGTGAGTTAGAGAAATATTTTCTCGGTAATACTCGAGGCTTGGGTGTGGAGAGATATAGTGTTTTGTATACACTTGTAATATTTCTCCGATAATAAAGATTTGCAGCAGCTCCGTGGATGTAGCCTATATTGGGTGAACCATGTAAATCTTTGGTGTTCTTGTTGATTATTTTATTCCGCAATTTCTATTATCGTCATGTTCGCTTCGGTATAATCCATAACAACTGGTATCAGAGATGTTACGGTGTTCGGTAGCCTTGGTGAAAAATTTCTTAAAATTCTGAGTATGCTCTATGGTTGCAGCTTTGTCTGATTTTCCACATCAGATGAGATTTTTTGAAATTTTATTAAGGCAGGAGAAGCGATGGATGGAAATGACGGATCGGGACCTGGTATCAATAAGTTCGACGGTACAGATTTCACGTTTTGGCGGTTACAGATTAAAGATTATTTGTATAGCAAGAAGCTACATCAACCTCTATATCTTGGGTAAAGCCAGAAAAGATGGAGGATGATGAGTGGGAGCTCCTTGATCGATAGGTGTTAGGGGTAATACGATTGACCCTAACAAATAACGTGGAACACAACGTGGCGGAAGCAAAAATCACGAAGGAGATGATGTCTATTTTGTCGGACATGTACGAGAAGTCATCAGCAAATAATAAAGTGTTCCTCATGAAAAAGTTATTCAACTTTAAGATGGAGGAAGGTGCTTCAGTGGCGGCACACATCAATGAATTCAACACGATTGTTTCCCAGCTAACATCGTTGGAAATCAAGTTTGATGATGAGATCAGTGCACTTATTCTTTTGGAGTTTTTACCAAATGTTTGGGAGCCGATGCGGGCAGCGGTTAGCAATTCTGCTAGAAAAGGAAAGTTACAATTCAATGATGTTAGAGATCGAATCCTTGGTGAAGAAGTTCACAGGATGGATTCGGGAGAAGCAACATCATCGAGATCTGCCCTAAATCTCGAAAACAGAAGTAGGGGCAGGAGTAGCGAAAAAGGTTCTAATCGATGACATGACAGATCCAAATCAAGAAGTGGAAAAGACAAAAATACATTCTAAAAGAAATTAAAGTGCTGGAGCTGTGGTGAAACTGGTCACATGAAAAAGGACTGCAAATCACCCAAGAATAATGCAAATATTGTTACTGAGAATGTACATGATGCCTTAGTACTATCCATGGAAAGCCCGGTTGATTCTTGGGTTATGGATTCGGAAGCTTCGTTTCATACCACTGGTGATCGTGAGCTATTTAGTAATTACACTGTTGGTAATTACGGAAAAGTTTTTCTGGCTGATGGAAAACCTTTGGAAATAGCTGGTATGGGTGATATTAGTTTGAAAAGGTCAAACGGGTCTATTTGGAAGCTAAACAAAGTGAGGCATGTACCAAAGTTGAGCCGAAATCTGATCTCAGTGGGACAGCTTGATGACGAAGGCCATAAAGTGACCTTTGGTGATGGCTCTTGGAAAGTGAGCAAATGAGCCATGATTATTGCTCGAGGAACAAAAATTGGAACTCTTTATATGACTTCCAGTTGCAGAGAAATGTTAGCAGCTATAGATGCTGGAGCTAACTCAAGTCTATGGCACTGTAGACTTGGACATATGAGTGAGAAGGGAATGAAGATGCTGATATCAAAAGGGAAGCTACCAGAGTTAAAAACTGTCGAACACAAATTGTGTGAAAGTTGTGTTCTTGGAAAACAGAAAAGAGTGAGCTTTTCGAAAGGCGGTAGGGAACCAAAAGCATCAAAATTGGAGTTGGTTCATACTGACGTGTGGGGGCCATCTCCTGTGACATCCCTTGGTGGCTCATGATATTATGTCACATTTATCGATGATTCGAGCAGGAAAGTTTGGGTTTATTTTTTGAAAAATAAATATGATGTTTACGAAACCTTTAAGAAGTGGAAAGTCATGGTGGAGAATGAGATCAACTTGAAGGTGACGTGTTTACAGTCTGATAACGGAGGAGAATATGAAGATTTTGAGTTCCAGAAGTATTGTGCACAAAACGGGATCAAGATGGAGAAAACCATTCTTGGTACACCTCAACAGAATGGTGTGGCTGAAAGAATGAACATAACTCTGAATGAACGTGCCAGGAGCATGAGATTGCACGCTGGACTACCGAAATCATTCTGGGCTGATGCAATTAACCTTGTAGCATATTTGATCAACAGAGGAACTTCGGTATCACTTGATTGCAGAATACTAGAGGAGGTCTGGAGCGGCAAAAGAGTAAATCTTTCGTTCTTGAAAGTGTTTGGTTATCTCTCATATGTTCACATCGATTCAGCCAGCAGAACAAAACTTGATCCAAAGTCAAAGAAGTGTTTCTTTATTGGTTATGGAGATAATGATTTTGGTTATCTGTGAGACCTCGTTTCTAATCAACTAATCTCGGACAAAACAACCGATAAGTAAACGAGAAACCAAGATTAGAAGAAACCAATGATTTTTTTTTAAAGAAGGCTCGCGCGCCCGCGTTGAAGTCAGCGCGCCCGCGCCGATGCTTCGCAAAAAAAACCAGCGCGCCCGCACTCTAAGGAAGAGCGCCCGTGCCCTTTCCTCGCAAAGAGGCCACGCGCCCGCGCCGTCCTCTCGCCCAGAAATATTAAGGCACCGAAATAAACTCAACAAAACCTAAACACTTGCATTAAAAGTATTTGACAAGCCAATAACAATACAAGAAAGGTTTAGGGAAGAGAAACATTCAATTCGGTAGTAACTACATCGATTCTTGCTTACAAAACAAATACGAGAAGTTCGAATGACTAAACATGTTCGCAAAACATAACTAGATTGACATACTGATTCGACTTCTAAACGAGTCTCACTTCTATCTCTTGCTCTTGACGCTAACCAGGTCTAAGCTGACTTGATCCTGCCCCTCCTGTTGCCAAGTACACATACAAAACAAAGCAACAGCTGGATAAACCGGTGAGAATGATAATCCCAGTAAAAGCAACATATCAAGTAATACAACAATAAACATGCTTTCAAGACAACAACAAAATCAATAACAACGTAATGAAATGCATGTCTTTAAACCGGGATATCAAAACTGATAAACGAGGGATTGCTGCTGTGCTTTTGGGATCCCGAGGATGAGATCATGTGACGACTCACCGACTCTCCCAATCGAGGTGGTGCCACATATCTCACTCCTCTAGACTTTGAGCAACCATAATGAGTATGCTAGCACTAGGCAATACGACTATGACCTAGGCCACTCAATCATAGTTCCCAAACGTCCAAGCAAAAAGGGCGGTTCTGCCCGCTGAAATCAACGTAGGCTCAAGATGAATGCATAGCAGAAACATAAAACATAAGCCACATAGTCAAAAGCAAAAATCAATCAACAAGACACAAGTTCCTCATGCTAGAACAAGTGTAGATGCAATATGTGATTTGAAAGGGAAACTCGAGAACCAACTGTCCCGAGTATGCTATCCCGCTACGATGACTGCTTTTACCTTTCAATGTCGTAGATCCAACTCCGGACAAGCTACAACAAAATATTGTATCAACAACTATACAACCTAAACAACAAACAACGGTTCAAGTAAATCTTTTTACCGTTCTTCGTCCAAAACTCGACGATCAAATGTTGCTAACACAGGACTCGACAACTCCAACGAATCTGTACGAAGATAAGAGATGATAAACTACAACGATCACTCACAAGCCAATGCTACAACAATTCAAAAACGATTCGAAAACCCAAAACTCAAACCAACGGCATAACGGCTATAAACTGAATAAACCGGAAACGCAGACAGCAGTTCAATACCGATATAACCTCATATCAATGCCCAAAACAACAATAACAAAGCAAACCCATCAATCTCAAAATCCAAGTTTTCGAAAATGGCTTCCAAAAATCATAACAAATCCGAACGTCGCTCTAATTCAAAACCGACAGATAATAAACGATCAGAACTCTGTCAAGAACAACATACTCGAATCTTGAACGATTCTAACAACATCCAAAAACTAGAATGTATCTGATCAAAGAAAGACTTACAATAGAACGAAGCTCTCGCAGCCGTGATCGTTAAACTGCCTTCAGAAATAAATTCCAACGGCCGGATCGAGCTCGGACTGAAATCAGAAAGCTTGGAAAAGCTTGAAGGCGTTCTAATGGAGGGAGACGGCTATGGAGAAGATGGAGAAGACTTGTCAACAAAATTCTAAGAGTAGATAATATATAAAATCCACAATTTGCGTTTTGGTCCCTGAAATTTCCAAAATTTGCAAAAAGGATCCTGATCAAAATCAAGGCGGCTTTTGAACTCTGTAATCTCTGATTAACTCAAATATACTCATTTAAGATAAAAACGGGGTGTTACATTATCGGTTTTGGGATGACCAAAATCGAAAGATCATTCGGAGCAGAGATGTCATTTTCAATGAGCAAGTTTTGTATAAGGACAAATCAGACATTCCAGCTGGAGATAAATGTCCTGAAGTTAAGAAGACAAATGAAGTGCCATTGATAGATATTCCTATGAATGAGTCGGAGGATAGTTACCAGGAAAAAGAAACTGCACAAGAAGCTGATCCACAAACTCCGGTGATTGAACTGAGGAGATCTTCGAGAACAATAAGACCACCTGATAAATACTCCCCTGCACTTCACTATATTTTGCTGACCGATAAATGTGAACCGGAGACCTTCGAAGAAGCGATGCAAAATGATGATTCAATCAAGTGGGAGTTAGCCATGGAAGATGTGTTGGAACACGTTTTCAGATCAGTGTGATATGATACCCGGAGCAGCGGAAGTTTAAAAATTTTTATTTTCTTATATGGAACAATTCCATATCATGGGTATCAAATCCTAACGATTAAAATCAACATGTAAAATAATAATAACAATTAATATTTTACCTCTTCAAGCTATGGCTTGATTATGGACACCAACAGATTAATCTGCTCTTGTTGTAAATCCCAGGAACTGATGACTTGCTCGATCAATCTCCTGAATTAGGTCCACGAACAGAAAACTAAAACCCTCTGATTGATTGCACTAGAAATCAATCAGATGTTTATCGAAGAGATTTACAGATTTGATCTGTCAATTCAGAATGTAATTTTCCAAATATCACAGACTGAATTCTCTCTCAAAAGGGAGACAGGATTTCGAATTCTCCTTAGAACGCTTCTAGGATTTTTGAAAATTGCTCTGTCAATTATGAGGTTGTGTGTCTAATTTCTGTACTGCAATAACTTATTTATAATGTGGGCTGCTAACACCTTAGGGCCCATTAGTCAAAAGTTCAAGCCTGACAAGTAAAGCCCACATGTTCAGAAATTAATATAAAATTCATCGTGACTCAGAATGATAAACCAATTTCACCATTGTGCATAGAAACCATTCGTGCAGCTTTTAAAGTCAAGATAATTTTTTTGAATCCGAATTCAGTGATTTCCAAAAATACCCATCCCTATGTCATTTTAGGAAATTTCACTCCCTTTAGTTAAGAAGTCCAACTTCTCTTTCTCTTAATTTAACTCTTTAAATTTAACTATCTCAACGGGGATTAGTAATCCATTACTTGTGTGACCCTCAATGGTTCAGGGATACAGCTAGCCGTGGGCTCACAACTCCTTGTGACTCGGAACAATAATTTCCGACTTACCCATCGAATTATGGTAAAAGCGCCTAGCAACATCGCCCCATGATTCCCTAGGTATCACTGATAGTGCCTGCAAGAACCTGTAGGTTTTGGTTAGCGTACAATACGGTCCCTTCATCCATATATCCCGATCGAATCAACAACCATTGGTACATCGAGAGTCGTTCGAGATTCGATAACTATGCAATGCATCTTGAAGATCAAATAGTGACATTGCATGTGCTACTAGGAAACCAAGTAACCTAAATCACATCGAGTACTCTGGCCAGAGATTTGTCACACTAATATCTCCTCAGATCGCATAGGATATCCACGCTCGCAAGCGTGTGGTGAATCCTTGACAACAAAGCATCGACTCCTATATGTGTCGTAACTGTACCCAATCCCGACACCTGATGACCCTCATAGAGTCGGTAAATGACTCAAAGTACAGTACTAGCATATAGAGTCTCAATGATGTTTCAAGTAGTTAAGGACTAATGGTGTAAAACCAAAACCGCGGACTTATCCACTCAATTAATAATAACCACTTGGAAAGTCCGAATAGACTAGTTCGATCATTCATCATATGAATATCCATTTGCATGCTTTTAACATCTCTATGTTCCATACCAATGAAACGTGGTACTTGGCATCGCAAATGCTAGTCTCAATCTCGAGCGATCCTTATCCTTATTTGCGGACGGCTCAATTGACTAGGAACTGTTTAGAATATACAGTGACTATAAGATGTGTTTCATGATAGTGATCTCTCTTTATTCACTATCTCATCTTACTTACACTATAGTATATTCAAGGTCTTTATCAAAACAACAATAGTATATCACAATATAACATTATGAAGAAAGATAAAGAAAATGCCATTAATGAATGTAAATTATATTAAACAAAGATTGTTTAAAATAAGAGACTCTCAAAGCCCTTAGCCACAACTTGGCTAGCGGGGCATCAACTCTTTCAATCTCCCACTTGCCCTATAGCCAACTAGTCATACTACGTAGTCCCATTGCTTCGTGATGTTTGTCAAACAATGGTCCTGGCAAGGGCTTAGTAAATGGATCAGCGATATTGTCTGCAGAGGCCACTCTCTCGATAGTGATGTCTCCTCTTTCCACGATCTCCCGGATGATGTGGTATTTCCTCAGTATGTGTTTGGATCTTTTAGGATTAAATTGAATTAAATCTCTTGTTCGGGGACTGATTTGCAATTATGCCAAAGTTCAGAGACTAAACTGCAATTTGGCTGATATATATTTGAATCACCACTTGTTTCTCACCATATTCAACGTGAATATCAGATTAGAAGATAGGAAATTCAGAAACTCTTGTACACGCCATTTTCAGCCCTTTAAAGCTCCGATAGTTTATGATCCAGCCGTCATAATTTCGAGTTGAATATATATTCGCGATCATCTCTCCAAGAGCTACGTTCTGGTATATATTTTCTTAAGTTATATCATATATGAATTTTTAAGAGATGATGGAATTTTATTCTTCTTGGTTTAACATGTTCATGAGCTAGCCAAGATCATGTATTCGAAGACGGATCGGAAAAAGACGGTCGTTCGGATTTCTTATGAATTTTAGAAGCAAAATTCGAACACTTCTATTTATGAATGGATTATTTTGAACGTGTATATGCTGATTTATGTTTGGTTTGAGTTGGAAAATAATTGATATATTGTTATATTTGAGTTTCGGTTACCGGTTTTTAGCCGTTACGCCGCCGATTAAGAATTGTCAAGATTTTGTATTGTTGATTAAGCTGAGAAATTCTTGAGTTATAAGCTGATGTTCTTTGCCTATACACACTTCATTTCAGATTTTTTTTGATGTTTTTCGAGCTCGAGAATTTATCCTTCGAACCGAGAAAGATTGAAGAAGGTTTGAAGTCAGTTTAATTTGATCAATTTGCTGTGACTTTGAGCAGATTATGATATGTGGTTGTTGATGTATTTTCAGATTTGATAGCCTTATTTCAAAACATGCATTGCATTCATGTTTATATTCTTGCATGTTATGTTATTTATACTGAGAATTATATTCTCACCGGAGTTATCCGGCTATTGTTGTGTTTTGTATGTATGCATGGCAATAGGTGGGTCAGGATCGAGTCAGAGACGACTGGGATAGATCAAGATCGAGAATAGCATGTGGTGACTCGGGTTATGTTAGCAAGATGACATGTAGTATAAGAAGTTATCAAACATGTTAGCAAAACAAGAACCTTTGTATATGTTGTTGTAAGAGTATAGGTTTATACTTGAGATTTCATGTATTGCAGATGTTTAGTTTGAAGTTGAGAGACATGTATATTATGTTGTGACTTGATATAGATTGAGTTTATGTTTATATGCACTTTCATACTTTGAGAAACCTTGAAGAATGTTGATTTTTGGAACAGGGCACGGACCCTGTGCATGCTCTGTGCATGGGTCCGTGTACCCTACTGATCTTGTTATTGTGCAGAAAAATAAAGGCACGGACCCCGTTCCAACCTCCGGCAGAGGTCCATGTGGTCTGGAATGAAAAAAGTAGCTTCAGAAATTTGGAACCTTGAGGCACGGACCTGCGCACAGAAGGTGAATGGGGTCCGTGTAAAAAACAAAAACTTAGGTTTTTAGTGTATTGATTAGCACGGACCCGGACACGGAGGTGGCACGGGGTCCATGTACTTTGCATCCTCAGATTTGTCACTACAGGTGAATTCACGGACCCATGCACGTACCTGTGCACGGAGTCCGTGTATATTAAAAAAAATTGTTGTCTTGATTTTATTATCCCTCATTACATCATGATTAATGATTAATTTGTTCTAAGATAAGATTAGCAACCCGAGGTCCCCACACCATGCAACGTGTTTAGTAGTTGATTTATTGTCATCTCCCAAAAACAAAGCAAAGTCCGACACCTTAAATATTTTGGGATATGGGTTATTAGTATCAATAATCTCAGGGTATGTTTTAACAAACACTGGTCTAGTCATGGGTCGAATAACCAGGCCATACAAATCCTCTTCCCGGCAATGAAGAGGAGTATAACGGTCAAAGTTGTTCCTGATTCCCTGGTTGCCCAGGCGGCAGAGATCGCTAGCGTGAGAATTTCCAAGAAAACTATCACCTTCCTCAAAAACCTTCTTCAGCGTAAGAACGCAATCCTTGGGTTTATCGGTGGGTTTACTAACAGGGACTCCACCGTTAGCAGGCTTACATATCTCACTCTGCATATACCCCATAGTGGTTATTTGAAACTTGTGGGGTTCTTCCATTAGTCCCATCATATTTGCCACCATGAGATCCATTTCAGCAAACTTTTTCGATAGAAAATAATCAATATGATCATGAGGAAACATTTCCACTTCCAAATGTGGAGGAGATCCTCAAATTGGTTTTTCTCCCACTGCCGGTTCATTCAAGTCATGTTCAACAGTAGGGTTTTGAGTAACTTCTTTAGTAGGTTTCTCATCATGTGAAAGATGACTTCCATCACCTTTCTCAGCATTATTTTGATGTTTAGGTGGCATAGTGAGTCCTACTAGGAGTGCCAAAATATGTTTATCAACAAATAATGACAAGCTAATGACTTAAGGGCGTGTCAAGCACTAAAAGTGCTATTGAGGAATTCTGACTTCTTCCTGACAATTGTATGCTAAGAATGAAAGAGTGGGTGCCCGGTTAGCCAACTTGTGGCTAAGGGCTTTTATGACTCTATGTAAAACAATCTTTTGTTTAATATAATTTATACTTTTATAATGGCATTGACTTTATCTTTCTTCATATTGTTATATTATGATATACTATTGTTGTTTTGATAAAGACCTTGAATATACTATAGTGTATGTAAGATGTGGTAGCACATGGGGATGGCTATCATGAAACACATCTTATAGTCACTGTATATTCTAAACTGTTCCTAGTCAATTGAGCCATCCGCAAATAAGGATAAGGATCGCTCGAGATTGAGACTAGCATTTGCGATGCCGAGTACCACGTTTCATTGATATGGAACATAGAGATGTTCAAAGCATGCAAATGGATATTCATATGATGAATGATCGAACTACCCTATTCGGACATTCCAAATGGTTATCACTTATCGAGTGGATAAAGTCCGTGGTTTTGGTTGTACACCATTAGTCCTTATTACTTGAAACATCATTGAGACTCTATATGCTAGTACTGTACTTTGACTCGTTTACCGACTCTATTGGGGTCATCAGGTGTCGGGATTGGGTACAGTTAAGACATATATAGGAGTCGATGCTTTGTTGTCAAGGATTCACCACATACTTGCGAGTGTGGATATCCTATGGGATCTGAGGAGATATTAGTGTGACAAATCTCTGACCAGAGTACATGATGTGTTTTAGGTTAATGGGTTATCCTAGTAACACATGCGATGTCACTAATAGATCTCCAAGATGTTATGCATAGTTATCGAATCTCGAACGACTCTCGATATACCAATGGTTGTTGATTCGATCGGGATATATGGTTGAAGGGACCGTACTGTACGCTAACCAAAATCTACTGGTTCTTGCAGGAACTATCAGTAATACCTAGGGAATCATGGGGCGATGTTGCTAGGCGCTCTTACCATGATTCGATGGGTAAGTCGGAAATTGTTGTTCCGAGTCACAAGGAGTTGTGAGCCCACGGCTAACTGTATTCCTGAACCATTGAGGGTTACACAAGTAATGGATTACTAAAACCCCGTAGAGATAGTTAAATTTAATGAAAGAGAAGTTGGACTTCTTAACTAAAGGGAGTGGAATTTCCTAAAATGACATACGGATGAACATTTTTTGGAAATCACTGAATTCGGATTCAGAAAAATTATCTTGACTCTAAAAGATGCAGAAATGGTTTCTGTGCACATTGGTAAAATCAGTTTATCAATCGGAGTCACGATGAATTTTATATTAATTTTTAGAACAACGGGCTTGGCTTGTTGGGCTTAAGTTATGGATTGTGGGCTTTAAGGAGTTAGAGTCCTAACACAATTATAACTTAACCTAATCTAGAAATTATCTATAAATACATGTAGTGGGTTCGAAAATTACATGCAATTCATTATTAGAATTTTGGAAAAACACTACAAAATATTTCAAGAGGATTTTCGAAATCTTCTGTCCCTTTCGGAGAAAATTCGGCTTGTGATTTTTATGAAAAATTGCAATCTGAATTAACAG
Source organism: Henckelia pumila (assembly GCF_033568475.1). NCBI lineage: Eukaryota > Viridiplantae > Streptophyta > Magnoliopsida > Lamiales > Gesneriaceae > Henckelia > Henckelia pumila. Next base: position 28,883,369 of record NC_133121.1, on the reverse strand, counting down.
ATCATATCTGTTTATTCTCTACGCAAACTTCTGATTGATTTCTAGTGCAGTCAATCAGAGGGTTTTGTTTTCTATTCGTGGACCTGATTGAAGAAACGTTCATTCATCAGTTCCGGGGATATACAACAAGAGCAGATTAAATTCTGTTGGTGTCCATAATCTCGCTTCGAGATTTTAAGGTAAAATATTTAATAATGATTATTTGTTTTACTTACATAAATTTAATCGTAAAGTTTTGATACCCAAATATGGAATCGTTCCATATTAATAAAAATAAATTTTTAAACTTCCGCTGCACCGGGTATCAATTCTAATTGATCTGAACACAGTTTTCCAACAGTGGTATCAGAGCCAGGTTGCTCAGATCAAACGATTAAATTAATCGATTGTACAAAATTTTTAAGCCTCGGTTTTTGAAACAAAACAAATTTTTTAAAATTAAATTTTTGACGGGAAAAACACGGGCAGCGATCGGATCGCTGCCCAATGGGAAGCGACGGGCTGCCCAGCCCAAGCCCCAGTCAGGGCACGGGCTGCCCGGGATTGTCCCTGGTAGCCCGGAAAATTAAAATTTTAATTTTTGAAAAAATTTTGAATTTTTGAAATTCTAGTGTTTGATCCGATCGAAAATTGTTTTTGATTAGATCACGAGGCATCGGATCGAATTGTTCGAGTCCGAAATTTTTAAAATTGATTTTTGGATAAATTTGAATTTTTGGAAAATTTATAAATTTTATCCGTTAAATTAGATTTTATAAAATTAATTATTTTGGTACAATTGATGATAAGATATGATCTTATGGATGGATAAGATAAAATATGATTTTATCTTTTAATTATGATGCCATTGCATGTTTATCCAATTATTTTAATTATTGAATTAATTATTGGATAAAAGGATGATCGATTTCCATGACCAATTTTTTAGGTGTATGTTAGGTGATTTACATTTGTCTTATTGTTGTTGGTGTTTATTAATGGGCTTGGTTTATAGCCCAATATGATTGTCATATGTAATAAAAGTGGGCCTGGTTTATGGCCCGTTCCCACCCCTAAAATGTATCCCATATTTGTCATCGAAATTTATTGTAAATTTATTAGACTTAGTGGGAGACAAAGATTTGAAGAAATGGTGGACCCAGCAGACAATGAATACCGAAGAAATGTAAATTGGAAGCACAATGTAATAGGATTGCATTGCATACTTACATATCACCTAAGATTGGACTTAGACTCGTGATTGGCAACCACGGGTCGATTATTTAATGGGATCGATCATCCTTAAATAATATATGATATTATTGATGTATGCATGTTTAGACAAAATTGTATGAATCCCGCAAGCATACATAAATTGCATGATGAGACAAATTTTCAAAATAAAATCCCTCATATTAAATATGATTTAAAATTGATATCAAGATAAACAAAAGGAATTTTAAATATTGTTTAAATATTTCTACCTTCCATCAACGATCAATGTATGTGATGCTACCCGCGGATACGGTCCGGCTCATATTATTGGGGGGGCCCGTTCGTCGGAAAACTGTACATTGGATCGACACATGTTGTAAGTTGGGTGGAACTTCCATGGGATTGGCTCATATTATTGGGGATCCACATGGCGATCGTCCATCACAACTTAATATTGATGGGTCATCTTGACATGTCACAATAAACGGCGTCATATTATTGGGCCCTTATTGGACATGAGGTAAAAACATGGAGGTTGCTTTGGAAGCAATTGAGCTCTACCTTTTGAAAATTATGGTTGGCTGATATTATTCGGGACCATAGTTTGTCAATTGGACTCCATGTTCCCACTAAAGAAAATGTTTCTCGTTTTCACTAGAGGGTAGTGAAACCGTCAAAATAGTGGGAGTGTAATTCATAAAATGAAATTCGCCATATTTTATGTCTTAGTAAATTAATTAAACAAATCATTGATTATTGTCTGTTTCCTTTTCAGTATACTATTACAATGACTTCTCGCAATCCACTGTTTTCAATTCTCGAACAAAACAAATTGACTGGCGCAAACTATACGGAATGGTTCCGTAAGTTGAAAATTATTCTCACTTCGGAGCTTTCTACGTGTTAGAGAAGCCGCCTCCGAAGGAAGCCCCGGCTAATACAAGTCCGGAAGAGTTGGCCAAACTTGATTTATGGTGGGACCATGATATCAAGGACAAATGCTACATGCAGGCTTCGATGTCTGATGAGCTTCAAAGGAGATTCGAGGATGCCGTGAATGCTGCTGACATTCACAAGAACCTCAAGGAACTCTTTGGAGCTCAGTCAAGATCGGAGAGGTATGCCACCGTCAGAGAGCTCATGACGAGCCGCATGCGAGATGGGACTTCGGTCCATGAGCATGGGGTGCGCATGATTGGGCTCATTGAAAAGTTGGTAACACTCGACTTGACTTTGGAGCATGAACTTAGCGCGGACTTGTTGCTTCTATCACTTCCTTCATCGTTTGACGGTTTTGTGATGAACTTCAATATGAACAAGATAGAGGCCACCCTTGAAGAGATGGTCAATATGCTTGTCACATATGAAGCCACACTAAAGAAGGATAAACTGGTACTCTTGGTTGGCTCCTCTTCTAACTCTAAGAAAGGACCAAGTGGAAAGGGTAAGAAACGTTCTGCCCCGCCCAAGAAGATTGTACCAAATAAGAAGGGAAAGGCCAAGGCTTCAATTTAGATAAAAGATGAAAACGTTTGCCATTACTGCAAGAAACCCGGTCATTGGTAACGTAGCTGCAAGGAATACCTCGAACAGTTGCGAACTGCAAAGGGTATGTTTTACATTGAAATAAATGTTTCGCTTAATACTTCTTCTTGGGTATTGGATACCGGATGTGGATCTCACATTTGCAATGATTTGCAGGTGATGACAAGAAGTCGTAAGCTAAGGATGGGTGAGACCCAGCTAAGGCTCGAGAATGGTTCTAGAGTCGAAGCCAAAGCTATAGGAGACATTTATTTAGTTTTGCAGAACAATTTTAAGTTATTTTTGAGAGATGTTTTATATGTTCCGGATTTGGTCAAAAACATTATATCTATTTCTATGCTTGATAGAGATGGTTTTTCTTGCAATTTTGTGAATGGGATTTGCAATATTTACAAGAATGAATGTTTGATTGGAAATAGACAACTTGAAAACGATCTATATAGCTTAAAATTAAAAGACATTCCAATTAATTATGTTGATAAACCGGTAACAACAATTAAAAGGAAGGACGATAGTCAAAACTCGGCAAACCTTTGGCATGCTAGGCTAGGTTATATTTCCTCAAGGAGGATGAACAAGCTAGTGGGAGAGCATGTTTGATATGTCTGATATTAACTCTCTACCTACTTGTGAGTCCTGCCTAAAGGGAAAAATGACTAAATCTCCTTTCAAAGGGAAACCTGAGCGTAGTCAAAATCTGTTGGATTTGATCCATACAGATGTTTGCGGTCCAATTAGGATTGGTACTAAATGTGGCAACACCTACTTCATTACCTTTACTGATGATCATTCTAGGTATGGGTATTTATATTTAATGAAATATAAGTCTGAAGCATTTGAAAATTTCAAAGAATTCAAGGCTGAAGTAGAAAACAAACTAGGTAAAAGTATTAAGGCACTTCGATCGGATCGAGGTGGAGAATACTTAAGTACCGAGTTTTTGGACTATCTAAAAGAGAATGAGATTCTCTCTCAGTCGACTCCTCCTATGACACCTCAGCTTAATGGTGTTTTGGAGCGTCGCAATCGAACTTTGTTTGACATGGTTCGATCCATGATGAGCTTCACTGAGCTCCCACCTTAGTTTTGGGGCTACGCGCTTGAAACAGCGATATTGTTGTTAAACAACGTCCACACTAAAGCAGTAAATAAAACACCATACGAGTCATGGAATGGCAAAGCTCCTAAGTATTCGTAGTTGAGGATTTGGGGATGTCCTTCTTACGTGAAGCAGACAGTGGGAGATAAATTGGATAGTCGATCCACTTTATGTTATTTTGTAGGGTATCCGAAGAATTCAATCGGATATTATTTCTATCATCCTGCTGAAACAAAAGTGTTTGTTTCAAGGAATGTCACCTTCTTGGAGAAGGAGTTCTTATTGGATAAGAAAGGCAAGATGATGGAACTCGAAGAAATTCGAGAAGAACCCGAAATACAAAATAGCGATCCTACACCTCAAGAATCATCACAAGACACGCCTATTACTAGGAGATCCGAGAGGACTTCTAGGCCTCCTATTAGATATGGTCTTCTTCTTGAAGGGGATCAAAGTGAACCCGTCATTGGATGTGATCCAAGAAACTTCAAGAAAGCAATTTCTGATGCGGATTCGAATTTATGGCTTGAAGCTATGCATCGGAAATAGACTCGATGCATTCTAACCAAGTTTGGTCTTTAGTAGATCCTCTCGATGGAATTGTTCCAATTGGGTGCAAATGGATCTACAAGAGAAAGCTTGGGCCTGATGGAAAGGTATTGACCTACAAGGCACGATTGGTGGCAAAAGGTTATACTCAAAGACAAGGAGTTGACTATGATGAAACCTTTTCACCAGTCGCAATGTTCAAGTCCATAAGAATCCTTATTGTCATAGCAGCATGGTATGACTATGAGATATGGCAAATGGATGTAAAGACTGCATTTCTTAATGGAAACATTAAAGAAGAGATCTATATGACGCAGCCTGAGGGATACACATCCATGGAAAGCGAGCATAAGGTATGTAAGCTTCAGAGATCAATCTATGGTCTCAAACAAGCATCAAGAAGTTGGAATCAAAAATTTGATGAAACAATAAAGGATTTTGGTTTCATCAAGAACCCGGAGGAACCATGCGTGTACAAGAAAGTAGTTAAGAATGCGGTAACATTCTTAGTACTTTATGTTGATGACATCCTACTCATGGGAAATGATGTAGGGATGTTGCAGTCAACAAAGATATGTTTATCAGGTAGATTCTCGATGAAGGATTTAGGTGAGGCATCCTATATTCTAGGAATTCAGATCTATAGAGATAGATCTAAAAGAATGATAGGACTCACTCAATCAACCTACATCGACACCATATTGAAAAGGTTTTCTATGGATGAGTCCAAGAGAGGACATCTACCTATGTGTCATGGAGTTTCTCTATCCAAGTCTATGTGTCCCAAGACTGACGAAGAGATAGAGAAGATGACACACGTGCCGTATGCGTCAGCCATAGGTAGTATCATGTATGGGATGATATCTACCAGACCGGATGTGGCCTATGCTCTGAGCGTCACGAGCAGATACCAAGCCAATCCCGGTCAAATGCATTGGAAAGCCGTGAAGGATATTCTTAAGTACTTTCGAAGGACTAAGAATTTATTCATGGTTTATGGAGGGAGAGAATTGAAGTTGGAAGGCTATACCGACTCTAGCTTTCAATGTGACGTGGATGACTCGAAATCAACCTCTGGATTTGTATTCGTGCTCAATGGCGGTGCTGTCTCTTGGAAGAGTTCCAAGCAGGACACCACAGCGGATTCCACCACTGAGGCAGAATACATTGCAGCATCAGCTGCTGCTAAAGAGGCGGTTTGGATAAAGAAATTCATCCAAGAGTTGGGTGTAATTCCAGAAGCTGTTGGTCCAGTCCCGGTGTACTGTGACAACACGGGTGCTGTTGCTCAGGAAAAGGAGCCAAGGTCTCATCAGAAGTCCAAACACGTACTGAGAAAATACCACATCATCTGGGAGATCGTGGAAAGAGGAGACATCAGTGTCGAGAGAGTGGCCTCTACAGACAATATCGCTGATCCGCTTACTAAGCCCTTGCCAGGACCATTGTTTGACAAACATCGCGAAGCAATGAGATTACGTAGTATGACTAGTTGGCTTTAGGGAAAGTGGGAGATTGAAAGAGTGGGTGCCTGGTTAGCCAACTTGTGGCTAAGGGCTTTTATGACTCTATGTAAAACAATCTTTTGTTTAATATAATTTACACTTTTATAATGGCATTGACTTTATCTTTCTTCATATTGTTATATTATGATATACTATTGTTGTTTTGATAAAGACCTTGAATATACTATAGTGTATGTAAGATGTGGTAGCACATGAGGATGGCTATCATGAAACACATCTTATAGTCACTGTATATTCTAAACTGTTCCTAGTCAATTGAGCCGTCCGCAAATAAGGATAAGGATCGCTCGAGATTGAGACTAGCATTTGCGATGCCGAGTACCACGTTTCATTGGTGGAACATAGAAATGTTCAAAGCATGCAAATGGATATTCATATGATGAATGATCGAACTACCCTATTCGGACTTTCCAAGTGGTTATCACTTATCGAGTGGATAAAGTCCGTGGTTTTGGTTTTACACCATTAGTCCTTATTACTTGAAACATCATTGAGACTCTATATGCTAGTACTGTACTTTGACTCGTTTACCGACTCTATTGGGGTCATCAGGTGTCGGGATTGGGTACAGTTAAGACATATATAGGAGTCGATGCTTTGTTGTCAAGGATTCACCACATACTTGCGAGTATGGATATCCTATGCGATCTGAGGAGATATTAGTGTGACGAATCTCTGGCCAGAGTACATGATGTGTTTTAGGTTAATGGGTTATCCTAGTAACACATGCGATGTCACTAATAGATCTCCAAGATGTTATGCATAGTTATCGAATATCGAACGACTCTCGATATACCAATGGTTGTTGATTCGATCGGGATATATGGTTGAAGGGACCGTACTATACGCTAACCAAAATCTACTAGTTCTTGCAGGCACTATCAGTAATACCTAGGGAATCATGGGGCGATGTTGCTAGGCGCTCTTACCATGATTCGATGGGTAAGTCAAAAATTGTTGTTCCGAGTCACAAGGAGTTGTGAGCCCACGGCTAGCTGTATTCCTGAACCATTGAGAGTTACACAAGTAATGGATTACTAAAACCCCATAGAGATAGTTAAATTTAAAGAGTTAAATTTAATGAAAGAGAAGTTGGACTTCTTAACTAAAGGGAGTGGAATTTCCTAAAATGACATAGGGATGGACATTTTTTGGAAATCACTGAATTCGGATTCAGAAAAATTATCTTGACTCTAAAAGATGCAGAAATGGTTTCTGTGCACATTGGTAAAATCAGTTTATCAATCGGAGTCACGATGAATTTTATATTAATTTTTAGAACAACGGGCTTGGCTTGTTGGGCTTAAGTTATGGATTGTGGCTTTAAGGAGTTAGAGTCCTAACACAATTATAACTTAACCTAATCTAGAAATTATCTATAAATACATGTAGTGGGTTCGAAAATTACATGCAATTCATTATTAGAATTTTCGAAAAACACTACAAAATATTTCAAGAGGATTTTTGAAATCTTATGTCCTTTTCGGAGAAAATTCGGCTTGTGATTTTTATGAAAAATTACAATCTGAATTAACAGATCATATCTGTTTATTCTCTACGCAAACTTCTGATTGATTTTTAGTGCAGTCAATCAGAGGGTTTTGTTTTCTATTCGTGGACCTGATTGAAGAAACGTTCGTTCATCAGTTCCGGGGATATACAACAAGAGCAGATTAAATTCTGTTGGTGTTCATAATCTCGCTTCGAGATTTTAAGGTAAAATATTTAATAGTGATTATTTTTTTTACTTACATAAATTTAATCGTAAAGTTTTGATACCCAAATATGGAATCGTTCCATATTAATAAAAATAAATTTTTAAACTTCCGCTGCACCGGGTATCAATTCTAATTGATCTGAACACAGTTTTCCAACAAAGAATTCACCTTTGGTAGCAGCTTCAAACTACTATGCCATTAAAGAGGAATAATACAGTAATTAAATTGAACAAAGGAAATAAGCTTTCTCATAAGACGATTTTTTGCTGAAATTTTCTGAGAGAGCCCCCTTCTGCCTCTTGTCCCTTATTCATAGTTACACCCTCATTTTAATTCCTTAGCCACGATATCCCATTCTTCAGCCAACATTCTTCTCCCACTCTTTTGCCGTTACTTTCCATTTGGGCTTCCCTTTGTGGCCTATTTGTTTTTAATTCTTTCCATCGTCTTGGGCACTACATGGGTTTTGAAAATGGGCCAAAAACATTTTAATTATTTGTTCTTCTTCTTGCATTTTGTGTCATTCATCATTGCATTGTCTATTGTTGTGGTTGTTTTGTTTGTTATTTGTGTTTGAAGCATGAGGACAATGCTTTAGTCAAGTATGGGGGGATTTAGTTAGCTTTCATTTATGTGTTTAGTCATGTCATCTTGCATGAGTCTTGTGTCAAATTCGGATGATGAAGTAATAGCCTATGATGATTATGACGAGTTTTGTTGAATGTTTTGGCCCTAGACTTGAATCGATAAGCCTTTGATTGACCGTGAATATCTTTTTGCACAATTGTTAAACCGGTGAATTGTACCAAAAATTGATGAAGTTTTGGTTGCTTGAATATTGCACGGCACTAGGTGTTTAGCGAACTCAAATGTAATCTTGTGATTTTTGGTTACACTATAGTAGTACATATATGATCTCGGCACATTTCTTTGTGACCACTATAATTGTTCAAGCCCGCAGATAACAAATTTTGAGACACCCTCATTAAGCTATATATGGTTAATAATCCTTCGCAAGCCCAAATATTTTGATCCATACGCTCACAATTGAAAAGTGATTTCTTGTAAAAATAAATCCAAAAAAAAACATAAAAGAATGATATTGTAAGGTGAGGGGAGGCCTTGGAAATAGGGATTGAAATCCTATCCAACCAAATCCAATGGCTATGTAGTGACCCGCACCGTGATCATCTACTAATCAGAAGCTTAAATATGCAAATAAACAATAAATAAACTTAATCAGAGAAATTGCGGAATTAAAAGGAACTATATACCAAAAAGTAAAGCCTAGTGGTCAACCCTGCCATCCAGCCTTGGTCACTACCCAAACTCCCTGACATCAGGAATAATAACCTACATCATGCCCCATTGAATGGGGTAACCAGATAACAAAAAAATACCGAATTTAGCCTAACACGATCAGTACAAGAGTATGAGTATACACTATTATATGCGCATGAATGCAAATGAATTGGGTACCAAGACACTCAGGTCAAGAAATAAACTTATAGATCGAGCCCAGGGTATATAGCACGCTGCGCCGTCGCATAAGGAGGTGGCTCATATACACAATGGATAATGGTAACCTGATACTAGTACAAGTGTCCAACCATAACGATGACCTGACATAGGACTTACGTATCCAACCATCCGCAAATTCGTAGGATGAGCGCCCTAATACAGGATACCTTTAATGTAAAGGCTCAATATGCTCATGTATGCAACATACAGTCATGACATGTTGTATATAAAGGCATATAAAACATGAAATCACATAATCCATGCAAACACATAATACATGCAAACTCAATCTGGATATCTCGAATAATACTTTCGTACCTTACTAAGGCAGATCATAGAAGGTCTCCTCTAGGTCCAAGCCTACCATGCAGCACTACAATGCACAAATACCATGCATTACTTAGCATGTCAAACTGTTGGAACACGCGTTCTCTGATCACACGGATGTGATACCCGGAGCAGCGAAAGTTTAAAAATTTTATTTTTCGATATGGAACGATTCCATATCGTGGGTATCAAATCCTAACGATTAAAATCTTGCAAGTAAAAATATAAATTCACAATTAAATATTTTTACCTCTTCAAGCTAAGGCTTGATTATGGACTCCAACAGAATTTAATCTGCTCTTGTTGTAAATCCCGGGAACCGATGACTTGCTTGATCAATCTTCGGAATTAGGTCCACGAATAGAAAACAGAAACCCTCTAATTGATTGCACTAGAAATCAACCAGATGTTTATCGTAGAGAATAAACAGATTTGATCTGTCAATTCAAAAAGTGACTTTTCAGAAAAATCACAGACCGAATTTTCTCAAAAGGGAGTAGAGGATTTTCGAAAAACCCCTTGAAAATATTTGTGTGTAATTCGAAAATTGCAAGAATGGAATGCCTCTAATTTTCGAACACTACACCTATATTTATAGATAATTTCTAGACAAGATTAAGTTATAATTATATTAGGACTCTAACTCCTTAGGGCCCATAATCCATAACTTAAACCCAACAAGCCAAGCCTGCTATTATAGAAATTAATATAAAATTCATCATGACTCCGATTGATAAATTGATTTTACCAATGTGCACAGAAACCATTTCTGCATCTTTTAAAGTCAAGATAATTTATCTGAATCCGAATTCAGTGATTTCCAAAAATGCCCATCCATATGTCATTTTAGGAAATTCCACTCCCTTTAATTAAGAAGTCCAACTTCTCTTTCATTAAATTTAACTCTTTAAATTTAAATATCTCAACGGGGTTTAGTAATCCATTACTTGTGTGACCCTCAATGGTTCAGGGATACAGATAGCCGTGGGCTCACAACTCCTTGTGACTCGGAACAACGATTTCCAACTTGCCCAATGAATCATGGTAAGAGCGTCTAGCAACATCGCCCCATGATTCCCTAGGTATCACTGATAGTGTCTGCAAGAACCAGTATGTTTTGGTTAGCGTATAGTACGGTCCCTTCATCCATATATCCCGATCGAATCAACAACCATTGGTACATCGAGAGTCGTTCGAGATTCGATAACTATGCAATGCATCTTGACGATCAAATAGTGACGTCGCATGTGCTACTACGAAACCATTTCTTAAAGCACATCATGTACTCTGGCCAGAGATTTGTCACACTAATATCTCCTCAGATCGCATAGGATATCCACACTCGCAAGTATGTGGTGAATCCTTGACAACAAAGCATCGACTCCTATATGTGTCGTAACTGTACCCAATCCCGACACCTGATGACCCCAATAGAGTCGGTAAACGAGTCAAAGTACAGTATTAGCATATAGAGTTTCAATGATGTTTCAAGTAGTAAGGACTAATGGTGTACAACCAAAACCGTGGACTTATCCACTCAAATAATAATAACCACTTGGAAAGTCCGAATAGGGTAGTTCGATCATTCATCATATGAATATCCATTTGCATGCTTTTAACATCTCCATGTCCATTACCAATGAAACGTGGTACTTGGCATCACAAATGCTAGTCTCAATCTCGAGCGATCCTTATCCTTATTAGCGGATGGCTCAATTGACTAGGAACTGTTTAGACTATACAGTGACTATAAGATGTGTTTCTTAATAGTGATCTCTCTTTATTCACTATCTCATCTTACTTACACTATAGTATATTCAAGGTCTTTATCAAAACAACAATAGTATATCACAATATAACAATATGAAAAAAGACAAATAAAATGCCATTAATGAATGTAAATTATATTAAACAAAGATTGTTTATACATAGAGTCATAAAAGCCCTTAGCCACAAGTTGGCTAACCGGGCACCCACTCTTTCAATCTCCCACTTGCACTAAAGCCAACTAGTCATACTACGTAATCCCATTACTTCGCGATGTTTGTCAAACAATGGTCCTGACAAGGGCTTAGTAAGCGGATCAGCGATATTGTCTGTAGAGGCCACTCTCTCGACACTGATGTCTCCTCTTTTCACGATCTCCCGGATGATGTGGTATTTCCTCAGTACGTGTTTGGATCTTTGATGAGACCTTGGTTCCTTTGACTGAGCAACGGCACCAGTGTTGTCGCAGTACACCGGAACTGGACCAACAGCTTCAGGAATTACGCCCAACTCTTGGACGAATTTCCTCATCCAAGCGGCCTCTTTAGCAGCAGCCGATGCTGCAATGTATTTTGCCTCAGTGGTGGAATCCACTGTGGTGTCCTGCTTGGAACTCTTCTAAGAGACAGCACCGCCATTGAGCATGAATACAAATCCAGAGGTTGACTTCGAGTCATCCACGTCGCTTTGGAAGCTAGAGTCGGTATAGCCTTCCAATTTCAATTCTTTTCCACCATAAACCATGAATATATTCTTAGTCCTTCTCAAGTACTTAAGAATATCCTTCACGGCTTTCCAATGCATTTGACCGGGGTTGGCCTGATATCTGCTCGTGACACTCTCAGAGCAAAGGCTACATCCGGTCTGGAAGATATCATCTCATACATAATACTACCTATGGCTGACACATATGGTATGTGTGTCATTTTCTCTATATCTTCGTCAGTCTTGGGACACATAGACTTGGATAGAGAACTCCATGACACATAGGTAGATGTCCTCTCTTGGACTCATCCATAGAAAACCTTTTCAATATGGTGTCGATGTAGGTTGCTTGAGTGAGTCCTATCATTCTCTTAGATCTATCTCTATAGATCTGTATCCCTAGAATATAGGAGGCCTCACCCAAATCCTTCATCGAGAATCTACCTGATAACCATATCTTTGTTGACTGCAACATCCCTACGTCATTCCCAATGAGTAGGATGTCATCAACATAAAGCACTAAGAACGTCACCACATCCTTAACAACTTTCTTGTACATGCATGGTTCTTTCGGGTTTTTGATGAAACCAAAGTCCTTCATTGTTTCATCAAATTTTTGGTTCCAACTTCTTGATGCTTGTTTGAGACCATAAATTGATCTCTGAAGCTTGCATACCTTATGCTCGCTTCCCATGGATGTGAATCCCTCGGGCTGCATCATATAGATTTCTTCCTTAATGTTTCCATTAAGAAATGCAGTCTTCACATCCATTTTTCATATCTCATAGTCATACCATGCTGCTATGGCAATAAGGATTTTTATGGACTTGAACATTGCGACTGGTGAAAAGGTTTCATCATAGTCAACTCCTTGTCTTTGAGTATAACCTTTTGCTACCAATCGTGCCTTGTAGGTTAGTACCTTGCCTTCAGGCCCAAGTTTTATCTTGTAGATCCATTTACACCCTATTGGAACAATTCCATCGGGAGGATATACTAAAGACCAAACTTGGTTTGTATGCATCGAGTCTATTTTCGACTGCATAGCATCAAGCCATAAATTCGAATCTGCATCAGAAATTGCTTCCTTGAAGTTTCTTGGATCACATCCAATGTCGTGTTCACTTTGATCCCCTTCAAGAAGAAGACCATATCGAATAGGAGGTCTAGAAGTCCTCTCGGATCTTCTAGGAATAGGCGTGTCAATCAATGGTTCCTGAGGTGTAGGATCATTATTTTGTATCTCGGGTTCTTCTCGAATTTCTTCGAGTTCCATCATCTTGCCTTTCTTATCAAGTAAGAACTCCTTCTCCATGATGGTGGCATTCCTCGAAACAAACACTTTTGTTTCATTAGGATGATAGAAATAATATCCGATTGAATTATTCGGATATCCTACAAAATAACATAAGGTGGAATGACTATCCAACTTATCTCCCACTGTCTGCTTCACGTAAGCAGGACATCCCCAAATCCTTAAGTACAAATACTTAGGAGCTTTGCCATTCCATAACTCGTATGGAGTTTTATTCACTGCTTTGGTGTGAACATTGTTCAACAACAACACCGCCGTTTCAAGTGCATAGCCCCAAAACGAAGGAGGGAGCTCAGTGAAGCTCATCATAGATCGAACCATGTCCAACAAAGTTCGATTGCGACGCTCCGAGACACCATTCAGCTGAGGTGTCATAGGAGGAGTCCACTGAGAGAGAATCTCATTCTCTTTTAGATAGCTCAAAAACTCGGTACTTCAGTATTCTCCACCTCGATCCGATCGAAGTGCTTTAATACTTCTACCTTGTTTGTTTTCTACTTCAGCCTTGAATTCTTTGAACTTTTCAAATGATTCAGACTTATATTTCATTAAATATAAATACCCATACCTAGAATAATCATCAGTAAAGGTAATGAAGTAGGTATGACCAAATTTAGTACCGATACTAAATGGTCCGCAAACATCTGTATGGATCAAATCCAACAGATTTTGACTACGCTCAGGTTTTCCTTTGAAAGGAGATTTAGTCCTTTTTCCTTTTAGGCAGGACTCACAAGTAGGTATAGAGTTAATATCAGACATATCAAACATGCCCTCTCCCACTAGCTTGTTCATCCTCCTTGAGAAGATATGACCTAGCCTAGCATGCCAAAGGTTTGCCGGGTTTTGACTATCGTTTTTTCCTTTTATTTGTTGTTACCGGTTTATCAACATAATTAATTGGAACATCTTTTAATTTTAAGTTATATAGATCATTTTCAAGTTGTCCATTTCCAATCAAACATTCATTCTTGTAAATATTGCAAATCTCATTCACAAAATTACAAGAAAAACCATCTCTATCAAGCATAGAAACAGAAATAATATTTTTAACTAAATCTGGCACAAATAAAACATCTCTCAAAAATAACTTAAAATTGTTCTGTAAAACTAAATAAACGTCTCCCACTACTTTGGCTTCAACTCTGGAACCATTTCCGAGCCTCAGCTGGGTCTCACCCATCCTAAGCTTACGACTTCTTGTCATCACCTGCAAATCATTGCAAATGTGAGATCCACATCCGGTATCCAATACCCAAGAAGTAGTATTAAGTGAAACATTTATTTCAATGTAAAACATACCCTTTGCAGTTCGCAACTGCTCGAGGTATTCCTTGCAGTTACGTTTCCAATGACCGGGTTTCTTGCAGTGATGACAAACATCTCCCGATATGTTCACGTTTGAAGCTTTTGTCTTGCCCTTCTTCTGTGGTACAATTTTCTTGGGTGGGGCAGAACATTTCTTACCCTTTCCACTTGGCCCCTTCTTAGAGTAAGAAGAGGAGCCAACCAAGAGTACCGGTTTTTCCTTCTTTAATGTGGCCTCATAAGACACAAGCATATTGACCATCTCTTCAAGGGTGGCCTCTATCTTGTTCATACTGAAGTTCACCACAAATCCGTCAAACGACGAAGGAAGTAAAAGAAGCAATAAGTCCATATTCAATTCATGCTCCAATGTCAAATCGAGTGTTACCAACTTCTCAATTAGCCCAATCATGTGTACCCCATGCTCACGGACAGAAGTCCCATCTCGCATGCGGCATGTCATGAGCTCTTTGATGGTGGCATACCTCTCCGACCTTGACTGAGCTCCAAAAAGTTCCTTGAGGTGCATGTGTATGTCAGCAGCATTCACGGCATCCTCAAATCTCCTCTGGAGTTCATCAGACATTGAAGCTTGCATATAACATTTAGCCTTGATATCATGGTCCCACCATTGATCAAGTTTTGCCAATTCTTCCGGACTTATATTAGCCGGTGCTTCCTTTGGAGGATTCTTTTCTAACACGTAGAAAATTTTCTCCGAGTTTAGAACAATCTTTAATTTACGGAACCATTCCGTATAGTTTGCGCCAGTCAATTTGTTTTGTTCGAGAATTGAGTATAGTGGATTGCGCGAATTCATTGTAATGAAATACTAAAAAGAAACAGACAATAATCAGTGATTGTTTAATTAATTTACTAAGACATAAAATATGGCGAGATTTAATTTTATGAATTTCACTCCCACTATTTTAACGATTTCACTACCCTCTAGTGAAAATGGAAAACTTGTTTCCTTAGTGGGAACATGGAGTCCAATTGACAAACTATAGTCCCGAATAATATTAGCCAACCATAATTTTCAAAAGGTAGAGCCCAATTGCTTCCAAAGTAACCCCCATGTTTTTACCTCATGTCCAATAAGGGCCCAATAATATGACGTCGTTTAATGTGACATGTCAAGATGACCCATCAATATTAAGTTGTGATGGACGATCGCCATGTGGATCCCCAATAATATGAGCCAATCCCATGGGAGTTCCACCCAACTTACAACATGTGTCGATCCAATGTACAGCTTTCCGACGAATGGACCCCCCCAATAATATGAGCCGGACCGTGCCCGCGGGTAGCATCTCATACATTGATCGTTGATGGAAGGTAGGAACATTTAAACAATATTTAAATTCCTTTTTGTTTATCTTGATATCAATTTTAAATCATATTTAAAATGAGGGATTTTTAATTTTTGAAAATTGTCTCATCATGTAATATTTGTATGCTTGCGGGATTCATACAATTTATTCTAAACATGCATACAACAATAATATCATATATTATTTAAAGGATGATCGATCTCAATCACTAATCGAACCGTGGTTGCCAATCACGAGTCTAAGTCCAATCCTAGGTGATATGCAAGTATGCAATGCAATCCTATTACATTGAGCTTCCAATTTACATTTCTTCGGTTTTTATTGTCTGTTGGGCCCACCTTTGTCTTCAAATCTTTATCTCCCACTACGTCTAATAAATTTACAATAAATTTTGATAACAAGTAGGGGATACATATTTAAGGGTGGGAACGGGTCATAAAACAGGCCCACTTTTTATTACAAATGACAATTCAAATTGGGTCATAAACCAAGCCCATTAATAAAATCCAACAACAATAAAATCAAATGTAAACAACCTAACATACACCTATAATATTGGTCATGGCAATCGATCATCCTTTTATCCAATAATTAATTCAACACTTAAATAATTGGATAACATGTAATGGCATCATAATTAAAAAGATAAAATCAAATTTTATCTTATCCTTTCATAAGATCATATCTTATCATCAATTGTACCAAAATAATTAATTTTATAAAATCTAATTTAACGGATAAAATTTATAAATTTTTCAAAAATTCAAATTTATCCAAAAATCAATTTTAAAAATTTCGGACTCAAACAATTTGATCCGATGCCTCGTGAACCAATTAAAAATAATTTTCGATCGGACCAAAAACTAAAATTTCAAAAATTTCAAAAAATCCAAAAAATCAAATTTTAAAATTTCCGGACTGCCCGGGACATTCCCGGGCAGCCCCGCCTCCACGTGGGACAGGGCTGCCCACGTGGAGGTGGGCAGCGACAGCAGTGACAATCGCTGCCCCGGGCAGCGACAATCGCTGCCCGATTGCCCTTGTTTCCCTTCAAATTTAATTTTAAAAATTTTTCGTTTTGTTTAAAAAACCGAGGCTAAAAATTTTTATACAATCGATTAATTTTAATCGTTTGATCAAAGTTTACGACCTGGCTCTGATACCACTATTGGAACACGCGTTTTCTGATCACACGGATGTGATACCCGAAACAGCGAAAGTTTAAAAATTTTATTTTTTGATATGGAACGATTCCATATCGTGGGTATCAAATCCTAACGATTAAAATCTTGCAAGTAAAAATATAAATTCACAATTAAATATTTTTACCTCTTCAAGCTAAGGCTTGATTATAGACTCCAACAGAATTTAATCTGCTCTTGTTGTAAATCCCGGGAACCGATGACTTGCTAGATTAATCTCCGGAATTAGGTCCACGAATAGAAAACAGAAACCCTCTGATTGATTGCACTAGAAATCAACCAGATGTTTATCGTAGAGAATAAACAGATTTGATCTGTCAATTCAAAAAGTGACTTTTCAGAAAAATCACAGACCGAATTTTCTCAAAAGGGAGTAGAGGATTTTCGAAAAACCCCTTGAAAATATTTGTGTGTAATTCGAAAATTGCAAGAATGGAATGCCTCTAATTTTCGAACACTACACCTATATTTATAGATAATTTCTAGACTAGATTAAGTTATAATTATATTAGGACTCTAACTCCTTAAGGCCCATAATCCATAACTTAAGCCCAACAAGCCAAGCCTGTTATTATAGAAGTTAATATAAAATTCCTCATGACTCCGATTGATAAACTGATTTCACCAGTGTGCAAAGAAACCATTTTTGCATCTTTTAAAGTCAAGATAATTTTTCTGAATCCGAATTCAGTGATTTCCAAAAATGCCCATCCATATGTCATTTTAGGAAATTCCACTCCCTTTAATTAAGAAGTCCAACTTCTCTTTCATTAAATTTAACTCTTTAAATTTAACTATCTCAACGGGGTTTAGTAATCCATTACTTGTGTGACCCTCAATGGTTCAGGGATACAGCTAGCCGTGGGCTCACAACTCCTTGTGACTCGGAACAACGATTTCCGACTTGCCCAATGAATCATGGTAAGAGCGCTAGCAACATCGCCCCATGATTCCCTAGGTATCACTGATAGTGCCTGCAAGAACCAGTAGGTTTTGGTTAGCGTACAGTACGGTCCCTTTATCCATATATCCCGATCGAATCAACAACCATTGGTACATCGAGAGTCATTCGAGATTCGATAACTATGCAATGCATCTTGAAGATCAAATAGTGACATCGCATGTGCTACTAGAAAACCATTTCTTAAAGCACATCATGTACTCTGGACAGAGATTTGTCACACTAATATCTCCTTAGATCGCATAGGATATCCACACTCGCAAGTATGTGGTGAATCCTTGACAACAAAGCATCGAATCCTATATGTGTCGTAACTGTACCCAATACCGACACTTGATGACCCCAATAGAGTCGGTAAATGAGTCAAAGTACAGTATTAGCATATAGAGTCTCAATGATGTTTCAAGTAGTAAGGACTAATAGGGTAGTTCGATCATTCATCATATTAATATCCATTTGCATGCTTTGAACATCTCCATGTCCATTACCAATGAAACGTGGTACTTGGCATTACAAATGCTAGTCTCAATCTCGAGCGATCCTTATCCTTATTAGCGGACGGCTCAATTGACTAGGAACTGTTTAGAATATACAGTGACTATAAGATGTGTTTCATAATAGTGATCTCTCTTTATTTACTATCTCATCTTACTTACACTATAGTATATTCAAGGTCTTTATCAAAACAACAATAGTAGATCACAATATAACAATATGAAGAAAGACAAAGAAAATGCCATTAATGAATGTAAATTATATTAAACAAAGATTGTTTATACATAGAGTCATAAAAGCCCTTAGCCACAAGTTGGCTAACCGGGAACCCACTCTTTCACAAACATCACCTAACATGCTCTAAGGGCCTTAATTAAACAATATCCTAATAATATTTACTATATGGAACTAGAGCCACACCTTCGTCCGTCGTCAGCCCGCTGATGTCGCATGCCCCAGAGCTTGGGCATAGCCTAGATATGACCCCTGGACGCCTCGCCAGAGCTCCGCCGCCTGGCTACTACTAGAGACACTGTCCGCTATATAAAAACTACTACCTACTCCAACTCATAAAATAAGAGTACCCAAAAGCTCTTAAAATCGAGCTAACATGGGCCAAGGAGAGGTGAAATGAGCATTTGAAAATGAGGCCTCAGACCCCTATTTATAGACGACAATTGGAAGCTCCGATCGCCTTATCGAAAACTTTGATCTTTGCATGCATGCAATGTGTCCATCGGCTACGATCAGAAGTTCCGATCTCCTGCATGCACCTACGTGTACAAACCCTAATGCCACATCCCGGCTGATGCAGATCGGAAGCTCTGATCTCAGGATCGGACTTTTCTATCTCTCACATTGCTTCCGAACTGCTTCATTGCTTCCAATCTGATCAGACATTCCGATCATGGTTCGGAAGTTCCGATCCTGTTTAAGCCCAATAAGTCCATTAAGCATTTTTCAGGCATTCTGGACCAAATCCCCTGGTCCGATTGATCATATTCAAATCCCTTAATCATGTTTTATTATATCTAAACATGATTTACAACTTAATCTTGTAAAATAGATTTGTGCTACTGCAAGCTAAGTATGGGGGGAATGTATGGAGTTGAAGTGAACCGGGTGCAAAATCCGACGGTGCGTTAAAAATATGGATCATCCTTACTTTTTGTTTGTGCCAACTTTTAATCTTGATACACAAAAAGTCATATTGCAATTGATAATTCCGAGGGATGTGTGAATACTAGGTGTAACTAGAAGGAATGAGTATATGAGAGAGATACTTGCACTTATGTGTTAATTAGGTCATTTTACAGTCGTGATAACGGATTCTATTTGAAGTACATGCCACTGGAATAACATCACACTCACACGCTCAAGCTCATGCTCAATCTAGAGGTATATTGTGCAAGGTTTAAGGGTAGTTTTAATTGTTGAATGTGTTTGACTTCACCGAGGCCCGACTACTATTTATGGAATCATCCGTAATTTGATTTGTGCATCATTATGTGTTTTCATATTTTTTTCTTTTGTTACCTGTTTTGCTTGAGGGCGAGCAAATGATTAGTATGGGGGAGTTGATATGTGTCGTATTAACTATTATTTTGTGGTACTTTATGGTCTGTCTTGCATGCATTTTTTTACGTCATTAGCACCATTTGAGTTTGATTTTATTGTTTTTCATGCATATTGTCTACTCCTCATTTCCCCTGGTTTAATTGTAGGTTTATGGAAGAAATCCTTGGAATTTTGGCATAAATTTTTGCACTCGAGCATGCACTTTTATTTGCTCGAGCGCACAAGAGGAAATTTGATGTTCAAGTCAGAAAGTTTTGCGCTCGAGCGGTAGTTTTTACCCACCCGAGTGCGTTCGAGCATCAAGTGAAGAGCTGGAGTGTAGTGACCCACACCGTGATCACCTATTAATCAGAACAAAGAATGCAATAATCTTAATAAAAACATAATCAGAGTTAAACTGCAGAAACTGATAAAGTTATACAATCCCAAGAGAAGAAATTTGCGAACTTAATTATTGAAACCATATGGAATGAAAATATTATCAGTACCAACATCCTTGGAACAATAAAAACACACTGCAAAGATAAACTCCCCACGCTAACGACCTGCACACCTATGTTCTCCCAGCATCTCCTGCGCTATCTAACTTGAGCCCTGCCCCATCGATTAGGGTGTCCAATAATCACAAAAATAAAGGACGTGAGCGAACTACGCTCATCACGAGAGTATGAGTATACAAATATTATATGTGCATGAATGAAAGTGTATGGGTTACCAAGACTCGAGGTCAAAAATATCTGTTCAATAACAGACTCGGGCCCTAGGTATATAGAACTATGCGTCGTCCCACCAGGAGGTGGCTCACATACCCGATAGTGGATATAGGTGACCTGATCATGAATCTACGTGTCCAACCATCCAATAACAAGATAGGGTGAAAACCCTACTACAAGATATCACAAGGATATAAGCTCAAGATGATCATGCATGGATATATGTAGATAAAGTCATGCCATATAAATAATGCAACACATAATACATGCATATTCAGTCAGGATATCTCGAACAGTACTTTCGTACCTCAATACTACTAGCCAAGCTACACCAGCTCTACTATCCAAGCCTATAATCACAAGATTACTAGATCACTAAACAATATCTAAAAGCCTTAACTAAGCTTAATAGATATTCTTAAACGATTTATAGGATCTAGGGTTATACCTTCGTCCGTCGTCAGCCCTTTGTTGTCGAATGTCTTTGAACTTGGGCACCACTTTGCTACGACTTCTGGACGCCTCTCCAAGTCCCCGCCGCACACTGGGGAAGTCTAGAAACCGCTAAGAACTACCAAGAACCGAGAGGGAATGATTAAATTGGAAATTCACAAATGAGCCTCGGATGCCCTATTTATAGATAGAGTTCGGAAGCTCCGAACTCCTCTTCAGAATCTCCAAACTCGCATGCAATCCACGTTGCAGAAATGCAAAGATCGAAAGCTCTGATCTCATATTTGGAAGCTCCGAACTCCTGCGTGTTTGAGCAAGTTGACACGTCGATAATGCGCATGGCCTTACTTCAATCAGAAGCTCCGATCGTACTTCAGACGTACCAAACGTTTCGTAGCTTCCGAACTCCTTTGCCCCTTCCGATCTCTTCGGACCATCCTATCTCTACAAGGCTTGAATTCGGACGTTCCGAACCACTGATAAGTGCATTTTGTATGCATTATTTTGTTATATTTTTATGTCTATTTTGTGTGCATTCATAATTTTTTTTTGTGTTTTAGTGCATGTGTGTGCATTTCACTCTCCGGGTTAATTTTGTAGAAAAATTGATTTTTGAAGAATGACTTACGGAGCAGACTTGGTCAAACATTAAATTTCAATTTTAGAGAGATTCAAATCCAATCATCACCATTCAGAATATATTTTAAGATGTTTTAAAGCTGCTGTACAAATTTCAACTCGATCCAACGGCTAGAACTCCGGATATGAATTTATAAAAAAACATTGCGCGGAGCAGAAAAATCAACTTGATCGAGCGAGATTTGCACTCGCTCGAGCAAGCGAGACGTGAAACAATTCCTCCGAGACAGAAATTTGCTCGCTCGAGCGAGCGAAGCGAGCCTAGAAATCCTCCGGAACAGAGTCATGCTCGCTCGAACGAGACCTATGCTCACTCAAGCGAGCGGAGCGTGCAAACTTTTTAAAAATAGAAACTCTTGCTTGGATTGGATGCTATATTTTGAATACCCTTGGGAATATAAATACGAACTCATCCATTAGATTAAGGGTTCGACAACATGTTTGAAGGAAGGAGGCGGCCAACATCATCTTCCATTCTACCTTTCTTCTTTTCTTTTTATTTTTGATTTTCAATTGATGTTTTGGATTAAAACTTTGGTCTTTGAATTATGTTAAACTTTGAGTAGTTTTTCTCTTTCGATCAAGGCCATGTGATTGGGCCAGACAATTTATGTAGAAAACTTGGATGTTTATTTGAGAATTTTCAAACTTGATTTTATTTTATTGATTGTCGAATTTATATTTGTCTTATGAATTACCTGGCCAGTTATTTACTTGCATGTTAATCGATTCCAAGTCGACAGAAGAGGTTTTGATTTTGATCACTTTGATAATCAACATATTGTAAAACCGGCAAGAAATAGAATTTGGTTTCATTATGCGGTTTGGGTGTAAACTAAATTTTCACCGTTCGTCATGCATTCAAATTTGATTAGAATTACGAAAGATTAATCCGTCAATATTTGAATAGGTTTGATTGTTTTAGAAATAGTCATTTGAACAAATTAGGAGAATTCCCGTGAATTAAGATTAATTCTGAGTCTTGAATCAGCTACTTGTTACATAATTTGTTTGGTACCTACGTTAGTACTTGATCGAGCTTTTTCCCTATCGAATTTAATCCAAAAATCTCTGCTATGTTTTTAGTTGAATTTATTTGCAATTTAATTTCTTAGTTTAAAATCTGAAATCCCTCTTTTTTAATAGACTAGATTAAGTAGAAATAATTATATTCTGGTAGTCATATTTATACAGCCCCTGTGGGTTCGACATCTGATTTTATTCACTCTTTTTTATTTAACTTGATATTAAACTTTATTTATTTTATTAAATTCTGAAATTTTCTTCTTTTCTTTGTGATTTTCAGGTACTTTCTGCTTGTGCATGCATATCAATAGACGCTCCAAAAGTCTTCTACCACTCAATTTGGAGATAGAACGCACGCTTAGCATGATTTGGAGAGCTAGGAGAGATATTAATCTGGAACTTGATTCAGAGTCAGAAGAAGAGATGGCGGACAACCGTACTGTATGGGATCTGATTAGGCCGCCAGTTGAAGGTTATGGATCTAGCATAGTTCACCCTGCTGTTGAGGCGAACAATTTTGAGTTGAAACCCTCTAATATTCAGCTGATCCAACTGCAAGCGAGATTTGGGGGTACATCTGTGGAAGACCCCTACGCTCATCTGGAGTGTTTTCTGTCAATCTGCGACACGTTCAAGGTTAATGGGGTAACATCTGATGCAGTGCGACTGAGGTTATTCCCATTTTCTCTACAGGGAGATGCACTTGAGTGGCTAGATGATCTGCCTACCGGTTCTATCACTACCTGGACTGAGCTTGTTCAAAATTTTTTTGAACAAGTATTTTCTTACTACGAAGATAGCAAAGTTATTTTCTGATATTATTTCTTACTGGCAAAAGGAGGGATAGTCCTTACATGCAGCATGGACCAGATTTAAGAAGATGTTGAGGATGTGTCCTCAGCATAATCTCACTCAAATCCAGCAGACGCAGACATTCTATAATAGAGCCGATCCATCAGTGCGTTCTATGCTGGATGCTGCTTCTAATGCATGCTTATTCAGGAAGACGCCAGCAGACGCTTGTGAGATTATTGGTAACATGGCGGAAAGCAACATTGGGTGGCTGGATGTGAAGAAGGAGAAGAAGGCTGGAGTTCTAGAGGTCGATGCTTTAATGGCCATGAATGTTAAGATCGATGCTCTGACACACCAAATGGCACTTATGAAAACAGCTCCAGTTAATCAAATACAGGGACATAAGCTAGAGGAACAGCAGTTGTTTGAGGTGGAGGTTGCTAATTTTTCAGGAAATCAAGGACATCAGCCATACAACTCATACAACAACATCTACAATCATAATTGGCAGAGTCAACCTAAGAAAGTGGTGCAAAAACCGAGCTTTGAGGAAATTATGATGAAGTATGTAGCGGGTACTGAGACTCGCTTGAAAAATCAAGAAGCAATGTTGCAGAGTTTGGAAACACAAATGGCTTAGATAGCAACACAACTGTCAACCAGGCCAAAAGGGTCATTGCCTAGCAACATTGAACCAAATCCCAGAGGCGTGAATGCTATTATGGTTGTGACTAGAGTACAGTCTGAAGAGCATCAGAGGGACGAATAAAACACTATGGAGGGGCCGAAAAATTAGATTCCAAGAAGGTTGTGCGTGCTAAAAATTCCTCCACGGCAGGTAAGAAAGGTAAAACTGTGAAATTTGAGGTTAATATTGATGTTGATATATCTACTTTACCTTTCCCCCATAGATCTAACCAGTTATTGTTTGATTTTCAATTTAAAAATTTTCTTGAAATTTTCAAGAAATTACATATTAACATACCTTTTGCAGACGCTTTAGCTCAGATTCCAAACTATGCCAAATTTCTGAAGGATTTATTGAGGAATAAAAAGAATTTGAATGACGTGACGCAGGTTACACTGAATGAGGGATGCTCGACGGTGATGCAGAATAAGCTTCCAAACAAATCTCACGACCCAGGGAGTTTTTCCATACCTTGTCATATTGAAAGTTTATCATTTGATAATGTTTTGTGTGATTTAGGTTCGAGCATAAATTTAATGCCTCATGCACTTGCTAAGAAATTGGGTATATGCAACATTGAACCAACAAATATTTCTCTAAAATTTGTTGATGGGTCTATTAAATACCCAAGGGGGGTAGTTGAGAATGTCCTAGTCAAGATAGATAAGTTTATTTATCCTGTTGATTTTGTTATTCTTGACATGGATGAGTATTGTGAGGTGCCTCTGATTTTAGGGCGTCCATTTTTAGCCATGAGTAGAGCGTTAGTTGATGTTGAAAAGGGATAGTTAGTGTTGAGGTTGAATGATGAGCAAGTAGTATTCCATATGTTTAAGTCGGCTAGTGATAGCTCAAATTTAAAATCTTTCTCTGCTGTCAATTTTATAGATGTGATCATGATGTTGGGGAATTTCAGCAGGTTCAGTTCTTCGAAGGAATTGGCCACTTGAAAAATCTCTATAGAGGTGAAGAAGGCAGTTGCAGGATTGATCTGAGTTTTTCCAAGATGGTGGATAAGCCACCTTGAATGTCGCCACTCAAGAGAGGAATATAGTCGGGCTATAGACTATAAATTTAGCGCTGACTGGGAGGCAACCCAATGTTCTTTACCTTGCTTTTTAGTTTCTTTTTGCGTAGTTTTATTTTTATTTGATTTTCGTTCTTTCCCATGCTAGTTTGCCGTGAATGACGATTCACCCAGTCTGCTACTGTCACCTCAAAAGATGTCATTGCTAGAGTGTGAAGAGGAAGAGAATGATGGAGATGCCAGTGAATTAACCAGGGGAGTTTCAGTTTTCACTTTCATTCTACTTTTGTTGTTTGTCTTGCATTTGTTCTTGGTTTGTGCATACTGTTTGTGTTTCTAGAGCATTGAGGGCAATTCTTTGGATAAGTATGGGGGTGTTATTTAGTTTTGTGTCATTAATCATTGTGTTTTGTGTTCATATGGTTTAGTTCTTTGCATATATTTTGTAATCATGCATATCATTATGTTTTGTGTTTATGTTGTGTGAATAAGTAGAATGATGACTGTTGGCCGATGATGACAGAGTTGTAAACAAAAACTTTGTTTTTGAGAAAATGTTTCTTTTGATTGAACATGAGAAACTGTTGGTTGAATCGTTAATCATTTTAAGCACGCATGTTAGACGGGTGCAATGTAGCAAAGTAATTGATGAAGTTCGTGTTTGCTTGACCATTGCACGACAATAGGTGTTTGTTGATCATGATAGTGTCTTTGGATTTCTGATAATTGTTAGACATTGCATGTATGATCTTGGGCGTACCTAGAAATTTTTTTTGAAAAAAGTCTTTGAAAAAATAAGTTAACTCCATCCGAGTTACGAGCAAGGGATTGAAATCCTAACCTTTGTTCGTAGCTAAGTATGCGGATTTCATGGGGTTAAAATTTGAAATTTTGAAAATAACAATTTCATCCGGGCTTGAAAATGATTGAAATTCTAATCATTTCTCCATAGCTAAGTTTGCGGGCTTAATGGGATTGTAGCTCTAGTCGGGCTATAGACAAGGGGATTGAAATTCGAATCCTATCTTAGTTATAGCTAAGTTTGTGGGTAATTATTGGGGCTTAAGAAAACCGGGTGTAAAATCCGGAGGTGTGTAAAATATCTAAAGTGAGTTATGATTGTTAGAGATTGTTAAGATGAAGGGGCACTTGATTGTGACACTTTCACTGATTTGTCATAGGTCGCTAAGCAGTCGTTGAAAGGATTCTTTTTGAAGTTACACAAAACTGGAATAACATGGCACACACACACACGTTTAGTTAAACTGACAGTGTATTGTGAACAATCAGAAGTTTGTGGTTTTAGTAGTTGAAGTTGAAACTTGTCGGAGGCTATGTTGTACATGATTCATTCTTACTTATGTCGTTATTTGCATATTGTTTTTGCATGTCTTGCTCGAGGGCGAGCAAAAGTTAAGTATGAGGGTGTTGATAAGTGCATTTTGTATGCATTATTTCGTGATATTTTTATGTCTATTTTGTATGCATTCATATTTTTTTATGTGTTTTAGTGCATGTGTGTGTATTTCACTCTGCAGGTTAATTTTGTAGGAAAATGGATTTTTGAAGAATGAATTACGGAGCAGCCTTTGTCAAAAATTAAATTTTAATTTTAGAAAGATCAAAATCCGATCTCCACATTTCAAATAAAGTTGAAGATGTTTTAAAGTTTTTGTCCAAATTTCAGCTCGATCCGATGGTTAGAACTCCGGATATGAATTTTTAAAAAACATTACGCGGAGCAGAAAAATCCACACGCTCGAGACAGATTTGCACTCGCTCGATCAGAAAAATCCACACGCTCGAGACAGATTTGCACTCGCTCGATCGAGCGAGGCGTGCAAAAATTCCTTCAAGACAGAAAGTTGCTCGCTTGAGCGAGCGAAGCGAGCCCAGAAATCCTCCGGAACAGAGACATGCTCGCTCGAGCGAGACCTATGCTCGCTCGAGCAAGAGGAGCGTGCAGACTTTTTAAAAATAGAAACTCTTTCTCGGATTGGATGCTATCTTTTGAAGACCCTTGGGCATATAAATACGAACTCATCCATGAGATTGTTCGACAACACGTTTGAAGGCAGGAGGCGGCCAACATCATCTTCCATTCTACCTTTCTTATTTTCTATTTATTTTTTATTTTCAATTGATGTTTTGGATTAAAAACTTTGGTATTTGAATTATGTTAAACTTTGAGTAGTTTTTCTCTTTCGATCAAGGCCACGTGATTGGGCCAGATAATTTATGTAGAAAACTTGGATGTTTATTTGATAATTTTCAAACTTGATTTTATTTTATTTATTGTCGAATTTATATTTGTCTTGTGAATTACCTGGCCAATTATTTGTTTTCATGTTAATCGATTCCAAGTCACAGAGGAGGTTTTGATTTTGATCACTTTGATAATCAACATATTGTAAAACTGGCAAGAAATAGAATTTGGTTTCATTATGCGGTTTGGGTGTAAACTGAATTTTCACCGTTCGTCATGCATTCAAATTTGATTAGAATTATGAAAGATTAATCCGTCAATATTTGAATAGGTTTGATTGTTTTAGAAATAGTCATTTGAACAAATTAAGAGAATTCCCGTGAATTAAGATTAATTCTGAGTCTTGAATCAGCTACTTTTTACATAATTTGTCTGGTACCTACGTGAGTCCTTGATCGAGCTTTTTTCCTATCGAATTTAATCCAAAAATCTCTGTTGTGTTTTGAGTTGAATTTTATTTGAAATTTAATTTCTTAGTTTAAAATCTGAAATCACTCTTTTTTATTAGTCTAGATTAAGTAGAATAATCATATTCTGGTACTCATACTTATACAGTCCCTGTGGGTTCGACATCTGGACCTTTGTCCACTTTATTATAACTTGACCTACGCTTTCCAATTGATTTTAATCACACTGATTTAAGCAGTCAACCACCCGAGCCCAATTAAGCCTATTAACCACTTTTGGACATTCTGGATTCGATTTCTTGGTCCGATTGATCAACATAAAATCCCTTAATCATGTTTTACTTGTTCCAAACACGTTTAATCAAATTAATTGTGTAAAAATAAAACTGCTACTACATGGACAGAAAAGTATGCGCTCGAGCGGTAACTTTTACCCGCTCGAGCGCGTCCGATGATTTTAAAAAAAATGAGACATAGAATTATGCGCTCGAGCGGACACTTTTATCCACTCGAGCGTGATCGAGATAAGGTAAGATATATTCTGGCGGATTTTTAAAAAGGAAAGACAAAGATCAAGGACTCTAGGGCTATAAATAAGAGAGAACACACAGATGAAGGGGACTTTTGACAACCAAAGTTTGACGGCTAGGGCTTGAGAGTGGCGAAGAATGAATTCAAGGAGAAATCGCGCCAACCACGCTGAGATTTTCTTATTCCTACCAAGATCTTTATTTTTATGATTTCAAACATTTATTTATTTCTTTGTTTTGTTTGATGGAATAATTTCTTTTAGATTAAGACCACGATAGGTCCAAACAATATATGTTTGATATTGTTTTTATTTTCAAGAGATTATTTTTCTTACTTTCAATTATTGATTGATGGTGGTTTAATATTTCTTGTTACTAACTTGATCACCTAATTACATGTTTGTTGATTAATCACGAATCGAAAGAGAATTGATTAAATATAGCTTCAAAGATGTCAATCAACATATGGTTAATCCAACTAAAAATAATATTCGATTTCAGCATACGATTTTAGGTGAAAACTAAAATTCTATCGCAATTTAATGCATTGAAATCTAATTAAATTCAATTAGAAATAGTTAGACTATTAGATTTATATAGGATTGTATATTCTAGAAATAGATTGAT
This sequence comes from Henckelia pumila, assembly GCF_033568475.1. Taxonomy (NCBI): domain Eukaryota; kingdom Viridiplantae; phylum Streptophyta; class Magnoliopsida; order Lamiales; family Gesneriaceae; genus Henckelia; species Henckelia pumila. The sequence goes on along the minus strand of NC_133121.1, from coordinate 28,854,054 downwards.
AATTAATTTAGGGGATTTCATCGTTATTGTGCATGAATTTAATAATTAATTGGATTTTAACCTTGTCTACATAATAGAGTTTGGTACCATTGTGTGTCTTAGTCCTTTATTTGAATTCTTTTTTTTTTCTATATCATTAACTGCTATTAGCCTTAATTGACAATTTTTCCTAGTTAATTATATTTATATTTATATTTATTATCCTTCATCTTTATTTATTTTTTTAGCTTAAGTTAAGTTAAAATTCTAGTATTTAAATATTAGTCTCTGTGGGATCGACACTTAGACTCATCGTCCATTTACTATTACTTGACATAGTCTGCTTGCTAGATTTATTTTCAACCGAAATTGTGGGTCAACCACTAGTAATAGTTTTTGATAAAACGATAAACGTTTGTTCCTACAATTGGTTTCAGAGTCAAGTTAGTGAGTTTGATTTTTATTGATTGCAATAAGTACAAGTATGTAGAGAGAGATTGTTAGAGTGCAATATTTGTCTCTGCTGGGTAGAACGATTGAACCATGACGCTTGAGCTATTATGCAGTTTAAAAGATGTGAGTTGCACAATTACCACCAACTATAGTTTCTTATAAATCAGCAAGTGTTTGGTCTTACAGGTTATTCGATTTAAAAAAAACAAACAAGTAAAAACAAAGAATTATTAATGAATTCAATTTTCAAACATAAACATTAAGTATATGTGAATAGTAAGTACGACACCTATTAATTTTATTGAAAAATAACAACAAAAATGAATTTGTTAAAAAGTCAATGAATGCCTAGCTAAGAAAATACGTAGTATATGGTATATACTACGTATTTTCTTAGCTAGGAATTTTATAAATTTATGAAATAGACTATTATTTAGAAAATTATGTTATATATATATATATATATATATATATATATATAAATATTTAGCAGCTAAAGTTGTTTTTCTACTCACATGAAATATACATTTCATTTTCATATAGAACGACGAAGTAAGTGACATTTATATTTGTCTCAATAGAGTTAAGTTCCTCCATAAGATTTGAAAAAAGATGAAAAGATTTGAGTATGAAGGAAATGAAGTAGGGGTTTTCACGGTTCGGATAACCGCTCGAACCGAACCAAAATAGGAAATTCGGTTTGAACCAAACACAAAACCGTTAATTCAGTTTGGTTTTCGGTTTTTGGTTTTCGGATTTTCGATTTTCGTTTCGTTTCATTTTGGTTCGGTTCGGTTTTTCCCGCGATTAACCAAACCGAACCGAACCGAAAAACCATTTTTTTTTTGTATTTCAATTTCTTTATTAATAAAATAATATTTGGAATGGATCAATGTTGCATTATGCATGTATTTTCATTGTATATTATATTATTTTTTATAAATTCATAAATTATAATTTATTGAAATTTAAAACGTTAGAAGTTTCTTTGTTCTCAGTGCAGTTATTTTCAAATTTTCGAAACAGTAAATCACAAATATTTGATTGAATCAATTGTTAATTTCACCCAAAAAATTATTCATTAACAGAATAACTAAAAAAAATTAGTTTTTTTAAAAAAAATTAAAAAATCGGTTAACCAAACAACCGAACCAAAAAAGAAAATAATTTCGGTTAAAAACCAAACCGAACTGCTCAATTCGATTCGATTTTTGGTTAGGAGTTTCGAAGAACCGAAATTTCGGCTCGGTTCGGGCGGTTCTGACCGAATGAACACCCCTATGAATAAGCATAGAGAATGTTGAGATATTAAGTTTTGGTGTTTACAAAAATATAGTACTAAACTGAAGAAAAAACTGATATGAGGCTAAAATGAAACGCTAAATCGAAACTACCACATAATGAAAGAAGCGCTAAACTGTTTCTCGTATAAGCTCAACGGATGGTATTCAAGTCAACTAAACACTAAACTGATCTATTGTCAGTTTACCCTCGCGCCTTTTGGATAAATTTTTCCGTACTCTGACACATTCTGCAGAAATTAGTGCCGCGATCCAAAGGAAAATGTCGGCTTCAGAGATTGTTCGTGAAAATGACAATTGCAACGGGAATAATTCGAAACTGTCTCTCGTATAAGCTCAACTGATGGTATTTAAGTCAATAAACTGATCTATTGTCAGTTTACCCTCGCGCTTTTTTTGGATAAAATTTTCCGTACTCTGACACATTCTGTAGAAATTAGTACCGCAATCCAAAGGGAAATGTCGGCTTCAGAGATTGTTCGTGAAAATGACAATTGCAACGGGAATAATTCAAAATTCTATCTGAAGATCTATTTTGAATTTATTACTGTTGGCATCTGAAGAGTATAAATAAGGATCGGGATCGATTGAGAACAACTTTTGCCAACTACACTTACTGTGAATATCTGATATCTCAAGGCTTGGAAATCGATCAAAGAACTCGAAGCACAAACACTCAAAATGATATTCTGATCATTGAAGGATCATTTTTGTGCCAAGTCAATCGAGTTGTAAACATCTTTACTTTATCAGTCTAGGACTGAAACTGAGTTGTAACTAGGAGTTCTTGTTTAGGCAGTGTATAAGTCCTAAACTGGATTGAGACTTTGCAAATTGCTTGTAAAATTCAAAATTTTCTAGTGATATCCTACCGAGGAGGAAGAAGGGGTGACGTAGGAGTAATTGAAATCTTCGAACATTCATAAACATCTCATTGTGTCTCTTATCAGTTTACCTACCTACTATCTATCTTGCATACACTGTTTTTTTATAAGTGTTCAAATCTGTAACTTGACATATTTTCGCACATATCCAGTTTTTCAAATTACATTAGACATCAAGATAAACATAGAATTCAATCATTAAACCGATTGAATTCAATCCCTATTCGTCAAAACATTTTTAAGTGTATTCACCTCCCCCCTTCCTCTACACTCTAAACCGATCCTAACAAATGGTATCAGAGCGAGGTTTTTATCTTGCCTCTGAACACTTCTTCAAAATGTCTTCATTCAGCAAGATTCCTATGTTCTCTAAAGAGGACTTTGATGATTGGAAGATTCACATGCAAGCTCACTTATCAGCTCTAGATGATGACATGTGGTTTGTCATTACTGATGGACCTCTTACCATCACCAAAGTAAACACTGCTATAGCCATCTCAAGTTGTGGACCACAGTATATTATATATACTAGCAACAAATGCACACGCTCATGCATGTGTAAAATAGATGTTATTTTTAATTTTTTTGTGGGTAGAGTTGGTGGGAGATTTAGTGGGACTGTGGGATAATGGATAGGAAAGAGAGGAGAGAGTAAAATCGAAACAAAAGTTGGTGTCCTCTTGAGAGCAGTTTTTAAGAGTTTCTTAACTATTATTAAATAGTATATATATATATACTAGTTTTGATATTTTCGACCATCGAGATTGAAATTTATATCATATGATATATCGTTGGATTCGCATTTTTGAGATGACCCTATCGTGAAAATTTCAAGGCAATCGAAGTTATTTTGGGCACAAGTGCACGTTGATCCCCAAACTCTAGAGTGCGTGAGATCAAAACTGATATACATATATATATATATAATAACAATGAAGGACGTTAATTTCATCCGAATGTAAAAATTCTTAAATTTGTTTCACATTAAAAAATCATATCAAATACAATATTATTTCATCGCCATAAATTACATTTATAAATCAATAAATTTTTTACTCATTTATATGTTAATTATAAATAACGCCATTCTCGGTACCAAAGTACCAAACATTGTCAATAATTAATATACCATTTCACTAATAAATGGGGCCGTATGATTCTCTGCCAAGTTACTATTCATTTTTCGTGCATTTTGTCCCATTTTTCAAAAGACAAGCTCCTCCATTTGTGTCGATCGGTGGATTTTTGATTAAATTTGTTTCAAATCTCCAAATTTAAATATAATTTTACATTCAGTTTTTGTTTGAAAAAAATATGTTTGAGTTTCCTGATCCATAGCAAAATATTTCTATACTTCTTGGGCCTACATGTTTTTTTTCGGACGAAAGTAGTTACAAAACATTGAAAATATAGTAATAATACATGATATTTGAGTATAAATTGTTTCAAATTTGATACTAATATATGTTTTTTGAATACTCAAATATGTATGCAAGTATTGATATTAATTTCATATTTATTTAATTTTTTACTGAATGACGGTACAAAATATTTGAAATATGGTACTAACATATGTTATTGGAGTATCAATTATTTTAGATCTGATACTAATATATGATTATTGAGTATCCAAACATGTGTTGCAAGTGTTGATCTAAATAAAGTTGCTCAAATTTTATATCCAAAATTTTATCTTTTGTACGAGATCTAACTAGTTAGTACTCAAATATCATAAATTAGTACCACATTTTCAATATTTTTTTTTATTGATTTTCACCCGTAAAAAAACATATGGGCCAAGAGAGTGCTGAAAGTTTTTTATGTGAATCAAAGAGTTCGAACATACTTTTTTATGATATGACTGAATGCAAAAATATATTTGAGTCTCGATCTGGGGATTTAAAGCAAACTTGTCCGTGAATTTTTATCATTTATTTATTTTATTTTATTTTAAAAAAAACACATGGATGCCAAAAAGATGTTAGTTTCGAAATATATATATATATATATATATATATATATATATATATATATATATATATATTTAATGATCCAATTCGCTAAGCCAATAGTTTCTCGTTTATTGATATATTGGGTTAGCGAATTGGATATCATTAAAAAACCTATAATATTTATGCACACATACATACATACATATATATACATATATATCTATACATACATATACAAATACATGCATACATACGCGTGTGTATATATATATATATAGAAAGGCTGCCTTCATTTTGATTAATGATCAATTGATCATATTCAAATACAGGAGTATAGGGTTCATTATTAACCATAAAAAAATTAAATGTTTGAAGACGAGCTTAATTATATAGTTATATTAGGATTTAGGCCTAATTTTTTTTTTCTTTCTTTTTTGATACACGATTGACTCCTACGAGGATAGTTTGAAAATTAATTTCAACCCCAGTGCAATGATCCAATAATACAAAGAGGTTATATTATTTTTTTTCATGTGACTATGAAATCGCTGCAAAGAATTTGTTATTTTTCTGTGACTATTTTTTTCATGGTTACACAAATCGATCCACGAACGTATAACATAATTACATGTTCAATTAAAAATAAGTGAGCCAACTTATTATAGTAATATATGTAGTATATATAATATTAGATTATGGTAAAGTCCACTGACAATATTATATGGATATATGGGGATGTTTTATGCTCCACCGGGTGCTCTTCACCCGGTGGATCTTGGTCCTTTATTGGGCATGGGGCCCACACATTTGTGTGGGCCCATGCCCAATAAAGGACCAAGATCCACCGGGTGAAGAGCACCCGGTGTAGCATAGAACCTGCCGGATATATGAGACAATGGGAACATGATATGATAGACAAGATGTATATGGATAAATTAATTAAAAAACAGGTTATTGAACAGTGTAGCAGAAACTGATGACGTACTATGATATGTGAGGGAAGTTCTATGCCACCTCAAAGGGCATGTGTGAAAGGAATTAAAGCAGCTTTTCAGACACTCACACGCATATATACCAACAAAAAAACACACGCACTACTTGGGAAAATTTCAACCTACTCCATGGGTATTACCCCATGGGAAAGGTGTATGTATTTTATTTGTTCAAATCATGTGGGCTTTATATAATTCAGAGGGACCCATAATATTTGAATCAACCAGTGATTGCCACCTACTCCATGGGGTAATAACCATGGGTTAGGATCTAAACTACTTGTGTCATTAGAAGTTAGAACCTCAATGTATTTCCGTAAAATACAAAAAACCTCAAATTTATTTAAGATCATACTGATATATATTTAAAAACTTAATTATCCCTGAATAAAATTTATATGATATAATATTGATCTTTAAAAACATAATTATCCCTAAATAGTCATCTTTTCTCCATATATATGGCCGACATTTATTCATAAGACTAGAACAATTCTCATGTACATATTTATAATAAAAATTTTACAATAAAAAATAGGAAAAATTACAATTTTGGTTTTGTATGTTTGTTATTTTGCGATTTCAGTCATCTATATTTTCATATTTCAGTTTTAGTCCTACATGTTCCGATTTTTGGCAATTTCAGTCTTTTTTTTCGAAAATGCTTACGTGGCACTATACACATCAGCTCCACATCAGCGCTGCATTAATCTCAAATCAGTGCCACATAAAAAAAAAACTGAAATCGCCAAAAAAATAAAGATAGCGGACTAAAAATGAAATCTGAAAATATAGAGAACCGTAATCGCAAAGTGACAAACCTACAAAACCAAAAAAATAATTTTCATTTTCATCATTTAAAAAACGTCTCTTGATTTTTTTTAAATAAAACCTATATTTGGAGAATAATTTTTCAAAGTATTTTACAAAATTCATATCCTAGCAAATACTTTTATAAGTATCTTTCACTTATGAAATATTAAAAGTATTTAAATTAAACGGAATCTTATTTTTAGCAAAAAGAAAAATCGATTTTTTGTTTTTAAACTTAGAATATTCTACGTTAGTTTCTGATAATTTAATTATTATAATCCAAAAGCAGGTGAGATGTTTATTCTGCTTTTACAAAATTGATTATGGTAGAAAGCCTTAATTAATAGAATATTTCATTTATCAAACACTTCTATTTTTCATTTTTATTTTCAATTTTTACACAATTTCGATTTTTCTTCAAATTTTTGTAATCTATAAATTTAATCATTTTTAAAAATATATAATTTTTTTCGAAATATTCCCAATTAGTCGAAAGCCGATTTTAGTAGCACGAACTTATACTCAGGTATACATATATTGAACTTTAATTTAGACATATAGCTATATGATTTTATTTTATATTTTATTTATAGTCACCACGCTTACTTGTCAAAACTCAGTTTGCTATTGTTTAATAAAGAAGTGGTCCTCAAGAACAAAGTGTGTTTGTGTGTATATATATACAATTTTGCTATATTGTCCATTCACCGTACTCACTCATTGTCCATCATGAGATGCACTCAACTATTGGATATGATGAATTGTGCATCCAATGGTTGAGTGTCACTTCATGTTAGACACATTAGATGGGTACGGTAGGTGGACAACATAGCAAAACTCTCTCTATATATATACTAGCGACTGAGCACACGCGTTGCGTGTATAAAATATTATATACAAATATAATGTATTGAATATTGAATAATTTGTTAATTTTAAAGTGCTTGTTTATTTTTTTTTTGTTTTTTTCAAATATTAAAAAAAATTAGTCATGAATGAAATTCAGTTTTAATTGATGGAAATATCATATGATAAAAGAATAGATGATGCGAGCAGTTAATGAGAGAAAATGTGGGATAAGTGAGTTAGAGAGAGAGTGTAGGAATATAAAAGGAAAAATTGGAGAAAATAGATCATGACACCAAAAACAGTTAGAATAGACTACGCATACTTAATAAAATAGTAAATATATATATATTACTACTATTATGTAAGAGACATTTAGTAAAATATTTTTTCTCTTGGTATGCCCAAAAAATATAAAATAAATATATACAAAAACACACAACATAAACCGCTTACGATCCCTCCACTATCTCAATTTCTTTTATTTTTTTCATTTAACTATTTTTTCCATTTTTTTCCAATTTTTGTATTTAATATAATATATAGTAAAATCATTTTATTTGACAACTTTAATTGGAATATAATTTTATTATAAAAAAAAAATGTTTAGTATATATATATATATATGTTCGTGTATACAATTAATTAGCATTTACCTCAATGATTGAGTTTAATCATTTGTATGGAAAATAACTGTGTCTAATAATTTATCTAATTTTGGGTTTTAGTCAATTGATTTGCAAAATTTTTTTTGATTAATTTCAAATGTTTTAATTTCAATTGTTGATGCCGGATATGTCAGCATTTTTCAGTACTATATCAAAAAAAATTTTATGTCAGCACTATGACAAAAGAAAATTAAATGTAAAAATAATCAAAGTTATTGTGCCAAATCAACTTTGAATACTTAGCGGATAAACTACAAAATCGAACAATTTAGTGTATCGATCAAATGAACAGTCTCATAAATTTATATGGCCGGGGATCAACTACTCGTACATCATATAGATCAATCAGAATTGCTGATTACGAGGAGTACTTTTTAATTTCTTCCGATATCACCTTCGGCTTGTTATAATATAAACATATAACGGAGAATGGAGAATGAAGTAGAATCATGACCAAGAATCATTTTTTTTGTAAATTACTATTACATTGGCAAACATTTAATATTTAATCACAATCATGAAGCGTCCCACAAAATAATCAAGAATCGTGTTCACATGATGGGCAATTTCATGATGAATTAATAGTTAAACTCTTATTTAAACCAAAGAATTCAATCCTCAAATATACCTCAATTAATTATAGGACATCTTGGTGATAAAGTTCTCTTCAAAGAGCAAGCTAGCTAGTGAAGCCATGTGAGGTTAACTAGCTAGCTCGAAATATAAGCCATGTATTGTATATATAGATAGATGGACAGAGATAATGGATATACATCACTAAAAGTGACATAAACCCTATATATATTGGTTGATGCATCTGCTCTTTCATTTTTTTAATTAATTGATCCCTCCTCCTTGAGGGCTATGATTGCAATCATTCCATGGATACGGGAAAGAACTTCCATTGTTAATCCTTAGCATGTTGTATTCGACCAGGCGAGGGAGTACTGGTGCTGCTGCCACCGCGTGATGGTCAGAAGTTCGATTCTCATTGCAAGTTGAGAAACGAATGAGATGGGCGTTGGCGGCGTCGAGCTCTTTTTGCAGGCGGTCAACTTGTTTCTGCAGGAAGGCGATGGCACCTACACAACCGTAGACAGGGTCTCGAACGCGCGCCTCGGCTTCGTAGGCGAGGGAGTTCACTGCGTCCTCTCGTTGGTGGGGGAGAACCTCGTTGAGGAGCTTGGTGACGTTGCTGGCGCCGAAGATTTTGTGGACGTTGCTGAATTTTTGGGGCTCTTCTGGGGGGAAATAGGGGGCGAACATGCATCCCGCGGGCAAGCATTTTCGACGCAAGAACTTGCAGGCTGCGCAGGGAGGGTTGTATGAAGTAGTAGCCATTAATATTGGCTGATCTTGCTCTGCATCAATCAACATGATCAATATAACAAGTAAATTATTCTTTGAAATCAATTACTTTCTTTCTTTGGTAGACGTAATTATATATATATATATATATATATATATATATATACTTTACTTGGGAAAAATTCATCTGTAACAATTGCCATGACATTCTCTGTTACATTGACAGTTAATTCCACTTGTTAAGTTTCTATTGGTATGAAAGTTTTTTAAACAAATAAATCATCACGTGTCAATCAATTATTGATATAATATAAAATGTTACACCATTTTGTTACAGAAGATTTTTTTCCACTTTGCAGCTTTGATTTAACTATTTCTTCCTAAATAATCATGCAGCATAATATCTATGATCTTTCTATAGAATTCATTTTCAAATTTTAACAAAAAAAATCACAGCCTTCTCGTTTGACCAACAAACATATATTTCTATCTCAAAAAGAAAATTTTATATATTTATATATATTTTTATTTTTCAATATATATATATATATTAGTGTAGACATACGTGTAAAAAAAACATTCCTACATGTAAGACAATATTTAGAAAAAATGTGGACAATGGATCCAGAATTTGAAACTGAAATGTTTTTAATTTGGACATGCAAGCCTCTATCAAATTTTCCTCAAACAGCATCTACGACAACAAGGACAATGGATCCAGAATTTGAACCAGGGCGTTCGTCGGAGGATATATATAATAGAAGAATAATAAATTTTATTTTATATTACCAATTTTTTAGGGAAAAAAAAATCAATTTCAAAGGATCATTTTCTATGTTTACTATGTGTGATCCAAGTGTTTAATTAATTTTGAAGCTGGATACTTGCAAATTATATATAATCAGTTTAGCAGAATTAAGTTTCACAATTTTCTTCAAGACAAATTGTGAGTAATTTATATGAAATGTTCTAAATTAAAAATCTAGTAATAAAAAACCATATGCAATGAAATATATATATATATATATATATATATATATATATATATACAATAACGGGATATATATATATATATATAATGTAAAATCAAGGTCATGTGTGGTAATTAGTACTGCACAAACCTGTGAAAACCCTAGATCAAGAAGCAGACATTCTGAAATATTATGTATTAATATCATCATCGTACATCCGAAGAAACATAGAATTACCACAAGAGAGTGATCAAAGAAATTAAATTGAAAAAGTTATAATTAATTATATACAAAAAAAGGGCTGACAAATTTACCTGTGTGGGCAAGTTTTCTTTGATCAGAGGATGGAAAATTAAAAAGAAAACTACCTTTTTTCGCTGATAATCTATATTTTCCAAGAAACTGGTGCTTGCTTTCTCAGAGCTACCCAAACTTTAGGAACAGGATGGGGTGAGAACTGCACAGAGAGCTTTAATATTGCATCATTGTAATATTGGGGGAAACCCTAGCTAATTGAAAGAATAAAAAGTTTGCCCTCACTTGAAGATTATTATTCCTCAGAAGAAAAGTAAATGAGAGATGGGTCACAGAGAATTTAGTGATTGGAGAAGGAATGAAGGGAAAAGACAAAGGTAATGAATGAAAGGTACACTAAAAAAGAAGACTATGTCTCTGCAACTAATAATTTTGTGGACTAGCTAGATAGGTCTGTGGGGTGTCTAAATTTTTACTTGTTACCCTAATTTTTTCTTTTATTCAAAAATAATAATAATGATGGGGGAGGGTGTTGATAAGGAGAATCAAACCCTTGGGAGCTATCCACATTTTTTTCTTGCCTAATATTTCTAATGCTCCGAGAGAGATCGAGAATCTTGTTACTCTCCTCACTTTTTCTTTTAGTTTTTTTTAATGGAAACTTTTTATAGATCGGTTATAGGTAGATGAGCTCAGTCAATTAAATTACGTTTAAACGATGTTATCTTCTTTTTGATGGTATGGGTGAGCCGACTCATCCGGCTAGCTAGCTAGATTTTATTTGCAAGCTCAAACTTGACTCTCACATGTGTCGATTGTGGGTCATGCTTGAATGCAAGTTTTTTTTTTTTTTTTTTTTATAAAAAAAGCCGTTTTCTATAAGTTGAGTTTATATGTGATTTAGCCATTTTGGTAATGTTTAAGAGAGCTTTTACAAAGCACTTTTCAGCTTTTCCTTAAAAAAAATTATGATGTTAAAGAAAAGCTGAGAAGTGCTTCCTAACTAGAAACTCTTTCAAACACTACCTTAGTGAATTATGGAAGGATCTAATGGGAATAAAAATTTAAATAAAAAGGTGAAATGGGCAAATCATAAAAACTTGAAAATTTTAATACTTAAAGTAACTAACGCATGTACTTCTTTTACCTTAAACAAAGTATGCTAAATTATCGCAGAAAAAACTCTAATGATCAGATGATCATGGGTCAATTTTGTGAGGCAAATCCTCTATTCGATCAGATCAATTGAAAAGTATTACTTTAATTTTATATAAAAAATATTAATTTTCATTACAAATATGGGCCGAGTCGACTCATTTGACGTAAATAAATTCACGAGACCATATTATAGGCGACGTACTCTTTGTCTCTTGCTTCAATGGCCAATTCATAATTTTTGTATTCTTGTCCAATGCCCCTTTCATAAGCGTACATCGGACACTGTTGTACATATATGCAGAATTTGTATCATAGTTACATGTAATTTCCGTGACAATAAAAAAAATTAAATTAATAAATTATCAATATTAAGGAAAAAAGGGAGATGATTGATGGGAATATATATGTGCACTTAAAAATTAATTAGAGATATATCTCAAAATGGACATTTATTTTTATTTCCAAAAAAAAAAAAGGAAATTGAAGTTATACATATACACACAATATCATCTTTTACACGTATCCAGCCCATGGCTAGGATCTGATCCCATCTGAGTGTGCTTCCTTGGATATTCATGACTGTGAATTTCGTTACCGATTGTCATTCTATTATATGTGATATTGGTTAATAACATGTATCTAAAGTTATATAATTGCCCAAAGTAAAGATTCCATCATTATATGTAGTGTGTACAAATATTAGAATAGCTAGCTATAAGAGTTATTGGATCTAGGCATGTTATCCAACTGGATCAGAGTGGTTCCAGACCAGATTAAATCGATTCCAGATTTATCAGATTCATGACGTAATTCAATCCAAAATCGCAATTGAATTAAGGTAGTGTTTCGAAGAGTTTGTAGGAAGAATTTCTCGATTTTTCTTTCAAAATTTTGTCAAGTAAAAGCCGAGAATTACTTCCTAAAAACTCTCCCAAACGCTACCTAAGTTGTATTGAAATTGGATTGGATCGAATTGAGAACAAATTGGAATCAAATTTTTTTAAAACCATTAAGTATCTAAAGAAATTAAATATAAGTATATATTGCAAATTCTTGATTGATTTAATACTTATCTAATATGTGTGTGTGTCTATATATATATATCTGTGTGTGTGTATGAGTGTACCTGTTATCTAATATAGTTGTATGAAATTAGTCTTGGACCAATTCTGATATCGGATTAATCAATCGGACCAGATTAAAATAGTTCCAGATCCATTTTTGAAACAACTCAATCCGATTGATTGTTGACATTAAATTCAATCCGTTAACCAAGAATTAATCATATATATATATATATATACCATTTTAGGACAGTTGTATAATGAGCAATTTTGCTGCTGGAAATATCCATTGATTTCTCGTCTCAACTTGGCTACAAATTAAAGTAATGAAAAGTGTTTGTGGTTTTATGAGTTCTTGTTTGGTCAAAAAAGTGGGCTGAAGCCAATGAATGAATATATTCTGTCAGACATACACATATATACTAAGATGTTTTATAAGTTGCAGCAAATAACTCTTGCTTTTGCGATGGCATCCTCCACCACTAAAATGAAGATAGTTACACATTCTTTGTGTAGTCAGTAATCATGAAAAATATTTTTTCCCACTAACTTTTTTTAATTTTGGGTTGTAGTTCATTGGCTAATCAAACTTTGGTCTTTGTATATTGACTTTTAATTTTATTCTATTTTAGCCAAATTACTGAAATGGTGCTGGATTTGCATTTCACCATTTTCTGGCATGAGCAACTTTCAATATCACATAAGTTTTTTTTTTTTTTTTTTATCATCATTTAAACTTTTCGACAAAATATGAGTAAAAACAAGGAAATGAGAAAAAAAATCAAATTTACTACACAAACTAAACTTTAAATAATTAGTGAACCAAAGCCCAACCTAGTATTTGGACACAAAAGTTATTATTATTTTTTTTAGGAAAAATTGTTTTTTTGGTCCTGTATGTTTGTCGCTTTGCGATTTCAGTCCTTTACATTTTCAGATTTTAGTTTTAGTCCGCTATCTTTATTTTTTTGGCAATTTTAGTCTTTTTTCCGACGTGACGCTGACGTGGCATCAATTCAGTGCTGATGTGGAGCTGACGTATATATTGCCACGTAAGCAGTTTCGAATAAAAAAGACCGAAATTGCCAAAAATCGGAATATGTAGGACTACAACTGAAATATGAAAACATAGAGGACCAAAATCGCAAAGTGACAAACATACATGACCAAATTTGCAGTTTTTCCTTTTTTATGACGAGGGAACTTGCAGCCGCTACTTTCGGTGTGCACTGAATAAACCTTCGGACTAACGTAATAGCCTGCAATCTATGTTAGTCAGGTAAACCGTATTGAGCAAGCTCTGTGTGACGTACCGGTTAGTCCAAGAAGATGTTAGTATGGAGAATCGAACTTCTAATCTCTGGTCAAGCGCTCACTTACTCACCTACTCCACCAACTTGAACATTCTCTTGTGGAAAAAAAAAAAATATTCTTAGATTTTAGTTTACTTAAAACTTGAGCAATTTTTTTTCCTCTAAATTAAACACATTTAAATTTAGTTTATATATATAGAATTTCGATCACATGGGCAACTACTATAGGCAACTACGTGAGCAACAACTGACGTAGAGAGAAAACCCATGATGTATGTAATATGATATAATACATCATGGATTTTCTCTCTAAGCCCCAACTATATATTACTCCATCCGTCCCGATTACATTGTCTTGTTTTGTTTTTTAACATATTAAGAAAAATTTATTGGAAAAGCAAATTTTATATAAACTTCCTATTTTATCCCTATTTAATGTATTAAAAAAATTATTGCACAATTTTCAAGGTGTAGTTAATAGGTGATATATTAGTAAAGAAGTGTAAAAAAAATTATTAAATATGATATGTGACTATATATTTGGGACAAACAAAAAAGAAAACATAGACATTATAATTGGAACAGAGCGAGTATAATAATATATATATTCTCATAGCCAAAAAAGTAATATACATTCTCATCAAGGAACGCATATTTTGTATAATCGTGATGTGATTTTTTTACCTTTCCAGTAGCCATGATTTAGAACGTCATGTTCAGTGCACACAAAGCTCCAACAATCGAATTAAGTTTGAAAAATTCCTTTATCATTAATCTTCTGTGTTCGTTGTAGAGATTGATTTTTTTAAATGAAAGAATTTTATGAAATTGATAGATTTCTACATATTTTTATAGAATCTTACCGACTTTCAAAAATTTTCATAGAACTTGCAAATTTGTTTTTTATAACTTTTATTGACATTTGTAAACTTTTTTCAGAACCCTATAAATTTTGTAATTGATTATTGTGATTGTTATTTATTTCTTAGAATTATTAATCGAATGTCAATAACTTATATTTATATTTCTTTAAAATATTTTTATCTATCAATTTAAATAATTTTTACTTATCGATTTGATTTACAAAAATCGATAAGTATTATTAAATTTATTGCAATTAAAAATTAATGTAACTCTAAATTATTTGAATATATTTAATTTTATATAGTATCCTTATTTATAATATATATATATATATATACACATTCGTGTTAATAAATTTTTAAAAATACGCCAATATATCAAGTCAATATATATAAATCATATTATTATTATTATTATTATTATTATTATTATTATTATTATTATTATTATTATTATAAACTGAATAAAATCACTATCGTAAATTTTGAGTTACATAAAAAATTAAGATATAGATTAAAAAAAATTATAGAAAATAATTAAAACAACAAATTTTATATAATAAATAATGAATTAGTCATAAAAAATAATTATTGTTATTTTAAATTTATGATCAATAAAATATTATAATTTTTTTGTTGTGTAGTATAATAAGTTTTTATTAAAAAAAATAATAAATATGAATGATAAAAAAATTTAATTTATTTTAGAAATAGAAAAATATTTTTATATATATATTATTTTTAATATAACTAGTATGTATGAGGCTATTGTTAGTATATAGACTATTTTAAAAGAAATGAAAAAAAGTGTGTGAGTTTGAATTAAATATTCCTCCAAATCTTTAAGTTGAACCAAAGACAATTATTGACATTTTATTGTTGTACCTTAGGCTTTAATTATTGTACTTAATAGAATTCCATTGAGTCTTTAAAAATCTATTGATATTTTGAATACATCTATACTTTTGTAGATATTTTAAAAGTCAAGTTTAAATACCAATTGACTTTTTAAAACTCTACAAATGTTCATCTTGAATATCACTAAATATTTATGGAGTATATATAAAAGTTTAGATTCAATATCTGTAGACTTTTAATTAACTCCACAAAAGTTATTAAGTCTAGAACCAATACAACCCCTCCCCCACACAAAGACACATGCATATATATACATACATACATACATATATACATACATACATACATACATACATACATACATACATACATACATACATACATACATACATATATTTATAGAGAGAGAAATTTTCAGTTACCCAACCAATGATGCCCAACTCATCCCCGACAACTAAAACCCGGTAGTGGGTTTTAGTGATACGAATTTTTTTTAAAAAAAACAACTAAAACCCGGTAGTGGGTTTTAGTGGTCGGGGACGAGTTGGGCAGGAATGGTTGGGCAGCTGAAAATTACTCTATATATATATAGTTTTGTTATGCTCCCCACCTCCGATGCCCACCACCATGCCCACCTATGAGATGGCACTCATCCATTGGATGAACCATTTGAATATGATTCATCTCATCCATTGGATGATTGCCACCTCATAGGTGGGCATGAAGGTGGGCAGCATAGCAAAACTCTATATATATTATGATATGCTGCCCACCTCCATGCCCACCTATGAGGTGGCCATCATCCAATAGATGAGATGAATCATATTCAAATGGTTCATCCAATGGATGAGTGTCACCTCATAGGTGGGCATGGTGGTTGGCAGCATAACAAAACTATATATATATATATATATATATATATGTTTATGTATGCATATACATATATGTTTATATATATGGAATAAAATAAATATTGGTTTCATATCTCAACACAAAAAAATCTATGAATTCTATCCAATTCTCAAGAAATCACACAAATAGTACTCAGAAATGCGGAAGCATACCAAAATCCATGAATTGTAGCCGATTTTGGTTAATTATTTTCAATTTTACACTTTTCTTCCAAACCAAAGAGTTCTGTAGATGTGATAACAAATTGAAACGATTTTATACAAAATTGGGACCATAACCTTCTTTAATAATTAAACAATTTCACTATTTCTAATTTGACCACTCAACAAATCAGATATAATATCTATGTCATTCAAACAATAATATCGTGACAAAATTTGTTATCAATTTTTTTTAAATTTTAAATTAGATGGATCACACCAATTTATGACTTATTTAATTGATGATATTTAAATATTTATAATTATAGTCATGGCCCCTAAAATTCTAACATATATGTGATGTTAATTATACTAGTATTTCACCCGTGCGATGCACGGAGCGTATTTCTTATATAACATTATTAAACATTAGATAATATCAAATTTGACAATTCAATTATAACGTATACAGATGGTAAATTTATAGATGACCACTACATCTGACGTGTAAAAAAAATTATTACAAATTATGAAAAACTTCCTTAAATATGACATTTGTCGTTGAGTTTTCCTGGTTACCATCTGTATCACATATTAAAAGTTTGAGGCCCTTAAGATTTGTAACTCTTGAACAAAGCAGTGTATTGTTGGTCCTGACTGAATACAGGTTTCTTCAAACATACATGAGATAATGATTGTCCTTGACTTTTGTTAATTTTCATTGCATACGAAACAATCAAATGAATTGTTTTCGTTGGAACTTGAAAGGAAGTCTTGGATCAGAAGGTGTAAGTGACATTCTTTAGATAAGCATTACATGACCACCATTACTTCCAGTAAGAATCTGTAATTCCACCCCAATGGGGTGTCCAAGTTGGTGGAGTAGGTGAACTTTTGACCATAGGTCAGGAGTTCGATTCTCCTTGCCAACACCTTCTTGGATTAGCCTGTCACACAGGGCTTGCCTAGTGTGGTTTACCTGACTGACGTAGTTTGCCGGCTATTGCGTTAGTCCAAGGTTTACCCAGAGCGCACCGAAAGGTAGCGGCTGCGGATTCCCACGTCACAAAAAAAAAAAAAAATCTGTAATTCCAAAACATGGTTTCCAATTGCGTAGTTATAATCAATCTAGTTTCATTGCATAATTTAAAAGAATGATCTATGTTTCATAACAACATAACTGGAGTTCAAACCTTCAAGTTTAGATCGTTATTCAGAACTCCCGAACATCTAATTCCATTTAAGAATTCGGGCATATACAATGACGCTTTTTGCTAAGTTTTAAAATCCTTTAAACTTTTATTAATCTTTATATTTCTTAAAATTTGATTTTGTTTTTTTTTTTTATCTATATCTTAAAATTTTAAGATTAGATAGTCTATTATTAGATCTATAATTTCAATTTTATCTCTTTCTATAAATTTAAAATTTATCATATATTTATTTTTTAAATTTATTTTTTAGGTTGATAACGACCTCATCTAAAATTTTGAATATCTGATGCGTTGTGTGAAATTGTTTGACATTAATCTTCTCATGGCCTGATTTTTTATTATTTGAATTTAGAAAGTTTTTGTTATGAGCTGGTTAGATTATTTGGTAAGATTATTCAAATAATCCTATTTCTTGACCATTAATTTAAACTTCATATGCTTTGAAATAGTTATCAGAATCTATGTTTAAACTTTATTTTGTTATTTTAAATAGAAAATAATAATTTTATTCATAAATATCTAAAAGTATTAATATGGGTTTGTTTAGATTGGTAACATCTTGTTATTAAATTATGAAACTTCATTCAATGCTGAAAGAACATGTTGTGCACATGTCTTTTAAATTATTTTCTTATTGCATTCAATTTCTATATTTATAGTTTTGTATTTCTTAGAACAAGTTTTAAAATTGATAATATCAGATATATCTTGATTTGAAATATTTGATTCTGATGATATATTGTTTTCATGCTTTGTAGATCCTTATTTATGGAAACATATTGAAGATCTATTTATAGAAGTGCTTGGATTAACAATCAGATAGTACGAGAATGAGAGAGACAACGAGATAGAGAGATCAAGAGAGTAAAACGTAGAGAGCAAAATACATAGAGAATTACTGCAGAAATTCTAGAGTTTTGAAAATCAATTGTTGAAGAATTTCTGGAGTGTTCGTTACTGCTACGTTGTGTTGCCGAGTAGTGTTGGAAACACTAAAGAACATACGAGTGAAGTGTTGTTCTGAAAGTGGTTCTTTGATTTTTGTTTTTCGGCTTAGAACTTCCTATTGATGTTTTATTCTAGTTCTTACTAGTTTTTAGGAAGTCATTTATTTTCTCAATTTGTTGAGAAAAGTAGTTTTTCATAAACAATCACTAGTTGGTTTTTGTATAAACTGATTTGATTTTCTAGTGATTATTTCGTCATGAGGCATCGTACAAGTACTTAGTACTTGTGCATAATTATCTGTGTTGTTTTTTACTTTTACTGTTAGTTAATTATTCTGCTGCACAGTGTTATCGTGAAGTGTTGACAACACTGAAATATAACACACACTCGAAAAATTTTCTAGTATTTCTGTGATTTCATACTATCCAAACTCCTACAATTGGCGTCAGCGACATTCACTTGACGATACTAAGTGTGATTCTGTTTTTGTGTTCGACAGAATATCACAATGGAGATACCTTATTCAGGAACTGCTAAACGTCCTCCAATCTTGGATGGATCCAACTATATTATCTGCAAAGTCAGGATGCGTGTATACATCAAATCGATTGATGAAAAGGCATGGCAGCGTGTGCTACAAGGATGGAATCCACCAAGGAGAACTGATGGAGAAGGAGATTTTCTCCTCAAACCAGAAACGGAATGAAATGCCGATGAGACTGCTGCTTCGAATATGAACAACAAAGCCCTTAATGTTATATTTACTTCTCTTGATTCTAATATGTTTGTTGGAAAACGGTGTTCAGATCAATTAAGAATTGATACCCGGTGCAGCGGAAGTTTAAAATTTTTATTTTATTATATGGAACAATTCCATATATGGGTATCAAAACTTTTACGATTAAATTTGTTCAAGTAAAAATAAAATCACAATTAAATTTTTACCTTGAAATCTCGAAGCGAGATTATGGACACCAACAGAAGTTAATCTGCTCTTGTTGTATATCCCAGGAACTGATGAACGAACGTTTCTTCAATCAAGTCCACGAATAGAAAACAAAACCCTCTGATTGACTGCACTAGAAATCAATCAGAATTTTGCGTAGAGAATAAACAGATATGATCTGTTAATTCAGATTGTAATTTTTCACAAAAATCACAACCCGAATTTTCTCCAAAAAGGACAGAGGATTTCGAAATACCCCTTGAATAATATAGGCTGAAATTTCGAAAATTGCAAGACTGAAAATCTCATGGAATTTTCGAACACTGCAGTATATTTATAGATAATTTCTAGACTAGATTAAGTTATAACTGTATTTGGACTCTAACTCCTTAGGGCCCACAATCCATAACTTAAGCCCAACAAGCCAAGCTCGTTGTTCTAAAAATTAATATAAAATTCATCGTAACTCCGATTGATAAAATAATTTTACCAATGTGCACAGAAACCATTTCTGCATCTTTTAGAGTCAAGATAATTTTTCTGAATCCGAATTCAGTGATTTCCAAAAATGCCCATCCCTATGTCATTTTAGGAAATCTCACTCCCTTTAGTTAAGAAGTCCAACTTCTCTTTCATTAAATTTAACTCTTTAAATTTAACTATCTCTACAGGGTTTTAGTAATCCATTACTTGTGTAACCCTCAATGGTTCAGGAATACAGCTAGCCGTGGGCTTACAACTCCTTGTGACTCGGAACAACAATTTCCGACTTACCCATCGAATCATGGTAAGAGCGCCTAGCAACATCGCCCCATGATTCCCTAGGTATTACTGATAGTGCCTGCAAGAACCAGTAGATTCTGGTTAGCGTACAGTAGGTCCCTTCAACCAAATATCCCGATCGAATCAACAACCATTGGTGCATCGAGAGTCGTTCGAGATTCAATAACTATGCATAACATCTTGGAGATCTATTAGTGACATCGCATGTGTTACTAGGAACACCAAGTAACCTAAAACACATCATGTACTCTGGCCAGAGATTCGTCACACTAATATCTCCTCAGATCGCATAGGATATCCACACTCGCAAGTATGTGGTGAATCCTTGACAACAAAGCATCGACTCCTATATGTGTCATAACTGTACCCAATCCCGACACCTGATGACCCCAATAGAGTCGGTAAATGAGTCAAAGTACAGTACTAGCATATAGAGTCTCAATGATGTTTCAAGTAATAAGGACTAATGGTGTACAACCAAAACCGCGGACTTTATCCACTCGATAAGTGATAACCACTTGGAAAGTCCGAATAGGGTAGTTCGATCATTCATCATATGAATATCCATTTGCATGCTTTGAACATCTCTATGTTCCATACCAATGAAACGTGGTACTCGGCATCGCAAATGCTAGTCTCAATCTCGAGCGATCCTTATCCTTATTTGCGGACGGCTCAATTGACTAGGAACAATTTAGAACATACAGTGACTATAAGATGTGTTTCATGATAGCCATCCCCATGTGCTATCACATCTTACATACACTATAGTATATTCAAGGTCTTTATCAAACCAACAATAGTATATCATAATATAACAATATGAAGAAAGATAAAGTCAATGCCTTTATAAAAGTGTAAATTATATTAAACAAAAGATTGTTTTACATAGAGTCATAAAAGCCCTTAGCCACAAGTTGGCTAACCGGGCACCCACTCTTTCAATCTCCCACTTGCACTAAAGCCAACTAGTCATACTACGTAATCCCATTACTTCGCGATGTTTGTCAAACAATGGTCCTGACAAGGGCTTAGTAAGCGGATCAGCGATATTGTCTGTAGAGGCCACTCTCTCGACACTGATGTCTCCTCTTTTCACGATCTCCCGGATGATGTGGTATTTCCTCAGTACGTGTTTGGACTTCTGATGAGACCTTGGCTCCTTTGCCTGAGCAACGACACCCGTGTTGTCACAGTACACCAGGACTGGACTAACAGCTTCAGGAATTACACCCAACTCTTGGATGAATTTCCTTATCCAAACCGCCTCTTTAGCAGCAGCTGATGCTGCAATGTATTCTGCCTCAGTGGTGGAATCCGCTGTGGTGTCCTGCTTGGAACTCTTCCAAGAGACAGCACCGCCATTGAGCACGAATACAAATCCAGAGGTTGATTTCGAGTCATCCACGTCACATTGGAAGCTAGAGTCGGTATAGCCTTCCAACTTCAATTCTCTCCCTCCATAAACCGTGAATAAATTCTTAGTCCTTCGCAAGTACTTAAGAATATCCTTCACGGCTTTCCAATGCATTTGACCGGGATTGGTTTGGTATCTGCTCATGACGCTCAGAGCATAGGCCACATCCGGTCTGGTAGATATCATCCCATACATGATACTACCTATGGCTGACGCATATGGCACGTGTGTCATCTTCTCTATCTCTTCGTCAGTCTTGGGACACATAGACTTGGATAGAAAAACTCCATGACACATAGGTAGATGTCCTCTCTTGGACTCATCCATAGAAAACCTTTTCAATATGGTGTCAATGTAGGTTGATTGAGTGAGTCCTATCATTATTTTAGATCTATCTCTATAGATCTGAATTTCTAGAATATAGGATGCCTCACCTAAATCCTTCATGGAGAATCTACCTGATAACCATATCTTTGTTGACTGCAACATCCCTACATCATTCCCCATGAGTAGGATGTCATCAACATAAAGTACTAAGAATGTTACCGCATTCTTAACTACTTTCTTGTACACGCTTGGTTCCTCCGAGTTCTTGATAAAACCAAAATCCTTTATCGTTTCATCAAATTTCTGGTTCCAACTTCTTGATGCTTGTTTGAGACCATAGATTGATCTCTGAAGCTTGCATACTTTATGCTCGCTTCCCATGGATGTGTATCCCTCAGGCTGCATCATATAGATCTCTTCCTTAATGTTTCCATTAAAAAATGCAGTCTTTACATCCATTTGCCATATCTCATAGTCATACCATGCTGCTATGGCAATAAGGATTCTTATGGACTTGAACATTGCGACTGGTGAAAAGGTTTCATCATAGTCAACTCCTTGTCTTTGAGTATAACCTTTTGCCACCAATCGTGCCTTGTAGGTCAATACCTTTCCATCAGGCCCAAGCTTTCTCTTGTAGATCCATTTGCACCCAATTGGAACAATTCCATCAGGAGGATATACTAAAGACCAAACTTGGTTAGATTGCATCGAGTCTATTTCCGATTGCATAGCTTCAAGCCATAAATTCGAATCCCCATCAGAAATTGCTTCCTTGAAGTTTCTTGGATTACATCCAATGTCGGGTTTACTTTGATCTCCTTCAAGAAGAAGACCATATCTAATAGGAGGCCTAGAAGTCCTCTCGGATCTCCTAGTAATAGGCGTGTCTTGTGATGATTCTTGAGGTGTAGGATCGCTATTTTGTATCTCGGGTTCTTCTCGAATTTCTTCGAGTTCCATCATCTTGCCTTTCTTATCCAATAAGAACTCCTTCTCCAAGAAGGTGGCATTCCTTGAAACAAACACTTTTGTTTCAGCAGGATGATAGAAATAATATCCGATTGAATTCTTCGGATACCCTACAAAATAACATAAGGTGGATCGACTATCCAACTTATCTCCCACTGTCTGCTTCACGTAAGCAGGACATTCCCAAATCCTCAAGTACGAATACTTAGGAGCTTTGCCATTCCATAACTCTTATGGTGTTTTATCTACTGCTTTAGTGTGGACGTTGTTTAACAACAATACCGCCATTTCAAGCGCGTAGCCCCAAAACGAAGGTAGGAGCTCAGTGAAGCTCATCATGGATCGAACCATGTCCAACAAAGTTCGATTGCGACGCTCCGAAACACCATTCAGCTGAGGTGTCATCGGAGGAGTCCATTGAGAGAGAATCCCATTCTCTTTTAGATAGTCCAAAAATTCGGTACTTAAGTATTCTCCACCTCGATCCGATCGAAGTGCCTTAATACTTTTACCTAGTTTGTTTTTTACTTCAGCCTTGAATTCTTTGAACCTTTCAAATGCTTCAGACTTATATTTCATTAAATATAAATACCCATACCTAGAATGATCATCGGTAAAGGTAATGAAGTAGTTGTTTCCATATTTAGTACCAATCCTAAATGGACCACAAACATCTGTATGGATCAAATCCAATAGATTTTGACTACGCTCAGGTTTCCCTGTGAAAGGAGATTTAGTCATTTTTTCCTTTAGGCAGGACTCACAAGTATGTAGAGAGTTAATATCAGACATATCAAACATTCCCTCTCCCACTAGCTTGTTCATCCTCCTTGAGGAAATATGACCTAGCCTAGCATGCCAAAGGTTTGCCGGGTTTTGACTATCGTTTTTCCTTTTAATTGTTGTTACCGGTTTATCAACATAATTAATTGGAACGTCTTTTAATTTTAAGCTATATAGATCGTTTTCAAGTTGTCCATTTCCAATCAAACATTCATTCTTGTAAATATTGCAAATCTCATTCACAAAATTGCAAGAAAAACCATCTCTATCAAGCATAGAAATAGATATAATGTTTTTGACCAAATCCGGAACATATAAAACATCTCTCAAAAATAACTTAAAATTGTTCTGCAAAACTAAATAAATGTCTCCTATAGCTTTGGATTCGACTCTAGAACCATTCCCGAGCCTTAGCTGGGTCTCACCCATCCTTAGCTTACGACTTCTTGTCATCACCTGCAAATCATTGCAAATGTGAGATACACATCCGGTATCCAATACCCAAGAAGAAGTATTAAGCGAAACATTTATTTCAATGTAAAACATACCCTTTGCAGTTCGCAACTGTTCGAGGTATTCCTTGCAGTTACGTTTCCAATGACCGGGTTTCTTGCAGTAATGGCAAACGTTTTCATCTTTTATCCCAATTGAAGCCTTGGCCTTTCCCTTCTTATTTGGTACAATCTTCTTGGGCGGGGCAGAACATTTCTTACCCTTTCCACTTGGTCCTTTCTTAGAGTTAGAAGAGGAGCCAACCAAGAGTACCGGTTTATCCTTCTTTAGTGTGGCTTCATATGTGACAGGCATATTGACCATCTCTTCAAGGGTGGCCTCTATCTTGTTCATATTGAAGTTCATCACAAAAACGTCAAACGATGAAGGAAGTGATAGAAGTAACAAGTCCGCGCTAAGTTCATGCTCCAAAGTCAAGTCGAGTGTTACCAACTTTTCAATGAGCCCAATCATGTGCACCCCATGCTCACGGACCGAAGTCCCATCTCACATGTGGCTCGTCATGAGCTCTCTGACGGTGGCATACCTCTCCAACCTTGACTGAGCTCCAAAGAGTTCTTTGAGGTTCTTGTGAATGTCAGCAGCATTCACGGCATCCTCGAATCTCCTTTGAAGCTCATAAGACATCGAAGCCTGCATGTAGCATTTGGCCTTGACATCATGGTCCCACCATAAATCAAGTTTGGCCAACTCTTCCGGACTTGTATTAGCCGGGGCTTTCTTCGGAGGCGGCTTCTCTAACACGTAGAAAGCTTTTTCCGAAGTAAGAATAATTTTCAACTTACGGAACCATTCCGTATAGTTTGCGCCAGTCAATTTGTTTTGTTCGAGAATTGAAAACAGTGGATTGCGAGAAGTCATTGTAATAGTATACTGAAAAGGAAACAGACAATAATCAATGATTGTTTAATTAATTTACTAAGACATAAAATATGGCGAATTTTAATTTTATGAATTACACTCCCACTATTTTAACGATTTCACTACCCTCTAGTGAAAACGGAAAACTATTTTCCTTAGTGAGAACATGAAGTCCAATTGACAAATCATGATCCCGAATAATATCAGCCAACCATAATTTTCAAAAGGTAGAGCCCAATTACTTCCAAAGTAACCCCCATGTTTTTACCTCATGTCCAATAAGGGCCCAATAATATGACGCCGTTTATTGTGACATGTCAAGATAACCCATCAATATTAAGTTGTGATGGACGGTCGCCATGTGGATTCCCAATAATATGAGCCAATCCCATGGGAGTTCCACCCAACTTACAACATGTGTCGATCCAATGTACAGCTTTCCGACGAACGGCCCCCCCCAAAAATATGAGCCGGACCGTATCCGCGGGTAGCATCTCATACATTGATCGTTGATGGAAGGTAGGAATATTTAAACAATATTTAAATTCCATTTTTATTAATCTTGATATCAATTTTAAATCATATTTAAAATGAGGGATTTTTAATTTTGAAAATTTGTCTCATCATGCAATTTATGTATGCTTGCGGGATTTATACAATTTAGTCTAAACATGCATACATCAATAATATCATATATTATTTAAGGATGATCGATCCCATTAACTAATCGACCCGTGGTTGCCAATCACGAGTCTAAGTCCAATCCTAGGTGATATGCAAGTATGCAATGCAATCCTATTACATTGTGCTTCCAATTTACATTTCTTCGGTCTTCATTGTCTGCTGGGCCCACCATTTCTTCAAACCTTTGTCTCCCACTAAGTCTAATAAATTTACAATAAATTTCGATGACAAATATGAGATACATTTTTAGGGGTGGGAACGGGCCATAAACCAGGCCCACTTTTATTACATATGACAATCATATTGGGCTATAAACCAAGCCCATTAATAAACACCAACAACAATAAGACGAATGTAAATCACCTAACATACACCTAAAACATTGGTCATGGCAATCGATCATCCTTTATCCAATAATTAATTTAATAATTAAATAATTGGATAAACATGCAAAGCATCATAATTTAAAAGATAAAATCATATTTTATCTTATCCATCCATAAGATCATATCTTATCATCAATTGTACCAAAATAATTAATTTTATAAAATTTAATTTAACGGATAAAATTTATAAATTTTCCAAAAATTCAAATTTATCCAAAAATCAATTTTAAAATTTTCGGACTCGAACAATTCGATCCGATGCCTCGTGAACCAATCAAAAATAATTTTCGATCGGATCAAAAACTAGAATTTCAAAAATTAAAAATTTTAATTAAAAATTAAAAATAATTTTTCCGGGCTGCCCGGGATCGCGCCCCAAAAAGGGGCCCGGGCTGGGCAGCGATGGACTCGCTGCCCGATTTGCCCATTAAAATTTAATTTTAAATTTTCGTTTTGTTTCAAAAACCGAGGCTTAAAAATTTTGTACAATCAATTAATTTAATCGTTTGATCTGAGCAACCTGGCTCTGATACCACTGTTGGAAAACGGTGTTCAGATCAATTAAGAATTGATACCCGGTGCAGCGGAAGTTTAAAATTTTTATTTTATTATATGGAACGATTCCATATATGGGTATCAAAACTTTTACGATTAAATTTGTTCAAGTAAAAATAAAATCACAATTAAATTTTTACCTTGAAATCTCGAAGCGAGATTATGGACACCAACAGAATTTAATCTGCTCTTGTTGTATATCCCAGGAACTGATGAACGAATGTTTCTTCAATCAGGTCCACGAATAGAAAACAAAACCCTCTGATTGACTGCACTAGAAATCAATCAGAAGTTTGCGTAGAGAATAAACAGATATGATCTGTTACTTCAGATTGTAATTTTTCACAAAAATCACAACCCGAATTTTCTCCAAAAAGGACAGAGGATTTCGAAAATCCCCTTGAATAATATAGGCTGAAATTCGAAAATTGCAAGACTGAAAATCTCATGGAATTTTAGAACACTGCAGTATATTTATAGATAATTTCTAGACTAGATTAAGTTATAACTGTATTTGGACTCTAACTCCTTAGGGCCCACAATCCATAACTTAAGCCCAACAAGCCAAGCCCGTTGTTCTAAAAATTAATATAAAATTCATCGTGACTCCGATTGATAAACTAATTTTACCAATGTGCACAGAAACCATTTCTGCATCTTTTAGAGTCAAGATAATTTTTCTGAATCCGAATTCAGTGATTTCCAAAAATGCCCATCGCTATGTCATTTTAGTAAATCCCACTCCCTTTAGTTAAGAAGTCCTACTTCTCTTTCATTAAATTTAACTCTTTAAATTTAACTATCTCTACAAGGTTTTAGTAATCCATTACTTGTGTAACCCTCAATGGTTCAGGAATACAGCTAGCCGTGGATTCACAACTCCTTGTGACTCGGAACAACAATTTCCGACTTACCCATCCAATCATGGTAAGAGCGCCTAGCAACATCGCCCCATGATTTCCTAGGTATTACTGATAGTGCCTGCAAGAACCAGTAGATTCTGGTTAGCGTACAGTACGGTCCCTTCAACCAAATATCCCGATCGAATCAACAACCATTGGTGCATCGAGAGTCGTTCGAGATTCAATAACTATGCATAACATCTTGGAGATCTATTAGTGACATCGCATGTGTTACTAGGAACACCAAGTAACCTAAAACACATCATGTACTCTGGCCAGAGATTCGTCACTTTAATATCTCCTCAGATCGCATAGGATATCCACACTCGCAAGTATGTGGTGAATCTTTGACAACAAAGCATCGACTCCTATATGTGTCGTAACTGTACCCAATCCCGACACCTGATGACCCCAATAGAGTCGGTAAACGAGTCAAAGTACAGTACTAGCATATAGAGTCTCAATGATGTTTCAAGTAATAAGGACTAATGGTGTACAACCAAAACCGCGGACTTTATCTACTCGATAAGTGATAACCACTTGGAAAGTCCGAATAGGGTAGTTCGATCATTCATCATATGAATATCCATTTGCATGCTTTGAACATCTCTATGTTCCATACCAATGAAACGTGGTACTCGGCATCGCAAATGCTAGTCTCAATCTCGAGCGATCCTTATCCTTATTTTCGGATGGCTCAATTGACTAGGAACAGTTTAGAATATACAGTGACTATAAGATGTGTTTCATGATAGCCATCCCCATGTGCTATCACATCTTACATACACTATAGTATATTCAAGGTCTTTATCAAACCAACAATAGTATATCATAATATAACAATATGAAGAAAGATAAAGTCAATGCCTTTGTAAAAGTGTAAATTATATTAAACAAAAGATTGTTTTACATAGAGTCATAAAAGCCCTTAGCCACAAGTTGGCTAACCGGGCACCCACTCTTTCAATGTTTTCACTAGTCACTAACTGTGTATGTGCTAAACAGGCTTGGGAAAAACTTCAAATGCACTGTGAAGGATCCGAAAGTGTGCGTCGAACCAAAAGAAGGATTCTCACTAATCAATTTGAAAATCTGAGAATGGAAGAGAGTGAGACAATCGATGATTATGAACGCCTCTTGAGGAAGATCGAGAATGAGGCAATTGATCTTGGTGATGCTATTTCGAATGAACGCCTGGTGAGCAAAGTGTTGAGATCACTGCCGGAAATATTTCAAATGAAGATTTGCGCTATTGATGAATCAAAAGACACATCAATTCTGGGATTGGATGAGTTGATGAGTTCACTTCGAACTTATGAGTTGGAGATAAGTCTTGGAAAAAAAGACAAAGGTAAGTCTATTGCTCTTCAAGTTTCTAATGACTCATACAATGATTTTGTTGATATGACATATGGAGTCAACGAGTCTGACTTAGGAGATGATTCCATTGCCATACTTACCAAACAATTTGGTAACTATTTAAAGAGAATGAGAGATTATAAGAAACCTGGTCAGAAACCTAAAATTTTGAATAATCCTGCTGTTGGAAAACCATTGAGGATTTGCGGACCAGAACAGAATAACATCCCTTCAAAGAGTCAAAATCACTTTCGGAAAGAAGGAAAAACACTGACTATCTCAAAGAAGTTTGAGTCTGTGAAGTGTCATGAGTGCACAGGCTTTGGTCACTTTGATAATGAGTACCCAACCAGACTTCGCAAAGGAATGTATGCTTCCCTAAGTGATGATGAAGATGAGGAAGGTACAGAACAAGGAGAAGAAAAGACTCACAATGCACTGTCAGTTCTGGTACAACAGAAACACAGTGTGGTCACAGGTGTCACAACACTTGGACACAACACTAACCAAAAGGTACTGTGTCTGAATGCATCTGTTTCTGGAGACTCAAATCAGGAAGCTGGTGAAGTAGAACTTTCTTGGGATAATGCTCAGAGATGTATGAAGAATTTGTTGGAAAACTGTGTTCAGATCAATTAGAATTGATACCCGGTGCAGCGGAAGTTTAAAATTTTATTTTTATTAATATGGAACGATTCCATATCTGGGTATCAAAACTTTACGATTAAATTTGTGTAAGTAAAACAAATAATCACTATTAAATATTTTACCTTAAAATCTCGAAGCGAGATTATGGACACCAACATAATTTAATTTGCTCTTGTTGTATATCCCAGGAACTGATGAACGAACGTTTCTTCAATCAGGTCCACGAATAGAAAACAAAACCCTCTGAATGACTGCACTAGAAATCAATCAGAAGTTTGCGTAGAGAAAAAACAGATATGATCTGTTAATTCAGATTGTAATTTTCACAAAAACACAACCCGAATTTTCTCCAAAAGGGACAGAGAATTCGAAAATCCTCTTGAATAATATAGACTGAAATTTCAAAAATTGCTAGACTGAAAAGCTTGAAATTTTCGAACACTGCAGTCTTATTTATAGATAATTTCTAGTTATAATTGTATCAGGACTCTAACTCCTTAAAGCCCACAATCCATAACTTAAGCCCAACAAGCCAAGCCTGTTGTTATAGAAATTAATATAAAATTCATCGTGACTCCAATTGATAAACTAATTTCACCAATGTGCACAGAAACTATTTCTGCATCTTTTAGAGTCAAGATAATTTTTCTGAATCCGAATTCAGTGATTTCCAAAAATGCCCATCCCTATGTCATTTTAGGAAATCCCACTCCCTTTAGTTAAGAAGTCCAACTTCTCTTTCATTAAATTTAACTCTTTAAATTTAACTATCTCTACGGGGTTTTAGTAATCTATTACTTGTGTAACCCTCAATGGTTCAGGAATACAGCTAGCCATGGGCTCACAACTCCTTGTGACTCGGAACAACAATTTCCGACTTACCCATCGAATCATGGTAAGAGCGCCTAGCAACATCGCCCCATGATTCCCTAGGTATTACTGATAGTGCCTGCAAGAACCAGTAGATTCTGGTTAACGTACAGTACGGTCCCTTCATCCATATATCCCGATCGAATCAACAACCATTGGTGCATCGAGAGTCGTTCGAGATTTGATAACTATGCATAACATCTTGGAGATCAAATAGTGACATCGCATGTGTTACTAGGATAACCCATTAACCTAAAACACATCATGTACTCTGGCCAGAGATTCGTCACACTAATATCTCCTCAGATCGCATAGGATATCCACACTCGCAAGTATGTGGTGAATCCTTGACAACAAAGCATCGACTCCTATATGTGTCGTAACTAAACCCAATCCTGACACCTGATGACCCCAATAGAGTCGGTAAACGAGTCAAAGTACAGTACTAGCATATAGAGTCTCAATGATGTTTCAAGTAATAAGGACTAATGGTGTACAACCAAAACCGCGGACTTTATCCACTCGATAAGTGATAACCACTTGGAAAGTCCGAATAGGGTAGTTCGATCATTCATCATATGAATATCCATTTGCATGCTTTGAACATCTCTATGTTCCATACCAATGAAACGTGGTACTCGGCATCACAAATTCTAGTCTCAATCTCGAGCGATCCTTATCCTTATTTGCGGATGGCTCAATTGACTAGGAACTGTTTAGAATATACAGTGACTATAAGATGTGTTTCATGATAGCCATCCCCATGTGCTACCACATCTTACATAAACTATAGTATATTCAAGGTCTTTATCAAAACAACAATAATATATCATAATATAACAATATGAAGAAAGATAAAGTCAATGCCATTATAAAAGTGTAAATTATATTAAACAAAAGATTGTTTTACATAGATTCATAAAAGCCCTTAGCCACAAGTTGGCTAACGGGGCACCCACTCTTTCAGAATTGTATAATGACTGGATATTAAGAAACAAGTCAAATTATGATTTAACAAAGGAGAACAGTGAACTGAAAGCTTTAGTGGCTAGACTAGAAGTTGTTCTGAGCAAGAAGGATTTAGAACTAGGCAAGGTCAAAGAAGAGCTTGGAAGAGCCAATGCAACTCTCGCAAAGTTTAATTCAAGCAAGACCAAGTTGAATTCAATTTTGATGATGGGAAAAGATGATAGAGCTGGTCTAGGATTTCATAATATCAAGTTTGAAGTTGGGGATTCGTCACAAACTATTTTTGTCAAAGAGAACAGTAACTCTGCTAGTGTTCCAATTGCAATTCCAAAGGAAAAACCAATTCTATTGAAGACACAAGCTCCTGTTGAAAGGAAAAAGCAAAGGAAGCGTAGGTTTGTTTGTCATTACTGTAACAAGCAAGGTCACATCAAGCCTTATTGTTTTAAACTCAGGTATGACTATATGTTCTGGAACTCCAGGCAAGTGTTGCCATCAGTGTTTCCAACACTAAACCAGAACACTGCCAGGAAGAAAAATACTGAGAAAAAGATTTGGGTACCAAACGCTAAATCCAGTTGTAATGTTGTTTATACTTCCTTAAAAACTAATGTTGCAGGTCATTGGTACTTCGACAGTGGCAGTTCACACCACATGACAGGATTGAAGAAGTATCTTTCTGACTATATTGAATAGGATAAAGGAAAAGTGACATATGGAGGAGGAGCCAATGGAAAGATTGTTGGAAAATGAACCTTGAATGTAGAGGGACTGCCGAAGCTTCACAATGTTCTACATGTTGAAGGATTAAATGTTAATCTTATTAGCATTAGCCAACTCTGTGATGATGATCTCTATGTTAAATTTGATAAGAATTTGTGTCAAGTTTTTTATAAAAGTAATTCGTGTGTTTTGATAGGGTCTAGATCATCGGACAACTGTTATCAACTTGGAGAGGAACTTGCTTGCAAATTCACCAAGGTTGATGATTTAAATTTATGGCATCAAAAGTTGGGACATGCCAACTTCAAAGCACTGAAAAAATTGAGCCAGTATGATGCTGTACGGGGAATGCCAAATCTAACTTCTGGAGTTCCATATGTGTGTGGAGACTGTCAAAAAAGCAAGCAAACTCGTGTGTCACATCCAGTGTTACAATAATGTGGGACAACACGATGTCTTGAACTCCTACACATGAACTTAATGGGACCTATGGAGGTTGAAAGCTATGGAGGTAAGAGATATTCATTTGTGTGTGTTGATGACTTTTCAAGGTACTCATGGGTAAGTTTTCTAAGAGAAAAGTCTGAGACATTCGAAGCTTTCAAAAAGTTAACAGATTACTAATCTGTATGCTTTGAAGGTTATCAGGATACGAACTGACCATGGTAAGGAATTTGAAAACACAGTGTTTGTTCAATTCTGTGAAAAGGAAGGTATATCACATGAATATTCAGCACCTAAGACACCTCAGCAGAATGGCATTGCCGAAAGGAAAAACAGAACCCTCTAAGAGATGGCAAGGGTTATGTTAAGCTCGAAAAATATTGCAAAAAGATTTTGGGTTGAGGCTTTAAATACTGCATGTCACATATCCAATAGGGTATATTTAAGGAAAGGTTATACTATGACATCTTATAAAATTCTCATAGGAAAGAGACCTAACCTTAAATACTTTCATATTTTTGGATGCATATGTTATGTTTTGAATGATAGGATGTAGTTGGCTAAGTTTGATTCAAAAAGCGATAAGTGTTTATTTCTTGGATATTCTTTGAATAGTCGAGCTTATCGTGTGTTTAACTTGAGAACTAGAATTATCATTGAATCTATTAATGTGGTATTTGATGATTATGCAGATTTGAAGGGGAAAACAATTGAAGACAATATTGATGATCTGTTGGATACTTTTGCTCCCCAAACTGATTCCAGTGTTTTCACTAGTGTTGTCCCACCTGAAAAATCACCCAACACAACACTGAGTCCAACACTGAATATGGATGAACAGAGTACAGAAGATCAGGATGATTTTGAAGATGAAATACAAGATGCTGAACATAATGTACCTAGCAAAATTCAAAAAAACCATCCTACTTCACAAATCATAGGATATGCACAAGGAAGGATGCAAACTCAAAGAAAGGAAAAAGTTGATTATCGAAAGATGAGTGGGTTAGTGTGCATGACTTCCGCATACTCTCAGGTAAGACATTCTTGTTTTGTGTCTAGTATTGAACCAAAAAATGTTGGTGAGACTTTAAAAGATAAGTTTTGGGTCAATGCTATGCATGATGAACTTGAACAATTTGTTAGGAATGATGTGTGGATTTTAGTTCCTCCACCTGATCATAGTAATATCATTGGAACAAAGTGGATTTTTAAGAACAAAACTGATGAATCAGGAAATATTGTAAGGAACAAGGCTAGGTTGGTAGCTCAAGGGTATACACAAGTTAAGGGAGTGGACTTTGATGAAACCTTCGCACCTGTAGCCCGAATAGAATCTGTTAGATTATTGTTGGCTATTGCATGTCACATGAAAATGAAACTTTTTCAAATGGATGTCAAAAGCGCATTTTTGAATGGAATTTTGAGTGAAGAAGTTTATGTAAGACAACCTAAGGGATTCGAAGATCCACATCATCTTGATCATGTTTATAAGTTGAAGAAGGCCTTATATAGATTAAAACAAGCACCTCGTGCTTGGTATGGAAGGCTCACAGAGTATTTGCTTGACATTGGATTCAAAAGAGGTGAGGTAGATAAAACACTTTTTGTTCAAAAAGTACAAGATAAGATTCTTATCTGTCAAATCTATGTTGATGACATAATTTTCTGTGCTTCATCTCAAAAACTTGTAAATGATTTTGTTGAAAGCATGACTGCTACCTTTGAAATGAGCATGGTAGGTGAGTTGAATTACTTTCTAGGATTACAAGTGAAACAAATGAGTGATGGAATCTTTTTGTGTCAAAGCAAATATGCTAAGAATTTGGTGAAAAGGTTTTGTACTGATCATGTTAGACATATGAAAACACCAATGGGAACTAATGAAAAACTGTGCAAAGACAGTGTTGCTGACAGTGTTGACAACACTTTGTACAGAAGCATAATTGAAAGTCTGCTGTATTTATGTGCAAGTCGGCCTGATATTATGTTCAGTGTGTGTTTGTGTGCCCGATATCAATCTGATCCTAAAGTCACACATATGAAAGTTGTAAAACAAATTTTGAAGTATGTTGCAGGCACTTTAGACTTAGGGTTATGGTACACTAAAGAAACCAATACTAATTTGGTAGGCTATAGTGATGCTGATTGGGCAGGAGATGTTGATGAGAGAAAGAGCACCACGGGTGGTTGTTTTTATTTGGGTAACAACTTGGTTTCATGGTACAGTAGGAAGCAGAACTGTGTGTCACTTTCCACTGCTGAATCCGAATATGTGGTAGCGGGAAGTTGTTGTTCTCAATTAATTTGGATAAATCAAATGCTACAAGACTATGGTCTTAAAATTGAAACACCAATTGTGTACTGTGATAACTCAAAAGCTATAGATATATCAAAAAACACAGTACAACACTCTCGAACTAAACACATTGACATAAGACATGTAGTGACCCATCCCGGATCCACTAC
This sequence comes from Henckelia pumila, assembly GCF_033568475.1. Taxonomy (NCBI): domain Eukaryota; kingdom Viridiplantae; phylum Streptophyta; class Magnoliopsida; order Lamiales; family Gesneriaceae; genus Henckelia; species Henckelia pumila. Next base: position 28,818,551 of record NC_133121.1, on the reverse strand, counting down.
CTAAACAGAGTTAAGAGCATAATTAAGCATGCATTAAATAAATCGCTGCGGAAGTCTTAAATACAAAAAGACCGGCGGAATACAACCGGCTAAACAAACTCGATTATACAACCCAATCGAATTTAAATAAAAACCTACAGCTAATCCTGCTGTCTTCAAGGTCACTGGCTACTCCAGACTCCTGGTGCTCAATCCTGCACCTACACCTGCCCCGTCGAATAGGGTATCCAGATACACAGAAAAATACTGGACGTGAGCTCTAAGCTCAATACTAAAGCACGGATAAACATACAAATATGATGCATGCAAATGACAGGGTATCCATATCTGGGATAACTATATACAAACTGCTCAGACTGGCGCCTGGAATATAAGCTCGTCACATCGGGGTAGCTAACCACTGTGTGCGACCACTCATTCCCAAATCCCGGACGTGGACCACGGAGTCCTCTAGATATCAGTACCTAAGAGTACTCAATATCAAACGTCCTAACAGGGCTGAGCAACCCTAACTGGCTCATCTCAAAAGATATACAGATGTACAGGCACAAGATGATATGCACATGCCGCAGAACAATAATAACATGCAAACACATAAATGCAACATATAAGCATGCATATCCGCCGGCAATCTCAGTCAGTACTTACGTACCTTTCTAAGGCAGTCCTAGTAGTCCCACTCTAGGTTCCAAGCCTATCATCAAGTCTACAATGCAAATACTCATGCATCAATCAATAAGCTCTAAAAGCCTTAACTAAGCTATTGCATACTCCTAAATAATTTAAGGAGACCATAGCTATACCTGCGTCCGTCGTCAGCCCACTGATGGCGACTATCCCGCAACTAGGGGCACACCCCTGCTGCAGCTCCACAGCCTCGAGCACTGCTCCGCTAAACGAGTACTGCTCAGCTACTATGTCAGACACTGTCTGACTATACTAGAATATATTTCCTACTCCAACTCTAAAATAAGAGTACCCAAAGCCCTAAAATAGAGCTACTAGGCGATGGAGAGGAACTCGGAACTGGCAAGAAATGAGGAGCTCGGACCTCATATTTATAGGCATCGATCGGAAGCTCTGTTCCTCGATCGGAAGCTCCGTTCGTTTAGATCGGAAGCTCCGTTCCCCGATCGGAAGTTCCGTTCGCTACGTGTCAATTCGGTCCACATGCAACCACACACCTGTCACCGACAGCCATCGGAAGCTCCGATCCTGATCGGACGTTCCGATCTCCCTGCTTCCGATGTGGTTCCGAACTCACCAAGATCGGAGGCTCCGATCCTGATCGGTGGTTCCGATCCCACTCGAGTCATGAAACCCTCTAAGCCATTTTCGAGTGTCCTGGATCCATTTCTGGAATCCGTTAACCCTTCTGGAATTTCCTTAATCATGTTTTACTTAATCCCGACATGATTATACGATTTAATTACTCATTACTCATTAATCATTAGTTTTGGATACGGGCCACTACATTCCCACCACCTTAAAAGGATTTCGTCCTCGAAATCTAAGGTAAACTTCGGAATATAGTACAAACCACTTGTCCAATTCAGCAATAGTTCCGGTTCCAAATATTGGGTCGAATAACCTTCGACAGACCCAATCCTTGATAAAATAGTGTAACACTATTGACTACCGTCAGTTATCCATCGATAACCTCAACAACACGGCACCTTCGGTCCAAATTGCCCATTGAATCAGTCACACTGCCTACAAATCTTAGCGATGACACCCTTGCTAAGATAGTAATTAATCAGCAGTTATCTATAGATATGTACGAACTCCATCGCAGTCCAACTAGAGAACAAGATACAACACATTGTATCTCACTGGTCTAACGGTAACATCTCATCTCTTGATGTTATCGAAAAGCCCTAAACAATCGACCTAGATTCAACTCTCGGTCAAATCATAGATATCCTTTTTCCAAGAACTCGAGTGAGTTACTTTTTATCACGAAGGATAAAATATATTTTCCAAAACAGTACCTTATGCGAATAGAAATGGCAGCTACCGGCCACCCGCTCGCAGAGCAATCGCACCACTGCACGCGACTCTAACCATTTGAAATCCTTAGAATAATTGCGATAAACCTTGATCCGAATCTCGCCATCGTAGATAGCATCTACTCGATTACATTAGTCATCCTGCCATGGATATCAACAAAATCCTGACAATTTCTGGCGTCATAGTATGTACTTTCAGTACTCACCCTGCCATTGGCCAACAAATGTTCCCAAGGAACAACAACTAGCAAACAAAGATTACTAACCCCAATTGTGATAAGATCCTTATACACAATTTCTTGTCTAAAAGCATTCTTCGAGGTCGTCGTCTCGAAATTCACTAGCATCATGCTGAAACTCCCAGATGGACCACACCATCCTCAGCAGTAGTCTCAATCAGATGTTTACTTCCATATCAGAACTAGAGATAGTGTCAACGAAAATGATTCCGGTTAATCCTGTTCCAGATAACCAAACCCTTGGCTCCCTAGCGGGGATAACCAAACTGATTCACCGCGATCCCGCACAGAATCTATCAATATGGATGGCAATTACGTTATCAAATCCTTTCAATGACACAGCATATCAGAACGCACTGGGATATCAGTGACAACAATCCTGCCAGACTCAGAAACACAAGTCTCAGTTGTTGTCTCATCCCATGAAACAACTAATGCTATCATGCTAATGCTCATTGAAATCCAAAAGCACTTGTTGAATTACCGCTCAAGAAAAACTCTTGAGAAATCTGCTGGAAGCACCCAAGCTGATCATTCCGACTAACAGTCTCCAAAATTCGTTCACTGACAACCCTGGAACAATCACTGAATCCTTTTTCCGCAAACTGAATAAATCATTGCTAAAACCAAACAATGTTTAGATCAAAATCCGTCACTGGTAGCCAAAGCAACGTTACCAACAACTACGATCGCAAAAGAAAACTAATGACCACTCTCGTGATCCGCAGAATCCAAAAGTCTCGATTCCCGCATCCCTGGAGATTCCTTAGCGACTAAAGAATTTCCTAAATGCACTTGAATCGCTATATCATAGCATACCATACTTAAGTACTATTCCAGCACTTCTTGATTCACTATATCCCAATCAGTACCAATTGGAATATTCTGATCAATCAAGTTGATCTACTGTAGCTCTTGCTATGCCTGACGATACAAATTCTAATCAGACAATCACAGATCAAAGAATAATCCCATGGCCGATCACTATCAATGATCTCAATGCCACACGTCCGCAGATCCCAAATACTTGAAATAAAAAGAATCACAGCTGATTCAATCACTCATCTTTGACAGAGTCAGACAACAGTTACAAGTAGTCACTAGTGCTAAACCTGCACCAGTCTAGACATACTATCCACTGTCTATCTTCATCCAAGATGATCATAAGGACTTGTTCAACTCAAGCCGCAATACAAGTCCGAATGATTCCAACTATCGTTGAACATACTCCTGATAATTATATCTCTTGCTAAGACTGCAACAAATCGAGACTGAGGTTACTTGCCGCGGTGTCCCGCCTGAAATCACCACCAAGTGTACACTGGCATAAATCACGCTATCCTCACGCCTCAAATCGTAATGTACAATCCTTAGCATCGGATATAATCTATCACTGAAGGAAACCATCAATGCTGAAAAAAAAATACTAATCCCCGAGTCAAACGTTATAGGAAGTTCACAAACCAAACTCCTAGTTAGCCCCTATCACCAGAGCATCCAAACACCGACTAGATCCACTAGTCTAACAGTAACCAATAGTCTAAAACTATCTGCTCAGAGTATGCACTTGTCAAGAAAATCCCTCCAAGACTGGTCCTTATGACAAAATCCAAAGCAATATCTCTGACGACAGTCAGACGATATCTAAACCACAGATACTTAACCAGCCAATATCTCTGACGACAGTCAGACGATATCTAAACCACTGATACCTAACGAAGGCAACTAATCCAAATTCATACCCCATTGTGATTGTTACCACAACTCTAGACTAGTAGCCTTCCCACCGCCAATCCTGAAGCACGAAGGCTTCCAGACATTCTCCAAAGTACGAAAGACTCCCAGAGTAACATTGGCATAGGGTCGCGCTCCATCATGTCTAGTCATGGTCATAGTCCACAACTCTCGGTATATATACTCGACTTGGTATCCCGATGAAATCCCATCATCACGAAGTCTCAACCTATGAAGGTTAATCAAGCTATTGATCGACGGAAATCACCTAGAACGAAACTCAAAATTCCAAAACAAGATCAATAATCCCATGCCCCCAGATGAATCACCTCATCAATGGCACTAACCCAGTCAAATGAATAAATAGGTCAATCCTAGGAAAACACCTAGACTAACCACACTTCAATTCGTTACCGCTGGCTTACCCAAAATCCATAAGCTAACCTAGTTGATTACCAATCAACTAATTCCAAGCCAAACTTAATAAAATTACTTGCAATCAATCACGAATTGCTGAATAAATAAAACATGTATCATTACTTCAAGTTATGTACAATTTCCTTTATTACAATCCCATGTAATACATACAGTATTCAAAATACAACAAATGTACATCCAATAACTTGAACTGATACAACCAAATTCTGATGATTCATTACAACTGAAATACTGTTTTACAACTACAACAATACAGTATTTAAAATCATCAAATCTTGTCTTCGTTCCTTGAGCATGAAGCTTCCCATCGACACACGCATCGATACAAGCATACTCCCGTCCAAGTCTCTCTACATGTCCTCCCGCGAAGAACTCCGGAGAAATGGCACGTAATAGCTAACCAGCTATGCTCTGCGTCAGTGCATGTCGGTCGACTTCTTTTGCTCGCGATCTACCATCAGCGTTCTTCTTGTATCCGAATCATGCTTTTGAACATGAAGTTTTCCGTATGCCTAACAAAAGCATCAATGCAAGCATACCGGCAAAACCATGTTCTGCATGAGTTTACAGACCTTACGCTAGGAACCTGCCATGCCTTAGGCACTCGAAGCATTCCCTGGTAAAGGTCTATCTGACAATCTCTCCAACTACGAGTGGAGAATATTCGAGGACTAGAACCACATGGATTATTAAACACCATTCGTTCCAAAAAGCCCTCAGAGGTATCTGACGCGATATACTCGATCTTCTCTTCCAGTCTTCCTTGGCTGGAATCCATATATTCTTCGATCAACATCCCAATGCATCGAATGATGAACTGTCCACAGCAGTCAGTCTATCTATCGATATGCTACTACTGGTGTTCTCATCACTGTTGCATTCCATATAGTAAAGACTTATGCCGCAAACCTCGGCAATGAAGAACCAAATCTTCTTTCGCTGGGCCTCAATCAATCCTACAAGGATAATCAAGAAGTCTTAATATCAATTTCCTAAGTCCCTTGCATGCATTGCTCTGATACCAATAAATGTAGTGACCCATCCCGGATCCACTACCTAAACAGAGTTAAGAGCATAATTAAGCATGCATTAAATAAATCGCTGCGGAAGTCTTAAATACAAAAAGACCGGCGGAATACAACCGGCTAAACAAACTCGATTATACAACCCAATCGAATTTAAATAAAAACCTACAGCTAATCCTGCTGTCTTCAAGGTCACTGGCTACTCCAGACTCCTGGTGCTCAATCCTGCACCTACACCTGCCTCGTCGAATAGGGTATCCAGATACACAGAAAAATACTGGACGTGAGCTCTAAGCTCAATACGAAAGCACAGATAAACATACAAATATGATGCATGCAAATGACAGGGTATCCATATCTGGGATAACTGTATACAAACTGCTCAGACTGGCGCCTGGAATATAAGCTCGTCACATCGGGGTAGCTAACCACTGTGTGCGACCACTCATTCCCAAATCCCGGACGCGGACCACGGAGTCCTCTAGATATCAGTACCTAAGGGTACTCAATATCAAACGTCCTAACAGGGCTGAGCAACCCTAACTGGCTCATCTCAAAAGATATACAGATGTACAGGCACAAGATGATATGCACATGCCGCATAACAATAATAACATGCAAACACATAAATGCAACATATAAGCATGCATATCCGCCGGCAATCTCAGTCAGTACTTACGTACCTTTCTAAGGCAGTCCTAGTAGTCCCACTCTAGGTTCCAAGCCTATCATCAAGTCTACAATGCAAATACTCATGCATCAATCAATAAGCTCTAAAAGCCTTAACTAAGCTATTGCATACTCCTAAATAATTTAAGGAGACCATAGCTATACCTGCGTCCGTCGTCAGCCCACTGATGGCGACTATCCCGCAACTAGGGGCACACCCCTGCTGCAGCTCCACAGCCTCGAGCACTGCTCCGCTAAACGAGTACTGCTCAGCTACTATGTCAGACACTGTCTGACTATACTAAAATATATTTCCTACTCCAACTCTAAAATAAGTGTACCCAAAGCCCTAAAATAGAGCTACTAGGCGAAGGAGAGGAACTCGGAACTGGCAAGAAATGAGGAGCTCGGACCTAATACTTATAGGCATCGATCGGAAGCTCTGTTCCTCGATCGGAAGCTTCGTTCGTTTAGATCGGAACCTTCGTTCCCCGATCGGAAGTTCCGTTCGCTACGTGTCAATTCGGTCCACATGCAACCACACACCTGTCACCGACAGCCATCGGAAGCTCCGATCCTGATCAGACGTTCCGATCTCCCTGCTTTCGATGTGGTTCCGAACTCACCAAGATCGGAGGCTCCGATCCTGATCGGTGGTTCCGATCCCACTCGAGTCATGAAACCCTCTAAGCCATTTTCGAGTGTCCTGGATCCATTTCTGGAATCCGTTAACCCTTCTGGAATTTCTTTAATCATGTTTTACTTAATCCCGACATGATTATACGATTTAATTACTCATTACTCATTAATCATTAGTTTTGGATACGGGCCACTACAAGACATCACTTCATTCGAGATTTAGTTAAGAAGGACGTGATCCATATGGAGTTTGCTGGGACTAATAACCAACTGGCCGATATTTTTACAAAAGTATTAAACTTCGAGAGATTCTCCAGTATTAGAAAATCTCTCAACATGTGTTCTTTATAAGCACTCACGATTGCTGTCCTTAAGTGTTGCAAACACTGACGGACAACACCAAACATGCATGTGCATTTTTAGGACTTTAGGCATACTGCATATTCATAATGTTCTATGTTTTGCACTGTTTGATAATACTGACTGACACTTTGTAGTTCTTCTGTCAAAGTTATTTTCAGATCACACTTGCTATGAAAATATGCTTTAAAACACGAAGTAGTTGAGGGATGTTCGTGTATTCCATGATCTTGTTCCATGTGAAAAGTGGTTTTAAAAATTAAAAAACATGGTTTGATAAAATTTCAGTGACCAATGTCTTGAAAATCAAACTAAAATCGGAAGAAAATTGGAAAAAGCTACCTAAGAGAGTCCAATGAAGACCGTTCTTTTAGTGTGCAGGCTACCACTTTTAAATCAAAATAAAAAGAAGAAAAACATGGCTTTGGAAGTGTGACAAATTCAAAATTATTTTGAAGACTACAGTGTTGTTGGGAAGTGTTGCCAATATTGGTGCTTAACACGTAATGCACACACTTTGCATGCATTTTTGATCTAATCTCATTACATTCTGTTTTAAACATTGTTACGCCTTAAACGCATATAAATCTCGATTGTGAGATTAATGTTTTTAATGCATTAACAAGGCCTTTTTCTCTATGTTTTGATGATTAACAAAACTAGGTTAAAATGTTACTAATGTTTACAATGAGCTTATTAAAGAGTTAAAATTTTCAAGTTGAATTAAGGCTCAATTGCGAACAAGTTTATTCAAGATCACAAACAAATTTCGAAGAGTTATACTGCTACGAGTTCGGAAGCTCAGATTGGAGTTCGGAAGCTCCGATAAGGATCAAAAGGACCTTCGGAAGCTAAGGAACGATCGGACGTTCCGATCAAGGTTCGGAAGCTCCGATCTATTTTCAAGGAATTTTATATTGTTCGGAAGAAGAACGGAAGCTACAAAGTGACGAGATCGGAAGCACCGATCATAGATCGGAAGTTTCGATCTGCAACGGCGGCCTAATAATCTTGTTCGGAAGACTTTTGCCCGACAACATATTTAATGCGCTGATCAGAAGCTCCGAAGTGGGATCGAAAGTTTCGATCCTGTACAAACCGCGTGACTCAGAATTCAAATTTCGGAAGCTCCGATGCTGGGAACAGAAGTTCCGATCGATGCCGAATTTTCAGCTATAAATAGAGGCATTCCGAGACCATTTCAAGTATCCCAACATCTTCAAGTCTCTCAATCCTCTTAAGAATTATTTGAGCTATTTGTTGAGAAATTTGTAGCCCCTTTGACCTTTCAAAATATATTCATATATCGAGTTGTATCCGAGGTTGTGAAAATCGTTGGTGTAAAAACTTGAGTGTGAAGCCAAGTGTTGTGTGATTGTTGAGGCTATCCTTGGAGCCCTTAAAGCCAAGTGTTGAGTTGTATCGGCGCGGTGATCGTGTTGAGTTGTACGGCTATCCTTGGAGCCATCAAGGCCAAGATGTTGAAGTGCTAGTGGATCCTTGGTTAATCGATCTTAACCAAGAAGGGGAGATGTAGATGATTTATCGTCGAACTTCCATAAACATCTCTTATCCATTTTACTGCTTTATTTACATTATGCATTTATTTACTGCACTTATATTTGATTGCTTTAAGTCTTCTGCTTGCGTATTTGCATAATCGCTTTAAATTGCTAAAGTTGCCAATAGAACCTAAATCCCCCAAATTAGGTTCTAACAAGTGGTATCAGAGCCACCTTTTTACAAAATATTTTCAAAAAGGTTCTTATGGCAAATATAGCGAGCGACTATGCTCAAGGACAATCAACAAATCGTCCTCCTCTTTTCAATGGCATAAACTACGGATATTGGAAAAATAGAATGTCCCTATATATCCAATCCGTAGACTATGACCTTTGGAAGGTTACTGTAAAAGGTCCCTACATACCTACTAAAGAGGTTGAGGGAGTCAAAATTCCTAAAGGAATGGACGACTTTTCTAAGGAGGATATGAAACTTATATCTCAAAATGCTAAAGCCATGAATATTCTTCACTGTTCCTTAGATATGAACGAGTAAAATCGGATCTCAATGTGCTCATCCGCTAAAGAGATATGGGACAAGTTGGAAATATGCCATGAAGGGACTAATCAAGTCAAAGAAACGAAGATCGATCTACTCCAACTCAAATACGAAACATTTAAGATGGAAGCCAATGATGATATTGACACAATGTTCCGAAGGCTTACTCAAATTATCAATGAGCTAGCCCAACTTGGGGAACAATATCCAACCAAGCAAGTGTGGAGGAGAGCTCTACGTGCTTTACCCAAGGAGTGGGATGCCAAGAGGACGGCTATCATAGAATCCAACAAAGGCGACACCGCTTCCTATGACCTTGATCAACTTCATGGAACTCTAAAAACCCATGAGTTGGAATTGTCTACAAGGAAGGAAATAAAGAAAGAAGATATCAAGGCAAAGGGGATTGCTCTATCTAGCCAATCCAAAGAAGAAGATGAAGACGATGATATAGCACTCTTTGCAAGAAAATTCAAAAGATTTATGCGAGGAAACAACTTCAAAAAGAAGACCGAAAAAAAAGTAACATGTTATAACTGTCAACAACAAGGCCACTATGCAAATGAGTGTCCTCTCAAGAAGAAAGTTGACAAGGGAAAGAAGAAAGCACTCATAGCCACTTGGAGTGATAGCGACGATGACGAGGAGGAAGTAACATCTGCCTCATGGCTAAAAGTGATAACATCGTCTCCGACGACGATGACGAGGTACCTTTCTATGACGAACTACTACATGCATATAAACATATGTTTGATATGGCTAAATCTCTTAGAAAGGAAAATAGAAAGCTCAAACATGAATTAGAAACTAAGGAGCATGAAAACCTAAGATTAAAAGATGACATAGCTCACTTAGAAAAATCTTTTGATAAGTTCAATGTTAGTAGTAATAATTTGAATAATTTACTTAGCATGCAGAAATGCAGTTTTGATAAGGGTGGAATAGGGTATGGTAAGAAATCAATTGACTTTACTAGCCTAATTGCTAAGGCAAAAATGAGATTCCCCCCTACATGCTCTTATTGTTGTAAAATAGGTCATGTTAGACATAAATGTAGATCTTTAAGATTTTAATATGATCAAAAGAGCTATATGAAATGGAAGCCTAAGAGTACTTAACAACTCATTAGTCGGCATTATGAGATCATGATCCAAGGGAGCTCATCATAAACCGGTTTAAACTGCCTTTACTTGCGACTGGTCTTCCTAATGAATGCTGCTCTGTCTAGGAAAATAGGTTTTTAAAGAGGCCATAGCCCTACCTACTACTGGGAGCACTCTTGGAAAGTGGCGATGATGTTGCTATGAGAGACTGAACTCTTAGAAGTCTATTTTGTATCTTTCTTTTCTAACACTGTGGATCCAAAAGAACTAAAGGGTACCAAAATCAATTCTTGCAGGAAAATAGGAAAACTGTTCTTCCTAGCATATGGTATCTACACAGTGGATGTTTTAGACATATGACGGGAAACAAGGAGCTACTCCAATCGGTCAAACCAAAGGAGAAAGGAACTGTCACCTTTGGAGACAACAGCAAAGGAGTTATCGAAGGAATAGGCTCAATAGGTATATCTGAATCCTGCTTGATTGATGATGTACTCCTAGTGAAAGGGCTTAAGCATAACTTACTAAGCATAAGTCAATTGTGCGATAGAGGTTATGAAGTCAAATTCACTCCCCAACACTGCACTATATCACTCATGACTGACAAATCCATAAATTTCAAAGGATATAGAAGTGAAAATGTATACAAGGTTTCTTTAAAAAATTTATCTTTATCAAATATTAAAAGCCTTGTATCCTTGAATGTTGATGATAACATTCTTTGGCATAGACGACTAGGTCATGTTGGTCCTAGTATCATAGAAAATCTTTTTAAACTTGATTTAGTTGTTGGTATGCCAAAACTCAATTTAAAATTAGATTCTGTTTGTGATGCGTGTCAACTTGGCAAATATACAAGAGAATCTTTTAAAAGCAAAAATTTTGTATCTACTTCTATGCCCCTTGAACTTCTTCACCTAGATCTATGTGGTCCCTCGAGGAACGCTAGCCTAGGAGGGAAGCTTTATGCATTTGTTATTGTGGATGATTTCTCACGTTACACGTGGACATTGTTTTTAGCCCACAAAAATGATGCCTTTGATTATTTTAAAATTTTTGTCAAACGTGTTGAGAATGAGAAAAATCTTTCAATAAAACAGATCCGTAGTGACCATGGAACTGAATTTCAAAATGAGAGTTTTACAATTTTTTGTGAAGAGAAAGGCATCGGTCACAATTTTTCTTGTCCTAGGACTCCTCAACAAAACGGGGTCGTTGAAAGGAAAAATAGGACACTTGTGGAGATTGCGAGGACCATGATATGTGAGCATTCTCTACCAAAATATTTTTGGGCTGAAGCAATGAACACTGCTTGTTACATCATTAATCGTGTATCAATAAGGCCAATTCTCAAAAAAACTCCATATGAATTATGGAGAGGGAGAAAGCCTAACATTTCATACTTTCGGGCTTTCGGTTCCAAATGCTATATACATAATAACGGTAAGGACAACCTTGGCAAATTTGATGCCAAATCCGACAAATGTATTTTTCTTGGGTATTTCACAACAAGTAAGACTTTTAGAGTTTTTAATAAACGTACTTTACTTGTTGAAGAATCTATACATGTTGTATTTGATGAATCTATGTCAATAGTCTCTCGCACTAACAATGATGATGTAGAATTACTCGAAGAAGAGATGGCTTCATCAAGTCTAAATGATTTAGATGTTTCTGTTGAGGAAACACCACTTCCAAAGGATTGGACGCTTTACAAAGATCGTCCTATAGATCTTATCATTGGAAGTCCTTCGAAGGGAGTAACCACTCGTTCTTCTCTTAATAATATTTGCAATCATCTTGATTTTGTTTCATATGTTGAACCTAAGTGCATTGATGATGCTTTATTAGATTATTCTTGGATTATTGCTATGCAAGGTGAATTGAATGAGTTTAAACGTAATGATGTTTGGAATATTGTTCCTAGGCCGCATGATAGATCTATTATTGGCACTAAATGGGTTTATAGGAATAAACTTGATGAGCATGGTACTATCACTAGAAATAAAGCTAGATTTGTAGCTAAAGGATATAGTCAAAAATAAGGCATTGATTATGATGAAACTTATGCGCCTGTTGCTAGACTAGAATCTATTCGCATGCTACTTGCTTTTGCTTGCTCTAGAAATTTTTAGTTATTTCAAATGGATGTTAAGAGTACTTTTCTGAATGATGAATTGAAAGAAGAAGTTTATATTGAACAACCTGATGGCTTTGTTGATGCTTTACTGCCTGATCATGTGTATAGATTAAACAAAGCTTTGTATGGATTGAAACAAGCTCCTAGAGCTTGGTATGATAAACTGTCTACTTTCTTGCTTTCAAATGGTTTTTCAAGAGGAAAGATCGACATTACTATTCACCAAGAATGTCAAAAATGATCTTTTTATTGTGCAAATTTATGTTGATGATATAATATTTGGTTCTACTGTCGAATCTCTTTGTCAAGATTTCTCCAAGCTTATGCAGGAACACTTCGAGATGAGCATGATGGGGGAACTTAACTATTTCCTCGGATTGCAAATCAAACAGTGCAAGGATGGGTTCTTTGTGAACCAAAGCAAATACATCAAGGAGATTCTAAAGAAGTTTGGGATGGAGAACACAAAATCATCATCCACACCGATGAGCACAGCAATCAGACTCGACAAGGATGAAAATGGTAAATCTGTAGATCAATCTTCCTTTCGTAGTATGATTGGCTCTTTATTATATGCTACTGCTAGTAGATCGGACATTATGTTTAGTGTTTGCTTGTGTGCACGATTTCAATCATGTCCAAAGAAATCACATTTGTTCGCCTTAAAACGCATTTTCAAATATCTTTCAAATACTCCAAATCTCAGCTTGTGGTATTCGAAAAATTCTTTCTTTGATTTAAAAGCTTACTGTGATGTCGACTTTGGTGGATATAAGGTGGACAGGTGTAGTGACCCTACCCGGATCCACTACCTAATCAGAGTTAAGAGCATAATTAAACATGCATTAAATAAATCGCTGCGGAAGACTTAAATAAAAACAGACCGGCAGAATACAACCGGTTAAATAAATTCGATTTATACAACCAAATCGAATAAATAGCCTAAAGGCAAAACCTACAGCTAATCCTGTTGTCTTCACTGGTCACTGACTACTCCAAGCTCCTGGTGCTCAATCCTGCACCTACACCTGCCCCGTCGAATGGGGTGTCCAGATACATAGAAAAGACTGGACGTGAGCTCTAAGCTCAATACGAAAGCACTGGGTAAAACATACAAATATGATGCATGCAAATGATAGGGTATCCATATCTGGGGTAACTGTATATAATGCTCAGTACTGGCGCCTAGGACATGAGTGGTATAACCCGGGGAGCAAACCCTGTCGACACTGCTCATTCCTACAGGACGTGGACCATGTCCCCCGATGCTAGCCACCCATGACCCGTCAGTCAATAGGTCCTAGACATCAATCGTCCAGACAGGACTGAGCGGCCCTACATGGCTCATCTCACAAGATGGACAGGCACAATATGATATGCACATGCTGCATAATAAATGACATACAAAATGCAACATATAAGCATGCAAAACCCGCTGGCTATCTCAGTCTATACTTGCGTACCTTACTACAGGCAGTTCCTAGCAGTACCGCTCTAGGTTCCAAGCCTATATCAACTCTACAATGCAAATACCCATGCATCAATAATTAAGCTCTAAAAGCCTTAACTAAGCTATTGCATACTCCTAAATAATTTCAGGAGACCGTAGCTATACCTGCGTCCGTCGTCAGCCCACTGATGACAATTGCCTCAAAACTTAGGCATATCTTCGCCTCGATGTCGGGATCGCTATGCCACTTTCGGATTCCCAATAGGATGCCTAGAACTCCCTAGATCTGAGTTAGAAGACCTAGGAATTGAGAGAGGAAAAGGAGAGGTGCGAGTTGAAAATGAAATTTCGGACCTTTATTTATAGGCGAAGTTCGGGTCGTCCGATCTAGCCTTCGGAGCGTCCGAACTGCTTCGGGCCATCCGATCGTCTCATCGGATCTTCCGATCTTCGCCACGTGTCAATCCAATCGCATGCAACCATGCACCTGTCCCGAACACTGTTTGGATGGTCCAAACTCACCCTTCGGATCGTCCGAACATCTCCCGGATGACTTCATCAATGACGTAATATTTTGGGACAGCTGGCTGGACTACAGTTCGGATCGTCCGAACCCACTTCGGATCGTCCGAAGTCTTCAGAGCCTCCGAAGCCTGGCTCCGTCCAAGTTCGGATCCTCCGAACTCTAGTTCGGATCGTCCGATCCTTCCGAACCTTTCCCACCATTTTTGAGTGTCCTGAATCCATTTCTGGACTCCGTTAATCTTTTTGGAATTTCTTTAATCATATTTTACATAATCTAAACATGATTACATGATTAATATACTCATTAATCGCTAATTCTGGATACGGGTTACTACATTCTCCCCCTCTTAAAAGATTTCGTCCTCGAAATCTAAGGTAGAACCTCGAGAACGTAAGATAGACCACTACTTGAGTGTCTGGTCGAAATAGCTTTCGACAAATTCAGACTCTCGTCGAATTCTCTGCAAGCTCCATTAATGCTTAACCGCATTAATATTTTCCCAGCTGAAAATTTCTGCGCTACTTGATGACAACCAATATTCCTTGACACTAACGTATCACAGCACTGATACGTCCTCTGTCGTAACCACAATTTCACTGATCATGAAGGATTCAATACCCGCTTGTTTAAGATTATCGTCTCAAAGGAAGTATTATACTGACAAAGACCAAGTCATAACCTGACTGGTTTTACTGCATTCGTCGAATTACTAATCAAAACTAACCATCTAATGGTTCCAAAATTTCTCGGTGCTCGACACCTCTAGTCAGGAAAACACTAATCCCAACATTGTGCTGACACATTCTAACATGAATCTCGCTTTAAGATAATCCAGTTGACTCAAGTCTATACTCCAACGTAATTGTTCACAATGTTCCCTAGACTGGTTATCCTCCCCACTCTCCCTGAAGCATAACCGGTTTCCCAAGAAATACTGGGAACTTAAACCATCATGTCTAGTACATTCTGTTGTCCACGTTTCTTAGCATAACCTCACCACTGTGCCTTGATGATAACTATCATCACTTGCAATTTATGACGCTACGTCATCTCCTAGCCATTGGCCTGCGAAGTCATGCATACATTGCAATAGAAGTCATTACACCTCTGATGATCTACATCATCTCGATCATAGGTTATTCACCTCATGAATTCAATCGATAAACATCCTCCTGATAGTTATACATACTTGCAATCACTGTACACGCATCAAGACTAAGGCAAGCTCCCACCAATATGCTCGACTGGGACATTCCACAGTGCACAGACATATGAAAATGCTTCCTATTCCGTCTCGAAACTCGACAGCCATTGCACCTGGTATAACTCAACTCAGAGTCTCTGATAATACCATCAGCTCATACCAACCTCACAAGGTCGAATCATAAAGATCCTGGAACTAAATCACAATGGATTCTCAATAGTCAAATTGCTCCCTTTGCCGAACGCATCAGTCTCAGCACTGAACGATCTAATTCGTCAATTCCCTAGTCAATCCTGGGAAATACTTGTGCTCGAAGTAACTTGCCACTCGAAGCACATCCGAAAATCGATTATTGCTAACGCGCAATATTCTTGTCAAAACAATCCGCATAGATGTGACTCACTGACTCGAAAGAACAATTTCGATCCGTCACGATCTTGCGAAATCTTCTATCCCAAAGGCAAACCTCGTTGGCTACTAAGTCAACCCCTGACTATCTCTGTTATTTCAGAGACATTGTTCATCACACGCTAGAAGATTAGTGACACATCCTGCTAGATCTCAAGGATCAGATCCTAGCTAATGTCACACAGATCAGACAACTGATGTTTCCTTGCTAATGTCCATTAGCATTTCCAACTATTCGTCGGATCCAACCACAACGGTTCACATAGATGTCCTCACTTAACCGAAATGTCCGGTCAACAATCTTCACTATTGTTGTTCAATGGAAAACTTTCACATGATGACCTATTGCTATCACTAAGCAATTGATTGGATAAATATTAGTTTCCTTCTTAACAAGAATTCACTATACTGGAAACTACCAACTCACTTTCTTGTCTCCACTGTCAAGTTAGCACCTAAATTGATCATACAAGTCCACTTGCAATCGTTCCCGATTACAGCAATCCCAGAAGATTCATCTCTAGCGATCATTGAGACTAAATAATTCAAATCTCCGATTTATCTGAGATGGTATTCAGTACTCATCCCATAAGCATTACTCGACAAAATACTATCCCAAGTATTTCTTAATTGCTACATCCTGATCAACCCTGATTGGCTCAACCAATCGAATTTGTCGATCTACTTAAGCTCGCACTTATCAGATCAGACCACCACTGATCATCCAACCTACATGGCTCGGTCAATAACCATGACTCAGCTGCCACAAAGAACTATTTCCAAACGGTGTCAGATCACAGTACATAAGTAGTTTACTTGGCACAAGTCTTGCGCCTTTTCAGCACTACTAACCGCTGCTTCGTATTCTGAACTTAATCATCCTAATTCTGACAGAGTTACCCAATAACCACTAGTAGTCACTAGCACAGATCCCGTGCCACTTTAGCACTACTAATCGTTGTCTTTTTCACCCAAGGCAAACATCAAGATAAACTAAGCCCATTTCCATCCCATGGAAAATCCTACGCTCAACCTCTGAAAATATCAGGCAGTACTTAGTGCAATCACCGGACTCACTATCCTTGCCTCGCTCATTCAGAATGAACACCACGGCTCGTCAAGTCCAAGAAGAATAACTGAAGAATCCCAAAATTTTCCACAATCTTCGAACACTCTCCTGATCATATCCCTTGTTAAGATTGTGCAACAGTTCAAGACTAAGGTAGCTTACCTCAATAACCCACCGGGACAACCACCAAGGTTTCACGGTCATAGGCCATGCTTCCCTCATATCTCAGATATCTCTGTACAATCCTTAGCGTTTGACATGATCTATCATAGATGAAGTCAATCATCAAGGAGTAGTTCTCGTATTCTTGTCTAAGTCTCGTAACAACATCCCATCCAATATCTTGGATAATTCCTATCACAAGGAAATTCTAACCAAAACTCTGATGACAACCCCTAGTCGTCGCTGGTAGAAATCCGTCCACCTACTAGATCCACACGTCTAGCAGTAACTTAAAGGTTAAGACCTAACTGCTCAAAATACACACTCGTCAAGGAAATCCCTCCAAGACTGGTTCCTACAACAGAATATTCAAACTATATTTCTGGCACACCAGATGATATCAAACCATTGATATCAAACCTGATATCTAATCCAAGGTCATACCCTGTCGTGACTGCTACCAAATCCCTAGACTGAATAGCCTTCCCACCGCCAATCCTGAAGCACCAAGGCTCCCAGATAACCTCTGAAGTACAAGGACTCCCAGAGTAACACTGGCATAGGGTCGCGCCCCATCACGTCTGATCATGGTCATAGTCAACAACTCTCGGCATATACTGGACCTGGTATCCCTGATGAAAACCCATCATCACAAGCCTCAACCTAACAAAGGTCAGACAACCTACTGTTCTCAAGGAAACAACCTAGAACAAAGCCCAAATGTTCTAAACCGAACAATACCCTTAATGCCTCTAGATGAGTCCACTCATCGCTGGCACTAACATAGTCTACTGACTAACTAGGTCAATCCTAGGAAAACGCCTAGACTAACCACAAGTCAAACAGTCACAGTTGGCTCACTCAAATCCCATGAGTTACAGCAGTTTGAACACTAATCAACTAAAACAATGCCAATCCTAGCAAAATCACTCGCAATCATTCACAAATTTCTGGATAAATAAAACATGTATCACTTATTTCAAGTTATGTACAATTTCTCTTTATTACAATCTCATGTAATATATACAGTATTCAAAATACAATGAAATGTACGATCGACTTGAAATGATACAACCAAAGTATGATGATTCTTTACAACTGAAATACTGTTTACAACTACAACGATACAGTATTAAAATCATCGTACTAGTCTTCGTTTCTTGAGCATGAAGCTTCTAATCGACACACGCATCGATACAAGCATACTCCCGACCAAGTCTTTCTACATGTCCTCCTACGAATAACTCTGGAGAAATGGCTCGTGATAGCTAACCAGCTATGCTCTGCGTCAGTGCATGTCAGTCGACTCCTTCTGCTCCCGATCTACCATCAACGTTCTTCTTGTATTCATATCATGATTTTGAACATGAAGTTTCCCGTGTGCCTACCGAAAGTATCGATATCAGCATACCGGCAAAACCATGTTCTGCATGAGGTTAAATACCTCACTCTCGAAACCTGTCATGCTTTAGGCACTCGAGGCATTCTCTCGTTAAGGTCTATCTGACAATCTCTCCAACTACAACTGGAGAATCTTCATAGTAGTGTCATCATGGTATGGACGATACAGATGCAAGCATCAAGTGCGTCCCATCCAATGCTCTGCCACTGCCTCTGGCATCCGGTACTCGATCCAAAACTAGGATCCACCTGAGTAGAAGTCTTGAAAACTTGGACACGATCCATCACTCTTGTCCGCACTTGCTGGAATCCTATAAGCCAAATCTTCAAAAATCCTGCCGATGATGATAATCTCTGGGCAAACTAATTGCCGCATCATCACCTCTTCCAAGGTCTCATCCATCCTATAAGGATAACCCAAAGTCTCATTACTATATCCCAAGTCTCTTGCATGCATATGCTCTGATATCAATAAATGTAGTGACCCTACCCGGATCCACTACCTAATCAGAGTTAAGAGCATAATTAAACATGCATTAAATAAATCGTTGCAGAAGACTTAAATAAAAACAGACCGGCAGAATACAACCGGTTAAATAAATTCGATTTATACAACCAAATCGAATAAATAGCCTAAAGGCAAAACCTACAGCTAATCCTGTTGTCTTCACTAGTCACTGACTACTCCAAGCTCCTGGTGCTCAATCCTGCACCTACACCTGCCCCGTCGAATGGGGTGTCCAGATACACAGAAAAGACTGGACGTGAGCTCTAAGCTCAATACAAAAGCACTGGGTAAAACATACAAATATGATGCATGCAAATGATAGGGTATCCATATCTGGGGTAACTGTATATAATGCTCAGTAATGGCGCCTAGGACATGAGTGGTACAACCCGGGGAGCAAACCCTGTCGACACTGCTCATTCCTACAGGACGTGGACCGTGTCCCCCGATGCTAGCCACCCATGACCCATCAGTCAATAGGTCCTAGACATCAACCGTCCAGACAGGGCTGAGCGGCCCTACATAGCTCATCTCACAAGATGGACAGGAACAATATGATATGCACATGCTGCATAATAAATGACATACAAAATGCAACATATAAGCATGCAAAACCCGCTGGCTATCTCAGTCTGTACTTGCGTACCTTACTACAGGCAGTTCCTAGCAGTCCCGCTTTAGGTTCCAAGCCTATATCAACTCTACAATGCAAATACCCATGCATCAATAATTAAGCTCTAAAAGCCTTAACTAAGCTATTTTATACTCCTAAATAATTTCAGGAGACCGTAGCTATACCTGCGTCCGTCGTCAGCCCACTGATGACAATTGCCTCAAAACTTAGGCATATCTTCGCCTTGACGTCGGGATTGCTATGCCACTTCCGGATTCCCAATAGGATGCCTAGAACTCCCTAGATCTGAGTTAGAAGGCCTAGGAATTGAGAGAGGAAAAGGAGAGGTGCGAGTTGAAAATGAAATTTCGGACCTCTATTTATAGGCGAAGTTCGGGCCGTCCGATCTAGCCTTCGGAGCGTTCGAACTGCTTCGGGCCATCCGATCGTCTCATTGGATCGTCCGATCTCCGCCACGTCTCAATCCAATCGCATGCAACCATGCACCTGTCCCGAACACTGTTCGGATGGTCCGAACTCACCCTTCGGATCGTCCGAACATCTCCCGGATGACTTCATCAATGACGTAATATTTTGGGACAACTGGCTGGACTACAGTTTGGATCGTCCGAACCCACTTCGGATCGTCCGAAGTCTTCAGAGCCTCCGAAGCCTGGCTCCGTCCAAGTTCGAATCCTCCGAACTCTAGTTCGGATCGTCCGATCCTTCCGAACCTTACCCACCATTTTTGAGTGTCCTGAATCCATTTCTGGACTCCGTTAATCCTTTTGGAATTTCCTTAATCATGTTTTACATAATCTAAACATGATTACACGATTAATATACTCATTAATTGCTAATTCTGGATACGGGTTACTACAACAGGAAAAGCACTAGTGGAACCTGTTTCTTTTTAGGAAACTGTTTAGTTTCTTGGTTTTCCAAAAAGCAAAATTGTGTTGCGTTGTCAACGACCGAAGCCAAATATATGGCTGCTGGTAGTTGTTGTGCGCAAATTCTTTGGATGAAGCATCAATTGCTTGACTATGGTGTATCTTTTTCAAAAATCCCTATTTTCTGTGACAACACTAGCGCCATATGTCTTACAAAGAATCCGATTCAGCATTCGCGCACCAAACATATTGACATTCGTCATCATTTTATTTGTGACCACATCGAACAAAATGAAGTTGAACTTCAATATGTTGACACATCAAATCAAATTGCTGATATTTTTACAAAACCACTAGATGAAAATACTTTTATTCGTTTGCGTGATGAACTTGGCATGATTGATTTGTAATCGCTTGTAGACATAAGTTAAATTTAATGTCATATTAAGGGGGAGCTTAATATTAAAATTCGAGCAAATTAATGTTGGATAATACAAATTAATTGTATTTTTCAATATTATAAAGCTCACATTTTTATATGGTTTATCTGTTTAAGAATTAATTTGTAAAATTTAAAATTAAAGAGTCAAAAATCGCAATTTTACCTCAGGTGGATAGGAACCACCGATTCCGGATCGGAAAGACCGATTGAGAATCGGAACCTCCGATCCCTATCCCGCCATTTCCTATTCTGCGCGGTAATTTTTCCCTCCAAGACATAGATCGGAACCTCCGATCATAAATCGGAACTTCCGATCCACATCTTATCCAGATTTTTGAATTATTTTCACCGCCTTAAAATTTAATTACCGCTTCAGGATCGGAACGTTCGAAGAATGTTCGGAGCTTCCGATCGACATGTGTCTTGATTTAAGTCGACCGCACGATCGGAACGTCCGATCGCAGATCGGAGCTTTCGATCGATTCCGTCCCTATAAATATCAGATCGCTCATTCCGATTTTTCACACCTAGAAATCATCTTCTTTTCTCCCTTTAATCCGATCTAAACCTCTCTAAATGGCATCCAAACGCCGTCGTGCTTTAGCCACTACAAGCCAAGCCCAATCCCATGATCCGACCCAGCCTGCCATCTCTAGGCCCATTCCCGAAGACTATCAGGGCCGTACTATTCATCCTGGTCGTATCTTAGATTCCGCCTATTTGGCCCAGTCTCATCTCCTTCTGTTGGACCTTATCAAGGCTCAACAGTGGAAATCTTTCTTTCTTCCATCTGTCCCTGACTCCATCTACATTTCTCTCATTCACGAGTTCTATGCCAATCTTGAACTCGAATTAGGTCATGGTGAGATCACCATTGCCACGATTGTTCAAGGCAGGCATATTCGTTTTTCTTCTGCTGATTTGTCCTCCTGGTTTGATCTTTCCAAGAATGGACCCGGTGAATATTTCTCGCAAAACTGGCCTCTAAATGATCCTAATTTTGATCGCGAGTTGTTACTTTCTACCATTCTTGGTCCTCCAGCTACTGCTGCTGATGATCGTATCCACCTCAAGAGTCTTTGTCCTGATTTTCAAATCATTCAAAAACTCATTACCACTTCTATCGTTCCTCGCAGTGGAGACCTCTCCACTTGCAAATATTTAGATTTATACATTCTATTTCATATCATTTCATCTCGACCTTTTAACCTTCCGCGCCTTGTTATGCAGACTATGCATCACACCGCAAAGACGGTGAAAAAGGTTTCTTTTCCTTATGCCCGGTTTATCAACCGGATTTTGAGTCGTTTTGATGTTGAATTTGAGGGGATACCTTCTATTGAAATCCCACCAAGTCACATCTTTAACCATCAGTCTATCATCAGGATGGATTTATCCTGGAATCCTGTGTACTCTCGATGGGTTGAAGATCGAGGAAGAGTATTTTCTAGATTTTCACCTATTTCTGTCTTTCATTTACCATATTCCACTCTTCCCCACTCTATCCAAATCAAAGGTTTTCCGACTGGTCCTCCTAACTTTGATATTCCATCCTCTTCCGGTTTTGAGGCCTTTGTGGCCAACCTTGAAGATGTTCCTTTCCAAACTCCTGAGGTCCCTCCAACCCCAGCAAACCAATTCCCTAGCGACCGTCTATTCGAGACACTTCATCGTATGGAGACGAGCATGCACACTCACTTTTCCGAGTTGACTGCTAGAGTTGCTTCTTTGGAGACCCGATTTGATGAGTTCACCTCTCGCTATCCTCCGCCGACTCGCGATGATGACTCTTAGATTTTTATTTTGCATTTTAAGTTGTATTTGGTCTTATGTAAAATTTAAATTCTATTGGAATAAAATAGTTTATATTCATTCTCTTTTATTCACTTATTATCACTTTTTTCTTATCACAAAAAGGGGGAGAATTAATTGGTTAATCAGTTAAATTGAGTAAAAACTATTTATTTGTTAAAAACTTTGTTGCTTATTTCAGGGGGAGTTTTTAAATGCATTTAAATACTTATATGCTTTTTACCGTCTATTTTTATTTTTAATTTTTAACCAAGTTTTGTAATCATAAAAAAGGGGGAGATTGTTACGCCTTAAACGCATATAAATCTCGATTGTGAGATTAATGTTTTTAATGCATTAACAAGGCTCTTTTCTCTATGTTTTAATGATTAACAAAACTAGGTTAAAATGTTACTAATATTTACAATGAGCTTATTACAGAGTTAAAATTTTCAAGTTGAATTAAGGCTCAATTGCGAACAAGTTTATTCAAGATCAGAAACAAATTTCGAAGACTTATACTGCTACGAGTTCGGAAGCTCCGATCAGGATCAGAAGGACCTTCGGAAGCTAAGGAACGATCGGACGTTCCGATCAAGGTTCGGAAGCTCCGATCTATTTTCAAGAAATTTTATATTGTTCGGAAGTAGAACGGAAGCTATGAAGTGACGAGATCGGAAGCACCGATCATAGATCGAAAGTTTCGATATACAACGGCGTCCTGATAATCTTGTCCGGAAGACTTTTGCCCGACAACATATTTAATGTGCTAATCAGAAGCTCCGAAGTGGGATCGGAAGTTCCAATCCTGTACAAACCGCGTGACTCAGAATTCAAATTTCGGAAGCTCCGATGCTGGGAACGGAAGTTCCGATCGATGCCGAATTTTCAGCTATAAATAGAGGCATTCCGAGACCATTTCAAGTATCCCAACATCTTCAAGTCTCTCAATCCTCTTAAGAATTATTTGAGCTATTTGTTGAGCAATTTGTAGCCCCTTTGAGCTTTCAAAATATATTCATATATCGAGTTGTATCCGGGGTTGTGAAAATCGTTGGTGTAAACACTTGAGTGTGAAGTCAAGTGTTGTGTGATTATTGAGGCTATCCTTGGAGCCCTTAAGGCCAAGTGTTGAGTTGTATCGGCGCGGTGATCGTGTTGAGTTGTACGGCTATCCTTGAAGCCATCAAGGCCAAGACGTTGAAGTGCTAGTGGATCCTTGGTTAATCGATCTTAACCAAGAAGGGGAGACGTAGATGATTTATCGTCGAACTTCCATAAACATCTCTTATCCCTTTTACTGCTTTATTTACATTACGCATTTATTTACTGCACTTATATTTGATTGCTTTAAGTCTTCCGCTTGCGTATTTGCATAATCGCTTTAAATTGATAAAGTTTTCAATAGAACCTAAATTCCCCCCCCCCCCCCATTAGGTTCTAACAGACATAAATTAGGTCATGCATTATGCATTTATTGTGATCATATCGTGCTCAGGGTTAAAAGTTCAAAGACGAACAAAAATTGGAAATATTGCCCAACTTGCTGAAAATTGAATTGGTTGAGATTGAATATGTTTCAGTTTTATTCAAAGGAATCTGATGATGAATGGGAAGATCTGTCTGGAAAAGACTGTTGGGAAGAAAGAAATATTGATGAAGTGTCCTTTGAAAAGCAAAACTTGGTGACTTTCTTAAAACAGCAGAATTTATATTCTACTGTCACCACTGCCGGACCATTTTCAAGAAGAGCTGTGTTAGAATTTTACTGCAATCTGAACATAAAGACTGGAGATGAAGAATCGTTTAAGTTTGGAAGAGTGTACATCCGAGGAAAGGTGTATGATTTTACTCCTGTTTTGATCAATGAGCACTACAGTACTCCTGATATCGATGACGATGCAGTTACTGAGGATATTGATCAAGTCACTAAAGTGATCACTGGAGGAATGGTTCAAAAATTTCCACTGCACCCAGACAGGTTGTCAGCTGCAAAACTTACTTCTTTATTTTCTGTGCTTCACACAATTGCGATTAGGAATTGGACACCATCTACCAATACAACAGTGGTAACTAAGTCACAAGCCCTTGCGCTGTTTGCCATTGGAACTCAAGCTCCTCTGGACTTTGGAAATTTGGTATTTGAAAATATTATGACCTTTCGAGAAGGTGATTGGAAAGCAACTAAGTTTCCGTTTCCCTCATTGATCTATGGTATGCTGGAATCCCAAGGCTTCACGAAAGAGGATGATGAAGAATTGATTGGAGGAGATGAGCTTATCAAGATCGCACTTGGTTTGCTGAAGGGAAATAGGAATATTGATCTACCATGGACTGGTGTTGTACCCAGTGTTGTTAACACTGAGTCTGTTCAACCCTTGACTATTCATAACACTACTGTGATTATGTTGAATTCTACTGCAATTCGTGCTCAAATGGATCATGCTGAACTGATAATTGCACAAGCCAAAGCTGATCTCGAGTACTATGAAGCCTTAATGACTGAGTACGGGACTAAACTTGGACTACCAGGGCCCTCTGGACAAAAAGGGGGAGTAGGATCAAGTGCTGATCAAGCTGAAGATGAGGAAGATGATTAGATGTGGTTGATCATAATTGGTTTTAGGATTTTTTTTTTCTTATCCTTATCTTTTATTTTTGTTATTTATTGTTGTTATTTTGCTCTGAGTTAGTAATATATTTCTGAGTTGATTAGTTTGTGCTCCTTATTACTTTCTTATATGATATTAAACTATTTGCTACTCTGATCTAGTAAGTGTTGAGAGTTGGTGTTGCCAACACGACCGCACAACACTATGTTCAGAGATGATTAAATTCAGGGGGAGCTTTAGTTGCATAAGATAGGGGGAGTCACTTGCACTTGTTTGCGTGTTTTGTCCAGAAAGGCAAAAAGGGGGAGTTTGAAAGAACATGTTGTGCACATGTCTTTTAAATTATTTTCTTATTGCATTCAATTTCTATATTTATATTTTTGCCTTTCTTAGAACAAGTTTTAAAATTGATAATATCAGATATATCTTGATTCGAAATATTTGATTCTGATGATATATTGTTTCCATGCTTTGTAAATCCTTATTTATGGAAACATATTGAAGATATATTTATAGGAGTGCTTGGACCGATCAGATAGTACGAGAACGAGAGAAACAACGAGATAGAGAGATCAAGAGAGTAAAACGTAGAGAGCAAAATACATAGAGAATTACTGCAGAAATTCTAGAGCTTTGAAGATCAATTGTTGAAGAATTTCTGGAGTGTTCGTTACTGCTACGTTGTGTTGCCGAGTAGTGTTGGAAACACTGAAGAACACACGAGTGAAGTGTTGTTCTGAAAGTGGTTCTTTGGTTTTTGTTTTTCGGTTTAGAACTTCCTATTGATGTTTTATTCTAGTTCTTACTAGTTTTTTGGAAGTCATTTATTTTCTCAATTTGTTGAGAAAAGTAGTTTTTCATAAACAATCACTAGTTGGTTTTTGTGTAAACTGATTTGATTTTCTAGTGATTATTTTGCCATGAGATATCGTACAAGTACTTAGTACTTGTGCATAATTATCTGTGTTGTTATTTACTTTTACTGTTAGTTAATTATTTTGCTGCACAGTGTTATCGTGAAGTGTTGACAACACTGAAATATAACACACACTCGAAAAGTTTTCTGATATTTCTGTGATTTCATACTGTCCAAACCCCTACAAATGCATTATTGCGTACCTCTTACGGTTAACCGTTTATTACGTTATTCTTAGTTCGTATAAATTTGTTTTTATGTTCACCTTGTATAATATTTTGCATCAAGTGCCTTATTTTTTAACATTAAATTTTTTTTGATAGTCATGATTAACCAACAATTTTTATTATGAAATGGATAGTATCGATGGATGACTCAAATATTTATAATTATTTCATAAAAATCAATTGAGAATAAAGTGATAAAAAAAAAACATATGAGAACTATGTAATGTTAGCAAAAATTTGAATTCAAACGGCTTTAAATTAAAATATAGTCTAATTTAATCTTTATATCATGAGTCGTTAATTGAACTTTAGTTAGATTAATTAAATAATCCAATATCTCGTTCATTAATTTAAAGTTTTCATGTTCTGAAACAGATTGTTCAAACTCTTTTTCGCTATTTTAAACAGAAAAAGAATAATTTAATTCATAAATTTCTACAAATATTAATATGGATTGGTTTAGATTGGTAATATCATGTTATTCAATTTTGAAACTCTTTTCAATGCATTATTGTTACCTCTTATGGTTAATCATCTATTATGTTATTTTTAGTTGTTTGTTTACGCTCTTATGGGTAATCATTTATTATGTTAGTCTTAGTTGTTTGTATGATGCATCTTGTAAAATATTTTTGCTTTGTGTACCTTTATTTTTAACATTAAATTTTTTCACAGTCATATGATTATTTGGTTAGCTGTTAGATATATGATCCGGATATTCCTAACAATTTTAATTATGAAATGCATAATATAAATTGATAAAAACCAATTCAAAATAAAGTGATAAAAACAATCTTAGAATAAAGTAATGCCATGAAAATCTGAATTCAAATGCATAAAGCCACAATTTAAAAAAAATAGAATGATGCATATTCAACCATGAGTCCATGAGTCATGACTAATGAAAAATCAAGTTATCTTTAGATAAACATATTTCACTTTGAAATATTTTTGAGCGACATATTTGAACGATGATCACAACATGCTCTTCATCAGAATTGTCAAAGTGAGACACTAAATCGTCAACCAAACTCCTTCAAAGTGTACACGTCAATCTATTATTTCTAAAAAGTAAATAAAACTTAATTAGGATGAATAATAAGTAAGAAGTTGAAAATATCAATATTAACTATGTGTCTTCAAGGATGATATTGATGAGTTTTGTATTCCCTGGTCACTATCTTGCCGATCACATCTTAAAAACAAAACAAAATAAAAAATTAGATTTGAAATTTTGTTCAATAACATTGCATAAAAAAAATTAAAGAATAAATAAATTTGACTAACTAAAAAGTATTTTCTCATTCACCACTTTTTGATTTTTCAGCTCTCAAAATGATTTGAATTGGTACATGTAGGGCGGAAATGTTTCTTAAAAAATCTAACAAACTTGAGTTTTCTTAAAAACAATAAATTTGTATTTATTTTGTCTTGTTTTGTAAAACATGTTATTTTTAACAATTATAATATTTTTAAGAGCAAACAAATGTCTCTCTTTAAGAATTGGTCTAAACTTGTCCACAACTGTATTTGTGAACCCCAGAATACAACACTTACACAGTTTATATTAATATTGGTAATGTTTCATCAAGAAAACAAAAACTTGATAAATTTACCTCACGATCGTAGAAGACACATTCTATGTTGAAAATTTTGTTCTTCTTTGACTTGGGTTCATATCGATGAACCGAACGCAGCTTAATAGCACATAAATTCATGGTTGGAGAAACCTCACGGATTGCGCTGACTTATTCAAAATCTCGGCTGAGGCTGAATTAGAACGTGAAATAAAAAAAGGAAATCGTATTGCAGTGTGTTTTTTTCAAAGCAAATATTTAGTTTTATATTAATCTATGGATTGATTACAATGTTTAAAAAATTTAAATTAAACACGATCTTGTATGAATTTCTGTTTGTTAAAATTTTAAAATTTTAATTATCTTTTTAATTAAAAGGAGTTTTCAGATTTTTTTTAAAATGTTGATATCTTGGGAACTTACTGAATTACAACGTGAAATGGAAGAGAAAATCGTGCTGCTTGTGGTTTTTTTCAAAGCAAATATTTAGCTTTATATTAATCTATGGATTGATTACAATGTTTAAAAAAATTAAATTCAACATGATCTTGGTATAGATTTTTGTTTGTTAAAAATTTAATATTTTAATTATCTTGTTAAGGGGAGTTTTCAGATTTTTTTAAAATGGTGATATCTTGGAAAATTATCGTGTAAAATTAAATTTTTTTACATATTCCGAGAGATATTTTAATTATCTTGTTAAGGGGAGTTTTCAGATTTTTTTTAAAATGGTGATATCTTGAAAACTTATCGTGTAAAATTAAAGTTATTTACATTTGCCGAGAAGTCATAAGAAATATCGATTGATTTTTATCTCATAAGTGAATTAATATTATATTATAATAGATATAATTTTTAAATGAATCTAATGTATCAGGATGAATTTATTATTATCTTACAATATAATATTTATATAAATTATTTGTTTGTTTTTTTAAAGTAATTGATCAAATTTATTGTTATCTAGCAACGATTTTTCTACTTCAAAAGACAAAAATCCCGGTTAATTATTATCTCATAATATTTTATGTTAATATTTTTCAAATACAAAAATTATGCTATATTTCTATAGTTAGTAATGTGCTTTGGGCGGGAAAAAGTTTGTTTTCCTATTTTAGTATACTTTAATATTTGGTTGATCACATTCTGGGTGTCAACTTAAGTTCCCATGGCTAATGCCAAATATTATGCAGGTACACACTAATTTCTCAACTTATATTATATTGACATATTGATTTATAAAAGAAAAGTCTCTGCGAGATAATATGAAGACATGTAGTAGGGATCTTTATGATCTTTGCAAGGGTCATATCTTTATGATGTTGCTTAAAATTTTACAAATTTTGAATGTTATTGTTTTTAATTTTTTGTATAACATAGTATGAGTCATATTCTTCTTGAAAGCTATGAATCCACCGCCTAAATTTACGCATTTTTTAGAAGGCATATATGCTATCCTCAATAGTTCTCAGCAAAGATTGCCCCGAAGTTTTCTAAATGTTTAAAAGTAACTGTATTTTGTATCATTCACAATATTAATTTGGGATAATTGCATACACTACTCCGAGTCCAGAATAATGTTAGCCCAACAGAATTTTTGCTTTTTAGGAATTGGGATGCATGTTTAAAGCCCAATTTACTTACAGGTCATTATTAACTGTGTAGAACCATTAAAAGCGTTATTAAATTTGTGAAAACATTATCTCACAAAAGATAAAGAAATCACCGACTAAATTTTAAAGCCCATTTAATAATTAAAGTCCAATTCAAAAAGGTTATTAACACTGTGTTTGAAATCCCGGATTTACATGGGATTTGGTGGGATTTGGAATTGAAAATATTATTTTAGTGTTTGGCAAAATGAGATTTCAAAACGGAATTGGTATTTGATGGGATTTCATGGGATTTCATTTAACTAAGTGAAATCCTTATAAAATTGGTCGGATTTCATGGGATTTGGGTTTATAAAAATAATTAAATTATTTTTAATAATAAATGCATATACATTAGTTATAAATTTTAAATTTTCTTCAAATTTTTTTTACAAAATTAGATTGTAGAACCACTATGTGACGAAAAACAATAAAGCAATTTCAAATAAAAAAGTGGCGCACACAGCACTAGGGGTGCAAACGAACTGAACCTGTTATTGAGCTTTACGAGTTCGCTCGATAAATATTTGATTTGTATTTGATCTTATCGAACTCGAGGCGAATTCGAATATGTTCGAACTTTTTTTCGAGCCGAGCTCGAGCCGAAATTATTTTGTTCGATAGTTCGCGAATAGTTCGCGAGCCTTAATATTTAATTAATATAATATAATTATATAATAAATATATATACATTTGAAATTTTTTCGAACATTTCGAGCTTTGTGAACCATAATATCCGAATAGTTCACGAATAGGTTCGAATATTTCGAGCCGAACTCGAACTCGAACTTCATTTCGAGCCGAGCTCGAGCCAAAATATTTGAAATTATCGAACTTCGAATCGAGCTCGAACTCGAATATACTCTTATCGAGCCGAATTCGAGCCTTAAAATTTTATCATTATTCGGCTCGATTCGGTTTGTTTGCACCCCTACACAGCACTACACCAGACCAGAAACTATAAATTCTTCAAATATAGGTCCGTGCATGTTTCAAATTTATTTATATATAAATCTGTAATCAATGATATAAATTATATTTTTAAAATATTATGTAAGTGTATTATATTTTTTCTTTTTAGCTAGGATTGAAAGTGAACATTGGAGATTGTAAGATTTTTAATATTTAGGGTTAAAAATGCAGACATTGAAATTAGTACTATCTAGTTTATATTTGTTCAAAGAAGAAAAATTAGTAAATTTTTTTTCTTCATATTTGAAATTTATATGATTTAAGTTATCTTGTATCTATGGAATTATGCTGAAATTTTTAAGATTGAAATTTTGTAGTTAAAAATAGTAAAGAATTTGCAATTTGAAATGAATTAGCTTAAATAACTATAACTTATAAAATTCATTTTGATTACAGGTGAAATATTACAATGAAGAATAAAAAAAATCTTTGATTTATTCAAAAAGAAGAATGATGGATCCGAGTGATTTAAATTGTCTAAATAATGCATCTCCTTGTATTTTAGAACTACCGTTAACTAAAAAACCATAACTTGAAAATGAGACTCTTGATGAACCACTTCCGAGTAACACTTGTCAATATGTTTTTTATCTTGGAATTTGCACTCCAATATTGATAAAGGACTGATTCAGCATATATATGATTATCCTTTTAGTGAATGTGAAGGTCAAAAGCGTAGATTTAAATCTTTTTGGTTTCAGAAATATCCATGGCTTGAGTTTTCTATTGAAAAGCAAAGTGCATTTTGTTTCCCTTGATATTTCTTTGACACTAATTCAGCACAATTTCAACACCTCGTAAACCAAAACACGAGTTACTAGATTTTCGACACCTTAAGAGATAACATATCTGAGAATGTAACCACATAATCTCATTAGAACTGATGCTCAACTCAAAACTCTTACCACTCTTAAGTAGAAACAAACTCAAACTCTCAAGGTATCAACCTCTAGACTAACACCTGCCAGATAACACAATGATCAAAGTTTGATAGTGAAAACCAATTGTACTATTTTCATTGGTTAACTGAGCCATTTTCGAGTCTCAGAATCAGTCATCCAAGCCCTCAAATCCGAGTATACATAATTAACTTAGATCATACTGTACAACATGAATACATTGATCTCTGCTCTTATCGGATGACGATCAGATCCCAAGTCAAAATTTTAGTACATAGATGACATACCCTAAAGTCGATCGAACCACTCATCGATTCAAGCAACAAATACTTGCTCATTCACCACTGAAAAGTTCCTGGTATCTATAACTTCTGTGATTGTGTACACCATCATGACTGAGGTAGCCTTCTCTGTACAAATCTCTAAATCTCGATAGGCTTCTAGATCAAAACACTAGCATAGGGTCTTGCTTCCTAAAATGTCAAATCATAAACCATCACAGCCCACAATACTTTATATAATTTCAAAACGGTGCCCCTGATGCAACTAGTTATCCTTGGTATCAATCATCAAGATCACATAATTACCCAACTATTCTAAGGAATCACCTAAAACTGATCACTTGGCAAGTAATTACAACTTATCGAATCAAATTACCCAAGAGTAACGAAAGTTAAACATTAATCAACTAAAAAATATCAAACACTGAAATCAGTAAACCGGTATAATCTAAAATCGAAATCATTTAAACCAAGAAACCAGATTCAGTACAAATATTATTACAATCCCAAGAAAATGAAACCAGATAAACTCATACAAACACAACCGTCGAAATTATCTTGAGTATCTTTAGCCTATGTTTGATCTCGCTGAAGTGCATAAAACGGACCTTGCACTCGAGATGGCTGACTATCTCCAAGATGCATACCCTGGGTCCTTTTTTGCACCGATGCCTCAGTTGGCCGACTACTCTTGGATACCATCCTAGATCCTAGATCCTTGAACACTTTTTCCTCCACGTTTGGGACAATTTTTCTTGATATGATCCAAACCACAACAGAAAAAACATGCCCCCAGAAGATGCAGAAGAATTCTCAATGAGATTTATCTTCCACAATGATCATAGAGCAACTCTCTTTTGCCAGACCGACGAGTTTCACCAAATCCTATGGATGAAGAAGATCCAGACATCTTGAACAATTGGTTTTTGGTGTCAAAACACTCGCAGTCCTAAATACTTATCTCAAGTTACCTACATCGATTCACTAAACCCTCATACGAAGTCGAATTATCGCAAACAGGCAGCGATAAAAAATCCTCTGATTCAACCCTCGCAGGAAATTATCTTACTTCGCTGCCGAAATTTCATTGATGTGGAGACAAAACGAAAAAAAGTTTATAAACTTATGCTGATACTCATCAATATACATGTCCCCCTGTTTCATGCTCAGTAACTTCATTGCCTTAGCGTGAGGAAGTGCTGAAGGTAATTGAAAGTTCATGAAATCCTTGCAGAAATATTCCCAAGTAACAACGCCCCGCTCATGCAACACAGACACGGAAGAAGATCTCCACCACTTGTGTGCCCTTCCCTCCATCAAAAACTCAGTAAAATCTATCTTATGCTCCTCCGAGATGTGGAAAGAACGAAAGCTACGCTCCATCCACTCAAGCCAATCCTCGGTCACCTCAGGAGTCTCATTTTCGACCAACAACTTAGGTCCAATTCGGATAAACCTATATAGATCAAACCTACGATGATCATCCTCTTGACGATGACGATGACGATGACGATGATGTTGAAAGCGGGGATGTCCTCGATCTTCATCGTCCCAACATCCAATATTGTCATGAATCTCATCATTGTGCTCGACCATCTAAAAGAGAAATAAATTAACATTAACCCAAATCTGCAACAACTAAGAACAAACTCTAAAACATCCTACTCAGAACGTAGGCTCCACCACAATCAATATGCACCCTCTATCCCCGAAGGATTCAACTGATTCCACTGAACCTGATCTTGGACTATCACCTTCCTAGATAAACCGCACACACTGTCCCGTCGATCCAGTAGGTGTCACACGATACCCAATCGTACAAGGAAAAACTAGGGCTGAGTTGTGAGGACCTCGGTTCTAATCATCTAATCAAGAATAAATCATTCAAGCATCAATAAAGAGTCAAGAAAAAAAGTAAAGATTTTTTTAAAATCATGCACGGACTCCGTGCACACCTCCGTACTCAGGTCCGTGTAATAACCTGTAGCCAAGGATCAACGAATGCAAGGTACACGGACCCCGTGTCACCTCCATGTCAAGGTCCGTGCTAATAAAATACACTAAAAAACCAGCTCTCTGTTTTCTGCACGGACTCCGTGCCCTTTCTATGCTAGGGTCCATGCATAGCCAATTCAATCAATACAAAATGTGGAGGTACAAGGACCCAGACACGGATGTAGGCACGGGGTCCGTGCCTTGCTAAAATCAGAAGAAAAAAAAAATCAAAGTCATTTCAAATCTGATAATTCCAATTTCCAACTCAAATAACAAACCATAACATGAATAACACATCAATCTAACATATTACAATACATGATATATCTAGGTGGTGTTACGTATCTCCGTCCTCTAGACTTTGGTGCGACTATAAGGAGCATTCTGACACTAGGAAAACTCAACAACCTAGGTCACTCGATTATAGCTCCCAAAATGTCTAATTCGACTGGGCCGCTCTGCCCTCTGAAATAAAAAATTAGACTCAATATGAATGCAAATATAAATCGTAATTCTTTCAACTAATTAAGACAATAAAAATCATGTAAGGGCACATATTCAATCAATATCAAATAATCATGCAAGTATGTGATTTAGGAAAACTCGATCATCAAAACATTCTCGAGTATTCTATCCCATTCGATCGATGTCAGCTTATACCTCTTTTCTCGATTCAAGGTGCTCCAAATCTGGATAGATTATCAAAAGATTTATATCAAAATCTATTCAATCGCATAACAAACAAACAAGGTAAAATCGTTACCAATCTCGATCAATTCTTTGACAATTCGAATTCTGACAAATCCGAGTCCAAAAACTCTAATCAAATCTGAAAGGATATGCATAAGAACTCAAATAAAATTCCAAAACTCATTCAAACTTCCAAATTCAAAAATTCTCAAACCGGCGGCATAACGGCTAATAAACGACCAACCTAAAATCAACAAACTCAGCATATCTATTGTAGTGACCCTTACCCGGATCACCTACTAACAGAACTTAGGCATGCAATTAACTTAATAAAACAGATATCAGAATAATCTTGCGGAAACCATAAATAAATACAATCCCAAGGAAAGGAATCTCTAATTTATCCAAATAATATACAACCAAATCGAATAGCTGTATCAACCTCAAAACAACAGAAATAAAACCTAGACGAAGCTCCAGCTGGTCAACCACTGACTAGCCCCTCTTGGATCCACCAGCCTCGTCCAATCGCAAACCTGCCCCATGGAATAGGGTGTCCAAAAACACAGAGTACGAGACGTGAGCATAAAACGCTCAGTACGAGAGTATGAGTATACATGCATGCAAAGTGAACTCCCTATAAACTCGAGGTCAAGGATCAGATAACAGAGACAGACCGGGACCTGGTATGTAGCACGTTGTGCCGTCGCTTCAGGAGGTGGCTCCCATACCATAATACCAGTGGATATGCCGGACCCAAATCGATGGAAGTCCAACCACTAACAGGATAGGGAAAAACCCTACTAACAGACATCTCGAAGGAGATAGCTCAGTATGCAAATGAATGCAGCATAAATCAATGACATATAAATCATGCAGTCACATAATACATGCATACTCAGTCAGGATATCTCGAACAGTACTTCCGTACCTCAAAACAGTGCAAGCTCTACCAACTCTAGGTCCACGCCTATAGTCTGCTCTACACTGCCAAATGATACTACTATCATTAAAGTGCTCTAAAAGCCTTAACTAAGCTATTGCATACTCCTAAATATTTATAGGAAGCAAAAGCTATACCTTCGTCCGTCGTTAGCTCTTTGCTGTCGAGTGCCTCAAAACTAGGCTACAGCTCCGCTACGACGCCTGGACTGCTATGCCACTTCCGGATTCCCCACGGGACGCCTAGAATGCCCTAGATCTAAACTCGAAGGCTAAGGAATCGAGAGAGAAGAGGTGAATGGTGCACTTCAAAAATGAGTTCGGCACCCCTTATTTATAGACGGCGATCGGAGCTTCCGAACTGCGATCGGAACGTCCGAACACGATCGGGACGTCCGATCCTGCCATCGGAGCTTCCGATCTTGCATTATCCGCCACGTGTCAAAATATCATTGGTTGACTTCGGATAGGGCGATCGGAGCTTCCGATCCTACCACACGTCATGCATGATGTAATATCAATCGGAGCTACCGATCCTGCATCGGAGCTTCCGATCCTGATCGGAGCTTCCGATCTCACCTTCGGAGCTTCCGATCCGTCCGATACTTAATTGGTTTAATTAACATAATTAATCTCTTAATTACCAATTTCGGGTACGGGGTACTATATTCTCCCCCACTTAAGATATTTCGTCCTCGAAAATAGATCTTAAGTACTGAATGCAATACAAGGTACAGAAACATTCTTTATTCAAATCAAATGTTTACAAAGTTTGCAACTGAATACAACTTAAGAATGAAATCAAAACAACTCAGGATGGTCTTCACGCATCCTGTTCTCAAGCTCCCAAGTAGCTTCATCAAGGTCTCGGCGCTGCCACTGAACTAAAACCAAAAGAATGACTTTGTTCCGCAAAACCTTATCCTTATAATCCAGGATACGAATAGGTTTCTCAACATAAGTCAAATCCTTGTTCACCTGAACCTCAGACCGCTGCAGAATATGAGATTCATCCGCCACATACCGTCGCAACAGAGATACGTGAAACACGTCGTGAATACTAGATAGATGCGGTGGCAAAGCTAGTCGATAAGCCAAATCGCCAATGCTCTCCAAGATCTCAAACAAATAGATAAACGTGGGAGACAACTTGCCTTTAAGGCCAAATCTAAGAATCTTGCGGAAAGGTGAAACTCTCAGAAATACTTTCTCCCCGACATCGAACTGCAAAGGCCTACGCTTGATATTAGCATAGCTGGCCTGACAATCCTGTGCAGTCTTAATCCGTTTCTTGATCTGATCGACAATGTCTACTGCCTGCTGGATAAGCTCCGGTCCCTCAGCCTGTCTCTCCCCCACTTCTTCCCAGAAGAGTGGAGTACGACAACGACGCCCGTACAACGCCTCAAAAGGTGTCATCCCAATACTAGTGTGATAGCTATTGTTGTACGCGAACTCGATCAACGGTAAATGATCCTGTCAGGCTGAACCAAAATCCATGACGCACGCTCTAAGCATATCCTCCAAAGTACGGATAGTGCGCTCTGACTGACCATCAGTCTCCGGATGATAGGCAGTACTCAAACTGAGAGTAGTACCCATCGCACGCTGAACACTCCCCCAAAATCTAGAAGTGAACCTAGGGTCCCGATCGCTGACAATGCTCACAGGCACTCCATGAAGTCGAACGATCTTCTGAATGTACATCCGTGCCATGCGATCCACAGAGTACTCTCGGCTATAGGCGATGAAATGCGCTAACTTGGTGAGTCGGTCCACTACAACCCAGATAGCATCACAGTTCCTCGGGGATACCGACAAATGGGTCACAAAGTCCATTGTGATAAACTCTCATTTCCATTCAGGAATAGACAGACTGTGAAGCAATCCTCCAGGTCTTCGGTGCTCTGCTTTGACCTGTTGACACACCAAACATCTCGAAACAAACTGATAAACACTGCGTTTCATACCCTTCCACCAGAAACGAGTACGTAGATCCTTGTACATCTTGTTGCTCCCAAGATGAATACTCAACTTAGTGCGATGTGCCTGAGACAAAATCTCCTCTCGCAACTCTTCATCCTGCGGAATCACAAGCCTACCAGACAAACACAGAAAACCATCTGACTGATAATGAAATCCAGACGAGCTAAACGCTGGGTCTTCGAATCAGACATCTGAGCATCTCGGATCCGCGAATACAAGGCTGGCTCAGATAATATCGCAAACATCTGGATACTCTGCATACCTTTCTTATGCTTGAAGGTATAACCTGAAGTACAACAGTCACTGATCGCACTAGACATCGAACAAGTCTGAAGTGCGGATAGTCGCACCTTGCGACTCAAAGCATCAGCGGTGAGATTAGCAGCTCCCGGATGGTACTTAATTTCGCAATCATAGTCCTTAAGCAAGTTCATCCAACGTCTCTGCCTCATGTTCAACTCCGCCTGAGTGAACAAATACTTGAGACTCTTATGGTCGGTGAAGATCTCAAATTTCTCGCCATACAGATAATGACGCCAGATCTTCAAAGCGAACACAATGGCTGCCAATTCCAAATCATGGAATGGATAGTTGTCCTCGTGAAGCTTCAGCTGTCTAGAAGCGTATGCGATCACATGCCCATTCTGAGTCAGAACACAACCTAACCCCTGAAGAGAAGCATCAGTGTATACCACATACCCTCCAGATCCTGACGGTAATGCCAACACCGGTGCAGAAGTCAACCGCCGTCGAAGCTCACAGAAATTCTCCTCACACTCGGAGGACCACTCGAAGTCCACACCCTTGCGAGTAAGCTGCGTCAACGGTCGAGCTAGTTGAGAGAAGTTCAGAATGAAGCGACGATAATACCCTGCTAGACCCAGAAAACTACGGATCTCAGCAACTGTCGTCGGACGCGACCAATTAAGTACCGCTTCAATCTTGCTTGGATCAACAGAAATCCCCTCCCTGGATATGATATGGCCAAGAAAGACCACTCTATCCATCCAGAACTCACACTTGCTCAGCTTGTCGTACAACTGCTCATCTCGAAGAGTCTGCAGTACCAACCGCAAGTGAGAAACATGCTCTTTCGTATTACGCGAATACACCAAGATGTCGTCAATGAATACCACGACAAACTTGTCCAAATACTCCCTGAAAACATGGTTCATCAGATCCATGAATATAGCCGATGCATTAGTCAAACCAAATGACATTACTAGAAATTCGTAATGCCCATAGCGAGTACGGTGGCTACGTCCTGATCACGAACTCTCAACTGATGATACCCAGATCTCAAGTCAATCTTGGAGTAAACTGACGTGCCCTGCAGCTGATCAAACAAGTCATCAATACGAGGCAACGAATACTTGTTCTTCACAGTGACTCGATTCACCTGCCGATAGTCAATGCACAGCCGCATCGACCCATCCTTTTTTTTTACAAAAAGAACAGGAGCTCCCCAAGGAGATACACTAGGACGAATGTACCCCTTGTCCAAAAGATCCTGTAGCTGATTCTTCAACTCACGCATCTCTGACGGAGCCAGATGATACGGTGCTCTAGAAATAGGCGAAGTACCCGGCATCAACTCTATGCCAAACTCGACTTCCCTAGCAGGAGGAAAACCCAGAATCTCATCAGGAAATACATCTGGAAATTCATCCACAACAGGAATGCTCTCTATCCCAATACTCTCAGCGGACAAATC
Organism: Henckelia pumila; assembly: GCF_033568475.1. NCBI lineage: Eukaryota > Viridiplantae > Streptophyta > Magnoliopsida > Lamiales > Gesneriaceae > Henckelia > Henckelia pumila. The sequence continues at coordinate 28,779,204 of NC_133121.1, read as the reverse complement.
AACTGCATAGATAAGGTAGCCTTCTCCGCCAGACTCTAGAGCTCGACAGGCTCTCAAAGCTGATACCAAAGGCATCGGGGGTCGCGCTCCCTCACCATAGAAAAACCAGCTCTCACTCCCCTCCGGATGAAAGCGTACTAATCTCTGATAGCAGTCCACTGAATCTCGATAGATAGTCAACATATCTATTCCCAAAATGCAATCAAAGTCGTCCATCGCCAGGACCATGAGATTCGCTAACAGAATGTTCCCTTCGAACTCTAAAGGACAACCCATCACTAGACGCTTAGCCAAAGCAGATTGGCCCGTCGGAGTAGAAATAGACATCACTACGTCTAGTGCAATGCATGGTAACTTATGCCTCTTAACAAAACGTGCAGAAATGAAGGAATGAGATGCACCAGTGTCAATAAGTACAAGAGCAGGTATACCATAAAGCAGAAATGTACCTGCGATGACTTTCTCATTCTCCTCCACTGCCTGATCATGTCTCAGGGCAAACACCTGGCCAGAAGCTCGTGGCCTCAAATGAGAACTCCCAGCAGGCTGTCCCTGCGACCTCTGCTGTACGGTGGCCTGAGAACCAGCTCCTGAACCAGATCCAGAACCGCCTCCCCAAGATAGTGGACAATCTCTCCGGACATGACCAGTCTCTCCACAACGGAAACAAGACCAGAAGCTCTACGGCACTTGTCGGATGGATGGTTCTTCCCACAGTGATCACACTTGTCCTTCTTACCGAAACGGACAACACCTCCAGAACCAGAGGAAGAAGTAGATCCAGACTTCTTGAAAGATTGGGCACGGGGACCCAAAGAACTAGCAGGCCTCGACTGAGGGAAAGACCTGTTCCGCCGAATGCTGTCCTCTTCCTGGTGACAACGGCTCACCAAACCCTCGTAGGACATGTCGTCGCCAACCGCCACACGGTCATGGATCTCAGGGTTAAGGCCTTGAAGGAACAGATTATACTTCATCCCAGAGCTGTCAGCAATCTCGGGGCAATAGGATAGCAGATCAAAGAACTTCTGCTGATACTCATCGATAGACATGGCTCCCTGTCGCAGACTCAGAAGCTCGCCTGCCTTCGACTGACGGAGTGCAGGAGGAAAATACAGCTTCTGAAAAGCTGTGCGGAATTCGGCCCAGGTGGCCACTCCTCTCGCCGCAACAAAAGGTGCAGAAGTAAACCTCCACCACCTGCGCGCACATCCATCCAGAAGATAACTCAGGGTCTCCATTTTCTGCTCCTCGGTGCATTGGAAAGTCTGAAAAGTCGTCTCCATGCGGTCTAACTAGTTCTCCGCATCCTCCGGAGACTCACCTCCAACTAAGGGCTTAGGACCCATAGCTAAAAATCGACGCACAGTGAAACGCTCTTCGTCATGATGACGATGACGCCGTTCTCGACGATGCTCTCGGTCGGCATCACCCCAACGCCCACCAATACTGCCATGAGAACTCTGGTCGTCACGATCTGCCATCTACAAAAGTACCTCACGGTTACCTTATGCAGAGTCTAAATCCCAAGAATACTATGCATGCTCTGATACCATAAATGTAGTGACCCTTACCCGGATCACCTACTAACAGAACTTAGGCATGCAATTAACTTAATAAAACAGATATCAGAATAATCTTGCGGAAACCATAAATAAATACAATCCCAAGGAAAGGAATCTCTAATTTATCCAAATAATATACAACCAAATCGAATAGCTGTATCAACCTCAAAACAACAGAAATAAAACCTAGACGAAGCTCCAGCTGGTCAACCACTGACTAGCCCCTCTTGGATCCACCCACCTCGTCCAATCGCAAACCTGCCCCATGGAATAGGGTGTCCAGAAACACAGAGTACGAGACGTGAGCATAAAACGCTCAGTACGAGAGTATGAGTATACATGCATGCAAAGTGAACTCCCTATAAACTCGAGGTCAAGGATCAGATAACAGAGACAGACCGGGCCCTGGTATGTAGCACGCTGTGTCGTCGCTTCAGGAAGTGGCTCCCATACCATAATACCAGTGAATATGCCGGACCCAAATCGATGGAAGTCCAACCACTAACAGGATAGGGAAAAACCCTACTAACAGACATCTCGAAGGAGATAGCTCAGTATGCAAATGAATGCAGCATAAATCAATGACATATAAATCATGCAGTCATATAATACATGCATACTCAGTCAGGATATCTCGAACAGTACTTTCGTACCTCAAAACAGTGCAAGCTCTACCAACTCTAGGTCCACGCCTATAGTCTGCTCTACACTGCCAAATGATACTACTATCATTAAAGTGCTCTAAAAGTCTTAACTAAGCTATTGCATATTCCTAAATATTTATAGGAAGCAAAAGCTATACCTTCGTCCGTCGTTAGCCCTTTGCTGTCGAGTGCCTCAAAACTAGGTCACAGCTCCGCTACGACGCCTGGACTGCTATGCCACTTCCGAATTCCCCACGGGACGCCTAGAATGCCCTAGATCTAAACTCAAAGGCTAAGGAATCGAGAGAGAAGAGGTGAATGGTGCACTTCAAAAATGAGCTCGGCACCCCCTATTTATAGACGGCGATCGGAGCTTCCGAACTGCGATCGGAACGTCCGAACACGATCGGGACGTCCGATCCTGCCATCGGAGCTTCCGATCTTGCATTATCCGCCACGTGCCAAAATATCACTGGTTGACTTCGGATAGGGCGATCGGAGCTTCCGATCCCGATCGGAGCTTCTGATCCTGCCACACGTCATGCATGACGTAATATTGATCGGAGCTTCCGATCTCACCTTCGGAGCTTCCGATTTGTTCGATACTTAATTGGTTTAATTAACATAATTAATCTCTTAATTACCAATTTCGGATACGGGGTACTACATCTATCAAATACAACTCATATCTATCTCATATCAACTTCAATCTCATCAAAACCATCAACATCAAGATACCCAATTTTCGAAAATCACCTATAAAATCATAACAAATCCAAACGCTGCTATTTTTCCGATCCGTCTTAGATATACTATCGTGACTAGCTCAAGAACACGTATATCCAATAAAAATAATAATCTATCAACAATCCAAAATTGAAATATGTTGGATCGAAATAAAACTTATGTTAGAACGAAGCCCTCGCAGTTGTGATCGCAAATATACGATAAGATCTGAAATATATCGGACGGATCAAGAATTATCGAAGCTTGGAGAAGAAAAACCAATAACAACAATGGACGAGGCGTGTTGGAGGAGGAAAAAGGAGAGATGACACGCATACATCCATATAAATATCCCAATCCAAGTCAAACTTTCTATTAAAGTTAATATTTGCACTTTAGTCCTTGAACTCTTCAAAAATTGCAAATCAGTCCATGATCAAATTTCAATTCAACCCTCAAAATTCATAATCTCGGTATATCAATATCAATCTCAATTAAGCTAATTTCGAGGCGTTGCATGAGTGACCCTAGACACAACTGGCTATCTCAAAAAGATAACATGATCAACATGGTATGTTAATGCCGCATACATAATCATGACTAGTATAATCATGTATCATATGACAGATAATAATGCAACACTTAAATATACATGCTCAGCTGGCTATCTCAGTCTGTAGTTACGAATATCAACTCACTGGTTTACCAATATAACTGTCTATAGTCAAAGCATACAATTCAACTGAATATCTTATCACTATAACTCATCGAAAATCCTTAACTAGACTAATAGCTACTCCCAAAAGCTATTAAGAGTCTAGACTTATACCTGCATTTGTCACTAGCTCACTGCTGTCGAAGTTCCTGACTCAAACACTGTGAAATGATCGGTTAAGTGTTTAGAAGGTGGATGAATAAGTACTTAAAATAAATTATTTTTAGGTATTGAACTCAATTGGGTTGGAAACTGAATTCTACAATCATCCAATGTCAATATTAGTTGGTTAACAAATTATGTGCGGTAATAAACCAAACTGACATATTAGAACAAATAAAATGGCTTGGAAAATGCACAACTGAATGTAAATATACAATAGATTGTTTATGGATATGTGAAGACTTAAATAATACTGTCACCCCCTTCTTCCAAGATAGGAAGAATATTACCATAAGACTTTGAATTTCGCAACAATTTGCAGAACCCCAGTTTAGTTTGGACTTAAACACTGTCGAGCTGAAACTCCTAGTCACTCAGCTGACTTGAATACAATAATCAATTGATTTTATTATAATGATTTAAAACTCGATAACTTAGCACAAATTGATCCTTAATTGATCAGATAAAATTCGTAGGGTGTGCTTTGAGTACTTTGATCAGTTAGCTTGAAAAAATAGAGCTATAAAATTGTTAGAAATATTTTTGAATTCCAAAAAAATTCCGAGAGCTCTTCAAATTGATCTTGGACTTCTATTTATACTCTAGAAATGCAACGATCACAAATTTCAAAATTGACTTCAGCAAAAAATGGTAGCCGTTGTTTTTTCATGTAGTCCATGTCATTATTCCCTGACATCTGTACCAATGTAGTGCACATGAATCTTCTGCCAGCGGTAAGATAGATGTATGGGAAAAACTTTATCTACTTAGCTAGAAAAAACTGAAAGTCCTTGAAATATATGTTAAATTTCTAATTGATGACTTGATCAAAAGTGCCTTAAAATAATTCAGTCGAATTCCACATCAGTTATAATGGCTGCTCCATTTTGGTCATCATGTTCAGTTTGAGTAACTGTTCATTTTGACTATCGAGTCCAGTACAGTTTCTTTATCAGTTCGGTTATCTTGTCCAGTTAGGTAAAATAACGATTTACTTGAATAATTTAGTTTTAGCTTGTGTTAGTTGTTTTTCTTTTAAATATTTGTTTAACACCAAAACTTAATAGATTGTCCCAGCACACAGCTCCGCTACAAACCCCATAGCACCTTACTGTGTCCAACTCTTGATAATATGGTTAGAAACACCCAAAAGTACATTGAAGCTATAACCTACACACTCAAACATGCACCAACTATGAGAAATACAAACCCTATTTATAGAGCTAGAACAGACGCTCTGATATCTAGTTCAGACCTTCAGAACTCGCATGATTTCCACGTGTCACAAGCATTTATCAACACCTCGCGGGACATCTGTGTTCAGACGATCCGATCTGGACTTCGAACGCTCTAAAATACCACGTGTCCACATCCTTTTGACACATCACTAGTGTGGATAACCTAACTCACTTCGGATGTTCCGATCCTATCTTTTGCATCCGAACTCACTTCCGATCGACTCGGTGCTTTCGAACCCACTTCGATGATCCAATGCTTATTTCCTTATTTCTGACTGATTAAACACTTGGTTAATTATAAAAATAATCCCTAAAAACATGTTTTATCATTTAATCTCGTAAAACGAAACTCGGGTTACAACAATATAAGTCAAAATCTATTTTCGAAATCCAAGATAAATTGTCATTAATTAATTATGTTTTCTAATGAAATAAATCTGCTTATAATGATGTCAAAATAAATGTATTATGTGTGTCCAGGGAAATTGTAATCCAATATGAATTTGTAGCTTAATATAGTACAAATTTTATATTTTTTATATGACATAATAAATTGTAATTAATGAAATTTATATTATATTAAATATAATTAAAATATACTTTTTAATTATTTTCCTAATTTAACTTAGGATTTAAAATAATATATAATTCAGTAGTTACTCATATGAATTAAAATAAATTAAAATTTACTCCACAACAATTTTTATCTCATTTTATAAATATTTATAACATGATTTAAAGACTCGGACTCAAACTGTGCATTAATATTGCTTCAGAAAAAATATTGCTTTATGTGGGATGATGTCTTCTTTGGGGTCAACCCTTTTTAATCTAAAAAAAGTTTGGCTACATAGCTACTTATATGAAATTAATTTAGTTTTTGCTCCCCATTTTTTTTTAGAAAATATATTGTTCTTGTTATAAATGGTTAGATTCATAGATGATTATGATTGATAATATTTATGTAAATAGCTCTAATGTAATTCCAACGTAAGAATTTATATATGTCCATAAGATAAGTCGATTTGATTCATACTAATTGAAAAAAATAATATTTTCAACATAAAAAATAATATTTTTCATTAGATCATATATCCGTCTCGCGGTCATGGAGCTTTTGCGAAAACTAAATATATTTGTGAAATGAGAATTTAGTTTAAAAATCATAAGTTTTCAAGTACTTAGAAGAATAATTTCTGATCATGCATGAATTATAAAATAAAACTAATCCTAACCTAATAGCTACAAGATCAAGCATTTTAATTAGGCACATGAGAGAAGTATACTTGAGACTGTCAGAAGCATATCAACGAACAGTTTGCTTGCATCTATTGAGCTTCGGGTGGCGCAGCGGCTGACCCATCGTATGCTTTCCACAAATCAACATAAAATCTCAAGGGTTTCTTCAGTGCCTTCTTCCATTCATTGGAATCCGGCAGTTCCCCTGTGAGAGCAAGCGAACTCTCGTCTTCTCTATCATCGAGATTCAATAAGAAAAGCTCGTCTCCAAATACTTGATGCATTGCCTTGAGAGTGTCCACCATTATCACACCTCCGTCTTTTCTGATATCTTCTGGCTCCACGCAGCGTCCGCCCACGTTCGCCATTATCCTCCCGCCTTTTTTGAGAGCTCTTTTCAACCTTTCCCATGTGGACGCATCCTGGAGCTGGGGGATCACGCAGCCTTTACTGAACAGATCAACGAAAATGCCAGCAAACCCATCTTTAGCACTGGCGTTTAACGCATTTCCCGTGTGAATATAGAGCCGATCGGGGTGCTCCTTCTCAAGCTTTTCGAGACCAAAATACTCTCTGGCGACGGAAATTACTAACGGGTCGAGCTCCCACCCGTGGATTACGGCCTCCGGGTGCAATTCGAGCACGACTTTAGCGGCTGAACCGGCTCCGAAACCGAGTATGGCGAGAGGTCCGGGAGGAACGATCGGAGGCAGTGTAGCGAAGACGTCGAAGTATGCGTTGGTTAGTGATTTGAAAAGGAAAGAGATGCTGTGGATGTTGCCGGGGGCATCGAGAAGGAGAAGCCTGGAGCCTGCTAAAGGGTGGTCTGCTGCTCTGGAAACTTGAAGAACACGAATATAATTGTGCTTGGACTTGAACTTGACGAGAGTTTTCACGTCTTCGATTGGGATTCCACGGTCCTCGTCGTGCTTGGCAGCGGCGTGGAATTTGGGTGTGAAGGGGTATTTTGAGTAGCGGGTTGCCGACACAAGGGGGAGGCTGCGGTGCTGTGGGCTTGGGATGGGACTGGGAGGGAGTATTTGGGTACATGATAATTTCATCTTTAATTATTTCTTTCTCCTTCTACTCTTGTTCTCATTTTGGTTCTCATTGAGTGGCAATTGGGGGAGAATATAGTACGGTAGGCAAGTTTGATGTGAAGGAATAAGATAGTGTTTTTATAATCGGATCAATGATTGAATCAGTTTATTTGAAAAAAACGGTCCAATCGATCGGGGATGGTCCAACCGAAAAATCGTTTATATAATTTAATATAATAAATAATATATTTTGAATTTTAAAAACTCAAAAATTTTATAAATAGACAAAAAAATATATATATTTAGCATAGTTTGAAATCTAAATAATTATGTAAATATATTCAAAATATCAATTATAGTTATAAATTATTTAATTTAAAAAAAACAATAATTATTAAAATAATTTTTTAAATGATGTAAAAATCTTATATTTTCAATAAAAAATAAAAAAATTTCGAAAAACCGGTTCGGCCGGTTTAACCGGTTGAACCGGTTTTCCAGTTCTTGGCCGGTCCAACCGGTTGATGTGATGATATTTTTCGACATTTATGTGTGTTAATTGGCGTGATTAGAAGAGTTTGGATTAATTAAATTCATTTTATAGTTCATAATTATTGTCTTTGATTTAATTTAGGAACAGAGGAAAAAAAAGATGATAAAAAGATTGATGGAGCGCTTTTGAATAGTGTGTTGAGCGTTTGCACATGTTGTTTGCATAACAAGTAGTGCAAATAAGAAGAGCGTTTGCACAACAAGTAGTGCAAAAAAGGATTGACAAACTCATTTGCACATGTTGTTTGCACAACATGATGCGCTAATGAAGAAGAGAACAAGCGCGAATGAGGAAGAACATAGCGCGATTGCACAGTGAATGAAGCAAACCATGCGTTGTTGTGGGTGCTTGTTGCGCGTTTGCGCGTCCATGGACATCGTTAGCGCTACTTGAAGCGCGGTTGGAGAACCAAGATGCGCGTTTGCAGTACTCTGTGGCTGAGGGATTTTTGCGAGATAAAAGAGACCGCTCGATCCGCAAAATCCAATCGATCGAGCGGTGCCAAGAATTATGAAAACAGTAGGCTCGTATATTTTCTGGCGCTCGATCCGCTCAACTCGTTCGATCGATCGAGAAGGTTTTTGCGGGAAAAAATCTGTAATTTAGGAATTTTTATTTTTAAGGACTCTAACCTTAATTAAAATATATATCTCGAATTTTAGAGTCTTGAGGATCATTCTGAAGAGTTTTGGACGGCTAGAAGGCAGATAACACTCTTGGCGGCTAGGTTTATTCTCTCTTTTCTTAGATTTAATTTTCTTTCATGAATTTTTCTAGAAAATTCATGAATATTGTTGGCTAAGTTTTAGTATTTGGTTGAGGAAGATGAACCCTTGATTTTGTTTATTCATGAGATTCGAATTTTTCATTGTTTAATTCCAAATTGCATATCAAGAGTTGTTTTGGATTGATTGTCATGCTTGTATGTGAGATTTTTGGATTGAACACCTTAGGATTTTGCTATACAATCTATTGCTAAATTAGAACTCAAATCCGTAATTTTTTGAATCATCTGATTTGTAAAGCAACTATGATTAATATTTTATGCTGTTGAATTTGTTAAATCGTAGGAACAACAATTGACTAGATTAAATACAATCGCTGGTATTGTGTTGTCTAGATTCATCAGTTTTACTCATTTGAATGCTACCGTGGATTTAAATCTAATCGCCGGTATTGGGTTAATTTATGGGGTAATGGTTAACTTAGAACACTGGTGTCTAGATAACTAAAATTAAGGTGAAACAAGAATTAAATTTTCAATGATGAATATTCAATGTGAATTATTATTTTTAGCGCCGTTTCCGGGGAAGGCGTTCAATTTATTTGTGTTCTTGTTTTTTTATTTTCTATTTTGTTTCCTCCTAGTGCTTATCGTGTTTGTTAATGCTTACAGGAGAATCTTCTGAAGAAGAATTCCCCTACGATTTGGAGATAGAGAACGCTTCATAGAAGAAGGAAGGAGTCTCGTAGAAAACAAGAAGAGGACGAACATCATACCGAAATTCCTGAGGAAGAGATGGCTGCCAACGCAAATCTAAGCCTGAGACAACTTGGCACTCCTGATCTGAATCAACAGCCCCTATGCATTACTTTTCCTACTTTAGAAGCTAATGCTACTTTTGAGTTAAATTCTGGGCTAATTCACTTATTACCTTCATTCCATGGTCTTGCAGGTGAGGATCCACATAAGCATTTGATGGAATTCCATGTGGTATGCACAAGTATGAAATCCCATGGAGTGACAGAGGAGCAGATCTAACTAAGAGCCTTTCCTTTTTCTTTAAAGAATGCTGCGAAGGATTGACTATACTATTTACCCTCTGGATCCATCACCACCTGGACAGAGATGAAAATGATATTTCTAGAGAAGTACTTTCCAGCGTCTAGAGCGGCAAACATCAGGAAAGAGATCTATGGGTGCAAGAAATTTACAGAAGAATCACTTCATGAATACTAGGAGCGGTTCAAAAAACTTGTAGCTAGCTGTCCGCAACATCAGATAAGTGAAAACCTGTTAATTCAATATTTCTATGAAGGTTTGTTGCCTCATGACAGGAGTATGTTATATGCGGCCAGTGGAGGAGTTTTTGTGGACAAAACTCCAGTACAAGCAAGGAACTTGATAGAGAATATGGCGGCTAATTCTCAGCAATTTGTCACTAACAGGAGTGATCTAGCGCCCAGACGGGGCAACGAGGTAAATGTTTCTTCTCTTGAAAAACAATTTATTGAACTGACGTCTCTTGTGCGTCAAATGGCTGTAGGCAATGGAAATAATGTGAAAAGTGTGGAATCTATGGTGCAGTGGGACATGCAATTGACATGTTTCCCACACTTCAAGAGGGATCTACTGAACAAGTCAATGCAGCAGGAGGATTTCCTGGGCCACCACAGTAGAGAAATTATGATCCTTATTCGAATACATTCAATCCAGGTTGGAAGGATCATCCAAACCTCAGATATGGAAATCATGCAATGAACCAGCCTGCACCTCCAGTGAAGCAATCGAATGTTCAAGCTTATAGTCCACCGTATCCTCCACAGCCACAGCGTCCTCATGTTCCAACGCCTAGTGAGTTTCTAGAAAACATTGTTAAGGATCTTGCTACTAATACTGTAACTTTTCAATAGGAAACTCGAGCAAGTATCCAACAGTTGAACACTCAAATGGGCAGTTGGCAACCGCAGTCAACATGTTGGAGGCACTGAATTCTAACAGCTTACCATCACAAACAGTGGTGAATCCGAAGAAGAATGTTAGTGCAATCACCTTGAGGAGTGAAAAGGAGTTGCAGATTCGTGAAGAGGCGATTCAAGAACCGGTAGAGGATGAAGATGACAAGGAATCTAAGGTGGAGGAGAATGAGAAAATTCACGAGGCACCAAGAGGTAAGTTTCCTCCTCTTTCTGATTATAGACCTGTAGCCCCGTTTCCCTTAGCATTGAAAGAGTCTAGGAGGGATGAAGGAATTAAGGGGATGTATAAAATTTTTCATAGATGTGAGGTAAATATTCATTTGTTAGATGCTATCAAACAAGTACCTCGTTATGCTAAATTTTTAAAAGAATTGTGTACTATGAAGAGAAAACAAAAACTGAAGGGGTGTTAGAAAGTTGAATTGGGAGAGCAGGTCTCTGCTGTCAATCAAATAAATGTACCTACAAAATGCAAGGACCCAGGTATGTTTTTGATTTCTTGTAAGATAGGAGATGTTCAGCTTGATACGGTCATGCTAGATTTAGGAGCATCGATTAATGTCATACCATACTTTGTTTATGCTTCCTTAAACTTAGGGCATTTAAATAAAACTAAAATTGTTGTTCAGATGGCTAATAAATCTACTATTTTTCCTAGAGGAGTGATAGAGGATGTTCTTGTGCAAGTTGGTAATTTGATTTTTCCTGCTGATTTCTATGTACTTGATATGAAAAATAATGATTTGAATAGCCCAACTTTGCTCGGGAGACCATTTTTGAAAACTTCAAAGTCTATCATAGATGTTGATAATGGTACTCTCACTATGGAATTTGATTGGGAAATTGCTAAGTTTAATATTTTTGATACCCTGAAAAATCGTAGTTGTGAAAGTGCTGTTAATGTTCTTGATGTCAATGATCACTTATCATAAGAAAAAAAGAAGTTTGTAATTGAGGATAAGTTGAAGGAGATTGTTGTAAGACCTGCTGAGAATTCTAATGCTAAAATTTTTCCTTCTAATTTGTAGGCATCTAAAACTGAGCCGAAACTTCCTCCGGATCGATTAAAAGGAATCCCCAAGAAATCAAATCAGAGGAAGCATGGGACGAAATTAACTGGAAAATTTCACAAGTGGGTGAAGGTGGACAAGGGAACCAGATATGAACCACCTTGAAGAACTGAAGCATACAGTCGGGCCGACGACTGTAAACAGAGGCGTTGCTTGGGAGGCAACCCGAGGGGAGTATTTATTTTCATTCTTAGTTTTTTATTTATTTTTGTTTTGCATTTTTTCTTACATTGGGGACAATGTAAGATTTTAAGTATGGGGGAGAGGACTTAGCCAGTCATTGAGAGAATTTAGCCGATTTTTGAAAGAAATTTTTTTTTTAGAGCTCATAGTTTGTGATGAATTTGACTGTTGAAAATCACTAGCCCATGATGATATCTAATTGATGACATGCATGCTTTTGAAAATAGATAATTTGCTAACCTTGGAACACTTTGATATCCAATGCAAATTAGACTTTGATATGGTTGTTGAATTTTTTTTAAAGCACGCATGAGTCATGGCTTGTGATTGTATATGACATAGTGAAGGTCGTGTGAGCCTTGTGATAGTATTAGGAAGTCGCTAGCCTATCAACGTCTCTTTTGAGCTTAATCGAAAAAAGAAAAAGAAAAAGAAAAAGAGTAAAGAATGGAGTTAGTAAGGTGAGGGGAGACATTGGAATAAGGATTGAAATTCTAGTCCTATAAATTCCAAGAGCTAAAAATGCAGGAGAATGTATGGAGTTGAGGATAATCGAGTGCAATTACTCAGACAAGTGAAAAGACTATAAAACTTCTCAATGATTTAATTTGATTTGTTGGTGTGCAACTTGAGCTATTGTGGGGTTTTACATTGAATGAATCTATGAAGTGTGCATGACACTTGCTAATGACCATACACACACACACACACACATGTTCGAGGCTATATTTCTAGTTAAAATGTCTGGATATTGAACTTGTTCCGTTGTTAGCATTTTAACGCCTTTCTTGATCATGCATTGATTTTATTCCTAAGGCACAAATGTGATGATCATGGTTAATGTTGTGAAAAATGCTCGCAAGCATACGAGTGTCAAGTTTTAATATAGTGAAAAATTAAGTATCGATCCCACAGAGAGTAAAATGAAAATATGCAGTGCTTGTAATTAAAATATTCTAAACTTTATCTAAAAAATCAAAATCTCAGAATTTTGCAGAAAAATAAATTAATTAAATGAGTTCTTAGCAACCACGCACACAACTTTCAGATAAATATCAATCAGAGAAAAATGGTCTAGAGGTTTAGATTTCACCTGGTTTCAACAACAGTCAATCCTAATTAATTAATTTTCATGAATCTCAATCAATTAATAGCCAAGAACACTTAAGTGTATTATTCCCTCTCCCGAGTGCCGAATAAAATATATCAACTACAATTCAATTCTAATATACCTATTAAGAATCTACTTGCAGTGATCAATTCAAAACAATGTTCTTTTTAAAAGCTCTGTTAAAATTATACACTCTCCCGAGTTATATAAATAATCAACAATGTATTTTCTATTGGTCCTATTCAAAATCTCCTCTCCCAAGTGCCAGATTTCAAATAAATATAACAAATCAATTATTGATCAGATAATTGAAAAGACAATCAATTTTAGAAAAATAATTAATCTAGAAGAAACTCAATCCAATAAAATCAAAAATTCATGAAAGTGTCTACACCAGGTTCCATCCGACCTCTAGACTATAAAAATTAGTTCATAGTAAAATTCTGAATAAAACAAATCATGTTAAAAAATACAGACATAAATTTAGAATTAAAATAAAATATAGAAAACAAATCCGTCGATGCGATACCGTGTCCGGAGTATCGATCTCCGTCATCAATTAAGCTCCAGATTCTCCAGAAAATTCACGATCAATTCTCTGATTTGTTCTATGATATGCGTGTTGTGTGTGTTTATGTTCTGGCGGCTCCCTCTCTTGCCTGATAAGAAATTCCTTTTTATATCGTTACAATAAAAGCCCAGCAAAAAGCCCAAAATTTCCTTTCCGATAATTAAAAGTCCACGCTGAAATCTCGCAACGCTCGAGCACTCCAAATAGCCAGGCGGGCACGCATAACCTTCTGTCAAAATTCTTCATTCTCACAAAACTTGCGCGATAGCGCTCTCCTCCTTCATTAGCACTAAAAGTAAGCGCTAACATTACAGCCCAAATTGAAAGCCCATTAAAGTTTCTTCTTTTTCTGTTCGTTCCTTCTTCTTTTCTTCTTTTTTTCTTCCTTTTTATTTTCTCTTCTTTTATTCTTTTAATTCCTTTCTCCATTTTCTCTCCTTAAATCTCATTTTTCTTTTCTTTTCCAAATAAATTCAATAATCTCCTACAACCACAAAAATAACAAAACACCCACATAAATATGTTTGAAACAAACATTTAACAATTAAAATCATATATAAATAAAGTGTATAAAATACACTTATCAAATACCTCCAAACTTAGACTTTTGCTAGTCCCGAGCAAAACTATCAAAACAACTTTCAAAAACTAATTCTATAAAAAACAACAAGAATAACCAATAAATATTATGGAGCAATGACCTCAGAAATAATTTTAAAAATTCAAATCCAATCCCATCCAACCTACTAACACTGGAAAGTTTCAGTCATAACAAAATAACCGCATAAACTCACAATCTCCGCAACTCACGTTTCAAAACACCCTTATCCAAGTTTAATTCACACATTCATAGATCATGATGACTTTTCAAGGTAGAATAGGATCAAATATAGGATATTAATAAAAAAAACTCACAAATAGGTAAATGCAAAGAATAATAGTGTGTGCGTGTTTCGATCAAAATTCATAATCATTAAAAGTATCAATCAACAGTCCATATGCGAAATTCTCGCAACTCTTTTCCACTAGTATATTGGGCAACTGAGACTCGGTCAATAGGACTTAATCAGCTTATAATGTAAGGCCTAGCTCATGCCTACAAATGAAGGAATAAGAATTCAAAATAAGGAGTAATTTATATTTATTCTCAATCTAACTTCAACTCCTTTCATTCACAATTTCACTTCTTATTTTTTTTTTCACTTCATTAATTTTTCAAATTTTCTCACACTTTCTTTCACAACTTTTTTTTTTTTATTTTTCAATCCTCTTTTCATCTTTTTTTTTTCCTACTACCTCTTTCTTAATTTTTTTCTTTTCAAATCTTCCACCACACCATTCCATTTTTCACAAATAAAAACTAGGAGCATATAACATTTTAGCATTCAAATTACTCACTTAAAGGTAGGAATTAGTGTTTAGGCTATTTAGGTAGTCAATGTATGACCTTGAAACAATGACGAATGGGGGTTTATCACACGTTTACACGCATGACATTCGATTTTTAATAAAGCTCAAACAAGGTACTAGGGATAAAATATATTAATCATTGGGTAGCTTGAAAGGCTCAAACGAATTCAGAAAAATTGTCTAAATCATTCCTAATCACAGTTATGCCCGTATTTCGCCTCGAAGAGTGTACGAACTAGTTCTAGACAAGTCTAATCCACAATTAATTCATTCAAATTTCAATCAGTGCAGAAATAACAATCATCAGCAGTAAACGATTATTTTCACAACAATTTCAGATTTTTCCGTACCACATAGTACTCATATACGTGTAAGCTCAAATAGGCAACTAAGGATAAATTTATTCAATGAAAATTAGGCCCAAAAATCCATAAAATGCCTCAATCATATCTATGTCTGTATGTCTTAAAAATTAGATTCAAGTATTAATCACAGAGTATATAGGAAATTTTTCATTAACTTGGTTCCATTTTCTCAAAAATATTTGTCAGATAGGTAGACAGTCATGGATTTCAGTTATTCGGGCTGAGGACTATAAACTAAGCGTTGCTTCGGAGGCAACACAATATTTTTTAGTATTATTTATTTATTATGTTTGTTTGATTTTTATGTATTTACTTCTTAAATTTTTGTCCCTTGTCATTTTTTTAGGATGTGTGGAGATAAAGTGTGTTGGTGTTACCCCTACTATACCCCAGTGCGCTGCAAATGACGATGAAAAGGATGACGACTACTGATGGATGACTACTGATGGTCGTTGTCACAGGTACATGTATTCCTCTGCTATTTAATTTGTTTATTTTACATTGAGGACAATGCACATTTTAAGTTTGGGGGGGGGGGGGTGTTTAAATATTGTAAAACTTTTGAAATGTTTTTGGGTAAGTTAGTTGAGTTAAATACATGATGTGTACTTGTGTAGGCCTATGATGAAAATAAATTTTTGTGCTAAAATGTCAATGTTAGCTAAATTTATTCTTGAGTTCTCACCCATATGCACTACGCTTTGATTGTCTAGACTCTAGTGATTAGAAAAACTTTGTGATTTTGTGAGTGAATTGGATGATTTGATTCTTAACTTTGGGTATTTATGCTTGAAACTGAGGTAGACTTCTACAATCTTAGAAATGATTTAGGCAATAAATTAATAACAATTCCACCCGGGTCATTGATGAGGAATTGAAATCCTAATTCTCTTGTCCTTGGCTAAGTATGCGGAATAAATGGGGTTGCAAAATTAAAAAAAAAATTAATTTTTGAAAAACTTTTACAACTCCATCCGGGCCTAGAAAGGGATTGAAATCCTAATCACCAATCCATGACTAAGTTTGCGAAAAAAAATAATGGGGTTGATGTTTCATTCTGGCTATAGACTAGGAGATTGAAATCCGAATCCTATCTTTAGTTATAACTAAGTCTGCGGATAAAATGGGGCTAAATAAAAATCAGGTTCAAAATCCGGTAATTTAATGAAAAAAAAACAAATGTGGTATAACTTGAAAAGTCTTTTTGATCTTAGTGAGTATAAGATGAACTTTGTAGAGAGTGTTTTGAAACTAGAGAGCGGAATTGATGAATCTATGAAACAAACTTGTTGCATTAGTGCATCTAAAGCGAGGAGAATAGACAAGATTGGAAAATCACACACACACGAGAACTCTTGAGAAAATTACCCTACATGTGTATTTAATCTTGGAATGTAAAATTTCGGAGGCCGAATATATTGCTCATTATTGTTTTGCTCGGGACTAGCAAAAGTTTAAGTTTGGGGGAATTTGGTAAGTGCATTTTATGAACTTAATTTATATATGTTTTGACTTGGCTTTTGTGATGTGTTTAGTGGATATTATGCATATTTGTTGTTGTTTTTGTGAGTTGCAAGGATTGGAGCAAAAGTAGCTATAAGAAGCGGAATGATGAATTTTGGAGCAGCAACTTCAGAAACTTACTGGGAATGATTGAAGCATTTAAATCCAATCTTTACTGTTCATAATAAATTTTAGGATGTTTTGAAGATTTTGTCAAAATTTTAGCTCGATCCGACGGCTAGATTGTGAGATATGAATTTTTGAAACTTGTCGCGCGCTGCAGAACTGCACATGCGAGAGGCATGCGCGCCCGCGCTTCCTGGACGTGAAAAAGGAAGCCAAATTCGAAGGTCATGCGCGCCCTTGCCCTTCTACTGCGCCTGCGCACCGTTGCAAAGTCAGATTTTGTAAATTTTTGGGAAGGAAACTTGGAAAATTTTTTGTGCTTTATTCGGTGGGCTTTCAAACACATATAAAAAGGAGATATCAGACGTGAGAAGCAAGGAGAGCCGCCGCACAACAACACACACAAATTTTAGAGATTTGAGAGGAGAAGAAGCGACATCCAAGCAACAGAACCACACAACTACGCATTCAAGTAAGCTTGGGACACGAATTTGAGACGTGAAAGTGAAAGACAAAGGATAATCGAATCACAAGACAGAAGAAATTCACCTGGGGACGGAGAATCCACTCTAATCTGTGATTTTTATTATCTGCCTTGATTTATTTTGAGATTTTGAATATATCTATGTGTTTAATTATTTCATTATAAGTTTATTAGTTGTTTTTAGAGATTGACGGATCTTGATTGGAGTTTTGTGTTTTGACTATTATTTTGCCTACTATTATTTATTCTTAACAATTTATTTGTGTATTCCTGTGATAGTCGTGTTTTGTTTGCATATTTTAATGTTATTTTGTTAGGAGTTTGCATTCATTTATTTGTCTTTGTTCGTGTTTTATCTTAGTTTTGTTTTTTTATGCATGCATTTAGCTACATAACATACTCTCAGTTTAATGTGTAGGAAGTTTCAAGTTCAAGAAGAAGTTAGGCAGAATGTTGGCAATTTTTCATGTGCTCGATCCTGTATACTTATAGGATCGAGCGCAGCTTCTGAAGATTCAAGGCAGCAGGCAAGGCATTTTTCGTGCACTTGATCGGATGTACTCACGCAATCGAGCGCAGCATAAAAAATTTAAAACAGTAGCAATGTAATTTTTTACGCGCTCGATCCTGGCAACTCATAGGATCGAGCGCGCTGGTCTGTTCGGGAAAAATTATGTAATTTTGGAAACTTTGTTATTTTGGACTCTAGTCTTTATTAGGCTTTTATTCCGTTTTTGAGAGATTATTATCAGACTTTTGGAGATCTCAAGGGCGGCTAGGTTTTGTTTGACAACTCTCTTTCAAGATTTCTTCTTTTCTTTTGAATTTTTCTTGAGATTTTGATGAATTGTTGTAGCTAAACTTTTATTCTTGGTTGAGGGAGACGAAACCTTGATATAATTTGTTCATGAGATTTAATTTTCATGTTTTAATCTTTATTGAGTATCAATAGTTGATCTGTTTTATTTCATGTTTGTATGCGAAATTTTCTGATTGGCCATGTTAGGATTTTTCTATGCAAACTACAGCTAAATTAGAATTCAAATCCGTAATTGTCTGAGTAAACTAATTTGCAAAGCAACAACGTTTGATATTTTCTACTGCTGAATTTATTAAATCATATGATCAATTCTTGACTAGGCTAAATACATCCGCTGGTGCATGTGTTGTCTAGATTCATCAGTTTTACTCGTTTGAATGCTACCTTAGATTTAAATCTAGATCGCTGGAATCCGGGTTAATTTATTGGTAAGGGTTAATTTAGAACGCTTTTGTCTAATTAACTAAAATTAAAGTGGAACAGGAATTAAATTTTCAATGACGAATATTTGATAGGATTAATTATTTTTAGGGAATCGATGATTTAATGAATAAATATCAAGGGTGTAGTCGACCGATACCAAGGCTTGTTTCCTATTGATTTCTCCAGTTAAATTTTCATTCTTGCATGATAGTGATAATATTACTTTTTAATTGTTTAAATTTTCAGTAGTTAAGTCGAAAAACTCAAAACCCCATTTTAGTTTACTTAGAATACATTAAATTTACCTTTCCTTGTGGGAACGATCCTTACTCACACTACTACATTTTCGTGGTTATCTGATTGAGTTGGGTAATTTGGGCGCGATACGACTTAGCACTACCAAATTTTGGCGTCGTTGCCGGGGAACGGTGTTTAATTTATTGTGTTCTATTTCTTTTTGTTTTGTTTTGTTTAATCTCACTCTCCTCTTTTTCCTTGTTTCTAGTTCTCTCGTTCATGCTTTCAGGTGATTTTGCTGAAGAAGACTTTCTTTACGACCCAGAAATTGAAAGGACTTTGCACAGGCGAAGGAGAGAACTTCGTAGGCAACAACAAGGGGAAGCTGCTCAACTGCATTTCCGGAAGAAGAAATGGCGGCTAATGCTAATCTGAGTTTGCAACAATTGGGCACTCCTGATCCCAATCAACAACCCTTATGCATTACTTTTCCTACATTACTTGAATGCTACTGCGGGTACATGCGAAGAAATGATGAAAAGGGCTATATTTGCTAGAGAATTGGGAGTTCCTATCGTAATGGTCATTACATTAGAAAATAATGCCACTTTTGAGCTTAAATCTGGATTGATTCACTTATTACCCTCTTTTCATGGTCTTGCAGGTGAGGACCCAAATAAACACTTAATGGAATTCCACGTAGTTTGCACGAGTATGAAACCCCATGGGGTGACAGAGGAGCAGATTCAGCTAAGAGCTTTTCCTTTCTCTTTGAAGAGTGCTGCGAAGGATTGGCTATATTACTTGCTCTCTGGTTCTATCGCAACTTGGACGGACATGAAAAGAATCTTTCTGGAAAATTATTTCCTAGCCTCTAGAGCTGCGAACATCCGGAAGGAAATCTATGGAATCATGCAATACTCAGGGAAATCACTGCACGAATACTGGGAGCGGTTCAAGAAGCTTTGCGCTAGCTGTCCGCATCACCAGATAAGTGAAAATCAATTAATTAAATTATGCTATGAAGGTTTGTTGCCTCATGACAGGAGTATGCTAGATGCAGCAAGTGGAGGCGTTTTTATGGATAAAACTCCCGTACAAGCGAGGAGCTTAATTGAGAACATGACTGCCAATTCTCAACAATTCGGCAACAACAGGAATGAGCATGCGTCAGAGAAGAATAGTGAGGTAAATGTCTCTTCCCTTGAACAACAATTAATTGAATTGACATCTCTTGTGCGTTAGATGGTTGTAGGGAATGGACAAACTGCAAAGGCATGTGGGATTTGTGCTGCAGTGGGACATGCTACTGATATGTGTCCCACACTTCAAGAAGAATCGGTTGAACAAGTCAATGCTACTGGAGGATTTCCTGGACCACCACAGCGGAAATATGATCCCTATTCCAACATTTACAATCCTTTTTGGAAGGGTCATCTAAATCTGAGATATGGGAACCCTCAGGCAAACCAATCTGGGCCTCAAGCACCACCGCACAATCAAGCTTTTAGGCCACCGTATCCTCAACAGCAGCAGCGTCCTCAGATTCCCAATCCGGGTGAGTTTCTTGAAAATATTGTTAAGGAGCTTGCTACTAATACTGTTACTTTCCAACAGGAAACAAGAGCAAGTATCCAAAACTTGAATACCCAGATGGGAAAGCTCGCCAACGCCATCAATAAGTTGGAAGCACAGCATTCCAACGCGTTGCCATCACAAACAATTCCGAACCCAAGAGAAAACGTAAGTGCAATCACTCTAAGGAATGGGAAGGAGTTGAAGATCAAGGAGAAAGAAGTGGATAACTCAGCCAAAGAGGAGCTGCAAGAAGAGCCGAAATTGACTGATGGCGAAGCAACCAAGGAAGAAGCGCCAAAAGGAAAGTTTCCTCCACTTTCTGAATATAAGCCTGTTGCCCCTTTTCCCTTAGCACTTAAGGATTCTAGAAAATATGAAGGGATTAAAGAACTTTATGAGACTTTTCGTAGATGTGATGTAAATATTCCGTTGCTAGATGTCATTAAGCAGGTACCTCGATACACGAAGTTTTTGAAGGAATTATGCACATCAAAGAGAAAACAGACATTGAAGGGTTGTAAAAAAGTGGAGCTTGGTGAGAACGTATCTGCTGTGATCCAACAAAAATTGCCCGCAAAATGCAAGGATCCATGTATGGTTTCTATCCCATGCACTATAGGGAATGTTAGACTTGAGAAGGCAATGTTAGATCTAGGAGCATCAATCAATGTTATGTCATATTCTATCTATGCATCCTTGAAACTTGGTCCATTGAACAAAACTGGAATTGTTATTCAGTTAGCTGATAGGTCTAATGCATACCCTAGGGGAATAGTTGAAGATGTGTTAGTGCAAGTAAATAACTTGGTATTTCCTGCAGATTTTTATGTGCTCGACATGGAAAACGGTGATCATAATAGTCCTATTTTGTTAGGCATACTATTTTTGAAAACTTCCATGACTAAAATTGATTTTCACAGTGGCACACTCGCTATGGAATTTGATGGAGAAGTTGTGAAATTTAATATTTATGATGCCATGAAATTTCCTTACAGTGATGATTGTGTATTTTTTGTTGATATTGTGGATTACTTGGCACAAGATTATTATGAGCATGCAGGAAAAGATGAGCTTGAGGTGGCTATTGTTGCACCCATTCAGCGGGAAGATGGAATTGGATTCAGCGTAGAAGTGGAAGATATGAAGAAAATTCTGAACAGTTCTCCTGCGCTACATCAGTCAGGTAATGTCTCTTATATATCATTACCAATCTCTAATACTCGGCTCCTTCCATCTGTTTTGCAGGCGCCAGTGGTTGAACTGAAGACGCTTCCCAAAAATCTCAAGTATGTTTTCCTTGGAGAAGGAGAAACATTACCAGTCATCATATTAAATAGTTTGGAAGCCGACCAAGAGGAACAATTAGTCAAAGTACTGCAAGAGCACAAGACTCCTATTGGGTGGACCATAGCAGACATCAAGGGAATTAGCCCTTCTACATGTATGCACAGGATTCTGATGGAGGAAGGAGCGGACCCATCACGGCAGCTGCAAAGGAAGTTAAACCCACCTATGATGGAGGTGGTAAAGGCTGAAATTCTGAAACTTCTCGAAGTTGGAGTCATTTACCCGATTTTTGACAGTCAGTGGGTTAGTCCGGTCCAAGTGGTACCCAAGAAAACCGGAATTAATGTGGTGAAAAACAAGGATGATGAATTGGTTCCCACCCACATTTAAAATGGGTGGAGGGTTTGTATAGACTATAGGAAGCTAAATGCGGGAACCCGAAAGTATCACATCCCTTTACCATTTAATGATCAAATGATTGAACGTTTAGCATGTCATCCTTATTACTGTTTTCTTGATGGGTATTCTGCTTATTTTCAGATTGCTATTGCGTCGGAAGATCAAGAAAAGACGACATTCACTTGCCCGTTTGGCACCTTTGCATATCGACGGATGCCTTTTGGACTCTGCAATTCACCGGCCACTTTCCAACGGTGTATGGTTAGTATCTTTTCAGATTTCATTGAGAATATCTTAGAAGTTTTTATGGATGATTTACTCTCTATGGTGATTCATTCGAA
The DNA here is from genome assembly GCF_033568475.1 of Henckelia pumila. NCBI lineage: Eukaryota > Viridiplantae > Streptophyta > Magnoliopsida > Lamiales > Gesneriaceae > Henckelia > Henckelia pumila. The sequence continues at coordinate 28,756,714 of NC_133121.1, read as the reverse complement.
AATTGTCTGTCTAAACTTGCTCTTGTCCTTAAGAGGTGTGTCGAAACCAACTTAGTTTTAAATTCTGAAAAATGTCACTTTATGGTTGGGCAGGGTGTTGTGTTAGGTCATGTTGTTTCATCTAAGGTAATAGAGGTAGACAAAGCTAAAATTGATATTATCAGTCTCTCCCTTATCCCATATGTGTGCGAGAAGTGCTTTATTTTCTTGGCCATGCAGGTTTTTACAGGAGATACATTCAGGACTTCTCCAAGATCGCATCCCCCCATGTGCAAGTTGTTGCAAAAAGATGTTCCGTTTGAGTTTGATGAACCATGAAAAAAGTCTTTTGACAAACTCAAAGACTCATTGACATCTGCACCAATAATCCAACTACCGTACTGGAGCCAACCATTCGAGATCATGTGTGATGCCAGTGACTATGCAGTTGGCGCGGTTTTAGGCCAAAAAGTTGGGAAAGCATCGCATGCTATATACTACGCTTTGCGTACCCTGAACGATGCCCAACGGAACTACTCCACCACTGAAAAAGAGCTTTTAGCTGTTGTTTTTGCATTAGAAAAATTTTTCTCTTATTTACTTGGTGCTAAATTTATTGTTTATTCTAACCATGCAACTCTTCGCTTTCTGATGGCAAAGAAGGAGGCAAAACCAAGGCTAATAAGATGGATACTACTTTTGAGCAAATTCGATGTGGAAATCAAAGATAAGAGAGGAACCGAGAATCGAGTCGCAGACCACTTGAGCCGTCTCGTTCATATCGATGAAGAGCTGAGTTTGCGTGAAGAATTTCCTGATGAACAATTATTTTCCACAAACGCCAAATTACCCTGGTACGCAAATATTTTCAATTATTTAGTTACTAAAGGGTTTTCCTTTGAATTCTCCAAGGCACAAAACGACAAGGTGAGAAGTGATGCAAAGTATTATGTGTGGGATGATCCATACTTGCGGAAGCACTGCGATGATCAAGTTATACGTCGATGTATACCTGTGAGTGAGGTAATCCCTATTCTCACTTTTTGTCATTCTCATGCGTGTGGTGGCCATTTTGGAGCAAAAAGGACAGCGAGAAAGGTGTTGGACTGCGGATTTTTTTGGCCTTCCTTATTACAAGATGCCTACGTGTTCTGTAAGTCGTGCGCTCAATACCAAAAGACAGGTAATATCTCCCAACGTAAGGAGATGCCCCAGCAACCTATTTTAGTTTGTGAGATCTTTGATGTTTGGGGCATCGACTTCATGGGACCTTTTCCAAGTTCGTATGGATTTATTTATATATTACTTGTTGTGGACTACGTCTCAAAATGGGTGGAAGCAAAGGCCACCCGTACTGACGATTCTAAAGTTGTTGCAGAGTTTATCAAGCATAACCTTTTTTCTAGGTTTGGGATTTCACGAGCCATCATCAGTGATAGAGGAACACACTTCTGCAACCGAACTGTGGCTAGTTTGCTTAAAAAGTACCATGTGACGCACAGAGTCTCCACTACATTCCATCCACAATCCAACGTTCAAGCTGAGGTATAGAATAGAGAGATCAAGTCCATCTTAGAAAAGACCGTCAATCCTACAAGAAGGACTGGAGCTTGCATTTGGATGATGCCTTGTGGGCGTATAGAACCGCGTTCAAGACGCCGGTTGGAATATCTCCATATCGGCTGATTTTTGGAAAACCATGCCATCTGCCAGTGGAATTGGAGCATAGAGCCTATTGGGCTATAAAAAACTTTAACATGCAGATGGATGAGAGTGGCGAGCACTGAAAGCTGCAGTTTCAAGAATTAGAAAAGATTCGCAATGATGCTTATGCCAGCTCTAAGATTTAGAAGGACAAAACAAAGGCCTTCCATGACAACATGATCTCTAAACGAGAATTCAAAGTCGGACAGAAAGTTCTGCTCTATCATTCACGACTTTGGTTGTTTCCAGGTAAGTTACGTTCACGTTGGAATGGACCGTTTGTTGTAACTAATGTCTTTTCCCATGGAGCAGTCGAAATTCAAAGCTTGGACACATCCAAAACATTCAAGGTCAATGGACACTGGCTTAAACACTATTATGAAGGAGTCCAAGCAAATGTAGAAGGGAATGAGCATGACATAACACTAGATACTCCGCCAAATGTCGAGTAAATCGTAGCATTCAGTCGAGCCAACGATCGTAAACAAAGGCGCTAACTTGGAGGCAACCCAGTATCTCTTTTCCTTTCGTTTGTATTTTAATCATTATCGTTTATTTGTTTGCTTTGTTTTTACTTTGTTTTCAAAAATTTTGAAAAATTACAAAAACATTTCACTTAAGGAATACCTCGCTCGATCCTGCATACTCATAGGATCGAGTGCGCGTTTTTACCTCAACTCTCTGCCCGGAAAATTTTTTTGGCGCGCTCGATCCTGCATACTCATAGGATCGAGCGCGCAAAAAACACTCAACTCTCTGCCCAACTTTTAAGTAGCGCGCTCGATCCCGCATACTCACGCGATCGAGCGCGCTCCCCTGTTCGCTTTAAGTTCTTTCCTTTTCTTTTTTTTCCCCTCATTCTTCCTTTTCTTTTCCTACGGCTCATCTAGAACCCTAAATCCCCAAATTTTGAATTCTTTCAATTTTCACCTATTGTTATTCTTCTCTTGCAGGCATCATCCTATGACTTGTTATCATCACCCCTTCTCTCATCTCCACTTCTCAATCACCATATTTGTCTAAGGAACACCGAAAATTTTGGTGCACACCACGTGTTCGATAAATTGACCCTGTCAAGTTTTCTTGAAATTCTCGCTACATCATTGCTCCAAAACGCAATAGAGAGATAGGCAAATCTTCTCGCCAGGGCACAAGGGCTGCACCCGCTTCACTCAACCTCGCCGGCCGATTCGTCAACCAAGCGGCTCGGGATAGGTACGATCATGCTAAGTAACATCGCTCCCCTATTCCTGAGAGGGGTTTTGATTTGGAGATTTACGAGAGTGAAGTGGCCGCGCAAGTCTTGAACCGTGGGTGGGGAACATTTTTTCAACAACCTTCTCCGGCCATTCCCCCTATTGTTAGGGAATTTTATGCTAACGCTGCGGAGCGCACAGATAGTAAGGCCTTCGTTCGAGGCATTTTGGTTTCTTATGCGCCCAAAGATCAGAATAGTCTGTTGGAGACACCAGACGTTGATGATAGCTTGTACCAAAGCATTGCCCTCGGCCCGGATTTGCACGAGGTTCTTCAGCAATTATGCTTTGTAGGGGCTGCTTGGTTGGACCCTTTCAATTTCAAAGGCTTTAAGGAGAAATACCTACAAATGGGTCTGGCCACTTGGCACACCTTCGTAGCCCGCCGCCTCATGCCCATCTCCCACACGAGTGAAGTCCACGTTGAGCGTTCCGTGCTACTCTACGCTCTTGATCTTAATATGCCGGTAAATGCGGGACAAGTGATTCACGAACAAATGCGGCATTCAATCACTTCCAGGACAGCGAGTCTTTTCTTCCCGATGATCATCACACAGCTGTGCATGCGCGCCGGTGTGCAATCTCGACCCGATGAAGAGTGGTTGCAACCCATGCGCCCCATTTACAAACCGGCTATTGATGCCAAACTAGCATACCGGAGGAGCCAATTTGTGGTGGACAATCAATTTGTGCCGGTCCACGATCCAGTACGCCCTCTGCCGCTTCCCCGCCGAACTACTACTGTCACTGTTAGGGAATTGTCCCACCATGCCCGGTACCAAAATGAATTCAATGCCGCTACGGCTTCCAATTTTCAAGTCCTGGACTACATTTGTCGTGGCATTTCTGAGAGACTCGGAATTGACCCTACCACGCTTCCACCGGCTGTCCCATTCCCGCCACCTTTTGACTTTCCATTCGTCGATCCTGTCCCTCCTCCCGAGCATGAAGAGTAGAACGACGCCGACCGCTAAACCAGGGGATTCTTGTTTTACTTTTCTTTGCATTGCATTCCTTTTATATTTTTGTTCTTTGGTTTGTTGTTTGTTACGTTCATTTCATTCTCGAGAATTGAGGGCAATGCTTCATTTAAGTGTGGGGGGGTGTATTGCATTTGCATGAATGAGTGTTGCATTTATTTTCCATATTTGCCTTGAGTCGTGTTAGTTTTATGTTTTTGTGTTTGTGTGTCGTATGCATAAGTTGAGGATGAGATTGTAAGCCTATGATGAATTTATGTTGATTAAATTGAAAAATTTTGGAAAATTTTTTGCTCTTGATCAGATTGAGAAACCGTAGGTTGTTTGTTGAAAATTCCAAGCACGCTTGTTTAACCAGTGAAGTTTAGCGATGTATTTGAGATTGTGAATGTCTGTTGGACCATTGCACAACAATAGGTGTTCGTGGAACTTGATGGTTCTTGAGTCTCGATGATCTTGTTGATTTAGCATATACTCTCTTGGGTACTTTTAGAAAAAAATACACAAGCAAAAAAATAAAATTTTATAACTTATTTATGAGCAATCGACTCCATCCGGGTTGCGAGCGAGATGTTTTAAATCCTATTCATCTTGTTTGTGGCTAAGTTTGCGGATAAAATGGGGTTAAGCCTTGAAAAAAAAAATTAGTAAGGCATCAGTTCCATACGGGCTTGGAATGTGAATGAAATCCTATTCACTATTTCATAGCTAAGTATGCGGGTAATTATTGGGACTGTAAAAAAATCAAAATAATTGGTGCGTAGTCTGCTTGAGAGAGTTTATGTTTTGTTGATGGATTGTTGGGAGGAGAGTTCTTGATGATGAAACTTGCACTGAATTGTTTCTAGGTCGGCGAACAGTCTTGACACTTTATCTTTTAAAGTTGCATGTAACTGGGATAAAATGTCACACACACACGTTCACATTCGACTGAAGGTGTATCATTGATGATCGAGAGTACATGTGCACCTGTTTTTGTGAAAAGATTTTTCTGAGGCTATATGTGTTTGTTCTGTTTCATTTTGTTTTGCATGACTTGCTCGAGGGCGAGCAAGGATTAAGTATGGGGGAATTTGATAGTCATGTTTTGTTTGCATGTTTTAATGTTATTTTGTTAGGAGTTTGCATTCATTTATTTGTCTTTGTTCGTGTTTTATCTTAGTTTTGTTTTTTTATGCATGCATTTAGCTACATAACATACTCCCGGGTGTAATGTGTAGGAACTTTCAAGTTCAAGAAGAAGTTAGGCAGAATGTTGGCAATTTTTCATGCGCTCGATCCTGTGTACTTATAGGATCGAGTGCGGCTTCTGAAGATTCAAGGCAGCAGACAAGGAATTTTTCGTGCGCTCGATCGGATGCACTCATGCGATCGAGCGCGGATGAAGAAATTTAAAACAGTAGCAATGTAATTTTTTACGCGCTCGATCCTGGCAACTCATAGGATCGAGCGCGCTGGTTTGTTCGGGAAAAAATATGTAATTTTGGAGACTTTGTTATTTTGGACTCTAATCTTTATTAGGATTTTCCGTTTTTGAGAGATTATTATCAGACTTTTGGAGATCTCAAGGGCGGCTAGGTTTTATTTGACAACTCTCTTTCAAGATTTCTTCTTTTCTTTTGAATTTTTCTTGAGTTTTTGATGAATAGTTGTAGCTAAACTTTTATTCTTGCTTGAGGGAGACGAAGCCTTGATATAATTTGTTCATGAGATTTAATTTTCATGTTTTAATCTTTATTGAGTATCAATAGTTGATCTGTTTTATTTCATGTTTGTATGCGAAATTTTCGGATTGGACATCTTAGGATTTTGCTATGCAAACTACAGGTAAATTAGAATTCAAATCCGTAATTGTTTGAATAAACTAATTTGTGAAGCAACTACGTTTGATATTTTCTGCTGTTGAATTTATTAAATCGTAGGATCAATTCTTGACTAGGCTAAATACATCCGCTGGTGCATGTATTGTCTAGATTCGTCAGTTTTACTCGTTTGGATGCTACCTTAGATTTAAATCTAGATCGCTGGAATCCGGGTTAATTTATTGGTAAGGTTTAATTTAGAACGCTGGTGTCTAATTAACTAAAATTAAGGTGGAACAGGAATTAAATTTTCAATGACGAATATTTGATAGAATTAATTATTTTTAGGAAATCAATGATTGAATGAATAAATATCAAGGGTGTAGTTGACCGATACCAAGGCTTGTCTCCTATTGATTTCTCTAGTTAAATTTTCATTCTTGCATGATAGTGATAATATTACTTTTTAATTGTTTAAATTTTCAGTAGTTAAGTTGAAAAACTCAAAACCCCCCTTTATTTTACTTAGAATAAATTAAATTTACCTTTCCTCGTGGGAACGATCCCTACTCACACTACTACATTTTCGTGGTTATCTGTTTGAGTTGGGTAATTTGGGCGCGATACGACTTAGCGCTACCATCCTGTTTTGATTGTCTTTCAATTACTTGATCAATAATTGAATTGTTATATTTATTTGAAATCTGGAACTCGGGAGAGAAGATTTTGAATATGATTATAGGAAAACACAACCTAGGATTTTTGTACAGTCGGGAGGCTTACAAGTTCCTTTGAGGTCATTGAAAGAGAACCATAGAATTTGATAAATTATTTTGTTGTTTGATTTCTGATAGGGATATCAAAATTAGCATTAGAATAATAACATTTACTCGGCGCTTGGGAGAGGCAGTAAATAACAATTAAGGGTTCTTGGCCTATAAATTAGAGTGATATCTTGTATCTAGAACCCGTCTCAGATCGTGTACCCAAAGTCACCCTTAAAATCCTGGATTTATTTTATTTTATTTTAGTTTATTGAATTTTAAACTTTGATTTTCTAAACAAAGTTGATATTATTTTAATTACAGTATTTAGTGTGAATATAAATTTCAATCCTCGTGGGAACGATACTCTACTCATCATATATTAAAACTTGACACCGTGCACTTGCGGGCACAAAATTACGCAACAACATTGCATCAACATTTCGAGGAAAAACGATTAATGAAAAAAGGTAATAGGTCATATTTTTATTACATATCAAATTTCATATGATCTTTCTAATACTCATCATTCTGAATTATTTATTAGAAATGAGTTTATTGAAATTCCAAAGATTTTGGAAAGGTTGCTCAAGCAATCTACCCAGAAAGAATCGAGTTTCCTTTAATTCAGGAAACATACATTCAAATTCAAGACAAACCGATTCTATATAGAGAACATAAAATAGAACCCAGAAGGTTATCTTTTCAGGGTAACCGAATAACAAGTCGAAGATGGGAAAAATCTCCTATTCAGGAAATTCCACCAGAAGAAAAAGAGTTTTCTATAATAGGAAATCTTATATCTCCAGAATGATGGAAAGAAGTAAAAAATAGTATTCGAAATTACAAGTCATCGAAACCAATTCCCTTGTAACTCGATTTACTATTTAGAACAACAGAAAAAAGGAACTTACCAAGGAGTGATAAATATTGGAGAATTAGACGTTCAAATCTGTGGAATTCCAAGAAAAGAAGTGGATCAGCTGATTCTTGGCCTGAAGTTCCTTGAGGACCATAAACCATGGAAACGCTTTGAAAGAAGAATAGAGTTTATGGCAAAAGAAAAAACTTGAAGAATTCAATAAACAATCTACAAGATGGCCAATCAAGAGAATTGGGTAAAGGATAATTGATAAGTGCATTTTGTATGCATCATCTTGTGATGTTTTTATGGCGTTCTTGCATTAGTTCATATTATTTTATATTTATTTCTGTGTCGTTTTATGCATTTTATCTACACCACATTCTCTTGGTTTAATTATAGAAAATGACGGATACTCGGGATTTTTACAAAGAGAAGTTGTGCATGAGTGATTGAGTAAAGCATAATGGAAAGAAGCAGCAGCTGCACCAGCGAAGGAAGATGAAATTGATGCAGCTGCGCAGTCGTGAAGCAAGAAGCAAGACTAAGGGCTGCTGCATACATGAGGAATTATTTGAAGAAACAGCATGTGATCTTGTGATATGAAGATTTGAAGGCCGCAAAACAGATTGAAGAAGAAGAATGGAAGTCGAGATTGCTGCAGAATCTTGATGAAGAACATGTCATGGTTGCTACGATGGAGCAAGAAAGAAAAGAAAAACTGCACAGATGCGATGAAGAAGGAAGAACAGCGCCTACAACTGCGCCTTTGAGGAAATGAGCTGCGCTGTTGGAGCTTCATGATGCGCGATAGCGCATGATTGATGGTGAGGCGCGCTTCAACTTGGCGCAAGACAAAGCGCTAATGCGCTAAATGTTAGCGCAAGGAAGAAGCACTAGCGCGCTAAATGTTCACGCAAGGAAGGAAGCAATTGCTCAAGGATTTGTGTGTGAGTTATTTTTCGGGCAGAATCATGCTCGCTCGAGCGAACGAGATGGGAAAATAAATTCTTCGGAACAGAGAGTCTCTCGCTCGAGCGAGAGGTTGTGCTCGCTCGAGCGAGATGTCGGGAATCAGAAAAAAATCAGAATTTTGGAAATTAAAAAGTCTTATTTTACTGGCTATTTTTCATGGGCTTTTTAAACTCGTATTTAAGGGACTTATTCAGAAGTGAGAAGGGGTTCCGGATCGCAGCAGAGAGAACACAACGCAGAGGCGGCTACTGCTACTTCTTGGGAGATTTTCTTATTTTTTCTTTTCTTTTCTTTGATTTTATTTTTACTTTTCATGATTAAAAACCTTGTTTGATCATGAATTTATTTATTGAGTAGTTTTCTTTTTCGATCAAGGCCACGTGATTGGGCCATACAATTTATGTATAAAACTCGTTTGTTTATTTGAGATTTTTAGACTTGATTTGATTTTATTGATTATCGAATTTATATTTGTCTTGCAAATTTCTTGGCCAGTTATTTGCTTGCTTGTTAATCGATTCCAACTCGACAGAGGAGGTTTCGAATTCGATCATTTTGATATTCAACATAGTGTAAAACTGACTAGAAATACAATTCGGTTTCATTATGCGGTTTGGGTGTAAACTGAATTTTCACAGTTATTCATGCATTCAAATTTGATTAGAATTACAAAAGATTAGTTCATCAATATTTGAATAGGTTTGATTGTTCTAGAAATAGTCCTTCGAACAAATTAGGAAAATTCCCGTGAATTAAGATTAAGTCTGATGTCTTAGATCGACTGCTTGTTACATGAATTGTCTAGTACCTACGTGAGTCCTTGATCGAACTTTTCCCATATTTGAATTAATCCAAAGTTTTCTGCTGCGTTTTAGTTAATTAAATTTTAATTGCAATTTTTATTTTTATTTTAAAATCTGAATCATCTTTATTCATTATTCTAGATTAAGTAGAAATAAATATATTTTGGTAATCATATATATACAGTCCCTGTGGGTTCGACATTCGAATTTTATTCACTATCTATAATTTGACCTGGTTCGCTTGCCAGTTGATTTTTAATCATACCGATTTAGCCGGTCATGTTTTTGGCTCCGTTGCCGGGGACTGTTTTGATATCAGAATTTTTATTTCTCTTGAGATTAGACTGTATTTTTTTATTTTATTAAATATTCTGAATTTTCTTCTGTTCTTTGTGATTTTCAGGTACTAGCTTGTTGTGCATGCATAACATTCGATCTAAGGAGCTTCTACCACTTGATTTGGAGATCGAAAGCACGCTCAACAAGATCCGGAAAGCAAGGAAGAATCTTAATCTAGTACTTGAAAAATAATCTGAATCAGAAGAAGACATGACGGACAACCGTACTGTTTGGGATATTATCCGTCCGCCAACCGAAGGATATGGATCTAGCATAGTTCGCCCCGCTGTTGAGGCAAACAATTTTGAGCTGAAACCCTCTACTATTCAGCTGATTCAATTGCAAGCTAGATTTGGGGGCACATCCTTGGAAGACCCCTACGCTCATCTGGAGCGATTTCTATCAATCTGTGACACGTTCAAGGTGAATGGGATAACATCTAATGCAGTGCGACTGCGGTTATTCCCATTCTCTCTACAAAGGGAAGCTACGGAGTGGTTAGATGATCTGCCTACTGGTTCCATTACTACATGGGAGAAACTTCTTCAGACTTTTCTGAACAAGTATTTTTTTCCTACGAAGATGACGAAGTTGTTCTCAGATATTATATCTTTCAAGCAGAAGGAGGGAGAATCTCTACATGCGGCGTGGACTAGATTTAAAAAGATGTTGAGGATGTGTCCACAGCATAATCTCACACAAAGCCAGCAAACCCAGACGTTCTATAATGGAGCAGATCCTTCAGTGCGTTCTATGCTAGATGTTGCTGCTAATGGATGCTTATTCAGGAAGACGCCAGCTGAAGCCTGGGAGATCATTGGCAACATGGCAGAGAGTAACATTGGGTGGCCGTATGTAAAGGGAGAGAAGAAGGCTGGAGTTTTAGAGGTTGATGCTTTAATGGCCCTGAATGCTAAGATTGACGTGCTGACACACCAAGTGGCACTCATGAAAACAGCGCCGATAAATCAAGCACAAGGGAATATGCAACAAGACCAGCAGTTGTTTGAAGTTGAGGCTGTGAATTTTATGGGCAATCAAGGAAGGCAGACATACAACTCAAACAACAACTACAGTCAGAATTGGCAGGCCAAGCAAGAGGAGAAAAAGCCAAGTTTTGAGGAGATCATGATGAAGTACGTGGCGAGTACTGAGGCTCGCTTGCAGAATCAGGAGAGCATGCTGCAGAAGCTGGAAATTCAGATAGGCCAGATTTCAACCCAATTGTCCACACGTCCTGTTGGAGTTTTGCCGAGCAACACTGAACCAAATCCCAAAGGCGTGAATGCAATTATGTTAGTGACAAGATCACAATTTCAAAGAAGATAAAACTATGGAATGGGCAAAAACTTCAAAGAAGAAGGAGGAGGTGCGTACTGAAAAATCCTCCAAGGCAGGTAAGAAAGGTAAGACTTTGAAATTTGAAGTTAATGAGAATGTTGATATATCTACTTTACCTTTTCCCCATAGAGCTAAGCAACTGTTGTTTGAATCTCAATTTCAAAAGTTTCTTGAAATTTTCAAGAAACTGCATATTAACATTCCTTTTGCAGATGCATTAGCTCAGATGCCAAGATATGCAAAGTTTCTGAAGGACTTGCTGAAAAATAAAAAGAAGCTGAATGATCTTACGCAAAGTCACGATGAAGGAGGAGTGCTCGGCGGTGTTGAACAAGAAGCTTCCAACAAAAGTGCAAGATCCAGGGAGTTTTTCTATACCCTGTAAAATTGGAAGTCTATCTTTTGAAAATGTTTTGTGTGATCTAGGGTCGAGCATAAATTTATTGCCATATTCTATTGCTCGCAAACTAGGTGTAGAAAATATTGAACCTGCTGTTATCTCCCTTAAATTTGCTGATGGATCTATTAAATACCAGAGGGGGATCGTAGAGAATGTCCTAGTCAAGATAAAACAATTTATTTATCCTCTAGACTTTGTTATTCTTGACATGGATGAGGATTGTGAGGTGCCTATGATTTTAGGACGCCCTTTTCTTGCTGCTAGTAGGGTGTTAATTGATGTTGAGAGAGGAGAGTTAGTTTTGAGACTGAATGATGAACAAGTAGTTTTTACCATGCTTAAGTCAGCTACTGAGAGCCCAATTTTAAAATCTTGTTCTGCTATTCGTTTGATTGATGTGATTGATGTTGTTGGTGATGCATGTCAGCAGGTGCAGTTGTCTGCAGGAATTAGTCCCTTGCACAATTTCTTTAATGGTGTGGCATGCAAGTGCAGGACTAATCTGAGTTTTTCCAAGACGGTGGATAAACCACTTTGAATGTCGCCACTCAAGAGAGGAGTAGAGTCGGGCTATAGACTATAAATTTAGCGTTGACTGGGAGGCAACCCAGTGTTTTTGATTTTGCTTTTTATTTTGTTTTTGGTTTTTATCTTTATTTTTTTATGGAGTTTTGTTTCTTTCCTATGCCAGTTGGTCGTGCTCGCCGATATATCTAGTCTGCTGCTGTTGTCCCAGCTGATACTGTCAAGAAGGAAGAGGATGAATCGAAAACCAGGGGAGTGTTATTTTTGTTCTCATTGTGTTTTTGTTTGTCTTTGCATTTGTGTGTTTGTTATGAATTCTGTTCATTGTTCTGAAGCATTGAGGGCAATGCTTTGGATAAGTATGGGGGGGGGGGGGGGTAGACTAGTATATTGCATTTTTTGTTATGTTTGTGTTGCATCTGTCATGTTTTGTGTTTGTTTACATTTAGTTTGTTTTTGTTGTTGTTTGCATTGTTATGAGTAGGATGAGTCATAATAGCTAATGATGATGAAGTTTATTTAAAAAAAATGGATTTTTGAAAAAAAATTTCTCTTGACTTGACATGAGAAACTGTAGGTTGAACCGTGAATATTTTTAAGCACTAATGTTAGACCAGTGAATTTTAGCGAAAGATTTGATGAAGTTTCTGTCTGTTTGACCATTGCACGATAATAGGTGGTTTGTGGATCTTGATTTTGTTCTATGAATTTTGATGAGGCTCTAGTTTACACTTATGATCTTGGGCGCACCTAGAAAAAAAAATAAATTTTCAATTCCATCCGGGCCTTGAAAGGATTAAAATCCTATAAAAGACTAAATTTAAGGCTAAGTATGCGGATTAAATGAGATTGATGCTCCAGCCGGGCTATAGACGAGGGGATTAGAAAGAAAAAATAGAATGATTTTTCGTATCCTATCCAGTTATAGCTAAGTCAGCGGGTAATTATTGGGGCTAAAGCAATACCAGGTGCAAAATCCGGCGGTGCGTAATTATTCTCAAGGGAGGTGAGTTTAGTCTAGAGGTTGTTGGAAGAAATGGGCACTTGAAAAGTGAAATTTGCACTGACTTGTCATAGGTCACTAAACAGATTTGAGACGAATTCGGTCTAAGTTGCATGAAATTGGAATAACATTTCACACACACACGTTCACGTTAAACCGAAAGTATATTATGAAAAGTTGAGAGCATGTCTGTGTTTTTGGTTTTGTGATTGAACATCTCGGAGGCTGTGCACATTCATGATTCGTCCTTACTTATGTTTTTGTTTGCATTTTGTTTTTTCATGTCTTGCTTGAGGGCGAACAAGATTTAAGTATCGGGGTGTTGATAAGTGCATTTTGTATGCATTATCTTGTGATGTTTTTATGGCGTTCTTGCATTAGTTCATATTATTTTATATTTATTTCTGTGTCGTTTTATGCATTTTATCTACACCACATTCTCTTGGTTTAATTACAGAAAATGACAGATACTCGGGATTTTTACCAAAGAGAAGTTGTGCATGAGTGATTGAGTAAAGCATAATGGAAAGAAGCAGCAGCTGCACCAGCGAAGGAAGATGAAATTGATGCAGCTGCGCAGTCGTGAAGCAAGAAGCAAGACTAAGGGCTGCTGCATACATGAGGAATTATTTGAAGAAACAACGTGTGATCTTGTGATATGAAGATTTGAAGGCCGCGAAACAGATTGAAGAAGAAGAATGGAAGTCGAGATTGCTGCAGAATCTTGATGAAGAACATGTCATGGTTGCTACGATGGAGCAAGAAAGAAAAGAAAAACTGCACAGATGCGATGAAGAAGGAAGAACAGTGCCAACAACTGCGCCTTTGAGGAAATGAGCTGCACTGTTGGAGCTTCATGATGTGCGATAGCGCATGATTGATGGTGAGGGGTGCTTCAACTTGGCGCAAGACAAAGCACTAACGCGCTAAATGTTAGCGCAAGGAAGAAGCGCTAACGCGCTAAATGTTCGCGCAAGGAAGGAAGCAATCGCGCAAGGATTTGTGTGTGAGTTATTTTTCAGGCAGAATCATGCTCGCTCGAGCGAGCGAGACGGGAAATAAATTCTTCGGAACAGAGAGTCTCTCGCTCGAGCGAGAGGTTGTGCTCGCTCAAGCGAGATGTTGGGAATCAGAAAAAAAATCAGAATTTCTGTTACGCCTTAAACGCATATAAATCTCGAATTATGAGATTAATGTTTTTAATGCATTAACAAGTCTTATTTCTCTATGTTTTGATGATTAACAAAACTAGGTTAAAATGTTACTAATATTTATATTGAGCTTATTACAGAGTTAAAATTTTCAAGATGAATTAAGACTAAATTCATACTCAAGATCAGAAACAAAATTCGAAGAAGTATACTGCTATGGGATCGGAAGCTCCGATTGGAGATCGGAACCTCCGATCATGATCAGAAGCGTATTTGGAAGCTAAGGGTAGATCGGAAGCTCCGATCAGGGTTCAGAAGCTCCGATCTATTTCTAGGGAGTTTTATATTGTTCGGAATGAAGAACGGAAGCTACGTAGAACAAGTTCGGAAGCTCCGATCTATGATCGGAAGGTCCGATCATTTTCTAAGAATATTATATTGTTCGGAAGCAGATCGAAGGCAACGAAGTGAAGCAGATCGGAATCACCAAACGTGATCGGACGTTCCGATCTTGAACGGCCGCCTGATAATCTTGTCCGGAAGACTTTTGCCCGACAACACATTTATTGCGCCGATCGGAAGCTCCGAAGTGGATCGGACGTTCCGATCCAATACACCCACGTGTCTCAGAATTCAAATTTCGGAAGCTCCGATGCAAGGATCGGAAGTTCCTATCGATGCCGAATTTTCAGCTATAAAAGGAGGCATTCTGAGGCCATTCAACATATCCCAACATCTTCAAGTCTCTCAATCCTCTCAAGCATTATTCAAGCCATTTGTTGAGCAATTTGTAGCCCCTTTTGAGTGTTCAAAATATATTCACATATCGAGTCGTATACGGGGTTGTAAAATCGAGGGTTGTTTGTTTGTGAGTTGGTTGCTCGGTTTTGTAAACACTTGTGTGTGAAGCCAAGTGTATTTTACGAGTGTTGAGGCTATCCTTGGAGCCCTGAAGGCCAAGAGTGTTGAGTTGTATCGGCGCGGTGATCGTGTCAAGTTGTAAGGCTATCCTTGGAGCCATCAAGGCCAAGACGTTCGAAGTGCTAGTGGATCCTTGGTTAATCGACTTAACCAAGAAGGGAAGACGTAGACGATTTATCGTCGAACTTCCATAAACATCTCTTATCCCTTTTACTGCTTTATTTACATTACGCATTTATTTACCGCACTTATTATTTGATTGCTTAAGTCTTCCGCTTGCGTACTTGCATAATCGCTTTAAATTGCTAAAGTTGCCAATAGAACCTAAATCCCCCCCCCCCCCCATTAGGTTTTAACAAGTGGTATCAGAGCCACCTTTTTACAAAATATTTTCAAAAAGGCTCTATGGCAAATCTAGCGAGCGACTATGCTCAAGGGCAATCAACAAATCGTCCTCCTCTTTTCAATGGCATAAACTACGGATATTGAAAAAACCGAATGTCCCTATATATCCAATCCGTAGATTATGATCTTTGGAAAGTTACTGTGAAAGGTCCCTACATACCTACTAAAGAGCTTGAGGGTGTCAAAATTCCCAAGGGAATGGACGACTTTTCCAAGGAGGACATGCGATTAATTTCTCAAAATGCTAAAGCCATGAATATTCTTCATTGTTCCTTAGATATGAATGAGTACAACCGGATCTCAATGTGCTCATCCGCTAAAGAGATATGGGACAAGTTGGAGATATGCCATGAAGGGACTAATCAAGTCAAAGAGACGAAGATCGATCTACTCCAACTCAAATATGAAACATTCGAGATGGAATCAAACGAAGATGTAGATACTATGTTCCGAAGGCTTACTCAAATTATCAATGAGATAGCCCAACTCGGGGAACAATATCCAACCAAAAAAGTGTGGAGGAGAGCTCTACGCACCTTACCCAAGGAGTGGGATGCCAAGAGAACGGCCATTATCGAGTCAAACAAAGGCGACATCGCATCCTATGATCTTGATCAACTACATGGGACTCTAAAAACCCATGAGCTGGAATTATCAACAAGGAAGGAATTAAAGAAAGAAGATACCAAGGCAAACGGGATTGCTCTATCTAGCCAATCCAAAGAAGATGATGATGATGATAATATGGCGCTTTTCGCAAGAAAGTTCAAACGATTCATGCGAGGAAACAAATTCCAAAAGAAGCCGGATAAGGAAGTTACTTGCTACAACTGTCAACAACAAGGCCACTATGCAAATGAGTGTCCTCTTAAGAATAAAGTTGACAAGGGAAAGAAGAAAGCACTTCTAGCCACTTGAAGCGATAGCGACGATGACGAGGAGGAAGCCAACATCTGCCTCATGGCTAAAAGTGATGACATCGTCTCCGACGACGATGATGAGGTACCTTCCTATGACGAACTACTACATGCATATAAAAACATGTTTGATATGGCTAAATCTCTTAGAAAAGAAAATAGAAAGCTCAAACATGAATTTGAAACTAAGGAGCATGAAAACCTAAGATTAAAGGATGACATAGCCCACTTAGAGAAATCTTTTGATAAATTCAATGTAAGTAATAATAACTTGAATAATTTACTAAGCATGCAAAAATGTAGTTTTGATAAGGGTGGAATAGGGTATGGTAAGAAATCTATAGATTTCACTAGTCTAATTGCTAAAGCAAAAATGAGATCACCCCCTACATGTTCTTACTATTGTAAAATAGGACATGCTAGACATAAGTGTAGATCTTTAAAATATCAATATGATAAAAAGAGCTATATGAAATGGAGGCCTAAGAGTACTTAACAACTCATTAGTCGGCATTATGAGATCATGATCCAAGGGAGTTCATCATAGACCGGTTTAAACTGCCTTGACTTGCGACTGGTCTTCCTGATGAACGCTGCTCTGTCCAAGGAAATAGGTTTTTAAAGAGGCATAGCCCTACCTACAACTGGGAGCACTCTTGAAAAGTGGCGATGATGTCGCTATGAGAGACTGAACTCTTGGAAATCTGTTTTGTATTTTTCTTTTCTAACACTGTGGACCCAAAAGAACTAAAGGGTACCAAAATCTCTTCTTGTAGGGAAATAGGAAAATTGTTCTCCCTAGTATATGGTATCTAGACAGTGGATGTTCTAGACATATGACGGGGAACAAGGAGCTACTTCAATCAATCAAACCAAAGGAGAAGGGAACTGTAACCTTTGGAGACAACAGCAAAGGAATCATTGAAGGAATCGGCTCAATAGGTATATCTGAATCTTGCTTGATTGATGATGTACTCCTAGTGAAAGTCAATTGTGCGATAGAGGTTATGAAGTCAAATTCACTCCCCAACACTGCACTATATCACTCACGACTAACAAATCAATAAATTTCAAAGGATATAGAAGTGAAAATGTTTACAAGGTTTCTTTAAACAATTTATCTTTATCAAATATTAAAAGCCTTGTATCCTTGAATGTTGTTGACAACATCCTTTGGCATAGACGACTAGGTCATGTTGGCCCTAGTACCATAGAAAAACTTTTTAAACTTGATTTAGTTGTTGGTATGCCAAAAATCAATTTAAAATTAGATTATGTTTGTGATGCATGTCAACTTGGCAAACATACAAGAGAATCTTTTAAAAGCAAAAATTTTGTATCTACTTCTATGCCCCTTGAACTTCTTCACCTAGATCTATGAGGTCCATCGAGGAACTCTAGCCTAGGAGGAAAGCTTTATGCATTTGTCATTGTGGATGATTTTTCACGTTACACGTGGACATTGTTTTTAGCCCACAAAAATGATGCCTTTGATTATTTTAAAACTTTTGTTAAACGTGTTGAGAATGAGAAAAATCTTTCAATAAAGCAGATCCGTAGTGACCACGAAACTGAATTTCAAAATGAGAGTTTTTCAAACTTTTTTGAAGAGAAAGGAATCGGTCATAATTTTTCTTGTCCTAGGACTCCTCAACAAAACGGGGTCATTGAGAGGAAAAATAGGACACTTGTGGAGATTGCGAGGACCATGATATGTGAGCATTCTCTACCAAAATATTTTTGGGCTGAAGCAATGAACACTGCTTGTTACATCATTAATCGTGTATCAATAAGGCCAATTCTCAAGAAAACTCCATATGAATTATGGAGAGGGAGAAAGCCTAACATTTCTTACTTTCGAACGTTCGGATCAAAATGCTACATACACAATAATGGTAAGGACAACCTTGGCAAATTTGATGCCAAATCCGACAAAGGTATCTTTCTCGGATATTCTACCACAAGTAAGGCTTTTAGAGTTTTTAATAAACGTACTTTACTTGTTGAAGAATCTATGCATGTGATTTTTGATGAATCTATGTCTACTATTGTTCGCACTAACATTGATGATGTAGAATTACTCGAAGAAGAGTTGGCCTCCTCAAGTCTAAATGATCTAAATGTTTCTGTTGAGGAAACATCACTTCCGAAGGATTGGACGCTTCACAAAGATCATCCTATGGATCTTATCATTGGAAGTCCTTCGAAGGGAGTAACTACTCGATCCTCTCTTAATAATATTTGTAATCATCTTGCCTTTGTTTCGCATGTTGAACCTAAATGCATAGATGATGCTTTATTAGATGATGCATGGATAATTGCGATGCAAGATGAGTTGAATGAGTTTAAACGCAATGATGTTTGGTTTCTTGTTCCTAGGCCGCATGATAGATCTATCATTGGTACTAAATGGGTGTTTAGGAATAAACTTGACGAGCATGTCACTATCACTAGAAATAAAGCTAGACTTGTTGCTAAAGGATATAGTCAAGAAGAAGGCATAGATTATGATGAAACTTATGCGCCTGTTGCTAGACTAGAATCTATTCGCATGCTACTTGCTTTTGCTTGCTCTAGAAATTTTAAGTTATTTCAAATAGATGTCAAAAGTGCCTTTCTTAATGGTGAATTGAAAGAAGAGGTTTATATTGAGCAACCTGATGGCTTTGTTGATCTTTCTTTGCCTGATCATGTGTTTAGACTAAACAAAGCATTGTATGGTTTGAAACAAGCTCCTCGAGCTTGGTATGATAAACTGTCTACTTTCTTGCTTTCAAATGGTTTTTCAAGAGGAAAGATCGACATTACCTTATTTACCAAGAATGTCAAAAATGATCTTTTGATTGTGCAAATTTATGTTGATGATATAATTTTTGGTTCTACTGACGAAACTCTTTGTCAAAATTTCTCCAAGCTTATGCAGGAACACTTTGAGATGAGCATGATGGGGGAACTTAACTATTTACTCGGATTGCAAATCAAACAGTGTAAAGATGGGTTCTTTGTGAACCAAAGCAAATACATTAAGGAGATTCTAAAGAAGTTTGGGATGGAGAACACCAAATCATCATCCACACCGATGAGCACAGCAATCAGACTCGACAAGGATGAAAATGGTAAATATGTAGATCAATCTTCCTTTCGTAGTATGATTGGCTCCTTATTATATGCTACTGCCAGTAGGCCGGACATTATGTTTAGTGTTTGCTTGTGTGCACGATTTCAATCATGTCCAAAGGAATCACATTTGTTCGCCTTAAAACGCATTTTCAAATATCTTTCAAATACTCCAAATTTTGGCTTGTGGTATTCGAAAAATTCTTTCTTTGATTTAAAAGCTTATTGCGATGCCGACTTTGGTGGATATAAGGTGGACCGAAAAAGCACTAGTGGAACCTGTTTCTTTTTAGGAAACTGTTTAGTTTCTTGGTTTTCCAAAAAACAAAACTGTGTTGCGTTATCAACGACCGAAGCCGAATATATGGCTGCCGGTAGTTGTTGTGCGCAAATTCTTTGGATGAAGCATCAATTGCTCGACTATGGTGTATCTTTTTCAAAAATCCCTATTTTTTGTGACAACACTAGCGCCATATGTCTTACAAAGAATCCGATTCAACATTCGCGCACCAAACATATTGACATTCGTCATCATTTTATTCGTGACCACATCGAACGAAATGAAGTTGAACTTCAATATGTTGACACATCAAATCAAATTGCAGATATTTTTACAAAACCACTAGATGAAAATACTTTTATTCGTTTGCGTGGTGAACTTGGCATGATTGAGTTGTAATCACTTGTAGGCATAAATTAAATTTAATGTCATATTAAGGGGGAGCTTAATATTAAATTCGAGCAAATTAATTTTGGATAATACAAATCAATTGTATTTATTCAAAATTAAGAAGCTCACATTTTTATGTGAATTATTTGCTTAAATGCTAAATAAAATAAATTTTAAAGAGTCGAAATCATGCTTTCTTCCTAAGGCAGATCGGAACCACCGATCCAGATCGGAACTTCCGATCTGTATCCCGCCACTTTTCAACTTGCGCGGTAAATTTACCCTCCAAGATGAGGATCGGAACCACCGATCACGATCGGAAAGTCCGATCCCCATCTGATCCGTCTTTTCAAATTACTTTTCACCGCCTTATCATTCAGGATCGGAATGTCCGAAGCCTGTTCGGAGCTTGCGATCGACACGTGGCCTTACCTCAGTGGACCGCACGATCAGGATCGGAGCTTCCGATCGTTCCAACCCCTATAAATATCAGATCGCTCAGTCCGATTTCTTGCACCTAAATTTCTTCTCTTTTCTCTATTTCATCCGATTCCAACCTATAAAAATGCCTGTCAAACGCCGTCGCGATCAAGCGAGTTCTAGTCGCCCTATTATTATCCGTGATCCTACCCAACCAGCTGTTTTTAGGCCCATTCCTGATGATTATTTGCATCTTCCTATTCATCCGGGTCGTATCTTAGATACTACCTACTTGGCCCAATCCCATCTCCTACTGTTGAACTTAATCAATGCTCAACATTGGGAATCCTTTTTTCAGCCATCTGTCCCCGAACGAATCTTTCTTCCACTGATTCACGAGTTCTATGCAAACCTTGAACTCGAATTAGGGCATGGTGATATCACCATTGCCACGATCGTTCAAGGAAGGCATATCATCTTTTCTTCTGCTGATCTGTCCTCCTGGTTTGATCTTCCCAGGAATGGACCCGGTGAATACTTTTCCCAAACTTGGCCACAAAGTGATCCAAACTTTGATCGTAATCTCTTTCTTACTACTATTCTCGGTCGACAAGCCACTGGTGCTGACGATCGAATCCATCTCAAGAGTCTTTGTCCTGATTTCCAAATCATTCAAAAACTCATTACCACATCCATAGTTCCCCGCAGTGGAGACCTCTCCACTTGCAAATATCTGGATTTGTATATCCTTTTTCATATCATCTCCTCTCGACCTTTTAACCTTCCGCGCCTTGTTATGCAGACTATGCATCACACGGCAACGACGGCTAAAAAGGTTTCCTTTCCTTTTGCCCGATTTATTAACCGGATTTTGAGTCGTTTTGATATTGATTTTGAGGGGGTCCCTTCTCTTGAAATCCAGTCGAGTCATATCATCAACCATCAGTCTATTATCAGGATGGATTTATCTTGGAATCCTGTGTATTCTCGATGGGTTGATGATCCTAGTCGAGCTTTTTCTAGATTTTCTCCTATTACTGATTTTCATCGAGACTTTTTCTCTCTTCCTCACTCTATCCAAACCAAAGGTTTTCCGACTGGTCCGCCCAACACTGATATTCCATCCTCTTCCAGTTTTGAGGCCTTTGCATCTACCATTGGTGATCTTCCTTTTCAAGCTCCAGAGGTTCCTCCTACACCAATAAACCAATTTCCTAGCAACCGACTCCTCGAGACTCTTCATCGCATTGAGACGAGTATGCACACTCATTTTACCGAGTTGACTGCTAGAGTTGCCTCTCTGGAGACTCGATTTGATGACTTCGCCGCTCGCTATCCTCCTCCGCAGCATGATGATGACTCTTAGATTTTTATTTTATTTTTATTTGTATTTTTTCTCTTGCTTTGTATTAAAAATTATTATTGTAATGAAATTGTTGCGTATTTTTAATTCTATGTTTCATTACTTTTTGCTTATCATAAAGGGGGAGAATTAATGGTTAAAATATTAATTGGGATAAAATTTTTTTATCTGATAAAATTTGTTTATCCGTTAAACTCTGTTGCTTATAAAAATTGTTTATGATTATCGTATATTTTATCTCCTGTTTTTAACCAAGTTTTGTGATCATCAAAAAGGGGGAGATTGCTATGCCTTAAACGCATATAAATATTGAATTATGAGATTAATGTTTTTAATGCATTAACAAGTCTTATTTCTCTATGTTTTGATGATTAACAAAACTAGGTTAAAATGTTACTAATATTTACATTGAGCTTATTACAGAGTTAAAATTTTCAAGATGAATTAAGACTAAATTCATACTCAAGATCAGAAACAAAATTCGAAGAAGTATACTGCTACAGGATCGGAAGCTCCGATTGGAGATCGGAACCTCCGATCATGATCAGAAGCGTCTTCGGAAGCTAAGGGTAGATCGGAAGCTCCGATCAGGGTTCGGAAGCTCCGATCTATTTCCAGGGAGTTTTATATTGTTCGGAATGAAGAACGAAAGCTACGTAGAACAAGTTCGGAAGCTCCGATCTATGATCGGAAGGTCCGATCATTTTCTAAGAATATTATATTGTTCGGAAGCAGATCGGAGGCAATGAAGTGAAGCAGATCGGAATCACCGAACGTGATTGAACGTTCCGATCTTGAACGGCCGCCTGATAATCTTGTCCGGAAGACTTTTGCCCGACAACACATTTATTGCGCCGATCGAAAGCTCCAAAGTGGATCGGACGTTCCGATCCAGTATACCCGCGTGTCTCAGAATTCAAATTTCGAAAGCTCCGATGCAGGGATCGGAAGTTCCGATCGATGCCGAATTTTCAGCTATAAAAGGAGGCATTCCGAGGCCATTCAACATATCCCAACATCTTCAAGTCTCTCAATCCTCTCAAGCATTATTCAAGTCATTTGTTGAGCAATTTGTAGCCCCTTTTGAGTGTTCAAAATATATTCACATATCGAGTTGTATACGGGGATGTAAAATCGAGGGTTGTTTGTTTGTGATTTGGTTGCTCGGTTTTGTAAACACTTGTGTGTGAAGCCAAGTGTATTTTACGAGTGTTGAGGCTATCCTTGGAGCCCTTAAGGCCAAGAGTGTTGAGTTGTATCGGCGCGGTGATCGTGTCAAGTTGTAAGGCTATCCTTGGAGCCATCAAGGCCAAGACGTTCGAAGTGCTAGTGGATCCTTGGTTAATCGACTTAACCAAGAAGGGGAGACGTAGACGATTTATCGTCGAACTTCCATAAACATCTCTTATCCCTTTTACTGCTTTATTTACATTACGCATTTATTTACCGCACTTATTATTTGATTGCTTAAGTCTTCCACTTGCGTACTTGAATAATCGCTTTAAATTGCTAAAGTTGCCAATAGAACCTAAATCCCCCCCCCCCCCCCATTAGGTTCTAACAATTTCGGAAATTAAAAAGTCTTATTTTATGGGCTATTTTTCATGGGCTTTTTAAACTCGTATTTAAGGGACTTATTCAGACGTGAGAAGGGGTTCCGGATCGCAGCAGAGAGAACACAACGCAGAGGCGGCTACTGCTACTTCTTGGGAGATTTTCTTATTCTTTTCTTTGATTTTATTTTTATTTTTCATGATTAAAAACCTTGTTTGATCATGAATTTATTTATTGAGTAGTTTTCTTTTTCGATCAAGGCCACTTGATTGGGTCAGAAAATTTATGTATAAAACTCGTTTGTTTATTTGAGATTTTTAGACTTGATTTGATTTTATTGATTATCGAATTTATATTTGTCTTGCAAATTTCTTGGCCAGTTATTTTCTTGATTGTTAATCGATTCCAAGTCGACAGAGGAGGTTTTGAATCCGATCACTTTGACATTAAACATAGTGTAAAACTGACTAGAAATAGAATTCAGTTTCATTATGCGGTTTGGGTGTAAACTGATTTTCACAGTTATTCATGCATTCAAATTTGATTAGAATTACGAAAGTTTAGTTCATCAATATTTGAATAGGTTTGATTGTTCTAGAAATAGTCCTTTGAACAAATTAGGAAAATTTCCGTGAATTAAGATTAAGTCTGATGTCTTAGATCGACTGCTTGTTACATGAATTGTCTGGTAGCTACGTGAGTCCTTGATCGAACTTTTCCCATATTTGAATAAATCCAAAGTTTTCTGCTGCGTTTTAGTTAATTAAATTTTAATTGTAATTTTTATTTTAAAATTTGAATCATCTTTATTCATTAGTCTAGATTAAGTAGAAATAAATATATTTTGGTAATCGTATATATACAGTCCCTGTGGGTTCGACATTCGAATTTTATTCACTATCTATAATTTGACCTGGTGCGCTTGCCAGTTAATTTTTAATCATACCGATTTAGCCGGTCAATAATCCCCTAACTAGATTTGAAAACTCTGTTCAGAAACAGAGAAAGAAACAACTTTTAAAGTTAGTAAATCATGAGCATGATTTACTAGAACTCATTGAAGAAGTAGAAAAGAGTAACCATACTCTACCTACTGAGGCCTTAGAAAAATTAAGGCATAATAGTGTTAAGCGGATTACTGAGTTACAACACAGCTTATTAAAATGGCAAGTCAATTTAGTAATCCTTTTAAAAAATGACAACAAGTCCTTTCTCCATATACATTCCAATAAGAATGTTTTATTAACAATATAAAGCTGAATACTTTGCAGCCTATATTGATTCAAGGGCAGGAATTTGTACAAAAAAAGAGGATTCTTCCTTATAGATTGTGAAGAAGAATTGCCAAAAATTACTGGACGAGATTTCTCGAAAAGAATTCTAATTCTTTGCAGAGAAATAAAACAAGCAGAGATCCTTATGGGAGGCGCATGTCAGACTCCTTGGTACAAGGTAAAGACACCGCCAATGTATTTCCATGATACAGGAGCCGATATGTTGTTGGGAAATAACTTTTTACAAATGTTTAAAAATTACACACAGGATAACGAGTTAAGACGACTTATGTTCACTACCATTTGTGATCATAAGATTATCGTTCAATGACTCAAGGTTGCCTTTTATCGACAAATTCCGATTATGTTCCGCAGCCAGCGTGGTGATAAAGGAAAACTTTTTCACCCAAAAATGAAAGATTCCAGGAGGTTTGGAGAAATTATGTTGAAAATAACAAGAGAACAAGAACTCCAAATAGAAGATATGGATCTTCTCAGAGTAACTCTAACCCACAGAGATATAGAGTTGGAGAACAAGGTATCCCTTGAAGATGTCAAAAAGAGGCTCAAAGAAAGTTATAATGAGAATCCATTGGCATGGTGGGATAGAAATCAACTCAAAGTCAGCCTTAATTTAAAGGAAGGCAAAGAATATGAGTTCGTTAGATATAAGCCTATCCCGATGAACGTAACAGATCAAAGGGATAAGAGAATGATTATCAAAGAATATTTATACCTTGGTCTAATCAAAGAACGAGTGTCACCATATAGCAGTCCAGGTTTTTTGGTCAGAAATCATGGTGAAATAAAAAGAGGCAAACCCAGGTTAGTTATTAATTACCAAGGAATTAATAAAATCCTGAAGTTTGATGGGTACTTCATATCCAGTAGAAAACATCTAATTATTTGTGTGCGAAATGCTAGAGTGTTCTCAAAATTTGATTATAAGTCTGGATTTTACCAGATTCTGATGGAAGAAGGCAGTAAGAAATTCACAGACTTCTGTACACCACAAGGACATTATGTTTGGGAAGTTATGCCTACGGAATTGGCTAATGCACCCCAAATATTTCAAAGAAAGATGGATAATCTGTTTAAGGATTATTTCAACTTCATGTTTGTTTATATTGATTATATTCTTATAGCATCAAAAAGCATAGATGAATTAAACATTTAGAGATTTTGTCTAAAATTTTTAAACAAAAAGGACTTCTTTTATCTGAAAAGAAAGCAGTCATAGCGACAAGGAAAATTGAATTCCTTGGCATTGAAATTGATGAATCTGGAATAATTCTACAACCCCATATTGTGGAAAAGGAACAAAATTTTCCAGATAAACTAAAAGACGCAAAACAACTCCAAAGTTTTCTCGGAGTGGTTAATTTTGCAGGAATGTTCATAAACAACCTAGAGATTTATAGGAATGTGTTCAGTCCTTATTAAAAAAGGATGCAAGGTTTTTATGGACCGATGAACATACGAAGGGGTAAACCAACTAAAGGAGATTTGTAAGAAACTCCCAAAAATGGCTATACCCGTTGATGAAGATGATTTGGTGTTATTTACATATGCCAGTGACAATTGGTGGACTGCAGTTCTTACTAAGTTCACTGTAGATGGGGAAGTACCATGCAGATACTGTAGCGACCTTTTTACAGAATCTGAGGGTAACATATGGCATATCAACGAAAAGGAATTTTACGCAGTTAAAAAGGATTTGAAAAATAGCCTTTATTTTTAATTGCTAAAAAATTTACTTTAAAAGTTGATAATACCCAGGTAAAAGCTTCTTAAGAAATAAAATTGAATATAAACCAAAGAAAGCTAGATTATTAAGATGGCAAGCTTTATGTCAAAATTATATTTTTGATATTGTTATCATTAAATCTCATGAAAATATTCTTGCAGATTTTTTAACTAGATATGGAAGGCGGTGACGTGGATTCCATCATAAAAATGCAGAGGCATCTCAGGGAACACCTTGGGTTGCTTCAAACCGAGTTCAATCAGTAGCCATTAATGCTGAAATGGCCGGCAGGTTACAACAAGCTGATCGGATCAAAGTATATAATCAAATTATAGGATGTTTGCAATCTCAAACTCAACAATGGGTTGCTATTCAAAGGCCAATTATGAAGGCTATAGAGAAACCATTAGTTTATCATAAACAAGATATGCTAAAACCATTGGTTTTACAAGAACAAGAAATACAGCCATCGGTAGTGAAACAAGATGTTGAGGATTCTAAAACTCAAGAAACAATTGCTAATATATCATCAGCTTTTGATGATCTAGATAAAGCAACAATTGATGAGGATAACTCATCAAGTCAACCCTCTGCCTCTGGGGTAAAAAAAGAAGATCAATATTAGGCCCAACACAGACAAGGACAAATCTAATATTGATACTAACCCAACTCTCATTTCTCCATTTCAGGTTTATCAACAAATGTAGGAGAAATTAAGTACAAGAAGTTAAATTAACCCGAACACTTGCAGGGTTGATATTGTAGGGATATATCCAAGGGTTTGGTTAAAAATAATGTCAACCCTAAGGATGTAAAGCTATAATATGAATTTGGGGCTTTAGTCTCAGTTTATACAACTTCACCAAGCTTCCAGGAGATATTACAGCTACACAAATAGATTCTAGAAGCAGTCCAAGAAACATGGGTAAATAATTACCATTTGTCCAGAGGAGATGTGCTCGAGTTATACTTTTTTAATGCAGCACCAGAACCAACAAGGAAAAGATCATACAATTCTTTTCATTTCATCAAGTTAAAGATACCTGATATGAATAATCAAATATTTATCAAGGATTCTATATCTGAAGAAATACCATTGGTGAGAAAATGAAATCTCAACCAGAAGGGCATGTGGTATTTGGTTCTGTCTCACCGAGATGGACAAGGTAAAGTTTCCGTTCAAATTCTTTCAAAATTATGTGAATGGATCATTCCTGTTAAATACAATGACAAGAAAAACTACGACTTTGCGGAAGAACTCTTCGAAAAGAAAAGGAACCTTTTGTTGAACAACAAGCTACCAGGGAGTAAAGAAACTCGTCGAAAATTTTGCAATATGGCTCATATCGGAAGATGGTCAGAGAATATCTTCCTTGAATGTCCAAACCAGAAGGAGTCAGAGTTTGGAAAAACCTTCAAAGCCCAAACGGATCGGAAGGATTTTTCCGAGACAAGCAAAGGTAGACAAGGACCACTGAAGATGCGCTTTCAAAGGGGCCCACTTCAAAAACAAAAGATGCCCCGACAAAATTAAAAAAGACATGTGAGGAGAATAAAGCCAAAAAAAAAGTGGCAGACATGTGACTCCTCCATTAGTAAAAGATTCCATCAATAATGGCATAAATAATTCAAGATAGCTGTAAGATTCCCTGAAGTTTCTAGGTGAAACGAGTGGAACTTCAGCTATAAATACAGGCATTTGAGGAAGCTGAGGACATCGATCATTTCCTTCAGTTTTCTTACAAAATAAAATCATTGTACTATTTCTCTTTCTACGTTTGTATTAAGTTTATGTAATTTCATGTATTTCAAGAACAAAGCTAGGATGAGTAGCTAAACTAGTTATCTCCTCTTCTTCAAAGCAGGTTGATTTATGTAATAATATGTTGTCTGAATAAATTTTCGAAGATTTCCCCTATCATGTTGTTTTCATTTCAAAATTAAGCTTTACTATACACCTTAAGGTAGGAAAAGAAATAAGTTGTGCTAGCTACTGCTGAAGGAGTCTGTGTCAGGAACCATTGATTGCGATCGCGTGGTTCGGTTGTGAGGAGCAGCCTGTAAAACCCGGTGGACATAACCCGACAACAGTTTGGTCAAAGAGGTAATTTGTTTTAATTTACTTACGGAAGCATGATGGGATTAAGCTTTTGAATATTAAAATGGAAAATAAAGGGCAGAATAGGTATTATTTAGTTTCAAGGAAATATTCGAGACACCTTTTAAATAATAAGGGATATATTCAGGAATTTAAAACAAAAGGAATATAATGGGGACGATGTTGAAACTAGAAGGATATATTCAATAATTATCCCAATATATATATATATATATATATATATATATATATATATATAAAAGAAAATCTGATAAATTTGGTGATTAATGAATATCGAAATGTAATATATGTAGAAAATTTTGTAGATGCATAAACTTGTTAAAAACAATATTTTTCTTCTTTTTTTTTATTTTTTCCAAGGTCAAGATGCTGATAACAGTAGATATCTCAATATAAGAGATGTGTTGTCTTAGCTTCTTGAGGTAGATCGTTTGCATTTTTTTATATTTGTTTTAGATGCGGTAGTTATAGAATTTACTATTTGTTTGTAGAATGTGACTGGAAAGTATGGATTTCCTCCTATGATAGTTATTTTTTGAAAAACCACTTATTTATATTTGTAGCCCTCACTGGATTACCTATCAAAATCCATGAAATGGATTGATGTATTATTTTAGGATAAGCTAACATGCAGGTATAGAACCGTGAGTTTCATTTCGAAGTGACTAAGCTTTGGGAATAACATATGTTTATAGTGCTCCCATTATGCCAAAATTGACATTATTTTAAGTTTAGGAGCAAACGATACGCCCCTTTCCAATGTTGGTTTATGCAGAAACGCTATAGGATACTATGATGTATATTTTAAAAATTTTTGTAGACATTAATTGGTTTAATATTCTTAAATATTCGGGATCTCTGGCTGTGTTTATTGTGGAACATCACACATTTTATTATTAGTTTATGATACTTTATACTGGTTTTGGCAAATGGCATCGAGAGTTTTTTTTATCTCTACCGGTGCATTGATGAGGTACAAAGCTTGTGATATTAGTAAAGTTCAGAATTTGGCAGCTTGTGATAGTTTTTGATTGTATGTTTTAGTTGGCCACGACTCTATTTCCTTGACTTGATATTGTGGTTTTGTTCAGCTGGTTATAATTGTTTAACTATGATTTGACTATCGTTTTTTTTGGTTGAGTTAAGTTGGTTTTGAAGGTCTTACGGAAGCTAAGTTGTGCAACAAAGTTGAAGCGGAGGGAGATGCTTTTTCTTGGTTGAATCATAACTTTTTTTTCATTCGAAATGGATCAAGAATCAAGTCGTGCTTTAGACAGATTATTTATTGTGTTTCTGGCCCTGGTGGCTCTACATTTTCTGTCTATGGAGTTCTAGTTTATGTTCTGGAATTGTATGGCCTTTTTTAATTCATTTGTGTTATGGAATTTCCCGATGAACAAGTGGCTCAATATTTTCCAGTTTATGGTATAAATTTTACTTTCTGTTCTGGCATTTTTTTTACTTCATTTGTGTTATGGAATTTATTAATGAACCAATAGCTCAATATTTTCCAGTTCATGTTATAAAATTTACTTTTTTTTTCTGGGATGCCACTTCTTTTTCTTGATTGAATCAATGTTGTGTTTTTTGTGCGTCCAACATTAAACAAGAAAACCTAAGATCAAATGCGTTAAAAATTGCAGCGATAGAAATGTCAAACACAAAATATAGCCAACAATCCTCCATAATCACTACACATTCACGAATGTCTAAACACTTGAAATAATTGTCAAATCATTATGCATTTACGATAGTCTAAAGTCTTGGTACAAATACCAAATCAATACAAATTTCCAATCGTCTAAAATCTTCAACTTCCTAACCATCATGATTCAACTTCATCTCTTGAACAAAATTTTTTTTATCTTCTAGATTTCCTTCTCAACATGCAATGCATGATTACGGTTCTCAATTTATAAAGCTAACAATGCTAGTTGCAATCTATCTAGTTTTTCAGTTTGAGTAGAATTCCTCTGTGAGCTTGCGCTAGAAGTAGTGCTCGAACTTGATTCGCCGCTAGTTTGGAAAGAATCACTCTGATGTTTCTTCTCCTTATATGCCTCAAAAGCTCTTAAGCCTTCATCGCGACTGCAATATGAGTTTATGACGGATGTAAAGCGCAACTAAAATTGATGACTTGATCATATGTTTTGGCCCAGGTTCCATAGATATTAGATTTTTGTCCTATGAAAATGACGTATGTTTTTTTCTACGTAACAAGAAAAAACATTTCATTATTATATAAAACAAAACAAATAATAAAACGAAATTTGAATTAAATTGAATGACTCACCATTTGATCACATTAAAGTATAACGAGACTATATCTGCTTTAATGTTCTCAAATAATGATCTTCTGTAATTTGCTGCATGAAACCACACCTTTTTCTATTAAAATCTAAATTTCAAAACAAATTTTAAGTGACTGAAAAAAATCAGAACCCTATAAAAAAACACTAATTATCCAGAACTATATACTAAACTGATTGAAAAATTCAGTTGTGGACCATATCTTTCTTAAATGAATGACAGTAGTGAAATGGCCTTCACTAAAAATAGAAAATCAAGCTACCAATTTCAAGAACTCGAAAACACAGAATAAATGGCTTTAATCCTAAACGATTTTTATCGGAAAATTCAAACATGAGATGCAGACAGTTAGCAAAGATTCAAGCTAAATTCCAATACAATTTATCCAAAATATCATTATTGACCTGAGTTTAGTTTGTCGGCACAAAACCTTTACCTAATTCTGGCTCCGGAGTATGTCACAGATGAATTAGATGATCAGCTAGAAGAACAAAACAAGTCCTCTCCCTACGCAGTAGTACATTTAGGTTTGTGTGAGAAATATGGAAAGAAGAAGAGATGAAAGATGACACGAGAAATTATATAATGCCCACCCCATCGAAGAAAGAGGGAAGGTAGAAAGAAAATCAATGTTTTATTGTTGTAAATTTTCACCCATCAAATATTAATATGCTGAAAATGTGATGTTAATGAATGATTTTGCTGTTGTGGTAATGCCTTCAATTTTCAACCTCATCTTCCTCCTTTAATATTTTATTTCTACAACATTCTTCTCAAAACTAAGGTGGATTTGAAGTAAAGAAAACTAAATACAATGTCAAGTTTTTCCTTCCAAAAAATTGGTCGGCGATGCTGCTGCTCAAGAGTAATTTTTTTTACCTTCAATCGAAAAGGACACGGATGCGGCGTAAGCACTTAATGGAAGGAACGCCATGGTTTCTCAGAAAGGCTTCAGATGGAGAGCTCGAAATTGAGGAACGAAAGCAATTTTAGGGTTCTCAAAGAGAAGAGGCTTGAGCGACAACCAATTTTGCTAAGGAAAAAACTTTTGAAGCTTTTTGGTGCTTTTATGGAATGCTCTCGAGACTGAATTAACCATGGTTGGGGTGGGTTGGTCAAAATTGGTGCTAAAATTTTTTAAAAAAACAAAAAAAACAAAAAAAACAATGCCACGTGCCAAAAGATGACTGGCTCAGGGTAGTACCCTGAGACCAGCATCGATGCAGCCCGAGAAATGATATAATGTCCACCCCCATCAAAGAAAGAGGGAAGGTAGAAAAAAAAATCAATGTTTTATTGTTGTAAATTTTCACCCACCAAATATTAATATGTTGAAATGTGATGTTAATGAATGATTTTTCTGCTGTGGTAATGCCTTCAATTTTCACCCTCATCTTCCTCCTTTAATATTCTATTTCTACAGCATTCTTCTCAAAGCTAAGGTGGATTTGAAGCAAAGAAAAAGAAAACAATGTCAAGTTTTTCCTTCCAAAAAATTGGTTGGCGATGCTGCTGCACAAGAGTAATTTTTTACCTTCAATCTAAAAGGACACGGATGCGGCGTAAGAACTTACCGGAAGGAACATTTTGGTTTGGAAAGGCTTCAGATGGAGAGCTTAAAAATTGGGGATTGAAAGCAATTTTAGGGTTCTCAGAGAAAAGAGGCTTGAGCGACAACCAATATTTTTGCCAACGACAAAACTTTTGAAGCTTTTTGGTGCTTTTCTGGAATGCTCTAACCATGGTTGGGGTGGGTTGGTCTAAATTGGGGCTAAATTTTTTTAAAAAAAAATAAAAAAGCAATGCCACGTGTCAAAAGATGACTGGCTCAGGGTAGTACCCTGAGGGCAGCACGACGCATCCCATTTCTCGTGTCATCTTTTCTCTCTTCTTCTTTCCAAATTTTCCACATAAACCTAAATTTACTGCTGCTGCGTAGGGAGAGTACTGGCTTAGGGTAGTAACCTGAGTTCAGCATCGATGCATTTGTGTTAAAGGGTTATACTGTAATTCAAATTTATTATATTTGAAACAACCCGATACTGGAATTTTTTTTATACATATATCTACTTTAAAATAGTGATGCTACATATGTGCCCATACATATATGTATTTATACTTAAAAATAGTTTTTCATAAATATAATACATAATAAAATCGTTTGCATGCAATTAAATTAAATAATCAAGCATAAATAAAAATTTCATACAAGCAAGTTTTATAACGTAAATACGTAAAATTCATAAACCAACGTCAAATCCCATGCATACGTAAAAATCTCAAAACCATGCAAAACAATTATAGAAAATAGCATTCATGTGTGGAATAAATAATAATGTATAAAAATCCCAAAATAATCGTATCATAAGCATGCAATGGTCACGGGTGCTAGCTGCCATGAATGCTCAGACATCCTCACCACTAGTAGGGACCACATCCTCTGCTATAAAATCATCCTCACCTGCATACCATTTAAATATAGTGAGCCTAGAGGCTCAGCATGTTCCATCCAGTAATAACAAATAATATATAATAAGATCGCATGCAAGCACATATCATATAAAAATAATATCTTGAGAATATCTTATGCATGCATGATCGTAAAAAATTATGTGTAATGCTGAGTTGTAAGATAATCATAATCATAATACGTAACATCAATATGGCATGTCATCATCATAAAATCATTAGTGTGAGTCATATCAGTGATGTGTGATCATTAACATTAGCGATTGATCAATCTATAAAATCAACGTACGTGGCGGCGAGGTTCACCCAACCTTAAACCGGGGATTCCCTACGCCTCTATGCTGCCACTTTACCCAACCGTAAACCAGGGATCCATAGGCCATAAACATAAGTGAAAAGGTCATCGGGCCCGGTATCCCGACTTCCAAACCCATGAGTTGCCACAATCACTTCAACTTCTCAAAAATATTTTTTTTACATGCCCTTAATCTTTTAATAAAATAAATACATGAACCATGAGCTTAAAAATCATCTTTTTCCATTATCCTTAAAATTTTACCCGTAAATATATATTTAAATATTTTCCATAAAAATCATACTTATATAAAAATAATACATATATATATTAAATATATTTTTACGGACTATTTTACTTGTCATGGACTCGTTCGAGTAGCCTCCCCATTAACTTAAGCCCGTTAACTTAGACTGGCTTATTAACCTTCACTGGCCCATTAATATCTTAGCCCAATATAAATAAACCCAATAACTCTTATAGATCACTAGGTCCATGACAAATTAATGGGTTCACTTAAATTACTAACTTAAACCTAATAGTGCATTTTAATCACTCATGCCCATTAACATTTAATTAAAATACTTAGGCCTCTAATTAAATTACCCGAGCCCGAAATAAAATAACCCGGACCCAAATCCATATGACATGACCCAAATAACATCCATACCCGACCCGGACGACCCTGCCCGATCCCCTGACCAGCTGCCCGAACCAACCTTAACCCTATCCCTAACCCTTTCTTTAACAAACCCTACGCGTAGCCCATGTATTTCCCTTCGGCCACCCTTGGCCGGAGCCCCGCCGACAGGACTTTGCATGGCTCGGTCGTGGCCTTTCTTCCTAAACCTTGCGCACAGCCCTTGCAAACCTGCGCACAGCACCTTCATCTGCACGTCCAGCCCATGCTCAGCAATTACAGTTCGAACCCATCGTGCTACCAGACCTTAGGGGACCCTAACTCGACCCATGAACCCTTGGAACAGCCCCCTCGAACAGCCATGAACAGAAAACTAATAAAAGTTGAGCCAACATGTAAAATACATGAACATGATGCATGAATTTATGTATTTTCGTGTTTTAGACCACATTCAATGCAAACATCATAATTTTCATCATAAACAGGGTATATATGATTTAAACGGTGAGAAAGAATTGATAAAAACATGCTTTGTATTTAAAATCGCTCGAAAAACTTATAAGGTTGTGTGTATGTGTGTGTAAAGAAGCGGTTCTCTCATTTTTCTTCCAAGGTTTATGTCAAAAGAATGAGGGAATAATGAAACTAGTTTTATGTATTTATTTGTATAAATAACGGGCTTGGACTTTTTATTAAAACACTTAAATAGAATTAGCCCATTATTTATCAGCTTTAAAAATACTAATTTAACAATAAACTCACCTAATTTTCGTAATAGATAAAAGCTTGGTTTTTAAAATATTCTAAAAGCCCTTAAAATGGCCTAATTAGGTAAAAATGAACTTTTAATTATATATATATATATATATATGAACCATAATTTTCTATAAATTAAGTCTTAAAATAAATATTTAGGACTCTTCAAAACCTTAGGCATTAATTTCGATAAAAACTTTTATCTCGTTCGTCCACGGTCCCGTGTACGCGATCGTAAATCGAATTTTCTTTAAAAATTCATAACTCTCATAATATTTGGTTAAATGCCATAATTAAATTCAAAACATATAAAAATGTCACATATTTCACATAAAATATCATTTAACCGCTTTACTTTATTTTTAAATCAATTAATTCTCTAATTATGCATGCGGTTTTACGTAAACAAATTTTTGGGCGTTACAATATTTTTATGAGATCATATCATAGTTAACAAAATTATCATGACTAAACATTATTTTAAATGATAAATTTAAATTGATTAAATTTTTATAACATCACATCATAAAAATAAAAACTCATATAAATGATCTTAAAGAGGGATGCGTCGATGCTGGCCTCAAGGTACTATCCTGAGCCAGTTATATTTTGACAAGTGGCATTGCTTTTTATTTTTAATTATTTTAAATTTTAGCCCCAATTTTGACCAACCCACCCCAACCATGGTTAATTGAGTCTCGAGAGCATTCCAAAAAAGCACCAAAAAGCTTCAAAAGTTGTCTTTGGCAAAATTGGTTGTCGCTCAAGCCTCTTCTATTTGAGAACCCTAAAATTGCTTTCGATCCCCAATTTCGAGCTCTCCATCTGAAGCATTTCCAAGCAACCACGATGTTCCTTCCGGTAAGTGCTTACGCCGCATCCGTGTCCTTTTCGATTGAAGGTAAAAAAAATTAGTCTTGAGCAGCAGCATCGCCAACCAATTTTTTGGAAGGAAAAACTTGACATTGTTTTTTTTTTTTCTTTGCTTCATATCCATCTTAGTTTTGAGAAGAATGCTGTAGAAAGAAAATATTAAAGGAGAAAGATAAGGAGAAAGATGAGAGTGAAAATTGAAGGCATTATCACATGCAACAGCAAAATCATTCATTAACATCACATTTTCAGGATATTAATATTTGGTGGGTGAAAATTTAGAACAATAAAACATTGATTTCTTTTCTACCTTCCTTTTTTCTTCGATGAAGGTGGGCATTATATAATTTCTCGTGTCATCTTTTCTCTCTTTTTCTTTCCAAATTTCCCACACAAACCTAAATGTACTGCTGCGTAGAGAGAGGACTGGCTCAGGGTAGTACCCTGATGCTAACATCGACGCTTCCGTTTTAATGGGTTATACTGTAATTCAAATAGATTATATTTTTATAATATCATAACATAGTTAACAAAATTATCAAGACTAAACATTATTTTAAATGATAAATTTAAATTGATTAAATTTTTATAAGATCACATCGTAAGAAAATAAAAACTCATATAAATGATCTTAAAGAGTCTGAAGGGTTAATTTCATGATATCAATATCTTAATCGATCTTATTCATGAAATTTCTTATTTTTTATGCTAAAAATATAATTATTTATTTTATATATAAATTAGATCGACATATTTTACTGATAATATCCGTGAGGTCGTACACAAAAAACTTCCCCTGTAATATGGTATAAGAGTTTTATAAAAATAACTGTAAACTATATTATAATTAAGATACATCCAAAATAAACTTTAACCTCCCAAAAAAATAATAAAAAAAAAACTTTAACAAAACAACCTTTCGACATTACCTCAAATTAAACCCAACGGTGGCCAAAGCCATACACCAAGGATCAAGCATTGAACAAGACGAAAACGGAAGAAGGGCACTTTAATTAGTGTTGTTTTATCATATTATTACATGCTAAACTAAAATTTTAAATATAGAACTAATTTCGTTTATGTACGTAATAACTATTAAACTATAGACACTATCAGAATATATAATTTCCAAAGTAAAAAAAAAAAAAAAAAATCGGGAATATGAAAAGCTCTATATTTAATTTGCATGGTATACAACAGCCACTAAAAGCTTTAGAAAACCAGTAAACTAAACTATGGATTCATTATTTGTGTCTTCACATCATCGTAAGTTATTATATACTTGAAAGAAAAACTTAATATTAATGTACACTCAATTTGCCTTCTGGAATTAAGATCAAGAGGGTATTCTGTAGGAGGGATCAACCATTTTCAAGATGAAGAGATTTCCCTTGTCGCCTCTCGATATTCTGAAAACAAGAATGCAAAAACGGTAATGACATAAAACATGGAGTCTGGATCACCTCACCTCAACCGATCATCATCCAATGCAAGTACGTGATTAATTTCCAGCGCTCCTCGAGCTCGATCGGGAGCTTTAACAGGTTATAATTCTTCCAGTAACCACAAAAGCAAGCTATAAGCTTTGCTTCATTGTTCGTGCTTGAATGCTAATATTTCATGAAAAGATCAAAACTGGCTATAATAAGACAGATTCATGTTTGTTATATATAGGATCGATCAAATTAGGCATGCATGCACGACTTACGAGACCGCCTAGCTTGAAATAGCTAGTCGAATTTGACGGCCACCTTCTTCGGATTTACAGGTGTTAAATCTGCTGTGACCTACAGCATATCAGACAACAAAAACCATAATGCTCATTTTGATGAGACATGTAAAGTCCAGATCCTCAACAATATTCCATGATAGATTCAGAAAAAATTCTGCGTATACTCATTTATCTGTAGGCCAATAAATATAATTTTTTCTTCTTTTTGTGATATTGTGTTGGAGTGTCCTTGTAATCAAGGTCCTTTATTCTTACCTAGCAATCTGCCTAGGTAACTCACTGTAATATCCCAACCCCATATCGGGTTGCCGAAGATGTGTGAGTCAGTTCACGAGAGTCGAGACCATGTAATGGATTCCTCACGCAACTCGATCGGCTGAATTATATTTGGTAAAGTGAATATGCATGCATGAGTAGTAGTTGCGAGAGGTATAAATAATTATGTCATGTTTTGCTTGGATGGACCCAGGACATGACATTCATGTTTCACAATAAATTGAGCCTTGATTCTCGATAATTCATGAATATTGATTTGATTCCAGAAATGATGCCAGATCACTTATGCACAGAAGGGAATGTAGATTAACCCTTGTTGTATTGCGGGTTGAAACTAAAATTTTTGGTAACATTATACACAAAAATTGAAACATTTTATGTGGGTCAATACCATTTGCTTGGTCAAAACCACATGAGGAAAAAAATACCAACTCAAAATATGGATTTACCTGATTGAAGAATGGCCCTGTTTCCATATTTTGCGTCCGAAGAGTATCAACATTAATTGCTTGATAGTTTACTTTAGATCTTAAAAACTTGGGCCTCTGTTTATATAGTTAACCAGTAAGTGTTTTTCACATATAAACAACCATCTAAACAATTAAGCTTTCAAGCAACAAATAAATGGCAACTTTTTACAACAAAACTCGTCAAAACTAGAAGCATCAGCAGATGAAAATTTGTACCCTTGGTTTGCAAAATTGACTGAGAAGTTGTATAAATAAGTTCCCATTTCCCATCGAGCAAACCAGACTTCAGTGGTTCTTTCGTTGGATTAGCTGCTTCTAGTCAGGCGCGGCCCTGACGTAGGCCCCACCTTCTGGCATTCCCAATTATTTTTAAATTAGTTTTTATATTAATATTTATATAATTTTAGTAAATAAAAAATTATTAAAAAATTGATTGTAGGGTTTTATGGCAAAACTTTTGCTTGAATTGGGTTAAATCACCACAAACTCTCGTACCCCGCTAATTTGTTTTTAATTTCATCTTCTTTCTTCATGCGGCTCTGCAAACAATTTATTCTAAACACGAAAATTTATCGCAAATGTAATATATATATATTTTTTTTCATTTTCTTCATTTACTAATTGATTATTGCATTGTTATTTTATTAATTCATATTACGTTAATTTATTATTATTATCACATATATGTTTTTTTATTCGTTTTTTATTTCATTATTTAGTACTATTTTATATTGCATATGAGTTTAGTTAAAATATTTTTATTCTTGCACAATTATTCATTGTACGCAAAATGAAAAAAAATGACGAATTTGCTTCAAAAAATGCGAGAAGTGTGCATTTTAAATAATATTAGTTGTTGAATAGGTTATTTTTTGAGAAATTATGTAGAAATTTATGTTGTGTAATTTTATTAAATACTTATTATGGTTTACTTTGATTATAATATTCGATTAGTTTATATATATATCACATTGTTCAAGTTATTGAAGGACCATTTTTTTTGTTCGCGCCAGACCTAATTTCTCTCAGGACCGCCCCTGCTTCTAGTTTGCAAACTATCTAAGAACAAAGTTGGAAAAATAAAAGGAAGGAATGAAAATAAACACCAAAACCACCAAAGTTCATTTCCCGGCCGGAAGAACATGTAAATTCAACTTCACGAAAGCTGCTAAATTTGTTGATGATAAAATGTTCTGATCATGTGTTTAGAATGCAACCACTTTGAATGTCCAGCCGAGCTTCACGTGCAGGAGCATGTATTTAGGATCAAATGTCAAAATGCCAACAACTGAAATACAAAATTTAACTCTGATGATGTCGGAATTTTACCTCGGGTTCGGTCTGGTAGAATGGATCCTCCAATTTCTTTATGGAGCAGGTCGGGTCGGGTACCACCAAGTTCTGCACAAGCAACAACTAGGTCAAGGGGCGCCGAAAGTGTTTTCGGCGTGACCCCTCCGATGCCTAAGTCAGTGTCTTGAAGGCAGATGGTATGATTAATACGAAAACTGAGAGATATGAGTGCGTGAATATAAAAGTGAGTAATGAATAATGAATACAACCATAACAGTACCTGTATTTATAGGAGAAAATAGAATAAGTTATCTAGTAGAATTATAACACATCCTGGACTAGGACTCTTCATCCATTGGACTCTTCTTAAGTTTATCTCTATCTTGTGAATATTTGAGAAGATCCATACTTATCTCACATGTATCAGAGTCTCACTCGAATTATAAAAAAGATGCGTACGGCATACTAGGCCCAGCCCTGGTCGGCCCATTAAAGCATAACCTAGCTCGGCCCATTATGACCAGCCCAGGTCATGACAAAGCCCAACATAGCTTTGGACTGGACTGGACTGGACCCTACCACCTTGGGCTATGCTAGGTAAACCCATTATAAACGGGCTCGGGTGGAAATATTTTATCGGGGTAACAATAGTACCTCCCTAACTGGTCTAAAAGAAGAATGAGTTTAGACCAATTACTCAGTCCTGACCCCGTTCTGTACAGGCTTTGTACAGACAGCCCAGAATTGAATCCACGAGATGTGTTTCTTTGAACGGTCCAGATCAAGATCCGCGTGATATGCTTTTAATGGACGGCTCAGATGTCTTAGGACGGTTCATCTCCCGAAGCCTTAGTGGCTCTGACCTGTCCCGTCCCGAACCGTAGATCAAGAAGCTAATCGACGGCTTAGATCATCTCACCTCCTCTATAAATAGGTCAGTAAATATTTTGTTTTTTACTTTTCACTTTTGTACTGTCACGCTGCCAAAATTTCAAGAGCTCCCACGACCCGGACTACTTGCTCCCGACCTGCTCATTTACTTACCGAGCTTCAACTGTTCCACCTGTAAGTCTTCCTTTCACTAGGTTAGTTAACATGTCTTCCCCAGATGATACCTCTATTAGAGAAATAGTAGAATTTGTTGAAGCTCCCAGCTCTCCCCTTAACAACCCCGAGTCCTCCGACTCGGATAATCCAAGCTCAGAGCTGGATCTGTCGGAGACTCGTATAGAAAAATTAAAGCGATTGCACAAACTCAGGTTGGATGAAGCCCGATTATCTGCCAAAGGGAAACAATGGTATGAAGTCCTGGCCTCCCATCTAAGTCCAGACCTAGGTCCCCTCATTAGGGAGAAATCGGGAATGCCCGATACCTATGATCTTATAATCCCAGGCCGTAAAGACCGGGCTCACAGACCCCCTCCTAATTTCTTGAGCTTCAGCCTAGATCAAATCAAGATGGGTTTAAGATTTCCAGTCCCGAACTGCATTTCCTACTTATGTCAATACTTTTGTGTGTGCCCGAGTCAATTATCCCCGAACTCTTTTAGTTCAATTCTATCATTAGGTGTACTTTTCTGTTTCTTCCGAATTCCCTTAGACATAGGAAATTTCATTTACTTCTTGCAAATTAAGAAAACCGCCCCGGGCCGCTTCTATATTTCCATGCGACCCGAATACCCCTTTCTGAAGGGTAAGCCTAGCTGCCACAAAGGCTGGACAAACAGATACTTTTTTGTCAACCCCAACCAGCCATGGGAATGCCGGTCTAACTGGGCTATGAACTTTACCAGTCCTGAACTGCCAGCTTTACCTACTCACAACTTTACCAATTTTATCAATACCATGTCTGCGCAAACTTTTGATATTGAGAGCCTGATTGAAGAGGATCTGCTCTGTCATTATGGCTTCAGTGGGAAGGGAGTAGAGATCCAAGGGGATGTAGGTAGTACCCCTATACCCGTGCTATCCTTATCTTAGACTGATTCCCCTTATGCCTTTGATTTACCGTATTTTTATATATGTATACATTTTTTATTTTTAGACGACAGGATCAAATCTGCCGCTATGCCTGCCAACTTCAGAGCTGCACTAAAGAACTTGAAGAGGAAGAAAACAGAGGACAGTGAGGCCAGAACTCATCCCGAACCTCCTCCCCCTGAACAGTCAAAAAAGAAAGCTTCCAAAACCAAGGAAAAGCCCAGCGCCATTCTTCCCGAGCTTGAGCAGCCGTCCATTGTTTCCTCGTCCCGAGCCCGTGGCAAAGAACCCATAATCGAGTTCGGGTCCCTACCTGACGCTGAACCTCAGGGAATGCCAGATCAGCCCGGGGTCCCAGAGATGTCATTTTTCTCGAAGCCCGACCCCCAAGGGTGCCTAGGCATAATGCAGAACCTGATTTCTCGTTCTGATTTAAAAATCCTTCAAGGAGTGCCTACCTTGGAGGCTGAACAGAACTTCGCTCTTGCATCCCTGCAGGTAATTTGCATTTTTCGATCTTACCTTGTATACGGAGCTGTCATGTACCGAGCTGGGTTTTAACCTTCATGTTTTCACAGGCTCTAGCTTGGGAAGGGGAGATCACCAACCGAGCTTTCAAAGACCGGGAGGAACACAACCTGAACCAGGAGGCCTTCGTTGCTCGGATTTCTGAGCTCACACGAAAAACCCGGGAAATGAAGGCTGATCATGATGAAAAGGTGACCGAGATGAGGGTGGAGATTGAATCCATACGGGATGCTCTGGAGGCTGCTCATAAAAAGACTGCCGAGCTGGAAGTGGACAAGATTGAACTAAAGAACCAAGTACGGGCCCTGACTCGGGAACTTGAGGCTGCGAAGGAGGTCGGGAAAAGAGAATTCTTGAATTCCGTTGATTTTGCTAACGCCGTAGCTGAGAAGGCAGCTACTTTCTTTGATGAGGGTTTCAAGGGGTGCTTAGCCCAGTTCAGGGCTAATGGGTACTCAGAAACCGAGCACCCCGCCCTTTTCCTAGATTGTACCAAGGCTCTTGATGACATGCCCGATGAAGACTTGGAGGAGGCCGAGCAAGAGAACCCGGAAGATCCCGATCAGAGCTCAAAGTCACAGGACGCCCCCGCCCTTTGATTATTTGTATAAATATTGTTTAAAAACATGATCTAAATGGTAGACCCTGCGAGGTCATTGACTTCGGTTGTTGCCCAGGTAGGGCTGATACATTGTTTACTCTTTCACATATGAATGTTTTTGCCCAGTTCAGGTTTATTTAAGAATTTTCCTTTTCCAACATGGTTTTACTGTTATAAATGTGCATGCAAATCCAGTCACAGAATTTATCAAGTATAAATCCTTTAAGGGCCCGACCTACATATATACCCGGACTGGTTGAATTCCAGTTGAGTCAAACTTTACCGTGTAAATTACTGAAAGCCCGTGCTAAATATACCCGGACCGGCTGGATGACAAAACTACACCCTTAAAAATTTTAAGGACTTATCCTATATGCACTCGGACTGGCTGAATCAAGTCATAATTAATCCAGTGTATCCCTAAAACCCGAGCTATATGTACCCGGACTGGATGAGTGAGAATTGAATTCCGACCTTCAAGGGTGCCTGGACTAGTTGGATGCAAATTAGTACCTTTTCTAAGCTCTTTAAACTCTACTGTGACCCTCGAGCTTGAATCATACTAGGATTTTCAATTACCCAGTAAAATGTGGGTGTTAGTATTGCTAATTAATAATTTTTAGCACCAGACCTGTCTGGGTTTTGAATTCCATTGGTGGGCCACTGAGGTGGACTTTGAGTGCCAGACATGCCTGGGCTTTTAGTTCCACTGATGTGGTCCTTGCGTGCCACTGAAGTGGACTTTGAGTGCCAGACCTGCCTGGGCTTTTAGTTCCACTGATGTGGTCCTTGCGTGCCACTGAAGTGGACTTTGAGTGCCAGACCTGCCTGGGCTTTTAAGACCACTGATGTGGATTTTGAGTGCCAGACCTGCCTGGGCTTTGAGACCACTGATGTGGATTTTGAGTGCCAGACCTGCCTGGGCTTTGAGACCACTGATGTGGATTTTGAGTGCCAGACCTGCCTGGGCTTTGAGACCACTGATGTGGATTTTGAGTGCCAGACCTGTCTGGGCTTTTGAGACCACTGATGTGGATTTTGAGTGCCAGACCTGTCTGGGCTTTTGAGACCACTGATGTGGATTTTGAGTGCCAGACCTGCCTGGGCTTTGAGACCACTGATGTGAATTTTGAGTGCCAGACCTGCCTGGGCTTTGAGACCACTGATGTGAATTTTGAGTGCCAGACCTGCCTGGGCTTTTGAGACCACTGATGTGGATTTTGAGTGCCAGACCTGCCTGGGCTTTGAGACCACTGATGTGGATTTTGAGTGCCAGACCTGCCTGGGCTTTGAGACCACTGATGTGGATTTTGAGTGCCAGACCTGCCTGGGCTTTTGAGATCACTGATGTGGATTTTGAGTGCCAGACCTGCCTGGGCTTTGAGACCACTGATGTGGATTTTGAGTGCCAGACCTGCCTGGGCTTTTGAGACCACTGATGTGGATTTTGAGTGCCAGACCTGCCTGGGCTTTTGAGACCACTGATGTGGATTTTGAGTGCCAGACCTGCCTAGGCTTTGAGACCACTGATGTGGATTTTGAGTGCCAGACCTGCCTTGGCTTTTCAAGGTATGTTTCTCAAAAAATTGTTTTATAAAAATAGACCAAAACTTTTCAGCGCCATATTTCCAAAATAAAATTGACACTAGACAGGAATGATCCTAATGTAAACAAGAAAACTTCAAAAATATAAATAACTGGTTAAGTGCCAGTTTAGTGAAAAATAGATAACATGATGAGGCCCGAACTGAGCTGTTAGGGATAATATTTTTTCAAGTGCTGAGCGTTCCATGGCCTTTTTCCCTTTTTACCTTGAGAATCTTCCAAGTAATATGCGGCTACTCCGGCTTTTCCTATCACTTTGAATGGGCCTTCATACTTGGCTTCTAACTTTCCTCGTTCCCCTTGATGTTGTATTTTTCGCATAACCAGGTCTCCCTCTTGGAAAACCTTGGGGTATACTCTTTTGTTGTATGCTTGGGTCATTCGTTTGCGATAGGCCGCTAGCCTAAT
This sequence comes from Henckelia pumila, assembly GCF_033568475.1. Lineage (NCBI taxonomy): Eukaryota > Viridiplantae > Streptophyta > Magnoliopsida > Lamiales > Gesneriaceae > Henckelia > Henckelia pumila. Next base: position 28,712,087 of record NC_133121.1, on the reverse strand, counting down.
TTCCGCTCGGGACCTGTTTTCTTCGAGTAAATCTAGATCCATTGCTCGTAATTCTTGATTGTTTTCCCCATACGCCATGATTCTTGCACTCTCTTGCCCTATCTCTGCTGGGAGCACAGCTTCAGTCCCGTATACCATGCTGAAAGGGGTTTCACCTGTACCGGACCGAGTTGTAGTTCGGTAGGACCACAATACGGAAGGGAGCTCATCTGCCCACTTGCCCTTAGCCGCATCCAGTCGTGTCTTGAGAGCTTGGACTATCGTTCTATTGGTAACTTCGACCTGTCCATTCCCCTGTGGATACGCGACAGAGGTGAAAACCTGTTCAATATTCATTTCTTGACACCATGCTCAGACTTTAGATCCACAGAACTGTCGCCCATTGTCTGATACTAGCCTGCGAGGGATCCCAAAGCGACATACTATATTTTTCCATAAAAAATTGAGCACTTCGTTCTCCGTAATCTTCGCAAGGGGTTCGGCCTCCACCCATTTGGAAAAGTAATCGACTGCGACCAACAAGAATTTCCTTTGTCCTGTGCTAACAGGGAATGGCCCTACTATGTCCATCCCCCATTGGTCAAAAGGGCAAGCAGCCACCACTGCCTTCATGTATTCTGCAGGTCTCCACTGTAGGTTAGCATGTCTTTGGCAATTATAGAACGAATGAACCAGATCTGAGGAGTCTTTGCGCATAGTAGGCCAAAAGAAACCAGCAAGAAGAGCTTTGCGAGCTAGGGCAAGACTGCCCAGGTGACTTCCGCAAGACCCTTCATGAATTTCTCGTAATACGTAATTTGCCTCGTCAGGGCCTAAACACTTTAACAAGGGCTGAGAGAAAGATCTCTTGAACAAATTTTGATCGATCATGACGAAGCGAAGAGCCCTTCTTTTTACTTCCTTGGCTTTTTTGTTATCATTTGGTAATTCCTTCTTAGTCAGATATGTGTGTATATCATATCTCCAATCCCCTTCTGGTACTTGAGTTAGCATATCATCAAGAGTTTCCAACTGAGACACAAGTTCCCGACCGGCAACAATGGGATCAGGCCGATCATTCAATGCACTAGCTAGGCAAGCCAAATGGTCGGCCTTGATGTTCTCAGCTCGGGAGATGAGCTCTAAATTCAGCTCGGTGAATCCTTCCTTAGCTGTGTCTAATGCCTTAGCATATTTCCTCATTTTATCATCTTTGATCTCAAACTTTCCGTTGCTCTGCTGAATAGCTAGTTGGGAATCGGAATATAGAGTAGCCCGGGAGATACCCAAATTCCGTGCTGCCTTAAGTCCGAGTAGCAATGCCTCATATTCTGCTTCATTGTTAGAGGCTCTGAAGTCCAATCTGATTGATATATTAGTTTCTTCACCCCAAGGTGAGATGATCACGATTCCAGCTCCGCTCCCTGACTGACATGATGACCCATCTACAAAAATCTTCCATAGCTCTTCTTGTTCTAGCTGGACTGTCTCTGCCAAGAAGTCAGCCAGGGCTTGAGCTTTTATAGCTGTTCGAGGTTCAAAATTGAGATCGTACTCACTCAATTCTGTGATCCATCTGACCAGTCTACCTGATGCATCTGGATTAGTTTCAATTTTTCCCAGGACGCTATTGGTGAGCACGGTGATGGGATGTGACAGGAAGTAAGGCCGTAATTTTCTTGCGGTGATTACCAGAGCTAAGGCAAGTTTTTCTTGGGTTAAATAATTGAGCTCGGCTCCCTTCAAGACATGACTCACAAAATAAACAGGCTGATGATTTGCCCCGTCCTTCCTGACCAGGACTGAACTGGCTGCTCGGGGTGTGACTGCCAGATATAGGAACAACTCTTCCCCTGGAATAGGCTTATTCAGCACGGGCAATTGTTTTAAATAGGTCTTCAAATCCTGGAAGGCCTTCTCACTTTCCTCATTCCATTCGAAATTTTTGGTCTTTCGCAGTGCCTTGAATAAGGATAAACTTTTATCTGCAGATCTGCTTATAAATCGGGCTAATGCGGTAATTCTTCCTGTCAGCCTTTGTACTTCCTGTACATTTCTGGGCGAGCTCATAGAAATGATAGCTTGGACTTTTTCAGGATTTTCCTCAATTCCCCTTCTCGTAACCATATAACCTAGGAATTTACCAGCCCGGACTCCAAAAGTACACTTGCTAGGGTTTAGCTTCAATTGATAATTTCTCAATGTCTGGAATGTTTGAGCCAGGTCGGTGATGAACTGGTCTGCAGTTCGGGTTTTGATCAGGATATCATCAACGTATACCTCAATGTTTTTCCCAATTTGTTGCTCGAACACTTTGTCCATTAGTCTCTGATATGTTGCCCCGGCATTTTTGAGTCCAAACGGCATGACCACATAGCAATAAGTTCCAGTTGATGTGACAAAACTCACTTTGTCTTTGTCCTCTTTTGCCAAGGGAATTTGGTGATATCCCTGATAAGCATCCAAAAAACTGAGTAATTCATGCCCTGCAGTCGAATCAACCAGCTGATCGATTCTAGGTAGGGGGTAACAATCTTTAGGGCATGCTTTATTCAAATCTCGAAAATCTACACACATGCGCCATTTTCCCGTAGACTTTGGAACTAGGACTATGTTGGACAACCAGGTCGGGAAGTGGATTTCTTCAATGTGCCCCACCTTGAGTAACTCGTCCACCTGCTCCTTTATTACTGCATCCTTTTCAGGACCGAAGTGTCGCTTCTTTTGAATAATAGGGCGATAACCTTTTATCACATTGAGCTTGTGTTCTGATATTTCCCGATGGACCCCTACCAGGTCTGAAACTGACCATGCAAAGACGTCTTTATTTTTTTGCAAGCATTCCAGTAGTGTTCGCTTCAACTCTATTTCCAGGGTTCGAGCAATTTTTACTACCCCGAAAGGAGGGGAGATTATTACTTCTTCAGTTTCTTCTTCAGTGGTGACAGATGTGTCTTCTATCAAGTTGATTTTTTTCCATGCCAGAAATTCCAGGTCGGTCGACGTTATCAGTCCTGGCTACTTTTTGCTCTATTCTGACCTCCTCCACATAACACTTGCGCGAAATAACTTGATCACCTTGCACCTCCCCAACCTCATTACCCACTGGGAATTTCATTTTCTGATGCAGAGCTGATGCCACAGCCATGAAAGTGGTCATGGCAGGTCTGCCTAGTATAGCATTATAAGCGGATGGGGCATCCACTATAATGAAACTTACAATTCGGGTTTTGCGAGTGTTGTTTTTTCCAAGAGTTAAGGGTAGGTGGACTAATCCAACAGGTCGGATGGCATGACCCGTGAAACCAAAGAGTGATGTTACCACAGGCTCCATCTTGTACTGTCCCAAATCCATTTGATTTATTGCTTCTTGGAATAAAACATTGACTGAACTGCCTGAATCCACGAATATCCGAGCTACGTCATAGTTTGCGACTGTGGCCCTTATTACCAGCGCATCGTTATGGTTGCTGGAAACCCCTTTCAAATCTTCTGGACCAAAAGAGAGGGTCGGGCCAGTATGGAAGATTTGATTCCCAATCTCCATATTTATTAATTTTCTACTGCTAGTTTTCCTAGCTCGATTGGAATCTCCGTCAGTAGGGCCTCCAGAAATCATGTTTATAATTCCTCTAGCAGGCGGAGCTGGTCTTTGATGAGCTCGGTCATCGTCGGGCTGGCCCTGATTTGGGTGATTGAAATCTTCATGGGGAGGAGCAGTCCTGGCTCTTTGCCTCGGTCTTTCTTGCTGTCTCTTGTTCGGGCGATATCCCTCTTGACGGGTCAATATATTTTTTAATTCAGCATGTTGTTGTATTATTCTTTCAATCTCTTGATCTAATTGACGACAATTCTCAGTAATATGCCCATACTCATTATGAAAGTGACAATATTTATCTGATTCCCTGTTCCGAGGTCCCTTCTCAGTCCATGGAGGCCTTTGTGTGAGCTTCCGATCATCACAAATTTGGAGGGCTCGGACTTTACTCATGCGCAAGGGAGTGAAAGAGCTGAATTCTCCCAACAGCGCAGGTCGGAATGGTTGTCCCATTCCTGTCCCATTGCTCGGAACCCTATTGCCCTTTGGACTTTTTGGTCGCTCCCTCTTCACAGCTGCTCGCGAGACCTGAATCTCTTCCATGTTGACATATTTCTCAGCTCGGGCAAGTAATTCCTCATACGTCTCCGGCGGCCTTTTTATTAAAGATTTAAGAAAATCTTTTGTATCCAGCCCTTGCATGAATGCGCTGATGAGCAGGTCTGGGGTAGCCATGGGTACCTCGAGAGCCAAGGCACTAAACCTTCGAATGTATGCCCTCAAATTTTCATGTTCCCGTTGTTTGATTGCAAAGAGACTGAAAGTAGTGGTAGGATGCTTTTTGCTACTAGCAAAGTGATGCAAAAAGGATTTGCTAAAATACTTGAATTCCTTGATCTCCCCAGCGCGTAACGTATTGAACCATTGCTGGGCTGGTCCTATGAGAGTAGTAAGGAAAGCCCTACACTTGATCGGATCCGAATATTTATGCAGCAGAGCTGCATTCTCGAAGCATGCTAAATGTTCCTCTGGATCGCCTTTACCATCGTACTCCCCGACGTGGGGCAATTTAAATTGTTTGGGGAAGGTCAGCGTCCAATATCTCCTGAGTAAAAGGAATGTTTCTGATTGTGGTAGCTAGGTACCCGGCCTGCTTCTTCCTGAGCTGCTCCATTTCTTCCTTCAATTTTTTGATCTCCTCGAGGTGGGCATTATGATCGGGGTGCGGAATATTTGCCTCATCCCTCTCTGCCAAAGCCCTCTGAACAGCCTGAGCTATTAACAACTCTAAATTAGGATGATTTCCATTCTGATCAGCCATCGAAACTCTTTTTCTTCAAATTCCCACAGACGGCGCCAATTGATGATGTCGGAATTTTACCTCGGGTTCGGTCTGGTAGAATGGATCCTCCAATTTCTTTATGGAGCAGGTCGGGTCGGGTACCACCAAGTTCTGCACAAGCAACAACTAGGTCAAGGGGCGCCGAAAGTATTTTCGGCGTGACCCCTCCGATGCCTAAGTCAGTGTCTTGAAGGCAAAGGGTATGATTAATACGAAAACTGAGAGATATGAGTGCGTAAATATAAAAGTGAGTAATGAATAATGAATACAACCATAACAGTACCTGTATTTATAGGAGAAAATAGAATAAGTTACCTAGTAGAATTATAACACATCCTGGACTAGGACTCTTCATCCATTGGACCCTTCTTAAGTTTATCTCTATCTTGTGAATATTTGAGAAGATCCATACTTATCTCACATGTATCAGAGTCTCACTCGAATTATAAAAAAAATGCGTACGGCATACTAGGCCCAGCCCTGGTCAGCCCATTAAAGCATAACCTAGCTCGGCCCATTATGACCAGCCCAGGTCATGACAAAGCCCAACATAGCTTTGGACTGGACTGGACTGGACCCTACCACCTTGGGCTACGCTAGGTAAACCCATTATAAACGGGCTCGGGTGGAAATATTTTATCGGGGTAACAAACTCTAATAGCAAAGGCACGACTCAAAAATCTTTCAAGCATCCGGTACTGCAAGAATGACATTTTGATTGACATCCACACGATCGATAATTGCTAGTTGCTGTTACACAACAATGCTTTCGCACGATTTCTCCAACTGGAATTGAATTCATGATTTTGACTATGATAATAATTTTAAAACGACGTCTTTGTGTCCTAAAAGCTGTAAATAATAATTTAGTAATAACTCAAGTCATTCAGAGCATGTAACTAATTCATACGCCACATCATTGCCAAACAGAAATCAGGAGGCCAATAAGAACTGCTGCTCAGAAGACTAACAGAGCACTAATCTTGTACCCTTCCCAACTCTTTCCATCATACAAAAATTTGCATAAAGATTCATACGGGTCTTGTGCTAAAACCAATAAAAATTATTACAAATCATTATCCAAAGAAATGGTATATATATGCATAATGTTGTCGAAACTGAATTAGCTAGGCAGAATTCGAGGAATTTGGATAGTTTAATTGAGGTGCACTTAACACTTGACTAGATAGTGTTTTTGCCTTCTCCAAGGTCATATTACAACTTGATTACAGCGTAAGTTGGACTGTTCAATAAAGCTCATTATGTCCAAGGAAAATCTGAAGGAAAACGAGAAGGGATAAGTGTGGCCATGATCGCTTTAGGAATTGCAAATCTGTTTGCCGGCGTGATACGAAAATATTTAACAGTTATATTTAAAATTAAAATAATATGTAATTTTTTTATTTACATGTCTATTATATTTAGATAAATTATTATACTCGAATTTTTTTATACACAATTTCAAACTAAGAAGTGATTAAATTTATTATGAAATTTTGAACAAAATATGCATAAGTGTAATATCAACGAATAAATGTTAAAACATAAATCTTTCATATTTAATTACAAATTTAACATCTAAAACTTCACGTTCTATTAAAATTAAAATTGAAATAGTTTAATTAATCTAATTAATATATCTATCACATACTAACATATATATTATTTTTCAGTTTTTTTTTTATAATAGTGATTATAATTTTAGTAGTTTGATAGAGTAAAAAATTGATGATTGTATAAGAAATCAAATTAAAAAATATAAATACTTATGTAAAGGTAACTGTTTTTAATTTGTTAAACAGTCGAATACATTTGTTTCAAAATTTTTGCAATTAAATGTGATTCATATATGTGAATTTTTGTATCAGGGCTGTCGGAAAATAGAGGAGCTTGGGTACTAGATGGGTTTAGGGATGTAAACGAGCCGAACTGTTCGCGAGCTATTCGGAGCTCGGCTCGTGATAAAGGTCGTTTGGGCTCGTTCGTTAAGCTTATCGAGCCGAGCCCGAGCTTAATTTTGAGCTCGGAAATATTCACGAGCCGAGCTTGAGCTTAAGGATGTTCGGCTCGTTAGCTCGCGAACATGTTCGTTAATAAGCTAGGAAGCTCGAGCTCGGCTCGTTTAGTGTGTTAGCTTTGGATTTATGCTTTAATAGTAGGTTCAGTCTACATGTAGTTTATTAATCGAGTTGAATGAGTTTGATTCATGCAAAATTTTAGTGTGCACTACAAACAAACTTAGTGTGTTTTGTCTTGTCTTCCATTTGGCATTGGAAAAACTTAATTTGATGAACATTTAGTGTGCACTACAAACAAAACGGCTAGTTTTTTCCCTATAAATATGATCACTCAAACTTATTTTCAATCACACCAAATTCATTCTTTCTCTCAAAATATTTTTCTCCTCGGTCGAAGAAAAAGAAGAAGATTGCGTTTTAAGGCTATTTTTTTATAACTGTTATGGTTATCATGCTCACGAGTCTTTTATTTATCGGTGATTATCCACCGCGCACTTTTTCTCTATTTGTACACATGCTTGTAATATTAGTTCTTCCATTATTTTGTATTGTCATATTAATAGAAATTAACTAATAAAATGCATTGTTATTTTTCTAGCACCACCATGTCAAATTTGGCAAATATTGAATTCGTTGCGCTCGATATCACTGGAAAGAATTATATGCCATGAACTCTCGATGTAGAGATGCATCTTGAGTCATTGGGTCTAAGTGATACCATCAAAGAAAATAATATATCATCCTCACAAGAAAAAACGAAGTCTGATTTTCTTACGTAGACATCTTGATGAAAGATTGAAATGTGAGTATCTCACATAAAAAGACCCAATGATTTTATGGAAAGGGCTGAAAGAAAGATTTGAGCATATAAGAGAAGTTATACTCCCGACCGCCCGTGATGAATGAAATACGTTGAGATTCCAAGACTTTAAAAAATTCAGTGATTACAATTCTGCGATGTATCGAATAGTCTCTCAATTGAAATTTTGTGGGCATTTGTTACTGAAATGGAAATGCTTGAAAAAAAAATTTCCACATTCCACACATCAAATATAACTCTATAATAACAGTATAGAGTACGTGGATTTTCGAGATATTCTAAACTAATCGCATGTCTTCTTGTGGCGAAAAAGAACAATGAATTGTTAGTGAGAAATCATCAATCCCGACCCACTAGATCAACGGCATTTTCAGAAGAAAATGTTGTAATTAAAAATGAAAACCAAAATCAAAGGCATAGACAAGATTTTGGTCGTGGACGAGGTCAAGGACGTGGGCGTGGACGTAAAAATGATCGCGGTCGTGGTTGTGGTCGCGGCCGAGGATATGAAAATAATCGAGATAGTCTTCAATAACTCATCTCAAAAGAACGTCATGAACCACACACCAAAAAAGCAGCATGAAAACACGAGTGAAATTGAAATTCACTCAAAAAAATCTGAGAGTGTTTGTTATAGATGTGGCGCTCCAGGACATTGGTCACATATTTGTCGAACCCCTGAGCACCTATGTAAGCTCTATAAAGAATAGACAAAGGGGAAAGGAAAAGAGACCAATTTTGTTGAAAACAGTAACCATTCAAGTGGTTCAACTCATTTCGATGCTGCTGATTTTTCAAATAAATTCGAGGACATTGATTAATATATTGATGGGGCTAGAATGTAACATACTCTATTTTTCATGTATTCTTGTATTATGAAATATTGTATATTTTTCATATAATGTCATTAATTTTCTTTATTGCATATTTTCTTTTGAAGTTCAAAATGGAAAACGATATGAGCAAAGCTAAACAAGGAAATAATCTCATGGAAGTTTGCATAACCGATAGTGGTACAATGCACACTATTCTCCGTTTATTAAAAACTCTATAAGCCTTACTCGAAGTAGAATATCCAAGAAAAATACCTTTGTCGAACTTAGCATCAAACTTACCAAGATTATCCTTATCATTATTGTGAATGAAGCACTTAGATTCGAATGCTCGAAAATATGAAATGTTAGGCTTTATCTCCCTCCATAACTCGTATGGAGTTTTCTTGAGAATTGGTCTTATTGATACACGATTGATGATGTAACAAGCAGTGCTCATTATTTCAGCCAAAAAATATATTGTTAGAGAATGCTCACATAACATGGTCCTCGCAATCTCTACAAATATCCTATTTTTCCTCTCAACGACACCGTTTTATTGAGGAGTCCTAGGGCAAGAAAAATTGTGACCAATGCCTTTGTCTACACAAAAGTTTGTAAAATTTTCATTTTGAAATTCAGTTCCATGGTCACTACGGATCTGTTTGATAAAAAGATTTTTCTCATTTTCAACTCTTTTGACAAAAGTTTTGAAATAGTCAAAGGCATCATTTTTTTGGGATAGAAACAATATCCAAGTGAAACGTGAGAAATCATCCACAATGACGAATACATAAAGCTTTACTTCTAGACTAGCATTCCTCGAGGGACCACATAGATCTAGATGGAGAAGTTCAAGGGGCATAGAAGTGGATACAAAATTTTTGCTTTTAAAAGATTCTTTTGTATATTTTTCAAGCTGACACGCATCACAAACAGAATCTAATTTTAAATTAAGCTTTGGCATACCAATAACTAGATAAAATTTAATAAAATTTCAATGGTACTAGGACCAACATGACCTAATCATCTATGCCAAATAATGTTGTCATCAACATTCAAGGATACAAGGCTTTTGATTTTTGAAAAGGATAAAATATTTAAAGAAACCTTGTAAACATTTTCACTTCTATATCCTTTGAAATTTATGGATTTGTCAGACATGATTGATACAATGCAGTGTTGGGAAGTGAAATTGACTTCATAACCTCTATCGCATAATTGACTTATACTTAGTAAGTTACGCTTAAGTCCCTTCACAAGAAGAACATCATCAATCATAGTAGAGTTAGATATACTTATTGATCCGATGCCCTCAATTACTCCTTCGTTGTTATCTCCAAAAGTAACCGTCACCTTTTCTTTTGGTTTGATTGATTGGAGCAGCTCCTTGTATTACGTCATGTGTTTGGAGCAACCACTATCAAGATACCATATGCTTGGTGGAATACTTCTTTTCTGTGCAATAAAAGTTTTTGGTACCCTTTAGTTCTTTGGGTCCATCATTGTTAGGGATATAACAATAGTCACTTAGTAACATAATCAATACTTTCTAAGAGTACTCCCAGGAAAGGTAGGTAGGGCTAAGACCTCTTTTAAAACCTATCTTCTTAGACAAATCAACGTTCATGTTACGCCTTAAATGCATACAAATCTTGTGTAATGAGATTAATGTTTTTAATGCATTAACAATTCTCATAATTAAATTGTTTTGATGATTACAAAACTCGGTTAATCGTTACTAACAGTTTATAGTGAAAAATTTGCATGTAATAATATTTTTGAGTATAGACAATATTGGAAGCAAGAACCGATAATCAAAAATTGGGAATAAAAATTCAAAAGTTCGAATCTGTCCAGGTTCGGACGACCCGAAGACAACTTCGGATGACCCGAAGTATTTCCAGAATTTAATAAAAATCGGAGGACAAGTTCGGAGACTTCGAAGACTACTTCGGATGATCCGAAGTAAGTTCGGACGACCCGAAGATTTTCCAGAAATTAAATAAAAATCGGAGGCATTCTCGGAGGCCACGAAATGACTACTTCGGACGACCCGAAGACATGTTCGGACGATCCGAACTCCTTTACGGCCATGAAGATTTTGTCGGAAGAAAATTTACCGGAATGAATTTAATGCCGCCGTTCGGACGACCCGAAGATGACTTCGGACCACCCGAACAGTTTACCAGCCGTAAGAATTTGAATTTCAATCAGACAAGGTTCGGATGACCCGAAGGCCCATTCAGACGACCTGAACCCGATCGGATTGGCACCTATAAATACATGCCATTTGAAGCCTTCTTAACTCACCAATTCACTCTCAACTCTCTTTGCAAGCAAGTTCCTCTCCTACAAGAGTTAAAAGAAATATTTGTGAGATATATATTCAAAATCGAGGGTTGTTTGTATAAGTTCATTCGTGAGTTGGTTGCTCGGTTATTGTAAACACTTGTGTGTGAAGCCAAGTGTATTTACGAGTGTTGTGGCTATCCTTGGAGTCCTTAAGGCCAAGTGTTGAGTTGTATCGGCGCGGTGATCGTGTCAAGTTGTAAGGCTATCCTTGGAGCCATCAAAGCCAAGTCGTTCGAAGTGCTAGTGGATCTTTGGTTAATCGATCTTAACCAAGAAGGGGAGACGTAGACGATTTATCGTCGAACTTCCATAAACATCTCTTATCCCTTTTACTGCTTTATTTACATTACGCATTTATTTACTGCACTTATTATTAATTGCTTTAAGTCTCCCGCTTGCGTATTTGCATAATCGCTTTAAATTGCTAAAGTTGCCAATAGAACCTAAATCCCCCCCCCCCCCCCCAATTAGGTTCTAACAAGTGGTATCAGAGCCACCTTTTTCAAAATATTTTCAAAAAGGTTCTTATGGCAAATCTAGCGAGCGACTATGCTCAAGGGCAATCAACAAATCGTCCTCCTCTTTTCAATGGCATAAACTACGGATATTGGAAAAACCGAATGTCCCTATATATCCAATCCGTAGACTATGACCTTTGGAAGGTTACTGTGAAAGGTCCCTACATACCTACTAAAGAGGTTGAGGGTGTCAAAATTCCTAAGGAAATGGACGACTTTTCTAAGGAGGATATGAAACTTATATCTCAAAATGTTAAAGCCATGAATATTCTTCATTGTTCCTTAGATATGAACGAGTACAACCGGATCTAAATGTGCTCATCCGCTAAAGAGATATGGGACAAGTTGGAGATATGCCATGAAGGGACTAATCAAGTCAAAGAAATGAAGATCGATCTACTCCAACTCAAATATGAAACATTCGAGATGGAATCAAATGAAGATGTAGATACTATGTTCTGAAGGCTTACTCAAATTATCAATGAGCTAGCCCAAATCGGGGAACAATATCCAACCAAACAAGTGTGGAGGAGAGCTCTACGCGCCTTACCCAAGGAGTGGGATGCCAAGAGGACGGCTATTATAGAATCCAACAAAGGCGACACCGCTTCCTATGACCTTGATCAACTTCATGGGACTCTAAAAACCCATGAGTTGGAAGTGTCAACAAGGAAGGAAATAAAGAAAGAAGATATCAAGGCAAAGGGGATTGCTCTATCTAGCCAATCCAAAGAAGATGAAGATGATGATATGGCACTCTTTGCAAGAAAATTCAAAAGATTTATGCGAGGAAACAACTTCAAAAAGAAGACGGACAAAGAAGTTACCTGCTACAACTGTCAACAACAAGGCCACTATGCAAATGAGTATCCTCTCAAGAAGAAAGTTGACAAGGAAAAGAAGAAAGCACTCATAGCCACTTGGAGTGATAGCGACGATGACGAGGAGGAAGCAAACATCTGCCTCATGGCTAAAAGTGATGACATCGTCTCCGACGACGATGACGAGGTACCTTCCTATGACGAACTACTACATTCATATAAACAAATGTTTGATATGGCTAAGTCACTTAGAAAGGAAAATAAAAACCTTAAAAATGAATTAGAAACTAAGGGGCATGAAAACTTAAGATTAAAAGATGACATAGCCCACTTAAAAAAATCTTTTAATAAGTTCAATATCAGTAGTAATAAATTGAATAATCTACTTAGCATGCAGAAATGTAGTTTTAATAAGGGTGGAATAGGGTACGGTAAGAAATCAATAGACTTTACTAGTCTAATTGCTAAAGCAAAAATGAGATCACCTCCTACATGCTCTTATTGTTGTAAAATTGGTCATGCTAGATATAAATGTAGATCCTTGAGATTTCAATATGATCAAAAGAGTTATATTAAATGGAGGCCTAAGAGTACTTAACAACTCATCAGTTGGCATTATGAGATCATGATCTAAGGGAGTTCATCATAGACCGGTTTAAACTGCCTTGACTTGTGACTGGTTTTCCTGATGAACGCTGCTCTGTCTAAGAAAATAGGTTTTAAAGAGGCCATAGCCCTACCTACTACTGGGAGCACTCTTAGAAAGTGGCGATGATGTTGCTATGAGAGACTGAACTCTTAGAAGTCTATTTTATATCTCTTTTTTTTCTAACATTGTGGACCCAAAAGAACTAAAGGGTACCAAAGCCAATTTTTGCAGGAAAATAGGAAAACTGTTCTCCCTAGCATATGGTATCTAGACAGTGGATGTTCTAGACATATGACGGGAAACAAAGATCTACTCCAATCCGTCAAACCAAATGAGAAGGGAACTGTCACCTTTGGAGACAATAGCAAAGGAGTAATTGAAGGAATCGGCTCAATAGGTATTTCTAAAATCCTGCTTGATTGATGATGTAATCCTAGTGAAAGGGCTTAAACATAATCTACTAAGCATAAGTCAATTGTGCGATAGAGGTTATGAAGTCAAATTCACTCCCCAACACTGCACTATATCATTCATGACTGACAAATCCATAAATTTCAAACGATATAGAAGTGAAAATGTATACAAGGTTTCTTTAAACAATTTATCTTTATCAAATATTAAAAGCCTTGTATCCTTGAATGTTGATGACAACATTCTTTGGCATAGACGACTAGGTCATGTTGGTCCTAGTACCATAGAAAAACTTTTTAAACTTGATTTAGTTGTTGGTATGCCAAAACTCAATTTAAAATTAGATTCTGTTTGTGATGCGTGTCAACTTGGCAAACATACAAGAAAATCTTTTAAAAGCAAAAATTTTATATCTGCTTCTATGCCCCTTGAACTTCTTCATCTAGATCTATGTGGTCCTTCGAGGAACGCTAGCCTAGGAGGAAAGCTTTATGCATTTGTCATTGTGGATGATTTCTCACGTTACACGTGGACATTATTTTTAGCCCACAAAAATGATGCCTTTGTTTATTTTAAAACTTTTGTCAAACTAGTTGAGAATGAGAAAAATCTTTCTATAAAATAGATCCGTAGTGACCACGGAACTGAATTTCAAAATAAGAGTTTTACAATTTTTTGTGAAGAGAAAGGCATCGGTCACAATTTTTCTTGTCCAGGACTCCTCAACAAAATGTGGTCATTGAGAGGAAAAATAGGACACTTGTGGAGATTGCGAGGACCATGATATGTGAGCATTCTCTACCAAAATATTTTTGGGCTGAAGCAATGAACACTGCTTGTTACATCATTAATCGTGTATCAATAAGGTCAATTCTCAAGAAAAATCCATATGAATTATGGAGAGGGAGAAAGCCTAACATTTCATACTTTCGAGCTTTCGGTTCCAAATGTTATATTCATAATAACGGTAAGGACAACCTTGGAAAATTTGATGCCAAATCCGACAAAGGTATTTTTCTCAGATATTCTACCACAAGTAAGGCTTTTCAAGTATTTAATAAACGCACTTTACTTGTTGAAGAATCCATGCATGTTATCTTTGATGAATCTATAGTTTCTCGTACTACTAACGATGATGTAGAATTACTCGAAGAAGAGATGGCTTCATCAAGTCTAAATGATTTAGATGTTTTTTGTTGAGGAACCACCACTTCCAAAGGATTGGACGCTTCACAAAGATCATCATATAGATCTTATCATTGGTAGTCCTTCGAAGGGAGTAACCACTCGTTCTTCTCTTAATAATATTTGCAATCATCTTGCTTTTGTTTCACATGTTGAACCTAAGTACATTGATGATGCTTTATTAGATGATTCTTGGATTATTGCTATGCAAGATGAATTGAATGAGTTTAAACGTAATGATGTTTGGAATCTTGTTCCTAGGCCGCATGATAGATCTATTATTGGAACTAAATGGGTGTTTAGGAATAAACTTGATGAGCATGACACTATCACTAAAAATAAAGCTAGGCTTGTAGCTAAAGGATATAGTCAAGAAGAAGGCATTGATTATGATGAGACATATGCGCCTGTTGCTAGACTAGAATCCATTCGCATGCTACTTGATTTTGCTTGCTCTAGAAATTTTAAGTTATTTCAAATGGATGTTAAGAGTGCATTTCTTAATGGTGAATTGAAAGAAGAAGTTTATATTGAACAACCTGATGGCTTTGTTGATGCTTTACTGCCTGATCATGTGTATAGATTAAACAAAGCTTTGTATAGATTGAAACAAGCTCCTAGAGCTTGGTATGATAAACTGTCTACTTTCTTGCTTTCAAATGGTTTTTCAAGAAGAAAGATCGACATTACTTTATTCACCAAGAATGTCAAAAATGATCTTTTGATTGTGAAAATTTATGTTGATGATATAATATTTGGTTCTACTGACGAATCTCTTTGTCAAGATTTCTCCAAACTTATGCAGGAACACTTTGAGATGAGCATGATGGGGGAACTTAACTATTTCCTCGGATTGAAAATCAAACAGTGCAAGGATGGGTTCTTTGTGAACCAAAGCAAATACATCAAGGAGATTCTAAAGAAGTTTGGAATGGAGAACACAAAATCATCATCCACACCGATGAGCACAGCAATCAGACTCGACAAGGATGAAAATGGTAAAACTGTAGATCAATCTTCCTTTCGTAGTATGATTGGCTCCTTATTATATGCTACTGCTAGTAGACCGGACATTATGTTTAGTGTTTGCTTGTGTGCACGATTTCAATCATGTCCAAAGGAATCACATTTGTTCGCCTTAAAACGCATTTTCAAATATCTTTCAAATACTCCAAATCTCGGCTTGTGGTATTCGAAAAATTCTTTCTTTGATTTAAAAGCATACTATGATGCCGACTTTGATGGATATAAGGTGGACAGGAAAAGCACTAGTGGAACCTGTTTCTTTTTAGGAAACTGTTTAGTTTCTTGGTTTTCCAAAAAGCAAAACTGTGTTGCGTTGTCAACGATCGAAGCCGAATATATGGCTGCCGGTAGTTGTTGTGCGCAAATTCTTTGGATGAAGCATCAATTGCTCGACTATGGCGTCTCTTTTTCAAAAATCCCTATTTTCTGTGACAACACTAGCGCCATTTGTCTTACAAAGAATTCGATTCAACATTCGCGCACCAAACATATTGACATTCGTCATCATTTTATTCGTGACCACATCAAATGAAATGAAGTTGAACTTCAATATGTTGACACGTCAAATCAAATTGCCGATATTTTTACAAAACCACTAGATGAAAATAATTTTATTCGTTTGCGTGGTGAACTTGGCATGATTGAGTTGTAAACACTTACGAACATAAATAAATTTAATGTCATATTAAGTGGGAGCTTAATATTAAAATCGAGCAAATTAATTTTGGATAATATAAATCAATTATATTTATTCAAAATTAAAAAGCTCACATTTTATGTGAATTATTTGATTTAATACTTAAAATTGCAAAATTTAATTTAAGGGTCATTTTTCGATTTTTTGAAACTTCGGCAGGTTCGGACCACCCGAACCATAGTTCGGATCGTCCGAACTGCCTCGCGTCCATTCAATTCAAGACTTTCAAAATTTCCTCCTAATTAGCCAGTTCGGGCCCTCCGAACCAAGCTTCGGATCGTCCAAACAATGGGCGGTAAAACTTTGAATTTTGACCGCCTCAGCTTCGGGCCCTCCGAAACACTTCGGACCACCCGAACTTAAAAATGAACTGTTTGGACCATCCGAATGTACTTCGGGGCCTCCGAACGTGAATTACAGACTGTCAATCTTATCCCCTCGGTAATCAGGTTCGGACCGTCCGAACCCAGTTCGGATCGTCCGAACCCTTTGCTATATATACCCCCTCGGGCCATCCGATTTCTTCACCCCTAAAAACTTTCTTTTCTCCTCTTTCATCCGAAATCTAGCCTAAAAAATGCCTACCAAACGTCGTCGTGATCAAGCCAGCTCTAGCCGCCCAATCCCTATCCATGATCCAAATTTACCGGCTATTTCTCGTCCTATCCCTGAGGATTATCCCACTCGACCGATTTTACCCGGTCGTATTTTCGATGTCACCTATCTTGCGACATCACATCTGCTTTTATTGCCTCTCATTGCTGCCCAGCATTGGGAATCCTTTTTCCAGCCTTCCATTCCGGATGCCATCTTTCCAGAGTTAATTTACGAGTTCTACGCCAACCTGGAACTCGAACTTGGCGAGGAGCTTCATATCGCCATGATTGTCTAGGGTCGGCATGTTCGCTTTTCTATCTCCAACTTTGCCGAGTGGTTTGACCTTCCTTTGCTGGGACCCAGCAACTATTTCGGTCAGGGATGGCCCACTGATGATCCTACTTTTGATCGAGATGAGGTTCTTTCTACCATTCTTGGTCGTCCAGCCACAGTTGCCGACGATTGTCTTTCTTTGAAACAACTCTGTCCCGACTACCAAATCATTCAGAAATTGATCACTACTTCCATCATTCCGCGCAGTGGAGAATCATCCACCTGCAAATATCTTGATCTTTATGTTCTCTACCATATTGTCTCTTCCCATCCTTTCAACCTTCCTCGATTCATTATGCAGGCTATGCATAATGCGGCTAAAGCCACGAGGAAAGTTTCTCTACCTTTTGCTCATGTCATCAACCGCATTTTGACTCATTTTGACATCTCTTTTGATAACCCAAATGCTCTTCCCATCTTTGATTTCCACACTTTCAACCATTCTTCGATTACCAAGATGGAACTATCTTGGAATCCTGTCCTTTCTTGTTGGGTTAATGACCCAACTCGTGCCTTTAAAAAATATCTTTCGAATAAACATTTTTCACTTCCTTATTCGAGTCTTTCACCCACTTCTCAAGCTAAGGGTTTTCCCAATGGGCCGCCTGCCGAAGAAGGAGGACCTTCTTCTTCTGGTTTTCATACTTTTCCAAATCTTGGCGAGCTTCCATTTGAGTTACCGGAAGTTCCTGCGACCCTCGCTCCTCAGACTGATCGTATTTTCGAGACTCTTCAGCGCATTGAAGGGAATCTAGCCAGCCACTTTGCATCTTCTACTGCCTCTATGGATGCATTGACTATGAGAGTTGCCTCGCTGGAGACTCGCTTCGATGACTTTTTCTCTCGCTATCCTCCGCCGCAGCACGACGATGACTCTTAGATTTTATTTTTGCATTTTTAAGTTGTACTTGTTTATGCTTTTAATGTAAAAATTTCTAAATTAGTTTAATGAAATTATTTTGTAATTTAATTTTCTCGTCTTTTAATTGCTTTTTGATTATCGCAAAAAGGGGGAGAATTAATTTGGTTAAATAATTATTCATTAAATTTAGGGGGAATTTTATTAATGCAATTATATTGTGCAAATTGTTTATTTAATATTGTACATTTATTTCTCATATTTAACCAAGTTTTGTGATCATTAAAAAGGGAGAGATTGTTACGCCTTAAATGCATACAAATCTCATGTAATGAGATAAATGTTTTTAATGCATTAACAATTCTCATAATTAAATTGTTTTGATGATTACAAAACTCGGTTAATCGTTACTAACAGTTTATAGTGAGAAATTTGCAGGTAATAATATTTTTGAGTATAGACAATATTGGAAGCAAGAACCGATAATCAAAAATTGGGAATAAAAATTCAAAAGTTCGAATCTGTCCAGGTTCGGACGACCCGAAGACAACTTCGGATGACCCGAAGTATTTCCAGAATTTAATAAAGATCCGAGGACAAGTTCGGAGACTTCGAAGACTAATTCGGACGATCCGAAGTAAGTTCGAACGACCCGAAGATTTTCCAAAAATTAAATAAAGATCGGAGGCATTCTCGGAGGCCATGAAATGACTACTTCGGACGACCCAAAGATATGTTCGGACGACCCGAACTCCTTTACGGCCATGAAGATTTTGTCGGAAGAAAATTTACCGGAATGAATTTAATGCCGCCGTTCGGACGACCCGAAGATGACTTCGGACCACCCGAACAGTTTACCAGCCGTAAGAATTTAAATTTCAATCAGACAAGGTTCGGACGACCCAAAGGCCCGTTCGGACGACCCGAACCCGTTCGGATTGGCACCTATAAATACATGCCATTTGAAGCCTTCTCAACTCACCAATTCACTCTCAACTCTCTTTGCAAGCAAGTTCCTCTCCTACAAGATTTAAAAGAAATATTTGTGAGATATATATTCAAAATCGAGGGTTGTTTGTATAAGTTCATTCGTGAGTTGGTTGCTCAGTTATTGTAAACACTTGTGTGTGAAGCCAAGTGTATTTACGAGTGTTGTGGCTATCCTTGGAGCCCTTAAGGCCAAGTGTTGAGTTGTATCGGCGCGGTGATCGTGTCAAGTTGTAAGACTATCCTTAGAGCCATCAAAGACAAGTCGTTCGAAGTGCTAGTGGATCCTTGGTTAATCGATCTTAACCAAGAAGGGGAGACGTAGACGATTTATCGTCGAACTTTCATAAACATCTCTTATCCCTTTTACTGCTTTATTTACATTACGCATTTATTTACTGCACTTATTATTAATTGCTTTAAGTCTTCCGCTTGCGTATTTGCATAATCGCTTTAAATTGCTAAAGTTGTCAATAGAACCTAAATCCCCCCCCCCCCCCCCCCCCATTAGGTTCTAACAGTTCATCAGGGAGACCAGTTGCACGTCACGAAAGTTTAAACCGATCTATGAAGAACTCCCTTAGTTCATGTTTTCATAATGTCACCTCATGATTATTGAGAAATCTTAGGTCTCCATTTCAGATAAATTCTTTCATTATATTGATGTCTTAGAGATCTACACTTAGGTATAACATGACCAGTTTTATAGCAATATATACAAATAGAGGGTGATCTCATTTTAGACTTAGCTATAGATTTACTACCATACCATATTCCTCCTTTATCAAAGATACATTTTTGCATGCTTAGAAGATTGTTCAATTTATTACTACTAACATTGAATTTATCAAATGATTTTTCTAAGTGAGCTATATCATCCTTTAATCTTAAGTTTTCATCCTCCTTAGATTCTAATTCATTTTTAAGACTTATATTTTCTTTTATAAGTGATTTAGCCATGTCAAACATAAGTTTATATGCATGTATTAATTCATCATAGGAAGGTAGCTCATCATCATTGTTGGAGACGATGTCATCATCCTTAGCCATGAGACAGATGTTGGCTTCCTCATCGTCATCGTCATCGTCATTGTCGTTCCATGTTGCTATGAGTGCCTTTTTTTTCTTTTTGTCAACTTTCTTTTTGAAAGGACATTCATTTGCATAGTGCCCTTGTCTTTGGCAATTATAGCATGTTACTTCCTTCTTCGGCTTCTTCTCTTTTTGGAATTTTTTTCCTCGTATGAATTTTTTGAATTTCCTTGCGAAGAGCTCTATATCATCATCATCATCTTCTTCAACTTGTCTTGATAAGGCTATTCCTTTTTCTTTGATCTTTTCATCCTTCTTTTTTTATCTCCTTTATTGTGGATAACTCAAGTTCATGGTTTTTAGGGTCGCATAAAGTTAATCAAAATCATAGGAGGCAGTGTCACCTTTGTTGGATTCAATGATCGCCATTCTCTTTGCATCCCACTCTTTGGGTAGTGCTCAAAGCTCTTCTCCATACTTGCTAGGTTGGATAGTTTTCACCTAGTTGGGCAAGCTCATTGATGATTTGAGTGAGCCTTCGGAACATGTATCAATATCTTTCTTGGCATCCATCTCGAAGGTCTCGTATTTTAGTTGTAGAAGATCAATTTTTGTCTCCATCACTTGATTTGTTCCCTCATGGAAAATCTCTAATTTGTCTCAAATCTCTTTTGCAGAGAAGCACATAGAGATCCGGTTGTACTCGTTCATATCTAGAAAAAATGCAAAATATTCATAGCTTTAGAATTTTGAGAAATTAATCGCATATCCTCTTTTGAAAAGTCATCCATTTCTTTCGGAACTTCGATACCATCCACTATTTTCATAGGGACGTAGGGACCTTTCATCGTAACTTTCCAAAGGTCATAGTCTACGGATTGGATATATAGAGAAATTATTTTTTTCAGTAACCGTAATTTATGCCGTTGAAAAGAAGATGACGATTGGTTGATTGCCCTTGAGCATAATCACTCGCTAGATTAGCCATAGAGTATTTTGAAAAATATTTTCAAAGTGTGGCTCTGATATGTTGGAAAAAACTGGCGGTCAGATCAATCACGATTGATACCCGGTGCAGCGGAAGTTTAAAAATTTTTATCATGGAACAATTCCATGGTGTGGGTATCAACCATTCAACGATTAAATTATTGTGTGTGTAAAATTCAAATAACAATTATTAAATTTTACCTTAAATCTCGCAACGAGATTAATGGACACCAACAGATTTTATCTGCTCTTGTTGTCTCTCCCTGGAACCGATGAACTCCTTCAATCAGGTCCACGAACAGAGGTTTAATCCCTCTGATAGATTGCACTAGAAAATCTATCAGAAGTTTTCTGCGAAGAGATTACACGAATCTGATTCGTTATTCCTGACCGCGATTCAAAATCACAGACCGGAATTTTCTCGGGCAGAGGGGGAGGGGTCGGCCGAAATTTCTTTTAGAGAGACTAGGGTTTTCGATTTTTGCTCTCAAAAATTATGACCTGTTGTGTGTAATTTCTGTACTGAAATAACTTATTTATAATGCAGGCCACTAACACCTTAGGGCCCATTAGTCATAAGCTGGGGCCCGACAAGCAAAGCCCGCTCGTTCAGAAATTAATATAAAATTCATCGTGACTCCGATTGATGAACTGATTTCACCAATGTGCACAGAAACCATTTCTGCACATTTTAAAGTCAAAATAAATTTTCCTGAATCCGAATTCAGTGGTTTCCAAAAATGTCCATCCCTATGTCATTTTAGGAAATCCTACTCCCTTACTCTTATTTAAGAAGTCCAACTCCTTAGTTCATTAAATTTAACTCTTTAAATTTAACTATCTCAACGGGGATTAAAACTCCATTACACTGTGTGACCCTCAATGGTTCAGGGATACAGCTAGCCGTGGGCTCACAACTCCTTGTGACTCGGAACAACACTTTCCGACTTGCCCAACGAATCATGGTAAAGCGCCTAGCAACATCGCCCCATGATTCCCTAGGTATCACTGATAGTGCCTACAAGAACCAGTAGATTTTGGTTAGCGTACAGTACGGTCCCTTCATCCATATATCCCGATCGAATCAACAACCATTGGTATATCGAGAGTCGCTCAAGATTCGATAACTATGCAATACATCTTGAAGATCAAATTAGTGACATCGCATGTGCTACTAAGAAACCATTTCTTAAATCACATCAATTACTCTGGCCAGAGATTTATCACACTAATATCTCCTCAGATCGCATAGGATATCCACACTCGCAAGTATGTGGTGAATCCTTGACAACAATGCATTGACTCCTATATGTGTCGTAACTGTACCCAATCTCGACACCTGATGACCCCCATAGAGTCGGTAAACGAGTCAAAGCACAGCACTAGCATATAGAGTCTCCATGATGTTTCAAGTCGTAAGGACTAATGGTGTACAACCAAAACCGCGGACTTAATCCACTCGATAAGTGATAACCACTTGGAAAGTCCGGATAGGGTAGTTCGATTATTCATCCTATGAATATCCATTTGCATGCTTCGAACATCTCCATGTTCCCTACCAATGAAACGTGGTACTCCGCATCGCAAATGCTAGTCTCAAACTCGAGCGATCCTTATCCTTATTATCGGACGGCTCAATCGACTAGGAACGGTTTTAGAACATACAGTGACTATAAGATGTATTTCATGATAGACATCTCCATGTTCTACCACATCTTACATACACTATAGTATATTCAAGGTCTTTATCAAAACAACAATAGTATATCACAATATAACAATATGAAGTAATATAAAGTCATTGCCATAAAAGTGTAAATAATATTAAACAAAAGATTGTTTATACAAAGAGTCATCAAAGCCCATAGCCACACAGTTGGCTCACTGGGCACCCACTCTTACATGATACCACTTGTTAGAAGCTAATGGGGGGGGGGGGGGGGGGGGGGGGGGGGGGGGGGGGGGGGCAACTTTAGAAAATTTAAAATGATTTTGCAAAAACGCAAGCGGAAGACTTAGGACAGTAAAATATAAATGCAATAAGTAAATAAATTAAATGACGGAAAGTAAATAAAGCGATAAATAAGAGAGAATATGCTTATGGAAGTTTGACGATAAATCATCTACGTCTCCCCTTCTTGGTTAAGATATATTAAACAAGGTATCACTAGTACTTCGTCTTGGCTTTGATGGCTCCAAGTATAGCTAATACAACAACAACACGATCACTGTTGCGTATTTTTGTGCCCGCAAGTGCTCGGTGTCAAGTTTTAATAAATAGTAAGTAAAGTGTCGATCCCACGAGAATTAATGTGAAAATTATTTAGTACTTGTAATTATAATAGTCCAAACTTTATCTAGAAAATTAAATAAAGAGCTTTGGTTTTCAAACTTAAATAAATAATAAATTTTAGCAAGCCAATCACTCAAATTTAGATATTAAATTAATGAGAGAAAATGGTCTAGAGGTTTTGATTTCACCTGGTTTCGACAACAACAACTTCTAATTAAATTATTCTCATGAATTATGTTCAATTAATAGCCAATAACACTTAGATTTTTTTTATTTCCCTCTCCCGAGCGACAAATAGAGTGTATCAATTAAACTTCAATTTCAATATCCCTATTAAAAATCTAGGTTTAATGATATATGAAAACTATGTTCTTTCAAAAAGCTCTGTTAACGTTGTACACTATCTCGAGCTATATAAATAATTAACAATGTAATTTTTATCGTCCTATTCAAAATATCATCTCCCGAGTAACGATTTCAAATAAATATCACTGAACAATTTATGGCTAGTAAATTGAAAAGACAATCAATACTAGAAAAAAAAACAATTAATCTAATAGAATTCAATCCAATAAAAATCAAAAGTCGTAGAAGTGTCTACACCAGACTACATCAATCTCTAGACTAAGAAAATTTAGTTCACACTCAAATTCCGATAAAAACAAATCATGTTTTCAATTCTAGACATCAAATCAATAGTAAAGAGTTCAAAATAAAGATAACAAATCCGAATATTCGACTTCGTGTCTGATCGATCGATCTTCGTCTTCGTTCCTTTGTAATTCTTCAACTGGTTCACCGATTTCTCTTCCAAAAACTCCAAGTTTATGCGTGTGATTTCTCTATGAAAATATGTGCAGCTCTTTAACTTTTGTTTGCATAAAATAATTCTTTTATATGTGCCTTCAGTTCAATACACAAAAGCCCAAGAAGATCCAAAGGATTCTTTCTCGAAATAGTTAAGAAATCTGATGTCGCGATGGCGCGGGCGCGCATGCCCCTCGACTTTTTATTTTTCAACATTGCTCAACTGGCGTGGGCGTGCCTAGGGTATTGCACGGGCGCGCATGGCATTCGAGTTTCTTCACTTGTTTTTCTTCCTTCTTTCATTCCATCCTTCTTTCTATCATGTTCTTCATGGTCTTTCTACTCCAATTCAACACAAAAATCAGTATTCTCATTTTTCTTCTCATTTTTCACCAACTTGTAAATATTCCTACATGCACACAAACGACAACTAAAACACATAAATTTTCTCGAAACAAAACAATTTGCAATTAAAATAATAAACAGATTAAGTGCATAAAATGTACTTATCAAATTCTCCCAAACTAAAATATTTGTAGTCCCGAGCAAAACTAAACAAAACTTAAATCAAGACTCAACTGAATGACACACAAGAAGAACGAGAAAGAAAGAAAATAAAAATAATCCACTCGACCTCAGATGTTTATCATTTAATCCATATATGGCTAATTTTCTCAAGAGTTCTCGTATGTGTGTGAATTGGCAATTTTGCCTATCCACCTAGCTCTCGATACACTCATGTAACAAGTTCATTTCATAAAATCATCAACTCCGCTCTCTGATTTCGAAACACTCTCCACCAAGTTCAACTTCTACTCACTAAGATCTAAAGGACTTTTCAAGGTATATCACGGCCTTTTCAAAACAACGCCAGATTTTGTACCCGGGTTTTATTTTAGCCCCATAAATTACCCGCAAACTTAGTTATAACTAAAGATAGGATTTGGATTTCAATCCCCTCGTCTATAGCTCGGATGGAGCATCAAACCCATTTTATCCGCAAACTTATTCATGGATTGGTGATTAGGATTTCAATCCCTTTCCAAGACCGGATGGAGTTGTTAAAAAAAAAAATTCTCTGTTGCTTTTCAACTTTTTAGCTACTCAATGAATTCAATAAAATTGTCTAAATCAGTGTTTTCATAACCGGACAGATGATCAAACCGATCTACCTGAAAAAACGGTCCAACCGGTTGGACCGTTTTAACCAGACGGTTGAACCGAAAAACTGTTTATATAATTTAATATAATAAATAATATATTTTGAATTTTAGAAACTCAAAAATTATATAAATAGACAAAAAATATATATATTTAACATTGTTTGAAAACTAAATAAATATGTAAATATATTCAAAATATCAATTATAGTTATAAATTATTTAAATAATAAATTATTTAATTTTTAAAAAACTATAATTATTAAATTAATTTTTTAAATGAAGTAAAAAGTCTAAATAATAATGTATATATATATATAAATAATAAATTTAAAATTTTAAGAATAAAAAATTTTAAATTTTCAAAAAAATAAATAAATAAATTTCGAAAAACCAGTTTTTTGGTTCTTGATCAGTCCAACCGTTTCTTGATCGGTTTTGACCGGTTCTGACTGGTTGGACCGGTTTTCTAGTTCAAGGAGTCGTTCCGAACCGAAGAACCGACTGGTTTCCGGTTAAACCGATCGGTCCGGTCCGGTTCCAAAAACATTGGTCTAAATCATTTGTAAGATCGTATTAGTCTACCTCGATTTTGAATATAAGTCACCAAAGTTAATAATCGAATCATCCAATCCACTCACAAAATTACAAAGCTTCTCTAATCACTAGGGTGTCAACAATAAAGGCATAGTGCATTTTTGTGAGAACTCAAGATACAATTTCACCAACACTACATTTCATTTTCCATTGTTTTCCTTTCATATCATCATCGGCCATATTTCTTTTTGTTTTCTTATTTTTCATTTTTTTTTCTTTTTCAACAAGAACAAAACAAAAACACTAAAAATACCAACAAAAAACAAGAAAACAAAAACCATCTAGGAATATCATTAACACTTTCCCAATCAGTCTATCAATTCAAGTTCATTTAGGTTCTTCACTTATAAAATCAACAACAGCAGACTTGCAATAAACTCATTTTCATAAAAAAGATTCACCCCCCCCCAACTTAGATGCGATCACTGTACCCAATTATTGAAAGCAAGTAAGATCAAGGGACTCGTACCTCGGGCAACGGCCGTCAGTGGTTGTTGCCATCCTCATCATCAAACGCAGGGGGATGCTCAGCAGAACCAACAGTGGGAGGCCATTGTGTATGAGGAGGAAATGGGTGCGAGGAACTCCCAGCATCTGGGAACTAGTTGGCCAATACCGCGGTAAAATCCATCATAGTGTTCATGAACATCCCAGACGTCTACTGAAATGTCTTCAGGGTTTGCCTCTGCTGGTACACCTTCTTCTCCTGATAGGTAACGCGATTAGATATAGTAATAGGAGCAGCAAGACGTGGTGGGGAAACTTGCCGGGCAGCCGCTCGTTCATTGAAGTCTTGCCTAGCAGCTCGTTCACGTTGTTCATACTTCGGGATAAGTCGGAACGGAGTTGAACAACTAATAGCGTCCCAGGGTTTCAACACTTCTTCACTCGCACTCCATTCAATGCCAGCAGCTTCATAAAGGTCCGTAATAATAGAAGGCAAGGCGAGACCACCGCTCGTATGGCCAGGTACCACATTCAAAATCGTCTCCTGACAAATGTGGCCCAAATCAACCGTCTTTCCAACAAGAATGCAATATACCAATATGGCTCTATCTCATATGACCTCATGATCATGGTCTGTGGGCTTCAACCGAGCACACAAAAAAGAGTACCATTGCTTCGGCTCAGGTATAAAATTAGTTTTATTCAATTAAGACGGTATATTGTCGGGGCTCAAACGCCACTCAGCCCCAGCGACGCATAATCGCCTCAAGATTGCATCATAGTCCACTTCTTCTGATTTGTATTTCACATATTCATCGTGCATTAAGGGTGGAAGTTCAAACAGTGTGTTGATGGAATGAGAGTCAAAAGCCACCAACTTATCACGCACCAATACCTTCATCTGAGTATGTTTGACCTTTAAATTTGCATAAAATTCCCTCACAAGGGACACTACGGCATCCATGGGCGGCTTAGTAAATTTTTCCAAATGTCGAGCTACAACCACACGCCCAACCAAACTCATCGAAGAGAAAGGATAAAAACCCATCGATATATCAAAGCCATGTTCCTGCAGAATACTCTTGGACAACAACGTTTAATAATTCGCCGCCGCTGCCTCATCACAAAATCGATTGGCGTCAAAAGAGGAAGAAAAAGATGATGCTCCGTGCTTTAAATTTTTCTTTGGATCCATTGTACAAACACTTTGTGTGCACTCTAATCAACAAAGATCTTTTGAAAATAAAACCTCGGATAGTACTCTCCCAAACTTCAAATTCATACACGTCAACAATGTAAGCAGCTATAAACTCCGGGCGTGTTCATGACCCCGCAATTTAAACCAAACCAACATGCCACACAATACATTTCAACAAAACTCAAACTCGTTCAATAAATAAAAGAATTGAAGCTTGAAATCACCGCCAAGAGATAACTTATCATAGAAACGTGAGATGAACTTGAGACAAAGCAACATCTCCACACGTTCAACAATCCAGATTGCCCCTGTGCAACCCATGAAGATGAAAACAAAATTTAGAAGGGATGGGATAAGATTTATAGGTGAAGATGGTATTAATATTAAATTGTGTGGGATAGTTGTGGGTTGAGATGGATATAGAGTGATATGGAGATATACAAGTCTGGGTGAAAGGATTTGAGATAGGTTGAGAATAGAAGAGAATGAATGAGAAGAGACCGAGGTGGGTTATAATACGCAGGGGAACGGGCGCGCATATGGGTGGAGCGAGCGCGCATGACCCTCGCGCGATAGATTTCTCTTGGCTTCAGAACGTCGCGGGCATGCACGCAGAGCGCTCCTCAGATTTTGTATGCTGCACATACTCGAGCGGGCGCGCATGTGATTTGCTCCTTGCTAATATCCCTGAACACAACAGCGTGGGCGCGCCGATGGACCTAAGCGGACGTGCCTGTTGTTCAAATTTGAGATTCCACAGCCTGAAAAAATTTCAAAAATTGAAGAAAATTAGACTAGATAATTCACACGTGTGCACTATTAAAAAACTGAGGAACAAAAATTAAAGAAAAACTTAAGCAAAAATAATGTAATAAAATAAACAAAAAATTTGAGTTTCCTCCCAAACAGCGCTTGGTTTAGACTCGTCAGCCAGACTTTCACCAGTCTTAGGCGGTTATCACTTTGGTTGGGGTCTTCCCTTTCTCTTTTACCCTCAAAACATACTCCACAAACCAACTTTTAAATTTCACTTGCTTTTTCTTCCTTGGTACTCTAGGTGCTTTTTCCTTTGGCAAATCTTCTTCACTGCCAGCTTTGTTATGGCAATCCAGCTTCTTGACTCGCTCAATCATGCACAATTCCTCGATTGATGAATTAATTGTCTTCTTGAATATGTTAAAAATGACTTTTTCACCTTCCACACCCATCGACAACTCACTTTTCTTCACATCTATCTTGGCATCAGCAGTTAATAGAGAAAAAATGCGGGATTTTTCAAAAAAATTTGCCATGAATCGTTTAAAAATATTAAAAGCCAGCCTGTCACAAACAACATTTCCAATACAATTAAAATAAACGCCTGATAAAATCCCAAAGTTGAAAATATAGAATTTAAAAAGGAATTTAATCCCACACAGTTGTGGAAAAACGAGTACATAAGTTTACATGCCAAATATTCAAAGCAGGGAATACACATCTTGCAAATTACTAAAAATGTTTGAAATACTTCAATTCATTACTACAACCAAAAGAGTTTGCGGAAACTAGAAGCAGCGACGGTCAAGGGCCTGCACCACCGATGTCCTCACTCTCGGGATCCTGCCCCTCAGTCCCTAGAAACTCATGCTCACCTGCACCAAGTAGATGTAGTGAGCCTAAAGACTCAGCAAAAATATGGGAAGAAATAACGAGTACTACATAAATACAAGCACACGCAGATTTAAAATAGCTTGTGCTAAAATACTTTATTTGTGCCCAACACTTTAAACAAAAGTCTTCTAAAAGGAATGAGAACATGAATATAACATATGCATGGCTAAATCTAACATAATCAATATAACTGCATAAACTGTACTGAAACATAGTCATATCATTTATTGAACTTAGATCCTTGGGATAACCCCCAACTCGTCTTGCCCATACTTGGTAAGGGAAGCCAGGATTTCTCCCAACTCGTCCAAACCCATAAATTTGGTAAGGAAAACCAAGACGTCTCCCAGCTCGTCCAAACACATACTTTTATATAGTCACAACCATCTCACTTTGTTCATAAAAATATTTTCTTTCCTTCTTGGTTCAGGGATTTAGAATGCATATGCAAATATAATGTACTCATAATATTTACTCAATAATCATGCAAGGACTCACAAAAATATGACCGAGACGGTGATTTAGGGAGCAACCAAGGATGGGAATCTAAACCATAAATTTGCACTTAGGACAACCCGAGCGGTTCGCCCGTAAAACCAATAACTTACTCAATTCTTACTCAAAAAGAATTCCGCTTAAAACCACTACTCCCTTACACTTAAAACTAAATAAGGAAGTTGTCCTCAACGTATTATTCCTATCCAATCATTTTATTCGAATTTATTTCCGGACAGCAAGCATATCACGCTAAAATTCTGCACCTATCCATTCTAATGTCTAGAACTCGACCCAAAATTAACCGAATTAATTCCCGCTGTCACCGATATATTCCTAACATTCTAACCCAATTCCAGACCCGAGCCCTTAAGCAAATCATGAAATTTACCTAGCCTTTACCATAAGTTACCGGACAACCCAACACCTTACAAAAGTCTGCTCACCCTTACCTCACTACCCCTCCCATAACTTAATCAATGGACTCCCATTAACCATCCTACAACCATGACCACGACCACTCCATAGACTCCCTCACACCTACTAAATCCAGCTCCTACCCAGCTCAACTCTCATAAAAAATACAGCCCCTAATCACTTCTCCGAAACCAAGCCTCTATCATACTCCTCACTCGAATGCACCTCAACCCTTCCCACAAGCTAACTTCGAGTCATCCTAGTCGCTATCATGTGAACTACATATCATTCATGGTAGCTCTAAATCACCATCCAAACATCACAAATACAACACACAGTTTTTCGAACCCAACAAGGCAAAAGTGCATTTCTGAAAATTTTAAAATAAGGAACTTGTCAACAATACATTCAACATATAAATTTCATACTCATTTTAAATCCTTAACCATAATCGTAGTATGAACATGGCTCAACACAACATGGCAACCTAACCACCATGGCCGAAGTCTTCAAGACAGGGAATGGCACTAGGAGTTTCGAGCACCAAGAAGGTGTCTAACTCCATTCAAATTCATTACTCAAATCACCCTCAACAATAAACATGATCGGAACAATTTACAAACACGTAACAAGCATGAATCACCATGGCCGAATCTTAGCAAAACAGGGCACATAATGTTTTTTGAAACAAAATAGAAATGGGACACACAAATATACACACAACATAATATTCCACATTGGTGAGAAAGGGACCATATTCTTTCCTAAGCTACCAAAAACGAAGATTAAGAGCTCGAGTGAGCTGGGCCGAGCAGGGAATTGGAATGAGCTCGAACGAGGGAAGAATAGATGTTGCTCGCCATGCTGAAGCAACGCCGAAGAAGAAAGGAAATGGAGAAGCTGGTGCGGCCGATCTTTAAGCAGAAATAGGAATGAAGATCGGCGGCTGCAACGCGTGAGAGAAGAGGAGAAATGTCGGGAATGGATGGGGTGTGGTGTGTGTTTGTGTGTTAGTTTAAGTGAAATTGAGAGCCTGTTTGGATTTTGTAGAGATTTTTTAAAATAAATGCTTTTAAAAGTTACAATTTATGGCTTTTAAAAAAACACTAATTTTGACTTAAAAAGTGCTTAACCAAACACCTTGTTAACTGAAAAGCACTTTAAAAAGTGCTTTTTTAGCCTGAATTTTGAAACTAAACGGGGTCTGAGTGTGAATTTTAGGGGTAGGGTTAAGTATTAAGTTTGAGTGTGTGTATGTTAGGAAAAAAGTGATACACACTTTTAAAAAGTGTTACTCCAACTTAGCAACTAGGTCTTATGAATTTAAATTACACATAATAAAACACAAGCTTGAAAAATTAAAATTTTAAAATTTTAAATTAGGTTTTACTAGTCCGGAAATTAAAAAGATAATTTTTTGCAAAATTTTAAAAATAATCCCTAATGCACGGGAAAAATTGATTTTCAGGTGATTAATACCGAAAATTGGAATTATAAATATTTAAAACAGATTTAGGCATGAAACTCAAATTAAAAAAATTTTAGGCGTCACACACCATGATCCTCTTCCATGTCTAAGATCACAAAATCAGCCAGAAAGATGAATTCATTCACCTTGACGAGCACATCTTCAGCAATACCATGTGGATATGTGACGCTTCTGTCCACCAATTGCAATGTGATCGTTGTCGGTTTCATATCTCCAAGCTCCAAGGCCCTGTAAATAGATAATGATATCAAATTAATACTGGCCCCTAAATCACATAAAACATTAGTAATATGAGATCCACCAATAGAACAAGAAATAGTAAAACTCTCTGGATCCTTCAACTTTTGTGGCATCTTCTTTTGGAGCACGACACTGCATTCTTCATTAAAGTTCACAATCTTGTTCTCTTGAATCCTTCTTTTCTTAGACATCACATCCTTGATAAACTTTGCATAATTTGGCATCTGCTCCAAGACATCATCGGCAAAGGGGATGTTGATGTGTATCTTCTTAAAGATCTCCAAAAATTTTGTGAAGTACTCATCCAATGCATTTTTCGTGAACCTCTGTGGGTATGAAAGTTGTGTCTTATACATCAGTTTCGGCTCAAGTTCACTCTTTTTCTCCTCCACTTTCTTCTCAGATTTATTTTCAACTTCAGAACTTTTGAACTTCTTTGCCTCTGCTGAATTTTTTATCTTCTCAAATTTTTCACTCTCAGATTTACTTCTTTTAGTACCTATTTGTTTCCCACTCCGCAGCTCTATGGTCTTGTAATGTTCTATGGGATTCACCTCAGTATTGCTGGGAAACTGCCCTCTGTTATTATCTTTCAACGCATTTTCCATGTGCCCAATCTGCGTTTCCATAGATTTCATCATGGCGCTAATATTGACCACATGCATCTCCAAGATATCAAGACGATTTTCAATTACTGCCATCTTCTTACAAGATTTAGTGACAAAAGTGCTTACTACATCTTCCAATTATGGCCTTCCCTCGCCCTTATTTGTATTGAACCTCGAAGGAGGATTCATTACATTTTTATTATTGACATAAGAGAAGTTCTCATGATTTTGCAATCCTGGGTGATAATTATTGGGAATAGGATTACCTCTGTAGCCTCCATAACCTCTTTGATTGATGTACTGAGCTTGTTCAGGATGCTGCAACTCTTCACTGGCCATTGATTCACCTGTTGAATCTACCACACTCACTTTGTTTGATGCAGCCACTTGTGTAGTCAAAGCAGAAAGTTGGGCATATATAGAAGTGATAGGATCAACTGCATAAACTCCTACACCTTTCTTGACTCTCATTCTCTCAGACGGCCATTGAAAACTATTAATAGTCATATGTTCTAGCATGTCGTAGGCCTGAATAAGGTCCTTAGAACAAATTGTACCTCCAGCAGCAGAGTCCACTGATATCCGGGTAGGCGTATTCAACCCATTATAAAACAACTCAATTTCTTCCCAATCTGCAAAATTGTGATTAGGACACCGCCTCAGCAAATCCTTGTATCTCTCTCAGGCTTCATATAACTGCTCTGAGTCATTCTGCCTGAAAGTACTAATCTCGATCTTCAGCTGAGTGGACTTGGCAGGTGGAAAATACTTCGCTAAAAATTTGACAGTTATGTCCTCCCATGTAGTAATGCTTCCTAGCGGCAGTGACTGCAACCAACTTCTAGTCTGATCCCTGATAGAAAAAGGGAATAAACGTAAACGAATAATATCCTCAAAAACATCATTCATCTTTACCGTATCAGTGATCTCCAAGAATGTTCTTAAGGCATCCACATTGGTACAAATTAATCAGCATTATTCTACCTTCCACCTCCTCAAAAAACGTGGGGTCCATATGCCACATACTCATTACACTAATACCTTCTCATTATTAATACATACTCACATTCATTTAATATCAACACTCATTATTTATGGGTTCCACTGTTCATTCATTATTAAATAAATAAATTCTAATTTTTTTTATAATTTCAAATTAATTTAATTTATGTTATGAATTA
Organism: Henckelia pumila; assembly: GCF_033568475.1. Taxonomy (NCBI): domain Eukaryota; kingdom Viridiplantae; phylum Streptophyta; class Magnoliopsida; order Lamiales; family Gesneriaceae; genus Henckelia; species Henckelia pumila. Next base: position 28,678,539 of record NC_133121.1, on the reverse strand, counting down.
AAAAAAATTTAACATATTTTAAAAATATGAAATAATCGTTGAGACTATTGATATTACTATTTTAAAATATAAATTGTAATTATTTAAAATAACATAATATTATTGTTTTATAATTAAATTTTAAAAAAAATTGATGAAAGAGTTGTTATTATTTACTTTATAAACGGATAAATACATGAATACATATTATACACATTTATATTGAAGAAAAGCTGCCAACAATTATTTTACTTTTTCCTTTTATTTTAATATTTTTAATTTTTTTAATTGCAAAATTCCTCTCTCCTCCATGCATTAATATTTAGTGCATTAATACATATGAATTTCTGGGCTGACTTGGCAGCCCAGATTATTAATGTGTGCACCCACATTGGTGCACACACATTAATTGGTATTAATAATTACCAAATAATGCACCAATGTGGGTGCTTTTAGGTGCAGATGAGGATCGGCTGTGGCGCTCCCATTAAATTGGTTTTGCTAAACCATATTGATCAATGCAGGCTTGAGCTCAAAACTATTAGCATGTATGGTTCCTCGAGCTATGCCTGAGTAGTGTGCTTGAACAGTAGGCCGAAAGCGATCTCGAATTGGCACCAAGGGAGCCTGTGGTGGATTATCTTCAGCCATATTCCTTAATTCTTCTTCTCTTCTCAACCTTCGCAAAGCTCGCGCAGTTCGTTCGATCTCCGGATCAAACAATAGAGAATTAGCTCTTTGAGATCTTCGCATACACTGCACGTAAGAATAATTAAAAATCAATCAGTACTAAAAATAAAATAAAGAAAACTCTAAATTAAAATCTAGACTAATTGAATAAAAATAAATCAACAAATTACTCCCCGGCAATGGTGCCAAAAACTTATTGCGTAATTTTGTGCCCGCAAGTACAAGGTGCCAAGTTTTAATAAAGAATAAGTAAATTGTCGATCCCACGAGGAGTAAAGTGAAAATTATTTAGTACTTGTAATTAGAATAGTCCAAAATTTATCTAGAAAATTAAATAAAGAGTTTTGGATTTCAAACTTAAATAAATAATAAATTTTAGCAAGCCAAGCACTCAAATTCAGATATTAAATTAATGAGAGAAAATGGTCTAGAGGTTTTGATTTCCCCTGGTTTCGACAACAACTACTTCTAATTAAATTATTCTCATGAATTCTGTTCAATTAATAGCCAAGAACACTTAGATTTTTCTATTTCCCTCTCACGAGCAACAAATAGAGTGTATCGATTAACATTCGATTTCAATATCCCTATTAAAAATCTAGGTTTAATGATATATGAAAACTATGTTCTTTCAAAAAGCTCTTTTATCGTTATACACTCTCCCGAGCTATATAAACAATTAACAGTGTAATTTCTATTGTCCTATTCAAAATTTTCTCTCCCGAGTAACAATTTCAAATAAATATAACAGAAAAAATTATGGTCAATAAATTGAAAAAATAATCAATACTAGAAAAAATAATTAATCTAATAGAATTCAATCCAATAAAAATCAAAAGTCATAGAAGTGTCTACACCAGTCTACGTCAACCTCTAGACTAAGAAAATTTAGTTCATACTCAAATTCTGATAAAAACAAATCATGTTTTCAATTCTAAACATCAAATCAATAGTAAAGAGTTCAAAAGAAAGATAACAAATCTGAATATTCGACGTCGTGTTTGGTCTATCTATCTTCGTCTTCGTTCCTTTGTAATTCTTCAACTAGTTCACCGATTTCTCTTCCAAAAACTTCAAGTTTATGCGTGTGATTTCTCTCTAAAAATATGTGCGTCTCCTTTACTTTTGTTTGCATAAAACAGTCCTTTTATATGTGTCTTCAATTCAATATACAAAAGCCCAAGAAGATCCAAAAGTTTCCTTCCCGAAATATATAATTACGAAATCTGATGTCGCGATGGCGCAGGCGCACATGTCTCTCGACTTTTTATTTTTCAACATTGCTCAACTGGCGCGGGCGCGCCTAGGGTATTGTGCGGGCGTGCATGGCATTCGAGTTTCTTCACTTGTTTTTCTTCCTTCTTTCAGTCCATCTTCTTTTCTATCATGTTCTTCATGGTCTTTCTACTCCAACTCAATACAAAAATCATTATTCTCCTTTTTCTTCTCATTTTTCACCAACTTGTAAATATTCCTATATGCACACAAACGACAACTAAAACGCATAAATCTGCTCGAAAAAATCAATTTGCAATTAAAATAATAAACAAATTAAGTGCATAAAATGCACTTATCAAATTCCTCCAAACTTAAATATTTGCTAGTCTCCGTGCAAAACTAAACAAAACTTAAATCAAAACTCAACTGAACGACACACGAGACGAATAATAAAGCAAGAAAATAAAAATAATCCACTCGCCTCAAATGTTTATCATTTAATTCATATATGGCTAATTTTCTTAAGAATTCTTGTGTGTGTGAATTGCCAATCTTGCCTACAATTGCAATATAAAATCATAATTCAAGTTAGTTAGAAAACAAAGCAGATCTTAAAAATGCAGAAGCTGAATAGGATTGAACTCCAATATGAAATAAAAAATTTCATTATCCCAACTCATTTGATATTGCTCAAGACAAAGGCAAATCGTTTAGCAATAAATCTATCTATTTGTATTAATTAATGGATTCTAGAAAATATTTTTTTTTTTTACAATATCTCTAAACAATCAAACAAAATCCATAATATTCTAAAGCAGAATCTAGAATTTCAATTCATAATATTCTTTTCTTTTACAGTATATGCAATATTCTTATATTTACGAGTTACACACAGTCGAATTCTTGCTCTTGATAATTGAATAGCCCAACATTCTTCGATGTTTCACCATATATTTTTTTTCCATCGATTTAGTTGAACCATGGAAGAGGAAGAATTATAATATTATAATAATATATGAGTTATGAGTAGTTTAGGGATTTAAAAAATATGAAAGGGTATAAGAGTAATTTAAACATGCAAGGAAGTTGAAACAAACAAAAAGTGGCTGTCAGGGAGTGCAGAACAAAATTTTTTTTATGGAGACTGAATCTTTATAAAAGATGTGGGAAATGGATTTTAGCCCAATTAACCCATATATCAACCACGCCACATAACTAATTACTAAAATGAAGTTCATCAAACATATATCGGGATGAATCAATTAATGTCACATGTTACAACATATTACCATGGTTAAGAGCACCCACAATGGGTTATTAAATTAGCATTATAATGCCCATTTAACACCTTCTCCTATTGAGAGTGGGCATAATAATGCCCACTCACAGGAGAGAGAGGATAACGCGTTATCTCTCTCTCCTCCTTTTTTTTTTTTATAAATTTTGTTATGGCGTATGCTGGCACGCGCCGCAGATTGCTGTACTTTTTTTTTTCTTTTTTTATTTCTTTCTTTAAAACGGCTAAATTTTTTTGAAAAAAATTTTATTTTCAAATTTAATAATTAAATTTGAATTAATTAAAAAAAATCCAAAAAATTTGTAACGGCTAATTCGGAATTCCATCTATAAATACCCAAAAATGAGTAGAATTGGAGAGAATTGTGTTGGAATGAAACAATGTGTACACATTGTTTCATTCCAACACAATTCTCTCCAATTCTACTCTCTACTACTCTCACCATATTTTTTTTGTTTCTACCTTCATATTTTCTATCCGAAATGGATGAAAATAATAGGGCATTTTTTTACCAATTTCTTGAATTCTAAAAACACCCCAAAAGAATATTCATCTTCCTAAAATTCACAAATTCCACCAAATTATCAATATCCACCTCCAATTCCAAATATCTAGTTTTCTCCACAAAATCATCAAAATTTCCATGGTTTTGAAAATTCTATGAATCATCTGAATTATTTCCCCCGAGGTCCATATCAACCACTTTCAGCTGAATATTGGCAAAACATGAGTCATCTCTATTTCACTCCGTCGGTTTTTCATGGATATGGTACACCGCACACAACTGGTATGCCTTTTACATCTCCGATGTCAAATGAACCTGCAACTCCGACTTAAGTACCGGAGACTCAACTTTCCGACTGTGAATCCTCAATTGAGGTGGTCAATTTAGAAAAAGCGGTTTCAAATGCTGAGGGTACGAGAAAGCGGTCAAGTTGGACAAAGGTTAAAGACGAGGTCTTAGCGAGGATTTTTGTCACTATTAGCGATTATCCAATCATCGGCAATGATCAGAAGGCGGATGCTTTTTGGAGATGTATTTCATGCTACCACAATGAGAATCGTCCGCCCAAGTTCAAACACCAGAAGTGCAAATGTTATACGGTCACATTGGCACAACACAATCCAAAAGAAGGTATATCGATTCAAAGCAAATTACAATAGTGTTTATAGTTCATATCAAAGAGGTCATAGTGACGAAGATATATCGAGGTTTGCGTACGAAAAATATCGCGACGAAAATAATGGCATTGCATTCAATCTCGAGCATTTGTGGAGAATTGTCAAAGACCGTTCAATATTTACTCCACAGTCTGTTGATCACTTTGTGGCCACAAAGAAGACAAGGATCTCAGAGTCGGGAGCAAGCAACCTCTCCTCCAACCAAGATGTGAGTATCAAAAGGCAGCAAAAGAAAAGGAAAAATACAAAGTAAAATCGACCATGGAGGCTCTGAAAGTAAACTACGACAATATTTTTGCAAAGTTCACTGAGTACACAAGCGTAAAGAACTGCGAAGTCGTTCTGAAACAAAAACAACTCGAAGTTGAGAAGATTAAGGAAAAAGCTACTTTGTCCAAATCTGAAGCTAAGAATCGTTGCTTGAAGTTGAAGGAGTACAAAATCTTGAACAAAGACACCTCAAAGATGACAAAAGAGTAGTTTATCGTACATGAATGCCTCTGCCAAGATATCAGGTCGAGATGGAATATCTAAAATGTGTACTCAACGTTCAATTGCTATTATTATTTTATTTGTTGTTATGTACTTTTTAATTATTATATTTTATTTCGATTAATGTGATTTCAATTATTGTATTTCTCATTTCGATTAATGTGATTTTCAATTATTATAATCATTGAAAAATAGCCATTATAAAGTAATCGTTGGAAACTAGCCATTGCATGAGAAGAACAATATATATAGACACATTGTGATTCGAGAGGTTCATTCGACTAACATACCATTTCTCAAACATATATTCTAAAACATGTTTCCTCAAAAAATGTCTCATTCTTCCGGCAGCTCTAGCTCAAGTTCCAGCTCGACAAATGAAAACGAAGTCCAAGTTAAAATCGATTAGCAAGCTTATTATCCGGGTGAAGAACTGATGTTATTGGTACTTCAACACCACTGACAACTTATGGAAGCATATCAAAGGAGTAACAAAACACGCTGAAGAAGAAGGTTCATCCAAAGAAATCGTAAAGTCGGGCATGAAAAGCTCGTCAATGATTATTTCTCTACAAACCCGGTGTATCACGATGAAATATTTTGAAGACAATTTCGAATGCAAATAGAGTTATTCCTCCGCATAGTGAATGCACTAGAGAATCATTCAGCGTTTTTTCAACAAAGGGACGATGCTGTGCGAAGAAAAGGGTTGTCACCACTAAAAAAATGCACGGCTGCGATTCGTCAATTGGATTATGGAGTCCCCGCCGATCATCTTGACGAGTACCTACGTATGAGTGAATCAACTGCCATCAAGTGTCTTTTCAAGTTCTGTGAATACGTGGTTGAAATATTTGGCGATAGGTACTTGATAAGGCAAAATGCTAATGATGTTCAACGTCTTCTTCAAATGCATGATGAGAGACATGGCTTCTCTGACATGTTGGGTAGCCTTGATTGTATGAACTGGAAATGAAAAAATTATCCAGTTGCTTGAAAATATCAATTTACAAGAGGACATGAGTCACCAACAATCATGCTTGAAGCGGTCGCGTCTATTGACTTGTGGATATGGCATGCATTCTTTGGAGTCGCCGGTTAACGTAATGATATTAACGTGTTATACGAATCTTCAATATTCAATAACTTTTTGAAAGAAAATGCGTCGGAGATTAATTTCACGGTGAACAACATTTAATATACGAAGGGTTATTATCTAACAGATGGAATATATCCCGAATGGGCTACTTTCGTTAAGGCCTTTCCTTGCCCAGTGGATCCCAAGAAAAAGTTGTTTAAGGAAAGATGAGTCTGCAAGAAAAGATGTCGAATGGACATTTAGGGTGCTCCAATCTCGATGGGTGATTGTCAGAGGTCCAGCTCGTTATTGTTATAGGAAAAAGTTAAAACAAATCATATTATCATGCATTATTTTGCATAACATGATTATTGAGGATGAGGGATGTCACGTTACAAATTGGTACAATGATGAAGTGGCTAACCCGCACAACCTATCCATGGCTCAAATCGAGGATTTCAGGATTATCTTCGGACAAATTCTGAGCTACGTGACACTTAAGTTCATCACCAACTTCGCACCGACTTAGTTGAGCATATCTGGGGGCAATACAACAACAATCCGTGAATTAAAATTTCATGTTATTTTTAATTTCATAAGGCGCACCCACGTATTATCTCAAATCTTCTTCTGGTTTGACTGCTTCAGATTCTCTTCAAGGGAAAAGATAACAACAGAAGAAATATTTAGACAAGGCGTGCCCAAGTCTTGTTTAAATATTTTTTCTGTTGTGGTATTTCTTTCAAACATCTATTTTATTTAATAAATATATTAAATAAATATTAATATTATTTTCTAAAATAAATAAAATTATTTTATTAAAAAGTAAGATTATTTTTTAAAATTATAATAATAATTTAAATATCGTAAAACATATTTAAAATGTATTTATTTAATATGAAATTTTTTTAAAATGATTGAGTGGACTGTGGGACCTATAAATAATTAGTGTAATGTTAAAATGAATGTGGGTGAAAGAGATATGTTGTTATAATGAGTATCGTGCTTTTTGATGAGGTGGTGAGTGTTATAATGAGAAAGAAATGTGGATGCTCTAATCAGATCCTACACTAAGGGTAATACCCAAATCATGCATCCAATGGTTCATATCATAAAACATTAGATCTATCATTAGCTAATTTGCACAACTCTCAAATATAATTTTCATTCACTGGAGATAGATGTTATCCTAAAGATATTATCTTTAAAATGATGTATTCAATGGTGAATACTCTTTCCGTCTCAATTATATAAGTCACGTTTTCTTTTTTGTTTGTTCTAAATATATAGGCATATATCATGTTTAGTCATATTTTTTTACACTCTTTTACTAATATACCCAATTAACTACACCTTGAAAATTGTGCAATCATTTTTTGAATACATTAAATAGGGATAAAATAAGAAGTTTGTACAAAATTTGTTTTTTCAATGATTTTTCTTAATCTATGTGAAAAAATAGGACTATATAATTGGTACGGATGAAGTATTTATCAATTTATGTAAAGTACACATTTTTTCAATGAACTCCACGTGTGAGAAAAATTATTCATCTTTAGATGTACCATTAAAGTATTGCTTTGAGGTGAGGGTAGCATAAAATTCCGCCAAGGTCATGAGAACGCATTTAATGCGCGATAGAATAAACTATTTTTAGCGAATGTGAAGGCTATATAGATACTTAAAACCTTCATACTGTGGAGTACTTGACCTCAATTCACATGACATACAATCCATCACATATCTAGCCTAGCAAACAAGTCCCATTAATGGCTGCATAAAGCTGCTCAACCAAAATTAGATAGTGTTTGGAAGAACTTTTAGGAAGTACTTCTCAACTTTTTCTTAAAACAAAATTTTCCAAATTTTTGAAATTTTGTTAAGGAAAAGATGAGAAGTCTCCCAAACACTACTTTAGATCCATTATACAGACACACAAAGGTTTTATTTCATATCTTCTGCTCCAAGTACATTTTGATCTCCTATTTGTCCTTTTTAACATTCTCAATAAACAAATTCATGAGAAACTTGAATTTTACAACAAAAGATCATCAGCTGAATCCAGATTAAAGCAATTGAGAATTGTTCATATCACCTCAGAGCTTTGAAATTAGACCTGATGATATTGACTTGGGAATACCATTTTCTTTCACCTCATTCTCTTTCACATCCATATCACAAGAACTGGGAGGTACATCAATTGCAGGAGAGGTGTTGAAGAATCCATGTGGCTGCATCCATTAGCGACTATGTTATCAGAAAATGTCGAGAAAAAAAAAAGAGAGAGAGTAGATACCATGAAGTAAAAAAGTATTGCAGCCAACTTGCAAATATTAAGCTGTAAGCATACCTGAAGTACAAAACCAATGTGTTCTACAGGCATAACAGGCCAGTCTTCCAATCGAGGAACATGCGTGATTCCAAAAACATACCTGTATTCTCAAAGTACATGAAAATAGGGGAAATATCAAACTCGATCATAATAAATCTGTAATAATGTCAACTAATGACCACTTATCGGATACAAAAGTTGAAATTCTTAAAAAAGTATGACGGTTCCATGATAAAATGGTTTAAGCTTAGCAGGGTGAAGATCAGGTTTAAAATTTAGCACTGTACAAAGCTATCATTCACAGGTGGAAGCTACAATTTTCACGGCAGTAATGTGAGTAAAAGAAAGCTGATTCAAAGGCTTCGTAGCAATGTTTCTGCAAAAATACATTGAATCATTAAGGAGTCTTGTCACATTAAAACAATGAAAAATTCAAAGTCATAATGACAACTAACCACAGAACAATATCCGTTTCTTCCAGAGACCGGTTTTGTTTCACCCAAGAGGCTAATCCCTCTCCAACACGCGGATTCTGGTTAGGAAATTCTCCTCCAGGAAAATCTTCACCACGTGCATATGGTGTAACCCATAGGTGATGCTTCAAAAATGCAGCTCTTCTGAGGAACATAGCTTCAGTACCAGCCAAAGGCAAACAATTTGAACCAGGTACCAATTTGTAGCCTGTAAGCTGTCCATTCCGATTGACAGCTCTTGTGTTCCTAACCTGCAATGTTAAAAGGTTTGCAGACCAATAAATTACGATTTACTCCTTGTAGACAAAAATTATAAATTTAAAACATTTATCTGGGAAGGCTAAAGCTTCAGCCTTGCAATAAAGAGAAATCAATCAATTTGAGTAGAAAGTTTCCGCAAAAATAATGTAAGATGGACCAAATTTGATTACAACAGAGAAAGAGGTATAGATTAGTACTAAAAGTGTTCAAATAAAGGAGCAGGATAAGAGTGCTTACAATCCAATGACGGGCGGACAATGGATCACACTCGCGCATGGCCTCTAATTCAGATCTTAGTAAAGTTTCCTCGGCATAGAAAGCATTATTGTGAACATTATCCTTTCCAGGCTCTTCAACTCTGACATTCACTTCAACAACCTAAAGAAAAACAGGGATATCAACAAAATAAAAATAAATAAAGATCAATTATTTGGCCTTGAAATAGGGTATCTCAATTCCTATCATGAATATGCTGCCAGTATAAAATTTACAATAGGATTTCAATGCTAAAGGAGGTGTCCAGTTCTAGGGGGCTAAGCACCAATGAGACAAGGAGAACAATGCAGATAAATTTCATTACGAGGAAGTTAAAAAAATTGCAAACTTAAGATTAACTACCTGATTCTGCTTTTCTCCAGGTCTACAGTCAACTGCCATATCCATACGAGCAACAAAAAAGTGTTGATGAACAGGGGCATATAACCCTGGTGCAATTGTTGTGCCATATTTTCTGAACTCTCCAGGTTGCAACGCTCCTAAACTAAGAATTCCAGTAAGTTTAACTTCTGCTTCGATTTTCCCATCCTGCAATCAGTAATTTGAAATATTGTCTCAACTGCAGGATTCCAAAATCAAGCTCCTTTGATTGGGTATGCAGGTTACAACAATAACATAAAGATCGTTTGAAGAGGACTAACTGAACTGTGTTTATTAAATTCGCTACATTGAAACAAGCTTTAAAATTCAACACCAGTTCCAGTAACAACCAAACCAGGTTTATATGGTACCATGTCATAAACTTGAAAGTGAGACATTCCACCTTGTTTCTTCGGCCATCTCACAAACCAAGTAAACTTCATGATGCATGTGATCACTTGCCTGATAAAAGTGCCAGTAAAATCCATATTCATAATTAGCAACCGTGCACATGAAAGAAACTGTGAGACGCCTTGATCTTCGAACCTCTGCAAGCCCAGTTCTCCAATCTTGATGCTTCCATAAAATTCCTTGATCTTCTTCATGCAAACATACACAGTTTTCAGTTGTTTCAACACCTCCAGTAAAATTCGTGAAATGAGCGTCAAAATATTTTATATATCCCAAGCAATCACATCCCTGAAACGGAGGCAGTTCATTCCGAGGTTAATGTGAAAAAAATTTAAAATAAACTTTTAAAAAAAACAAGTAGATCAATCTTGGAAAAGGAGGGGAAAACCTTCTTTAGAGAATGAGCATTCTTCCCAAGCCCATCTTCCCCGCCATCAAATGCATTTTTTCTGTAATGTGGATCATTGGGATCCCCATAGGGCACAACCATCTCCACAAAGCTTAACCTGTGAGCTATAGGTCTACGACCCCGGCCACCATCAACGTAGGCAACAGAATAAATAACCAAACCCTCTCTTGGAGTGAAACCAACACGGAAATTCCACTGCCAATCAGAATTTCAACAATAATCATGCCTAGGTTACATGTGAGGATCATTAGAATAACTGAGTCTAAGACAGACAGAAGGACAGTAAATACCTTCTGCCACTCCACATAATGTCCCCTAATTCTAAAGCTTGGCCCTTCAGGCTGAACAATTTGAAGGGGCTTAACATCACTTCTATCTACCCCTCCTCTTGTTTCACCAGGAGTGAAGTTCCTGAGTGTATCAGGGAGAGGCAAGGGAACAAGCTTACGATCTTCAAACTCTATCACAACCATATTTTGCATATCAACACACACATGAATTCCTTCAACTGGCCGAGCATATCCATTTTCCATCGGGCAATCGCTCTCTGTCCGGCAATATATAAGTGGCTTTGCAAGTCTACGACTAGGAGCATCAGCTTCACCGTAGTAGCCAGTACACCTGAAATATGTTTTGAGCACAAATAAAACTGCTAGCATAGATGTATTTAATGCCAAAGAATGTTTTACTTATATCTTCCCAACCAATTATCAACCATGACTAGATCCATGTCATCAATACCCCTTTTCTTCATTGCCTCAATAAATGGAGGGTAATCTTTGACAACAGCTTCACATTCAGCATATTCTGCAGCATCCTACAATTGAGAAAAGATCAAATAAATTAGAGATTTAATTCATGAATCACAGACTACAGATGCCGCATTCATGATTGAAAACATGTTAGGCTGATGGCAACCCACTCAGACGAGAAAATTAAAAAGCACAAATCCAAGCAATTAACCAGAGCATCAGCTTATGATACCAAGAACATTTACAGAGTGCTTCAGATCTCCTGGTACTATATCAACTTCAAATATTGTCCTTTCATCATATTTACCAAAGAGTCAATATCAAAACTTTATGACCAGGTTGGACAGAAACTGGAACATGACAGCATAGAAATATTATTTTTATCAGTCTTGATCCCACTTCAGCGGAAACCCCAGTAGAAACTACAAGGAACCATATCAATAGATGTATACTCTAAAGCTGTTTAAGTAGATAAAGATTATAACAGAAACTACAAGCCAAACATATGAATCAAGCTGGTGTGGTGGCACCCATGCATCAGCATAATTAGCAGTACAAACAGTTAGCCAGAAAGACAAAGACCTGCACATGCTAACTACAGTCTACATATATGAAAAATTCTAGTGTTTGCCCGTGTGTTCTAGCCATGACTAAAAATAAATGATAATTTCATGGCATTTGAAGCAGGATGCAGGAAGTGAAAATATTGAAAAAATTACTGTCGTGATATATGGGAAGCAGCAGACAAAGCAAAGGCATATCTAAAAATCCATAATGATAAACCCAATAAAGAGAAAAGCACTTGGATTACATTGAGATATTCAAAAGGTGTGTCACTTGTAGTTGACCAGTTAGTTATAACTTATAGCACATACAATATAAAACATTCAGAACTAACCGACTACACTTGTTTCTGACCAGTTGTACAGCAAGATTGATGGGGTTAGTAAAATTTCATATTTGTCAAGCATGCACTTATGAAATCCAAAACACTGCATAAGACCAAATAACAAGCACAATTAAGTAACAAAATTATCAGCCAGGGTGACATACCAAAGGTGGCTGAACATCAGGAATAACAGTAGAGGAAATTACTTTTCCCCTATGATGTCTACCTCGAGTTGTTGCATGAACTTCAACCAGCTCAACAATCCATACACTAGTCTCATTAGACTTTTTACTGTAAACAACTAGTCTGGCTTGTCTTGGTGGGAGCTTGGTATGAACATGGCCTCCTTTGGTTCTGGGCAACAACGATGGCTGAAAAGGGGGGAAAAAATAAGCATCTGCCAGTGCCACTGTATGTTTATCTGGTTCCAACAAAACAACTTCAATAAATCTCATGCTATCTCTGACCTGGAGCAAGATACAAAGCAAGTGATAATGTCAACAAATAGTGCCCCACGAGTTATAGTGACTGCAATTGCATCATGATTCATAGCACGAGTCAGAGGAAAGAGTTAACAGTGAGTTTAAACCTCAGGAGTGGCTCCAGCTGCTCTGACAGTAGCTACTGCCACAGAGATTTCAGCAGGAGATAAAGGTTCCAAAGGATGTTTGGTTTGGGCCCTTGTGAGTGTCTGAATCCCTGTATAACCGTATGCCAATTAAAACAAACCATCAATCAACAAAAAAATCCTCTATGCAAATAAGTAAAAAACATTTCAACATAGATTAAACAACTATCGTGTTCTTCAAGCCACTGAACTAAACTAGTATTCATATGGCGATAAGTCTTGAAAAATTCTCTGCCCATAGATTAAACATCTATTGTTGTACCAAATGAAAATTCAAATCTACAAAAGGATTTTTACTACAGCTTACTTGTAAAATGCATCAACTTGTGCATCCATGGTTTCATATGCCAACTAAAGCGATTCTGGTTTTACAAAATGAATGCTGATATAGTTGTAATAAAAGTGACCATCGAAAGAAAGGGAGGAAACAATAGGAGATTGAGCTCCTTCAGCATCAAAGCACTATGATTTTTGTGTAGCAAACATGTCATGCATGTTTGCAGAATATCTTGAACTAGAAAAAATCAAACTGTAATGGAATCTTGAGAACCAACAATCTATAGGAGGTGACAGAGTTGGTGCCTTAAAGCTATCCACCAATGATCAAACACAATGTCACTACATTGATGTCTAGTAGCGGATTGCCTAAAAGCATGTCTCAAGGCATTTAACAACTTCCATATTTAAAGTGTTATTGCTTTAAAATTTTCAAACAGATCAGTTGTTCAATGGACCACCTAGCAAGTACCCGAACAACAGTAATCAATAAAAAGCTACGCTCATCTAGCCATGTTCCCTTAAAATCTAAAAGTTAGTGTTTTAACTGCAGTCTGCAGATACTCACAAGTACAAATAAAATCAACTTGACATTGTACCTCGCACATGTAAGCCAAATTCAAATATCAGCAACAAAAAAGACAAGGAAAAAGAACGAATGAAATTGTCGGTAATCCATAGAGATAAACAATTAGCGGTAGAGAAAATGGGGACAGTGTGAGCAAGCATTCGAGTTAGATATAAAAAAAAAAATCAAGATCTTAAACTAATTCATAGCTCATGCACACAAGAAGCATAGCAAATGCATAAGAAAAAACAAGGAATAAGGGGGGGAAAAAAGAAGGAACAACCTTTGTTGGTGGCATTAGAAGACGGCTCAGTTCTGATCAAGGACGCTATATTCTTTCTCTGCTGATCTTCTGCCCAATCAGCGACCACGGCCGTACTAGACGCCGCCTCGCGGCGGATGACGGCGGCCTCCGATCCGCCTGCGGCGGTGGCCGTGGAAGAAGCGGACGTCGTCTTTTTCGAAGCTGTGGCCATTGTAACTGGTTCGCAATCTCCCCTGATACACCGTAGCAATCTACTGACATACAGCAAATCACTCAAAATCTTCAAACCAACAACAACAACAAATACAAATTGGTGTGTGTAGACTATGAACTGAACTTGAGCAACAGTTTTGAACTCATCATTTCCTTTGTATTTATTTTGTATTTTTGTAATTTTTTTTTTTTGTAAATTTTAATTAATGGTGGGAAACGGGTTAGGTAATTTAAAAACAAAGTGCGGAGTTGGTGAGCCGAACGAGCATTTAAATTCCACAATGCCCCCTAAGTTTTTCACGTTTTGTATTGAAACCCTTTTTTCGCACGATGATCAAATTTTTAGGTAGTATTTGGGAGAGTTTTTACAAAATATCTCAAAATGAAAATTGATTCTTTGAAACTTTATCAAACATTATCTTTAAGTGTAGATACTCAAAATTCCGATAACGACTAGAGGTGATTTATTTGAGCACACACTTAATTGTTCTAAATTGACAAAAGATTTTATTTTTATTTTAATAAAATAAGTGTCAAGTTGCAAATAATGTTTTATATTTATTATCATGAAGGGAACGTATACTTGCATTTGCGCATGATAGTGATATATAGGCCACACAAATATTCCTTGCGGATGCATCTGAATTACCACTAGCACTAACATGGATGGGTTTTATAATTATAATCAATATGTGCTCTATTATAAAGTATGAGGTTTTAAAATAACTATTTTATTCCTAATAACAATAGTATTAAAATTTATTGATTTGAAAAATAACAAAATTTATAATTTTTAAATAATTATATCAATAATATAAACACACAACGCATGCAAGAGGACACTTGTCTATATTATTCCACAAACATGAATATCCAAAGGTTAAATATTATGGAGAAATACTCAAGTTGTGGATTTTTCCCTACACAAGAACTGACATGTCAAATTTTTTGAGATAGATCTCCATTTGAGCCGAACTCACGAGAAATTATTATTTTTATGTCAAAAATATTACTTTTCAATGAAGATATAGATAGACTCTTTTCACTGAAAAAGGTTGACCTCGAAGGGGACCTCATCCCATATAAGTCAGAGGTCTATTGGCTCATGTGGGGTTAAATCGAGGGATGTGCACGAGCGGTAGGGACCTGAGGGTGGGAGCAACATGACCAACCCTGATAGTTGTGTTTTAGTTGCATATTTTAATGTTATTTTACTGTTGTTTTACATGCATCCATGTGCTTTTATTTAAGTTTTTGTTCATTTGTCATGCATCATATCTACAAAACATATTCCCAGGTTCTTGGTAGGAAATGGCATTTTATGAAAAAGATTTAATCAGAACTATTCTCGCTCGATCTGCAAGTTTTGCACCGATCGAGCGAGGTGAAGCGAGAGGAAGTGAATGCGAGGCAGTGTATGTCCCGCTCGATCTGCAAGTTTTCATCGATCGAGTGGGCGCAAGAGAAAGAAGAAGATGTTGATCAGAGAATGTCTCGCTCGATCTGCATCTTTTCACCGATCGAGCGAGACGCAATTTTCGAAAAATTTTATCTGAAAAGGAAATTTGTCTTTGGAGGATTCTAATCTTTATTTAAGAGATTTATCTAGAATTTTAGGTATCTTGTAATCAGACTTGGACGACTGAACACTAAGAACTCTTGGCGGCTAGGTATATCTTCTTAATTTTCTTAGATTTATTTTTTTTTCTTTTGAATTTTTCTCTAGAGATTTGATGAATATTTGTGGCTAAGTTCTAGTACTTAGTTGAGGAAGACAAAACTCTTTGAAGTTTATTTTATTCGTGAGATTTTAATTTTCATTGTTTAATTTATATTTGAATATCAAAAGTTGTTTGAGATTTATTTTATGCTTGTATGTCAGATTATTGGCTTGATCACTCTATGATTTTATCATACAATCTATAACTAAATAGATATCAAATCCGTAATTGTTTGATCCCTCTAATTTGTGAAGCAACTATGATTAATGATTTTCGCTTGTGAATTTATTAATTCGTAGGAACAACAATTGACTAGATTAAATACAACTGCTTGTGTTTGTATTGTTTAGCTTCATCAGTTTCACTAGTTTGAATGCTGCCTTAGATTTAAATCTTGATCGCTTGTATCTTGATTGATTTATTGGTAAGGGTTAATTTAGAATGCTTGTGTCTAATTAACTAAAATTAAGATGAGATGGGAATTAAATTTTCAATGATGAATATTCAATGAGAATTAATTATTTTTAGAGAATCGATGATCGAGTGAATAACTTCAAGGGTGTAGTCGATCGATACCAAGACTTGTTTTAATTGATTTCTTTGTTAAAATTTTCATCTTGCATGCTAGTTGGTAAAATTCATTTTGATTAGTTTTTTTTATTTATTGGCAGTTAATTCAAAAATCTCAAACCCCTTTTTATTTATTTTCAGTAATTTTAAGAACACAAATAATTTTACTTTTCTCGTGGGAACGATCCCTACTCTCGCCACTACATGTTTATTTAGTTAATTTGAGTTGGGTTAATTTGGGCGTGATACAGCTAGCGTTACCAAATTTTGGCGCCACTTCCGGGGACGGTGTTTACTTTATTTGTGTTCTGGTTATTTTGTTTTATTCTAATTTTTTTTCTTTTTTTCTTCTACTACTTCTCCGGTGGTTAATTATTTCAGGTGAATCTTCTGAGAAAGAATTTTCCTACGATTCGGAGATAGAGATAACATTCCACCGAAGAAAGAGGGAAGCTCGAAGGAGACCTGAATCAGCATCCCTTATGCATTACTTTTCCTACTCTAGAATCTAATGCTACTTTTGAGTTAAAATTTGGGTTAATATACTTGTTGCCTTCTTTTCATGGTCATTCAGGTGAGGATCCGCACAAACATCTGATGGAGTTCCACGTGGTTTGCACGAGTATGAAATCTCATGGGGTAACAGAGGAGCATATTCAACTGAGAGCTTTTTCTTTTTCTTTGAAGAATGCTGCAAAGGATTGGCTATACCATCTACCTCTCGGATCTATCACAACCTGGACACAGATGAAGAGGATCTTTTTGGAAAAGTGCTTCCCAGCTTCGAGAGCAGCAAGCATCAAGAAGGAAATCTACGGCATCAAGCAACATATGGGAGAATCATTTCATGAGTATTTGGAGCGATTCAACAAACTTTGTTCTGGCTGTCCGCAACATCAGATAAGCGAAAATATTTTAATTCAATATTTCTATAAAGGTTTGTTGCTTCATGACAGGAGCATGGTGGATGCGGCCAGTGGAGGAGTTTTTGTGGACAAAACTCCATGAGAAGCAAGGAACTTAATCGAGAATATGGCTGTCAATTCTCAGCAATTTGGCACTAACAGAAGTGATCATGCACCCAAAAGGAGTAATGAGGTAAATTTTTCTTCCCTTGAACAACAACTGATTGAACTGACGTCTCTTGTGCTTCAAATGGCTGAAGGGAATGGACAGACTGCAAAGGCATGTGGAATATGCGCTGCAGTGGGACATGCAACTGACATGTGTTCCACATTTCAAGAGGAATCGGTCAAACAAGTAAACGCAGCTGAAGGATTTCCTGGACCACCACAGCGGAAGTATGATCCTTATTCCAACACATACAATCCAGGTTGGAAGGATCATCCAAATCTTAGATATAAAAACCCTCCGGTGAATCAAGATGGACCTCATGCACAATCAAATAATCAAGCTTACATGCCACTGTAACCTCCACAACCGCAGCATCCTCAAATTCCAGCGCCTGGTGAGTTTCTAGAAAATATAGTTAAGGATATTGCAACTAATACTCTGAATTTTCAACAGGAAACTCTAGCAAGTATCCAAAACTTGAACACCCAAATGGGACAGCTCGCAACTGCGATCAACAAGTTAGAAGAGCAACATTCCAATATTTTACCATCTCAAACGGTCCCTAACCCAAAGGAGAATGCTAGTGCAATCACTCTAAGGAATGGGAAGGAGTTGAAGGTCAAGGACAAGGTAGTTGATGTTCCGTCAAAGAAGGAACAGAATGAAGAGCTGAAGATGGATGATAAAGAAGCAACTCAAGGAGACATGCAAAAAGGTAAGTTTCTGCCTCTCTCAGAATATAACATGTGACGCCCCGTTTTTATCTTAAATGAGTTTATTTGAGTTAATCGGAGATTGCAGAGTTCACGAGCCGACTTGATTTTGATCAGGGTCCTTTTTGCAAATTTTGGAAATTTCAGGGACTAAAACGCAAATAATGGATTTGTTATATTATCTACTCAACTTTTGACTTTTCTCATTCATCCTTCTCCTTCCTTAGCCGGCTCCTCCTCCATTGAAACGCCCCATCTCCTTTTCAAGCTTTTGGATTTCCGTCCGAGCTCGACCGGCCGTTAGAAATTATTTCTGAAGACAGTTTAGCGATCACTGCAGCGAGAGCTCCGTTATACCGTAAGTTTTTCAACGATCAGATACATTCTAGTTTTTTGATGTTGTTAGAATCGATTTAGATTCGAGTATGTTGTTCTCTACAGAGTTCTGATCGTTTATTATCTGTCAGTTTTGAAATAGAGCGACGTTCGGATTTGTTATGATTTTTGGAAGCCATTTTCGAAGATCATGGTTTTGAGATTTGTTGGGTTTGTCTTGTTGTTGTTGTATTAGCATTGAATTGAGTTGTTATCAGTATTGAACTGCTGTCTGCGTTGCCGGTTGTTCAGTTATAGCCGTTATGCCGTCGGTTTGAGTTTTTGGAGATTTTGAACCGTTTTTGAGTTTGAACTTGGCTTGTAAGTTGATCGTGGTTATTGATCAATTATCTCTTGTATCTGAACAGATTCGTTTGGAGTTGTCAAGCCCAGAGTTAGCAGCTGTTTGATCGTTTCAGAGAATTGGACGAAGAACGGTATAAAGAGTTTTCCTTGAACCGTTGCCTTGTTGTTGTTAGATTGTGTAGTTGTTTATACAATCTCTTTTGTAGCTTATCCAGAGTTGGAACTACTGCATTGAAAGGTAAAAGCAGTCATCGTAGCGGGATAGCATACTCGGGACTGTGGTTCTCGAGTTTTCCCTTTTGAAATCTCATACTTGCATCTACACTTGTACTAGCATGAGGAACTTGTGTATTGTTTGATTGTATTGGTTTTTGTTAAAAGGATTATGTTTTATGTTTCTGTTATGCATTCATCTTGAGCCAATCTTGTTTCATCGGGCAGAACCGCCCTTTTTGTTTAGACGTTTGGGAACTATGATTGAGTGGCCCAGGTCGTAGTCGTTTCGTCTGGTGCTAGCATACTCATTATAGTTGCTCAAAGTCTAGAGGAGTGAGATACAAGGCACCACCTCGATTGGGAGAGTCGGTGAGTTGTTACATGATCTTATCCTTGGGATCCCAAAGGCACAACAGCAATCCCTCGTTATCAGATTTGATATCCCTGTTTAAAGACATGCATTTCATTACGATGTTATTGATTTCGTTATTGTATTGAAAGCATGTTTGTTACTTGTATTACTTGTTATGTTGCTTTTACTGGGAATGTTGTTCTCACCGGTTATCCGGCTGTTGCTTTGTTTTGTATGTGTACTTGGCAACAGGTGGGGCAGGAACAAGTCAGAAGAGGAATGGTTAGCTTCGAGGGCAAGTAGTAGAAGTGAGACTCGGTTTAGAAGTCGAATTAGCATGTTTATCTAGTTTAAGATTGAAGCATGTTAGAACTCGAACTTGATATGTTTTGTTATTCGAATTAGTTTGTATTCGGATTGTAATCTAAAATCGAAGTATGTTGTTGTTGTATCGTTTTAGACTTCTGGTTGTTTTTAGGCCTTCTGAAAGCATGACTTGTTATGGAATGTTTCCCTTCACCCTGTTATTGCATATGTATTTGAAGGCATGTCGGACCAAGCGCGGAATCCTTTCTTTATTTTCTGCAGCCTGAGCATTTTCTGCCCAGGCCTTCCGCGCGCGGGCGAGGCGTTCCTCGCGCGCGCGCGAGGCCTCCGTTGGGCCTCTGAATTGTTTGCCCGCGTGCGCGCGAGCTTGGTACCTCGCGCGGGCGCGAGCCTTTGGTTGGTCTCGGTTGTTGAAGCCCGCGCACGCGCGAGCTTGGTTCCTCGCGCGGGCGCGCGGCGTTTAAAAAAAAAAAAAAACTTTGAATTGTTTTACTCTTGGATTCTTGTTCGCTTACTTTTTGTTTAATCCAAGATTAGTGGTTTAGAATCGAGGTCTCACATTAAGTGGTATCAGAGCGTTAAGATTCTTGGTCGAACTAGAGTGAGCGGGGTAGATCGAGTCTGTGTGTAATGACTCCTCGCATGTGTTTGAATTATTTAATTGTGTACTTAATTCCATGCGAGCATGCTTTATTGTTTGAGCATTATTTGAATTACATGGTTGTGTGATTTAAATTAATAAAGCATGATCTACTTGAGATATAACTGTTTCTGTTCTCGACTGGTATCGGTATTCCAAGCGGTTGTAAGGGCACTGATGGTAGCGATTGAGATATCTCGTGTGCTAACCTTTGATAATCAGATGGGTCCTCGTCGAGTGATAAACAGAAACACACCACCAGTTATCCCTGCGACTGAGCAAGCTAGCACTGAGGTTGATCAGTTGGATGCTTCAGCGACTCCTATGGAAACCTTGCTGAAGAGGTTTCAGTCGTTCAATCCGCCATTGTTGATGGGTTCAGAAAATCCAGTTGACTGTGAGAGTTGGTTGGATGATATGGATCAGTTGTTTGATTCCATTGACTACACAGATGATCGCCGAATCAGGTTAGTAATTCATCAGCTGCGTGGTGGTGCTAAGAGCTGGTGGATCATGACAAAGAAAGCAATTGAGAGTAGAGGTACAGAGGTTACTTGGACTCTTTTTAAATCTGAGTTTTATAAGCGGTTTTTCCCTATCTCGTATCGTAAGGATAAGGGAGCAGAGTTTGCAAATCTGAGGCAAGGGAATCTGAACATTGAAGAGTACGTGGCTAAGTTCGATAATCTGTTGCGTTTTGCACCGCTAATTTCCGGAGATGAAGAAGCTAAGGCAGATCAGTTCATCAAAGGGTTGAACCCCGATGTCTTCACGTTGGTTAACACCAACAGGCCTAGCAACTTTGCGGATGCCATGAATTACGCAAAGGGAGCAGAAGCAGGCTTGTGGAGGCAAAGAGGTAATCAGGGGGCACCTCAGCAGCAGAGGCAGTATCAGAACCAACCATCTCAGTACCAGAATCAGCCACCTCAACATCAGAACCAGCAGCAGAGGTATGAAGGTGGAAACAGTGGGGGAAACAGAAAGGATCAGTACAAGGCAAGAGGTAAACAGTTCAAGAGATAGGGGAACAGTTCGTCCAGTTCCAGTGGTTCGAAGCAATTCGGTTCAGGACCGAGTTCTGGGTCATCATCCTTGTACTGCAGCAAGTGTGGAGGAAGACACTCACCGGATCAGTGTGTGGGAGTCTTCGGCAATTGTAACACATGTCAGCAACCGGGACACTTCTCTAAAGTGTGCCCTCAACGTAATAGAGATAGAGCTCAGAGTGGGAGTTCGTCTAGACCTGCAGCTCAGACGGAGAGGCAGTCGTCTGCAGTACACTCTTTCCAACCCCAGCAACAGCAGAACAGACAAGGAGGTAGCTCTAGTGCAAATCAGCCTCCGAGACAGCAAGCACGAGTCTTTGCATTGACAGAGGATCAGGCTCAGGCAGCACCTGATGATGTCATAGCAGGTAACTGTTCGATTTTCGGTCATTCTGCTCATGTCTTGATAGATACAGGTGCTTCCCATTCCTTTATCTCTGAGAAATATGTGTTATTGCATGCTTTGCCAACTGAATTGTTGCCTACTGTAGTAGCTGTTACTTCACCTTTGGGTGGAGGAATTGTTTCTGTCCGACTAGTCAGGAACTGTGAACTTTGTTTTGAGGGAAATTTGTTAGAATTCGACTGTATTGTACTTGGGCTGTCAGATTTTGATTGTATTGTCGGGATAGATGCTTTAACCAAGTACAGGGCGACAGTTGATTGTTTTCTGAAGGTTGTCAGGTTCAGACCTGAAATGGCAGACGAGTGGAAATTCTTTGGTAAGGGTTTTCGATCTAGAATTCCTTTGATTTCAGTGTTATCTATGACTCGTTTGTTACAGAGAGGTGCAGAAGGATTTTTGGTTTATGCGGTTGATGTACTGAAATCTAGCCCAGCTTTGGTTGACTTACCAGTGGTTAGAGATTTTGCTGATGTGTTTCCGGAAGATGTTCCTGGATTGCCACCCATTCGAGAAGTCGAATTCAGCATTGACTTAGTGCCAGGTACTCAACCTATTTCAAAAGCTCCTTATCGTATGGCACTTGTTGAATTGAGAGAGTTGAAGGAGCAGCTTGAGGATTTGATTGCCAAGGGATACATCAGACCTAGTGTATCGCCTTGGGGTGCTCCTGTTCTATTCGTTCAGAAGAAGGATGGTTCTATGCGGCTCTGTATCGACTACCGTCAATTGAATCAGGCTACAGTTAAGAACAGATATCCTTTACCCCGAATAGATGACTTGTTCGATCAACTGCAGGGTTCTTCTGTCTACTCTAAGATTGATCTGAGGTCAGGCTACCATCAGCTGAGAGTGCGAGAGGAAGATGTTCCTAAGACCGCATTCAGAACGAGGTATGGTCACTTTGAGTTTATAGTCATGCCGTTCGGTTTGACTAACGCTCCAGCTGTTTTTATGGGTCTGATGAACCGTATCTTTCAGCGTTATTTAGATGAGTTCGTCATTATTTTCATCGATGATATTCTTATCTACTCGAAGAACCGTACTGACCATGCAAAGCACTTGAGAATCGTCTTGCAGATTTTACGAGTTGAGCAGTTGTTTGCCAAGCTATCGAAATGCGAATTCTGGTTAGATCGAGTTGTCTTTCTCGGTCATATTATTTCTGAAGATGGGATTTCTGTCGATCCCAGAAAAATCGAAGCGGTTATGAATTGACCTAGACCGACATCAGTACCTGAGATCCGAAGCTTCATGGGTTTAGCTGGTTATTACCGTCGTTTCATCGAGGGTTTCTCGTCTATTGCCAAGCCTATTACCCAGCTGACTCAGAAGAATGCGCCTTTTGTCTGGACTACAGATTGTGAGGCTAGCTTTGTTGATCTGAAGAGGAGACTGACCAGTGCTCCAATTCTTTCTATTCCGAAGGGTACTGGAGGTTTCACAGTGTATTGTGATGCTTCTAACCGAGGTTTGGGTTGTGTTCTTATGCAGCATAAGCATGTGATAGCGTATGCATCGAGGCAGCTGAAACCGCATGAGATTCTTTATCCTGTTCATGATCTTGAACTTGCAGCGATTGTATTTGCTTTGAAGATCTGGCGTCACTATCTTTATGGTGAGTCTTTCGAGATCTTTTCTGATCATAAGAGTCTTAAGTACTTGTTTTCACAGGCAGAGCTGAATATGAGACAGAGAAGATGGTTAGATCTGTTGAAGGATTTTGACTGTGAGATCAAGTATTATCCAGGGAAGTCGAATGCAGTTGCAGATGCCTTGAGCCGAAAGCTTTGTTCTTTATCTCTTTCAACTATCGGTGTTTCTCAGTTGGTCGATGATTGTTGCACTTCTGGTTTAGAGTTTGAAACAGATAGGGAGACTATCAGAGTGTTTGCTATTCAAGCCGAGCCGGAGTTGTTTGTTGCAATCAGAGAAGCACAGAAGTCTGAGCCGAGCATTCAGGTTTCAGTAGAGAAAGTCAGAACTGGGCATCAGTCAGAATTCCAGGTTAGAGATGACGTTTTGTTTGTGAATAACCGTATTGTTGTGCCTGATATTTCGGAGTTGAGACAGCGTATTCTCCGAGAGGCTTATTGCAGTCGGTTTAGCGTTCATCCTGGAGGTCGTAAGATGTACAACGATCTGAAGAGTCAGTTCTGGTGGAAGAGAATGAAGGACGATGTTGCGAGATTTGTGTCACGGTGTTTGAACTGTCAGCAAGTGAAAGCAGAGCGGAAGCGACCAGGTGGTCTATTGCACAGCATATCTGTTCCTGATTGGAAATGGGATCACATTTCTATGGATTTCGTCACGAAGCTACCACGATCCGTTCGAGGATGCGATGCTATTTGGGTAGTGATCGGCCGATTGACGAAGTCTGCGTGTTTTATTCCGTACAGGATGACGTATCGTCATGATCAGATGGCTGAGTTGTATGTTAGCAATGTTGTGAGATTGCATGGTATGCCGAAGTCGATCGTTTCAGACAGAGATCCTAGATTCACTTCTCACTTCTGGCACAGTCTTCAGGGGGCACTTGGTACTCGATTGCATCTGAGTACAACTTATCATCCTCAGACAGATGGACAGTCAGAGCGGACTATCCAGACGTTGGAGGATATGCTGCGAGCGGTAGTGCTAGACTTTGGTACTAGTTGGCAGGATTCTTTGCCTCTTGTCGAGTTTTCTTACAACAACAGCTTCCAAGCGAGTATCGGTATGGCGCCTTTTGAGGCATTATATGGTAAGAAATGCCGATCTCCGTTGTTTTGGGATGATTTATCTGAGTCACCAGATTTGGGGCCGGATATGCTTCGAGTTATGGCAGAACAGGTTAAGGTCATTCAGACCAGAATGAAGACAGCTCAAGATAGACAAGCAAAGTATGCGAATGTCAGACGTCGACCTCTGAGTTTTGAGCAGGGAGACCGTGTATTCCTTAAGATTTCTCCGTTCAGAGGCACCGTCAGATTCGGTAAGAGAGGAAAGTTATCTCCGAGATTCATCGGTCCGTACGAGATTCTCGAGAAGATAGGCGATCTTGCCTACAGACTTGCACTTCCTCCGTCTTTATCTGGTATTCACGACGTTTTTCACGTCTCTATGCTGCGAAAGTATCATCCAGATCCTTCTCATATCCTTCAGCCTGACGAAGCCGAGTTAGACGAGACTCTGAGCTATTTTGAGCGACCGATTCAGATCCTTGATCGGAAAGAAAAGCAACTCAGGACCAAGTTGATTCCGTTAGTGAAGGTGCAGTGGAGCCGTCACGGTGTTGAGGAAGCGACTTGAGAGACAGAGTCTGACATGAGACAGCGTTTTCCAGAGCTATTCGGATGACGTGAGTTCTTCTTACTGTCTTTAGTTCTTTATTCTATCTTTGAGTTGTGGTTCTCGTTGATTTCGAGGAAGAAATCTCTTCTTAGTGGGGGAGAATTGTGACGCCCCGTTTTTATCTTAAATGAGTTTATTTGAGTTAATCGGAGATTGCAGAGTTCACGAGCCGACTTGATTTTGATCAGGGTCCTTTTTCAAATTTTGGAAATTTCAGGGACTAAAACGCAAATAATGGATTTGTTATATTATCTACTCAAATTTTGAATTTTCTCATTCATCCTTC
The DNA here is from genome assembly GCF_033568475.1 of Henckelia pumila. Lineage (NCBI taxonomy): Eukaryota > Viridiplantae > Streptophyta > Magnoliopsida > Lamiales > Gesneriaceae > Henckelia > Henckelia pumila. Next base: position 28,653,125 of record NC_133121.1, on the reverse strand, counting down.
TCCTTCCTTAGCCGGCTCCTCCTCCATTGAAACGCCCCATCTCCTTTTCAAGCTTTTGGATTTCCGTCCGAGCTCGATCCGGCCGTTAGAAATTATTTCTGAAGACAGTTTAGCGATCACTGCAGCGAGAGCTCCGTTATACCGTAAGTTTTTCAACGATCAGATACATTCTAGTTTTTGGATGTTGTTAGAATCGATTTAGATTCGAGTATGTTGTTCTCTACAGAGTTCTGATCGTTTATTATCTGTCAGTTTTGAAATAGAGCGACGTTCGGATTTGTTATGATTTTTGGAAGCCATTTTCGAAAATCATGGTTTTGAGATTTGTTGGGTTTGTCTTGTTGTTGTTGTATTAGCATTGAATTGAGTTGTTATCAGTATTGAACTGCTGTCTGCGTTGCCGGTTGTTCAGTTATAGCCGTTATGCCGTCGGTTTGAGTTTTTGGAGATTTTGAACCGTTTTTGAGTTTGAACTTGGCTTGTAAGTTGATCGTGGTTATTGATCAATTATCTCTTGTATCTGAACAGATTCGTTTGGAGTTGTCAAGCCCAGAGTTAGCAGCTGTTTGATCGTTTCAGAGAATTGGACGAAGAACGGTATAAAGAGTTTTCCTTGAACCGTTGCCTTGTTGTTGTTAGATTGTGTAGTTGTTTATACAATCTCTTTTGTAGCTTATCCAGAGTTGGAACTACTGCATTGAAAGGTAAAAGCAGTCATCGTAGCGGGATAGCATACTCGGGACTGTGGTTCTCGAGTTTTCCCTTTTGAAATCTCATACTTGCATCTACACTTGTACTAGCATGAGGAACTTGTGTATTGTTTGATTGTATTGGTTTTTGTTAAAAGGATTATGTTTTATGTTTCTGTTATGCATTCATCTTGAGCCAATCTTGTTTCATCGGGCAGAACCGCCCTTTTTGTTTAGACGTTTGGGAACTATGATTGAGTGGCCCAGGTCGTAGTCGTTTCGTCTGGTGCTAGCATACTCATTATAGTTGCTCAAAGTCTAGAGGAGTGAGATACAAGGCACCACCTCGATTGGGAGAGTCGGTGAGTTGTTACATGATCTTATCCTCGGGATCCCAAAGGCACAACAGCAATCCCTCGTTATCAGATTTGATATCCCTGTTTAAAGACATGCATTTCATTACGATGTTATTGATTTCGTTATTGTATTGAAAGCATGTTTGTTACTTGTATTACTTGTTATGTTGCTTTTACTGGGAATGTCGTTCTCACCGGTTATCCGGCTGTTGCTTTGTTTTGTATGTGTACTTGGCAACAGGTGGGGCAGGAACAAGTCAGAAGAGGCATGGTTAGCTTCGAGGGCAAGTAGTAGAAGTGAGACTCGGTTTAGAAGTCGAATTAGCATGTTTATCTAGTTTAAGATTGAAGCATGTTAGAACTCGAACTTGATATTGATAAGTGTATTTTATACACTTAATTTATATATTCTTTTAATTGTTAATTGCGTGTTTCGAGCAGATTTATATGGGTATGTTGTTGTTTTTGTGTTTGTAGGAAAGTATGGAATTTATGTGGAAAAGGAGGAAAAATGAGAAAAATGAGATTTGAGAGAAAAGAATTAAAAGAATAAAAATGAAGAAGAAAGAAGAGAAGAAAAGAAACGATCGGAAAAGAAGGAAGGAAGGAAATGGGCTTTCTTAATGGGCCTCAAGTCAGCGCTCCTTGTTAGCGCTTCTTCAAGAGCTATCGCGCAACAAGATTTGGAAGGCGAGAAAGTGATTTCAGAAAGCTATACGCGCTCGCTTGGAGTGTGGAGCACCCGCGCGTCGCCTAAATCTGGATTTGGAAATTTTAATCGGGAAAGGAAATTTTTATATTTTATTGGGCTTTTGAGTGGGCTTTTGAGAGGCGATATAAAAGAGATTTTTATCAGACAAGATAGGAGAGGGTCGCCGCAACAATTACGCAGAAGGGGAATCAGAGATTTGATCGAGAACTTTTGGGAAGGAATTTCTGGAGCTTAATTGAAGAACAAAGACGGAGTTTGATCGACCGGACACGGCGTCGACGACGGATTTGTTTCTTATCTTTTATTTTATTCTGAATATGTTTCTGAATATGTTTGAATTTATGGATTATTGTTTTATTCAGAATTTTATTATGAACTAATTTTTATAGTCTAGAGGTCGGATGGAACCTGGTGTAGACACTTTCTTGAATTCTTGATTTTATTGGATTGAATTTCTTCTAGATTAATTGTTTTTCTAAAATTGATTGTCTTTTCAATTATCTGATCAATAATTGATTTGTAATATTTATTTGAAATCTGGCACTCGGGAGAGGATAATTTAAATAGGACCATTGGAAAATACACTGTTAATTGTTTATCTGACTCGGAAGAGCTTATAATTTTAACAGAGCTTTTAAAGAGAACATAGTTTTGAATTGATCACTGCAAGTAGATTCTTAATAGGGATATTGGAATTCAATTGTAGTTGATATATTTTATTCGGCACTCGGGAGAGGGAATAATACACATAAGTGTTCTTGGCTATTAATTGACTGAAATTCATGAAGATTAATTAATTAGGATTGATTGTTGTTGAAACCAGGTGAAATCTATACCTCTAGACCATTTTCTCTGATTGATTTTTAATCTAAAAGTTGTGTGCGTGTTTTTAAATCTCTTAATTATTTATTTTAATTGCAAAATTCTTGATTATTGATTTTCTAGATAAAGTTTGGACTATTCTAATTACAAGCACTATTATTTTCATTTTACTCCCTGAGGGATCGATACTTGATTTTATCACTATATTAAAACTTGACACTCGTACGCTTGCGAGGAATTTTCACAACAAGTTTTTGGCGCCGTTGCCGGGGAGTAAATTTGATTAATTTTTAGTCTTGTTACCAATTAGTCTAGATTTTAATTTAGAGTTTTTTTTATTTTAATTTTAAGTTGCTAATTAATTTCTTTTTATTTTTAATTGCAGTCTATGCGACGATCTCAAAGTTCTAATTCTCTACTTTTTGATCCCGAGATCGAGCGCACTGCACGTGCTTTAAGACGAGCTAGAAGAGAAGAACTTGAAAGAATGGCTGAACAAGAAGAAAACCAAGCTCCCCTAGTGCCTATTAAAGATCACTTCAGACCGACGATCCAGGCTCACTATTCTGGAATCGCTCGAGGAACTATCAATGCAAACAATTTTGAGCTGAAGCCTGCATTGATCAACATGGTTCAACAGAACCAATTTAATGGAAGCGTCACTGCTGATCCTTATCTACACCTACGCACCTTTTTGGAGATAACCGATACGGTAAAAATTAATGGTGTGTCTGAGGATACTATACGCTTACGCTTGTTTCCGTTTTCTCTCAGGGATCAAGCCAGAAGTTGGTTGCAATCATTGCCACTTGGAAGCATCACTACTTGGGAGGTGATGGCAGAAAAATTTCTTGCAAAATATTTTCCTCCTGCCAAAACCACCCAACTGAAGATCGAGATCAACACCTTCCGGCAGATGGACACTGAACAGTTATACGAGGCGTGGGAAAGGTATAAAGAATTATTAAGACGTTGTCCTAACCACAATTTTGCAGATTGGGAACAGATTGAGTGGTTTTACAACGGACTGAATGCGCCTACGAGAATGAATGTGGACTCAGCGGCTGGAGGTACTATATTTGCGAAGGATCATGTTCAGGCTTATGATATGTTGGAGGAGATGACGGTCAATAGTTTCCAATGGTCATCTGAGCGTATAGGAGTAAAGAAGCCGGCTGGAGTGTATGCAGTGGATCCTCTCACGTCCATCACTGCTCAATTATCTGCACTGACTACACAGGTAGCTTCTTTGAATAAAATTAATGTTGCAGATTCAAATGGAGTTGAAGGATCACCGACCATAGAGCAAGTCAATTATATAAATCCAAATGGCTACAGAGGATATGGAGGCTATAGAGGTAACCCTGTCCCAAATACTTATCATCCTAGCTTGCGTAATCATGAAAATTTTTCGTATGCTAACAATAAAAATGTGCTGAATCCTTCGGGATTCAATACAAACAAGGATGAGGGTAAGCAGTCGTTGGAGGATGTGGTTAGTACTTTTGTGCAGGAATCAGGTAAGAGGATGGCAAGAACTGAGTCTCGACTTGACAGTTTGGAGACGCACATAACCAACATGGGTGCGGTGTTACAATCCATGGAAACCAGCATAGGGCAGTTGGCGAACGCACTGAAGGACAACAACCGCGGCCAGTTTCCTAGCAATACTGAGGTAAATCCCAAGGAGCAGTGCAATTCCATAGAGTTGATAAGTGGAAAAGAAGTTGGTATTCAAGAACCTACTGTTGCGGTTAAGAAACTTGAGGAAAAAGTTGAGGAGAAGGAGTCAAAACCGATGTATAAGCCTCCACTTCCCTACCCGCAGAGGTTCAAGAAGAAAACATTGGACGAGCAGTTTTCCAAATTCTTGGAGATTTTCAAGAAAATTCACATCAACATTCCCTTTGCTGATGCTTTGGAACAAATGCCGAACTACGCGAAATTCATCAAGGAGATGATGTCCAAGAAAAGGAGACTGCTAGAGAACGAGGTGGTCAATCTGACGGAAGAGTGCAGTGCGGTGCTACAAAAGAAGATGCCACAGAAACTTAAGGATCCAGGGAGTTTTACTATTCCTTGTTCTATTGGTGGTTCTCATTTTAATAATGCACTTTGTGATTTAGGGGCCAGTATTAATTTAATGCCATTATCTATTTACAGGGCCTTGGAGTTGGGAGATATGAAATCGACTAAGATTTCATTACAATTGGCGGATCGGAGCATTAAATATCCACTAGGAATTGTTGAAGATGTTCTAGTCAAGGTGGATAAATTCATCTTCCCAGCGGATTTTGTGGTATTGGATATAGAAGCAGATCATGGTGCTCCACTCATTTTTGGGAGACCATTCTTGGCCACGGCAGATGCAAAAATTGAAGTGATGAAAGGGGAGTTGTCAATGGGTGTGGAGTGCGAACGAGTAATCTTCAACTTATTTACGAAAACACCTAATCCATCCATCGAACAATTATGCTTAGTTGAACCGGTTATGAAGTTGGAGGGTTGTTCAAAATCTGACATTGCGGTTGATTCATCGAATGAGAGAGCGCCAAAACCACCAAAGAAGAACACGAAAAAAGCAAAATTTAAAAGGCGGATCGTGGAATTTATTTGGCGCGTGAAAGAGAAAGGGAAGACTTAATACTTTGAGAGTCGGGCTGGCGACTCTAAACCAAGCGCTTTTTGGGAGGCAACCCAAAATTTTTGTTTTATTTTTATTTATTTTAATTTTTTTTATTTAAATTTCTGCTTTAATTTTTATTTTTTTTATTTTTTGCTCATTAGCTAATTTTAAGTTTTTTGAATTATTGTTGATAATTTTGAAGGCCTAATTTTAAAATTGTTGAATTATTTTTCAGGATTTTGGTATTCTTGCTGCAGCGCATTATAGGCGCTCGCCCATGATTGGAGGCGTCCGCTCAAGATTTGGGAGTTGAAATCAGAGGCTCATACGCGCCCGCACGCACTCCACACACCGAAGCCAAGCCAATAGCGTTTCCCTAAGCGCTATTGCGCTGTTCAACCGCGCTTCTTAAGCGCTATCGCGCATCAATAGCCGCGCTCATCAACAGCGCTATCTTAAGCGCTAACGCGCTCCAAGCTCCCCAACCGCGCTCGAATTAAGCGCTATCGCGCAGTCTAAGGGCGCCTCACTTAGCGATAACGCGCTCCGTCACTCCTCCAAATCAGGCGCTATCGCGCTCCGGAATACACATCATTAAGCGCTATCGCGCTCTTCACTAGCGCAACGTCAAGCGCTAACGCGCGAATGTTTAGGCGCTATCGTGCTACTTCATTATTCAGTTTAAAAGCCCATTCCAGAGTCTTCCTCCCAGACTTAAATCACGATCCCCAGTTCATATTTAAATCTCACGCAAGGGCATGATCATCGTAAATCTTCTACTCAACAAAATATCATCAGCTCAAGGATTGTGATCTTAATTACAAGGCAGAGATTCTAAAAATTGATCTTGCTCCATCTCAGCTTGTCGAGAAAAGGGAAATTGAAGAATTTGGAAAATGTATTCGTGAACGGTACAAAAGCTGAAATTTTATCTCTTACATTTGATTTTTGATAAATGTTGTGATTTGAGGATATTGGGTTATCTGAGTTTTTTCTGAGTTATGGATTGGAGTACGTTTGCGGCAGTGAAATTCTATATCATTATATTAGTGCCTACCAAGTGTTTGTTGAATTGCTTGGGTTATATTTGAACGTTGGTTGCTGGAATTGTTGGGAGTTTATTGCATTGTTTGAGGTATTTGATTTGAAGTGCGTTGAATTATTGAGTTACAATGCCACCAAAAACCAAAGGGAAAGGAGCAATTTCTTCGTCGTCCTCTGCTGCTTCATACGATAGACATAGATTTTGGAATGCCACAGCAGAGGAGTATTGTTTTGATGTTATGGAGCGAGGGATGCATAAAGAAAGAGGAATGAGTTTGAGAGAGCATAGTGCACCGGCGTTAATTGAAGCAAAGAGAAGAGGTTGGGAGACATTTGTGAGGAGTCCACCAGATGCTGTTATATCATTGATTCATGAGTTTTATGCAAATTTGATGGTCAAAGACGTGAATCTGAAAGTTCGAGTTCAAGGGAAATTGGTGTCTTTTGATAAGAGTACAATTAACCGTCTCTATGAAATGCCGGATTTGGACATTGCAGATGATGAGTATGAGGTATTTAAGAATCAGTCATATCCAGATAACATTGTACTTCAGACCTTGTGTGAGGATGGGGCGGAATGGAAGAAGAATGCGAAGGATGAAGTTGTTACATTTCCATCCATATTTCTTCGACGAGAAGCGAACAATTGGCATGAGTTTGTGGCTGCCAGGATGTTGCCATCTGGGCATACATCCGATGTGACTAAGGTTAGAGCTGGACTGGTGTACTGCATTGTGACAGGGAAATCCGTTGATGCTGGGAGAGTAATTCAGGAGTCCATTATTGCTGCAGTTAGGGGTTCCTCGACTATCAGTTTACCCCACTCGTCTTTGATTACTCAACTTTGCCGGCTAGCTGGTGTTGTGTGGGATGATACAGAGCAGATTCTTCCAATTCGAGGTCCTATAAGAATTACTGGTGCATTGAGACGGGACAAGAAGAAGAAAGCAGCCAGTACTTCTGAACAGGCAGCTGAACCACCGCAACCCTCGGAGCCACTACCACACTTTGAGCCAGCACCTTCCCATTTGGAAGGACCTATGTCACTACCGATACATCCGGCCCCTGAGTATTCTACTCGTGATGATTCTACGGCCGTGCCTTCTCAGATGAAAAAGCAGTGGAGGATGATGCGAGCACATATGACATATATGCATGACTTCACTGCCGCTCTTGCCCAGAATTATCCGCCCACTGTTGTGCCTTATCCAGCTCCTCCGCAGTGGTCTTCTGATGATACTGTTGCTGCTGCACCTTCGTTCCATGGAGATGATGATGATGACGCCGAGTCCTGATGCTCGGTGTCGAAGGTATGAGTCCCTTGTTCTTTTTATTATTTTTAATCATTAGGGACAATGATTACATTAAGTTTGGGGGGAGAATTAGTTTTTAATTGTTGTTTTTGTTGAGTTGAGTTGAGTTGAATTGAGTTGAGAAATATATGGATGCATGGCTGATGAAAAATATTTTTGTGCTAGAACTGAAATCCATGATTGTTCACTTATCTAACAAATATTTTGGAAAAAATGGAACCAATTAGATGAACAATTTCCTATATACTCTGTGATTAATGCTTGAATCTGATTTTTGAGACATACAGACATAGATATGATTGAGGCATTGTTTGAAATTTTTGGGCCTAATTTTCATTGAATTTATCCTTAGTTGCCCATTTGAGCTACACTTGTATATTAGTACATTGAGGTACGAAAATTCTGAATTTGTTGTGAAAATCATCTTTAACTGCTGATGATTATTCTTTTTCTGCACTGATTGAATTTGTATGATTTAATTGTGGATTGAGACTTGTCTAGAACTAGTTCGGACACTCTTCGAGGCGAAATACGGGCAAAACTGAGATTAGGAATGATTTAGGCGATTTTTCTGAATTCGTTTGAGCCTTTCAAGCTACCTATTACTATTTTATCCCTAGTACCTTGTTTGAGCTTTATTGAAAATCGAATGGCATGCGTGTAAACGTGTGATTAAGCCCCCATTCGTCATTATTTCAAGGTCCTACATTGACTACCTAATTAGCCTATACACTATTTCCTACCTTTAAGGGAGTAATTTGAATGCTAAAATGTTGTATGCTCCTAGCTTTATTTGTGAAGAAAGGATTGGTGTGGTGGATGAATTGAAAAGATGAAAAAAAAAAAAAAAAGGTAGTAGAAAAAAAGAGTTGAAAAATGTGGTAGAGAGTTGAAAAAGTTCTGAAAAGAAGAGTTGTGAAAAAGTTGAGAAATGAAGTGAATTGAAATAGAAGTGAAATTGTGAATTAAAAAGGAGTCGTAATTGAGTTTGATAATATGAATTACTCCTTATTTTGAATTCTTATCCTTCATTTGTAGCCATGAGCCAGGCCTTACATTATAAGCTGAATAAGTCCTATTGACCGAGTCTCAGTTGCCAAATATACTAGTGGAGAAGAGTTGCGAGAATTTAGCATATGGACTGTTGATTGATGCTTTTAATGATTATGAATTTTGATCTAAACACTTACACGTTTATTCTTTGCATTTACCTAATTGTGAGTTTTTTGATTAATATCCTATATTTGATCCTATGCTATCCTTGAAAAGTCCTCATGATCTATGAATGTTTGAATTGAATTTAGAGAATGGTGTTTTGAACTTGAGTTGCGGAGATTTTGAGTTTATGCGGTTATTATTTTGTGATTGGCTAAAACTTTCAAGTGTTAGTAGGTTGGATATGATTTGGATTTGATATTTTTGAAATCATTGTTGAGGCCATTGTTCCATAATATTTCTTGACTATTCTTGTGGGTTTTATAGAATGAGTTTTTGGAATTGAATAGTTTTGCTCGGGACTAGCAAAAGTCTAAGTTTGGGGGTATTTGATAAGTGTATTTTATACACTTAATTTATATATGCTTTTAATTGTTAATTGCGTGTTTCGAGCAGATTTATATGGGTATGTTGTTGTTTTTGTGTTTGTAGGAAAGTATGGAATTTATGTGGAAAAGGAGGAAAAATAAGAAAAATGAGATTTGAGAGAAAAGAATTAAAAGAATAAAAATGAAGAAGAAAGAAGAGAAGAAAAGAAACGATCAGAAAAGAAGGAAGGAAGGAAATGGGCTTTCTTAATGGGCCTCAAGTCAGCGCTCCTTGTTAGCGCTTCTTCAAGAGCTATCGCGCAACAAGATTTGGAAGGCGAGAAAGTGATTTCAGAAAGCTATACGCGCTCGCTTGGAGTGTGGAGCACCCGCGCGTTGCCTAAATCTGGATTTGGAAATTTTAATCGGGAAAGGAAATTTTTATATTTTATTGGGCTTTTGAGTGGGCTTTTGAGAGGCGATATAAAAGAGATTTTTATCAGACAAGAGAGGAGAGGGTCGCCGCAACAATTACGCAGAAGGGGAATCAGAGATTTGATCGAGAACTTTTGGGAAGGAATTTCTGGAGCTTAATTGAAGAACAAAGACGGAGTTTGATCGACCGGACACGGCGTCGACGACGGATTTGTTTCTTATCTTTTATTTTATTCTAAATATGTTTGAATTTATGAATTATTGTTTTATTCAGAATTTTATTATGAACTAATTTTTATAGTCTAGAGGTCGGATGGAACCTGGTGTAGACACTTTCTTGAATTCTTGATTTTATTGGATTGAATTTCTTCTAGATTAATTGTTTTTCTAGAATTGATTGTCTTTTCAATTATCTGATCAATAATTGATTTGTAATATTTATTTGAAATCTGGCACTCGGGAGAGGAGAATTTAAATAGGACCATTGGAAAATACACTGTTAATTGTTTATCTGACTCGGGAGAGCTTATAATTTTAACAGAGCTTTTAAAGAGAACATAGTTTTGAATTGATCACTGCAAGTAGATTCTTAATAGGGATATTGGAATTCAATTGTAGTTGATATATTTTATTCGGCACTCGGGAGAGGGAATAATACACATAAGTGTTCTTGGCTATTAATTGACTGAAATTCATGAATATTAATTAATTAGGATTGATTGTTGTTGAAACCAGGTGAAGTCTATACCTCTAGACCATTTTCTCTGATTGATTTTTAATCTAAAAGTTGTGTGCGTGCTTTTAAATCTCTTAATTATTTATTTTAATTGCAAAATTCTTGATTATTGATTTTCTAGATAAAGTTTGGACTATTCTAATTACAAGCACTATTATTTTCATTTTACTCCCTGAGGGATCGATACTTGATTTTATCACTATATTAAAACTTGACACTCGTACGCTTGCGAGGAATTTTCACAACAGATATGTTTTGTTATTCGAATTAGTTTGTATTCGGATTGTAATCTAAAATCGAAGTATGTTGTTGTTGTATCGTTTTAGACTTCTGGTTGTTTTTAGGCCTTCTGAAAGCATGACTTGTTATGGAATGTTTCCCTATACCCTGTTATTGCATATGTATTTGAAGGCATGTCGGACCAAGCGCGGAATCCTTTCTTTATTTTCTGCAGCCTGAGCATTTTCTACCCAGGCCTTCCGCGCGCGGGCGAGGCGTTCCTCGCGCGCGCGCGAGGCCTACGTTGGGCCTCTGAATTGTTTGCCCGCGCGCGCGCGAGCTTGGTACCTCGCGCGGGCGCGAGCCTTTGGTTGGTCTCGGTTGTTGAAGCCCGCGCACGCGCGAGCTTGGTTCCTCGCGCGGGCGCGCGGCGTTTAAAAAAAAAAAAAAAACTTTGAATTGTTTTACTCTTGGATTCTTGTTCGCTTACTTGTTGTTTAATCCGAGATTAGTGGTTTAGAATCGAGGTCTCACATAACATGTAGCTCTTTTTCCCTTAGCACTTAAAGAATCTAGAAAAGATGAAGGGATCAAGGAACTCTATGACACCTTTCGTAGATGTGAGACAAACATTCCATTGCTAGATGCTATTAAGCAGGCACCTCTCTATGCTAAGTTTTTGAAGGAATTGTGCATTGCGAAGAGGAGACAGACAGTGAAGGGATGTCAAAAGGTAAAGTTGGGAGAAAATGTGTCTGCTGTGATACAAAGAAAATTACCTACAAAATGCAAAGATCCAGGTATGTTCTCTATCCCATGTACAATAGGGAATGTTAGACTTGAAAATACCATGTTAGACTTAGGAGAATCAATCAATGTCATGTCATATTCTATTTATGCATCCTTGAAGCTTGGTCCTTTGAATAAAACTGGAATCGTGATACAATTGGCTGATAGGTCTAATGCATACCCTAGGGGAGTAGTAGAGGATGTGTTGGTGCAAGTAAATAATTTGGTGTTTCCTGCGGATTTTTATGTACTTGATATGGAAAATGGTTATCATAATAGTCCAATTCTATTAGGCAGACCATTTCTGAAAACATCGATGAAAAAAATTGATGTCCACAATGGCACACTTACTATGAAATTTGATGGTGAGGTTGTTACATTTAATATCTATGATTCCATGAAATTTCCTAATGATGACGACTGTGTTTATTCTATTGATATTGTGGATTATTTGGCACAAGAATGCTTTGAGCTTGCAGGAAAATATGGATTAGAGGTGGCTATTTTAGCACCCATTCAAAAGGACAACGAGGAAATTTGTTTCAATGAAGAAGTGGAAGAGATTGTGACAACTCTGAACCATGCCCCTGAACTATCTCAGTCAGGTAACCTTTCCTATATTTCTTTGCCAATCTCTAATACTCGGCGTCTTCCATTTGTTTTGTAGGCACCAGTAATTGAGTTGAAAACCTTACCCAAGCATCTCAAATATGTTTTCCTGGGAGAAGAAAAAACATTACCAGTCATCATATCTAGAATCTTGGAGGTCGAACAAGAAGAGCAACTCATACGGGTTTTGAAAGAGCACAAGACAGTTATAGGATGGACTATTGCAGACATCAAAGGAATCATCCCTTCTACATGTATGCACAGGATTTTTATGGAACAAGGAGCTAACCCCTCATGTCAGCCGTAAAGAAAATTGAACCCACCCATGATGGAGGTGGTAAAGGAAAAAATCCTCAAAATTCTTGAAGTCTGAGTGATTTATCAAATTTCTGACAACAAGTGGGTTAGCCCTGTCCAAGTGGTTCCCAAGAAAACTGGAATTACAGTGGTGAAGAACAAGAATGACGAATTGGTTCCAACCCAAATTCAAAATGGGTGGAGGGTTTGTATAGATTATAGAAAATTGAATGCTGAAACCCGAAAGGACCATTTTTCTTTATCTTTTATTGATCAGATGCTTGAGAGATTAGCTTGTCATTCTTACTATTGTTTTCTTGATGGATATTCTGGATATTTTCAGATTGCAATAGCACCGGAGGATCAGAAAAATACGTCATTCACTTGCCCGTTTGGCACCTTTGCTTATCGGTGTATTCCCTTCGGACTCTGAAACGCACCAGCCATATTTCAGTGGTATATGGTTAGAATATTCTCTGATTTTATTAAGCACATATTAAAGGTTTTCATGGATGATTTCACTATCTATGGTTACTCGTTTGAGAAATGCTTGTCTAACCTTGATCTTGTTCTCAAAAGGTGTGTGGAAACAACCTTGTTTTGAACTCTAAAAAATGCCATTTTATGGTTGAGCAAGGTATCGGTTTAGGTCATGTGGTCTCTTCTAAGGGTATTGAGGTAGACAAAGCTAAAATTTATATTATTCAGTCTCTACCTTATCCCACTTGTGTGCGGGAAGTGCGTTCTTTTCTTGGACATGTAGGTTTTTATTGGAGATACATTCAGGATTTTGCAAAAATCGCATCACCCATGTGCAAGATGTTGTAAAAAGATGTCACTTTTGAGTTTGATGAGTCATGCAAAACTTCTTTTGACAAACTGAAAGACTCATTGAATTCTTCACCTATCATCCAACCTCCTAACTGGAGTAAACCATTCGAAATCATGTATGATGCCAGCGACTATACGGTAGGAGCTATATTGGGACAACGAGTTGGAAAAGCATCGCATGACATCTACTATTCCTCGCGCATTCTGAGCGATGCCCAACGAACTTATTCAACCACATAGAAGGATCTTTTAGATGTAGTTTTTGCGTTAGAAAAATTTCGATCTTATTTACTTGGGGCTAAATTTATTGTTTATTCCGATCATGCAGCTATTCGTTTTCTGATGGCGGAGAAAGAGTCCAAGCCAAGGTTAATAAGATGGATACTACTCCTGAGCGAATTTGATTTGGAGATCAAGGACAAGAGAGGAACAAAGAATAGAGTGGCTGATCACTTGAGCCGTTTGGTCCACATTGATGAGGAACTATGTTTGCAAGAAGAATTTCTTGATGAGTAACTATTTTTCGCGAGCTCAACATTATCCTGGTACTCACATATTGTCAATTATTTAGTTACTAATGGATTTTCCTCTTAATTTTCTAAAGTTCAAAGAGATAAAGTTAGAAGTGATGCTAAGTACAATATGTGGGATGACACGTACTTGTGGAAACATTGCGTTGATCAAGTCATAAGAAGATGTGTACCTGAAAGCGAGGTAATCCATATCCTCACGTTTTGTCATTCTTACGCTTGTGGCGGACACTTTGGAGCTAAAAGGACAGCAAGAAAGGTACTGGATTGTGGTTTCTTCTGGCCATCTCTCTTTTAGCCTTATAATCAAGGGTCAGGCGATAGAGAGGTGCTACGGGTCTTGTAGAGGAGTTGTGTCAGGGTTTGGGCCTTCGACATCAGCGAGCTAACGAATGACGCAGTTATACTTCGATATCCCTGGTAGTATTATGAAGTATCTATTAACTTAGTTAAGACTTTTAGATCAGTATTAGTAATATGGAATTATCTTGGCTTGTAGTGATGGATTGTATATGCTTGTACACCTAGGCCAGTTGTTGAGGTACGCAAGTACTGAATGAGATGTCAGCGGGCATGCATGTTTATATGTTGCATTTTATGTGTCATGAATCATGTTTTACAGTTTTATTATATTATGTTGCATGTGCATATTCATGTTGAGCCGTATCTCCTTCGAGATAGTCTTTTGAATAGGCTCTCAACCCTATACCCTTGTTCTTGGTCGGACTCTAGGAGACACCATGATAATGGGTATTGATGCTACGGTGATCTTGAAGAGTTTGGGGAGTACCCAACGGAGTTGACTCCATATAGTACTACTACACACTCATTAGCGCCTAGACTGAGCATAACTTAATACTTGACTAGTACCCAGTCATTTACATGCATCATGCCAGTTTAAATACTCGTACTTTATGTTCTGAGCATTAGTCGCTCATGTCCTTGTATTTATTTATTGCACACCCCATTCAATAGAGCAATTGTAGATGTCTCAGGAGTTGGACCTATATGTAGTACGTAACCAAGGCTTGGTTGCAAAGGTTGCTATTAGTTTCTTAAGCTGTTAATTTTGGTATTCGATTGGATCTATATTCAACAAATATTTACTTGGTATTTGGGTTGTATTCTTCTGGGTTTACAGTTGATTTAATTTCTCAAAGTTATATTTAATATTATTTATCTTCTTAAGTTAATCACAAGCTTAAATTATGTCTAGTATGTGATCCAGGTTGGGTCCCTACAACATGTTTTCAATTGGCATGTCTAATTACACATTTTTTCACCAAAAAAACATATCGGTTTTTAATTCACATGTGTACACCTTCTGGACTTTCTTGGAGCATTCCGATATTGATTTTTGATCTGTTTGACTAATGACCCTTTAAATATGTTTTAATATTTACTTGTATAAAACAGAATTAGAGTCAATATATTCTCCCCCTTCAAGAATATTTTGTCCCCAAAATCAGTACTAGGGTAAGAAATTAACATAGCAAATTATAAAAATTTGTTTTATTATACTGAAAGTTTACAAGGTACAATCGATGTAACAACATAAAGTATAACCTTTATAACAAATCCGGATGTTTTGAACGTATGCTTCTTTCCAACTCCCAAATGGCTTCTTCGGTACCTGAGCGCTGCCATTGTATCATAACTAGTGGTATGCACTTATTTCGAACTACTTCTTTTTCTTCCAATGATCATGGGAAATTTCTCCACATAGGAAAATTCAAGTTCCAATTGAATCTAACATGTGATTCATATTGTTATGTATCGCCTCAGCAATGATATGTGAAAAACATCATGGATATTGGATAGATATGGTGGAAAATCCAATCTGTAAGCCAAATTTTTTTGAAAATTTTTTAACCTCAAACGTCCCAATAAACCTCGGATATAGTTTACCGTTGGGTCCAAACCTCATAATCATGTGAAACAGTGATACCCTCAAAAATACTTTCTATACCTAGTTGGAACTGTAGGGGCTGCGCTTCATATTGGCATAACAATCTTGTCTATCGCTTGCAATTTTGGCTCCTTTCTTGATCAAATTTGACATATCAACAATATGTTGTACAAACTTTGGTCTCTCTACCTACTGCTCGCCAACCTCATCCCAAAACAGAGGTGTATGGCAACTACGCCCATATAACGCTTCAAAATATGCAATGCCGATACAAATATGATAGCTATTATTGTGTGAAAACTTAATCAATGGAAAGTGATCCTGTCATTCCAGACCAAAATCCATCACTGAGGCCTTCAACATATTCTCAAGTATAAAAATTTTTCCTCTCCAATTGACCATTTGTCTCTAGAAGATATGTTGTTCTCAAACTCAGTGTAGTATTTAAGGCTTGCTGAAAATATCCTAAAAATCGTGATGGAAATCTCTGATCACCGACAATACTCAACGGTATATCATGCTATCGCGCAATAACATACAGTCTAGCCATATGATCATAACTATAATTCATAGGGAATTAAATGAGAAAACTTGGTCAAACGATCTATAACAACCCAGATTGCATGAAAATTCCTAAAAGACATCAACAAATGGGTAACCAAATCTATCGTCACATGTTTCATTGGGAAATATCCAAACTCTGAAGCAACCCAGCGGGTATTCAATGCTCTGACTTAACTTGCTGACACACAAGGCACTTAGAAACAAACTTATCAACATTGTGTTTCATCCATTTACACTAAAACCTTGTCCGTAAATCCTTGTACATATTTATACTACCTGGTTGAACATTGAACCTACTCCAGTGTGCCTGAGATAAAATCTTATTTCTCAATTCCGGATCATTGAGTGTCATAACCCATCCAGATAAATAAAATATCTCATCATCCTGGAAATGAAAACCAGAAGTACTATCTCCTTGAGCTAGTCGTGCTGACTTTCGAGTCTTCGGGTCTATGAACTGTGCATCCTTGATGTGGGTATATAAGACTGGCTAGACAAGAATTGTGAAGACTCGAACCTTAGGATAAGTTCACCGGCAATAAGATTCGTGTAACCTGGATTATACTTGATCCTACATTTGTAGTATTTCAACAGATCCATTTATCGACTTTGTATCATGTGTCAACTCAGCCTGAGTGAACAAGTACTTCAGACTCTTGTGATCTGGATAAATCTTGAATCTCTTGCCATACATGATAAGAATCTTGGATGTCATGAAAAGCAAACATGACTATATTAAAATCGCACCCTCAGTTCAATAACAAAAAGACTCAATAATGTTGTCCCAATTTTTTGAAACAAGTAAGTTTGGAAAATCCACCTCTAATTTCCAAAAAAAACTGTGATTATCTGTTGCTAATTTCATTGTAAATTAGAGGTAGATTTTCCAAACTTACTTGTTTCAAAAGATCGGGACAACATTATTGAGTCTTTTTGTTATTGAACTGAGGGTGCGATTTTAATATAGTCTTTTTGTTATTGAACTGAGGGTGCGATTTTAATATAGTCGTGTTTGCTTTTCATGACATCCAAGATTCTTATAAATACAGGTAATAATGCTAGATCTTCAATGCGAAGATAATGGTTGCAAGCTTTAAGTCATGCAATGGGTAATTTTACTCGCGAGAAGCAAGGGAAGAAAAATGTGGTAGCAGATGATCTATCACGAATGTACGCGCTTTTATCTACTTTAGATTCTAAACTTTTAGGATTTGAGTATGTAAAAGAGTTGTATTCTAATGATCTTGAATTTGGTGAGATTTATGCGTCATGTTTGCATGGTCCAAATGATAAATTTTTCATGCATGATGGATATTTGTTTAAGAAGAATAAGTTATGTGTTCCTAAATTGTCCATTCGTGAATTACTTGTTAGGGAATCACATGGTGGTGGTTTAATGGGATATTTTGGTGTGGCTAAAACTTATGAGACTTTGCATGAAGATTTCTATTGGCCTCACATGAAGCATGATGTAGAGAAATTGTGTGAAAGGTGTGTGACGTGTAAAAAAGCTAAGTCTAGACAACAACCACATGGACTTTATACTCCACTTCCTGTTCCTAGTGAACCGTGGGTAGATATTTCTATGGATTTTGTTCTAGGACTACAAAGATATAAGAAGGGGAGGGATTCAATATTTGTTGTGGTTGAAAGATTTTCGAAAATGGCTCTTTTGATTGCGCGAATAAATCTGAAGATGCTTTGCATGTTACTGATTTATTCTTTGGTGAAATTGTGAGATTGCATGGCATGTCTAGGAGTATTGTGTTTGATAGAGATACTCGTTTCTTGAGCTACTTTTGAAAAACATTATGGTGCAAACTTTGTACTAAATTAATATTTTTGACTCCGTGTCATCCTCAAACGGATGGTCAAACTGAGGTTGTTAATAGGATTTTAGGAACTTTGTTGCATACTATAATTAAAAAGAATTTGAAGAGTTGGGAAGAATGATTGCATATAATCGTAGTATGCATTCTACTACGAATTTTTCTTCGTTTGAAATTGTGTATGATTTTATTCCTTTAACTCCGTTAGATTTGTTGTCTTTGCCTATGAGTGAAAAGGTTAACAGGATGGAAAGAAAAAAGCTGAATTTGTGATGAATTTGCATGAGAAGGTAAAAACGAACATTGAGAAAAAGAACTTGCAGTACACAAAGCAAGCAAACAAAGGTAAAAAGAAAGTTTTGTTTGAACCGGGAGATTGGGTATGGTTGCACTTGAGGAAAGAGCGGTTTTCAGAGAAGCGGCGCTCTAAGTTACTAAATAGGGGTGATGGACCTTTTCAAGTCTTGGAGCGGATCAACGACAATTCCTACAAATTAAATTTTTCAGGTGAGTATAATGTGAGTACTATATTTAATGTTTCTGATTTGTCTTTGATTGATGTAGGTGATGATCTTGATTTGAGGACAAATCCTTTTCAAGAAGGGGAGGATTATGCGAAAATGGTTATCTTGCATGATGAAAAAGTTTCTAAGCACGTGAGGGATCCGTTCGAGCTGATACAAGGACCAATGACTAGGGGTAGAAACAAACGATTCAAGGAAACACTACAAGGAATGTTTGCAAATATGGTGCCGAGTCTTGAACAAGTTGCGGAGCATGGAAATCACGTTGGAAGTTGTTTTAAAATCATTCGAGTGCATGAAGATCAAGAAGAGAAGATATGCTCGGAACCGCCTGAAAATCAGCTCGCGAAGGCACCCGGACCGTGCCCCGATCCAAGGATGGACTTGGCACGCCCATGGCCCAGAGTCCGTGCACCACACGGACCTAGGCACGGGGTCCGTGCATGTCCTTTACATAATCATCAATTCCAGCTTTGTTTTATCGTTGCCACATGGAACTATGTTCGGACCCTTATCCAAGGTCCATGCACACACACAGTGCAGCATGTTTGTGCATGTTTCGGCGGATTTGTGATATTTTTTATAATATTTACTATTTTGAGTGTTTGAGAGTCATTAGAAAACTAGATTTTTTCATATATTGCCCAAGTAGCAACTCCTCCGGCTGCTATGATCAGTGTGGAAATGGTCCTCCACCACTTCCTGGTATTTCCCTCTAGTAGGAAACCCAGTGACTCCATCCTCTGCTCCTCAGTACACTGATACTCTCAAAAACAGTTCTCTAAGCGCTCAATCCAGTCCTCGGCAACTCCCGGTGTCTCGCCACCTATCAATGACTTTGGACTCATCTGAAGAAAACGATGCATGATGAATCTCCTTTGCTCCTCGCGATGTCTAGGACGATCCTGTCTACGATCATGTGATCCTCACAATGACCGCTTCCACTATCGTGAATCTCATCGTACTCTGCCATCCGATGAATAACATCAGATAATTTATTAATCCGCTTGCTAATTCCCAGTTGCAATGCGCTCTGATACCAATAAACATAATGACCCTACCCGGATCCACTACCTAATCAGAGTTAATAAAGCGCATGCAATAATATTAAAAGCATGAATAGCGGAATATTCAAATACAACAAATCTGATCGACAGAATACAACCGATGATAACAACAGTGTATAATACTTATACAACCAAATCAAAAGTTCATGGGGTCATAACCCTACCGCTAACTCTCGCTGCCTCCGACACCGGCCTCACTCCGGGTGCGAGCCTCCTGGAGCGTCTAGCCTCAAACCTGCCCCGCCACAAGGTATTCCAAGAACACCAAACACAGGGCATGATCGACAACGCTCAATACGAAAGCAATGATATAAAAACTAATATACAGCAAGCAAATGACTTTAAAATCCTGTGTAAAACAGTCTGCTCAGGGCGCAACCGAATATACAGTACCTTGCTAGAGAGCGACTCTTAGGGGTACTCGTATATTAACCCTATCAACTATAGCATCTACTCCACCATCGTGGTTGCTCCTAGTGATAGCAAAACCAAGGGCACAGCCTCCCCAAAGCCTGACTCGAATCCAAAACAGGACGCAAGGCTCATATGGAAACTGACAATACCTGACTCGAGTCCATGATGAGTTACAAGCTCCCTATGGAAACTTTCAATGACTCACATCTCTCGGGATGTGGTCCAGTGTAAAAGCATGCATGTGCCAAAACAGTAAATCATGGAAAACATATAGCACATACTCATGCAACATATAAGCATATATATTATGCCGGCTATCTTGGTAATTACTTACGTACCTCTAACACTGCAGGCAATTTCTAGCACCACGGGTCTAGATCCCACGCCTACAAGTCCGCACTATGGTGTCTACAATGTAAATACCCATGCATAAATATTTAAGCTCTAAAAGCCTTAATTAAGCTATTCTATACTCCTAAATATTTTTAGGAAGCCAAAGCTATACATGCGTCCGTCGTCAGCCCTTTGCTGCCACTTGCCTCAAAACTAGGCCACAGCTCCGCTACGACGTCTGGATCGCTATGCCACTTCCGGATTCCCCATAGGACGCCTAGAATTTCCTAGATTTGAGTTAGAAGGCTAAGGAATCGAGAGAAGAGAGGAGTTTGGTGCGCTTGAAAATGAATCTCGGCTCCCCTATTTATAGACTAAGTTCGGACTGTCCGAACCCAGTTCGGATCCTCTGAACACGATCGGATCGTCCGATCCTGACTTCGGATCGTCCTAAATCCCATCCACACATAAGCAATGACATCACCTTGCTAACGTAGATGATGACGTAAGCCCTGGCCCTTTTCGAATCGTCCTATCCTGCCGACGGACTGTCCGAACACGTTCGGAGCCTCTGATCCTGACTTCGGATTGTCCGATACCGTTCGGATCCTCCAATCCCTCCGAACCCTTGAAACCTTTCCGGCCATTTTTGAGTGTCCTGGACCCGTTTTTAAACTCCTTAGATCCTTTTGGAAACCCCATAATCATTTTTTTACTTAATCTAAACATGATCATTAGATTAATTATAATTAATCCTTAATTTTGGATATGGGTCACTACATTCTCCCCCCCTTAAGAAATTTCGTCCTCGAAATTATGTCTAGAAGAAAACACGGAAAGTCAAACAATGTTATTTATAACAACTGAACATTACGAAGTACAAATCTTCCTTACAAAGAAAAGTACAAAACATCAAAACAACTCTGGATGCTCAGCTCGCATCCGGCTCTCCAGCTCCCTAGTTGCTTCTTCAGTCCCTCTATGCTGCCACTGTACCATCACTAGAGGTATGCGATTGTTGCGAAGAACCTTTTCCTTTCTGTCAAGAATCCTGAGGGGTCTCTCTACGTTGGACAAATCCTGATCCAATTGCACCTCAGTCAGATGCAAGATGTGCAACTCATCTGCCACGTACTGCCTCAGCAAGGACACGTGAAACACATCATGAATACTGGAAATATACGGTGGCAAAGCTAAACGATAAGCCACGTCTCCAACTTTCTCAAGAATCTCGAACAGACCAATAAATCTCGGCGACAACTTGCCCTTGAATCCAAATCTCATCACCTTCCGGAAAGGTGACACTCGCAAGAACACATGTTCACCTACCTCAAAATGTAACGGTCCGTGGTTAGTGTTAGCGTAGCTATCCTTTCGATCCTAGGCTGCCTTAATCCTCTTACAGATCATCTCCACTGCATTGGTAATCTGCTGGATCGTCTGTGGAACTTCGACTTGACGCTCGCCAACTTTGTCCCAAAACAAATGCGTAAGACATCGGCGCCCATACAAAGCCTCAAATGGTGTCATGCCAATGTTGTTGTGGTAACTATTGTTATAATCAAATTCTACCAACACCAAGTGGTCATGCCATGCTGGACCAAAATCCATGACTGTAGCTCGAAGCATATCCTCGAGAGTGCGAATAGTCCTCTCACTATGCCCATCGGTCTCTGGGTGATAAGTTGTACTCAGAATCAGAGTAGTAACAAGAGCTCTCTGGAAACTACCCCAAAATCTAGAGGTAAACCTCAGATCTCTATCGTTGACAATGCTCTATGGATTCTCGTGCAGACGAGCAACCTCTTGCACGTACAGACGTTCCATCCAATCGAAAGTAAAGTCCCGATTGTAAGGCAAGAAATGTGCGGACTTCGACAATCGATCAACAACAACCCAAATAGCATCACAATTCCTGGAAGACATCAGCAAGTGGGTGACAAAATCCATCGTCACATGCTCCCACTTTCATTTAGGAATCTATAAACTCTGGAGCAATCCACTGGGTCGTCGAAATTCTGCCTACCTACTGACACACAAGGCATCGAGATACAAACTGGTAAACACTGCGCTTCATACCTTTCCACCAGAACCTCGTACGTAGATCCTTGTACATTTTCATGCTGCCTGGATGCACAGAAAATCTAATACTGTGAGCCTGAGAGAGAATCTCATCTCGTAGTGTGGAATCATCAGGAACTACCACACGTCCAGAGAGACACAACAGACCATCATTCTGCAAATAAAAACCAAAAGTATTCCCATCCTGAGCCAATCGGGCTAACTTTTGCGTCTTCGGATCAACAGTATGCGACTCACGTATACGCGTATACAACGCTGGTCAGCAAGTAAAGACGAAATGCGAACTCCCTGTTGTTCCTTCTTATGCCGAAAAGTGAAACCCAAGGAACAACACTCTTCTACCACTCGTGTAATTGAGCTGGTATGAAGCAAACTCACATACACTTTGCGGCTTAGAGCATCCGCAACTAGATTAGAAGAACTTGGATGGTACTTGATCTCACAATCGTAGTCCTTCAGCAAATCTATCCAACGACGCTGCCTCATGTTCAACTCAGCCTGAATGAACAAATATTTCAAACTCTTATGGTCAGTGAAGATCTTGAACCTCTCACCGAACAAATAATGACGACATATCTTAAGAGCAAAGACAATGGTCGCAAGCTCCAAATAGTGTACGGGATAGTTATCTTCGTGAATCTTCAATTACCTAGAGGCATAGGCAATCACATGACCTCTCTGCGATAACACACATCCCAAACCCTGGAGAGAAGAATCAGTGTGAACTACAAAACCACCTGATCCAGACGGTAGAGCCAACATTGGAGCTGTAGTCAGACGACGTCACAACTCGTGAAAACTCTCATCGCACTATAAAGTCCAAACGAAAGGTACATCCTTCCTCGTCACCTGCGTCAAAGGCTTAGCAATCTGAGAAAAGTACTCCACGAATCTCCGGTAATAGCCTGCCATCCCGAGAAAACTACGAATCTCTGAAACTGTCGTCAGGCACGACCAATTCAAAATGGCTTCTGTCTTACTAGGATCAACGGAAACACCGTCTAGTGAAATTACATGACCAAGAAATACAACTCGATCAATCCAAAATTTACACTTGCTCAACTTAGCATACAAGTACCTCTCTCTCAGTATCTGCAATAATGTACGGAGATGGAACACGTGCTCGTCAACGCTGTGAGAATACACAAGGATATCGTCGATGAACACCACCACGAACTTATCCAGAAATTCGCGAAATACTCTGTTCATCAAGTTCATGAATACTTCTGGAGCGTTCGTCAAACCAAACGGCATCACTACGAACTCGTAGTGACCATACCGCGTACAAAATGATGTCTTAGAGATATCCTTCTCTCTAACCCTCAACTGATGATATCCCGACTGCAGATCAATATTCAAGTAAACAGAAGTACCCTGTAACTAATCGAACAGATCATCTATCCGCGGAAGAGGATACTTATTCTTCACCGTCGCTTGATTAAGCTATCAATAGTCTATGCAAAGACGCATCGACCCATATTTTTTTTTAACAAAAAGGACTGGGGCTCCCCATGGCAAAACACTCGGCCGAATATACCCTTATCAAGAAGATCTTGAAGTTGCTTCTGCAATTCATTCATCTCCGAAGGAGCTAATCGATAAAGAGTTCTGGAAATTGGTGTTGTCCCTGGCAGTAACTCAATGCCAAACTCGATCTCCCTCACTTTTGGTAAGCCTGGAATCTTGTCTGAAAACACATCATGGACCACTGGTATCTCCTGGATGTCTGGTCGCATCGATGGCATAGATAAGGTAGCCTTCCCCGCCAGACTCTAAAGAACGCCGGGCTTTCAGAGCAGAAACCACTGGAATCGGGGGTCGCGCTCCCTTACCATAGAAATATCATGTATCTCCATCCTCCGGACGAAACTGCACAAACCTCTGATAGAAATCTACTATCGCTCTATAGGTAGTCAGAATATCTATACCAATGATACAATCGAAATCCTCCATGTCTAAAACCATCAGGTTAGCACTAAGCTGATGTCCCTCGAAATCCAGAATACAATCCATAACTAGACGCTTAGCCAAAACCTCTTGACTCATAGGAGTCGAAACAACTAGCAATATGTCTAATGGAATATAGGGTAGACTATGCCTCTTAGCAAATCATGCCGAAATAAATGAGTGTGATGCACCAGTGTCAATCAAGACATAAGCAGAAATACCACATAAGCTACAAGTACCTGCAATCATGCGATCACTGTCTGCCTCCGCCTGCTCCTTGTTAAGTGCAAAGACCTGCCCCTGAACACGTGGCCGTAAGGAAGAATGACCTCGAGAAGAAGTCTGTCGCGGCGACGGCTGCGACTGCTGGCGCTGCTGCTGAGAGTGCTGCTGCTGGTGCTGCACAGATTCCTGAGTGCCTAAGGATCCACTCGCTGCTCCCATCAGAGTAGGGCAGTCCCTCTTCATATGTCCCTCCTGTCCACACTGAAAACATGCGCTGGTCATTTGAGGACACTGACCTACAGGATGTCTCCGTCTGCACTGCTGACAACGGTTCCACTTCTTGCCACTAAATCGGTGCACACCTCCGGATCCAGAGGAAGAAGAAGAAGTGCCTCCCTGTTTCTTGAAAGACTGGACTTTCGGCCCCAAGGATCTAGTCGGTCTAGAAGAATAACCCATGGACCTGTTCCTACGAATGCTGTCCTCTGCCTGGTGAAAACGGCTCACCAAGTCCTCATAAGTCAGATCCCCACCCACGGCAACCATCTGGTGATCTCAGGGTTAAGACCCTAAAGGAATAGAGTGTACTGCACCATAGTGCTACCGGCAAACTGTTAACAATAAGGGAGAAGCTCGATTAACTTCTGCTGGTACTCGTCAATAGTCATCGTCCCTTGCCGCAAGCTCAACAACTCGGTGTCCTTCGACTGCAGTAGGGCTGGATGAAAGTACAACTTCTCGAAAGCCGCTCGAAACTCTGCCCAAGTAGCAACTCCTCTGGCTGCTATGATCGGTGTGGAAACGGTCCTCCACCACTTCCCGCCATTGCCCTCTAGTAGAAAACCCAGTGACTCCATCCTTTGCTCCTCAGTACACTGATACTCTTGAAAAAAGTTCTTTAAGCGCTCAATCCAGTCCTTGGCAACTCCCGGTGTCTCGCCACCTATCAATGGCTTCGGACTCATCTGAAGAAAAAGATGCATGCTGAATCTCCTTCGCTCCTCGCGATGTCTAGGAGATCCCATCTACGGTCATGACGATCCTCCCAATGACCGCTTCCACTGCCGTGACTCTCATCGTACTCTTCCATCTGATCAATAACATCAGATAATGTATTAATCCACTTGCTAATTCCCAGCTACAATGCGCTCTGATACCAATAAATGTAGCGACCCTATCCGGATCCACTACCTAATCAGATTTAATAAAGCGCATGTAATAATATTAAAAGCGTGAATAGCGGAATATTCAAAATACAACAAATCTAATCGGCAGAATACAAGCGAAGATAACAACATTGTATAATACTTATACAACCAAATCGAAAGTTCATGGGGTCATAACCCTACCGCTAACTCTCGCTGCCTCCGACACCGGCCTCACTCCGGGTACGAGCCTCCTGAACCGTCTAGCCTCAAACCTGCCCCGCCACAAGGTATTCCAAGAACACCAAACACAGGGCATGAGCGACAATGCTCAATATGAAAGAAATGATATATAAACTAATATGCAGCAAGCAAATGACTTTAAAATCCTGTGTAAAATAGTCTGCTCAGGGCGCCACCGAATATACAGTACCTTGCCAAAGAGCGACTCCGTGGGGGTACTCGTATATTCACCCTATCAACTATAGCATCTGCTCCACCGTCGTGAACGCTCCTAGTGATAGCAAAACCAGGGGCACAGCCTCCCCAAAGCTTGACTCGAATCCAAAACAGGACGCAAGGCTCATATGAAAACTGACAATACCTGACTCGAGTCCATGATGAGTTACAAGCTCCCTATGGAAACTGACAATACCTGACTCGAGTCCATGATGAGTTACAAGCTTCCTATAGAAACTGTCAATGACTCACATCTCTCGGGATGCGGTCCAGTGTAAAAGCATGCATGTGCCAAAGCAGTAAATCATGGAAAACATATAGCACATACTCATGCAACATATAAGCATATATATCATGCCGGCTATCTCGGTCAGTACTTACGTACCTCTAACACTGCAGGCAATTTCTAGCACCACGGGTCTAGATCCCACGCCTACAAATCCGCACTATGGAATCTACAATGTAAATACCCATGCATCAATATTTAAGCTCTAAAAGCCTTAATTAAGCTATTCTATACTCCTAAATATTTTTAGGAAGTCAAAGCTATACCTGCGTCCGTCGTCAGTCCTTTGTTGTTGCTTGCCTCAAAACTAGGTCACAGCTCCGCTACGATGCCTGTATCGCTATGCCACTTCCGGATTCCCCATAGGACGTCTAGAATTTCCTAGATCTGAGTTAGAAGGCTAAGGAATCGAGAGAAGAAAGGAGTTTGGTGCGCTTGAAAATGAATCTCGGTTCCCCTATTTATAGATCGATTTCGGACCGTCCGAACCCAGTTCGGATCCTCCGAACACGATCGGATCGTCCGATCCTGACTTCGGATCGTCCGAAGTCCCATCCACACATAAACAATGATGTCACCTTGCTGTCGTAGATGATGACGTAAGCCCTGGACCTTTTTGGATCGTCCGATCCTGCCGACGGACCGTCCGAACACGTTCTAAGCCTTCGATCCTGACTTCAGATCTTTCGATCCCGTTTGGATCCTCCAATCCCTCCGAACCCTCGAAAACTTCCCGACCATTTTTGAGTGTTTTGGACCCATTTTTGAACTCCTTAGATCCTTTTGGAAACCCCTTAATCATGTTTTACTTAATCTAAACATGATCGTTGGATTAATTACAATGAATCCTTAATTCTGGATACGGGTCACTACATTGATATTCATCAATTAAAAATTCTCTCTAGAATTTTGTTGAATCTTTTTCTTTAATTCAAATCAAACTTATCAAAGTTCATAGCTTTATGGCATTTTTCGATTGATTATCTTTGTGGGTTGTCAGAAACAAGTTTTCTGAAGGTCTCATTGTGATAATTTGTTTACTTACCTTGTGAATTTCTGTTGCTAGTTTTGTTGTAAGCTAGAGGTGAATTTTCCAAATTCGTTACTTGTTTCAAGATTGGGCAAATTAATTGATTCTTTTTGTTATTGGATTGAGGGTACAATTCGATATAATCGTGTTTGCCTTCCATACATCGAAAATTCATATCATACCATGCAGCAGTACAATGCAATAAAATAACCATGCATTACATATCATGTCAAATATCACGTACTAGGCTTTAAAAAGCCTTAATTAAACTATAGTCTACTCCCTATTTACTATAGGGAACCAAAACCATACCTTTGTCCGTCATCAGCCCGCTGATACGCATGTCCCAGAACCATAGCCTATCTATGACTCCTGGACGCCGCGCCAGAGCTCCGCCGCTGGCTACTACTGCTGACACTGCCCGCTATATAAAAAAAATACAATTTCCTACTCCAACTCTTAAAGAAAGAGTCTCTAAGCCCTTAAAATATAGCCATTACCGAGAGAGGGGAGGATCGAATGATTTCAAAATAAGCCATCCTCGGCCCTAATTATAGACCTCGATCGGACGGTCCGATCCCAGGTTCGGACAGTTCGAACTGTGCATGGTGCACATGTAGCCTACATGCAACTTCGGACGGTCCGATCTCCTCTTTGGATCATCCGATCCTACACATCTGAGACACTTGTAAAATCCTCCTTGCCACTTATCCTGGTGACACATCGAATCCGATCTATACTTCGGATTGTCCGATCCGGCCATGTGATGTCAGCAATGACGTCATTGTCTACTCGATATTTGGATACCTGTTCCTGGGTGAGTTCGGACCGTCCGATCCCTTGATCGGATTTTACGATCTCTCCCTCCCCCCGAACACCATTCGAGCCTCCGAACTATCCTGGTTCGGACCCTCAAAACCCAGTTTGGATCCTCCGAACTGCTCGAGCCCAATATGCCCATTAACCATTTTTTGGGCATTCTGGACCCAAATCTTTGGTCTGTTAGATCTTATTAAAATCCCTTAATATTGATTTATTAAATCTAAATATGATTATCAACTTAATCTTGTAAAATAGAACTGGGCTACTACAACACATTTCTAAAATCCTCAAATCGTACAAACATAATTTAGAAAATCCTCAAACCCATAAAATTAACAAAAATACTGACATGTGCGGAAAAATAACATCATGTTTAAAAACTCTCAATATACTGAAAATGACTGAGTAGAAGGTCATGGGCGGACTAGCTGCATGGGCGCTCAGACGTCGTCACCACCAGTTGGGGCAATATGCTCATCATCCATATTATGCTCACCTGCACTCATTAGATCTAGTGAGCCTAGAGGCCCAACACGTTCAATCCGTACATAACAATATGAAGTCACATGTGCTTATCGTATTTATATCATAATATATGTATGAATGCATGCTTATAAAAACTTATTCGTAAACACTTAACCAAAATCATGATCTTATTCTTAATCATAAGAATAACATAAATCTTAAATCATCATAAGGCATCACTTAATCATAAATCTTTTTGTGCAGGTTGTATCCATGAATGTGGCTCTTAAACATGAGTGATTGATCAATATGAAAACCAACGTACGTGGCGGTAGAATCTCCACCTCAATGCCGATAGTATAACTACCTCTGTGTCGGTGGTAATACCACCTCTGTGCCGCCACTTCACCAGCCTGCTAGCAGGTTGGATTCGTGACTCTTAATCATAACTGTGCTGCCACACCACTTCAACTTCCATACAAATATTTTTTTCTTAACTGTCCTTAATCATAAATAAAAATAATCTTTCATGCATACAAGAACTTAAAATAAAAATTTTCATAATTTCATCATTTCATAAAACTTTATCCGTAAATATATATTTATTATTTTCCATAAAAATTATACTTATACTTAAAATGCATGCATGAATTAAATATACATTTACGGATATTTAATTTTTCATGGATTCGTTTGAGCTGCTGACCCCTAAAACTTAAGCCTATAGACTCTCAGAATGGTCCCTTAATTTACTTAGATTGTCTCAATTACTCAAACCAAGCTCATTAATTAAATTATCCCATAAACTCTCACTGGCCCATTTATTCCTAGTCTGGCCCATATAAGACTTATCCAGTACAACTTGGCCCATAAATTCTCATTGATCACTAGGCCCATGAAAAATTAATGGACTAATTTAAATATTAATTCAAGCCCATAAATAATTTTTATAAAGTCCAAGCCCATGAACATTTAATTAATCACTTAATTTCTAATTAAAATACTCGGACCCAAAATAACTTAACCCGGACCCGTATCCACCTGAATTGACCCTAAAACACATCGACCTGACCCAAAATGACCCTGCCCGAGCCCCTGCCCGCTGCCCCAAACTGCCCGAACCCTAACCTAATCCCTCTTCTCGTGCAGCAGACTGGGCGGCCCTTCCAGAGCTTTGGTCGCCTAGCTTCGGCCACCACCGGCTAGAGCACCACCTGGCCTACCTTTCCCACTATCTTGCAGTTCTAACCCAACTAGAATCAGACCTTAACTCGCCTTGTGTACTGAGAACGAACCATTATACACAGACTGCTCAATCTGCCTCCAACTTGCGTCCATCTTGCTTCTCGGCCAAACTAGAAACTAAAGCCACTGAACCAACATCAAATCATGACCCTAAGGACCCAAGCTAGACCTGAAATACCTTGGTCAGCCCCTCGAACAAACGCATGTCAGAAAATCAATCCATAACCATCAACATGTCCAGAAAACTCAACAACCATGCAAGAACAAGAGAAATCTGATCTTACAATCAAAAATATGAAAACACACAATCTAAATCTTCAAAAAAATGATAATATTTATCTAACAGGTGGCAAGGAAGGAATCAAACGTGCTTTTTTTTGAAGATTTCAAGCAAATAGTTGATACCGACGCGTATAGGGCTCTGCGGGACAACCGACTCTTAAAAATCTTGCAAAAATCTTCAAGGGACGTGTTGTGTGTGCTGTGAAGAAGAGAAGGAGAAATTTTCTGATTTGATGGTGGCGGTTATAGAGTGAAAACGTGAGGTAGAAGAAAAGAAAATGGGCCAAACTTGCATATATTTATGTTTAAAATGGGTTAGACTCACTTAAAAAAATTAAACTAAGTTAAAACATTTAAGCCCACTATTTTTCAGATTAAAATTTTATAATTTTCGAAATATATGTTTATGGGCTTTTGAAAATATTTTAAAAGTCCATAAAATAGCCTATTTTAGTGAAAGTAAGTTTATATATATATATATATATATATATATATATATATATATATATATATATATATATATATATAGCTCTATTTTTCTGAAAATAAAATCTTAAAATAATAATTTACTCCCCTTGAAATCTCAATAAAATATTTTGGGTAAAAATTTTCTTTCTCGTTCGTCCACGGTCCCGTCTACGCGATTGAAAAATACATTTCTCAAATAAATTCATAAGTTTCATAATAACGGGTTAAATGCTAAAATAAAGTTTTAAATCATGCACATAAATCACATAATATCACATAAAATCATTTAATCACTTTTTAACTTATTTTTAAATCGTTAAATCCCCTAATTATGCATGCGGGTTTACGTAAGCGAATTTCCGGGCTTTACATCAATACTCAATTTTATGAGAGATGTGTTCATTGGTGCTCTAGAAGTTGCACAATGATAATAATTGATATATTGGTGTCCATGAAATATCATGAACATGTTGTGGCTCTACAGTAGAACAACATGATTTTATATTGAGAATTTGAAGAAATTCATTATCATGATATAATATATTAAAAATTTTGTGAGATTCATGATTACGGTTTTGATATATCGAAAGAGATTCATGATTATGATATAATGTATAGAGAATCGTAGAGATTCATGATAAAAGATATGATATATGATTTCGTATATTACGAAATTAAAGAAATCATTATGGATATCTGATATGATATCCAATATCTATAAATATTATTGAAAGAGATAGATCTATGTCAAAATATATCAATATTTATAAATAAATATTGATCAAAGATTTAAGATTTGTTGATATTCATGAAGAATACTTATATAAAATCCAAGATTGGACATAATTCTCGAAGAATATAATTTAATGTCCTTTTGATTGTTGAGGATCTTATGAATTGAGAAATTTAGTCCAACTTATCAAAGAATATCGATATATAATCTAAAATTGTCAATAGCTTTAAGAAAGGGTTATTAAAGATATATTATAGATATATATCAAAAGATATTGACTTGATATCGATTCAAAGCATATGTTTGTTCTTAATGCTCTAGAAGAAGCATGAACTATTATTTGTCATATTTTTATGAATAGAGACGTGATGTTCAATGATGAACTACATAGGTTATTGATTGAAAATTATTAATGTGTGGTACTAAGATCGCGACACTATCAACCGAAAAAGAAAAAAAAATGTTAACCTCAATGAATTGGGCCATCATCTATATTTGGCAAACGATGACAGATTGATGGTAGCCTATGCATGTTGATGTCAATGAGTTGATTTATGACTAACTTCATGTCATTTTATTTATTTATTGAACTAATTTATTTTTGGTAAATTAAGTTTTTATTTTTGTTTAAACTAAATTTTGGAAATTCTAGCATGTGTTTTGATTCACATAAAATATTTTGATGATATAAAATAAGATCTACAAATTTTGCGAATCTATTCTATTGGTCAATATATTGCATGAGATATTGATTATTCAATTAAGTGATAATTTTTATGGATTGAGATTTTAAGGATATATTGGATTGTTAAATTTTTATTCCATAAATTTTGATTATGGATTTTAAATTCCTCAATTTTTATTGTGGATATAAATTTTGATTTTTTTCAAAATCATTTGATTAAGCTATCACTTTTTAAATAAATGATAAAGTATTTTTTATCACATGTTATTATCGTACATGTAAAAGCATAAACTTAATGTGAGATGACATTTGTGATAGATTGAATGCCATTGTTGAAGGTAAAAGATCTACTTGGTGCATACAAGAATTTGAAATGTACTTCCGATTTCTCAATTTCAATTCTTCTAATATTTTATTTATATAATATTTTGTTCAAGGAAATACAACTATGAAAATTGTCTAATTAATGTGGTCCATTCTTTTAAATGAATGTGACAGTGTCAATGAACACAGTTGATACACTGTTGTTGATTAATTCTTAAAAAAATAATAATATGTTATCTCATATGAAAAGAGATATGAATCATGAATATGACATAAAATATTGAGATATATGTCATAATCAAGTATTGTACTAAATGTACATTGTTATCTCATATCACTAATATTTAAATGATGTAGTACTTGAAGTAAGTAAAGGGAATTTATTGATATCTATCAAACAAGATATAAAAGTTTGTGGAGATCGTTGATGTCTACCAAAATCATATGTTTCATCGTATGTTTATTGAATGTCTGAAAGATCTAGAAGATCATTTGAGTGGCGATGAAAAAGATGATGTGCTTGATATTATAACATAATGATAAACATTGATGTATATGGATTTTTTAATCTAGTAGATATTGATTTGGTTTACATAGTATATTACAAATCAATATTTCTAAAAGAGCTAAAGAGCTCCAAAAGTATCATTGATACAAATAATTTCAGAGTTTGGCATAACTAATTGGATTGAGCATTCAAATTATATAAATAGTTGAAAAACTATTGATAGTACACAAAGATATTAATTAATAAGCCAAAAGTTCCTGGATCTATAAATATGAATGTTTTTTAATCAAAGATCCAGAAGATTTTATGAATTCTTATTTATGGCTTAGCGAAATTCATAGCACTATCAAAACGCTCAAATTTATAAAAATCTCATATTATTTGGAATGAATAAATAACGTGGGCCCACGAAGCGTAATATGATGTTTGAAAAAATATGTATTAAGAAAAACTTCCAGAATATATAATCAAGACAAGCTTGATAAAAAAAAAAAAAAAAGGATATGTATATCAATTTTATTATTATAAATGAGTTGGTTTAGTTGATTTATTTTGTCTCCAATCAACTATTAAACCATGAGAATAAATGCGTCATATTTGAGGATATTTGAAAGATATATTGTAAATATTATGCCAAATGATTGTGTATAGAAAGTTATTAGTTATGTGAGAAATGCACACAATAATCTCTTGAGGGGATTGAAAACATGTTAGAAATAATATATGATCAATTATCTTGAGCAATGAGATTTTAATGACGCAAATTCTCATTTTTTATTCTCGTGAAACAATGTTTCCAACATTGAGGGGGAGAAAATAGAAGCTACAAGAATAATTTTTGATATCGATCCCGATGAAATATAAAGTGAAAATGACGTTCAAAGTTTAAATCTCAAAATATATTATTTGATCTTGTGTATAAGATGTTTTATACTATTTAGCTTTATTTATATTCAAGTTGAACAATGTATATAAATCGTCTTTAATGACGAAAAATCATTTTAAAGAAAATGTGTGAATGTCTCAATATGAAAATAATAATGGAGGCTGGTCGTTATTAAAAAGAAATAATGTCCTGCAGGACTATATCTTATATTATTTGCAAGTAAATGAAAAAGGACACTAGAAGCATGACCGACCAATTATTTCAATAAATCCAATTTGGATTATGTTATTCTTAAAGAATAACAAGTATATAAAAGATGAGATTTCACAAATTATTTAGGATCGAAATTATATAACTATTAATATGTTTTTTGCTATTATGAAAAATAATGACTGTCAATAACAAATGATTGACGAATGACGTGTGACATATGAGCAAATATTAGCAAAGTTTTTCAAAATATTTCAAGAAGATTATGAGAAAATATTTGCACTTATCATGGATGCACTGATTTAACAGTGATACATATATAAACATCCTCGAAGGATTTTATGCTCAAAATATTATTTTTTCCAACTCGAAGAATAAAATATATTTGGTCTTGAAGTACCATATATATGGAAAAAGCAGCATCTGAATCAATTTTTGACAAATTAGTGCACAAGATTGGAATAAGACGAGTTAATAATTTTAAGTGATACTTGCAAGATGGGGAGCAATCAAAGTTGTACTCTTTTTTCCTTGTCTATGATTTTTTCCACGTGATTTTTCATAACAAGGTTTTTAGTGAGGCAATTAACAAGTATCGCGAGATGTCGTACTCTTTTTCCTTCATTAGGATTTTGTCTCACTGGATTTTTCCTGATAAGGTTTTAACGAGGCGCATCAATCGTCGGGAAGACATCCAAAGAAAGTATATATTTTTGTACTATTTTTTCTTCGTTAAGATTTTTTTTTCAAGGTATTTTACTGTTAAGGTTTTAACGAAGCAGCACTTGAGTCCCGATGAAGTTCCCGAGCATCAATCTCGCCAAATGGAGATTTTGAAGAATTGGATGCTTGTAAAGATAATATCTGTAAAGATTTGTATCTTGTAATCTTTCCTTATAAATAAGGTGATTGAGTTCAATAATAATTGCACATGGAGTATTGATTCATATGAATTCTGTAACGCCCGAAAATTCGTTACGTAAACTCGCATGCATAACTAGGGGATTTAATGATTTTAAAAATTAAGAATAAGTAGTTAAATAATTTTTATGTGCTATTATGTGAATTATGTTATTTATGTGCATGTTTTAAAGTTATTATAGCATTTAACCCGATATTAAGAAATTTGTGAATTTATTTGAGAAAAGATATTTTTGCGATCGCGTAGACGAGGCTGTGGACGAACGAGATAGAATTTTTCATCCAAAAATTGTCTAGGATTTTTAAGAGTCATAAATTATATTATTTTAAGATTTTATTTTCAAAAAATAGAAGTTTTAATGTATATATATGTATAGAAGCCCAGTTTTCACTAAAAATAGGTCATTTTACGGGCTTTTAAGATACTTTCAAAAGCCAATAATTATATATTACGAAAATTTAGAGTTTTAAATCTGAATATTTAATGGGCTTAAAAGTTTAAACTTGATTTAATTAATTTTAAAGCCTAGTCCAATATACTATACAAATAAATAAGTTAATTTGGCTTTCATTTTTCTCCACCCATCTTCACGTCAACCTAGCCCTAAAATCAGATTTGCAGCCGCCTCCCTCACACTCTCACACACTTTTCACATGAACTTTGAAGAAATATTGAAGATTCGATGCCCCGTTCGTCCCGGACTATGAACTACGCGATAGTAACGTAAATTCAAGAGTAAATAACGCAAAGGCACGTCTCAAATCCATTCTTGGACATCATTTAAATCATATACACTATTTTTAATATGAATGATCTGTTAATGCATGTGTTTTTCAGATTTGAATGGTATTATTCAAGGTTCATGCATGTTATCACGTTTTTTATGCATATGGCTCAAGTTTGATGAGTTTTCTGACCATGGCTTGATCGGGACTGTTGTACTACGGTTTTTGGTCTTAATTTGGGTCCTTAGGGTCATGTTTTGATGATGGTCTAGTGGCTTTAGTCATTGGTTAGGGCTAGGATTGATCTGGACACAGGTTTGGTCGCATATTGAGCAGTCTGCATGTGATGGCTCGTTCTTGGTCCACAGGGCGAGTTAGGGTCTAATTCTAGTTGGGTTAGAACCCCAAGACCTTGGGGAATCTCCTCTAGGTTGTGTTCTGGTCGTTAGTGGCCGGATTTGGGAGACGGAATGGCCTGAATTCAATGCATGCGTTCTGCACGCGAGCAAAAACTAGGGCTAGATTGTTTGGTTCGTTCTCCTTCTACAGGGCTCCGTTTAAGGTCAAATTGTTGGGTTAGAACCGTCTGGATGTGGGCTAGGTCTGGGTGGTTGTTCTCCGGCCGGTGGTGGCCAGATTCTGGCGGCTGCAGCTGTTTTAAGAGGCTGGTCGTGCGAAGATTTCTGCAGAAGTTAGGTTCTGAATTTTGGGCTATAAACGGGCCGGGCTCGGGCTTATAGGTTCGGGTTGGGTCTTAAAATTTTATGGGCCAAGTTAGTCGGGTTTGGGTTATATTAGTTGGGCTAGAATATTTTATTTTAAATTAAATAAGAGATTAAGTTAATAATTAATAGGTTTGGATTTGGTTAATTAATTAATTGGGATAGTTTAATTGTAAATTTGGGCTTAATTAATTAATGAAGTGAGCCCATTAATTTGTCATGGACCGAGTGACACATGAGAATTATTGGGTCAAGTTATGTCTGGTTTAGTAATTTAAATGGGCTAATGTTTAGTTAATGGGCCGGTTTAAGCGTTTATGGGCTAGTTAAGAATTATTGGATTAATTTTGAGTTAATTAATTTAAATGGACTTAAATAATATTTTATGTGAGCCCATTAGTTTTCATGGGCCTGAGGGTCCATGAGAATTATTGGACCAGCCTAGAAATGTATGAGTTAAGTTTAAGGGGTGAGCAGCTCGAACAAGTCCTTGAAAAAATAAAAGGTTCGTAAATATATATCTAACTCATGCACATATTTTTATTATATATAAGTATGATTTTTAAGAAAATAAATTAAATATATATTTACGGGCAAATTTTCATGAAATAAAGAAATAATGAGAATTTTTAAGTTCATGCATCATGTAAGAACTTTTATGTTAAGTTTAAGGGCATGTTAAGAAAAATAATGTTTTTATGGAAATTGAAGTGAAGGTGGAAAGTGATGTGGTTGGAGGCCAGGTTACTTGGGCCCGATGACCTTCCTGATAATATTTATGTTATAATGAGCTTATGGATCCAACATTGAGTGCTGGTGAAGTAGCAGCACAGAAGTGGAAACC
The DNA here is from genome assembly GCF_033568475.1 of Henckelia pumila. Classification (NCBI taxonomy): domain Eukaryota; kingdom Viridiplantae; phylum Streptophyta; class Magnoliopsida; order Lamiales; family Gesneriaceae; genus Henckelia; species Henckelia pumila. Next base: position 28,615,939 of record NC_133121.1, on the reverse strand, counting down.
CCACCGCCACGTACGTTGGTATTATGATTGATCAATCGTTAAGTATGAGTTCACCGATATGGATACGACCTGTTGAGATTTGAGAATTTAAGACATGCCATTTTATGAGACGTATTAAGCATAAGGTTTATGATAAAGTATGATGATAATGTTTATGTTTAAGAGATACATGTTTATATGCCTATGTTTTTAAGATCATGCACATATAAGTATATTCACGATATTTTATATGATGTGTGTTTGTATGTGGTTTCATGTTGTTACGTAAGGATAGAACGTGTTGAGCCTCTAGGCTCACTAGATTTAAATGGTGCAAGTGAACCTGAGAATAATGAAGAAAATGTGGTCCCGACTGGCGGCGTGGGCGTATGAGTATCCAGGCAGCTAGCAGACCCGTGACGATAGCTTATTTATGATATTGATGTTTTGAGAGTTAAAATAATTTTTTCCGCGTATGTTTTAATATATATATAAGTTTGAGGGTATGCATGGACTTTTAGATTTACGTATTTATTTTCTAGTTTGCATGGATTTGTTGAAGAAATTTATTTAAATATTTAGTTGTTGGGATTTTATGCATGAAATTTTATCATGATTTAGTAATTAATTTCATGTTATTTAATTTCATGTAATATACACATATATTTATATAGTGTATATTAAGTTATTTAATTTATTTTAAGTATGATATATATATATATATATATATATAGTAATAATATTTTAAGGTAAAGAAATAGAATAATGTATATATATAAAAAATTCAGTAGTAGTTTTGGATCGTTTCAATTGGTATCAGAGTCATGGTCTTTGGAGGGTGACTAGGTTGCTACATGGAGCTCAGAAGCCGTACTGCCAGTCTGTGAGTTTAAATGTTTTAAGTTATGTTTTATGTAGGGGCACATGATTTATGTTATGAGAATTTTATGTTATGAAAATTTTAAGTATGAAAATTTTAAGATAAAATACTTAGTTATGCATTGCGGTTACGTGAGGGATTTATGGGGTTACAGTATGTCTCCAAGATGCGTTATACACGAGGATGTCCATAACATTATTCGTGACAAAACTCTAGTCATCGGATCACTTAGAGCTTCATTGGATCTTGAGAAACGTGTTGGAATAACGTGTTCAGATCAATTAAGAATTGATACCCGGTACAGCGGAAGTTTAAAAATTTTTATTTTTCGATATGGAACGATTCAATATCATGGGTATCAAAACTTTACGATTAAATTATGCAAGTAAAAATAAAATCACAATTAAATTTTTACCTATTCAAGCAACAGCTTGATTATGGACACCAACAGAATTTAATCTGCTCTTCTTGTATATCCTGGGAACCGATGGCTTCACGATCAATCTCCGGAATAAGGTCCACGAACAGAAAACAGAAACCCTCTGATTGATTGCACTAGAAATCAATCAGATGTTTATCGATGAGAATAAACAGATTTGATCTGTTAATTCGGAATGTAATTTTTCACAAAAATCACAGACCGAATTTTCTCTAAAGGGACAAAGAGATTTTCGAAAATTTCCCTTGAAAATATGTGTGATTTCGAAAATTGCAAGAGAGGAATTCTTTCGATTTTCGAACACTACACATGTATTTATAGATAATTTCTAGACTAGATTAAGTTATGATTGTATTAGGACTCTAACTCCTTAGGGCCCACAATCCATAACTCAAGCTCAACAAGCCAAGCCTGTTAATATAGAAATTAATATAAAATTCATCGTGACTCCGATTGATAAACTGATTTCACCAATGTGCACAGAAACCATTTCTGCATCTTTTAGAGTCAAGATAATTTTTCTGAATCCGAATTCAGTGATTTTCAAAAATGCCCATCCCTATGTCATTTTAGGAAATTTCACTTCCTTTTAGTTAAGAAGTCCAACTTCTCTTTCATTAAATTTAACTCTTTAAATTTAACTATCTCAATGGGGTTTAGTAATCCATTACTTGTGTGACCCTCAATGGTTCAGGGATACAGCTAGCCGTGGGCTCACAACTCCTTGTGACTCGAAACAACAATTTCCGACTTGCCCAACGAATCATGGTAAGAGCGTCTAGCAACATCGCCCCATGATTCCCTAGGTATCACTGATAGTGCCTGCAAGAACCAGTAGATTTTGGTTAGCGTACAGTACGGTCCCTTCATCCATATATCCCAATCGAATCAACAACCATTGGTGCATCGAGAGTCGTTTGAGATTCGATAACTATGCATTACTTCTTGGAGATCAAATAGTGACATCGCATCTGTTACTAGGAAAACCGAGTAACCTAAAACACATCATGTACTCTGGCCAGATATTCGTCACAATAATATCTCCTCAGATTGCATAGGATATCCACACTCGCAAGTATGTGGTGAATCCTTGACAACAAAGCATCGACTCCTATATGTGTCGTAACTGTACCCAATCCCGACACCTGATGACCCCAATAAAGTCCGTAAACGAGCCAAAGTACAGTACTAGCATATAGAGTCTCAATGATGTTTCAAGTAGTAAGGACTAATGGTGTACAACCAAAACCGCGGATTTTATCCACTCGATAATTGATAACCACTTGGAAAGTCCGAATAGGGTAGTTCGATCATTCATCATATGAATATCCATTTGCATGCTTTGAACATCTCCATGTCCATTACCAATGAAACGTGGTACTTGGCATCACAAATGCTAGTCTTAATCTCGAGCGATCCTTATCCTTATTAGCAGACGGCTCAATTGACTAAGAACTGTTTAGAATATACAGTGACTATAAGATGTGTTTCATAATAGTGATCTCTCTTTATTCACTATCTCATCTTACTTACACTATAGTATATTCAAGGTCTTTATCAAAACATCAATAGTATATCACAATATAACAATATGAAGAAAGACAAAGAAAATGCCATTAATGAATGTAAATTATATTAAACAAATATTCTTTATACATAGAGTCACAAAAGCCCTTAGCCACAAGTTGGCTAACCGGGCACCCACTCTTTCAATCTCCTACTTGCCCTAAAGCCAACTAGTCACACTACGCAATCCCATTGCTTCGCGATGTTTGTCAAACAATGGTCCTGGCAAGGGCTTAGTAAGTGGATCAGCGATATTGTCTGTAGAGGTCACTCTCTCGACAGTGATGCCTCCTCTTTCCACAATCTCCCGGATGATGTGGTATTTCCTCAGTACGTGTTTGGATCTTTGATGAGACCTTGGTTCCTTTGCCTGAGCAACGACACCAGTGTTGTCGCAGTACACCGGAACTGGACCAACAGCTTCAGGAATTATGCCCAACTCTTGGACGAAATTCCTCATCCAAACGGCCTCTTTAGCAGCAGCTGATGCTGCAATGTATTCTGCCTCAGTGGTGGAATCCGCTGTGGTGTCTTGCTCAGAACTCTTCCAAGAGACAGCACCACCATTGAGCATGAATACAAATCCAGAGGTTGACTTCGAGTCATCCACGTCGCTTTGAAAGCTAGAGTCGGTATAGCCTTCCAATTTCAATTCTCTTCCTCCATAAACCATGAATATATTCTTAGTCCTTCTCAAGTACTTAAGAATATCCTTCACGGTTTTCCAATGCATTTGACCGGGGTTGGCCTGATATCTGCTCGTGACACTCAGAGCAAAGGCTACATCTGGTCTGGTAGATATCATCTCATACATAATACTACCTATGGCTGACGCATATGGTATGTGTGTCATTTTCTCTATCTCTTTGTCAGTCTTGGGACACATAGACTTGGATAGAGAAATTCCATGACACATAGGTAGATGTCCTCTCTTGGACTCATCTATAGAAAATCTTTTCAATATGGTGTTGATGTAGGTTGCTTGAGTGAGTCCTATCATTCTCTTAGATCTATCTCTATAGATCTGTATCCCTAGAATATAGGATGCCTCACCCAAATCCTTCATTGAGAATCTACCTGATAATCATATCTTTGTTGACTGCAACATCCCTACGTCATTCCCAATGAGTAGGATGTCATCAACATAAAGCACTAAGAATGTCACCGCATCCTTAACTACTTTCTTGTACACGCACGATTTCTCCGGGTTTTTGATGAAACCAAAGTCCTTTATTGTTTCATCAAATTTCTGGTTCCAACTTCTTGATGCTTGTTTGAGACCATAAATTGATCTCTGAAGCTTTCATACCTTATGCTCGCTTCCCATGGATGTGAATCCCTTGGGCTGCATCATATATATTTCTTCCTTAATGTTTCCATTAAGAAATGCAGTCTTCACATCCATTTGACATATCTCATAGTCATACCATGCTGCTATGGCAATAAGGATTCTTATGGACTTGAACATTGCGACTGGTGAAAAGGTTTCATCATAGTCAACTCCTTGTCTTTGAGTATAACCTTTTGCTACCAATCGTGCCTTGTAGGTAAGTACCTTACCATCAGACCCAAGGTTTCTCTTGTAGATCCATTTGCACCCTATTGGAACAATTCCATCGAGAGGATCTACTAAAGACCAAACTTGGTTTGTATGCATCGAGTCTATTTCCGATTGCATATCATCAAGCGATAAATTAGAATCTGCATCATAAATTGCTTCCTTGAAGTTTCTTGGATCATATCCAATGTCGGGTTCACTTTGATCTCCTTCAAGAAGAAGACCATATCGAACAGGAGGTCTAGAAGTCCTCTCGGATCTCCTAGATATAGGCGTGTCCGTTGAAGGATCTTGAGGTGTGTGGTCGTTATTTTGTATCTCGGGTTCTTCTCGAATTTCTTCGAGTTCCATCATCTTGCCTTTCTTATCTGATAAGAAATCCTTCTCCATGAAGGTGGCATTCCTCGAAACAAACACTTTTGTCTCATAAGGATGATAGAAATAATATCCGATTGAATTCTTCGGATATCCTACAAAATAACATAAGGTGGATCGACTATCCAACTTATCTCCCACTGTCTGTTTCACGTAAGCAGGACATCCCCAAATTCTTAAGTACGAATACTTAGGAGCTTTGCCATTCCATAACTCGTATGGAGTTTTATCTACTGCTTTATTGTGGACATTGTTTAACAACAATACCGCCGTTTCAAGCGCATAGCCCCAAAACGAAGGTGGGAGCTCAGTAAAGCTCATCATAGATCGAACCATGTCCAACAAAGTTTGATTGCGACGCTCCGAGACACCATTCAGCTGAGGTGTCATAGGAGGAGTCCACTGAGAGAGAATCCTATTCTCTTTTAGATAGCTCAAAAACTCGTTACTTAAGTATTCTCCACCTCGATCCGATCGAAGTGCTTTAATACTTCTACCTTATTTGTTTTCTACTTCAGCCTTGAATTCTTTGATCTTTTCAAATGATTCAGACTTATATTTCATTAAATATAAATACCCATACCTCGAATAATCATCAGTAAAGGTAATGAAGTAGGTGTGTCCAAATTTAGTGCCGATACTAAATGGTCCACAAACATCTGTATGGATCAAATCCAACAGGTTTTGACTACGCTCAGGCTTCCCTTTGAAAGGAGATTTAGTCATTTTTCCTTTTAGGCAGGACTCACAAGTAGGTAGAGAGTTAATATCAGACATATCAAACATGCCCTCTCCCACTAGCTTGTTCATCCTCCTTGAGGAAATATGACCTAGCCTAGCATGCCAAAGGTTTGCCGGGTTTTGGCTATCGTTTTTCCTTTTATTTGTTGTTACCGATTTATCAACATAATTAATTGGAACGTCTTTTAATTTTAAGTTATATAGATCGTTTTCAAGTTGTCCATTTCCAATCAAACATTCATTCTTGTAAATATTGCAAATCTCATTCACAAAATTACAAGAAAAATCATCTCTATCAAGCATAGAAATAGAAATAATGTTTTTAACTAAATCTGGCACAAATAAAACATCTCTAAAAAATAACTTAAAATTGTTCTGCAAAACTAAATAAACGTCTCCCACTGCTTTGGCTTCAACTCTGGAACCATTTCCAAGCCTCAGCTGGGTCTCACCCATCCTAAGCTTGCGACTTCTTGTCATCACCTGCAAATCATTGCAAATATGAGATCCACATCCGGTATCCAATACCCAAGAAGTAGTATTAAGTGAAACATTTATTTCAATGTAAAACATACCCTTTGCAGTTTGCAACTGCTCGAGGTATTCCTTGCAGTTACGTTTCCAATGACCGGGTTTCTTGCAGTGATGGCAAACATCTCCAGATATGTTCACGTTTGAAGCTTTTGTCTTGGCCTTCTTTTGTGGTACAATTTTCTTGGGTGGGGCAGAACGTTTCTTACCTTTTCCACTTGGCCCCTTCTTGGAGTAAGAAGAGGAGCCAACCAAAAGTACCGGTTTATCCTTCTTTAATGTGGCCTCATAAAACACAAGCATATTGACCATCTCTTCAAGGATGGCCTCTATCTTGTTCATATTGAAGTTCACCACAAATCTGTCAAACGACGAAGGAAGGGAAAGAAGCAACAAGTCCGCGTTTAGTTCATGCTCCAAAGTCAAATCGAGTGTTACCAATTTTTCAATGAACCCAATCATGTGTACCCCATGCTCACGGACCGAAGTCCCATCTCGCATGCGGCATGTCATGAGCTCTTTGACGGTGGCATACCTCTCCTACCTTGACTGAGCTCCAAAAAGTTCCTTGAGGTGCATGTGTATGTCAGCAGCATTCACGACATCCTCAAATCGCCTCTTGAGTTCATCAGACATTGAAGCTTGCATATAGCATTTAGCCTTGACATCATGGTCCCACCATTGATCAAGTTTTGCCAATTCTTTCGGACTTATATTAGCCGGTGCTTCCTTTGGAGGATTCTTTTCTAACACGTAGAAAATTTTCTCCGAGTTTAGAAAAATCTTTAATTTACGGAACCATTCCGTATAGTTTGCGCCAGTCAATTTGTTTTGTTCGAGAATTGAGTATAGTGGATTTCGCGAATTCATTGTAATGAAATACTGAAAAGAAACAGACAATAATCAGTGATTCCTTAATTAATTTACTAAGACATAAAATATTGCAAAATTTAATTTTATGAATTTCACTCCCACTATTTTAACGATTTCACTACCCTCTAGTGAAAACGGGAAACTTGTTTCCTTAGTGGGAACATGGAGTCCAATTGACAAACTATGGTCCCGAATAATATCAGCCAAACATAATTTTCAAAAGGTAGAGCCCAATTGCTTCCAAAGCAACCCCCATGTTTTTACCTCATGTCCAATAAGGGCCCAATAATATGACGCCGTTTAATGTGACATGTCAAGATGACCCATCAATATTAAGTTGTGATGGACGGTCGCCATGTGGATCCCCAATAATATGAGCCAATCCCATGGGAGTTCCACCCAACTTACAACATGTGTCGATCCAATGTACAGCTTTTCGACGAACGAGCCCCCCCAATAATATGAGCCGGACCGTGCCCGCGGGTAGTATCTCATACATTGATCGTTGATGGAAGGTAGGAATATTTAAACAATATTTAAATTCCCTTTTGTTTATCTTGATATCAATTTTAAATCATATTTAAAATGAGGGATTTTTAATTTTTGAAAATCTGTCTCATCATGAAATTTATGTATGCTTGCGGGATTCATACAATTTAGTCTAAATATGCATACATCAATAATATCATATATTATTTAACGATGATCGATCCCATTATCTAATCGACCCGTGGTTGCCAATCACGATTCTAAGTCCAATCCTAGGTGATATGCAAGTATGCAATGCAATCCTATTACATTGAGCTTCCATTTACATTTCTTCGGTGTTTATCGTCTGCTGGGCCCACCATTGTCTTCAAATCTTTATCTCCCACTAAGTCTAACAAATTTACAATAAATTTTGATGACAAGTAGGGGATACATATTTAAGGGGTGGGAACGGGTCATAAACCAAACCCACTTTTTATTACAAATGACAATTCAAATTTGGGCTATAAACCAAGCCCATTAATAAAACCCAACAACAATAAAACCAAATGTAAATTACCTAACATACACCTAAAATATTGGTCATGACAATCGATCATCCTTTTATCCAATAATTAAAATATTGGATAACATGCAATGACATCATAATTAAAAGATAAAATCATATTTTATCTAATACATTCATAAGATCATATCTTATCATCAATGGTACCAAAATAATTAATTTTATAAAATCTAATTTAACGGATAAGATTTACAAATTTTCCAAAAATTCAAATTTATCCAAAAATCAATTTTAAAAATTTCGGACTCAAACAATTTGATCTGATGCCTCGTGGACCAATCAAAAATAATTTTCGATCGGACCAAAAACTAAAATTCCAAAATATTAAAATTTTAATTAAAAAATCAATTTTAATTTTTCCCGGACTGCCCGGGACATTCCCGGGCATCCCCCTCCTCCACGTGGGACAGGGCTGCCCATGTGGAGGCGGGCAGCTTCATCGCTGCCCCAATGCCCCTGTTCCGTCAAAATTTTAATTTTTAAAATTCGTTTTGTTTTCAAAAAACCGAGGCCAAATATTTTGTACAATCGATTAATTTAATCGTTTGATCTGAGCAACCTGTCTCTGATACCACTGTTGGAATAACGTGTTCAGATCAATTAAGAATTGATACCCGGTGCAGCGGAAGTTTAAAAATTTTTATTTTTTGCTATGGAACGATTCCATATCATGGGTATCAAAACTTTACGATTAAATTATGCAAGTAAAAAATAAAATCACAATTAAATTTTTACCTATTCAAGCAACGGCTTGATTATGGACACCAACAAAATTTAATCTGCTCTTCTTGTATATCCCGGGAACCGATGGCTTCACGATCAATCTCCGGAATAAGGTCCACGAACAGAAAACAGAAACCCTCTGATTGATTGCACTAGAAATCAATCAGATGTTTATCGATGAGAATAAACAGATTTGATCTGTTAATTCGGAATGTAATTTTTCACAAAAATCACAGACCGAATTTTCTCTAAAGGGACAGAGAGATTTTCGAAAATTCCCCTTAAAAATATATGTGTGATTTCAAAAATTGCAAGAGACGAATTCTTTTGATTTTCGAACACTACACATGTATTTATAGATAATTTCTAGACTAGATTAAGTTATGATTGTATTAGGACACTAACTCCTTAGGGCCCACAATCCATAACTCAAGCCCAACAAGCCAAGCCTGTTAATATATAAATTAATATAAAATTCATCGTGACTCCGATTGATAAACTGATTTCACCAATGTGCACAGAAACCATTTCTGCATCTTTTAGAGTCAAGATAATTTTTCTGAATCCGAATTCAGTGATTTCCAAAAATGCCCATCCCTATGTCATTTTAGGAAATTCCACTCCCTTTTAGTTAAGAAGTCCAACTTCTCTTTCATTAAATTTAACTCTTTAAATTTAACTATCTCAACGGGGTTTAGTAATCCATTACTTGTGTGACCCTCAATGGTTCAGGGATACAGCTAGCCGTGGGCTCACAACTCCTTGTGACTCGGAACAACAATTTCCGACTTGCCCAACGAATCATGGTAAGAGCGTCTAGCAACATCGCCCCATGATTCCCTAGGTATCACTGATAGTTTCTGCAAGAACCAGTAGATTTTGGTTAGCGTACAGTACGGTACCTTCATCCATATATCCCGATCGAATCAACAACCATTGGTGCATCGAGAGTCGTTCGAGATTCGATAAATATGCATCACATCTTGGAGATCAAATAGTGACATCGCATGTGTTACTAGGAAAACCGAGTAACCTAAAACACATCATGTACTCTGGCCAGAGATTTGTCACACTAATATCTACTCAGATCGCATAGGATATCCACACTCGCAAGTATGTGGTGAATCCTTGACAACAAAGCATCGACTCCTATATGTGTCGTAACTGTACCCAATTCCGACACCTGATGACCCCAATAAAGTCGGTAAACGAGTCAAAGTACAGTACTAGCATATAGAGTCTCAATGATGTTTCAAGTAGTAAGGACTAATGGTGTACAACCAAAACCGCGGATTTTATCCACTCGATAAGTGATAACCACTTGGAAAGTCCGAATAGGGTAGTTCGATCATTCATCATATGAATATCCATTTGCATGCTTTGAACATCTCCATGTCCATTACCAATGAAACGTGGTACTTGGCATCACAAATGCTAGTCTCAATCTCGAGCGATCCTTATCCTTATTAGCGGACGGCTCAATTGACTAGAAACTGTTTAGAATATACAGTGACTATAAGATGTGTTTCATAATAGTGATCTCTCTTTATTCACTATCTCATCTTACTTACACTATAGTATATTCAAGGTCTTTATCAAAACATCAATAGTATATCACAATATAAAAATATGAAGAAAGACAAAGAAAATGCCATTAATGAATGTAAATTATATTAAACAAAGATTGTTTATACATAGAGTCACAAAAGCCCTTAGCCACAAGTTGGCTAACCGGGCACCCACTCTTTCAAAACGTGCAAAAGAGGAACTGATCGAGAACATGAAGACGTTGCAAGGCAAACAAAAGCGAGATAGAGGAACATAGGAATCACCTCAAAGCCGACGTAGAAAGATTTGCTTACTATCTTGATAAGGAGGAAGAGAAGCATGGGAAGACTAAAAGAAAGATAGAGTCGTCCTTAGCTACCGTCGCTGAATATGAAGAACTGAATAACCAAAGAACGACTAAAATGAAGGAACTTCGAACCGCGGTCCAACAAGCTGCACGCAATGAAGCCCAGTGGCCACGAGTCTGATACTCGCATACAAGAATTAGAAGGCCAAGTGCAAGCCCTCAACACTCAAAACTTGCATGCACAAAACCAAGTGCAAGAGTTGCAAAACATGGTGCAAGGTTATGATGAGGTGATCGCGGTACTTTGAGCACATTATAGATGTAATTACTTAACCATGGTTGGCGAGAGGATTTTATTAATACGCCAAATATTCCTATGATCAAGTTTCGGTGGCTGAAGTTTCGGATCTATTCGGTGCTTACTGCAATTTCAAGGACAAAATTCCATTTAAGGGGGGAGAATTGTAACGCCGGAAATTCGTTACGTAAACTCGCATGTATAACTATGAGATTTAATGATTTTAAAATTAAAAATAAGGGGTTTAATGATTTTTATGTGCTGTTATGTGAATTATGTGATTTATGTGCATGTTTTAAAGTTATTATAGCATTTAACCCGATATTATGAAATTTGTGAATTTATTTGAGAAAAGATATTTTTGCGATCGCGTAGACGGGATTGTAGATGAACGAGATAGAAATTTCCATCCAAAAATTGTCTAGGATTTTTAAGAGTCTTAAATTATATTATTTTAAGATTTTATTTTCAAAAAATAGAAGTTTTAATGTATATATATATGTATAAAAGTCCAATTTTCACTAAAATAGGCCATTTTATGGGCTTTTAAGATACTTTCAAAAGCCAATAATTAATTATATATTACGAAAATTTAGAGTTTTAAATCTGAATATTTAGTGGTCTTAAAAGTTTTAAACTTGATTTAATTAATTTTAAAGCATAGTCCGAAGGGATAGTCAAGACTGGTGCACATGTCGGCATCTTCTTCAATTCAATAAAACTATCTTCACAAGCCTCAGTCCAGATATACGGTGCATTTTTCTGAGTGAGTTGAGTAATAGGTTTGGCAATACTCGAGAAATCTTTAATAAAGCGATGATAATAACCTGCTAAACCCATAAAACTTTGTATCTCTGGTATAGACGTCGGTCTAGGCCAACTGATCACTGCTTCAACCTTACTCGGATCAACAGAAATACCGTCTTCGGATATAATATGATCAAGAAATACTACCTTCCGCAACCAAAATTCACATTTTGATAGCTTGGCATACAGTTTTTCTGCTCTCAACGTCTTCAGAATTGTTCTCAAATGGTCAGCATGATCACATAGGTTTTTGGAATAGATCAGAATATCATCAATAAATATGATAACAAATCATCAAGATATTTCTGAAACACTCGATTCATAAGACCCATAAATACCGCTGGAGAATTCGTCAAACCAAACGGCATTACAATGAATTCAAAGTGACCATACCTCGTTCGAAAAGCAGTTTTCGATACATCTTCATCTCTTACTCTCAATTGATGGTAGCCGGATCTCAAATCAATTTTAGAATATACCGACGAACCCTGCAACTGATCAAACAAGTCATCAATTCTAGGTAAAGGATAATGATTCTTTACCGTTTCCTTGTTCAGTTGTCGGTAGTCTATGCACAATCTCATTGTTCCGTCCTTCTTTCGTACAAAAATTACCGGTGCACCCCAAGGAGAGACACTCGGTCTAATGTACCCTTTGGCCAATATATCTTCCAACTGTTCTTTCAACTCTTTCAATTCAACTGGTGTCATTTGGTAGGGTGCTTTTGAAATAGGTTGTGTACCTGACATCAGTTCAATGTTGAAGTCTATCTCTCGAAATTGAGGCAATCCTAAAATCTCATTAGGAAAGACATCAGCGAATTCACTAACCACTGGCAAATCATCCAATTTCGGGCTAGTTTTTGTTACATCTACTGCATATACAAGAAATCCCTCTGCTCCTTTCTGCAATAAACGTGTCATGGATAGAACATATATCAAAGGAATACGAGATTTTGAACCTTTACCATAAAATCTCCATTCATCAGTCATCTCAGGTCTGAACTGTACAACCTTCTGAACACAATCAACTGTAGCCCTGTACTTGGTTAACATGTCGATGTCGATAATACAATCAAAGTCGGACAAACCAAGAACAATACAGTCTATTTCAATCTCATTATCATCATATTGCAATGTACATTTTCTAACTGATTTCATCGACATTATACCTTTTCCCAAAGGTGAAGAAATAGACACAATAGCAGATAAAGATTCAACAGAAAATGAATGCAATAACGCAAATTTTTCAGAAATAAAGGTATGAGAAGCTCCTATATCAACTAGCACATAAGCAGGATAACCGCAAAGAAAAAAAGTACCTGCTATCACATCATCAGGTGATGCCTGTGCCTGCTCCTCAGTCAAAGCAAACACTCGAGCTTGTTGTCTCGGAGGTTGACTCACAGTCTGACTTCCTTCTTGTTTACCTTGTTGTTGAGTCTGTGGTTGGAATGAATGAACAGAAGATGTCTGTCTCACAGATTGAGCCATTGATCTCGATGATCCCGCACCTTGTGAACTTCCAACACCAAATAAATAAGTTAATTTCGCTTTCATTCTTCTCCACCCATATTCACGTCAACCTAGCCCTCAGATCAGATTTGCAGCCGCCTCCCTTGCACTCTCACACACTTTTCACGTGAACTTTGAAGAAATATTTAAGATTCATTGCCCCGTTTGTCCCGGACTACGATCTACGCGATGAAAATGTAAATTCGAGCGTAAATAACGTAAAGGCACGTCTCGAATTCATTCTTGGCCACCATTTAAATCATATACAGTATTTTTTAATATGAATGATCTGTTAATGCATGTGTTTTTCAGATTTGAATGATATTATTCATGGTTCATGCATGTTATCAAGTTTTTGATGCATATGGCTCAAGTTTTATGAGTTTTCTAATCATGGATTTATCGGGACTGCTGTACTTCGGTTTGTGGTCTTAATTTGGGTCCTTAGGGTCGTGTTTTGATGATGGTCCAGTGGATTTAGTAATTGGTTTGGGCTAGGATCGAGCTGGACACAGGTTTGGTCGCATATTGAATAATTTGCGTGTGATGGCTCGTTCTTGGTCCACAGGGCGAGTTAGGGTCTGATTCCAGTTGGGTTAGAACCCCAAGACCTTGTGAAAGGTCCTCCAGGTGGTGTTCCGGCAGGTGGTGGCTGGAGCTAGACGATCGAATGGCCTGAAGTCAGTGCATGCGTTCTGCGCGCGAGCAGAAACTATGGCTAGATTGTTTTGGTTCGTTCTCCTTCTACAGGGCTCCGTTTAAAGTCAAATTTGTTGGGTTAGAACCGTATGGATGTGGGATAGGTCTGGGGGTGGTTCTCTGGCCGGTGGTGGCCGGATTCCCGCGACCGCAGCTGTTTTAAGAGGCTGGTCGTGTGCAGATTTTTGCACAAGTTAGGTTCTGAATTTTAGGCTTTAAACGGGCCGGGCTCGGGTTTATGAGTTTGTACAAAGAGTCATCAAAGCCCATAGCCACAAGTTGGCTCACTGGGCACCCACTCTTTCAATCTCCCACTTGCCCTATAGCCAACTAGTCATACTACGTAGACCCATTGCTTCGCGATGTTTGTCAAACAATGGTCCTGGCAAGGGCTTAGTAAGCGGATCAGCGATATTGTCTGTAGAGGCCACTCGTTCGACAGTGATGTCTCCTCTTTCCACAATCTCCCGGATGATGTGGTATTTCCTCAGTACGTGTTTGGATCTTTGATGAGACCTTGGTTCCTTTGCTTGAGCAACGGCACCCGTGTTGTCACAGTACACCGGGACTGGACCAACAATTCAGGAATGACGCCCAACTCTTGGACGAACTTCCTCATCCAAACGGCCTCTTTAGCAGCAGCTGATGCTGCAATGTATTCAGCCTCAGTGGTGGAATCCGCTGTGGTGTCCTGCTTGGAACTCTTCCAAGAGACAGCACCGCCATTGAGCATGAACACAAATCCAGAGGTTGACTTCGAGTCATCCACGTCACTTTGGAAGCTAGAGTCGGTATAGCCTTCCAATTTCAGATCTCGTCCTCCATATACCATGAACATATTCTTAGTCCTTCGTAAGTACTTAAGAATGTCCTTCACGGCTTTCCAATGCATTTGACCAGGATTAGCCTGATATCTGCTCGTGACACTCAGAGCAAATGCTACATCCGATCTGGTAGATATCATCCCATACATGATACTACCTATAGCTGACGCATATGGTACATGTGTCATATTCTCTATCTCTGCATCAGTCTTGGGACACATAGACTTGGATAAAGAAACTCCATGTCACATGGGTAGATGTCCTCTCTTGGACCCATCCATTGAAAACCGTTTCAATATGGTGTCGATGTAGGTTGATTGAGTGAGTCCTATCATTCTCTTAGATCTATCTCTATAGATCTGTATCCCAAGAATGTAGGATGTCTCACCCAAATCCTTCATCGAGAATCTACCTGATAACCATATCTTTGTTGACTGCAACATCCCTACATCATTCCCAATGAGTAGGATGTCATCAACATAAAGTACTAAGAATGTCACAGCATCCTTAACTACTTTCTTGTACACGCACGGTTTCTCCGGGTTCTTGATGAAACCAAAATCTTTTATTGTTTCATCAAATTTCTGGTTCCAACTTCTTGATGCTTGTTTTAGACCATAAATTGATCTCTGAAGCTTGCATACCTTATGCTCGCTTCCCATGGATGTGAACCCCTCCGGCTGCTTCATATAGATTTCTTCCTTAATGTCTCCATTAAAAAAAGCAGTCTTCACATCCATTTGCCATATCTCATAGTCATACCATGCAGCTATGGCAATAAGGATTCTTATGGACTTGAACATTGCAACTGGTGAAAAGGTTTCATCATAGTCAACTCCTTGTCTTTGAGTGTAACCTTTCGCCACCAATCGCGCCTTGTAGGTCAATACCTTACCATCAGGCCCAAGCTTTCTCTTGTAGATCCATTTACACCCTATTGGAACAATTCCATCAGGAGGATCTACTAAAGACCAAACTTGGTTTGTATGCATTGAATCCAATTCAGACTGCATAACTTCAAGCCATATATTTGAATCCGCATCAGAAATTGCTTCCTTGAAGTTTCTTGGATCACATCCAATGTCGGGTTCATCTTGATCCCCTTCAAGAAGAAGACCATATCGAACAGGAGGTCTAGAAGTCCTCTCGGATCTTCTAGGTTCAGGCGTGTCCAGTAATGGTTCCTGAGGTGTAGGATCGTTATTTTGTATTTCGGGTTCTTCTCGAATTTCTTCGAGTTCCATCATCTCGCCTTTCTTATCCAATAAGAACTCCTTCTCCAAGAAGGTGGCATTCCTTGAAACAAACACCTTTGTTTCAGCAGGATAATAGAAATAATATCCGATTGAATTCTTCGGATACCCTACAAAATAACATAAGCTGGATCGACTATCCAACTTATCTCCCACTGTCCGCTTCACGTAAGCAGGACATCCCCAAATCCTCAAGTACGAATACTTAGGAGCTTTGCCATTCCATAACTCGTATGGTGTTTTGTCCACTGCTTTAGTGTGGACGTTGTTCAACAACAATACCGTCGTTTCAAGCGCATAGCCCCAAAATGAAGGTGGAAGCTCAGTGAAGCTCATCATGGATCGAACCATGTCCAACAAAGTTCGATTACGACGCTCCGATACACCATTCAGCTGTGGTGTCATAGGAGGAGTCCACTGAGAAAGAATCCCATTCTCTTTCAGATAGTCCAAAAACTCGGTACTCAAGTATTCTCCACCTCGATCCGATCTAAGTGCTTTAATACTTTTACCTAGCTTGTTTTCTACTTCAGCCTTGAATTCTTTGAACTTTTCAAATGCTTCAGACTTATATTTCATTAAATATAAATACCCATACCTTGAATAATCATCAGTAAAGGTAATGAAGTAGGTGTGGCCATATTGAGTCCCAACTCTAAATGGACCACAAACATCTGTATGGATCAAATCCAACAGATTTTGACTACGCTCAGGTTTCCCCTTAAAAGGAGATTTAGTCATTTTTCCTTTTAGACAGGATTCACAAGTAGGTAGAGAGTTAATATCAGACATATCAAACATGCCCTCTCCCACTAGCTTGTTCATCCTTCTTGAGAAAATATGACCTAGCCTAGCGTGCCAAAGGTTTGCCGGGTTTTGGCTATCGATTTTCCTTTTGTTTGTTGTCGCCGGTTTATCAACATAATTTATTGGAACGTCTTTTAGTTTTAAGTTGTATAGATCGTTTTCAAGTTGTCCATTTCCAATCAAACATTCATTCTTGTAAATATTGCAAATCCCATTCACAAAATTGCAAGAATAACCATCTCTATCTAGCATAGAAACAGAAATAATGTTTTTAATTAAATCCGGAACAAATAAAACATCTCTTAAAAATAACTTAAAACCGTTCTGCAAAATTAAACAAACATCTCCAATGGCTGTAGCTTCAACTCTGGAACCATTCCCGAGCCTCAGCTGGGTCTCACTCATTCTAAGCCTGCGACTTCTTGTCATCACCTGCAAATCATTGCAAATGTGAGATCCACATCCGGTATCCAATACCCAAGAAGTAGTATTAAGTGAAATGTTTATTTCAATATAGAACATACCCTTTGCAGTTCCCAACTGCTCTAGATATTCCTTGCAATTGCGCTTCCAATGACCGGGCTTCTTGCAGTAATGGCAAACATCCTTGGATTTTCCATTGTTTGAAGCCTTTGTCTTGTGCTTCTTCTCGGGTTCGACTTTCTTGGGTGGGGCAGAACGTTTCTTACCCTTCGTACTTGGCCCCTTCTTAGCAGAAGATGAGGAGCCCACCAAGAAAGCTGGTTTATCCTTCTTTAGTGTGGATTCATATGTCACAAGCATATTGACCATCTCTTCAAGGGTGGCCTCTATCTTGTTCATATTAAAATTTACCACAAATCCGTCAAACGAAGAAGGAAGAGACAGAAGCAGTAAATCCACGTTGAGTTCATGCTCCAACACCAAATCAAGAGTTGCTAACTTCTGTATGAGCCAAATCACTCGTACCCCATGATCACGGACCAAAGTCCCTTCACGCATGCGACACGTCATTAGCTCCTTAACAGTAGCGAACCTTTCAGCCCTCGATTGAGCCCCAAAAAGTTCCTTGAGTTGAGCGTGAATGTCAGCAGCATTCACGGTGTCCTCAAATCGCCTCTGGAGTTCATCAGACATCGAGGCTTGCATATAGCATTTGGTCTTGATGTCATGGTCCCACCATGCATCAAGTTTGGCCAATTCCTCCGGACTTACGTCAGCTGGTGCTTCCTTCGGAGGTGATTTCTCTAACACGTAGAGCATCTTCTCCGAAGTCAAGACAATCTTCAACTTCCGGAACCATTCCGTATAGTTTGCGCCAGTCAACTTGTTTTGTTCGAGGATCGAGAATAATGGATTACGCGAATTCATTGTATGAAATACTGAAAAGAAAAACAGACATATATCAATGATTGTTTAAGCAATTTACTAAGACATAAAATAGGCGAATTTAATTTTATGAATCTCACTCCCACTATTTTAACGATTTCACTACCCTCTAGTGAAAACGGGAAACTTTTTTCTTAGTGAGAACATGGAGTCCAATTGACAAACTTATGGTCCCGAATAATATCAGCCAACCATAATTCTCAAAAGGTAGAGCCCAATTGCTTCCAAAGCAACCCCCATGTATTTACCTCATGTCCAATAAGGGCCCAATAATATGATGCCGTTTAAAGTGACATGTCAAGATGACCCATCAATATTAAGTTGTGATGGACGGTCGCCATGTGGATCCCCCAATAATATGAGCCGATCCCATGGGAGTTCCACCCAACTTACAACATTTGTCGATCCAATGTACAGCTTTCCGACGAACGGGCCCCCCCAATAATATGAGCCGGACCGTATCCGCGGGTAGCATCTCATACATTGACCGTTGATGGAAGGTAGGAATATTTAAACAAATTTAAATTTCCTTTATTTATCTTGATATCAATTTTAAATCATATTTAAAATGAGGGATTTTTAATTATAAAAATTTGTCTCATCAATTTCAAATTATTGCATGCTTGCCGGATTCACGCAATTATGTCTAAAACATGCATACAATCATAATATCATATATTATATATAGGATGATCGATTCCATTTCTAATTGACTCGTGGTTGCCAATCACGAGTCTTAGTCCAATCCTAGGTAATATGCAGTATGCAATGCAATCCTATTACATTAGCTTCCAATTTACATTTCTTCGTCTTTATTGTCTGCTGGGCCCACCATCTTCAAATCTTGATCTCCCACTAAATCTAATGTATTTACAATAAATAGCAATGACAAGTAGGGGATACATTTTAGGGGTGGGAACGGGCCATAAACCAAGCCCACTTTTATTACATATGACATTCATATTGGGCCATAAACCAGGCCCATTAATAAAACCAACAACAATAAAACAAATGTAAATTCCTAACATACACCTACAAAATTGGTCATGGCAATCGATCATCCTTATCCAATAACATTTAATTCAAAATTAATTCATTGGATATCATGCATATGGCAATTTAAATTTAAACAGGATAAAATCATATTTTATATATAAAATCATATTTTACATATAAAATCATATTTTACCTTTTATTAAATAAAATCATATTTTATCTAATATATACATAAGATCAAATCTTATCATCAATTGTACCAAAAATAATTGATTTCAAAATTCAATTTAAGGATAAAATATTAAAATTTTCCAAAAATTCAAATTTATCCAAAAATCAATTTTAAAATTTTCGGACTCGAACAATTCGATCCGATGCCTCGTGAACCAATCAAAAACAATTTTTGACCGGACCAAAAATAAAATTTTAACACATTAAAATTAATTTAAATAAAAAAATAATTTTTCCCGCGGGCCGCCCGGGACACTCCCGGGCCGGCCCGCACCCGTGGGCGCGGGCCGGGGCAGCCCGGCTGCCCCTTTAGGGCAGCGACAATCGCTGCCCTGGCGGCGCCGTGCGCTGCCCTGGGCGGCGCCGAGCGTCGCCCCTGGGAGGCGCTGTGCGCCGCCCTGGGCAGCGCTCTGCGCTGCGCTGCGCTGGGCAGCGCCGAGCGCTGCCCTGGCGGCGCTGAGCGCCGCCCCTGGGCGGCGACGTGCGCCGCCCGGGGCAGTGACCGTCGCTGCCCCACCGGGCAGCGATCCAATCGCTGCCCGGGTTTTGCCCGAAAAAAAATTTTTTTATTTAAAATATTTATTTTGTTTTAAAAAACCAAGACCCAAAAATTTTTGTACAATCGATTAATTTAATCGTTTGATCTGAGCAACCTTGCTCTGATACCACTGTTGGAAAACTGGCGTTCAGATCAATCACGATTGATACCTGGTGCAGCGGAAGTTTAAAAATTTTATTATGGAACAATTCCATAGTGTGGGTATCAACCGTTTAACGATTAAATTATAAGTGTGTGTAAAATTAAATAACTATTATTAAATTTTACCTTCAATCTCGAAGCGAGATTATTGGACTCCAACAGATTTCTCTGCTCTTGTTGTCTCTCCCAGGAACTGATGAACTCCTTCAATCAGGTCCACGAATGGAGGTTTAATCCCTCTGATAGATTGCACTAGAAAATCTATCAGAAGTTTTCTACGAAGAGAATAAACGAATTTGATTCGCTATTCCAGACTGCAATTCAAAATCACAGACCGGAATTTCTCACGCAGAGAAGGGAGGGGGCGGCCGAATTTCTTTTGAGAGAGAGCTAGGGTTTTCGATTTTCTGTCTCTCAAATTATGACCAGTTGTGTGTAATTTCTGTACTGCAATAACTTATTTATAATGCAGGCCACTAACACCTTAGGGCCCATTAGTCATAAGTTGAGGCCCGACAAGCAAAGCCCGCATGTTCAGAAATTAATATAAAATTCATCGTGACTCCGATTGATAAACCGATTTCATCAATGTGCACAGAAACCATTTCTGCACATTTTAAAGTCAAGATAAATTTTCCTGAATCCGAATTCAGTGGTTTCCAAAAATGTACATCCCTATGTCATTTTAGGAAATCCTACTCCCTTACTCTTATTTAAGAAGTCCAACTTCTTTATTCATTAAATTTAACTCTTTAAATTTAACTATCTCAACGGGGATTAAAACTCCATTACACTGTGTGACCCTCAATGGTTCAGGGATACAGCTAGCCGTGGGCTCACAACTCCTTGTGAATCGGAACAACACTTTCCGACTTGCCCATCGAATCATGGTAAAGCGCCTAGCAACATCGCCCCATGATTCCCTAGGTATCACTGATAGTGCCTACAAGAACCAGTAGATTTTGGTTAGCGTACAGTACGGTCCCTTCATCCATATATCCCGATCGAATCAACAACCATTGGTATATCGAGAGTCGCTCAAGATTCGATAACTATGCAATGCATCTTGAAGATCAAATTAGTGACATCGCATGTGCTACTAAGAAACCATTTCTTAAATCACATCAAGTACTCTGGCCAGAGATTCGTCACACTAATATCTCCTCAGATCGCATAGGATATCCACACTCGCAAGTATGTGGTGAATCCTTGACAACAATGCATCGACTCCTATATGTGTTGTAACTGTACCCAATCCCGACACCTGATGACCCCCATAGAGTCGGTAAACGAGTCAAAGCACAGTACTAGCATATAGAGTCTCCATGATGTTTCAAGTAGTAAGGACTAATGGTGTACAACCAAAACTGCGGACTTAATCCACTCGATAAGTGATAACCACTTGGAAAGTCCGGATAGGGTAGTTCGATTATTCATCCTATGAATATCCATTTGCATGCTTCGAACATCTCCATGTTCCCTACCAATGAAACGTGGTACTCCGCATCGCAAATGCTAGTCTCAAACTCGAGCGATCCTTATCCTTATTATCGGACGGCTCAATCGACTAGGAACAGTTTAGAATATACAGTGACTATAAGATGTATTTCATGATAGACATCCCCATGTTCTACCACATCTTACATACACTATAGTATATTCAAGGTCTTTATCAAAACAACAATAGTATATCATAATATAACAATATGAAGAAAGATAAAGTCATTGCCATTAATAAAAGTGTAAATTACATTAAACAAAAGATCGTTTGTACAAAGAGTCATCAAAGCCCATAGCCACAAGTTGGCTCACTGGGCACCCACTCTTTCACGGATCGGGTCTAAAAAGTTGATGGGTCAAGTTAGTCGGGTCAGAGTTATATTAGTTGGGCTCGGATATTTTTATTTTAAATTAAAAAAAAGATTAAGTTAATAATTAATAGGTTTGGGTTTGGTTAATTAATTAATTGGGCCAGTTTAATTGTAAATTTGGGCTTAATTAATTAATGAAGTGAGCCCATTAATTTGTCATGGACCGAGTGATCCATGAGAATTATTGGTCAAGTTGTGTCTGGTTTAGTAATTTAAATGGGCTAATGTTTAAGTTAATGGGCCGGTTTAAGCGTTTTTGGGATAGTTTAGAATTATTGGATTAATTTTAAGTTAATTAATTTAAATGAACTTAAATAATATTTTATGTGAGACCATTATTTTTCATGGATCTGGGGTCCATGAGAATTATTGGGTCAGTCTAGAAATGTATGGGTTAAATCTAAGGGGTGAGCAGCTCGAACAAGTCTTTGGAAAAATAAAAGGTCCGTAAATATATATTTAACTCATGCATGTATTTTTATTATATATAAGTATGATTTTTAAGAAAATAAACTAAATATATATGTACGGACAAATTTTTATGAAATAAAAAAATAATGAGAATTTTTATGTTCATGCATCATGTAAGAATTTTTATGTTAAGTTTAAGGGCATGTTAAGAAAAATAATGTTTTTATGGAAGTTAAAGAAAAGGTGGAAAGTGATATGGTTGGAGGCCGGGATACCTGGGCCCCGTGACCTTCCTGATAATGTTTATGTTATAATGAGCTTATGGATCCAACATTGAGTGTTGATGAAGTGGCAGCACAGAGGTGGAAATCCCACCACCACGTACGTTGATTTTATGATGGATCAATCGTTGAGTATGAGACCATCGATATGGATACGACCTGTTGAGATTTGAGAATTTAAGACATGTCATTTTATGAGACGTATTAAGAATAATGTTTATGATAAAGTATGATGATAATGTTTATGTTTAAACGATACATGCTTATATGCATATGTTTTTAAGATCATGCACGTATAAGTATATTCACAATATTTTATATGATGTGTGTTTGTGTGTGGTTTCATGTTGTTACGTAATGATAAAACGTGTTGAGCATCTAGACTCACTGGATTTAAATGGTGCAGGTGAGCCTGAGCATAATGAAGAAAATGTGGTTCCGACTGACGGCGAGAGCGTATAAGTATCCGGGCAGCTAGCAGACCCGTGACCATAACTCATTTATGATATTGATGTTTTGAGAGTTAAAAACAAATTTTTCCGCATATGTTTTAATATATAAGTTTGAGGGTATGCATTGATTTTTAGATTTACGTATTTATTTTCTAGTTTGCATGGATTTGTTGAAAAAATTTATTTAAAAATATTTAGTTGTGGGGATTTTTATGCATGAGATTTTATCATGATTTAATAATTAATTTCATGTAATATACACATATATTTATATAGTGTATATTAAGTTATGTAAATTTATTTGAAGTATGATATATATATATAGTAATAATATTTTAAGGTAAAGAAATAGAATAATATATATATATATATATATGAAAAAAAATTAGTAGTAGTTTTGGATCGTTTCAAATTATCTATTTTCTCATTAATTCTCTCTACTCATTTCTCTATTTCTATTATGATTTATAACAAATACTAGTATATTTTCACACGCAACATGCGTAGAAAATAGTGTATACATAATAAATTTATATATTTTAAATAATATTTTTATTTCTTATCATCTAACTTAAATTAAAACATAATCACTAAAAACTATAAATTATGGAAGAAATAAAATAAAACTATAAATTATGGATTATTTTTTTAAAAAAAATTACAATTTACGAATGCTATAAATACCTAAATTAATTATGTTTCCCTTGATTAACAGTAATAATTGTTTGACGAAGCTAATGTGTTCAACACATTAAAACTAAGATATAGAATCGAGTGTAAGATTTAATTTTAATGGGTCGGATCATATTTATCCTCAAAATTGTAACAAGACCTATTTCAACCTAGTGAACCCGACCCATTGCTTGTTTTAGGTAATGTTTGGAAAAGAATTCTAGAAAACACTTAGGGAACTTGTCGTGCTACACCGGTGAGTAAGGACTATGGTTTGGAGATCCTGACCCAAAATTTAACAAGTTTTACATCAGTATATTTGTTTGCCGTCATCTATGTTTAGCATCTGAAAATGCTATCATATCTTAAATTTTGGTAAAATTATCGGCTCTGCACCACAAACTACATTTTATTTCCCTTTCTCTTTGTTTTAAAGAAACCAAATGGAGCTCAAGTAGCAATATGCCAATATAGCATCTTACTCAGGCTTCATTTAACACACAACTATGATACTCGAGCCCAATCAATTGGAAATATTCAGGTTCTCGACTAATGTAATCTCCGAGCAACTCGAATTTTTTTTTTCAAAATGCCCTCTGTTTTTACCGTATGAATGTGAAATGAATTTTTTTTTCTTAATGATATAACTGTTGATAATACAGTAATTTCAAAGGTATCAGATAATAACACTGGAACACTCGAATAATCGACAAATACTTGAGACCGAACGAAACAATAAAACTCAAAGCAGATGAAGTGGCTCGATCTAGTTGTCTAACGTGTACCGCTGTACTAGTATACACCACATTCAAGGTTGGTTCGGTGTGCCCCAGGGTATCAAGTGTTAATGGTATTCTGTACTTTATTAACTAATCGATCCCATCATCAACGATGAAAATCTAATCGATCCCATCAACACTGCAATCAAGGGTGACAAAAAAACTCCTAATTTAAAAGAATGTACACTGCAATCAAGGGTGACAAAAAAACTCCTAATTTAAAAGAATGTACGGATGGATTTGGTTTGGATGATCAACAGTTGCCATACTCTACTTCTGCAATGTTAATATCGCGGTCAGGCGACGAGGTTTTCCAACATCTTCTAATGGGTAACACACAAGGTTTAACTGAAATGATATGAAGCCAATAACATATATATAGAATCTCCACAACAAAACCAGCAATAATAGGTTCGGCCCAAATGACAAAAGTCGAAGAAAAACCTGGTGAATGAATCAAACAATAGATCAAGAATTGGATGAGATTCCACTTTGTAGGAAAATGTATGTACATATAAGCCACAGCAGTTGTTAAAACCCAAGAATCTTCACCAAGACTCTTGTGTCACAAGACCAAGCCATTAGTTCTTGACACAAACCAAGACTCATCCATTCGATTAAAGGGCATGCTTCAACCATGAAGGTTTAACTTTGGTTTCCTTTAAAGATTCAACCATTCAAAGGTTGTCTTCTAATCGTGTTTTAAAGTTGAAATAATGAAACAAAATATCATGCACGAGAATGGTCATCCCTTCTCACTATAAATGAACTGATTATTAGTCTAACCCGAAAGGCACCTTGCCCTCAACTTTGTCTTCTGAGCAAAGGCCTTCTATTTCCATGCACCTTAGTGAAGATTGCATAAATAGTACTTCTATCCAAATTCATTCCACAAGATTTACTTCATGGAACCAAACCAAACACAAGTACAAACCACAGTAATTAGTATTCACGCAAGTAAACCAACAAGTAACTTATTGACTGCAAACTTCATCCAAACCATCCACAAAAAAATCATAAAAAATGCAATTTTTGATAGCATATAGGATGTCCGAAAACAAAGCATTCGTACTAAACAAACAGAGCAGCTTGATTAGAAGTGCTTCGAGTAATAACGCTGACAAAGTCTATGCCAAAACCAAGTGATTGATAACAAAAAGACAGAAAAAGAAAATTCACCAAAATCCTAATCAAGCAGTGAGCACAACAGCGCCACCAGCTTCCTTAATCTTCTTCTCAGCATTCTTTGACACAAGTTTCGCCTTTACCACAAAAGGATGATCAGAGGGCAACGACCCCTTTCCCAAAACCTTAAAATACCCAAACTGCGTCACGTCAATCATCGGCACTTTGTCCTTAGACGCTTTGTCCTTGACATCCTGCGGCACCATCGACCAGATCCTGTCGACGTTGACGGTGGGACAGAAGAATTTGTTCCGGAGCTTATGGAAATAGCGCATACCGACCTTCCCAAAGTACCCGGGGTGATACTTATCGAACAGGATGCGGTGGTGGTGCATGCCACCGGCATTACCGCGGCCTCCAGGATGCTTCCTGTGCTTTCCGATACGTCCGTGACCTGCACTCACGTGGCCGCGCTTCTTGCGGTTCTTCTTGAATCGAGTCGTCATTGCGGCGGAGGATTTGGGAGACGGGGGAGGCCGGCGGCTTTAGTGCTAAAATGAGAGCCTAGGGTTTTGGGGTGATTATATATTACACTTAATTTCACTTAACCCCTT
Organism: Henckelia pumila; assembly: GCF_033568475.1. Lineage (NCBI taxonomy): Eukaryota > Viridiplantae > Streptophyta > Magnoliopsida > Lamiales > Gesneriaceae > Henckelia > Henckelia pumila. Next base: position 28,589,663 of record NC_133121.1, on the reverse strand, counting down.
GAAATATTCATTATATCAATTCGGCCTCTTTAATATTAATTTCATTATTTCCCTTTACCCACATGGTCGAATGTCCATCTAAGAGCATGTTCAATGGTGAGATGATGTTGGTGAGATGAAGTTGGTAACTTCATTGCATGATGATGGTTCTGCGCGGGTGAGATGATGTTGTAGAGAGGATGTTGAGATATTAATTTTTTATTCTGTTAAATATATTTTTATTCAAACACAAAATAAATTTGCACAATTAAAAAAATTAAAATTACACATTATTAAAATTTTAATATTACAGAAAATTAAGAAATACACAAATAATTTTTATTTCATTAAATATATGAATAATTCAACACAATAAAATTTCATATTTAAAATTTTATATTACACATAATTAAAATTAAAAGCTTACACATAAAGTTAAAAACATAATTTTTAAAATCACACACATAATTAAGAAAAAATACATTATTAATTATTCATCTCCATAAAAACTCCAGATATGTTCAATCAAATCCTTCTGAAGCTTATTATGCAAATCTCTGTTCTGAATGCCGACACGTCGCTCCAAAAAAGCGTTAAACTTTACGGTAGGATCTCGCGAAGTAACAATATCCGGTGGCACGTATTCATTATCACGAGCAGGAAAATCACGATCTTCGAGCATATCCTCTCTTTCGTCCTCCACAATCATATTATTTTGGTTGCAATTTTGAGGCAAGAAATTCCTTTCTAATTTTAAAACCCAAGCATAGGTTATACGCTTCTTGAATCTTTCTTGTAATTTCGAATTTTTGGCAGATTTTTAGTGTAAAATGTGTGTGTGATTTCGGTTTTGGCAAGGGGTGAGGCATGGGGTGAACCTTTTTGTATAATGCATTTCCTAGCTTGCATATTGGAGTTTTGGGGTGATTTCTTGCTTCTAAGTGTAAAGTTTTATGTCTTGAACGAAAATTCAGTAGTTCCCTGTAGTGTTCGGCCCATGTCAATATGTATTTGATTGATTTTAAGTTGTACGTGGTGTTAGCCATGTTATTTGGTGGCTTTGCATTGAAATGATATAAATTGCTTTGAGTTTGTGGCGTTTAAATTGAAAATTTGGAGAAATGGATGAGAGGAGTGGAGGGGCTGCCCATGGGATGTTCATGGGTCTTAAACATGTGTTTTGAATGAGTTTTGTACACATAATAGGGGCTGGTCCAATAGGATTTTGGTTGAGGTGTTGGATTGAAGAGTTTGAGGGCGCCGGGTAATCGTATTGGATGAAACAAATGTAATGAGATAGCATCGGGCAAGAGACTAGTTCAAAGGCTCTAGATTGACATATTGGGATGCTAATGAGTCGCTTGGATGGGTTGTTGAAGGGTTAGAGCATGAGGAGTAAGTTTGAGTGGCCTTAGCTTCAAAGGTGTCAAAACAGAATTTTTACCGTTGCATCAAGTCTTGGGAAATGATTCTGGTGGGTTCAGTTTTAGAGGCCTGGACTGGGGCTACCTTTGATTTTCTTAAAGTATAGGATGTAAGGATCGTGTCGGTGTAAATTGGGCCTATTCCGGGTAAAAATCGATTGGGTTATGTACGTTTTAAGTTAGAGTAACGTGAGCAGATTTTTCCCTTGTTTTACGGGCTGTCCGGGTGTCTAAGTTTTTGAGTTGGTTTGGACCATTATAAAAATGTAAATACTGGTTCTTAGAGTATTTCAAGGTGTGTTTGATGTGCCGGTTTGAACGGAAAACCTTTTGGATTTAAATAGGATGAGTTTTGGATTTTATGGGTTAACCGCTCGAGTTGGGCCTTATGAGCGTAAACTTAAAAAAATGTGAGTAAAGCTTTAAGCCTAGGGTGCTCCCCTACACTCCAATCATCCATAAAATTTATGTTATGCTATCTTTTGAGTTTATTTCATTTACATTATTCAACGCCATTTATTCGCGTTTGTGACTTCAAAATTTATTTAATATTCTAGTCCCGAAGTCTAGTATCAAAAGAAATGTTTGTAAAGGATTAAATGTTGAAATGAGAAATTGTTGAATGAAAGAAATAGTTAAAGAATGAAGTGAGTTGGTTGTGACTTGTACGTGCAATGTTGGGTCGGGGGATGCCCTGATTCACTTGCCAAATTACGTATAGTACGAGGTCAAGAGACATCTCGGTTTTCCTACCAAATAGACGTTTAGTACGAGGTCGGGAGCAATCTCGATTTCCCTACCAAATGGATGTGTAGTACGAGGTCGGGAGCAATCTCGATTTCCCTACCAATTAAAGGGCAATGAGGGGTCCGGAGAAATCTTGACTTTCTTGCCGGCATTGTATACTATAGGCATCGATCGATCGAAATCATAGTCACAGTCGAGGATCCAAATTCAATAGTGAAAGTAAAGGATAAATGTTTCATGAATGTGTTTTCCATCGCATGTTGCCATTGTTCTTACTTCGGGCATGTCTTGACTTTATTCCTTTCGCGTGAGATTCATTAGTCTATTGGGCACTATTTTTAGTATTATGCATTATTTTGAACCCTTGCTGTATTATTTAAATCTTGCTGGACTTTTAGGCTCACTATTGTGCTTGGTGCAGGTGAGCATTTGGATGAGACTGCGGGGCAGGATTTTCAGGGCCCATAGGTGTTCGGAGGCACACCCTGACCGTTGCAGCTCTTTTCTTTCCGCATTTATGTTTATGTGTTGTTTCCCCTTTTCGTAGCAGGACGTGATTTTCCCTGCAATTTATTGTTGGCATGTAAACATTAAATACTTTGTTCTTTCGGTTGGCGTCGAATTAGATATTGTTTTGCATGCTTGTGTTTGTTGTTCACCTTGGGTTGAGGTCTATTTAAACTGCTGTTTGAGACAGGTGGTTTTATTATTCAAACAAATAGGTCATGCCAAAATTTTTAAAATTTTCCGCATTTTCTTTATTTATTTAGACATTAGTAGTTAGAGTCTTTTCAATTTTTATTTTTATTATCTTTTGTAATCCATCGCCTTACCCGTCGTCTTTATATGTGCAGTATGTTGTCCCGCTAAAAGAAGTTACTTATGGAGTTCTATAGCCGGAGAGAGAACGAGTCTAAGACGAGGGGAGTGTTATTTTTGTTTTCATTGTTTTTATGTTCGTTTTGCATTTGTGTGTTTGTTTTTGCATTTTGTTTGTGTGTCTAAAGTATTGAGAGCAATGCTTTGGGAAAAATATGGGGGGTAGACTAGTTTATTTTATTGTTTGTTATGTTTGTGTTGTATTCGTAATCATTTAGTTGGAGTGTGTCTCGTTCGTTTTAGTGTTTGTTTGCATGTGTGTAAGTGTGATGATAAATGGGAGCCGATGATGATATGAAGTTATGATTTTTATGAAATTTTTTTTTGTTTTTGCTCTTGATTGGACATGAGAAACCGTAGGTTGAACCGTGAATATTTTTAAGCACTCATGTTAAACCAGTGAATTGTAGCGATACCATTGATGATGTTTGTGGCTGTTTGACCATTGCACGACACTAGGTGCTAAGTGTTCTTAGTTGTGTCTTTTGAATTCTAATGATCCTTTGACAATGCACTTATGATCTTGGGCACACCAAATAATTTTTAAGAATGAAATTGATGCAAATTTAAAAAAATTAAAAATTTAATTCTTTGAAAAAATAATAACAACTCCATCCGACTTTCGGGCAAGGGATTGAAATCCTAATCACCTAGTCTGAAACTAATTTTTCGAATTCCATGAGATTGTTGATACATCCGGGCTATAGACGAGGGAATTGAAATTCTAATCCTATCTTAGTTATGGCTAAGTTCGCGGGTAATTATTGGGGCTTAAGAAAATCGAGTGCAAAATTCGGAGGTGTGTAATCTATCTCAAGGGAGGTGTGTTTTGTTAAGAAATCGTTGGAAGAAATGGACACTTGATTGTGATGGTTACACTGATTTGTCATAGGTCGCTAAGCAGTCGTATAACAGATTCTTTTTAAGTTGCATGTAGTTGAAATAACATGGCACACACACACGTTCACGCTAAACTGATGGTGTATTATGAAAAATCGAGAGCATTTTTGTGATTTGTTTTTGTAGGTGTTGGAACTTCTCCGAGGCTGTAATTTCCCTGACTCGTCCTTACTTATGTTTGGGTTTGCATTATTGTTTTTATATGTTTTGCTCGAGGGCGAGCAAAGTTTAAGTATGAGAGAGTTGATAAGTGCATTTTTTGTGCATTATTTTGTGTTATTTTTAGATTTATTAGGCACGCATCCATATGGTTTCATGTGTGTTTTTACATGTTTTATTTATAATTTATTTTATGCGTGTGTATCTCCGGGTTTGTTTGAAGAAAATATTGAAGAAATCAAGAATTTGGAGCAAGAGAAGAGCCGCAATAATGAATTACCGAGCATCTATGATCATAAATTTATTTTTAATGCTACAGATATCCAAATCCGCTATTCATCGTTCAAATTGAAGTCAAGATGTTTTGAAGCTGCTGTCCAAATTTCGGCTCGATCTGATGGCTAGAAGTCCATATATGAATTTTTTAAAACCGCTACGCATTGGAAAAAAGTGAGCTCGCTCGAGCCGCAACTTGTTGCCGCTCGAGCGAGACCTGAGAAGCGTGAAAAAAATATAATTTAGCAGAAAGTTACTCACTCGAGCGCAACTTATTCCCGCTCGAGCAAGATTTCGCGCAGATTAGAAAAGAGAATCTTCGGAATTAAACTCTTATTTTGTGGGTTTTATTTTATGGGCTTTCAAATCCTATAAATAGAAGATTAAAGAGCAGATTAAAGGGGGATTCACGCAGGAACCAGACGTGAGGCGGCTAGGAGGCGAGAGGCTTGGAGATTTTCTTCTCTTCTCTTTTATTTCTCAATTTTTGTTGATTAAAACTTTTGTTTGAATATTGTTTTCAATTATTGATTAGTTTTTGTTCAACCAAGACCGCGAGATTGGGCCAAACAATTTTATGTCGAACATGTGGATTTTGATTTGGGATTCTTAGATTTTTATTAAGATTATTGATTGTTGAATTTATATTTTGTTCTTGTGAATAACCTGATCAATTATTTACTTGCTTGTTAATTGATTCTGAGTCGACAAATTAGAAATTGATTTCGATCGATCCAATAATTGACAAATGGTTAAACCGAATAAAAATAGTATTCGGTTTCAGTATGCGGTTTTAGGTGAAAAATGAATTATCACAAATATTGAATGCATTCATGTTTGATTATAATTATGAAAATTAATCCGTCAATACTTGAATAGGTTTAACAAATTCTAGACCTAGACTGTTAAACAAGATATGATAATTCACCGTGATTTAAGATTAAATCTGGATTCTAGATCTGCCACTAATTTGCATTATTTGTTCGGTACCTTCGTGTGTCTTGGTTGTCTCAGTTTACTTGAATTTTTCCTTGCGTTAGTCGTTAGATAGTAAAATTTATTTATTGTTTATTTTAATTGAATTTTTATTAAACTCATCGCAGTCCTTTTTATTATTCTTTCTAGATTAAGTAAAATAATTAAATCTTGAGAATTGGCTACAGTCCCTGTGGGATCGATACTTGGACTCTATGCCCACTTACTATAACTTGACCTAGTGCACTTGCTATATAACCGAATTAAGCGGTCAGTGGCATTGTCCACGGAGAACCCACCCCAAAGCCAGGTTACTATGGTATCTCCTACTACAGGTATGGCGCTAGCTAAGCTTGTAATTACTGTTGCTCCCCAAAAACTCATCTGACCCCAAGGTAGTACATATCCTATAAAAGCTGTCACAATCATTATGATAAGATAAAAAACGGTGTGTAGTGGGGGGGGGGGGGGGGTGAATGCACACTTTTTAAATATTTTGAGATACAATAGCATGGTTCTTGAAATATTGAGTACCTTTGAATTAAATTGAGTTTGGTTTCAAAACCAAGCAAAAAATACTCGAAATAATCCTTCTTAGAAACTGATTTATCATTTTATAAATCATTTCAAAAGGATGCAAGTTGATAGATGAAAATCGTTTAGTTGAACATTTTATCAAACACTTTGAATGCAACATTTAAGTATTTTATCAAACACATAAAATGCTTCAACAATGCAATCCAAAACTGTAACAATAAATAAATGCAAGAAATAAAGAGACACAGATTTGTTTATGGATGTTCGTATATTTCAACAACTCCTACATCACCCCTTCTTCCTCCTCGGAAGGATAGCACTAGAAGACTTTGATTTATACAATCCATTTGTACAAACTCACTCCAAGACTAGGACTTACCCACTGCCTATTTTAGAACTTCTAGTCACACTTGATTGTAGGCCGCAACCTCACAATCCGCATAATGTTTAACATCTTTATGCCAAGACTACAAACACAATTTTTAACGTCTTTGTGTTAAGACACTCACTCAACTAATCATCAAAGTAAATCTTCCGTAAGTGTGTGAGTGAGCTCTCTTCAATTGATATACAAAGATATTGGACAAGTAAGAGTGTTCTATAAACTGGGTTTGGTTTGAAGAAGTTGACAGTGAACGCTCATCTTTCTTCTTGTTCTTCACACCTTGGGCTTTGCTCTCAATCTAGCTGATAATCTGTTTAGCTGCCCTCTGCCTTCAATCTCTCTTCTAAAAATTTGTATTTGATCTTCAAGATGTTGTAATTGTAGGCTCCAAGAATGATATAACCATTAGACACAGAAATAGAGCCGTTAGAATGTTTTTGTATTGTTTCTGAAACTCAACTAATCTTCGAGCTCAACTGATCGAAACTCATTCTAGTCCTCCAACCACAGCCTTATCCGCCTCTGTTTTTGCCCATTTGTGAATCCAATTTGTCGACTGAATTAAGCCAAGTCCTAAAGTGCATTAGAAATTCAGTAGAGTAGTCCTCGCACTAGCTGCCCATCTCAAATCGATATCACTATTCGAAGCCATTGAAAAGAAGACAATCCCTGCAATTAATCTCCGACATTAAAGAAAGAAGAGCTATCGGGTGTAATATATATGCTTATTTGTCTTTTTATTCAATTAATCAACTTATATAAGCGTGTTTAACATTTTGTTTACGCATTTATCAAAGGTAGAAATCACGAATACTATCGAGATAGTTTATTTCCTTTTCTGCCTATATATGGAGGTGTTTTTAGAAGGCTTGGTAAACTTTGTGAGGGGGTAGAGGTTAAGACGTAGGTCACTCCACTTCATATCCTTTATTTTTCATCATATATTCTCCAAAAAATAAATGTTACATCTACACAGTGAGTTACACGTTGTGTTACACACTACACATAAAATTACAAAATTATCCTTCCACTTTATTTGAAAAATCTATTTCCAAAATATATTAATGATATTTATGTAATTTCAAATGCAACGTGCAACCCAATGTGTAATCTTTCATGTACATATAGCATCACCATCTCCAAAATAGAGATCTGCAATCTCTATTTTCAAACAACTTCTCCAACCCACAACCTTTAAATATTACAAAATATTTCATTTTTCTGTTTATTATTTATTATTTATATTTTTTGCAAACACACACATACACACAAACACACACACACACACACACACACACACACACACACATATATATATATATATATATATATATATATATATACACAACCTCTAAATATGACCAAATAATCCATTTTTTCTGTTTATTTTTTTTTTTCAAATACACACACACACACACACACATATATATATATATATAATTAAATAAATACATAATATATCGTTCAACTGAATTAATTTGATATGATTTAAAGAAATCGTACAATATATTAATAACTATATATTATATTATTAAAAATACAACAATTATAATATATTTGACTTGATTTTTTAAATAATGTATTTATTTGGTCACTAAATTTCAAACAACACGCAACATTAATTATACAGATTTAAAATATAAAACAAGATAAACATAAACGGTGCATAAGGTTTAAAGAACAACATACATATTGACCATTAGAAAAATATTTTGAATTATGTTTTTTTTATGACCTTGTTTATTATTTTCATTTGGTGTTTAATATAATATTAAAATTACAATTAATTAATGAATAAAAAAATTTCAAATAAATTAAAAACAAATTTAAAAATTGAACACTAAACTAAGTAAAAAAAAAAAAGAAAAATCAAGTGGACAAAAAAAAGACCATTTTGCGGTTTTCGAGGATGGTATTTTTGTAAATAATATCATTCTCTAAAATATTACTCTATATGTACAGTTGCACTTTCCAAAATGGAGAGTTCATATAGAGTAGGGTTGGAGAGGGAAACCCTCTTCTATAATGGAGGATTATTCTATAATGGAGAAATCCTCCATTATAGAGGAGGGTTGAAGATGCTTTTATATGATTGGATAAATTTGAGTGCAGTGTTTTTATTATTAGACCGATAAACTCTTAAAAAAACAGTTCAAACAGACGATCGAATCGAAATACTGTTATATTATATAAAATAATAATATGGTATTGATATATTTAAATTTTAAAGACCTTAAATATGTATATATGTAACAAAAAATATATTCACCAAAGTTTAAAATATAAACAACTTCAAAATACCAAATATATTACTTATATATTTTATAAACAAAAAAAAATCAAAATAAGATCAAATACTACTAAAATAGTATCCTTAACAAAGTTCAAAACCTCTCTGAAAAAAACCAAAGTTCAAGACCAAATAATCATATATATATATATATATATATATATAATAAAAATTTTAATTTTAAATATAAGAAATAATTTTTTTGGAAGGATATAAGAAATAATTAAATGCTAAAAAAATTAATTGTCAAACTGGTTTATCGGTTTAAGGCTAATTCGATCGGTTCTTTATTGGGTTTGATTGGTTCCCAATAGTTTGACTGTTAAAACGATTTTTTATGCTTGCTTCGGACCTGACTAGTTGGTCTTGTTTTAAAAATATTGCTTTTGGAACATTGAAACTGCTTAATTAATTCTTGTTTTTATGAAGTAGATGTAAGGTGAAATGTGGATATCATTTCTTGGGCTTCTTAGTTTCATTCTATTTTGTTTGTTAAATATGATATTTCATGACTTTGGAAACTTGATGTCTAAGTCGGGCATGGTAGAGGATTGTTTCTAGTATTTTAGTATTATTATGCCTTAAACGCATACAAATATCGAGTTGTGAGATTAATATTTTTAATGTGCTAATATATCTCAAAATTCATATTTTGATGATATCAACACTCGGTTAACCATTACTAATGTTTAATTTGAGTAAAATGCATATTTTAAAATTTTAAGCTAGTTGAGTTCGGAAGATCCAAAGACAGTTCGGACGATCCAAACGCATACTTCGTTGTTTCCCAACTAAGAAGTTCGGATGGAGTGATGTCTATTCGTTCGGACAATCCGATGGAAGATCGGACGTTCCGAATTGGTCTAACCAGAATCCAAAAATCTCGAAAATTAAAAATTCAAATTTCAAGCAAGGCGGGACAATTCAGAAGCTTCGAACATGGATTTGGACGTTCCGATCGTATGGATAAACAATTGGAAGATTTGCGGAAACTGAAATTCAAAATATCAAAAAGTGGGAGGAGTTCGGACGATCCGAGCAGGATCGAAGGATCCAAACATGAAGATGAAAATATTTTTGAATATTTGAATCTCCGAAGGAAATATGGATCTGAAGCAGTTCGGAAAATCCGATCTCATAGTAACAAATTTAGGAATTGGTTAACTCAGGATCAGACGATCTGAATAGGGATCAGACGTTTCGAATGCACTCGAGATCATCACTATAAATAGAGGACACTGACACTCTTGAAGACAACCAACAAGCAATCGAAGTTTTCTATTTTAAGTATTCGTGTTCTCTATCAAAACGTCGACATTGTATTTTACTCTTTGAGTTATCAAAGTGTGGTGCTCGTAAATGTTGTCTTTGAAGTTGTGTTGAATTTTCATGGTTATCTTTGGAGCCTTCAAGACCAAGTAGACACGGCGAGTGTCTTTGTAAAGGCTAACTTGGAGTCATCAAAGCCAAGAAGATCTAGTTATACCTTGGCTAATAGTTTTTAACCAAGAAGGGGTGACGTAAACGTTTTATTATCGAACTTCCTCAAAAAATTTCTATCTTCCTTATTTCTTTATTTATTTACTGCATTTACTTTATGTTTTTACTTTATTATATTATTTTTATTGGTTGTCCAAAAGTATTCCGTTTATGTAATTCAAAATTTTTCTAAATTCATTTTAAATTGCTAAAGAACCATAAAACCTAATTCACCCCTTAGGTTCTAACAAGTACAATCTAGATATTTATTGTAACGCAAAAGCAATTTATATCGAAAGTGCGTTATTTTATAGTATTGGTTAATTGTTCTTAATCATTGTTTATTACTTGTATAAATAATAAAATAAATAATAAAATATAGAGCACCAATACACCATGATTCGACCTATATACATGGGACCACACTCAGATATTAAGTAAATCTACTAAAACCAAAATAACATTACAATCAACCAAGGATTTAAACAAAATTAAAAGACTCTCTTTTTATAATGATGTCTTTTTGAAGAACGCTTTTCAATAGATCTCACTTGGCGAGCACTACTCATCTTTAAATCCTCCTTTGATCGAACTTCCTTCGATGCTATAGATGATTCTCTCTCGTGAACATCACCTTCCTCTTTGGAATATTGGTCCCAGGTGCGGCATCACGAGATAGAAACTATGAAAATTGAAAAATAAAATAGACACCAAAATTTACGTGAAAACCCCCAAAAATTATTAGGATAAAAACCACGGGCAAGGCCAAAAGATTCCACTATAATATTTGGAGAATTACAACCTCTCTCTGTGTTTCCAAAGATACACTCACTCTCTTAAAATAGGAGAAAACCTATCTCACAAATATATATAGAAAACACTCAAATCACTTGAATGTTTAAAACGAGAGAAAATAACTCGATGTTGGGATACTCTGAAACTGATGCAGAATGCATGTATTTATAGTTGCGGATTTTAGTCTGAACGCAAGAAACACAATTCAATTCTGAATTGTTTTTGCTATCATACGTTTCAACTTTTGCACAGCTGCTCACATGAGTTGTCCACATGCATTTAATGCATGAATCATTTTTCCAACATGTTGTCATCCTTTATGGCTAATTCTGCCGACATTTCTCTCACTTGGAGATTTGATTGAGAATCAAACACAGCTCCACACGTCCTTTTAATCTTGCCATTCCCGCTGCTTACGTTTCTGCTAGGCCACATGAAGATCTACACTACTCGAACTTGTCTGTACTCACTGGCTTGGTCAGAATATCAGCAATGTTATCCTTCGTATGGATTTTCTGCATATCCACACTTCCTTCCTCTACTACTTACCGTACAAAGTGAAATTGAACTCCAATGTGTTTAGTCCTGGAATGAAAGGCTGGATTTCTTGCAATGTGCAAGGCACTCTAACTGTCACAAAATAGAGGAATATTTCCTTGTTTGTGCCCAAGTTCCTCCAGTAACCTTTTAATCCACATTGCCTCCTTGCATGCTTGAGTAGCTACCATGTATTCTGCATCCGTGGTAGATAATGCCACAACCAGTAGTATATTTTCTTTTATCTGGATCACCTGCATAATCTGAATCCACATAGCCCCTGAGTGTAAAATCTGATCCTCCAAAACATAATGCAGCATTCGAGGTACCCTTAATGTATCTAAAGATCTTCTTAACCGTGCTCCAATGCTCTAGTCCAGGATTCGCCATTTATCGACTGACTGCTCCCACTGCTTGTGCAATGTCTGGTCTTGTACAAATCATGGAGACCATCAAACTTCCCACTGCTGATGCATACGGTACTCGAGACATCTCCATCCTTTCTGCTTCACTGCTAGGACACATCTCAGAAGATAATTTGAAGTTAATAGGAAGAGGGGTTGAAACTGGCTTACTATCTTGCATGTTGAAGCGTTGCAAGACTTTCTTCAAATAATTTTTCTGGAAAATCCAAATCTTCTTGTTGCTTCTGTCTCGGTGAACTTGCATCCCTAGAATCTTGTTTGCTGGTTCCAAGTCCTTCATATCAAATTCCCTAGCCAACTATGCCTTCAATTCTTGGACCCGATCTTTTTTGGAGCCTGCTACCAACATGTCGTCCACATACAACAACCAAATGATATCATCATCACCAGACCTCCTGAAATACGTACAAGGGTCTGCACTGAGTCTGTTGTACCTAAGGTTCATGATATAGGAATCAAATCTCTTGTACCAACACCTCGGCGCCTGTTTGAGACTGTACAGAGATTTGTTCAACCTGCAAACCAATTTCTCTTTGCCCTTTTTTGCAAAACCTTCTGGCTGGAGCATATAGATTTCTTCTTCAAGATCGCCATGAAGAAATGCTGTTTTCACATCTAGTTGTTCTAGATGTAGGTCAAACACCGCACACATTGCCAATACTACTCTGACTGTTGAAAGTCGAACCACAGGAGAAAATATCTCATTGAAGTCAATACCTTCTTTCTGAGCGTACCCTTTGACAAACAATCTTGCACGATACCGCTCCACTTGGTTATTGCCATCACGTTTGATTTTATAGACCCATCTGTTACCGATAGCTTTTCTTCCTCGTGGTAGTGTAACAAGATTTCAAGTTTTGTTCCTGTCCAATGCTTCCAATTCTTCCTGCATCGTTGTCATCCACAGGGATACATCCGAGCTTTGATTAGCCTCATGAAAACTCGATGACTCACCATCCTCTGTTAATAGACAATATGCAATGTTTCTTTCAGTGACATAATCTGAAAGCCAACCTGGTGGTCTTCTCTCTCGAGTTGACTGCCTCACTTTGGAAACCTCTGACTCAACTGGTTCTTGTTCCTCGTGCTCTGGTACTGCTTGATCTTCGTCTGTATTATTTTCCACCTGGATGATAGTAGTTTCTAAATTTAGTGTGCCTTTGTCTCCCTTCACTTTATCTTCCTCGAAGATAACATCTCTGCTGATGATAAGCTTGTGGACAGTGGGATCCCACAAGCGAAACCCCTTTACTCCATCAGCATAGCCCAAGAAGATACACTTTCTGGATTTGGAATCAAACTTAGATCTTTCTTGTTCATTGTACATAACGTACACCGGACTTCCAAATGTATGTAATCGAGAATAATTAGCTAGCTTGCCAGTCCACACCTCCATCGGAGTCTTCAAATCAATCGCCACTGAAGGAGAACGATTGATGATGTAAGAAGCGGTTTTGACTGCTTCTGCCCAAAATGACTTTGGTAGACCCGCAGTACTCAACATGACCCTTGTTCTGTCCAACAAAGTTCTGTTCATCCGCTCCGCCACTCCATTATGTTGAGGCGTGTAAGCCGTCGTGAACTTTCATTTGATGCCCTCATGCTGACAGAATGCATCAAATTCATCACTGGTATATTCTCCTCCATTGTCAGTCCTCAAACACTTGATTTTCTTATCAGAATGAAGTTCAACCCGCACTTTGAAAACTTCGACAACATCTGACTTCTCCTTGATTGGATACACCCAACATCTCCTAGAAAAATCATCAATAAACGAGACAAAATATCTCGCTCCTCCTAGGGATACCACCGATGCTTGCCAAACATCAGAATGAATCAGCTCCAATATGCCTTTGCTTTTGGCAGTAGATGTGCCAAACTTCAATCTGTGTTGTTTACTGGTAACACAATGCTCACAAAAAGGTAGAGTTACTTTTGTAAGCCCTGACAACAGCTTCCGTTCAGAGATAATCTTCATTCCTCGTTCTGACATATGCCCAAGCTTTCTATGCCACAACACTGTTGATTCTTATCTCGAACCAATTGATGGAACAACTAGTTCCGCCTATTTGTGTGTTTCCCCCAACAATACATACAGATTTGCAGCAAACTTTTCCGCCTTCATAACCACAAGAACGCCTTTCACAATCTTCATGATCCCTTTCTCGATACGAGTTTTGCACCCAATATCATCCAATTGCCCCAAAGACAAAATATTCTTTGTCAGGCCCTTCACATGTCGTACCTCCCGTATGGTGCGAATACTGTAATCAAACATTTTAATTTTGATGGTACCGACCCCAGCGATTTCCAAGGCATGATCATTTTCCATGAATACAGATCCTTCCGAGACTGGTTCATACTGATCGAACCATTTTCTCCATGACATCATGTGCCACGTCGCTCCTGAATCCATAATACATGCATCACAAAACCTGTGTCTGCCTTCCGCAACTGTTGCTGCTTTGCTGAATAATATTTTACCACTGCTGAAGTACTTGCCACATTTCCTTGAGATCCCTTCTCGATGCTCTTCGTACACTCTCTCTTTAAGTGCTCTTTACCGCCACATTTAAAGCAGTAAATATTTTTTTTCTTACTTCTTGACTTGGATCTACCATATCTGTGGCTCCCACTAGAGTCACGCTCCGTCAATCTTCCTCTCGTCATCGGCAAAGCCTCTTCTTGCTTCGACATTGCCAACCTATCTTCCTTGTTCCTTCAACGATTCTCTTCTCCAAGAACCGCAGTTAAGACGTCGTCAAAATTTAAATTATCCGAAAGAACTTTGTTGGTAATATTGATGATGAGCTGATCATATGAATCTGGTAGACTCTGAAGTAGAAGCTCCACACGTTCTTTTTCCTCTATTTTATGCCCCATAGAGTTGAGCCCAAAAAATAGAGTATTCAGTGTGTTGATATGGTCGGCCATCGATGAGAATTCCGCCATCCGAAGAGTATAAAGCTTTCTCTTTAGGAAAATCTTGTTGTGTAGTGACTTGACCTCGTACAATTTTGCCAAAGTATCCCAAATAACTTTTGCGTTTTTTATTTCAGAGATACTTGACAATACTTCATCCGCTATAGCCAAGTGCAAATTGGCAACAACATTGTGATTCATCTCGTTCCACTTTTGATCATCTGTGATCTTCGTCGGTCTATCTCCAATAGCTTCTAAGCAACGCTTCTTTGTTAGAATTGCTTGCACCTTCAATTTCCACAGCAAAAAATTGCTCCCATTGAACTTTTCTATCTCGTATTTTGCCGTCATCTTGACTACAAGAATCCTGCCTTATAAAATCTTCAAAAAATCTTTTCTGATGTGGAAGATCAGTCAAAGCTGCAACCACAGAGCATACTCAGAATTTTAAGAAATTTTATGCCAAGGCTCTGATACCACTTTTTTGTCTCAGGTGCGGCATCACGAGATAGAAACTATGGAAATTGAAGAATAAAATAGACACCAAAATTTACATGGAAAACCCCCAAAACTTATTAGGGTAAAAATCACGGGCAAGACCAAAAGATTCCACTATAATATTTGGAGAATTACAACCTCTCTCTGTATTTCCAAAGAGACACGCACTCTCTTAATACAGGAGAAAACCTATCTCACAAATATATATAGAAAACACTCAAATCACTTGAATGTTTAAAACGAGAGAAAAGAACTCCTCGATGTTGGGTGCTCTGAAACTGATGCAGAATGCATGTATTTATAGTTGCGGATTTTAGTGTGAACGCAAGAAACACAATTCAATTCTGAATTGTTTTTGATATCATACGTTTCAACTTTTGCACAGCTGCTCACATGAATTGTCTACATGCATTTAATGCATGAATCATTTTGCCAACACGTTGTCATCCTTTATGGCTAATTCTGCCGACATGAAATGTATCACCAATCAATATAGTTGTATGTGCGCCACCGAAAATGAAATTAAAGGCTCTCAAAACAGAATGATAAAGCCGCTCGAAGTGAAAAGTGTTCCAATAGATGTCGGGACACAAAATGAAAAGTTCGTATTTTCCTTCAGAATTCGTCACTGCTGCTGTTATATTTTTTAGAATAATATATGCATTCAATTCCCTGAGTCACATAAAGTATTCCGCCGAACCTGGACATACAATTGCAAGTCATCATTTATCAATAATGAAGTTTTAAATTTTTTGAATAAAAAAAGAACATAGACACCAATTCTACAAATATTCAATCTTAAGCAGACAACATGTGATTTTATCAAATCTAACATACTGCATTAAGATATTATCAAGGGATATATTCAAATTTAAACCATCATTCTTATCAACAACCGCATATCATATCAAAGATATATTCAAATTTAAACCATCATTCTTATCAACAACCGCATATCATATCAAAGACGTATCTAAATTATTAGACAATATCAATGCATATCTAAATTGCTATGGATCAAATCAAGAAAAATTTAAAAGATAGTACTAAAATAAGAGATATATAGTACCAAAAAAAATCAAATAACGTTTAACAGAATCAAAATTAAATTTACAAATGGTGACATGGTCAAATTGTGGAGTAAACATACTTCAATTCCTGGTACACCATTATTGGAAAGTTAATTGAGTAAAAAATATGTTGTCCTAGCTCTAATTTACTAGCTATGAGAGATTTAGGCAGTCAACTTCAACAATTTTAATTGCCAATTTATTTGGGATGATTTCGTACTGCTTTGTTATCTTTAAGATTTGTGTATTTTTTATTTTTAGCTTGTTATTCTCCGTCGCTTGCTAGGAAAAATTAGAGTTGCTAGACAGAATATTATATAGCAGGAATCCTCTTATGTGTCATATTTAATATCGATCCATATAAGGACAAATATGAAAGAAAAACGATGTCTTGTACTAGAAAAAGAACCAAAAATAAAAGTAGTTTCAAAGAATAAGATGAAGGACAAGGGCATGTTGGTTCTGGATTTTGTGCAAACTGAAACTGTTTAATTGATGTACAGATGTCCCGACATGTACTGGAACAAGACACGAACAAAATATTAAAGTCGAGGCTAGAGTTAGACTACTATATCTCCTTAAGATGATTTTGTCCCACACATGGTGATACGATAATCCTCTCTCAAGATACAACATCTTTTTTTTTTTTAATAAGAGCACTCCACATTACAAAATTTGATGAACTTTAAGATGATTTTTGAACCCTTAATGATGATTGAAAATATTATATGCGCAATATGATGGACGAAAATTCAATATATTTTCGAGTTTCAATGTATGTAATTTTTTTTATTCTATATGAGATATATTTATAGAGATTGAAAATCTATAAATGAAAATGTGCATCACATCGAAATGAGACACGTATCTTTACCAAAAGATTTCGCGCATAACTACCCCTTTCCATAAAAACAATAATTCATTTTTTTTTTTTAAAAAAAAATTCTTCAACGGGCTTGAAAGCAAAAAGTCATTGCAAATCCAAATGGAACTGTGTATTACACACAATACAGATAGATAGCACGAAACAAAAGTTTGCATTGTCAACATTTCCACTCAACTTTCCAATACCAAGTAGTCTCAAAAACATATTACAGGAGAATGTAAGTTTACCCCAATAGCTCATTCATCCTCCTGGCTGCGCAGACGAGCTAATTTGTTGGTCACAACAATATCCAGCTGAGCCGCCCGCTCGACAATGACCTTCCTTTTCTTGGTTGAAATATTGTGCGCTATCTCAGCACAATATGTCCTGTTGTGCATCATCAGAACTTCAAGTTCCTTGACATTGTGAACAACAAACTTCTTAAACCCGTTGGGAAGATAATGCCGTGTCTTCTTGTCTGATCCATATCCAATGTTTGGCATGAGGGTGCATCCCTTGAACTTCCTTCGGACTCGGGAATCAATACCCTTGGGCCTACGCCAGTTTGTCTTCACAGAAACATAGCAATCACTCTGGTGCCACTTGAACTTTTTGACCCGTTTCTTAACAATCTTCTTGGTAAGTAAAGGAACAACCATCACTTCTAGTGGCGACGCAGTCGAGCTCCTACCGAGGGAATAACAATAATTCGGTTGAATGTGTTTAATTTCAAATTTGAATTTGTAATTCAAGACCCACCCCGGACCCGTTGACCTGGACTCGCCTTGCCCCTAAACTCGTTTGATCGGGGTTGAACCCGCCCTGTAGCACAGGACCGTGTTTAAACCCGATCCATTGCCACTATATTCTAGCGCTTTACTTTGACTTGTTTACCGACTCAACTGGGGTCATCAGGTGGCAACATTGGGTGTTGTGTCGAAACATATAGAATTCGATGCATTGTAGCCAGGGATTCACCGCTTACCTTTGGGTATCGATATCTTATGTGATCTCATGCATATGTAACTTGAAATCTCTGATCAGAGTAGATGGTAATTAATAAAGGGGTTTCTTGAATTACATCTTCGATGCAACTATGGCATGACACATAGTTATCGATTCAATGACAACTCTCGATAAACCAATGGTTGTCGAATCGGTCGGGATATATGAGTTGAAGGGACCGTGCTGTAAGCTCAAACACAACACTTAAAAGACAACGCTTTTTGGTAAAAAGCGTTGTCTTTTTTAAATTACAACGCTTTTAATGAAAATTAGTGTTGTTATTTTTTTTAAATTCATAAAAGACAACGCTTTTTTTAAAAAGCGTTGTGTATAACCGTTTTTTAGGTCTAAGACAACGCTTTAAAAGCGTTGCCTTAGAGCGTTTTTTTTATATGTACTACAACACTTTTTAAAAAGTGTTGTAAATAAACCATTTTTTAATTTTAAATAATAAATAAATCTTGAAATACATATGTTTTTTTTGCCTTAACGTAAAAAACCCAAAAATCCCCAAACCCTTCATCGCGTCCCTTTACTCTTTAAACGTCTGAAAAATTAACCCTAAATCCCGAAGCCCTTCCATCGCGATTCCCTTTCTTTTTTTCTCTCTTTCAATTCCAATTTGACAAATTGTTAATGGCAATTTCTCACTCTTCTTTTGCTTTTCCATCATTCATCGATTGTTTCTGTTCTTTTAGTTGACGAGCTTGCAAAGACTTCGAATCTACCTTGATCTCTTTAAACTTTGGCGACGAGGGGGAGAAAGTGGCGGCTTGCTCGATCTGTTTAAACTCATGAGGAGCTGTAGGGGCTGGATTTACGCCTTGCAAATCATGGGGAGTTGACACGGCTTAGTGTATGTATTTTTATTCTAAGCAATATGGACCCATTAGTTTCTGCTAATTTTCTATTGTCATCATTCACCTAAAAACGATGCTCGAATTAGTTGAGCATGTGGTAGATATATGTTTCTAGTTCTAACGTTCAGATGCATCTTTGTTTTTCCTGTCAAATTTCAAGCATCCTTCACGCATTTACTCTGTTTTTGTAAAATATTTGTGTGCTCTAAGCATTCTCGTCAAAGTTAGTTGGAAATTATTCACTGTATTATTTATTTAGTTGTGTATCAGTGTACCCTCATTAGATTTAGCCTTAGTTCATTGGAGATTTCATTAAAAGAATATGGCAGGTGTTCTCTCTCATTTCCACCAGTTAATTTAAAAAGTGTCATTCGAAGTATTTGTTTACATTTTATTTCATTATTTGGAGTTGACTTTACTTTCAACCTTGTTTTGCCATTGCACTGGTCATTTTCTCTCATGGTGCTGATGGATAACCCTCTGGGCTTTTTCTAGTTTTTTTATGCTTCGCTGCTCTTTTATTTCTATTTCTTTTCTCTTGTTTTGCCTGTTCTCGATCTTGATATATTTGTCTTTGTTTTATGGGTGTTTGATCTTTTGCATATTCTATTGCAATTCTCCATTTGCAATAGGAGTTGGTTTGATTTTTTAAACTTATGTTAGAAACATGATTTCCCAACTTTTACTGGAATATCTTTCTGGTCTTTCAACATCTCTGGACGTTAAAATTCTAAAACTACTTCAATGATGCATGCCAAATGCTTATGGATCAACTTGCAGTAGTCTGACTATATAAAGCTAGACATGGCATGAATAAAGATGTAATGAATGTGAGAATTAGTAAATATATCTCTTTGTTATGTTTGCGTGTGGGAGGGAGCCGGTGTTGTTACTTTCTTTACAACAATTTGAACTGCATGTTTTTTCTTTATGGTCTCTGGCGTGCTTCATTGTCTTGTTGCCAGTAATTAAGTTTTGTTTCTCTTTGTTTTGTTAAAATATAATGCTCCTGCAGATTAAGCGCGAAATTTCAACCATGAAGTTAATAAGGCATCCAAATGTCATTCGAATGCATGAGGTAGCTATTTAACTTGTCAAGCCAACTTTTTCCAAACCTGTTAATTCGATTCGAGTTATTTGCCCTCCCTGCAGGTCATGGCCAGCAAGTCAAAGGTATTCATCGTGATGGAATTTGTCAGTGGTGGTGAACTCTTTGACAAAATTGTAAGCTACGAGTATTATTTGATGTCAATGTGTAATCATGAAAGATTGATTATGAGGATAGTAGCTGATGACAATACTCCTTGTGGTTTCTTGAGGCCAGGCTACTAAAGGTAGGCTCGGAGAAGATGAAGCTATAAAATATTTTCAGCAGCTAGTTAATGTTGTAGATTACTGCCACAGTAGAGGCGTTTACCATAGAGACCTTAAGGTAAGCTTCTAATTTTCTTGTTAATCTTGGAACATCTCAGAAAAGTGTTGCGCGCAACAGTCTTGATAGTTGATGGTTGGAACTCAAATTCTATTTCATTTTTATTAATGTATAGCCGGATAACCTGTTGATTACCGCTAGTGGCGTCCTTAAAGTCTCTGACTTTGGATTAAGTGCACTATCTTAGCAAGCTTGGGTAAGCAAGCTAGATTTTGCTTTTACCTTTGCTGCATTTCTGAGACACCTTGTCGAGATCTTAATCTAGCCTAACTCAAGATGTTATATTGTGCTTGAAGTTCAATTTTTTGTAATCTTGTTGTCAGGAAGATGGGTTACTTCATACAGCATGTGGAACACCCAACTATGTTGCTCCAGAGGTATGCAATTAGCTTTTCGTGCATTTTGTTTTCCAATTCTTTTCTATCTAAGATTTTTAATCATCTAACTAAATTATGCAGGTGATTAAAAGTAAGGGTTATGATGGAGCCAAAGCAGATATTTGGTCATGTGGTGTCGTACTTTTTGTTCTTATGGCTGGTTATTTACCTTTTGAAGATCCAAATCTTATGGCATTGTACAAAAAGGTAACAAAATCACATTTATCAATTCTATCGTGTTGTGTTGTGGAGTTATCCTCACAAATGTACATCTCTCGAAATCACTGAATCTACCTGAATGAAATTTAAGGTATTAAAACAGTAGAGATATCAGGTTAAAATCGGTGCAAGTATCACATTACGTTGGATAAAATTTGTAATATATGCATGTTAATGCTCAAACCGCACTAATCTCCGTTTCAGATATTTGCAGCGCAGTTCATATGCCCTCCTTGGTTTTTTACCAGCACCAAGAATTTGATTACAAGATTATTGGATCCCAATCCATTGACAGTATGTTCACTTCTTTCATGCTATTTACATATGACCCTTCCAACAGTGCCAAAGGAAGAGAACAACAAAACCAGAAGCGTTTTAGATTTTTCAGTCAGAAAAATCGGTGTTCAGTTAAGCTCGTTTACTAAATTCGCTGATCTATTTTTCATGCCGATTGTAACTTCTTCACATGATTTTGCCATGTGGAGCAGAGGATCACAATTGCTGAGGTTCTAAAAAATGGGTGGTTCAAGAAAGGATATAGGAAACCTATATTTGAATGTCAGGAAGTTTTTCTTGACGATGTTGATGCTCTTTTTAATGAATCAGCGATGGGTGTTCTGATGCAGCTTATATTCTTTAAATTTTTGAGGATAGATGTACTAAACTATTCTTTCTTGAATTCAGGACTCACCGAAATTTGTTGTGGAAATGCAAGAGGAACAGCAACCTACCCCACCACTGATCATGACTGCCTTTGAGCTTATCTCCTTCTCGCGGGGTCTCAATCTCAATTCTCTTTTTGAAAAGCAAGCGGTATGTACATGTATGCACTAGAAATTATAGTTGTGATGGAGTGGTAGAATCACTCTATTTTAAGTAGCAGTGGAAAATGCCCAACCCTTTAGATGGCTACATGGGTTTGTTAAGCGAGAAATGAGGTTTGCATCCAAATGTTCTGCGAATGAGATTGCTTCAAAAATTGAGCAAGAAGCTGGTTCCTTAGGTTTCGGTGTGCAGAAGAAGAACTAAAAGTATCTGCTTCACACCACCTTTTCTCATTTTGGTCATGGAATCTTTTTTGGAGGGTTGTAGCATTTTATTGCATGTTTCTCAGGCACATGACACCCTTGACTCTTGTTATTATCTGCAGAACATTTTAGAACCTATGTGAAAATATTAAGGAGCGAAGTAGGAGCATAGACTGAGAGCCAGTGAATAGTTGTCATTCATGTTATTGTGACTAAAATTAGTGTCCAATATAAGTTTTTTTTAAGTTACTTACACGGGCTACATTAAAAAAATATCAAAATAAAGTCTCAAGCCTAAACTCTCGGTGATGTTCATCTTTCTCAGATGAAACTGTATGGGGAAAAGTATGGGTGCAAGGGACACCTATCAATTCCTAAGGATTTCCAGATTGGCATATTTATATCAAATCTGCTGCTATTGAATTATGTCTTAAGATCTTTTCATGGCAATCCAGGCTCTGGTTGAGACTACTCGTGATGTGATGGTTTTAAAGGAATTTGCAATGGAGGCTTCGCGATGTAAAGTTTATTATGATCTTGGAAGGATGATATAATTATTTCTTCTATTAAGATTCACTATGTAGTTTTAGAAGTTGAAATTAAGCCTTAGCCTACTATGGCTATGAATAATTATTTCTTCATTACTGAACTTTTTATCTCTACTACTGTTTTATTGTATTCTGAGTTGAATGCTAGTCTGAAACTTGCAGTTTCAGGTTCAAACTATTAGACAAAGTTATCTCTCAAAACGTTCGTCAAGCCTGAGAGGTGATTAATTGGAAAATAAGGTTGCTTGAAATGATGCGGGGCTGGAGCTTTTGGATAATGAGGAGCACATTTTCAGTATGTAGATTATGTATTTGTTTCCATTTTACTTTTCTTCTTTGATGTTTGATTTATTGTGCCATTCATAACCATTACTTTGAAATTTTATTCTTGTTTGCGGCTATTGTTCAGCACATTCACAGTCCTCCAAATGGATTTAGCATTCTGAGAGTTGGTCTGATCGCCGACTCCGGTTTGAGGCAGAAAGCATAGCGCACATGGTCGAGATGAACATGAAGAATTCGATTATTTGTTATATTTGAATGATTTTTGTTATATTTGAATGATTTATAATATTGAAATATTGTATATTAGTTTTAATTTTCAAAAATTTTGAATATTGAGTGATTTATAATATTGAAAATTTGTGAATTAAATTTTATTTTTTTTGTTCTTTATTTGAGAAAAGACAACGTTTTTTAAACGTTGTCGTAGATGGTTTAAGCGTTGTCTTTGCAAAACACAACGCTTTTAAAAACGTTGTGAAAAAGCGTTGTCGTAGCTAGTGTTGTGAAAGACCGCGGTCAAAGACAACGCATAAAAAATGTTGTCGTTGCTAAAAAAGACAACGCGGAAAAAGCGTTGTTTTTTCAAATATCACAACGCTTTTTATGCGTTGTTTTTGCTCAAAACAACAACGATTTTTTTGCGTTGTCTTTGACCGCGGTCTTTCACAACACTGGCTACGACAACGCTTTTTTGTGACAATAACAACGCGGAAAAAGCGTTGTCGTTTGTCGTTTTTCTTGTAGTGAGGGACCGTACTGTACGCTAACCATAATTGAATAGTTCTTGCAGGTAGTATCATTTGATACCTAGGGAGTCATGTAAGCGATGCTGCTAGATGTTTAACATGATTGGTTGGGTACTATCATACTTGAGTTTTCTGACGTTCTTATTATCAATGAGTTGATAAATAAGAATGAAGCTATTTAGGGTGTGCTCATATAAGAGACTTGTTGATCCCGAATCACATGGAGATATGAACTCACTGCTAGTTGTATCAATGAACCATTGAGGGTGACACAAGTACTTGCTTTCTAGATTCCGTTGAGAATAAAATTAGTTTAATGTGTTGAACGGATTATAAAGGAGTTTATAAGTGAGATAAATTAAAAGTATGACTTCTAAAGGAGAATAAATGGGAAAGTAACTTTTAATTTGTGAATGTGTTCCAAGATTAAAAGTTAACTTGAAAAATAATTAGTTTTTGAAAATTGTGATTTTCAAAACTATTATTATGAACTTAATTAAATTAATTCAAGTGTTGAATTAATTAAATACTAGTGGACCTTGTAGAGTCCAAATAATTAAAATAATTCAAGTGTTGGATTAATTAAACACTATTGGGTCTTGTAGAGGCCAAATAGAAATAGTGTTAAATACTTATTCTACTAGTGGGCTTGAATGAGTTCAAGTTGGATTTAATTAATTGATTAAATTTAAATGGGTTTAAGTTTGATAATTAATTAAATATTAAGTTCATGGGCCATGTATGTATATGTTTGACATATAATATATACAATACATGAGAGAGAATAAATATGAAGGGTTAAAAGACAAGGTGCACACTTTTCTATGCATGCTTTTACTTTTTTGTATGCTTTGTCTTTTGTCATAACACACTTTTTAAGTACTGATAAGTGTGTTTTATATGCATATTTTTTGTGATGTTTTATTGTCGTTTTGCATGCATTCTTGTATTAATGTTGGGGTTTTTAATTAGTTTAAGTATATTTCATGCATTTGTTGCATAAAGGCTCTCCTGATTCATTTCGTAGGAAATTTCATGAAAAATTGAAGATTTGGACAGAAGAAGTCTCGCTCGAACGCGTGATGTTGCCGCTCGAGCGAGGTAGAGTGAAGAAGAAAAAAAAAATTCCAGAGACTTTCTCGCTCGAGCGCGAGATTCTTCCGCTCGAGCGAGAAAATCGGAGTCAAGAATTCTCGGGAAAAGAAGTATGCTCGCTCGAGCGCATATTATTGCCGCTCGAGCAAGGAAAGCGCGCAGAGTTTTTAAATATGGAAATTCTTGCTCGGGTTGGACACTATATTTTAGAGATCTTTGGGTATAAATAGATTTATTCCCATCAGATTAAGGGTGAGAAGGATATTGAAGAGGCAAGAGGCGCTCGTTCATCATCGACCATCTGTTCTTCTTCTTTTCTTTTATTTTTGATTTTTAGTTGATGTTTTGGATTGAAAAAAATTTGTTGAGAATTATGTTAGACTTTGAGTAGTTTTTTCTTTTCAATCAAGGTCACGTGATTGGGCCGAACAAATTCATGTAGAAAACTTGGATGATTATTTGGGATTTTTCAGATTTGGTTTTATTTTATTGATTGTTAGATTTATATTTGTCTTGTGAATAGCCTGATCAACTATTTGCTTGCATGTTAATAGGTTCTAAGTCAACAGATGAGGAATTGATTTTGATCACTCTAATAGTTGACACGAGGTAAAATTGACTAGAAATAGTATTCGATTTCATCGTGCGGTTTAGGTGAAAACTGAATTCTCACAAATATTTAATGCATTCAAATTTGATTAGAATTATGAAAATTAATCCGTCACTATTTGAATAGGTTTAATTGTTCTAGAAATAGACCTTTAAACAAGTTAGGAGAATTCCTGTAATTTAAGATTAAATCTAAGTCTAGAATCGGCTACATGTTACATGATTTATTCGGTACCTACTTGTGTCCTTGATCGAGCTTTTCTCATATTTGAATTTAATCCAACATTCTTGTTGTGTTTTATTTAATGTAGTTTTATTTGCAAATTTATTTATTAGTTTAAAATCTGAAATTTCTCTTATTCACTAGTCTAGATTAAATAGAGATAAATATATTTTGGTAGTTACAAAATAACAGTCCCTGTGAGTTCGACATCTGGACCTTTGTCCACTACCTATTACTTGACCTGATGCACTTGACAGTAGATTTTTATCACACTGATTTAGGCGGTCAAGTACTGTTGGAGAACGGTGATCAGATCAATCAGAATTGATACCCGGTGCAGCGGAAGTTTAAAAATTTTATATGGAACGATTCCATAATGGGTATCAAAACTTTACGATTAAATTGTGTGTGTAAAAATTAAATAAAAATTATAAATTTTTACCTCCAATCTCGAATCGAGATTATGGACACCAACAGATTACTCTGCTCTTGTTGTATCTCCCAGGAACTGATGGACGAACTGTTCTTCAATCAGGTCCACGAACAGAGATTTAATCCCTCTGATAGATTGCACTAGAAAATCTATCAGAAGTTTCTACGAAGAGAATTAACGAATTTGATCCGTTAAACCAGACTGCAATTCAAAATTCACAGGCCGGATTTTCCCGAGCAGAGAGGGAGGGGGCGGCCACTTTACAAAACACAGCTAGGGTTTTCGAAAATATTTTGTGACCTCTGTTGTGTAATTTCTGTACTGCAATAACTTATTTATAATGTGGGCTGCTAACAGCTTAGGGCCCATTAGTCATAAGTTCAAGCCTGACAAGCAAAGCCCGCATGTTCAGAAATTAATATAAAATTCATCGTGACTCAGATTGATAAACCAATTTCACCAATGTTCACAGAAACCATTTCTGCATCTTTTAGAGTCAAGGTAAATTTTCTGAATCCGAATTCAGTGATTTCCAAAAATGTCCATCCCTATGTCATTTTAGGAAATCTTACTCCTCTACTCTTAAATAAGAAGTCTCACTTCTTTGTTCATTAAATTTAACTCTTTAAATTTAACTATCTCAACGGGGATTAAAAATCCATTACTCTGTGTGACCCTCAATGGTTCAGGGATACAGCTAGCCGTGGGCACACAACTCCTTGTGACTCGGAACAACAATTTCCGACTTGCCCATCGAATCATGGTAAGAGAGCCTAGCAACATCGCCCCATGATTCCTTAGGTATCACTGATAGTGCCTGCAAGAACCAATAGATTTTGGTTAGCGTACAGTACGGTCCCTTCATCCATATATCCCGATCGAATCAACAACCATTGGTAAATCGAGAGTCGTTCGAGATTCGATAACTATGCAATACATCTTGAAGATCAAATAGTGACATCGCATGTGCTACTAAGAAACCATTTCTTAAAACACATCATGTACTCTGGCCAGAGATTCGTCACACTAATATCTCATCAGATTGCATAGGATATCTACACTCGCAAGTATGTGGTGAATCCTTGACAACAAAGCATCGACTCCTATATGTGTTGTAACTGTACCCAATCCCGACACCTGATGACCCCAATAGAGTCGGTAAACGAGTCAAAGCACAGTACTAGCATATAGAGTCTCAATGATGTTTCAAGTAGTAAGGACTAATGGTGTACAACCAAAACCGCGGACTTTATCCACTAGATAAGTGATAACCACTTGGAAAGTCCGGATAGGGTAGTTCGATCATTCATCGTATGAATATCCATCTGCATGCTTTGAACATCTCTATGTTCCATACCAATGAAACGTGGTACTCGGCATCGCAAATGCTAGTCTCAATCTCGAGCGATCCTTATCCTTATTAACGGACGGCTCAATCGACTAGGAACAATTTAGAATATACAGTGACTATAAGATGTGTTTCATGATAGTCATCCCCATGTACTACCACATCTTACATACACTATAGTATATTCAAGGTCTTTATCAAAACAACAATAGTATATCACAATATAACAATATGAAGAAAGATAAAGTCATTGCCATTAATAAAAGTGTAAATTATATTAAACAAAAGATTGTTTATACAAAGAGTCATCAAAGCCCTTAGCCACAAGTTGGCTCACCGGGCACCCACTCTTTCAATCTCCCACTTGCCCTAAAGCCAAATAGTCATACTACGTAGACCCATTGCTTCGCGATGTTTGTCAAATAATGGTCCTGGCAAGGACTTAGTAAGTGGATCAACGATATTGTCTGCAGAGGCCACTCTTTCGAGAGTGATGTCTCCTCTTTCCACAATCTCCCGGATGATGTGGTATTTCCTCAGTACGTGTTTGGATCTTTGATGAGACCTTGGTTCCTTTGCCTGAGCAATGGCACCCGTGTTGTCACAGTACACCGGGACTGGACCAACAACTTCAGGAATGACGCCCAACTCTTGGACGAAATTCCTCATCCAAACGGCCTCTTTAGCAGCAGCTGATGCCGCAATGTATTCTGCCTCAGTGGTGGAATCCGCTATGGTTTCCTGCTTGGAACTCTTCCAAGAGACAGCACCGCCATTGAGCATGAACACAAATCCAGAGGTTGACTTCGAGTCATCCACGTCACTTTGGAAGCTAGAGTCGGTATAGCCTTCCAATTTTAGTTCTCTTCCTCCATATACCATGAACATATTCTTAGTCCTTCGTAAGTACTTAAGAATGTCCTTCACGGATTTCCAATGCATTTGACCGGGATTAGCTTGATATCTGCTTGTGACACTCAGAGCAAATCCTACATCCGGTCTGGTAGATATCATCCCATACATGATACTACCTATGGCTGACGCATATGGTACATGTGTCATTTTCTCTATCTCTTCTTCAGTCTTGGGACACATAGACTTGGATAGAGAAACTCCATGACACATAGGTAGATGTCCTCTCTTGGACCCATCCATTGAAAACCGTTTCAATATGGTGTCGATGTAGGTTGCTTGAGTGAGTCCTATCATTCTCTTAGATCTATCTCTATAGATCTGTATCCCTAGAATATAGGATGCCTCACTCAAATCCTTCATCGAGAATCTACCTGATAACCATATCTTTGTTGACTGCAACATCCCTACGTCATTCCCAATGAGTAGGATGTCATCAACATAAAGTACTAAGAATGTCACAGCATCCTTAACTACTTTCTTGTACACGCATGGTTCCTCTGGGTTCTTGATGAAACCAAAATCCTTTATTGTTTCATCAAATTTCTGGTTCCAACTTCTTGATGCTTGTTTTAGACCATAGATTGATCTCTGAAGCTTGCATACCTTATGCTCGCTTCCCATGGATGTGTATCCCTCAGGCTGCGTCATATAGATCTCTTCCTTAATGTTTCCATTAAGAAATGCAGTCTTCACATCCATTTGCCATATCTCATAGTCATACCAAGCAGCTATGGCAATAAGGATTCTTATGGACTTGAACATTGCAACTGGTGAAAAGGTTTCATCATAGTCAACTCCTTGTCTTTGAGTATAACCTTTTGCCACCAATCGTGCCTTGTAGGTCAATACCTTACCATCAGGCCCAAGCTTTCTCTTGTAGATCCATTTACACCCTATTGGAACAATTCCATCGGGAGGATCTACTAAAGACCAAACTTGGTTTGTATGCATCGAATCTATTTCCGACTGCATAACTTCAAGCCATAAATTTGAATCCGCATCAAAAATTGCTTCCTTGAAGTTTCTTGGATCACATCCAACATCGGGTTCATCTTGATCCCCTTCAAGAAGGACCATATCGAATGGGAGGTCTAGAAGTCCTCTCGGATCTTCTAGGTATAGGCGTGTCCATCAATGGTTCCTGAGGTGTAGGATCATTATTTTGTATTTCGGGTTCTTCTCGAATTTCTTCGAGTTCCATCATCTCGCCTTTCTTATCCAATAAGAACTCCTTCTCCAAGAAGGTGGCATTCCTTGAAACAACCACCTTTGTTTCAGCAGGATGATAGAAATAATATCCGATTGAATTCTTCGGATACCCTACAAAATAACATAAGGTGGATCGACTATCCAACTTATCTCCCACTGTCTGCTTCACGTAAGCAGGACATCCCCAAATCCTCAAGTACGAATACTTAGGAGCTTTGCCATTCCATAACTCGTATGGTGTTTTGTCCACTGCTTTGGTGTGGACGTTGTTCAACAACAATACCGCCGTTTCAAGCGCATAGCCCCAAAACGAAGGTGGAAACTCAGTGAAGCTCATCATAGATCGAACCATGTCCAACAAAGTTCGATTACGACGTTCCGATACACCATTCAGCTGTGGTGTCATAGGAGGAGTCCACTGAGAGAGAATCCCATTCTCTTTCAGATAGTCCAAAAACTCGGTACTTAAGTATTCTCCACCTCGATCCGATCGAAGTGCTTTAATACTTTTACCTAGCTTGTTTTCTACTTCAGCCTTGAATTCTTTGAACTTTTCAAATGCTTCAGACTTATATTTCATTAAATATAAATACCCATACCTCGAATAATCATCAGTAAAGGTAATGAAGTAGGTGTGGCCAAATTGAGTACCAATTCTAAATGGACCACAAACGTCTGTATGGATCAAATCTAACAGATTTTGACTACGCTCAGGTTTTCCCTTAAAAGGAGATTTAGTCATTTTTCCTTTCAGGCAGGATTCACAAGTAGGTAGAGAGTTAATATTAGACATATCAAACATGCCCTCTCCCACTAGCTTGTTCATCCTCCTTGAGGAAATATGACCTAGCCTAGCATGCCAAAGGTTTGCCGGGTTTTGACTATCGATTTTCCTTTTGTTTGTTGTTACCGGTTTATCAACATAATTTATTGGAACGTCTTTTAATTTTAAGTTATATAGATCGTTTTCAAGTTGTCCATTTTCAATCAAACATTCATTCTTGTAAATATTGCAAATCCCATTCACAAAATTGCAAGAAAAACCATCTCTATCAAGCATAGAAACAGAAATAATGTTTTTAATTAAATCTGGAAAAAATAAAACGTCTCTCAAAAGTAACTTAAAATCGTTCTGCAAAATTAAATAAACGTCTCCTACAGCTTTAGCTTCAACTCTAGAACCATTTCCGAGCCTCAGCTGGGTCTTACCCATTCTAAGCTTGCGACTTCTTGTCATCACCTGCAAATCATTGCAAATGTGAGATCCACATCCGGTATCCAATACCCAAGAAGTAGTATTAAGTAAAACATTTATTTCAATATAGAACATACCCTTCGCAGTTCGCAACTGCTCTAGATATTCCTTGCAGTTACGTTTCCAATGACCGGGCTTCTTGCAGTAATGGCAAACATCCTTGGACTTTTCCATGTTTGAAGCCTTTGTCTTGTACTTCTTCTCGGGTTCGGTTTTCTTGGGTGGGTCAGAACGTTTCTTACCCTTTGTACTTGGCCCCTTCTTAGCAGAAGAAGAGGAGCCCACCAAGAAAGCCGGTTTATCCTTCTTTAAAGTGGATTCATATTTTACAAGCATATTGACCATCTCTTCAAGGGAGGCCTCTATCTTGTTCATATTGAAATTTACCACAAATCCGTCAAACGAAGAAGGAAGAGAGAGAAGTAATAAGTCCACGTTGAGTTCATGCTCCAACACCAAATCAAGCGTCACCAACTTCTGTATGAGCCAAATCACTCGTACCCCATGATCACGGACCGAAGTCCCTTCACGCATGCGACACGTCATTAGCTCTTTTACAGTAGCGAACCTTTCAGCTCTCGATTGAGCCCCAAAAAGTTCCTTGAGTTGTACGTGAATGTCAGCAGCATTCACGGTGTCCTCAAATCGCCTCTGGAGTTCATCAGACATCGAGGCTTGCATATAGCATTTGGCCTTGATATCATGGTCCCACCATGTATCAAGTTTGGCCAACTCTTCCAGACTTACATCAGCTGGTGCTTCCTTCGGAGGAGATTTTTCTAACACGTAGAGCATCTTCTCCGAAGTCAAGACATTCTTCAACTTACGGAACCATTCCGTATAGTTTGCGCCAGTCAGTTTATTTTGTTCGAGAATAGAGAATAGTGGATTGCGCGAATTCATCTTTATGAAATACTGAAAAGAAACAGACAATTATCAGTGATTGTTTAATTAATTTACTAAGACATAAAATAGGCGAAATTTATTTTATGAATCTCACTCCCACTATTTTAACGATTTCACTACCCTCTAGTGAAAACGGGAAACTGTTTTCCTTAGTGGGAACATGGAGTCCAATTGACAAACTATGGTCCCGAATAATATCAACCAATCATAATTTTCAAAAGGTAGAGCCCAATTGCTTCCAAAGCAACCTCCACGTTTTTACCTCATGTCCAATAAGGGCCCAATAATATGACGTCGTTTATTGTGACATGTCAAGATGACCCATCAATATTAAGTTGTGATGGACGGTTGCCATGTGGATCCCCCAATAATATGAGCCAATCCCATGGGAGTTCCACCCAACTTACAACATGTGTCGATCCAATGTACAGCTTTCCGACGAACGGACCCCCCCAATAATATGAGCCGGACCGTATCCGCGGGTAGCATCTCATACATTGATCGTTGATGGAAGGTAGGAACATTTAAACAATTTTAAATTTCCTTTATTTATCTTGATATCAATTTTAAATCATATTTAAAATGAGGGATTTTAATTTTGAAAATTTGTCTCATCATTTATAATTTGTATGCTTGCGGGATTCATACAATTTTGTCTAAAACATGCATACAACTATAATATCATATATTATATAGGATGATCGATTCCATTTCTAATCGACCCGTGGTTGTCAATCACGAGTCTAAGTCCAATCCTAGGTAATATGCAGGTATGCAATGTAATCCTATTACATTGAGCTTCCAATTTACATTTTTTCAGTCTTTATTGTCTGCTGGGCCCACCTCCGTCTTCAAATCTTCATCTCCCACTAAGTCTAATGTATTTACAATAAATAACCATGACAAGTAGGGGATACATTTCAAGGGGTGGGAATGGGTCATAAACCAGGCCCACTTTTATTACATATGACAATTCATATTGGGCCATAAACCAGGCCCATTAATAAATCCAACAACAATAAAAACAAATGTAAATTCCTAACATACACCTACAAAATTGGTCATGACAATCGATCATCCTTATCCAATAATATTTAATTCAAAATTAATTTATTGGATAACATGCAATGACAATTAAATTTAAAAGGATAAAATCATATTCCATATATAAAATCTTATTTTACATACAAAATCATATTTTATCTTTTTATCAAATAAAATCATATTTTACATATAAAATCCAATTTTATACATAAAATCATATTTTACTCAATATTTTCATAAGATCATATCTTATCATCAATTGTACCAAAAATAATTAATTTCATAAAATCTGATTTAACGGATAAAATCTATAAATTTTCCAAAAATTCAAATTTATCCAAAAATCAATTTTAAAATTTTCGGACTCGAACAATTCGATCCGATGCCTCGTGGACCAATCAAAAACAATTTTCGATCGGACCAAAAATAGAATTTTAACATATTAAAATTTTAATTTTAAAATTAAAAATTAATTTTCGCGGGCCTCCCGGGACGCTCCCGGGCTGCCCGCGCCCCAAAGGGGCTCGGGCCGGGTGCGCTGCCCGGGGCAGCGACCCTCGCTGCCCCCCGGGCAGCGATCCAAATGCTGCCCGTGTTTTGCCCGAAAAAAATTTTTTTTATTTAAAAAAAATTTATTTTGTTTCAAAAACCGAGGCTTAAAAATTTTTTGTACAATCGATTAATTTAATCGCTTGATCTGAGCAACCTGGTTCTGATACCACTGTTGGAGAACGGTGATCAGATCAATCAGAATTGATACCCGGTGCAGCGGAAGTTTAAAAATTTTATATGGAACGATTCCATAATGGGTATCAAAACTTTACGATTAAATTGTGTGTGTAAAAATTAAATAACAATTATAAATTTTTACCTCCAATCTCGAATCGAGATTATGGACACCAACAGATTACTCTGCTCTTGTTGTATCTCCCAGGAACTGATGGACGAACTGTTCTTCAATCAGGTCCACGAACAGAGATTTAATCCCTCTGATAGATTGCACTAGAAAATCTATCAGAAGTTTCTACGAAGAGAATTAACGAATTTGATCCGTTAAACCAGACTGCAATTCAAAATTCACAGGCTGGATTTTTCCCGAGCAGAGAGGGAGGGGCCGGACACTTTACAAAACACAGCTAGGGTTTTCGAAAATATTTTGTGACCTCTGTTGTGTAATTTTTGTACTGCAATAACTTATTTATAATGTGGGCTGCTAACAGCTTAGGGCCCATTAGTCATAAGTTCAAGCCTGACAAGTAAAGCCCGCATGTTCAGAAATTAATATAAAATTCATCGTGACTCAGATTGATAAACCAATTTCACCAATGTTCACAGAAACCATTTCTGCATCTTTTAGAGTCAAGATAAATTTTCTGAATCCGAATTCAGTGATTTCCAAAAATGCCCATCCCTATGTCATTTTAGGAAATCTTACTCCTCTACTCTTAAATAAGAAGTCCCACTTCTTTGTTCATTAAATTTAACTCTTTAAATTTAACTATCTCAACGGGGATTAAAAATCCATTACTCTGTGTGACCCTCAATGGTTCAGGGATACAGCTAGCCGTGGGCTCACAACTCCTTGTGACTCGAAACAACAATTTTCGACTTGCCCATCGAATCATGGTAAGAGAGCCTAGCAGCATCGCCCCATGATTTCCTAGGTATCACTGATAGTGCCTGCAAGAACCAATAGATTTTGGTTAGCGTACAGTACGGTCCCTTCATCCATATATCCCGATCGAATCAACAACCATTGGTAAATCGAGAGTCGTTCGAGATTCGATAACTATGCAATACATCTTGAAGATCAAATAGTGACATCGCATGTGCTACTAAGAAACCATTTCTTAAAACACATCATGTACTCTGGCCAGAGATTCGTCACACTAATATCTCATCAGATTGCATAGGATATCTACACTCGCAAGTATGTGGTGAATCCTTGACAACAAAGCATCGACTCCTATATGTGTTGTAACTGTACCCAATCCCGACACCTGATGACCCCAATAGAGTCGGTAAAAGAGTCAAAGCACAGTACTAGCATATAGAGTCTCAATGATGTTTCAAGTAGTAAGGACTAATGGTGTACAACCAAAACCGCGGACTTTATCCACTCGATAAGTGATAACCACTTGGAAAGTCCGGATAGGGTAGTTCGATCATTCATCGTATGAATATCCATTTGCATGCTTTGAACATCTCTATGTTCCATACCAATGAAACGTGGTACTCGGCATCGCAAATGCTAGTCTCAATCTCGAGCGATCTTTATCCTTATTAACGGACGGCTCAATTGACTAGGAACAATTTAGAATATACAGTGACTATAAGATGTGTTTCATGATAGTCATCCCCATGTACTACCACATCTTACATACACTATAGTATATTCAAGGTCTTTATCAAAACAACAATAGTATATCACAATATAACAATATGAAGAAAGATAAAGTCATTGCCATTAATAAAAGTGTAAATTATATTAAACAAAAGATTGTTTATACAAAGAGTCATCAAAGCCCTTAGCCACAAGTTGGCTCACCGGGCACCCACTCTTTCAAGTACCAATACAAGCAATATTCCTCCTCTCATTCTCCATGGTGGCCGAACACTTCCTCATATTTTTCTCTCAATTTTTGTCTTTCATCTTGGGAGAAAAGACAAAGAAATTTTCAATGAAAAATGTTCTAAATATTCTAGTGCATATTTAGAGTAGATCTAGTTTGACTAGTCATGGACCTAATTTGAAGAGGAGTCCATTTTCGAACAAGGAGTGTTCTTGGAGGCTTGTTCCATTTTTGAGCAAGGTGTGCTCTTGGAAGCCTGTAGATAGTGTCTAACTTTTAATAGCTAAGTTGTTCAAAACTTGGTTGGAGCCATAGAACAATCTTTTTAGATTGATAGGTAAAAATTTGTTAAACATCATATAGATGTTTAATGTTTTTGAATGCTACACATGTGCTCGGTTTTTCCTTAAAATTTTAAACTTCCGTTGCGTTTTCGGGCACAAGAGAACCAATCCAACAAATCTGGTGCTTCGAATTTGTAGTATCTAATAGGCCTTGGACTGCAGCTCCTTGTTTGATTCTTGGATGGAACTTCAGACCTTTGTTGAATTTGAAATTGATCAGAAAAGGGAACGAAAGCTGTAGTGACCCGCACCATGATCACCTACTAATCAGAAGCTTAAGCATGCATTTAACTTAAACAAATATATAAAAAATTAAACAGCGGAAAACTTAAACAACAAGAAAATATTGTTTACAACCATATCGAATAAATCCAGTGTATTAGCCCAAATACAACAGATACAAAAGCCTAGACAAAGCCCTGTTGGTCATCCAACGCCTAAGCCCTCCCGAAATCACCCGCATCGTCCAGCCGTAGACCTGCCCCATGGAATAGGGTGTCCAGATACAAAAAAGTACGGGACGTGAGCATGAAAATCTCAGTACGAGAGTATGAGTATATGGTATTATATGTGCATGTACGCAAGTGAACTGGGTACCAAGACACGAGGTCAAGAATATCTGATCAAGAACAAACTTGGGTCCTGGTATGTGCCACGCTGAGCCATCGCTACAGGAGGTGACCAACATACTCAGAAGCTCTGATGGTGACCTAACATAAGTACACGTGCCCAACCAAATGTCAGTGACCTAACACGAGAAATGTGTCCAACTGATTTTTGAGACCTAACACGTGTCTCTATGTCCAACCATCTACTGACAGGATATCATAATACCGGATATCTCAATTAGGATAAAGGCTCAATATGCTCATGTATGCAACATACAGTTATGACATATTGTATATAAAGGCATATAAAACATCCAATCACATAATCCATGCAAACACATAATACATATATACTCAATCTGGATATCTCGAATAATACTTCCGTACCTCAAACATTAGGCAAGCTAGACCAGCTCTATGTCCAAGCATACAGTCCACACTACAATG
Organism: Henckelia pumila; assembly: GCF_033568475.1. NCBI lineage: Eukaryota > Viridiplantae > Streptophyta > Magnoliopsida > Lamiales > Gesneriaceae > Henckelia > Henckelia pumila. The sequence goes on along the minus strand of NC_133121.1, from coordinate 28,553,012 downwards.
CAAAGTACTCATGCATTCACTACAAGAAAAACCGGAAATGACAACGGATATAATCCGTTGTCGTAGGGGTCGAAAAACCGTTGTACTTTTATGTGTTGTCGTAAGTATAACATACGACAACGGTTTATATCCGTTGTGGATTCCAACATATGACAACGGATATGCAACATTAAATATCTGTTGTCGTACACACTTTTTGACCACGGTTTATAACCGTTGTCTTAAGTTGTCTTTTACAACAGTTATAAACCGTTGTCTATGTTGGCATACGACAACAGATTTGCAACACTTTATATCCGTTGTCGTATGTTGAGAAATAACCACATTTTAAAAATGATGTCTTATGTAGGTGTACGACAACACATATGAAACTGCTTATATCCGTTGTCGTTTGCTTATTATTCAACCACGTTTTAAAACCGTTGTCGTATATTATTTTTAACAACAATTTATAACCATTGTCTTAAATTGCCTTTTCTCAACAGTTATTATTCACAATGAATTCAAAAACCATTGTCTATTTTAATTAGTGGTATATACCCATACAAAATAAAATATTTACTACAAGCATAAAATATGTGAAATAATATATATCTTCAAGTCTCAAAAGCTGTGACATGCATCTAAATACTTTTGAAGAAATTGTAGCACTAGTAACTTCGAACCCAACATGTCATGGAAGTTGTACAAAAAATATAGATCTACTTATCTGACTGAATTTACAAGTATTTTCGATCACGATTTTCAAAAACAGCTTCTCCTCAATTGTTAAGAGTTCGATCTTGAAACAAAGCGCTTCTCCTCAATTTCCCAAAACAGCTAGTTCATTCCACAGCTTCATTGCCCATGCCCGACATGACTTCCAGTCACCCAACAGCCAAAACTACAAGTAACAGCAAATACCAAATAGTGTTACAAGCCAATTACGAAATTAGGGCACATTAGTGTCCTATAACAGGCACATTTTAATACTTTACATATTGTGGTCATATTCAATTCATTTGCATACATTTTCAGACGTCAACACTACATAAAATATCTTAGAGTTCCCTACAAGAATTTGAGCATCTTGGCAACACAACCCCGTTCTGGCTCCAAAAGATCCAGACTCGGGTAAAACATCAATTTGAGGCGACTCCCTATGGGTAAAGCTTCTAATTTCTCAATTTCTTAAATTATCAATAATGTCGAAAACAAAAATTACATAAGATCCCCAAAAATCCTCCTCCTTTAACATTAACTAATTACATCCCAATCTACGAAAACGTGATAGAATACAATTCAACCACATAACTCGAGAACATTCATCCCTTCAAAATAATTCGCGATAGTTTCACAGCAACAGTACAACACTTTGCGTTGTACATTATGGATTAAAGTAGGCACCTCCAAATAATCAAATTTAGTACCTTTACTAAGCAGGGTGAACCCATTTCGAAGAAATTAATATCAATAAAATCTAATTAGAAGGTTAAAAATTTCGTCTGAAAGCATTAAAGTAAAAAAACAAAAACGAAAATCAAAAAACGGAGATTTAAGGATGCTATATAAGCAAAAGGTTTTTAAGGAAAATAAAAAAGGAACACGGAGAATTAAGAAATTGCAAACCTTAGAGCGACAGAGAGGGAGAAGAGGTAGTGGGTAGGACAAGGATGTGGGCAAACGATTTGTGCCCTAATTTCAATCAGCTGGTTTGATTGGGCTCTTAAGCCGTTCATAGCAGAGTTTAACCTATCTCAACTATTATTTAACGAAAAATTTTCGGTTACGATCAAGCACAAGGAATTATATATCACAAACCAAATACGATGATATCCTCATTCCGACATCATCATTTGGAGAACCATTTAAGAAGAACATACACACTTTATTTTTCTTATCATGATAATCAAATAGACAGTACAAAAAATATGAGAGAATTTTTAAGACCTTGGATTCATCAATTTCAGAGGGGGAGACAGGGGGGTTGTCAGTTAGAGAGCCACAGCTCTGGCCTCCATTGAGAGGGCCAGATTTGAACAAAACTTTGTTTAAAAATGCAAGATTTGAACCAAATTAATCTTGCATATAACCAAATTAAACACAACACTTAAATATTAAACCAAGAAATATTGGACATACAAACAAGAATACTCTGCCAACCGTCTTGTTATACCACTTCATAATTCAACAAACCTATAATGCACAGCATGCAAATGGAAAATATTCTACAAGGAGCCTTGACTTTGCCAGTAGAAATAGCAACTAAGTGGACTCACCAATATTTATTATGTGAGCACAAATGACAAATAGCAACTAAGTTCCCAGTAGAAATAGCAACTAAGTGGACTCACCAATATTCTACATGCAAACGACAAAATCATTAGGTCCTGTAGGTCTTGGCATAAACATGCAGCTGGAGATTTAAATTTGATAAGCATAAAAGAATACTTAATTCACAGTGACAGTCATAGGTAGAGTACCTTATCTGTAAAATTTCCGTTGTTCGTCCATAAATATTCGTACCTAGTAATGAATATAATCTTGTATGCATTCCGCCCATTCGGAACGAACTTCATTAATTTCTTCCATTGAGTACTCTGTTTTCACGAACTTCAAACCACAAATAAATTATATTATTACCCAAATAAATGTAAATGACTTTGGAAAAAAATAACAAGACAATTATTTGAGAAGATTTACTATAGCGAACAGTGAATGCTTTTCACTGTTAACATTTCCTTCAATAATATCTTTCATAAATCTCATCACATAATAACCACATTGTTTTGCATCTGGTTGTCGAGGACCCTGTGTAGAAGAAAGCAGAATGTCTCATCTACAAATAATATTTGTAGATGAATCACAAGTAGACATGCATACATACCTTTACTGTTTCCCATATTGCCTGTTTTCTGCCTTTCCTTTATTTGTTTGAATTAAACAATTTCAAGATCCTTCATACATAATATTAACACATCAATGTTTAATTACATAATTAAGTCCTCGATAAAGACAAAAATATGTACTCACATATTCACTACATATTTCCAGTCCTCATAACGATTACGATGACTCAGTGGATCCAAAAAATAAACCATCTCTATGTAAGGATCAATAACAGTGAGAATCCAATGAAACCTATGCGTAACAATATATTATTAGTGCATACATTTCCCTAAACAGTTTCCAAAAATCAATTTCATATGATATTATAACATTTGCTTACCCAACATTAACTGGGACCAAAACTAGTTGATTTCTCGATGAACCACTCAACCTATCTGCCAAAACAGTTGCTCTTTCATTAAAGTGTTCAATTTTACCATTTCTGTCAAGGTTGGTCACAAATGGAATGAATTGGATGGTGTGTGGATTCATGAACCTATATTTCTCAACCTTGTTATCACTTTTCATCTTTCTGTAAAGATGCCTGCCATTATCAACAGAAAAATGTTATTATGCTGAATTAATTAAAGTATGTACAACGTATATACTAAAAAAATTAAGGTATAAAAGTTCATATTAATTGAACACCTACCAAATGTAAACAACCATACAATTGGCAGATACTGGCTCCAACTCATAAAAGGGAATGATGTCTTCAAGGTGCACAAGTAGTTCGTATTCTTCGTCAAACAAATCATGATCTAAATTGATTGATATATTATTTTCCTCATCAAGAGCATGCTTGCAGAAAAAATGCAACATATTCAAGGACTTCGGTACATGCGATGCCAAAACACAACTACTTGTTTTCTTCACATTTTTCTTCTTTCCATGCTTCTAAAAATTGCAAATGTAGATGTATATGTTAGGTACAGTTCACTAAATTTTATTGAACAAGTTAAGTCCAACTATAATATCATATTTACCTCATCCCGCATCAATACCAAGTGCACAGGCCAAGCCACGTGAAAACCTACAGCATCACCAATAGTATCACATTCATTTGGAATTGGGAATGGCAGCTGTGCTGATTTCTCCACAGCCTCATCAATGGCGATGCGCATACAATTTATGAGCAATGGAACTCCATGAAGTAAGTTACCACATCCATTGACATGAACAATTGTACCGTATGCAACTATAATATTAGATTCCAGTGTCAACGTAACCAACTTGCCCTATAAAGCAAAGTTTTATCATGTTATAAATTGATTCAACTCCCGGGTGACATTCATTCAATTACATAATAACAGTAGCGTAGGCAATACCTGCAAGAAATCTTCTTTGCTCAGAATTTGCATGTCATCATCAATTAAAGTTTCATAATATGGGGCACTCTTTTCTGTTTTGATTTTGTCTTCATTCCTGAGATGTAACTTTACGGAGCAACTACCTTTCTCTTCAATCTCAGAGGCACATGCACCATTTTTGAACATTTCTTCCAACTTTTTTATGCGTTCGTCTTGATCTGCAAGGCGAGTAGATTGTTCTGAAATCAATAGTTTTGCCTCTGACAACTCCTTTTTATGCTGCATCAATAAGTGGCCATCACCAGTAGGACTCTTCCATAATGTACCAACATTAAAGTAGACAGTTGGAGTTATATGACCTCCAACACCCCTGACACGTCCAGCATGCTCTTCTGAATCAAGTACATTTGAAAGGATATCCTTTTTTGACCCTTCAAAGTGCAACTTACCATCCCGTTTTTTTTGCACATATTTATCCTGTCAAGCACAAGAAATATTTTTTTTACCAAAAACCAGTTTAGTTGAATAAATACTATTGGATTCATGTACTTATTACATACAATCTTTTCTATTTTCATTTTCAGATAATCTCCTTCAACTTCACCCTCCTTATTAACCCGTCCTTTCTTCCAAATAAGAGCCCGATTGACATCATCATCATCAGATAGTTCACTTGCCTTCAAACAAGATAAAAAATATTATTTTTATCGTTTCTTCTTGTAGGGGGCAATAATTATTCAAAGCTAATTATCAAATGATTGCCATTGTTATAGAAGATAGGCTATGAAAAAAATACTTACTATTTCATCAGCAAATTGTGCATAACCTTTACGGGAAAGCCGATGTGGGTATATGTTCTGCATTATTCTCTTCTTTTGCTCAGCACTTAAGTTCTAGTTAAATAATTCTCCACATGTGTTAATGTATCGATATATATAATAATGACATGTTAAATTGTTTTTAAGAACTAATTAATAATCGATCTTACCATGAAGTCAACGGACATGCGAGTGATTACAAAGGAACTCCAATCATCCCGTGGAATACCGTAGCCACTTGGCGGTTCTTTCAACTCCTCTGGTTTATCAAGCTTTGAGAAAATGAACTTCTCAGTTAGATGCGCCTTGTATTGCCGCCACTTACTATTCGCTGAATGCAAACAGCCCTTCTTCCAGCTTGGGCTAATATTGTATGTCAGTTGTAAAGAAAAGTAGATATCAACCCATACATAACATTTAATTTATTTAAACTGTCAAATACTTCTTACTTACATTAACTGATTCCCATATTAATTCTTTAACATCACTTGGAACTTGCTTCCAAGTCTTGTAACTGATCTTAATATTTTCTCGAGCGAGAACTCCTATATAACTCTGCATTTCAGCCGCAAACTCTTCTATTGGCTGTCCAATTTTATTGAACATTACATCCTTTCTATCTCCCTGCACCCTTTGCCTAACGACCTTATCCAAACGTGTACGTCCTCTAGAACTTCTTGTCATCTCGGTCTCAGTAGATTCCACCGGTTCTGCCTCATTGTTTTCAGCAGCTTTACCATTGTGATAACCCTTACGAAACTGTTCACGAGCTTCCATAGTGCCAGAAATTAGAAGATTATTCAATGCCAAATCAGACCTCAAGTTTCCCCAATGGCAGTTCCTGCAAAAGTTGACATCTTGTTAGGCATACGTATTACAAAGAAAACAAGAGTGATAATGAGAACGAACTATAAATTTCAAGATAAAATACAAAGAAAATAGATTAACGAGATTTATATACTAAACAGTAAAAAAAGGATTTCAGTGGGTTACATTATGCATTGTCAACCCAAGTTCCATCACAATCTTCACGAATGCATGGTGGTTCATTTCCATCTTTTTCATCAACATCCAATGGTTCCATTGGTAGAAATCCTCTAGTAAAAGATTGATAATGAGTTACAGAGTTTTCCAACACATCCTCAGATATGAATTCAATGTACTCCTTGGTAGGAGTAGTAAGTACAACATGCCATGTAGGATCTTGAGGATCTTCAATATAAAACACCTGATTTGCTTGACTGGCTAAGATAAAAGAGTCAGATTTGAATCCAACTCTTTTCAAGTTCACCAACGTGAAACCAAGATCATCAACTTTAATGTCGTTATTATTCTCAACCCAATTACATTTAAACATCGGAACTTGATATTTGTGGTAATCGAGTACCCATATCTCTTGAATGACTCCAAAAAAAATCATGTCTGACACAACTGGATGTTTGTCCTTTGCACTGGCAACTTGCATTGTTTTTGCAATTAAGCTTACTCCAGAGTTTTGAACAACTCGTGTATCATCACACTCTTTTGTATGATAAGTTACCCCATCAATCAGATAGCTAGAGTATTTTAACACTTGATTGCTAGGTCCACGGGCTATCCACTTCAATCTTTCTGATATTTGACAGGTGGAATGACCAACAACACTTCCAACCTATATTTCACAATGTGATAAATTTTATCACGAACTTCAAAACTTATATTTCAATGCTTATGACACTTACACGGTCACGTAACCAGTTAGCAAATGCGCGGTTGTGCTCATCTTGTAACCACTTTTTGGACTTAGCTTTATTGGGAAATTTTTCATTCAGAAATGTCATGTGTTCCCTAATAAAAAAAATAAATGTGTTTATGTTAACCAATAGATAAAAAAAGTTGAAAGAAATTACTAGTAAGTTAGAGAAATTACTTGATATATGGATCAACGTCAACATCATTTTCCAACACATAGCGATGCGCTTGATGCAACTCATCAAGGCTAGTGGAGTGCACTACGGCACCAGATAAAGGCCTAGTAAGTTGTAATTGTCGATGCCTTGTTGGGATCCCAATTGTATGAACATTAGACATGTAGTCGGAGCAAAATTCCACAGCCTCTTCAGCAACGTAACATTCGGCTATACACCCTTCAGGCCGATTGCGATTTTGCACATAGCCTTTCAAGATCTTCATGAATCTTTCAAATGGGTACATCTGCCTATACCAAACAGGTCCACACAATTTTACCTCCCGCACAAGATGGACAGTTAAATGAACCATTATATCGAAAAACGATGGTGGAAAATATTTTTCAAGCATACACAATAGGGTAACAATCTCTCTTTGCAGACCATCCAAATTTGAGACATCTATCACTTTATTGCATAAAACATTGAAGAACCCACACAACCAGATGATAGTATCTCTAACATGTTTAGGCAAGACATCACGGATGGCGATTGGAAACAATTGTTGCATCAAAGTGTGGTAGTCATGTGACTTGAGGCCAACAAGTTTCAAGTCCTTCATTGACACCAGATTTTTAACATTGGATGAGTAACCTGTCGGGACTTTCATTCCAAACAAAGAATTGCAAAGTTTTCTTTTCTCAGCCCTACTTAGTGTATAACAAGCTGCTGGCAAAAAAGTTCTATTCTCCTCCATCTTTGGTGCCAAATCAGTCCTCACATTCATCTCCATAAGGTCTAGTCTAGCGGCTACCCCATCCTTTGTTTTTCCTGGAACATTAAGTAGCGTACCAATAAGACTTTCACAAACATTTTTTTCAATGTGCATCACATCAAGCACATGTCGAACATGTAGATGTTTCCAATACTCTAGTTCAAAGAATATAGATTTTCTTTTCCAACATGATTTTGTTTTCAACTCCTTGCGCTGAAGCTTCCCACTCATTTTTACCGAACGATAGTTAATCTTATCAACTCTTTCCAACACTTCAAGCCCAGTTAATGGTTTTGGTGTGGGGTTAAACTCTTGTTTCCCATTAAAAGCTTTTTTTTGCCTTCGATAAGGATGATTTCTAGGAAGAAAACTTCGATGTCCTGTATATGACATTTTTCTACTATGCTTCAACCTGGTCAAATATGTTTCTTCCCCACAGATAGGGCATGCTTGATATCCTTTCACAACACAACCTGACATGTTCCCATAAGCAGGAAAATCATTGATTGTCCATAGTAAGACAGCTCTGAGCGAGAAATATTCTTTCCGATATGCATCATACGCATCAACACCTATCTCCCATAAGCATTTTAAGTCATCAACTAGAGGTGCTAAATAAACGTCAATATCATTTCCCGGTTGTTTGGGTCCAGAAATCAATAAAGTCAGCATCATAAATTTTCTCTTCATACACAACCATGGAGGAAGGTTGTAAGTGATCATCACAACTGGCCAACAGCTATATGCAGAACTCATCAAACTATGGGGATTGATCCCATCTGCTGATATGGACAATCTAAGATTTCTTGACTCCGATGCAAAATCCGGCCATTTGTGATCCACTACTTTCCAAGCCGGCGAATCAGCTGGATGACGCAAGTATCCATCACAAATTCTTTTATCAGCATGCCAAGTTAACTCTTTAGACACCTCTTTGTTCCGAAATAATCTTTGAAATCTTGGAATAGGTGGGAAGTACCAAAGAACCTTTGCAGGAATACCTTCATTCACCACATAATTATTACCCAACTTCCACCTAGACATACCACAAATAGGACAATTGGACAAGTCCTCAAACTCTTTCCGGTACAAGATACAATCATTAGGGCAAGCATGTATTTTCACATAATTCATTCCTAATGCACTGAAGCTTTTCTTTGCATCATAGTAGGATAAAGACAATTCATTGTGATCAGGAAGCATTTCTCCTAACAAACTAAGCAAGTCAGTGAAATTTTTATCGCTCCAACTATATTTTGCTTTCAAATTAAATAATTTCACAAGTGCTGTTAACTTTGTAAATTTTGTGCATCCAGAGTATAAAGGTTTCTCGGCATCTTCAAGTATCTTATGAAATTGGCTTGGATTCTCAGCATAACTATCATATGCATCATGTACCATATCTATAGTTTTCTCGGCAAAATATTTGTGTTCATCTGGTCCTACTTGATCACTATCATTCATTGGGTTCTTGACCGTAGATCTTTCCCCGTGCCAAATCCATGTATGATATGTTAAATCCATGCCATTACAACACAAATGTGCCCTTATAGTGCGAACATCTTTCATCTGTAGATTACCACATCTTGTGCAGGGGCAAGGTATTTCATTTGGATCGTTGGCATTTTGCATTGAAAATTGCAGAAAAGATTCTACCCCAGCCTCATATTCATGTGATAATCTGTTCTTTGACATCCAAGCTTTGTCCATTACTCATACAAATAAGCAACCATCACTGAGTCTAATCCTTCAAAACTTAAAAAAAATTAATCAATGTTTTATCGTTCTAGTTTGTTGAAGAAATATACCAGTTAACACTAATTTTCTAATCTTTATAATAAAATCCTTAAATATTGATCTAATCCACCAATCAACGGAATCTGGAAAAATAAGGAAAGAACTGATTCTACTAAGCTGCAATATTTGAGTGAAAAGGAGCGAATTTCTCAGAAAAATAAAATTTATGATTTGATATTCAACCAGAAACATAATGAAAAATTGTGAAAAGAATTCAATGGAAAAGAAAACAGTAACAAAACATTAATTCTCATAAAAATTTATCATTACTTCTCATTTGGTTGAGAAGATTGTTATTTTGAGATGAAAAATGCTATTTGTCAATTTAATGAACAAAATAGGAACATTCAGCTTAAAGATTTCTATGAAAATATCATTTTTGGACATTAAAAAAATGATTCTATGAGCTCTGAAAGCAACAAATTTGATGGTTATACTTCAATAATCAGCCATAACAAATAAAGAACATGATTGTTTTTCAATGTCCAGAAATGGTATATTTAATGTCCAATGGTATTTTTAATTTCCCAGTGGAAAATATTTATATTTTTCGACCATGCTTCTATAATTTATTTGATTGAAAATATAATTTCTGGACATTTAAAAATTTATGCAATGAAATCTATAAGCATGGTCATTTTAAAGAAGGATGATAAAAATTAAATATTTATATTTTTCGACAAACAAAATGAATTTACCAAGTAAGAACCACTTTTTGATGGTCATATTTCAAAAATCAAAAATAAGAAATAAAGAAGAGGATTGTCTTACCAGCAGTATACCACAGGCAAGATTCACAGATCAGTTCCCATCCACAGAGACATTGGCACTGAAGTTATCTAACACAGCTGGAAATAATCGCTATTTTATGCAAATATTTCCACCTTTTTCTTTCATGGATACCTTGAGTACTGTTGCATTCGAAATATAAATGATTTGTTAATGACAGCTAGCAAACCATCAAATGTAAAAATCAGAACATATCTTAGAAACATAAAGATTCAACGCATACCATAGAAGAGATCTGTTATCTAAATCTTGCTTTGGCACATCACGGCCACGCATTGTCACCAAATCTAGAAAAATAGCTTTGTTCTCACACCATATGACAAGAAAATGACGTCCTTTTGTGGATGGTGCAGGGGAATTGAAAGCTGAAGTTAGATTATTGACAGCTGATGAAGCTTCAGCAGCAGCAGAACGATTACGCCAATGTTTCCAATAGCGAACATCATCATCGTAAAAGCTAACCTGTTTGACACTTGAACCATGTGCAATGATATCAGGCTCAGGCCAAAGAAGTCACAACAGTATTAAAATCTAGGCACTGATAAATACCTTCCACCTCGTATAGCTTCAGTGGGTTTTCCTCTAAGCTCTAACATTTACAACAAATGGAAAATAAACATCAGTGGAGTGTTCACACAATAAACTCATTTTAAAATTTAGTTTTTCCCACACATCCATTTTCTTACAAAACTCACATCATTAAAAAAAAATACTTCATTCTCGTAACAAAATCCACTAGTACACCATTCAACAGACAGAATACTTGCTATAGACCAAACTGTCTCCTCCATAAAGGAATGGCAATGTCATAAGATACCCCCTAAACAGTGCCCGCTAATATACAAATTCTCGATATTATGTTTAAAAAAAAAAGTATCCAAACAAGATAAAGGAAAATAAATAGGGTCAAACTAGATCAGTTGAAACCCGATAGTCATCAATAAAAACAGCAGAAAATGTCTATTTCCATGACCATAACCTAAACACGTATAAATTCCAGGGTACTACCAAAAGAAGAAAAGGGAATTTTTCCAAACAGGTTCTCCATTAAGCAGTCTGGATTCTTTCTAGACTTTGGCAGGAATCAAAAGAATCATTTATGAACACAAAAACACATCCAATGTCACACAACATAATTAAAAAAATATCATATAAATAAGAATGGGGAAAAAAGACAAAGGATTCAAGTCATCGGAAAATTACAAGCCTTTGGCCATGGATTCATCAAGAAAACAGGATTTTCTAACCAAGGAAAGGCATACAGAGGCCCATGCACATACATATATCCTCACTAGCATAGATATTTAACAAAAAGGAAAAAAAAATCAAATTAAACGAATTCAAACAAGACTTGCCAAAATCTAGATATAAAAGAGTATATTGTTTAAATTTTACAGCAAAAAATTCTAAATTTAATATATAAAAGAGAATATTGTTTAAATTTGACAGCAAAAACTTTCTAAATTTAATATACCAAAATAAAAACCAATAAGCCACCTTTATTTCGTACAGTATCCAATCAACTATGCAAGGAAAAAAAAGGTCCATGCAAAAGCCTCTGTCGAATACATTGCAAATCCATATGCAGATTAAACTAATAAACAAACAGCCATAATTTTAGGCAGTAAAACCATCCTCGAATTTCAGATGCACAAAAGAGGAATAAGATAACACCATCGCTAAACTAATATAAAAAAAAACATGATAAGCAGAATGTTGGAACACGGTCGTTCTCTGGATCGAAAAAGAAAGTGATACCCGGTGCAGCGGAAGTTTTAAAATTTTATATGGAACGATTCCATATGGGTATCAAATTTCTACGATTAAAATTAATAACATAAAATTTAAACAATATAAATTTCACCTTAAAATCTCGAAGCGATATTATGGACACCAACAGATAAATCTGCTCTTGTTGTATATCCTAGGAACTGATGAACGAACGTTTCTTCAATCAGGTCCACGAACGGAAATTTAATCCCTCTGATAGACTGCACTAGAAAGTCTATCAGAAGTTTCTACGAAGAGAAAATTAACAGATTTGATCCATTAAACCAGACTGCAAATTCGAAATTCACAGGCTGGATTTTTCGAACAGAGAGAGGAGAGGGGGCGGCCACACCTAGAGAGAAAAACTAGGGTTTTCGAAAATTTTGTGACCAGTTGTGTAATTTCTGCACTTCAATAACTTATTTATAATGTGGGCTGCTAACAGCTTAGGGCCCATTAGTCATAAGTTCAAGCCTGACAAGCAAAGCCCGCATGTTCAGAAATTAATATAAAATTCATCGTGACTCAGATTGATAAACCAATTTCACCAATGTGCACAGAAACCATTTCTGCATATTTTAAAGTCAAGATAAATTTTCTGAATCCGAATTCAGTGATTTCCAAAAATGTCCATCACTATGTCATTTTAGGAAATCTTACTCCCTCTACTCTTAAATAAGAAGTCCCACTTCTAAATTTAACTCTTTAAATTTAATTATCTCAACGGGGATTAAAAATCCATTACTTGTGTGACCCTCAATGGTTCAGGGATACAGCTAGCCGTGGGCTCACAACTCCTTGTGACTCGGAACAACAATTTCCGCCTTGCCCATCGAATCATGGCAAGAGCGCCTAGCAACATCGCCCCATGATTCCCTAGGTATAACTGATAGTGCCTGCAAGAACCAATAGATTTTGGTTAGCGTACAGTACGGTCCCTTCATCCATATATCCCGATCGAATCAACAACCATTGGTAAATCGAGAGTCGTTCGAGATTGGATAACTATGCAATGCATCTTGAAGATCAAATAGTGACATCGCATGTGCTACTAAGAAACCATTTCTTAAAACACATCATGTACTCTGGCCAGAGATTCGTCACACTAATATCTCCTTAGATTGCATAGGATATCCACACTCGCAAGTGTGTGGTGAATCCTTGACAACAAAACATCGACTCCTATATGCGTCGTAACTGCACCCAATCCCGACACCTGATGACCCTAATAGATTCGGTAAATGAGTCAAAGCACAGTACTAGCATATAGAGTCTCAATTATGTTTCAAGTAATAAGGACTAATGGTGTACAACCAAAATTGCGGACTATATCCACTCGATAAGTGATAACCACTTGGAAAGTTCGGATAGGGTAGTTCGATCATTCATCATATGAATATCCATTTACATTCTTTGAACATCTCTATGTGAAAGAGTGGGTGCCCAGTGAGCCAACTTGTGGCTATGGGCTTTGATGACTCTTTGTATAAACAATCTTTTGTTTAATATAATTTACATTTTTTAATGGCAATGACTTTATCTTTCTTCATATTGTTATATTATGATATACTATTGTTGTTTTGATAAAGACCTTGAATATACTATAGTGTATGTAAGATGTGGTAGAACATGGGGATGTCTATCATGAAATACATCTTATAGTCACTGTATATTCTAAACTGTTCCTAGTCGATTGAGCCGTCCGATAATAAGGATAAGGATCGCTCGAGTTTGAGACAAGCATTTGCGATGCGGAGTACCACGTTTCATTGGTAGGGAACATGGAGATGTTCGAAGCATGCAAATGGATATTCATAGGATGAATAATCGAACTACCCTATCCGGACTTTCCAAGTGGTTATCACTTATCGAGTGGATAAAGTCCGCGGTTTTGGTTGTACACCATTAGTCCTTACTACTTGAAACATCATGGAGACTCTATATGCTAGTACTGTGCTTTGACTCGTTTACCGACTCTATGGGGGTCATCAGGTGTCGGGATTGGGTACAGTTACAACACATATAGGAGTCGATGCATTGTTGTCAAGGATTCACCACATACTTGCGAGTGTGGATATCCTATGCGATCTGAGGAGATATTAGTGTGACGAATCTCTGGCCAGAGTACTTGATGTGATTTAAGAAATGGTTTCTTAGTAGCACATGCGATGTCACTAATTTGATCTTCAAGATGTATTGCATAGTTATCGAATCTTGAGCGACTCTCGATATACCAATGGTTGTTGATTCGATCGGGATATATGGATGAAGGGACCGTACTGTACGCGAACCAAAATCTACTGGTTCTTGTAGGCACTATCAGTGATACCTAGGGAATCATGGGGCGATGTTGCTAGGCGCTTTACCATGATTCGTTGGGCAAGTCGGAAATCGTTGTTCCGAGTCACAAGGAGTTGTGAGCCCACGGCTAGCTGTATCCCTGAACCATTGAGGGTCACACAGTGTAATGGAGTTTTAATCCCCGTTGAGATAGTTAAATTTAAAGAGTTAAATTTAATGAATAAAGAAGTTGGACTTCTTAAATAAGAGTAAGGGAGTAGGATTTCCTAAAATGACATAGGGATGTACATTTATGGAAACCACTGAATTCGGATTCAGGAAAATTTATCTTGACTTTAAAATGTGCAGAAATGGTTTCTGTGCACATTGGTAAAATCGGTTTATCAATCGGAGTCACGATGAATTTTATATTAATTTCTGAACATGCGGGCTTTGCTTGTCGGGCCTCAACTTATGACTAATGGGCCCTAAGGTGTTAGTGGCCTGCATTATAAATAAGTTATTACAGTACAGAAATTACACACAGTTGGTCATAATTTTGAGAGACAATTTTCGAAAAAAAAAACCCTAGCTCTCTCTAGAAATTCGGCCGCCCCTCCCTCTCTCTGTCAGAGATTTTCCGGTCTGTGATTTTGAATTGCAGACAAGATTAGCGAATCAAATTCGTTATTCTCTTCGCAGAAAACTTCTGATAGATTTTCTAGTGCAATCTATCAGAGGGATTAAACCTCCATTCGTGGACCTGATTGAAGGAAAGCTTGTTCATCAGTTCCAGGGAGATACAAGAAGCGCAAAGAAATCTGTGTGGTGTCCAATAATCTCGCTTCGAGATTGAAGGTAAAATTTAATAATAGTTATTTAATTTTACACACACTTATAATTTAATCGTTAAACGGTTGATACCCACACTATGGAATTGTTCCATAATAAAATTTTTAAACTTCCGCTGCACCGGGTATCAATCGTGATTGATCTGAACGCCAGTTACCCAACAGTGGTATCAGAGCCAGGTTGCTCAGATCAAACGATTAAATTAATCGATTGTACAAAAATTTTTGAGTCTTGGTTTTTTAAAACAAAATAAATATTTTAAATAAAAAAAAAAAAAATTTTTTTCGGGCAAAACACGGGCAACGATTGGATCGCTGCCCGGTGTGGCAGCGACGATCGCTGCCCCGGGCGGCGCACGGCGCCGCCCAAAGGGGGCGCACAGCGCCGCCCCTGGGCGGCGACGGCGCAGGGCGCCGCCCAGGGCAGCGATTGTCGCTGCCCTAAAGGGGCAGCCGGGCTGCCCCGGCCCGCGCCCACGGGTGCGGGCCGGCCCGGGAGTGTCCCGGGCGGCCCGCGGGAAAAAATTATTTTTTTATTTAAATTAATTTTAATGTGTTAAAATTTTATTTTTGGTCCGGTCAAAAATTGTTTTTGATTGGTTCACGAGGCATCGGATCGAATTGTTCGAGTCCGAAAATTTTAAAATTGATTTTTGGATAAATTTGAATTTTTGGAAAACTTTAATATTTTATCCTTAAATTGAATTTTGAAATCAATTATTTTTGGTACAATTGATGATAAGATTTGATCTTATGTATATATTAAGTAAAATATGATTTTATCTATAAAATTAGATTCTGTAGATAAAATATGATTTTATTTAATAAAAGGTAAAATATGATTTTATATGTAAAATATGATTTTATATATAAAATATGATTTTATCCTGTTTAAATTTAAATTGCCATATGCATGATATCCAATAAATTAATTTTGAATTAAATGTTATTGGATAAGGATGATCGATTGCCATGACCAATTTTGTAGGTGTATGTTAGGAATTTACATTTGTTTTATTGTTGTTGGTTTTATTAATGGGCCTGGTTTATGGCCCAATATGAATGTCATATGTAATAAAAGTGGGCTTGGTTTATGGCCCGTTCCCACCCCTAAAATGTATCCCCTACTTGTCATTGCTATTTATTGTAAATACATTAGATTTAGTGGGAGATCAAGATTTGAAGATGGTGGGCCCAGCAGACAATAAAGACGAAGAAATGTAAATTGGAAGCTAATGTAATAGGATTGCATTGCATACTGCATATTACCTAGGATTGGACTAAGACTCGTGATTGGCAACCACGAGTCAATTAGAAATGGAATCGATCATCCTATATATAATATATGATATTATGATTGTATGCATGTTTTAGACATAATTGTATGAATCCGGCAAGCATACAATAAATTGAAAAATGATGAGACAAATTTTCATAATTAAAAATCCCTCATTTTAAATATGATTTAAAATTGATATCAAGATAAATAAAGGAAATTTAAATTTGTTTAAATGTTCCTACCTTCCATCAACGGTCAATGTATGTGATGCTACCCGCGGATACGGTCCGGCTCATATTATTGGGGGGGCCCGTCCGTCGGAAAGCTGTACATTGGATCGACACATGTTGTAAGTTGGGTGGAACTCCCATGGGATCGGCTCATATTATTGGGGGATCCACATGGCGACCGTCCATCACAACTTAATATTGATGGGTCATCTTGACATGTCACTATAAACGGCGTCATATTATTGGGCCCTTATTGGACATGAGGTAAATACATGGGGGTTGCTTTGGAAGCAATTGGACTCTACCTTTTGAGAATTATGGTTGGCTGATATTATTCGGGACCATAAGTTTGTCAATTGGACTCCATGTTCTCACTAAGGAAAAAGTTTCCCGTTTTCACTAGAGGGTAGTGAAATCGTTAAAATAGTGGGAGTGAGATTCATAAAATTAAATTCGCCTATTTTATGTCTTAGTAAATTGCTTAAACAATCATTGATATATGTCTGTTTTTCTTTTTAGTATTTCATACAATGAATTCGCGTAATCCATTATTCTCGATCCTCGAACAAAACAAGTTGACTGGCGCAAACTATACGGAATGGTTCCGGAAGTTGAAGATTGTCTTGACTTCGGAGAAGATGCTCTACGTGTTAGAGAAATCACCTCCGAAGGAAGCGCCAGCTGACGTAAGTCCGGAGGAATTGGCCAAACTTGATGCATGGTGGGACCATGACATCAAGACCAAATGCTATATGCAAGCCTCGATGTCTGATGAACTCCAGAGGCGATTTGAGGACACCGTGAATGCTGCTGACATTCACGCTCAACTCAAGGAACTTTTTGGGGCTCAATCGAGGGCTGAAGGTTCGCTACTGTTAAGGAGCTAATGACGTGTCGCATGCGTGAAGGGACTTCGGTCCGTGATCATGGGGTACGAGTGATTTGGCTCATACAGAAGTTAGCAACTCTTGATTTGGTGTTGGAGCATGAACTCAACGTGGATTTACTGCTTCTGTCTCTTCCTTCTTCGTTTGACGGATTTGTGGTAAATTTTAATATGAACAAGATAGAGGCCACCCTTGAAGAGATGGTCAATATGCTTGTGACATATGAATCCACACTAAAGAAGGATAAACCAGCTTTCTTGGTGGGCTCCTCATCTTCTGCTAAGAAGGGGCCAAGTACGAAGGGTAAAAAAAGTTCTGCCCCACCCAAGAAAGTCGAACCCGAGAAGAAGCACAAGACAAAGGCTTCAAACAATGGAAAATCCAAGGATGTTTGCCATTACTGCAAGAAGTCCGGTCATTGAAAGCGCAACTGCAAGGAATATCTAGAGCAGTTGGGAACTGCAAAGGGTATGTTCTATATTGAAATAAACATTTCACTTAATACTACTTCTTGGGTATTGGATACCGGATGTGGATCTCACATTTGCAATGATTTGCAGGTGATGACAAGAAGTCGCAGGCTTAGAATGGGTGAGACCCAGCTGAGGCTCGGGAATGGTTCCAGAGTTGAAGCTACAGCCATTGGAGATGTTTGTTTAATTTTGCAAAACGGTTTTAAGTTATTTTTAAGAGATGTTTTATTTGTTCCAGATTTGATTAAAAACATTATTTCTGTTTCTATGCTTGATAGAGATAGTTATTCTTGCAATTTTGTGAATGGGATTTGCAATATTTACAAGAATAAATGTTTGATTGGAAATGGAAAACTTGAAAACGATCTATACAACTTAAAACTAAAAGACGTTCCAATAAATTATGCTGATAAACCGGCAACAACAAACAAAAGGAAAATCGATAGCAAAAACCCGGCAAACCTTTGGCACGCTAGGCTAGGTCATATTTCCTCAAGGAGGATGAACAAGCTAGTGGGAGAGGGCATGTTTGATATGTCTGATATTAACTCTCTACCTACTTGTGAATCCTGCCTAAAAAGAAAAATGACTAAATCTCCTTTTAAGGGGAAACCTGAGCGTAGTCAAAATCTGTTGGATTTGATCCATACAGATGTTTGTGGTCCATTTAGAGTTGGGACTCAATATGGCCACACCTACTTCATTACCTTTACTGATGATTATTCAAGGTATGGGTATTTATATTTAATGAAATATAAGTCTGAAGCATTTGAAAAGTTCAAAGAATTCAAGGCTGAAGTAGAAAACAAGCTAGGTAAAAGTATTAAAGCACTTAGATCGGATCGAGGTGAAGAATACTTAAGTACCGAGTTTTTGAACTATCTGAAAGAGAATGGGATTCTCTCTCAGTGGACTCCTCCTATGACACCACAGCTGAATGGTGTATCGGAGCGTCGTAATCGAACTTTGTTGGACATGGTTCGATCCATGATGAGCTTCACTGAGCTTCCACCTTCGTTTTGGGGCTATGCGCTTGAAACGGCGGTATTGTTGTTGAACAACGTCCACACTAAAGCAGTGAACAAAACACCATACGAGTTATGGAATGGCAAAGCTCCTAAGTATTCGTACTTGAGGATTTGGGGATGTCCTGCTTACGTGAAGCGGACAGTGGGAGATAAGTTGGATAGTCGATCCAGCTTATGTTATTTTGTAGGGTATCCGAAGAATTCAATCGGATATTATTTCTATTATCCTGCTGAAACAAAGGTGTTTGTTTCGAGGAATGCCACCTTCTTGGAGAAGGAGTTCTTATTGGATAAGAAAGGCGAGATGATGGAACTCGAAGAAATTCGAGAAGAACCCGAAATACAAAATAACGATCCTACACCTCAGGAACCATTACTGGACACGCCTGAACCTAGAAGATCCGAGAGGACTTCTAGACCTCCTGTTCGATATGGTCTTCTTCTTGAAGGGGATCAAGATGAACCCGACATTGGATGTGATCCAAGAAACTTCAAGGAAGCAATTTCTGATGCGGATTCAAATTTATGGCTTGAAGCTATGCAGTCTGAATTGGATTCAATGCATACAAACCAAGTTTGGTCTTTAGTAGATCCTCCTGATGGAATTGTTCCAATAGGGTGTAAATGGATCTACAAGAGAAAGCTTGGGCCTGATGGTAAGGTATTGACCTACAAGGCGCGATTGGTGGCGAAAGGTTACACTCAAAGACAAGGAGTTGACTATGATGAAACCTTTTCACCAGTTGCAATGTTCAAGTCCATAAGAATCCTTATTGCCATAGCTGCATGGTATGACTATGAGATATGGCAAATGGATGTGAAGACTGCTTTTCTTAATGGAGACATTAAGGAAGAAATCTATATGAAGCAGCCGAAGGGGTTCACATCCATGGGAAGCGAGCATAAGGTATGCAAGCTTCAGAGATCAATTTATGGTCTAAAACAAGCATCAAGAAGTTGGAACCAGAAATTTGATGAAACAATAAAAGATTTTGGTTTCATCAAGAACCCGGAGGAACTGTGCGTGTACAAGAAAGTAGTTAAGGATGCTGTGACATTCTTAGTACTTTATGTTGATGACATCCTACTCATTGGGAATGATGTAGGGATGTTGCAGTCAACAAATATATGGTTATCAGGTAGATTTTCGATGAAGGATTTGGGTGAGGCATCCTATATTCTTGGGATACAGATCTATAGAGATAGATCTAAGAGAATGATAGGACTCACTCAATCAACCTACATCGACACCATATTGAAACGGTTTTAAATGGATGGGTCCAAGAGAGGACATCTACCCATGTGTCATGGAGTTTCTCTATCCAAGTCTATGTGTCCCAAGACAGATGAAGAGATAGAAAAAATGACACATGTACCATATGCGTCAGCCATAGGTAGTATCAAGTATGGGATGATATCTACCAGACCGGATGTAGCATTTGCTCTGAGTGTCACGAGCAGATATCAGGCTAATCCTGGTCAAATGCATTGGAAAGTCGTGAAGGACATTCTTAAGTACTTACGAAGGACTAAGAATATGTTCATGGTATATGGAGGACGAGAACTGAAATTGGAAGGCTATACCGACTCTAGCTTCCAAAGTGACATGGATGACTCGAAGTCAACCTCTGGATTTGTGTTCATGCTCAATGGCGGTGCTGTCTCTTGGAAGAGTTCCAAGCAGGACACCACAGCGGATTCCACCACTGAGGCTGAATACATTGCAGCATCAGCAGCTGCTAAAGAGGCTGTTTGGATGAGGAATTTCGTCCAAGAGTTGGGCGTCATTCCTGAATTTGTTGGTCCAGTCCCGGTGTACTGTGACAACACGGGTGCCGTTGCTCAAGCAAAGGAACCAAGGTCTCATCAAAGATCCAAACACGTACTGAGGAAATACCACATCATCCGGGAGATTGTGGAAAGAGGAGACATCACTGTCGAACGAGTGGCCTCTGCAGACAATATCGCTGATCCGCTTACTAAGCCCTTGCCAGGACCATTGTTTGACAAACATCGCGAAGCAATGGGTCTACGTAGTATGACTAGTTGGCTATAGGGCAAGTGGGAGATTGAAAGAGTGGGTGCCCAGTGAGCCAACTTGTGGCTATGGGCTTTGATGACTCTTTGTATAAACAATCTTTTGTTTAATATAATTTACATTTTTTAATGGCAATGACTTTATCTTTCTTCATATTTTTATATTATGATATACTATTGTTGTTTTGATAAAGACCTTGAATATACTATAGTGTATGTAAGATGTGGTAGAACATGGGGATGTCTATCATGAAATACATCTTATAGTCACTGTATATTCTAAACTGTTCCTAGTCGCTTGAGCCGTCCGATAATAAGGATAAGGATCGCTCGAGTTTGAGACTAGCATTTGCGATGCGGAGTACCACGTTTCATTGGTAGGGAACATGGAGATGTTCGAAGCATGCAAATGGATATTCATAGGATGAATAATCGAACTACCCTATCCGGACTTTCCAAGTGGTTATCACTTATCGAGTGGATAAAGTTCGCGGTTTTGGTTGTACACCATTAGTCCTTACTACTTGAAACATCATGGAGACTCTATATGCTAGTACTGTGCTTTGACTCGTTTACCGACTCTATGGGGGTCATCAGGTGTCGGGATTGGGTACAGTTACAACACATATAGGAGTCGATGCATTGTTGTCAAGGATTCACCACATACTTGCGAGTGTGGATATCCTATGCGATCTGAGGAGATATTAGTGTGACGAATCTCTGGCCAGAGTACTTGATGTGATTTAAGAAATGGTTTCTTAGTAGCACATGCGATGTCACTAATTTGATCTTCAAGATGTATTGCATAGTTATCGAATCTTGAGCGACTCTCGATATACCAATGGTTGTTGATTCGATCGGGATATATGGATGAAGGGACCGTACTGTACGCGAACCAAAATCTACTGGTTCTTGTAGGCACTATCAGTGATACCTAGGGAATCATGGGGTGATGTTGCTAGGCGCTTTACCATGATTCGTTGGGCAAGTCGGAAATCGTTGTTCCGAGTCACAAGGAGTTGTGAGCCCACGGCTAGCTGTATCCCTGAACCATTGAGGGTCACACAGTGTAATGGAGTTTTAATCCCCGTTGAGATAGTTAAATTTAAAGAGTTAAATTTAATGAATAAAGAAGTTGGACTTCTTAAATAAGAGTAAGGGAGTAGGATTTCCTAAAATGACATAGGGATGTACATTTTTGGAAACCACTGAATTCGGATTCAGGAAAATTTATCTTGACTTTAAAATGTGCAGAAATGGTTTCTGTGCACATTGGTAAAATCGGTTTATCAATCGGAGTCACGATGAATTTTATATTAATTTCTGAACATGCGGGCTTTGATTGTCGGGCCTCAACTTATGACTAATGGGCCCTAAGGTGTTAGTGGCCTGCATTATAAATAAGTTATTGCAGTACAGAAATTACACACAGTTGGTCATAATTTTGAGAGACAATTTTCGAAAAAAAAAACCCTAGCTCTCTCTAGAAATTCGGCCGCCCCTCCCTCTCTCTGTCAGAGATTTTCTGGTCTGTGATTTTGAATTGCAGACAGGATTAGCGAATCAAATTCGTTATTCTCTTCGCAGAAAACTTCTGATAGATTTTCTAGTGCAATCTATCAGAGGGATTAAACCTCCATTCGTGGACCTGATTGAAGGAAAGCTTGTTCATCAGTTCCAGGGAGATACAAGAAGCGCAGAGAAATCTGTGTGGTGTCCAATAATCTCGCTTCGAGATTGAAGGTAAAATTTAATAATAGTTATTTAATTTTACACACACAAATAATTTAATCGTATGGTTGATACCCACACTATGGAATTGTTCCATACTAAAAATTTTAAACTTCCGCTGCACCGGGTATCAATCGTGATTGATCTGAACGCCAGTTTTCCAACACTATGTTCCATACCAATGAAACGTGGTACTCGGCATCGCAAATGCTAGTCTCAATCTCGAGCGATCCTTATCCTTATTAACGGACGGCTCAATCGACTAGGAACTGTTTAGAATATACAGTGACTATAAGATGTGTTTCATGATAGCCATCCCCATGTGCTACCACATCTTACATACACTATAGTATATTCAAGGTCTTCATCTAAACATCTTATAGTATGTCACAACATAATAATATGATAAAAGATAAAGTAAATGCCATTATAAAAGTGTAAATTATATTAAACAAAAGATTATTTATACATAGAGTCATAAAAGCCCTTAGCCACAAGTTGGCTCCCCGGGCACCCACTCTTTCAATCTTCCACTTGCCCTAAAGCCAACTAGTCATACTACGTAGTCCCATTGCTTCGCGATTTTTGTCAAATAATGGTCATGGCAAGGGCTTAGTAAGTGGATCAGCGATATTGTCTGCAGAGGCCACTCTCTCGACAGTGATGTCTCCTCTTTCCACGATCTCCCGGATGATGTGGTATTTCCTCAGTACGTGTTTGGATCTTTGATGAGACCTTGGTTCCTTTGCCTGAGCAACGGCACCCGTGTTGTCACAGTACACCGGGACTGGACCAACAGCTTCAGGAATAACGCCCAACTCTTGGACGAAATTCCTCATCCAAACGGCCTCTTTAGCAGCAGCTGATGCCGCAATGTATTCTGCCTCAGTGGTGGAATCCGCTGTGGTGTCCTGCTTGGAACGCTTCCAAGAGACAGCACCGCCATTGAGCATGAACACAAATCCAGAGGTTGACTTTGAGTCATCCACGTCACTTTGGAAGCTAGAGTCGGTATAGCCTTCCAATTTCAGATCTCTTCCTCCATAAACCATGAATACATTCTTTGTTCTTCTCAAGTACTTAAGAATATCCTTCACGGCTTTCCAATGCATTTGACCTGGATTGGCTTGATATCTGCTCGTGACACTCAGATCAAATGCCACATCCGGTCTGGTAGATATCATCCCATACATGATACTCTCTATGGCTGACGCATATGGTATGTGTGTCATTTTCTCTATCTCTTCGTCAGTCTTGGGACACATAGACTTAGATAGAGAGACTCCATGACACATAGGTAGATGTCCTCTCTTGGACTCATCCATAGAAAACCTTTTCAATATGGTGTCGATGTAGGTTGCTTGAGTGAGTCCTATCATTCTCTTAGATCTATCTCTATAGATCTGTATCCCAAGAATATAGGATGCCTCACCCAAATCCTTCATCGAGAATCTACCTGACAACCATATCTTTGTTGACTGCAACATCCCTACATCATTCCCAATGAGTAAGATGTCATCAACATAAAGTACTAAGAATGTCACAGCATCCTTAACTACTTTCTTGTACACGCACAGTTCCTTCGGGTTCTTGATGAAACCAAAATTCTTTATTGTTTCATCAAATTTCTGGTTCCAACTTCTTGATGCTTGTTTGAGACCATAAATTGATCTCTGAAGCTTACATACCTTATGCTCGCTTCCCATGGATGTGAATCCCTCAGGCTGCATCATATAGATCTCTTTCTTAATGTTTCCATTAAGGAATGCAGTCTTCACATCCATTTGCCATATCTCATAGTCATACCATGCAGCAATGGCAATAAGGATTCTTATGGACTTGAACATTGCGACTGGTGAAAAAGTTTCATCATAGTCAACTCCTTGTCTTTGAGTATAACCTTTTGCCACCAATCGTGCCTTGTAGGTCAGTACCTTTCCATCAGGCCCAAGTTTTCTCTTGTAGATCCATTTACACCCTATTGGAACAATTCCATCGGGAGGATCTACTAAAGACCAAACTTGGTTTGTATGCATCGAATCTATTTCCGACTGCATAGCTTCAAGCCATAAATTCGAATCCGCATCAGAAATTGCTTCCTTGAAGTTTCTTGGATCACATCCAATGTCGGGTTCACTTTGATCCCCTTCAAGAAGAAGACCATATCTAATAGGAGGCCTAGAAGTCCTCTCGGATCTTCTAGTAATAGGCGTGTCTTGTGATGATTCTTGAGGTATAGGATCGTTATTTTGTATCTCGGGTTCTTCTCGAATTTCTTTGAGTTCCATCATCTTGCCTTTCTTATCCAATAAGAACTCCTTCTCCAAAAAGGTGGCATTCCTTGAAACAAACACTTTTGTTTCAGTAGGATGATAGAAATAATATCCGATTGAATTCTTCGAATACCCTACAAAATAACATAAGGTGGATCGACTATCCAACTTATCTCCCACTGTCTACTTCACGTAAGCAGGACATCCCCAAATCCTCAAGTACGAATACTTAGGAGCTTTGCCATTCCATAACTCGTATGGTGTTTTGTCCACTGCTTTAGTGTGGACGTTGTTCAACAACAATACCGCCGTTTCAAGAGCATAGCCCCAAAACGAAGGTGGGAGCTCAGTGAAGCTCATCATAGATCGAACCATGTCCAACAAGGTTCGATTGCGACGCTCCGAAACACCATTCAGCTGAGGTGTCATAGGAGGAGTCCACTGAGAGAGAATCCCATTCTCTTTTAGATAATCCAAGAACTCGGTACTTAAGTATTCTCCACCTCGATCTGATCGAAGTGTTTTAATACTCTTACCTAGTTTGTTTTCTACTTCAGCCTTGAATTCTTTGAACTTTTCAAATGATTTAGACTTATATTTCATCAAATATAAGTACCCATACCTAGAATAATCATCAGTAAAGGTAATGAAGTAGGTGTGACCAAATTTTGTACCAATACTAAATGGTCCGCAAACATCTGTATGGATCAAATCCAATAGAATTTGACTACGCTCTGGCTTCCCTTTGAAAGGAGATTTAGTCATTTTTCCTTTGAGGCAGGACTCACAAGTAGGTAGAGAGTTAATATCAGACATATCAAACATGCCCTCTCCCACTAGCTTGTTCATCCTCCTTGAAGAAATATGACCTAGCCTAGCATGCCAAAGGTTTGCCGGGTTTTGACTATCGATTTTCCTTTTGTTCGTTGTTACTGGTTTATCAACATAATTAATTGGAACGTCTTTTAATTTTAAGTTATATAGATCGTTTTCAAGTTGTCCACATCCAATTAAACATTCATTCTTGTAAATATTGCAAATCCCATTTACAAAATTACAAGAAAAAACCATCTCTATCAAGCATAGAAACAGAAATAATGTTTTTAACTAAATCTGGCACAAATAAAACATCTCTCAATAATAACTTAAAATTGTTCTGCAAAACTAAATAAACGTTTCCCACTGCTTTGGCTTCAACTCTGGAACCATTTCCGAGCCTCAGCTGGGTCTCACCCATCCTAAGCTTACGACTTCTAGTCATCATCTGCAACTCATTGCAAATGTGAGATCTACATCTGGTATCCAATACCCAAGAAATAGTATTAAGTGAAACATTTATAAAATATATCCTTTGTAGTTCGTAACTACTCGATATACATTCTTTGCAGTTGCGCTTCTAGTAACCGGGTTTCTTACAGTGATGGCAAACTTGTTTAGACTTGTCCAATTTTGCATGTAACATTTGGCCTTGAGATCATGGTCCAACCATTTCTCTAGTTCGGCCAACCTTTCGGCAGTTACATCAGCCGGGGCTGTTTTCGGAGAAGCCTTTTCTAACACTTAAAAAATCTTTTTCCGAACTCTGGACAATCTTAACTTATTGAACCATTCCGTATAGTTGCGCCAGAAAGTTTGCTTTGTTCGAGAATTGAAACATGTGGATTACGAAGATTCATCATAATGATATACTGAGATGAAACAGACAATAACCGATGATAGTTTAATTAATTTACTAAGACATAAAATATGGCGAATTTTAATTTTATGAATTACACTCCCACTATTTTAACGATTTCACTACCCTCTAGTGAAAACGGGAAACTCCTTTCCTTAGTGGGAACATGGAGTCCAATTGACAAATCATAGTCCCGAATAATATCAGCCAACCATAATTTTCAAAAGGTAGAGCCCAATTACTTCCAAAGTAACCCCCATGTTTTTACCTCATGTCCAATAAGGGCCCAATAATATGACGCCGTTTATTGTGACATGTCAAGATAACCCATCAATATTAAGTTGTGATGGACGGTCGCCATGTGGATCCCCCAATAATATGAGCCAATCCCATGGGAGTTCCACCCAACTTACAACATGTGTCGATCCAATGTACAGCTTTCCGACGAACGGGCCCCCCCAATAATATGAGCCGGACCGTGCCCGCGGGTAGCATCTCATACATTGATCGTTGATGGAAGGTAGGAACATTTAAACAATATTTAAATTCCCTTTTTTTTATCTTGATATCAATTTTAAATTATATTTAAAATGAGGGATTTTTAATTTTGAAAAATTTGTCTCATCAATCAACATTTGTATGCTTGCGGGATTCATGCAATTTAGTTCTAAACATGCATATAACAATAATATCATATATTATATTTAGGATGATCGACTCCAATACTAATCGACCCGTGGTTGCCAATCACGAGTCTAAGTCCAATCCTAGGTGATATGCAAGTATGCAATGCAATCCTATTACATTGAGCTTCCAATTTACATTTCTTCGGTCTTTATTGTCTGCTGGGCCCACCTTTGTCTTCAAATCTTTATCTCCCACTGATTCTTATAAATTTACAATAAATTTCGATGACAAGTAGGGGATACATATTTTAGGGGTGGGAACGGGCCATAAACCAGGCCCACTTTTATTACATATGACAATTCATATTGGGCCATAAACCAAGCCCATTAATAAATCCAACAACAATAATTAAAACCAAATGTAAACAACCTAACATACACCTATAATATTGGTCATGGCAATCGATCATCCTTATCCAATAATATTTAATTTAAAAATTAATTTATTGGATATCATGCAATGGCAATAAATATAAATAGATAAAATCATATTTCATATATAAAATCTTATTTTATACATAAAATCATATTTTATCTAGTTTATCCATAAAATCATATTTTACATATAAAATCCAATTTTATACATAAAATCATATTTTATTATCAATTGTACCAAAGTTATTAATTTTATAGATTTAATTTATTGGATTAAATTTATAAATTTCCAAAATTCAAAATTTATCCAAAAATTAATTTTCTTAAAAATTTTGGGCTCAAACAATTTTGACCCATTGCCTCGTGGACCAACTGAAACAATTTTCAATCGGGCCAAAAACTGAGCCCAAAACCATTTTGGGCTAGAATTCATAATTCAAGGAAAAATTTATTTTTAATAAAAAAAAAATTTTGGGCAGCCCGGGATGCACTCGTCCAGCCCAGCCGCTGGGCCGCTCCATGCGGCCCAGCTGCGCGGGCTAGGGCAACGCTTGCCCTAGCTCGCGCAGGGCTGCTGCGTGCAGCCCATCTGGCTACGCGCAGGGCTGCGCGCGGCGCTGCTCGCTGCCTCCGGGCAGCGGGCAGCCCCAAAAATAATAATTGTTTTTTCTTTTTTTTTCGTTTTATTTTTATGAAAAATCGAGGCTTTGTACAATCGATAAAATTTTAATCGTAAAATCCGAGAACAACCTGGCTCTGATACCACTGTTGGAATACGGTCGTTCTCCGGATCGAAAAAGAAAGTGATACCCGGTGCAGCGGAAATTTTAAAATTTTATATGGAACGATTCCATATGGGTATCAAATTCCTACGATTAAAATTAATAACATAAAATTTAAACAATATAAATTTTACCTTAAAATCTCGAAGCGAGATTATGGACACCAACAGATTAATCTGCTCTTGTTGTATATCCCAGGAACTGATGAACGAACGTTTCTTCAATCAGGTCCACGAATGGAAATTTAATCCCTCTGATAGACTGCACTATAAAGTCTATCAGAAGTTTCTACGAAGAGAAAATTAACAGATTTGATCCGTTAAACCAGACTGCAAATTCGAAATTCACAGGATGGATTTTTCGAACAGAGAAAGGAGAGGGGGCGGCCACACCTAGAGAGAAAAACTAGGGTTTTCGAAAATTTTGTGACCAGTTGTGTAATTTCTGCACTGCAATAACTTATTTATAATGTGGGCTGCTAACAGCTTAGGGCCCATTAGTCATAAGCAGTGTTTTTATAACCGGACCGGTGATCGAACCGGTTTACTTAAAAAAACGGTCCAACCGGTCGGACCGTTTTAACCGGACGGTCGAACCGGAAAACCGTTTATATAATTTAATATAATAAATAATATATTTTGGAATATTAAAAACTCAAAAATTATATAATTAGACATAAAATATATATTTAACATAGTTTGAAAGCTAAATAAATATATACATATATTTAAAATATGAATTATAGTTATAAATTATTTAAATAATAAATTATTTAATTATTATAAAATCAATAATTATTTAAGTGAAGTAAAAATTTCAAATAATAATGTATTTATATATAAAAATATTAAATATAAGGTTTAAAAATAAAAAAAATTAAATTTTCAAAATAAAAAAATAAAAAAATTTCGAAAAACCGGTTCAACCGGTCGGTTTTCCGTTTCTAGGCCGGTCCAACCGGTTCTTGACTGGTTTTGACCGGTTCTGACTGGTTGGACCGGTTTTCCGGTTTTTTGTGTCGGACCGGACCGATCCGACGACCGGTTCCCGGTCGAACCGGTCGAATCGGCCGGTCCAGTCCGGTTCCGAAAACAGTGGTCATAAGTTCAAGCCTGACAAGCAAAGCCCGCATGTTCAGAAATTAATATAAAATTCATCGTGACTCAGATTGATAAACCAATTTCACCAATGTGCACAGAAACCATTTCTGCATATTTTAAAGTCAAGATAAATTTTCTGAATCCGAATTCAGTGATTTCCAAAAATGCCCATCACTATGTCATTTTAGGAAATCTTACTCCCTCTACTCTTAAATAAGAAGTCCCACTTCTAAATTTAACTCTTTAAATTTAATTATCTCAACGGGGATTAAAAATCCATTACTTGTGTGACCCTCAATGATTCAGGGATACAGCTAGCCGTGGGCTCACAACTCCTTGTGACTCGAAACAACAATTTTCGTCTTGCCTATCGAATCATGGTAAGAGCGCCTAGCAACATCGCCCCATGATTCCCTAGGTATCACTGATAGTGACTGCAAGAACAAATAGATTTTGGTTAGCGTACAGTACGGTCCCTTTATCCATATATCCCGATCGAATCAACAGCCATTGGTAAATCGAGAGTCGTTCGAGATTCGATAACTATGCAATGCATCTTGAAGATCAAATAGTGACATCGCATGTGCTACTAAGAAACCATTTCTTAAAACACATCATGTACTCTGGCCAGAGATTAGTCACACTAATATCTCCTCAGATTGCATAGGATATCCACACTCGCAAGTGTGTGGTGAATCCTTGACAACAAAACATCGACTCCTATATGCGTCGTAACTGCACCCAATCCCGACACCTGATGACCCTAATAGATTCGGTAAACGAGTCAAAGCACAGTATTATCATATAGAGTCTCAATGATGTTTCAAGTAATAAGGACTAATGGTGTACAACCAAAACCGCGGACTATATCCACTCGATAAGTGATAACCACTTGGAAAGTCCGGATAGGGTAGTTCGATCATTCATCATATGAATATCCATTTGCATGCTTTGAACATCTCTATGTTCCATACCAATGAAACGTGGTACTCAACATCGCAAATGCTAGTCTCAATCTCGAGCGATCCTTATCCTTATTAACGGACGGCTCAATCGACTAGGAACTGTTTAGAATATACAGTGACTATAAGATGTGTTTCATCATAGCCATCCCCATGTGCTACCAAATCTTACATACACTATAGTATATTCAAGGTCTTCATCTAAACATCTTATAGTATGTCACAACATAATAATATGATAAAAGATAAAGTAAATGTCATTATAAAAGTGTAAATTATATTAAACAAAAGATTGTTTATACATAGAGTCATAAAAGCCCATAGCCACAAGTTGGCTCACCGGGCACCCACTCTTTCACAGAATGCCAAAGCTGATTATTCATACTTACATAAAGATTCAGCTTTATCGTAGATATACTCAACGAGGTAGCTCGATTCGCTGTAAATTCCTGCTAACAAAACAAATCAAAAACAGTTATGCAAGAAATCCGTATTAAAATTATTTCATTTCATCACACAAAATTCAGAAAATGCTCACGGTAGATTGAAATCGTGACTGCCTTGGGGAAATATTCGGAAACCCTAGAGAATCATAAACGACAACTACATCTCCTTCTCAGTGTCGCTTCTTTATCTGAGTTTTTTGGATTATTTTCAATGAGAGTAAAGAACAAATATTATGTGCTTCATCTATGCTATGAACATTTCGACATTCGGAGGTGCCCAAACAAGAAGGAACCCAAAAAAAAAAGAAGCCCAAATAGATGAGCTAATGAAAGAACCCGAAAAATAAAACACAAAACAGAGTATCGTTTTTCACCCTTTTCTCGACATTCACCGAAAACCCAAACAAAAATAAATCTAGACCCTCAGCATCTACTAAAAATACCACGAAGCATGAGCCCGAAGCAAGAGAAGAAAGCAACGAAACTTACACAGTGAAAGTCGCGACACTGAAGCTCCGATCCAAGCTTTAAACTCACGATTGAAGTCACGATTGGCGTTGCCAAGGCTTGGGCTAGATGCAAAGAGGTCGGACAACCATTTTTCGGCGATCGATCGGCGCCGGAGGTGAGCTGGGTTGAAGGGGGCGAAGGGTTTGGCTAGGGATTGGGTTTCTCTCGTTTCTTCTTAAGGCAGGCGTGTAGTACTATGGGTTATTATATGTATTATATTTTTTAAAATAGTATTATATTTTTTAAAATATTAAAAATAAATAAATAAATAACAACGACAACAGATTACAAAATCTATTGTCTTAGACCTTCAAAAAAACTCTCATAGACAACGGTTAATTAAAACCGTTGTGGTAGATCATAAAAAACCCGCTCATTGACAACGGTTTTTAAAAACCGTTGTCTTTGAACAATATAAGACAACGGATTTTTAAAAACCGTTGTCGTTTTTATTAAAAATACGGTCAACGACAACGGTTTTTGTAAAAACCATTGTTAAAGGCCAAAAGACAACAGTTTGTGTATAAAACCATTGTCTTTTTAGTGTTGTTAATTAGCATATTTGTTGTAGTGATTATAACCTTATTCTAAAAGTCTTAACTACTCTATAGCATACTCCCTATTTACTATAAGAAGTCAGAGCTATACCAGCATCCGTCGTCAGCCCGCTGATGACGACTGCCCCAGAACTTGGGCACCGCTTCGCCGCAACCCCGGAGCGCCTGGCCAACCTCCGGACCAAGCCTAGGAAGGCTAGAAACTACCTAGAACAACCTAGAACAGAGAGAGAAATATGCAAATGGTGTGAAAATTCTGAAATTCGGAGGGCCTATTTATAGGCGAAGTTCAGACGGTCCGAACTGGGTTCAGATGGTCCGAAATGCCACTTGTCCGAGCCAATTTGCACCTGGCTCTGCGGAGTTCAGACGGTCCGAAATGGGGTCGGATGGCCCGAGCTGGTTCGGATGGCCCAAACTCTTCCGCACGCTCCGAACTGTTTTGGTCCTTCCGAACTCATTTTGGACCCCCTGGGACCTACCCTACCATTTTTTGACGTTTCGAATCTGATTTTCCACTTATTTTCACCAAATAATGACTCCTTAAACATGTTTTGACACTTTTAAAACTATATTTCATTTTATAACATGTTTAAAATCACTTAATCTTGTAAAATGGAACCGGGCTACTACATTCTCCCCCACTTAAGATAATTTCGTCCTCGAAATACATCTTAAGTACCGATATGGACTTGAATAAGAACAACAAGTTCTTTGTTCTCTCATATCATTTTACAAGACCTCACTGAATCCAAATAATTACTAATAACATCATGGTCTCCAAACTAGGGTAACTTTCCAATAACCTTTCTGAAGTACAAAAGACTTCCAGAGCAATAATGGGAACACACACCACCACTTCCAATCCTGATTACAGTCCACGGCTCTCATTATCAATCATCATTGTGTCCTAATGAAAATTGTCATCACTTGACAATTCAAAATCATATCTCTAATATCATAGGGAAACCACCCAAATAAGTCTTACAATCACTTAATAAGAAACCAAAATCATCATGCTGATCATGTCCCTGATCTCTATCTGCAACTCTGATAAGGCCAGACAATACTGATTGAATCTCCTGGTTCTCCCCCAGTACCACCTGCGAAAACTATCCATCCAGAATGTACACTTGTCAAAGAATCATTTCCAAGACTATTCTGTCAAAGGAAACTAAAATCTGTATCTCTAATAAAGTCAGACGATAACGTTCAAATCTCTTGGTACTAATCCAATATCAATATAAAATTTAGAAGAACATTAATTTTGGTAATTATACCCATTGTTATAATTGTGCAAAATATTAAGACTCAGATAGCCTCCCCCAATAGCCTATCTGGAATAAACCTCCCAAAAAACACCGGCGTAGGTTGCGCTTCCTATCCCGTCTTGAACAACTCAGCACAGTCCTCAGCACCTGGTATAATTCATCACTGAATGTATGATGAAAATCCATCATAAATAACCAATGATCCAAACACTGAGTCTCTGAGGAAACAAGTCAACTCTGGTACTATGTCAAATATCTGAATTTTTGAATCATTATAGGAAAAATCCTAGAACTGATCATCTGAAAACTAGCACAACTCTAATCCTTGGTTATGCAAATATCAACTAATTCAACACAGTTGAATATCGATCAAAAAATACTTGGAATTAAATTTAGAAAATTTTCAAATCATAAATCCACATGATTGTCAGAATACAACTTATTAACATTCTGTTATCACAAAACAGAATTATCAAACGAAAAACTCAAATACATCATCCTTCAAAATCATTCTGACTGTCATCATTCTTTTTTGAATGCGTCTGAGCTCCCTGCAAAGCATAAATCTGACCCTGCATCCGAGACTGCTAATCATCTCCATGATGAGTACTCTGGGTCCTCTGCTGCACTGATGCCTCAGACTGTCTACTCACATGAGATCCCATCCTAGATGCTTGTCCACTCTGTCCACTACGCTTGGGACAATCTCTCTTGAAGTGATCAACACTTCCACAGATGAAACAAGCTCCAGCAGCGGCTCTACAATTCTCAGTGATTAAACTGCAACTTTTTCTTGCCCAACTGACGAGTCTCACCAGATCCTGTAGATGAAAAAGATCCGGATTTCTTAAATGAATGAGTGCATGGACCCAAAGAACTCGTGGGTCTAGACAAGAGGAAAGACCTGTTGCGTCGAATGCTATCCTCCGCCTGATGACATCGACTAAATAATCCC
This sequence comes from Henckelia pumila, assembly GCF_033568475.1. Lineage (NCBI taxonomy): Eukaryota > Viridiplantae > Streptophyta > Magnoliopsida > Lamiales > Gesneriaceae > Henckelia > Henckelia pumila. The sequence goes on along the minus strand of NC_133121.1, from coordinate 28,518,611 downwards.
TCATAAGTCATGTCATTACCCACAACTACTCGGTCATGGATTTCCGGATTAAGACCCTAGAGGAACAGATTATACTTCGCCTCCGTGCTATCAAAAATCTGGGGGCAATATGGCAGTAACTCAAAGAACTTCAACTGGTACTCCTCGATCGACATCGATCCCTGCCGCAAACCCAACAACTCACTTGTCTTCTCTTGTCGGAGAGCAGGAGGAAAATACAGCTTATGAAAAGCCGTGCAGAACTCATCCCAGGTAGCAGTTCCTCGGGCTGCAATAAAAGGTGCAGAAGTAGAATCCCACCACTTCCGAGCTCGCACTTCTACCAGGAAACCAAGAGTCTCCATCCGCTGCTCCTCAGCACAACGGAACTCCCGAAAACAAACGTCCATATGTCGTAGCAAGTTCCCCGCATCCTTCGGTGACTCTCCTCTGACTAAAGGTCTCGGAACCATTTGCATAAACCTATGCATGCTGAAATGCCTGTGATCATCATGGCGATGGTGATGACGGCCCCGACGATGCTCTCGATCGTCTTGATCATCCCAGCGTCCACCTATGATGTCATGGCTACTCTCGTCACCATGACCCGCCATCTACACGATGATTAGAGGTTAATCCAAATTTCAACAATCTAGATCCCAAGATTACTATGCATGCTCTGATACCATAAATGTAGTGATCCGCACCGTGATCACCTACTAATCAGAAGCTTATACATGCATTTAACTTAAATAAATATATCAGAAATTAAACAGCGGAAAACTTAAACAACAATAAAATATTGTTTACAACCATATCGAATAAATCCAGTGTATTAACCCAAATACAACAGATACAAAAGCCTAGACAAAGCCTTGTTGGTCATCTAACGCCTAAGCCCTCCCAAAATCACCCGCATCGTCCAGTCGCAGACCTGCCCCATGGAATAGGGTGTCCAGATACAACAAAGTATGGAACGTGAGCATGAAAAGCTCAGTACGAGAGTATGAGTATACGGTATTATATGTGCATGTATGCAAGTGAACTGGGTACCAAGACACGAGGTCAAGAATATCTGATCAAGAACAAACTTGGGTCCTGGTATGTGCCACGCTGAGCCGTCACTACAGGAGGTGACCAACATACTCAGAAGCCCTGATGGTGACCTAACACAAGTACACGTGTCCAACCAAATATCAGTGACCTAACATGAGATCTGTGTCCAACTGATTTTGGCGACCTAACACGTGTCTTTGTGTCCAACCATCTACTGACAGGATATCATAATACCCGATATCTCAATTAGGATAAAGGCTTAATATGTTCATGTATGCAACATACATTCATGACATGTTGTATATAAAGACATATAAAACATGCAATCACATAATCCATGCAAACACATAATACATACATACTCAATCTGGATATCTCGAATAATACTTCCGTATCTCAAACACTAGGCAAGCTAGACCAGCTCTATGTCCAGGCATACAGTCCACACTACAATGCAAAGTACTCATGCATTATAACCTTATTCTAAAAGCCTTAACTACTCTATAGCATACTCCCTATTTACTATAAGGAGTTAGAGCTATACTTACATCCGTCGTCAGCCCGCTGATGACGACTGCCCCAGAACTTGGGCACCGCTCTGCCGCAACCCCGAAGCGCCTGGCTAACCTTCGGACCAAGCCTAGGAAGGCTGGAAACTACCTAGAACAGCCTAGAACCAAGAGAAAAATATGCAAATGGTGTGAAAATTCTGAAATTCGGAGGGCCTATTTATAGGCGGAGTTCGGACGGTCCGAACTGCCACTTGTCCGAGCCACTTTGACACCTAGGCTCTGCTGAGTTCGGACGGTCCGAACTGGTTCGGATGGCCCAAACTCGTCCGCACGCTCTGAACTATTTTGGTCCTTCCGAACTCATTTTGGACCCCCCGGGACCTACCTACCATTTTTGGACGTTCTGGATCTGATTTTCCACTTATTTTCACCAAATAATGACTCAAACATGTTTTGACACTTTTAAAATTATATGTCATTTTATAACATATTTAAAAGCACTTAATCTTGTAAAATAGAATCGGGCTACTACAAAAGCTGTTGCGCTTCTCGCCTGAAAATAAGAGAGCAAAATAAATTTTTTTATTTGCATATGCTTGATAATCGGTCACTTTGCAGAAATGTTTGTGACATGTTGAACAGTTGGATCGAAAATAAATTTGGACATAACGTTCATAAGGGACTAAAATATTCTGAACGGTGAAGATTTACCTTCGGTTTCATTTGGATTTGTTTATGGACGACAAACAAAAACTGCTCTCTTCTCACGCAAAATCTGTGTAGTAATCTTGAGATGGGGTTTTGCACAAATATAACTGTTGGATTGGGTTGAAATTTTGAAACAATATGAATAAATATGAAGATACATTTTGAACGGTGGAGATCGGATTATGACCTCTATATTGGAGAAAATAGGTTCTGAAAGATGACCTTCTACTTGCTGTTGAAATGCTCAAAATTTAGGAGTTGATGTTTGAATTTTGAGAGAGGTATTACTACATTTTTTGATGTGATTTCTCCCATCAGCTGATGTATATTTATAGGTGGAGTATGGAGCTTGAAGGGTCATTCAATCCTAGCATTAAGACCATTATGTCTTGATATAATGATAAAATAATGGTGGTTTTTTACTCTTGGTTTTTCTTGAAACTGAAATTAGGTTTCATTATTGGCTTTATTACTATTAACTACCCACAAAGGCCAATTTAAACGACATTTTTGAAATATTTCTTCGTTTAGGGTTCAAAATCGAAACGTATGTGTAATATCTTTTTATGGGGTCCGGGTCTTCACACAGATAAGACTTTGAATTGTAAATTTTCATTTGCACCTTTCATTATCTACTTTCTTACCCTACCATTAATTAATCATATTGTGTCTTAATTAATATTATCAATCAAATATATCTTCTCTATTATATATATGACATTAATAAACATACTTTAATTATAAATTTTTTATGTACATCGCAAGTACTCTTTCCTAGTTAAATAAAATAAGTACCTTCATGTTGAAAAATAGTCATTATAATTTTTTAAATTTATTAATTTATGTATTGTTAATTTATTAAATTTAAATAATATTGTAAAATAATCGTTATAAAATAGTTGTTACAAGTTAATGAATATAGATAAATAAAAATTTCTCATTCCATTCTATTTCTTATTTGAAACACTTTATACTTTCAATTATTTTAGAAATATTTGAAAATCTCCATTGCTCTAGAGAAAATATCATCAGTGAATTTTGGATAAATAAAACATGGGATGATGCAGAAGATAATGTTGATGGAATGATGTAGAAAATGATGTTGATAGTAACGGTAATAATACAAGATCGACGCCTTCAAGGGGGTGTCTAATGTTATGTATTATACCGAAGCGATCATGACGATAATAAAAATTACGGAATAAAATAATCAACAAGAATACCAAGGATTTATGTGGTTCATCCAATATAGGCTACGTCCACGGAGCTACTGCAAATATTTATTTCAAGGAGAAGTATTACAAGTGTATGCAGAACACTTTATCTCACACAATCCCAACCTCCGAGTATAACCGAGAAATTATTTCTCTAACTCACATAAAAGAACACTCAAGAAAATTATTTTGTTTTCTTTTAGCTTGAAAGTCTTTGAGAAGCTTTCGATGGGATATCTACAAATGGGGATGGAGAGCTCTATTTATAGAGCTCCCTGACAATGTGAACACTGAATGTCAAATATGGCAACTGGTGTCAGCCTATAAGAATTGACGAAATTGGCTTCCACCACCAACCACATTTAATGTCATCTACCTAACATTTCTCCCACTTGAAGACTTGATTCCAATCATACTTTCACATCATCAATGAAGCAGCTCATATTTCTTCTCTTACACTTACAGTCCGACTGAAGTTGAACACAACTTCAGTTTGTCAATGGTCACCGTCTTTGTGAACATGTTGGCTGGATTTTTCTTCCAGTAATCTTCTCAAGCACCAAGATTCCATCTTCCAAAACTGGTCTGATGAAATGATATCGAACCTGTATATGCTTTGTCCCAGCATGATAAACAAGATTCTTTGTTAAATGAATAGCACTCTGACTGCCACAGTGTAACGTGCTATCCTCAAGCTTCTGACCCAATTCCTCAAGAAATGATCGCAACCTAATCATCTCTTTGTTTGCTTCCGTTACTGCAACGTACTCGGCTTCAGTAGTCGAAAGTGCGACTATCTTTTGCAGTTTAGACACCCAGCTTACTGTCGTACCACCTAATGTGAACACATACCCAGTATTACTTTTCCTGCCGTCTAGATCACCACCCATATGTGAATCGACATATCCTTGTAAGTCCTGATTAGTCCTCCCGAAGCATAGAGATAAACCAACAGTACCTTTCAAGTACATGAGAATCCATTTAACTGCTTCCCAATTTTGTTTTTCCAGATTGCATATAAACATGCTCACAACTCCCACTGCATGGGCTATATCTGGTCTTGTGTACACCATTGCATACATGAGGCTTCCGATAGCAGAAGCATAAGGAACCTTGTTCATATAAGCTTGCTCCTTCTTCGTCAATGGTGATTGGGCTTTGGTTAGTTTAAAATGACTAACCAAATGAGTACTCACAGCTTTAACTTCATCCATATTAAATCTGCTAACCACCTTTTTCACGTACTGTTCTTGAGATAACTTCATGAAGATTCCATTCACCCGATCTCTTAAGATACTCATTCCAAGGATTTTCTTTGCAGCACCCAAATCATTCATAGCAAATTCTTTTGATAACTCTTTCTTGAGTTTATCAATCTCCTCCAGAAAAGATCCTGTTATCAAGATATCATCCACGTATAGCAGTAGTATGATATAAGAACCGTCAAACTTTTTCACATAACATCAATGATCGGTCTGGCACCTTAGGAAACCATTGTTGCTCATGAATCCATCAAACTTCTTGTACCACTGTCTTGGAGCTTGTTTGAGACCGTACAAGCTTTTTTGAAGTTTGCATATTATTTTCTATTTCCCTCGTACTTCAAATCCATGTGGTTGTTTCATATAAATTTCTTCATCTAGGTCACCATGAAAAAATGCCATCTTTACAGCTAACTGATCCATATGTTAGTCTTTCTTCACCACTAGTCCAAGTACAGTCTTGATAGTGGTTAATTTCACAACTGGAGAGAAAATCTTTGTGTAATCAACGTCTTGCCGTTGTTGAAAACCTTTTACAACAAGTCTCGCTTTGTACCTCTTGCTACCATCATGTTCTTCTTTTAACCGGTACACCCACTTGTTGTGTAATGTCATTTTGCCTTTCGAAAGTTCCTTCAACTCCTACGTCTGATTGAATGATAGTGAATCCATCTCATCTTCCATGTATAACTCCCACTTGGTTGAATCATCATTTTTCATTGCTTCTTCATAGGTCTCCAGTTCACCTTTATCTGTCAGCAAAATATAATGAAGTGCAGGGGAGTATCTCTCAGGTGGTCTAATTGTTCTCGAAGATCTTCTGAGTTCAATCATCGGAGTTTTTGGGTCAAATTCTTGTGTGGTATATTATTTTCTTCTTGGTTATTATCCTCCGACTCATTCATAGAAATATCTATCAATGGCACTTCATTTGTCTTCTTGACTTCAGGAAATTTATCTCTAGCTGCAATGTCTGACCTGTCCTTGTACAATACTTTCTCATTGAAAATGACATCTCTGCTCCGAATGATCTTTGATTTTGGTCATCCTAGAACCGATAACCAAACTCATTATCTCCATAACCAATAAAGAAACACTTCTTTAATTTCGGATCAAGTTTTGTTCTGCTAGCCGAATTAATATGAACATATAAGAGATAAACAAACACTTTCAAGAAAGAAAGGTTTACTCCTTTGTTGCTCCAAACTTCCTCTGGTATTCTGCAATCAAGCGGTACTGAAAGTCCTCTGTTGCTCAGATATGCTGCAGTGTTAACTGCATCAGCCCGGAATGATTTTGGCAGTCCAGCGTAGGGGTGTTATTGAGCCGAACCGAGCTCGAGTAGCACACTACTCGAGCTCATATTTTACTACTCGAGCTCGATCGAATAGTAAAATATGAGCTCGAGCTCGAGCTCGGTTGTAGTTCGAGTACTCGAGCTTTTATATTATATATATATATAAATTAAAAATATATAAATAAATAAATAAAATAAAATATTATATTATATATATTATAAAATAAATATATATATAAATATAATAAATAAAATAAAATAAATTAAATATTATAAATAAATATATAAATATTATAAATAAATTAATATATAAATATAATATTATATTATATATATTATATTTATATTTATATTTATATATATTTATATTATTTTTTAATATATATATATATATATGTGTGGCTTATCGAGTAGCTCGCGAGCTACTCGATCACATAGTTTCAAAGCTCGACTCGAGCTCGATTGTATGCTCGAGCTCGGTCAAATCGAGCTCGAGTCGAGCTTTGACCGAGCTACTCGCGAGTTGCTCACGAGTAGCTCGGCTCGTTTACACCCCTAGTCCAGCGTGCAATATAATGCTCCTGGCACGTTCATTCAAGGTTCTGTTCATTCTTTCATCCACACCATTCTGTTGAGGTGTACCAAGAATGGTTTTTTCCAACTTGATCTCATTCTGTACACAATACTTCTTGAACTCACTATCTTCATATTCTCCACCATTACCAGACCGTAAGCACTTCACTTTCAAGTTCGTATCATTTTCAACCATGGATTTCCACCTTTTAAAGGCCTCATATACATCAGATTTATTTTTCAAAAAATAAATCCAAACTTTTCTGCATGAATCATCAATAAATGTGACGTAGTATCTTGAGCCTCCAAGGGATGCCAAGGGAGATGGTTCTCATACATTAGTATGAACCAACTCCAACTTTGTTGCTTTCAGTTCTCTACCGCCTTTTGAAAAACTCATCTTTTTCTGTTTTCCAAGAACACAACTGTCACATAATTTGTGTTCGACAGTTTTTAATTTCAGTAGCTTCCTTTTGATATCAACATCTTCATTCCTTTCTCACTCATACGTCCAAGTCTACAATGCCATAAAATTAAATTGGCTCCAGCATCCACAGCTGCTAACACGTCTCTGCAACTGGAATTCATATAAAGGGTTCCAGTTTTCTTTCCACGTGCAGTAATTATGGCTCCTTTGCTAACTTTCAAGCAGCCATCACCAAAGATCACTTTATGGCCTTCGTCATTGAGCTGTCCCACTGAGATCAGATTTCATGTCAATCTTGGTACACGCCTTACTTTGTTGATTTTCCAGATAGATCCATTTGACATTTTCAAATGGACGTCGCCCATACCAACTATTTCCAAAGGTTTTCCATCTGCCACAAAAACTTTTTCGTAATTTCCAGCAATGTAATTACTGAATACCTCACGATCACCAGTGGTATGAAATGAAGCTCCCGAGTCCATAACCCAAGAATCAACCGGGTTTTCCATGGATAGTAGTAAAGCACCATGTACATCGTCATTAACAATATTAGCATTGTTCTTGGGTGATTTGCAGTTCTTTTTCAAGTGACCAGTTTCGCCACAGCTCCAGCACTTCAATTTTTTTTCGAAGGTATTTTTGTCTTTTCCATTCCTTGATTTGGATATGCCACGCCATCGGTTAGAATAATTTTCGCCACTTCTGCCCCTACTTCTGTTCTCGAGATTGAGGGCAGATCTCGATGATGTTCCTTTACTCGAATCCATCTTGCAAACTTCTTCACCAAGAATTCGATATCTGACATCATTGAATTGTAATTTTCCTTTGCCAGCAGAATTGATAATCGCTGCCCGCATTGGCTCCCAAACATTTGGTAAAGACGCCAAAAGAATAAGTGCACGGATCTCATCCTAGAATTTGATTTCAACCAATGATATTTGGGAAACAATCGTGTTGAACTCATTGATGTGTGCTGCCACCGAAGCACCTTTTTCCATCTTCAATTTGAATAACTTTTTCATGAGAAATACTTTGTTATTTGTTGATGGCTTTTCGTACATGTCTGACAGAATGGACATCATCTCCTCCGTGGTATTTGCCTTCTCTACATTATGTGTCACGTTCTTTGTTAGGGTCAATCGTATTACACCTAACACCTGTCGATCAAGGAGCTCCCACTCATCAGCCTTCATATTTACCGGCTTCTTTCTTGATAGAGGTTGACGCAACTTCTTGATATACAGATAATCTTTAATTTGTAACCGCCAGAACGTGAAATATGTACCGCCAAACTTATTGATTCCAGGTCCCTATCCGTTATTTACGGCCATCGTTTCTCCTTCCTTAATAAAATTTCAAAAACTTTTTTCTGATGTGGAAGATTAGTCAAAGATGCAACCATAAAGCATACTAAGAATTTTATGAAATTTTTCACCAAGGCTCCCGGACACCGTAACAGCTTTGATACCAGTTGTTATGTATTATACCAAAGCGATCATGACGATAATAATTATGGAATAAAATAATCAACAAGAACACCAAAAATTTACGTGGTTCATCCAATATAGGTTACGCCCACGAGCTACTGCAAATATTTATTTCAAGGAGAAGTATTACAAGTGTATACAGAACACTTTATCTCACACAATCTCAACCCCCGATTATAACTGAGAAATGATTTTTCTAACTCACACAAAATAACACTCAAGAAAATTCTTTTGTTTTCTTTTAGTTTGAAAGGCTTTGAGAAGCTTTCGATGAGATATCTAAAAATGGAAAGGAAGAACTCTATTTATAGAGCTCCCTGACAATGTGAACACTGAAGTTGCATTGGAAAAGCGAACATTGAAGTTGCATGTGTCCTCCATTCAATGTCAAATATGGCAACCCATGTCAGCCTGCAAGAATTGACGAAATTGCTTCCACCACCAACCACATTTAATGTCATCTACCTAATTACATTTGAGTTGGTGGTGTATGTAAGTGTTTGACCAATGAACAGGAGTTCAATTTCCTCTACCAATATCTTCTCGGACGAGCCTATAGCACAGAGCTTTCTCGGTACTGTTTGCAGGGACGGAGCTGGGATATTTATGAGTGGGGAACGAATTTAGTATTATGAAATGATTAATTATTTAAAAATTTTAATATATATATATATATAATACATAACAATATAAATAAATAATTTTTAACTCATATCCTCGTGAAAATTTTATTATAATTTTGAAAAAAAAACTGAATTTCTTATAGCGAAATTTAAAAGAAAAATCAAACATGTTAAATTAAGTAAAAGTTAGAAATAAATATTTAAAAAAATTTCAACGTTTAAAATACTAAAATTAAAAATTAATCACTACAAAAAAAAATATTTAGAATTTAGATTAAAAATTAAATTCTATATAATTTTTTATTTACATGTATATTATATTTATATAATTTATTATGCTCGATTTTTATACAAATCAAACTAATTAGTGATTAAATTTATTATGAAATTTTGAACAAAATATGTATAAGTATAACATTAACGAATAGATGTTATAAACATAAATTTTTTATTTCATTTGATAAAATCATATTTAATTACAATAAAAGCTAAAAAGTCGTGCTCTATATTTATAATAAAAATCGAAATAGTTAAATAAATCTACTTAATATATCCATGACATGCTAAATTATTAATTCATAATAATTATAATTTTAGTAGTTTGATACATTCAAAATTTGATGATTATGCAAGAAATCAAATTAAAAAATCTAAATTCTTATTTATAGTAACTGTTTTTTATTTGTTAAATATGCATCGAATAAATTTGTTTCAAAATTTTTGCAAATGCACGTAATTCATATTATGTGAATTTTTGTATAAAGTTTATTTTTTTTCCATTAATGAAAAATATGCATTGATCTCACAAATATAATAAGAGCTCATTTTTTCAAATAAAATTAAAAAGATTTATAAATTTTGAAAATTAAAAGGGGCTAAATTGGATCAAAAAATTTAATTATTATTTATTTAATTAATTATATAATATATATATATATATATATATAAAAATTTGGAACAGAACTGCAAGACAAATGTTACTTCTCTAAATACATGTGATTCAGAGTTGCTTTTAACTCAAATAACACCTTTTTTCCTCCCTATTTCTATTAAACGGTGACTGAAAAGTAGAATTTCATTGGAACGGTCATCTTTATAGCACAAAATTGTTGTCTTGTCATGTTTGTCATAATTGTTGTTTTACATTTTTTTTTCCTTATTTGTAGATCCTCTATTTTGGTGAATTTTTTCTTTAGGAATCGCTTGGCTAGTAGATTGAATGATGCATAATATAATGATGATAAATCAACATACTTGGATAAAAAAAAATGGTGTGACACTAATTCTTTATACAACTTGAGTCAAACACGAGACAAAACAAAAATGATTAATCAGTCAATATTTTATCATCCGCACCTAGCCGTGTCATAGTGTACACACAACAATTGTCAATTGATTTTTAGAATTAAATTTATTTGTTGAGCTTGTTGAAGTCACTTTTAGGGAATATAATTTGGCAATAGCGTAGCATACTAGCAACAATACAAAAACAAAAACAATATGTTTGATTAATATATAGCATAACATAGTAACTAAAGGGAACCGCAGGAAGGTAACATATGAAAACTTGGACAGAATTCAGACATTAATCACATGATCAACAGAGTACAAAATTACACAAAATTGTTGACCCACCCTGGCCTTCCAATACACATATCATAATCCAAAACCACACCTCAATTTTACCAACGTTATTCCACCAACTATCCACACTGTAAAAACACGCAAATTAAAGTACAAAACAAGGGCACAACCGCAAACTCACAATCGTTTTAGTGGTGTAATAATGTAAGAAGGTGATGGGATAGTGATATCTTTTCACACTTTTCAAGCAGCGAACAATAACGACCACTCAATTCATGGAAGAAATTATGGTAATGCAATGCTAATAATGCCTTACATGATAGTGTGGTTAGTTGATTCTGATCATCAGGTGATTTGTTTCTAGACTAAATAGCAAGGACAGATGCTACAATTTTTCCCTTTGTTGGTTTTGTAAACTGAACTGTATCCTTCAATTCATACGTGCTTATTGAACATAAAGCACATCTAAATTATCTAAATCTTCCAATCATCGAGCATAGTTCAAAAACAGGTGCAAATAGAGACAGTAAGAACAGAAAAGTAGTATAGATCACTATCAGTAAACAGATATACTCAGTATTATTTAAGCTATTGACTGTAAATTTCAACATGATTAATAAACGCAACATGGTTTTCGGTCTTTTCTTGCTTTTGACTTCCCAACTTACACAGTAATACATGTACACAAGAAGGAAGCTACAAATTTGATAGTGGATAAAAAGGGTTCTTCAGTTTCAAAGCTATTAAAAAATCAAAAGATATTAAAAGTTGGGATATTTTCTTTCAGTATTTTCAGGATTTTTGGACATGTGTCGTAGCACAGTATTTTGATAAACCACAAGTAATTTTCATTCCTTTAGTCCAAAGACAAACGACTTTTCCTTTACCCATATGGGTTTGACTTTGCTTCTAGCGAACGAGACGTGACAACTTTTATTAAAGTTTTCATTTAGAGGCAGGATTTGATATGAAAGTAGGAACTTATTTGAAGAATATATATGCTGCTGAATTAATTTGAAATGACATCAATATTAAGTGTATTTGAAATTTTCTATAATTACGGTCAAAGAACAAAGGAGAATTTGAAATCCTCCTGATTTTCCATGGCAAAACAACCATAATGAAGATTTCAAATAACGCAATCTAAATATACTTTCATAATTGAAAACCACATATTGCTAAAAAGCAAACTTCTATAACTCTACATTTTAAATTATAACAAACCTCAACTGCAAAATCCATCACACCAACTTAAGTTTTACTAGGATATTATATATTATAGCAATTCATCATCCCCACTTACATCAAGATTTCAAATTCTGTACTGCACGTTAAATATCTAGGATCGCAACCAGCGTATAAGGGATGCTCAAACTAACTACACCAGAAGTTGTCTTCACTTGAGAACTAATCCTACGGTTAATGATAAGCAGTAATCTTATTGCTTACAATTACAGTTGTTGACCAACCAAAATAATGTCCCAATTAGTTAGTTACCATGGCACCTGATGTTACCTTCAAGCATGACTCCCAAGAAAGCAAAAGGCCATTTCTTTACCATAGACACCAGTAAAACCTCAAAAAAAGTTCAGTTTTTTATATGATTTCGTTCGATGGCTACTTGACAATGATCTTCAAGCACTTGCTGACACTCCCTTTTCCACAACAAGCAATTTGCATAAAAGAAAAAGGCACTGACATTTTTGTCAGCCTTTAACAAGATTGTGGTGTGGCCCATAAGTTGAAACACTGGAACATAACCAAGTGTCTACTCGTACCTTTCTATCTTTCTTTCAGCTATTTCAACTGAGCAGATTGCCCCTTGTTCAGAATTTCACCATAGCCTGCTCAAATGATAAAGTCATTAGAAGTACTTCACCTATTACTTGATTGAGGTTTTTATTTCCTATAAGAAAAATACTTTTGATAGTGGAAAAACATCAAATTAAATAAAAAAAGTGTTTTTGAACAACTTGTTTCTTCTCCTCTTCATGGTTCAACCACTTCACCTCAAAATCTCAAAATCCATAAATCCAATAGTTATGGGTTTATAATTGTTCGATTTATAGGGAAGTGGTATGGTGGACCATAAATCCACTACCATATTGTTGGACCATTTGTCTCAGGGAATCATGGATTGAAACTGATATTTAAAGCTACAAACAATACAACATCAATAATGTTTGTAAAGAGAGAAATAAAAAATTCATCAAAAACAGATAAATCGTCAAGCTTACGTCACCCCATGCAACTAGACATTGTGTTTTCTATGTCACAAATCAAGGTCCAAGCTCACATAATGTTCGAAATGGAACTTAAGAATGATAATTGAAGTCACTAAAATCCCATCACATACTTGGTGTGTTTCATATTCCCAAAAATGCAAGTATATCACAGTATCACCTCTGTAAAGTGGTGGGGTAACACAATTAAGTGCTGGTTTAACAAATGGAATTTCTTGCCTGAGTCCTATATATTGGCATGCATATTCTCTAGATTTCAACACAGACATAGAGTTGGAACCTGCTCGTTTAAGTCTGTCTCTCAGGAAAAATATTTCGGACAAATATGGCGCAAAAGCCCTTAATAATACTCAAGGTGCTGATGATCTTGATATTTACTTGCTGGTTGTCGCTCTGGGTTCTTAAGCAAACTGAATTTTGGACAAACAAATGGAAGCAAGCTGAACAAAAGGCCGCAGCTTCTGCCTTTGGCTATAATGGTAACATTATGAATCTTTTCGAGAAAGCATTATAGCCAACTTCTAACAATATTAATATGGTGGTTTTTAAATCTGCACAGGTCTTGATTTCGTCGCCTACACGTTTCCTGTAATTGTTTTGGCAATAATTGGTTTTGTATACCTGGAACTAAAACAAAGAGAATCTACAACCAGGTATAAAAATTTATTCTGCCTGCATTAGATAAGCCTTGGATTATTTTTGCATCTCACATGTTGCATTCTGATGCAGACAAGGAAGGAGAGTAATTACTTCTTTCTCCGGTCCACTCATCGTGAATCGCTATGTCGGTATTTTGTCTGGAATCCAGATTCTTGCTTCGTCTCTGTTCATCATCTTTTTGGTTTGGACATTTTACAACCGTATTTCAAATGACTTCAAGAAAATGACACCTGTCAAATCATTCAAATTGAGTCTGTAAGTTTGTTCCCTGAAGATGACAATTTCAGCAAGAAAAGGAGAAATATTCAAACTAAAAATTAATTTTTACCCAATCTCAGATGGCAATACAAACTGTTCAAGGTGGCCACACGGTGTGGTTTGCTAGCAGAAGCTTGCCTGGCTCTGCTTCTTCTACCCATATTAAGGGGAATGTCCATAGTCCGGTTACTTGGCATCCAGTTTGAAGCTTCGGTGAGATACCATATTTGGCTTGGAAATGCGATGCTACTTTTTGCCACGTTACATGGTGCAGGCACGTTCTTTATATGGGGAATGAAACATAGAATTCACGATGAGGTAATAATATAAATTTCTTGATGTTATTGTTTACTCGCAGAGGTTATGCCAACTTGACATCATGTAACTAATGCCAAAAACCAGATGTGGAAGTGGCAGAATAAAGGGCGCATTTACCTTGCTGGAGAGATCGGTCTTGTGGCAGGCCTGATCATTTGGATTACAGCACTACCACAGATTCGAAGGACAAGGTTCGAGTTGTTCTACTACACACACCACCTCTATATAGTTTTCATAGTATTCTTCTTGTTCCATGGTGGAGACCGCCATTTTTATATGGTTTTTTCGGGAGTTTTCCTCTTTGCGCTGGATAAACTTCTTCGAATCCTACAGTCCAGACAAGAAACATGCATTCTTTCAGCTCAAGTCTTCCCATGCAAAGCCGTGGAACTGACATTTCCAAAGGATCCAAGTAAAACCCATGCATCTTTCTCGCTATGTAAATTATACTTTAAACATCTACATAAACTGAGAGCTATTGCTTTTCAGGTTTGAAATATACACCAACAAGTTTGCTCTTTTTGAAAATACCAAGCATTTCCAAGATTCAATGGCATCCATTCAGTGTAACCTCCAGCTCTAGCATCGATGAGCACACGATTTCGATCATTATAAAAAGCGACGGGGAATGGACAAATTCTCTGTTTAACAAAATTTTCGTGGAAGCAGATTCAGAAACAGATCAGAGGGAGTGTATTCCAGCCGCAATAGAAGGCCCATATGGACCTGCCACACTGGATTTCCTAAGGTATCAATTACACTGACAGAACAAGGTGGATATAGAACCGAGCAACTTAAATCCTTTTTAAACCACACAATAGTGAAGCACCACGATTCACTTATTGATAGATAAACAACCACACGAACACAGACAATTGTTGCTCCACAATAACCCCTATTTCCGATTATTTGCAACTCACAGGAATTAATTATGTGAATTTGATTTTGATACTAATTATAGTATTGAGTACATACCATCATATCGAAAACTACAGCTTAAGTTGATAGTGCAATAGCATTTTGAAATTGTATGGTAGCCAAGTAAAAAATTTCGATCGTCGTACCACATAAATAACCATGCATGAAAAAGGGGCAATTGTTGGTTCCCAACCATGAAATTTTCTTTGCCATTATTTTACAACACCAGCAGTTCGATTATTCTGAATACCTCGTACCAATGCAGGTATGACAATTTGCTCATGGTTGCTGGAGGAATTGGGATAACTCCGTTTCTCAGCATTTTGCAAGAAAGAGCCTCAAACTTGAGCAATGGAAGAAATGAATATCCAGCTAAAATACAGCTCATATTCTCTGTAAAGAAGTCCCAAGACATTTGTTTGCTGAATCCAATTCTACCTCAGATTCTAGATTTCCAAAAGTTTCGCATAATACTCAAAGTATTTGTTACTCAGGAAAACCAAATTGGTAAAACTTTGAGAGAAATACTCAACGACATCCCCGACGTGCAAATATTAAATTTTAGAACCACTGGCTATGCAATATATGGATCTGAAAGGTTACTGTGGATGGCTGTCATTACCATGACTTCTTCGGCTGTATTTCTCCTCCTCCTTGGTGGCTTCAACCATTTCATTATCCCATCAGCCAAGAAACCCTCTGAACAAAAGAGTCCCTCTTCATTGATTGATCTTCTTGTTATGTGCTCTTTTGCCATAGCAATAACATTTACTGCTGTAATTGCTATAATGATAAGATGGAAAAGATTAAAGAAAGAGTTTCCATTATTTTCCGATAAACAAAGCAAAGTTATGAGGCAAAGGTTACTAGAAGCCAACAGAGATCTTGATGACCACGAAATCCATTTTGGAGGAAGACCAAATTTTCAAGGTAGTTTTCCACCTGTCTTGGTAATAAAAATCTCTTTTTACTGTAGAATGTGATTTTAACATTAAAATTCATTTATGGTCTAACGTTCTACAAAAATGACAGATCTATTCTCCGATTTCGCAAGTGAATCAGGAGGATCTGATAAAGGTGTGGTAGTCTGTGGACCTGAAGGAATGAGTGAGTCTGTGGCTTCAATTTGCAAACTGAGTTCTCAGATTTTGCGAAGGAACGTTAAGGAAAAGAACGCATATTTCAGCTTTCACTCCCTAAATTTTACACTTTAACCGTACACGGCTATATGCACAGAATGTGTGCGGCTCACTGCTAGTCTAGTAAAATGAATCTTCTGTTGAAGGAGATTTTTCATATCCAAAATACAGTTGCACTTTCTGTCACAGTCGCCGTATAATATCCGTCTTCTAAAGTTCTGCTATGCCATCATTTTGGAATTTTTCTACTCATTTTTACTGGCAAAGCAAAAACTAAGTTGCTCTTGATTCAGTATAATAAAGAAAATGTTAAAAATTATATTCCAACATAAAGGACATCAACTTCAGTATAACAGCAGGATCGACCAACAAATTACTCAGCTTACATTCTAGTATACGCATTAAAAGAATTGCATACAAAATGTCTCCAAGATTGGAAACTAGACAACTATACACAATCAAAACAGCAAAATATTTACGATAATTGCATGCTCACACCTGATCTAGTGGATGAGACACCAACGAATTTTCACTCTCACCACCTTCAACTCCATCCATTTTACCCACCACAGGCACGAATTCCGATAGTAAATCTTTTGGTGCCATTACCAAATTCTCACCAATCAATATTGTGATAACCTCCTTCATGGTAGGCCGACGAAGAGGATCTGGGTGACAACAAGACAACCCCAGTTTCAACACAGCCTCAATCTCTTCCACTTCATACTCCCCCTTAATCCTCTTGTCAGCTGACTCAGATAGCCTGCCATCCGAATACTTCTGCCTCACCCAATCTATCAACACTTCCTCATCCTCGGCTTCCACATTAGTTTCTATCGGTCTCCGCCCACACGCCACTTCCAATACAACAACTCCAAAACTATATACATCGCTAGCTATAGTCGGCGTTGCCAACGTAGCTACCTCAGGGGCCAAGTATCCTAATGTACCAACAACCCGGGTTGTATTAGGCACCTCACCATGTGAATACAACTTCGCAAGGCCAAAATCACCTAACCTCCCCCTCATCTCACTATCTAGTAGCACATTGCTCGACTTGATGTCCCTGTGGACAACCACTTGATCCCAACCATGATGTAAATAGTTCAAACCCTCCGCAACGTCAGCCAAGACTCTCTTTCGTCCTTCCCAATTCATTAGCTTCTCGGGCTTGTCAAAAATCCATTTGTTAAGGCTACCATTGGGCATGTAATCATAAACCAGAAGTAACTCGTTCTTTTTCCTACACCACCCCCGCATTTGCACTAAGTTCTTGTGCTGCAGTCTCCCCATACTTGAAATCTCAGCCATAAATTCCCTCAACCCCTGTTTAGAATCATGGTTCACACACTTTACAGCCACCTCCATGTTATTAGTCAAAGTCCCTTTATAAACTTTACCAAATCCACCAGAACCAAGCAATTCTTCAGCAGAAAATCCCTTTGTAGCCTCACTGAGCTCTTCATAAGAATATCTATGAGGCCAATACTCCATCTCCCAATCCTCAATCTCATCATCCTCTGCCATTTCCTTCATTCGCTTCCGCCAAAACCAGTACACCAAAAATGCAGCAATCACAGCTGCCACCACGCAGCCAACTACAATCCCCGCAACCGCACCATGAGACAAGGAAGATGATCCCGCATTGACCGGCAAGAAAACCGGTAAACCGGTGGTATTTATATCCCTCGCAACTCCAACATCACTAAAACTCCATGCCAGGAGACGCTGTGCCTCAATCCACTGAGTTATGGAAGCCGAAAATCCAACAAACATTTCCGGCCCAAAATAATTGGCAATCGCAGGATCCCTATACGACAGCAAAGTTCTGGCCGGTCGAGGCACTCCAGCCGGTGCAATGGTCACATTGATTTCATTCCGCGGCCCATTAAACTCAAGCCAGACGTGAATATTCTGCCCATTTCTCATAGGAACATTAACGAAAGTAAAATTATTAGGACCACCAGTCGCATTATAGTATCCAGCCGTTTCATTAGTCACAGACACGACGCTGTCAAGGTCGACGCCCACGTGATTTCCATCCGGGTCATTCAGTTCCGGGTTCCGACCCGTATCAAATTCAACAGCCAGAAGCGGATACACAGATTGCGTCGCTCCGCTGGTGAACAGACCAAAGTACTGCCCAACCAGCGCATTGGGTGGGGCAGTGGAGTTACATAGAACAAAAGCAATGCCAAAACCTGGACTGCTGGCAATGTCCGGCAGAATCGAGAACACGAACTGGGTAGAAAACGAAGTCGTGACATTGGAGGGGTTGGACGACTTGAAAGGGATGGCGGAAGGGTAAAAGACGCGGCCCAAAGATAACGGGTTGGTGTCACTGGTGAGGCGAATCACCGGCGGCTGGATTCGGGCATCATCGGTGAGGGTGACGTTAGCAGGGGTTGAATTGGCCGTGAAGGAGTTGTAGATGAAGTCGAGTGAAGAAGCTGAAGAAGCCAAGTGAAGGAAGATGCAGAGTGTCAATGGAGGGAGCATCGCTTTTGCTGTGATGGTTGACTTTCTTGATTTGATGTTTTGGGATCATGAAACCCACAAATCCTCTGCAGGCAGATCCACAGATTATTGGGTTCGGTCGATCTCGGAATGGAGGTGAAGAGATGATTGATGAATTTTTAGAAAATCAACCAAAATTGGACAGTATTTGTTGTGCCTCGACGCCAAATCTATCTCCCCTTTCTTTTTTGAAAATTTCTACGTACATTAATTATAAGGTAAATTATGAAAAAATATATATATATATCCCTAAATGCTGCTTTCACTTGTTGAAATTGTCCTTCCAATTGCTTTTTATAACACAGATTTTTTATCCATGAATCAACTAAACTCATATTTATAATTAAAAAAATAATAATTTTAACATAAAAATTAAAATTTTTTCTGGTCACCCAAATACAAAATTTATCTAAAATTTATTCATGAGACCGTTATACAAAAGTTTTTGTGTTTTATTTAAGCCAATGAGGCAAAAAACTTAGTAATTATATTGGTTATAATAAATTGTTATCTTATTAATATAACTTTATCACCACAGCTCTTATAAAATATCTTATGTATAAATTTTATAAGGCGGATTTCGTATTTGACTCGAACAATTAAAATATTTAACTCTTATACAAAAAATATTATATTTTTATATTTAATATGGACTATGTCAACCCGTTTAAAAAATATAGAAATTATAATAAAATAATTTTTTTTTTTAAAAAGTGAATATTTTATAATAATTTTTATGTTTGAAGTGATATGAACATTTAATATAAAATTCAAAATATAGATAAAATCATAAAAGCTACATTAATTACACAAAACACTCATCTAACACCGATTATTCATGTGGTACAAGATTAAAATTCATTTTAGTACATGAACTACTCATAAAATGTAAAAACTTTTACATGAACTATTAAAAATGGTTTAAGTGCTTCATGATCAAGTTATAAAGTCAATTTTACACTTTACTTAATTATTTTGAAGTTCAATATTTCTATTAAATTCAAATAGATACTTTATTATATTTTTCAAAATTATTTTATTGATTACAATTATAAACATAAATTTATGTTTATGTAAATTTTATATTATAATAAAAAGATTGTACTCATTGTAAGAAAACATTATAAATATTATTTAATGTAAACATACACATACACACATATATATAGAAAAGTTTTAAACTGCCCAATAAATTTCTGCTCACTTTGTTTCCGACCACTAAAAACCGATGTCGGGTTTTAGTTGTTTTTGTTTTTGATTTTTCGCACCACTAAAATACGGCATCGGGTTTTAGTGGTCGGGCATGAAGTGGGCATCACTTGTTGGGCAGCTGAAAATTTATATATATATATATATATATATATATATATATTGTATATAACAATTGATAAATTAAATATTAAAAAATGATATATATTAAAAAAATTATAAAAATATAATACAATTATTATTTTAACCATGTTATAATATTATCATTTATAGTAATAAAATTAATTCATAAATAAATCAAAATATAAAGAACTAAAATATAATTTATTATATTTATGAAGATATTGTAAAATAAATAATTTTTATATTTAAATATTTAATTAAAAAATAATAATCTAATCTGTCAAAAATGTCCAAAAATTTGTCAGAAATGTCCAAATCAAGTATATAAATTTTTAACATTTCTAATCATACAAATCGAGACAATAAGCAAGATTCACCTGATGATGTTGTTGTTTCGACTTTCATAGGCTACCGATTCTTTTTCCAATGATATATATATATATATATATATATATATATATATATATATATATATATATATTTCATTTAATTTGTGATATTCAAATTTCACGTTGAATATTTCTTCGGATGCATGATATATAATTTTTTTTAGAGTATAGCAAATATGATTTTATAGTTATAATTTAATCAATAAAATAATTTTAGAAAGCAGAATATGTATCTAGTTGAATTTAATAAAAATATTGAACTTAAAAATAATTTAAATAAAGGGCAAAATTGACTTTTGAATTTGATCATATATCAATTAAATTATTTTCAATACTTATATATCAATTTAATATTTTATCAATACATCATATACCAAAATAAATGTTACTCTTTTTATAAATAAAATATTAATCCTTTTATAAATAATGTGGTTGATTAAAATATGGTCGGCCGCCTGATGCGATGATGCATGGTTTAAATTTTAATCCATTATATCACTTTACAATTTGTATATTTCACACGGTATGCTTTAAAACAAAAATCATTTTGTTAGATTCTTATGTTATCATTTGTCAAATTACTTTTTTATTCCGTAAAAAAAATTACTTTTTTTCTTTTAATTATTTTCTTTTCTTCTTTTTTTTTTTTTTGAAACGGTCTTAATTACGCTTAAATGCGACAGTGAACATGATGAATTTAATTGCGACAATGAACATAACAAAAATCTTGTCATTAATTCGAGAGGAAGAAGAAGGATTTGATTAGTGATTGTTTGGTCTAAAATAGTCGCTAAATTTAGCGACGGTTTCATTATTTGTGTTCAAAACCGTTGCTAAATTAAATATAAGTACGCAAAATAGCTCTCATTTCTCGCAAACCCTAGCCGCAAAACTCCACTCCCAGCTGTCGTTCGATATTTTTTCGCCGCACCCGGCCGAGTGTCCGAGGTACGCAATTATTTATGTACTCATATATATGTGTTTTTATGCAAAATTTAGGTTTTATTCATCTTATATATCCTTAAAAGAATCTATATATGTGTTTGTTGAAAGAATAATTTGAAAATTAATGTTTTAGTGTTTTAGCAGTCGAATCTGCCGTCATTGTTGTTTACATTGTAAATTTGTTTTGCCGCTCACTTGTCGTCATGTCATCGTCGTGCTTCTGTTGTGCGGCTTGTGCCATCGCCGACATCATTGTGCTTCTGTTGTACCATGGTCGTGCTTCTGTTGTGCCATTGTCGATACTGCAAGCTTATAACCACCACTAACGCAAGGTTATATATATATATATATATATATATATATATACACACACATGCAAACACGCACACACACAACACACATAGATGCATGTAAAAATTCGTTTTTTTTAAATAATAATAATAATAATAATAATAAAACACAACACACATAGAAAAAAACATAATTATATATATATATATATATAGAATTAGTATAATTTACATATATTAATTTATTTATATATTTTTTATTTATAATTAACACTTTGTATATATTATATACAAATGGTTGCTTATATATGTTTAATAATTTTTTCTATCCAATGTAGAGACATGGCTCATAATGCACAAGATCAGCACTTCGAGGACCCTTCAGACAGCGTAGACCCTCAAGATCCACGAAAATTGATATATGTCGTTAATAGGAAGTAAGTTAAACTTTTTAATTTATTATATTATTAATAATAATTGTTGAACTTAAATCATTAATTTTATAAATCAACTTTATAAACATAATATTGGTGAAATAATGTTGCAGGTTGCAGTCGAACAGTCACAAGATTTCTGCTTTTATTACTTCAGAGATTTAAATTGAGCATTTGTGAGGAGGGTTATTGTTGGAAGTATGTTACTCCGGCGCAGCGTCAGTGGTACTGGGATCAGTTTGTGGTAGGTGTATCATTTAATTGCACAAAAAATGCACAAAAAACATCTACGGTATTTTACATATTGTTGTTTAATTTACTTTCACTTTGAAATGCAGACTACCTACAAGTGGAGTCCTGCATTTGACTCAAGAGTGAAGAAGACATGGAGTGAAACTATAGCCACCCAATATCGCAAGACAGTGCACGCGTGGCGAAATTCAGATCAAAAACCAAAGTGCTTAGCGGCTAATGTGTGGGCAGCATGGAAGGAGGTTTGGGCTTCTGTGGAATGGTAGTAACAATCAGGAAAATACAAGAAAAATAGACATAGTGAGTCTGCAGGTTCGGGGACGAGCATGACAAAACATACTGCAGGTTCACGTTCAATTGTCGATCACACACATTCAATGGTATTGCTTAGTTTTTTTTAACAAATAAATGGATGTACGATACTCTTATTCATTTTTTGGGGGTTTTCAATAGTGTTCGGAGTAGGCTAGGGAACCCAACTCATATGAGCTGTTTTAGAAGAATGACACGAATAAATCAGGCGAATTTATTGATGAGCGATCTAGATCTATTAATGTAAGTATTTTTTTTAATCATATATGTGTATATTAAAATTTCTAAATTTAATTAGCATCATTAACATTATCATTTTATTGAATTATGTGTAATATAATGCAGACTGATTTCGAAGCTCGGCGTGCAATATTGTCATCTGTATCTGGTGCTGGTAGCTCAGAGCCCATCCCTCTCACATACTCGGAGGTTAATCAGTTGTATCTCAATGTTGCTGGGGTGTGAAGAAGGGGGGAGAAGTATATGGATTAGGGACGCAATCAACCGGGTTTTATCCTGAGGCCACTACACAACGTGGGACCCCTAGTGGTAGTCGGACCACAACTGTCACCATGAGAGCGAACTTGGAAGCGGCACAAGATGAGGAGCAGATGTATAGAGATGAAAATACAGAGATTCGTAAGGAAATGAAGTCGTTGGAAGATACAGTCCAAGCCTTAGTTGCGACATTGGGACCACGAGAAAAACCACATGTTTCATCCATTGCACCGCCACCTACATTGCCTTCCTCATCTAGGAAGCGAAGCGCTCCCGACGACGACGAATTTCAGCTCTATGAGAAGGACGGTGACAAGACGACACAGGCCCCATAGCTCCTACATTTGATATTTTATTTTTGTTATCTTGGGATTTTCAGATACTACTCTATGATTGAACATGTTATTTCGTGTGGTTTAATTCATTGCTTTTTACAGCATGTATGTTTGAAGAATTTTTTTATCACAAAATTAGCATTTGAACTATTATTTATAGTTTAAAAATAATATATATTAAAATACATTTTATTAAAAATAGTATTTTTTGTGTACTTGCGACCTTTTAGAATTAAGCACATAAAATTTAATGAATTAACACATAGTTTTTTTTTCTCGTCACGCGAGCAACGTAAAAGAACATCGACATCAAATAAATAATATCTAGTGATTTTAGTATCTTTCCTGCAAATAAAATAGACCAAAACAAACAAACAAATCCAAGTTACTCTATACGCATACCAAATTTTGATTAAATACAAGACTAAAATCAAAGAAAGTCTCATTTACAATATTAAAATTATAATTTTCCCCATAATATGTTAAAAGTAATTAGTCTTTTCAATTTTGCTATAGGTAATATTTCGCAAGGCTTGAAGACATTTTCTTAAGCTATATATTTTTCCAAAAATATTAAACTAATGACTAATGTTACATGAAATCACCTGTTTTTCAATACACAAAATCCAAAAGCGGAAACAAAGATAAAAAAAAAAAAAAAAACAATTGCATCAACTTTGAAAAAATGCCTATTCTTTGATGTTTTCTTTTATTATTTAAGGCTTTGAATATATATATATATGATTGAATTGTGAAAAGTGAAGTGGCATTAAAGATAAACACGAGTAATTATTATTATATTATTCAGATAGATATCTGCAAAAAAGTTAGAAATCTAATATTTGATCAGAAATGTAATTCATGTTGAAAATATATATAAAT
Organism: Henckelia pumila; assembly: GCF_033568475.1. Classification (NCBI taxonomy): domain Eukaryota; kingdom Viridiplantae; phylum Streptophyta; class Magnoliopsida; order Lamiales; family Gesneriaceae; genus Henckelia; species Henckelia pumila. The sequence goes on along the minus strand of NC_133121.1, from coordinate 28,494,167 downwards.
ATATATTATTATTTATTGTTGAATGTTGAAGGTTGAAAGTTGAAAATTGAGTTGTAAAATATTGAAAATTAGTGTGTGATGATGTAATTAATGATGTATTAATTTTTGACCAATCTCCAATTGAGATCTATAAATAGGTCTCTCCATTTGTGTAGAAAAACACAATTGTGAAGAGAGAAAAATTTTATAAAGTGTAGAATTTGATAAATTTTGAGTTTTTGAGTTTTTACTTTTTACCGTAAATTTTTACTTTTTCACAACACGTTATCAGCACGATCGCTCGAAGGTTCTCTATATTTTCTGACGCTCCAAAATACAAGAAGAAGTCAAAAATATTCAACAAGTAAGAATTTTTATTTTACTGTTTATATATTTTTATTGTGTATATATTAATATATAATATCATGTTATGAAAAAAATAAGTTTTTTTCAAAACTTGTTATAAATCCTGGGAGGATGTTAAGACGACATCCCACACTCCCGGTAAGGGATACGACAAGTATAAAAGCCTCTAAGGTTTTTAAACAATAACGTGATATATATTTATTATGTATATATATTAACTATATTAATATATAATTTCATGTTATTATATAAAAGGTTGTCTATGACACTGATCTTATAATAACGTGATATGATATATATTATTGTGTATTTATATACTAACCATATTTGTATAATCTCATGTTATTATATAAAAGGTTGTCTACGACACCGATCTTATAATAATGTGATATGATATACTATACCTGACTTTATACTAACTATATTGGTATAATTTCACAACATTATATAAAAAGCTGTCTACGACACTGACCTTATAATAATGTGATATGATATATATAATTATTTAATTATGATTATCATTATATGCATTACATGATTATCACGAATTTTTATTCAACACATACTCAATTTTTTCTTTACCCCCAACGGTCACAAACGGTAACAAAACGGCTAGTTTTTGCCCTATAAATATGTTCACTCAAACTTATTTTCAATCACACCAAATTCATTCTTTCTCTCAAAATATTTTATCCTCGGTTTTTTTCGAAGATGAAGATGATGACATTTATAAGGATATTTTTCATAACGACTATGATCATCATGCTCACGAGTCTTTTACTCACCAGCGATTTTCCAACACATATTTTTTCTCTATTTGTATACGCACTTGTAATTTACGTTCTTCCATTATTTTGTATTGTCATATTTATGGAAATTAACTAATAAAATGCATTGTTATTTTCTAGTACCACCATGTCGAACTTGGCGAAACTCGAATTCATTGCACTTGATATAACCGGAAAGAATTATATGTCATGGACCCTCGATGTAGAAATGCATCTCGAGTCATTGGGTCTTAACGAAACTATCAAAGAAAATAACATATCATCCTCACAAGATAAAGCAAAAGCGATGATATTTTTACGCAGACATCTTGATGAGGGGTTGAAATGTGAATATTTGACCGAAAAAGACCCAATGATTTTGTGGAAAGGGTTAAAAGAACGTTTTGAGCATATACGGGAAGTTATACTTCCGACCGCACGAGATGAATGGAATACTTTAAGATTCCAAGATTTTAAAAAAGTGAGTGATTATAATTCTGCGATGTATCGAATTGTCTCACAGCTGAAATTTTGTGGGCATAATATTACTGAGATGGAAATGCTTGAAAAGACATTTTCCACATTCCACGCATCAAATATAACTCTACAACAGCAATATAGAGTGCGTGGATTTTCAAGATACTCAGAACTCATCGCATGTTTACTCGTGGCGGAAAAGAATAATGAATTGCTCATGAGAAATCATCAGTCCAGACCTACTGGTTCAACGGCATTTCCTGAAGCAAATGTCGTAAGTAAAAATGAAAACCAAAATCAAAGATATAGACAAGATTTTGGTCGAGGTCGTGGACGAGGACGTGGGCGTGGACGTGGGCGTAGAAATGATCGCGGTCGTGGTCGAGGCCGTGGATTTGAAAATAAAAGAGATAGTTATTTCAATAACTCATCTCAAAGGAACGTCACGAACCACCCACAAAAGAGGCAGCATGATAATACGGGTGAAAATGAAAATCATCCAAAAAGAACTGAGAGTGTTTGTTATAGATGTGGCACTCCAGGACATTGGTCAAGAACTTGTCGAGCCCCTGAGCATCTGTGTAAGCTCTATAAAGATTCAATAAAGGGGAAAGAAAAAGAGACCAATTTTACTGAAAACATTGACCATGCAAGTGGTTCAATGAATTTAGATGCTGCCTACTTTTTGAATGATTTCGAAGATATTGATTAAATGTACTGGTGGGAAAAGAATGTAACAATGTAATTTTTATATTGTAAAACATATTATATTTTGCATGTATTGTTTTATTCTGAAATTAAATTGTAACATATTATAATTTGCATGTATCTTTCTTAATTCATTTTATTGCATATTGTTTTTGAAGATCATTATGGAAAATGCTATGATCAAAGATGGAAATAATGCACTGTAAGTTTGCATACCAGATAGTGGTACAACGCACACTATCCTCAGAAATAAAAAATATTTCTTGGAATTAAAACCAACAAAAACAATGGTGAATACAATATCAGGTCCTGTAGACTTGATTGAAGGATGTGGCAAAGCACAATTTTTGTTACCTAATGGTACAAAATTTTTGATAAATAGTGCTTTATATTCACCACGATCACAAAGAAATTTGTTGAGTTTTAATGATATATATTCTCATGGTTATGATACGGAAACAATAACCGAAGGAAATGAGAAATATATGTGTCTTACTACATATAAATCAGGAAAGAAATATGTAGTTGAGAAATTATCAATGCTCCCTACTGGATTGCATTATACACATATAAGTCCAATCGAATCAAATATGGTTATTGGAAATTCTTCAATACTAACAAATTGGCATGATCGATTGGGACATCCTGGTTCAATAATGATGCGAAGGATTATAGAAAATACAAGTGGTCATCCACTGAAAGACCAGAAGATCTTTCAGAATAATAAGTTTCAGTGTAAGGCATGTTCTCTGGGGAAACTTATTATAAGACCATCACCAGCTAAAATCCAAAAGGAATCACCCATATTTCTTGAACGTATTCAAGGTGATATTTGTGGGCCAATTCATCCACCATGTGGACCATTTCGATACTTTATGGTATTGATCGATGCCTCTAGCAGATGGTCACATGTATGTTTATTGTCCACTCGGAATGTGGCATTTGCAAAATTGATGGCTCAAATAATAAAATTGCGGAATCAATTTCCCGAATATACGATCAAGAAAATAAGACTTGATAATGCTGGAGAATTTACTTCCCAGACTTTTAACGACTATTGTATGTCGATGGGAATTACTGTTGAACATCCTGTAGCTCATGTTCATACACAAAATGGATTAGCTGAATCATTGATTAAACGTCTGCAGTTGATTGCTAGACCAATGATTATGAGAACGAAACTCCCTATTTCTATATGGGGACATGCAATTTTACATGCTGCTGCATTGATTCGCATCAGGCCAAGTGCATATCATAAACACTTCCCATTGCAGCTTGTATTTGGCAAAGAACCAGATATTTCTCATTTGAGAATTTTTGGATGTATGGTGTATGTGCCTATTGCACCACCTCAAAGAACAAAAATGGGACCTCAAAGAAAGAATGGTATTTATATCGGCTATGATAGTCCATCAATCATTAGATATCTTGAGGCTCAGACAGGCGATGTGTTTACAGCACGGTTTGCTGATTGTCATTTTGATGAAAATAACTTCCCAATGTTAGGGGGAGAAAAGAAACACATCGAAAAAGAAATCACATGGTATGTACCATCATTATTACATTTGGATCCTAGAACTAAACAATGTGATAAAGATGTACAGCAAATTGTGCATTTGCAAAGAATAGCAAATCAAATGCCAGATGCATTTGCAGACACAAAAGGGGTAACAAAATCATATATACCTGCTGTAAATGCCCCTGCTCGAGTTGAAATTCCAAAGAAACAAAATGAAGACATTCATGATGTCATAAAACGCCTGAAGCGTGGAAGGCCAATCGGTTCAAAGGATAAAAATCCTCGGAAAAGAAAATACATAGAGAAAAATGATGATCAGAAAATAGAAAATGGTGTTCCAGAAGAAACACACGATGATGAAAATATTTTGTCAGAACCACAAACTGACGAGAATCATGAAATCTCTATCAATTATATTAATACTGGAAAAATATGGAACCAAAAGAATGTACAAGATATTGATGAGATATTTTCGTACAATGTGGCATGTGACATCGTAAATGAAGATAATGAACCAAAATCTTTTGGTGAATGCAAAACTCGAAAGGATTGGTCAAAATGGAAAGATGCCATCCAGGTTGAATTAAATTCGCTAAATAAACGTAGTGTTTTTGGACCTATAGTCCTTACACCTAAAGGTGTTAAACCTGTTATGTACAAATGGGTTTTTATTCGAAAGAGAAATGAGAAAAATGAAATAGTGAGATATAAAGCTCGACTTGTTGCACAAGGTTTTTCTCAAAGACCTGGAATTGATTATGAAGAAACGTATTCTCCTGTTATGGATGCAATTACGTTTCGATATTTGATTAGTTTGGCAGTGTCTGAAAATTTGGAAATGTGTCTTATGGATGTTGTTACAGCTTACTTATACGGATCACTTGATAGTGATATATACATGAAAATCCCTGAAGGATTTAAGATGCCTGAAGCACAAAGTTCAAAACCCAGAGAATTTTATTCTGTAAAATTGCAAAGATCATTATATGGGTTAAAGCAATCTGGCCGAATGTGGTATAATCGGCTAAGTGAGCACTTGATGAAAAAGGGATATGTAAATGATCCAATATGCCCTTGTGTTTTCATCAAGAAAACAACATCCGGATGTGTAATTATTGCTGTATATGTTGATGATTTAAACATCATTGGAACGAATAAAGAAATTCAAGAAGTTATGATGTACTTGAAGGAAGAATTTGAAATGAAAGACCTTGGAAAAACCAAGTATTGTCTTGGTTTACAAATTGAACAAAAAGAATGTGGAATTTTTGTTCACCAGTCTAATTATACAGAGAAGGTCCTTAAACGTCTCAATATGGATCAATCAAATCCTTTAAGTACTCCAATGGTTGTCAGATCATTGAATATAGAAAAGGATCCATTTCGTCCATGTGAAGATGATGAAGTTGTTCTTGGTCCTGAAGTACCATATCTAAGTGCCATTGGTGCCCTTATGTATCTTGCAAATTGCACTAGACCAGACATATCTTTTGCAGTAAATTTATTGGCAAGATTCAGTTCATGTCCAACGAAGAGGCACTGGAACGGAATTAAACATATATTCCGTTATTTACGAGGAACGACGGATTTGGGACTTTTGTATCCAAAAGATACAAATCAGAGAATAATTGGTTATGCTGATGCTGGATACTTATCTGATCCACATAAGGCACGTTCCCAAACCGGATATGTATTTACTCGTGGAGGCACTGCAATCTCTTGGCGATCACAGAAACAAACACTTGTTACAACTTCATCAAATCATGCCGAGATTATTGCACTACATGAAGCAAGCCGTGAATGTGTCTGGCTTAAATCAATGACTCGGCATATCCAAACTTCTTGCGGATTATCAGTGGACAAGAATCCAATCACACTGTATGAAGATAATGCCGCATGTGTTGCCCAAATGAAACAAGGATACATCAAAAGTGACAGAACTAAACATATTCCTCCTAAATTCTTTGCATACACTCAAGAGCTGGAGAAGAATAAAGATATTGATATCTGTTACATTCAATCAAATGAGAACTCATCCGATCTCTTCACAAAGGCACTTCCCACGGCGATATTCAGAAAACACATTTATAATATTGGGATGCGCAATCTACGAAATATGTGAAGAATCATTCATGTTGACATCAGGGGGAGTTTACGTGGCTGCACTCTTTTTTCCTTACTATGGTTTTTGTCCCAATGGGTTTTTCCTAGTAAGGTTTTTAACGAGGCAGTATACAACACGTAATGGAGATAGTCATTCTATCATGATTATCATCACAAGGGGGAGTGTTGAAAATATATATAAATATATATTATTATTTATTGTTGAATGTTGAAGGTTGAAAGTTGAAAATTGAGTTGTAAAATATTGAAAATTAGTGTGTGATGATGTAATTAATGATGTATTAATTTTTGACTAATCTCCAATTGAGATCTATAAATAGGTCTCTCCATTTGTGTAGAAAAACACAATTGTGAAGAGAGAAAAATTTTATAAAGTGTAGAATTTGATAAATTTTGAGTTTTTGAGTTTTTACTTTTTACCGTAAATTTTTACTTTTTCACAACAATTCACATTTTGTTGACTCTTTGTATTACACAAGGAATTTTTGTGGAAGTCCTTGAGTCAAACTTATAACCCAGTCGGTAGTCGTTGCTTATTATATATTTCTTTTTATGTATTACAAATGAAATTTATAAAAAAAAAATAGATAAATAAATAAATAAATTTATGACATATGCCATTTTAAGAAATTATTTGGCTCGTCATGTTCATTGTATCACTAATATTAATAATAATAATAATAATAATTAATTAATTAATAAATAAAATAAAATAAATAGTATGTCTTTAGTAAGGCAGCTCATAGATGTACCTATCGGCTATCCGATTCATATATCTAGTAAAACAATTAATGAATAATATAATATTTCTATAAAATTCCAATAAATACATATTTTATTTTTCAAAATTATTTTATTGATTACAATTATAAACATAAATTTATGTTTATGTAAATTTTTTATTATAATATAAAGATCGTACTCATTGTAAGAAAACATTATATATATATAAACTGATAAATTATATATTCAAAAATAATATATATTAATAAAATTATTTTTTTAACTATGTTATAATATTATCATTCACATTAATATAATTAATTCTTAAAAAAATAAAAATATACAGAACTAAAATATAATTTATTATATTTATGAAGATATTGTAATATAAATAATTTTTATATTTAAAAATTTGAATAAAAAATAATAATCTAATTTGTTATAAATGTCTAAATCAAATATAAAAATTTTGAAAATTTATAATAATGCAAATCGATATAATAAGCAAGATTCACGTGATGGTCTTGTTGTTCCGACCTCCATAGGTTACCGTATATATATATATATATATTTTCAGTTGCCCAACCAATGACGTCAAACTCGTTCCCGACCACTAAAACCCAGTACCGTGTTTTAGTAATGCGAAAAAAAAAACAACTAAAACTCGGTACCGGGTTTTAGTGGTCGGGGACGAGGTGAAAAAATATTGTTGGAAAGCTGAAAAGTCCTATATATATATATTTTCATTTAATTTGTGATATACAAATTTAATGTTGAATATTTTTTCGGATGCATGATATATAATTTTATTTTTAGAGTATAGTAAATAAGAATTTATAGTTATAATTTAAACAATAAAATAATTTTAGAAAGCGAAATATGTATCTAGTTGAATTTAATAGCAATATTAGACTTAAAAACAATTTAAATAAAGGGAAAATTGACTTTTGAGTTTGATCATATATCAATTAAATAATTATAATAGTTCATGTAACAATTTAATATTTTTTCAATAGTTCATATACCAAAATGAATATTATTTTTTTATAAATAAAGTAATTGATTAAAATTAAGATGGCCGACGCCTGCTGTGTGCCTGTGATGATTGTTTAATCCATTATATCACTTTACAATTTGTATATGTCAAATTATTTTGTTAAACAAAAATCATTTTGTTAGATTCTTATGTTTTATCATTAGTCAAATTACTTTTTTTTAAACGGTCTCTAAGCTTAAATGCGACAATGTACATGATGAATTTAATTGAGACAGAATTCATAATAAAAATCTTGTCATTGATTCGAGAGGAAGAAGACAGATTTTATTAGTGATAGTTTGCTTTAAAATCGTCGCTAAAATTAGAGACGATTTGTGGTCAAACCGTCGTTATTGATGTTCAAAACCGTTGCTAAATTAAATATAAGTATGCAACATAGATCTCATTTTTCGCAAACCCTAGCCGCAAAACTCCACTCTCAGGTGTCGTTCGAGATTTTTTCGCCGCACCGACTGAGCGTCCGAGGTACGCCATATTTATGTTCTCATATACTTGTGTTTTTATACAAAATCTAGGTTTTATACATCTTATATATGTTTTAAAAAAATTATATATGTGTTTATTGAAAGAATAGTTTGAAAATTAAAGTTTAGTATTTTAGCCGTTGGATCTACCATAAATGTTGTTTACATTGTAGTTTTGTTTCTGCCACCCATTTGTCGTCGCGTCATCGTCGTGCTTTTGCTGTGCCACCGTCGTGCTTCTGTTGTGCCATCGCAGACACTGATGGCTTGCTACCGCTAACGCAAAGTAACATAAATATATATATATATATATGTGTGTGTGTGTGTGTGTGTGTGTGTGTGTGTGTGTGTGTGTGTGCGTATGCTAAGTATGTATGTATGTATGTATGTATGTACACAGGTATTTATGTACTCATATACATGTGTTTTTATACAAAATCTTGGTTTTATACAACTTATATATCTTTTAAAAAAATTTATATATGTGTTTATTGAAAAAATAGTTTAAAAATTAATGTTTTAATGTTTTAGCTGTCGGATTTGCCATCATTGTTGTTTACGTTGTAGTTTTGTTTCTGCCACCCATTTCTTTGCGTCATCGTTGTGCTTTTGTTGTGCCATCGTTGTGCTTCTGTTGCGCCATCGTCGACATCATCGTGCTTCGACTGTGCCAGCGTCGTGCTGCTTTTGTGCCATCGCCGACACTGCTAGCTTGCTACTGCTAACGCAAGGTTATATATATATATATATATATATATATATATATATATAGAATTAGTATAATTTACATATATTAATTTATTTATATATTTATTATTTATAATTAATATTTTTTATATATTAATATACAAATGCTTGCTTATATATATATAGTTTTTTTATGGTGGGCACGGAGTTGGGCATAGTTGTTGGGCACCATAAAAGAACTATATATATATATATATATATATATATATATATATATATATATATATATATAATTAATTAATTTTTTCTGTCCAATGTAGAGACATTGCTCGTAATGCACAAGATCAGCACTTCGAGGACCCTTCAGACGTCGTAGACCCTCAAGATCCACGAACATTGATATATGATGTTAATAGGAAGTAAATTAAACTTTTAATTGATTTTATTATTAATAATAATTGTTGAACTTAATTCATTAATTTTATATATCAAACTTAAACATAATATTGGTAAAATAATGTTGCAAGTTGCAGCCGAACAGTCACAAAATTTCTGCTTTTATTACTTCACATATTAAATTGAGCATTTGTGAGGAGGGGTATTGTTGGAAGTATGTTACTCTGGCGTAACGTCAGTGGTACTGGGATCAGTTTGTGGTAGGTGCATCATTTAATTGTACAAAAAATGCACAAATAACATCTACGCTATTTTACTTGCTGTTGTTTGGTTTCACTTCCTACAAGTGGAGTTCTGAATTTGAATTAAGAGTGAAAAAGGCATGGAGTGAAACTATAGCGACCCAATATCGCAAGACAGTGCATGCATGGCAAAATTCAGATCGAAAACCAAAGTGCTTAGCGGCTAATCCATGGGCAACATGGAAGGATGTTTGGGCTTCTGTGGAATCGCAGGAACAATGAGGAGAATACAAGAAAAATAGACATAGTCAGCCGGCATGTCCGGGGACTGGTATGACAAAACATACCGCAGGTTCACGTTCAATTTTCGATCACACACATTCAGTGGTATTGATTTTGTTTTGTTTTTTTTTATCTTATATATAAATGGATGTACGATATTCTTATTCATTTTTTTGGTTTTTCAATAGTGGTCGTAGTTGGGTAGGACTGGAACCCAACTCATATGAGCTGTTTTACAAGACTCACACGAATAAATCAGGCGAATTTGTTGATGAGCGATCTAGATCTGTTAATGTAAGTATTTTTTTAATCATATATGTGTATATTAAAATTTCTAAAATTAAATAGCATCATTAACATTATCAATTTATTGATTTATGTGTAATATAATGCAGGCTGATTTGGAAAGCTCGAAGTGCAATATTGTCATCTGTATCTGGTGCTGGTAGCTCGGAGCCCATCCCCTCACATATTCAGAGGTTAATCAGTTGTATCTTAATGTTGTTGAAGGTGTGAAGAAGGGGGGATAAGTATATGGATTAGGGACGCAGGCATCTGGGTTTTATCCTGAGGCCACTACACAGCGTGGGACCCCTAGTTGTAGTCGGACCACAACTGCCACTATGAGAGCGTACATGGAAGCAACACAAGATGAGGTGCAGATGTATAGGGGTGAAAATACAGAGCTTCGAGAGAGAATGAAGTCGTTGGAAGAGACAGTCCACGCCTTAGTTGCAACATTGGGACCACGAGAGAAACCACATGTTTCATCCATTGCACCTCAACCTATATTGCCTTCCTCATCTAGGAGGCAAGCTCCCGACGACGCCGAATTTCAGCTTTCTGAGAAGGACGATGACAAGACGACCCAGGCCCCGTAGCTCCTACCGCTATTTGATAGGTATATATATATTTTGACTAAGGGGTGGGGGTTAGTGATATTTTATTTTTGTTATCTTGGGATTTTCAGATACTACTCTATGTTTGAACTTGTTATTTCGTGTGGTTTCATTGCTTTTTACAGCATGTATGTTTGGATCGATTTTATATATGTCGATGCAGTATGTATGTCTGAAGGATTTTTTTATTACAAAATTAGAATTTGAACTATTATTTATAGTTTTCAAATAATATATAATAAGATATATTTTATTAAAAAGAAAAAATTGCATATATCACCCCTGTGATATCCCGGATTCGCTGATAACCCCTTGTGTAATATTTTTGAGCTAAAAACCCCCTGTGTTTCCGGATTTGTAGCACACGCATACCATTCAGAATTTACCATAAAAATGACGAAATTGCCCATATCTTATCTTCCCAAAGGAAGTACGAATCGGGAAAATTGATGTGTGTGTTTTGTTCGTATGAAAGAGAGGGTCACAGATCGGGGTTTTTTTTGGAAGATTGGTGGTCGGAGTTGGTCGGAAATTAAGGAAAACTAGTCGGCTTCGTGGTGAGTACCAACGTAAGATTGGAGCTGTAGCTCGACATATTGAGGGGAAAATGAAGAGAAAAATGTCGAGGCTTGTAGGGGAGGTGAAGAGGAGTCTTAATTAAGAAAGGAATGTCGGAAATACGGCTGGCCGGAGTCGTGATCGGAGAAGATGAAGGTGACGAGTTCAATGGCCGAATTAAATGGGTATGATTTAAGGGTATTTTGGACCAAATTTATAAAAAAAACCCTTGCATTTTTGCATCTATCAGTGCGTGAGCCACACAACACAGCAGGAGGGGTGCGCATGCTACAGATCCGGAAAAACAGGGGGTTTTTAGCTCAAAAAAATTTCACAAGGGGTTATCAGCGAACACGGAATTTCACAAGGGTGATATATGCAATTTCCCCTATTAAAAATAATATTTTTCGTGTACTTGGGACCTTTTAGAATTAAACACATAGATTTTAATGAATTAACACATAGATTTTTTTTCTCGTCACGCGAGGAACGTACGTAAAAGAACATCGACATCAAATAAATAATATTCAGTGACTTTAGTATCCTTCCTGCAAATAAAAGAGACCAAAACAAACAAAAAAAATCCAAGTTATTCTACACCCATACCAAATTTTGATTAAATACAAGACTAAAATCAAAGAAAGTCTCATTTACAATATTAAAATTATAATTTTCCCCATACTATGTTAAAAGTGTTGAAAAATATATTATTATTATTATTATGTTGAATATTGAATGTTGAATGTTGAATATTGAGTTGTAAAATGTGGAAAATTAGTGTGTGATGATGTAGATGATGATGTATTTATTTTTGGACTAATCTCAAATGTGGATCTATAAATAGGTCTTCATTTGTAATGAAAAATACAATTGAATTGAGAGAGAAAAATTTGTGAAGTGTAGAGTTTGATATATTTTGAGTTTTGGAGTATTTACTTTTTACCGTAAATTTTTACTTTTTCACAACACGTTATCAGCACGATCGCTCGAAGGTTCCCTATAATTTCCAACGCTCCAAAATACAAGAAGAAGTCAAAAATATTCAACAAGTAAGAATTTTTATTTTACTGTTTATATATTTTTATTGTGTATATATTAATATATAATATCATGTTATGAAAAAAAAATAAGTTTTTTTCAAAACTTGTTATAAATCCTGGGAGGATGTTAAGACGACATCCCACACTCCCGGTAAGGGATACGACAAGTATAAAAGACTCTAAGGTTCTTAAACAATATAATCATATTTGTATAATTTTATGTTATTATATAAAAGGTTGTCTATGACACCGATCTTATAATAATGTGATATGATATACTATACCTGACTTTATACTAACTATATTGGTATAATTTCACAATATTATATAAAAGGCTGTCTACGACACTGACCTTTTAATAATGTGATATGATATACATAATTATTTAATTATGATTATCATTATATGCATTGCATCATTATCACGAATTTTTATTCAACATATACTCGATTTTTTCTTTACCCTCAACGGTCACAAACGGCTATTTTTTGGCCTATAAATATGTTCACTCAAACTTATTTTCAATCACACCAAAATTCACTCTTTCTCTCAAAATATTTTTACTCGATTTTTCGATGATGGAGATGATGTCATTTATAAGGCTATTTTTCATAACGATTATGATCATCATGCTCACGAATCTTGTACTCACCAACGATTTTCCACCACATACTTTTTATCTATTTGTATACGCACTTGTAATTTTCATTTTTCCATTATTTTGTATTGTCATATTAATCGAAATTAACTAATAAAATGCATTGTTATTTTTCTAGTACCACCATGTCAAATTTGGCAAAGATTGAATTCGTTGCGCTCGATATCACCGGAAAGAATTACATGCCATGGACTCTCGATGTAGAAATGCATCTTGAGTCATTGGGTCTAAGTGATACCATCAAAGAAAATAATATATCATCCTCACAAGAAAAGTCAAAGTCTATGATTTTCTTACGTAGACATCTTGATTAAGGATTGAAATGTGAGTATCTCACAGAAAAAGACCCAATGATTTTATGGAAAGGGTTGAAAGAAAGATTTGAGCATATAAGGGAAGTGATACTCTCGACCGCCCGTGATGAATGGAATACGTTGAGATTCCAAGACTTTAAAAAAGTCAGTGGTTATAATTCTGCGATGTATCGAATAGTCTCGCAATTAAAATTCTGTGGACTTGAAGTCACAGAGATGGAAATGCTTGAGAAAACATTTTTCACTTTTCACGCATCAAATATAACTCTACAGCAACAGTATAGAGTGCGTGGTTTACGAGATATTCTAAACTCATTGCATGTCTTCTTGTGGCGAAAAAGAACAACGAATTGTTAATAAGAAATCATCAATCCCGACCCACTGGATCAACGGCATTTCCTGAAGCAAATATCGCAATGAAAAAAGAAAATCAAAATCAAAGGCATAGACTAGATTTTGGTCGTGGACGAGGTCGAGGACGTGGGCATGGACGTGGACGTGGACGTAAAAATGATCGCGGTCGTGATCGCGGTTGTGGATATGAAAATAATCGAGATAGTTACTTCAATAACTCATCTCAAAAGAACGTCACGAACCACCCACCAAAAAGGCAGCATGAAAATACGAGTGAAAATGAAAATCAATCAAAAAGAACTGAGAGTGTTTGTTATAGATGTGGCACTCCAGGACATTGGTCACATAATTAATTAATTAATAAATAAAATAAAATAAATAGTATGTCTTTAGTAAGGCAGCTCATAGATGTACCTATCGGCTATCCGATTCATATATCTAGTAAAACAATTAATGAATAATATAATATTTCTATAAAATTCCAATAAATACATATTTTATTTTTCAAAATTATTTTATTGATTACAATTATAAACATAAATTTATGTTTATGTAAATTTTTTATTATAATAAAAATATCGTACTCATTGTAAGAAAACATTATATATATATAAACTGATAAATTATATATTCAAAAATAATATATATTAATAAAATTATTTTTTTAACTATGTTATAATATTATCTTTCACATTAATATAATTAATTCTTAAAAAAATAAAAATATACAGAACTAAAATATAATTTATTATATTTATGAAGATATTGTAATATAAATAATTTTTATATTTAAAAATTTAAATAAAAAATAATAATCTAATTTGTTATAAATGTCTAAATCAAATATAAAAATTTTGAAAATTTATAATAATGCAAATCGATATAATAAGCAAGATTCACGTGATGGTCTTGTTGTTCCGACCTCCATAGGTTACCGTATATATATATATATATATATATATATATATATATATATATATATATATATATATATATTTTCAGTTGCCCAACCAATGACGTCAAACTCGTTCCCGACCACTAAAACCCAGTACCGTGTTTTAGTAATGCGAAAAAAAAAACAACTAAAACTCGGTACCGGGTTTTAGTGGTCGGGGACGAGGTGAAAAAATATTGTTGGAAAGCTGAAAAGTCCTATATATATATATATATTTTCATTTAATTTGTGATATACAAATTTAATGTTGAATATTTTTTCGGATGCATGATATATAATACTTATTTTTAGAGTATAGTAAATAAGAATTTATAGTTATAATTTAAACAATAAAATAATTTTAGAAAGCGAAATATGTATCTAGTTGAATTTAATAGCAATATTAGACTTAAAAACAATTTAAATAAAGGGAAAATTGACTTTTGAGTTTGATCATATATCAATTAAATAATTATAATAGTTCATGTAATAATTTAATATTTTTTCAATAGTTCATATACCAAAATGAATATTATTTTTTTATAAATAAAGTAATTGATTAAAATTAAGATGGCCGACGCCTGCTGTGTGCCTGTGATGATTGTTTAATCCATTATATCACTTTACAATTTGTATATGTCAAATTATTTTGTTAAACAAAAATCATTTTGTTAGATTCTTATGTTTTATCATTAGTCAAATTACTTTTTTTTAAATGGTCTCTAAGCTTAAATGCGACAATGTACATGATGAATTTAATTGAGACAGAATTCATAATTAAAATCTTGTCATTAATTCGAGAGGAAGAAGACAGATTTTATTAGTGATAGTTTGCTTTAAAATCGTCGCTAAAATTAGAGACGATTTGTGGTCAAACCGTCGATATTGATGTTCAAAACCGTTGCTAAATTAAATATAAGTATGCAACATAGCTCTCATTTTTCGCAAACCCTAGCCGCAAAACTCCACTCTCAGGTGTCGTTCGAGATTTTTTCGCCGCACCGACTGAGCGTCCGAGGTACGCCATATTTATGTTCTCATATACTTGTGTTTTTATACAAAATCTAGGTTTTATACATCTTATATATGTTTTAAAAAAATTATATATGTGTTTATTGAAAGAATAGTTTGAAAATTAAAGTTTAGTATTTTAGCCGTTGGATCTACCATAAATGTTGTTTACATTGTAGTTTTGTTTCTGCCACCCATTTGTCGTCGCGTCATCGTCGTGCTTTTGCTGTGCCACCGTCGTGCTTCTGTTGTGCCATCGCAGACACTGATGGCTTGCTACCGCTAACGCAAAGTAACATAAATATATATATATATATATATATGTGTGTGTGTGTGTGTGTGTGTGTGTGTGTGTGTGTGTGTGTGTGTGTGTGTGTGCGTATGCTAAGTATGTATGTATGTATGTACACAGGTATTTATGTACTCATATACATGTGTTTTTATACAAAATCTTGGTTTTATACAACTTATATATCTTTTAAAAAAATTTATATATGTGTTTATTGAAAAAATAGTTTAAAAATTAATGTTTTAATGTTTTAGCTGTCGGATTTGCCATCATTGTTGTTTACGTTGTAGTTTTGTTTCTGCCACCCATTTCTCTTTGCGTCATCGTTGTGCTTTTGTTGTGCCATCGTTGTGCTTCTGTTGCGCCATCGTCGACATCATCGTGCTTCGACTGTGCCAGCGTCGTGCTGCTTTTGTGCCATCGCCGACACTGCTAGCTTGCTACTGCTAACGCAAGGTTATATATATATATATATATATATATATATATATATATATAGTTTTTTTATGGTGGGCACGGAGTTGGGCATAGTTGTTGGGCACCATAAAAGAACTATATATATATATATATATAGAGTTTTGCTATCCTGCCCACCCACCGTGCCCACCTAATGTGCCCACCATGAGGTGGCACTCAACTATTGGACGCACAATTCATCACATCCAATAGTTGAGTGTCACCTCATGGTGGGCACATTAGGTGGGCACGGTGAGTGGGCAGGATAGCAAAATTGTATATATATATATATATATATATATAATTAATTAATTTTTTCTGTCCAATGTAGAGACATTGCTCGTAATGCACAAGATCAGCACTTCGAGGACCCTTCAGACGTCGTAGACCCTCAAGATCCACGAACATTGATATATGATGTTAATAGGAAGTAAATTAAACTTTTAATTGATTTTATTATTAATAATAATTGTTGAACTTAATTCATTAATTTTATATATCAAACTTAAACATAATATTGGTAAAATAATGTTGCAAGTTGCAGCCGAACAGTCACAATATTTCTGCTTTTATTACTTCACATATTAAATTGAGCATTTGTGAGGAGGGGTATTGTTGGAAGTATGTTACTCTGGCGTAACGTCAGTGGTACTGGGATCAGTTTGTGGTAGGTGCATCATTTAATTGCACAAAAAATGCACAAATAACATCTACGCTATTTTACTTGCTGTTGTTTGGTTTCACTTCCTACAAGTGGAGTTCTGCATTTGAATTAAGAGTGAAAAAGGCATGGAGTGAAACTATAGCGACCCAATATCGCAAGACAGTGCATGCATGGCAAAATTCAGATCGAAAACCAAAGTGCTTAGCGGCTAATCCATGGGCAACATGGAAGGATGTTTGGGCTTCTGTGGAATCGCAGGAACAATGAGGAGAATACAAGAAAAATAGACATAGTCAGCCGGCATGTCCGGGGACTGGTATGACAAAACATACCGCAGGTTCACGTTCAATTTTTGATCACACACATTCAGTGGTATTGATTTTGTTTTGTTTTTTTTTTTATCATATATATAAATGGATGTACGATATTCTTATTCATTTTTTTGGTTTTTCAATAGCGGTCGGAGTTGGGTAGGACTGGAACCCAACTCATATGAGCTGTTTTACAAGACTCACACGAATAAATCAGGCGAATTTGTTAATGAGCGATCTAGATCTGTTAATGTAAGTATTTTTTTAATCATATATGTGTATATTAAAATTTCTAAAATTAAATAGCATCATTAACATTATCAATTTATTGATTTATGTGTAATATAATGCAGGCTGATTTGGAAAGCTCGAAGTGCAATATTGTCATCTGTATCTGGTGCTGGTAGCTCGGAGCCCATCCCCTCACATATTCAGAGGTTAAACAGTTGTATCTTAATGTTGTTGAAGGTGTGAAGAAGGGGGGATAAGTATATGGATTAGGGACGCAGGCATCTGGGTTTTATCCTGAGGCCACTACACAGCGTGGGACCCCTAGTTGTAGTCGGACCACAACTGCCACTATGAGAGCGTACATGGAAGCAACACAAGATGAGGTGCAGATGTATAGGGGTGAAAATACAGAGCTTCGAGAGAGAATGAAGTCGTTGGAAGAGACAGTCCACGCCTTAGTTGCAACATTGGGACCACGAGAGAAACCACATGTTTCATCCATTGCACCTCAACCTATATTGCCTTCCTCATCTAGGAGGCAAGCTCCCGACGACGCCGAATTTCAGCTTTCTGAGAAGGACGATGACAAGACGACCCAGGCCCCGTAGCTCCTACCGCTATTTGATAGGTATATATATATTTTGACTAAGGGGTGGGGGTTAGTGATATTTTATTTTTGTTATCTTGGGATTTTCAGATACTACTCTATGTTTGAACTTGTTATTTCGTGTGGTTTCATTGCTTTTTACAGCATGTATGTTTGGATCGATTTTATATATGTCGATGCAGCATGTATGTCTGAAGGATTTTTTTATTACAAAATTAGAATTTGAACTATTATTTATAGTTTTCAAATAATATATATTAAGATATATTTTATTAAAAAGGAAAAATTGCATATATCACCCCTGTGATATCCCGGATTCGCTGATAACCCCTTGTGTAATATTTTTGAGCTAAAAACCCCCTGTGTTTCCGGATTTGTAGCACACGCATACCATTCAGAATTTACCATAAAAATGACGAAATTGCCCATATCTTATCTTCCCAAAGGAAGTACGAATCGAGAAAATTGATGTGTGTGTTTTGTTCGTATGGAAGAGAGGGTCACAGATTGGGGTTTTTTTTGGAAGATTGGTGGTCGGAGTTGGTCGGAAATTAAGAAAAACTAGTCGGCTTCGTGTTGAGTACCAACGTAAGATTGGAGCTGTAGCTCGACATATTGAGGGGAAAATGAAGAGAAAAATGTCGAGGCTTGTAGGGGAGGTGAAGAGGAGTCTTAATTAAGCAAGGAATGTCGGAAATACGGCTGGCCGGAGTCGTGATCGGAGAAGATGAAGGTGACGAGTTCAATGGCCGAATTAAATGGGTATGATTTAAGGGTATTTTGGACCAAATTTATAAAAAAAAAAACCCTTGCATTTTCGCATCTATCAGTGCGTGAGCCACACAACACAGCAGGAGGGGTGCGCATGCTACAGATCCGGAAAAACAGGGGGTTTTTAGCTCAAAAAAATTTCACAAGGGGTTATCAGCGAACACGGAATTTCACAAGGGTGATATATGCAATTTCCCCTATTAAAAATAATATTTTTCGTGTACTTGGGACCTTTTAGAATTAAACACATAGATTTTAATGAATTAACACATAGATTTTTTTTCTCGTCACGCGAGGAACGTACGTAAAAGAACATCGACATCAAATAAATAATATTCAGTGACTTTAGTATCCTTCCTGCAAATAAAAGAGACCAAAACAAACAAAAAAAATCCAAGTTATTCTACACCCATACCAAATTTTGATTAAATACAAGACTAAAATCAAAGAAAGTCTCATTTACAATATTAAAATTATAATTTTCCCCATACTATGTTAAAAGTGTTGAAAAATATATTATTATTATTATTATGTTGAATATTGAATGTTGAATGTTGAATATTGAGTTGTAAAATGTGGAAAATTAGTGTGTGATGATGTAGATGATGATGTATTTATTTTTGGACTAATCTCAAATGTGGATCTATAAATAGGTCTTCATTTGTAATGAAAAATACAATTGAATTGAGAGAAAAATTTGTGAAGTGTAGAGTTTGATATATTTTGAGTTTTGGAGTATTTACTTTTTACCGTAAATTTTTACTTTTTCACAACACGTTATCAGCACGATCGCTCGAAGGTTCCTATAATTTCCAACGCTCCAAAATACAAGAAGAAGTCAAAAATATTCAACAAGTAAGAATTTTTATTTTACTGTTTATATATTTTTATTGTGTATATATTAATATATAATATCATGTTATGAAAAAAAAATAAGTTTTTTTCAAAACTTGTTATAAATCCTGGGAGGATGTTAAGACGACATCCCACACTCCCGGTAAGGGATACGACAAGTATAAAAGACTCTAAGGTTCTTAAACAATATAATCATATTTGTATAATTTTATGTTATTATATAAAAGGTTGTCTATGACACCGATCTTATAATAATGTGATATGATATACTATACCTGACTTTATACTAACTATATTGGTATAATTTCACAATATTATATAAAAGGCTGTCTACGACACTGACCTTTTAATAATGTGATATGATATACATAATTATTTAATTATGATTATCATTATATGCATTGCATCATTATCACGAATTTTTATTCAACATATACTCGATTTTTTCTTTACCCTCAACGGTCACAAACGGCTATTTTTTGGCCTATAAATATGTTCACTCAAACTTATTTTCAATCACACCAAAATTCACTCTTTCTCTCAAAATATTTTTACTCGATTTTTCGATGATGGAGATGATGTCATTTATAAGGCTATTTTTCATAACGATTATGATCATCATGCTCACGAATCTTGTACTCACCAACGATTTTCCACCACATACTTTTTATCTATTTGTATACGCACTTGTAATTTTCATTTTTCCATTATTTTGTATTGTCATATTAATCGAAATTAACTAATAAAATGCATTGTTATTTTTCTAGTACCACCATGTCAAATTTGGCAAAGATTGAATTCGTTGCGCTCGATATCACCGGAAAGAATTACATGCCATGGACTCTCGATGTAGAAATGCATCTTGAGTCATTGGGTCTAAGTGATACCATCAAAGAAAATAATATATCATCCTCACAAGAAAAGGCAAAGTCTATGATTTTCTTACGTAGACATCTTGATTAAGGATTGAAATGTGAGTATCTCACAGAAAAAGACCCAATGATTTTATGGAAAGGGTTGAAAGAAATATTTGAGCATATAAGGGAAGTGATACTCTCGACCGCCCGTGATGAATGGAATACGTTGAGATTCCAAGACTTAAAAAAAGTCAGTGATTATAATTCTGCGATGTATCGAATAGTCTCGCAATTAAAATTCTGTGGACTTGAAGTCACAGAGATGGAAATGCTTGAGAAAACATTTTTCACTTTTCACGCATCAAATATAACTCTACAGCAACAGTATAGAGTGCGTGGTTTACGAGATATTCTAAACTCATTGCATGTCTTCTTGTGGCGAAAAAGAACAACGAATTGTTAATAAGAAATCATCAATCCCGACCCACTGGATCAACGGCATTTCCTGAAGCAAATGTCTCAATGAAAAAAGAAAATCAAAATCAAAGGCATAGACTAGATTTTGGCCGTGGACGAGGTCGAGGACGTGGGCATGGACGTGGACGTGGACGTAAAAATGATCGCGGTCGTGGTCGCGGTTGTGGATATGAAAATAATCGAGATAGTTACTTCAATAACTCATCTCAAAAGAACGTCACGAACCACCCACCAAAAAGGCAGCATGAAAATACGAGTGAAAATGAAAATCACTCAAAAAGAACTGAGAGTGTTTGTTATAGATGTGGCACTCCAGGACATTGGTCACATATTTGTCGAACCCCTGAGCACCTATGTAAGCTCTATGAAGAATCGACAAAGGGAAAAGGAAAAGAGACCAATTTTATTTAAAATAGTGACCATTTAATTGGTTCAACTAGTTTCAATGCTGCAGATTTTTTGAATGATTTCGAAGACATTGATTAAATATTGGTGGAACTAGATTGTAACAAATTTGTATTTTTCATGCATTCTTGTATTATAAAGCATGTTACATTTGTATTGTACTTATATTTTCTTTATTGCATTTTTGAAGTTTGATATGGAAAATGCTATGAGCAAACATGGAAATAATATCATGAAAATTTGCATACCGGATAGTGGTACCACTCACACTATTCTACGAGATGAAAGATATTTCTTGGAAATAAAACCAACCAAAACAATGATGAATACAATATCAGGTCCTGTATACTTGATTGAGGGTTGTGGAAAAGCACATTTTTTGTTACCTAATGGTACAAAATATTTGATAAATGATGCTTTGTATTCACCAGAATCGAAAAGAAATTTGTTGAGTTTTAATGACATATATTCTCATGGATATGATACTGAGACGATAACTGATGGAAATCAGAAATATATGTGTCTTACCACATATAAATCAGGAAAGAAATATGTGGTTGAAAAATTATCAATGCTCCCTACTGGATTGCATTATACACATATAAGGCCAATCGAATCAAATATGGTGGTTAATAGTTCTTCAATATTAACCAATTGGCATGATCGATTGAGACATCCTGGTTCAATAATGATGCGAAGAATTATTAAAAATACGCATGGTCATCCATTGAAAGACCAGAAGATCTTTCAGAATAATAAGTTTCAATGTAAAGCATGTTCTCTTGGAAAACTTATTATAAGACCATCGCCAGCTAAAATCAAAAAAGAATCGCCCATATTTCTTGAACGTATTCAGGGTGATATTTGTGGGCCAATTCATCCATCATGTGGTCCATTTCGATATTTTATGGTATTGATCGATGCCTCTAGCAGATGGTCACATGTATGCTTATTGTCAACTCGGAATGTGGCATTTGCAAGATTAATGGCTCAAATAATAAAATTGCGGAATCAATTTCCCGATTATACAATCAAGAAAATAAGACTTGATAATGCTGAAGAATTTACTTCCCAAACTTTCAATGACTATTGTATGTCAATGGGAATTACTGTTGAACATTCTGTTGCTCATGTTCATACACAGAATGGATTAGCTGAATCATTGATTAAACGTCTACAACTGATTGCTAGACCAATGATTATGAGAACAAAACTCCCTATTTCTATATGGGGACATGCAATTTTACATGTTGCGGCATTAATTCGCATCAGACCAAGTGCATATCATAAATTCTTCTCATTGCAGCTTGCATTTGGTAAAGAACCAAATATTTCTCATCTGAGAATTTTTGGATGTATGGTGTATGTGCCTATTGCACCATCTCAACGATAAAAAATGGGTCCTCAAAGAAAAATCGTTATTTATATCGGTTATGATAACCCATCAATCATTCGATATCTTGAGCCTCAGACAGACGATGTGTTTACAGCACGTTTTGCTGATTGTCATTTTAATGAAGAAATCTTCCCAATGTTAGGGGGAGAGAAGAAACACATCGAAAAAAAAATCACATGGTATGTACCATCATTGTTACATTTGGATCCAAGGACCAAATAATGTGAGAAAGATGTACAGCAAATTGTGCACTTGCAAAGAATTGCAAATCAAATGCCAGATGCATTTGCAGATACAAAAGGGGTAGCAAAATCATATTTACATGCTGTAAATGCCCCTGCTCGAATTGAAATTCCAAAGAAACAAATTGAAGACACTCATGATGTCATAAAACGCTTGAAGCGTGGAAGGCCAGTTGGTTCCAAGGATAAAAATTTTCGGAAAAAAAAGGCATAGAGAAACACGATGATCATAAAATAGAAAATGGTGTTCCAGAAGAAACACCTGATGATGAAAATGTTCTGTCAGAACCACAAACTAACGAGAATCGTGAAATCTCTATCAATTATATTAATACTGGAAAAATATAGAACCGAAAAGATATAGAAGATATTGATGAGATATTTTTCTATAATGTGGCATGTGACATCATAAATGAAAATGAGGATCATGAACCAAAAACCTTTGGTGAATGTAAAACTCATCATAAATTGGCAAAATGGAAAGATGCCATTCAGGTTGAATTGGATTCGCTGAATAAACGTAATGTTTTTGGACCTATAGTCCTCACACCTGAGGGTGTAAAACCTGTTGGATACAAATGGGTTTTTATTCGAAAGCGAAATGAGAAAAATGAAATAGTAAGATATAAAGCTAGACTTGTTGCACAAGATTTTTTTCAAAGGCCTGGAATTTATTATGAAGAAATGTATTCTCCTGTTATGGATGCAATTACGTTTCGATATTTAATTAGTTTGGCAGTGTCTAAAAAGTTGGAAATATGTCTGATGGATGTTGTTACAGCTTACTTATACGGATCACTTGATAGTGATATATACATGAAAATCCCTGAAGGATTTAAGATGCCTGAGGAACAAAGTTCAAAACCTAGAGAATTTTATTCTGTAAAATTGCAAAGATCATTATATGGGTTGAAGCAATCCGGCCAAATGTGGTATAATCGGCTAAGTGAGCACTTGATGAAAAAGGGATATGTAAATGATCCAATATGCCCTTGTGTTTTCATCAAGAAAACAACACCTGGATGAGTAATTATTGCTGTATATATTGATGATTTAAACATCATTGGAACGAATAAAAAAATTCAAGAGGTTATGATGTACTTGAAGGAAGAACAAAAAGAATGTGAAATTTTTGTTCACCAGACAAATTATACAGAAAAGATCCTTAAACATTTTAATATGGATAAATCAAATCCATTAAGTACTCCAATGGTTGTAAGATCATTAAACATAGAAAAAGATCCATTTCGTCCATGTGAAGGTGATGAAGTTATTCTTGGTCCTGAAATACCGTATCTAAGTGCCATTGGTGCCCTTATGTATCTTGCAAATTGCACTAGACCTGATATATCTTTTGCTGTGAATTTATTGGCAAGATTCAGTTCATATCCAACAAAGAGGCACTGGAACAGAATTAAACATATATTTCGTTATCTACGAGGAGCGACAGATTTGGGACTTTTGTACTCAAAAGACACCAATCAAAGTATCATTGGTTATACTGATGCTGGATATTTATCTGATCCACATAAGGCACGTTCCCAAACCGGATATGTATTTACTCGTGGAGGCACCACAATTTCTTGGCGTTCACAGAAACAAACACTCGTAACAACTTCATCAAATCACGCTGAGATTATTGCGCTACATGAAGCAAGCCGTGAATGTGTTTGGCTAAAATCAATGACACAACATATCCAAACTTCTTGTGGATTATCAGTAGACAAGAAGCCTGTGACGTTGTATGAAGACAATGTTGCATGTATTGCTCAAATAAAAGAAGGATACATCAAAAGTGACAGAACAAAACATATACCCCTAAAGTTCTTTGCCTACACTCAAGAGCTTGAGAAGAATAAAGATATTGATATCTGTTATATTCAATCAAGTGAGAACTCATCAGATCTCTTCACAAAGGCACTTCCCACAACAATATTCAGAAAGCATATATACAACATTGGGATGCGCAATCTGCGGAATATGTGAAGAATCACTCATGCTAACATGAGGGGAGTTTACGTGGCTGCACTCTTTTTCCCTTACTATGGTTTTTATCCCACTGGGTTTTTCCTAGTAAGGTTTTTAACGAGGCAGTATAAAACACGTAATAAAGACAGTCATCATATCACAATCATCATCACAAGGGGGAGTGTTGAAAAATATATTATTATTATTATTATGTTGAATATTGAATATTGAATGTTGAATGTTGAATATTGAGTTGTAAATTATGGAAAATTAGTGTGTGATGATGTAGATGATGATGTATTTATTTTTGGACTAATCTCAAATGTGGATCTATAAATAGGTTTTCATTTGTGATGAAAAATACAATTGAATTGAGAGAGAAAAATTTGTGAAGTGTAGAGTTTGATATATTTTGAGTTTTGGAGTATTTAATTTTTACCGTAAATTTTTACTTTTTCACAACAAAAAGTAATTAGTCTTTTCAATTTTGCTATAGGTAATATTTCGCAAGGCTTGAAGACATTTTCTCAAGCTATATATTTTTTCAAAAATATTAAACTGATGACTAATGTTACATGAAATTACCTGTTTTTCAATACACAAAATCCAAAAGCGGAAACAATTGCATCAACTTTGAAAAAATGCCTATTCTTTGATGTTTTTTTTTATTATTTAAGGCTTTGAATATATATGATTGAATTGTGAAATGTGAAGTGGCATTAAAGATATACACGAGTAATTCGATTCCCCCTCCTCACAGCTATATCATTTTTTTTTGTTATTATTATATTATTCAGATAGATATCTGCAAAGAAGTTAGAAATCTAATATTTGATCAGAAATGTAATTCACATTTTGTTGACTCTTTGTATTAAACAAGGAATTTTTGTGGAAGTCCTTGAGTCAAACTTATAACCCAGTCGGCAGTCGTTGCTTATTATATATTTCTTTTTATGTATTACAAATGAAATTTATAAAACAAAAAATAGATAAATAAATAAATAAGTTTGTAACATATGCCATTTTAAGAAATTATTTGGCTCGCCATGTTCATTATATCACTAATATTAATAATAAAAATAATAATTAATTAATAAATAAATAAATAAAATAAAATAAATAGTATGTCTTTAGTGAGACAGTCTCATAGATGTACCTATCGGCTATCCGATTCATATATCTAGAAAAAAATTAATAATTAATGAATAAAATAATATTTCTGTTAAATTCCAATAGATACATATTTTATTTTTCAAAATTATTTTATTGATTACAATTATAAACATAAATTTATGTTTATGTAAATTTTTTATTATAATTAAAAAATCGTAGTCATTGTAAAAAAAACATTATAAATATTATTTAATGTAAATATACACATACATACACATACACACACACATATATATATATAACAACTGATAAATTATATATTCAAAAATAATATATATTAAAAAAATTATAAATATATAATTAAATTATTTTTTTAACTATGTTATAATATTATCATTCACATTAATATAATTAATTCATAAAAAAATTAAAATATACAGAAATAAAATATAATTTATTATATTTATGAAGATATTATAAAATAAATAATTTTTATATTTAAATATTTAATTAAAAAATAATAATCTAATTTGTTATAAATGTCTAAATCAAATATAAAATTTTTGTAAATTTATAATAATGCAAATCAATATAATAAGCAAGATTCACGTGATGGTGTTGTTGTTTCGACCTCCATAGGTTGCCGATTCTTTTGCCAATGATATATATATATATATATATATATATATATATATCAATTTTAAGCTGCCCAACCAATGATGTCCAACTCGTTTTCGACCACTAAAACCCGATACCGTATTTTAGTTATGCGAAAAAAACAACTAAAACTCGGTATCGGGTTTTAGTGGTCGGGGACGAGGTGAGAAAATATCGTTGGACAACTGAAAAGTCCTATATATATACATATATGTCTTTTCATTTAATTTGTGATATACAAATTTAATTTTGAATACTTTTTCGGATGCATGATATATAATTTTATTTTTAGAGTATAGTAAACATAAATTTATAGTTATAATTTAAACAATAAAATAATTTTAGAAAGCGAAATATGTATCTAGTTGAATTTAATAGCAATATTAGACTTAAAACAATTTAAAAAAAGAGTAAAATTGACTTTTGAGTTTGATCATATATCAATTAAATAATTATAATAGTTCATGTAACAATTTGATATTTTATCAATAGTTCATATACCAAAATGAATATTATTTTTTTATAAATAAATTAATTGATTAAAATTAAGATGGCCGGCCGCCTGCTGTGAGCCTTTGATGATTGTTTAATCCATTATATCACTTTACAATTTGTATATGTCAAATTATTTTGTTAAACAAAAATCATTTTGTTAGATTCTTATGTTTTATTATTAGTCAAATTACTTTTTTTAAACGGTCTCTAAGCTTAAATGCGACAATGTACATGATGAATTTAATTGCGACATAATTCATAACAAAAATCTTGTTATTAATTCGAGAGAAAGAAGACAGATTTGATTAGTGATGGTTTGCTTTAAAATCGTCGCTAAAATTACAGACGATTTGTGGTCAAACCGTCGTTATTGATGTTCAAAACCGTTGCTAAATTAAATATAAGTACGCAACATAGCTCTCATTTTTCGCAAACCCTAGCCGCAAAACTCCACTCCCAGGTGCCGTTCGAGATTTTTTTGCCGCACCGAATGAGCGTCCGAGGTACGCAATATTTATGTTCTCATATACTTGTGTTTTTATACAAAATCTAGGTTTTATACATCTTATATATGCTTTAAAAAAATTATATATGTGTTTATTGAAAGAATAGTTTGAAAATTAAAGTTTAGTATTTTAGCCGTTGGATCTACCGTAATTGTTGTTTACATTGTAGTTTTGTTTCTGCCACCCATTTGTCGTCGCGTCATCGTCGTGCATTTGTTGTGCCACCGTCGTGCTTCTGTTGTGCCATCGCAAACACTACTGGCTTGCTACCGCTAACGCAAAGTAACATAAATATATATATATATATTTATATGTGTGTGTGTGTGTGTGTGTGTGTGTGTGTTCACACAGGTATTTATATACTCATATACACGTGTTTTTATACAAAATCTTGGTTTTATACAACTTATATATCTTTAAAAAAAAATTATATATGTGTTTATTGAAAAAATAGTTTGAAAATTAAATTTTTTACTGTCGGATTTGCCGTCATTGTTGTTTACGTTGTAGTTTTGTTTCTGCCACCCATTTCTCTTTGTGTCATCGTCGTGCTTCTGTTTTGCCATCGTCGTGCTTCTGTTGCGCCATCGTCGACATCGTCGTGCTTCGACTATGCCAGCGTCGTGCTGCTTTTGTGCCATCGCCGACGCTGCTAGCTTGCTACTGCTAACGCAAGGTTATATATATATATATATATATATATATATATATAGAATTAGTATAATTTAGATATATTAATTTATTTATATATTTATTATTTATAATTAATTATATATTAATATACAAACGGTTGCTTATATATATATTTAATTAATTTTTTATGTCCAATGTAGAGACATGGCTCGTAATGCACAAGATCAGCACTTCGAGGACCCTTCAGACGGCGTAGACCCTCAAGATCCACGAACATTGATATATGTTGTTAATAGGAAGTAAATTAAACTTTTTATTTGATTTTATTATTAATAATAATTGTTGAACTTAATTCATTAATTTTATATATCAACTTAAACATAATATTGTTAAAATAATGTTGCAAGTTGGCCGAACAGTCACAAGATTCCTGCTTTTATTACTTCACATATTAAATTGAGCATTTGTGAGGAGGGGTATTATTGGGAGTATGTTACTCCGGCGCAACGTCAGTGGTACTGGGATCAGTTTGTCGTAGGTGCATCATTTAATTGCACAAAAAATGCACAAATAACATCTACGCTATTTTACTTACTGTTGTTTGCTTTCACTTTGAAATGCAGACTACCTACAAGTGGAGTTCTGCATTTGAATCAAGAGTGAAAAAGGCATGGAGTGAAACTATAGCGACCCAATATCGCAAGACAATGCATGCATGGCAAAATTCAGATCGAAAACCAAAGTGCTTAGCGGCTAATCTGTGGGAAACATGGAAGGATGTTTGGGCTTCTGTGGAATGGCAGGAACAATCAGGAGAATACAAGAAAAATAGACATAGTCAGCCTGCATGTCCGGGGACGGGTATTACAAAACATACCGCAGGTTCACGTTCAATTGTCGATCACACACATTCAATGGTATTGCTTTGTTTTGTTATGTTTTTTTATCATATAAATGGATGTACGATATTCTTATTCATGTTTTTGGTTTTTCAATAGTGGTCGGAGTTGGGTAGGACCGGAACCCAACTCATATGAGCTGTTTTACAAGACTCACACGAATAAATTAGGCAAATTTGTTGATGAGCGATCTAGATCTGTTAATGTAAGTATTTTTTAATCATATATGTGTATATTAAAATTTCTAAAATTAAATATCATCATTAACATTATAAATTTATTGATTTATGTGTAATATAATGCAGGCTGATTTGGAAAACTCTAAGTGTAATATTGTCATCTGTATCTGGTGCTGGTAGCTCGGAGCCCATCCCCCTCACATATTCGGAGGTTAATCAGTTGTATCTTAATGTTGTTGAAGGTGTGAAGAAGGGGGTAAAAGTATATGTATTAGGGACGCAGGCATCTGGGTTTTATCCTGAGGCCACTACACGGCGTGGGACTCCTAGTTGTAGTCGGACCACAACTGCCACTATGAGAGCGAACATGGAAGCAGCACAAGATGAGGTGCAGATGTATAGGGGTGAAAATACAGAGCTTCGAGAGAGAATGAAGTTGTTGGAAGATTATAATTTCCCCCATAATATGTAAAAAGTAATTAGTCTTTTCAATTGCTATAGGTAATATTTCACAAGGTTTGAAGACATTTTCTTAAGCTATATATTTTTCCAAAAATATTAAACTAATGACTAATGTTACGTGAAATCACCTGTTTTTCAATACAAAAAATCCAAAAGCGGAAACAAAAATGAAAAAAAAAAAGCCAATTGCATCAACATTGAAAAACTTGTAACCCAGTCGGCAGTCGTTGCTTATTATATATTTCTTTATATGTATTACAAATGAAATTTATAAAAAAAAAAAATAGATAAATAAATAAATTTATAACATATGCCATTTTAAGAAATTATTTGGCTCGCCATGTTCGTTGTATCACTAATAATAATAATAATAATAATAATAATAATAATAATAATAATTAATTAATTAATTAATTAATTAATTAATTAAATAAAATAAATAGTATGTCTTTAGTGAGTCAGTCTCATAGATGTACCTATCGGCTATCCGATTCATATATGCAGTAAAAAAATTAATAATTAATAAATAAAATAATATTTATGTTAAATTCCAATAAATACATATTTTATTTTTCAAAATTATTTTATTGATTACAATTATAAACATAAATTTATGTTTATGTAAATTTTTTATTATAATAAAAATATTTTACTCATTGTAAGAAAACATTATAAATATTATTTAATGTAAACATACACACACACACACACACACACATATATATATATATATATATATATAAACTGATAAATTATATATTCAAAAATAATATATATTAAAAAATTATAAATATATAATAAAATTATTTTTTAACTATATTATAATATTATCATTCACATTAATATAATTAATTCATAAAAAAATTAAAATATACAGAACTAAAATATAATTTATTATATTTATGAAGATATTGTAAAATAAATAATTTTTATATTTAAGCATTTAATTAAATAATAATAATCTAATTTGTTATAAATGTCTAAATCAAATATAAAAATTTTGAAAATTTATAATAATGCAAATCGATATAATAAGCAAGATTCACGTGATGGTGTTGTTGTTCCGACCTCCATAGGTTACCGATTCTTTTGCCAATGATATATATATATATATATTTGTTGTTCCGACCTCCATAGGTTACCGATTTTTTTGCCAATGATATATATATATATATATATATATATAAATATATATATATATATATATATATATATATTCAGCTGTCAACCAATGATGTACAACTCGTTCCCGACCACTAAAACCCGATATCGTGTTTTAGTTATGCAAAAAATTAAAAAAAAAACAACTAAAACTTGGTACCGGGTTTTAGTGGTCGGGGACGAGGTGGAGAAATATTGTTGGGCAGCTGAAAAGTCCTATATATATATATATGTCTTTTTATTTAATTTGTGATATACAAATTTAATGTTGAATACTTTTTTAGATGCATGATATATAATTTTATTTTTAGAGTATAGTAAATATGAATTTATAGTTATAATTTAAACAATAAAATAATTTTAGAAAACGAAATATGTATCTAGTTGAATTTAAGAGCAATATTAGACTTAAAAACAATTTAAATAAAGGATAAAATTGATTTTTGCGTTTGATGATATATCAATTAAATAATTATAATAGTTAATATAAAAATTAGATATTTTATCAATAGTTCATATACGAAAATAAATATTACTCTTTTTATAAATAAAGTAATTGTTTAAAATTAAGATGGTCGGCCGCCTACTGTGAGCTTGTGATGATTGTTTAATCCATGATATCACTTTACAATTTGTATACGTCACACGATATGCTGTAAAACAAAAATCATTTTGTTAGATTCTTATGTTTTATCATTAGTCAAATTACTTTTTTTTAAACGGTCTCTAAACTTAAAAGCGACAATGTACATGATGAATTTAATTGCGACAAAATTTATAAAAAAAATCTTGTCATTAATTCGAGAGGAAGAAGATAGATTTGATTAGTGATGGTTTGATTTAAAATTGTCGCTAAATTTAGAGACGATTTGTGGTCAAACCGTCGTTATTTGTGTTCAAAACCGTTGCTAAATTAAATATAAGTACGCAACATAGCTCTCATTTTTCGCAAACCCTAGCCGCAAAACTCCACTCCCAGCTGCCGTTCGAGATTTTTTCACCGCATCGACTGAGCGTCCGAGGTACGCAAATATTTATGTACTCATATACTTGTGTTTTTATACAAAATCTAGGTTTTATACATCTTATATATGTTTAAAAAAAATTATATATGTTTTTATTGAAAGAATAGTTTGAAATTAGTGTTTAGTGTTTTAGCCGTTGGATCTACCGTAATTCTTGTTTACATTGTAGTTTTGTTTCCGCCACCCATTTTTTGTCGCGTCATCGCCGTGCTTCTGTTGTGCCATCGCCGACACTGCTAGCTTGCTACCGCTAACACAAAGTAACATATATATATATATATATATCTATATCTGTGTGTGTGTGTGTAAGCTAAGTATGTATGTATGTATGTACACAGGTATTTATGTACTCATATACATGTGTTTTTATTGAAAGAATAGTTTGAAAATTAACGTTTTAGTGTTTTAGCTGTCGGATTTGCCGTCATTGTTGTTTTCGTTGTAGTTTTGTTTCTTCCACCCATTTTTCTTTGCGTCATTGTCGTGCTTCTGCTGTGCCATCGTTGTGCTTCTGTTGCGCCATCGTCGACATCGTCGTGCTTCGACTGTGCCAGCGTCGTGCTGCTTTTGTGCCATCAGACTCGTAATGCACAAGATCAGCACTTCGAGGACCCTTCAGACGGCGTAGACCCTCAAGATTCACGAACATTGATATATGTTGTTAATAAGAAGTAAATTAAACTTTTAAATTGATTTTATTATTATTAATAATTGTTGAAATTAATTCATTAATTTTATATATCAACTTAAACATAATATTGGTAAAATAATGTTGCAAGTTGCAGCCGAACAATCACAAGATTTCTGCTTTTATTACTTCACATATTAAATTGAGCATTTGTGAGGAGGGGTATTCTTGGAAGTATGTTACTCCGGCGCAACGTAAGTGGTACTTTTGACGATCACACACATTCAATGGTATTACTTTGTTTTGTTTTGTTTTTTTAACATATAAATGGATGTACGATATTCTTATTCATTTTTTTTAGGTTTTCCAATAGTGATCGGAGTTGGGTAGGACCGGAACCCAACTCATATGAGCTGTTTTACAAGACTCACACGAATAAATCAGGCGAATTTTTTGATGAGCGATCTAGATCTGTTAATGTAAGTATTTTTTTAATCATATATATATGTGTATATTAAAATTTCTAAATTTTAATTAACATCATTAACATTATCAATTTATTGATTTATGTGTAATATAATGCAGGCTGATTTGGAAAGCTCGAAGTGCAATATTGTCATCTGTATGATCTGGTGCTGGCAGCTCAGAGCCCATCCCCCTCACATATTCGTAGGTTAATTAGTTGTATCTTAATGTTGTTGGAGGTGTGAAGAAGGGGGGAGAAGTATATGGATAAGGGACGCAGACATCTGGGTTTTATCCTGAGGCCACTACATGGCGTGGGACCCCTAGTTGTAGTCGGACCACAGCTGCCACTATGAGAGCGAACATGGAAGCATCACAAGATGAGGTGCAGATGTATAGGGGTGAAAATACAGAGCTTCAAGAGAGAATGAAGTCGTTGGAAGAGACAGTCCACGCCTTAGTTGCGACATTGGGACCACGAGAGAAACCACATGTTTCATCCATTGCACCTCCACCTATATTGCCTTCCTCATCTAGGAGGCAAGCTCCCGATGACGCCGAATTCCAGCTTTATGAGAAGGACGATGACAAGACGACCCAGGCCCCATAGCTCCTAACGCTATATATGTATATATTGACTAAGGGGTGGGGGTTAGTGATATTTTATTTTTGTTATCTTGGGATTTTCAGATACTACTCTATGTTTGAACATGTTATTTCGTGTGGTTTCTGATAAGTGCATTTTATGCGCTTCTATTGTTAGTAATGTGCGTGACTCTTGTGTTTTATTGGTCGGTTTTATGCTCTTTTCTGTTGTTTTTGTTGTATGAAGGGAACAAGGCGTGGGAATCGAGTTGATGGATATAAGTGCTAAAGAGGGAAGGAAAGATCAAGAATTGAAGGCTTAAGGAATTGAAGAAAAGGAGAAATTCGAGAGCGAGGAGCGCCCGCCCTGCTGAGTGGAGCGCCCGCGCGATGATCTAGAGGAATATGTAATTTTTGCGTGAGCATTGAGCGCCCGCTCTATGCTAAGGCACGCCCGCGCCATTGCTGAGAAGAAAAGAGGAAAAATGCGTAGACATTGAGCGCCCGCTCTATACTAAGGCGCGCGCGCGCCATTCTGAGGAATGAAAATGCGTAAAGATTGAGCGCGCGCGCCACTATATGGAGCGCCCGCGCCGTCGGTCGCACAGACTTATTTTTGGAAGAATTTTATGTTTTGGAAACTCTTATTTTAATTGCTAGGCTTATCTTTGGACGATTTGGTTACCAAGGAGGAGTTTTTGAATTGTGAAGGAGAGGAGAAAACGTGAAAAAGAGAGACTAGGTTTTTTCTAAGAATTCTAGAATTTCATCTTTTCTTATTATTCTTACTTTGTTATTCATGAATTGTGTTGGCTAGTTTTTAATACTTGGTTAAGGAAGACGAAGCCCTTGATTAGTTTATTCGAGAGATTCATGTTTTACAGATTTTAATTATTGTTGAGTATCAAGTATTATTCTAATTTATTTCATGATTGTATGTTTGATTATTAGATTGATCACCTGATAATTCCTATATATATAATCTACTGCTAAATTAGAGTTTGAATCCGTAATTGTTCGAATTATCTGATTTGCGAAGCAACTACAATTAATAATCGTCCGCTTGTGAGGTTAGGAATTGTAGGGATAATAATTGACTAGGCTAAATTCATCCGCTTGTGTATGAGTTATCTAGATTTATCAGTTTTACTAGTTTGCATACTATCGTGAGTTTAAATCTAATCGCTTGTATTGGGTTGATTCATTGATAAGGGTTATCTTAGAACTCTTGTGTCTAGTTAACTAAGATTTAGGTAAAATAGGAATTTAATTTTCAATGATGAATATTCTACGTGATTAAAGATTTTTAGATAATCGATGATCGAACGAATGAAATCAAGGGTGTAGTTAAACGAAACCAAGGCTTGTCTCTTATTGATTTTCCCCACTCTTTATTTAATTTTTTTGTATGCCAGTGAATTTGAGTTGTTTAAATTTCTTAGTAATTAATCCGAACTTGAAAATCCCCTTTTTATTTTAAAGAACATTATTTAAATTTCTCTTTCCTCGTGGGAACGATCCCTACTCACACTACTACATTAATTTGTTTATCTGATTGAGTCGGGTAATTTGGGCATACGCGATAAGCGCTATCAAATTTTGGCGCCGTTGCCGGGGATCGGTGTTAATTTATTGTGTTCTTTTTCTTAATTGCTTTCTTTTTCTTCTTTAGTTCATGCTTTCAGGTGATCTTATTGAGGAAGACTTTCTCTACGATCCGGAGATTGAAAGAACCTTGCATAGACAAAGGAGAGAACGTCGTAGGCAACAACAAGAAGCCGCTGCTCGAGCTGTTTTTCCTGAAGAAGAAGAGATGGCTGATAATGCGAACCTGAGCCTCAGACAATTGGGCACTCCAGATTTGAATCAACAACCCTTATGCATTACTTTTCCCCCATTAGAAAATAATGCTACATTCGAATTAAAATCTGGATTAATTCACTTGCTGCCTTCTTTCCATGGTCTTGCAGGTGAAGATCCTCATAAGCATCTGATGGAGTTCCATGTAGTGTGTATTAGCATGAAGCCACATGGAGTAACAGAGGAGCAGATCCAACTTCGAGCCTTTCCTTTCTCTTTGAAGAGTGCTGCTAAGGATTGGCTATACTACTTGCCCTCTGGATCGATTACAACCTGGACTGACATGAAAAGGATTTTTCTTGAAAAATATTTTCCAGCATCGAGAGCAGCAAACATCAGGAAAGAGATCTATGGGATCAAGCAGATGACGGGGGAATCACTTCACGAGTATTGGGAGCGGTTCAAAAAGCTATGCGCTAGTTGCCCGCAACATCAGATAAGTGAAAACCTCTTAATTCAATATTGCTATGAAGGTTTGATACCTCATGATAGGAGTATGCTAGATGCTGCTAGTGGAGGAGTTTTTGTGGATAAAACTCCGGTGCAAGCAAGGAACTTAATAGAGAATATGGCTGCCAATTCTCAGCAATTTGGCACCAACAGAACTGATCATGCACCGAGGAGAAACAATGAGGTGAATGTCTCTTCCCTTGAACAACAATTAATTGAATTAACCACTCTTGTGCGTCAGATGGCTGTAGGGAATGGGCAGACTGCAAAGGCTTGTGGTATCTGCACTGCAATAGGACACGCCACTGATATGTGTCCTACACTTCAAGAGGAATCAATTGAGCAGGTAAACGCTACTGGAGGATTTCCTGGTCCACCACAACGGAAGTATGATCCGTATTCCAACACGTACAATCCTGGTTGGAAGGATCATCCCAATTTTAGATACGGGAATCAGCAGGCAAATCAACATGGACCTCAGGCTCCACCGCCAAATCAAGCTTTTAGGCCACCCTTTCCACAGCAGCAGCAGAGACCTCAGATACCAACACCAAGTGAGTTTCTCGAAAATATCGTTAAGGAACTTGCAACTAATACTGCATCTTTTCAACAAGACACCCGAGCAAGTATCCAAAACTTAACTACTCAAATGGGACAGCTCGCTACAGCAATCAACAAGCTAGAGGCACAAAATTCCAACAGTCTGCCATCTCAAACCGTGGTAAATCCAAGAGAGAACGCCAGTGCAATAACTTTAAGAACTGGGAAGGAGTTGAAAATGAAGGAGAAGGAAGATGAGGTTAAGCCCAAAGAGAAGCTACACGAAGGAGAGCAAAAGGTAAGTGAGGAAAAATCATCCAAGGATGATTCGCCAAGAGGTAAGTTTCTTCCTCTATCTGAATATAAGCCTGTTGCCCCTTTCCCCTTAGCTCTTAAGGACTCTAGAAAAGGTGAGAGAATTAAAGAGTTATATGAAACTTTTCGTAGATGTGAGGTTAATATTTCATTGCTAGATGCCATTAAGCAGGTACCTCGATACGCAAAGTTTTTAAAGGAATTGTGCACAGCTAAGAGGAAATAGACTTTGAAGGGTTGTCAGAAAGTGGAGTTAGGTGAGAATGTATCTGCAGTGATCCAAAGAAAATTACCCGCCAAATGCAAGGATCCAGGTATGTTCTCCATCCCATGCACTATAGGTAATATTAGACTTGAAAAGGCCATGTTAGATCTAGGAGCCTCAATCAATGTCATGCCATACTCTATTTATGCATCCTTGAAACTTGGTCCACTGAATAAGACTGGCATTGTTATACAATTAGCTGATAGGTATAATGCATATCCTAGAGGTATGGTGGAAGATGTGTTGGTGCAAGTAAATGAGTTAGTTTTTCCTGCAGACTTTTATGTGCTAGACATGGAAAACGGTGATCATAATAGTCCTATTTTATTAGGCATACCATTTTTGAAAACATCCATGACTAAAATTGATGTTCACAGTGGCACACTCACTATGGAATTTGATGGCGAGGTTGTGAAATTTAATA
Organism: Henckelia pumila; assembly: GCF_033568475.1. Lineage (NCBI taxonomy): Eukaryota > Viridiplantae > Streptophyta > Magnoliopsida > Lamiales > Gesneriaceae > Henckelia > Henckelia pumila. Next base: position 28,456,417 of record NC_133121.1, on the reverse strand, counting down.
TCTATGATGCTATGAAATTTCCTGATAGTGATGATTGTATATTTTCTGTTGATATTGTGGATTTCTTGGCCCAAGATGTTTTTGAGCATATAGGAAAAGATGAGCTAGAGGTGGCTATTACAGCACCCACTATGAAGACGGAAGAAGGAATTAGATGCAGCCGCGAAGTGGATGAAATTGAGGATATTCTGAACAGTGCGCCTGAGCTACCACAGTCAGGTGATGTATCTTATTTGTCTTTACCGATCTCTAACACTCGGCGCCTTCCATCCGTTTTGCAGGCACCAGTGGTTGAGCTGAAAACGCTTCCAACCCACCTTAAGTATGTGTTTCTTGGAGAAGGAGAAACATTACCTGTCATCATCTCCAGCATCTTGGAAACCGAGCAAGAAGAACAACTGGTCAAGGTTCTAAAAGAGAATAAAACTGCTATTGGGTGGACCATAGCAGATATCAAGGGAATTAGCCCTTCCACATGCATGCACCGAATTCTGATGGAAGATGGTGCAAGTCCCTCACGGCAACCGCAGAGGAAGTTGAATCCACCTATGATGGAGGTGGTAAAAGCTGAAATTCTGAAGCTACTTGAAGTTGGGGTCATCTACCCAATTTCTGACAGTCAGTGGGTCAGTCCGGTACAGGTGGTACCCAAGAAAACTGGAATTACAGTGGTGAAAAATAAGGATGACGAATTGGTTCCAACCCGCATTCAAAATGGGTGGAGGGTTTGTATTGATTATAGGAAGCTTAATGCAGGAACCCGAAAGGACCACTTCCCTCTCCCCTTTATTGATCAAATGATTGAGAGGTTGGCATGTCATCCTTACTATTGTTTTCTTGATGGTTATTCTGGTTATTTTCAGATTGCAATTGCACCGGAAGATCAGGAGAAAACGACATTCACATGCCCATTCGGAACTTTTGCATACCGCCGCATGCCCTTTGGACTATGCAATGCACCGGCTACTTTCCAACGATGTATGGTTAGTATATTTTCTGATTTTTTAGAGCACATATTAGAAGTCTTCATGGATGATTTTACTGTCTATGGTGACTCATTTGAAGATTGTCTGTCTAATCTTGCTCTAGTTCTTAAGAGGTGTGTCGAAACCAACCTGGTTCTTAATTCTGAAAAATGTCATTTTATGGTTGGACAAGGTATAGTGTTGGTTCATGTCGTCTCATCTAAGGGGATAGAGGTAGATAAAGCAAAAATTGATATTATTCAGTCTCTACCTTACCCCGTCAGTGTGCGGGAGGTGCGCTCTTTTCTTGGCCATGCAGGTTTTTACAGAAGGTATATTCAGGATTTTGCCAAGATTGCATCTCCTATGTGCAAACTGCTACAGAAGGATGTGTCGTTTGAATTCAATGAGTCATGTAAAACTGCTTTTGATAAACTCAAGGACTCATTGACTTCAGCGCCAATCATCCAACCACCGGATTGGACTAAGCCATTTGAAATCATGTGTGACGCCAGTGATTATGCCGTGGGAGCGGTATTGGGACAAAAAGTTGGGAAAGCATCGCACGCTATTTACTACGCTTCGTGCATTCTGAACGATGCCCAACGAAACTACTCCACTACAGAAAAGGAGCTTTTAGCAGTAGTTTTTGCTTTAGAAAAATTTCGTTCATATTTACTTGGGGCTAAAGTTATTGTCTATTCTGATCATGCAGCTCTTCGTTTTCTAATGGCGAAGAAGGAGGCAAAGCCGAGGCTAATAAGATGGATACTACTACTGAGCGAATTTGATGTGGAGATTAAGGATAAGAGAGGAACTGAAAATCGTGTGGCTGACCACTTGAGTCGGCTAGTTCACGTTGAAGAAGAGCTGAAGTTGCGAGAAGAATTTCCCGATGAGCAGTTATTCTCAGTCAGCACGGAATTACCATGGTACGCAAATATTGTGAATTATTTAGTTACTAATGGCTTCCCGTCTGAATTCTCTAAGGCACAAAAAGATAAGGTCCGAAGTGATGCTAAATATTATGTGTGGGATGATCCATACTTGTGGAAGCACTGCGCTGATCAAGTCATACGACGATGTGTATCTGCAAGCGAGGTAATCCCAATTCTCACATTTTGTCACTCATATGCTTGTGGTGGCCATTTTGGAGCAAAAAGAACTGCTAGGAAAATATTGGACTGTGGATTTTTCTGGCCATCCATATTTCGAGACGCTTACATGTTTTGTAAGTCATGTGCTCAATGCCAAAAGACAGGTAATATATCCCAACGTAAGGAGATGCCTCAACAACCCATTTTAATATGTGAAATCTTTGATGTATGGGGTATCGACTTCATGGGTCCTTTCCCTAGTTCGTATGGATTTATTAATATATTACTTGCTGTGGATTATGTCTTGAAATGGGTGGAAGCCAAGGCCACCCGTACTGACGATTCGAAAGTGGTTGCAGATTTCATTCAACACAATATTTTTTCTAGGTTTGGAATCCCAAGAGCCCTCATTAGTGATAGAGGAGCGCACTTCTGCAACCGGACTGTGGCTAGTTTATTGAAGAGATATCATGTGACACACAAACTCTCCACTGCATATCACCCGCAATCGAATGGCCAAGCTGAGGTCTCAAATCGAGAAATCAAATCCGTTTTGGAGAAGACAGTGAATCCCACTAGAAAAGACTGGAGTTTGCACTTGGATGATGCACTGTGGGCATACAGAACCGCGTTCAAGACACCGATTGGGATGTCCCCATATCGGCTGATTTTTGGGAAACCATGTCATCTGCCTGTCGAATTGGAGCATCGAGCCTACTGGGCTATTAAAAATTTCAACATGCGGATGGATGAGAGTGGAGCGCACAGGAAACTGCAGTTGCAAGAATTAGAAGAGATACGCAATGATGCATATGCGAGCTCAAAAATTTATAAGAAAAAGACAAAAGCTTTCCACGACAAGATGATTTCTAGAAGGGTCTTTGAAGCCGGTCAAAAAGTTTTGTTATATCACTCACGACTTCGATTATTCCCAGGTAAGTTGCGTTCTAGATGGATTGGCCCGTTTATTATCACTAACGTTTTTCATCATGGTGCAGTAGAGATAAAGAGCTTGGAAACGTCGAAAATATTCAAGGTGAATGGCCAACGCCTGAAGCATTACTTTGAAGGGGTCCAAGCGAATGAGGAAGAGGATGCGCATGATCTCACACTTGATGATCCGCCACAGATTGATTAACTCACAGCATCCAGTCGGGCTGACGACTATAAACCAAGCGCTTTTGGGAGGCAACCCAAATTTTTATTCTTTTTCTCGTCTTTACACTTCTATTTCATTCTTTATTTTGTCATTTTATCTTAGTTTTTACTTTATTTATTTTGCGTAACTTAAGAGCTGATATGGTTTTACTTTTCCACAGGTTTTGTCGAAAAAAAAAAAAAAAAAAATTTGGACAATTCGACGCCATAGAGCGCGCGCCCCATTATATTGCGCGGCCGCACCACCTCTATATCAGAAGATCTATATTTTTGCGTAGGCCAAGAGCGCGCGCCCCACCCTAACGCGCGCCCGCGCAGCTTTACAGTCAGGATATTTTATTTTTGCGTAGGCCAAGAGTGCGCGCCCCACAACATTGAGCGCCCGCGCAATCCCTGGGCACTAAGTCTTGCAAATGCGACGCACAAGAGCGCGCGCCCCACTTTCCTGCACGCCCGCGTGATCTGCCATATCGAAAGATAAATTGTGCGAAGCTTCAGCGCGCGCGCCCCATCACATTGAGCGCCCGCGCGACGGGATATATAATACACTTTTTTGAGTTTGTTGTCTCACTTTCTCTCCCAACTCTTGCAAACCTCTCTAAATCCCTAATCTCACGAGATCGATTTCATTCACCAAATCCCATCTTTGGAGCGATTTGTCTACTACTATCTCTCAAATCCTTTTCCCAATTTCTCTCAACCCGTCGAAGCAGCGTGGATTTTGGTCGGATTGCTCATATTGTTAGTAGGAGTTGTTTGGAGCTTTTCAAGTCGGACATCGAGTTCGTTCTTATATTGGGTAAGTGTTGGTTTTCATCTTTGGTTTTGAAGCTTTCCTTCGAGCCGATATTCATATTGTGAAGTTGTGAAGTTTGAATTTTGTTGAAGTTTGGGGGGGCATATTATTTCTGCATTGGTTGTTTGGTGATTGTGGTGGAGTCGTGTCGTGGGTGTATTGTTGAAACTAGAGGGAAGAAGGGTGTGGTATTGTGGTTTTTGTGAATTTTCAGGAGTGCACACCACGTGTTTGTTATATGGCACCCACGAAGAAAACTAAGTTTGGGGCTTCTTCTTCTTCTACTCCCGCCCCTTCCGCAGATAGTAAGCGTTTCTGGAACGCCCAGGCGGCTGCAATTTATCAAGAATGGCTTGGGAAGAATATCCTCGCCGAACAAGGATTCGATGCATCTATTGGTTTTGACCCTAGTACTCATATGACGAGTGTTGGTCGGGAAATTGTTGCCCGACAATGGCAGGAGTTTGCAAAGCAACCTCAGGACGCAGTTGTTCCTTTGGTTAGAGAGTTCTACGCCAATCTCAAGGTGAAACATGTTCAATTGAAGGTACTCGTGCGTGGGAAAATGGTTCCATTCGACTCCCATACCATTAATACTCTCTTTAAGATTCCTCCGGTGTATCACGACGAATATCAAGAATTCAAAAACAGTGACATTGATTACGACGCTGTTATTCGTCGCATCTGTCGACCGGGGGCTGAGTGGCGCTATGGGCGAGATGGTATGCCATCCAAGTTAAAGAAGACTGAGCTGCAATATGAGGTCAATCTGTGGTATAATTTTATTTGTGCTCGTCTGAAGCCGACCGACCATGAGCACGAGGTTACACGGGATCGTGCTTTATTGCTCTATTGCATTGTGGAGGGGAAATCCATTGATTTGGGACTCATTTGTCAAGAGACTATTCTGCACATCGTAGGCGGCAAGACGAGTGGTGGTCTTGCATTGCCTGTCATTATTTCTGATCTTTGTGAGGAGGTCGGAGTGGAATGGAGACCCACGGAGGAGATTTTGAAGCCCATCACCGCCATTGCATTTGACTGTCACACCCGCTTGATACCTCCAGCGATGCAGCGAGCGCGAAATGAGAGAGCTGCAGGACATCGAGCACAGCCATCCCAGCATCAGTCGGATCCTTCTATGACTGATCGATTGACTAGACTCGAGGAGGAGGTGCGCCTATCACGACAGGAGCAGCAGCAGCAGAGAGAGGAGATTCGCACTATGCAGCAGACGTCTGGAATCTTTATGAATTACATGATGGACCTCTCTGCAGCTGTTCTCCCACACTACTTTCCTGATGGTTCCAGCTTCCTGCCCCCGCGACCACAGTGGCCTCCGATGTTTGGCCCGACTGACCCTCCTGCTGATCCACATCCTGACGGTGATGGTGGTGACCACTGACGGTCATCACCCGAGGTACATGTCCTAGTTCTGTTCTTTTATACTGTCATATCATTGAGGACAATGTATGTACCTAAGTTTGGGGGGAGTTCCGTAGGATGCTAGGTGTTGCTTTGTTTTACTTTGTTTAATTGAGCATTAGTTGTGTTTGTGTGTCCATGTTTAGTTTGTTAATTTATTTATTACTTGTTTTTGTGTGAGTTGTATGAGTTGCAGCACTTTTGAGAACAATGGTAAGATAACCAATGTTTAGTTTTTTTTTGGGAAATTGAGTCCTTGAATGTCTGCCTCCTGACAAACAATTTTTTTGAAACTTCGACCAAGTGGACTTGAAACTCTTATATATTCTGTGAATTTCGTTTGACCCTGAATTTGAAACGGACAGAAATAGAAAGGATTGAGGCGTTGTTTGGATCAATTGGGCCTTTACTTATTTATTCATGCATTGTCCATAGTTGCCCTTTGAGCTGTCACATATACATGAGCACAAGAGGTGCATTTGCTGAGTTTTTTGTTGTGAAAAATCAACGTTTACTGTTGGTGATTTCTTCTTTTTCTGCACTGGTCGAATTCATATGAGTTAATTGTGGAGAGAGATTAATCTAGAACTAGCTTGAACATCCCTCGAGGCGCAATACGGGTACACTGTGACTTAGGAATGAGATAGGCAATTTTTCTAATTCGATTGAGCCTTTCAAGCCACCCTGAATACATTATGTCCCTAGTAACCCTTTTGAGCTAATTGAAAACGAATGGCATGCGTGAAAACGTGTGATAGAACACCATTCGGTATTATTCCAAGGTCCTACAATTACTACCTGCAGCTTAAACACTATTTCCTACCTTTAGGGAGTAATTGCATGTTTGATTTTTATACTCTTGATTTGAATACTTAAAATGGATAGTGTGTTGAGAATTGCAATGAAAAATCGACAGAAGTGTAGTATTCTTAAAAAAAAAAAATGGAAAAAAAAAAGAGAAAAGAAAAGAAAAAAAAAAGAAAAAAAAATGGAGTTGAAAAGAATGAAAAAGTTGTCGTGTGAAGGAAGAGGAGTGGATTTAAGAGATAAAATCATATTTTACTCCTTTTTTGGATTCTTGCCTTCGTTTGTAGCCATAAGCCCAGCTGTATTTTATAAGCCGAATAAGACCTATGGACCAAGTCACAGTCGCCTAATATACTAGTGGAGAGGGGTTGTGAGAGTTTAGCATATGGATTGTCGATTGACATTTTTGATGAATATGCATTTTGATCAAAACACGCACACACTTTATTCTTTCTTGAGCTAATTTGATTGTGAACGTTTTTGATTGAATGTCTTATGTGTTGATCCCGAGTTTCCTTAAAAGTCCTCATGATCTATGGATGTTGCGTTGAGTTTGGGGGAGAATGTTGTGAACGTGAGTTGCGGAGTCTAAAAGCCTATAAAGTTGAGCTATGTTTCTTGCTTAAACAATTTTTCAATGTTAGGAGGATGTGATGTGATTGGATTTAAAAATTTTTGATTTCATTGCTTAGGTTATTGATACACGATAATTCTTGATGATGCTAGGGTGTTGTGTAAGTTTCTTTTTAGACGGTTGGTTTTGTTCGGGACGAACAAGAGTTTAAGTTTGGGGGAATTTGATAAGTGCATTTTATGCGCTTCTATTGTTAGTAATGTGCGTGACTCTTGTGTTTTATTGGTCGGTTTTATGCGCTTTTCTGTTGTTTTTGTTGTATGAAGGGAACAAGGTGTGGGAATCGAGTTGATGGATATAAGTGCTAAAGAGGGAAGGAAAGATCAAGAATTGAAGGCTTAAGGAATTGAAGAAAAGGAGAAATTCGAGAGCGAGGAGCGCCCGCCCTGCTGAGTGGAGCGCCCGCGCGATGATCTAGAGGAATATGGAATTTTTGCGTGAGCATTGAGCGCCCGCTCTATACTAAGGCGCGCCCGCGCCATTGCTGAGAAGAAAAGAGGAAAAATGCGTAGACATTGAGCGCCCGCTCTATACTAAGGCGCGCGCGCGCCATTCTGAGGAATGAAAATGCGTAAAGATTGAGCGCGCGCGCCACTATATGGAGCGCCTGCGCCGTCGGTCGCACAAACTTATTTTTGGAAGAATTTTATGTTTTGGAAACTCTTATTTTAATTGCTAGGCTTATCTTTGGACGATTTGGTTACCAAGGAGGAGTTTTTGAATTGTGAAGGAGAGGAGAAAACGTGAAAAAGAGAGACTAGGTTTTTTCTAAGAATTCTAGAATTTCATCTTTTCTTATTATTCTTACTTTGTTATTCATGAATTGTGTTGGCTAGTTTTTAATACTTGGTTAAGGAAGACGAAACCCTTGATTAGTTTATTCGAGAGATTCATGTTTTACAGATTTTAATTATTGTTGAGTATCAAGTATTATTCTAATTTATTTCATGATTATATGTTTGATTATTAGATTGATCACCTGATAATTCCTATATATATAATCTACTGCTAAATTAGAGTTTGAATCCGTAATTGTTCGAATTATCTGATTTGCGAAGCAACTACAATTAATAATCGTCCGCTTGTGAGGTTAGGAATTGTAGGGATAATAATTGACTAGGCTAAATTCATCCGCTTGTGTATGAGTTATCTAGATTTATCAGTTTTACTAGTTTGCATACTATCGTGAGTTTAAATCTAATCGCTTGTATTTGGTTGATTTATTGATAAGGGTTATCTTAGAACGCTTGTGTCTAGTTAACTAAGATTTAGGTAAAACAGGAATTTAATTTTCAATGATGAATATTCTACGTGATTAAAGATTTTTAGATAATCGATGATCGAACGAATGAAATCAAGGGTGTAGTTAACCGAAACCAAGGCTTGTCTCTTATTGATTTTCCCCACTCTTTATTTAATTTTTTTGTATGCCAGTGAATTTGAGTTGTTTAAATTTCTTAGTAATTAATCCGAACTTGAAAATCCCCTTTTTATTTTAAAGAACATTATTTAAATTTCCCTTTCCTCGTGGGAACGATCTCTACTCACACTACTACATTAATTTGTTTATCTGATTGAGTCGGGTAATTTGGGCGTACGCGATAAGCGCTACCAGTTTCATTGTTTTTTACAACATGTATGTTTGGATCGATTTTATATATGTCGATGCAACATGTATGTTTTAAGAATTTTTTTATCACAAAATTAGCATTTGATCTATTATTTATAGTTTTCAAATAATATATATTAAAATATATTTTATTAAAAATAATATTTTCGTGTACTTGGGACCTTTTAGAATTAAGCACATAGATTTTAATGAATTAACGCATAGATTTTTTTTTTCTCATCACGCGAGCAAAGTAAAAGAACATCAACATCTAATAAATAATATTCAGTGACTTTAGTGTCCTTCCTGCAAATAAAATAGATCAAAACAAACAAACACATCCAAGTTATTCTATACCCTTACAAAATTTTGATTAAATACAAGAATAAAATCAAATAAAGTCTCATTTACAATATTAAAATTATAATTTTCCCCATAATATGTTAAAAGTAATTAGTCTTTTCAATTTTGCTATAGGTAATATTTCGCAAGGCTTGAAAACATTTTCTTAAGCTATATATTTTTCCAAAAATATTAAACTGATGACTAATGTTACATGAAATTACCTGTTTTTCAATACACAAAATCCAAAAGCGGAAACAAAGATAAAAAAAAAAAAAAAAAAACAATTGCATCAACTTTGAAAAAATGCCTATTCCTTGATGTTTTCTTTTATTATCAAAGGCTTTAAATGTATATCCAATATGATTTAATTGTGAAATGTCAAGCGGCATTAAAGACATACACGACTAATTCGATTCCCCCTCCTCACAGCTATGTCAAACTTATAACCCAGTCGGCCGTCGTTGCTTATTATATTTATATATATATATATATATATATATATATATATATATATAGTTATTTGTACCAACCATCCCTGTGAAATATTGAAAATGCACATTTCTAACTATAAAAAAACTCATATATATATATATATATATATAGTTTCTTTCAAGTGCCCACCTACAATGCCCACTACCATGCCCACCAATGATGTGGCACTATTCTATTGGACTTATAATTTATCATATCTTTATCACATCCAATAGAATAGTGTCATTTTAAGAAATTATTTGGCTCGCCATGTTCTTTGTATAATAATAATAATAATTAATAAATAAAACTAAATAAATAGTATGTCTTTAGTAAGGCAGTCTCATATAGGGCTGGGAAAAAATACCGAATGCCGAAAATACCATCATATCGTACCGAAAAATTTACCGAATATACCGAAAAATCGGTATATCGAAAAAAAATTTTCGGTATCGGTATATAAATTTTTTTTTTCAGTATACCGAATATACCGAAATTATTTTTTTTAAAATTTTTTTTCACGGTATACCGAAAAAAAACTCGGTATATCGAAATTTTTTTTGGTATATCGAGTTTTTTTTCGGTATACCAAAATTTGTCGGTATACCGAATTTTTTTTATTTTCGGTACGATATTCGGTATAAAAATTCTTCATACCGAAAATTCGGTATACCGAAAATTCGGTATACCGAATTTTCGATATGGTACTGGTATGAATTTTTTCATACCGGTACGGTACGGTATCGTAGTTCGGTACGGTATACCGTACCGTACCCAGCCCTAGTCTCATAGATGTACCTATCCGATTCATATATTTAGTAAAAAAATATTTAAGTTGGGTCAAAAACCCGTCCCACAAAATTAATCCGTGACACGATGTTACAAGAGTTTTTATGTAAAATAAATAGACCAACGCTGGCTCGAAAACGAAATGAAGCAAGAAAATTATTTTCCTAATTTTTTTTTTTTTTTTAACTATTCAACGTCGAGTTTAATTGACTTCACATTCTGTTTTCAACCGCTAAGCCTAAAATACACCAAGTCAAAGTAAGCTACAGGTTGAAAATTGACCTGAGCCAAATTCCCTGTAATATGTTATATGTACAGGTAGTCAAATCTGTAACCCCCATTCCACAATATTGGAAATTTGGAATCAAGATTTGGTGATTTGAAATATTCTTGTAAATCTAATACCCTCCATTCGATGAATTTCATTATATAATTTTTAATTTTTTAATATTGTGTTTGAATGTGAAGATTTGGATATGATGAGGTATTTCAGTAGAATTATTTGATATCACTCTATATTTGGGCGAATTTTAAATTCGATCTAAAAACTAAGAAAATAACTTAACTGGTATTTGAAATTAATCCAATGTCAAGTGGATTTTATTAAACAAACTAATTGATTGACTGCACATTCATCTATCCAAATGCAATATAATTACGTTTGGATGTGAAGATTTAGATATGAAAAAAACATCTGATTAAAAGATTTGAAATGTCTCTATATATTAGGGTGACTCAAAAACTAATTAATTTGAGATTAAAATCCATAGTACTCAAGTGGATATATATGTATATATATATATATAGATTTGATATTATGAGCACCAATGATGTGCATTTTTGTGTGCACCGCTGACGTGACATCCTCTACATCCAATAGGTGAACGCCACATCAGCAGGTGCACACATAAGTGCACATGATAGGTGTTCACCATATCAAAACTATATATATATATATATATATATATATATATATATATATATACCCAAACAAACCAATGAATTTATTAATGGATTTCAAAACCTTAACTTCAAATTCATAATCCAAATGAAACTTGAGTTATTAGCTAGGATGGATAAAATCATTCAAGTGAATTCAAATCCACTATATATCAACCAGAATTTTCAATAGAAAATTGTGATGAATTTCAAATGGATTCATCTTAGATATCCTCTAGTATACCGCGTCCTTCATTTGTTAATTTTTGTCTGAAAATTGCCCGTGTTGTTAACTCTCTCGTCAATGGCAATAGAATTTGCACGTACTCTGCATGTGAGCCCCAAATTAAAACCGTATTCTCACAGAACTAACCCTAATCCCCAACTTCTGTCGGCATAAAAAGAAATTAAAGCTCACCATTTTAACAAACTAAATCAATTAAGCTTAAAATCTTCTCATTTTAATAGACCTTTTCGAATTGACATAAAAATAAAATAATTAGACAAGAGGAATCATGAATATCCACAATGACATAAAATAATAAATCGGAAAAAAATCAATCTTGGACTACAAATTTTGATGGGAAAAAATTGCGCAAGGCCTTTTCTTGGTGTAATGTCCAAAATCCTAGGATTTGAAATTGATTGAAAAATTCCATCTTGGTGTAATGTCCAAAATGGACTAATTAACCCATTCACGAGAGATTTTAAAGGGCTATTTTCTTATTTAATTAAGCGAGTATATATGTGTTTAAAGATTTAAATAATGACGTTGTAATCTGAATCGTAAAATTTTAACCTTGATGTTTTTTAGGTATAAGCATGATACAAGACAAAGGGAATCGAACTAGCCAAACTAGTGAGCTTACGAGAAAAAAAATCAGTAATGTTTTATGCCTAAATTTTTATCAAGTTCTATGCAGGTGTTTGTGCCAAAACTAAACGATCAACCATGAGACCATCCACTTTAGATAAATCATTGTGATGGACAACAATTTGGCGGTGTTTGTAGATCTTTTAGGAACCATTTTTCAGTTTTTTTATTCATAAAATCTTCTAAAAGTTTTCTCAAACACTACCTTAGTATGACTCAATTGATCGAACTTGCTTGGTTAACAGTGAACAAGAGTTATGTCCTAACGTGCACATTCAAGAAGTGAGAGTTGGGAAATTGGTCATAAAATAAAAGGAATCAATCTTTTCACAATATGCCTATGAATTTTTTCCTCTAATCTATGTTATGCACATTTATTTGAATTCAAGTAATAATACGCTCGTTTTAGGATTGAATATGTTATGGTTACAAGTTTTGCATGTGTTTAGGAATTTTTTTGATATTTTTATATGGAAACAATGTGGTATTCAAATTTCTTCAAATTTTTGTTCAAAGAGATTTTATGCAATTTTTGACTCTTGCTAGGTTATTATTTGGGTTGATTGGATGTGTCATTAATGGATTTATTTACATGCATGGTTTTATAGTATTCCTGAGCATGTCACATGTTAAAAAAATTATTTCAAACTACATGAATGAATAAGCATGATCAAAGTGTCTAGAACACTACGCTTGGACACTTCTGCAAAATAATCGACTCAAGCTGCTAACAACAATGAAGAAAATAATTATATGCAATGCAACGAATATCATATGAATTTTCAACCATGATCTGCAATTTTTCTTAAGCTCAATTAATCATAGCTCTTAGAGACTTAGGTAGTATTTGAAAAAGATTCTAAGAAGCACTTCTTAGTTTTTTTTTAACAAAATTTTGAAATTTTGTTAAGAAAAAACTGAGAAGTGCTTTCTAAAAGCTTTTTCAAACATTACCGTGAATTTAATTTGGAGCTCTCCTTACGCATGTGCAAATTTCATTATCCCTGGAAGGATGAGTTGGCAAAAGGGACAATTACCTGGACAAAAATTAATAGATGAGCGACATAAATGATATATGAAAAAACCACGAGGCATAGTTGAGAAAAATGAATACCATAAAGGCTTATTATCCAAAATCCATACATACTTTTTTTCAAATGCACCAAAATCAAATCCTACAATCCAAATACCGAGTTAATGGGATTTTATGCAGGGACGACCAAGAGAAAAGCAAAATTAAAAGTCTCGAAGAAGAGAACAGTTACTTTGGTAAAAAAAAGTAAAAAAAAGAGTTATGGGTTAGTCATGCACTTGTGTGTAGGGATGACAACTGGCCGGATATAGGATGGGTTTGGAAAACCTGCGAACAGGGGAAATTCAAATCGTCATAGTACATATGTACCATTTCTCACACACTTCATCTTCTTCACCGCATAGAGAGAATTTTCAGAGCAATTTTTGCATTCTTCAGCTTTCGAAACCCTATCAATCACTCGCATTTCTCATCCTTTTCAGAGCTATCTCAATGGCATCCTCCTCACAACCAAATTATCTCATGAATGCCATCTCTCTGGATTTTGAATCCATTTAAGGCATGGACAATCCAGTTCTTGTCGAGATTTTCAGATTGTTGGAGCCATCAGGACTCCGCAAATTCTTATCTATTGAGGCTATGGAATATTACGAGCTGGAGTTTCTGTCAATTTATTGTCAGTGTCATGAAAAAGAGGATGGAAAAATCGTGTTGATAGTCGGAGGGCACCAACTGGATTTTAATGAAACTCTGTTTGATGATATCTTCTCTCTGCCAGCGGAAGGCATATCTAGCCTATCTGAGGTACTAGCTGCCGACATTGAAGAGATACGAACTCTATTTTCAGCGACTGGTGAACCAGTCAAGCTCTCTGAGGCGAAGAAGGAGCTAAAATTTGAATATCGGGTTTTGGCTGATATTGTAGCCAAGGGACTATTGGTTAAGGCATGCTCATTTGCTGCCATGACTACTGAGAAGTTTCCAGCCATGAACGCTATTGTAAAGGGGATCAAACTCAACTGGGGTCACATCCTCTTCAATATCTTCAAAACAATGTTATTTCCTTGCAAGCATTCTTTCGCATTTTCTCTACAAATCAGTCGAATCTTTGTGGATGTTGGTGTCCCATTTCCAACTGCCACTATGGAAAAGTCCAAGCGACTGGATGCTCACAACATCATTTCACTGAGGGACAAGGGCCAGCCTATTACATCTTCTAAAGATACATCAACTGAAGTTTCTTAAGTACAAACCTCCAAAGCTGCCAAGCCAGCCAAGAAGGATATTCCTGCTACTCCTAGGCCCCAAACAAGGAGATGAATGGTCACTCATGAGAGTGAGGATGACCGAGCAGAGGATGCGAATGTTCAACCGCTGATCAAGAATCCAAGAACCACTAGAACCAGGCCAACTTCCTCTCCTACAAAGCTGATTTTAGTATGACAAGAAATGATAATGGCCGAGTCTTCACAAGCTAAAACGACAACTGGAGTAGTTATAACTTATGTTCCACTATCTGAAGTACCTGGACCAAGGTTCAAGTCCACGAAAAAGGGTAAAATGACCAAGGTGGATACTAAAGCACCTTTTAAAATTTTAAATCCGCATTTATTTTGCCAGCCCCTCGACCATTTGGACCAGTTACCAAAGATCCTATTCAACACAATTTTTCTGGTCTCAATCTCACAAAAGAAGAAGAGTTGAGAAAACAATAAGCTCTTCAGAATCAAATAGACTTACTTTTTGATGAAGTCAATGAGTATGCTGACAAACACTTATAAAATTTTTATGAATGATACAATTTCAGAACCGCAGTGTTTTCCAGGAAGCTAAAAAAGTTAAACAATTTGAAGAAGTTCATTGCTTTAGAACAATTGGTGTTGACCAAAGTCCAAGCCATAAAAATTAGTCTTGCCTTGGACATAAGGGAGTACTTCACTGACATAATGACAGCCATCTGCAATGAGATACAACAAGATTTTGATCCCTAGTTCTACAGTTTTTATGATCATGCAGTATTTACTCAACTGCATTATGATCTTATCCCACTTCAGATGCGAGTAAAATTTTGTGAACAAGATCAAGAGATATTTATTCCAGTTCTGCATCAAAGTTCAAAGAAGCAGAAACAGTCAAAACTCAGCTTAGCGACGAATCCAGTTGTGGGAACAACTGCTGAACAATACCAGTTGATACAACACCACATCCTGAACAACAAATGACTCATTCAATTGAGTTATTCTTTCTATTAAATGTTGACACAATTTTGAAAAATGCGACTGATGAGATTGCAAAAGATGTGGCAACTGAAAATCAGTTGGAGATTGAAATTGAGGAGAGAACCTCAAAGTTCAAAGAACAAGAGTCACTGATTGAGATGCACTATGAGGAAGAAGCCACCTCCAGTGAACTCATTGATCTTACTTCCAAGCTACACCAATCGAGGATTGATCCAGAGACTAAAATGAAGGAAGAAACCGAAATTGAAACTGACGAACTTGATAAAACTGAGCTAGAACAAGATCAAGGCCACAAACAGTCAACATAAGGTGAAAATCAAATGGATATTGAAGTACCAAAAGAGCAAAAAATGAACGAAAACGTAGTGAGTATATCGAAATAGAAAAGGAAACATAGGAACAATAGTTGAGAAAGAAAAAGGACCCGTAGAAACTGAGATTGAGACAGAGCAGCATCAAGTTCCACATACTGAAACTCCTGAGCCAAAAAAAAAGACTACTGAACCTGAGTTTGAGCAACGTTCAGCAGATCCTGAAGTTGAAAAATTTTTAGTTGACGTTGAACATGATGCTCTGATTATACAGAAGGGAAAAAAGTTGAGATTTGGGAAGGCAAGCCCCCTCAAGAAAAAAATGATGAATTAACAGATGAAGAGAAGCATGACAAAGAATCTGTAGTGACCCAGCATTGAATCACCTACTAACTGGAAACTATGGCATGCATTAAACTTAATAAAGAAAAAATGCTTAACAGAGTAAAACGTGCAGAAACATAACTCATAATTTACATATCAGCTTAGTTCAAAAGTTCAAGACTTAATACTGTAGTGATACAACCATATCGAACAACTCGAAAGTAAACTGTCTAAAACATTTATACAGCTAAACAAATCCTGCTGTATAAAATAACTCCTCAAGGTTCCTGTTCCCTAGTCCTGCCTCGAGCTACCGGCTCCGTCCATCCTGGGACGTGCCCCGTGGAATAGGGTGTCCAAGATAACAACTAGGACGTGAGCGCTAATGCCCAGTACTTAAACATGAGTAAACACACACACACACACACACACACACACACACACACATATATATATATATATATATATATATATATATATATATATAATGCATGCGACCGTGATGACTGGTAAAATGGTCATCTGATAAGTCATGCTCAGTACAGGCGCCACATGAGTGCCGTAACCTCACGGATCAACCTCTAGGTACAACCACACTCGTCTAAAACACCAGAGTAGACAGACATACATGTCCCTGCCGTCGCGGTACTCTCAATGACATACTATCAAGTATAGAGTTGAGCGGCTCTATAATCAGGGTATAACAAGGTACAGACTCAACGTGTATTTGCACATGACATATGAATATAGAAAGCGGTAAAACATATATCATGCCACATAATAATGTCAAGTAAATGCAACATATAAACATGTATACTCGCTGGCAATCTCAGTCAATGTGTACGTACATAACATTGAAGTCTGAACTAAGCTGGAAGAAGACAACCCCTAGCTGTCCTAGGTCAAATCCCGACCCGACCTGGTCTCAAGCTCGACTCGACCTGATCAGCACCTGGTCAAGATCAACCAGACCTGGCCTCTTGGTCCGACCCCGAGCTCTTCCTTCCCGAACTCCCGAGCTCTTCCTTTCCGAACTCTCGAGCTACTCCTTCCCGAGCAGAAATATGAAGTGAGATGGAAGTGGTGTGAAAATATCTAAACCCTCAGCTCCTATTTATAGAAAAAAAATCTGGGGTGTTCGGGATTCTCGAGCCGATGTCGAGACGTTCGAGCTCCTGTATGCACGCCACGTATCAAATGCTTGAGCTGAGTCATTACCATTTTTGACACCTCATGCTTAGGCGCCAGCTATCACTCATGCAAGCGTCCACACACCTGCCTGCCTGTCCTTGAGGGTTTGGCTTCTCTAATAGCAGTTTGGGACTCCCTAGCAGCAGGTGAGGATTCCCTAGCAGCTTTTCAAACTTCCTTATTAACAAAATTCCCTAGCAGCAGATTCCCTAGCTTCTCATGTTTCCCTAACTACTCGAATTTCCCTAGCTGCTCATATTCCTTAGCTGCAGCTCAGCAGCTCAACAGTTCAGTATTTTAGACTGAACTCATAACCATTATTATCATTTTATTATCTTTAAATGGAATTTGGATTACTACATTCTCCCCACCTTTAGATATTTCGTCCGCGAAATAAAATCTAAAGACAAATTAAGATAACAATATGAAACAGAAAACCATGTTTTATTACAACAAATTGTAATTACACTGATACATGGTAATCAAAAGTATAAAGCAAACAACTTAGGATATTTCGCTCGCATACGACTTTTCGTCTCCCAAGTTGCTTCTTCTACACCTCGGTGCTGCCACTGTACCATCACAAGTGGTATAGTCTAGTTCCGAATCACTTTCTCTTTCCTGTCAAGAATACGGAGTGGTCGTTCAACATAAGATAGATCTGGTTCTAGCTGA
Organism: Henckelia pumila; assembly: GCF_033568475.1. Classification (NCBI taxonomy): domain Eukaryota; kingdom Viridiplantae; phylum Streptophyta; class Magnoliopsida; order Lamiales; family Gesneriaceae; genus Henckelia; species Henckelia pumila. The sequence goes on along the minus strand of NC_133121.1, from coordinate 28,438,734 downwards.
ACGTCAGTAGGCTGGATAATATATGACTCATCAGCTATGTACTGTCGAAGCAACGACACATGAAAAACATCGTGTATACTGGAAAGATATGGCGGTAAATCCAAACGATATGCAGATCTCCGATCTTCTCTAGTATCTAGAAAGGCCCAATATATCGAGGTGATAACTTGCCTTTCAGACCAAACCTCATCACCTTCCTGAAAGGTGACACTCGCAAGAACACATATTCACCAGGCTCGAACTGCAGTGGCCTGCGATGAATATTAGCATAACTGGCTTGTTTATCTTGAGCAGTTTTAATCATTCTCTTGATCAAATCTACCTTGTCTACAATCTACTGCACCAACTCGAGACCTTCAACTTGTCGTTCTCCTATCTCAGCTCAGAATAATGGAGTTCGACACCGTCGACCATACAATGCCTCGAAAGGTGTCATATCAATACTACGATGATAACTGTTATTGTAGGCAAATTCGATCAAAGGTAACTGATCCTGCCAAGACAAACCAAAATCCATAACAGAAGAACGTAACATATCCTCCAACGTACGAATAGTGCGCTCTAACTGACCATCAGTCTCCGGATGATATGCAGTGCTTAGACTTAGAGTGGTACCCAACGCCTGTTGAAAACTACCCCAAAAAACGTGAGGTAAATCGCGGGTCTCTATCACTGACTATGCTCACTGGAATCCCATGCAATCACATTATCTCCTGGATGTATAAGCGTGTCATGCGATCATAAGAATACTCCCGATTATAAGGAATAAAGTGTGCTGATTTCGTCAAACGATCAACAAAGACCCAGATAGCATCACACTGACGTGAAGTCATAGGCAAGTGGGTGACAAAATCCATAGTAACGTGCTCCCACTTCCATTCGGAAATCTCAATAATCCACCTGGTCGTCGGTGTTCAGCCTTGACTTGTTGACAAACAAGACATCGAGAAACAAATTGATACACACTTCGCTTCATTCCCTTCCACCTGAATTTAGTTCGCAAGTCCTTATATATTTTCATGCTTCCAGGATGAACTGACAATCGACTCCTGTGAGCTTGAGAAAGAATATCATTCCTGAACTCTGCAACATCAGGTACAACAACTCGATTTGATAAGCATAATAAAACATCTGAATGAAAATGGAATCCAGATGTATTAACTCCATTGGCTAGACGTGCCAATCGCTGAGTCATAACATCAGATATATGAGCGTCTATAATCCGAGAATACAAAGTTGGCTCAGATAAAATAGTATACAAATGAATTCCATTTCTTCCTTTCTTATGCTTGAGTGTAAAACTCAGTGAACAGCACTCCTGAACCATATGAGATAATTCACTAGTCTGACATGCAGAAAATCTCACTTGCCGACTCAAGGCATTAGCAGTAAGGTTGGCAAAACCTGGATGATATTTGATCTCGCAATCATAATTTTTCAGTAAGTCCATCCAGCGTCTCTGTTGCATATTCAACTCCGCCTGAGTGAATAAATACTTCAAACTCTTGTGATCCATAAATATCTCAAATTTCTTGCCATAAAGATAATGCCTTCAGATCTTGAGCGCAAATACAATGGTGGCTAACTTGAGATCATGCACTGGATAACTCACCTCATGCGTCTTCAACTGCCTAGAAGCATAGGCAATAACATATTCGAGCTGTGTCAAAACACATCCTAACTCCTGACCAGAGACATCAAAATAGACAATATAACCTCCTGATCCAGAAGGTAGAGCTATCACAGGTGCAGTAGTAAGACGTCTACACAGCTCGTGAAATGATTCCTCACAATCCGAGGATCATATGATGGTAACATCTTTCCGTGTAAGCTGAGTCAAAGGCCTGGCCAACTGTGCACAATTCTCGATGAACCGACGGTAATATCCAGCTAAACCCAAGAAACTTGAGATCTTAGCAATCGTCGTCGGACGAGACCAGTTCAGCACTGCCTTTATCTTACTTGGATCCACAGATATTCCTTCACTTGAAATCACATGACCGATAAATACTACCCGATCAAGCCAAAATTCACACTTGCTCAATTTCGCATACAGCTGCTTCTCCCGCAACGTCTGTAAAACAATCCACAGATGTTGTGCATGCTCATCCCTGTCATGAGAATAGAAAAGAATATCATCAATGAAGACGATGTCGAATCTATCCAGATATTCTCGAAATACCTGATTCATCAGATTCATAAAGACTGCCGGTGCATTCTTCAAACCGAATGGCATTACCAGAAATTTATAATGACCGTATCTGGTCCTAAAAGAAGTCGTAGAAATATCTGAGTCTTGTACCCGCATCTGGTGGTATCCCGATCTCAGATCTATCTTGGAGTAGACAGAAGTACCCTGTAGTTGATCGAACAGATCATCAATTCGTGGCAAAGGATACTTATTCTTGATGGTGACACGATTGTAGTAGCCCGTAACCAAAATCAGTAATTAAGGAATTAATCATAATTACTTGGGTAGAGTTCGGAAGCTCCGAAGGTGAGTTCGGAAGCTCCGAACAGGATCGGAAGCTCCGATGGTATTACGTCAGGCATGACGTGTGGCAAGATCGGAAGCTCCGATGCAGGATCGGAAGCTCCGATCACCCCTATCCGAAGTCAATAAGTGATATTTTGACACGTGGCAGATCAGGATCTTCGGAAGCTCTGATGGCAGGATCGGACGTTCCGATCGAGGTTCGAATGTTCCGATCGAGGATCGGAGGCTCCGATCGTTGTCTATAAATAGAAGGCCGAGAATTCATTTTCAATTGCCAATTCCGGATTTCCTCTTTACTCTAGTCGTATTCGAGTTGTTTTAGCCTTCCTAGGCTTGACCCGGGAGTCGTCGAGGCGTTCGATAGTCGTAGCGGAGTTGTGCCCAAGTTCTGGAGGCATCGACATCAAAGGGCTAACGACGGACGAAGGTATAGCTTTTGCTTCCTATAAATATTTAGGAGTATGCAATAGCTTAGTTAAGGCTTTTAGAGCATTATAATGATAGTAGTATCATTTGGCAGTGTAGAGCAGACTATAGGCGTGGACCTAGAGTTGGTAGAGCTTGCACTGATTTGAGGTACGAAAGTACTGTTCGAGATATCCTGACTGAGTATGCATGTATTATGTGACTGCATGGTTTATATGTCATTGATTTATGCTGCATTCATTTGCATACTGAGCTATCTCCTTCGAGATGTCTGTTAGTAGGGTTTTTTTCCCTATCCTGTTAGTGGTTGGACTTCCATCGATTTGGGTCCGGCATATCCACTTGTATTATGGTATGGGAGCCACCTCCTGAAGCGACGGCACAGCGTGCTACATACCAGGGCCCGGTCTGTCTCTGTTATCTGATCCTTGACCTCGAGTTTATAGGGAGTGTTGGAAAACTGGCGAGTTCCCAGACCAATTACGATTGATACCCGGTGCAGCGGAAGTTTAAAATTTTTTTTCATGGAACGTTTCCATGGTATGGGTATCAACTGTTCATCGATTGAATTACGTGTGTGTAAAATTTAAATAACAATTAAATAAATTTTACCTCAAATCTCGCAACGAGATTAATGGACACCAACAGAACAATTCTGCTCTTGTTGTCTCTCCCTGGAACCGATGAACGCCTTCAATCAGGTCCACGAACAGAGGTTTAATCCCTCTGATAGATTGCACTAGAAAATCTATCAGAAGTTTTCTGCGAAGAGAATACACGAATTTGATTCGTTATTCCTTACTGCGATTCAAAATCACAGACCGGAATTTTCTCGGGCAGAGGGAGGGAGAGGCGGCCGAAAACGTTTTTGAGAGGGGCTAGGGTTTCGAAAATCCTGTCTCAAAAATTATGACCTGTTGTGTTTAATTTCTGTACTGAAATAACTTATTTATAATGCAGGCCACTAACACCTTAGGGCCCATTAATCATAAGCTGGGGCCTGACAAGCAAAGCCCGCTCGTTCAGAAATTAATATAAAATTCATCGTGACTCCGATTGATGAAACGATTTCACCAATGTGCACAGAAACCATTTCTGCACGTTTTAAAGTCAAAATAAATTTTCCTGAATCCGAATTCAGTGGTTTCCAAAAATGTCCATCCCTATGCCATTTTAGGAAATCCTACTCCCTTACTCTTAATTAAGAAGTCCAACTCCTTAGTTCATTAAATTTAACTCTTTAAATTTAACTATCTCAACGGGGATTAAAACTCCATTACACTGTGTGACCCTCAATGGTTCAGGGATACAGCTAGCCGTGGGCTCACAACTCCTTGTGACTCGGAACAACACTTTCCGACTTGCCCAACGAATCATGGTAAAGCGCCTAGCAACATCGCCCCATGATTCCCTAGGTATCACTGATAGTGCCTACAAGAACCAGTAGATTTTGGTTAGCGTACAGTACGGTCCCTTCATCCATATATCCCGATCGAATCAACAACCATTGGTATATCGAGAGTCGCTCAAGATTCGATAACTATGCAATACATCTTGAAGATCAAATTAGTGACATCGCATGTGATACTAAGAAACCATTTCTTAAATCACATCAAGTACTCTGGCCAGAGATTTGTCACACTAATATCTCCTCAGATCGCATAGGATATCCACACTCGCAAGTATGTGGTGAATCCTTGACAACAATGCATTGACTCCTATATGTGTCGTAACTGTACCCAATCTCGACACCTGATGACCCCCTCAGAGTCGGTAAACGAGTCAAAGCACAGTACTAGCATATAGAGTCTCCATGATGTTTCAAGTCGTAAGGACTAATGGTGTACAACCAAAACCGCGGACTTTATCCACTCGATAAGTGATAACCACTTGGAAAGTCCGGATAGGGTAGTTCGACTATTCATCCTATGAATATCCATTTGCATGCTTCGAACATCTCCATGTTCCCTACCAATGAAACGTGGTACTCCGCATCGCAAATGCTAGTCTCAAACTCGAGCGATCCTTATCCTTATTATCGGACGGCTCAATCGACTAGGAACGGTTTTAGAATATACAGTGACTATAAGATGTATTTCATGATAGACATCTCCATGTTCTACCACATCTTACATACACTATAGTATATTCAAGGTCTTTATCAAAACAACAATAGTATATCACAATATAACAATATGAAGTAATATAAAGTCATTGCCATAAAAGTGTAAATAATATTAAACAAAAGATTGTTTATACAAAGAGTCAACAAAGCCCATAGCCATACAGTTGGCTCACTGGGCACCCACTCTTACAATCTCCCACTTGCCCTATAGCCAACTAGTCATACTACGTAGACCCATTGCTTCGCGATGTTTGTCAAACAATGGTCCTGGCAAAGGCTTAGTAAGTGGATCAGCGATATTGTCTGCAGAGGCCACTCGTTCGACAATGATGTCTCCTCTTTCCACAATCTCCCGGATTATGTGGTATTTCCTCAGTACGTGTTTGGATCTTTGATGAGACCTTGGTTCCTTTGCTTGAGCAACGGCACCCGTGTTGTCACAGTACACCGGGACTGGACCAACAAATTCAGGAATGACGCCCAACTCTTGGACGAACTTCCTCATCCAAACGGCCTCTTTAGCAGCAGCTGATGCTGCAATGTATTCAGCCTCAGTGGTGGAATCCGCTGTGGTGTCCTGCTTGGAACTCTTCCAAGAGACAGCACCGCCATTGAGCATGAACACAAATCCAGAGGTTGACTTCGAGTCATCCACATCACTTTGGAAGCTAGAGTCGGTATAGCCTTCCAATTTGAGTTCTCGTCCTCCATAAACCATGAACATATTCTTAGTCCTTCGCAAGTACTTAAGAATGTCCTTCACGGCTTTCCAATGCATTTGACCAGGATTAGACTGATATCTGCTCGTGACACTCAGAGCAAATGCTACATCCGGTCTGGTAGATATCATCCCATACATGATACTACCTATAGCTGACGCATATGGTACATGTGTCATATTCTCTATCTCTGCATCAGTCTTGGGACACATAGACTTGGATAGAGAAACTCCATGACACATGGGTAGATGTCCTCTCTTGGACCCATCCATTGAAAACCGTTTCAATATGGTATCGATGTAGGTTGATTGAGTGAGTCCTATCATTCTCTTAGATCTATCCCTATAGATCTGTATCCCAAGAATGTAGGATGCCTCACCCAAATCCTTCATCGAAAATCTACCTGATAACCATATCTTTGTTGACTGCAACATCCCTACATCATTCCCAATGAGTAGGATGTCATCAACATAAAGTACTAAGAATGTTACCGCATCCTTAACTACTTTCTTGTACACGCAAGGTTCCTCCGGGTTCTTGATGAAACCAAAATCTTTTATTGTTTCATCAAATTTATGGTTCCAACTTCTTGATGCTTGTTTTAGACCATAAATTGATCTCTGAAGCTTGCATACCTTATGCTCGCTTCCCATGGATGTGAACCCCTCAGGCTGCTTCATATAGATTTCTTCCTTAATGTCTCCATTAAGAAAAGCAGTCTTCACATCCATCTGCCATATCTCATAGTCATACCATGCAGCTATGGCAATTAGGATTCTTATGGACTTGAACATTGCGACTGGTGAAAAGGTTTCATCATAGTCAACTCCTTGCCTTTGAGTATAACCTTTCGCCACCAATCGCGCCTTGTAAGTCAATATCTTACCATCAGGCCCAAGCTTTCTTTTGTAGATCCATTTACACCCTATTGGAACAATTCCATCGGGAGGATCCACTAAAGACCAGACTTGGTTAGTATGCATCGAATCCAATTCAGACTGCATAGCTTCAAGCCATAAATTCGAATCCGCATCAGAAATTGCTTCCTTGAAGCTTCTTGGATCACATCCAATGTCGGGTTCATCTTGACCCTCTTCAAGAAGAAGACCATATCGAACTGGAGGTCTAGAAGTCCTCTCGGATCTTCTAGGTGCAGGCGTGTCCAGCAATGGTTCCTGAGGTGTGGGATCGTTATTTTGTATTTCGGGTTCTTCTCGAACTTCTTCGAGTTCCATCATCTCGCCTTTCTTATCCAATAAGAACTCCTTCTCCAAGAAGGTGGCATTCCGTGAAACAAACACCTTTGTTTCAGCAGGATAATAGAAATAATATCCGATTGAATTCTTCGGATACCCCACAAAATAACACAAGCTGGATCGACTATCCAACTTATCTCCCACTGTCCGCTTCACGTAAGCAGGACATCCCCAAATCCTCAAGTACGAATACTTAGGAGCTTTGCCATTCCATAACTCGTATGGTGTTTTGTCCACTGCTTTAGTGTGGACGTTATTCAACAACAATACCGCCGTTTCAAGCGCATAGCCCCAAAACGAAGGTGGAAGCTCAGTGAAGCTCATCATGGATCGAACCATGTCCAACAAAGTTCGATTACGACGCTCCGATACACCATTAAGCTGTGGTGTCATAGGAGGAGTCCACTGAGAGAGAATCCCATTCTCTTTTAGATAGTCCAAAAACTCGGTACTTAAGTATTCTCCACCTCGATCCGATCGAAGTGCTTTAATACTTTTACCTAGCTTGTTTTCTACTTCAGCCTTGAATTCTTTGAACTTTTCAAATGCTTCAGACTTATATTTCATTAAATATAAATACCCATACCTTGAATAATCATCAGTAAAGGTAATGAAGTAGGTGTGGCCATGTTGAGTCCCTACTCTAAATGGACCACAAACATCTGTATGGATCAAATCCAACAGATTCTGACTACGCTCAGGTTTCCCCTTAAAAGGAGATTTAGTCATTTTTCCTTTTAGGCAGGATTCACAAGTAGGTAGAGAGTTAATATCAGACATATCAAACATGCCCTCTCCCACTAGTTTGTTCATCCTCCTTGAGGAAATATGACCTAGCCTAGCGTGCCAAAGGTTTGCCGGGTTTTGACTATCGATTTTCCTTTTGTTTGTTGTAGCCGGTTTATCAAAATAATTAATTGGAACGTCTTTTAGTTTCAAGTTGTATAGATCGTTTTCAAGTTGTCCATTTCCAATCAAACATTCATTCTTGTAAATATTGCAAATCCCATTCACAAAATTGCAAGAATAACTATCTCTATCAAGCATAGAAACAGAAATAATGTTTTTAATCAAATCTGGAACAAATAAAACATCTCTCAAAAAACTTAAAATTGTTCTGCAAAAATGTCTCCTATAGCTTTGGATTTATCTCTGGAACCATTCCCGAGCCTTGACTGGGTCTCACCCATCCTTAGCCTATTACTTCTTGTCATCATTTGCAACTCTTTGCAAATATGAGATCTACATCTGGTATCCAATACCCAAGAAGTAGTATTAAGAAAAACATTTTAATGTAAAACATACCCTTTGCAGTTCGCAACTGCTTGAGGTATTCCTTGCAGTTACGTTTCCAATGACCGGGTTTCTTGCAGTGATGGCAAACTTGTTTAGACTTGTCCAATTTTGCATGTAACATTTGACCTTGAGATCATGGTCCAACCATTTCTCTAGTTCGGCCAACCTTTCGGCAGTTACATCAGCCGGGGCTGTTTTCGGAGAAGCCTTTTCTAACACTTTAGAAAATCTTTTCCGAACTTAGGACAATCTTAACTTATGGAATCATTCTGTATTGTTTGCGCCAATAAGTTTGTTTTGTTGGAGAATAGAAACATGTGGATTACTAAGATGAAACAGACAATTATCGATGATTGTTTAACAATTTACTAAGACATAAAATAGGCGAATTTAATTTTATGAATCTCATCCCACTATTTTAACGATTTCACCACCCTCTAGTAAAAACGGGAAACTTTTTCCTTAGTGAGAACATGGAGTCCAATTGACAAACTTATGGTCCCGAATAATATCAGCCAACCATAATTCTCAAAAGGTAGAGCCCAATTGCTTCCAAAGCAACCCCCATGTGTTTACCTCATGTCCAATAAGGGCCCAATAATATGACGCCGTTTAAAGTGACATGTCAAGATGACCCATCAATATTAAGTTGTGATGGACGGTCGCCATGTGGATCCCCCAATAATATGAGCCGATCCCATGGGAGTTCCACCCAACTTACAACATTTGTCGATCCAATGTACAGCTTTCCGACGGACGGGCCCCCCCAATAATATGAGCCGGACCGTATCCGCGGGTAGCATCACATACATTGACCGTTGATGGAAGGTAGGAACATTTAAACAATATTTAAATTTCCTTTATTTATCTTGATATAAATTTTAAATCATATTTAAAATGAGGGATTTTATTTATAAAAATATTTGTCTCATCATATTTAATTTATTGCATGCATTGCCGGATTCACGCAATTTATGTCTAAACATGCATACAATCATAATATCACATATTATATAGGATGATCGATTCCATTTCTAATTGACCCGTGGTTGCCAATCACGGGTCTTAGTCCAATCCTAGGTAATATGCAGTATGCAAATGCAATCCTATTACATATGCTTCCAATTTACATTTCTTCAGTCTTCATTGTCTGCTGGGCCCACCATCTTCAAATCTTGATCTCCCACTAAATCTAATGTATTTACAATAAATAACAATGACAAGTAGGGGATACATTTTTAGGGGGTGGGAACGGGCTATAAACCAAGCCCACTTTTATTACATATGACATTCATATCGGGCCATAAACCAGGCCCATTAATAAAACCAACAACAATAAAGACAAAATGTAAATTCCTAACATACACCTACAAAATTGGTCATGGCAATCGATCATCCTTATCCAATAACATTTAATTCAAAATTAATTTATTGGATAACATGCTGTGGCATTTCAAATTTAAACAAGATAAAATCATATTTTATATATAAAATCACATTTCACATATAAAATCATATTTTATCTCCATATCAAATAAAATCATATTTTATCTATAAAATCCAATTTTACAAATAAAATCATATTTTACTCAATATATCATAAGATCATATCTTATCATCAATTGTACCAAAATAATTGATTTCAAAATTCAATTTACGGATAAAATATTAAAATTTTCCAAAAATTCAAATTTATCCAAAATCAATTTTAAAATTTACGGACTCGAACAATTCGATCCGAAATCTCGTGAACCAATCAAAAACAATTTTTGACCGGACCAAAAATAAAATTTTAACATATTAAAATTAATTTTTAATAAAATATTAATTTTTCCCGCGGGCCACCCGGGACACTCCCGGGTTGGCCCGCACCCAGGGCGCGGGCCGGGGCAGCCCGGCTGCCCCCTTAGGGCAGCAACGCTTGCTGCCCTGGCGGCGCCTGGCGCCGCCGCTGGGCGGCGCCGAGCGCTGCCCTGCGCAGCGCCCAGCGCTGCGCTGGGCAGCGCACAGCGCCGCCCTGGGCAGCGCCGTGCGCCCCCTTTGGGCGGCGCCGTGCGCCGCCCCTGGGGGCAGCGACCATCGCTGCCCCTTCCGGGCAGCGATCCAATCGCTGCCCGGGTTTCGCCCCCGGAAAAAAAATTTTTTATTAAAAATATTTATTTTGTTTCAAAAACCGAGACTCAAAAATTTTGTACAATTGATTAATTCAATCGATTGATCTGAGCAACCTGGCTCTGATACCACTGTTGGAAAACTGGCGAGTTCCCAGACCAATTACGATTGATACCCGGTGCAGCGGAAGTTTAAAATTTTTTTTCATGGAACGTTTCCATGGTATGGGTATCAACTGTTCATCGATTGAATTACGTGTGTGTAAAATTTAAATAACAATTAAATAAATTTTACCTCAAATCTCGCAACGAGATTAATGGACACCAACAGAACAATTCTGCTCTTGTTGTCTCTCCCTGGAACCGATGAACGCCTTCAATCAGGTCCACGAACAGAGGTTTAATCCCTCTGATAGATTGCACTAGAAAATCTATCAGAAGTTTTCTGCGAAGAGAATACACGAATTTGATTCGTTATTCCTTACTGCGATTCAAAATCACAGACCGGAATTTTCTCGGGCAGAGGGAGGGAGAGGCGGCCGAAAACGTTTTTGAGAGGGGCTAGGGTTTCGAAAATCCTGTCTCAAAAATTATGACCTGTTGTGTTTAATTTCTGTACTGAAATAACTTATTTATAATGCAGGCCACTAACACCTTAGGGCCCATTAATCATAAGCTGGGGCCTGACAAGCAAAGCCCGCTCGTTCAGAAATTAATATAAAATTCATCGTGACTCCGATTGATGAAACGATTTCACCAATGTGCACAGAAACCATTTCTGCACGTTTTAAAGTCAAAATAAATTTTCCTGAATCCGAATTCAGTGGTTTCCAAAAATGTCCATCCCTATGCCATTTTAGGAAATCCTACTCCCTTACTCTTAATTAAGAAGTCCAACTCCTTAGTTCATTAAATTTAACTCTTTAAATTTAACTATCTCAACGGGGATTAAAACTCCATTACACTGTGTGACCCTCAATGGTTCAGGGATACAGCTAGCCGTGGGCTCACAACTCCTTGTGACTCGGAACAACACTTTCCGACTTGCCCAACGAATCATGGTAAAGCGCCTAGCAACATCGCCCCATGATTCCCTAGGTATCACTGATAGTGCCTACAAGAACCAGTAGATTTTGGTTAGCGTACAGTACGGTCCCTTCATCCATATATCCCGATCGAATCAACAACCATTGGTATATCGAGAGTCGCTCAAGATTCGATAACTATGCAATACATCTTGAAGATCAAATTAGTGACATCGCATGTGATACTAAGAAACCATTTCTTAAATCACATCAAGTACTCTGGCCAGAGATTTGTCACACTAATATCTCCTCAGATCGCATAGGATATCCACACTCGCAAGTATGTGGTGAATCCTTGACAACAATGCATTGACTCCTATATGTGTCGTAACTGTACCCAATCTCGACACCTGATGACCCCCTCAGAGTCGGTAAACGAGTCAAAGCACAGTACTAGCATATAGAGTCTCCATGATGTTTCAAGTCGTAAGGACTAATGGTGTACAACCAAAACCGCGGACTTTATCCACTCGATAAGTGATAACCACTTGGAAAGTCCGGATATGGTAGTTCGACTATTCATCCTATGAATATCCATTTGCATGCTTCGAACATCTCCATGTTCCCTACCAATGAAACGTGGTACTCCGCATCGCAAATGCTAGTCTCAAACTCGAGCGATCCTTATCCTTATTATCGGACGGCTCAATCGACTAGGAACGGTTTTAGAATATACAGTGACTATAAGATGTATTTCATGATAGACATCTCCATGTTCTACCACATCTTACATACACTATAGTATATTCAAGGTCTTTATCAAAACAACAATAGTATATCACAATATAACAATATGAAGTAATATAAAGTCATTGCCATAAAAGTGTAAATAATATTAAACAAAAGATTTTTTATACAAAGAGTCAACAAAGCCCATAGCCATACAGTTGGCTCACTGGGCACCCACTCTTACAGGGAGTTCACTTTGCATGCAAGTATACTCATACTCTCGTACTGAGCGTTTTATGCTCATGTCTCGTACTCTGTGTTTCTGGACACCCTATTCCATGGGGCAGGTTTGCGATTGGACGAGGCTGGTGGATCCAAGAGGGGCTAGGCAGTGGTTGGCCAGCTGGAGCTTCGTCTAGGTTTTATTTCTGTTGTTTTGGGTTGATACAGCTATTCGATTTGGTTGTATAATATTTGGATAAATTACAGATTTTTTTCCTTGAGATTGTATTTATTTATGGTTTTCGCAAGTTTATTCTGATATCTGTTTTATTAAGTTAATTGCATGCCTAAGTTCTGTTTAGTAGGTGATCCGGGTAAGGGTCACTACATTTATGGTATCAGAGCATGCAAAAGTATTCTTGGGATTTAGTCTCATCATGAGGTATTTTTGTAGATGGAAAACTACGATGATGAGAGTAGCCACAGAAGTAGAGGCGGTCGTTGGGGCGATGCCGACCGAGAGCGTCGTCGAGAACGGCATCATCGTCATCATGACGATGAGCGTTTCACTGTGCGTCGATTCTTAGCTATGGGTCCTAAGCCCTTAGTTGGAGGTGAGTCTCCGGAGGATGCGGAGAACTGGTTAAACCGCATGGAGATGACTTTTCAGACTTTTCACTGCACCAAGGAGCAGAAGATGGAGACCCTAGGTTATCTTCTGGATGGACGTGCGCGCAGGTGGTGGAGGTTTACTTCTGCACCTTTTGTTGCAGCGAGAGGAGTGGCCACCTGGGCCGAGTTCCGCACAGCTTTTCAGAAGCTGTATTTTCCTCCTGCACTTCGTCAGTCGAAGGCAGGCGAGCTTCTGAGTCTGCGACAGGGAGCAATGTCTATCGATGAGTATCAGCAGAAGTTCTTTGATCTTCTATCCTATTGCCCCGAGATTGCTGACAGCTCTGGGATGAAATATAATCTGTTTCTTCAGGGCCTTAACCCTGAGATCCATGACCGTGTGGCGGTTGGTGACGACATGTCCTACGAGGGTTTGGTGAGCCGTTGTCACCAGGCGGAGGACAACATTCGGCTGAACAGGTCTTTCCCTCAGTCGAGGCCTGCTAGTTTTTTGGGTCCCCGTGCTCAATCTTTTAAGAAGTCTGGATCTACTTCTCCCTCTGGTTCTGGAGGTGTTGTCCGTTTCGGTAAGAAGGACAAGTGTGATCACTGTGGGAAGAACCATCCATCCGACAAGTGCCGTAGAGCTTCTGGAGCTTGTTTCCGCTGTGGAGAGACTGGTCATATCCGGAGGGATTGTCCACTATCTGGGGGAGGCGGTTCTGGTTCTGGTTCTGGTTCAGGATCTGGTTCTCAGGCCACCGTTCAGCAGAGGTCGCAGGGACAGCCTGCTGGGAGTTCTCATTTGAGGCCATGAGCTTCTGGCCAGGTGTTTGCCCTGAGACAAGATCAGGCAGCGGAGGAGAATGAGAAAGTCATTGCAGGTACATTTCTGCTTTATGGTATACCTGCTCTTGTACTTATTGACACTGGTGCATCTCATTCCTTCATTTCTGCACATTTTGTTAAGAGGCATAAGTTACCATGCATTGCACTAGATGTAGTGATGTCTGTTTCTACTTCGACGGGTCAATCTGCTTTGGCTAAGCGTCTAGTGATGGGTTGCCCTTTAGAATTCGAAGGGAACATTCTGTTAGCAAATCTCATGGTCCTGGCGATGGACGACTTTGATTGCATTCTGGGAATAGATATGTTGGCTACCTATTGAGCTTCAGTGGACTGCTATCAGAGATTAGTACGCTTTCATCCGAAGGGGAGTGAGAGCTGGTTTTTCTATGGAGAGGGAGCGCAACCCCCGATGCCTTTGGTATCAGCTTTGAGAGTCTGTCGAGCTCTAGAGTCTGGCGGGGAAGGCTACCTTATCTATGCAGTTGATTTATCCGCTGAGAGCATTGGGATAGAGAGCATTCCGGTCGTGGATGAATTTCCAGATGTTTTTCCTGATGAGATTCCGGGTTTCCCTCCTGTTAGGGAAGTCGAGTTTGGCATAGAGTTGATGCCGGGTACTTTGCCTATTCTCGAGCACCGTATCGTCTGGCTCCGTCAGAGATGCGTGAGTTGAAAAATCAGCTACAGGACCTTTTGGACAAGGGGTACATTCATCCTAGTATATCTCCTTGGGGAGCTCCTGTTCTTTTTGTAAAGAAAAAGGATGGGTCGATGCGGCTGTGCATTGACTATCGGCAGCTGAATCGAGTCACTGTGAAGAACAAGTATCCGTTGCCTCGTATTGATGACTTGTTTGATCAGCTGCAGGGCACGTCAGTTTACTCCAAGATTGACTTGAGATCTGGTTATCATCAGTTGAGAGCCCGTGATCAGGACGTAGCCAAGACTGCATTCCGTACTCGCTATGGGCATTACGAGTTTCTAGTGATGCCATTTGGTTTGACTAATGCGCCGGCTATATTCATGGATCTGATGAACCGTGTCTTCAGGGAGTATTTGGACAAGTTTGTCGTGGTCTTCATTGACGACATCTTGGTGTATTCGCGTAATACGAAAGAACATTTTCTCACTTGATGTTGGTACTACAGACTCTTCGAGATGAGCAGTTGTACGCCAAGCTAAGCAAGTGTGAGTTCTGGATGGATCGAGTGGTCTTTCTTGGCCATATCATATCCAGGGAGGGGATTTCTGTTGATCCAAAGATTGAAGCGGTTAATTGGTCGCGTCCGATGATGGTTGCTGAGATCCGTAGTTTTCTGGGTCTAGCAGGATATTATCGTCGCTTCATTCTGAACTTCTCTCAGTTAGATTAACCTTTGACGCAGCTTACCCGCAAGGGTGTGGACTTCAAGTGGTCCTCCGAGTGTGAGGAGAACTTCTGTGAGCTTCGACGACGGTTGACTTCTGCGCCGGTGTTGGCATTACCGTCAGGATCTGGAGGGTATGTGGTATACACTGATGCTTCTCTTCAGGGGTTAGGTTGTGTTTTGACTCAAAATGGGCATGTGATCGCATACGCTTCTAGACAGCTGAAGCTTCACGAGGACAACTACCCAGTCCATGATTTGGAGTTAGCAGCCATTGTGTTCGCTTTGAAGATCTGGCGTCATTATCTGTATGGCGAGAAATTTGAGATCTTCACCGACCATAAGAGTCTCAAGTATTTGTTCACTCAGGCGGAGTTGAACATGAGGCAGAGACGTTGGATGGACTTGCTTAAGGACTATGATTGCGAGATTAAGTACCATCCGGGAGCTGCTAATCTCACCGCTGATGCTTTGAGTCGCAAGGTGCGACTATCCGCACTTCAGACTTGTTCGATGTCTAGTGCGATCAGTGATTGTTGTACTTCAGGATATACCTTCAAGCATAAGAAAGGTATGCAGAGTATCCAGATGTTTGCGATACTATCTGAGCCAGCTTTGTATTCGCAGATCAGAGATGCTCATATGTCTGATTCGAAGACCCAGCGTTTAGCTCGTCTAGCTAACGAGGGTAGCTCGTCTGGATTTCATTATCAGTCAGATGGATTTTTGTGTTTGTCTGGTAGGCTTGTGATTCCGCAGGATGAAGAGTTGCGAGAGAAGATTTTGTCTCAGGCACATCGCACTAAGTTGAGTATTCATCCTGGGAGCAACAAGATGTACAAGGATCTACGTACTCATTTCTGGTGGAAAGGAATAAAACGCAGTGTTTATCAGTTTGTTTCGAAATGTTTGGTGTGTCAACAGGTCAAGGCAGAGCACCGACGACCTGGAGGATTGCTTCACAGTCTGCCTATTCCTGAATGGAAATAAGAGTTTATCACAATGGACTTTGTGACCCATTTGCCGGTATCCCCGAGGAACTGTGATGCTATCTGGGTTGTGGTGGACCGACACACCAAGTCAGCGCATTTCATTGCCTATAGCCGAGAGTACTCTGTGGATCGCATGGCACAGATGTAGATTCAGGAGATCGTTCGACTTCATGGAGTGCCTGTGAGCATTGTCAGTGATCGAGACCCCAGGTTTACTTCTAGGTTCTGGGGGAGTGTTCAGCGTGCGATGGGCACCACTCTCAGTTTGAGTACCGCCTATCATCTGGAGACTGATGGACAGTCAGAGCGCACTATCCGTACTTTGGAGGATATGCTTAGAGCGTGCGTCATGGATTTTGGTTCAGCCTGGCAGGATCATGTGCCATTGATCGAGTTCGCGTACAACAACAGCTATCATACTAGTATTGGGATGACGCCTTTTGAGGCGTTGTACGGGCGACGTTGTCGTACTCCACTCTTCTGGGAAGAAGTGGGGGAGAGACAGGCTGAGGGACCGGAGTTTATCCAGCAGGCGATAGAAATTGTTGATCAGATCAAGAAACGGATTAAGACTACACAGGATCGTCAGGACAGCTATGCTAATACCAAGCGTAGGCCTTTGCAGTTCGATGTCGGGGAGAAAGTGTTTCTGAGAGTGTCACCTTTCTGCAAGATTCTCAGATTTGGCCTTAAGGGCAAGTTGTCTCCCAGATTTATCGGTCCGTTTGAGATCTTGGAGAGCATTGGCGATTTGGCTTATCGACTAGCTTTGCCACCGCATCTTTCCAGTATTCACGACGTGTTCCACGTATCTCTGTTGCGACGGTATGTGGGGGATGAGTCTCATATTCTGCAGCGGTCTGAGGTTCAGGTGAGCAAGGATTTGACTTATGTTGAGAAACCTATTCGTATCCTGGATTATAAGGATAAGGTTTTGCGGAACAAAGTCATTCCTTTGGTTTTAGTTCAGTGGCAGCGCCGAGGCACTGAGGAAGCTACTTGGGAGCTTGAGGACATGATGCGTGAAGACCATCCTGAGTTGTTTTGATTTCATTCTTAAAGTTGTATTCAGTTGCAAACTCTGTAAACGTTTGATTTGAATAAAGAATGTTTCTGATTTCTGTATTACATTTAGTACTTAATATCTGATTTTGAGGACGAAATATCTTAAGTGGGGGAGAATGTAGTAGCCCGTAACCAAAATCAGTAATTAAGGAATTAATCATAATTACTTGGGTAGAGTTCGGAAGCTCCGAAGGTGAGTTCGGAAGCTCCGAAGGTGAGTTCGGAAGCTCCGAACAGGATCGGAAGCTCCGATGGTATTACGTCAGGCATGACGTGTGGCAAGATCAGAAGCTCCGATGCAGGATCGGAAGCTCCGATCACCCCTATCCGAAGTCAACAAGTGATATTTTGACACGTGGCAGATCAGGATCTTCGGAAGCTCCGATGGCAGGATCGGACGTTCCGATCGAGGTTCGGACGTTCCGATCGAGGATCGGAGGCTCCGATCGTTGTCTATAAATAGAAGGCCAAGAATTCATTTTCAATTGCCAATTCCGGATTTCCTCTTTACTCTAGTCGTATTCGAGTTGTTCTAGCCTTCCTAGGCTTGACCCGGGAGTCGTCGAGGCGTTCGATAGTCGTAGCGGAGTTGTGCACAAGTTCTGGAGGCATCGACATCAAAGGGCTAACGACGGACGAAGGTATAGCTTTTGCTTCCTATAAATATTTAGGAGTATGCAATAGCTTAGTTAAGGCTTTTAGAGCACTATAATGATAGTAGTATCATTTGGCAGTGTAGAGCAGACTATAGGCGTGGACCTAGAGTTGGTAGAGTTTGCACTGATTTGAGGTACGAAAGTACTGTTCGAGATATCCTGACTGAGTATGCATGTATTATGTGACTGCATGGTTTATATGTCATTGATTTATGCTGCATTCATTTGCATACTGAGCTATCTCCTTCGAGATGTCTGTTAGTAGGGTTTTTTCCCTATCCTGTTAGTGGTTGGACTTCCATCGATTTGGGTCCGGCATATCCACTTGTATTATGGTATGGGAGCCACCTCCTGAAGCGACGGCACAGCGTGCTACATACCAGGGCCCGGTCTGTCTCTGTTATCTGATCCTTGACCTCGAGTTTATAGGGAGTTCACTTTGCATGCAAGTAAACTCATACTCTCGTACTGAGCGTTTTATGCTCATGTCTCGTACTCTGTGTTTCTGGACACCCTATTCTATGGGGCAGGTTTGCGATTGGACGAGGCTGGTGGATCCAAGAGGGGCTAGGCAGTGGTTGGCCGCTGGAGCTTCGTCTAGGTTTTATTTCTGTTGTTTTGGGTTGATACAGCTATTCGATTTGGTTGTATAATATTTGGATAAATTACAGATTCCTTTCCTTGGGATTGTATTTATTTATGGTTTCCGCAAGTTTATTATGATATCTGTTTTATTAAGTTAATTGCATACCTAAGTTCTGTTTAATAGATGATCCGGGTAAGGGTCACTACATCAACTGTCTGTAGTGAATACACGATCACATCGATCTATCCTTCTTCTTGACGAATAACACAAGTGCTTCCCATGGAGAAACACTAGGACGAATATATCTCTTATCAAGTAGATCCTGCAATTGCTGTTTCAATTCCTTTATCTTTGACGGTGCCAGACGATAAGGTGCTCGGGATATAGGCGTTGTTCCTAGTACTAGATCAATACTAAATTCAACATCTCGAACCGAAGGAAAACCAGAAATCTCGTCAGGGAATACATCAGGAAACTCACTGACAACCGGTAACTGATCAATACCCTGACTACTCATGGACATATCAACTGCATAGATTAGATAGCCTCCCCTATTGACTCTAAAATATGACATGCCTTCAGAGCCGATACAAGTGGCGTAGGAGGTCGTGCTCCCTCACCATAGAAGTACCAGCTATCACCCTTATCCGGATGAAACTGTACCAGACGCTAATAACAATCCACAGTAACGTGATACAAAGTCAGCATATATATTCCCAAAATACAATCAAAATCTGCTATCGCTAGAATCATCAGATTAGCAGACAACACATGACCCTCAAAATCTAGAAGGCAAACCATCACTAGACGCTTAGTTACTACCTCCTGCTCCAGCGGAGTAGATACAACTAAATCCAAGTCTAATGATATATATGGCAATCTATGCTTCTTAACAAAATGACTAGAAATAAAAGAATGCAATGCTCCAGTATTAATTAAAACAAGTGCAGGAATATCACATAACAGAAAGGTACCTGCCAATATGCGATCACTTCCCTCAGTAGCCTGATCCTGAGACAGAGCAAACACCTGCCCTTGTGTGTACGGACGGAAACTAGAAGTACTAGGTGGTGCTGGTTTCTGACGTGGAAGAGTAGAATCCTGAGATCCCATCTGTGATCCCGATCCACTCGCAGCTCCCATACATTGAGGACAATCTGTCCGTAGATGTCCCTGCTCACCGCAGATAAAAGATGCACCAAAAGCCTTCCGACAAGAAGCTGTAGAATGCTTCCCACCACAGTGACTGCAAAACTCATCTTTATTCTTCTTTTTTCCAAACCGGAACATACCTCGTGAACCATAAGATCCAGATGAAGTAGTAGTAGAAGAAGACGTAATACCAGACTGCACAACAGATTGAGCTCTAGGCCCAAAAGATCCACTAGGTTGTCCTGGCATCATCAATAGTGCTCGCCTGTTGCTGTTATCCACTTGACGGCACCGATTAACCGGATTCTCGTAAGATTTCAGATCATCACAGAAAACAACCTGTGAATTGATATCCTGATTCAAACCTTGCAGAAAGATATCATACTTGGACGCATCACTATCATTGATATGGGGACTGTAAGGTAGCAGATTAATGAATCGTTGTTGATACTCATCAACAGTCATAGATCTCTGTCTCAGCGTAAGCAACTCCATCGATCATGCCTGACGGACAGCTGGAGGAAAATATAACTTCCGAAAGTGCTGACAAAAATCTTCCCAAGTCATCCATCCTCTCTCGGTCTGCGTCTGAGCTGCCTTGGCATCGCACCATAAACGTGCATGCCAATCTAGAACAAACTCTAGAACTTTCATCTTATGCTCTTCAGTACACTCGAAAGCACGAAAAGCACTCTCGATCCTGGCCATCCAGTTCCTTGCTTCCTCGGGATTCTCGCCTCCCAACAAGGGTTTCGGTCATACTTGAATAAACTTGTTGATAGTGTAGTGACGTCTACCCTCGTGAGGACGATGTCGATCCTCATGATGATGGCGATGGTGACGATGCTGATGAACACCTCCCTGGCCAACACTACAATGACTCTCGTTACCTCCATCATCCATTATCTGAAAAGATTTGCACATTAAAATCCCAAATGTGCAAAATCACTCAAAACTAGGTTAAATCACAAGTACTAATCCCAAAATCTATGCATGATCTAATACAAAAAATGTAGTGACCCAAAAGTTCAATAAAGCAAAAAAGGATTAACAGAGTAAAACGTGCGGAAATATAACTCATAATTTATATATCAGCTTAGTTCAAAAGTTCAAGACTTAATACTGTAGTGATACAACCATATCGAACAACTCGAAAGTAAACTGTCTAAAACATTTATACAGCTAAACAAATCATGCTGTATAAAATAACTCCTCAAGGCTCCTGCTCCCTAGTCCTGCCTCGAGCTACCGGCTCCGTCCATCCTGCGACCTGCCATGTGGAATAGGGTGTCGAAGATAACAACTAGGACGTGAGCGCTAACGGCCAGTACGTAAATATGAGTAAACATATATATATATATATATATATATATATATATATATATATAATGCATGCGACCGTGATGACTGGTAAAATGGTCATATGATAAGTCATGCTCAGTACAGGCTCCACATGAGTGCTGTAACCTCATGGATCAACCTCTGGGTACAACCACACTTGTCTAGAACACCAGAGTAGATAGATATACATGTCCCCGTCGTTGCGGTACTCTCAATGACAGACTATCAAGTATAGAGCTGAGCGGCTCTATAATCAGGGTATAACAAGGTACAGGCTCAACGTGTATGTGTACATGACATATGAATATAGAAAGCGGTAAAACATATATAATGCCACTTAATAATGCCAAGTAAATGCAACATATAAACATGTATACTCACTGATAATCTTAGTCAATGTGTACGTACATAACACCGAAGTCTGAACTAAGCTCGAAGAAGACAACCCCTAGCTGTCCTAGGTCAAATCCCAACCCGACCTAGTCTCAAGCCCGACCCGACCTGATCAGCACCTGGTCAAGACCGACCAGAACTGGCCTTTTGGTCCGACCCCGAGCTCTTCCTTCCTGAACTCCCGAGCTACTCTTTCCCGAACTCCCGAGCTACTCCTTCCCGAGCAAAAATATGTAGTGAGATGGAAGTGGTGTGAAAATATCTGAACCCTCAGCTCCTATTTATAGACAAAAAATCTGGGGTGTTTGGGATTCTCGAGCCGATGTCGAGACGTCCGATCTCCTGTATGCATGTCACGTATCAAATGCTTGAGCTAAGTCATTACCATTTTTGACACCTCATGCTTAGGCGCCAGCTGTCACTCATGCAAGCGTCCACACACCTGTCTGCCTGTCCTTGAGGGTTCGGCTTCTCTAATAGCAGTTCGGGACTCCCTAGCAGCAGGTCAGGATTCCATAGCAGCTTTTCAAACTTCCTTATTAACAAAATTCCCTAGCAGCAGGTTCCCTAGCTGCTTCCCTAGCTACTCGAATTTCTCTAGCTGCTCATATTCCCTGGCTACTCGAATTTCCCTAGCTGCTCATATTCCCTAGCTGCAGTTCAGCAGCTCAACAGTTCAATAATTAGAATAGACCCTTAACCATGATTATCATATTATTATCTTAAAATGGAATCTCTGCATGATCTAGACTCGATGCTAAAAAACATTGAAGGCAGTCTCTCCGTTTTCTCCTCAAATATTTCAGCCTCATCAGGGCAGACCAATCTCAAAACAATCTTCATGTCAATAGTTTCCGTGACTTCTTGATATGAATCTTGTTGGACATGAAAAAAACAAACATGAACTTGATAAAATCACACCCTCGATTCAATGAACAAAATATCTAAAAGTGTCGTCCCGATCTTTGAAAAAATTTGTGATATTCACCACTAAACTATGAAGTTTAGTAACAAATAAACACAATAAAAAATTGAAATCAAAAGAACTTTCAAAGAACTAGTCTTTAACAATCCACAATGATAATTAATCGACAAACGCCACAAAGTATGAGCTTTGATAAGTTTGATTTTTGAATAAAGCAAAGCTTCAATAAAATTCTAAAGTAAAGTTTATATTGATAAAATATCATAAACTTCAAATGTGCAATAATCAATAATTTACAAAGTTATAAGGCCCAAAAGATAGTAACCAAAAAGTTTCCTAGAATAATAAAACCCTAAAAGTTCAAAAATCACTTGGAAAACTAGAACTTACTTATACTCACCTGGAAAATCCAGCCTAACTTGTAGGAGTTATCATTGATATCTTTAGTAGTTGAGTCGTAGTTGAACTCGTTTCATAATATGTCGAATAATTGTATTTATCGAACATGTTTTACTTTTACTCGTTTGATTGTCGTTCAAACTCTTTTTATTGTAAGATTTGGTTATTGTATCGATTTATCATCATTCCAGGATTTAGAACAAGAAATGGAAAAAAAAATATAGAAGGGCTAGAGGGGGCTGCGCGGTTCATGCACGACCGCACCATTTGTTGGGCGCGAGCGCACAGCCCATACTCGGTCGCGTCGACCAAGGGGCGTGGGCGCGCTGCCCAAATAAATAATATAAAAAAATTTTGTTTTTCGGTTTGGTTGCTTTGTCGTGTTGTAGATTGAACCCGAGCTCTCCACAGCGTTTCACCGTCTTAAAACTACATTTCAATCCTTGAGAATTCTTGCATCTCAGACTAGTCGCAAAACCCTAAATTCATATTTTCTTGCAGATTGCTTACTCTAACTGGCAGCTTCTTCATCCCATCCTGCATATATGATGAACGCTCTTGCAGTGGATTTCGATTCTATCTATGAAATGAATGATGAAGCTATCACCGAAGTACTCAAGTTGATTGAATCGTCTGGACTCAAAAACATCTTTCTGTGTCTGCGAAAGTTTATCAAAAAGAAGTCAGAATGTCTATGGAAGAGGGACATTCACTTTGGACGAGAGTTTCCATCTTAGTTGATTAATTTAGTATCGAGAGGATATTTGCATTAATAAAAGTGATATGAATTACCAGTAAAAAAAAAACAAATTACATTAGCATCTCCCTCCACCTTATTATTCCCCCATTGGCAGTCAGATCTCAAAACCACACAACAAAAATTAACTGACGAAGGAGATAAATAAATTTAGCCGCGATCCACGAAATAAGCCTTGAAACAATTTCTGCCCTTTACGAAAATAAAACCAAGTGATTGCATAGAGACACATTTTCCGTAAGCAATTCTTCATAAAAGAAGTCTATAATATCAATGAAATTTGAAGAAAACAAGAAACTGGTGGGCATTCCTTGAGTGGGATTAAAGTGATCGAGATTGAGAGTGTTGGAGCTCACAATTTGAAACGTAGGGGGTGAAAAGCATTTCAACCGAATGTCAGGTTATATTATTGGTTGCAGAAGAAATATTAATTTTTTTTTTTTTTTTTGGTTTGTGAATGATGATATCGAGTTTGAAATTAATTATCTGATTTCATAAAATGGTAGGATAAGTTTTACCGGAGGATATCAAGAGGAGGACAAAAGTTGAAGAAGACATCTCAAGGGTATAATTATGATTAATATATCATCTCATCATGTGTATCATACAAAAAATTATAAACTATTACTAAGTTTTAAGGTAATAGAGAAAACTTGGTGTCATGGTCTGATATTTTGTTGTTTTTTAATTTAAAAACTCATGATTTTAAGTTTCAATTTACTGTCTTTGTCTTTTTAATTTTTATTTAATTTCTGCTATTTCAATTACATTTTAATCCCTTATTAATTTTTACAATTACGATATGATCGAATTTAGCTATAATCATTTCAAATTGTAATATGACTCTTAACTACTTTTTATCATTATGATATTATCTTCATTTAAATATAAATAAAATAAAATTTAAAAAAAAAGTGTATAAACAAACAGTACTTATCAAGGTACCATTTGATACAATAAATGAAAATGAAATAATTCACAATTTTTACTTATCACATGTTTGTCTCATTTGGTTAACTTAATTTTTTTTATCACATTTATACACATCATTCATCTCACCCATAATACCTAATCGTATCCAAGAGTTAATAATAATTTTAGTACATGTGGGCAATGCTCAGTATGAGTGTCAATTTTGGGTGGGTTTGAATAGGATTTATGCAATATATTATTAAAAAAAATTTCAACCCGAACCAGTGGGAAAATTTCACCGTACTTGTATCGGCACGACCTTAATAATGTATCTAAGAGTGAAAATTTATCAATACCTATTAGGTCCACAAAAAAATAGTGGACCTCATATGCATTGATGAATCTTCACATTTAGATGTTCATAAGAGGCAATGACTGTATATGTAGGATCTAATTTAACACGAACTTGAATGAACCCGAAAAAATTCAACCTGAACCCGAACTCGAACGGCTAACCCGACTTACCCAAACCAATCCGAATTTATTGTTTTAATTTTTTTAACAAAATAATTAAATGAAAATTCAAAACATACAATAATAATAGTAATATTTTAATCTAAACACATAATAAAAAATATCACATATATAATTTAAATTTCAATGTTTAATTGTAAAAAGTTTAAAGTATAATTTATTACAAAAAAATTAAAATTCATTTTAAAAAATCAAAATTTTCAAAATAAATATTAAATTATGAAAATATTTCGTATCAATATATAATAATTTTTTTTCAAATATATAATATATAGAGTAGTTAATCTTTCTTAATTTTATATAAAATAATAATAATAATAATAATTTCTTCAAAAATAATAATAATAATAAAAACTTTGGGATGAATTCGAACTCGATTAATTTTTACGATCAATTTTTGGGTCCAATTCGATCTGAACTAAACTCAGAATCTCTCAATTTTATCTTGATATTTTTCGAGTTGGCTCGTGTGGAGTTAACAAATATGATTCATTTTTTCTTGGATCGAAGGAACAATCGTTCCACTTCATCCGACTACTGCGAGCCAAGTTTAGAATTTTAATTTTGATAAAGTAAACTAAACGCATGGATACAGGATAACTCCGATAAATAGTCATTTTTTTTTTAAAAAAAAACTCCGATAAATAGTAATCCCGCATCCGTTAACTTGGAAAGCATATACATTTTTACTCAGAAAAAAAAGAAAAAGAAAGAAAGCATATATATATATATACATTCACCGCTGAAGCCAAAATCCAGAGCAACGATGGATCCAAATCCCACTAATTTCCCCATCCTCTCCTACGTCATGGCCAAAATCCCCAGCATAAAACGCTCCTTCTCCAACGCCGCCGCTGCCTTCGACGTCGAGAACCCGCCGTCGCCGCCGTCTGAGCCTCAGGAACCTCATTTCGAGCTCTCCGAGAAAATGCCCCACCTCAATAACCCCAAAATCATATCCGCCATGCGCCGTGCTGTTAGCGACGTCGCCGAGACCCGATCCGTTCTCAAAGCGCTCGGAACCCGACCCGATCACGAGGCTGTGGACGCGGCCCGGTTCAAATTGTCCGAATTGAATGCTCATTCATCGAGAGGTTCGGATGAATTGAGCGAGGACTGTAAGATGTATAAGGCGGTGATCACTTTGGATGAGATGCACGGGACGTATGAGAAGATGCTGGGTGAGGCGGAAAGAAGATTGGAGAGGATATACGAGGCGGCGGTTGCAGGGGAGGGTGACAATTTCATAGAGGAAGAGGAGGAGGAGGGAGGGAAAAATGTGGTGGATGCAGCTGAGATGAACGAGGAGGTGGCCAGGATTCTCAAGGAAGCGGAATTGGGGAAGGGGATTGAGAGGGTTGATTTGTCTGAGAGAAAATTGAGGGCTCTGCCAGAGGCATTTGGGAGGCTTTCGTCGTTGGTTGTACTGAATTTGTCTAATAATCAGCTTGAGGTTACGCCGACAGCTTTGCGAATAAATCTTTCTATGGTTTCTTTAAGCTCTTTACATATTTATGATTATGATGTGTTTAAAGTGTTGAATCGTGTTATACTTCTCACTTCAAAGGCAGCATCTTATGTACATATTAAGAGATGATAGGATGAGTTTTTGGCTGGAATATTATGCCATTACTAGTGGATAATTGTTAGATGATATTTTTAAGCAGTGGTGGACCCAACACTTTGGGATAGGGAGAGGGGGGTGGCTGGTTTTTGGATGCAAAAATTTGCAGTTTACGGGCATAGGGGATTGATTCATGTTGGCTTAACACCAGCATTTCGTTTCATTAGTAAAGAGTGTAGGCTCACAGAGAAACCCTGCCTATGACTAATGCCCCCGAAATCTATATTTAGATAGAAAGCTCTAGAATCTTGATTATATCGTATTGTAAATTTTGCTTACACCAATAACTGTAGTTCGGCCGAAAAATCCTAAGTTTTAGGTTTTTAATCATCACTAGACATGCTACTATCTGCCAAGTTTCCTGTTATAATTATTTGCAAGTTTCCTTTTCCATGATTGTACTGTATGGTGGTGGCGTGGAGCCACGAATGTTTTATTGATGCGAAAGTGAGGCTCAAACTAATGCTCCACAGCTCGAAATCTATTTATTATTATTATTGTTCTGTGTGGCTTTGCTTAAGCACGCATCGCTACATGAATCAAGAATGTATTTTGACTCCATAGATCTTTACATTGTTTACGAATTTTAGATTCTCTTAGCTGAAGCAGCTCATATATATGAAGGATTTTTTTTATACATTCTGTACACAGTTTGAATGCCTAAACATTGAAAGTATTTTCCATGAGCTTGGCAACAATGTTGAACACTTCTTTTCTTTTGCCTGCGTATGTACATCATCTAATGTTTCATTGAATTGATTCTTCCACATGATTCCATTGATTATGCGAAAGCAATAGCTGCTATTGCAATTGCATAATTTAAAGTTAAATTAGATACTTGCACCCGGCATAAAAGGAAATTAAAAGATGTGGTTGGAGTTTCCAAGGATAAAAAAAAATGCGAAGCCAAACACACAGTAATGCGAGATGCGAATTATTATGAAGTTCAGTTTTTGCTACAATTTCTGTCTCGTTCGTTGTTTATGCTCAGAAAAATTCATTATTCTTAGGGAAAGATGTGGAATCATTAATATCTATTTCAAGAGATGATCTGACAAGGCTACTGTTAGTCTAATGACTGAAAGGTCATGCTCATGATAGTAGAAAAATTACGTTATTTAAGACTCCCTTTAATTTCCTTTGCGCTAATGAAGTTTCTGAGAGTTTTAAATTTGAATCAGTAAGGCTCAAATTATTTTTGGAAAGGAATAAGGTTCAATTTTCAAATGCCTTTGTACTTTTGACAACTTGTACATTTCAGTCTGCTGAAAATATAGAATCAAGTTACTGAGGTCCTGAAACCTTCTTGTTTTTCAGAAAATATAAAAGAGGAAAGAGATCCTTGTGAAATTGAATCTATTTAATTTTATATCTATTGCCAATTTAAGGGGTATATTTGACATAGAGATTTGCTCGCTGCCAATTTAAGTCAGATCCTGCCTTAATGATCTTGCCATGCTTTCCTTTATGATCCTCTTCATTATTTATCCTTTTCATTGCTAGCATCTTTCTTGGGGAGTATTCTCATTGGACAGGTAACATGACAACATTCATGAGGTTGATGCACAATATCACTGATGATAGATAGGACTGTTCTTGCTTAATTTGCATTTTATTAACGGAAACGAGTATTTCATTTGCTTTGCATTTAGTGATTGCTATTTGGCCATCTTTTATGGTGAAACAGGCAATTCCTGATTCGGTTTCTGGATTAGAAAACCTCGAGGAGCTTTATCTTTCTTCAAATATCTTACAATTTTTGCCTGATTCAATCGGTCTGTTGTTTAAGTTGAAAATCTTAGACGTATCTGGAAACAAACTGCTCGCTTTGCCTGACAGCATCTCTCATTGCAGGTAAATATCAAATACTTGAACAATACAAGATCTTACAATATATTTCCGACAATGTGCAACTAAGATTTTTTCTGTTTCCAGGTTGCTGATTGAGTTGGATGCCGGTTTCAACAAACTGACTTACTTACCAACAGATATAGGTGTGGAACTAGTGAATCTGAAAAGGCTCTCAATCCAGTATAACAAACTCCGTTCTCTTCCCACATCTATCGGTGGAATGAAATCCTTGAAACTCTTGGATGTACATTTCAACGAGCTCCGTGGTCTTCCACATTCTGTTGGGAAATTGATAAATCTTGAGATTCTGAATCTTAGCAGCAACTTCAGTGATTTAACTGAACTTCCCGACAACATTTCCGACCTAATCAGCTTAAAAGAACTTGATTTGAGCAACAACCAGATTCAGACATTGCCTTTCACCTTTGGCCAGCTTTTCAATCTTACTAAGCTTAACTTGGACCAGAACCCTCTCACAATACCTCCAGAGGAAGTTGTCCACAAAGGAGTTGAAGCTGTAAAGTCATATATGGCTAAAAGACGGATTGAGATATTAATGGAGGAAGAACGGAAGATTATGCATGAATTGCCAGAGCAAACACAGGCTAGTTTATTGACTCGAAGCACCTCTTGGTTGAATAATTTTGTTTCAAATGTTTCTGGAACAGTTTCTGAATACTTGGGAGACTCCCCAAAATCAAATGCCGACTCAAATTATCTGAATCAGCAGCTATAGTTTCATCTTTTTGGCGATACTTGGTTTCATTTGCAATCAAGAAAGTGGCTCTCTACTTTTGCTCTCACCATTCTCCGGTTCCGTCCTGGATTAATCAGATACGATAAGCACGTACTTCTTATATTTCCTGTTGCAAATGTTATTATTTTGGTAAGGATGATTTATGATAAGCCTCTTGTTTGCAGCTGAAAAAACTTTAGCTGCAACATCAAAATTTTGAGGCTCTAAATTTCAACTTGAAGGTTAAATACATGATTTCACATGATTGTGCAAGTGCTCTTTAATGTGATTATAGTGGTACTGCGTAGTTTGGTGAACTTGATAAATAGATAAATAACTAAAATAAGTGATTAATAATTTATGATGTATGATCCATGTTTTTTTGGTATATTTTTTAAAGGGGAAATTGCATATATCACCCTTGTGAAATCCCGGGTTTGCTGATAACCTCCTATGAAAATTTTTTAAGCTAATAACCCCCTGTGATTCTAGATTTGTAGTATACACACTCTTTTCAGCTAAAAAATGACGAAAATACCCCTACATAAAATAAATGATAAATTAAAGAGTTCATAAAAATTAAGGGTATTTTCGTCATTTTTTAATCAAAAGGGGTGTGCATGCTATAAATCTAGAATAATAAGGGGTTATTAGCTTAAAAAAATTTCATAGGGGGTTATCAGCAAATCCGAGATTTCACAAGGGTGATATATGCAATTTATCTTTTTTTAAAAGCTCACTAGAATCTCATGGGCCTTCGGTAAATGTTGCTCCATGTGGAGAAAAAAAAAATCACTCCAAGGTGGAGTGATAACTCTTAAGATATGAGAAAAAAATCCCATTAATTGGCATATTTGTTCCCAACATTATTCATGATCTATAAAATTACTTGAATTTGATGAAAATCACCGTACATGAAATTAATTATGATAATAGTATATGATTTAAATTTCGAATAAAAATGTAGTAACGATGAACGTTTAAAACTTTTGATCAGTAAGAAGAGTACAAATTCTTTTTTATTTTGTAATTATAAATTATTGTTGTTATTGTTGAGACACACTGCATAAGTGTGTAAGATGAACCCAAAAAGGTTTTATAACTTTTGAAATCTGCGCATAGGGGATCGGCGATTCGAGTTTTTTGGGTCGGGTACCCGATAAGTTGGTTAGTCATTTCGACTACTTTAATTTGACTCCAAATTGTTAGGTCTCCGAAATTCTCTTGTTTTTTTTTTACCTCTTTACTTTCAATTAAAAAAATGGTCACACCCTTTTGAAAAGCACAAATGACAGGGTAAAAAGATAGGGTTACCATTAATTTGACTGTTTTTGCCCATAAGCGCGGAGAGATATATGCATCTACAAGCATAGTTTTTGCTTCTTTAAGTTTTTTGTTTCTTCTCTCAGCCAGTTGCTAAATACTCATGACGTGCACCTTGTTCAGTCAAATACATCTCAAGGATTTTGTTAGTAAATTCAGCACCTCGATCTCATCTAATTTTATTGACTTTACCCAATTTTTCATTTTGAACTCGTTTCAAAAGCATGATCAAATTGGTAATGGAGTGGTTTTCACCACTAAGATATATAACACAAATAAATCTAGCGAAACCATCAACAATAATAGAGTGCACTTCATTCCTTCTAAAATCATTATCGAGATAGGTCCGAAGAGATCCATATGCAGTAGCTCTAAGCATCTTGTGGTTGATTTACTTCCTTTGTTCTTGAAGTTGAATCTTAATTGTTCACCTAACTGACTAGAATAACAGATGATTCTTGATAAAATTGATATCGGATAAACCAATGAATAAGTTATGCTTCACAAATTGTTGATAGACTTGAAAATCAAATGATTCAAATGTTTGTCATGGCCACACCGTTTTGAAAAACACAAATGAGTAAAAAGATAGGGTTACCATTAGTTTTGACTACTTTTGTCCAAAAGTGTTGTTGCGTATTTTCTTGCTCGCAAGCGCACGATTATCAAGTTTTAATATAGAGTGAATAGAGTATCATTCTCACGAGGAGTATGTATTGAAAATTATATAGTGCTTGTAATTAAAATAGGCTAAACTTTATTTAGAAAATTAAATAAGAGAATTTTGTTGTTCAAACTTAAATAATTAAGAAAAAACTAGTATACAACTCGCACACTTGAGATAAATATCACTGAGAAAAAAATTCTAGAGGATTTAATTTTACTTAGTTTCGACAACTACATCTTCAAATTAATTTATATTCATGAATTTCTTTCATCTAATAACCAAGAACACTTAAGTATTTCTATTTCTCTCTCCCGAGCAACAAATATAGTGTATCAATTAAACTTTGATTCTAATATCCCTATTAAAAATCTAGGCTTAATGATATGTGATAAACAATGTCCTTTCTCAAGCTCTGTTAAAGTTATACACCTTCCCGAGCTATATAAACATTAACAGTGTATTTTCTAATGATCATATTCAAAATCTCTTCTCCCAAATGTCAGATTTTAAATAAATATAACAATTCAATTATTGATAAAGTAATTGAAATACAATCAATTCTAGAAAATACAATTAAATTAAGGGAATTTAATCAAATAAATTAAAAATACATAGAAGTCATCTCGACTAAGTTACACCATCCTCTAGACTTAAAAATTTAGTTAATGATAAAAAAAATAAACAAAAACAAATCATTTTTTCAAACTAAACATCAATTCAAAATTTATATGCTTAAGTGAAGAATAACGAATCCGAAAGACGATGTTCTGTGTCCAGTTATGTGATATTCGTATTCTTTGCTGTTGTTTTTCTTCTTCACTTATGCAGAATTTTAGCTAGGGATGGCAACGGAGCGGGTCTGCGGCGGGTTTGGCTAAATCCGAGACCCGCCCCACCTCCCTTTGGACCAGCCCCGCCCCGCGAATGCGGCAGATCCAATCCGGGTTAGACCCGTTGGACCCGCTAGAAATTAAATAATTTTAAAATTATTAAATTAAAAAATTTAAAAGTTTAAAAATTAATAAAATCCATTAAATTTAAATATTTATTGATAATATTTAAGCCAAAAAAAATATTCTCACAAGTTAAAATTTATCAATTTGTAATTAATTAATAATTATTAGCCAAAAAACATTATAATGATACATTTTTATACTAAACCTATCATAATAAAATAGATTCATTTCAATCCAATAATATTATACACTCAAATTATGAATAATATATTAATTATTTAGTATAAAAATATAATTCTATATTACATATTATATATATTTTATATTTATATATACATGTATATATATATATACTTTGGCGGGGCGGGTCCGGGCGGGTTTGTCCAAACCCAAGACCCGCCCCGGACCTGCTTATGGACCTGTTTAGGCGGGTCTAGACCCGTCTCGTTGGGGTGGGTTTGATGCGGACCCGACCCATTGTCATCCCTAATTTTAGCCCTTGAAGTCTCTCTCGATCTCTCACGATTTGTGTTGTGATATCTCTCTGATGCTTGCAGCTGATTGATGATGCGTTTCTCCTTCTCTGATGTTTTTCTGCTGATATGCATATGGTTCCAGCCCCTTTTATGTTTCCTCGAAGCCCGTCAAACGAATCCCAACAAGTCGAGAGTTTCCAAGTTGTGAAATTCTAGTTTTTTTCCTTCTCACGCAGTAGCGCAGAAGCTCCTCATTCAGCTCTTAAGCGCTTCAGTCTTTCCTTTCTTTTTCCCAGAACAAGCGCTAAAGCGCTGCTCCTCAAGCGCTTTTGCTCTTCCGCTTCACACCTTTACGAGCTTCTGCTCTTCTCCCAAGCGCTTTTGCGTTTTTGCGCTTTTCTTTCGTCAATGTAGCACTGCTGCTCATCCATCTTAGCACTGTAGCTCTTAACTCTCGAACAAGTAGCGCTGCTGCTCTTATTCACAAGCGTGGCTGCGCTTGTTCTTTGTGTCCAGGGCGCGGGTGCACTTCCACGGGCGCAGGGGCGCTGATATTCATATGTCAAGCACGCGACGTTATTCCAAAAATCATATCTAATGTTTTAAAAGTCGGATCAAGCTGAAATTTTGAAAAATTCTTTAAAAACATCTTATGATTCATTTTGAACGGTGGAGATCGGATTCGGATATCTCTAGCATCACATATAAATTTTGAAAGTTTGAGGCTTTGTTATTCCTTCTTCCACCTCTTCTCGGTACTTCCAATCCCTGCATATTACAAAAACACCAAACAAATACACATAAACCCGCTTGATACATCACAAAATTCAAGTCAAATCAATTGTAAATTAAGTGCATAAATTGCACTTATCAAGCTCTGAGAGATATATGCATCTACAAGCATATTTCTTTCTTCTTCTTTAAGATTTTTGTTTCTTTTCTCAGCCAGTTCATTTTGCTGACGAGTTCTGGAAACTAAATACTCATGATGTGTACCTTGTTCAGTCAAATACATCTCAAGGATTTTGTTATTAAAGTCAATACCTCAATCTCTTATAATTTTATTTACTTAAACTAATTTTTCATTTTGAACTCGTTTTAAGTTCTTTATCAAATGGGTACTGGAGTGGTCTTCACTACCAAGATATATAACCTAAGTAAATCTAGCGAAATCATCAACAATAATAGAGTGCACTTCATTCCCCCTAAAATCATTGTCGAGATAGGTCCGAAAAGATCCATATGCAGTAGCTCTAAGCATCTTAGTTTGATTTACTTCCTTTGTTCTTGAAGTTGGATCTTACTTGTTCACCTAACTGACTAGCATAACAGATGATTCTTGATAAAATTGATACTGGATAAATCAATGAATAAGTTGTGCTTCACAAATTGTTGATAGACTTGAAAATCAAATGATCAAATTCTTATGTAATGGCCACACCCTTTTGAAAAACACAAATGACATGGTAAAAAGATAGGGTTACCATTAGTTTTGACTGTTTTTGCTCATAAGCGCTGAGAGATATATGCATTTACAAGCATAGTTCTTGCTTCTTCTTTAAGATTTTTGTTTCTTCTCTCAGCCAGTTCATTTTGCCAACGAGTTATGGCAACTAAATACTCATGATGTGTACCTTGTTCAGTCAAATACATCTCAAGGATTTTATTAGTAAAGTTAGTACCTCGATCTCTTCTAATTTTATTGACTTAAAATGATTTTTCATTTTGAACTCGTTTCAATAGCTTGATCAAATGGGTACTGAAGTGATCTTCACCACTAAGATATATAACCCAAGTAAATCTAGCGAAACCATCAACAATAATAGAATGCACTTCATTTCCCATAAAACCATTGTCGAGATAGGTACGAAGAGATCCATATGCAGTAGCTCTAAGCATCTTGAGGTTGATTTACTTCCTTTGTTCTTGAAGTTGGATCTTACTTGTTCACCTAACTGACTAGCATAACAAATGATTCTTGATAAAATTGGTACCGGTTAAACCAATGACTAAGTTATGCTTCACAAATTTTTGATAGACTTGAAAATCAAATGATTTAAATGCTTATTTCATAGCAAGTTCTTGTCACTCTGAGATGCTACTAAGCATGTAGGATGATCAAGCTGGCCATTTCTCCAATTTACTTTGTAGGTATTTCCATCTCTAATCCCTTGAAATAGTATAACCATGAGTATCTTTGACTGTTCATGTGTCTTTGCGAAAAGCTACTGAATATCTATTGTCACATAATTGATTTATATTAATCAGATTATAGCACAAGTTTTCTACCAGTAGCACATCATCAATAATGAATTTTACGTGGATAATCTTACATTATTAATACCCATGGTTTTAGCCTTAGAATAATCACCAAATAATTTGATTATTTCTGAAAGCGGTAGAGCTAGTCCAATCATAATTCTAGAACAGCCACTGTCCAAATACCATATAGAGCTACTAATTGGAGTACCTTTCTTCATATCCTACAAACACAAATGTAAGCAACTGGTTCCCAATTGATTTGGGTCCAAAATTGATTAATTCCTCTTGAATCCAAATTTGGACTACACTGATTGGTTTTGTACTTCTGGTATCCATAATCCAATGGAGAGTGTGCTTTAAAATATTTATCATAATTCTTGAAAAAATGCTTTCTGGGATGTTGTTCAAGCCTATTTTCCTTGTTTTTCAGTCTATATATCTTCTTAATTGGTCTTCTATTCCAGTTATATAGATAAGGTCTATCCTTCATGGAGGTATGTCCCTTTGATGCAGATCCTTTACTGTCCACTTACTAAGGGACTACTTCTCTCAGACTGCACATAACCAACACTAAAATACCTTCTGCTGTTATGTTGAGCTACAGTCTTTCCAACTTGAATCACGCGTTTTTCTTCTTCCCGTGTCACACTGGACTTTAAAAATTCAATATAATTCCCTTTACATTTATCCAATTGTGATTTAATAGCAGTTTCAGAAGATAAAGATTCATTGTTACTGAATCCTAGTCCAGTCTTATCACCGGATGACTTATGCAACTCATGCATTTTATCCAAGGAAACAGAAGACTTATCCCACGCATTTACCAGAATATTTAACATTTTATTCTCCTCTAACACTTTGTAGCATCCGAATTTACTCTCTCACTATTAGTTTTAACTTATTAACTTTTGCCTTTAGAACTTCACAGCTACTTAGCTTCATGCAACTAAGCTCACTGTTTTGTTCCATTAAGCTTTTGTTTTCAGTCCTAACTTCCTCGAATGTTTGAGAAAGTTTCTGATATTCATTTACCATGTCATGTAAAACATCAACTAAATTACGTCACGTAAACTCTTCAAAATCAAAGTCAAATACCTAATCATCATTGGTTTTCAGAT
This sequence comes from Henckelia pumila, assembly GCF_033568475.1. Taxonomy (NCBI): domain Eukaryota; kingdom Viridiplantae; phylum Streptophyta; class Magnoliopsida; order Lamiales; family Gesneriaceae; genus Henckelia; species Henckelia pumila. The sequence goes on along the minus strand of NC_133121.1, from coordinate 28,402,775 downwards.
AATCATCAGCCATTAGATATTGAACTTTGTAATCGTTACTTTCACTTAATTGAAATTCTGAATCATATGACTCAGATCTAGAATATGCCAACTTAGCTTTTTTTTTTTTTTTTTTTTTTTTTTTGCAATCTTAACTTTTCTTTCTCTTCTGAACTTCTTGTCACTTCTTCTATGTCCCTTCTGCTTCTTTGCTTCATCTTTCTTTGGCTTTGGACATTCAACAATGAAAATGACATGCATAGTTGCATTACCACAATTGAAGCATGCCATATCTCCAATAGAGGGCTCTTTCTTGGAGTTTCTATTCTGGTTCTAGTACATCCTCTGATTATTCTTCATGAATTTGAATATTTTCTTGACAAATAATGACATAGCATCATTGCTGATTTGTTCAGCAGTCTTCTCAAACACTATCTCAACAACAAAAACACTTGGAGCTTTGGTAGATTGACTTGATGAATGTTCTTCTCCCCTTCTAACTTCATGTTAGAATTCATAGGAGTTCAAATATGCAAACATGTCATGCAGTTCAAGAGTAGCAACTAGAATTCTATTTTATGTGATTAAATTAGCTAAACATGTTTTATAATAGTAAAACATGATTAAGAGATTTTAATATGATAAAACGGAGTGGAAAAATCGACTCAAAGGCGTCCGAAAATGGTCCTTATGACATAAATAGTTTGGACAGTTTGGAAGAACCGAACATGCATTAGGGAAGTTCGGAGGATCTGAACTGATCAGAAGGACCGAGTGAGTTTGGAAGCAAGGGTCCAGTTCAAACCTTCCAAACGTAAGAATGGACCTTATGAAGAATTAGGCCATGCACAATATCGACATGTCAAATGTGTGCAGACATGTGAGAAATCATGCAGAACGGAGCATCCTAATTAGTGGGAGTTCGGAGCTTCCATAGATGATCGGAACTTTCGAAGTGCAGATCGGAGATTCCGATCAGAGTTGTTTGGAGACGTGGCAAGCATGCGAGTTTGGACCTTCCGAATTATGTCTATAAATAGCCCGATAAATCCTCACAATTAGTGTGTGTTTGAGATGTGTTGTGTACTCAATGTATATTTCGAGTGGTTTTATCCTTATACTCGAGGACCGGAAGATAGCGAGGTGCTACGAGGCTTTTATGGTTTGTTGTATGACCATGCGAAGTTGAGTTTTTAGTAGTCGAGAGGCTAAAGCACTAGCACTATTGGACTCACTGCTTTGGACTATTGATCTTGAGCTTAAATATGCGATTGTTGAAACAGATTCAAAGCTTGTGGTGGATGCAATTCATGGGAGAAATAAAGATCTTACAGAATTTGGTGCGATAATATGCCAATGTCGTTCCATCTTGCTGGTAGAATCATCTTTTCAAATTTGCTTTGTGAGGCGACAAGAGAATATGACGGCCTATACTCTCGCTAAGGCGGCATATTCATTTGCTAGTCCCACTATTTTTTATATGTATAATTTGGCGGAGTGGGTTTTGGTCAAACCCAAGCCCGCCCTGTCGGCTCGAGTTTAGTACGAAGTTGAGTTTGTACCCGATCCATTAATAGTCATCCCTACTTACTAAATTCTTTGGTTCGACCTAATTACATCAACATAATTTTACAGAAAATATCTCATACACCACCATGAAATTCGTATATTTTTAAGTTGTGTTTACTTGCTATAATAAGTATATAATTATATTAATAATCTTGTCAATCTCATGTTTACTTGCTTTTTGAGAGCCCATATTAACTCATAAAGTTCATCCATATTTACTTAATTTAAATTTTAAATCTTGATGATTTATCACAAATAAATGGTGTGATAAATAATCATTTTTAATTAATTATGTTTTTAATTGAAAAAAATTACACTAATATCTTTTACCTCTCAAAAAAATAATATATGAAAACCTCATTTTAAAAAATTATATAACATGAATATAAATTTCAAATACTTTAAGAAATATTAATACATTTTATTTGATTTTAATATATGAAAGATCCATTTAAAAATTATAAAACATGAATAAAAATTCTAATAATTTAAAATATGATTAATACATTTCATTAAATTTTATCCTTATTCATGGAAAAAAAAATTAACTCAATTTATTAATTTTTGTTTTAAAAAATAAATAATATTTATATTCAATAATTTTGGTCAATTAAAATAATTTACATGTGGATTAATTAATAACATTCTTCAATAAAAATCACAATCTCAATTTTACATGTCATCGTCACTTAATCATAATATCAATCACAAAATTGATCCATCAAAGTAAACATGTTATTGTTTATCCATTATTATTCAACATCCTATAAAATTATCTATATATAATTAATCTCACTAAGTATTGTTTATTTTTTAACTCTCTCACATTCTGTTCTCTCATTTAGTTTATTTTTTAACTCTCTTTCTTTTGTACTGATATTTGCAAATAGGATAATGTTATGTGTACATAGAATCTTACATAGAGGGTTACATGTCCTATGTTAGGATCGAAATATGTGTAGAGGGGGGGTGAATATACAATTAAAATTTTGCGGGTTCTTCGATCTGATTTGTAAGAATCAGACAGAAGTTTTGTTGCTTAAAACTTTTGATCTGCTTGAAAGATCTGAACAAGTCAGGCGGAAGTAATCTTCCTCACAGATTGAATGCTTAATAATACTAATGAAGATGAAATGAAATAAGTGCAGTAAAGAGATAGGGTTGTTTCTGGATGTTCGGAGATGAATTCTCCTACATCACCCCTTCTTCTGTTTTCAGAAGGATTTCACTAGAAGACTTTGACTTATACAATCCCTTTGTACAAATCCAATCCAATCAATCCTTTGATAGGAACTCCTAGCAATACTCTTACTCGAAGCAGAACAACTTTTCTACTTAGAGTTTACAAAGTGAAGCAACAAAGTATGCTTCGGTGGTTTGATTTGGAAAGTTGTAGCTTTGATCTGGATCGATTTGAAGTGTTTCTTTGAGCTTGATCGATCTTTAGTGTGTTCTAACTCAGAGTATCAAGACTTTGATCTGATGAAGTGGGTATCTGAGTTAGTGTGTTGAGTGAAGGCTTTTTCGACTTTGATTTTGATTGCTTGTAATTTTTCACTTTTGGTCTCGTATTTTGAATCTTCGAAATACTTTGAGTATTTATAGTCTTCAAAAGTAGTCACTGAGCCGCCAAAAATTTCTGATATTGGGCCGCCAGTATATCTCAATAAATAGCTCACAAATCTTGACTTAAAACGTAGGCCGATCAACATTCAAAATCTTATTAAATGATTTTGTCGTTTTCTCCAACAATCTCAGCAACGGTTACTTCAGGTTGAGCCTTCGACCTGGTTGATGACTATCTGACCTTGTTTCAATCGATCCGGTGTAATAAGATATATGTCTGTGAAGTTTGATCCGTATCTTGATTTCATCACGGTACTTTGATCTGATAACTTTCGTATATTGAAATCTTTAACCTTTAATTTTTGACGAGTCCGATTAGTTTATTTCCTTGGTTTTGTTTCGAATTTCTTATCACCGAAACTCTAGAGTTTGATCTCCAACAATTTTCCCCTTTTTGGTGATGTCAAAACCAAGTTAATATTCGGATAAAAAATATGATGAAGATGATACCAAAAGTTTCTGTCATAGATCAAATAATAATTTTAGACAAAATAAATGTCGAAAATTAATTTCTCAAAGGATTCCTTGACTTGATCTTCTTGACTTTGATTTTCTTCTGATCTGAAAATTTTTACTTCTTTCCCTTGCCTTTGGCTCTTGTCGAGGTAACCTTTTCCCCCTTTTTGGCATTACCACCCTCAGATAAAAGGTTGAGAATAACCGTGATTTGGGTACCAAAAGTGTCATGAATCTGCTTGTTGTGAGCTTTAGTGGAGGCAGTAAGGTTTTCAAGCTTCCCAAGAATATTGATATATTCGTTAATGTGTTGCTTTTGAATTTTCAAGACAGATTCACTGATATTATTCACCATTGTCAGCACATGTGACTTGAAATCACGAAGTTCAGTAGAAGTTTGCATATTATTAGCTTGCAATTCACCAACTATAGTAGATAGCTGAGTGAGTGAATTAGTCAAGTGTTGATCTGGTCTGACATTAATCGGATGAGAGGAAGAAGGCTCAGTGGCGTCAGAAGAGGTAGAATCACAAATTTGAAGCAGTGAGGCAGGAGCAGCAGCAGGTTTAACAACAACATCTTTCATTGAGGAAGATGACTTATCTGGTAGTGAGATAGATATTTCGAAGAGAGTAGTAGATGGAAGATTCAACTTGTCCTGGAACATAATGGTAATTGGTCTGAAGATACTGTGAATAAGATCAGTCCGAACTATCTAAAAGATAGGTGGAAAATCCATGACCAAATGTTCAGATGAGCTATCCTTCTCAGAGATGACAGAAAAGTCAAGACACTGTTCCTTTCTAGGAACAAATGGAACAAGAGCTGTATCCAGAGCAAGGTCAGAAATTGCTGACTGTTTGTGAGTGTCAAAGGGAACATCTTTAGTCATGGATACCTCTTCAGTAAGAGATTTATCTGGAGTAGAGGTCTTGAGCGGTGGTTTCTGTGGAGCATGTTCGGTGGATGAAATGAGATTCTCAACAAGTTGTGCATCAAGAGGAACGGACGCATGTCGCGGTATCTCCATTTCATCTTCATGAGAAAGAGGTGCCTGAGAGCTAGATTGCTCAGTCTGTTGTGCATCCAAGAGCTGATCTCCTGAAGAATCTTCAATGTGAGATGTGGTTAATGGCTCTTGAGAAAAGAGGACCACATCTGATTGTTCTGCAGGGACAACTTCAATGATCATTGATTCTTCTAGAACAGAAGTATCCTTAGCTGATGAAATATTTGGATTGATTGGTTCGGCAGAGAGAATAAGTTCATCTATCAGGGATTGTTCATCTGTATCAGACGGAGGAGCCGAAGATGAAGGTTGAACTCTGACTGGTGCTTCTGATGGAAATTATTGTCTCATAAGTTGAGCATTTGCTGTCATCAGATTAGCATCGTTCTCCAGTTGGTTAAATGCGGCGGTCTTATCAAAGATATCCAGACTAGTTGGATTGAACTTGGCTCTCTGTGTTCGAATGTGGTTTCGAAGAGTGCTTTCCCATAGCCTAAGTTGAACAAACTCTCTTCTGTTCAAGGCTCTAGACACAATTTTAGTTTCAGCCCATTCAAGGATTTTATTTTCAAGTGCTGCAATTCTGTCCAGTGTGTTCAATTCCTTGATGTTGGAGAAATGATCCTCAGTCCGATGAAAGACCCATTTGTCAAACAACTTCATTTTTATATCCACATTTTTGATAATGTGTTCAGCAGTCAGATCAATAATCCTTTGAATGTTTGACAGTAGATTTGGTACATCATCAGGCTGTTTGAAGAATCAGGACTGAAGTATAGAAATGTTGAGCTGAGTCACCGGCGGAACAACACTTTCCACCAAGGAGAGGGGAATAGCTGGAACTGGTGTAGGTGGAATAGGCAGTGGAATCTGAGGAGGAAGCCTGACTATTCTTCTTCTTTTCTGCGGATGAGGTGTGATAATAACAGCAGGAGTAACTTGATCCGATTCAGAAGTTTCGGACTCAGATGAATAGATCAAATCTTTTCTCTATGCTGTAGTTTTTATTTTGGGAACTGTTCTCCTACGAGGCGTAGCTTCCTTTGTTGATGTGATGGCCAAGGACTTGGATTCATCCTGGAGCGTTAAATCTTCAATCTCATCCGAGTGAGATGAACCACACTTGAAAATAATCAGCTGCTTAGCTTTGTATACATCTATGGTTCTTTCATTTAAAGTCTTGTGCGAATGAAGTGCAGATGAGGGTCCAAGATGGACATTCAGATCATTCAAGATATCTCCGATCTGAACTGCAAATCATTGAGATTGTTCTGTAGGTGCAGTTATCATAGCAGATAGAACATTGAACAAAACAACTTACCAATTTACGGTAATACCAGCAGAGATAGCAACCATAATATCAAATTTTTCAAAAGTAATTGCATCGAAAAAACCTGCTTTGGCCAGAAGAGATTTGGCCACAATATCGTGCAGAATCCTGAATTCCATCTTCAATTCCTTCTTCTTGCAAGGAATGCGAACTGGTTTGTTTGTCAAGGAGTACATGCTCTTCATCTGCTTCTTTGTTTCAGCAGAGATTGTTGAAAAATCAGTGATTCCCTGTCTTGGCAAATCGAATGAAGAAGTGAAGAGGGTAGATGTAATGCGGACAGATTCTCCACCGAGAGTTGCAAAGATGGATTCCTCTTCAAATTTGGCCGTCTGTAATGGGCGTCATCTTGTTCCTGCAAAATCGAAGAATAAATGCGAGTAATCTGTTCTTTGCGAAGAAGGAGTAGGTTAGGGCTCAGAGAATGCGAAGTGTTTGAAGAGGCAACTTTTTCGATAATTTTTAAGAAGCTAAGCACGTGTCAGATGACGTAATCATTAATTCAAATTCAAAAATAAATGTGGTGGAGATTTTTATGCATGCGGTAAAAAAAAATAATATTTTAATAATTTATTGAGAATCCTAGGCGACAGAAATCCCTTATAAAAAGACCACTCGGATGTAACTTCTGAGTATCCTATTTCATAATCAAACCATAAAAACAAATAAAGAAAATGAGTTCTCATCTGTCTGTCAAGGAGTTCAAGGAAGAACTTCAGGAATTCATCCTGAAGTGGGTGATGCGTCTCTGGTTCAAAGTGGAAGAAATTCGGATGTATCAGCAGTCTTCGTTTCATCCACGCAAGCATGAGGATGTTTGCGAGATTGAGGATTGCAAGGACAAGTACATGGAGTTGCTGGGTTCCATAAGCGTTGATGAGATCCTCAGGAATCAGGGTGTTTCCTTTCTGATGTACAGGAAGGAAGTGAAGGTCCTCACTCATCTGATCAATTCATGTGAGATCAATGGGAGGCGCTTTGATCTGGTCGTGCTGGAGTGGTTGAACGTGTGGCGTCTGGATGCTGATGTGAGAAAGAGGGTCTGAGGGCCAATGAGGAAAAATCTAGGAGATTAAGTTAGTATGATGAATGTAATGTAACACCTTTGTATTCTGCAATGAAGTATTATGATTATCTCCTATTTTTGTGTTTTGTGAGTGCAATTGAAACTTGATAAAGTAAACACAATACTTAAGGAATCATAACCAGTATCGAACTTAAGAAAAAAACAAAAACAAACTATCCAGATAAAAGTTTAGATAAACGTTTCATCTTTAGTCGGATGAAAGATTATTTCCGAAGAATAATAAAATCAAGATTTTTTTAAAGCATGGTCAGAAATTAATGATTCAAAGAGGATTCTATCTGAAAGCAAATATGCATAGAATATCGTGACAAACAGTGATTGGACATAATGTGTTTGAAATGAAAAGAATGACTGTTCATTTTCTTGAATAGAAGAATTAAAGGCATTTAAATAAAGTCAATAGGTGTGAGAATCTCAAGAAGAATTATCACGATCTAGGCAGATCAAATTGAATTTCCCGTAATAAATGAGTAGAAGTTGATTGGACGTTTAAAGAAGCTGAAGCGGCTGATGTCCTGTCATCTATTGATCTGTCCCTATAAGAAGCAAAGTTACAAGGCACTAACAACATATAGTTTAAAACATTAAGGGTAAATGGCAAGTGAGAATAATAACACCGTTGTTCCATCTGTTGAACAAGAGTATGAGATCCAGAAGGATTTATACAGGAGGAGGGTGTTTGAGCAAGGAATGTGTAGTAGCCCGTGCCCTAATTGAGTAATTAAAGGATTAATGCTAATTAATTCAATTAGATATCGGACGGATCGGAAGCTCCGAAGGCACGATCGGAAGCTCCGAACAGGATCGGAAGCTCCGATGAGCGATTGGAGGCACCGATGTTATTACGTCAGGCATGATGTGTGGTTGGATCGGAAGCTCCGATCAGGACCGGAAGCTCCGATCACCCCTATCCGGAGTCAACAAGTGATATTTTGACACGTGGCAGATCAGGATCTTCGGCAGCTCCGATGGCAGGATCGGACGTTCCGATCGAGGTTCGGACGTTCCGATCAAGGATCGGAAGTTCCGATCGTTGTCTATAAATAGAAGGCCGAGGCTTCACTTTCATTTGCCAATTCCGAGTTCTCCTTTCCTTTCTAGTCCTTTTGGAGCTGTTCTAGTCTTCTTAGGCTTGGTCCGGAGGTCGGAGAGGCGTTCGGTAGTTGTAGCGGAGTCGTGCCCAAGTTCTGGAGGCATCGACATCAAAGGGCTAACGACGGACGAAGGTATAGCTTTGCTCCCTATAAATATTTAGGAGTATGCAATAGCTTAGTTAAGGCTTTTAGAGCACTTTAATGATAGTAGTATCATTTGGCAGTGTAGAGCAGACTATAGGCGTGGACCTAGAGTTGGTAGAGCTTGCACTGTGCTGAGGTACGAAAGTACTATTCGAGATATCCTGACTGAGTATGCATGTATTATGTGACTGCATGATTTATATGCCATGATATTATGCTGCATTCATTTGCATCTTGCTGTATCTCCTTCGAGATGTCTGTTAGTAGGGTTGTACCCTATCCTGTTAGTGGATGGACTTCCATCGATTTGGGTCCGGCGTATCCACGGTTATCTCGGTATGGGAGCCACCTCCTGAAGCGACGGCACAGCGTGCTACATACCAGGGCCCGGTCTGTCTCTGTTATCTGATCCTTGACCTCGAGTCTATAGGGAGTTCACTTTGCATGCATGTATACTCATACTCTCGCACTGAGCGTTTTATGCTCACGTCTCGTACTCTGTATTTTCTGGACACCCTATTCCATGGGGCAGGTTTGCGATTGGACGAGGAGGGTGGATCCAGGAGGGGCTAGTCAGTGGTTGGCCAGCTGGAGCTTCGTCTAGGTTTTATTACTGTTGTTTGGGTTTATACAGCTATTCGATTTGGTTGTATATTATTGGATAATTACAGATTCCTTTACTTGGGATTGTATAATGTTTATGGTTTCCGCAGTTTTATTCTGATATCTGTTTAATTAAGTTAATTGCATGCATAAGTTCTGTTTAGTAGGTGATCCGGGTAAGGGTCACTACATTTATGGTATCAGAGCATGCAAAAGAATTCTTGGGATTTAGTCTCATCTTGAGGTGTTTTTGTAGATGTCAAATCGTGACGACCAGAGTTCTCATGGCAGTGTTGGTGGGCGTTGGGGTGATGCCGACCGGGAGCCTCGTCGAGAACGGCGTCATCGTCACCATGACGACGAGCGTTTCACTGTGCGTCGATTCTTAGCTATGGGTCCTAAGCCCTTAGTTGGAGGTGAGTCTCCGGAGGATGCGGAGAACTGGTTAGACCGCATGGAGACGACTTTTCAGACTTTCCAATGCACCGATGAGCAGAAGGTGGAGACCCTTGGCTATCTTCTGGATGGGCGTGCGCGCAGGTGGTGGAGGTTTACTTCTACACCTTTTGTTGCGGCGAGAGGAGTGGCCACCTGGGCCGAGTTCCGCACAGCTTTCCAAAAGCGGTATTTTCCTCCTGCACTCCGTCAGTCGAAGGCAGGCGAGCTACTGAGTCTGCGACAGGGAACCATGTCTATCGATGAGTATCAGCAGAGGTTCTTTGATCTGCTATCCTATTGCCCCGAGATTGCTGATAGCTCAGAGATGAAGTATAATCTGTTTCTTCAGGGCCTTAACCCTGAGATCCATGACCGTGTGGCGGTTGGTGACGACATGTCCTACGAGGGTTTGGTGAGCCGTTGTCATCAGGCAGAGGACAGCATTCGGCGGAACAGGTCTTTCCCTCAGTCGAGGCCTGCTAGTTCTTTGGGTCCCCGTGCCCAAACTTTCAAGAAATCTGGATCTTCTTCTTCCTCTGGTTCTGGAGGTGTTGTTCGTTACGGTAAGAAGGACAAGTGTGATCACTGTGGGAAGAACCATCCATCCGACAAGTGTCGTAGAGCTTCTGGAGCTTGTTTCCGTTGTGGAGAGACTGGTCATATCCGGAGGGATTGTCCACTGTCTGGGGGAGGTGGTTCTGGTTCTGGTACAGGATCGGGTTCTCAGGCTACCGTACAGCAGAGGTCGCAGGGACAGTCTGCTGGGAGTTCTCATATGAGGCCACGAGCTTCTGGCCAGGTTTTTGCCCTGAGACATGATCAGGCTGTGGAGGAGAATGAGAAAGTCATCGCAGGTACATTTATGCTTTATGGTATACCTGCTCTTGTACTTATTGACACTGGTGCATCTCATTCCTTCATTTCTGCACGTTTTGTTAAGAGGCATAAATTACCATGCATTGCACTAGACGTAGTGATGTCTGTTTCTACTCCGACGGGCCAATCTGCTTTGGCTAAGCGTCTAGTGATGGGTTGCCCTTTAGAGTTCGAAGGAAACATTCTGTTAGCGAATCTCATGGTCCTGGCGATGGACGACTTTGATTGCATTCTGGGAATAGATGTGTTGACTACCTATCGAGCTTCAGTGGACTGCTATCAGAAAATAGTACGCTTTCATCCGGAGGGGAGTGAGAGTTGGTTTTTCTATGGTGAGGGAGCGCGACCCTCGATGCCTTTGGTATCAGCTTTGAGAGCCTGTCGAGCTCTAGAGTCTGGCGGGGAAGGCTACCTTATCTATGCAGTTGATTTGTCCGCTGAGAGTATTGGGATAGAGAGCATTCCTGTTGTGGATGAATTTCCAGATGTGTTTCCTGATGAGATTCCGGGTTTTCCTCCTGTTAGGGAAGTCGAGTTTGGCATAGAGTTGATGCCGAGTACTTTGCCTATTTCTAGAGCACCGTATCGTCTGGCTCCGTCAGAGATGCGTGAGTTGAAGAATCAGCTACAGGATCTTTTGGACAAGGGGTACATTCGTCCTAGTGTATCTCCTTGGGGAGCTCCTGTTCTCTTCGTGAAGAAGAAGGATGGGTCGATGCGGCTGTGCATTGACTATCGGCAGCTGAATCGAGTGACTGTGAAGAACAAGTATCCGTTGCCTCGTGTTGATGACTTGTTTGACCAGCTGCAGGGCACATCAATTTACTCCAAGATTGACTTGAGATCTGGGTATCATCAGTTGAGAGTCCGTGATCAGGACGTAGCCAAGACTGCATTCCGTACTCGCTATGGGCATTACGAGTTCCTAGTGATGCCATTTGGTTTGACTAATGCGCCGGCTATATTCATGGATCTGATGAACCGTGTCTTCAGGGAGTATTTGGACAAGTTTGTCGTGGTCTTCATTGACGACATCTTGGTGTATTCACGTAATACGGAAGAGCATGTTTCTCACTTGCGGTTGGTTCTACAGACTCTTCGAGATGAGCAGTTATACGCCAAGCTGAGCAAGTGTGAGTTCTGGATGGATAGAGTGGTCTTTCTTGGCCATATCATATCCAGGGAAGGGATTTCTGTTGATCCAAGCAAGATTGAAGCGGTACTTAATTGGTCGCGTCCGACGACGGTTGCTGAGATCCGTAGTTTTCTGGGTCTAGCAGGGTATTATCGTCGCTTCATTCTGAACTTCTCTCAGTTAGCTCGACCGTTGACGCAACTTACCCGCAAGGGTGTGGATTTTGAGTGGTCCTCCGAGTGTGAGGAAAATTTCCGTGAGCTTCGACGGCGGCTGACTTCTGCGCCGGTGTTAGCATTACCGTCAGGATCTGGAGGGTATGTAGTTTACACGGATGCTTCTCTTCAGGGGTTAGGTTGTGTCCTGACTCAGAATGGGCATGTGATCGCATACGCTTCTAGACAGCTGAAGCTTCACGAGGACAACTACCCAGTCCATGATTTGGAGTTAGCAGCCATTGTGTTCGCTTTGAAGATCTGGCGTCATTATCTGTATGGCGAGAAATTTGAGATCTTCACCGACCATAAGAGTCTCAAGTATTTGTTCACTCAGGCGGAGTTGAACATGAGGCAGAGACGTTGGATGGACTTGCTTAAGGACTATGATTGCGAGATTAAGTACCATCCGGGAGCTGCTAATCTCACCGCTGATGCTTTGAGTCGCAAGGTGCGATTATCCGCACTTCAGACTTGTTTGATGTCTAGTGCGATCAGTGACTGTTGTACTTCAGGTTATACCTTCAAGCATAAGAAAGGTATGCAGAGTATCCAGATGTTTGCGATATTATCTGAGCCAGCCTTGTACTCGCGGATCCGAGATGCTCAGATGTCTGATTCGAAGACCCAGCGTTTAGCTCGTCTAGCTAACGAGGGTAGCTCGTCTGGATTTCATTATCAGTCAGATGGCTTTCTGTGTTTGTCTGGTAGGCTTGTGATTCCACAGGATGAAGAGTTGCGAGAGAAGATTTTATCTCAGGCACATCGCACTAAGTTGAGTATTCATCCTGGTAGCAACAAGATGTACAAGGATCTACGTACTCGTTTCTGGTGGAAGGGAATGAAACGCAGTGTTTATCAGTTTGTTTCGAGATGTTTGGTGTGTCAACAGGTCAAGGCAGAGCACCGACGACCTGGAGGATTGCTTCACAGTCTGCCTATTCCTGAATGGAAATGGGAGTTTATCACAATGGACTTTGTGACCCATTTGCCGTTATCCCCGAGGAACTGTGATGCTATCTGGGTTGTGGTGGACCGACTCACCAAGTCAGCGCATTTCATTGCCTATAGCCGAGAGTACTCTGTGGATCGCATGGCACGGATGTACATTCAAGAGATCGTCCGACTCCATGGAGTGCCTGTGAGCATTGTCAGCGATCGGGACCCCAGGTTTACTTCTAGGTTCTGGGGGAGTGTTCAGCGTGCGATGGGTACTACTCTCAGTTTGAGTACAGCCTATCATCCGGAGACTGATGGTCAGTCAGAGCGCACTATCCGTACGTTAGAGGATATGCTTAGAGCGTGCGTCATGGATTTTGGTTCAGCCTGGCAGGATCATTTGCCATTGATCGAGTTCGCTTACAACAACAGCTATCACACTAGTATTGGGATGGCACCTTTTGAAGCGTTTTATGGGCGACGTTGTCGTACTCCACTCTTCTGGGAAGAAGTGGGGGAGAGACAGGCTGAAGGACCGGAGTTTATCCAGCAGGCGATAGACATTGTTGATCAGATCAAGAAACGGATTAAGACTGCACAGGATCGTCAGGCCAGTTATGCTAATATCAAGCGTAGGCCTTTGCAGTTCGAGGTCGGGGAGAAAGTGTTTCTGAGAGTGTCACCTTTCCGCAAGATTCTCAGATTTGGCCTTAAGGGCAAGTTGTCTCCCAGATTTATCGGTCCGTTTGAGATCTTGGAGAGTATTGGCGATTTGGCTTATCGACTAGCATTGCCACCGCATCTATCCAGCATTCACGACGTGTTCCACGTATCTCTGTTGCGACGGTATGTGGCGGATGAATCTCATATTCTGCAGCGGTCTGAGGTTCAGGTAGACAAGGATTTGACTTATGTTGAGAAACCTCTTCGTATCCTGGATTATAAGGATAAGGTTTTACGGAACAAAGTCATTCCTTTGGTTTTAGTTCAGTGGCAGCGCCGAGGCACTGAAGAAGCTACTTGGGAGCTTGAGGACAGGATGCGTAAAGACCATCCTGAGTTGTTTTGATTTCATTCTTTAAGTTGTATTCAGTTGCAAACTCTGTAAACGTTTGATTTGAATAAAGAATGTTTCTGATTTCTGTATTTGCATTCGGTACTTAAGATCTGATTTCGAGGACGAAATATCTTAAGTGGGGGAGAATGTAGTAGCCCGTGCCCTAATTGAGTAATTAAAGGATTAATGCTAATTAATTCAATTAGATATCGGACGGATCGGAAGCTCCGAAGGCACGATCGGAAGCTCCGAACAGGATCGGAAGCTCCGATGAGCGATCGGAGGCACCGATGTTATTACGTCAGGCATGACGTGTGGTTGGATCGGAAGCTCCGATCAGGACCGGAAGCTCCGATCACCCCTATCCGGAGTCAACAAGTGATATTTTGACACGTGGCAGATCAGGATCTTCGGAAGCTCCGATGGCAGGATCGGACGTTCCGATCGAGGTTCGGACGTTCCGATCAAGGATCGGAAGTTCCGATCGTTGTCTATAAATAGAAGGCCGAGGCTTCACTTTCATTTGCCAATTCCGAGTTCTCCTTTCCTTTCTAGTCCTTTTGGAGCTGTTCTAGTCTTCTTAGGCTTGGTCCGGAGGTCGGAGAGGCGTTCGGTAGTTGTAGCGGAGTCGTGCCCAAGTTCTGGAGGCATCGACATCAAAGGGCTAACGACGGACGAAGGTATAGCTTTGCTCCCTATAAATATTTAGGAGTATGCAATAGCTTAGTTAAGGCTTTTAGAGCACTTTAATGATAGTAGTATCATTTGGCAGTGTAGAGCAGACTATAGGCGTGGACCTAGAGTTGGTAGAGCTTGCACTATGCTGAGGTACGAAAGTACTGTTCGAGATATCCTGACTGAGTATGCATGTATTATGTGACTGCATGATTTATATGCCATGATATTATGCTGCATTCATTTGCATCTTGCTGTATCTCCTTCGAGATGTCTGTTAGTAGGGTTGTACCCTATCCTGTTAGTGGATGGACTTCCATTGATTTGGGTCCGGCGTATCCACGGTTATCTCGGTATGGGAGCCACCTCCTGAAGCGACGGCACAACGTGCTACATACCAGGGCCCGGTCTGTCTCTGTTATCTGATCCTTGACCTCGAGTCTATAGGGAGTTCACTTTGCATGCATGTATACTCATACTCTCGCACTGAGCGTTTTATGCTCACGTCTCGTACTCTGTATTTTCTGGACACCCTATTCCATGGGGCAGGTTTGCGATTGGACGAGGAGGGTGGATCCAGGAGGGGCTAGTCAGTGGTTGGCCAGCTGGAGCTTCGTCTAGGTTTTATTACTGTTGTTTGGGTTTATACAGCTATTCGATTTGGTTGTATATTATTGGATAATTACAGATTCCTTTACTTGGGATTGTATAATGTTAATGGTTTCCGCAGTTTTATTCTGATATCTGTTTAATTAAGTTAATTGCATGCATAAGTTCTGTTTAGTAGGTGATCCGGGTAAGGGTCACTACAGAATGAGAATGTGGCATTTCCTTGATTCCCTTCGCTGTCCTCATCGTCCCAATCTTCCTCCGTTGACTCCTGCAATGCGTCGTAGAAATTGTGCTAGGATGCAGTGGTGTAAGTTCATGCTGGGTACTCAAAATACTAGAGATGTCTTGAAGTCCTCTGGAGTTCGGCTTGTCATTCTCCTCACAGAGCGAGATGAAATGCAGAACATTTGCTTTGAGGATGACGTCTGAAATGTTCAAGGCTCCCTAAGTGCTTGGATGATCAACTGGAGCCGAGAGATGCGTAGTAGAATAAATCTTGCTCGAGTAGCTTATGAGGAAGATGAGTGAAATGTAATAAGTTTTATGTTTTTCATCTGTTAAATGTACTGGAACGAGCAGATATTAAGAATTAAATAGATATTCCCCCTAAACATGTGCTTAATTTAATCAATATCAATTAAACCAAGAACATTTCGAAAATAAGAAAACTTAGCGTCGGGTAATGGTTTGGTGAAAATATCGGCAACTTTCAAATCAGTTGAAACATGTTCCAGATGAACATCTTTCTTTTGAACATGATATCGGATGAAATGGTGACGTATATCAATGTGCTTTGTTCTAGAATGTAGAACCGGATTGTATGTGATAGCAATTGCACTTGTATTATCACAGAAGATTGATGATTCAGATGAATCAACACCGTAATCTCTGAGTTGCTGTTGAATCCAGAGCAATTGTGCACAACAACTTCCAGCGGCTAAGTATTCCGATTCTGCTGTAGATGTAGCAATAGATATTTGTTTCTTACTGAACCAAGAAATAAGCCTGTCACCAATAAATTGATAAGTCCCACTTGTGCTCTTACGATCAATTCTGCAACCTGCATAATCTGCATCTGAGTAACCAATTAGATTAAAACTAGAATCTTTTGGATACCATAATCCAACATTCTGAGTTCCCTTAAGATATTTTAGGATTCTCTTTGCGGCAATATAGTGAGATTGCTTCAGATCAGATTGAAATCTTGCACATAGACCGACTGAGAACATTATATCTAGTCTGCTTGCTGTCAGGTAAAGTAAAGATCCTATAAGTCCTCTGAATAGAGTTTGATCTACTGAAGGTCCAGCTTCATCTTTGTCCAGTTTGATTGAAGCACTCATTGGGGTACTGCAGCAGAGCAATTCTCCATTCCAAATTTCTTCAGAAGTTCTTTTGTGTATTTGACCTAGTTAACGAATATTCCCTTTTCCATCTGTCTGACTTTCAATCCCAGAAAGAATGTTAGTTCTCCCATCATACTCATCTCGAATTTGTCCTGCATCATCTTAGAAAACTTTTTGCATAATTTGGGGTTAGATGACCCAAATATGATATCATCAACATAAATTTGTACTAATAAAGTATGATCGCCTTTGAGAAACTTAAAAAGATTTTTATCTACAAAGCCAATAGTAAAACCATGATCATTAAGAAAAAGTGAAAGAGTATCATACCAAGCTCGTGGAGATTGTTTTAACCCATAAAGAGCTTTATCCAGTTTGAATACATGATCTGGATAAGTTTGACATTTGAATCCTGGGGGTTGTTCTACAAACACTTCTTCTTGAAGAAGACCATTGAGAAATGCACTTTTAACATCCATCTGGAATACCTTAAAATCCTTGAAAGTAGCATAAGCAAGAAAAATTTGAATAGATTCAAGTCTAGCTACAGGAGCAAAGGTTTCATCAAAATCAATGCCCTTTTTTTGTCTGTAACCCTGTGCTACTAATCGAGCCTTATTTCTTACTACATTACCGCTTTCATTGAGTTTATTTTTAAATACCCATCTAGTTCCTATTATAGATTTATCTGAAGGTCTAGGAACTAAATGCCAGATAGAATTTCTTTTGAATTGATTCAATTCATCTTGCATGGCTTCTATCCAATTACTGTCAAGAAGAGCTTCTTCTACTTTCTTAGGTTCTATATGAGAAATAAAATCAGCATGCATTAACTCATTAATCATCTGACCTCTGGTTCTCAAAGGTGCAGATGGATTACCTATTACCAAGTTTGGTGGATGAGTCTTGGACCATCTGTAATTTGGACCAAGTTGATCTGTGTTCCCTTGTTGATCTTGATCATTGTGATGTTCTGTATTTGTTGGAATCTCGTTGTTAATTGATGGTTCTTCTGGTATCTGTTCCTCAATTTGAACTGGTTCAAAAGGAATTATGATCTGAATATCTTCTTCATCTTCTGAGTCAAGCTTTGCATCTTCTATTCTGTTACTGAGATCATTTAGGCTTGAAGATTCATTAGTAACAGATCTTTCATCAAAAACAACGTGTACTGATTCTTCAACTATTAGAGATTTAATATTAAATACTCTATAAGCTTTACTAATAGATGACTATCCAAGAAACAAACCAGCATTTGATCTGACATCGAGTGCAGTCAGATGAGTCTTACCATTGTTGTGAATGAAACATTTGCAACCAAATACCTTGAAGTATGATATCACTGGAACTTTACCATACCAGATCTCATAAGGTGTTTTTCCAACTTTCTTATTAATCATTGATCTGTTCTGAGTATGACAAGCTGTATTTACAGCTTCTGCCCAAAACTTTTCTGAAATACCTGAATCAGCAATCATTGTTCTGGCAGCTTTCTTTAGAGTTATATTTCTCCTTTCTGCAACACCATTTTGTTGTGGCGTTCTAGTTTCAGAGTACTCATGCTTGATTCCATGATTTTCAAGATAAGTAGACAGAGTTTGATTTGTAAACTCGGTTCCTCTGTCACTTCTAATTTTATCAATCATTTGTGATTTCTCATTTTGAAGTCTTAAAAGAAGTTTAATCAATTGGGTGGCAGTTTGATCTTTAGATTTTAAAAATATCACCCAAGTAAATCTTGAGAAATCATCAACAATAACCAGGGTGTATTTAATTCCCCCTAAGATCATTACTGGAATACGACCAAAAAGATCCATGTGCAATAGTTCTAAGCTTTTGGAAGATGATTTAAATCCTTTTTTTTTAAAAGTTGATCTGATGTGCTTACCTAGTTGGCAGGCAGAACAAATTTTATCTTTTGAAAACTCGATTTTAGGCAGACCTGTAACCAATTCATGTTTACTCATATTGGCTAAAGCTTTGAATTTCAAGTGATTTAGTCTCTTGTGCCATAACCAATGTTGATTCATTTTTGATGCTATCAGGCAGACTGAAGTGATTGGTTGATCCAACCAATTAACTTTATAAGTGTTTCCATTTCTTTCTCCTGTCATAATGATTAGTTCAGATTGATCTTTTACAGTGCAGGTGTGCTTTTGAAATTCCACACAATAATCATAGTCACACAATTGACTAATACTAATCAGATTATATTTTAAATTTTCTACGAGTAATAAATCTTTAATGTGGATATTTCCATGAATAAGCTTACCCTTACCCATGGTTGTACCTTTATAATTATCTCCAAATGTAATCTTAGGTCCTGGTCCTGGTGTATATTCAGATAGCATTCTTCTGTCTCCTGTCATATGCCTTGAGCATCCACTATCCAGGTACTAGACTGTTTGCTTGATCAATTCGCCATTGTTTCCCTACAATAATAAAATAAAATAACTTTGGTCCCCATTCCTACTTGGGTCCACGCTGGATTAATCCCTTTGGAATCCATACTTGGATTATCCTCACAGTCTTTCCATGATGTTGTCCTTTGGGAATTATAAATTTATCTGATGATTTTTGTGCATTGTGCTGTGTGTGCCAAGTGTTGTGATCAGATCGATTATTCCTATTTGACTTCCAATACTTTCTATAAGAGCTATTATAATCTGGTTTATGTTGGGTTGGTGAAGTTCTTTGTCTTTCAGAACCATTTCTAGACCAATTTGATCTAGGTCTAGTCCATCCTGACTTAGATCTGTCTGGCTCAACATATCCCAGCCCTCTGTGTAAGAGTTTGCTCTGATGAGGTATTGAATATGTCATAGGAATCTCTGGTTCATATATCGTGCTGGATCTCACAAACTTCAGATACTTGGAGCTGTTATTTTCCAGACACGATTGAGTGGTTGAAGTAGATGAACTTCCTTCATTTGTGTTGTAGCCTAAACCGGATTTATCACCAGCTTGCTTCTGTATTTCTGTAAGTTTATCTAAGAATATCGATGCTTTATTCCAAGAGTTTACTAGATCTGTTAATCTCTGATTTTCAGATAAAGTTTCTTGCAGCTTACTTCTCATATCATTGTTCTCAGCCATTAACAAATTTATCTGGGCCTTTAGACTGTCTGATCCAGTATACTCATTTGAGTTACTCTGATCTGACTTATCTGTTGTGCCCTTTCCATTTGTTCTGACTTCATCGAACTTGTGAGATAGTGTGCGATATTCAATAACCATCTCATTTAATGCATTAATAAGATCTTCCTTACTAAATTCATCAGAAGTAAAGTCAAGTACCTCTCCATCGTTTGGAATGTCAGAGTTATTAGCCATAAGGAATTTGACAACTTCTTCTTCACTTTCACTTGACGATGTCTCTGAGTCAGATGAAGTGGAGTCTGATTCTGCCCATTTGCTATTGCTTTCATCTACTAACAGAGCTTTTTGTTCTTTCTTTCTGCTAAATCTCTTTCTTTCTTCCCTTGAGTTCTTTTTGTATAATGTTCTCTTTTCATCCTTCTTAGGTTTGGTACAATCGACTATAAAGTGTCCTTCTTTTCCACAGTTGTAACAAGCTCGATTTTCTTCAGCTGGTTCTTTTGATTTGAAGCTTGATCTGTTTGCTCTTTGGAAGTTATTGTGATTCTTCCTCATGAATCTTCCAAACTTTTTGACAAATAGTGACATTGCATCGCTATTGATTTGTTTTGCAGTCTTGGTTACAGGAGTTTCATCTGCTGCAGTGAGAGCTTTGGTAACTTGTGATGTTGATGTGTCTTCCTCAGTTCGAACTCCCAGCTTGAATTCATAAGCTTTAAGATCTGCAAATAGATCATGTAGTTCGATCTTATTGAGATCTTTGGATTTCCTCATAGCGACTGTCTTTACATCCCATTCTCGTGGTAGAGCTCTCATGACTTTGAGTGCTACTTCACGATTGCTGTAACTCTTTCCAAGTGCATTCAGCTCGATCATGATACTACTGAATCTTTCGTCAAATTCATTCATCGTTTCTCCTGGTTTCATCTTGATATTGTCAAACTTTTGAATGGCCACCATGAGTTTGTTTTCCTTTGTTTGATCATTTCCTTCACATAATTGAGTGAGCTTTTCCCATATTTCTTTGGCAGTAGTGCAGCTTTTGATCTTCCTAAACATGTTTTGTCCAGAGTTTTGTATAGAATGTCTCTGGCTACATTGTCAAGATTGGCTTTCCTTTTATCTTCAGAAGTCCATTCAGCTCGAGGCTTTTCTATCATCTGAGGAGCACCTTCATTAATAGCAACAGCAGTGTTGACTTTCATAATCTTCATTGGTCCATCTGTTACAACAAACCACATATCATCATCCAGTGCTGATAGATGTGCCTGCATACGAATTTTTCAGTCATCATAATCTTTTTTTGAAAACATAGGAATTTTACTGAACGATGTCATAGCTAGGGATACCATAGAGAAAAGATGATTGAGGTGATAAGCAAGAACCTCTCTGATACCACTTGTTAGGATCGAAATATGTGTAGAGGGGGGGTGAATACACAATTAAAAATTTTGCGGGTTCTTCGATCTGATTTGTAAGAATCAGACAGAAGTTTTGTTTCTTAAAACTTTTGATCTGCTTGAAAGATCTGAACAAGTCAGGCGGAAGTAATCTTCCTCACAGATTGAATGCTTAATAATACAAATGCAGATGAAATAAAATAAGTGCAGTAAAGAGATAGGGTTGTTTCTGGATGTTCGGAGATGAATTCTCCTACATCACCTCTTCTTCTGTTTCTAGAAGGATTCCACTAGAAGACTTTGACTTATACAATCCCTTTGTACAAATCCAATCCAATCAATCCTTTGATAGGAACTCCTAGAAATACTCTTACTCGAAGCAGAACAACTTTTCTACTTAGAGTTTACAAAGTGATGCAACAAAGTATGCTTCGGTGGTTTGATCTGGAAAGCTGTAGCTTTGATCTGGATCGATTTGAAGTGTTTCTTTGAGCTTGATCGATCTGTAGTGTGTTCTAACTCAGAGTATCAAGACTTTGATCTGATGAAGTGGGTATTTGAGTTAGTGTGTTGAGTGAAGGCTTTTTCTACTTTGATTTTGATTGCTTGTAATTTTTCACACTTGGTCTCGCATTTTGAATCTTCGAAATCTTGAGTATTTATAGTCTTCAAAAGTAGTCAGTGAGCCGCCAACAATTTCTGATATTGGGCCGCCAGCATATCTCAATAAATAGCTCACAAATCTTGACTTAAAAAGTAGGCCGATCAACGTTCAAAATCTTATTAAATGATTTTGTCGTTTTCTCCAACAATCTCAGCAACGGTTACTTCAGGTTGAGGCTTCGATCTGGTTGATGACTATCTGACCTTGTTTCAATCGATCCGGTGTAATAAGATATATGTCTGTGAAGTTTGATCCGTATCTTGATTTCATCACGGTACTTTGATCTGATAACTTTCGTATATTGAAATCTTTAACCTTTAATCTTTGACGAGTCCGATTAGTTTATTTCCTTGGTTTTATTTTGACTTTGTTATCACCGAAACTCTAGAGTTTGATCTCCAACATCCTATAAATTAGGAAAGTATATCAAAATTCTTTTAAAACATCTTTATTTCAATGGTTTGTCTTGCTAAAAACACTCTTAACGAAAATATTTATATTTTTTATTTTATTATTTATTGTGCAGTTTTAAGGGTGTCAAAACCCGACCCAAGTTGAACAAAAAATTATCGGATTAAGGTTGAGATTTTGGGGTTCGGGTTGGACCCGAAATATTTGATTTTTTTTTAAATTTTTAACAAAATAATTAAATACACATAACAATAATCAATATATTTTGATTCAAACATATAATATATAAAAATATAGTAAATATTTCTTAATTCTATAAATAAGTACAAAAACTTTTTAAAAATTTCTCAAACCAAACCCAAATAAATCAACAGCAACCGACCTGAAATCGACTAACCCGATCCACCCAAAACTATATGATTTGATTTTTTATTTTGTTTTTTTAACAAAATATTAATTATTACACATAATAATAAATATATTTTAATTTAAATACCTAATAATAAAATATCATTTATATATGATTTAAATTTTAAAGTTTAATTTTAAAATTTTTAAAATATATTTACTATAAAAATAAACAATTATTATTTTTTTGAACTGAGTAAAAAATTATATGTTTTTACATAATTATTTTTTAAAAATTTTATGAAATAATTACTTTTGTTGAACTCGGTAAAATTAATTTTATAAGTAAATAATAAAATAAATAATAATAATATTTTAGTGAAAAGTTTTTTTGAGCAAGACAAATAATTGTAGGTTGAAAAAAAAGAAATTTTAAAAGAATTTTAAGATACTTTCCTAATTTAATAGGACCTGTAACACTCTATGTAAAACTTTATATACACATAACATTATCCTTACAAATATTATTGTTATCTCTCTTATGATTTTACAAATATTATAGTGTACAAATATTTTGTTTTATTTGAACCGTATAATACGGGCAATGGTTACTAATTATATAATGATGTATGATCCTTAGAATAATCATTTTGATCATTTTAATGGATGTATAAAAATTCCGTTATTTTATATTTTAATAAATTTATTATTTACTACTTATAACTATTATATTTTAAATTTATTTTTTCAATTAAAAATATAAAAAAAAATTAGTTCGTGGATTATTAGTAATAATAACAACGTAGTTAGACTTGAGAAAGAAGTTGAATAAATAAAAAAAGTGATTTTTTTTAAAAAAAACTAAAATTAAACTGCAAATACAGAAAATAGAAAAATAAAGGAGTCCGGCCTCACTCAAATCACTGTTTACGGTTGCGCGAGATTGCATGAAATCTTTTCCAGATTTCCTTTATTCATTATCATCTAAGAAAGAGATACTTCTCCCATTTTTTTTCTCCTATAATAATTTAATTTTTTCAAAGGTGAAGAAGGGTTTTTGATTCACAGCGCCGTTTCCAGAGTCCAGCAGCCATGGAAGAAGAAGCGTATTCAATAATTATCAAGGTTTGATTTTTTGTTTTCCCTTTCTTATTTTGATTGCTGACTCTTGTTCGATGAATTGTTGCTGTTCTGAGTGAAAAATCTACGTGGCTATCTGTGTTTTTATGGGTTTTTCTTTAAGGTTATGCGTTGCTATATCTCTGTTTTTTTGGTGAAAATCTGTAGCTAATGCTTTTTGATGGTTTTATTTTGGTAACGATCTTGAGCTTTGGCTTTTGTTTCGAAATTCTGAAAACAGATTAATTGTGTTTCTATGTAATTAAATAATGTTATGTTCATTTGAGTTCTGATTATTACTGATCAAGAATCAGTAATATTGTCTGAATTTCTTGATTCGATTATGTTGTACACCATATTTTGACAGGTGAAATATGGGGATGTGCTCAGGCGTTTCAGTTCTTGGATTTTTGAGCATACGCTGGGTGTCGATATGGATGGACTGAAGGAGAAGATCCATTCCCTTTTCAAGTTACCTCCAAACAGTGCTTTAACGCTGACTTATATCGACGAAGATGGCGATGAGGTGATGCTCGTGGATGATGATGATCTCCGTGCTATTGCGAAGCAGGTGCTGGACCCCTTGCGGATTACTGTCAAGCTCAGTGATGAAAACAATGGCAAAAAGTTTCATTCGAGTGGAACTCCTACTCCTACTCCCACTCCCTTTCCCTTGGAATCATCTCTGGTGCAGAAACCATCTCAAGATGGTAAAACTGCTCCAGAGTCTATATGTGAGACTCTTGTGAAGTTGTCGACTGATTTGGCGTCGACTTCCACACCCGATTTTAATGAGCTCGCCCATTATTTCTCAGAAGTTAGCTCGTCGTACTTGGACTCTGTTGCCGAGTCCCGACCTAGAATGCAGAGTCCCACACACAACTTTGTGATGAAAGACTCAGAGACATCCAAGGCTGATGCTGCTCAATCAATGGTTCCATCAAATGTTGGATCTGAAGAGTGCATCATTAAAAATGAGATCTTGGAAAAACTTGAACTGCTGGCAACTGCAATAGAAGATGCTTTGAAGCTTAGATATACAAGTACGGTACCCAAGAAGGTTCCTTTTGCAACGGTACAACGCGACACAGGGACTATCAATGCCGGCCAGCCAGTTGTGAGTGATTCTCTGCCAATTTCAGATCCCACTGCAAAATCTCGGGCGGTTCATGGCATCGCTGGTGAGAAAGAAAAGGTAGAGCAGACCAGTGAATGTTGTTCGATGGACAAGTCCTCCCTGAGATCGTCTCAACATCCCTCTGTCCCAAAGAAAGGTTGGGTTGCTGGGATGAGTGATGTTTCCAGTAATGTTCGGATCGAAACTGCAATCAGTCCTGAACCAGAATTAGACCTCCTCAATCCTAATCCTAGTTCAAAGAGAAATGCCTCGGTTTCTCCATTGCATCCAGCTTGCGGTGCTGTTACAGTCGGCCGGAAGGGTAGTCATAATGACAATCTCTCAAAAATCTGTCATGACGAATATTTCTGCGATGGCTGTGGGGCTGATCCTATATTTGGCCCTCGGTTCAGGTCTAAAGTGTGAGTATCATCAACCAACATCTTCTGATAAGTAATATCTACTTGTTTGAGTTAACTATCTCACACTTATGAATTCACTTGTTCCCCTGCAGAAAGGAGGATTATGATCTGTGCAACATCTGTTTCTCCGGCAAGGCAAAAGACAGTGACTACATTCGAATAGATCGCCCCAAAGATGATCACAACCAAGTGTTTGACTTCTGTATGCGTATATATTACCATTTGATTGTCAAATTTTCACCTTTCTTTGGAACTTTACTTCAAAAACGTCTCGGTTGTTCTTAACCATCCCATCCCCCCTTTGGTTTTTTGCAGAAATGTCTTGGATTTCATCTGAAAGAGAACCTTTCATGTGAATCTTGAAAAGAATTATGGTTCGATCGTGTTTGATATATGGTGATATTTCATTGGCTAGGTTGTTGAATTCTACGGACGTTTTGGTTTATTTATTACATTCTTTACATAATCATTTTGGTATGTGTTAATACCTTTATCTGTTGAGTTCTTTTTCTAGTGAATACAATGAATATCGTGAGTCTCAATTTGTTTTCACAAACCCGTCTATGTTTTTGGGTCATTCGTGACTATTGGATGTGCAATGAACATCACGAGTTCAATTTGTTTTCATTTGGAGTCTAACACGAAACCCGTGTCTTTGGTTCAATTGTGAGTTTGTGACAACAGGATATGGCGTCAATACAACATTAATTCGCACAATTGTTTTCCATCATTTATTTAAAAAAAAAATTATTATGCAAACTTAATAAGCTTTATATAGTTTTTACCCAAAATATTACCTGATTTTTTTTTAAACCTTTCTTTGAATTTTAAATTTTTTTGGTGACGAATTTACGCATCGATATTGTGTTGAATATTACATTTTTTTATGTTCATTCACGTGTTTAAAATTCAAACAATGAAAATGTGTTTAATTCTTTCTAATAAAATAACTTATAAGCTGCTAGCTATAACATTGATATTGGTGTACTATATTTGAATATAATTAGCACAAGTCTAGAATTATCTTTCAGTTCAAGAAATGCGAGAACATTAACCAACATATAGATATACGGTGTCCTTTCGCTAAAAAATTTGTGTTTTTTAAATTTGAAAGATTATATTAAAATTTCAAATTTCAAATTTCAAAAAGATTTTTTTACATATTTTCATGTTATAAATGATATGACTATCTTTATCTTTATCTTTATCTTTTTTACCTATTATAAAAGTATGAATGTAGGGGCAAAATTTTTGCATTGTGTATATACATGTTTACTCTTTTGTTCCACATGAATGATTTGTTAATGAGAGTTATATAAGTAAAATTACAAGAAAGATAGGGACAAAAATGAGAAAATACACAAAGACAATTGATTGAATGTAATAATTTCTCACATTTAAATTCTATCTTAATAGAAGTTACCATTTTTAACTATTGATTGTGTCAAATTGTCTAAAAAATTATCATACATAAATTTTATATGTTATTATATGATTTTTTTTTTATTTCATCCATGTATTTGCAAGATTCTAATATAAATTTTTGTAATACTATTTTATTAATATTCAATCGAAGATTGAATAAACCTTTATTTATTTACCTACTATAAAAGTATGAATGTAAGGGCAAAGTTTTTGCATTGTGTATATACATATTTACCCTTTTGTTTCATATAAATGATATGTTAATGAGGGTTATATAATTAAAATTACAAGAAAGATAGGGACAAAAATGAAAAAATACACAAGACAATTAATTGAGTGTAATAATTGATTGATTGTAGTAATTTTTCACATTTAGCTTTCATCTTAATAAAAGTTATTTAATTCTATAACTTCCATTTTTTACTATATGTGTCAAATTGTCTAAATAGTTATCATACATAAATTTTATATGTTATTATATGAATTTTTTTTCATTTCATCCATGTATTTGCAAGATTCTAATATAAATTTTTATAATAATATTTTATTAATATTCAATCTAAGATTGAATAAATGATTCAAAATGATAGTAAAAATTATATAGTATTTTCACTATAATTATTTATTTATGTTGCAAATTTTTTCAAAATATTTTAAGTAACTAGACAAATATTCAATATTATGATTGTGTTTAATAATTCTATACATATATTATTTTGTTCATAATTATGACATTAGTTTGGTTGTTTAAAAAATAGTTACATTATTTCAAAGAAAAACATTGGTCATGTCAATTTTTATTGTGTAGCTTATAAACCAATAATTAAATATTTCTTTACGAAAAATACACTAAATTACATGAGGACAATTCAAATAGTATATTAATAAAAATTTTTGCAACATAAATAAATGATTATCGTAAAAACTATATAGTATTTTAAAAAAATTTCAAAATATTTTAAGTAACTAGACAATTAATCAAAATTTCAATATTTATTTCAATTATTTATTATGATGTTTTATTCCAAAGTTCTGTGTGTTTGATAATATGTTCTATACTTATATTATTTTTTCACAATTATGGTATTAATTTGGTTGTTTAAAAAATGGTTACAATATTTCAAAGAAAACATTGGTAATCTAAATTTATTATTGTGTAGCTTATAAACCAATAATTGTTAATATTTATTTACGAAAGATACATTCTAATATAAAAATAAAATATCCTTCATTCTAAATTTATTATTGTATAGCTTATAAACCAATTCATTGAAGGTGAATTTTTATAATTAAATAAGAGGCCTGCGAATTGACACAATGTATTTTTAATAATAAAAAAACTATATAAAAATAATTTATTCCTTCATTGCACTTATATTGTAATAGTATATGAAAATAAATTATCATGAGGACAATTCAAATAGTATATTAATAAAAAGTTTTGCAACATAAATAAATGATTATAGTAAAAATTATATAGTATTTTTAAAATATTTTAAAACTAGACAATTATTAAAAATTTCAATATTTATTTCAATTATTTATTATGAGGATTTATTTCAAAGTTCTATGCATTTGATAATATATTCTATACTTATATTATTTTTTCATGATTATTGTATTAGTTTAGTTTGATAGGATCGGTTAGGGGGAGGAAAACACAAGTTTAAAATATTTTGAGCTACAATAGTTCGTTCTTGATATGTTCGAATACGAACCGAGCATCGATAAATTATATCGAGTTTAGTTACAAAACCAAGCGGAAAACAATTGAAATAATTCATCTAAAAACTGATTAAGCATTTGAGAAATCGTTTGAAAAGATTGCAAGTTGAGATAGTAAAAATATTTTGGTTGAAACATTTTGTCAAACACTTTGTATGCAATATTTTGGTACTTTAAAGAACATATAAAATGCTTCAAAAAAATCATCCAAAAACAACAACAATAACTAAATGCGATAAAGTAAAGATGCACGAGTTTTTTTATGGATGTTCGAAGCTCAATCTTCTACGTCACCCCTTCTTCCTCACGGAAGGATCCACTAGAAGACTTTGAGCATTAAAACGTCTTGTAATCACCCCACTCCAACCTTAGGACTTATCCCAATGCCTAAGTCGGAACTCCTAGATTCTCAACTTGATTGTAGGCCACAACCTCACAATCGATCCACATAATGTTTAATGTCTTTATGCCAAGACTTACAAACACAATCTTTAACGTCTTTGTGTTAAGACTCTCACTCAACTAATGTCTACAAATCATCTATCATATGTGTGTGAGTGAGTTGGGATTGAGATGTGAAGAACTTGAATGTAAAAGCTCAAGGAATATGTTGTATTCTTCACACCAAGGGCAAGCTCTTGAATAAGTTAAATAATCTGTTTTGACGCCCTCTTCATGTGAAAAAGATCTAACAAGCTGAATATTCTTTTGGGTGTCCACTCTCTTTTCTTCAATCTCTACATCTTGTATTTATAGCCTCCAAGAATAATATAGACGTTAGATACGAGAAATATGACCGTTGGAAAGGGTTCTATATTGTAAATGATATCACAACGTTCAATATTTATCTTTCTGGACTGTAGCTTTGACCGGTTGATTAGATATGGATCTAGAGCAATAGACAGGCGAGATCAGGTGACAAAATTGGTGAGCAGTCGAGTGATATTCTTGACTGCTTGAGTTGACAAGCTTGGTGAGCAGTCGAGTGAGATTCTCGACTGCTTGAGTTGATGATGTCTTTTCAAATGCTTGTAACTCTTTCTGCGTTGACTTCTAGGCAAAGTGGTAAACATGAAAGTTGTAGCCCTTGATCTTGGATTTCTAACGAAGCAAGAATCACTCAATTTGAAGTTCATATGCAAAAGTTATTCCCGAAATACCAGAGCTGCTAAAATCAGTCGAGGTCTTCATCGGTTGGGAGAATGTTGATTGATCGAGGTCTTGTAGATCTTGATGCGTTGATTTATGGGAAAGGTAATGAACATCAAAGTTGTAGACCTTTGTCTTGGCTTTCCAACTCATCAAGAATCACACAATTCAGAGTTCATATGAGAACGTTATGCCCAAACAACCAGACTGTGTACAGCCTCAAGTTCTGTTATCAACCTCTATAGAACCAGCAAATTCAACGTGCTTTATCATCTTCTTAAGATCCGATTCGCACTTTGACTTGTGAAGATGATTTGTAGATCATCTTCGTATATTTCCAACTCATTCTGAATCATTACATTTGGATCACGGAGCTGAGATATATGACCATTAATCCAGAACTGGTCTGTCATTGCATCTACTGCCATCTTGTTCATCCAGTTCACTCTTGAGACGATGGTTTGACCTAGATATCATCCAAATTTGTCCACCTGTCATAATATATGACTTGTATACTTTTGCGTTGGTTATGCAACAATTTAGGTGGCTGGTCATTTGGATCATTGAGCTATGAGATATGCTCAAAACAAGAAGTTGCGCCAAAACCTAAGTTGAGCTAAGATTGTATTCCAACAACTTAGCACTTCTAATTTGTTTTTTATCAGCTGCACACTTAGTAATTAAATATGTTAAAAACACAGTGACAAGTTTGTTGTCATCAAAATCAAGATTTCTTGCATTTTCGGACCCAACATGGTTGTTTAAAAAATAGTTACATTATTTCAAAGAAAAACACTGGTCATTTAAATTTATTATTGTGTATCTTATAAACCAATAATTGTTAATATTTCTTTACGAAAGATACATTCTAATATAAAAATAAAATATCATGCATTTAGATGATCACTTTAATAAATAAAATGTTATGCATATATATATATATATATATATATATATATATGAATTGATATGAAAATCAATAGATTAATAAAAGCGTAGCAAATTATAAGCATACATTACTTTTAATAGAGTTAAATAAAATGGTTAGATAAAAATGATTTAAATGATTGAAAATAAAACTATCAATTGTCATTAAATAATACTCAGTAAAAAAGTTGAGCAAAAATCATTTAAATGATTGAAAATAAAACTATCAATTATCTTTATTATAATTTTTATCTTTAATTTTTAGTTGTTAAAAGAAAAGAAAAGAAAAGAAAAGAAAAGAAAATGTTAATTAAATATGATAAATGTAGAATGAATATTAAAATAATAAACAAAACTATTAATTAATAATACATGAAATCATCATTTATATATAATAATGATTAAGAAAACATTTATTTAAGATGATCAGATATAATTATTAATTATAAAATATTATCTTTTAAAATATAATAAATGAAATAACAGAGAAAATTTTTGTTGAAGACAATTTTTTTAAAAATATATTTCTTCCTAATATATCTACATATACTACATGTAAGTGATAAATAGATCGATGCATTTTGAATTTGTTGACATAATAATTAATGTATTGCGTTGAAATTAACTACTATTAAAATTATGTTAAGTTATTAAAATTTAAAAATAAATTATAATTTAAAAATGAAAAAAAATAAATTGCAGTGACTTAAATTGGCATGACACCAAAAATATTGAAATAAATTGATATATAATAAAAATCAATATAAAACATTAAATTTAGCAGTATAAATAATACGAAGATAATTATTGAAAAGTAAAGCTTAAAACTTAATTCACATCTATCAAAAGAAACTTAACATCAAACATAAAATTTTTAGCTACTATTAGAAAAATAATACATCTCAAACAAATAAATGATTTGATTATTAATACTTATTTTATTCCTATTACAATATGAGTAAATTTTAATTTTTATTATATCTAATATTAAAAATATTTTGTTAAAATATTTCCTTATTTTTTTACTTACATGTATTTTGTTTAACTATAAAAAAAATTACAACATTTATTATCAAAATTAAATTCGATATAATATTTAAGGTTTTTTTAATGCAAATTCATTATTATTATCATCTTTCATTATTAGTATCATTTTTAATTCAATTATATAACTAATTGGTCATAAAATAGATGATCTTACGCGCGGAGCACATTCATTTTACTAGTTTAATTTAAAAATTGAAAGATATAGATAAAGATTTTTTAAAAAAAATTTATGAAAATTTATTAAACAATTTTAATAATATTTTTTGGTGAAGAAAAATAAAATATTCTATAATTAGATAAAAAACCATATTTTTATTTATAAAAAACTGTTATAAATCTATACTATATTAAAATAGATGAGAGCTTTATACTAACCATTTTTTGTGTGTCAAATCACACAAAAAATTTTCTCCATTTTACCCCTAAATTTAACACATATCTTCTTTAATTTATATCTCAAATGACTAATGTATCCTCATTTTTCTCTAACATCATTATCTTATTATATATTTATCTTATTTTTCAAATTCTATTATCCATTTTTATTATATATTATCCAAATATATTTTACAAATTCTCTTTGCTTTTTAAAAACTCACATGTTTTTTCTCTATTATAATTTTTTACGTTTCTTCCCAAATAATTGAATTGTCGAGCACGTGAAAATCACGTGTCGCGGTTGCTAGTGATAATAGAAATAGATATATGAGTAAAAAGAATTTATGACAATAAAAAGAATTTATATGAGTGAATATTGAAGTGTAATTTTTATTGAACTCAATTACTCCGAACTCAATCATCCCTATTTATACGGAAAAATAATAGAATACAAATCTTTACATATATTATCTTGACATATTTATCTTGATCACAAATATTTCAAATCTACATAGATAAATATAATCACCTATAATAACAATATATTTATAACACTCCCATTATTTGCACAAACAATGATATATTCGTCAAAATCTCCATTTGACAAGATGGATGCTTGAGAATTTTATCGGGACTCAAATGTTGTCTCGTTAAAACTGACAGTAAAATCCAGTGGAAAAGTCTGAACAAAAAAAAAAGAGTACATTCATAGATACTTTCTTTCGATGTCTTCCCGGCGATGGATGCGCCTCGTTAAAACCTTACTAAGAAAACCCAGTGGAACAAAATCCTAGTGAAGAAAAAAGAGTACGACACATCTCTTGATACTTGTTAATTGCCTCATTAAATACCTTGTTATGAAAACCACGTGGAAAAAAGCATAGACATAAGAAAAAGAGTACAACTTTGATTGCATCCCCTCTTGTAAGGATCACTTGAAATTATTAATTCTTCATATTCCAATCTTGTGCACTCATTTGCCAAAAATTGATGAATGTGATGACTTCGCCCTTAGATATGATACTTTAAGATCAAATATATTTTCTTCTTCAAGTTGACTAAAAAAAAAGATTTTTTGCCCATCAAATCCTTCTAGGATTTTTTTATATATCACACCTTCAAGTCAATACATCCATGAAAAGTGCAAATATTTTCTCATAATCAGTTTCGAATATTTTGAGAAGTTTTGTTAAAATTTGCTCATATTGTCTCATGTAATTTTACAATCAGTTTTATAAATGATGTTTTAGGTATCCTCAGTCCTCCTCCACACGCTTTCATATTCTCATGTCAAAACCTGTACACAGCAAGACAAGAAACCAACAAGCAGTATATGTGAAATATCAGAATTACGGGGCTCAGACGAACTGAATTTTGGCCTCTTCGATTCCACTGTAAATGAAGGTGAAGACCACAAAGGTTAACCACCCCAACACAAGCTCACTGCCCTCTACACACAGTAGGAAACCCCCGTCCAGACAAGACCGATCGAGAAAGCAACACACAGAATACCACAAAGAAAAGTGAAAGGCAAAGACACTCAGTTACCGAAGATGGAAGCACACCAAGCAGCCTTCGGTCTCTCTCGTCCTCTCGGTCTCTCGCACTCTCTCTATTGCAACCGCCTCACTTCACAGCAGAAGAAAAGAGAGGCACACACCACTAAGAGGGTTAGGGAAAGAAGGGTTATAAGAGATAGGCATTGGTAATGGGCTGTAAAAATAAGTTGGGTCAAAGCCCAACATTTCTCCACCTTTTGGCCCAACACCAGTTCACTATTTAGGAGAGTCGCCTACAACCATCATCATCGCTCCATTTGTAGAAAACACAAAATTAGTACAAGCACCAATGTGTAGCAAACACCAAGTAAGCTACACCACATAACATAACCAGAACACATCAGTTAGAAGTATCGAAGTTTAAAATTTTCAGACAAGATCTAAATTTTTCAACAGACAAACACTTAGTTCCCATATCAGCATGATTAAATTGAGAGAAGGAATTTTTTCAAGATAGACTATGACTTTAGCAACCACATCACGAATGTAGTGGAATCTAACATCAATTTTGTTAGTTCTATCATGAAAAACAGGATTCTTACACAATTGAATACCAGACTGACTATCAGAAAATACTAAAACTCCACCTTCAAGAAAACCAATTTAAAAAATAAGACCTTTCAACCAAATAGCTTCTTTTAAAGCTTCAATAATAGATGCATACTCAGATTCAGTGGTTGAAAAAGCGAAAATGTTTTGTAATTGAGATTTCCAGCTAATACAAGTACCACACAATGTAAACACATAAGAAGTTGTAGATTTTCTATTGTTCGTATCATTTGCATAGTTAGAATCAACATATCCAACCAATTAACACCAGCATCTGATTTAGAAAATTTTAAACCATACTTCACAGAACCATTCAGATATCTCAAATCCATTTGAGAGCTTGTCAATGGTAAACACCAGGATTAGACATATACCGATTCAAAAAACTCATAGAATATGCAATATTAGGCCTTGTGCTAACCATTAAATACATGATAGAACCTATAACATTTGAAAATGACATATTCTTCGTGCATTTAACATCAAAATTTGTTTTAGGATATTGCGCTTTACTTAGAACAAAATGACCAGCTAAAGACACATTGACTGGTTTTGCATTTGACATGGAAATTTTACTCAAAACTTTCTTAACAAAAGTATCCCGATTTAACAAAATGATAAAATGTTTTCTATTCATACGCTCAGTGAAACCATTTTTATGAGGCGTATCTATGCTTTGAATACCATATTCAGCACACAAATTGTCAAACAATCGATTGCAAAATTCAAGACCATTATCAATTCTTAAAATTTTAATTTTCTTACCTGTTTGATTTTCAATTAATTTTTTCCAGATTTTAAACTTTTCAAACACATCAGATTTGTTTTTCATTAAAAACATCCAAATTTTTCTTGAAAAATCATCTATAACAGATAGAAAATACTGATTTCCACCATATGTTGGCACACTCGCAGGACCCCACACATTAGCATGCAAATACTCAAGTATTTCAGAAGTTACAGATTGTTTGTGAATAGGAGAATTTTGAAACTTACTCTAGACTGCTTACCAAGAACACAAGAATGACATACAAGACAATTTGTCACTACCAAAATAACCATATTTGTGCAAAATTTCAAGACCTTTAGAACTCATGTGACCTAATATTTTGTGCCACAAATCAGTTTTGTCACTTAAGAAAACATTCATAATTTTTTGGCAGCTTTGAAAATCACTAAAGATCTTTTCATAATTTTCATAACCTCATTTCCCCATCTACCCTGTAAATCGTCATCCTTCAAAGCAGCACAAAAAATCAAATTATGACATAAATTGGGAACATGTCTCATATTTTTCAAAGTTAACACATAACCAGAGTCAAATTTCAACGATGCATCACCAAGACCAGCAACTTGACACACTTTTTCATTTTCCATTGAAACAGACCCATGCTTCACTTCTTTATAACTAGAAAAAAAATTTAAATGGGTACATATGGAAAGTGCACGCAGAATCAACTAACCATTCATTTTCACAAAAAGAACTTGAACGCACAGAATACATAGTAGACACATCATATGTCTCAGTCACCATAAAAATATCACTCATGTTTTCACTACCAAAAGCCATATTAGCATGGTCATCATGTTAGTTGTTGAAATTTTAATTTTGATTTTTCTTTGGCCTAAAACACTCTCTAATGTAATGACCAGTTTCACCATAATTATAGAATTTTCTATTCTTGAGCCTCGACTTGGACCTTTCTCTTACATTTACTTCTAACAGAAGATTGGTTATAGTTGTTTGAAGGTTTTTGACTCTGAATCTATTTTTAGACCTTCCTCTAACAAACATTACATCACCAGAATTATTACAACCCTTATTGGTTTTTAAATCTATCTCTTTGTTTTTCAAGTCATTCACAATAGTTTCTAAAGTCATCTAATCTCTACCATACGCAATGGAAGATTTAACATCACTGTAAGAATCAGGTATATAATTTAAAAGAACAATAGAGGTGTAATAATCAATATTTTTAACTCTGGTTTACTTAATGTCTTGAACTAATTTGGTAAACACATCAAAATTTTAATCAATGTCCTTGTTTAAATCAAGTTTGAACCGGAAAAAGTTTCTCAAGCGAAAACAATTTACTGGGCAACAAAGTTTAAGTATAAATTTCTTCTAATTTTTCCCAAAGTTCCTTAGCAGATTTCATTTTACCAACTTTTCTTAAAACAGAGTCAGACAAGTTCAGAATTATAGACGAATAAGAAAACTCATCCATTTCAGCCTTTTTATCGGAAGTTTTAGTAGCAGAATATGAAAGGTCTATCGCTTTGAAAACTTTTTGTCGTACCAAAATACCTTTGATTTTCTGCTGTTATATTGAAAAATCCGTTTTTTCGTTAAAATGTTCAAGATTATATCCAATCATATCCATTTTTCACACAAAAAAATATAAAACAAACCAGTATATTTTTACACAGAAAACAACAGATTTTACACAAAAACTAGTAAATCACGCAAGATCAAAGCAAACACAGCGGAAGTAACTATTAGCCATGGAGATGGAAACACAACAGTAACCAACAAGCACATAAACCTAGGGTTCTACAACAGCAAATCCCATAAATCCGCGGCAAGAGGTTACGCTACTAAAGCAGTGAAAAGAGGTTCCAGCCAATATATCAGAGCGAAACCCTAAGGATTTCAGATCCTGACGAACCAAAGGCGAAGTCACGACAGGCATAAACCAATGGCTCTGATATCACTGTTAGGTATCCTCAGTCCTCCTCCACGTGCTTTCATCTCCTCAAGTCCAAACCTGCACACAACAAGACAAGAAATAGCAAGCCGTATATGTGAAATATCAAACTTACGGGGCTTAGACGAACTGAATTTTGGCCTCTCCAATTCTACGGTAATACAAGATAAAGAACAAAATGATTTTGTAGTGACCCGTATCGTGATCACCTACTAATTAAAAACTTAAGCATGCAATAATTCATAATCAAACACAATCAGATAATTAACAGCGAAAACTAAATTAAAGTTATACAACCCAAAATAAAGAGATCTGAAATCTTAAGTTAATACAACCATATCGAATAAAATATTTCCAAATCCAACACCCCTGAAAACGATTCACAAACACTGCGAAGGAAAACTCCTCACGCTAACGACATCGGCATCTAGGATCTCCCAGCATCTCTTGCGCTATCGAACTTGAGGCCTGTCCCGTCGAATATGGTGTCCAATAAGCACAAAAATAAAATACGTGAGCGAACTACGCTCAGTACGAGAGTATAAGTATACAATATTATATATGCATGAATGCAAGTGTACGAGTTACCAAGACTTGAGGTCAAGAATATCTGGTTCAAGAACAGACTCAGGCCATAGGTATATAGAACTCTGCGACGTCGCACCAGAAGGTAGCTCACATATCCAACAATGGATATAGGTGACTTGATCACGAATCTACGTGTCCAACCATCCATTAACAGGATAGGGTGAAAACCCTACTATAGGATATACAAGGATACAAGCTCAATATGATCATGCATGAAGAATAATAACATGACATAATATATGCAGATAAAATCATGCCATATAAATAATGCAACACATAATACATGCATAGTAAGTCAGGGTATCTCAAACAGTACTTTTCGTACCTTAATAATACTAGGCAAGCTACATGTGAGACCTCGGTTCTAAACATCTAATTAAGGAGTAAACAATAATTAAGCAACCAAGATCTAAGAACCAAAAGCAAAGCAAAGGAAAAAAAAAATTTATAGAGGGCCGCGCTCGGGCGGCCGAAAACCGCTGCTCGAGCGCGCCCTGGACAGAGGCGCTACTGATCTCAAAGTGGGGTGCGCTCGGGCTGCTAAAAATTGCAGCTCGGGCGCCCCCTTACAGCAGAAACAAAACAGTAGAATTTATGCTAAAACTCAAGTCCAAAACCATCAACTAATAATCATGCATTACAATCATGAATTCTCCAACTAATACATGAAGTTCTAGAGTTGATCAAATGTCCAAAAGGCTAGAACATGCAACGATCATATCTCGACAAGGCTATTACAATACGAATACAAACATAAGAAGTTCGAATTCTAACATGCTACTATCTAAACTAGATGAACATGCTGACACGACTTCTAAACCGAGTCTCACTACTAGCTCTCCCTCTTGAAGCTAACCATGCCTCTTCTGACTTGGTCCTGCCCCACCTGTTGCCAAGTACACATACAAAACAAAGCAATAGCCGGAAAACCGGTGAGAATGATAATCCCAGTAAAAGCAACATATCAAATAATGGATATACAACATGCTATCAACAACATATTAAAGTCGAAGCTAAAGATATGCATGTCTTTAAAACCAGGATATCGATTCTGATAAACAAGAGAGTGCTGCTCTGCTTTTGGGATCCCGAGGATGAGATCACGTAACGACTCACCGACTCTCCCAATCGAGGTGGTGCCACGTATCCCACTCCTCTAGACTTTGAGCAACCATAATGAGTATGCTAGCACTAGGCGAAATACTACAACCTAGGCCACTCAATCATAGTTCCCAAACGTCTAAACAAAAAGGGCGGTTCTGCGCTGAAAACAAGGTTGGCTCAAGATGAATGCATAACAGAAACATAAAACATAAGCCATTTAACAAAAGCCAAAACAATCAAACAAAACACAAGTTCCTCATGCTAGAACAAGTGTAGATGCAAGTACGTGATTTCAAAGGGAAAACTCGAGAACCACAGTCCCGAGTATGCTATCCCGCTACGATGACTGCTTTTACCTTTCAATGCAGTAGCTTTCAACTCTGGATACGCTACAAAAGAGACTGTATCAACAACTATACAATCTAACAACAACAAGGCAACGGTTCAAAGAATGCTCTATACCGTTCTTTGTTCATATCTCGGAAACGATCAAACAGCTGCTAACTCTGGGCTTGAAAACTCCAAACGAATCTGTTCAGATACAAGAGATGATTGATCAATAACCACGATCAACTTACAAGCCAAGTTCATAACTCAAAAATGGTTCGAAATCTCCAAAACTCAAACCGACAGCATAACGGCTACAACTGAACAAACCGGCAACGCAGACAGTAGTTCAATACCGATAACAACTCAATTCAATGCTAATACAACAACAACAAGGCAAACCCAACACATCTCAAAACTCACATTTTCGAAAATAGCTTCCAAAAATCATAACAATTCCGAACGTCGCTCTAATTCAAAACCGACAGATAATAAACGATCAGAACTCTGTCAAGAACAACATACTCGAATCTAGAACGATTCTAACAACATCCAAAAACTAGAATGTATCGGATCGAAGAAGAACTTACGATATAACAGAGCTCTCACTGCAGTGATCGATAATCTGCCTTCAGAATTAATTTCCAACGGACGGATCGAGCCCGGAATGAAATCACAAAGCTCAAAAGCTCAAAAGTGGCGTCTACAATGGAGGAGGCGTGCTTGAGGAAGGAGGAGAAGGCTTCTCCAATCAAATCCAAGTGTAGATAATATATAAAAATCAATATTTGCGTTTTAGTCCCTGAAATTTCCAAAATTTGCAAAAAGGACCCTGATCAAAATCAAACCGACTCGAGAACTCTGTAATCTCTGATTAACTCAAATAAACTCATTTAAGATAAAAACGGGGCGTTACAATTCTCCCCCACTAAGAAGAGATTTCGTCCTCGAAATCAATGAGAACCACAACTCATAAGATAGAATAAAGAACTAAAGACAGTAAGAAGAACTCACGTCATCCGAATAACTCTGGAAAACGCTGTCTCATGTCAGACTCTGTCTCCCAAGTCGCTTCCTCGACTCCGTGATGGCTCCACTGCACTTTCACCAACGGAATCAACTTGGTTCTGAGTTGCTTTTCTTTTCGATCAAGGATCTGAATCGGTCGTTCAAAATAGCTCAGAGTCTCGTCTAACTCGGCTTCGTCAGGCTGAAGGATATGAGAAATATCTGGTTGATACTTTCGCAGCATAGAGACGTGAAAAACGTCGTGAATACCAGATAAAGACGGAGGAAGTGCAAGTCTGTATGCAAGATCGCCTATCTTCTCGAGAATCTCGTACGGACCGATGAATCTCAGAGATAACTTCCCTCTCTTAACGAATCTGACAGTGCCTCTGAACGGAGAAATCTTAAGAAAAACGCGGTCTCCCTTCTCAAAACTCAGAGGTCTACGTCTGACGTTCGCATACTTCTCCTGTCTATCTTGAGCTGATTTCATTCTGGTCTGAATGATCTTAACCTGCTCTGCCATATCTCTAAGCATATCCGGTCCCAAATCTGGTGACTCGGACAAGTCATCCCAAAACAACGGAGATCGGCATTTCTTACCGTACAATGCCTCAAAAGGCGCCATACCGATACTTGCTTGGAAGCTGTTGTTGTAAGAGAATTCGACTAGAGGCAAAGAATCTTGCCAACTAGTGCCAAAATCTAGCACCACCGCTCGCAGCATATCCTCTAACGTCTGGATAGTCCGCTCTGACTGTCCATCGGTCTGAGGATGATAAGCTGTACTCAGATGCAATCGAGTACCAAGTGCCCCCTGAAGACTGTGCCAGAAGTGAGAAGTGAATCTAGGATCTCTGTCTGAAACGATCGACTTCGGCACACCATGCAATCTCACAACATTGCTAACATACAACTCAGCCATCTGATCATGACGATACGTCATCTTGTATGAAATAAAACAAGTAGATTTCGTCAATCGGTCGATCACTACCCAAATGGCATCGCATCCTCGAACGGATCGTGGTAGCTTCGTGACGAAATCCATAGAAATGTGATCCCATTTCCATTCAGGAACAGATAAACTGTGCAACAGACCTTCTGGTTGCTTCCATTCTGCTTTCACCTGTTGACAATTCAAACACCGAGATACAAACCTCGCTACGTCGCTCTTCATTCTCTTCCACCAGAACTGGTTCTTCAGATCGTTGTACATCTTACGACCTCCAGGATGAATACTGTACCGACTGCAATGAGCCTCTCAGAGAATACGCTGTCTCAACTCCGAAATATCAGGCACAACAAGACGGTTATTCACGAACAAGACATCATCTCTAACCTGGAATTCAGACTGATGACCCGATCTGACTTTCTCTACTGAAATCTGGATGCTCGGCTCAGACTTCTGTGCTTCTTTGATTGCAATAAACAACTCCGGTTCGGCTTGAATAGCAAACACTCTGATAGTCTCCCTATCTGTTTCAAACTCTAAACCAGAAGTGCAACAATCGTCGATCAACTGGGAAACACCCATAGTAGAAATAGATAAAGAACAAAGCTTTCGGCTCAACGCATCTGCAACTGCATTTGACTTCCCCGGATAATACTTGATCTCACAGTCGAAATCTTTCAACAGATCTAACCACCTTCTCTATCTCATATTCAGATCTGCCTGAGAAAACAAGTACTTAAGACTCTTATGATCAGAAAAGATCTCGAAGGACTCACCATAAAGATAGTGACGCCAGATCTTCAAAGCAAAGACGATCGCAGCTAGTTCAAGATCATGAACCGGATAACGAGTCTCGTGCGGTTTCAGCTGCCTCGATGCATACGCCACCACATGCTTATGCTGCATAAGAACACAACCCAAGCCTCGGTTAGAAGCATCACAATAGACGGTGAAACCTCCAGTAAGAATTGGAGCACTGGTCAGTCTCCTCTTCAGATCAACAAAGCTAGCCTCACAATCTGGGGTCCAAACAAAAGGCGCATTCTTCTGAGTCAGCTGGGTAATTGGCTTGGAAATAGACGAGAAACCCTCGATGAAACGACGGTAATAACCAGCTACACCCATGAAGCTTCGGATCTCCGGCACTGAAGTAGGTCTAGGCCAATTCATAACCGCTTCAATCTTGCTGGGATCGACAGAAATCCCATCTTCCGAAATAATATGACCAAGAAAGACAACTCGATCTAACCAGAATTCACACTTAGACAGCTTGGCAAACAACTGCTCAACTCGCAAAATCTGCAGCATGGTCCTCAAGTGCTCTGCATGGTCAGTACGGTTCTTCGAGTAGATAAGAATATCATCGATGAAAATAATGACGAACTCATCTAAATAACGCTGAAAGATACGGTTCATCAAACCCATAAAAACCGCTGGGGCATTAGTCAAACCGAACGGCATGACTATAAACTCAAAGTGACCATACCTCATCCTGAATGCTGTCTTAGGAATGTCTTCCTCTCGCACTCTCAACTGGTGATAACCTGACCTTAGATCAATCTTAGAGTAGACAGAAGAACCCTGCAGCTGATCAAACAAGTCATCTATTCGGGGTAAAGGATACCTGTTCTTAACTGTAGCCTGATTCAATTGACGGTACTCGATACAGAGCTGCATAGAACCATCCTTCTTCCAAACGAATAGAACAGGAGCACCCCAAGGCGATACACTAGGTCTGATGTATCCCATGGCAATCAAATCCTCAAGTTGCTCCTTCAACTCTCTCAATTCAACAAGTGCCATACGATAAGGAGCTTTTGAAATAGGTTGAGTACCTGGCACTAAGTCAATACTGAATTCGACTTCTCGAATAGGCGGCAATCCAGGAACATCTTCCGGAAACACATCCGCAAAATCTCTAACCACTGGTATGTCGACCAAAGCTGGGCTAGATTTTAGT
The DNA here is from genome assembly GCF_033568475.1 of Henckelia pumila. Classification (NCBI taxonomy): domain Eukaryota; kingdom Viridiplantae; phylum Streptophyta; class Magnoliopsida; order Lamiales; family Gesneriaceae; genus Henckelia; species Henckelia pumila. The sequence continues at coordinate 28,360,599 of NC_133121.1, read as the reverse complement.
ACATCAACTGCATACACCAAAAATCCTTCTGCACCTTTCTGTAGCAAACGAGTCATAGATAACACTGAAATCAAAGGAATTCTAGATCGAGAACCCTTACCAAAGAATTTCCACTCGTCGGCCATTTCAGGTCTGAACCGGACAACCTTCTGGAAACAATCGACTGTCGCCCTGTACTTGGTTAAAGCATCTATAACGACAATACAATCAAAATCTGATAATCCAAGCACAATACAGTCGAATTCTAACAAATTCCCCTCAAAACAAAGTTTACAGTTCCTGACTAATCTGACAGAAACAATTCCTCCACCCAAAGGTGAAGTAACAGCTACTACTGTAGACAACAATTCAGTTGGCAAAGCATGCAATAATACGAATTTCTCAGAGATAAAAGAATGGGAAGCACCCGTATCTATCAAGACATGAGCAGAATGACCGAAAATTGAACAGTTACCTGCTATGACATCGTCAGGTGCTGCCTGAGCCTGATCCTCTGTCAATGCAAAGACTCGTGCTTGCTATCTTGGGGGCTGATTTGCACTAGAGTTACCTCCCTGTCGGTTCTGCTGCTGAGGCTGGAAAGAGTGCACTGCAGAAGAATGCCTCTCAGGCTGAGCTGCAGATCTAGACGAACTCCCACTCTGAGCTCTATCTCTGTTACGTTGAGGGCACACCTTAGAGAAGTGTCCCGGTTGCTGACATGTGTTACAATTGCCGAAGACTCCCACACACTGATCCGGTGAGTGTCTTCCTCCACACTTGCTGCAGTACAAGGATGATGACCTAGAACTCGGTCCTGAACCGAATTGCTTCGAACCACTGGAACTGTACGAACTGTTTCCTTGCCTCTTGAACTGTTTACCTCTTGCTTTGTACTGATCCTTTTTGTTTCCCCCCACTGCTACCACCTTCATACCTCTGCTGCTGGTTCTGATGTTGAGGTGGCTGATTCTGGTACTGAGATGGTTGGTTCTGATACTTCCTCTGCTGCTGAGGTGCCCCCTGATTACCTCTTTGCCTCCACAAGCCTGCTTCTGCTCCCTTTGCGTGATTCATGGCATCCGCAAAGTTGCTAGGCCTGTTGGTGTTAACCAACTTGAAGACATCGGGGTTCAACCCGTTGATGAACTGATCTGCCTTAGCTTCTTCATCTCCGGCAATTAGCGGTGCAAAACGCAACAGACTATCGAACTTAGCCACATACTCTTCAATGTTCAGATTCCCTTGCTTCAGATTTGCAAACTCTGCTCCCTTATCCTTACGATACGAGATAGGGAAAAACCGCTTATAAAAATCAGATTTAAAAAGAGTCCAAGTAACCTCTGTACCTCTACTCTCAAATGCTTTCTTTGTCATGATCCACCAGCTCTTAGCACCACTACGCAGCTGATGAATTACTAACCTGATTCGGCGGTCATCTGTGTAGTCAATGGAATCAAACAACTGATCCATATCATCCAATCACTTTCACAGTCAACTGGATTTTCTGAACCCATCAACAACGGCGGATTGAACGACTGAAACCTCTTCATCAAGGTTTCCATAGGATTCGTTGAAGCATCCAACTGATCAACCTCAGTGCTAGCTTGCTCAGTCGCAGGGATAACTGGCGGTGTGTTTCTGTTTATTACTTGACGAGGACCCATTTGATAATCAAAGGTTAGGACACGAGATATTTCAATCGCTACAATCAGTGCCTTTACAACCGCTTGGAATACCGGATACCAGTCGATAACAGAAACAGTTATATTTCAAGTAGATCATGCTTTATAAATTAAATCACAAAACCATGTAATTCAATAACTCTCAATAATAAAGAATGCTCGCATGGAATTAAGTACACAGTTAAAATAATTCAAACACATGCGAGGAGCCAATACACGCAGACTCGATCTACCCGCTCACTCTAGTTCGACCAAGAATCTTAATGCTCTGATACCACTTAATGTGAGACCTCAGTTCTAAACATCTAATTAAGGAGTAAACAATAATTAAGCAACCAAGATCTAAGAACTAAAAGCAAAGCAAAGGAAAAAAAAAAATTTTAAAGAGGGCCGCGCTCGGGCGGCCGAAAACCGCCGCTCGAGCGCGCCCTGGACAAAGGCGCTACTGATCTCAGAGTGGGGTGCGCTCGGGCTGCTAAAAATTGCAGCTCGGGCACCCCCCTACAGCAGAAACAGAACAGCAGAATTTATGCTAAAACTCAAGTCCAAAACCATCAACTAATAATCATGCATTACAATCATGAATTCTCCAACTAATACATGAAGTTCTAGAGTTGATCAAATGTCCAAAAGGCTAGAACATGCAACGATCATATCTCGACAAGGCTATTACAATACGAATACAAACATAAGAAGTTCGAATTCTAACATGCTACTATCTAAACTAGATGAACATGCTGACACGACTTCTAAACCGAGTCTCACTACTAGCTCTCCCTCTTGAAGCTAACCATGCCTCTTCTGACTTGGTCCTGCCCCACCTGTTGCCAAGTACACATACAAAACAAAGCAACAGCCGGAAAACCGGTGAGAATGATAATCCCAGTAAAAGCAACATATCAAATAATGGATATACAACATGCTATCAACAACATATTCAAGTCGAAGCTAAAGATATGCATGCCTTTAAAACCAGGATATCGATTCTGATAAACAAGGGAGTGCTGCTCTGCTTTTGGGATCCCGAGGATGAGATCACGTAACGACTCACCGACTCTCCCAATCGAGGCGGTGCCACGTATCCCACTCCTCTAGACTTTGAGCAACCATAATGAGTATGCTAGCACTAGGCGAAATACTACAACCTAGGCCACTCAATCATAGTTCCCAAACGTCTAGACAAAAAGGGCGGTTCTGCCCGCTGAAAACAAGGTTGGCTCAAGATGAATGCATAACAGAAACATAAAACATAAGCCATTTAACAAAAGCCAAAACAATCAAACAAAACACAAGTTCCTCATGCTAGAACAAGTGTAGATGCAAGTACGTGATTTCAAAGGGAAAACTCGAGAACCACAGTCCCGAGTATGCTATCCCGCTACGATGACTGCTTTTACCTTTCAATGCAGTAGCTTCCAACTCTGGATACGCTACAAAAGAGACTGTATCAACAACTATACAATCTAACAACAACAAGGCAACGGTTCAAGGAATGCTCTATACCGTTCTTTGTTCAAATCTTGGAAACGATCAAATAGCTGCTAACTCTGGGCTTGAAAACTCCAAACGAATCTATTCAGATACAAGAGATGATTGATCAATAACCACGATCAACTTACAAGCCAAGTTCATAACTCAAAAACGGTTCGAAATCTCCAAAACTCAAACCGACGGCATAACGGCTATAACTGAACAAACCGGCAACGCAGACAGCAGTTCAATACCGATAACAACTCAATTCAATGCTAATACAACAACAACAAGGCAAACCCAACACATCTCAAAACTCACATTTTCGAAAATAGCTTTCAAAAATCATAACAATTCCAAACGTCGCTCTAATTCAAAACCGACAGATAATAAACGATCAGAACTCTGTCAAGAACAACATACTCGAATCTAGAACGATTCTAACAACATCCAAAAACTAGAATGTATCGGATCGAAGAAGAACTTACGATATAACAGAGCTCTCACTGCAGTGATCGATAATCTGCCTTCAGAATTAGTTTCCAACGGACGGATCGAGCCCGGAATGAAATCACAAAGCTCAAAAGTGGCATCTACAATGGAGGAGGCGTGCTTGAGGAAGGAGTAGAAGGCTTCTCCAATCAAATCCAAGTGTAGATAATATATAAAAATCAATATTTGCGTTTTAGTCCCTAAAATTTCCAAAATTTGCAAAAAGGACCCTGATCAAAATCAAACCGGCTCGAGAACTCTGTAATCTCTGATTAACTCAAATAAACTCATTTAAGATAAAAACGGGGCATTACACTACATGAGCTCTACTGTCCAAGCCTATAATCACAAGATTAATATATCACTAAAAAACATATAAAAGCCTTAACTAAGCTAATAGATATATACTCCTAAACTATTTATAGGATCTAGGGTTATAACTTCGTCCGTCGTCAGCCTTTTGTTGTCATTGCCCCGGAACTTGGGTACAACTTCGCTACGACTTCTGGATGCCTTGCCAAGGCTCCGCCCCTTGAAAAAGATGGCTAAAATGCCCCTAAACCACCCAAGAACCGAGAGAGAGAAGTGTGAATTGGAATGTCACAAATGAGCCTCGAATGACCTATTTATAGACAGAGTTCAGAAGCTCCAAACTCGCATGCCAGCCACATCGCATAAATGCAATGATCGGAAGCTCTGAACTCTCCTTCGGACGTTCCGATCTCCTGCGTGTCCGAGCAAGTTGAAACGTCGATAATGTGCATGACCTAACTGCAATCGGAAGCTCCGATCATACTTCAGAAGTTTCAAACGTGCCGTAGCTTCCAAACTCCTTCGCCCCTTCCAATCTTTACAAGGTTTGGGTTCGGACCTTCCGAACCACCCGATCCCAAATAAACCCATTTACCAATTTTGGACATTGTGGACCCAATTTCTTGGTCCGTTTGACATAATTAAAATACCTTAATCATGTTTTACTTGATCTAAACACATTTAGTCAAATTAATCATGTAACAAATAGAACCGGGTTACTACATTCTCCCCCACTTAAGAGATTTCATCCTCGAAATCAGTTCTTAAGTAAACAAGATTAAACACTGATTCAAACATCCTATTATTACAACTGAATATTGTACAAATTGCATTACTGAAATCAAAAGTACAATCAAAACAACTCAGGATGTTCCAAACGCATGAGGCACTCTAGCTCCCAAGTGGCTTCATCTATGCCTCTGCGCTGCCATTGAACTAGAACAAGAGGAATGACCTTGTTCCACAACACCTTGTCCTTATGATCCAGGATACACAACGGTCTCTCAACATATGTCATATCAGTATCCAACTGTACCTCTGACATCTGTAAAATGTGAGACTCATCCGCCACATAACGTCGCAAAAGTGATACATGGAACACATCATGGATACTAGACAGATACTACGGCAGTGCTAGTCTGTAAGCCAGATCTCCAATACTTTCTAAGATGACGAAGGGACCAATGAATCTTGGAGATAGCTTTATTTTGAGACCGAATCTTAAAATCCTGTGAAATGGTAAAACTCTTAAGAATACCTTCTCGCCCACCTCAAACTGCAAAGGTCTACGCTTGGTATTCGCATAACTGGCCTGACGATCCTACGCAGTCCTGATACGCTTCTCGATCTGATCAACTATGTCCGCAAACTGCGGTACTAACTCTGGTCTTTATTCTTGTCGTTCCCCAACTTCCTCCCAGAACAATGGAGTACGACAACATCGCCCGTACAAAACATCAAAAGGTGCCATCCCAATACTACGGTGGTAACTATTGTTATAAGAGAATTCAATCAATGGCAAATGATCTTGCCAAGCTGGACCAAAATCCATATTACAAGATCGCAACATATCCTCAAGAGTACAGATAGTGTGTTCCATCTGCCCATCTGTCTTCGGATGTTATGCAGTACTCAAACTGAGTGTAGTGCCCAGAGCACGCTGAAAACTCCCTGAGAATCTGGAAGTAAACTTGGGGTCTCGAACACTGACAATGCTCACAGGTACTCCATGGAATCGTACAATCTCCTGAATGTACAAATGAGTCATCCGGTCAACAGTGAAATCTCGATTATATGAAAGGAAATATGCTGACTAGGTGAGTCGATCTATCACAACCCAGATAGCATCAAATTTCCATGAAGACATCGAAAAATGGGTCACAAAATCCATCGCGATAAACTCCCATTTTCACTCCGGAATCGGTAGACTATGCAATAATCCTCCGGCTCGTTGATGTTCAGCCTTAACCTGCTGACACACCAAGCACTTGGGCACATACTGATACACATTCTGCTTCATTCCTTTCCACCAAAATCGAGTGCACAAATCCTTGTAAATTTTCTTGCTATCTGGATGTGTAACGCCCCAAAATATATTTACCAAATTAATTAGCAATTGAAATAATTATTGAGTTGACGAAATAATTATTATTGCTAATGAGATTATAGAGTGTATTTACAAATATACGTGTCATTTAATCAATGAGTTTGATTATTTTTTTGAGATCTCCAATATTTGGCATTTTGAGATTATTTATTGAGATATAAAAATAATTATTTATGCCAGATAACTTAATTTGGAAGAATATTTGATCGAGTGGACTGGTCAGAGTCTAAATTGGATTTAGTATTTAATTGGGAAAATTTTGAGTCCAATTGACTGGTCAAAGTCAACAATTTCAGAAATGGTATTAATTGATTTGGGTGTGTGTATCAGAAAAATATCATATTGGAGATTAATTTTACCATTTGAGTATCTAATAAATTGGTCCGGATCAGGAAATTATCGGGTTACTATAAATAGAAAACAACGCGCGATGGGCATCATAAAAGCAATCACAGAGTTTTGAATTTTTCCCCAATTTTCGTATTCACTGTAGCAGTCCCACGTTTTCCATCGCCGACTGTTCACCGGAGCTCCGATTGAAGATCGATCGGTCACTTTTTAGCCAACATCAAGACGAAGCTATTGGTGTAAATAAATCGACGATCCGACGGTTGAATCGTCGGGAAATCAAGTTAGAACAGACGGGTTCTGCACAGAATTTGGTTTCGCTGTAGCAGTCCACGTTTTTGATTTTTCCGGCCATTCACCGGAGCTTCGATCGAAGATCCGAATGGTGAAGTTGTAGCTAAGATCAAGACAAATCTATTGTTATAAAAGAATTGACAATCCGACTGTTGGATTGTCGGGAAATTGACGAAGAACAGACGGGATCTGCGCGAGTACTGTTCATCGTCTTCCTCGGTATGATTTTCGCGATTCGAGCTCGTTTTTGTTGGTTTTAAAGCTAGTAATCGATTATTTGAGTTGTGAAGAACATTTCCCAAGCTTATTGTAGCATTTTTTGTGAAGGAATCGAGCAAATCGAAGCTTTTAAACTTCGCCGGAGTCGGCTCATTTTTCTCCAATCCCGGTCGCGTCGGAGCTCCGTTCCGGTCGTGGCTTATATTGTTGGAATCGTCTCGTCGAGCTCGACAAGACTGCCAAATTTCATAATTTTTGGAGTAGTTTTGACATCGCCGCCGGACGCCGCCGCGTCACCGCCATCTTCTCCGATTTTCCGGCGACCTCCGGCTAGTTAACCATTTTTGATCGTCTCGACGTGATAGATCCAAATATCCAAGTTTCGAGTCGAGATTCAAAATAGTGAAGCGGTGAGAACGCGATAAAGTTGACGAATTATTGGTCAAAGTTTGACCAGAGTTGACTATGGTTGACTTTTGTATATTATGTGATTTTTCGCAGATTGGAAGCCAGTCGAGGATATTTTAAGGTAGAGAACAGCAGTTTAGGGATTGGACTTTTCCAGACTTGAAAAATTGAGGTATGAGCTGATGTCGATTTCTAAGGGAATGAATACTCGAGCGAGTTTGAGATTCTCGAGTTCCCGATTAAAATCACATACTTGCATGTTTATTTGATTATTTGATATTGAATGTGAATTTGAATGATTTAATTGATTTTCAATATTACTTGAAAGACATGAGTTTTTCTATATGAAATTGTTTGAAGTAAGTGATTTATATATTCGATTTGAAAAGCATGAGATTTCTTATTTGAATTACTTCAATGATTTTCGATATTATATTCATGAGTTTGAATATACGAGTTGAATGTGTTGACATCTTCGATACATTGATGTCTGAATACACAGATTTATTATTTTCGATTCGATTAAATTGCATTTGATTCATATGCATTCATCTTGAGCCAAATTTCTTAAATTTTTAGAGGGCTAAGTTGCCCAGATTCGAATTAGACATTTGAGAGCTATATCGAGTGGCCTGGGATGTTGAGTTCCCACAGTGTCAGCATACTCCTATAGTTGCGCCAAAGTCTAGAGGTTTGAGACGCGTAGCACCACCCCGAGCGGGAGCGTAGGTGGGTTAGTTGCGTGATCTTGACATCGGGATCCCAACCGATTGTCCGATATTCCCTTGATTATCTGATTTGATAATCCCGATTTTTAAACACATGCATTTCATTGGCATTTCCATTGAAGAATTTGAATGTATATTATGATTTTAATATACTTACTTGATATTACATGTTACGTCGCTTTTATTGGGATTTTATTCTCACCGGACTTATCCGGTTGTTGTCTTGTTTTGTATGTGTACTTGACAACAGGTGGGGCAGGAGCTAGTCAGAATCGACGTGGTTAGCTTGGGATCGAATGATAGATGTGAGGCGTCGATTTAGAGTCGAATAACTTTTAGAACTCGATTATTTATTGAAGCATGCTTTTATTGTTGATTTATAATACTGCATGTATTTTTATGCCCCGATTATTCTTAGAATTGATATATGTCGAAGAATGAGTTAAATTGATTTTTTAGTTGAGCCCGAGATGATCTCGCTCGAGCCGAATATTTTTCTACCGCTCGAGCGAGGCACTGTTCTTGATTTAAAAAAAAAAAATTGGCTCATTTATTTATCGATGATTGTTTTACTATTTGAGATTAGTTGATTAGAATCGAGGTCCTCACATTAAGTGGTATCAGAGCAATAAGATTCTTGGACTGGAATATAAGTGAGTGAGTGGGGTAGATCGAGTCTGCTTGAATTATTTTATTTCACATGTGATTAATTTCATTGTTTGATTACTTGAATTACATGCGAGCATGCTTTACTGATTCAGAATTATGTGCCTCTTTGATTATGTGAATTGATTTTAAAAGCATGCATTATATGAAAGAGTATCAGAACTGAATTCGAGATGAGAATTTAAACACTCATGCGATTACATGAGTATGATGTTTAGAGGATGATCGAAACAGAGTTGATGATTTTGTTATTTCGAGATTTGTGCTTGTGATTATTTGAGATTATAATTGTTAAGCCGATATGGTTCAGATAGCTAGCAAACCAGATTTGAATTGTGATGATTAGATTGCTCGCTATGAGAATTGACGTTTTGGAAAGAGTTTTATGTTCATGAATTTGTTGAGTAGAGTATGATGGCAAGTGAGATTTTATTATGATATTCTGAATTGTTATATCTCTGCCGTTATCAACTAAATTTCCTTGTTGAGCGAAGAATTGTATACTCTAGAAATTGAGAAATGGTATTGATGAAAGATGAGATGATCTAGAATATGAATAGATGATGTTCCTTCTTGAGGAAATTGAATTAAAAACCACTCGAAGTTTATTGTGGCTTAGATTGATCGAGGTAAGAGTTGATATTTTAATCTTTAGCAATGATTGAATTGATTTGCGTCAGATGAACCTTTAGACATAACAGAGATAGAACTTCGATATTAAGGATTTCAGAAAATTTCAGAACGAGATCAGATTTGATCATACATTGTAATGAACCTGTAAGAATTCTCGAGGTAAGAATTTTATTGATCCTGACTCGTTGATTTGAATAATGTGGTGTAAGTTTTGAGTGAGTGTTTTATAATACTCTGAGATCAAAACTAGATGTTTCAAAACGCCCATTCGGAATAGACTATAGATTTATCAGGAATGATAAACTTGATTGTGTTCGTTAATAAGAGATTGAGTAGAAATGAATTGAGATCCCGATGTACTCAGTAAGGACATTAAGTTGATTATGTCTTTTGAGTTGATGTTTATGTTTATAGCATTATGAGATTGATATATGAATGAACAGATTGTATCCGATTGTTTGGATATATTGTGATTTGATTTTGATAATAGATTGAATTATTGGGAATTGATCTAATTTTGCGATATTTTTGAAAGTTATTTTTGAATGTAAGAATATCAGCACTCTTATGCTAAACTTTTGGGATGATTAGGATTAATTGAATATTTTGAGAATTCGATTAGATCTCAATCGATGATATTGAGATTTTATTGATGTATCCAATATTGTTCTTTCGAGAATGATACTTTTATTGGGTCTTAAGGGAAATTGTATGAATTTATAGTATTGAAGTGGTTGAAGAGTTATTGTGATTGATATTTTGGAAAGAGACGAATTTGAGAATTGTTGGGAAGAAATTCTTTTCGATAGAATAAGAGGTTGATATTAGTGTTTTTGGAAAGACACTGAATTCAGTTACAGTTGAGCCTTCTTTCGATTAATCTGAAGATTCTTGAATCCTATTTTAGTTATGCATCCTTGATTCGCATGACTTTGACTTCGATAATTATTGCCATTCGACATCAATTGAAATTCCGAGTTTGAATTTCCGAAATTTGTAATTCTTGAGAACTTGAATTTTCTTTCTGGATGTTGATATTGATTCGGGAGAGTTTCGATTATTTGATTCTTGAGTGATCTAGATTTCTTTGATTGGGACATTCGAATATGCCTTAGGGCTGGGTCCTAATCGGTGACTGCGTGCGGATTCCTCGTGAGTGAGGCCACGTTGACAACCATGATTTTGGTTTGTCTTGTTATTGGGCATGATGTCGTACCTGTTGACGGGTGATCACTTGATTTTATTATTATTGATAGATTGGCTCGCATTCCTTGTTCATGGAGCCCTGATTTGATTCACTCTCCCTTAATTGAAAAATGCAAGTGAGTTGTTTTCACTTAGCAAGGATTGTTGTTCAGAATTCACTCGATTTTATAATAATGATTTGAGCGATTTTCGTGATATTAATTTGATTCTGACTCTGAGAGTCAATGATGATTTGAGGTATATCTTCAGTATATACGATTTTGTTGGCTCGTAACTAATAGAGATAGATACCACTATCTGAATTTCGTGGTTGACTGATCCAGATAACGATTAAGTCCGAAGATAGTTCGATTTTTGGTATGTTGGGTGAAATTTTGAAACAAATTTGCAGTGGATTTGAATTAGGGTTTAAGAATATTTCAGATGATTAAGAAGAATTGATAGGATTCACTCGATGAAACAGTGGTAACAGAATTATCTTATGAATCGTTGGTTTTTGTGATGATTGTTTCGGGAATCTATGGATTTTGCGGTAAATTTTTCCCTTCTTAGATTAAGAGCAGAATTTTGAATTCAGAATTAAGATTGGAGTCTCAGTGTTAGTAGAGATGTTTGATCTCGTTTTTTTAGCATTCGATTTTGATTGCGTGAATTACTACACTTGGGAACAGAAAGAGAAAATAAGAAGAAGAAGAAGAAGAAGCTTGAATTAGCGAAACTGGTACCGAATAAGTTCCAGAGCAGACAGATGTATACCAAAGTTTTGTTCTTTCAATTGATGAGATTAATCCGATGTTGTTTTCGATTTTTGATCAGATGAGATATTTTGGCATTGACTTTTGGCCTGTTTGATTAATTAATTGATTGATGTTGGAAGACTTCGATGAGAATTTTTGAACTTTTGATTTTGATTGTCCCATGATTGCGAGAACAGATTGTGACTCGCAGATGATTGAGGTGATCCTATGAAATGACAGCGAAGAAAGAACTTTTTGATATTGAATTTTGGGATTGTGCGAATTGTTGATTGATCAAATTTGATTTTAAGGCATTGGATGAATGTCGACTTGGTTGAGATTGACTCAGTAGAGGAGTTTGAGATGTTAGAAACTGTCTGATTGACATAAGTTTCCATTGAATTCTAAACTGTGTATTGGGTTTAGATTGAGATTGATTGATTGAAGATTTAATTGTTGACTTGTTAGAGGATTTCGAAGAATTCTTGGTTGATTCCTTATCAGCCGATAGACATCTAGATCAGACTATTCAGACCTTTTGAGAGGATATTCTATGAGCCGTAATGCTAGATTTTGGCACTAGTTGACCAGATTCATGACTTTGATTGAATGTTACGATTTGAACTATTATCAAAAGAGTTTAGAGATGACTCTTTTCGAAGCGATGTACGATGAGTACTACGAATTTTTCTTATTTCGAGAATGATGTTCTAGAGTACATCAGCTGTAGAGTCAGATTTGACCTGATATTGTCATAGATGTCAAAGAAAGTGATTATGATTCCGAATAGAATCAGAACAGTGCGAGACAGATGTGTCAGAATTGTAAGTCTTGATTCAGACTTTAATAAGGGAACAAGATTCATTCCTTTGTACTTTAGAGAGATGAGACGGAATTGAATGAAACTTTGAACTACTTTGATTGATCGATAACCGATGACAGATAAAGAGTGAGTACCAAAAAGAGGAGTAGTTCTAGAACAATTTCATTCTAGTTGTTTCAGTATGATGACTTATATAAGAATCGAAGAAGTCATTTGAAAGCTAGAACAAGATTTGAGATATATAATCTGAATCTCTTTATTGCAATAAGATTGAGTACAAATTCTTTCGGATCTCTATCTGATGTGCTCGGATTGCATGCGATTTCGAGGATGAAATCAATTCTTAGAGGGGGAGAATTGTAACGCCCCAAAATATATTTACCGAATTAATTAGCAATTGAAATAATTATTGAGTTGACGAAATAATTATTATTGCTAATGAGATTATAGAGTGTATTTACAAATATACGTGTCATTTAATCAATGAATTTGATTATTTTTTTGAGATCTCCAATATTTGGCATTTTGAGATTAATTATTGAGATATTGAAATAAAAATAATTATTTATGTCAGATAACTTAATTTGGAAGAATATTTGATCGAGTGGACTGGTCAGATTCTAAATTGGATTTAGTATTTAATTTGGAAAATTTTGAGTCCAATTGACTGGTCAAAGTCAACAATTTCAGAAATGGTATTAATTGATGTTGGGTGTGTGTATCAGAAAAATATCATATTGGAGATTAATTTTACCATTTGAGTATCTAATAAATTGGTCCGGATCAGGAAATTATCGGGTTACTATCAATAGAAAACAACGCGCGATGGGCATCATAAAAGCAATCACAGAGTTTTGAATTTTTCCCCAATTTTCGTATTCAATGTAGCAGTCCCACGTTTTCCATCGCCGACTGTTCACCGGAGCTTCGATCAAAGATCCGATCAGTCACTTTGTAGACAACATCAAGACGAAGCTATTGGTGTAAAGAAATCGACGATCCGACGGTTGAATCATCGGGAAATCAAGTTAGAACAGACGGGTTTTGCACAGAATTTGGTTTCGCTGTAGCAGTCCACATTTTTTATTTTTCCGGCCATTCACCGGAGCTTCAATCGAAGATCCGAACGGTGAAGTTGTAGCTAAGATCAAGAAGAATCTATTGGTATAAAGGAATTGACGATCTGATGGTTGTATTGCCGAGAAATCGACGAAGAACAGACGGGATCTGCGCGAGTACTGTTCATCGTCTTCCTCGGTATGATTTTCGCGATTCGAGCTCGTTTTTGTTGGTTTTAAAGCTAGTAATCGATTATTAGAGTTTTGAAGAACATTTCCCAAGCTTATTGTAGCATTTTTGGTGAAGGAATCGAGCAAATCAAAGCTTTTAAACTTCGCCGGAGTCGACTCGTTTTTCTCCGATCCCGGCCGCGTCGGAGCTTTGTTCCGGTCGTGGCTTATATGGTTGGAATCGTCTCGTCGAGCTCGACAAGACTGCCAAATTTCATAATTTTTGGAGTAGTTTTGACATCGCCGCCGGACGCCGCCGCGTCACCGCCGTCTTCTCCGATTTTCTGGCGACCTTCGGCTAGTTAACCATTTTTTATTGTCTCGACGTGATAGATCCAAATATCCAAGTTTCGAGTCGAGATTCAAAACAGTGAAGCGGTGAGAACGCGATAAAGTTCACGAATTATTGGTCAAAGTTTGACCAGAGTTGACTATGGTTGACTTTTGTATATTATGTGATTTTTCGCAGATTGGAAGCCAGTCGAGGATATTTTAAGGCAGAGAACAGCAGTTAAGGGATTGGACTTTTCCAGACTTGAAAAATTGAGGTATGAGCTGATGTCGATTTCTAAGGGAATGAATACTCGAGCGAGTTTGAGATTCTCGAGTTCCCGATTAAAATCACATACTTGCATGTTTATTTGATTATTTGATATTGAATGTGAATTTGAATGATTTAATTGATTTTCAATATTACTTGAAAGACATGAGTTTGTCTATATGAAATTGTTTGAAGTACGTGATTTATATATTCGATTTGAAAAGCATGAGATTTCTTATTTGAATTACTTCAATGATTTTCGATATTATATTCATGAGTTTGAATATACGAGTTGAATGTGTTGACATATTCGATACATTGATGTCTGAATACACAGATTTATTATTTTCGATTCGATTAAATTGCATTTGATTCATATGCATTCATCTTGAGCCAAATTTCTTAAATTTTTAGAGGGCTGAGTTGCCCAAATTCGAATTAGACATTTGAGAGCTATATCGAGTGGCCTGGGATGTTGAGTTCCCACAGTGTCAGCATACTCCTATAGTTGCGCCAAAGTCTAGAGGTTTGAGACGCGTAGCACCACCCCGAGCGGGAGCGTAGGTGGGTTAGTTGCGTGATCTTGACCTCGGGATCCCAACCAATTGTCCGATATTTTCTTGATTATCTGATTTGATATTCCTGATTTTTAAACACATGCATTTCATTGGCATTTCCATTGAAGAATTTGAATGTATATTATGATTTTAATATACTTACTTGATATTACATGTTACATCGCTTTTACTGGGATTTTATTCTTACCGGAGTTATTCGGCTGTTGTCTTGTTTTGTATGCATGATCTTGAGCATGCAGCTATTATCTTTGCACTGAAGATTTGGCGCCACTATCTGTATGGCAAGAAATTTGAAATCTTCACTGATCACAAGAGTCTCAAGTATTTGTTTATTCAGGCAGAGTTGAACTTGAGACAGAGACGTTGGATGGATTTGTTGAAGGATTATGATTGCGAAATCAAATATCATCCAGGTGCTGCTAACTTGACCGTGGATGCTTTGAGTCATAAGGTGCGAGTGTCTACACTTCAGACTTGTCTTATCTCCAGTGTGATTAAGGATTGTTGTTCTTCAGGATATAATTTTAAGCACAAGAAGAGTATGAAGAGCATTCAGATGTTTGCAATTCTATCTGAGCCAGCCTTATATTCTTCTAAGATGACGAAGGGACCAATGAATCTTGGAGATAGCTTTATTTTGAGACCGAATCTTAAAATCCTGTGAAATGGTAAAACTCTTAAGAATACCTTCTCGCCCACCTCAAACTGCAAAGGTCTACGCTTGGTATTCGCATAACTGGCCTGACGATCCTACGCAGTCCTGATACGCTTCTCGATCTGATCAACTATGTCCGCAGACTACGGTACTAACTCTGTTCTTTATTCTTGTCGTTCCCCAACTTCCTCCCAGAACAATGGAGTACGACAACATCGCCCGTACAAAACATCAAAAGGTGTCATCCCAATACTACGGTGGTAACTATTGTTATAAGAGAATTCAATCAATGGCAAATGATCTTGCCAAGCTGGACCAAAATCCATATTACAAGATCGCAACATATCCTCAAGAGTACAGATAGTGTGTTCCATCTGCCCATCTGTCTCCGGATGTTATGCGGTACTCAAACTGAGTGTAGTGCCCAGAGCACGCTGAAAACTCCCTGAGAATCTGGAAGTAAACTTGGGGTCTCGAACACTGACAATGCTCACAGGTACTCCATGGAATCGTACAATCTCCTGAATGTACAAATGAGTCATCCGGTCAACAGTGAAATCTCGATTATATGAAAGGAAATGTGCTGACTAGGTGAGTCGATCTATCACAACCCAGATAGCATCAAAGTTCCATGAAGACATCGGAAAATGGGTCACAAAATCCATCGCGATAAACTCCCATTTTCACTCCGGAATCGGTAGACTATGCAATAATCCTTCGGCTCGTTGATGTTCAGCCTTAACCTGCTGACACACCAAGCACTTGGACACATACTGATACACATTCTGCTTCATTCCTTTCCACCAAAATCGAGTGCACAAATCCTTGTAAATCTTCTTGCTATCTGGTTGAATACTCAACTTGGTACGATGCGCTTGAGATAAAGCTCATCCCTCAGAGTATCATCCTCCGGTACAAAACTATGACCAGATAAACACAGAGACCCATCTGACTTGTAGTGGAATCCAGATGTACTGTCACTGTTGGCCAATCGAGCCAACCTTTGAATCTTCGGATGAGACATATGAGCATCCCGAATCTGCAAATATAAGGCTGACTCAGATAGAATTGCAAACATCTGAGTGCTCTTCATACTCTTCTTGTGCTTAAAATTATATCCTGAAGAACAACAATCCTTAATCACACTGGAGATAAGACAAGTCTGAAGTGTAGACACTCGCACCTTATGACTCAAAGCATCCACGGTCAAGTTAGCAGAACCTGGATGATATTTGATTTCGCAATCATAATCCTTCAACAAATCCATCCAACATCTCTGCCTCATGTTCAACTCTGCCTGAGTAAACAAATACTTGAGACTCTTGTGATCAGTGAAGATTTCAAATTTCTTGCCATACAGATAGTGGCGGCAAATCTTCAGTGCAAAGATAATAGCTGCATGCTCAAGATCATGCACTGGATAATTACCCTAGTGAACCTTCAGCTGTCTAGAAGCGTATGCAATCATGTTTCTATTCTGAGTTAGAACACAACCCAAACCATGCAAAGAAGCATCGGTATACACGACAAACCCTCAAGAACCAGACGGTAATGCCAACACTGGCGCAAAAGTCAACCGTCGACGAAGTTAACAGAAATTCTTTCACACTCAGAAGACCACTCAAAGATCACACCCTTAAGAGTAATTTGTGTCAAGGGTCGAACTAACTGTGAGAAATTCACGATAAGGCGACGATAATAACTTGCCAGACCCAGAAAACTACGAATCTCGGCAACTAACATAAGATGCGGCGTTCAACACAACCTCAATCTTGATCGGATCAACTGAAACTCCCTGACTGGATATGACATGGCCAAGAAACACCACACGATCTATCCAGAACTCACACTTACTCAGTTTCGCGTAGGGCTTTATTTCCCGAAGAGTCTGCAAGACAAGCCTCAGATGATATGCATGCTCATCCACACTATGTAAATACACCAGAATATCATCGATAAATACCACCACGAACTTGTCTAAGTACTCCTTGAAAACACGGTTCATCAAATCCATGAATACAATCGGAGCATTAGTCAATCCAAAATGCATTACCAAGAACTCGTAATGCCCGTATCTCCTCCGGAACGCAGTCTTGGCTATATCATGATCTCTCACTCGCATCTGATGATAACCTGATCTCAAATAAATTTTGGATTATACTGAAATATCCTGCAACTGATCGAATAAGTCATCAATATGAGGCAAAGGATATTTATTCTTGATGGTCACGCGGGTCAACTGACGATAATCAATACACAGTCGCATAGACCCATCATTCTTCTTCACAAAGAGAACAAGAGTGAAAGAGTGGGTGCCCGGTGAGCCAACTTGTGGCTAAGGGCTTTGATGACTCTTTGTATAAACAATCTTTTGTTTAATATAATTTACACTTTTATTAATGGCAATGACTTTATCTTTCTTCATATTGTTATATTGTGATATTCTATTGTTGTTTTGATAAAGACCTTGAATATACTATAGTGTATGTAAGATGTGGTAGTACATGGGGATGTCTATCATGAAACACATCTTATAGTCACTGTATATTCTAAACAGTTCCTAGTCGATTGAGCCGTCCGATAATAAGGATAAGGATCGCTCGAGTTTGAGACTAGCATTTGCGATCCAGAGTACCACGTTTCATTGGTAAGGAACATAGAGATGTTCGAAGCATGCAAATGGATATTCATACGATGAATGATCGAATTACCCTATCCGGACTTTCCAAGTGGTTATCACTTATCGAGTGGATAAAGTCCGCGGTTTTGGTTGTACACCATTAGTCCTTACTACTTGAAACATCATTGAGACTCTATATGCTAGTACTGTGCTTTGACTCGTTTACCGACTCTATTGGGGTCATCAGGTGTCGGGATTGGGTACAGTTACGACACATATAGGAGTCGATGCTTTGTTGTCAAGGATTCACCACATACTTGCGAGTGTGGATATCCTATGCAATCTGAGGAGATATTAGTGTGACGAATCTCTGGCCAGAGTACATGATGTGTTTTAAGAAATGGTTTCTTAGTAGCACATGCGATGTCACTATTTGATCTTCAAGATGCATTGCATAGTTATCGAATCTCGAACGACTCTCGATTTACCAATGGTTGTTGATTCGATCGGGATATATGGATGAAGGGACCGTACTGTACGCTAACCAAAATCTATTGGTTCTTGCAGGCACTATCAGTGATACCTAGGGAATCATGGGGCGATGTTGCTAGGCGCTCTTACCATGATTCGATGGGCAAGTCGGAAATTGTTGTTCCGAGTCACAAGGAGTTGTGAGCCCACGGCTAGCTGTATCCCTGAACCATTGAGGGTCACACAGAGTAATGGATTTTTAATCCCCGTTGAGATAGTTAAATTTAAAGAGTTAAATTTATGAGCAAAGAAGTGGGACTTCTTATTTAAGAGTAGAGGAGTAAGATTTCCTTGACATAGGGATGGGCATTTTTGGAAATCACTGAATTCGGATTCAGAAAAATTTATCTTGACTTTAAAAGATGCAAAAATGGTTTCTGTGCACATTGGTGAAATTGGTTTATCAATCTGAGTCACGATGAATTTTATATTAATTTCTGAACATGCGGGCTTTGCTTGTCAGGCTTGAACTTATGACTAATGGGCCCTAAGCTGTTAGCAGCCCACATTATAAATAAGTTATTGCAGTACAAAAATTACACAATAGAGGTCACAATTTTCGAAAACCTAGTTGTTTTTCTCTCTAAAGTGGCCGCCCCCTCCCTCTCTCTGTCGGGAAAATCCAGCCTGTGAATTTTGAATTTGCAGAGTGGTTTAACGGATCAAATTCGTTAATTCTCTTCGTAGAAACTTCTGATAGATTTTCTAGTGCAATCTATTAGAGGGATTAAATCTCTGTTCGTGGACCTGATTGAAGAACAGTTCGTCCATCAGTTCCTGGGAGATACAACAAGAGCAGAGTAATCTGTTGGTGTCCATAATCTCGATTCGAGATTGGAGGTAAAAATTTATAATTGTTATTTAATTTTTACACACACAATTTAATCGTAAAGTTTTGATACCCATTATGGATTCGTTCCATATAAAATTTTTAAACTTCCGCTGCACCGGGTATCAATTCTGATTGATCTGATCGCCGTTCTCCAACAAAGAGATCCCCACAGAGATGAACTAGGCCGAATGTATCCCTTATCCAAGAGATCTTGCAACTGATTCTTCAACTCGCGCATCTCTGACAGAGCCAGACGATACGGTTCTCTCGAAATAGGTAACGTACCTGGCATCGGATCAATGTCAAACTCAACTTCCCGAACAAGAGGGAAACCCAGAATATCATCAAGAAAAACATCAGGGAATTTATTAACAACAAGAAAAATCCCTATACCAACGCTCCCAGCGAACAAATCAACGGCATAAATGAGGTATCCTTCCCCGCCAGACTCCAGATCTCGACAGTCTCTCAAAGCAGATACCAATGTAATCGGGGGTCGTGCTCCCTCACCATATAAAAACCAGTTATCACCACCAATCGGGTGAAACTATACCAGTCTCTGGTAACAATCCACTTAAGTTCGGTACATAATCAACATGTCAATTCCCAAAATGAAATCGAAATCCTCCATCGCTAGTACCATGAGATTTGATGTCAGAACATTACCCTCAAACTCTAAGGGACAACCAAGAACTAGGCGTTTAGCCATTGCTGACTGACCAGTCGGGGTCGAAACAGAAAGAACTATGTCTAGAGCAATATAAAGTAACTTGTGACTCTTGACAAAACGTGCGGATATTAAGGATGAGATGCACCAGTATCAATTAGTACAAAAGCAAGTATACCGCATAAAAAAAACGTACCCGCAATAACCCTCTCATTCTCCTCCACCGCCTGAACATGACTCAGTGCAAACACCTGACTAGCAGCATGCGGTCACAGATTAGATTCTCCTACTGATTGCCCTGATGGCCTCTGCTGCACAGTAGTCTGGGACGAGAACCTGAACCATCTGCTCCCCCTGCCTGTGGACAATACTTCTTAAGATGACCAATCTCTCCACAAAGAAAACAAGCTCCTGAAGCTTTGCGGCACCTGTCCGTTGGATGATTCTTGCCACAATGGTCACACTTGCCTTTCTTCCCGAAACGCATCACACCACAAGATGCAGATGAAGAAGTAGAAGAAACAAACTTCTTAAAAGACTGAGCACGGGGATCCAAAGGACTCGCGGGTCAAGAAGACTGAAATGATTTAGCTCGATTTACACTGATCTCTGCTTGCCGACACCGGTTCACCAAACTCTCATAGGAAGTGGGATCATCACACACCGTGACTCGATCAAAAATCTCCTGGTTCAGCTCCTGCAGGAAATGATCATACTTCGCCTCAGAACTGGCGCCAATATGGGGACAATATGGAAGGAGACCAATAAACTTCTGCTGGTACTCTTCCACAGACAAAGATCCCTGCTTCAGATTAAGCAACTCAATTACCTTCGCCTGACGAAGAGCTGGAGGAAAATACGGCTGATGGAACAATCTGAAGAAATCTGGCCACCAAACATGTCCATGCTCCTGAAGCATGGTGCAGATGCGGACTTCCACCACTTACGAGCGCGTCCCTCCAACAAAAAAGTGGCTGCATCCATCTTCTGATCCTCAGAGCAATCAAAGGCACGGGAACAACTCTCCATACGCTCCAACCATTCCTATGATACCTCAAGAGTCTCACCCCCACCAAAGGCTTCGGGACTATCTGCACAAATCTATGAAGCTCGAAACGACGCCTGCCCTCTCGATGATGGCGATGTGCACGGGGACGTCTAGGAGCATCACCATCTCCCCAACGTCCAATACTACTGTGGGAACCCAAGTTTACTAATCTTAACAATAATGTGTAATCGAAACCATAAAAAAATTTATTGTTATTATTTTTTTAATAAAATAATAGGGCCCGGCGCAGCTGCGCTGCAAAGTGCCTAGCGCAGATTCACTATCCCACTAGCGCATCTGCGCTTGGGGAACAACAAAGGGGCGCAGATGCGCCTCATATCTGGTGCATCTACGCCAAAGGTTTCTTTAAGGGGGCGCAGATGCGCTCCCTTAATTGAGCCTCGGTGCTTCCTTCATTTTCCAAATTCTGGAGGTTACTGACTTTTTGCGCGTCTATGCTTCCATCTAAGCGCTTATGCGCTTCATGAATTTACAAATTTTTGTCTTTTTGAGCATCTGCTCTGTTAAAGTTTAGCTGCTACTATCGAATTTTCACAACATTTGTTTTGTGAATGAGAACTCAAACAAATTGAAATCTTAACACATGGTTATATCAAACAATCTATAATAAGTCTAAAATCATAGAAACATGATTATAATACATCATTATTCAAAGTTTGAGTATTTGACTTATTCAAAACAAACTAGACAAATCTAGACAAACTAAACATATGTAGCTCATCTAAAACCCGGATTACCACTTCTAACTCGATCCATCGTTCTCACTGTCCTTTATTGCTTGATCTTGAACAACATGTTACCATGCACACATACAAAAACAATGCAACAACCGGATAACTCCGGTGAGAGTAATATTCTCAGAATAAGCAACATAACATGCAATATAACATAAAGCATGAATGCAACGCATGTTTAACAAAAAGGGCTATCAAATTTTGATTTTAGAATGGAAGCTTAGCTCTTGGGATCCCGGGGAAGAAGATCCTACAACATATCCACCAACTCACCCATTCGAGGTGGCATCGAACATCTCAATCTTCATACTTTTGTGCAACTATAAAGAGTTATCTAGCTCTAGGAGTACATCTACATCCCATGCCACTCAATATAGCTCTACATACGTCTATCACAATAAAAACCGTTCTTCCATCTATGCTTTAAGGTAAAGGCTCAAGATGAATGCACAAGATGCATATTTTTATAAACAAAGAAATTATGAATCATGTTAATCAAGCAATGAGTCAAGTACACATTCAAGTATATCAAACAATAGTTACAAGCATGCTAGTATGTGGTTTATGGAACTTGAGAATCATATCTATCGCGAGTGTTCTATCCCGTCTTGATTGTTGTCGGCTTATACCTTTGGTCTTGAGTATTGGATGCTTCAAATCTGGAAAAGCTTGGTCAAGTCTGGACAAGCTTGGTCAAGTTTGAGTCTTGGATGCTTCAAATCTGGACAATCTTGGTCAAGTCTTAACCAATCGAATTTATGTTCTATCCTGTATTGATTGATGTCGGCTTATACCTTTGGTCTTGAGTCTTGGATGCTTCAAATCTGGACAAGCTTGGTCAAGTCTGGACAAGTTTGGACAAGTTTGAGTCTTGGATGCTTCAAATCTGGACAAGCTTGGTCAAGTCTAAACCAATCGAATTTATGAATTCTCGAGTTTGAATAGCCTTCAATACCAATATGATAATAAAGTGTATACAAGGTAGAAATATCAGCTTACAACTCAAATAATGCCCAACTCAATCAACTACACAGAAATCTCAAAGTTCTCTGATCGACGGCAAAACGACTACAAACCGACGAACCGAACTTCAAATATATCAACCATATCTATCAATATAATTCATAACCTCAACATATCAGCTAGAATATCACCAAAACCAGAAACATCGGAAGTAGCCATGTTCGAAAATTACTTCAAAAAATCATAACAAATTCATATGCCGTTCTTTTTTCGATCCGTCTTCAAATATATAAATTTTGCTAGCTCAAGAACACATATATACAATAAAATTCTGATTCCATCCACTTCTCAAAATTCAAAAATGATAAAAATTCATGAGACTTACGTTAGAACGGAGCCTTCGAAGTGGTGCTCGCGAATATATGATCAATTTCGAATTCTACCGGGCGGATTCGAAGAATTGAGCTTCAAAATATGAAAATGGCTTGGAATATGATTTTCTACCTTGTTACATGGTTTTGCTGCTGATAATTCTGATAAAAGATGAAGATGATCTCAATTCTAACAAGTGTCCCACTCAATATTACATTTTTTCACTTTAGCCCCTGAAATCTTCATTATTTGCAAATCAGTCCCTGAACTAATTTTGAAAATTCTAATTCAATCCTTTAATTTAAGAATATTGGAATTTAAATCTCAATCCCATAAATTCTCAAATTAAATATTTTCAGGGCTTTACAACTACCCTGATTCTCTTCATCTCTATCGGCCATCTGAAAATACAACGCGCATCAAAACCTAAAGAGCCAAAACTAATTCCAAGAATTATCTTAAGCATGCTCTGATACCATAAATATAGTGACTCGCACCGTGATCACCTTGAGCGTCGAAGTGTCTACGTTGGACAACCTCAATGCCTCTAAAATTTTTTTGTGACATAGGTGACAACCCACAAAATTTTTTTACTACCTCACAGGCCTACGAGACTGTGTACGAGAACATCTACAAGATTGCGTACGAGACCAGCTACGAGACTTTGTATGATACCGTCTGCGGTATTGTGTACGATACCTTTTCCTATGAGGCTGCAAGAATCCACCTATGAGGTTGCAGCTTACTTGTCTATGCTTACGAGGTTGCAGCTTACTAGTCTACGCTTAAGAGGTTCAAGCTCACTAGTCTACGCTTACAAGGTTGCAATTTGATTCAATTATATATCTTTTGGCTACATCATAGATCTTTCCCGAAAAGTCAGAATTCCGTGAGCCACAAATCTCATCTATAGACTCAATTGTTTCACATTTTAAGATTTTTGTTGAATCTCTTGGCGAAAGTCTTCCCCAACCACGTTGATGTGTGCACTTGTTTTTAAAATCACAAAAACATTTATTGTGCTTATCGTGGACAGTTCTCACTTGTCAATAATTGTTATTAGTCATCTTCACAATATGAGTTGTCCAATCACAATGATCACTCTTGCATGTAGCCCAAAGTTGGATATTATCATTTTATAAAATTTTTATCAGAACTCCCTCTCTGATTCAATGATTTTCGTTCGCAAATTTCATTTCTTTCTTCGAGAAAAAAATGATACCAAGTTGAAGCTTGGGTTTCTTGAATCCCACTCTGTATCAAATTAGGGATAAATTCTATATTTCCCCTCATTAGAATCATGAATATTATTTAAATTGTCACTATCTGCACAAACATTTTCTTCACCACCACCACCATCATCATTAATCATTTGTTGCAGATCATCTCTATCATTCCTCTCATCAACAAGCTAAATGTAATTGAATCTTTATCTTTGAATCCAAGATCCTCTGCAAATCCCAAAAATTGAACCATTCCTAACCTATCAAGATAAACAAATTCAAAAAATTAAAAAATTTCTCCGGTGTATTCATCTTGATTGCCATTAGATTTCAAAATTAAATTATAATACATTTTAATTGTAACCAAACCTGGTTCTCCAAGTAATCCTATACAAAATAAAATATTAAATTATTTCTCAGAAAATGAATGAGAGAAATATAAGCGCGAGACAATAAAAAAAATTAAAACATCACCATAATTTGGAATGGTCTTTGATGAAAAATTACTTCGCTAAAAATTAAACCACCGATTGACTAAAACCTACATAAGTTAAACTTAATCACGTTAATGATCACGATAGTTTGTAAATAAATATTGAAAATATAAACCGCCTAAAATATTGAAATACCATATATTTGCGAATTATGTGGCAGCAGACGTACTGGCTAACCAGGGTGTTACGATCGAAATGTGTATAGGGGGGGTTGGGGGGAGGGGGGAGACGAATACACACTTTAAAAATATTTTTCAAAACTCGTTTTACAATTAAGCCGAGTTACCAGCTAGATTGTTAAAATTTTTCTTAACAAAATTTGCTTGTGAGAACTTATCTGGTCATGCAGAAATAATCTCACTAACTAATTTGAACTGTATAGCTAAAGGTAGACTGAATATAAATTTTGCAGTAAATAAGAGTAATGCACACGAGATTTTTTATGAAAGTTTGAATTTAAAACTTTCACGTCTCCCATTCTTCTATTTTCAGAAGGATTTTCACTAGAAGAATTTGATTTACACAATGATTTGTACATATCCTATCCAATCAACCTTTGAAAGGAACTCCTAATAACACACTCTAAATTCAGATCACTTTCTCATTGAGTTACAAAAAAATAGAAATTTCAGCAATGCTTCTCGTAAGCTTGTTTGCTTGAACACTACGATTGATCTGCTGTAGCAACTGTGATAGCAGTTATATTCGATCTGGATTTTGAATTAAACACCTGAGAGCTTGATGATCTTAGATTCTTTGAATGCGTGCGTGTGCGTGTCTCTCAATGATGTGAATCAACGAGTATTTATAAAAGATTTGTCCAACGTTCAAAAATATATCCGGTGAGGATTTGTTCCAGATATAGCCGATACTTGAGCACATCATGCCACATGTCTTCGTCCTCTTTCCGAAAATAGTACTAAGGTAGTGGAACAATTTGAGTGTTGTCGAGTATGATTCCCAATGTCTTTATTTCCACCAACTTATTTTGGCTTTACCTCCAACAACTTGGAATAATTTAGAATGATGTTCAGACGACTTGATTGATCTGGTATGGCTTGTGTTTGATCCAGTCTGATTGTCTTTGAACTGTTTGGATATTTTCATCTGGTCTGATTATTGAAGTATTTGTTCTTTTAAGGATCTTCAATTCACACTTCATGTTTATCTCAGATCAAATATTATACTTGGTTTTATTTAACTGATCTGCTTGTTGCATAAATATCATCATCAAAATTTCGATTCTTCTTTATCAATTTCCCAAATCGGTTGGATAAATATCCTAGGAGTTCTATATATAAGTTTGGGCAACCCTCCTCCCTTGAGCTAGCTTTTGGTGTGAGTTAGGTCCAAGTCCATTTCTTCACGTGATATGAAAACTCGAGTCCACTGTTATGTGTTGGACTACCCATAGTTGGACCACCTGTTAATATCTCAATGCTCCATATGTTCATTGCTGGACGTGCGAGGATTTGTTGAAATATGTCCCACATCGGTTGGATAGAGTTACAGGGAGTTCCTTATATAACAAAGACAACCCTCCCTCTTTGAGATTACTTTTGGGGTGGAATTAGGTCCAATCCATATCTTAACATGGTATCAGAGCTCAGGCCCACCGGTATGTGTTGGATGCCCATATTGGCCGAGTGTTAATGTTTCCACGGTCTATTCGTTTCATTCCTGGGCGTGAGAGGGGTGCGTTGGTGCATTAATTATGCCGCACATCGGTTGGTTAAATATCCAGGAGTTTAATATATAGACTTGTGCAACCCTCCTCCCTTAAGTTAGCTTTTGGAGTTGAGTTATGTTCAAGTATTCTTTCAATTGAATCGGGAAAAAAAAAATAAAAACATTGAGACTAAAGTAGTGAAAAAGGTTCCTTCTAGGAAGCATTTTAGATTTTTTTTCTTTCACAAAATTTTCATACAATAATCCCAAACACTTTCTAAATTGATTCATCAAAGTCATTTGAGACTAAGGTAGTCTTTGCAACCTCTAAAAATAAGTGATTATGGAGATTCTCTTCACAAATTAATAAAGAAAATCTCCATAATCACTTATTTTTAGAGGTTGCAAACACTACCTAACTCCGAATCCTTGGGGCTAAATCGGATATTTCCAGAAATTTAAGGCCCAAACTATTATGGACGCGGGCCTATTTTATAGTTCACCAATGGCAACGGTGTAATCATTTATCGGTGGACGTCACGTATATTATCAAACATCCTTTGAAATTTCCCATGGCGAAGATGGGCTTTTGATTCGCGGCTTACATGGAACGCAACCGCGAGAGTTCTGCAGCCATGGAAGCTTCAATAGTAGTGAAGGTTCTTTTCCCCTTTTTTAAACCTTCGAGAACTGATTATTTTTGCTTTCTTTTACTGTGTGATGTTTTTTGTCGCTGTTTTTGTGATGAGTTGGTGGTGTTCTGAGTTGGAAGGCTACTTTACTGTCTGTGTTTTGTGTTTTGTGTTCTTTTTTTTTTTGTTTTTTAATGTTTATGAGTTGCTACTTCTCTGGTATTGTGAGTTTTTTTTTGGTGAAATCTATAGCTGGCACTGATGAATGCTTTTCTATGGTTTTATTTTTGTATCAATCTTGAGCGCATTTAAGAATTTATAGATGATTTAAATGGATGTTTAGATAACAAATTTCTGATTTTCTTTGATAATTTTTGGGTGATCTTTCATACTGGTATATGTGTTTCTTTTTGTTTCATTTCTGGAATATGATCCTAGCTTTTATTTGTAAAATATATGCTTTACTGAACACCGGTTATGTGCCCTAGTTTAATTATCTAAAGTTGTATTTGATGGGAGGATTTGGGTCAAGAGAAGAGGTTTGATTTGAGGAATGATTTGGAGATCTCAATTACCATTAGATTTAGCTCATTGGTTTTGAAATCCAACCAATATAAATTCATCCAAACAATCAAATATATTTAAATCATGGTATTGAAATCCATTATTTCAAATGTCTCAATCTAAATACACCGTGAGTTTTTTTTATTGTTTTCTCTATTTGATTCCTTTTCAAAAACTGGAAGTTTAATGTCTATTTGGTGCTGAACTTATTTAGCTTTTTGAACTAATGTTTATGTTGGATGTGTCCCCATATTTTGTCGTATTGATGACTTGTTTATGCTTTATTTAGATTGATACGTTCTAGAAATTATTTTCAAGCCATCTAATGCTCATGCAATGTATGAGAGATGGAGAGTGAGAGGAGAGGGAAAGGAAGGGAGAGGCGCACAACTTTTGCGTTTCTATGTAATTAAAATTTAAATTTTATGCTCATACTTTTACACAATTATTGAACACGTGAAACTAACGGGCTTGCAATTGAGCCATTGCTGACAATCAGTCTTCTTTTGATATACATGTCATTTAAGTTTTGTATTCTTACTGGTTGGTCGTTCTCTGATCACTAACAAATAATTAGTATCATCTGAGTTTCTTTAATTATGATGTACACTGTATTTCTACAGGTCAAATATGGGGATGTGCTCAGGCGTTTCAGATCTTGGATTTCTGATGATGAGCTGGATGTCAGCATGGATGGACTAGAGGAGAAGATACTCTCCCTTTTCAACTTACCTCAAAATATTTCTCTAATGCTAGCTTACATTGATGAAGATGGCGATGATGTGGCACTTGTCGATGATGATGATCTACGTGATGTTGTGAAGCAGGGGCTGAACCCCTTGCGTGTTACTGTCAAGCGGACCGCTGAAAAGAATGGCAGAAAGCATCATTCAAGTGGAACTTCTACTCCCTTGAAATTGCCTCAGGTGCAGAAACCGTTTCTGTATAAGAAAACTGCAGCGGAACCTCTGTGTGAGACTCTTGTGAAGCTCTCGATTAATTTTGCATCAAAAGTGTCGTCCTCGGGACATGATATTGTGGAGTTCATTAATTACTTTTCAGAAGTGAGCTCATCCTATTTGGCCTATATTTCAGAGTCCCAACCTAAAATGCAGATTCCCACCCACAGCGGTGATTCTGAAAAGGCTGCAGCCGCAACAGAAATGAAAGCCTCAGAGACGTCCACTGATGCTGCCCGATCAATGGTTCCACTAAATGTCGGATCTGAAGAGTTCATGAAACAAAATGAGAGTTTGGAAAAACTTGAAAATGAGAGCTTGGAAAAGGTTGAACCTCTGACAACCGTATCAAACAATGCTGTAAGACATGGAGATACAAGTGTGGTAAGCATGAAGGATTTATCTGCAACTGCACCTGGCTTTAATGCTGTGGGACTTGACTCACAAACTACCAATGCTGGCCAGCCTGTGAGTGATTCTTTGCAAAATTCAGTTACCACTGGCTAGCCTGCGGGTTATTCTTTACGAACTATCGATACTGAAAAGGCAATCAGTCCCCAACCTGAATTTTGCCAATATCAGAGTGACGGAGCTCAGGATCAAGCGCCCCCTCAGGAATGCACAGTTGTTGAAGTTAAACCATGCCTGTCCGATCTGGATAGTTATTTGGTTCGAGATGTGAATATATTTGATGATACTGTTCTGAGACCTTTAACTTCATTTACCAAGATTTGGCGAATGAGAAATACTGGTGTAGTTGCATGGCCCCAGAAAACACAACTTGTTTGGACTGGAGGAGATAAATTGGGCGACTTACTTTCTGTTGAATTAAGGTGAGAGAATTTTTGGCTTTGTAACTAATCCCCTTTGTCTGCATTATATTTTCTTGGTTTGTTTGTTCAAGATTTTATTTCATTTTGACAATTTCCGATGTGTCTTGTTCATATGCATTTGCATTATGGGATATACGGGCCAGTGTTATGAGTACTCTTCATTATATTTATTTTTCAGATTTGGATGCTTGTTATTCCTTAATATTCTAGTTTCTTTCGGTAACTGAATGATCAAAGTGCCTTTGCCTAGCAATAGTTGACTTCTCAAATGTTGAAATTTATGGTTAGACATAACAGGCTTCTTGTTTTTCCAGATTCCTGCTGCTGGTTTTGCCGTTGGCCAGGATTTTGATGTTGCAGTTGATTTCATTACTCCCGAGACTCCAGGTCTTTATATGTCTCGCTGGAGAATGGCCTCGCCCTCGGGCCAAGTGTTTGGGCAACACATCTGGGTTCATATTCAGGTTTCCCACCTTATTATCCATCACTGTAATTTTCATTGAATAATGTTGTCATTTTCTTATTTTGATTCTTGCTTTGAATTGTAGGTTAAAAAACATTTTAAACGGAGGCTACGCAGAAGATCAAAAATGTACTACT
Source organism: Henckelia pumila (assembly GCF_033568475.1). NCBI lineage: Eukaryota > Viridiplantae > Streptophyta > Magnoliopsida > Lamiales > Gesneriaceae > Henckelia > Henckelia pumila. Next base: position 28,330,668 of record NC_133121.1, on the reverse strand, counting down.
ACCCTTGAAACTGCGACTTAACTGACTGGATTTCGGTTCCGTTCGAAGGTAATGATTAACCAATTGCGTAAGGTGGAAATTTCGAGCACATGCTCATGGATCTTGTCGCTGTGGCTCTACGGTAGCAAATAAAAGATCTACGCATATTAGCATAGTAGATAGATGCTATAAGTAGACGCGATGACTCTAGGAATCGACTTTCTTGCCCATGGGATACCTTTCCATTGATGTTGGATTTCTCCACTGACACGTTGGGGGTGAATTTAGATAGAACTGAAGTTGGGTATCTTTTCTTGGTTTGTCTACATGTTCTGGATGCAGCTCTCATGGTCCATGGAAGCAGATTTTTCCCTGTTCTGATGTAAACAGAATTGTTTTGGTAATTTGTTCGATCCATTTAACCAAAATTAACTTCTTTCTTTAGAGTAGTAGAATGTAGAACAGGTGAAATCAACTATTGCATGAATATATAATGGGTTCCAAATCCAATTCATGCATCTAAATTGCCCAATTTTATTTTTCTAATCAAACTTGATATTATCCTTATTATTTTTCGAAAGTGAAACAAACGATGAGTCACCGCAAAATATAGTTAAATTTACAAATATTCGAGGGTTTTGGTTCCAGAATCATTTTTTGTCCAGTTTGGGTTGTTTATGTGTAGCACAATGATCATTGTTGTAGTTAAAGGAGTATTTGCATAAGATTACATATTTTTGAAGTGATTACATTTATAGAGTACGATGAAGAAATATCAGAAGAGGGTAGTGTTTGAAAGCAAAAGTGAAAACTGAAAATTAGAAGAAAACATTGTTTGATGATAATAGATTCTACTACAAATTTTTCATCAATCACTTTTGTGAAAGGAGAATCAGTATTCCATCAGTTTTGGGTAACATAAAACCTTTTTTTTTTTTTTTTAATGATTCAAGGGGCTAAGACACCCAAATAAAAAGCTAGTTTATGAACGTTTTTCTACGCACGCCAAATAACATTTTGTCTTCTTCAAGAATGCCCTTAAGTAGTTATGGAGGGGTTCGAGAGGATATCCTTCAGTCTCATAATCAAAACTGATTTTTTTTTAAATTAACCTCCAACAATCTGTTAAACCTTCCTTTGATCTACCTTCATTTGGCACATGTTAAATTCTTGCCACTACATCCCTAATGGATAAGTAGTACGTTGTTATTAAATTACCCAATTTTATGATGTCATTGTGATCCAGTTAATTATGATGTTTCTTTTTCTTTTGTATATCTTACAATAAAATTTTAAAATTCGTTTTTTGAAATTTCATGTAAGTAATCAGGTAGATGCTTTAAGTTAGATAATGAAAAGGGATATATGAAGTATAAAATCCAAACCGACCAGATAAAAGCATCAGATTCATGTAAGACCAAAGCAACATCGGAAATGGGAATATCTTTAACAAAGCATCATCTATAAATAGAGACTCAAGATTCAATATTTCTGCAGGGCAAAAAAAGATAGTAAAATGCTAAGAAGATATGAATATCATAGCAGCAGCAGCAGCAGCAGCTACTATGCTGAGAACTCTACATCTTCCTTAGAATATCACACTGAATACGCTCCAAGAATGCAAAGATTTCCTAGCTTAGTCGACGAGCGTGATGAAAACTTGGCCAGAATGCGACGAGTGCCTACCATGACGGGTTTTTCTCACTTCCCAAATGCCTCAGATGTATTTAACAAAGATCCGTTTTTTGCAGAAACTTTTGAGGATCAATATCCAAAAAAGACTTTTCATGTGAATCTTGAAAGGCATCAAGCGCCCAGAGCGGAGACGAAGTTTCCCTTTCTTGATCAAGAGAAGAATGGTATGATTTGTGGGGATGGAAAAGATTATTGTCAAGAGAAAAACATCGACATGGAAGCAGATAGGTACATTAAACAGAAACACAAGTATTTTGGCCAGCGACAATGAGATAAAACCTTGTTAGAAAACGTTGGATCATGCATGACAAATGTCTTGAGCTATGTATCCTAAATTGTCAACTTTACTTGTACACTTCTGTGTATAATAAGAGTGAATAACACGCATGTCTTTTGTGTATCTACAAACATGTGCACACTGTCAAATCTGTTGATGTATAAATAAATGGAAAAAAGAAGATCAAAACAGGGCTTCTGATTTATGCCATTTTCCTTGGGATTTATTTCGCTGCGACCAATCGGGGGGTGCAATAGGGAAAAGGAGTAGCATCTAGCGTACATTGAAGCCCAACTCAATTATATCTTGCTCAAAAAGAACGAAACACGTACGGAACATACAAATAAGTTCTTCAACTGTAAGATATTCAAATTACGAAAGGCCTAGTCATACAAAGAGAATCATTTATTTTCCCTGCATATTTAGTCTACTCTTTTGACTATAAGATATTTAAATTCAAACTACCTAGATGCCTTTCAAATCTCTAATGATTCTAGAAAATGACTCCTGCGATTCTGCAAATTATTTCAACATCACTCTTGGTACTGGTTAGTGTTGGAGAATAATCGTAGATGAAAATAATCAGAATCCAAATTATCAAGAAAAAAAGACGGTAAACTATTTCCAAACGGTAGCGGAAGCGTACCTGAAGCCATAATTTTTCCCTTTGAAAACGACCAGTTGATCTTCTAAATCTACGCGTTTTTTCCCGAGCCCTTTGGTTTTCTCTCTAGTTCTATTAATAATGAGATTTAGAGATAGTGAAATGTGATACGCGAGATCCGGGGACCATAACTATCTAATATAGATAATTCTGTTAATTATCTCTGATATTTTTGTTTCAGCCCATCACAAAAAACAAGAATACACTTTAGTCGCTACACATCAAAAACCCACAAACTATCACATACATTAAAACCCAATAACGAATGCTTTAGTTGATCACTTTAATTTGGACTTAATCTTAACAGAAAACCCACAATACATAGTTATTCACAAATAAGGCCATACAACTTTAATTGATCTAATAATCTCCCAATTGGGTTATATGTGTAACCTCATAATTATGTTTAGTGAAAATAACCTTTATGAGATAAAAAAAATGCTTCTGTCCTGAATGTATATATAACCAATCCAGTCCATCAATCATATCAACATAAGATCAAAGCAGCCTTCGTTACACTTATGTTACTCGACCAAACAATAGTCAAATATATATGCCAAAACAACTGAATGACATAGATTACGATGTGGATGTGTCTCCTTAAACCTTATTGAGATCAAATTTTAGTCATAATCAGAGTGTGAATAAACTGAAACTGTATTTATGCAGGAAATAACATAAATGAAAATGTCTATAACATAAAAAATATCTAAAATTACAAAATCCCACTAAAACTGAATATCCTTAAATGCCACAACATCCATACAAGCAGTGTGATCATGAAACTTTTGGGTGGTAGTCCTGTTGTAAGCATATCCGCAACCATGAAGTTTTGCCGATGTGCTCAATAGACATCTGTCCACTCTGAATTCTTTCTTTAACAACCAAGAACTTGATGTCAAAATGCTTCAACTACGTCGAGCTCCTGTTGTTATTGAAATATAAAATTGCTAACTTATTGTCACAATGTAACTTTAGTGGTCTTTCAATATCATCAACAATGCGCAGTCCTGTGACAAAATTCCGCAGCCATATCTCATGATTGCATGTCTCATAACATGTTATAAACTCTCCTACAATGGTAGAAGAGGCTATAAGAGACTGTTTAGCACTCTTCCAAGAATGGCACCTCCAAAAAATGAGATAGATATAGTCCGAAGTAGATTTCATACTCTTGGCATCTAGAAAAATCAGAATCAGTATACCAAATGATCTCAAACTGATCCAACATTCGATACATGAGCATGTAATTTGTTCTTTGTAAGTATCGTAAAACTCTTTTGAATACTTTTCAATGTTCTACTCCTGGATTACTTAGATATATATCCAACATCCTTGTCAAATAAGAAATATCCGGACATGTACAGACCTAAGCATATATCAGACTCCCCACTGCAGATGCATAGTGAATATTCTGCATTTCCTTTTCCTCAAACATTCTTGGGAAACTGATTGAGACTAATTTTGTTTCTTTTAGCCACAGGGTATCACCTGGTTTACAATCTTGTATTCCTTATCGCTAGAGTAACCTTCTCGATATAGTCTTTATGTGATAATCCAAGAATACATAAAGAGCGATCCCGATGTATCTGGATACCAATACAAAATATGCATCACCAATATATTTCATCTAAAAATTCTTAGCTAGAAATCTCTTGGTTTCATGAAACATATCTATATCATTGCAAGCTGATAAGTGCAATTTATTATACTTCAATTGCATGATTTTAACTTTGATTTTGTCGCTTCTTGATCATTATTATGTGTTTTTTTTTGTCGTCCGTGTCATTTGTAGAGAACTAAGCAACAACCAATGTTTGAGGCATGAAATAGCATGGAAAGAGACCAAAAAGATGGAAGAAAGTGTCGAAAGAAAAAAAAAATAAAAGAAAAAAAAATCAAAATTGCAGGTGCACCCGTGCTTATAAATCAGTGCCCCTGCGCTATCAGTAGCGCCCCCACGCCAAGAAAGGCAACTTGATGCCACTCACATGCGCCCCTGCACTACTCTGCACCCAAAAAAAAAAGGTTCGAAATCAGTAGTATAGGTACCTAGGTGCCCCGTGCCCTTGGATTGCAAAATTTCCAAAAATTTGGACTCTCAAATTTAAAAAGATTTCTAAGCCTATTTTGACAATTATCGAGGATTTTTGGATGGTAGAAAGCGGCTAGACACGTAGAACTCTTGGAGAACACCAGAAGACGGAAGATTTTTGGATGAAGACAAAGAAATCATCAATCTGGTAACGAAGAACCCATCGATCCGGGAACGGAAAACACTCTTCAATATTCATTCTAGTTTCTTCCCTGTCATGAATTCTCTTTTTTGATGAATTATTTTAAGAATATATTATATTATTTTAATTAAATCCTCATGAACTAAAATTTTCATTTAGAGGTACGAAGTATCTTGACCGATACCATGTTTTTTTATATTTTGATTGATAAAGTAAAACTCTTCATTGATTTATTTATGTTTTCCTGATTTGACTGCATTCAGTTAATCAATCACAAATTGAATTTTTATATTTGTTTAAAATATGGAATTCGAGAGAAGAGACTTTGAATAGGAATTCAGGAAAATATATCATCAGTGTTTATAGAGTTCGGAAGGCCTAGGACGCTAGTGAAGTCATTAGAGAATCTATGTTCTATTTCCGAATTTGATAAATGATTTTAGATAGGAATATTAAATTCAATATTAGATTCGAATGCTCTATTTGCCATTTGGAAAAAAGAAATATAAAATACCAATAATTCTTGGCTAGTAAACTAGAAGAACTTCTGATTTATATATATTTAGGAATTAAACATGGTGGAATGTTAAGTGAAAGCGAACCTCTGGAACTTATCTCTATTTGATCTTCCTCCTGCGAATTCGTATTCATTTTATTGCAAATTTAAGTAATTAAAAAATCACTTCACTTTCGTAGTTCTAAATAAGACTAGGATTATATTAGTTTCATATAATCAGTATGATATCAATTATTCATTCTCCATGAGAACGATACTTTACTCATTCTATATTAAAACTTTACATTGTGCGCTTGCGAGCGAATAAAACACGCAACACGTTTTTGGCGCCGTTTCCAGGGAGTGAATTTCATTTTATTTATACTAAATCATCACTAACTAATCTTAATTTTGATTTATAGCAGCTTTTTTTCCCTTGTTTTAATTTTATCCCTATTTGTGTGTGTAGTTTATGAGAAAAAGCCAAAGATCTGATTCACTACTTTTCGATCCAGATATTGAAAAAACTGTCAAATCATTGAGAAAAGCGAGAAAAAGAGATTTGAAGCAAATGGCTAAGAACCAAAACAATGGGAATAGAGAGGAGAATACCGGCCCAGTACCAATCAAAACCACTTCAGGCCGATCATAAAATACTAATTACTACGGAATTGCTCGTCAAACCATAACTACCAACAATTTTGAGCTGAACAGGAGCTGATAAATATGATACAACAAATCCAATTTCAAGGATCGGCCTCTAAGGATCCTAACTTATATTTGTGGACATTCTTGGAGATTGTATGTACAATAAAAATACATGGTGTTACTGAAGACACCATCTGACTACGACTGTTCCCATACTTAGGTACAATGCACGAATTTGGCTGCAATCTCTGCATCTAGGAAACATTACAACTAGGCAAGATATGACCTCAAAATTTCTGAAAAAATATTTCCCACGGGCAAATCTTCTCAATTGAAGATAGAAATCACAACTTTCCGACAGAAAAACTGTAGTAGCCTAGTTTCATTTTACGAGATTTAGTGGTTAATCATGTTTAGATTTAAGTAAAACATGATTAAGGGACTTTAATATGATCGATCAAACCAAGAAATCGGATCCAGAATGCCCAAAAATGGTTAGTGGGCTTAATTGAGCTTGGAGAGTTCGGATGGTCCGAACTTAAGCCCATGACAAATTGGATGATCCAATGGAGATCGGACGCTTCGATCACAAGATCGGACGGTCCGAACTCAAGTGGAAAAATGTCAAAATTTAGTCAGATGGGTGACGTCCATGTCACTAAGCCGATGGGACGATCCAAAGAGAAATCGGAAAGTCCGAACTTTGCATGCAGGCGACGTGGCCTTCATGCAGGATCGAACGCTCCGATCAGGAGTTCGTACAGTCTGATCTCCGCCTATAAATAGGAATTACGAGAATAATATTTGACACACAAATTCACAAGCTTTATCTCTTTCATTGAGTGTTTGGGACGTTTCCAGCCTTCTTAGGCTTGGTACGGGAGTTGGCGAGGTACTCTGGAGTCGAAGCAAAGTGGTACCCAAGTTTTGGGGCAGTTTTCATCAGCGGGCTGACGAAAAACGCAGGTGTAAGTCTAGACTCTTAATTAGGTAACGGGAGTAGCTATTAGTCTATTTAAGGCTTTTAGAATAAAGTTATAATACATGAGTATTTTTGAATTGTAGTGCGGACTATAGGCTTGGACAGTAGAGCGGGATTTGCTTATCTTTCGGTTATTTGAGGTACGAAAGTACTGTTCGAGATATCCAGACTGAGTATGCATGTCTGATGTGGTTGCATGTTTTATATGACTTTATCAGCATATTGATCATGTATCTTTGAGATATTCTGTAGTAGGGCGCTCACCCTACAAGTAGTGGATGGTTGGATACGTAAGTCTTGTGTTAGGTCACCGTTATGATTGGACACTTGTACTAGTATCAGGTCACCATTATCCACTGGGTATAGGAGCCACCTCCTGATGCAACGGGGCAACGTGCTATATACCCTGGGCCCGGTTTATGAGCTAGTTTCTTGACCTGTGTGTCTTGGTACCCGGTACATTTTCATATATGCACATATAATCCTTGTAATACTCTCGTGCTGAGCATTTTATGCTCACGTCCTGGTACTGTTGTTGGGACACCCTATTCCATGGGGCAGTTTTGCGTTTGGATAAGGGGGGTGGTTCCAGGGGAGCTTAGGCTGTTGGTTGTCAACAATTGAAGATGTTTGTGTTCTGTCTAAGCTTCCAGTATTAATGTTATTTGGATTTATACATTACCTTCGATATGGTTGTATAAATTAAGTATTTACAGATTCCTTTCCTTGGGATTGTAATTTGATTTATGGTTTCCCATGTTAATTTCTTATTGTTATTTAGTAAATTAAATGCATGTGTAAGCTCTTGATTAGTAGGTGATCACGACGCTAGTCACCACATTTATGGTATCAAAGCATGCATAGTAATCGTGGGATATAGATTCTGCTTGAGGTAATCATTGCTTGTCTTGTAGATGGTAGATCGGTATGATCGGAGTAGTCATGGTAGTGTTGGACGATAGGGTGATGATGATGCTCAGGGAATTCATCGGGAGTATCGCCAGAATCGTGAGAGACATCACCGTGATGATCACAGGCATTTTAGTATGCATCTATTTATGCAGATGGGTCCTAAGCATTGATTGGGGATGAATCTCCAGAGGATGCAGAGAATTGGCTAGAACGTATGGAGAACTGCTTTCGGGAATTCCATTGCACAGAGGAGCAAAATATGGAGACTCTCAATTTTTTGGTAGAGGGGCGTGCTAAAAAATGGTGGAGGTCTACGTCCGCACCTTTCATCACAGCACGAGGAGTAGCTACCTGGGCAGAGTTTCCCACAGCTTTTCATAAGCTATATTTCCTCCCGCACTTCGACAGGCGAAAGCTAGTGAATTGTTGAGTTTGAGACAGGGCTCGATGTCGATTGACGAGTACCAGAAGAAGTTCTTTGAGATGTTTCCCTATTGTCCTCAGATTTCTGAAAACACTGAGTCAAAAATATAATCTGTTTCTTCATGGCCTTAATCCGGAAATCCATGACCGTGTATCTATTGGTGATGACATGACCTATGAGGGATTTATCAGTCGATGTCGCCAAGAGGAGGACATCATTCGATGTAACAGGTCTTTCTTATCATCTAGACCTGCGAGTTCTTTATGTCCCCGTGCTCAATCTTTCAAGAAGGCTGGTTCTACTTCTTCCTCCTCAGGATCCGAGGGAGTGACGCGCTTTGGGAAGAAGGGGTAGGGCCCTTGTAGCCATTGTGGTAGGGTTCTACTAACAGATGTCGTAGAGCTTCAGGTGCATGTTTTTGTTGCGGGGAGGTTGGTCATCTGAAGAGGGATTTTCCACAAGCCGGGGGAGCTGGTTCTGGTTTGGGTTCTGGATCTCAGGACACAGTACAACAGAGGCCACAGGGACACTCTACAAGAGGTTCTAATCTAAAACCTTGTGGTTCTAGTCAGGTGTTTGCCTTGAGGCATGATCAGGTAGTGGACGAGAATGAGAGGGTCATAGCGGGTACGTTTCTATTAAGTAGTATACCTGCTTTTGTATGCATTGACACTGGTGCATCTCATTTTTTTTTTATTTCTACATGTTTGGTTAAGTGGCATAAGTTACCATATATTTCTATAGACACAGTGGTTTTTGTTTCTACATCGACGGGCCAGTCTGCATTGGCTAAGCGTCTAGTTGTCGGTTACCTTTTAGAGTTTGAGGGGAATGTTTTGATGGTGAATCTCATGGTTTTTCCGATGGAGGATTTCGATTTCATCTTGTACATAGACATGTTAACTGCATACCGAGCTTCAGTGGACTGCTATCAGAGATTGGTGCACTTTCATCCAGTTGGAGATGATAGCTGGTTTTTCTATGGTGAGGGAGCGTGACCTCAGATGCCATTGGTGTCATCTTTGAGAGCCTGTATAGCTCTAGAGTCTGGCGGGGAAGGCTACCTCATCTATGTTGTTGATTTGTTCGCTGGAAGTGTTGGTATAGAGGATTTTTCCAGTTGTGAATGAGTTTCCGGATGTATTTCCAGATGAGATTTTGGGTTTTCCTCCAATACGAGAATTTGAATTTGGCATAGAATTGATGCCAGGGACTTCGCCTATATCACGAGCACCGTATCGTCTGGCTCCGTCAGAGATGCGTGAGTTGAAGAAGCAGCTTCAGGATCTCTTGTATAAGGGTTACATTCGTTCGAATTTTTCTTCGTGGGGAGCAACAGTTATTTTTTTGTGAAAAAAAAGGATGAGTCTATGCGACTGTGAATTGATTATCGACAATTGAATCGTGTGACCATCAAGAACAAGTATCCTTTGCCACGTATTGATGATTTGTTTGATCAGTTGCAGGGTACTTCAATCTACTCCTAGATTGACTTGAGATCTGGATATCACCAGCTGTGAGTCCAAGATCAGGATATAGCCAAGACAAAATTCAGGACCAGGTATGGGCATTATGTGTTCTTAGTAATGCCATTTGGATTGACTAATGCACCAGCTATATTCATGGATCTGATGAATAAGGTATTCCAGGAATTTCTGGATAAGTTTGTTGTCGTGTTCATTGATGACATCTTAGTATATTCACGTAATGTGAATGAGCATGCTTGTCATCTGAGTCTTGTATTGCAGACTTTGCGGGATAGACAGTTGTACGCTAAAATGAGTAAATGTGAGTTTTGGATTGATTAAGTGGTTTTTATTTGTCACATCATATCCAGGGATGGAGTTTCTGTAGATCCGAGCAAGATTGATGCTATGTTGAACTGGTCGCGTCCAACGACAGTGACTGAGATCCATAGTTTTCTGGGTTTGACAAGATATTATCGTCGTTTCAACGTGCATTTCTCGCAGCTAGCTCGACCCCTGACACAGCTTACTCAGAAGGGCATGGATTTTGAGTGGTCCTCAGAGTATGAGGAGAATTTCTTTGAACTTTGTTGACGGTTGAATTTTGCGCTTGTGTTGGCATTACCGTCAGGATCTGGAGGGCATGTGGTTTATATTGATGCTTCTCTGCAGGGGTTAGGTTGTGTCCTGACTCAGAATGGGGATGTGATCGCGTACGCCTCTAGACAGTTGAAAGTTCACAAGAATAATTATCCGATGCATGATCTTGAGTTAGCAGCTATTGTTTTTGCATTGAAGATCTGGCGTCATTATCTGTATGGCGAAAGATTTGAGATCTTCATAGACCATAAAAGTCTCAAAGTATTTGTTCACTCAGGCGAAATTGAACATGAGACGAAGTTGGATGGATTTGTTGAAGGATTATGACTGTGAAATTAAATACAATCTTGGAGCTGCTAATCTCACGACTGATGCCTTGAGTCGCAAGATCAGAGTATCCGCACTTCAAACTTGTGGCGTGTTTAGTGCGATTGAATATTGTTGTTCTTCGGGGTATACCTTCTAACATAAGAAAGGTATGCAGAGTATCCAGATGTTTGCAATTTTATCTGAGCCAGCTTTGTATTCTCGGATTCGAGATGCTCAAATGTCTGATCCGAAGAACCATAATTTTGCTCGTCTAGCCAACGAAGGTAGTACATCTGGATTTCATTATCAATCAGATGGTTTTCTTTGTTTGTCTGGACGTATTGTAGTTCCGGAGGATAATACTCTGAGAGATGAGATTTTATCCCAGGCTCATCGTACTAAGTTGAGTATTCATCCAGGGAGCAACAAGATGTACAAGGACTTGCATACTCGGTTCTGGTGGAAAGGAATGAAGCGTAGTGTGTATCAGTATGTTTCGAGATGTTTGGTGTGTCGGCGGGTCAAGGCAGAACACCGATGACCTGGAGGATTGCTTCACATTTTGCCTATTCCTGAGTGGAAATGGGAGTTTATCACAATGGATTTTGTGACCCATTTGCCGGTATCCTCGAGGAATTGTGATGCTATCTGGGTTGTGGTGGACCGACTCACCAAGGAAACACATTTCATTCCTTATAACTGAGACTATAGTTTTGACAGGATGACTCGCTTGTACATTCAGGAGATTCTACGATTGCATGGAGTACCTGTGAGCATTGTCAGTGATGGAGATCCTAGGTTTACTTCTAGATTCTGGGGGAGTTTTTAGCGCGCTATGGGTACTACGTACTCTTAGTTTGAATACTACTTATCACCCTGAGTCTGACGGGCAGTCGAAGCACACTATCCGTACTCTTGAGGATATGCTGAGAGCTTGTTCTATGGATTTTGGTCCAGCTTGGCTAGATCAGTTGCAATTGATTGAGTTCGCGTACAACAACAGTTACCATCGCATTATTGGTATGGAACCATTTGAGGCGTTGTACGGGAGACGATGTCGTACTCCACTGTTCTAGGAAAAAGTGGGGGAGCGACAGGTGGAGGGACCCGAATTAATTTAACAGGCTTTTGATATTTTCGAACAGATCAAGAAATGAATTAAGACTGCACAGGACCGTCATGACAGTTATTCAAATACCAAGAGTAGGCCTTTGCAGTTTGAGGTTGGTGAAAATGTATTTCTGAGAGTTTCACCATTCCGCAGGATTCTGAGATTTGGTTTCAAAGGTAAGCTGTATATGAAATTCATTGGTCCGTTTGAGATTTTGGAAATTGTTGTAGATTTGGCTTACAGATTGGCTTTGCCACCATAATTGTCTAGTATCCACGATATGTTCCATGTATCGCTGTTACGACGATATGTGGCGGATGAGTCCCATATCTTGCAGTCGTCTGAGGTTCAGTTAGATACAAATATGACATAAGTGGAGAGACCGTTGCGTATTCTGGATCAAAAGGTTAAGATGTTGCGCACCAAAGCTAATTCTCTTGTTCTAGTTCGGTGGCAGCGCCGTGGCATTAAAGAAGCCACTTGGGAACTAGAGATTCACATGGATTTAGAGCATCCTGAACTATTTTGATAATATTTTCTTGATGTATCTTGTAAAATGATCTTTGATATTAAAGAATGTTTTTCTCAGTGTCGAGTTTGTATACTTAAGATGTATTTCGAGGACAAAAATATCTTAAGTGGGAGAGAAATATAGTAGCCCACTTCTCTTTTACAATATTAAGTGGTTAATCATGTTTAAATTTAAGTAAAACATGATTAAGGGACTTTATTTATCAATCGAACCAAAAAATCGATCCAGAATGCCCAAATATGGTTATTGGGATTAATTGGGCTCGGAGAGTTCGGATGGTCCGAACTTAAGCCCATGAGAGATCGGATGATCCGATGGAGATCGGATGCTCCGATCACAAGATCGGATGATCCAAACTCAAGTGGACAGATGTCCAAATCAAGTCAGATGGGTGACGTCATGGCTGGCGTCACTAAGCCGATCGGACGATACGAAGAGGGATCGGAACGTCCGAGCTTCGGATGCAGGCGAAGTGGCCTTCATGCAGGATCGGATGATCCGATCAGGAGATCGGATGGTCCGATCTCTGCCTATAAATAGGCCTTTCGAGAATCATATTTTACACACAAATTCACAAGCTTTCTCTCTTTCCTTGAGTGTTTGGGACGTTTTCAGCCATCATAGGATTGGTACGGGATTTGGCGAGTGCTCCGGAGTCGCAGAAGAGTGGTGCCCAAGTTCTGGGGCAGTCGTCATAAGCGGGCTGATGAAGGACGCAAGTATAAGTCTAGACTCTTACGTAGCTAAAAGGAGTAGCTATTATTCTAGTTAAGGCTTTTAGATTAAGGTTATAATGCATGAGTATTTTTGCATTGTAGTGCGAACTCTAGGCTTGGACAGTAGAGCAGGATTTGCTTATATGTACCGTATTTGAGGTACGAAAGTACTGTTCGAGATATCCAAACTGAGTATGCATGTATTATGTGGTTGCATGTTTAATATGACTTTATCTGTATAGCATGTCATGACTGTATGTTGCATACATGAGCATATTGATCTTGTATCTTTGAGATGGGCGCTCACCCTACAAGTAGTGGATGGTTGGATACGTAAGTCTTGTTTCAGGTCACCGTTATGGTTGGACACTTGTAATAGTATTAGGTCACCTTTATCCACTGGGTATAGAAGCCATAATCTGATGCGACGGCGCAGCGTGCTATATACCTTGGGCCCGGTTTATGAGCTAGTTTCTTGACCTGTGTGTCTTGGTACCCGATACATTTGCATACATGCACATATAATACTTGTATACTCATACTCTCGTGCTGAGAGTTTTATGCTCACGTCCTTGTACTAATTTTCGAACACCCTATTCCATGGGGCAGGTTTGCGTTTGGATAAGACAGGTGGTTCCAGGAGAGCTTAGGCTACTGGTTGTCAACAGTTGAAGATGTTTGTGTTATGTCTAAGCTTACAGTATTTATGTTATTTGGATTTATACATTACCTTCGATATGGTTGTATAACTTAAGTATTTACAGATTCCTTTCCTTGGGATTGTAATTTGTTTTATGATTTCCGCTGTTAATTTCTGGTTGTCTTTTATTAAATTAAATGCATGCGTGAGGGTCACTACAAAGACTCAAAGTTATAAGGTCTAGTAGTCCACTAATTCACTCACGAGGTTTTAAAATGATTTTATGGTTTTATGTATTTTATTTATGAGTTTTAAAATTTATGATATGAATGTGCCTGATATTTTAATGCTATAAGTTAGTTTAATGTTTTCAGGTTTGGGATTAATTCTTGACTGAGGGAACGAGACTAGCCTTCGAACGAGGTTAAGAAAATATTTTATTTCAAGTGTAATGTTCAGTGCAATTTTTATTTTAAAAATCATGTTTTGTAATAATTTTAAGTTGAGGGGAGAAAAGTCTTTATAGTCCGTGTTTGAAACTAATGGGCCTACTTCCAAGCCCATTAGTTACAAACTGAGTCAACGTTCAGTTTCTTCTTCATTCATCTTAAAAAACGTTGATTACGCTCCATATTCTCCCTTTCCCCTCTTATGTTCAAAAGTTTGCACCAAAAAGCTAGGAAGAATCCTTCGTTGCTCTTTGTTCGAAGCTAGATCGCTACCGAAGCCCAGATTATACCCAACTACAACGATCAGACAATTTTTAAACTCTTTTGAAAACACCATTCGAGAATATATGTATTTTGATATGAAAAACCTGCATGTTGATGTGTATTTAATGTATATAGCATTGATTTTAATATATTTTGAAGAGCATGATGTAGATACGTGAAACATGAATCATTCTTGAAGTTGTGTAACGATTTTTGAGTTTCGAGGTATAGGATGTTTAAATTGCATAATTTTGGTGTATATGTTGGTTATGCGAGGTTTTGAATCAACTCATTTGAATTTGGATGTTTTTGGGAAAATCCTTTTGAGTTTCAAAGATTTTTCATGTCTATGATCAATGTTTTTCAACGAATGAGTGTTTTCAGGTGAATAAGTATCGAAAAGGAGCCAAAAGGGCCAAGGAACAAGTTGTATCACCGCGTGCGGCGCTTTCTGGACCTCCAGGCAGCAACCTGCGCAATCGAGCGCGCACAAATGCACGCCCCAGCAGGCAGTCTTCTGCCCCAAAAATTTTGAAATGAGATTTTAAGTCCTAAATTCACTTTTATGGTCTTTTAAGGCGTATCAGGTCTTTTTAAAGGTCCCTATGCAAAAAGTTTTAAGTTTTTATTCCTTGAATGGATAGAACAAATCATGTGGATCGGTTTAGTTAAGTATTGCATTATAAGCTAGTATTTCTTCATGAAACGTATGTTATTATGAAAGGCATGAAATTTTATGAAATTATTAAGGGCATGCTTGCTTTTATTTCATTTTAGCATGCATGATTTGAGCATGAAGAGTTTTAATAGCATGACACGAAAAAAACTTTTAAGATGACAAAGTTCATGAATGTTTTGACGTTTATGAGGATGTTTTTAGGTTTTTGAGAAATTTATGAATGATGATGTTATGATGATGTATGAAAAATATTTTGATGTTGTATGTGTTCTTGTGGTAGCAATACGATATTGATACTCCAGATTGAGCCCAGGAGGGACCCTTCCAAAGAATGAAAGTTTAAGTGGTCAAGGCCAAGATGAGACGCATATTGGCCAAGGCCAGTATGTTCTGTTCCTTATGTTTATGCTTGTTGTATAACAACCATGATCACGGGAACCCAATGTGTAGTAGCCCGACTTTTAATTAAGCTAATCTACTACCTAAACATGATTAAAGGATTCTAATTTAGGTTTATGGAGTTTAAAATCGGATTCCGAATGATAAAAAATGGTTATGATGGCTTCTAATGTTGGGACATTTCGGAAGGTCCAAAGAGTAGTTAGGAAGCACCGAATTGGTTTAGAAGTCGGAGTTGGTGATCCAAAGTACCAAGCAGTTCGGAAAATCTGAACTGGAGATCAGAAGCTCCGATCTTGTGTCAGTCAAACAAGGTATGAGTTTTGATTGGGTGATTGGATTTGAGAGAGTTCGGAAGATTCGACTGTGTCAGCAGCAGTGTGTTGTCCAATCAGAGACACGCGCTCGGTAGAGAGAGTTTGGAAGGACGATCAGTAGTTCCGTAGTGTGTTCAAAAATTACAAACTAGGGATCGGACATTTCGATCGTGGTCTATAAATAGGGGCCGAGAGCTCACTCTTCTTTGCTCATTTCCCTCTCTTCCCTCTCGTTCCTGGTTCGTTTCTAGTGGGTTTTGGCATTGTTTCGGAGGCCAGTCAATAGCGAGGTGCTATCGGGGTCGTAGCGGAGTTGTGCATAGGTTTTGAGGCCATCGCCATCAAAGGGCTGACTACGAACGCATGTATATCGCTAGACTCTAATTAGCTTCAGTGAGTAGTTATTAGTGTAGTTAAGGCTTTTAGTAGATGTTTAGTGATACGTTGATTGTCTGTTTAGGCTTGGATTAGAGAGCCAGTATCGCTTGGTTGCTTATTCTGAGGTACGGACGTACTATCCGAGATACCCTGGTTGAGTATGCATGTTCTATGTTGCATGGTTTATATGTCATGACTTATGAGAATTTATTATGTCACGATTATTATGCTGCATGCATTATCACGTTGAGCCTACACCTTGATATTACCTATAGAGGGGTTGCTCAGAACCGAAGTTTAGTGTATGGATTCCCTGGATTTGGGTCCGGATATTCCAAGAATTTCTTATGGTATAGGAGTACCTCCTGATGCGATGACCCTGTGTGCTACATACCATGACGCCATTTGTTGAGCAAGAGTTTCTACCGTGATAGGTTTTCGATACCCGTTCATTTGCATTTAACATTCATAGCATGTGTATACACATACTTTTGTACTGAGCATTGTTAGCTCACGTCCTCGGTTTTGGTTCTAGACACCCCATTCTATGGGGTTGGATGGACTGGGAGGTAGATATCGTTGAGCTGCAGCAGGGTGGATTGTACAGTACCATGTTTCCATTTTTGGGATTTAGTGTTACTATTTGATGGATTTGTATAACATTTATCGATATTTATTTGGGGCTGGTTTTATTCTTGCCGGTAGCTTCTGGTTGAATTATTTAAAGTTTTTGCTGGTTATTTAATTATTATTTAAGGTATTACTTTTGCATGCTTAAGCTTTGATTAGTTAGTGATTTCGAGTTGGGTCACTACATTTTTGGTATCAGAGCATGCATTGAGATTTGGGATCTAGGTAAACAGTCTCAAGGTTGATGTTCTATTGCTTTAATAGATGGCAGGAAGTGGAGAAGAGAGCCATGGGAGTGTTGGTGGTCGTTGGGGAGACGACGAGGAGAGAGAACATCCTTGGAGGTACCGTCACCACAAAGATGACAGGCACCGCTTGGACTTGAGTAGGTTTTTGCAAATGGCTCCTAAGACATTGGCAGGCGGCAAAGCTCCGGAAGACACAGAGAACTGGTTAGAGAGGATGTAGAACTGCTTCGAGGTCTATCATTGCACCGATGAGTAAAAGATGCAGGATGTTAACTTCCATCTAGAATGGAGTGCTTGTAAGTGGTGGAGGTCCATTTCTACTCCTTTTGTATTCCAACGAGGCACAACTACTTAGGCTGAATTCTGTACAGCGTTCAGAGAACTGTACTTTCCTCCAGCACTTTGTCAGAAAAAGACAAATGAGTTGATGAACTTAAATCAAGGCAGCATGTCGATAGAAGAGTACTAGCAGAGGTTCTTTGAGCTGTTACCGTATTTTCCATACGTGGCTACTAGTTCAGAGGCCAAGTATGATATCTTTCTGCAGGGCCTTAATCCCTAGATTCATGACCGAGTAGCTATCAACAACTATCCGACGTCATATGAAGTGTTGTTGAACTGTTGTCGACAAGCAAAGAACAACATCAAGCGTAATATAAACTTCTCCTCCTTCCGACCAGGTAACTCGTTGGGGCCATAAACCCAATCTTTCAAGATACCTGGTGCGTCTTCTTCTTCAGGTTCAGGTTCCGGTAGAGGTGTATTTCACTTTGGGAAGAAGAGTGGTCAGTGCGAAAAGTGTGGAGGACGTCATCCTACAGACAAATGCCGTGGGGCAGGAGGTTCTTGTTTCCGTTGTGTCCAGATGGGTCACATGAAGAGGTATTTCCCGCAGACGAGTGAAGTATCAGCATTGGGCTCGGGTTCTCGAGCATCGGTTCCTCAGAGGCCATCAGGACAATCATTTGGGAGCACCACCCAGAGGCCACGTATTCTCGGACAAGTCTTTGCACTGAGCCAATATCAGGTTCAGAAAGAGAATGATGAAGTTATCACAGGTACATTTATTTTGTATGGAATATCTTCTTTCATTCTCATAGATACTGGTGGACCGCATTTATTCATTTATGCACGTTTTGTTAAGAACCATAGATTTTCGTACATATCCCTAGACATAGTACTTATGTATCTACCCCGACAGGTCATTCAGCTTTGGCCAAGCATCTAGTCTTGGGTTGTTCATTAGAGTTTGAGGGCTCTGAGTTATCGGAGAATTTTATGATTTTAGCAATGGAGGATTTTAAATGTATTTTGGGTGTCGATGTTTTGACCTCTTATCGAGCTACTGTGGATAGTTATCAAAAGGTTGTTCATTTTCGTCCGGTTGAGGGCGATATTTGGTTTTTCTATGGTGATGGAGTGCGGCCCCTTATGCCTCTGGTATAAGCTCTGAAGGCTTGTCAGGATTTACAGGCGGGTGGGAAAGGCTACCTTATCTATGCTATTGATACGTCCACATGGAGCAGGTCTGTTGAGGAGTTACCAGTAGTTTGCGAGTACCCAGATGTCTTTCCGGATGAGATTATGGGGTTTCCTCTAGTTCAATAAGTTAAGTTCGGGATCGAGCTTGTGCCAAAGATGGCACCGATTTCTCATGCACCTTATCGTCTAGCACTAGCAGAGATGAGGGAGTTGCAGTAGCAGTTGCAAGATTTGTTGGATAAGGGATATATTCGACCGAGAGTTTAACCTTGGGGAGCGACAGTGCTTTTCGTCAAGAAAAATGATGGTTCCATGCGTCTCTGTATCGACTACAGACAGTTGAACCAAGCTACAGTTAAGAACAAGTATTCTTTACAGTGGATTGATGATTTGTTTGTACAACTTTAGGATACCTCTGTGTATTCCAAGATTGATCTGAGGTCAGGGTATCATCAATTGCGTGTTCGAGATGCGGATGTTTCAAAACAACATTTCGTACCAAGTATGGTCATTATGAGTTTTTGTGATTCTTTTTGGACCAACGAATGCACTTGCAGTGTTCATGGACTTAATGAACATATTTTTTTGCAATTATCTACACAAGTTTGTCATGGTTTTCATTGACGACATTTTGGTCTACTCTTGTAGCATTGACGAGCACGCGCATCACTTGAGGCTTGTACTGCAGATTTGTTAGAACCTAATGGGGGGATTTAGGTTCTATTGGCAACTTTAGCAATTTAAAACGATTATGAAAATACGCAAGCGGAAGACTTAAAACAATCAATAGTAAATGCGGTAAATAAATGCGTAATGTAAATAAAGCAGAGATGTTTATGGAATTTTGATGATAAATCGTCTACGTCTCCCATTCTTGGTTAAGATCGATTAACCAAGGATCCACTAGCACTTCGAACGTCTTGGCCTTGATGACTCCAAGGATAGCCGTACAACTCAACACGATCACCGCACCGATACAACTCGATATACTTGGCCTTAAGGGCTCCATGGATAGCCTCAACAATCACACAACACACTTGGCTTCACACTCAAGTGTTTACAATGATCGCACAACCAATTCACAAATGATTTTTACAAACTACTCTCGATTTTTGAATATATCGCACAATTCTTTATAGAACACTTTGATAGAGAGAACATTGCTTGAAAAGGAGAGGAGAGTGAATTGGGATGCTAGAAATGGCTTGGAATGACCTCTATTTATAGTTGCAAACTTGGGCAGGTTCGTTGCATCCGTTCTGGCCTTTGTTGCGTCCGTTCGGCGCACATTTAATTCTTCCGTCGCCGGTAACGAATGTTGCATCCATTCCTAGGTTCGTTGCGTCCGTTCGGCACAATGAAGCTTTGGTCGGACGAATTTTTTCCTTAAATGTTGGATCATGTTTTTGACACAAACATTGCGTCCGTTTAGGTTAATTGCAGACTGCGCGGCAAACTTCAAAAATTCATATCTCACAATCCACCTGTCTGACCGACTTGAAATTTGGACAGTAGCTTTAAAACATCCTGAAATTTATTGTGAATGTAAAGATCTTATTTGGATACCTAAAACAATTCCAGTAATTTTCCGAAGTCACTTCGTCATAATTTTGCTTCTTGTTCTCCGCGGCACTTTTGAAAAATTCATTTATCATGATCTAGCCATTGGATTGAGCTGATATTTGGACCGTAGATTCTGAACATCCTAAAATTTATTATGATTGGTGGAGATTTGAATTGGATAACTTGAAAATTCTCAGTAATTTTCGCAAATTTATGCTCCATAATTTTTCTTGTTACTTCTACTCAAATCCATCGTTAGAATATTCCGCGCAAGAATTTCATTGTCAATAAGAATCTAATCAACAAAGTCTCTCTTTAAATGATTAGAAATAATAATCTAGTTTTGTAATTATCAAAACAAGATAAGTTATCACATTTAAAAACTTTAATCTCGTTTATGAGATTTTTATGCGTTTAAGGCGTAACAAGATTCTCCGTGAGAAGCAGTTATATGTAAAGTTTAGTAAGTGCGAGTTCTGGATTAACCGAGTAATATTTCTTGGTCATGTCATTTCTCGGGTGTGTGTATCAATGGACCCGAGTAAGACTGAAGCTATATTGAATTTGTCGCGTCCTACGACAGCTTCAGAGATTCATACCTTTTTGGGTTTTTCATGATATTACCGACGATTCAACGAGAATTTCTCACGAATTTCTAGATCATTGACGCAGCTGACGAAGAACGATGTCCCTTTTTTTGGTCGAGCAAGTGTGACCAGAGCTTCGATGAGTTGAGGAGTCGATTGACTACTGCGCCTGTCCTTGCATTACCATATGTACCCGGAGGCTATGTAGTTTACACCTATGCATCTCTTCAAGGGTTCGGTTGTGCATTGACACAAAATGCGCATGTGATTGCCTATGATTCTATACAATTTAAAACTCATGAAGGAAATTACCCAGTGGACGATCTAGAACTTCCAACGATCGTCTTTTCACTGAAAATTTGGCTCCACTACCTGTATGGAGAGCGGTTCGAGATCTTTTCAGACCAGAAGAGTTTGAATTATTTGTTTTGTAGTGACCCGTATCCGTAATTAGAAATTATTGAGTAATTAATCATATGATCTTGTTGAGATTAAGTAAAACATGATTAATGATATTTCAGATGGGTTAACGGACTTCGGAAATGGATCCAAAACACTCGAAAATGGTCTAGAGAGTTCCAAGACTCGATTGGGATCGGAGCCGCCGATCTAGGATCGGAGCTTCCGATCTTGGTAAGTTCGGAACAACATCGAAAGAAGGACGATCGGAGCTTCCGATCTTTTGTCGGTGACAGGTATGTGGTTTCATGTAAAGGAATTGACGCATGACACTCGAAGCTTCCGAAGCAGGAATGGAGCTTCCAATCTGCGGCGTTCGGAGCTTCCGATCGAGGAACGGAGCTTCCGATCATTGTCTATAAATATAGGTGCGAAGGCCTCATTTAAAAGCGCACCAAGTTCCTCTTCTTCGCCCGCGTGGCTCTATTTTAGGGCTTTGGGTACTCTTATTTTAGAGTTGGAGTAGGAAATATATTTTATTATAGTCAGACAGTGTCTGACATAGTAACGGAGCAGTGCTCATGTAGTGGAGCCGTGCTCAAGGCTGTGCAGCTGCAGCAGGGGTGTGCCCCTAGTTGCGGGATAGTCGCCATCAGCGGGCTGACGATAGACGTAGGTATAGCTATGTTCTCCTTAAATTATTTAGGAGTATGCAATAGCTTTGTTAAGGCTTTTAGAGCTTAATGAATGATGCATGAGTATTTGCATTGTAGAGCTGATGATAGGCTTGGAACCTAGAGTGGGACTTCTAGGAGTTGCCTGTAGTAAGGTACATAAGTACTGACTGAGATGACCAGCATGATATATGATATATGTGTTGCATGAGTTTGTGCTATATGTTTTACCATGTTTTACGGCTTTAGCACATGCATGTTTTTACAGTAGACCACATCTGGTATGATGTGAGTCATGACAGTTTCCATCGGTGATGAGTTACTCCTTATGGATTCGTGTCTGGGGAGACTCATCCCCTATTTTTGCTATCACTAGGAGCGACCACGACGGTGGAGTAGACTCTATAGTGGATAGGTGAATATAGGAGCGGCCTCTGAAAGAGTGGGTGCCCGGTGAGCCAACTTGTGGCTAAGGGCTTTGATGACTCTTTGTATAAACAATCTTTTGTTTAATATAATTTACACTTTTATTAATGGCAATGACTTTATCTTTCTTCATATTGTTATATTGTGATATACTATTGTTGTTTTGATAAAGACCTTGAATATACTATAGTGTATGTAAGATGTGGTAGAACATGGGGATGTCTATCATGAAACACATCTTATAGTCACTGTATATTCTAAACTGTTCCTAGTCGATTGAGCCGTCCGATAATAAGGATAAGGATCGCTCGAGTTTGAGACTAGCATTTGCGATGCAGAGTACCACGTTTCATTGGTAAGGAACATAGAGATGTTCGAAGCATGCAAATGGATATTCATACGATGAATGATCGAACTACCCTATCCGGACTTTCCAAGTGGTTATCACTTATCGAGTGGATAAAGTCCGCGGTTTTGGTTGTACACCATTAGTCCTTACTACTTGAAACATCATTGAGACTCTATATGCTAGTACTGTGCTTTGACTCGTTTACCGACTCTATTGGGGTCATCAGGTGTCGGGATTGGGTACAGTTACAACACATATAGGAGTCGATGCTTTGTTGTCAAGGATTCACCACATACTTGCGAGTGTGGATATCCTATGCGATCTGAGGAGATATTAGTGTGAAGAATCTCTGGCCAGAGTACATGATGTGTTTTAAGAAATGGTTTCTTAGTAACACATGCGATGTCACTATTTGATCTTCAAGATGTATTGCATAGTTATCGAATCTCGAACAACTCTCGATTTACCAATGGTTGTTGATTCGATCGGGATATATGGATGAAAGGACCGTACTGTACGCTAACCAAAATCTATTGGTTCTTGCAGGCACTATCAGTGATACCTAGGGAATCATGGGGCGATGTTGCTAGACGCTCTTACCATGATTCGATGGGCAAGTCGGAAATTGTTGTTTCGAGTCACAAGGAGTTGTGAGCCCACGGCTAGCTGTATCCCTGAACCATTGAGGGTCACACAGAGTAATGGATTTTTAATCCCCGTTGAGATAGTTAAATTTAAAGAGTTAAATTTAATGAACAAAGAAGTTGGACTTCTTATTTAAGAGTAGAGGAGTAAGATTTCATAAAATGACATAGGGATGGGCATTTTTGAAAATCACTGAATTCGGATTCAGAAAAATTTATCTTGACTTTAAAAGGTGCAGAAATGGTTTCTGTGCACATTGGTGAAATCGGTTTATCAATCGGAGTCATAATGAATTTTATATTAATTTCTGAACATGCGGGCTTTGCTTGTCGGGCTTGAACTTATGACTAATGGGCCCTAAGCTGTTAGCGGCCTACATTATAAATAAGTTATTGCAGTACAGAAATTACACACAACAGGTCACAATTTTCGAAAACCTAGTTATTTTCTCTCTAAAGTGGCCGCCCCCCTCCCTCTCTACTCGGGAAAATCCAGCCTGTGAATTTTGAATTACAGTCTGGTTTAACGGATCAAATTCGTTAATTCTCTTCGTAGAAACTTCTGATAGATTTTCTAGTGCAATCTATCAGAGGGATTAATTATCCGTTCGTGGACCTGATTGAAGAACAGTTCGTCCATCAGTTCCAGGGATATACAACAAGAGCAGAGCAATCTGTTGGTGTCCATAATCTCGATTCGAGATTGGAGGTAAAAATTTATAATTGTTATTTAATTTTTACACACACAATTTAATCGTTAAGTTTTGATACCTGACCGGCTAAATCGGTGTGATATAAATCTACTGGCAAGCGTACCAGGTCAAGTAATAGTAAAGTGGACAGAGAGTCCAAGTATCGATCCCACAGGGACTGCAGTCAATTCTCAAGAATTAATTATTTTACTTAATCTAGACAAAATAATAGAAGGATTTTGAATTAAATAAAATAAGAATATAAAATAAAAACTGATTAAGAAATAAGAATAAAAATAATTGAAGATAAAAATAATTAAGACAAAGACAACCAAGACACACGTAGGTACCGAACAAATCACGTAACATGTAGTCGATTCAGGACTCAGATTTAATCTTAATTTACGGGAATTCTCCTAATTTGTTCAAAGGTCTATTTTTAGAACAATCAAACCTATTCAAATATTGATGAACTAATCTTTCATAATTCTAATCAAATTTGAATGCATTAAATATTTATGAAAATTCAGTTTACACCCAAACCGCATAATGAAACCGAATTCTATTTCTAGTCAGTTTTACAATATGTTAATTATCAGAGTGATCAAAATCAAAACCTCCTCTGTACAAATTGGAATCGATTAACAAGCAAACAAATAACTGGCCAAGAAATTTGTAAGGCAAAGATAAATCTGATAATCAATAAACTCAATTCAACTCTAAAAAATCCCAAACAAACATCCAAGTTTTCTACATGAATTTGTTCGGCCCAATCACGCCGTCTTGGTTGAAAATAAACTACTCAATAATTAAAAATAATAATTCAAAAATAAAAATAAGAAGAAGAAAAGAAAAGAGAAATCTTCTCTCCCAAGCCTTGTAGCCGCCTCCTCTTGCGTTGTCTGCGCTCTGGAGCTTCCGAAACCCTCAAAAATATGTTATATCTTGTATATATATGGTCTGGAACGCCTATCAGTTAATTTCCTCTCAAAACAAGGATTTTTCGGAGCACACATGACCCCTGAACACGCGCGCGCGCAGGAGAAGCCTCGCGCGCGCGCAAAATAAAAAAACAGAGACCTGAAAGCGAAACTCGCGCGCGAAGAACATTATTTCTGTTTCTATGCTTGATAGAGATGGTTATTCTTGCAATTTTGTGAATGAGATTTGCAATATTTACAAGAATGAATGTTTGATTGGAAATGGACAACTTGAAAACGATCTATATAACTTAAAATTAAAAGACGTTCCAATAAATTATGTTGATAAACCGGCAACAACAAACAAAAGGAAAATCGATAGCCAAAACCCGGCAAACCTTTGGCATGCTAGGTTAGGTCATATTTCCTCAAGGAGGATGAACAAGCTAGTGGGAGAGGGCATGTTTGATATGTCTGATATTAACTCTCTACCTACTTGTGAATCCTGCCTGAAAGGAAAAATGACTAAATCTCCTTTTAAGGGGAAACCTGAGCGTAGTCAAAATCTGTTGGATTTGATCCATACAGATGTTTGTGGTCCATTTAGAGTTGGTACTCAATATGGCCACACCTACTTCATTACCTTTACTGATGATTATTCGAGGTATGAGTATTTATATTTAATGAAATATAAGTCTGAAGCATTTGAAAAGTTCAAAGAATTCAAGGCTGAAGTAGAAAACAAGCTAGGTAAAAGTATTAAAGCACTTCGATCGGATCGAGGTGGAGAATACTTAAGTACCAAGTTTTTAGACTATCTGAAAGAGAATGGGATTCTCTCTCAGTGGACTCCTCCTATGACACCTCAGCTGAATGGTGTATCGGAGCGTCGTAATCGAACTTTGTTGGACATGGTTCGATCCATGATGAGCTTCACTGAGCTTCCACCTTCGTTTTGGGGATATGCGCTTGAAACGGCGGTATTGTTGTTGAACAACGTCCACACTAAAGCAGTGGACAAAACACCATACGAGTTATGGAATGGCAAAGCTCCTAAGTATTCGTACTTGAGGATTTGGGGATGTCCTGCTTACGTGAAGCAGACAGTGGGAGATAAGTTGGATAGTCGATCCACCTTATGTTATTTTATAGGGTATCCGAAGAATTCAATCGGATATTATTTCTATCATCCTGCTGAAACAAAGGTGTTTGTTTCAAGGAATGCCACCTTCTTGGAGAAGGAGTTCTTATTGGATAAGAAAGGCGAGATGATGGAACTCGAAGAAATTCGAGAAGAACCCGAAATACAAAATAACGATCCTACACCTCAGGAACCATTGATAGACACGCCTGTACCTAGAAGATCCGAGAGGACTTCTAGACCTCCTATTCGATATGGTCTTCTTCTTGAAGGGTATCAAGATGAACCCGACATTGGATGTGATCCAAGAAACTTCAAGGAAGCAATTTCTGATGCGGATTCAAATTTATGGCTTGAAGCTATGCAGTCGGAAATAGATTCGATGCATACAAACCAAGTTTGGTCTTTAGTAGATCCTCCCGATGGAATTGTTCCAATAGGGTGTAAATGGATCTACAAGAGAAAGCTTGGGCCTGATGATAAGGTATTGACCTACAAGGCGCGATTGGTGGCGAAAGGTTATACTCAAAGACAAGGAGTTGACTATGATGAAACCTTTTCACCAGTTGCAATGTTCAAGTCCATAAGAATCCTTATTGCCATAGCTGCTTGGTATGACTATGAGATATGGCAAATGGATGTGAAGACTGCTTTTCTTAATGGAGACATTAAGGAAGAAATCTATATGAAGCAGCCTGAGGGGTACACATCCATGGGAAGAGAGCATAAGGTATGCAAGCTTCAGAGATCAATTTATGGTCTAAAACAAGCATCAAGAAGTTGGAACCAGAAATTTGATGAAACAATAAAGGATTTTGGTTTCATCAAGAACCCGGAGGAACCATGCGTGTACAAGAAAGTAGTTAAGGATGCTGTGACATTCTTAGTACTTTATGTTGATGACATCCTACTCATTGGGAATGACGTAGGGATGTTGCAGTCAACAAAGATATGGTTATCAGGTAGATTCTCAATGAAGGATTTGGGTGAGGCATCCTATATTCTAGGGATACAGATCTATAGAGATAGATCTAAGAGAATGATAGGACTCACTCAATCAACCTACATCGATACCATATTGAAACGGTTTTCAATGGATGGGTCCAAGAGAGGACATCTACCCATGTGTCATGGAGTTTCTCTATCCAAGTCTATGTGTCCCAAGACTGATGAAGAGATAGAGAAAATGACACATGTACCATATGCGTCAGCCATAGGTAGTATCATGTATGGGATGATATGTAGTAGCCCGTACCCTAATTGAGTAATTAAAGGAATTAATCATAATTACTTGGTTAGAGTTCGGAAGCTCCGAAGGTGAGATCGGAAGCTCCGATCAGGATCGGAAGCTCCGAACAGGATCGGAAGCTCCGATCGGTATTACGTCAGGCATGACGTGTGGTTGGATCGGAAGCTCCGATCAGGACCGGAAGCTCCGATCACCCCTATCCGGAGTCATCAAGTGATATTTTGACACGTGGTAGATCAGGATCTTCGGAAGCTCCGATGGCAGGATCGGACGTTCCGATCGAGGTTCGGACGTTCCGATCAAGGATCGGAAGTTCCGATCGTTGTCTATAAATAGAAGGCCGAGACTTCACTTTCATTTGCCAATTCCGAGTTCTCCTTTCCTTTCTAGTCCTTTTGGAGCTGTTCTAGTCTTCTTAGGCTTGGTCCGGAGGTCGGCGAGGCGTTCGGTAGTCGTAGCGGAGTTGTGCCCAAGTTCTGGAGGCATCGACATCAAAGGGCTAACGACGGACGAAGGTATAGCTTTTGCTTCCTATAAATATTTAGGAGTATGCAATAGCTTAGTTAAGGCTTTTAGAGCACTTTAATGATAGTAGTATCATTTGGCAGTGTAGAGCAGACTATAGGCGTGGACCTAGAGTTGGTAGAGCTTGCACTGTATTGAGGTACGAAAGTACTGTTCGAGATATCCTGACTGAGTATGCATGTATTATGTGACCGCATGATTTATATGCCATGATATTATGTTGCATTCATTTGCATCTTGCTGTATCTCCTTTGAGATGTCTGTTAGTAGGGTTGTACCCTATCCTGTTAGTGGATGGACTTCCATCGATTTGGGTCCGGCGTTTCCATGGTTATCTCGGTATGGGAGCCACCTCCTGAAGCGACGGCACAGCGTGCTACATACCAGGGCTCGGTCTGTCTCTGTTATCTGATCCTTGACCTCGAGTCTATAGGGAGTTCACTTTGCATGCATGTATACTCATACTCTCGCACTGAGCGTTTTATGCTCACGTCTCGTACTCTGTATTTTCTGGACACCCTATTCCATGGGGCAGGTTTGCGATTGGACGAGGAGGGTGGATCCAGGAGGGGCTAGTCAGTGGTTGTCCAGCTGGAGCTTCGTCTAGGTTTTATTACTGTTGTTTTGGGTTTATACAGCTATTCGATTTGGTTGTATATTATTGGATAATTACAGATTCCTTTACTTGGGATTGTATAATGTTTATGGTTTCCGCAGTTTTATTCTGATATCTGTTTTATTAAGTTAATTGCATGCATAAGTTCTGTTTAGTAGGTGATCCGGGTAAGGGTCACTACATGATATCTACCAGACCGGATGTAGCATTTGCTCTGAGTGTCACGAGCAGATATCAAGCTAATCCCGGTCAAATGCATTGGAAAGCCGTGAAGGACATTCTTAAGTACTTACGAAGGACTAAGAATATGTTCATGGTATATGGAGGAAGAGAACTAAAGTTGGAAGGCTATACCGACTCTAGCTTCCAAAGTGACGTGGATGACTCGAAGTCAACCTCTGGATTTGTGTTCATGCTCAATGGCGGTGCTGTCTCTTGGAAGAGTTCCAAGCAGGACACCACAGCGGATTCCACCACTGAGGCAGAATACATTGCAGCATCAGCTGCTGCTAAAGAGGCCGTTTGGATGAGGAATTTCGTCCAAGAGTTGGGCGTTATTCCGGAAGTTGTTGGTCCAGTCCCGGTGTACTGTGACAACACGGGTGCCGTTGCTCAGGCAAAGGAACCAAGGTCTCATCAAAGATCCAAACACGTACTGAGGAAATACCACATCATCCGGGAGATTGTGGAAAGAGGAGACATCACTGTCGAAAGAGTGGCCTCTGCAGACAATATCGCTGATCCACTTACTAAGCCCTTGCCAGGACCATTATTTGACAAACATCGCGAAGCAATGGGTCTACGTAGTATGACTAGTTGGCTTTAGGGCAAGTGGGAGATTGAAAGAGTGGGTGCCCGGTGAGCCAACTTGTGGCTAAGGGCTTTGATGACTCTTTGTATAAACAATCTTTTGTTTAATATAATTTACACTTTTATTAATGGCAATGACTTTATCTTTCTTCATATTGTTATATTGTGATATACTATTGTTGTTTTGCTAAAGACCTTGAATATACTATAGTGTATGTAAGATGTGGTAGAACATGGGGATGTCTATCATGAAACACATCTTATAGTCACTGTATATTCTAAACTGTTCCTAGTCGATTGAGCCGTCCGATAATAAGGATAAGGACCGCTCGAGTTTGAGACTAGCATTTGCGATGCAGAGTACCACGTTTCATTGGTAAGGAACATAGAGATGTTCGAAGCAAGCAAATGGATATTCATACGATGAATGATCGAACTACCCTATCCAGACTTTCCAAGTGGTTATCACTTATCGAGTGGATAAAGTTCGCGGTTTTGGTTGTACACCATTAGTCCTTACTACTTGAAACATCATTGAGACTCTATATGCTAGTACTGTGCTTTGACTCGTTTACCGAATCTATTGGGGTCATCAGGTGTTGGGATTGGGTACGGTTACAACACATATAGGAGTCGATGCTTTGTTGTCAAGGATTCACCACATACTTGCGAGTGTGGATATCCTATGCGATCTGAGGAGATATTAGTGTGACGAATCTCTGGCCAGAGTACATGATGTGTTTTAAGAAATGGTTTCTTAGTAACACATGCGATGTCACTATTTGATCTTCAAGATGTATTGCATAGTTATCGAATCTCGAACGACTCTCGATTTACCAATGGTTGTTGATTCGATCGGGATATATGGATGAAAGGACCGTACTGTACGCTAACCAAAATCTATTGGTTCTTGCAGGCACTATCAGTGATACCTAGGGAATCATGGGGCGATGTTGCTAGACGCTCTTACCATGATTCGATGGGCAAGTCGGAAATTGTTGTTCCGAGTCACAAGGAGTTGTGAGCCCACGGCTAGCTGTATCCCTGAACCATTGAGGGTCACACAGAGTAATGGATTTTTAATCCCCGTTGAGATAGTTAAATTTAAAGAGTTAAATTTAATGAACAAAGAAGTTGGACTTCTTATTTAAGAGTAGAGGAGTAAGATTTCCTAAAATGACATAGGGATGGGCATTTTTGGAAATCACTGAATTCGGATTCAGAAAAATTTATCTTAACTTTAAAAGGTGCAGAAATGGTTTCTGTGCACATTGGTGAAATCGGTTTATCAATCGGAGTCATGATGAATTTTATATTAATTTCTGAACATGCGGGCTTTGCTTGTCGGGCTTGAACTTATGACTAATGGGCCCTAAGCTGTTAGCGGCCTACATTATAAATAAGTTATTGCAGTACAGAAATTACACACAACAGGTCACAATTTTCGAAAACCTAGTTATTTTCTCTCTAAAGTGGCCGCCCCCCTCCCTCTCTACTCGGGAAAATCCAGCCTGTGAATTTTGAATTACAGTCTGGTTTAACGGATCAAATTCGTTAATTCTCTTCGTAGAAACTTCTGATAGATTTTCTAGTGCAATCTATCAGAGGGATTAATTATCCGTTCGTGGACCTGATTGAAGAACAGTTCGTCCATCAGTTCCAGGGATATACAACAAGAGCAGAGCAATCTGTTGGTGTCCATAATCTCGATTCGAGATTGGAGGTAAAAATTTATAATTGTTATTTAATTTTTACACACACAATTTAATCGTTAAGTTTTGATACCCATTATGGAATCGTTCCATATAAAATTTTTAAACTTCCGCTGCACCGGGTATCAATTCTGATTGATCTGATCGCCGCGTTATCTAACAGCCTCGTGGACTAGCTATCCAGCATGGCCCTGTATATTCATGGCGCCCCTGAGTACTGTTTTACCCTCGTTTTTTAAGTCATTTATGTGCTGCATATATTTTATATATCATTGCTTATGTATTGAGCATAGTCACTCACGTCCAGTATTTTTTGTATGTCTAGACACCCCATATCGACGGGGCAGCTGTAGGTGCAGGATTAAGCACCAGGAGCTTGGAGTAGACAGTGACCAGTTAAGACAGCAGGACTAGCTGTAGGTTTTTGCCCTTTAGGCTTATTAATTCGATTAGGTTGTATAATCAATTTTTTTTAACCGATTGTATTCTGCCGGTCTGTTTTTATTTAAGTCTTCCGCAGCGATTTATTTTAAATGCATGCTTAATTATGCTCTAACTCTGATTAAGTAGTGGATCTGGGTTGGGTTGGTACATTTATTGGTATCAGAGCATGCATGCAAGAGACTTGAGATATAGTACTGAGACTTTGGATTATCCTTGTAGGATTGGTGAGACCTAACAAAGGATGATTTTGTTTTTCATTGCCGAGATTTGTGGCAGAAGTCTTTACTATAAGGAATGCAACAGTGATGAGAACAACAATAGTAGCATATCAATAAATAGGTTGACTGCTGTGGGCGGTTCATCATTCGATGCATTGAGATGATGATCGAAGAACATATGGATTCCAGCCAGGAAAGTTTGGAAGAGAAAAATGAGTATATCACGTCAGATACCTCTGAGGCCTTTTGGAACGAATGGTGTGTAATAACCCATGTGGTTCCAGTCCGAAGAGATTCTCCACTCGTAGTTGGAGAGATTGTCATAAAGACATTCACCAGGGAATGCCTCAAGTGGCTAAGGTATGACTGGTTTCGAAGGTAAGGTCTTTAAACTCATGCAGAACATGGTTTTGTCGGTATGCATGTATCGATGCTTTTGGTAGGCACACGGGAAACTTCATGTTCAAAAGCATGATATGAATACAAGAAGAACGCTGATGGTATATCGTGAGCAGAAGAGGTCGACTGACAGGCACTAATGCAGAGCATAGCTGGTTAGCAAGCTCACGTTATTTCTCCAGAAGTCATGGCAGGACGAGATGCCGAGAGATATTGGGCAAGATTACCCTTGCATTGATGCACGTGTCGATTAGAAGAAGCTTCAAGCTCAAAGAAACGAAGACTAGTACGATGATTTTAAATATTGTATTGTTGTACTTGTAAACAGTATTTCAGTTGTAATGAATCATCATACTTTGGTTGTATCATTTCAAGTTAATGGTTGTACATTTTCATTGTATCTTGAATACTGTGTGTATTACATGAGATTGTAATAAAGAAATTGTACATAACTTGAAGTAATGATACATGTATTATTTATCCAGCAATTATGAATGATTGGAAGTGATTTTTCTAGGAGTGGCATTGTTTTGGTTGATTAGTGTTCAACTATTGTAGCTCATGTGTTTTGAATAAGACAGCTGTAACTGTTTGACTTGTGGTTAGTCTAGGTGTTTTTCTAGGATTGACCTAGTTAGTCAGCAGGCTGAGTTAGTGCCAGTGATGAGGTGATTCATCTGGAGGCATGGAAATATTGTTCGGTTTGGGACATGAGTTTTGTTCTAGGTTGTTTCCTTAGAACAGTAGTATGTTAACCTTCGTAGGTTGAGACTTCGTGATGATGAGTTTTCATCAGGAATGCCAGGTCGAGAGTATGCCAAGAGTTGTGGACTATGACCATGACTAGACGTGATGGGACGCGACCCTATGCCAATGCTACTCTGGGAGTCTTTGTACTTCAGAGGTTACCTGAGAGCCTTTGTGCTTCAGGGGATGGCGGTGGGGAGGCTACTCAGTCTAGAGTTTTGGTAACAGTCACGACGAGGTATGACCTTGGATTAGATGCCTAGTTTGGTATCATGATTTAGATATCGTATGTCTTTTTTCAGGGATATTGGTTTGGTTTCTGCCGTGAGGATCAGTCATTGGAGGGATTTCTTTGACGAGCGTGTACTCTAAGCAGATAGTTTTAGTCTATGGGATACTGCTAGATGGATCGATCTAGTAGGTAGACGGATATCTACTAGGGATGACTAGGAATATCATCAGAGTTGCGATTAGGTTTTCCTGGTGATAGGAGTTATCCAAGATACTGGATGGGATGCTGTTTCGAGACTTCGACTCGAATAGGAGAACTACTACATGATGATTGACTTCATCAGTAATGGATTATATCAGACGCTAAGGATTGTACAGGACTATTTGAGATGTGAGGGACGCTTGACTTATTCCAGTGTACACTTGATAGTGATTCAAAGTGGACATCGTGGTGGGCTACCTCAGTCTTGAATTGTTGCACAGTATTAGCAAGGGATATAATCAGGAGCATGTCCGAAGACTTTGGGAATTGATAAGTGCATTTTGTGCACTTAATTTGTATTGATATTATTGGATAATTGTTTGGTTTCGAGCGGAATTACATGGAATTTGTTGTTGTTTGTGTTGGATGCTAGGAAATAAAGTAAATGTTGAATTTATGTTGGATAGAGTCAAAGGAGTCAAGGTAGAGGCAAAACGAGTGAAGACGGTTCAAGATTTTAAAGGAAAAATGAATAAGGACCCGAGCAGCATGCACGCCCGCGCCTACTGAAGCATTTTTAGAGTGTTGAGGCAGAAAGTTATGCGTGCTTGCGCCAGACATTACGCGCGCCCACGCGTGTTCAAGAATTTTGGAGTTTTATGACAGAGTGTTATGCGCGGCCGCGTGACTTATGAGGCGCGTCCGCGCATCGCGAAATTTCTGACGAAGTGTTTCTGTAATTTTGGAAACTTTGAGATATCTTTGGGTTGATTTTGGACGATTTTTGGGGAGTATAAAAGGGAGTTTTTCAGAATTAATAAGGGTTACATGGCCTCCACACACACAAAAGATTAGAGAAAAGATTTCTGGGAGATTTTGAGAGTTGATCGTGATTATTTCTGAGGAATTCTGGAGCTTTATTTGTAGAACGGAGATGGAGATCGAGATTCCGGACAAGGCATCACATCGATGGATTTGTTTTCTTTCTTTTATTTATTAAATTCTGAATTGATGTTTGGATTTTTGAATATGATTTGGTTTATTCAGAATTTTATTATGAACTAAAATTTTAAAGTCTAGAGGTCAGATGGAACCTGGTGTAGACACTTTCATGAATTTTTGATTTTATTGAATTGAGTTTCTTCTAGATTAATTGTTTTTCTAGATTTGATTGTCTTTTCAATTACTTGATCAATAATTGATTTGTTATATTTATTTGGAATCTAGCACTCGGGAGAGGGGATTTTGAATATGATCAATAGAAATAACACTGTTAATTATTTATACAACTCGGGAGAGTGTATAATTTTAACAGAGCTTTTTAGAAAAACATTTTTTTGCATAGATAACTGCAAGTAGATTCTTAATAGGTATATTTGAATTGAATTGTAGTTGATAAATATTATTTTTTGCTCGGGAGAGGGAAATAATACACTTAAGTGTTCTTGGCTATTAATTGAATGTAATTCATGAAGATAAATTAATTATGATTGATTGTTGTTGAAACCAGGTGAAATCTAAACCTCTAGACCATTTTTCCTCTGATTGATAAATCTCTGAATTTTGTGTGCGTGCTATCAAATCCTCTGTTTATTAACATTTTCTGCAAACCACTTGATCAGTGATTTTCTAGATAAAATTAAGACTATTTTAATTTACAAGAACTAAATATTTTTATTTTTCTCTCTGTGGGAACGATACTTGATTTATCACTATATTAAAACTTGACACTCGTACGCTTGCGAGCATTTTTAACAAAAAGTTTTTGGCGTCGTTGATGGGGAGTAATTTTTTGATTTTGTTTAGTCTTGTTACCAATTAGTCTAAGTTTTAATTTAGAGTTTTTTTATTTTTAAGTTATTAATTGATCTCTTTTTGTTCGTTATTGCAGTTCATGCGAAGATCTCAAAGTGCAAATTCTCTACTGTTTGATCCGGAGATCGAGAGAACTGCACGTGCTTTGAGAAGAACGAGAAGAGAAGAAGTTAATAGAATGGCTGAAGAGAATCAAGCTCCCTTGGTGCCAATTAGAGAGCACTTCAGGCCAGTAATCCAGGCTCACTACTCTGGAATAGCTCGTGGAACTATCAATGCTAACAATTTTGAGCTAAAGCCTGCATTGATCAACATGGTTCAGCAGAACCAGTTTAATGGGAGTGCAACAGCTGATCCTCACCTATACCTGCGCACTTTCCTGGAGATAACTGACACCATAAAATTTAATGGTGTTTCTGAAGATATTATACGCTTACGGTTATTTCCTTTTTATCTCAGGGACCAAGCCAGAAATTGGCTACAATCACTGCCACTAGGGAGCATTACTACATTGGAGGAGATGGCAGAAAAATTTCTTGCAAATTTTTTTTCACCTGCCAAGTCCACCCAGTTGAAAATTGAAATCAGTACCCTCAGGCAGATGGACGCTGAACAGCTCTACGAGGCATGGAAAAGGTATAAAGAGTTACTTAGACGTTGTCCTAACCATAAATTTGCCGATTGGGAGAAAATCGAGTTGTTCTATAATGGTCTGAACGCACCTACTCGATTGTCGGTGGATTCTGCTTTTGGAGGCACCATTTTTGCAAAAGACCCTGCTCGGGCCTAAGATATGCTGGAACAGAGCGGGGGTAGCCCCAAATGGGGGCCCGCTAGGAATGCCCACGCATTTTGATACTTTAACGCTGGGGGTTACCCTCTGGAACTTCTTTCTCGTGGATCTATGCTTTCGATGATGATCAATAGTTTTAAATGGCCATCTGAGTGTATGGGAGTCAAGAAGCCTGTTGGAGTGTATGCTGTGGATCCTCTCACATCTATTACTGCCCAATTATCTGCACTGACTACACAGGTGGCCGCATTGAATAAAGTGAATGTTGCAGAATCAGCAGGTGTGCCGGGTGCTATGGACGAATCTCATCATCCTGAACAAGTGCATTACATGAATCAAAGAGGTTATGGAGGCTATAGAGGTAATCCTATTCCAAATACTTATCACCTAGGTTTGAGGAATCATGAAAATTTTTCTTATGCTAACAATAATAATGTGTTGAATCCTCTGGGGTTCATTACAAATAAGGGTGAGGGTAAGTCATATTTGGAGGATGTTGTTAGTACCTTCGTGCAGGAATCGAATAAGACGATGGCGAGGACTAGGAATGGCAATGGCTCGGGTATGGGTAGGATATCGTGCCTCAATCCCCATACCAATTTATTAAATTTGTAGTGACCCTACCCGGATCCACTACCTAATCAGAGTTATAGTTAAAGCGCACACAATAAAAGCTTAAAGCGTAAAGTGCGGATATTTAAAATAAAACAAATCCAATCGGCAGAATACAACCGACACTATCATAAGTGTATAAATACTGTTATACAACCAAATCGAAGGTTCAGGGTAAATAACCCTACCCTCTACAACCTCGTACTCCCCAAGCTCAATCCTGCTGACAGCCGCCTGGACCGTCCAGCCTCAAACCTGTCCCGCCACAAGGTACACAATACCCAAACACAGGGGCATGAGATAGAACGCTCAATACGAAGCAATGATATAAATACAAATATGCGCATACAAATGATTTAAAACTCAAGTGAAAATACTTGCTCATGGCGCCAAGAATATACAGTACCGGCTAGAGAGCGACTCCGCGGGGTACTCGTATACTCCATATCAGGGTTGAGCCAACCCCATCCTGACCCGAATCCAAAACAGGATACAAGCCCCATATGGAAACTGTCATACCTGACTCGAGTCCAAAATGAGATCATAGTTCCCTATGGAGACTGTCAATGACTCACATCTCTCCGGATGCAGCCACACGTAAAATCATGTATGTGCTAAGACGGTAAAACATGCTAAAACATGATAAAACATATAGCACATACTCATGCAACATATAAGAAAATATGTCATGCCGGCTATCTCGGTCAGTACTTACGTACCTCTAACACTGCTGGTCAAACCTAGCTCTGCTGGTCTAGACTCCAAGCCTACTAGTCCAGTCTACTAGCTACTACAATGCAAATATCCATGCATCAACAATCAAGCTCTAAAAGCCTTAACTAAGCTATTGCATACTCCTAAATATTTTTAGGATAACAAAGCTATACCTGCGTCCGTCGTTAGCCCTTTGCTGTAGATAGCTTCAAAACTAGGCCGTAGCTCCGCGACGACGTCTAGATCACTAAGCCACTTTCGGATTCCCTGTAGGATTCCTAGATCTCCCTAGATATGAGTTAGAAGGCTTAGGAATCGAGAGAGAAGAGAGGAAATTGGTGCAAGAAAATAAATTCTAGGACCCTTTATTTATAGGCAACATTCGGAGCCTCCGAACCCGGTTCGGACCGTCCGAACTCGATCGGATCCTCCGATCGCACCTTTGGAGCATCCGATCGCTCAATATTACGTCAGCCATGATGTCACCTTGCTGATGTAAGAGATGACATGTGCCCTGGTCCAGATCAGAGCTTCCGATCTTGCCGACGGAGCGTCCGATCCACTTCGGAGCCTCCGATCCTGAGTTCGGATCCTCCGAACCCGTTCGGAGCCTCCTGACTTGGTTCGGAGCTTCCGAACCATCCGAGCCCTTGGGACCTTCCCGGCTATTTTCGAGTGTCCTGAATCTATTTCTGAAGTCCGTTACCCCAACATGAACTTTCTTAATCATGTTTTACTTAATCTAAACATGATCACGTGATTAATTACTCATTTATCACTAATTAGAAATGCGGGTTACTACATTCTCCCCCACTTAAGAAATTTCGTCCTCAAAATTTAAATATTAGAGGAAAACATAAATAGCCAACCAAACGTTCTTTATTACAACTGAACCAGTACAAACTCGATATAAAGAAGTACAAAATCTCAAAATAACTCGGGGTGCTCGGCTAACATCCGGCTCTCCAACTCCCAAGTAGCTTCCTCTGTCCCTCTGCGTTGCCACTATACCATAACCAATGGTATGCGATTGTTACGAATTACCTTGTCCTTCTTGTCAAGAATCCGTAGGGGTTTCTCCACATACGATAGATCTCGATCTACCTTTACCTCGGTCGGATGCAAAATATGCGACTCGTCCGCCACATACTGCCTCAACAAGGACACATGGAACACATCGTGGATCTCCGAAAGATCGGGTGGCAAGGACAGACGATAAGCAACATCCCCAACCTTCTCGAGAATCTCGAAAGGACCAATAAATCTAGGTGTTAGCTTACCCTTGCGACCAAACCTCATCACCTTCCGGAAAGGTGACACACGCAAGAAAACGCATTCCCCTACCTCAAAATGAAGTGGCCTGCGGTGAGTGTTCGCATAGCTAGCCTGTCGATCCTGGGCTGCCTTAACCCTGCGTCGGATCAATTCTGCTAAATCAATCATCTGCTGAATCATCTGAGGACCCTCAACCTGACGCTCGCCAACCTCGTCCCAAAAAAAGGTGTACGACAACGGCGTCCATAAAGAGCCTCAAATGGTGCCATGCCAATGCTGCGATGGAAACTATTGTTGTAGGTGAACTCCACCAATGGTAAGTGATCATGCCACGCTGGACCAAATCCATCACCGCCGCACGAAGCATATCCTCTAAAGTGCAAATAGTACGCTCCGACTGTCCGTCTGTCTCTGGATGATAGGCCGTGCTCAAGATCAAAGTAGTACCAAGGGCTCGCTGGAAACTACCCCAAAATCTCGAGGTGAATCTCGGATCTCTATCGCTGACAATGCTCAACGGAATCCCATGGAATCGAACAATCTCCCGCACATACAATTGCTCCATCCTATCAAAGGTGTAATCGCGGTTATAGGGAAGAAAATGCGCTGACTTCGACAACCGATCCCCGACAACCCAAATAGAATCACAATTCCTGGAAGACATAGGCAAGTGGGTGACAAAGTCCATCGTTACATGCTCCCACTTCCATTCAGGAATCTCTAAGCTGTGAAGTAACCCTCCGGGTCATCTAAACTCTACCTTGACCTGCTGACATACAAGGCATCGGGATACGAACTGATAAACGCTGCGCTTCATCCCTTTCCACCAAAATCGAGTACGAAGATCCTTGTACATCTTCATGCTGCCTGGATGTACAGAGAATCGACTGCGGTGAGCTTGCGATAAGATCTCATCCTTCAAAGTAGAATCCTCAAGTACCACAACTCGACAAGAAAGACACAATAGACCGTCTCCTTGCAGATGAAAACCAGAAGTATTATCACCCTCAGCCAGCTGGGCCAACTTCTGAGTCTTCAGATCAGAATTCTGAGCTTCTCGGATTTGTCTGTATAGCGCTGGCTCTGCAAGAACAGAAGAGACACGAATCCCTTGTTGTTCTTTCTTATGACGGAACGTGAATCCCAAAGAACAACACTCCTCCATTGCCTTCGAAACCGAAATGGTACGAAGGGAACTCACATAAACTTTGCGACTAAGCGCATCAGCAACGGAATTTGAAGAGCCTGGATGGTACTTGATCTCACAATCGTAATCTTTCAATAGATCCATCCAACGACGCTGCCGCATGTTAAACTCAGCCTGAGTGAACAGATACTTCAAACTCTTATGATCGGTGAAGATCTCGAATCATTCTCCGTACAAATAGTGACGCCATATCTTAAGAGCAAAGACAATGGCTGCAAGCTCTAAATCATGTACGAGATAGTTCTCCTCGTGAGTCTTCAGCTGTCTGGAAGCATAAGCGATCACGTGGCCATTCTGAGTCAACACACACCCCAAACCATGGAGAGAAGCATCAGTGAAGACTACAAAACCACCTGATCCAGACGGTAAGGCAAGAACTGGAGCTGTCGTCAGACAACGTCTCAACTCACAAAAACTGTCTTCACAAGCATCAGACCAAACAAAAGAAATGTCTTTCTTTGTCAACTGAGTCAAGGGCTTAGCTATCTGAGAGAAATTCTCCACAAAACGACGATAGTATCCTGCTAAACCAAGGAAACTACGAATCTCAGAAGCTGTAGTCGGTCGTGACCAATTCAAAATAGCCTCTGTCTTGCTACGATCAACAGATACGCCATCCTGAGAAATGACATGACCAAGGAACACAACTCGGTCAATCCAGAAGTCACACTTACTCAGCTTCGCGTACAACTGTCTTTCCCTCAAGACTTGCAGTACAGTATAGAGGTGGTATGCATGCTCATCCATGCTGCGAGAATACACCAAAATGTCATCGATGAACACCACCACGAACTTATCCAGAAAGTCGCGGAAAAATCTGTTCATCAGATCCATAAAAACAGCTGGAGCATTCGTCAAACCAAACGGCATCACTAGAAACTCATAGTGTCCATACCGCGTACGAAATGCTGTCTTAGGAACGTCCGCTTGTCGAACTCGCAACTGATGATACCCAGACCGAAGATCAATCTTCGAATAGATAGAAGTACCCTGCAACTGATCAAAGAGATAATCTATTCGCGGAAGAGGATACTTATTCTTCACTGTCGCTTGATTCAATTGGCGGTAATCGATACACAATCTCATTGAACCATCCTTCTTCTTGACAAACAGTATTGGGCTCCCCATGGCGAAATGCTAGGTCGAATATAACCCTTATCAAGATCTTGCAATTGCTTCTGCAGCTCTTTCATTTCTAACGGTGCCAATCGGTAAGGAGTTCTTGAAATCGGTGTAGTCCCTGGCACTAACTCAATGCCAAACTCAATCTCCCTTACTGGTGGCAAACCTGGAATCTCCTCCGGAAACACATCTGGAAAGTCACGAACCACTGGTATCTCTTGGATATCTGGCTTTCCTAAGGATGCGTCAATGACGTAGATAAGGTAGCCTTCCCCGCCAGACTCTAAAGCACGCCGGGCCTTCAGAGCTGAAACCACTGGCATCGGGGGTCGTGCTCCCTCACCATAGAAATACCATGACTCGTCATCCTCTGGACGAAACTGAACAAACCTCTGATAGAAATCCACTATCGCTCGGTAGGTAGTCAATATATCTATCCCAATGATGCAACCAAAATCCTCCATCGCTAGAATCATCTGGTTAGCACTAAGCTGATGTCCCTCGAAATCCAAAACACAACCCACAACTAGACGCTTGGCTAAAACCTCGCTCCCCATAGGAGTAGAAACCACTAGCAACACGTCTAAAGGAATAAACGGCAATCTATGCTTTTTAGCAAAACGTGCTGAGACAAAAGAATGAGATGCACCGGTATCAATTAAAATATATGCAGGAAAACCACATAAACTACAGATACCTGCAATCATCCGATCGCTGTCCGCCTCTGCCTGCTCCTGGTTAAGCGCAAAGACTTGTCCCTGGGCACGTGATCTCAAAGAAGAATGACCCCAAGAAGGAGTCTGAGTAGGTTGTCTCTGAGACTGCTGCGGATGCTGGCGCTGCTACGAATACTGCTGCTGGAAAGGTGGCTGCTAGTACTGAGGTGGCTGAACAGATGCCTGAGAACCTCCGGAACCACTCGCTGTTCCAACCAGCATAGGACAATATCTCTTCATGTGACCCTCCTGGCCACACTGGAAACATGCAGTGGCCGATCGACCACACTGCCCTGGCGGATGTCTGCGTCGGCACTGAGGACACCGGTTCGGTCCCTGTCCACCAAAACGATGCACTCCACCAGATCCAGAGGAAGAAGAAGAAGTACCTCCTGGCTTCTTGAAGGACTGTCCTCTCGGACCCAAAGGACTAGAGCTCGCTGGCCTGGAAGAAGAAGAGTAAAGTCCCCTGTTCCGCCGAATACTATCCTCGGCCTGGAGACAACGGTCCACCAAATTCTCGTAAGTCCCATCGCCGCCCACAGCAACCATACAATGAATGTCAGGGTTCAAACCCTGAAGGAAATGATCAAACTTCGCCATAGAGCTATCAGCAATATGAGGACAAAAGGGTAGCAGATCAAAGAACTTCTGCTGGTACTCCTCGATCGTCATCGTCCCCTGTCGCAAACTCAAAAACTCACTGGCTTTCGCCTGGCGAAGAGCTGGAGGAAAATAAAATCTCTGATAAGCAGTACGGAACTCCACCCAAGTAGCTGCACCTCTAGCTGCTATGAACGGTGCGGAAGTAGATCTCCACCACTTCCTCGCTCTGCCCTCAAGCATAAAGGCAAGAATCTCCATCCTATCCTCAGCCGTGCAACGGAACTCCTGGAAGCAATGCTCCATCCTCTCCATCCAATCCTCCGCCTCTTCGGCTGTCTCACCACCCGTCAAAGGCCTCGGGCTACTTCCTTAAATCTACGCATGCTCACTCGCCTGCGCTCCTCGGGCTGTCCCCGAAGTCTACGATCGTCCGGATCGCCCCAACGACCGCCGTCTACGCTACCGTGACTCTCGTCGTAATCTGTCATCTGTTACATAAGAACAGATAATTACTTAATCCGCTTTACGATATTCCCAGTGTAATGCGTCGCTCTGATACCAAAAATTTAGTGACCCTACCCGGATCCACTACCTAATCAGAGTTATAGTAAAAGCGCACGCAATAAAAGCTTAAAGCGTAAAGTGCGGATATTTAAAATACAACAAATCCAATCGGCAGAATACAACCGACACTATCATAAGTATATAAATACTGTTATACAACCAAATCGAAGGTTCAGGGTAAATAACTCCCTACCCTCTACAACCTCGCACTCCCCAAGCTCAATCCTGCTGAGAGCCGCCTGGACCGTCTAGCCTCAAACCTGCCCCGCCACAAGGTACACAATATCCAAACACAGGGGCGTGAGCTAGAATGCTCAATACGAAGCAATGATATAAATACAAATATGCGCATACAGATTATTTAAAACTCAAGTGAAAATACTTGCTCATGGCGCCGAGAATATACAGTATCGGCTAGAGAGCGACTCCGCGGGGTACTCGTACACTCCATATGTAGCGACCCGACCAGGATCCACTACCTAATCAGAGTTAAGAGTATAATTAAGCATGCATTAAATAAAATCGCTGCGGAAGACTTAAATACAAGCAGACCGGCAGAATACAACCGGCTAACAAACTCGATTTATACAACCCAATCGAATTACTTAGATAAAAACCTACAGCTAAATACTGCTGTCTTCAAGGTCGCTGGCTCCTCCAGGCTCCTGGTGCTCAATCCTGCACCTACACCTGCCCCGTCGAATAGGGTATCCAGATACACAGAAAATACTGGA
This sequence comes from Henckelia pumila, assembly GCF_033568475.1. Taxonomy (NCBI): domain Eukaryota; kingdom Viridiplantae; phylum Streptophyta; class Magnoliopsida; order Lamiales; family Gesneriaceae; genus Henckelia; species Henckelia pumila. The sequence continues at coordinate 28,287,428 of NC_133121.1, read as the reverse complement.
CGTGAGCTCTAAGCTCAATACGAAAGCACGGATAAACATACAAATATGATGCATGCAAATGACAGGGTATTCATATCTGGGATAACTATATAAAACTTCTCAGACTGGCGCCTGGAATATAAGCTCGTCACATCGGGGTAGCTAACCACTGTGTGCGACCAATCATTCCCGAATCTCGGATGCGGACCACGGAGTCCTTCAAGTATCAGTACCTAAGGGTACTCGATATCAAACGTCCTAACAGGGCTGAGCAACCCTAACTGGCTCATCTCGAAAGATATACAGACGTACGGGCACAAGATGATATGCACATGCCGCATAACTATAATAACATGCAAACACATAAATGCAACATATAAGCATGCATATCTGCTAGCAATCTCAGTCAGTACTTACGTACCTTTCTAAGGCAGTTCTAGTAGTCCCACTCTAGGTTCCAAGACTATCATCAAATCTACAATGCAAATACCCATGCATCATTCAATAAGCTCTAAAAGCCTTAACTAAGCTATTGCATACTCCTAAATATTTTAAGGAGACCATAGCTATACCTGCGTTCGTCGTTAGCCCACTGATGGCGACTATCCCGCAACTCGGGCACTCCCCTGCTGCGAATCCACAGACTCGAACACGGCTCTACAACACGAGCACTGCTCTGCTACTATGTCAGACACTGTCTCACTATACTAAAACAAATACCCTACTCCAACTCTAAAATAAGAGTACCCAAAGCCCGAAAATAGGACCACGAGGGCGAAGGAGAGAATTCGGAATTGACAAGAAATGAATGCCTCGGACCTTATATTTATAGGCATCGATCGGAACCTCCGATCCTCGATCTAAACTTCCGATCTTTGATCGGAACGTCCGATCCTGCCATCGGAGCTTCCGAACATCCTTATCCGCCACATGTCAAAATCTCACTGGTTGACTTCGGATAGGGGTGATCGGAGCTTTTGATCCTGTTCGGAGCTTCCAATCAAGCACACGTCATGGATGACGTGATTCGATCGGAGCTTCCGATCGTTCATCGGAGCTTCCGATCACCTTTGGAGCATTCGATCCTAACTTCGGAGCTTCCGATCTGTCTGACCCTCCGGACCATTCCTGATCATTTTGGGTCTATTTCCGGGCTCCGTTAATCCATTTAGAAGTCTCCTTAATCACGTTTTACAAAATATAATATGATCACACGATAATTACTCATTATCGTTAATTCTGGATATGGGCCACTACATTCCCACCACCTTAAAAGGATTTCGTCCTCGAAATCTAAGGTAAATCTCGGGACTATAGTATAAACCATTCGTCCAATTCATTAGTAGTTCCGGTTCAAAACATCTGGTCAAATAACCTTCGACAATACCAAACCTCGCTAAACCTGCAAGGTCTGTTCATTCACTGAACCACATCAGAACATAAACTCGATTTATAATTCGCACTAATTTCAAACTCGCACGCTTTTAACAATCACTCTGAAAATCACTGCCTTCTTATCAGCAATCCTGCGAGAATCGAGTAACGCTGCTGACTATCGCCAGTTATCCATCGATAACCACAACAACACGGCACATTCGGTTCAAATTGCCGACTGTATCAGCCACACTGCCTACAAATCTTAGCGATGACACTCCTGCTAAGATCGTAACTAGCCATCAGCTATTCTCTAGACATGCACGAACTCCATCACTGCACATGATAAAACCAGATACAACACATTGTATTTCACTGGTCTAACGGTAACATCGCATCCCTTGACGTTATCGCAAAGTTCTAAAACAAATTGATCTAGATTTGACTTTCGGTCAAACCCTAGATATCCCTTTTTCAAGAACTCGTGTGGGTTACTTTTTATCACGAAGGATAAAATATTTCTTCCCAAAACAGTACCTTATGCGAATAAAAATGGCAAATACCGGCCACCAGCTCACAGAGCAATCGCACCACTGCACACGAATCTAACCATCTGAAACCCTCAGACTGATTGCAATAAACCTTGATCTGAATCTCGCTATCGTAAATAGCATATACTCGATCGCATTAGTCATCCTTCCATGGATAACAACAAAATTCTGACAATTCCTGGCGTCATAGTACGTACTTTCAGTACTCACTTTTCTCAATGAATGTTTCCCAAAGAGTACCAACTAAGTAAACAGATGACAAAATCTCTGCTTATTAACCCCAGTTGCTACAAAATCCTTGTACACAATTTCTTGTTTTAATGTACCCTTCGAGGTCGTCGCCTCGAAATTCACTATCATCCTGCTGAAACTCCCAGATGGACCAACACCATCCTCAGCAGTAGTCTATATCAGATGCTTACTTCTATCTCGAAACTAGAAATAGTATCGATCAAAATGATTTCGGTTAATCCTGTTCCAGATAACCAAATTCTTGGCTCCCTAGCGGGGATAACCAAACGGATTCAACTAGATCCCGCACAAAATCTATCAATACTAGCGGCAATCCCGCTATATCAACCTCTCAATGACACAGCATATTAGAACGCACTGGGATATCAGTGAAAATAATCCTTCCAGACTCAGAAACACAAGTCTCAGCTGTTGTTTCATCCCATGAAACAACTAATTCAAACCTTCTAATGTTCATTGAAATCCATAAGCACTTGTCGAATCGCCTCTCAAGAACAAATATCGAGAAATCTGCTGGAAGCATCCCAAGCAAAACACTTTTACTAACAGTCTTCAAAATTCGTCCACTGACAAACCTGGGATGATCACTGAATCATATTTTCGCAAATTGAATAATTAATTTCTAACACCAAGCAATGATTAGATCAAAATCCGTCACTGGTAGCCAAAGAAACGTTACCAACAACTACGATCACAAGAGCCAACTAATGACCACTTTCGTGATCCGCCGAATCCAAAAGTCTCAATTCCCGCATTCCTGGAGATCCCTTAGCGACTAAAGAATTTCATAAATGCACTTGAATCGTTATATCAAGGCATACCATACTTAAAGTACCATTCCCAGTACTTCTTGATTCACTATATCTCATCTGTACCGATTGGAATAATCTGATCAATCAAATCGATATACTGTAGCTCTCGCCATGCCTGACGATATCAACCCTAATCAGACAATCACTGATCAATGAAACTCTCATGGCTCGATCAATATCGATGATCTCACTGCCACACGTCCGCATATCCCAAATACTTGGAATCAAAAGAATCACAGCTGATTCAACCACTCATCTTTGACAGAGTCAGACAATAGTTACAAGTAGTCACTAGTGCTAAACCTGCACCAGTCTAGACATACTATCGCTCTCTATCTTCATCCAAGATGATCATAAGGACTTGTTCAATCCAAGCCGCAATACAAGTCCGAAAAGATTTCAACTATCGTTGAACATGCTCCTGATAACTATATCTCTTGCTAAGACTGCAACAAATCGAGACTGAGGTTACTTGCCACGGTGTCCCACCTGAAATCACCACCAAGTGTACACTGGCATAAATCACGCTATCCTCACGCCTCAAATAGTCATGTACAATCCTTAGCATCGGATATAATCTATCACTGAAGGAAACCATCAATGCTGAAAACTACTCATCCCCGAGTCAAATGTTTCAGGAATTTCACAAACCCATCTCCTGGATAACCCTTGTCACAAGAGTATCCAAATACCGACTAGATCCACTAGTCTAGCAGTATCCAATAGACTAAAACTGTCTGCTCAGAGTACGCACTCGTCAAGGAAAAATCCCTCCAAGACTGCTCCTTATGACAAAAACTGCAAACCAATATCTCTGACGGCAGTCAGACGATATCTAGACCGCCGATACCTAACCAGGCATCCAATCCAATGTCATACCCCGTCGTGGCTGTTACCAAAACTCTAGACTAAGTAGCCTTCCCACCGCCAAATCTTGAAGCACGAAGGCTTCCAGGCATTCTCCGAAGTACGAAAGACTCCCAGAGTAACACTGGCATAGGGTCGCGCTCCATCATGTCTAGTCATGGTCATAGTCCACAACTCTTGGCATATACTCGACTTGGTATCCCGATGAAATCCCATCATCACGAAGTCTCAACCTATGAAGGTCAATCAGACTACTGTCCTAAGGAAACAACTTAGAACAAAAACTCAAAATTCCAAACAAGATCAAAATTCCCATGCCCCCAGATGAATCACCTCATCACTGGCACTAACCAAGTCGAACGACTAATTAGGTCAATCCTAGGAAAATACCTAGACTAACCCCACGTCTATCCGTTACCGCTGGCTTACTCAAAATCCATGAGCTATCCTAGTTGATTACCAATCAACTAATTCCAAGCCAAACTTTATAAAATTACTTGCAATAAATCACGAATTGCTGAATAAGTAACACATGTATCATTACTTCAAATTATGTACAATTTCCTTTATTACAATCCCATGTAATACATACAGTATTCAAAATACAACAAAATGTACATCCAATAACTTGAACTGATACAGCCAAATTCTGATGATTCATTACAACTGAAATACTGTTTACAACTACAACAATACAATATTTAAAATCATCGAACTTGTCTTCGTCCCTTGAGCATGAAGCTTCCCATCGACACACGCATCGATACAAGCATACTCCCGTCCAAGTCTTTCTACATGTCCTCCCGCGAATAACTCCGGAGAAATGGCACGTGATAGCTAACCAGCTATGCTCTGCGTCAGTGCATGTCGGTCGACTTCTTTTGCTCGCGATCTACCATCAGCGTTCTTCTTGTATCCAAATCATGCTTTTGAACATGAAGTTTCCCGTATGCTTACCAAAAGCATCGATACAAGCATACCGGCAAAACCATGTTCTGCACGAGTTTACAGACCTTATGCTCGAAACCTGTCATGCCTTAGGCACTCAAGGTATTCCTTGGTAAAGGTCTATCTGACAATCTCTCCAACTACGAGTGGAGAATCTTCAAGGACTGGAACCACATGTATTATTATACACCATTTGTTCCAAAAAGCCCTCAGAGATATCTGACGCGATATACCCGATCTTTTCTTCCAGTCTTCCCTGGCTGGAATCCATATGTTCTTTGATCAACATCCCAATGCATCGAATGATGAACCGTCCACAGCAGTCAGTCTGTCTATCGATATACTACTACTGGTGTTCTCATCACTGTTGCATTCCTTATAGTAAAAACTTCTGCCGCAAACCTTGGCAATGAAGAACCAAATCTTCTTTCGCTAGGCCTCAATAAATCCTACAAGGATAATCAAGAAGTCTTATTATCAATTTCCTAAGTCCCTTGCATGCAGCTCTGATACCATAAATGTAGCGACCCGACCCGGATCCACTACCTAATCAGAGTTAAGAGCATAATTAAGCATGCATTAAATAAAATCGCTGCGGAAGACTTAAATACAAGCAGACCGGTAGAATACAACCGGCTAACAAACTCGATTTATACAACCCAATCGAATTACTTAGATAAAAACCTACAGCTAAAAACTGCTGTCTTCAAGGTCGCTGGCTCCTCCAGGCTCCTGGTGCTCAATCCTGCACCTACACTTGCCCCATCGAATAGGGTATCCAGATACACAGAAAATACTGAACGTGAGCTCTAAGCTCAATACGAAAGCACGGATAAACATACAAATATGATGCATGCAAATGACAGGGTATCCATATCTGGGATAACTGTATACAACTTCTCAGACTGGCGCCTGGAATATAAGCTCGTCACATCGGGGTAGCTAACCACTGTGTGCGACCACTCATTCCCGAATCTCGAATGTGGACCACGGAGTCCTTCAAGTATCAGTACGTAAGGGTACTCGATATCAAACGTCCTAACAGGGCTGAGCAACCCTAACTGGTTCATCTCGAAAAATATACAGACGTACGGGCATAAGATGATATGCACATGCCGCATAACAATAATAACATGCAAACACATAAATGCAACATATAAGCATGCATATCCGCTGGCAATCTCAGTCAGTACTTACGTACCTTTCTAAGGCAGTCCTAGTAGTCCCACTCTAGGTTCCAAGCCTATAATCAAGTCTACAATGCAAATACCCATGCATCATTCAATAAGCTCTAAAAGCCTTAACTAAGCTATTGCATACTCCTAAATAATTTAAGGAGACCAAGCTATACCTGCGTCCGTTGTCAGCCCACTGATGGCGACTATCCCGCAACTAGGGCACTCCCCTGCTGCGAATCCACAGCCTCGAACACGGCTCTACAACACGAGCACTACTCTGCTACTATGTCAGACACTGTCTGACTATACTAAAACAAATACCCTACTCCAACTCCAAAATAAGAGTACGCAAAGCCCTAAAATAGGACCATGAGGGCGAAGGAGAGAATTCGAAATTGACAAGAAATGAATGCCTCGGACCTTATATTTATAGGCATCGATCGGAACCTCCGATCCTTGATCAGAACTTCCGATCCTTGATCGGAACGTCCGATCCTTCCATCGGAGCTTCCGAACATCCTTATCCACCACGTGTCAAAATATCACTGGTTGACTTCGGATAGGGGTGATCGGAGCTTCCGATCCTGTTCGGAGCTTCCAATCAACCACACGTCATGGATGACGTAATTCGATCGGAGCTTCCAATCGTTCATCGAAGCTTCCGATCACCTTCGGAGCATCCGATCCTAACTTCGGAGCTTCCGATCTGTCTGATCCTCCGGACCATTCCTGATCATTTTGGGTCTATTTTCGGGCTCCGTTAATCCATTTAAAAGTCTCCTTAATCACGTTTTACTAAATATAACATGATCACACGATAATTACTCATTATCGTTAATTCTGGATATGGGCCACTACACCATATCAGGGCTGAGCCAACCCCATCTTGACCGGAATCCAAAACAGGATACAAGCCCCATATGGAAACTGTCATACCTGACTCGAGTCCAAAATGAGATCATAGTTCCCTATGGAGACTGTCAATGACTCACATCTCTCCAGATGCAGTCACACATAAAATCATGTATGTGCTAAGACGGTAAAACATGCTAAAACATGATAAAACATATAGCACATACTCATACAACATATAAGCAAATATATCATGCCGGCTATCTCGGTCAGTACTTACGTACCTCTAACACTGCTGGTCAAACCTAGCTCTGCTGGTCTAGACTCCAAGCCTACTAGTCCAGTCTACTAGCTACTACAATGCAAATATCCATGCATCAACAATCAAGCTCTAAAAGCCTTAACTAAGCTATTGCATACTCCTAAATATTTTTAGGATAACAAAGCTATACCTGCGTCCGTCGTTAGCCCTTTGCTGTAGATAGCCTCAAAACTAGGCCGTAGCTCCGCGACGACGTCTAGATCACTAAGCCACTTTTGGATTCCCTGTAGGATTCCTAGATCTCCCTAGATATGAGTTAGAAGGCTTAGGAATCGAGAAAGAAGAGAGGAAATTGGTGCAAGAAAATGAATTCTAGGACCCTTTATTTATAGGCAACGTTCGGAGCCTCCAAACCCGGTTCGGACCGTCCGAACTCGATCGGATCCTCCGATCGCACCTTCAGAGCGTCCGATCGCTCAATATTACGTCAGCCATGACGTCACCTTGCTGATGTAAGCGATGACGTGTGCCCTGGTCCAGATCGGAGCTTCCGATCTTGCTGACGGAGCGTCCGATCCACTTCAGAGCCTCCGATCCTGAGTTCGGATCCTCCGAACCCGTTCGAAGCCTCTTGACTTGGTTCGGAGCTTCCGAACCATCCGAGCCCTTGGGACCTTCCTGGCTATTTTCGAGTGTCCTGAATCTATTTTTGATGTCCGTTACCCCAACAGGAACTTTCTTAATCATGTTTTACTTAATCTAAACATGATCACGTGATTAATTACTCATTAATCACTAATTAGAAATGCGGGTTACTACAAAATCCATACCCATACCCATACCCATACCCATACTCATACCCATACCCATATATAGGATATTTAATTTCATCTCCATCCCCATACCCGTCGGATGATTGGATATCCATATCCTACCCATATACCCATTTATTTTACATACTCCATAAAAATAATTTTATTAAAATTTTAATTATTTGATAAAACTATACTTATTTACTAGATTTTTATATCAAAATTTTTAAGATAAAATTTACAACCAAAGACTTATATAAAAAATAAAACTTCTAAAAAATAACATTAGTTTTATATTAATAATTTTCATTATTTCATCCAACTAACATAATTCAACAAAAAAAAAATTAAATTAGCATTTATTTAATATAAATTAATACGTGTATGTATGTATATATATATAATCGGGTATCGGGTCGGGTATGGGTAGGATACCACTACATCCTCCTTCATCACCATTTACGAGATCCCCATACCCATTTACCCATTTATTTAATCGGGTCCAAAAAATGCCTCCATACCCTCCTCCGTTCGGGTAGGTTATCGGGTTCCCCATCGGGTTCGGAGGAAATTTTCATCCCTAGTGAGGACTGAGACTCGTCTGGACAGCTTAGAGATGCATGTGGCTAACATGGGCGCTATGCTTCAATCCATGGAGACTAGCATTGGGCAGTTGGTGAACGCACTGAAAGACAACAACCACGGTCAATTCCCAAGCAATACTGAGGTGAATCCTATAGAAAAGTGTAAGGCCATAGAGTTGAGGAGTGGGAAAAAATTTGGAGTCCAGGAACATGCAGCTGATGTAGAGAAAGAAAAAGTGGTTGATGAGAAAAAAGTTGAGGAAAAGGAGATTAAAACTGAGCAGAAACCGATGTACAAGCCTCCTGTGACGCCTAGAATTTCTTAATTTAATTTTCATGCCTAAATTAGTTTTTAATATTTATGATTTTATTTATTTTAATTTTTCTGTGTTAATTGGCTAAATATTATATTTTTCTCGTGCATTAGAAATTTTTATTTTTAACTTTTTGCAAAAATTAGCATTTTATTCCCGAACTAGTAAAATCAAATTTAATATTTTTGATTAGGATTTTTAATCTTGCATTTTTTTAGTGCGACTTAATTTGTAGCCTTAATTGTTATTTTGGTTTAGCATTTTTTTTAGAGTGTGTTGCACTTTTTCATGAATTTCATATATTCACTCTCATTTTCTAGGGTTACCTATACTTATGAACTCTTGAACCCAAAGATTTTAACCCTAGCCTCCAACACATTACACACTCATTTACACACTCAACACACACAGAAGAATTGCCGATTTTTCCCCTGTTCTCCCATGGAATCCATCGGCTATGCATTTCTTCTTCATTAAACTCTCCCATATTCGTTTTTCTTCTTCGGCAGTTCACTCCAAGCAAGCTGGGCGAGCTGGGTTCATCCATTTCAAGCTCGGTTTCAGCTCACACTAGCTCTTAGCAGCTCGTTTTCCTGCCCATCTCAGCTGGTGTGGGTCGGTTGTAGCTCCATCGAGCCCTTTCCCTTCGATTTTCCTTGTGTAGCTTAGGCAAGAAATGGTTCCTTCTTTCCCATTGTATATTAGACTTTGCGTGCCTTGCATTTTCTTGGAATAATTTTCAAAGTATGTAAGTGTATATGAACTGCCCTGTTCGAGTTTTCCCCTCCCCATTTCCAGTCGACTTTTTCATGCTTTTTGGTGGAAATCGTATTGTGTGATGAGATATGATAAATGTATGAATTTGAATTGCAATGTTTGAATGCCATGCTATTCTCGAAATTCCAGAATTTGTTTTGCCTTGTGGATGTCAAAATTTTCAGAAACTTTCGAAGCATGGGTTCGAAAATGTGGTGTTTCAATTGTGTTGATTGGATGATGATTGAGAAGTTACCATGGGTGATATGTAGTTCACATGGTTGCTCCTAGGAGGGTTCGAAGTGGGCTTGTAAGTTTGATTGGAGGTGTATTCGAACTTGAGGCGTAGGGACTCGGTTTTTGGATAGTGATTATGGACTGACCTCGAGCTAGCTTAGGGTGAATTGAGTTGTGTTTTAAGGGCTGGAAATGTGGTTGAATGTTGGTCTTGGTCATAGGATTAGATACTTGAAAGATTGGAGGATTTATAGTTAAGTTTTGGTTAAGTTTGAAAACAAGTCATGAGCAGATTTTTTGTAAAGTGAGTGGGCTGTCTGGAAATAGATTTTTAAACAAGGGTTAAACTTGGGTTTTGGCCAAGGGCTCTGGTCATAAATTAGTCTAGGATGTTGGGAATGTGTCGGTTCAAGCGGGAATTAAGTCGATTAAGCTTTGGTTGAGTTTTAGGTGATTGGACGGATAGGTGCGTGCAGGATTTTGTGGAATAGGGGCTGCTGACCGGAAATCTGATTTTCATAAAATGGTTGCTTGGGAAATAAAATCCGAGGATGACTTCTTAAGTTAATTCTAAGTGTTAGAAAGTGGTGGTTTCGAGCAAAATTTATTTTGAGTGAGAATTGAGTAAGTTATGAATTTTACGGGCAAACCGCTCAATTTATCTTTAAGCGCTACGTTTTGGTTTAGTATTTTTCATCATTTGGTTTGACTCCTAAATCACCATCCCGTTCATCCATATGTGAGTCATATGCATGATTATTTAGTAATATTTACATTTACGTCATATTTACATATGCATGCTAAGTCCATGTTCAAGTATGAAAGGAAAATATTTTTAGGAACAAAGTGAGATGATTGTGATTATAGAAAGTATGGGTTTGAACGAGTTAGGAGACGTTCTGACTTCCCTTACCAAATTTATGGGTTTGGATGAGTTGGGAGAAATCTTGGCTTCCCTTACCAAAGTATGGGTTTGGACGAGTTGGGAGAAATCCTGGCTTCCCTTACCAAGTACGGGCAAGACGAGTTGGGTGTCATCCTAACTTTCTTGCGGCATAGTGCACTGCAGCCATGATCGTGATCGAAATCACAGAGTCACAATTCAAGGATCTAAGTTCAAATATTTATGTCTACTTTTCCGTACAGTTTACTTAGTTATATTGTTTATGTTTGACTTATCCATGCATATGATTAATCCATATTCACGTCATTTATTCAGAAATCATTTATTTAAGTTTCAGGGCACCAAAGATATATTTTTATTACAAGTTATCTTCAATCTGCTTGTGCTTGTATATATGTAGTACTCGTTATCCCCCCCCCCCCCCCCAATATTCATGCTGAGTCTTTTAGGCTCACTACACTCATTTGTTTTCAGGTGATGATTACTACATTGAGGCTGAGGGGCAGGATCCCCTGGGCGAGGTCACCGGTGGTGCAGGCCCTTGACCAGCGCGGTTTTAGTTGTTCCGCAAACTCTGATGTCTTTTTCTTTTATTTATGAGTTGTAGTATTCCATACACTATTAGTCATTCGCAGGATGTGTTTTCCCTTCTTTAGAATATTTGGCATGTAAACTTAACAGTTTATTTATCTGTAACTGTGTGGGATTAATTTCCTTTTTCTTGGATGCTATGGCTATCGTATTTGGATCTTTTTCTTGTGTTTATTTTATTTTAATTTGAATTGATGACAGTGTCAGTTAGTCTTACAATATTTTAAAGTGAGTCATGGAAATTTTTTTTAAGATTTCCGCAAATATTATATTTATTATTTATATTTTAGAGGGTTTAGGTCGTTTCACCTTACTTCCATATCCCCAGAGTTTCAAGAAGAATGTGTTGGATGAAAAGTTTGCCAATTTTCTTAAAATGTTCAAGAAACTTCATATCAATATTCCATTCGCCGATGCTTTGCTACAAATGCCGAATTATGCCAAATTCTTGAAGGAAGTGATGTCGAGGAAGAGGAAGTTGGAAGAGTTCGAGACAGTGAATCTGACTGAGGAGTGCAGTGCTATCCTGCAAAAGAAGCTACCACAAAAATTAAAAGATCCAGGGAGTTTTACGATTCCTTTCATTATTGGTTCTTCTCATTTTAATAATGCACTTTGCGATTTAGGAGCTAGCATTTATTTGATGTCTTTGTCTGTTTTCAGAAACTTAGGACTTGGCGATGTGAATCCCACGACGATCACATTACAGCTAGCTAATAGATCTCTCACATATCCGCGTGGAATCATCGAGGATGTTCTGGCAAAAATAGATAAGTTTATTTTTCTTGCGGATTTTGTGGTGTTGGATATGGAGGAGGATGAAAATATGCCATTGATATTGGGGATACCGATGTTAAGAAAGGAGAGCTGTCGATGGGAGTTGATGGTGAGAAGATGATCTTTCATGTGTTCAAAGAGGCTAACAATCCATTCACGGAAAAAAGGTGTTCATGATTAAAGAATCAAAGAAGATGAAAAGCTATCGTGCAGATGTTAGTCCTATAAAAGTACCAAGAGAGAAGGATCCACCGGTGCTAAAAAAGAAGAAAAAGAAGAGAAAGAAACCAAAGATCAAGCGGGTTGTAGAATATATTTGGAGGGTGAAGGAAAAGGAAAAATCCTCCAATAAAGCGGAACCGGGCTAAAATGAGCATATAGTCGGGCTATGAACTATAAACTAAGTGCTTTTTGGAAGGCAACCCAAGCTAGTTTTTTTATTTGTTTTATTTTTATTCTTTAGTTGTTTTTTTGTTTTATTTTTTTATCTTTTGTGCATGTTGAGACTAGACATCAATAATAATTTTGAGTTGTGTAGGTAAAAACATTGAAGCGGTGAAAGTTTAGACGCCACCCCTGATGAAGAGCTTTGAGTGATTAAGATGGTGTCGAGTAATGACGCTCGGTACCCAAGGTATGTGTCCTTGTTTTGATTTACTACTGTACATTGAGGACAATGTACAATTTAAGTTTGGGGGTGTGTGAAAATTTGAAAATTTTGTTGAGTGGTTTGAGTTAAAAGTGATGTGTATTTGTGTTGGCCTATGATGAAAATAATTTTTAGTGCTGAACAGTTCATGTTAGCGATATTTAATCTTGAGTTATCACTTACATGCACGAATGCCATGATTTTCGATACTCCTAGCAATTAGAGAAATTATGTGGATTTGTGATGTGGATTAGAGGATTTGATTCTTAACTCTTGTGATTTTTACATGAAACTGAGGTAGATTTTTAAGAGCACAGAAGTGATTTAGGCATTTTTGAATTCTTTGAGCCTTTTTAGCCATTATTCATTTGTTAGTCATATAAATCATGAAAAATCCAAAACAAATTGAGTAGCTAAAAAGTTCAAAGAAAAGTAATGGCTGAGAAAGTAAGGTGAGGGGAGGCCTTGAAAAGAAAAAAAAATGGATTGAAATTCTAGTCCAAATACAAGGCATAAAGATGGAGATATATGGAGTAGAAGAAAGCCAAGACTAATGTCTGACAATGCAAATAAAATTTTTTTTAGCTACTCATCATCCTGCACAAATTGAAAATATTCAATTCCCTTTTCTTTGAATTCTGAGTCTTTGTTTATATTGATATACATATGGATGCTTATCTCCTGCTGATTATACTTGAGTCTAATGTTAACCGAAAAAGTCATGTTGATCTGTGCAATTAGAAGTTGAACTTGGTGGAGAGTGTCTTGAAACTTGACGGCGGGATTAATGAATTTTTGAAGCTTACGGATTGCATGATTTTATCGAAAGTTGGGTGGGTAGATGAGATTGGAGAAATCACACACACACGAGAACTCTTGAGAAAATTAGCCTACATGTGTATTTAATCTTGGAATGTAAAAATTCGAAGGCCGATAGATTAATCATTATTGTTTTGCTCGGGACTAGAAAACATTTAAGTTTGGGAGAATTTGATAAGTGCATTTTGTGCACTTAATTTGTATTGATATTATTGGATAATTGTTTGGTTTCGAGCGAAATTACGTGAAATTTGCTGTTTTTTGTGTTGGATGCTAGGAAATAAAGCAAATGTTGAATTTATGTTGGATAGAGTCAAAGGAGTCAAGGTAGAGGCAAAACCAGTGAAGACGGTCCAAGATTTTAAAGGAAAAATTAAGATGGACCCGAGCAGCATGCGCGCCCGCGCCAGCCATCACGCGCGCCCCCACCTACTGAAGTGTTTTTAGAGTGTTGAGGCAGAAATTTATGCGCGCCCGTGCGTGTTCGAGAATTTTGGAGTTTTAGGATAGAGTGTTATGCGCGGCCGCGTGACTTATGAGGCGCGCCCGCGCGTCGCAACATTTCTGATGAAGTGTTTTTGTAATTTTGGAAACTTTAAGATATCTTTGGGTTGATTTTGGACTATTCTTGGGGAGTATAAAAAGGAGTTTTTCGGACTTAATTAGGGTTATCTAGCCGCCACACACAAAAGATTAGAGAAAAGATTTCTGGGAGATTTTGAGAGTTGATCGTGATTATTTCTGAGGAATTCTAGAGCTTTAATTGAAGAATGAAGACGGAGATCGAGAGTCCGGACACGGCATCGCATCGACGATTGTTTTCTTTCTTTTATTTATTAAATTCTGAATTGATGTTTGTATTTTTGAATATGATTTGGTTTATTCAGAATTTTATTATGAACTAAAATTTTAAAGTCTAGAGGTTGGATGGAACCTGGTGTAGACACTTTCATGAATTTTTGATTTTATTGAATTGAGTTTCTTTTAGATTAATTGTTTTTCTAGATTTGATTGTCTTTTCAATTAATTGATCAATAATTGTTTTGTTATATTTATTTGGAATCTGGCACTCGAGAGAGGAGATTTTAAATAGGATCAATAGAAATAACAATGTTAATTATGTTGGAAAACTGGCGAGTTCCCAGACCAATTACGATTGATACCCGGTGCAGCGGAAGTTTAAAAATTTTCTCATGGAACGATTCCATGGTGTGGGTATCAACCATACAACGATTGAATTATTGTGTGTGTAAAATTTAAATAACAATTAAATAAATTTTACCTCAAATCTCGCAACGAGATTAATGGACACCAACAGAACAATTCTGCTCTTGTTGTCTCTCCCTGGAACCGATGAACGCCTTCAATCAGGTCCACGAACAGAGGTTTAATCCCTCTGATAGATTGCACTAGAAAATCTATCAGAAGTTTTCTGCGAAGAGAATACACGAATTTGATTCGTTATTCCTTACTGCGATTCAAAATCACAGACCGGAATTTTCTCTGACAGAGTAGGGAGGGGGCGGCCAAAAACGTTTTTAAGAGGCTAGGGTTTTCGATTTTTGCTTCTCAAAAATAATGACCTATTGTGTGTAATTTCTGTACTGAAATAACTTATTTATAATGCAGGCCACTAACACCTTAGGGCCCATTAGTCATAAGCTGGGGCCCGACAAGCAAAGCCCGCTCGTTCAGAAATTAATATAAAATTCATCGTGACTCCGATTGATGAAACGATTTCACCAATGTGCACAGAAACCATTTCTGCACGTTTTAAAGTCAAAATAAATTTTCCTGAATCCGAATTCAGTGGTTTCCAAAAATGTCCATCCCTATGTCATTTTAGGAAATCCTACTCCCTTACTCTTATTTAAGAAGTCCAACTCCTTAGTTCATTAAATTTAACTCTTTAAATTTAACTATCTCAACGGGGATTAAAACTCTATTACACTGTGTGACCCTCAATGGTTCAGGGATACAGCTAGCCGTGGGCTCACAACTCCTTGTGACTCGGAACAACACTTTCCGACTTGCCCAACGAATCATGGTAAAGCGCCTAGCAACATCGCCCCATGATTCCCTAGGTATCACTGATAGTGCCTACAAGAACCAGTAGATTTTGGTTAGCGTACAGTACGGTCCCTTCATCCATATATCCCGATCGAATCAACAACCATTGGTATATCGAGAGTCGCTCAAGATTCGATAACTATGCAATACATCTTGAAGATCAAATTAGTGACATCGCATGTGCTACTAAGAAACCATTTCTTAAATCACATCAAGTACTCTGGCCAGAGATTTGTCACACTAATATCTCCTCAGATCGCATAGGATATCCACACTCGCAAGTATGTGGTGAATCCTTGACAACAATGCATTGACTCCTATATGTGTCGTAACTGTACCCAATCTCGACACCTGATGACCCCCTCAGAGTCGGTAAACGAGTCAAAGCACAGTACTAGCATATAGAGTCTCCATGATGTTTCAAGTCGTAAGGACTAATGGTGTACAACCAAAACCGCGGACTTTATCCACTCGATAAGTGATAACCACTTGGAAAGTCCGGATAGGGTAGTTCGACTATTCATCCTATGAATATCCATTTGCATGCTTCGAACATCTCCATGTTCCCTACCAATGAAACGTGGTACTCCGCATCGCAAATGCTAGTCTCAAACTCGAGCGATCCTTATCCTTATTATCGGACGGCTCAATCGACTAGGAACGGTTTTAGAATATACAGTGACTATAAGATGTATTTCATGATAGACATCTCCATGTTCTACCACATCTTACATACACTATAGTATATTCAAGGTCTTTATCAAAACAACAATAGTATATCACAATATAACAATATGAAGTAATATAAAGTCATTGCCATAAAAGTGTAAATAATATTAAACAAAAGATTGTTTATACAAAGAGTCAACAAAGCCCATAGCCACACAGTTGGCTCACTGGGCACCCACTCTTACAATCTCCCACTTGCCCTATAGCCAACTAGTCATACTACGTAGACCCATTGCTTCGCGATGTTTGTCAAACAATGGTCCTGGCAAAGGCTTAGTAAGTGGATCAGCGATATTGTCTGCAGAGGCCACTCGTTCGACACTGATGTCTCCTCTTTCCACAATCTCCCGGATTATGTGGTATTTCCTCAGTACGTGTTTGGATCTTTGATGAGACCTTGGTTCCTTTGCTTGAGCAACGGCACCCGTGTTGTCGCAGTACACCGGGACTGGACCAACAAATTCAGGAATGACGCCCAACTCTTGGACGAAATTCCTCATCCAAATGGCCTCTTTAGCAGCAGCTGATGCTGCAATGTATTCAGCCTCAGTGGTGGAATCCGCTGTGGTGTCCTGCTTGGAACTCTTCCAAGAGACAGCACCGCCATTGAGCATGAACACAAATCCAGAGGTTGACTTCGAGTCATCCACATCACTTTGGAAGCTAGAGTCGGTATAGCCTTCCAGTTTGAGTTCTCGTCCTCCATAAACCATGAACATATTCTTAGTCCTTCGCAAGTACTTAAGAATGTCCTTCACGGCTTTCCAATGCATCTGACCAGGATTAGACTGATATCTGCTCGTGACACTCAGAGCAAATGCTACATCCGGTCTGGTAGATATCATCCCATACATGATACTACCTATAGCTGACGCATATGGTACATGTGTCATATTCTCTATCTCTGCTTCAGTCTTGGGACACATAGACTTGGATAGAGAAACTCCATGACACATGGGTAGATGTCCTCTCTTGGACCCATCCATTGAAAACCGTTTCAATATGGTATCGATGTAGGTTGATTGAGTGAGTCCTATCATTCTCTTAGATCTATCCCTATAGATCTGTATCCCAAGAATGTAGGATGCCTCACCCAAATCCTTCATCGAAAATCTACCTGATAACCATATCTTTGTTGACTGCAACATCCCTACATCATTCCCAATGAGTAGGATGTCATCAACATAAAGTACTAAGAATGTTACCGCATCCTTAACTACTTTCTTGTACACGCAAGGTTCCTCCGGGTTCTTGATGAAACCAAAATCTTTTATTGTTTCATCAAATTTCTGGTTCCAACTTCTTGATGCTTGTTTTAGACCATAAATTGATCTCTGAAGCTTGCATACCTTATGCTCGCTTCCCATGGATGTGAACCCCTCAGGCTGCTTCATATAGATTTCTTCCTTAATGTCTCCATTAAGAAAAGCAGTCTTCACATCCATCTGCCATATCTCATAGTCATACCATGCAGCTATGGCAATTAGGATTCTTATGGACTTGAACATTGCGACTGGTGAAAAGGTTTCATCATAGTCAACTCCTTGCCTTTGAGTATAACCTTTCGCCACCAATCGCGCCTTGTAGGTCAATACCTTACCATCAGGCCCAAGCTTTCTTTTGTAGATCCATTTACACCCTATCGGAACAATTCCATCGGGAGGATCTACTAAAGACCAAACTTGGTTTGTATGCATCGAATCCAATTCTGACTGCATAGCTTCAAGCCATAAATTCGAATCCGCATCAGAAATTGCTTCCTTGAAGCTTCTTGGATCACATCCAATGTCGGGTTCATCTTGACCCTCTTCAAGAAGAAGACCATATCGAACTGGAGGTCTAGAAGTCCTCTCGGATCTTCTAGGTGCAGGCGTGTCCAGCAATGGTTCCTGAGGTGTGGGATCGTTATTTTGTATTTCGGGTTCTTCTCGAACTTCTTCGAGTTCCATCATCTCGCCTTTCTTATCCAATAAGAACTCCTTCTCCAAGAAGGTGGCATTCCGTGAAACAAACACCTTTGTTTCAGCAGGATAATAGAAATAATATCCGATTGAATTCTTCGGATACCCCACAAAATAACACAAGCTGGATCGACTATCCAACTTATCTCCCACTGTCCGCTTCACGTAAGCAGGACATCCCCAAATCCTCAAGTACGAATACTTAGGAGCTTTGCCATTCCATAACTCGTATGGTGTTTTGTCCACTGCTTTAGTGTGGACGTTATTCAACAACAATACCGCCGTTTCAAGCGCATAGCCCCAAAACGAAGGTGGAAGCTCAGTGAAGCTCATCATGGATCGAACCATGTCCAACAAAGTTCGATTACGACGCTCCGATACACCATTAAGCTGTGGTGTCATAGGAGGAGTCCACTGAGAGAGAATCCCATTCTCTTTTAGATAGTCCAAAAACTCGGTACTCAAGTATTCTCCACCTCGATCCGATCGAAGTGCTTTAATACTTTTACCTAGCTTGTTTTCTACTTCAGCCTTGAATTCTTTGAACTTTTCAAATGCTTCAGACTTATATTTCATTAAATATAAATACCCATACCTTGAATAATCATCAGTAAAGGTAATGAAGTAGGTGTGGCCATGTTGAGTCCCTACTCTAAATGGACCACAAACATCTGTATGGATCAAATCCAACAGATTCTGACTACGCTCAGGTTTCCCCTTAAAAGGAGATTTAGTCATTTTTCCTTTTAGGCAGGATTCACAAGTAGGTAGAGAGTTAATATCAGACATATCAAACATGCCCTCTCCCACTAGCTTGTTCATCCTCCTTGAGGAAATATGACCTAGCCTAGCGTGCCAAAGGTTTGCCGGGTTTTGACTATCGATTTTCCTTTTGTTTGTTGTTGCCGGTTTGTCAATACAATTCACTGGAACGTCTTTTAGTTTTAAATTATATAGATCGTTTTCAAGTTGTCCATTTCCAATTAAACATTCATTCTTGTAAATACTGCAAATCCCATTCACAAAATTACAAGAATAACCATCTCTATCAAGCATAGAAATAGAAATAATGTTTTTAATTAAATCTGGCACAAATAAAACATCTCTCAACAATAATTTAAAACCGTTCTGCAATATCAAACAAACATCTCCAATGGCCGTAGCTTCAACTCTGGAACCATTCCCGAGCCTCAGCTGGGTCTCACCCATTCTAAGCCTGCGACTTCTTGTCATCACCTGCAAATCATTGCAAATGTGAGATCCACATCCGGTATCCAATACCCAAGAAGTTGTATTAAGTGACATGTTTATTTCGATATAGAACATACCCTTTGCAGTTCCCAACTGCTCAAGATACTCCTTGCAGTTGCGCTTCCAATGACCCGGCTTCTTGCAGTAATGGCAAACATCCTTGGATTTTCCATCGTTTGAAGCCTTTGTCTTTTGCTTCTTCTCGGGTTCCACTTTCTTGGGTGGGGCAGAACGTTTCTTGCCCTTCATACTTGGCCCCTTCTTAGCAGAAGATGAGGAGCCCACCAAGAAAGCTGGCTTATCCTTCTTAAGTGTGGATTCATATGTAACGAGCATATTGACCATCTCTTCAAGGGTGGCCTCTATCTTGTTCATATTAAAATTTATCACGAATCCATCAAATGAGGAAGGAAGAGATAGAAGCAACAAGTCCACATTGAGTTCATGCTCCAACACCAAATCAAGGGTCGCTAACTTCTGTATGAGCCAAATCACTCGTACCCCATGATCACGGACCGAAGTCCCTTCACGCATGCGGCACGTCATCAACTCCTTAACAGTAGAGAACCTTTCAGCCCTCGACTGAGCCCCAAAAAGTTCCTTGAGTTGCGTATGAATGTCAGCAGCATTCACCGTGTCCTCAAATCGCCTCTGGAGTTCATCAGACATCGAGGCTTGCATATAGCATTTGGTCTTGATGTCATGGTCACACCATGCATCAAGTTTGGCCAATTCCTCCGGACTTATGTCAGCTGGTGCTTCCTTCGGAGGTGCTTTCTCTAACACGTAGAGCATTTTCTCCGAAGTTAAGACAATCTTCAACTTCCGGAACCATTCCGTATAGTTGGCGCCAGTCAGCTTGTTTTGTTCGAGGATCGAGAATAAAGGATTTCGCGAATTCATTGTATGAAATACTGAAAAGGAAAAACAGACATATATCAATGATTGTTTAACAATTTACTAAGACATAAAATAGGCGAATTTAATTTTATGAATCTCACTCCCACTATTTTAACGATTTCACCACCCTCTAGTGAAAACGGGAAACTTTTTCCTTAGTGAGAACATGGAGTCCAATTGACAAACTTATGGTCCCGAATAATATCAGCCAACCATAATTCTCAAAAGGTAGAGCCCAATTGCTTCCAAAGCAACCCCCATGTATTTACCTCATGTCCAATAAGGGCCCAATAATATGACGCCGTTTAAAGTGACATGTCAAGATGACCCATCAATATTAAGTTGTGATGGACGGTCGCCATGTGGATCCCCCAATAATATGAGCCGATCCCATGGGAGTTCCACCCAACTTACAACATTTGTCGATCCAATGTACAGCTTTCCGACGGACGGGCCCCCCCAATAATATGAGCCGGACCGTATCCGCGGGTAGCATCACATACATTGACCGTTGATGGAAGGTAGGAACATTTAAACAATATTTAAATTTCCTTTATTTATCTTGATATAAATTTTAAATCATATTTAAAATGAGGGATTTTATTTATAAAAATATTTGTCTCATCATATTTAATTTATTGCATGCATTGCCGGATTCACGCAATTTATGTCTAAAATCGATTCCATTTCTAATTGACCCGTGGTTGCCAATCACGGGTCTTAGTCCAATCCTAGGTAATATGCAGTATGCAAATGCAATCCTATTACATATGCTTCCAATTTACATTTCTTCAGTCTTCATTGTCTGCTGGGCCCACCATCTTCAAATCTTGATCTCCCACTAAATCTAATGTATTTACAATTAAATAACAATGACAAGTAGGGGATACATTTTTAGGGGGTGGGAACGGGCTATAAACCAAGCCCACTTTTATTACATATGACATTCATATCGGGCCATAAACCAGGCCCATTAATAAAACCAACAACAATAAAGACAAAATGTAAATTCCTAACATACACCTACAAAATTGGTCATGGCAATCGATCATCCTTATCCAATAACATTTAATTCAAAATTAATTTATTGGATAACATGCTGTGGCAATTCAAATTTAAACAAGATAAAATCATATTTTATATATAAAATCACATTTCACATATAAAATCATATTTTATCTCCATATCAAATAAAATCATATTTTATCTATAAAATCCAATTTTACAAATAAAATCATATTTTATCTAATATATCATAAGATCATATCTTATCATCAATTGTACCAAAATAATTGATTTCAAAATTCAATTTACGGATAAAATATTAAAATTTTCCAAAAATTCAAATTTATCCAAAATCAATTTTAAAATTTACGGACTCGAACAATTCGATCCGAAATCTCGTGAACCAATCAAAAACAATTTTTGACCGGACCAAAAATAAAATTTTAAATATTAAAATTAATAAAAATATAATTTTTCCCGCGGGCCACCCGGGACACTCCCGGGTTGGCCCGCACCCGGGGCGCGGGCCGGGGGCAGCCCGGCTGCCCCCTTAGGGCAGCGCCTGGCGCCGCCCCTGGGCGGCGCCGTGCGCTGCCCTGGGCGGCGCCGAGCGCCGCCCCTGGGCAGCGCCGAGCGCTGCCCTGCGCAGCGCCCAGCGCTGCCCTGGGCGGCGCCGTGCGCCGCCCTGGGCGGCGACGGTCGCCGCCTTGGGCGGCGCTGTGCGCCCCCTTTGGGCGGCGCACGGGGCAGCAACAATTGATGTTTGTATTTTTGAATATGATTTGGTTTATTCAGAATTTTATTATGAACTAAAATTTTAAAGTCTAGAGGTTGGATGGAACCTGGTGTAGACACTTTCATGAATTTTTGATTTTATTGAATTGAGTTTCTTTTAGATTAATTGTTTTTCTAGATTTGATTGTCTTTTCAATTAATTGATCAATAATTGTTTTGTTATATTTATTTGGAATCTGGCACTCGAGAGAGGAGATTTTAAATAGGATCAATAGAAATAACAATGTTAATTATGTTGGAAAACTGGCGAGTTCCCAGACCAATTACGATTGATACCCGGTGCAGCGGAAGTTTAAAAATTTTCTCATGGAACGATTCCATGGTGTGGGTATCAACCATACAACGATTGAATTATTGTGTGTGTAAAATTTAAATAACAATTAAATAAATTTTACCTCAAATCTCGCAACGAGATTAATGGACACCAACAGAACAATTCTGCTCTTGTTGTCTCTCCCTGGAACCGATGAACGCCTTCAATCAGGTCCACGAACAGAGGTTTAATCCCTCTGATAGATTGCACTAGAAAATCTATCAGAAGTTTTCTGCGAAGAGAATACACGAATTTGATTCGTTATTCCTTACTGCGATTCAAAATCACAGACCGGAATTTTCTCTGACAGAGTAGGGAGGGGGCGGCCAAAAACGTTTTTAAGAGGCTAGGGTTTTCGATTTTTGCTTCTCAAAAATAATGACCTATTGTGTGTAATTTCTGTACTGAAATAACTTATTTATAATGCAGGCCACTAACACCTTAGGGCCCATTAGTCATAAGCTGGGGCCCGACAAGCAAAGCCCGCTCGTTCAGAAATTAATATAAAATTCATCGTGACTCCGATTGATGAAACGATTTCACCAATGTGCACAGAAACCATTTCTGCACGTTTTAAAGTCAAAATAAATTTTCCTGAATCCGAATTCAGTGGTTTCCAAAAATGTCCATCCCTATGTCATTTTAGGAAATCCTACTCCCTTACTCTTATTTAAGAAGTCCAACTCCTTAGTTCATTAAATTTAACTCTTTAAATTTAACTATCTCAACGGGGATTAAAACTCCATTACACTGTGTGACCCTCAATGGTTCAGGGATACAGCTAGCCGTGGGCTCACAACTCCTTGTGACTCGGAACAACACTTTCCGACTTGCCCAACGAATAATGGTAAAGCGCCTAGCAACATCGCCCCATGATTCCCTAGGTATCACTGATAGTGCCTACAAGAACCAGTAGATTTTGGTTAGCGTACAGTACGGTCCCTTCATCCATATATCCCGATCGAATCAACAACCATTGGTATATCGAGAGTCGCTCAAGATTCGATAACTATGCAATACATCTTGAAGATCAAATTAGTGACATCGCATGTGCTACTAAGAAACCATTTCTTAAATCACATCAAGTACTCTGGCCAGAGATTTGTCATACTAATATCTCCTCAGATCGCATAGGATATCCACACTCGCAAGTATGTGGTGAATCCTTGACAACAATGCATTGACTCCTATATGTGTCGTAACTGTACCCAATCTCGACACCTGATGACCCCCTCAGAGTCGGTAAACGAGTCAAAGCACAGTACTAGCATATAGAGTCTCCATGATGTTTCAAGTCGTAAGGACTAATGGTGTACAACCAAAACCGCGGACTTTATCCACTCGATAAGTGATAACCACTTGGAAAGTCCGGATAGGGTAGTTCGACTATTCATCCTATGAATATCCATTTGCATGCTTCGAACATCTCCATGTTCCCTACCAATGAAACGTGGTACTCCGCATCGCAAATGCTAGTCTCAAACTCGAGCGATCCTTATCCTTATTATCGGACGGCTCAATCGACTAGGAACGGTTTTAGAATATACAGTGACTATAAGATGTATTTCATGATAGACATCTCCATGTTCTACCACATCTTACATACACTATAGTATATTCAAGGTCTTTATCAAAACAACAATAGTATATCACAATATAACAATATGAAGTAATATAAAGTCATTGCCATAAAAGTGTAAATAATATTAAACAAAAGATTGTTTATACAAAGAGTCAACAAAGCCCATAGCCACACAGTTGGCTCACTGGGCACCCACTCTTACAAATTATTTATACAACTCGGGAGAGCGTATAATTTTAACAGAGCTTTTTAAAAAAAAAAATTGTTTTGCATAGATCACTGCAAGTAGATTCTTAATAGGGATATTTGAATTGTATTGTAGTTGATAAACATTATTTGTTGCTCGAGAGAGGGAAATAATACACTTAAGTGTTCTTGGCTATTAATGGAATGGAATTCAAGAAGATAAATTAATTAGGATTGATTGTTGTTGAAACCAGGTGAAATCTAAACCTCTAGACCATTTTTCCTCTGATTGATAAATCTCTGAATTTTGTGTGCGTGCTATCAAATCCTCTGTTTATTTACATTTTCTGCAAACCTCTTGATCAGTGATTTTCTAGATAAAATTAAGACTATTTTAATTACAAGAACTAAATATTTTCATTTTACTCTCTGTGGAAACGATACTTGATTTATCACTATATTAAAACTTGACACTCGTACGCTTGCAAGCATTTTTAACAATAGGAATCTTTGAGATTCTTTAGGTATAATTTTGGACTTGATTAGCCGTGGCGTTCTTTCTGAATGATCGAGACAATGGATAATGATTCCAGTGATTGCGCTATGTATCGTTTGATGCATTCAAGACTAAGCTTATGATTTTCCGTGAGATGGAAATGATCTAGGTTGATAGATCACAAGCATTTCTTGGGTTTAGTTTGCCTTAATATTTGATTCCAGTGTATGAGAAAGCTGTCAGTAGTAAGGAGCGAGATGGTGTCAATAGACTACTAATAGCTGTTGTATGGCTATCAAGTATAAGTGTGATGAACTAGAGCAATTTGGATTTTCCAAGTGTTGGGAATAGTAGACTTGTGGCAGCCGAGTCAAGAGTATTGATCGAGCCACATAGGTTTTTATGATAAGTGGTAATCTGATTTGAGTTTCACTGTTGAGCTAAGTGTGAGTCGCAGTAGAATCGACGAGGTCGATAGGATGAGTCCAATTAGTGATGATTAGGTCGACATAGCAAATTAAGAAATACTTGGAATAGTATTTTGTCGCGTAGTGCTTAAGGGGATTTATACTTGGTACGATCTTAATGCAGTCGGCTATTTGGGTAATTTAGTCTCTAGTGTTGCCGAAGATGTATAATTCGGGATTGTTGTAATCGGGGACGATTGCAATTGGACTTGTATGGTCAAGTTAGGCAATAACTTGACAATGGAGACAAGCAAGGGAATTGGTGGTTTCCCAGGATTATGCATTCTTGTTAACGTTAAACTGGTATTGATTTCAGCAATTGCTTAGTGATAGCGATCGTATACTCTTATTGAGTAACGGAAGGGATCAAGATTTCTGCTTCATGCGAGAGTGTCCACTAACAATATATTAAGGGTGTCAACAGAACATTTCAACGGATTGTTCTTGTGTTGAACCGTAATGTTGAATCCGACGAGTGTTGGAAAAGCTAATGGACATTAGCAAGGGGACATCAGTTGTCTGATCGTGATATGTGACATTAGCTAGGATCTAGTTCTCAAGATCTAGCAGGGTATGTCACTAATTTTTCAACAAGTGATGTGCGATGTCTCTTAAAGGACTGAGATTGTCTATGATAGACTTAATAGCCAACAAGGTTTTCCATGGAATTGAAGACTTCGCAAGATCGTGACGAATTGAATTCGTTCTTTCCAGTCAGTGAGTTACATCCGTGCGAACTATTTGTCAAGGATATTGCGTTTTAGCAATGGACAAAGGTCGGATGCATGATAGGTAACTAGTGATGATGGTGTCATCAGAGACTCCGAGGTAAGTTAAACCAGGTGCGATGACTGTCGAGTTTTGAGATGGAATAAGAAGCGTTTCCATATGTCTGTGCACTGTGGAATGTCCCAGTCGAGCATATTGGTGGGAGCTTGCCTTAGTCTTGATGTGTGTACAGTGATTACAAGTATGTATAACTATCAGGAGGATGTCCATAGATTGAATTCATGGGTGAATAACCTATGGTCGAGATGATGTAGATCATCAGAGACGCGATGATTGCCATTGCGGCATATGCGCAGACCAATAGTTCAAGGGAGCATTTTGTCACATGATTGACATGTCATGAGAGTTCCTTCATGACACAGCGTTGGGATCGGTATTTCCTGACTAGAGGTGTTATGCACCAAGTGCTTATGGAACCATTAGATGGTTAAAGTTTGTTAGTGATTCGACGAATGTCGTAAGCCAGTCAGGTTATGACTTTGTCTTTGTCAGTCTAAGATTTTCTTTGGGATGATGATCTCGATCAAGCGGGTGCTTGTATCCTTCGTGATCAGCGAGATCGTGGTTAGGACGAAAGATGTATCAGTGTTGTATACATTAGCGCCAGAGAAGTTAGATTGTCGACAAGTAGCGCAGTAATCTTCAGTTCTGAGTATGTTAATGCGGTTCAGCATTACTAGAACTTATAGATAATTTGACAAGAGTTTGAGTGTGTCGGAAGCTATTTCGACCTGACACTCGAGCAAGTGTCTCTAGTACGTTCTCGAGGTTTTTACCCTAGATTTTGAGGACGAAATCTTTTAAGGAGGAGGGGGGGGGGGGGAATGTAGTGACTCGTATCCGTAATTGGCGATTAATGAGAAATTAATCGTATGATCATGTTGAGATTAAGTAAAACATTATTAAGGATATTTTAGATGGGCTAACGAACTTCGGAAATGGATCCAGAACACTCGAAAATGGCCCAGAGAGTTCCAAGACTCGAGTGGGATCAGAGCCACCAATCCAGGATCGGAGCTTTTGATCTTGGTGAGTTCGGAACCACATCGGAAGAAGGACGATCTGAGCTTCCGATCAGCGATAGGAGCTTCCGGTCTGTTGTCGGTGACATGTGTGTGGTTGCATGTAAAGGAATTGGCGCATGACGATCGGAGCTTCCGAAGCAGGAACAGAGCTTTCGATCTGCGGCGTTCAGAGCATCCAATCGTGGAACGGAGCTTCCGATCGTTGTCTATAAATATAGGTGCGAGGGCTTCATTTCAAAGCGCACCAAGTTCCTCTCCTTCGCCCGCGTGGTTCTATTTTAGGGCTTTGGGTACTCTCATTTTAGAGTTGGAGTAGGAAATATACTTTAGTATAGTCAGACAGTGTCTGACATAGTAGTGGAGCAGTGCTCGTGTAGTGGAGCCGTGCTCAAGGTTGTGGAGCTACAGTAAGGGTGTGCCCCTAGTTGCGGGATATTCGCAATCAGCGGGCTGACAATGGACGTAGGTATAGCTATGGTATCCTTAAATTATTTAGGAGTATGCAATAGTTTAGTTAAGGCTTTTAGAGCTTAATGAATGATGCATGGGTTTTTTTCATTGTAGAGCTGATGATAGACTTGGAACCTAGAGTAGGACAGCTAGGAGTTGCCTGTAGTAAGGTACCTAAGTACTGGCTGAGATGGCCAGCATGATATATGATATATGTGTTGCATGAGTATGTTCTATATGTTTTACCATGTTTTACGGCTTTAGCACATGCATGTTTTTACGGTAGACTGCATCTGGTATGATGTGAGTCATGACAGTTTCCATCGGTGATGAGTCACTCCTTATGGATTCGTGTCTGGGGAGACTCAGCCCCTGGTTTTGATGTCACTAGGAGTGACCATGATGGTAGAGTAGATGCTATAGTGGATAGGTGAATATAGGAGCGGCCCCATGGACTAGCTATCCAGCATGGCCCTGTATATTCATGGCGCCTCTGAGTACTGTTTTACCCTCATTTTTTAAGTCATTTATGTGCTGCATATATTTTATATATCATTGCTTATGTATTGAGCGTAGTCGCTCACGTCCAGTATTTTCTGTATGTCTGGACTCCCCATTCAACAGGGCAGGTGTAGGTACAGGATTGAGCACCAGGAGCTTGGAGTAGCCAGTGACCAGTGAAGACAGTAGGACTAGCTGTAGGTTTTTGCACTTTAGGCTTATTAATTCGATTGGGTTGTATAATCGAATTTGTTTAACCGGTTTTATTCTGTCGGTCTGTTTTATTTTATGTCTTTCGCAGCGATTTATTTTAAATGCATGCTTAATTATGCTCTAACTCTGATTAGGTAGTGGATCCGGGTTGGGTCACTACATGTTCACTCAGGCAGAGTTGAACATGCAACATCGTCGTTGGGTGGACTTCTTAAGGACTATGATTGTGAGATTAAGTAGAATCCATGTTCTGCGAATCCAGTAACAGACGCACTTAGCCGTAAGGTGAGTGTTAGTGATCTTTGCACTAGTGCAGTGGCTAGTAAAGTTCAGGAGTGTTGTTCTTTGGACTTCATGTTCCGGAACAAGAAAGGACAACAGGAGATCCGAGTATATTCAGTGCTAGCTGATCCATAATTGTTTTCCCGCATCCGACAAGTGTAGTTTTTTGATCCAAAGATGCAAAAGTTAGAAATACTTGCTCAGGGAGACAACATATCCGATTTCCACTTTCAGACAGATGGATTGTTGTGCTTGTTTGGTAGAGTGGTGGTACATGATGATTCAAACTTGAGAGATGAGATATTGTCTCAATCTCATCGAAGTAGATTCACTGTGCACCCAAGAAGTGCCAAAATGTATAAGGATCTACGTACAAGATTCTGGTTGAAAGGTATGAAGCATAGTGTTTATCAATTTGTCTCTCGATGTCTTTTCTGTCAGCAGGTCAAGGCTGAGCATCGATGACCAGGTGGTCTGATGCAGAGCTTGGAGATTCCAGAGTGGAAGTGAGAGAATGTGACGATGGACTTTGTCACCCACTTGCCAATTTCCTCCAGGAAGTGTGATGTAATTTGGGTTATTGTAGACAGGTTTTCCAAATCAGCTCATTTTTCCGTATAACTGCGAGTTCACTTTTGATAGCATGGAGAGGTTATAAATCCAGGAGATTGTGCGATTGCATGGAATTTCGTTTAGCATAGTCAGCGATAGAGATCAGAGGTTCACCTCACGTTTTTTGTGGTAGATTTCAGTGAGCTTTGGGTACTACTCTGAGTTTGAGTACTGCGTATCACCCAGAGACTGATGGCAAGTCCTAGAGGACTATTTGGACACTACAAGATATGCTGAGGATGTAAGTGATGGATTTTGGGTTATTATGGCAGAATCACTCACCGACGATAAAGTTCTCTTACAAAAATACCTATCATCGTAGTATTTTCATGACACCATTTGAGGCTCTTTATGGCCGCCATTGTCGGACACCTTTATTTTGGGATGAAGTAAGGGAACGATAGGTTGAAGGACCGGAATTGATCCAATGGATCGTGGATAAGGTTGAGCTAATCAAGAAAAGGATCAAGACCGCATTGAACAGACATGACAGTTATGAAAACACCAAACGCAGGCCATTGCATTTTGAGACAGGAGAACATGTTTTCCTATGAGTGTCACCTTTACGGAAGGTGATGAGATTCGGTCTGAAGGGAAAGTTAGCGCCTAGATTCATTGGTCCATTCAAGATAATAGAAAAGGTTCCGTTTGGAATTACCATCGTATCTCTCTAGCATTCACAATGTGATCCACGTATCATTACTCTGTCAGTATATTGCAGATGAGTCACACAATCTGCATCT
The DNA here is from genome assembly GCF_033568475.1 of Henckelia pumila. Classification (NCBI taxonomy): domain Eukaryota; kingdom Viridiplantae; phylum Streptophyta; class Magnoliopsida; order Lamiales; family Gesneriaceae; genus Henckelia; species Henckelia pumila. The sequence goes on along the minus strand of NC_133121.1, from coordinate 28,257,540 downwards.
GATAGAGGTCCAGCTAGAGCACGCTTTAGCATATGTGGAGAGACCGCTTAGGATTCTCGACAAGAAGGACAAGGTGCTTCACAATAACCGCATTCCTCTAGTTATGGTTCAGTGACAGTGATGAGGCAATGAGAAAGCGACTTGGGAGTTAGATAGTCATATGCGTTCCGAGCATTCAGAATTATTTGTATTTTTTTTTCTTGAGCAGTAGTTGAATTTGAAACTGAAGTATTTAATAAGGTTTTTTCCGTATTATTGTTCTTATTATCCTAGCTTGGATTTCAAGGATGAAATCTCTTAAGTTGGGGAGAATGTAGTGACCTGTATCCGTAATTAGGGATTAATGAGTAATTAATCGTATGATCATGTTGAGATTAAGTAAAACATGATTAAGGATATTTCAGATGGGTTAACGTACTTCGGAAATGGATCCAGAACACTCGAAAATGTTCCAGAGAGTTCCAAGACTCGAGTGGGATCGGAGCCGCCAATCCAGGATCAAAGCTTCCGATCTTGGTGAGTTCGGAACCACATCGGAAGAAGGACGATCGGAGCTTCCGATCAGCGATCAGAGCTTCCGATCTGTTTTCGGTGACATGTGTGTGGTTGCATGTAAAGGAATTGACGCATGGCGATCGGAGCTTCCAAAGCAGGAACAAAGCTTTCGATCTGCAGCGTTCGGAGCTTCCGATCATGGAACGGAGCTTCCGATCGTGAAACGGAGCTTTAGATCGTTGTCTATAAATATAGGTGCGAGGGACTCATTTCAAAGCGCACCAAGTTACTCTCCTTCGCCCGCATGGCTTTATTTTAGGGCTTTGGGTACTCTCATTTTAGAGTTGGAGTAGGAAATATACTTTAGTATAGTCAGACAGTGTCTGACATAGTAGTGGAGCAGTGCTCGTGTAGTGGAGCCGTGCTCAAGGTTGTGGAGCTACAGCAGGGGTGTGCCCCTAGTTGCGGGATAGTCGCCATCAGCGGGCTGACGACGAACGTAGGTATAGCTTTGGTATCCTTAAATTATTTAGGAGTATGCAATAGTTTAGTTAAGGCTTTTAGAGCTTAATGAATAATGCATTGGTATTTGCATTGTATAGCTGATGATAGGCTTGGAACCTAGAGTATGACTGCTAGGAGTTGCCTGTAGTAAGGTACATAAGTACTGATTGAGATGTCCAGCTTGATATATGATATATGTGTTGCATAAGTATGTTCTATATGTTTTACCATGTTTTACGGCTTTAGCACATGCATGTTTTTACGGTAGACTGCATCTGGTATGATGTGAGTCATGAAAGTTTCTATCGGTGATGAGTTACTCCTTATGGATTCGTGTCTGGGGAGACTCAGCCCCTGGTTTTGATATCACTAGGAGTGACCATGACGGTAGAGTAGACGCTATAGTGGATAGACTAGCTATCCAGCATGGCCCTGTATATTCATGGCGTCCTTGAGTACTGTTTTACCCTCGTTTTTTAAGTCATTTATGTGCTGCATATATTTTATATATCATTGCTTATGTAATGTGCGTAGTCGCTCACGTCCAGTATTTTCTGTATGTCTGAACACCCCATTCGACAAGGAAGGTCTAGGTGCAGGATTGAGCACCAGGAGCTTGGAGTATCTAGTGACCAGTGAAGACAGCAGGACTAGCTGTAGGTTTTTGACCTTTAGGCTTATTAATTCGATTGGGTTGTATAATCGAATTTGTTTAACCGGTTGCATTCTGCCGGTCTATTTTTATTTAAGTCTTCCGCGGTGATTTATTTTAAATGCATGCTTAATTATTCTCTAACTCTGATTAGGTAGTCGATCCGGGTTGGGTTGCTACATGTTCACTTAGGCAGAGTTAAACATGCAACATCGTCGTTGGATGGATCTTATTAAGGACTATGATTGTGAGATTAAGTAGCATCCATGTTCTACGAATCCAGTAACAGACGCACTTAGCCGTAAGGTGAGTGTTAGTGATCTTTGCACTAGTGCAGTGGCTAGTAAAGTTCAGGAGTGTTGTTCTTTGGACTTCATGTTCCGGTACAAGAAAGAAAACAGGAGATCCGAGTATATTCAGTGCTAGCTGATCCATAATTGTTTTCCCGCATCCGACAAGTGCAGTTTTCTGATCTGAAGATGCAAAAGTTAGAAATACTTGCTCAGGGAGACAACATATCCGATTTCCACTTTCAGATAGATGGATTGTTGTGCTTGTTTGGTAGAGTGGTGGTACATGATGATTCAAACTTGAGAGATGAGATATTGTCTCAAGCTCATCGAAGTAGATTCACTGTGCACCCAAGCAGTGCCAAAATGTATAAGGATCTACGGACAAGATTCTGGTTGAAAGGTATGAAGCGTAGTGTTTATCAATTTGTCTCAAAATGTCTTGTCTGTCATCAGGTCAAGGCTGAGCATCGACGACCAGGTGGTCTGATGCAGAGCTTGGAGATTCCAGAGTGGAAGTGGGAGCATGTAACGATGGACTTTGTCACCCACTTGTCAATTTCCTCCAGGAAGTGTGATGTAATTTGGGTGATTGTAGACAGGTTTTCCAAATCAGCTCCTTTTTCCGTATAACTGCGAGTTCACTTTTGATAGCTTGGAGAGGTTATAAATCCAGGAGATTGTGCGATTGCATGGATTTTCGTTTAGCATAGTCAGCGATAGAGATCAGAGGTTCACCTCACGTTTTTTGTGGTAGATTTCAGTGAGCTTTGGGTACTACTCTGAGTTTGAGTACTGCGTATCACCCAGAGACTGATGGCAAGTTCTAGAGGACTATTTGGACACTACAAGATATGCTGAGGATGTAAGTGTTGGATTTTGGGTTATTCTGGCAGGATCACTCACCGACGATAAAGTTCTCTTACAAAAATACCTATCATCATAGTATTTTCATGGCACCATTTGAGGCTCTTTATGGCCGCCATTGCCGGACACCTTTATTTTGGGATGAAGTAGGGGAACGATAGGTTGAAGAACCGAAATTGATCCAATGGATCATGGATAAGGTTGAGCTAATCAAGAAAAGGATCAAGACCACATTGAACAGACAGGCCAGTTATGAATACACCAAACGCAGGCCATTGCATTTTGAGACAGGAGAACATGTTTTCCTACGAGTGTCACCTTTACGGAAGGTGATGAGATTCGGTCTGAAGGGCAAGTTAGCGCCTAGATTCATTGGTCCATTCGAGATAATAGAGAAGGTTCCGTTTGGCGTTACCATCGTATCTCTATAGCATTCACAATGTGATCTACGTATCATTACTCCGTCAGTATATTGCAGATGAGTCACACATTCTGCATCTGATAGAGGTCCAGCTAGAGCACGCTTTGTCATACGTGGAGAGACCACTTAGGATTCTTGACAAGAAGGACAAGGTGCTTCACAATAACCGCATTCCTCTAGTTATGGTTCAGTGACAACGATGAGGCAATGAGAAAGCGACTTGGGAGTTAGATAGTCATATGCGTTCCGAGCATTCGGAATTATTTTGATTGTATTTTTTTTTTCTTGAGCAGTAGTTGAATTTGAAATTGCAGTATTTAATAAGGTTTTTTCCGTATTATTGTTCTCATTATCCTAGCTTGGATTTCAAGGATGAAATCTCTTAAGTTGAGAAGAATGTAGTAGCCCGACTCTTAATAAGCTAATCTACTGCCCAAACATGATTAAAGGATTCTCATTTAGGTTTAAGGAGGTGAAAATCGGAATTTGAATGATCAAAAATGGTTTCGAGGGCTTCTAGTGTTGGGATAGTTCGGAAGGTCCGAAGAGTAGTTCGGAAGCACCGAAATGGTTCGGAAGTCAGAGTTGGTGATCGAAAATACCATGTAGATCGCAAGCTCCGATCTTGTGTCATTCAGACAAGGTATGAGTTTTGATTGGGTGATTGGACTTGAGAGAGTTCGGAAGATCCAAAATAGAGTTTGGTAGATCCGAACTGTGTCAGCAGCAGTGTGTTGTCCAATCAGAGACACTCATTTGGTAGAGGGAGTTTGAAAGGATGATCGGTAGTTCAGAAGTGCGTTCGGAAGATCCGAACTAGGGAACAGACGTTATGATCGTGGTCTATATATAGGGGGAAAGAGCTCACTCTTCCATGCTTGTTGTGTAAGTACAGTCTGCCAATGTTTAAATACGTTAAAACATAGGTAATTGTTTGCATTATACATTGCAGTTTCAAACTGACATCTCCAATCATCCCATCCGTCTGACGACTCAAAAATACTTACTCATGTTGTGTCATAAACTTGGCTACCAACTTCTTCTTTGGTTTCGTCCAATCGACCAACAAATATTTGACTACAAATGAAATTGTGTAATAGAATACGAGCCAAAATTAACCAATTTTGAACTTTCAAGGGGTAGAACGATGTACTTTGAAGGATAACCCACCTCTTTTCAGCAACCCAAATGCTCTTTAAATAAATTTGTGTGCTTGAGAGTGTCTCCAATTGAATAGCTCCTTGTAATGTAGTGGTGTGGATGCAAAAACAATCCAACCATCCTTAAAATATCTTACTCGTCTGTACAGAATCAAGAATACCTCCACATTTGCGTATCTATTGTCATACATGTAATAAAAACCTGCACAATGTTTACATATCAAGTAACAAACTGGTAAAAAAATTCAGTAATAAAGTTGCGTGATGACACTAATGAAAAATATGTCTAAGTTTTTCACATATAACCTCTTGGAAATTTGAATCAATCATCCTGACTCAATGCATCTTTTAACACTCTAGCATCTACCATAGATCTTTCCCACCTAGTAAGAGCGTAAATAAAGTTCATATTGCAGTTACAAAACCCCGACACGTTCACCTCAATAGTACCTTTTCTTGTTCTTTATTTTGCTTTTGTCTTTGGAAGGCACATGTACACCAATATGTGTTACATACAACGTAGTGAGACACCACTGAAAAGAATTGTTGAACAAATGAAGATAATTTTTAATTAAAATTTCTATAACCATAAAAAAAACAAGGCATCCAGATTGTATAAAAAAATAAAACAACTATATAGTCTTACTACCTTGAACCATTTCCAGTTCTTTTTCGTGCAGTCTTGATCCACAAAGGAGGGGTTGACAAGAAGTAACAGATATAACTTCAACAAGGCTCGTATAACTTCATGAAAATGTGCACTGTTTGTATTGAACCGAGTTTTGTTTTACATATTTAAATTTATAAAAATGATTATAGGGTCATTAATCAAGAAAATCATATCAAATAAACCTCAAAGGATCGGAATAATCGAAGAGAGTTTTGAAGGCCCAAAGGGATCGAACCGACCAAAAACTGACTCCTAAAATGTTGAAAGGAGCTTTACACATAACAGTTTGGATATTCAAAGTAATGATCGGACCTTCCGAATTCAAGTGCCTAGATAAGTTTCAAAACGTTGTTGACACGTCAGGATTTGCACAGTTTGGATCTTCCGAAGTGTAATTCGAATCTTCTAAACTCTATCTATTTGTAGGTAATGAAATTTCATACTTTTGCATAAATGTGAAGAATTCTCTCGAAATTCAGTATAAATTTAGTGGTTCTAGTCATATTATTGAGGGTTGGGTAGAAGCAAGGTGCTATTGAATCCGTAGCAAGAATAGGCTCAAGTTTCTAGACTCTCGACATCAACATGATAATAACAGACACATGTATAGCTCCATAGCCTTAATATCAATTTTGAAACTATTCGGGTGTTCAAATTAGTAATACTAGTATGTTTCTTATGTTTTCTAAGACCGGAGATTATGTTTGCTAGACCCGTGTTTAAGAGGTACATAAGTATTGTCCGAGATATCTAGGTCGTGTATTATTTCCTATGTATTGAATATTACGTGACATGTTTTATGTACATATATATTATGTAACGATTTGTATGCTACATGTACATCACGTCGAACCTATCCTGTTCTTGAGATAGCTTGTTAGTGAGGGTCGTTCAACCCTCTATTTTTTAGATGATTGGACACCGGGAGCCGCACATTAGAGTTGTAAAGGACATTGATTGTCGACGATCTTGATCTAGTATGGGAACCATCTCTTGATATGACGACGCAGAGTGCTACACATCATGTGCCTCTATACTCAACATATTGCCCAGAAGATCGCCAATCAGCTGCACATGATTTACAGTCTGTCAAATGATGCTCAAAATCATTATTGTTAAAAAAAATAGCTCTATTTTCTAGTGTTCATTAAATTAGAATTTCAATTTTGAGTTATTTTTAATACTGAAAAATTGTATATTAAATTTTATTTTTGGAATTTTAAATTTTGATTGATTTATAATATTGAAAATTTATATATTAATTTTTTTTATTTTTTTTGTTTTTTTATATGGAAAAAGACAATGATTTTTCACCGTTGTCGTAGGTAGTTTAAAACTGATGTTGAAGGCACTGTTGTTAAAAAGACAGCTCAAAGAAGGAAAAGACAATGGATAAAATCCGTTGTTGTTGAGCATGATTTTAACACCACCATAAGTTACAACAGTAGTAAATCCCCAAAAGATCACAACGAATAAAATGTCACGGTCCGAGACTGAGACATGACACCAGCATTGTTAAACAATTAAATATTATGACAATAAGCCTTGTAGTTCATCAAAAGACCATAAAGTCAATCTATTACATAAAACAGAATTGTATTTTTCAATATGAAACGTGAATGCGGAAGCAATAAAATAAATTAATCCAAATTAAAAATAGTTCCAGAGGTCTTCTTGTCTTGAAACATCATCACCAACCCCAAAACATGTCTTGTTTGTCCTTGTCAACTTGATCTTCATTCCTATCTGGGGAGGAAAGTAAGAGGTGAGTGTTTTGGGAAAAAATTAGTAGGTGGGCGACGTTCTTACACCCAAATAACATAATATATATATATATATGTATATATATATATATATATATATATAAATAGTTTTGAACATGACATGTCGCAGAGCATGTCACAAGAGTCAAGACAAGATAGATACAATACTCAAACGAAACATTAAAACAAGCCAAAAATGGAAAATGAACGTATAAATATGATACTGGAATTCATCTCACTGTTCATAACAGTCATATACATATAAATACGATTTTGGATGTGACATGTCTCAGGACGTGTCATGACATGAGTCAAAACATGATAGAAACAAAATTCAAAACAGAGCATTAAATCGCATCAGAAACAGAACATAAACGTAGATGACACTTGAACTTCATTTCATTATTCATGGTTCGTTTTTTTGACGCCTATATTTACTCCTCTAAGAGGCGAGACCATTGTTTTGGTTTTATACCCACCAAAGGAGGGCCATAAGTACGATTTTATACCCACCGTACAAGGCCATAACATATCATATTTCTTTCCACTACAAAATCAAATCATAACAGTGTCGTTTAAGAATCTTGGAGCATAACGAATGAATCTAAAGGAATGAATGAAACACATATATATTCAGAGGACACGAAAAAGTTGGTTTACGATCGAATCTTTCAACGCAAACATAATCATAAGAAGGAATCACATGGAGTAGAATAAATCTTATACATAGAAAAACATGAATCACATGGTGTACAATCGAATTTTTAAAGCAAATTCATAAGATTTTACAGCGTATACCTAAGCCCACTTACCATTGTTTGGTACAAAAACGAGAGAGGATCCTAGATGGTCAAAATTTCCTTGCTTCACATGCGCTCCTCGTTGAATAACGGTAGCTCAAAATTGGTACAGTACTTTGGGTAGAAATCTTACTTGAACATGGACAACCCTAGGCCCAAAAGCGTAGGAAACTATACAGTGTATTCCTAGTTGATATGACACGGGTCACAAAAAAAAATACAATAAGAAGGAGAGTGGAAGGTATTCTCGGATCTGCATAGGATCGAAAATCAGTTGCATTGCAGAAGCATTAGCGACCGTTTGAACCGTTGAACAAAATGAAATTGGTCACCACATTAAGGAAAGAGTGAAATCGGTTGTGAATGGTGGAAATCGGGTTTTGATTACATTTGAAGAATATAAATAACGATGAACAAAAGCTGCTGGTTTACGCATGGAATCTGTACTGTCCGATTGTGAAGGTGTGTTTGGGAAATCTAAATTTTGGATTGAGATGCAATTTGTAAAATATGTTTAAAACATAGTGTGGAATATTCTGAAGGTGGAGATCGAATTTGAAGGTCTGTAAAAGTGACGAAAAAAAATTCTATTATGTGGTCTTTTAGGTGTGATTCTTCTACAGCTTTTGAACATGTAAGTATAGGGTTAGTGGGAATGAATTTGTAGATTTTACCAGGCATAAATCATCCCTAATTTTTTCTAGTAGGCGATGCAATTATTCTTAATGATCTGTCCCAAATCTTAGGTGATTCCCTTCCCTAGAATTCGGCCATCACGAGGCCAAAATATGGAAGGAAAATGAATGTCATCCTTGGTTGATTCTCATTCCAAATTATATTTTCTTGGCTGCCAAGTTTTGAAATTTTGACCGCAAAAAATAAGTTTTCATGGGTCAAATTAGTTAAATTCTTGGGTTTCATTACCCCGATTTGTATAGGATTTTCCTATTCAAAAATCGGGTTCTTACATCCCTTTCTCCTTATTGGAAGTTTCATCCTCGAAACTTGATTTGTCTCTAAAAGTCAACTTTTTGTCGTTCAACTATATATTGCTCCAATAATTTGTAGGTTCATCGAGTCACTATACCAACTAACTAGAACCACATTGATGTTTATCCCAAAAATCATAGTTTAATATACTTATTGACATTCTTTCTAAAATCAATCATAAATTCCCAACGTCAGTCTAGGTTCATAACTTCTTAGTGAACTGTCTAGATCTAGACGAGTATGCGGCACCACAATCAAATCATACATGTGTAGGGAATTTGTTGATTAGAATGGTACCTGCCACGACATCATTTGCCCCATTAGTTTCCTCTTTGAGTGATAGCAAACACCTGAGCATTTGGTCCATTTTACTTCATCTTGCTCAGCGTAGCACCAGTGTTTGACGCTGTGAGACCTCGGTTCTAAACAACTAATCTTGGATTAAATAACAATTAAGCATACAAGATCCAAGACTAAAAGAAATTAATTTTTTTTAAAACGCCTCGCGCTCGTGCGATATGAACGTCTTGTGCGCGTGCAGTCTACACCTCAAGAGCCCCGGCTGAAGGCTTATGCCCGCGCGAGATATATCTCTCGTGCACGCGTGGGCAGACAAACCCGAGCCCCTGGGGTTTCCTCGCGCGCGCGCGAGGTACCACCTCGCCCGCGCGCAGAAGGCTTGGGCAGAAAATGCTCAGGCTAACCTAATCATTCCCGTGATTCTTTCCAACATGCATTCCAAACATACACAAAACGGTGTAGAGAATACACGCAATATCAAAACATACTAAAGCTCAAGTCCAAAACATCAAGGTGCATAACAAGATTATTCGGACATGCAACGACGACATTCAACCATGAAACTTGCATAGACGATACAACATAACAATGAAGTTCGAATTCTAAACATGTTCCAAAAGTAAACTAGATTGACATACTAATTTGACTTCTAAACCGAGTCCCACTTCTATCCCTTGATCCCGAAGCTAACCATGTCAACTCTGATAATCAAGAAATTGCTTCTCTGCTTTTTGGGATCCCGAGGATGAGATCACGTAAACAACCCACTGACCCTCCCAATCGAGGTGGTGCCACGTATCCCACTCCTATAGACTTTGAGCAACTATAATGAGTATGCTAGCACTAGCTGAAATGGCTACGACCTAGGCCACTCAATTATAGCTCCCAAACGTCTAATAAAGGGTCGTTCTGCCCGCTGAAACAATAATGCTGGCTCAATATGAATGCATATGGAAACATAAAACATTAAGCAATATAATAACACTCAATCAACAACAAAATACAGGTTCCACATGCTAGAACAAGTATTGATGCTTGCATGTAATTTTAAGGGAAACTCGAGAACCAACTGTCCCGAGTATGCTATCCCGCTAACAATGACTGCTTTTACCTTTTAATGCAATAGCTCCAACTCTGGATAAGCTACAATAAAAAGGTTATATCAGAAACTAAAAAACCTAACAACAATATCGGCTCAAGGTAATTTCTTTACCAATTCTTCGTCCAACTCTTACACGATCGACTGCTGCTACTCTGTCTCGACAACTCCAAACGAATCTGTACGGAGACAAAAGATGATCAACAACAACGAACAAGCCCAATGCCCAAAGTTCTACAAATCAAACACGGTTCAAAATCCTCAAAACTCAAACCGGCGGCATAACGACTATAAATGATCAAACTGGAAATACAAACAACAGTTCAACATTGATATCAACTCATAACAATGCTAAGATCACAACAAAAGCTCAAACCCAACAAATCTCAAACCCAATTTTCGAACAAAGGATTCCAAAAATCATAACAATTCCAAACGACGCTCAAATTCAAAACCGACTGAGAATAAACGATCATAACTCTGCCAAGAACAAAATACTCGAAACTCAATCGATTCTAACAACATCCAAAAAAACAAAATGTATCTGATCGAAGAAATACTTACGGTATAACAAAGCTATCACTGCAGTGATTGCTAATCTCCCTTCAGAAATAAATTCTAACAGCCGGATCGAACTCGGGAGAAAATCTGGAAGCTTGAAAACCAAAGAGGCGGCCAACAATGGTGGGAGGCGAGATAGAGGAAGGAGAAGAAGACTTTCCAACTTAAAAACAAGTGTAGATAATATATAAAATCCACTATTTGCATTTTTGTCCCTAAAAATTCCAAAATTTTCAAAATATACCCTGATCAAAATCAAGTCGGCTCTTGAACTCTGTAATCTCCGATTAACTCAAATAAGCTCATTTAAGATAAAATCGGGGCGTTACAATTCTCCCTCTCTAAGAATAGATTTTGTCCTCGAAATCAATAAGAATCACAACTCATAAGATATAATAAAGAACTAAAGACAGTACGAAGAACTCACGTCATCCGAATAACTCAGGAAAACGGTGTCTCATGTCGGATTCTGTCTCCCAAGTCGTTTCCTTTACTCCGTGATGGCTCCACTGCACTTTCACCAACGGGATCAACTTGGTTCTGAGTTGCTTCTCCTTCCGATCAAGGATATGGATCGGTCGCTCAAAGTAGCTCAGAGTCTCATCTAACTCGGCTTCGTTGGGCTTAAGGATATGAGAAGGATCTGGATGATACTTTCGCAGCATAGAGATGTGAAAAACGTCGTGAATACCAGATAAAGACGGAGGAAGTGCAAGTCTGTAGGCAAGATCGCCTATCTTCTCGAGAATCTCGTACGGTCCGATGAATATCGGAGATAACTTCCCTCTCTTACCAAATCTGACAGTACCTCTGAAAGGAGAAATCTTAAGGAATACACGGTCTTCCTGCTCGAAACTCAAATGTTTACGTCTGACATTAGCATATTTCGCATGTCTATCCTGAGCTGACTTCATTCTCAACTGAATTATCTTAACTTGCTCCATCATATCTCGAAGCATATCCGGTCCCAACTCTGGTGACTCGGACAAATCATCCCAAAACAACGGAGATCGGCACTTCTTTCCGTACAATGCCTCAAAAGGCGCCATACCAATACTCGCTTGGAAGCTGTTGTTGTAAGAAAACTCGACAAGAGTCAAAGAATCATGCCAACTAGTACAAAAGTCTAGCACTACTGCACGAAGCATATCCTCTAACGTCTGGATAGTCCGCTCTGACTGTCCATCGGTCTGAGGATGATAAGCTGTACTCAGATGCAATCGAGTACCAAGTGCCTTCTGCAGACTGTGCCAAAAGTGCAAAGTGAATCTAGGATCTCGGTCTGAAACGATAGACTTCGGCACACCATGCAATCTCACAACGTTGCTAACATACAACTCAGCCATCTGATCGTGACGATACGTCATTTTGTACGGAATGAAACAAGCAGACTTCGTTAATCGGTCGATCACTACCCAAATAGCATCGCATCCTCGAACAGATCGCGGTAGCTTCGTGATGAAATCCCTAGATATGTGATCCCATTTCCATTCAAAAACAGATAGACTGTGCAACAGATCACCCGGTCGCTTCCTCTCTTCTTTCACTTGCTGACAGTTCAAACATCGAGATACAAACCTCGCAACATCGCTCTTCATTCTCTTCCACCAAAACTAATTTTTCAGATTGTTATACATCTTCCGGCTTCCAGGATGAACACTGAACAGACTGCAATGAGCCTCTCGGAGAATACGCTGTCTCAACTCCGCAATATCAGGCACAACAATGCGGTTATTCACAAACAAAACATCATCTCTAACCTGGAATTCATACTGATGCCCCGATCTGACTTTCTCTACTGAAACCTGAATGCTTGGGTCAGACTTCTGTGCTTCTTTGATCGCAATAAAAAACTCCGGCTCGGCTTGAATAGCAAACACTCTGATAGTCTTCCTGTCTATTTCAAACTTCAAACTAGAAGTGCAACAATGATAGATCAACTGAGAAACACCGATAGTCAAAAGAGATAAAGAACAAAGCTTTCGGCTCAAGGCATCTGCAACTGCATTCGACTTTTCGGGATAATAATTGATTTCGCAGTTGAAATCCTTCAACCGATCTAACCATCTTCTCTGTATCATATTCAGCTCTGCCTGTGAAAGCAAGTACTTAAGACTCTCATGATCAGAAAAGATCTCGAAAGACTCACCATAAAGATAGTGATGCCAGATCTTCAGAGCAAACACAATCGCAGCAAGTTCAAGATCATGAACCGGATAACGAGTCTCATGCGGGTTCAACTGCCTTGATGCGTACGCTATCACATGCTTATGCTGCATAAGAACACAACCCAAACCTCGGTTAGAAGCATCACAATAGACTGTGAAACCTCCAATACCTTTTGGACTAGAAAAAATTGGAGCGCTGGTCAGTCTCCTCTTCAGATCAACAAAGCTAGCCTCACAATCTGCAGTCTAGACAAAAGGCGCATTCTTCTGAGTCAACTGTGTAATCGGCTTGGAAATATATGAGAATCCCTTGATGAATCGGCGATAATAACCAGTGAAACCCATAAAACTTCGGATCTTGGGTACTGATGTCGGTCTAGGCCAATTCATAACTGCTTCAATCTTGCCGGGATCGACAGAAATCCCATCTCCTGAAATAATCTGACCGAGAAATACAACTCGATCCAACCAGAATTCACACTTAGACAGCTTAGAAAACAACTGTTCCACCCTCAAAATTTGCAATACGGTTCTCAAATGCTCTGCATGGTCAGTACAGTTCTTCAAATAGATAAGAATATCATCGATAAAGATAATGACAAACTCATCTAAATAGCGCATAAAGATACGGTTCATCAAACCCATAAAAACCGCTGGAGCGTTAGTCAAACCGAACGGCATGACTATAAACTCAAAATAACCATACCTCGTTCTGAATGCGGTCTTAGGAACATCTTCCTCTCGCACTCTTAGCTGGTGATAACCTGACCTCAAATCAATCTTCGAATAGACAGAAGAACCCTGCAGTTGATCAAAAAGGTCATCTATTCAGGGTAAAGGATACCTGTTCTTGACTGTAGCCTGATTCAGTTGACGGTAGTCAATACAGACCCGCATAGAACCATCCTTCTTCCGATCAAATATAACAGGAGCACCCCAAGGCAATACACTAGGTCTGATGTATCCCTTGGCAATCAAATCCTCAAGTTGCTTCTTCAATTCTCTCAATTCAACTGGTGCCATATGATACGGAGCTTTGGAAATAGGTTGAGTACCTGACACCAAATCGATGCTGAATTCGATCTCTCGAATAGGCGGCAATCCAGGAATCTTTTCCGGAAACACATCAGCAAAATCTCTAACCACCGGTATATCAACCAATGTTGGGCTAGATTTCAGTACATCAACTGCATAAACCAGAAATCCCTCTGCACCTCTATGTAACAAACGAGTCATAGATAACACTGAAATCAAAGGAATCCTAGATCGAGAACCCTTACCAAAGAATTTTCACTCGTCTGCCATTTCAGGTCTGAATCTGAAAACCTTTTTAAACAATCGGCAGTTGCCTTGTACTTGTTTAAAGCATCTATACCAACAATACAGTCAAAATCTGACAGCCCAAGTACAATACAGTCGAACTCTAACAAATTTCCCTCAAAACAGAGTTCACAATTCCTGACTAATCTTATAGAAACAATTCCCCCACCCAAAGGTGAAGTAACATCTACTACAGTAGGCAACAACTCAGTAGGAAAAACATGCAATAACACAAATTTCTCAGAGATAAAGGAATGAGAAGCACATGTATCTATCAAAACATGAGCAGAATAACCGAGAATTGAACAGTTACCTGTTATAACATCGTCAGGTGCTGCCTGAGCCTGATCCTCTGTCAAAGCAAAGACTCTTGCCTGTTGTCTCGGAGGCTGGTTAGCACTAGGATTACCTCCCTGTCTGTTTTGCTGCTGAGGCTAGAAGGAGTGAACTGAAGAAGACTGTCTCGCAGGCTGAGCTGTAGGTCTAGATGAACTCCCACTCTGAGCTCGATCTCTACTACGCCGACGGCATACCTTAGAAAAGTATCCCGGTTGCTGATAGGTGTTGCAGTTCCCAAAGACCCCTACACACTGATCCGATGAGTGTCTACCTCCACACTTGTTGCAGAACAAAGATGAAGATCCAGAACTCTTTCCTGAACCGAATTGCTTGGAACCACTGGAACTAGAAGAACTGTTCCCCTGCCTCTTGAACTGTTTCCCTCTTGATTTGTGTTGTTCCTTTATGTTTCCCCCACTGCTTCCACCTTCATACCTCTGCTGTTGGTTCTGATACTAAGATGGCTGATTCTGATACTGAGACGGTTGGTTCTGAGATTGTCTTTGCTGCTGAGGCACCATCTGATTTCCTCTCTGTCTGCACAAACCTGCTTTAGCACCCTTTTTGTGATTCATGGCATCCACAAAGTTATCAGGCCTAAAATTATTTACCAACGTGAAGATGTTGGGATTCAAGCCGTTGATGAACTTATCGGCTTTGGCTTCTTCATTGTCGGCAATGTGCGGTGAAAAACGTAACAAGCTGTCAAACTTGGCTACGTACTTCTCAATGTTCAGATTCCCTTGCCTCAGATTGGCAAACTCGGCTCCCTTGTTCTTTCGGTACGAAACAGGGAAAAATCGCTTATAAAACTTAGTTTTGAAAAGAGACCAATTAACCACTGTACCTCGGTTCTCCATGGATCTCTTCATCGTGATCCACCAGTTCTTAGCAACACCACGAAGCTGATGAATGACTAACCTAGTTTGGCGGTCGTCAGAGTAATCAAGGGAATCGAACAACTGATCAATGTCGTCCAACCAGCTCTCACAGTCAACCGGATTTTCTTTACCTAGCAACAAAGGCGGATTAAATGACTGAAACCTCTTCAGCAAGGTTTCCATAGGAGTCGTTGTAGCATCCATCTAAACAGCTTCATTACTATCTTGCTCAGTCGT
The DNA here is from genome assembly GCF_033568475.1 of Henckelia pumila. Taxonomy (NCBI): domain Eukaryota; kingdom Viridiplantae; phylum Streptophyta; class Magnoliopsida; order Lamiales; family Gesneriaceae; genus Henckelia; species Henckelia pumila. Next base: position 28,242,023 of record NC_133121.1, on the reverse strand, counting down.
AGGAATAACTGACGGTGGGTTTTTGTTAATAACTCGATGACGACTCATCTGATAATCAAAGGTTAGGACACAAGATATCTCAATCGCTACAATCGGTACCCTAACCACCGCTCAGAATACCGGATACCAGTCGATAACAGAAACAATTATATCTCAAGTAGATCATGCTTTATAAATTAAATCACATAAGCATGTAATTCAATTAATTCTTGAATAATAAAGCATGCTTGCATGGAATTAAATAAACAGTTAAATAACTCAATCACATGCGAGGAGCCAATACATGCAGACTCGAGCTACCCCGCTCACTCTAGTTCAACCAAGAACTTATGGCTCTGATACCACTTAATGTGAGACCTCGGTTCTAAACAACTAATCTCGGATTAAACAAAAATTAAGCATACAAGATCCAAGACTAAAATCAATTAAATTTTTTTTTATGAAACGCCTCGCGCTCGCGCGATATGAATGTCTCGTGCGTGCGCAGGATACACCTCTAGAGCTCCGGCTAAAGTCTCGCGCCCGCACGAGATACATCTCTCTTGCGCGCGCGGTCTTACAAACCCGAGCCCCTGGGGTTTCCTCGCCCGCGCGCGGAAAGCCTGGGCAGAAAATGCTCAGGCTAACCAAATCATTCCCACGCTTGCTTTCCAACATGCATTCCAAACATACACAAAATGGTGTAGAGAATACACACAACATCAAAACATGCTAAAGCTCAAGTCCAAAACATCAAGGTGCATAACAAGATTATTCGGACATGCAACAACGACATTCAACCATGAAACTCGCATAGACGATACAACATAACGATGAAGTTCAAATTCTAAACATGTTCCAAAAGTAAACTTGATTGACATGCTAATTCGACTTCTAAACCGAGTCCCACTTCTATCCCTTGATTCCGAAGATAACCATGCCTCTTCTGACTTGATCCTTCCCCACCTGTTGCCAAGTACACATACAAAACAAAGCAACAGCCGGATAAACAGATGAGAGGATATTCCCAGTAAAACCAACATAACAAGTAATACATGTAATATATCAACATAATGCTTTCAAGACAAGATAATCAACACAAAACGAATGATATTCATGCCTTTAAAACAGAGATATCAACTCTGATAATCAAGGAATTGCTGCTCTGCTTTTTGGGATCCCGAGGATGAGATCACGTAAACAACCCACCGACCCTCCTAGGAAAAACAGCTACAACCCAGGCCACGTATTCCACTCCTATAGACTTTGAGCAACTATAATGAGTATGCTAGCACTAGGCAAAACGGCTACGACCTAGGCCACTCAATTATAGCTCCCAAACGTCTAATAAAGGGTCGTTCTGCCCGCTGAAACAATAATTCTGGCTCAATATGAATGCATATGGAAAAATAAAACATTAAGCCATATAATAACACTCAATCAAAAACAAAATACAAGTTCCACATGCTAGAACAAGTATTGATGCTAGTATGTGATTTTAAGGGATACTCGAGAACCAACTGTCCCGAGTATGCTATCCCGCTAACAATGACTGCTTTTACCTTTCAATGCAATAGCTCCAACTCTAGATAAGCTACAATAAAAAGGTTATATCAGAAACTAAACAACCTAACAACAATATCGGCTCAAGGTAATCTCTTTACCGATTCTTCGTCCAACTCTTACACGATCGACTGATGTTACTCTGTCTCGACAACTCCAAACGAATCTGTACGGAGACAAAATATGATCAACAACAACGAACAAACCCAATGCCCAAAGTTCTACAACTCAAACACGGTTCAAAATCCTCAAAACTCAAACCGGCGGCATAATGGCTATAAATGATCAAACCGGAAATACAAACAGCAGTACAACATCGATATCAACTCATAACAATTCTAAGATAACAAAAAAAGCTCAAACCCAACAAATCTCAAACCCAATTTTCGAACAAAGGCTTCAAAAAATCATAACAATTCTGAACGACGCTCAAATTCAAAACCGATTGAGAATAAACGATCAGAACTCTGCCAAGAACAACATACTCGAAACTCAATCGATTCTAACAACATCCGAAAAACAAAACGTATCTGATCGGAGAATTACTTACGGTATAACAAAGCTCTCGCTGCAGTGATCGCTAATCTGCCTTCAGAAATAAATTCTAACGGCCGGATCGAACATGGGACAAAATCTGGAAGCTTGAAAACCAAAGAGGAGGCCAACAATGGTGGGAGGCAAGATAGAGGAAGGAGAAGAAAACTTTCCAACTTAAAAACAAGTATAGATAATATATAAAATCCACTATTTGCGTTTTAGTCCTTGAAATTTCCAAAATTTGCAAAATAGAACCTGATCAAAATCAAATCGGCTCTTGAACTCTGTAATCTCCGATTAACTCAAATAAGCTCATTTAAGATAAAATCGGGGCGTTACAAGTCCTTTCCCCACGTTTCTAGGCTCGGGACATACAACAATTTATTGTACCATATTTTGATAGTTGAAACATGCACCAGTTTTCTTACGAAATTCTCCATCGTGTCGGTAGTTGCACGAGGTGGATTTATGTTTGGAGGGCTCGTGTATAGTCCTATCGATTTGGGGGACCTTGGGTGTTAATCTCAATTCATAACATACAAACAATGTTTATCTAAGTCCGGGCAACAAGGAAAAAATCAAAAAAAAATTTTATGGAGAGGCACGGGCGTGCCCCTGTCTCGAACCATGGCACCATGGTGCCATGCATAAGTGCGGGCGCACCTTCGGTGATGCGCGGGTGCGTCGTGCCTTCGGGTGTCCTTCATACCAGCTGAAAAACGAAGGTTTTCCCCCAGTTTTGATTTTTAAACATCATCTAACATTTATATCATGATTCCAACATCAAAACTGAAGAGAAACATGCAATATAACAAGATGTTTAAGGATACTAAAACAATACAATCTGTTATCACATCTAATGCCAAGAAGTTCCAAAATAATTCTTGTTGTTCAACCATACATATAGTCTTGATAAGGTTCATACAAACACTTATCTAGAACCTAAACATGAAGTTCTTGACGGCAACTACTACAACTCAAACCTGAAGTCTCCACATCTATCTCGATCTTGTTCTTTCACGGTCGTCTCTGACTCGTTCCTGCCCCACCGATTGTCATGCACACATACAAACAAAGCAATAGTCGGATAACTCCGGTGAGAATATAATTCCCAGTATAAACAACATAAACATGCATATAAACAACATATATCAAAGGATTAGAACTTCTTATATAACCAACCAATCGACATGCATTATTTCAAAACTCGATGAACAAACTCAATATCGGTTCTTGGGATCCCGGGAAAGAAGAACACAACCACTCTCCCACCTACTCTCCCATTCGAGGTGGCGTTGAGTTCTTTTTCCTGGACTTTGGCCCACTATATCGAGATTCTGTCAATAGGAGTCGATCTATCTCCTATGTTCCTTGATATAAGTATCTGCCAATCAAAATCTCAAAGGAATAGTTGGCTCAATATGAATTCAACAAAATCTAGAAGCATCAGAGCAAAGCCAACCTAAGATGCAAGATAATCAAGCAAAGTAAGTATATTCAATTATAATCAAGCAAAGCAAGTATATTCAATCATCTCAAGTAACCAATTCAAAACACAAGGAAGTATGTGGTTTTTAGGGAACTCAAGTGAATCTATCTTGAGTATTCAATCCTTTCTAATTTAATGTTGTCTTATACCTCTTTTCTTGGTTCTAAATCTCCTAAAATCTGATATAGCTGCAATCACACAAGCTCTATCAAAATCTGCTCAACAAACATAAATCTTGCAAGCTAATCTTCAAAGCAAACCCTGAGCTATTCTATCCCGGTTCGACGCTGAATTCCCGAGCTCGACAAGCTTCAATAACAATATGAAAATATAAAATATCAAGCTACTTATATCAGCAAAGAACTCTCATAATACTCAGCTCAATAAAATGGATTCAAACTCTATCAAATTCTTGAACCGGCGGCGTAACGGTACAAATACGGTAACCAAAACTGAAATCTATTCAATCTAACTGTCGTGAAAATTCCTCGCAAGCGTACGAGTATCATGTTTTAATATAGTGATTAAATCAGATATCGATCCTACAGGGAGTAATATGAAAATATTTAGTACTTGTAATTAGAATAGTCCAAACTTTATCTAGAAAATCAAACTTTAGAGGTTTTATGACAAATTAAATAAATAAAGAAGATTTAGAAGTGCGCACAAACACAATCCTTAAGACATTAACAATCAGAGAAAGATATTCTAGAGGTTTGATTTCACCTGGTCTCGACAATATTCAATCCTAATCAATCTATTTTTATGAATTCATTTCAATTAATAACCAAGAACACATAAATTATACTATTCCCCTCTCCCGAGTATCAAATAGCATGTATCAATTACAGATCGATTCCAATATCCCTATTAAAAATCTACTTGTAATGATATGTGTAAAATAATGTTCTTTTATTAGGCTCTATTAAAGCTATAAGCTCTCCCGAGTCATATAAACAATTAACAGTGCAAATTCTATCGATCCTATTCTAAATCTCCTCTCCCGAGTGCTGGATTCTGAATAAATATAACAAATCAATTTATGGCCAGTAAATTGAAAAGACTTTAAAAACTAGAATCACAATTAATTTAGAAGAACTCAATTCATTAAAATCAACAATTCATAAATATGTCTTGACCAGGCTACATCGACCTCTAGACTTAAAAAGTTTAGTTCATAATAAAATTCATAGCAACATAAATCATGTTCAAAAATTCAAACATAATTCAATCTCAAAAGAAATAAATAAAATAAAGATACAAAGCCGTAGTCTTTCTTCCGTGTCCGGTCGAAAGTCTTCGTCTTCGTTCCTAAGCAACTTCAAATCTCGATCGAAACTTCCACGAATTTTCTATCAAGAATTTTTCTGTGTTTTGGCGGCGAACTCCCTCCATTAGGTCTGACAAAAGCCTTAAATACGCCCCTAAGATTCGTCCAAACACCTTCCAAAAATATCCCAAAAATTTCCAAAATTAAACACAACATTCGGCATACAGACACGACGCGCGGGCGCGCGTCACCAGGCACGGGCGCGCGTAAGACACTGACCAAAACCCTTCATCCATCGACATCACGCGCGGGCGCGCTTCAATCATGCGCGGGTGCGCATGACAATCTGTAAAAATTTCCACAATCCGTTCAACTGACGCGCGGGCGCGCCACACCAGGCGCGGGCGCGTCTGGCCTTCTGTCCTTGATCTCAAAAACTTCAACATACGAACCATCTTCGCTTGCTTCTCTCTTTTCTTGGCTCCTTTGGTTCCATTCATCATACATTCATTGTTTCCTGTAATTCCTGACATCCAACAAAAACAACAACAACTTCCACATAATTCCGCTTGAAACCACGCAATTATCCAATAATATCAACACAAATTAAGTGCACAAAATGCACTTATCAAATTCTCCCAAACATAAATGTTTGCTAGTCCCGAGCAAAACCAATCAAGCCTCAAGCACAAAACACTAACTATTCCACTCAACAAATCAAGACCAACCAAGAATTACTATGAAACAATGGCCTTAGCAAAATATTCAGAAAATTTCATCCAATCATATCAAACTATCACTTTTTTTTAAAATCAACAACCCATGCTAGTGAACCTCCAAAACTTACAAATCCCGCAACTAACGTTCAAAATACTCTTATCCAAATCAATTCACATATTCATAGATCATGAGGACTTTCAAAGGTACATGGATCAAACAACATGATAGATACCTTCGAAAAACACACAAAAATCAGGTTATTTCACAAAAGAAACGTGTGTGCATGTTTTGGCCAAAATTTCATATTCATTAAGAGTGGCAATCAATCATCCATAGGCTAGATTCTCGCAACCCTTCTCCCCTAGTATATTGGGCAACTGAGACTCGGTCAATGGGACTTAATTGGCTTGTATTGTAAGGCCTGGCTCATGGCTACAAACGAAGGATAAGAATTCAAAATAAGGAGTAATTCATAATTATGCTCAACTCTAATTTCAACTCCTTTTTCATTCACACTTTCATACTTATTTCTTCACTTCATTCTTTCAACTTTCATTTTTTTTTTCTTTGTACCACCTCTTTTCATTTTTTTCTTTTCAATTCACCATCACACCATTCCATTTTTTCAAAAATATCAACTAGGAGCATATAACATTTTAGCATACAAATTACTTCCTTAAGGGTAGGAAATAGTGTTTAGGCTATTCGGGTAGTTAATGTAAGACCTTGAAATAATGACGAATGGGGGTTTAATCACACGTTTACACGCATGCCATTCGATTTTCAAGTAAAGCTCAAACAAGGTACTAGGGATAAGATGCATTACAAGGTAGCTTGAAAGGCTCAAACAAATTCAGAAAAAATTCCTAAATCATCCCTAATCTCAGTATTTCCCGTATTGCGCCTCAAAGGGTGTCCGAACTAGTTCTAGACAATCTCAATTCACAAGTAAATCATACAAAATTTAACCAGTGCAGAAAGGAATCAATCATCAACAGGAAACGATGATTTCAAACACGACTCAGATCATGTACCTAAAGTAATCGTGTATATCTTGTGAAGGCTCGAAAGGCAACTACGGATAAAATAATGTCAATAAAGATCAGGCCTAAAGATCCGAAAAATTGCCTCATTCATTTCTATGTTTATATGTTTCAACTCAGATTTAAGCACAGTCACAGAATATGTAGGGATTCATTCATCTCATTAGTTCACCCATAAAAATTCTTTTAGTTCAATCATGGAGTTTAGCTAAAAACAATCATTTGCATCATTGGCCAATGTCTTTTCATTTCTTTCATGGTTTCTTGGATTTAACTCACATTCACTCAACAATTCACCCTTTCACAACCTCACAAACTAATCCAATCTCACAAATGCATCCCACCACCACACAATACAGAAGACTAAACACAATAAACAAAAACAAACTAAAACAAAACACACAAAAAGGAATAAAAAAAATCAGGAACAATTTCAGCAATTTTGAATCACAAAGCAAAATCCCCCCAAACTTGGTACAATCAGTGCCCTCAATGATTTAAACAAGAAATAAATAGGACATGTACCTCAAACGACGACCGTCAGTGGTCGTCGCTGTCATCACTCATATCGTCACTATCAACAGCAGGTGCCGGGTTTGAAGTACCAAAGGCAGGTGGCCACTGAGGATAAGGGGGAAAAGGATGAGCCAAACTCACCGCTTGAGGAAATTGGTGGCTCACTGCACTAGTGAATCCCATCATGTAATCTATGAAAACGCCATGTATTTGCTGAAAGTGATGGAATTCTTGACGATGTTGGCGCAGATCCTCCTCAAGAGATGTCACACGTGCTTCCAAAGATGGTGATGCTTGAGTCTGTGAGGCAGAAGCTCTACTAGATGCTGCGATAGCATTGAAAGCTCGTCGTGCAGCACGTTCTCTCTGTTCGCTAGCTGATGGATGGCACGTGGAAGAACCCCGACTGGGTATCAGGGCCATGGGCTTCAATAAATCTTCAGTCGGGCTCCAATCTACACCCACTGCTTCGCATAAATCCGTAATAAGAGATGGCAAAGCTAGGCCCCCCCTCGAACGACCAGTGAAGACGTTCTGAATGGTCTCTTAAAAAATTCGGCCTAAATCCATGGACATGCCCTCTACAATGCAATATACTAGAATTGCCCTCTCGCTTGTGACCTCATGATCATGGTCAGTTGGTTTTAGTTTAGCGCAAACCAGAGCATACCACCTCTTGGCATCCCTTTTCAAATCAATCTTCCTCAACTTGGATGGCTTGAAATCACTTCCCAACCTCCATACAGCACCCTCGACATAGATATATTGGATAATAGCATCATAATTAATATCCCCAGATCGATATGCCACATACTCATCATTGTCTATTGGCGGGATATGAAATAAAGTGTTAATTGCAACCGAATCAAACGGCACCATGTGTCCTCGCACTAGTACTTTGAATTCAACGTGTTTCACCTTCAGATTGGCATAGAACTCTCGCACCAATGAAATAACAGCTTCTTGAGGCTGCTTAACAAATTTGAGCCGCTGACGCTGTAGCACCTCATCCCCAACATTACACCGTATGATGCCATTTGGCTCAAAACCAATTGTGGTATCGAATCCTCTTTCAGGCAAAATATTTTTGGATAACAACGCTTGACAGTTCTCTTCGGCCTGTTTATTCCAAAAACGATGATCATCGAAATTCGGAGCCGAAGAAGAGGATTCGCCCAACTTTTTTTTCTTCTTTGGAGCCATAAATCAAACACTTGGAAGGCACAATACTAACTTGCAATTCAACAAGAACAATCAACACTCTTGACACCCCCAAACTATCAATTCAGCTTTCTTGTCAACGTGAAACGAGCATCCACAAAACGAATGCAAAATACCCCAACTCGTAGACAAATCAACGCTACAATCTCCACTATTTCAATAACCCCATAAACAGAACCGTGCACACCCGTGATAAAAAAAGACTTACCACCTTCGCCAGATGAACCTCCATACAGCACCGTGAAAATAGAAATTCGGACTGAGCTCTGTGTTACGCCCTCGAACGAACAATTAGAGATTAGAGCAAACAAAATTTGAGAAGGTAAAGGGGGAAAATTGAGGGAAGAGAACAAAAAAATAGAGATAAAAAGGAAAGGATTGACAAAAGAGGAAGATATCGAGAGTAATCGGCACTTTGGAGAGAAAAAGAGATGGAAGAAAAGGAAATAGAGGGTAGAATTAGAAGAGAGAATGAGAGAAAGAAGGAAAGAAATCGGGCAATATGTGCAGACGAGGCGGGCGTGCATAGACAACTGCTCATGTTATTTTTCTTCGTAAATCGACGTGCGGGCGCGCCCCAATGACAGGCGCCCGCACATAGCACTATGTAAAATTGCACTTGTTTTCATTATTTTCAGGCGCGGGCGCGCCAAAAGTGAGGCGGGCGCGTATACTCATCTGTAAAAGACTTCGAGGTTGACATTTCTTCACGCGCGGGCGCGCCACAGGAGAGGCGGGCGCGCATAGCCGTCTGAACCATTTCTTCAATTGTTATTTTCGGGACACGCGGGCGCACCAGACGAGAGGAGGGCGCGCATGACATTCTGGAAATGGTTCCTGAAAATGAAATAAAAGGAAGAAAAATAAATAAAAATCAAGAAAATGACAAAATTCAAAGCAAAAACTGAAAAGACAAAATTAAAACTAAAAGAACAAATGGGTTGCCTCCCATTTAGCGCTTGTTTTATAGTCCTCAGCCGGACTTTCACCAGTTTTAAGCCGGGTCTATGAGGAGAGTACTCTCAGTACTTCGTACTTCAGTACCATAATAATGTTTCACTCTTTGCCCGTTCACTTTGAATATTCTTCCATCTGTACATCGCAGCTCAATCGCACCGTGCGGATATACCTTCTCCACCATAAATGGTCCAGACCATCTGGACTTCAATTTTCCTGGAAACAATTTTAGACGGTAGTTAAATAACAATACTTTCTGACCTGGTTCGAATTTGCGAGATACAATGTTCTTGTCATGCCACTTTTTTGTTTGCTCCTTGTAGATCTTGGCATTCTCATATGCATCATTTCGAAACTCGTCTAATGCTGTCAACTGTAATTTACGTAACTCCCCCGATGCTTCGATATCCATATTCAGCTTCTTGACCGCCCAAAATGCTTTATGCTCTAACTCCAAAGGCAAATGACATGCCTTACCAAACACCAACCTATACGGTGACATCCCAATCGGTATTTTAAACGCAGTGCGGTATGCCCATAATGCGTCATCCAGCTTGAGTGCCCAATCTTTTCTATTCGTCTTCACCGTCTTCTCTAATACTTGCTTGATTTCTCGGTTAGAAATTTCCGCTTGACCATTGGTTTGCGGATGATATGCACACGCCACCTTATGCCTAACACCATACTTAGTGAGCAAGGTATTAAAAATTTTATTACAAAAGTGCGTACCTTCGTCACTGATTATTGCGCGTGGTGTTCCAAACCGTGTAAAAATGTTCTTCTGCAGAAATTTTACTACAACACGAGCATCATTAGTAGAGGTGGCAATTGCTTCCACCCATTTCGACACATAATCCACTGCCAATAGGATATAAGTGTATCCAAAAGAAGGGGAAAAAGGACCCATAAAATCAATACCCCACACATCAAATAATTCCACTTCTAAAATGTTTGTGAGGGGTAATTCATGCTTTCTAGAAATATTTCCCGTTCTCTGACACTTATCACATGATTTCACTAAGGTATAACTATCTTTAAATAACGTAGGCCAATAAAAACCAGATTGTAATACCTTAGCGGCAGTTCGGGTGGCTCCAAAATGTCCTCCATAAGGAGAGGAATGGCATTGTTCCAAAATTTCAGCTGCCTCTTGCCCCGCCACACATCATCTAATCACTTGATCAGCACAACGTTTGAAAACATAGGGATCATCCCATAAGTAGAACTTAACGTCATGGAAAAATTTCTTTTTCTGATGTCGGTTCAACTCTGGAGGCATAGCACCACAAGAAAAAAAATTCGCAATATCAGCAAACCATGGGATATAGGAACTTACCTCAAAGATCTGTTAATCCGGAAACAGTTCCTTTATGTTCTCTTCCTCTTTAACGTCTTCTAGCTCCAATCTCGACAAGTGATTTGCAACTTGATTTTCACCCCCCTTCTTGTCCTTGATCTCAAAATCAAACTCTTGTAGAAGTAGAATCCACCTTATCAAGCGTGGCTTAGCGTCCTTTTTGGCAAACAAGTAGCGAATCGCTGCATGGTCAGTATAAACAACTACTTTAGTACCAATTAAATATGGACGGAATTTATCAAAAGCAAAAACTACTGCAAGCATCTCTTTTTCTGTAGTAGTGTAGTTTTGCTGGGCGGCATCCATGGTGCGACTGGCATAGTATATGGCTCTGAACATCTTATCTCTCCTCTGGCCTAATACAGCGCCTCCTGCATAGTCACTCGCATCGCACATAAGCTCAAAGGGCTCCTTCCACTCCGGCACAATCATGATGGGTGTTGTGGTCAACGCCGTCTTGATCTTTTCAAAGGCCTACAAACAATCATCATCAAAAATGAATGTAGAATCTTTTTCAAGTAAATTACACAAATGTTTTGTGATTTTAGAAAAATCCTTAATGAAACGCCGATAAAACCCTGCATTGCCTAAAAAGCTTCTGATTCCCTTGATATTCTTTGGAGGTGGAAGCTTCTCAATTGCAACCACTTTGGCTCGATCCACCTCTAATCCATTAGATGACACTTTATGTCCAAGGACAATGCCCTCTTGAACCATAAAGTGACATTTTTCCAAATTTAGCACTAGATTCTTTTCCTGGCACCTCTGCAAAACAAGAGACAGATTATGCAAGCAATGATCAAAAGAGGTACCAAATACAGAAAAGTCATCCATAAAAACTTCCATCACGTCCTCCACCATATCTGCAAAAATCGCCATCATACACCGCTGAAAAGTTGCAGGTGAATTACACAATCCAAACGGCATCCTCCTGAAAGCAAACGTGCCATAGGGACACGTAAAAGTAGTCTTCTCCTGATCCTCTAGCGCGATAGCGATTTGATTATAACCTGAATAACCATCTAAGAAGCAGTAATAGCAATAACCAGCAAGTCTGTCAAGCATTTGATCAATAAAAGGAAGTGGAAAATGATCCTTACGAGTAGCTTTGTTCAACTTCCTATAATCTATACAAACTCGCCAGCCAGTTACTGTACGTGTGGAGATTAACTCATTATTTTCGTTTTTAACCACAGTAATCCCACCCTTCTTAGGCACCACTTGAACAGGAGATACCCAACTACTGTCATAAATAGCATAAATCACTCCCGCATTCAACAGTTTTAACACTTCTTTCTTAACTACTTCTTTCATCGCGGGATTCAACCACCTCTGGTGATCAACATAAGGAGTATAAGACTCTTCCATCAAAATTTTATGCATGCAAATTGTTGGAGTAATACCCTTAATGTCAGAGATTGACCATCCTAACGCAGTTTTAAAATTTCTCAGAACTCTCAACAACTTATCTTTTTCTACAGCAAACAGATGAGCAGATATAATAACAGGATAAGTAGAATTTTCACCCAGGAATGCATAACATAAATGTGCAGGCAATTCTTTCAAATCATGAGTTTCAGTGGATACCTCTGGTGCACTATTCTCCAAAGCTTTAGATTCCTTAGGACTTACCATCTTTTCTTTTGGAGCGCTGTCAAGGATTGCTTTTTGCTCATTTAACTCATAATCTTCTTCCTTATCCACCACCTCATCCGCCACCAAACATCTTTTGAGTGGATCGGTAGTTCCTGCACATGAAAAGGAATTATGAGAATCAACAATTTCAATACTTTTACATGTACTTACCTCGTTTGGTCCTCTCATGGTGTGATATATATTAAAAATTACTGCTTTACCACCAACTCGAAGTGTGAGTTCTCCTTTGTGGACATCAATCAGTGCTCGTGCAGTAGCTAGAAAAGGTCGTCCAAAGATTAAAGGAGTTTCTTCATCTTCATCCATGTCTAAAATCACGAAATCTGCGGGAAAGATGAACTTGTCGACCTTCACCAAAACATCCTCCACAATACCTCGAGGATATGTGATACTCCGATCAGCCAACTGTAAAGTGATGGTGGTTGCCCTGACTTCTCCAAGCTCCAAAGTCCTGTATACAGAAAAAGGCATCAAATTAATACTTGCTCCTAAATCACATAAAGCTCGATTAACTTTAGAACCACCAATAAAACAAGGGATAGTAAAACTCCCTGGATCCTTAAGCTTTTGTGGCAACTTTTTCTGCAAGATTGCACTACACTCTTCTGTTAGATTCACCACTTCATTGTCTTGCAATCTCCTCTTCTTGGACATTACATCTTTGATGAACTTTGCATAGTTAGGCATTTGTTCCAAGGCATCTGCAAATGAAATATTGATGTGTATCTTCTTGAAGATGTCTAGAAACTTGGAAAATTGCTCATCAAGTGCCTTCTTCTTAAACCGCTGTGGGTATGGAAGCTGTGGCTTGTACATCGGTTTAGATTCAGATTCCTTCTTGGGATCTTCAACCACAATTTCTTCAACCACTGGTTCTTCTACTTCTTTTTCTCTGCTCTTCTCTTCAGCTTCTAACTTCTTCCCACTTCTTAACTCAACTTCTTTGCATTGTTCTTTTGGATTCACTTCAGTATTGCTGGAAAACTGTCCTCTGTTTTGATCCTTCAAAGCATGTGCAAGCTGTCCAATCTGTGTCTCCATGGATTTCATCATAGCTCCCAAACTGCACATGTGTGTTTCCATGCTGTCCATTCGAGTTTCAGTCCTCGACATCCTCTTGTTAGATTCAGTCACAAATGTAGACAAAACATCCTCCAAAGATGCTTTCCCTTCACCTTGATTTGTATTGAATCCCGGAGGGGGTTTCAACACATTTTTGTTGTTGGCATAGGAAAAGTTTTTATGGTTACGTAATCCAGGATGATAAGCATTAGGTGGAGGGTTACCTCGATAATTTCCATAACCTCTGGGATTGATGTATTGAGCTTCTTCAGGTGGATGAGATTCTTCTATGGCAACCGACACACCTGCAGTGTAAGGCCCGAAAATATTAAGTTCTTAATGACGGGATTTAAGATTTAAATTCCGAATAAGATAAAAAAAATGAATTTAAGAATATGGAAATTAGAGATTTCAATTTCGGGTCAGAAATATTTAATTTGAGGATTTTCGGATTTTAAGATGTGAATATCCGAAATTCTTAAAGTAGAAGATTAAAAATATTTGAATCGATATTTATGGAATTTAAGATGTGAATTCCAAGATGATAAATATCAAATATTGAATTTGAGGATGAAATCCGAGCAAGGACCAATTTGCAAATATTGAGCAGTTCAAGGACTAAAATGCGATAAGGTCCGAAATGATTTAATTTTAATCCGAAAATATTTAATTTGAGAATATTTAGAGTTTAGAATTAAATTCTAATATTCTTACATTATTTAGGATTGAAATTGAATTAAATCGTTTGTCCGGGGACTGAATTGCAATTAGGCCAAAGTTCAGGGACCAAAATGCAATTCCCTTGCAACTTGGTCATTAAAAACGTGTAAAGGGAAGAAATGAATCAGATTGTTCAGAATAAACGAGAGAAAGGGGCAGAAAGGAGTTCCAAGTCCATTTTCAATATTTCAAGTCCCGATTAAATGCAATCCGCCCGGTAGAATTTCCGATGGAACATATATTTGCGATCACAGCTCCGAGTGCTACATTTTGACGTAAGTTTTATGAAGTTCTACCATGTTTGAATTTTAAGTTGTTGTTAGAATTAAGATTTGATTGTATAAACATGTTTTAACATATACGACGATAGCATATCTAAGACGGATCGAGAAAAAATCGTCGTTTGAACATGTTTTTGATTTTTGAAAGAATTGTTGCAATTCTGAAAATATGGGGCTGTCTATTTCGAAATTATATTGTGGAATTGATGATGATATAGTGTTGAGATGGTTGTATTGATGATGTTTATGCTTTGAGAATTACCGAAATCGTACCGTTACGCCGCCGGTTCAAGATTTTGAATTGATATGCATTCTAAAGGTCTAGAGCTCATCTTCAAGTTATTGGGGATGAATTGACTATGTGATTATGTTGAGAATGAAGATAATGATATTTGAATCGAAAGATTTATCGGACTCGAATAGTTGCGACGTCGGTTTGAATTTCGATTGTATTAGCAAGATTTGAATTATATAAGCTTTAATAACCATTTCAGATTTGAAGTGAAGATTATCGAAGTCGAATTGACGAGTTCGAGTTCTAATGAATTGAAGTGTTTAAGATTGAATCAAGAACACCTTCAATTAGCAAAGATTGAAATGAGCAGCAGTTGATGACTGATTTGGCTAGCTTTGAGATACTCAGCATTGGCAACAGATTCAAGATGTTTGAATCGCGAGGAAAAGTATGAGTTGACATTATTCTTGCCAGGTAGAACAACTCGAGAACGTGGTGGTTTTCGAGTTATCCTGAAATCACATACTTAGTTGTTTAAGTGCTCTTATGTGATTTACTTGCTTTTGTTGCCATGAATATTGACTTATGTGTTCAAGATGTTTATCAGTATTTATTTGATTAATACATACAGATTATGTTGCATTCATCTTGAACCCTACTTTGAATAGCGCAGAGGGCAGAATGGCCTAGAGTGCATATGACGTTTGGAGAACTGTAGTTGAGTGGCATGGAATGTAGATTTACTTCCAAAGTCAGATGACTCATGGCACGGAATATAGATTTATATCCAGAGCTAGATTACTCACTATAGTTGCACCAAAGTCAGGGGAATTGAGATATTTAACATCATCTCGATTGGGAGAGTCGGTGGTTAGTTAAAGATTTTATTCCTCGAGATCCCAAGAACTAAGCTTATTGATATCAGATTTGATAGTCTATTCCTTGGCACATGCATTGCATTTATGCATTAACCTAGAGTTTTCTATGGTTTAGAATATGCAGTTATAAATGCTAGCATGTTGTGATATGCCATTATATGCTATTGCTTTAGATGAATCGTTAGGTGTAAGAATTTAAGAGTCGATGATGATTCTATGATCTACATGTTATTACATGTTTTATGATTTTAGATTAGTATGGCATATAGATTCCATATGCTTTCATGATGTATATGCATGTCTTTAATACTGAGAGTTATTCTCACCGGAGTTATCCGGCTGTTGCTTTGTTTGTATGTGTGCATTGCATCAGGTTGGGGCATGATCAAGCTAGAGTTGGCTTGGATAGCTTGAGAAAAGAGATAGCATGTGGTGATTCGGGTTTTAAGCAGCTGATATGTATTGTATATAAACATGTTAGAAGACAAGGAATCTTGTACATGTGTCTGTAAATCCTAGTTTATATTCATGAGTTGATGTATTTAGATGCTAGGATTTATTTACCAATGCATGTTTATTGTTTTAGCATCATGTTAAAGATTGAAGGGCACCAAGAAAGCAGCAAATTCAGAAGTTGAACAGCTGCAGTTTTGGAGCAAGGTATGCCCGCTCGATCGGTAGAATGTAACCGATCGAGCAAGGCCCATTTTGTCCAAAATAGAGAAGTCGATTTTTCTGCCCGCTCGATCGGTAGAGTTTAACCGATCGAGCGAGGCCATATGTTTGCAGACCCGAGGGTTTATACTTTGTTCTCGCTCGATCGGTAAGGTTTACCCGATCGAGCGAGGGGCCTTCTTTAAAAAAATATATATATTTTTAGCTCTTGGTTTATTATTCATGTATTGTTTGATTAATTGTTAATTAAACATTTATTGCCCTAAGATGAGATTAGCAACCCGGGTCCCCACATGCAGGTTCTGCGATATTTACCTTGTTCAGAGAGGCAAATTGTGTACTCAATGCAGATAGCTGTGCAGTGATGGATGTGAGAGGATCCACACTGTATACTCCCTTCTTGACTCCCATACGTTCAGACGGCCATTGATAACTATTGATAGTCATCTGTTCCAGCATATCATAAGCCTAAATGGGGTCCTTGGCGAATATGGTACCTCCAGCAGCAGAGTCCACAGACATTCTTGTAGGCTTATTCAGCCCATTGTAGAAAAACTCTATTTCTTCCCAATCTGCAAAATTATGATTAGGACAACACCTTAATAAATCTTTGTACCTTTCCCATGCCTCATATAGCTGTTCTGAATCATGCTGTTGAAAGGTACTGATCTCAATCTTCAGCTGGGTTTCCTTTGATGGTGGAAAGAACTTTTCCAAAAATTTCACAACCATGCCCTCCCACGTTGTTATGCTTCCTAGTGGCAATGACTGCAACCAGCTCCGTGCCTTGTCCCTGAGAGAAAAAGGAAATAGCTGTAAGCGTATAATATCCTCAGAAACACCATTTATTTTTACTGTATCAGTAATCTCAAGAAAAGTGCGCAAGTGTAAATGAGGATCAGCTGTGACAGCTCCATTGAATTGGTTCTGCTGAACCATGTTAATTAAGGCCAGCTTCAACTCAAAGTTGTTGGCATTTATTGTCCCTCGAGCGATTCCAGAATAGTGGGCCTGGATCGTCGGCCTGAAGTGATTTCTAATCGGCACCAAGGGAGGTTGTTGTGCTTCTTCTTCAGCCATTCTTGCAATTTCTTCTAGTCTAGCTCTTTTTAAAGCTCGTGCAGTGCGCTCAATTTCTGGATCAAAGAGCAAAGAGTTTGAACTTTGTGATCGTCGCATAGACTGCAATTAAAAATAAGAAGAAATTAATTATTACTTAAAATAAAATAAAATAAAATAAAAGCTCTAAATTAAAACTTAGACTAATTGGTAACAAGACTAAACAAAATCAAGAATTACTCCCCGACAACGGCGCCAAAAACTTGTCGTGAAAATTCCTCGCAAGCGTACGAGTGTCAAGTTTTAATATAGTGATTAAATCAGATATCGATCCCACAGGGAGTAATATGAAATTATTTAGTACTTGTAATTAGAATAGTCTAAACTTTATCTAGAAAATCAAACTTTAGAGGATTTATGACAAATTAAATAAATAAAGAAGATTTAGAAGCGAGCACAAACACAATCCTTAAGAGATTAACAATCAGAGAAAGATAGTCTAGAGGTTTGATTTCACCTGGTCTCGACAATATTCAATCCTAATCAATCTATTTTTATGAATTCATTTCAATTAATAACCAAGAACACATAAACTATACTATTCCCCTCTCCCGAGTATCAAATAGCATGTATCAATTACAGATCGATTCCAATATCCCTATTAAAAATCTACTTGTAATGATATGTGTAAAACAATGTTCTTTTATTAGGCTATATTAAAGCTATAAGCTCTCCCGAGTCATATAAACAATTAACAGTGCAAATTCTATCGATCCTATTCTAAATCCCCTCTCCCGAGTGCCGGATTCTGAATAAATATAACAAATCAATTTATGTCCAGTAAATTGAAAAGACTTTAAAAACTAGAATCACAATTAATTTAGAAGAACTCAATTCATTAAAATCAACAATTCATAAATATGTCTTGACCAGGCTACATCGACCTCTAGACTTAAAAAGTTTAGTTCATAATAAAATTCATAGCAACATAAATCATGTTCAGAAATTCAAACATAATTCAATCTCAAAAGAAATAAATAAAATAAAGATACAAAGCCGTAGTCTTTCTTTCGTGTCCAGTCGAAAAGTCTTCGTCTTCGTTCCTAAGCAACTTCAAATCTCGATCGAAACTTTCACGAATTTTCTCTCAAGAATTTTTCTGTGTTTTGGCGGCTAACTCCCTCCATTAGGTCTGGCAAAAGCCTTAAATACGCCCCTAAGATTCGTCCAAACACCTTCCAAAAATATCCCAAAAATTTCAAAAATTAAACACAGCATTCGGCATACAGACACGACGCGCGGGCGCACGTCACCAGGCGCGGGCGCGCGTAAGACACTGACCAAAACCCTTCAACCATTGACATCATGCACAGGCGCGCATGAAACTCTGTGAAAATTTCCACAATCCGTTCAACTGACGCGCGGGCGCGTCTGGCCTTTTGTCCTTGATCTCAAAAACTTCAACGTACGAACCATCTTCGCTTGCTTCTCTCTTTTCTTGGATCCTTTGGTTCCATTCATCATACATTCATTATTTCCTGTAATTCCTGACATCCAACAAAAACAACAACAACTTCCACATAATTCCGCTCGAAACCACGCAATTATCCAATAATATCAACACAAATTAAGTGCACAAAATGCACTTATCACTAACATTCAAATACAATCCAAATACACCTCAAAACATCAAGATATCAGCATAAACCAGCAACATCAGAGGTTCAAGAATTCGAATACATGCTGGAATAATCATAACAATTGCATACGTTGTCCGTTCATCGATCGGAATTCGATATAACAATGCATATAACCTCAAGAACATGCATTCATAATCAAATTCTGAGTTCTTCGCATACATGATTTTGAAACCTACTGAATCTCATCAATACTTACATAAATTCATAGCTCTTGAAGAGAGGATCATAGAACTATGCCCGGATTTGAAATCAGATAGCCGGATCTTGAGATATCTAAGATTGAAGATAAAGAATTCACTTGAAATTTGAAAATTGGAAGGATTCTTGATTTTTACTGCTCAAATATGATGGAATACATACATATTACAAGTATATAATCATATGTAGACAAGTGTCCAACTCACTTTCAAGTATTTGCAATTTGGCCCCTAAAATTGTCACTATTTTCAAATCAGTCCCTGTGAAATCTTTTTAATTCAATTTCAATCATAAATAATTTAAGAATATTAGAATTTAAATCTAAACTCCAAAAATTCTCAAATTAAATATTCTCGGATTAAAATTAAATAATCTCGGGCCTTACAATTCTCCCCCTCTAAGATCTGATTACGTCCTTGAAATCGCATGCAATCTGTACACATATAAGATAAGAAAACAACAAAAATACGGAATAAGAACACACATCAGTGAAATAGCTCTTGAAATCTCTGTCTCATATCTGATTCAACTTCCCAAGTAGCTTCTCCAACTCCATGATGACTCCACTGAACTTTCACTAGCGGAATGGTCTTGTTTCTGAGTTGCTTTTCTTTCTGATCACGTATCTGTATTGGCTTTTCAAAATAGCTCAATGTATCATCATGTTCAGCCTCGTCTGGTTGAAGTACATGGGAAATATGTGGCTGATACTTCCGCAGCATAGAAACATTAAAGACATCATCTATCCGAGAAAGAGCTGGAGGAAGAGCAAGTCGATAGGCAAGATCGCTTATCTTCTCAAGATTTTCATAAGGTTCGATGAATCTCGGAGACAAATTTCCTATCTTGCAAAATCTGACAGTGCCTCTGAACAGAGAAATCTTCAAGAATACTCTGTCTCTCTGCTCAAAACACAAAGGTCTGCGTTTGAAATTTTCATACTTGGCCTGTCTATCTTGAGCTGTCTTCATTCTCTTCTGACTAAGACTCACTTTATCTATCATCTCTCGAATCATATCTGGCCCAGTATCAAGTGCCTCAGAGATGTCATCCCAGTAGAGAGGATATATACACTTTTTTTCATACAAAGATTTAAATGGAGTCATCTCGATACTCGTCTGATAGCTGTTATTGTATGAGAACTCCACAAGTGGTAGTGAGTCTTGCCAACTAGTGCCAAAATCTAGCACTACAGCTCTAAGAATGTCCTCAAGATTCTGGATAGTCCGCTCTGACTGTCCATATGTCTGAGGATGATACGCAGTACTCAGATGCAATCGATTAACTAGAGCTTGATGTAGGCTGTGCCAAAAATGAGATGTAAATCTAGGGTCTCAATCTGAAACGATAGATTTAGGCACACCATGCAGTCTTACCACTTCTCTGATGTAGATATATGTCATATGATCATGTTTTTACGTCATCGTGTATGGAATAAAACAAGCTGATTTTGTCAATCTGTCAATAACTACCCAGATAGCATCACAACCTCTGGATGAACGTGGTAACTTTGTAACAAAATCCATGGAAATGTGATCTCATTTCCATTCTGGAACAGATAAGTTGTGCAGTAAACCACCTGGTCTATTTCTTTCTGCTTTCACGTGTTGGCAATTTAAACATCTAGACACAAATTCTGTTACATCGGATTTCATCTGTTTCCACCAATACTGATTCTTCAAATCATTTTACATCTTTCTGCCACCAGGATGAATACTGTATCTACTGTAGTAAGCTTCTTTCAATAGCTATTGTCTCAAATCTGTAACATCTGGTACAACAATTCTGTTATTCACATATAAGACACCATCATGACTAACCTTATATTCAGATTGATGTCATGATCTGACCATCTCAATCGAATTTTGAATACTCTGATCATCTTTCTGTTCTTCTCTGATTCTGATTAACAATTCTGGCTCAGCTTGTATGGAACAAACTCTGATAGGCCGTACATCTGTCTCAAACACCAATCCAAAAACACATCAATCTTCTACCATTTTGGATACACCTATCGTAGACAAGGATAAAGAACATACCTTTCTACTCAAGGCATCTGCAGCTGCATTGGATTTTCCTTGATAGTATTTAGTCTTGTAGTCAAAATCTTTCAACTAATCTAGCCATCTTTGTTGCCTCATATTCAATTCAGAATGCAAAAACAGATATTTCAAACTTTTATTATCAGAATAAATTTCAAACTTCTCACCGTATAGATAATGTCTGTTGTGAAAATTTACTCGAAAGCATATGAGTGTCAAGTTTTAGTATAGTGAAAGAGAGAGTGTCGATCCCACAGGGAGTAAAATGAAAATATTCAATGCTTGTAATTAAAATAGTCTTAATTTTATCTAGAAAATCAAACTTCGAGAATTTTGCAGAAGAAATAAAATAAATAATGAGGAATTATCAAGCTCACACACACACAAATTTCAAGGAATTATCAATCAGAGAAAAATAGTCTAGAGGTTTTGATTTCACTTGGTCTCGACGATATTCAATCCTAATTAATCTATTTTATGAATTTCCTTCGATTAATAAGCAAGAACACTTACGTGTATTATTTCCCTCTCCCGAGCAACAAATAATTTTTATCAACTACAATTAAATTCTAATATCCCTATTAAGAATTTATCGTAGTGATCTATCACAAAACAATGTTCTCTTTTAAAAGCTTGGTTAAAATTATACACTCTCCCGAGCTGTATAAATAATTAACAGTGTAGTTTCTACTGTCCTATTCAAAATCCCCTCTCCCGAGCAATGATTTCAAATAAATATAACAAATCAATTATTGATCAGATAATTGAAAAGATAATTAATTCTAGAAAAAAACAATTAATCTAGAAACAAAACTCAATTCAATAAAATCAAAAATTCATGAAAGCGTCTACACCAGGTTCCATCTGACCTCTAGACTCTAAAAATTTAGTTCATAACTGAATTCTGAATAAAACAATAATTCAAAAATCCAAACATATTCAGAATAAAATAAAAAGATAAAATAAACAAATCCGTCGTCGACGCCGTGTCCGGTTGATCAAACTCCGTCTTTGTTCTTCAGATTAAAGCTCCAGATTTCCTCCCAGAAATCTTCACGATCAATCTCTGATGTGCATGTAAAATATTGTGGCGGCTCTCTCCCCATAGTCTGATCAAAATTCCCTTTTATACCGTGCACAAAAGCCCACTCAAAAGCCCATAAAATAATAGCCCGAAATAATAAAATTTCCAAATAACATTGACGGGCGGGCGCTCAAGTGAAGGAGCGGGCACCCCTTTATCTCGAAATCTCAATTCTCCCGCCTTTCCAAATCTTGCGCGTTAGCTCTTCTTTCCTTCCTCATCAGCGCTTGTTTTAGCGCTAAACTTTTAAGGCCCAATAACAAAAAGCCCATTAACTGTTCAATCTTTTCTTCTCTGATCGTTCTTTATTTTCTTTCTTCTTTCTATTCTTTTCTTTCCTTTCTTTTATTCTTCTTTTCTTTCTCAATTCTTTTCTTTTCCACATATTTTCCAAAATTCCCTACAATCACAAAAACAACAAAATACCCATATAAATCTGCTCGAAACAAACAATTAATAATTAAAATAATATATAAATTAAGTGTATAAAATACACTTATCAAATACCCCCAAACTTAGACTTTTGCTAGTCCCGAGCAAAACTATTCAAAACAATAACTTCCAAAAACTCAAATCATCATAAACTCACAAGAATAGTAAAGAAATATTATGGAGCAATGGCATCAGCAATGATTTAAAAAAAATTCAAATCCAATCATGTCACACCCACTTAACACTTGAAATTTTTCAGCCATAACAAAATTACCTCATGAACTCACAATCCCCACAACTCATGTTCAAAACACCCTTATCCAAGGTTCAATTCAAACATTCATAGATCATGAGGACTTTTCAGGGTAGCATAAGATCAAATCAAGGATATCTATCAAAAACACTCACAAATAGGTAAATGTCAAGAATAATAGTGTGTGCGTGTTTAGATCAAAATTCATAATCATTAAAAGTATCAATCAACAGTCCATAGGCTAAATTTGAAAGAGTGGGTGCCCGGTGAGCCAACTTGTGGCTAAGGGCTTTGATGACTCTTTGTATAAACAATCTTTTGTTTAATATGATTTACACTTTTATTAATGGCAATGACTTTATCTTTCTTCATATTGTTATATTGTGATATACTATTGTTGTTTTGATAAAGACCTTGAATATACTATAGTGTATGTAAGATGTGGTAGAACATGGAGATGTCTATCATGAAACACATCTTATAGTCACTGTATATTCTAAACTGTTCCTAGTCGATTGAGCCATCCGATAATAAGGATAAGGATCGCTCGAGTTTGAGACTAGCATTTGCGATGCAGAGTACCACGTTTCATTGGTAAGGAACATAGAGATGTTCGAAGCATGCAAATGGATATTCATACGATGAATGATCGAACTACCCTATCCGGACTTTCCAAGTGGTTATCACTTATCGAGTGGATAAAGTCCGCGGTTTTGGTTGTACACCATTAGTCCTTACTACTTGAAACATCATTGATACTCTATATGCTAGTACTGTGCTTTGACTCGTTTACCGACTCTATTGGGGTCATCAGGTGTCGGGATTGGGTACAGTTACAACACATATAGGAGTCGATGCTTTGTTGTCAAGGATTCACCACATACTTGCGAGTGTGGATATCCTATGCGATCTGAGGAGATATTAGTGTGACGAATCTCTGGCCAGAGTACATGATGTGTTTTAAGAAATGGTTTCTTAGTAGCACATGCGATGTCACTATTTGATCTTCAAGATGTATTGCATAGTTATCGAATCTCGAACGACTCTCGATATACCAATGGTTGTTGATTCGATCGGGATATATGGATGAAGGGACCGTACTGTATGCTAACCAAAATATATTGGTTCTTGCAGGCACTATCAGTGATACCTAGGGAATCATGGGGCGATGTTGCTAGGCACTCATACCATGATTCGATGGGCAAGTCGGAAATTGTTGTTCCGAGTCACAAGGAGTTGTGAACCCACGGCTAGCTGTATCCCAGAACCATTGAGGGTCACACAGAGTAATGGATTTTTAATCCCCGTTGAGATAGTTAAATTTAAAGAGTTAAATTTAATGAACAAAGAAGTTGGACTTCTTATTTAAGAGTAGAGGAGTAAGATTTCCTAAAATGACATAGGGATGGGCATTTTTGGAAATCACTGAATTCGGATTCAGAAAAATTTATCTTGACTTTAAAAGGTGCAGAAATGGTTTCTGTGCACATTGGTGAAATCGGTTTATCAATCGGAGTCATGATGAATTTTATATTAATTTCTGAACATGCGGGCTTTGCTTGTCGGGCTTGAACTTATGACTAATGGGACCTAAGCTGTTAGCGGCCTACATTATAAATAAGTTATTGCAGTACAGAAATTACACACAACAGGTCACAAATTTTCGAAAAACCCTAAGTATTTTCTCTAACAGTGGCCGCCCCCCTCCCCTCTGCTCAGGAAAATCCAGCCTGTGAATTTTGAATTACAGTCTGGTTTAACGGATCAAATTCGTTAATTCTCTTCGTAGAAATTTCTGATAGATTTTCTAGTGCAATCTATCAGAGGGATTAAATCTCTGTTCGTGGACCTGATTGAAGAACAGTTCGTCCATCAGTTCCTGGGATATACAACAAGAGCAGAGTAATCTGTTGGTGTCCATAATCTCGATTCGAGATTGGAGGTAAAAATTTATAATTGTTATTTAATTTTTACACACACAATTTAATCGTAAAGTTTTGATACTCACTATGGAATCGTTCCATATAAAAATTTTTAAACTTCCGCTGCACCGGGTATCAATTCTGATTGCTCTGATAGTGTATGCTAGGAATTTACATTTGTTTTTATTGTTGTTGGATTTATTAATGGGCCTGGTTTATGGCCCAATATGAATTGTCATATGTAATAAAAGTGGGTCTGGTTTATGACCCGTTCCCACCCCTTAAAAATGTATCCCCTACTTGTCATTGTTATTTATTGTAAATACATTAGATTTAGTGGGAGATGAAGATTTGAAGATGGAGGTGGGCCCAGCAGACAATAAAGACAGAAGAAATGTAAATTGGAAGCACAATGTAATAGGATTCCATTGCATACTGCATATTACCTAGGATTGGACTAAGACTCATGATTGGAAACCACGGGTCGATTAGAAATGGAATCGATCATCCTATATAATATGTGATATTATTGTTGTATGCATGTTTTAGACAAAATTGTGTGAATCCGGCAAGCATACAAAATTTTAAAAATGATGAGACAAATTTTCAAAATTAAAATCCCTCATTTTAAATATGATTTAAAATTGATATCAAGATAAATAAAGGAAATTTAAATTTGTTTAAATGTTCCTACCTTCCATCAACGATCAATGTATGAGATGCTACCCGCGGATACGGTCCGGCTCATATTATTGGGGGGGCCCGTTCGTCGGAAAGCTGTACATTGGATCGACACATGTTGTAAGTTGGGTGGAACTCCCATGGGATCGGCTCATATTATTGGGGGATCCACATGGCGACCGTCCATCACAACTTAATATTGATGGGTCATCTTGACATGTCACAATAAACGGCGTCATATTATTGGGCCTTTATTGGACATGAGGTAAAAAAAAAAAAAACGTGGAGGTTGCTTTGGAAGCAATTGGGCTCTACCTTTTGAAAATTATGGTTGGCTGATATTATTCGGGACCATAGTTTGTCAATTGGACTCCATGTTCTCACTAAGGAAAACAGTTTCCCGTTTTCACTAGAGGGTAGTGAAATCGTTAAAATAGTGGGAGTGAGATTCATAAAATAAATTTCGCCTATTTTATGTCTTAGTAAATTAATTAAACAATCATCGATAATTGTCTGTTTCATCTCAGTATATCATTATGATGAATCTTCGTAATCCACATGTTTCAATTCTCCAACAAAACAAACTTACTCGCGCAAACAATACAGAATGATTCCATAAGTTAAGATTGTCCTAAGTTCGGAAAAGATTTTCTAAGTGTTAGAAAAGGCTTCTCCGAAAACAGCCCCGGCTGATGTAACTGCCGAAAGGTTGGCCGAAATAGAGAAATGGTTGGACCATGATCTCAAGGCCAAATGTTACATGCAAAATTGGACAAGTCTAAACAATTTTGCCATCACTGCAAGAAGCCCGGTCATTGGAAGCGTAACTGCAAGGAATATCTAGAGCAGTTGAGAACTGCGAAGGGTATGTTCTATATTGAAATAAATGTTTCACTTAATACTACTTCTTGGGTATTGGATACCGGATGTGGATCTCACATTTGCAATGATTTGCAGGTGATGACAAGAAGTCGCAGGCTTAGAATGGGTGAGACCCAGCTGAGGCTCGGAAATGGTTCCAGAGTTGAAGCTAAAGCTGTGGGAGATATTTATTTAATTTTGCAGAACGGTTTTAAGTTACTTTTGAGAGATGTTTTATTTGTTCCGGATTTGATTAAAAACATTATTTCTGTTTCTATGCTTGATAGAGATGGTTATTCTTGCAATTTTGTGAATGGGATTTGCAATATTTACAAGAATGAATGTTTAATTGGAAATGGACAACTTGAAAATGATCTATATAACTTAAAACTAAAAGACGTTCCAATAAATTATGTTGATAAACCGGCAACAACAAACAAAAGGAAAATTGATAGTCAAAACCCGGCAAACCTTTGGCACGCTAGGCTAGGTCATATTTCCTCAAGGAGGATGAACAAGCTAGTGGGAGAGGGCATGTTTGATATGTCTGATATTAACTCTCTACCTACTTGTGAATCCTGCCTGAAAGGAAAAATGACTAAATCTCCTTTTAAGGGAAAACCTGAGCGTAGTCAAAATCTGTTGGATTTGATCCATACAGACGTTTGTGGTCCATTTAGAATTGGTACTCAATATGGCCACACCTACTTCATTACCTTTACTGATGATTATTCTAGGTATGGGTATTTATATTTAATGAAATATAAGTCTGAAGCATTTGAAAAGTTCAAAGAATTCAAGGCTGAAGTAGAAAACAAGCTAGGTAAAAGTATTAAAGCACTTCGATCGGATCGAGGTGGAGAATACTTGAGTACCGAGTTTTTGGACTATCTGAAAGAGAATGAGATTCTCTCTCAGTGGACTCCTCCTATGACACCACAGCTGAATGGTGTATCGGACCGTCGTAATCGAACTTTGTTGGACATGGTTCGATCCATGATGAGCTTCACTGAGCTTCCACCTTCGTTTTGGGGCTATGCGCTTGAAACGGCGGTATTGTTGTTGAACAACGTCCACACTAAAGCAGTGGACAAAACACCATACGAGTTATGGAATGGCAAAGCTCCTAAGTATTCGTACTTGAGGATTTGGGGATGTCCTGCTTATGTGAAGCAGACAGTGGGAGATAAGTTGGATAGTCGATCCACCTTATGTTATTTTGTAGGGTATCCGAAGAATTCAATCGGATATTATTTCTATTATCCTGCTAAAACAAAGGTGTTTGTTTCAAGGAATGCCACATTCTTGGAGAAGGTGTTCTTATTGGATAAGAAAGGCGAGATGATGGAACTCGAAGAAATTCGAGAAGAACCCGAAATACAAAATAACGATCCTACACCTCAGGAACCATTGATAGACACGCCTGTACCTAGAAGATCCGAGAGGACTTCTAGACCTCCTATTCGATATGGTCTTCTTCTTGAAGGGGATCAAGATGAACCCGATGTTGGATGTGATCCAAGAAACTTCAAGGAAGCAATTTCTGATGCGGATTCAAATTTATGGCTTGAAGCTATGCAGTCGGAAATAGATTCGATGCATACAAACCAAGTCTGGTCTTTAGTAGATCCTCCCGATGGAATTGTTCCAATAGGGTGTAAATGGATCTACAAGAGAAAGCTTGGGCCTGATGGTAAGGTATTGACCTACAAGGCACGATTGGTGGCGAAAGGTTATACTCAAAGACAAGGAGTTGACTATGATGAAACCTTTTCACCAGTTGCAATGTTCAAGTCCATAAGAATCCTTATTGCCATAGCTGCTTGGTATGACTATGAGATATGGCAAATGGATGTGAAGACTGCTTTTCTTAATGGAGACATTAAGGAAGAAATCTATATGAAGCAGCCTGAGGGGTACACATCCATGGGAAGCGAGCATAAGGTATGCAAGCTTCAGAGATCAATTTATGGTCTAAAACAAGCATCAAGAAGTTGGAACCAGAAATTTGATGAAACAATAAAGGATTTTGGTTTCATCAAGAACCCGGAGGAACCATGCGTGTACAAGAAAGTAGTTAAGGATGCTGTGACATTCTTAGTACTTTATGTTGATGACATCCTACTCATTGGGAATGACGTAGGGATGTTACAGTCAACAAAGATATGGTTATCAGGTAGATTCTCGATGAAGGATTTGGGTGAGGCATCCTATATTCTAGGGATACAGATCTAATGAGATAGATCTAAGAGAATGATATGACTCACTCAATCAACCTACATCGACACCATATCGAAACGGTTTTCAATGGATGGGTCTAAGAGAGGACATCTATCCATGTGTCATGGAGTTTCTCTATCCAAGTCTATGTGTCCCAAGACTGATGAAGAGATAGAGAAAATGACACATGTACCATATGCGTCAGCAATAGGTAGTATCATGTATGGGATGATATCTACCAGACCGGATGTGGCATTTGCTCTGAGTGTCACGAGCAGATATCAAGCTAATCCCGGTCAAATGCATTGAAAAGCCGTGAAGGACATTCTTAAGTACTTACGAAGGACTAAGAATATGTTCATGGTATATGGAGGAAGAGAACTAAAATTGGAAGGCTATACCGACTCTAGCTTCCAAAGTGACGTGGATGACTCGAAGTCAACCTCTGGATTTGTGTTCATGCTCAATGGCGGTGCTGTCTCTTGGAAGAGTTCCAAGCAGGACACCACAGCGGATTCCACCACTGAGGCAGAATACATTGCAGCATCAGCTGCTGCTAAAGAGGCCGTTTGGATGAGGAATTTCGTCCAAGAGTTGGGCGTCATTCCTGAAGTTGTTGGTCCAGTCCCGGTGTACTGTGATAACACGGGTGCCGTTGCTCAGGCAAAGGAACCAAGGTCTCATCAAAGATCCAAACACGTACTGAGGAAATACCACATCATCCGGGAGATTGTGGAAAGAGGAGACAACACTGTCGAAAGAGTGGCCTCTGCAGACAATATCGTTGATCCACTTACTAAGCCCTTGCCAGGACCATTATTTGACAAACATCACGAAGCAATGGGTCTACGTAGTATGACTAGTTGGCTTTAGGGCAAGTGGGAGATTGAAAGAGTGGGTGCCCGGTGAGCCAACTTGTGGCTAAGGGTTTTGATGACTCTTTGTATAAACAATCTTTTGTTTAATATGATTTACACTTTTATTAATGGTAATGACTTTATCTTTCTTCATATTGTTATATTGTGATATACTATTGTTGTTTTGATAAAGACCTTGAATATACTATAGTGTATGTAAGATGTGGTAGAACATGGAGATGTCTATCATGAAACACATCTTATAGTCACTGTATATTCTAAACTGTTCCTAGTCGATTGAGCCGTCCGATAATAAGGATAAGGATCGCTCGAGTTTGAGACTAGCATTTGCGATGCAGAGTACCACGTTTCATTGATAAGGAACATAGAGATGTTCGAAGCATGCAAATGGATATTCATACGATGAATGATCGAACTACCCTATCCGGACTTTCCAAGTGGTTATCACTTATCGAGTGGATAAATTCCACGGTTTTGGTTGTACACCATTAGTCCTTACTACTTGAAACATCATTGAGACTCTATATGCTAGTACTGTGCTTTGACTCGTTTACCGACTCTATTGGGGTCATCAGGTGTCGGGATTGGGTACAGTTACAACACATATAGGAGTCGATACTTTGTTGTCAAGGATTCACCACATACTTGCGAGTGTGGATATCCTATGCGATCTGAGGAGATATTAGTGTGACGAATCTCTGGCCAGAGTACATGATGTGTTTTAAGAAATGGTTTCTTAGTAGCACATGCGATGTCACTATTTGATCTTCAAGATGTATTGCATAGTTATCGAATCTCGAACGACTCTCGATATACCAATGGTTGTTGATTCGATCGGGATATATGGATGAAGGGACCGTACTGTACGCTAACCAAAATCTATTGGTTCTTGCAGGCACTATCAGTGATACCTAGGGAATCATGGGGCGATGTTGCTAGGCGCTCATACCATGATTCGATGGGCAAGTCGGAAATTGTTGTTCCGAGTCACAAGGAGTTATGAACCCACGGCTAGCTGTATCCCTGAACCATTGAGGGTCACACAGAGTAATGGATTTTTAATCCCCGTTGAGATAGTTAAATTTAAAGAGTTAAATTTAATGAACAAAGAAGTTGGACTTCTTATTTAAGAGTAGAGGAGTAAGATTTTCTAAAATGACATAGGGATGGGCATTTTTGGAAATCACTGAATTCGGATTCAGAAAAATTTATCTTGACTTTAAAAGGTGCAGAAATGGTTTCTGTGCACATTGGTGAAATCGGTTTATCAATCGGAGTCATGATGAATTTTATATTAATTTCTGAACATGCGGGCTTTTGCTTGTCGGGCTTGAACTTATGACTAATGTGCCCTAAGCTGTTAGCGGCCTACATTATACATAAGTTATTGCAGTACAGAAATTACACACAACAGGTCACAAATTTTCGAAAAACCCTAAGTATTTTCTCTAACAGTGGCCGCCCCCCTCCCCTCTGCTCAGGAAATCCAGCCTGTGAATTTTGAATTACAGTCTGGTTTAACGGATCAAATTCGTTAATTCTCTTCGTAGAAACTTCTGATAGATTTTCTAGTGCAATCTATCAGAGGGATTAAATCTCTGTTCGTGGACCTGATTGAAAAACAGTTCGTCCATCAGTTCCTGGGATATACAACAAGAGCAGAGTAATCTGTTGGTGTCCATAATCTCGATTCGAGATTGGAGGTAAAAATTTATAATTGTTATTTAATTTTTACACACACAATTTAATCGTAAAGTTTTGATACTCACTATGGAATCGTTCCATATAAAAATTTTTAAACTTCCGCTGCACCGGGTATCAATTCTGATTGATCTGATCGCCGCTACACAACAAAATTCTCGCAACTCTTCTCCACTAGTATATTGGGCAACTGTGACTCGGTTAATAGGACTTAATAAGCTTATAATGCAAGGCCTGGCTCATGGCTACAAATGAAGGAAAAGAATTCAAATAAGGAGTAATTCACATTTATGCTCAAACTCTAATTTCAACTCCTTTTCATTCGCAACTTCACACTTTATTTTTCCACTTCATTGATTTTTTCAAATTCTTCACAACTTCTTTCACAAATTTTTTTCAACTCTTTTTTCTACTACCTCTTTTCATCTTTTCAAATCACCCACCATTCCATTTTTCATAAATAAAAATAGGAGCATAAAACATTTTAGCATTCAAATTACTCCCTTAAAGGTAGGAAATAATGTTTAGGCTATCTAGGTAGTCAATGTAGGACCTTGAAATAATGACGAATGGGGGTTTAATCACACGTTTACATGCATGCCATTCGATTTTCAATAAAGCTCAAACAAGGTACTAGGGATAACATAGATTAATAGGTAGCTCGAAAGGCTCAAACGAATTCAGAAAAATCACCTAAATCATCCCTAATCACAATTTTGCCCGTATTTCGCCTCGAAGAGTGTTCGAACTAGTTCTAGATAAGTCTCAATCGACAATTAATTCATACAAATTCAATCAGTGCAGAAAAAAATAATCATCAGCAGTTAAAGATGATTTATAACAACAATTTCAGATTTTTGTACCTCAAAGTACTAATATACGTGTAAGCTCAAATAGGCAACTAAGGATAAATTAATTCAATGAAAATTAGGCCCAAAGTTTCAAACAATGCCTCAATCATATCTATGTCTGTATGTTTCACAACTCAGATTCAAGTATTAATCACAGAGTATATAGGAAATTTGTTCATCCAATTGGTTCCATTTTCTCAAAAATATTTGTCAGATAGGCAGACAGTCATGAATATCAGTTATAGCACAAAAATATTTTTCAGCCATGCATCTATTTCTTTCTCAACTTTTTTTTCAATTCACTTAAAACTCAACAAAAATTTTATCTATGAAGCACACGATAAAACTCAACCTATCAACCAAACCACTAAATCAAACATTGATTTCTCCCCCCAAACTTAATATAATCATTGTCCCTAATGATTAAAAACAATAAAAAGAACAAGGGACGCATACCTTTGATACCGAGACACCGAGCATCAGGACTCGGCGTCATCATCATCATCTCCATGGAAAGACGGAGCAACATCAACAGTATCATCAGAAGACCACTGCGGAGAAGGTGGATAAGGCACAACAGTGGGAGGATAATTCTGGGCGAGAGTGGCAGTAAAGTCATGCATGTATGTCATATGTGCTCGCATCATCTTCCACTGCTTCTTCATCTGAGCAAGCACGGCCGTAGAATCATCATGAGTAGAATACTCAGTGGCCGGATGCATCGGTAGTGACATAGGTACTTCCAAATGGGAAGGTGCTGGCTCAAAGTGTGGTAGTGGCTCAAAGGGCTGCGGTGGTTCAGCTGCCTGTTCAGAAGTACTGACCGCTTTGTTCTTCTTATCCCGTCGCAATGCACCAGTAATTCTTATAGGACCCCGAATCGGAAGAATCTGCTCCGTATCATCCCACACAACACCTGCTAACCGACAAAGTTGAGTAATCAAGGACGAGTGCGGTAAACTGATAGTCGAGGATCCCCTAACAGCAGAAATGATAGAATCCTGAATCACCCTCCCCGCATCAACAGATTTTCTAGTCACAATACAGTACACAAGACCAGCTCTAACCTTAGTCACATCAGATGTATGCCCAGATGGCAACATCCTGGCAGCCAAAAACTCATGCCAATTATTAGCTTCTCTGCGAAGAAAGATGGATGAAAATGTAACAGCTTCATCCTTCGCATTCCTCTTCCATTCCGCCCCATCCTGACACAAAGTCTGAATTACAAGATTATCTGGAAATGGATCATTCTTGAATACCTGATACTCATCATCTGCAATGTCCAAATCCGGCATGTCATAGAGACTGTTAATTGTACTCTTATCAAAAGACACCAATTTTCCTCGAACTCTAACTTTCAGATTCACGTCTTTAACCATCAAATTTGCATAAAACTCATGAATCAATGATATAACAGCATCTGGTGGACTCCTCACCAATGTCTCCCAACCTCTTCTCTTAGCTTCAATTAACGCCGGAGCATTATACTCTCTCAAGCTCATTCCCCTTTATTTGTGCATCCCTCTCTCCATTACATCAAAACAGTACTCCTCTGCTGTGGCATTCCAAAATCTGTGTCTATCATACGAACCAGCAGAGGACGAAGAAATTGCACCCTTTCCTTTGGTTTTCGGTGGCATTGTAACTCAATAATTCAACTCAAATCAAATGTCTCAAACAATGCTCTAAACTCCAAACAATTCCAGCAACGTTCAAATACAACTTTAACCCAAGCAATTCAACAAACACTTGGTAGGCATGAAGAAAATGATATCAACTTTACACTGCATCAAACGTACTCTACACCATAGCTCAGACAACCCAATAGACTCAAATCACAACATTTATCACGACTCAAATGTAATAGATAAAATTTCAGCTTTTGTACCGTTCAAGAAGAAAATTTTCCAAATCCTCCAAATTCCCCTTTCTGGACGAGCGTAGATGGAGCAAGACGAATTCTGGAGGAAGAACAAATTCAGGAAATCTCTGCTTTGTAATGAAGATCAAAATCCTAACGATGGTGATATTTTGTTGAGTGGAAGATTTACAATGATCGTGCGAGAGTGTGAGATTTGAACAGAGCCTGGAAACGAGCAGACTGGAGAGCTTTTAAATCTCTGAATTAGAATTAATCCGCGGTGCCCTTAATTTGCGCGATAGCGCATGGTGGAGTGCGGTTAGCGTGCGCGATAGCGCATGATGCTGAGTCCTTGGAGCGCGCGATAGCGCTTGAATGTGCGCGGCTAAGATTGCGCGATAGCTCTTGCTTTAGCGCGCTTAGAATGAGCGATAGTGCTTAATTCGTGTGCGGTTGACGTAGCGCGATAGCGCATGGGTCAGAACTGTTGTTGCATAAGTGAAACGAAGGGGAGGCGCGGGCGCTCGAGAGGAGTGGTGCGGGCGCGCCTATTGCTCGCATATTTCTTTAGGGTATGGCGTGGGCGCTCAGATTAATGGGGCGAGCGCGCCGCTTGCTCGAATTTGAGTTTCTGGAGCCTGAAAAAAAATTAAAATTAAGAAAATATTAAGCTCAAAAATTGAAAATAAAAAAATACTAAAAAAATAAAATAACAAAAATTAAATAAACTGAAAATAAAAGCAAATAAAATAAAAGAAAATTCTTGGGTTGCCTCCCAAGCAGCGCTTGGTTTAAAGTCGTCAGCCCGACTTTCACCGGTGTTAGATCTTCCCTTTCTCTTTGACACGCCAAATAATTTCCACGAACCGCCTTTTAAATTTTTCTCTCTTTTTCGTGGCCTTCTTTGGTGGTAAATTTGGCGCTTTATTCTTTGACGATTCAACCGCAATATTAGCTCTTTGACAACTCTCCAACTTCACAACAGGTTCAATTAAGCATAATTCTTCGATGGGTGGATTAGGTGCTTTCGTAAGTAAGTTGAAGATTACTCGTTCGCACTCCACATCCATTGACAACTCCCCTTTCATCACTTCAATTTTTGCATCCGCCATGGCCAAGAATGGTCTCCCAAAAATTAGCGGAGCACCATGATCTGCTTCTATATCTAATACCACAAAATCCGCTGGGAAGATGAATTTATCCACCTTGACTAGAACATCTTCAACAATTCCTTGTGGATATTTAATGCTTCTATCCGCCAATTGCAATGAAATCTTAGTCGATTTCATGTCTCCCAACTCCAAGGCCCTGTAAATAGATAATGACATTAAATTAATACTGGCCCCTAAATCACAAAGTGCATTATTAAAATAAGAACCACCAATAGAACAAGGAATAGTAAAACTCCCTAGATCCTTAAGCTTTTGTGGCATCTTCTTTTGAAGCACCGCACTACACTCTTCTGTTAAATTGACCACCTCGTTCTCTAGCAGTCTCTTTTTCTTGGACATAATCTCCTTGATGAATTTTGCGTAGTTCGGCATTTGCTCCAAAGCTTCAGCAAAGGGGATGTTGATGTGAATTTTCTTGAAAATCTCCAAGAATTTGGAGAACTGCTCATCTAACGCCTTCTTCTTGAACCTCTGCGGGTAGGGAAATGAAGGCTTGTACATCGGTTTTGGCTCAGTTTTAAGCTCCTTCTCTTCGACTTCCTTCTCAAATTTCTCCTCTGCAATAGTAGGGTTTTGGACTCCAACTTCTTTGGCACTCCTCAACTCGATGGCCTTATACTGTTCTATGGGATTCACCTCAGTATTGCTTGGGAATTGGCCACGGTTGTTGTCTTTCAGTGCGTTTGCCAACTGCTCAATGCTAGTCTCCATGGATTGAAGTACAGCACCCATGTTGGCCATGTGCGTCTCCAAGCTGTCAAGGCGAGACTCAGTTCTCGCCATCCTCTTACCTGATTCCTGCACAAAGGTACTAACAACGTCTTCCAAAGACAGCTTACCATCACCCTTATTAGTATTGTTAGCATATGAAAAATTTTCATTATTCCTCAAACTAGGGTGATAAACATTAGGAACCGGATTACCTCTGTAAGCTCCATAACCTCGGTAGCCATTAG
This sequence comes from Henckelia pumila, assembly GCF_033568475.1. Lineage (NCBI taxonomy): Eukaryota > Viridiplantae > Streptophyta > Magnoliopsida > Lamiales > Gesneriaceae > Henckelia > Henckelia pumila. The sequence goes on along the minus strand of NC_133121.1, from coordinate 28,205,990 downwards.
GATTGATATAATTAACTTGCTCTGGTGTATGTGATCCCTCAACTCCAGTTGAATCTGCAACATGAATCTTATTCAAAGAAGCTACCTGCGTAGTCAGTGCAGATAATTGAGCAGTGATGGATGTGAGAGGATCCACTGCATACACTCCAGCTGGCTTCTTGACTCCCATACGCTCAGATGGCCATTAAAAACTATTGATCTTCATCTGTTTCAACATATCGTAGGCCTGAACATGATCCTTCGCAAATATAGTACCTCCAGCCGCAGAATCCACATTCATTCTCGTAAGCGCATTCAGTCCATTGTAAAACCACTCGATCTGTTCCCAATCTGCAAAATTGTGGTTAGGACAACGTCTAAGTAATTATCTATACCTTTCCCACGCCTCGTAGAGCTGTTCAGAGTCCATCTGCCGGAATGTGCTGATCTCTATCTTCAGTTGGGTGGTTTTGGCAGGTGGAAAATATTTTGCAAGAAATTTTTATGCCATCCCCTCCCAAGTAGTGGTGCTTCCAAGCGGCAGTGATTGGAGCCAACTTCAGGCTTGATCCCTGAGAGAAAACGGAAACAAGCGTAAGCGAATAATATCCTCAGACACACCATTAATTTTTACCGTATCGGTTATCTCCAAGAAGGTGCGTAGGTGTAGGTGAGGATCAGCAGTGGCGCTCCCATTAAATTGGTTTGATTGCACCATGTTGATTAACGCCAGCTTTAGTTCAAAATTTTTGGCGTTGATAGTTCCTCGAGCGATTCTAGAATAGTGAGCCTGGATCGTCGGTCTGAAGTGATCTCTGATAGGCACCAGGGGAGCTTGATTCACATTCTCTTCAGCCATGTTATTAATTTCTTCTCTTCTCGCTCTTCTCAAAGCATGTGCAGTTCGTTCGATCTCCGGATCAAAAAGTAGAGAATTTGCACTTTGAGATCGTCGCATAAACTGCAATTAAAATTAAGAAGAATTTAATTAGTAACTTCAAAATAAAATAAAAAAAACTCTAAATTAAAATCTAGACTAATTGGTAACAAGACTAAAAAAAAATTAATCAAAATTACTCCCCGGCAATGGCGCCAAAAACTTGTTGTGAAAGTTTACTCGCAAGCGTACGAGTGTCAAGTTTTAGTATAGTGAAAGAGAGAGTGTCGATCCCACAGGGAGTAAAATGAAAATATTCAATACTTGTAATTAAAATAGTCTTAATTTTATCTAGAAAATCAAACTTCGAGAATTTTGCAGAAGAAATAAAATAAATAATGAGGAATTATCAAGCTCACACACACACAAATTTCAAGGAATTATCAATCAGAGAAAAATAGTCCAGAGGTTTTGATTTCACTTGGTCTCGACAATATTCAATCCTAATTAATCTATTTTATGAATTTCCTTCGATTAATAACCAAGAACACTTACGTGTATTATTTCCCTCTCCCGAGCAACAAATAATTTTTATCAACTACAATTAAATTTCAATATCCCTATTAAGAATTTATCGCAGTGATCTATCACAAAACAATGTTCTCTTTTAAAAGCTCCGTTAAAATTATACACTCTCCCGAGCTATATAAATCATTAACAGTGTAGTTTCTACTGTCCTATTCAAAATCCTCTCTCCTGAGCAATGATTTCAAATAAATATAACAAATCAATTATTGATCAGATAATTAAAAAGACAATCAATTCTAGAAAAAACAATTAATCTAAAAACAAAACTCAATTCAATAAAATCAAAAATTCATGAAAGCGTCTACACCAGGTTCCATCTGACCTCTAGACTCTAAAAATTTAGTTCACAATAATTCAAAAATCCAAACATATTCAGAATAAAATAAAAATATAAAAGAAACAAATCCGTCGTCGATGCCGTGTCCGGTTGATCAAACTCCGTCTTTGTTCTTCAGATTAAAGCTCCAGATTTCTTCCCAGAAATCTTCACGATCAATCTCTGATGTGCGTGTAAAATATTGTGGCGGCTCTCTCCCCATAGTCTGATCAAAATTCCCTTTTATACCGTGCACAAAAGCCCACTCAAAAGCCCATAAAATAATTGCCCGAAATAATAAAATTTCCAATTAAAATCGACGGGCGGGCGCTCAAGTGAAGGCGCGGGCGCCCCTTTATCTCAAAATCTCAATTCTCTCGCCTTTCCAAATCTTGCGCATTAGCTCTTCTTCCCTTCCTCATCAGCGCTTGTTTTAGCGCTAAACTTTTAAGGCCCAATAACAAAAAGCCCATTAACTGTTCAATCTTTTCTTCTCTGATCGTTTCTTATTTTCTTTCTTCTTTCTATTCTTTTCTTTCCTTTCTTTTATTCTTCTTTTCTTTCTCAATTCTTTTCTTTTCCACATATTTTCCAAAATTCCCTACAATCACAAAAACAACAAAACACTCACATAAATCTGCTCGAAACAAATAATTAATAATTAAAATCATATATAAATTAAGTGTATAAAATACACTTATCAATGTCGTCAAATTTTCAGTGCAAATACGATGGCTGCAAGTTCCAGATCATGGATAGGATATCTGATCTCATGTGGCTTCAGCTGTCTTGAGGCATAAGCAATGACATGGCCTATCTGCATAAGCACACATCCTAATCCCCTATGAGAACATCACAATAAACAGTGAAATTATCAGTACCTGAAGGAATCATCAAGACTGGTTCACTCGTCAATCTCTTCTTCAACTCAATGAAACTACCCTCGCAAGCTTCAGTCCAAATATACGGTGCATTCTTTTGAGTCAGTTGAGTAATAGCCTTCACAATGCTAGAGAAATATTTGATAAATCTACGATAATAACCGGCTAAGCCCATAAAACTCTGTATCTCTGGTACAGATGTAGGTCTAGGCCAACTGATCACAGCTTCGACCTTACTTGGATCAACAGAAATCCCATCTACAGATATAATATACCCAAGAAAAACCACTTTCTTCAGCCAGAATTCACATTTTGACAGTTTTTCATACAACTTCTCAGTTCTCAAAATCTGTAAGATAATTATGAGATGCTCAGCATGATCACAAAGATTCTTAGAATAAATCAGAATATTGTCAATAAAGATAATAACAAAGTCATCAAGATATTTATGAAATATCCTATTCATAAGATCCATGAATACTGCTGGAGCATTCGTCAGATCAAACGACATGAATATAAACTCAAAATGATCATACCTCATTTTGAATGCAGTCTTGGGTATATCTTCATCTCGAACTCTCAACTGATGATACCCGGATCTCAGGTCAATCTTGGAATAAACTGATGAACCCTGCAACTAATCAAATAAATCATCTATTTGAGGTAAAGGATAACAATTCTTTACCGTTTCCTTGTTCAGTTGCCCATAGTTAATGCAAAGTCTCATTGATCCGTCTTTCTTTCGTACAAATGAAACAGGAGCACCCCAGGGTGAAACACTCGGTCTAATGTATCCTTTTTCTAGAAGATCTTCCAACTGTTCTTTCAATTCTTTCAATTCAACTGGTGTCATTCTGTAAGGTGCTTTAGAAATCGGTAATGTACCTGGCATCAATTAAATACTGAAGTCTATCCCGAGCTGGAGGTAATCCCAAAATTTCATCTGGGAAGACATAAAAAAATTCACTAAACACTGGCAAGCCAGCCAATTCTGGGCTAGATTTCAGCACGTCTACTGCATAAACAAGGAAACCCTCTACTCCTTTCTGCATTAAACGAGTCATAGATAAAACTGATATCAAAGGAATTCGAGATCTCGAACCCTTACCGTAGAACTTCCATTCTTCTGCCATTTTTGGTCTGAATCTCACAACTTTCTGAAAACATTCTACGGTAGCCTTGTACTTGGTTAACATATCTATGCCGATAATACAGTAAAAATATGGCAATCCAAGAACAATACAGTCTATCTCTATCACATTACCTTCATATTGCAGTATACAATTTCTGACAGATTTCACGGACACAATACCTCTCCCCAAATGTGAAGAGATAGATACTACAACAGATAATGGCTCAACATGTAATGCATGTAATATGGCAAATTGTTTAGAGATGAAAGTATGTGATGTACCTATATCTACTAGCACATAAGCAGGATAACCACAAAGAGAACAGTTACCTGCAATGACGTCATTTGGTGCTGCCTGAGCCTGTTCTTCAGTCAAGGCAAAGACTCGGGCATGTTGTCTCAGATCTTGACTCGTTTCTTGGCTACCTTCTAGTCTATTTTGTTGCTGAGGTTGTGGCTGGAAGGAGTGAACAGAATATGCTTGCCTTTCAGGCTGATCCACTGATCTAGATGACCCTGCACCTTGAGATCTCCCAGAACCACGCTGTGGACATACTCTAGAAAAATGTCCCATCTAATGGCATATGTTGCAACTCCCATATACGCCTCTGCATTGATCACTGGGATGTCTCCCTCCACATTTACGTCAATAGACTCATGTTTACTCTGAACTCTGACCAAGATTCATCTACCTTGGACCACTAGGGCTAGATGAACTACTGCTTGACTTTTTAAACTTCTTTCCTTTGGGCCGCAAAAAATCCTTCTTGCCACTGCTACTGCTACCTCCCTCAAATCTGGGGGATGGTTGCCAAAACTGAGCTGGTGGTTGTGACTAGGGGTGCAAACGAACCGAATCAAGACGAATAATGGTAAAATTTTAAGGTTCGAATTTGGCTCGATAAGAGTATATTCGAGTTCGAGCTCGAGCTCGATTCGAAGTTCGATAATTTCATATATTTTGGCTCGAGTTCGGCTCAAAATGAAGTTCGAGTTCGAGTTCGGTTCGAAATATTCGAACCTATTCGTGAACTATTCGGATATTATAGTTTGAAAGCTCGAAATGTATATATATTATTATATAATTATATTATATTAATTAAATATTAAGGCTCGCGAACTATTCGCGAACTATCGAACAGAGTAATTTTGGCTCAAGCTCGGCTCAAAAAAAAGTTCGAACATGTTCGAATTCGGCTCGAGTTCGATAAGCTCGAATACGAATCAAATATTTATCGAGCGGGTTCGTAAAGCTCACGAATAGGTTCGGTTCGTTTGCACCCCTAGTTGTGACTGTCTTTGAGGTTGTGCAGCAAACGATGAAACGAATCTAACTACTACTGTCTAAATAAAGAGAGAAAATGCGGAAAATTTAAAAAAAAAATTGGCATGACCTATTTGTTTGAATAATAAAACCACCTGTCTCAAACAACAGTTTAAATAATCATCGACTCGAGGTAAACATCCAACCCAAAGCATGCAAAACAATATCTAGTCCAAAGACAGACGAAAGGACAAAAGTATTTAATGTTTACATGCCAACAATAAATTGCAGGGAATATCACATCCTGCTACAAAAAGGGGAAACAACAATAGACACAGTATAATTATTTCATAAACATAAATGCGGAAAGAAAAGAGCTGAAACGGTCAGGGTGTGCCTCCGAACACCTATGGGCCCTGGAAATCCTGCCCCGCAACCTCATCCAAATGCTCACCTGCACCAAGCATAGTAGTGAGCCTAAAAGCCCAGCAAGATTTAAATAATGCAGCAAAGGTTCAAAATAATGCATAATACTAAAAATAGTGCTCAATAGACTAATGAATCTCGCGCGAAAGGAATAAAGTCAAGACATGCCCGAAGTAAGAACAATGGCAACATGCGATGGAAAACACATTCATGAAACATTTATCCTTTACTATTACTTTTGAATTTGGATCCTCGACTGTGACTATGATTTCGATCAATCGATGGCTATAGTATACATTGCCGGCAAGGAAACCAAGATTTCTCCGGACCCCACATTGCCCTTTAATTGGTAGGAAAATCGAGATTGCTCCCGACCTCGTACTACACGTCCATTTGGTAGGGAAATCGAGATTGCTCCCGACCTCATACTACACGTCTATTTGGTAGGGAACCGAGATGTCTCTCGACCTCGTACTACATGTAATTTGGCAAGTGAATCAGGGCATCCCCCGACCCAACATTGCACGTACAAGTCACAACAAACTCACTTCATTCTTTAACTTTCCATTCATTTAACATTTCTCAATTCAATATTTAAACCTTTACAAACATTCTTTAATACAAGCCTTCGGGACTACAAACTTAAGTAGATTTGAAATCACACACGCGAATAAAAAGGCGTTGAATAATGTAAATGAAGTAAACTCAAAAGATTGCACATCATAAATCTTTATGGATGATTGGATTGTAGGGTAGCACCCTATATTTAAGGCCTTATTCCATTTTACTTAAGTTTGCGCTTTCAAGGGCCTAACTCGGGCGGTCGACCTATAAAATCCATAACTCATCCTATATTAATCCAATAGACTTCCCGTTCAAACCGGCACCTCAAACACACCTTAAAACACTCTAATAACCAGTATTTACATTTTTACAATGGTCCAAACCCACTCATAAACTTAGACACCCGGACAGCCCGTAAACAAGGGAAAAATCTTCTCATGTCACTCTAACTTAAAATGCACATAACCCAATTGATTTTTATCAGAAATAAGCCCATTTTATATCGACACGATCCTAACATCCTATACTTTAAGAAAATCAGAGGTAGCCCCTGTCCAGACCTCCAAAACCAAACTCATCAGACCCATTTCCCTTAGACTTGACGCGACGAAAAAAATTCTATTTTGGCACTCTTAAGGGTATGGCTTACCAACTTCACTCCTCGTGCCCTAACACCTCAAGAACCCATCCAAGTAACTTGTAAGCATCCCTAAATGACCAGCTAGGACCCTTGGACAAGGCCTAGCTCAACTCCACTTAACATCTCCCTTTGAACGAAACACTTAACTTAACGCCTTCCAAACACTACTAGCTAACAACCCAACCAAACCTTCTAGCAACCAGCCCCATAATCCATCCAAAACTCAATCCAAACACATTTTTAAGACCCAAGAACACTTCATGGGCAGCCCCTCCACTCCCTTCATCTATATCCTCAAAACTTCAATTCAAACGCCACAAACTCAACACAATTTATATCATTTCAAAGCATATGCATTAAATAACTTGGCTAACACCATGTGCAACTTAAAATCAATCAAATACACATAAATATGGATCAAAATCAACGTGCTACATTCTGAATTTTTCCACTTCACCATGTAAATTTCATTCAAGTGCTAACAATTCATTTCCATGAGTTCAAAATACCATCTAGAAGTTGAAAAGCATCAAGCCAAATCCGAGCCCCCTAGAACTCCATATGGCCGAACACACACACACATTAACCCCAATTTTCTATCCAACAATACAAAATTTTCAAGATAAGTCAAGATATTATAATCTATACTTGGATTTTAAAGAAAGAAACCAAAGAAAGCTTGCCTCAAGCTTGAAATCAAAAAAAAATGGAGGGTAATGCTGCTGAAGGGTCATGACCAGCAGCAACTAAGGCTTCCTATGGTGGCCCCGAGGTGGCTGCATGGCGGCTGGAGGCAGGGGGGAGTCGGCCGGCGGCAAGAGAGAAGGGAAGAGGGAAGAAAAATGGAGAAAACGTGAGAAAAGAGGGGAGTAGGGAGATGAGGCGTGAAGATGGGAGTGTGGGAGAGTATGAGGTGGCTAAGGAGAGATTAGGTATGTTAGAGTTTAAGTTTGTATGTAATATAATGTGCATATGTATGTATAGGTGTGAGTGTGAGAGTAAGACTAGTCAAAGGTACCTTTTTTACCATAAAAAGGTGCTAGTTTTGAATTTAAAATTTTAGCTTGAAGAATTCCCTCTAATTTAAAAAAATCTAAGTCTAGAACCTTGCATTTTAAATGCCAAGAATGAAATTTTACTTGTCCGGGTCCAAAAAGGCTAATTTGGGAAATTTAAAGAATTACGCGCGAAAATGCGCTTACGCGATTTTTCTTGAATGAAAATTCTAAAATAAATATTTTTATTTTATTTTTGCTCACCTCTCTAGAAATTTAGGTCACCTAAATTTAAAATGAAGAATTTTTCCCGCCGTGTTCGCCTTTGCCGCGCGCCGAAGCCGGAAGTCACCAATTCAAGCAATTTAAGCAATTAAAATTTTAATATCAAACAGATAAATTCTAAGGAGATTTAAATCATTTAAATTACTATAAATTTTAGAATTTAAACATTAAAACTAATTTAGGCATGGAATTTAATTTATGAATTTTAGGCGTCACAATTCCTCCCTCCCTAAAAATAAATTTCGTCCTCGGAATTAAAGCTTACCGAAGAGCTCCGGGTAGCGAGTCCTGATGTTAGCCTCTGACTCCCAAGTAGCTTCCTCATCTGTATGGTGCAACCAACCAAACTTGACCATTGGTATCGACTTGTTACGAAGTCTCCTCTCTTGCCTCTCAAGGATCCGATCGGGCCTCTCCTCATAGGTCATGTGAGGAGATAACTGAAGAGGTTCGTAACTGAGCACATGAGACATATTCGAGATATACTTCCTCAACATAGACACGTGGAAGACGTTATGGACTCCATCTAGGCTAGGGGGCAAGGCTACTCTATACGCTAGTGCCCCTATCCTGTCCAATATCTCGAAAGGTCCAATGAACCTCGGTGCCAATTTCCCTTTCTTGCCAAACCTAATCACGCCTTTCATAGGAGCTACTCGGATAAACACGTGATCTCCCACCGAAAATTCCAAGTCTCTCCTCCTATGATCAGCGTAACTCTTCTGCCTGCTCTGAGCAGTCCTCATTCTGTCTCGGATCTTGGCTACAATCTCAGCCGTCTGCTGTACAATCTCCGGCCCTAACTCCGATCTCTCACCGGCCTCGGTCCACAACACTGGTGATCTACACAGCCTGCCATACAATGCCTCATACGGTGCCATACCAATAGTGGCCTGATAACTGTTATTATACGCAAACTCCACCAAGGGTAATCTTGACTCCCAGCTGCCCTGAAAGTCAATGGCACAAGCCCTCAAAAGATCCTCTAATATCTGTATTACCCTCTTGGATTGCCCATCCGTTTGAGGGTGAAATGTTGTACTAAACAAAAGCTTCGTTCCCAACACTGCATGAAGACTCTTCCAAAACGACGAAGTGAACCGTGGATCTCTATCAGACACTATCGAGATAGGGACACCATGAAGTCTGACTATCTCACGGATGTACAATTTTCCATACTGAGCCATGAAGTAGGTCGTCCTCACTGGTAGGAAGTGTGCCGACTTAGTAAGGCGATCTACAATAACCCATATGGCATTCGAATTCTTCACCATCCTAGGTAACCCCACTACAAAATCCATCGTAACGTTCTCCCATTTCCACTCGGGTATAGGGAGAGGCTTAAGTAAACCAGCGGGTCTCTGATGTTCCGCCTTAACCTGCTGGCTAGTCAGACACTCAGCCACAAATCGGGCAATGTCTTGCTTTATGCCCAGCCACCAATATAACTGTTGAAGATCACGGTACATCTTCGTACTCCCTGGGTGGATGGAGTACGGCGATGCATGAGCCTCTGCCATTATCGTAGTCCGCAAAGAATTACTTGCAGACACCCAAAATCGACCTCGAAATTTCACAATCCCATCAACCACTGAATACAAGCCACTTCTCCTCTCCTCATCTCTCTGTCTCCACTTACTTAACTACTCACCCTTAGCCTGCTCAGCACGGATACAGTCAAACAGTGTAGTCCCCACTGTCAAAGAAGATAATCGGGGCGCTCTACCCCTGGCATAAAACTCCAAATCAAACCTTTGAATCTCATACTGCAAAGTTCTAGATACTAACAAGGAGGAAATCACTGCTTCTTTCCTACTCAATGCATCCGCAATGACATTAGCCTTACCCGGATGGTAACTAATTTCGCAGTCGTAGTCCTTTACCAACTCCAGCCATCTCCATTGCCTCATGTTTAACTCCTTTTGGGTAAAGAAGTACTTGAGGCTCTTATGGTCCGTAAAGATCTTGCACTTTTCCCCATAGAGGTAGTGCCTCCAAATCTTGAGTGCGAAGACTACGGCGGCCAACTCCAAATCATGAGTAGGATAGTTCTTCTCGTGCCCCTTCAACTGCCTGGAAGTGTAGGCAATCACTTTCTCCCGCTGCATAAGAACTGCTCCTAATCCCAGTTTAGAAGCATCCATGTAAACAACGAAATCACCTTGCCCAGATGGCATGGCTAAGACTGGCGTTGTCGTGAGAGCTATCTTCAATACGTCAAAGCTCTTCTGACACTCCGGACTCCAATCAAACTTAGCATTCTTCTTAGTCAATGCAGTCAAGGGCACTGCAATAGACGAAAAGCCCTTAATGAACTTCCAATAATAGCCTGCCAAACCAAGGAAGCTGCGAATCTCCAAGGCATTACTAGGTATAGCCCACTCTTTCACTGCTTGGACCTTAGAGGGATCAACCTCTACACCACTCTTGGAGATTACATGACCCAAGAATGCTACTCTCTCCAACCAAAAATCACACTTGTCAAACTTAGCAAAAAATTTCTGACTTCGGAGCACCTCAAGGACTGTTTTCAAGTGTTGGGCGTGCTCTGCTTGGTCCTTGGAGTAGATGAGGATGTAGTCAATGAAAACAATAACAAACCAGTCTAAATATGGCTGAAAGACGTGGTTCATGAGATCCATGTGAAAGAGTGGGTGCCCGGTTAGCCAACTTGTGGCTAAGGGCTTTTATGACTCTATGTATAAATAATCTTTGTTTAATATAATTTACATTCATTAATGGAATTTTCTTTGTCTTTCTTCATATTGTTATATTGTGATATACTATTGTTGTTTTGATAAAGACCTTGAATATACTATAGTGTAAGTAAGATGAGATTGTGAATAAAGAGAGATCACTATTATGAAACACATCTTATAGTCACTGTATATTCTAAACAGTTTCTAGTCAATTGAGCCGTCCGCTAATAAGGATATGGATCGCTCGAGATTGAGACTAGCATTTGTGATGCCAAGTACCACGTTTCATTGATAATGAACATGGAGATGTTCAAAGCATGCAAATGAATATTCATATAATGAATGATCGAACTACCCTATTCGGACTTTCCAAGTGGTTATTATTATTTGAGTGGATGATAAGTGTATTTTGTGCACTTAATTTGTATATGGTTTTACTTGACTTTTGGAATTTATTGGTAGATATTGCGTGAAATTGTTGTTGTTTTTGTGTTTGTAGGAAGTTATGGACTTCGATGTGTTCAAGTGGAAATAAGCTTAAAAGATGGAAGTTTACAAGGAAATTCAAAAGTTGGAAAAGAGAAGAAAAAGGCTGAGTTCGAGCTGGAGGGGCGCCCGCCCTATCCCTAGGCGCGCCCGCGCTATTACTGAAGAGCTCAAGAAGAAAAGTCGAGCTAAGGGCGCGCCCGCGCTGACCCTAGGCGCGCCCGCGCCGTTGAAGAATGTTCAAAAGTTTGTTTTGCGAATTGAGAGCGCGCCCGCCCTGTTTCCTGCGCGCCCGCGCCGTCGTCTGTTTGGAATATTAGAGTCCGATTGTTTATGGAAACTTTGGGGATATCTTTGGTATTATTTTGGACGATTGTTAGGTAATATTTAAGGGATTTTTTGGAGTCATAGGAAGGATATATCAGCCGCCAATACACACAATATTCGAGAGAACACTTCTGTGAGTTTTTGGAGTTGAAAAACTGAAGATTGCTTGGAACGAAGACGAAGACTTTTCGACCGGACACGAAAGAAAGACTACGGCTTTGTTTCTTCTTTTTATTTTCTTTTGATTGTTGAATTATGTTTGAGATATTAAACATGATGTGGTTTTTATTGAATTCGAGCATGAACTAAACTTTTCTAGTCTAGAGGTTGACGTATCTTGGTTGAGACATATTCATGAATCTTTGATTTTAATAAATTGAATTTCTATAGATTAATTGTGTTTCTAGAATTGAATGTCTTTTTAATTTATTGGCCATAAATTGAGTTGTTATATTTACTTAGAATCATTGCTCGGAAGAGGGGATTTTGAGTAGGATCAATAGGAACTACACTGTTAATTGTTTATATAGCTCGGGAGAGTATATAGCTTTAATAGAACCTTTAAGGAACATCATTTTACACATATCACTACATCTAGATTTTTAATAAGGATATTGAAATCGAATTGTAGTTGATACACTCTATTTGTTGCTCGGGAGAGGGGAATAGAATAATCTAAGTGTTCTTGGTTATTAATCGAAGGGAATTCATAAAATAGATTAATTAGGATTGAATATTGTCGAGACCAAGTGAAATCAAAACCTCTGGACTATTTTTTTCTGATTGATAATTCCTCGAAATTTGTGTGCGTGTGAGCTTGATAATTTCTCTTTATTTATTTTATTTATTCTGCAAAATTCTCGACGTTTGATTTTCTAGATAAAATTAAGACTATTTTAATTACAAGTATTGAATATTTTCATTTTACTCCTTGTGGGATCGACACTCTCTCTTTCATTATACTAAAACTTGACACTCGTACGCTTGCGAGGAAATTTCACAAGAAGTTTTTGGCGCTGTTGCCGGGGAGTAATTTTGATTATTTTTTAGTCTTGTTACCAATTAGTCGAAGTTTTAATTTAGAGTTTTCTTTTTTTTAATTTAAGTACTAATAAATTGCTATTGTTCTTAATTGTAGTTTATGCGAAGATCTCAAAGTGCGAATTCTTTGCTCTTTGATACAGAGATTGAACGAACCGCAAGAGCTTTGAGAAAAGCTAGGAGAGAAGAACAATTAAACATGGCTAAAGAATATGTCAATGAATTGCCTTCGGTGCCAATTAGAGATCATTTCAGGCCAACGATCCAGGCTCACTATTCTGGAATCGCTAGAGGGACAATAAATGCTAACAACTTTGAGTTGAAGTCGGCCTTAATCAACATGGTTCAGCAGAACCAATTCAATGGAACTGCCACAGCTGATCCTCACTTACACTTGCGCACTTTTCTAGAAATTATTGATACTGTTAAAATAAATGGTGTTTCTGATGATACAATACGCTTACGTTTGTTTCCTTTTTCTTTCAGGGACAAGGCACGGAGTTGGCTGCAGTCATTGCCACTAGGACGCATAACAACTTGGGAGGGTATGGCTGTGAAATTCTTTCCACCATCCAAGGCAACCCAGCTGAAGATTGAGATCAGTACCTTTCAACAGCATGATTCAGAACAGCTATACGAGGCATGGGAAAGGTACAAAGATTTGTTAAGGAGTTGTCCTAATCATAATTTTGCATATTGGGAAGAAATAGAGTTTTTCTACAATGGACTGAATACGCCTACAAGAATGTCTGTGGACTCTGCTGCTGGAGGTACTATATTTGCCAAGGATCTCATTCAGGCTTATGATATGCTGGAACAGATGATTATCAATAGTTATCAATGGCCATATGAACGTATGGGAGTCAAGAAAAGAGTGTACAGTGTGGATCCTCTTACATCCATTACTGCACAGTTATCTGCGTTGAGTACACAAGTTGCTTCTCTGAACAAGGTGAATATCGCAAAACCTGCAGGTGTGTCGGTTGCCATAGATGGATCTCATCCACCTGAGGAAGCTCAATATATCAATCCCAGAGGCTATGGAAACTATCGAGGTAACCCTCCACCTAATGCTTATCATCCTGGTTTACGTAACCATGAAAATTTTTCCTATGCCAACAACAAAATGTGTTGAAACCCCCTCCGGGATTCAATACAAATAAAGGGGAAGGTAAAGCATCGTTGGAGGATGTGGTGTCTACATTTGTTAATGAATCTAACAAGCGGATGTCGAGGACTGAAACTCGAATGGACAGCATGGAGACACACATGTGTAGTTTGGGAGCTATGATGAAATCCATGGAGACACAGATTGGACAGCTTGCAAATGCTTTGAAGGATCAAAACAGAGGACAGTTTCCCAGCAATACTGAAGTGAATCCAAAAGAGCAGTGCAAAGCAGTTGAGTTGAGAAGTGGGAAGAAGTTAGAAGAGAAAGAGCAGAGAAAAGCCAAAGAAAGTGAAGAACCAGTGACTGAAGAAATTGTGGTTGAAGAGCCCAAGAAGGAAGCTGAATCTAAACCGATGCACAAGCCATGACTTCCTTATCCACAGCGGTTTAAGAAGAAGGCACTTGATGAGCAGTTTTCCAAGTTTCTAGATATCTTCAAGAAGATACACATCAATATTCCATTTGCAGATTCCTTGGAACAAATGCCTAATTATGCAAAATTCATCAAAGATGTAATGTCTAAGAAGAGGAGATTGCAGGACAACGAAGTGGTGAATTTGACAGAAGAATGTAGCGCAATCCTGCAGAAAAAGTTGCCACAAAAGCTGAAGGATCCAGGGAGTTTTACTATCCATTGTTTTATTGGTGGTTCTAAGGTAAATAGAGCTTTATGTGATTTAGGAGCCAGTATAAATTTAATGCCTTTTTCTGTTTACAGGACTTTGGAGCTTGGAGAAGTCAGGGCGACCACCATCACATTACAGCTGGCTGATCGGAGTATCACATACCCACGGGGTATTGTGGAGGATGTTTTGGTAAAGGTCGATAAGTTCATATTTCCAGCAAATTTCGTGATTTTGGACATGGAAGAAGATGAAGAAACTCCCTTGATTTTTGGGAGACCTTTTCTAGCTACTGCACGCGCATTGATCGATGTCCACAAAGGAGAACTCACACTTCGAGTTGGTGGTGAAGCGGTGATTTTTAATATTTATCACACCATGAGGGGCCCAAATGAGGTAAGTACATGTAAGAGCATTGAAATTATTGATTCTCATAACTCTTTTTCATGTGCAGGAAGTACTGATCCGCTCGAACGATGTTTGGTGGCGGACGAGGTGGTTGATAAGGAAGAGGATTGGGAGTTACATGAACAAAAAGTATTCCTAGACAGCGCTCCGAAAGAAAAAATGGTGAGTTCTAAGGAATCTGAAACATTGGAATATAATGCACCAGAGGTATCCTCTGAAACTCATGATCTGAAAGCATTGCCTGCGCACCTATGTTATGAATTTCTTGGTGAAAATTCTACTTGTCCTGTTATTATATCTGCTCATTTGTCTGCTGTAGAAAAAGATAAGTTGTTGAGAGTTCTGAGAAACTTTAAAACCGCTTTAGGATGGTCAATTTCTGACATTAAGGGTATTAGTCCAACAATTTTCATGCATAAAATTTTGATGGAAGAGTCGTATACTCCTTATGTTGATCATCAGAGATGGTTGAATCCGGCCATGAAAGAGGTAGTTAAGAAAGAAGTTCTAAAGCTGTTGAATGCGGGAGTGATTTATGCTATTTCTGACAGTAGTTGGGTATCTCATGTTCAAGTGGTGCCTAAGAAAGGTGGGATTACTATGGTTAAAAACGAGAATAATGAGTTAATCTCCACACGTACAGTAACTGGCTGGCGAGTTTGTATAGATTATAGGAAGTTGAACAAAGCTACTCGTAAAGATCATTTTCCACTTCCTTTCATTGATCAAATGCTTGATAGACTTGCTGGTTATTTCTATTACTGTTTCTTAGATGGGTATTCAGGTTATAATCAAATTGCCATAGCACCGGAGGATCAGGAGAAGACTACTTTTACGTGTCCCTATGGCACGTTTGCTTTCAGGAGGATGCCGTTTGGACTGTGTAATGCACATGCAACTTTTCAGCGGTGTATGATGGAGATTTTTGCAGATATGGTGGAGGACGTGATGGAAGTGTTTATGGATGACTTTTCAGTATTTGGTTCCTCTTTTGATCATTGCTTGCATAATCTGTCTCTTGTTTTGCAGAGGTGCCAAGAACAGAATTTAGTTCTTAACTGGAAAAAATGTCACTTCATGGTTCAAGAGGGCATTGTCCTTGGACATAAAGTGTCATCCAATGGATTAGAGGTGGATCGAGCCAAAGTGGTTGCAATAGAGAAGCTTCCACCTCCGAAGAATATCAAGGGCATCAGAAGTTTTTTAGGCCATGCAGGGTTTTATCGGCGTTTCATTAAGGATTTTTCTAAAATCGCAAAACCCATGTGTAATTTAATTGAAAAAGATTCTACATTCATTTTTGATGATGATTGTTTGCAAGCCTTTGAAAAGATCAAGACGGCATTGACCACAGCACCCATCATGATTGTGCCAGATTGGAAGGAGACCTTTGAGCTTATGTGCGATGCTAGTGACTATGCAGTGGGCGCGGTATTAGGCCAAAGGAGAGATAAGATTTTCAGAGCTATATATTACGCCAGTCGCACCAAGGATGCCACACAGCAAAACTACACTACCACCAAAAAAGAGATGCTTGCAGTAGTTTTTGCTTTTGATAAATTTCGTCCATATTTAATTGGTACTAAAGTAGTTGTTTATACTGACCATGCAGCAATTCGCTACTTGTTTGCCAAAAAGGATGCCAAGCCACGCTTGATAAGGTGGATTCTACTTTTACAAGATTTTGATTTTGAGATCAAGGACAAGAAGGGTAGCGAAAATCAAGTTGCTGATCACTTGTCAAGATTGGAGCTAGAAGACGTGAAGGAGGAGGAGAGCATAAAGGAATTGTTTCCCGATGAACAAATCTTTGAGGTAAGTTCCTTTATTCCATGGTTTGCTGATATTGCGAATTTTTTGTCTTGTGGTGCTATGCCTCCAGAGTTGAATAGACATCAAAAGAAGAAGTTTTTCCATGACATTAAGTTCTACTTGTGGGATGATCCCTATGTTTTCAAACGTTGTGTCGATCAAGTGATTCGGAGATGTGTGGCGGGGCAAGAGGCAAATGAAATTTTGGAACAATGCCATTCCTCCCCCTATGGAGGACATTTTGGACCCACCCAAACTGCTGCTAAGGTATTACAATCTGGTTTTTATTGGCCTGCGTTGTTTAAAGATAGTTATACCTTGGTGAAATCATGTGATAAGTGTCAAAGAACGGGAAATATTTCAAGAAGGCATGAATTACCCCTCACAAATATTTTAGAAGTAGAATTATTTGATGTGTGGGGTATTGATTTTATGGGTCCCTTTCCCCCTTATTTTGGGTACACTTATATTTTGTTAGCATTTGATTACGTTTCGAAATGGGTGGAAGTCATTGCCACCTCGACTAATGACGCTCGTGTTGTAGTTAAATTTTTGCAAAAGAATATCTTCACGCGGTTTGAAACTCCACGAGCAATAATCAGTGATGAAGGTACGCATTTCTGCAATAAGATTTTTAATACCTTGCTCACGAAGTATGGTGTCAGGCATAAGGTGGCGTGTGCATACCATCCTCAAACCAATGGCCAGACGGAGATCTCTAACCTGGAAATCAAGCAAATCTTGGAGAAAACGGTTAAGACAAATCGGAAAGATTGGGCAATCAAGCTAGATGACACCATTTGGGCCTACTGCACTGCATTCAAAACACCCATTGGGATGTCTCCCTACAGGCTGGTTTTTGGTAAGGCATGTCATTTACCGTTGGAATTGGAGCACAAGGCGTTTTGGGCTATCAAAAAGCTAAACATGGATCTCGAAGCATCCGGAGCATTGCGGAAACTACAGTTGAATGAATTGGATGAATTCCGAAGTGAAGCATATGAGAATGCCAAGATCTACAAAGAGAAAACAAAGAAGTGGCATGATAAAGTCATTGTGCATAGGGAATTCGAAAAGGGTCAGAGAGTTTTGCTATTTAACTCTCGGTTGAAATTATTTTCAGGGAATTTGAAATCGCGATGGTCAGGGCCGTTTCTCATAGAGACAGTTTATCCACATGGTGCCATTGAATTGCGGTGTATAGATGGAAGAACTTTCAAGGTTAATGGGCAGAGAGTCAATCACTACTTTGGCAATGAATTACTACCCGCATCCAGTGCATTGCTTGATGATCCCAACTAAAGACTGGTGCACGTCGGGCTGATGACTTTAAACCAAGCGCTTTTTGGGAGGAAACCCAAATTTTTTTTTAGTTTTTGTCTTTGCTTTCTCTTTTTAATTTTGTTTTTTTAGTTTTTACTGTTAATTTTGTTGTTTTGGAAGTAATTTGTTTTTTTTCTTTGATTTTTTCAGTATTTTGGATGTCAATCTCAAGTCGAAGGCGCGCCCGCGCAGTCACGTATTCAATCCAATCAACTTTTCTCGAGATTGAGGGGCGCCCGCTCTGATCTTAGGCGCGCCCGCGCCGCTCCTGCAATGATTTTGTGAATTTTTTCGAGCTCAAGGCGCGCCCGCCCCTTCTTCAGCGCGCCCGCGCCGTCCCTATACCATATTTTTGAAAACAATTTCGAGATGCAGGCGCGCCCGCCCTTACCACTCGCGCACCCGCCCCGCCCCTGCTAATACAAAATTCACCAAACGAATCGAAGGCGCGCCCGCCCTTAACATCCGCGCGCCCGCCCCGACACCGATTTCTTCCGTATAACCTACTCTTTTCTTTCCTTCCTCCCAAATCTTTTCCCTAATTTCTTGTCCACCTTCTTCCTCACGATTTTCCCCCTCTTCTATTGTTTTAATCGGCTCGTCTACCTCCTTATCTCCAACCCCACAATCTAATTTATTTCATCATCTATTTGACGCGGGACGGTCGAACCACTTTTATCCAGGGCACGCCTCATTTAATTTTTGGAGGATTGTACATTGGGGAAGCTTTTCATTATCTACTCTTCTCGGACTCATATGGAGTAAGTCCATCTTTTGGTACTTCTACAAGTGTTTTGGGTGGTGAGTATTTCGAAATTCTACTCGTGCGATTTGTGGGTCTTGAAGTCTTAATTGATTAATCGATCTTTGAAGTGTGATTTCTATTGGATTGTTGCGGAAGCGATTGTTGTTGTGTGTGGATTGTGAATTCAATTTAAGTTTGGGGAAGTTGTGATTGTGGTAAATTGGTTAATTGTTGCGTGACTTTTGGTGCATACTAAGTGTTTGATTCATGGCACCAAAGAAGAAACAAAAATCTGTTGCATCCTCTTCTCATGCTAATCCGGAGCCTGAGCCACAACGTTTTTGGAATGAGAGTGCTGACCGGCTAAATCGGTTTGATAAAAATCTACTGGCAAGCGCATCAGGTCAAGTAATAGTAAAGTGGACTGAGAGTCCAAGTATCGATCCCACAGGGACTGCAGTCAATTCTCAAGAATTAATTATTTTACTTAATCTAGACAAAATAATAGAAGGATTTTGAATTAAATAAAATAAGAATATAAAATAAAAACTGATTAAGAAATAAGAATAAAAATAACTGAAGATAAAAATAATTAAGACAAAGACAACAAAGACACACGTAGGTACCGAATAAATTTTGTAACATGTAGTCGATTCAGGACTCAGATTTAATCTTAATTCACGGGAATTCTCCTAATTTGTTCAAAGGTCTATTTCTAGAACAATCAAACCTATTCAAATATTGATGAACTAATCTTTCGTAATTCTAATCAAATTTGAATGCATTAAATATTTGTGAAAATTCAGTTTACACCTAAACCGCACACTGAAACCGAATTCTATTTCTAGTCGGTTTTACAATATGTTAATTATCAGAGTGATCAAAATCAAAACCACCTCTGTCGATTTGGAATTGATTAACATGCAAGAAAACAGTTGATCAGACTATTCACAAGACAAATATAAATCTGACAATCAATAAAATAAAATCAACTCTAAAAAATCCCAAACAAACATCCAAGTTTTCTACATGAATTTGTTCGGCCCAATCACGCCGTCTTGGTTGAAAATAAACTACTCAATAATTAAAAACAATAATTCAAAAATAAAAATAAAAAGAAGAAAATAAAGAAGAAATCTTCTCTCCCAAGCCTTGTAGCCGCCTCCTCTTGCGTTGTCTGCGCTCTGGAGCTTCCGAAACCCTCAAAAATATGTTATATCTTCTATATATATGGTCCGGAACGCCTACCAGTTAATTTCCTCTCAAAATAAGGATTTTTCTGAACACATATGACCCCCGAACACGCGCGTGCGCGCAACATAGGCCTCGCACACGCGCAGCAGTTAAAAACAGAGATCTGATCACGAAACTCGCGCGCGCGCGAGCTTGATTCTCGCGCGCGCGCAATACAAGTTTTCTGCACCGAGCGACGATTTTCAAAAATTCATATCTCAAGATCTAGCCGTCGGATTGAGCTGAAATTTGGACAGCAGCTTCAAAACATCGTGAACTTTAATCTGAATGGTGAAGATCGGATATGGAGCTATCTAAAATTAAATTTGATTTTTTGAACAAAGCTGGTCCGCAATTCACTCTTCAAAAATATATTTTACTACAAAATTAACCCAAGGAGTGAAATACACACACATGCACTAAAACACATAAAAACACATAAAAATAATATGAATGCACACAAAATAGACATAAAAATAACATGAAATAATGCATACAAAATGCACTTATCAACACCCCCATACTTTACTCTTGCTCGCCCTCGAGCAAGACATGCAAAAACAGAATGCAAACAAAAACATAAGTAAGGACGATTCATAAATGTGCAAAGCCTCTGAAAAGTTTAATCACAAAACAAAAAACACAGACATGCTCTCAACTTTTCATAATACACCTTCGGTTTAACGTGAACGTGTGTGTGTGAAATGTATTCCAGTTTCATACAACTTAGACCGAATTCATCTCAAAACTGCTTAGCGACCTATGACAAATTAGTGCAAGTTTCACTCTTTAAGTGCTCATTCCTTTCAACGACCTCTAGACTAAACCCACCTCCCTTGAGATAATGAATTACACACCTCCGGATTTTGCACCCGGTATTGCATTAGCCCCAATAATTACCCGCTGACTTAGCTATAACTGGCTAGGATACGAAAAATCATTCTATTTTTTCTTTCTAATCCCCTCGTCTATAGCCCGGATGGAGCATCAATCCCATTGAATCCGCATACTTAGCCTTAAATTTAATTTTTTTTTTTTTTTTAGGATTTTAATCCTTTCAAGGCCCGGATGGAATTGTATATAAATTTTTTTTCTCTAGGTGCGCCCAAGATCATAAGTGTAAACTAGAGCCTCATCAAAATTCATAGAACACAATCAAGATCCACAAACCACCTATTGCCGTGCAATGGTCAAATAGATAGAAACTTCATCAAATCTTTCGCTACAATTCACTGGTCTAACATTAGTGCTTAAAAATATTCACAGTTCAACCTACAGTTTCTCATGTCCAGTCAAGAGCATAAAAAAAATTCAAAAATCAATTTTTTCAAATAAACTTCATCATCATTGGCTATCATGACTCATCCTACCCATGCAGGACAACACAAACAACAACAAAAACACACTATATGCAAACAGACATGAAATGAACTTTATGCAACACAAACACAAAACATAATGAAACAAACTAGTCTACCCCCCCCATACTTATCCAAAGCATTGCCCTCAATGCTTCAGACAATGAACAGAATTCAAAACGAACAAAAACACAATGAAAACAGAAATAACACTCCCCTGGTTTTCGTTTCATTCTCTTCCTTCTTGACGGCATCAGCTGGGACAGTAGCATCAGTCTAGATATATCGGCAGGCATGACCAACTGGCATGGGAAAGAAAACAAAATCAAATAAAAACAAAATAAAAAAAAACAAAATAAAAACAAAAGCAAAAACACTGGGTTGCCTCCCAGTCAGCGCTAAAATTATAGTCTATAGCCCGACTATGCAGAAGCCACCATCAAAGAGCGGCTGCCGCCCATAGTAAGAATCATACGATTCTACGTATGGGTTTTGAATTTCTTCGCCCTCAAGCTTGGCGTGATATTTGCAGTTTAAGCTTGTCGGTCCAACAGTACTCGGCATGAAATTTTTCCTTTGGAAAGAGACTCTGATTCTAGGCTGAAGCTCAAAGAGGATGTAATACTGTGGAGGTGGCGTCAATGGCAAAAAATTATCTTCTAACGGTGTACATAAAACGACCACTGACGAGGTAAAATCTCTCTCCTTGTATAGTTCTTCCTCCTCCACTATTACGTTTGGCTCTTCTTCACAAGAAGATTCCTCAAAAATGATTTTTTCATGCTCTGGCTCAGTTACTTCACTCAATTGGCAGATATCCAAAATTGGTTCTCTAATAAGCGCAATCTGTTCATCCAAAAGACTTATGCGGCTTTCTAAAAATTGATTTGACTCTGTCTGCTGTCGCACAAGATTTTCCAACTGAGCCACATAATCTTCGGAACGCCCTATGCACTCTTCTTGATGCTCCGGTGGTTGGTTTGCAGAATTTTTAGAGTTGATATCTGGAGGATATTGGTGACTCCAACCCTGCAGTGAAGGATCACAATACCAATGGTAGTCAAAATCTGCCATATCATTTAACAAGTGCATCGCACTGTCTTCATCTCTTCTAAACAATTGACTGCCAGTGGCCAACGCTCCATAATCCACCCAACTTCTTGTAATCTCATCCAAACCACCATAAAAAAATTGAGTGAGGGTGTAGCTCGAAAATTTATGGCATCGAAATCTGTTCGCCAAATCATTGAATCTCCCCCAAACAGCATAGAATGGCTCCAAGTATTGCTGGCCAAATCTTGTGAACACCTGATGATGATCCATCTCCAAGTACCTCACAAGCAAAAGAAAAGAAAAAAAATCAAAATTAAAATAAAATAAAAAAAACGAAAAGAACGAAAAGATAGAAATAAAAAAAAATGTCTAGCCTCAAGCAAATAATCTATCCTAATATCAACTAAACAGTCCCCGGCAACGGCGCCAAAAACTTGACCGGCTAAATCGGTTTGATAAAAATCTACTGGCAAGCGCACCAGGTCAAGTAATAGTAAAGTGGACTGAGAGTCCAAGTATTGATCTCACAGGGACTGCAGTCAATTCTCAAGAATTAATTATTTTACTTAATCTAGACAAAATAATAGAAGGATTTTGAATTAAATAAAATAAGAATATAAAATAAAAACTGATTAAGAAATAAGAATAAAAATAACTAAAGATAAAAATAATTAAGACAAAGACAACCAAGACATACGTAGGTACCGAACAAATTTTGGAACATGTAGTCAATTCAGGACTCAGATTTAATCTTAATTCACGGGAATTCTCCTAATTTGTTCAAAGGTCTATTTCTAGAACAATCAAACCTATTCAAATATTGATGAACTAATCTTTCGTAATTCTAATCAAATTTGAATGCATTAAATATTTGTGAAAATTCAGTTTACACCTAAACCGCACACTGAAACCGAATTCTATTTCTAGTCGGTTTTACAATATGTTAATTATCAAAGTGATCAAAATCAAAACCTTCTCTGTCGATTTGGAATTGATTAACATGCAAGCAAACAGTTGATCAGACTATTCACAAGACAAATATAAATCTGACAATCAATAAAATAAAATCAACTCTAAAAAATCCCAAACAAACATCCAAGTTTTCTACATGAATTTGTTTGGCCCAATCACGCCATCTTGGTTGAAAATAAACTACTCAATAATTAAAAACAATAATTAAAAAATAAAAATAAAAAGAAGAAAATAAAGAAGAAATCTTCTCTCCCAAGCCTTGTAGCCGCCTCCTCTTGCGTTGTCTGCGCTCTGGAGCTTCCGAAATCCTCAAAAATATGTTATATCTTCTATATATATGGTCCGGAACGCCTACCAGTTAATTTCCTCTCAAAATAAGGATTTTTCGAAACACATATGACCCCCGAACACACGCGCGCGCGCGGCATAGGCCTCGCATACGCGCAGCTATTAAAAATAGAGATCTGATCACGAAACTCGCGCGCGCGCGAGCTTGATTCTCGCGCGCGCGCAGTACAAGTTTTCTGCACCGAGCGACGATTTTCAAAAATTCATATCTCAAGATCTAGCCGTCGGATTGAGCTGAAATTTGGACAGCAGCTTCAAAACATCGTGAACTTTAATCTGACTAGTAAAGATCGGATTTGGAGCTCTCTAAAATTATATTTGATTTTTTGAACAAAGCTAGTCCGCAATTCACTCTTCAACAATATATTTTCCTACAAAATTAACCCAAGGAGTGAAATACACACACATGCACTAAAACACATAAAAACACATAAAAATAATATGAATGCACACAAAATAGACATAAAAATAACATGAAATAATGCATACAAAATGCACTTATCAAGTGCCGAACAGCATTATCAAAATTGTCTAAGCAAAACGATATTACCGGAGCGTGGGTTTGACACGACATTGGGATTTGGGAATGATGAGTTTTTGCATACAATTGGTAGGGATGTGAATGGGCGCCAATGGCTAAATTTTGTTAAGCCACCTCAGGATGCAGTCGTCCCAGTCGTTCGTGAATTTTATGCGAACTTGAAAGTAAAGCACATGCAGTTGAAAGTGCTTGTCCGAGGCCAGCTGGTGCCTTTTGATGCTCACACTATTAACACCCTGTACAACCTTCCACCAGTATTTCACGATGAGTATGCGGAGTACCGAGCGAATGAAGTGGATTGCGCGGCGATTCTGAGCCGTATTTGTGTTCCGGGCACGGAATGGCGCATGGGCCGTGATCATCAGCCTTCTAAGTTGAAGAAGACCGAGCTAATTCCTGATGCTAAGCTGTGGTATAACTTTGTGTGTGCTCGTCTTAAACCGACTGACCACGAGCATGAGGTGACACGAGAACGAGCGATTCTTGTTTATTGTATTTTGGAGGGCAAAGCAATCGACTTGGGACAGATTTGTCAAGCAACTATTCAGGGTGTGGCGGCAGGTAAGACGACTGGCGGGTTTGCTTTGCCCGCACTTATCACTGATCTTTGTGAAGCGGCTGGAGTTGAGTGGGGCCAAAATGAAGAATTGTTGAAAGTTACTGCTCCTATTGCTTGTCATACTCCTTTTCTCATGATACCGGCTTCTGAGCACCGAACTCGCGCTGAGAGGCGAGATTTTAATGAGCGAGCAGCTGCACGAAGCGGCCCTGCACCCCGACCTCAAGCACCCCCTGTTGCGCCCGATCATGTTGCTATTCTGGAGGATGAATTGAGAGCGCATCGTCAAGAGTTTCGGACATTTCAGCAGACTACTGGTGTCTTTATGGACTACATGATGGATTTTACAGATGCTTTGAGACATCAGTTTCCATAGGCTGCTAGTTCGACTCATCCATTTCCTCTGTATCCACAGTGGCCGCCTACTTTTGGCCCTTCTGGTCCATCCCATGATGATGCCGCTGATGATGGCAACGACCACTGACGGTCGTCGTTTGTGGTACATGTCCTTTATGCTTTCTTGTTTTAATTCCTTGAGGACAATGAATGTACTAAGTTTGGAGGAGTTGTGTCAGTTCTGACTTTTATTGTTTTTGTTTCGTTGCTTTTGCTTTTGTTTTGTTTTTATTTTAGTTGTTTGGTTCTTAGGAGTTGTGTTGTGTTGGTGTGTGGCTGAATTTGAGAAAAATTTGAGAAATTTATGTAGTTGTGGTTTTTTGGTGAATGATGTTGAGAAATCATAATGAAATGGATTGATGGCCAATGATGTTAATTTTTGTTTTGTAACTGAAGTCCATGATTACCTGCCTAGCTGACAAAATTTTGAAATAAACGGAACCAAGTGAACAATTGAACTCCTATATATTCTGTGATTTTGCTTGAATCTGAATCTTGAGACAGACAAACATAAAAATGATTGAGGCATTGTTTGGATTTTTTTTTTGGGCCTTGAATTTTATTGAATCAGTTTATCCTTAGTTGCCCATTTGAGCTTACACGCATATTAGTACTTAGAGGTACGAGAAGTCTGAAACTTGTTGTGCAAATCATCGTTTACGGCTGATGATTATTCCTTTCTGCACTGATTGAGATTTGTATGATTTAATTGTGGATTGAGACTTGTCTAGAACTAGTTCGGACACCCCTCGAGGCGAAATACGGGCAAAACTGTGATTATGAATGATTTAGGCAATTTTTCTGAATTCGTTTGAGCCTTTCAAGCTACCTAGTATATATGTTATCCCTAGTACTTTGTTTGAGCTTTATTGAAAATCGAATGGCATGCGTGTAAACGTGTGATGAAACCCCCATTCGTCATTATTTCAAGGTCCTACATTGACTACCTGAATAGCTTATACACTATTTCCTACCTTTAAGGGAGTAATTTGAATGCTAAATTTTTATATGCTCCTAGTTTTTATTTGTGAATATGGAATGGTGTGGTGGATGAATGGAAATGAGGAAGGTAGTAGAAAAGAAAAAGAGTTGAAAAAGTTGTAAAAAAAAAAAAAAAAATTTGAAAAATCAATGAAGGGAAATAAGTGTGAAGTTGTGAATGAAAAGGAGTTGACATTAGAGTTTGAGCATAAATGTGAATTACTCCTTATTTGAATTCTTTTCCTTCATTTGTAGCCATGATCCAGGTCTTGCATTATAAGCTTATTAAGTCCTATTGACCGAGTCACAGTTGCCCAATATACTAGTGGAGAGGGGTTGCGAGAATTTAGCCTATGGACTGTTGATTGAAACTTAAATGATTATGAATTCTTGATCGAAACATGCACACACTACGTTCTTTGAATTAAACCAATTGAGTGTGGTTGTGATGATATATCCTTGAATTTGATCCTGTTCTACCATGAAAGTCCTCATGATTTGTGAATGTTTGAATTGAGTTAAGAGAAGAGTATTTTGAAACGTGAGTTGCGGAGTTTATGAGTTTATGAGGTTGAATTACTTTTCTGGCTAACTTATTTTTCAAGTGTTAGTAGGGCAGAGATGATTGGATTTAAATTGTTTTGGAATTTCATACTGAGGTCATTAATCCATAGTCATTCTTGATGGTTGTTGTTCTTGCAATTGAGTGGAGTTTGTGTTAGTTTTGCTCGAGACGAACAAAAGTTCAAGTTTGGGGGAATTTGATAAGTGTATTTTGTGCACTTAATTTGTATATGGTTTTACTTGACTTTTGGAATTTATTGGTAGATATTGCGTGAAATTGTTGTTGTTTTTGTGTTTGTAGGAAGTTATGGACTTCGATGTGTTCAAGTGGAAATAAGCTTAAAAGATGGAAGTTTACAAGGAAATTCAAGAGTTGGAAAAGAGAAGAAAAAGGCTGAGTTCGAGCTGGAGGGGCGCCCGCCCTATCCCTACGCGCGCCCGCGCTGTTACTGAAGTGCTCAAGAAGAAAAGTCGAGCTGAGGGTGCGCCCGTGCTGGCCCTAGGCGCGCCCGCGCCGTTGAAGAATGTTCAAAAGTTTGTTTTGCGAATTGAGAGCGTGCCCGCTCTGTTTCCTGCGCGCACGCGCCGTCGACTATTTGGAATATTAGAGTCCGATTGTTTATGGAAACTTTGGGGATATCTTTGGTATTATTTTGGACGATTGTTAGGTCATTTTTAAGGGATTTTTCGGAGTCATAGGAAGGATCTATCAGCCGCCAATACACACAATATTCGAGAGAACACTTCTGTGAGTTTTTGGAGTTGAAGAACTGAAGATTGCTTGGAACGAAGACGAAGACTTTTCGAACGGACACGGAAGAAAGACTACGGCTTTGTTTCTTCTTTTTATTTTCTTTTGATTGTTGAATTATGTTTGAGATATTAAACATGATGTGGTTTTTATTGAATTCGAGCATGAACTAAACTTTTCTAGTCTAGAGGTTGACGTAGCTTGGTTGAGACATATTCATGAATCTTTGATTTTAATAAATTGAATTTCTATAGATTAATTGTGTTTTTAGAATTGAATGTCTTCTTAATTTATTGGCCATAAATTGAGTTGTTATATTTACTTAGAATCATTGCTCGGGAGAGGGGATTTTGAGTAGGATCAATAGGAACTACACTGTTAATTGTTTATATAGCTCGGGAGAGTATATAGCTTTAATAGAACCTTTAAGGAATATCATTTTACACATATCACTACATCTAGATTTTTAATAGGGATATTGAAATCGAATTGTAGTTGATACACTCTATTTGTTGCTCGGGAGAGGGGAATAGAATAATCTAAGTGTTCTTGGTTATTAATCGAAGGAAATTCATAAAATAGATTAATTAGGATTGAATATTGTCGAGACCAAGTGAAATCAAAACCTCTGGACTATTTTTCTCTGATTGATAATTCCTCGAAATTTGTTTGTGTGTGAGCTTGATAATTTCTCTTTATTTATTTTATTTATTCTGCAAAATTCTCGACGTTTGATTTTCTAGATAAAATTAAGACTATTTTAATTACAAGTATTGAATATTTTCATTTTACTCCCTGTGGGATCGACACTCTCTCTTTCATTATACTAAAACTTGACACTCGTACGCTTGCGAGGAAATTTCACAACAGTGGATAAGTCCGCGGTTTTGGTTGTACACCATTAGTCCTTACTACTTGAAACATTATTAAGACTCTATATGCTAGTACTGTACTTTGACTTGTTTACCGACTCTATTGGGGTCATCAGGTGTCGGGATTGGGTACAGTTACGACACATATAGGAGTCGATGCTTTGTTGTCAACGATTCACCACATACTTACGAGTGTGGATATCCTATGCGATCTGAGGAGATATTAGTGTGATGAATCTCTGGCCAGAGTACATGATGTGTTTTAGGTTACTCGATTTTCCTAGTAACACATGCGATGTCACTATTTGATCTCCAAGATGTAATGCATAGTTATCGAATCTCGAACGACTCTCGATGCACCAATGGTTGTTGATTCGATCGGGATATATGGATGAAGGGACCGTACTGTACGCTAACCAAAATCTACTGGTTCTTGCATGCACTATCAGTGATACCTAGGGAATCATGGGGCGATGTTGCTAGCGCTCTTACCATGATTCGATGGGTAAGTCGGAAATTGTTGTTCCGAGTCACAAGGAGTTGTGAGCCCACGGCTAGCTGTATCCCTGAATCATTGAGGGTCACACAAGTAATGGATTACTAAACCCCGTTGAGATAGTTAAATTTAAAGAGTTAAATTTAATGAAAGATAAGTTGGACTTCTTAACTAAAAGGGAGTGAAATTTCCTAAAATGACATAGGGATGGACATTTTTGGAAATCACTGAATTCGAATTCAAAAAAATTATCTTGACTTTAAAAGATGCAAAAATGGTTTCTGTGCACATTGGTAGAATCAATTTATCAATTGGAGTCACGATGAATTTTAGATTAATTTCTATAACGACAGGCTTGGCTTGTTGGGCTTAAGTTATGAATTGTGGGCCCTAAGGAGTTAGAGTTCTAATACAATTATAACTTAATCTAGTCTAGAAATTATCTATAAATACATGTGTAGTGTTCGAAAATCATAATTTTTCAGTCTTGCAATTTTCGAATTACACACATATATTTTGAAGAGGAATTTTCGAAAATCCTCTGCTCCTTTTTGAGATAATTCAGTCTGTAATTTTTGTGAAAAATTACATTCTGAATTGACAGATCAAATCTGTTTATTCTCTTCGATAAACATCTGATTGATTTCTAGTGCAATAAATCAGAGGGTTTTAGTTTTCTATTCGTGGACTTAATTCCGGAGGTTGATCGTGATAGTCATCGGTTTCCGGGATTTACAAGAAGAGCAGATTAAATTTTGTTGGAGTCCATAATCAAGCTTTTGCTTGAATAGGTAAAATATTTAACTGTGTTTATTATTTTACTTGCAACAATTTTAATCGTTAGGATTTGATACCCACGATATGGAATCGTTCCATATCGAAAAATAAAATTTTTAAACTTCCGCTGCTCCGGGTATCACATCCGTGTGATCAGAGAACGCATGTTCCAACAGTGGTATCAGAGCCAGGTCGTAATCTTTGATCAAACGATTAAAATTAATCGATTGTACAAAATTTTTAGCCTCGATTTTTTGAAACAAAACGAAAAAATTTTAAAATTAAATTTGAAACAAGGGCAATCGGGCAGCGAGCATCGCTGCCCGGGGCAGCGAAGAGCTGCCCACCTCCACGTGGGCAGCCCTGTCCCACGTGGAGGCGGGGCTGCCCGGGAATGTCCCGGGCAGTCCGGAAATTTTAAATTTTGATTTTTTGGATTTTTTGAAATTTTTGAAAAGTTTTTGGTCCGATCGAAAATTGTTTTTGATTGGTACACGAAGCATCGGATCAAATTGTTTGAGTCCGAAATTTTTAAAACTGATTTTTGGATAAATTTGAATTTTTGGAAAATTTATAAATTTTATCTATTAAATTAGATTTTATAAAATTAATTATTTTGGTACAATTGATGATAAGATATGATCTTATGAAAGGATAAGATAAAATTTGATTTTATTTTTTTAATTATGATGTCATTGCATGTTATCCAAATATTTAATTATTGAATTAATTATTGGATAAAAATATGATCGATTGCCATGACCAATTTGGTAGGTGTATGTTAGGTTATTTACATTTGATTTTATTGTTGTTGGGTTTTATTAGGGCTTGGTTTATAGCCCAATTTGAATTGTCATTTGTAATAAAAAGTGGGCCTGGTTTATGGCCCGTTCCCACCCTTAAATATGTATCCCCTACTTGTCATCGAAATTTATTGTAAATTTATTAGACTTAGTGGGAGATAAAGATTTGAAAACAAAGGTGGGCCCAACAGACAATAAAGACCGAAGAAATGTAAATTGGAAGCTCAATGTAATAGGATTGCATTGCATACTTGCATATCACCTAGGATTGGACTTAGACTCATGATTGGCAACCACGGGTCGATTAGTGATTGGGATCGATCATCCTTTAAATAATATATGATATTATTGTTGTATGCATGTTTAGACTAAATTGTATGAATCCCGCAAGCATACAAATATTGCATGATGAGACAATTTTCAAAATTAAAAATCCCTCATTTTAAATATGATTTAAAATTGATATCAAGATAAACAAAAGGGAATTTAAATATTGTTTAAATGTTCCTACCTTCCATCAACGATCAATGTATGAGATGCTACCCGCGGGCACGGTCCGGCTCATATTATTGGGGGGGCCCGTTCGTCGGAAAGCTGTACATTGGATCGACACATGTTGTAAGTTGGGTGGAACTCCCATGGGATTGGCTCATATTATTGGGGATCCACATGGCGACCGTCCATCACAACTTAATATTGATGGGTCATCTTGACATGTCACATTAAACGACGTCATATTATTGGGCCCCTATTGGACATGAGGTAAAAACATAGGGGTTGCTTTGGAAGCAATTGGGCTCTACCTTTTGAAAATTATGGTTGACTGATATTATTCGGGACTATATTTTGTCAATTGGACTCCATGTTCCCACTAAGAAAACAAGTTTTCCGTTTTCACTAGAGGGTAGTGAAATCGTTAAAATAGTTGGAGTGAAATTCATAAAATTAAATCTCGCCATATTTTATGTCTTAGTAAATTAATTAAACAATCACTTATTATTGTCTGTTTCTTTTCAGTATTTTCATTACAATGAATTCGCGCAATCCACTATACTCAATTCTCGAACAAAACAAATTGACTGTCGCAAACTATACGGAATGGTTCCGTAAATTAAAGATTGTTCTAAACTCGGAGAAAATTTTCTACGTGTTAGAAAAGAATCCTCCAAAGGAAGCACCGGCTAATATAAGTCCGGAATAATTGGAAAAACTTGATCAATGGTGGGACCATGATGTCAAGGCTAAATGCTATATGCAAGCTTCAATGTCTGATGAACTCCAGAGGCGATTTGAGGATGCTGTGAATGCTGCTGACATACACATGCACCTCAAGGAACTTTTTGGAGCTCAGTCAAGGTTGGAGAGGTATGCCACCGTCAAAGAGCTCATGACATGCTGCATGCGAGATGGGACTTCGGTCCGTGAGCATGGGGTACACATGATTGGGCTCATTGAAAAATTGGTAACACTCGATTTGACTTTGGAGCATGAACTAAACGCGGACTTGTTACTTCTTTCCCTTCCTTCGTTGTTTGATGGATTTGTGGTGAACTTCAATATGAACAAGATAGAGGCCACCCTTGAAGAGATGGTCAATATGCTTGTGTCTTATGAGGCCACATTAAAGAAGGATAAACCGGTACTCTTGGTTGGCTTCTCTTCTTACTCCAAGAAGGGGCCAAGTGTAAAGGGTAAGAAACGTTCTGCCCCACCCAATAAAATTGTACCACAGAAGAAGGGAAAGACAAAAGTTTCAAACGTGAACATATCTGGAGATGTTTGCCATCACTGCAAGAAACCCGGTCATTGGAAATGTAACTGCAAGGAATACCTCGAGCAGTTGCGAACTGCAAAGGGTATGTTTTACATTGAAATAAATTTTTCACTTAATACTACTTCTTGGGTATTGGATACCGGATGTGGATCTCACATTTGCAATGATTTGCAGGTGATGACAAGAAGTCGTAAGCTTAGGATGGGTGAGACCCAGCTGAGACTTGGAAATGGTTCCAGAGTTGAAGCCAAAGCAGTGGGAGACGTTTATTTAGTTTTGCAGAACAATTTTAAGTTATTTTTGAGAGATGTTTTATTTGTGCCAGATTTAGTTAAAAACATTATTTCTATTTCTATGCTTGATAGAGATGGTTTTTCTTGTAATTTTGTGAATGGAATTTGCAATATTTACAAGAATGAATGACAGATGTTTGTGGACCATTTAGCATCGGTACTAAATTTTGACACACCTACTTCATTACCTTTACTGATGATTATTCTAGGTGTGGGTATTTATATTTAATGAAATATAAGTCTGAATCATTTGAAAATTTCAAAGAATTCAAGGCTGAAGTAGAAAACAAACAAGATAGAAGTATTAAAGCACTTCGATCGGATAGAGGTGGAGAATACTTAAGTACCGAGTTTTTGAGCTATCTAAAAGAGAATGGGATTCTCTCTCAGTGGACTCCTCCTATGACACCTCAGCTGAATGGTGTCTCGGAGCGTCTCAATCTAACTTTGTTGGACATGGTTCGATCTATGATGAGCTTCACTGAGCTCCCTCCTTTGTTTTGGGGCTATGCACTTGAAACGGCGGTATTATTATTGAAAAATGTTCACACCAAAGCAGTGAATAAAACTCCATACGAGTTATGGAATGGAAAAGCTCCTAAGTATTCGTACTTGAGGATTTGGGGATGTCCTGCTTACGTGAAGCAGATAGTGAGAGATAAGTTGGATAGTCGATCCACCTTATGTTATTTTGTAGGATATCCAAAGAATTCAATCGGATATTATTTCTATCATCCTACTGAAACAAAAGTGTTTGTTTCAAGGAATTCCACCTTCATGGAGAAGGAGTTCTTATTAGATAAGAAAGGCAAGATGATGGAACTCGAAGAAATTCGAGAAGTACCCGAGATACAAAATAACGATCCCACACCTCAAGAACCTTCAGTGGACACGCCAACACCTAGGAGATCCGAGAGGACTTCTAGACCTCCTATTCAATATGGTCTTCTTCTTGAAGCGGATCAAAGTGAACCCGACATTGGATGTGATCCAAGAAACTTCAAGGAAGCAATTTCTGATGCGGATTCGAATTTATGGCTTGACGCTATGCAGTCGAAAATAGACTCGATGCATACAAACCAAGTTTGGTCTTTAGTAGATCCTCCCGATGGAATTATTCCAATAGGGTGTAAATGGATCTACAAGAGAAAACTTGGGTCTGATGGCAAGGTACTAACCTACAAGGCACGATTGGTAGCAAAAGGTTATACTCAAAGACAAGGAGTTTACTATGATGAAACCTTTTCACCAGTCGCATGGTATGATTATGAGATATGGCAAATGGATGTGAAGACTGCATTTCTTAATAGAAACATTAAGGAAGAAATCTATATGATGCAGCCCGAGGGATTCACATCCATGGGAAGCGAGCATAAGGTATGCAAGCTTCAGAGATCAATTTATGGTCTCAAACAAGCATAAGAAGTTGGAACCAGAAATTTGATGAAACAATAAAGGACTTTGGTTTCATCAAAAACCCGGAGGAACCGTGCGTGTACAAGAAAGTAGTTAAGGATGCGGTGACGTTCTTAGTGCTTTATGTTGATGACATCCTACTCATTGGGAATGACGTTGGGATGTTGCAGTCAACAAAGATATGGTTATCAGGTAGATTCTCGATGAAGGATTTGGGTGAGGCCTCCTATATTCTAGGGATACAGATCTATAGAGATAGATCTAAGAGAATGATAGGACTCACTCAAGCAACCTACATCGACACCATATTGAAAAGGTTTCTATGGATGAGTCCAAGAGAGGACATCTACCTATGTGTCATGGAGTTTCTCTATCCAAGTCTATGTGTCCCAAGAATGACAAAGAGATAGAGAAAATGTTACACATAACATAAGCATCAGCCATAGGTAGTATTATGTATGGGATGATATCTACCAGACCGGATGTAGCCTTTGCTCTGAGTGTCACGAGCAGATATCAGGCCAACCCCGGTCAAATGCATTGGAAAGCCGTGAAGGATATTCTTAAGTACTTGAGAAGGACTAAGAATATATTCATGGTTTATGGAGGAAGAGAATTGAAATTGGAAGAGTTCCAAGCCGTGAAGGATATTCTAAAGCGACGTGGATGACTCGAAGTCAACCTATAGATTTGTATTCATGCTCAATGGCGGTGCTGTCTCTTGGAAGAGTTCCAAGCAGGACACCACAGCGGATTCCACCACTGAGGCAGAATACATTGCAGCATCAACTGCTGCTAAAGAGGCCGTTTGGATGAGGAATTTCGTCCAAGAGTTGGGCGTAATTCCTGAAGCTGTTGGTCCAGTTCCGGTGTACTACGATAACACTGGTGCCGTTGCTCAGGAAAAGGAACCAAGGTTGTAAGAGTGGGTGCCCAGTGAGCCAACTGTGTGGCTATGGGCTTTGATGACTCTTTGTATAAACAATCTTTTGTTTAATATTATTTACACTTTTATTAATGGCAATGACTTTATATTACTTCATATTGTTATATTGTGATATACTATTGTTGTTTTGATAAAGACCTTGAATATACCATAGTGTATGTAAGATGTGGTAGAACATGGGGATGTCTATCATGAAATACATCTTATAGTCACTGTATATTCTAAAACCGTTCCTAGTCGATTGAGCCGTCCGATAATAAGGATAAGGATCGCTCGAGTTTGAGACTAGCATTTGCGATGCGGAGTACCACGTTTCATTGGTAGGGAACATGGAGATGTTCGAAGCATGCAAATGGATATTCATAGGATGAATAATCGAACTACCCTATCCGGACTTTCCAAGTGGTTATCACTTATCGAGTGGATAAAGTCCGCGGTTTTGGTTGTACACCATTAGTCCTTACGACTTGAAACATCATGGAGACTCTATATGCTAGTGCTGTGCTTTGACTCGTTTACCGACTCTATGGGGGTCATCAGGTGTCGAGATTGGGTACAGTTACGACACATATAGGAGTCAATGCATTGTTGTCAAGGATTCACCACATACTTGCGAGTGTGGATATCCTATGCGATCTGAGGAGATATTAGTGTGACGAATCTCTGGCCAGAGTACTTGATGTGATTTAAGAAATGGTTTCTTAGTAGCACATGCGATGTCACTAATTTGATCTTCAAGATGTATTGCATAGTTATCGAATCTTGAGCGACTCTCGATATACCAATGGTTGTTGATTCGATCGGGATATATGGATGAAGGGACCGTACTGTACGCTAACCAAAACCTACTGGTTCTTGTAGGCACTATCAGTGATACCTAGGGAATCATGGGGCGATGTTGCTAGGCGCTTTACCATGATTCGTTGGGCAAGTCGGAAATCGTTGTTCCGAGTCACAAGGAGTTGTGAGCCCACGGCTAGCTGTATCCCTGAACCATTGAGGGTCACACAGTGTAATGGAGTTTTAATCCCCGTTGAGATAGTTAAATTTAAAGAGTTAAATTTAATGAATAAAGAAGTTGGACTTCTTAATTAAGAGTAAGGGAGTAGGATTTCCTAAAATGACATAGGGATGGGCATTTTTGGAAACCACTGAATTCGGATTCAGGAAAATTTATTTTGACTTTAAAATGTGCAGAAATGGTTTCTGTGCACATTGGTGAAATCGGTTCATCAATCGGAGTCACGATGAATTTTATATTAATTTCTGAACGTGCGGGCTTTGCTTGTCGGGCCCTAACTTATGACTAATGGGCCCTAAGGTGTTAGTGGCCTGCATTATAAATAAGTTATTACAGTACAGAAATTACACACAACAGGTCATTATTTTGAGAGACAAAATTTTCGAACCCTAGCTCTCTCTCTAATATTTTCGGCCGCCCCCCCCTTTTGCTCTGTCAGAGAAATTTCCGGTCTGTGATTTTGAATCGCAGTCTGAAATAACGAATCAGATTCGTTTAATCTCTTCGCAGAAAACTTCTGATAGATTTTCTAGTGCAATCTATTAGAGGGATTTAAAACCTCATTCGTGGACCTGATTGAAGGAGTTCATCAGTTCCTGGGAGATACAAGAAGCGCAGAGAAATCTGTGTGGTGTCCAATAATCTCGCTTCGAGATTGAAGGTAAAATTTAATTAATTGTTATTTGAATTTTACACACACAATAATTTAATCGTTAAACGGTTGATACTCACACTATGGAATTGTTCCATAATAAAATTTTTAAACTTCCGCTGCACCGGGTATCAATCGTGATTGATCTGAGACCCCAGTTTTCCAACAGTGGTATCAGAGCCAGGTTGCTCAGATCAAACGATTAAATTAATCAATTGTACAAAATTTTTGAGTCTCGGTTTTTGAAACAAAATAAATATTTTTTAAATAAAAAAAAAAAAAATTTTTCGGGGCAAAACCCGGGCAGCGATTGGATCGCTGCCCGGTGGGGCAGCAATTGTTGCTGCCCCGGGCGGCGCACGGCGCCGCCCAAAGGGGGCGCACGGCGCCGCCCAGGACGGCGACCGTCGCCGCCCAGGACGGCACACGGCGCCGCCCAGGGGCGGCGCCAGGCGCCGCCAGGGCAGCAATTGTTGCTGCCCTAAGGGGGCAGCCGGGCTGCCCCCGGCCCGCGCCCCGGGTGCGGGCCGGCCCGGGAGTGTCCAGGGCGGCCCGCGGGAAAAAAAAAAAAAAATTTATTTTTATTTAAAAATTAATTTTAATGTGTTAAAATTTTATTTGATATAGAGATAAAATATGATTTTATATGTGAAATGAGATTTTATATATAAAATATGATTTTATCTTGTTTAAATTTGAATTGCCACAGCATGTTATCCAATAAATTAATTTTGAATTAAATGTTATTGGATAAGGATGATCGATTGCCATGACCAATTTTGTAGGTGTATGTTAGGAATTTACATTTTGTCTTTATTATTGTTGGTTTTATTAATGGGCCTGGTTTATGGCCCGATATGAATGTCATATGTAATAAAAGTGGGCTTGGTTTATAGCCCGTTCCCACCCCCTAAAAATGTATCCCCTACTTGTCATTGTTATTTATTGTAAATACATTAGATTTAGTGGGAGATCAAGATTTGAAGATGGTGGGCCCAGCAGACAATGAAGACTGAAGAAATGTAAATTGGAAGCATATGTAATAGGATTGCATTTGCATACTGCATATTACCTAGGATTGGACTAAGACCCGTGATTGGCAACCACGGGTCAATTAGAAATGGAATCGATCATCCTAAATAATATGTGATATTATGATTGTATGCATGTTTAGACATAAATTGCGTGAATCCGGCAAGCATGCAATAAATTAAAATATGATGAGACAAATATTTTTATAATTAAAATCCCTCATTTTAAATATGATTTAAAATTTATATCAAGATAAATAAAGGAAATTTAAATTTGTTTAAATGTTCCCACCTTCCATCAACGGTCAATGTATGTGATGCTACCCGCGGATACGGTCCGGCTCATATTATTGGGGGGGCCCGTCCGTCGGAAAGCTGTACATTGGATCGACAAATGTTGTAAGTTGGGTGGAACTCCCATGGGATCGGCTCATATTATTGGGGGATCCACATGGCGACCGTCCATCACAACTTAATATTGATGGGTCATCTTGACATGTCACTTTAAACGGCGTCATATTATTGGGCCCTTATTGGACATGAGGTAAATACATGGGGGTTGCTTTGGAAGCAATTGGGCTCTACCTTTTGAGAATTATGGTTGGCTGATATTATTCGGGACCATAAGTTTGTCAATTGGACTCCATGATCTCACTAAGGAAAAAGTTTCCCGTTTTCACTAGAGGGTGGTGAAATCGTTAAAATAGTGGGAGTGAGATTCATAAAATTAAATTTCGCCTATTTTATGTCTTAGTAAATTGTTAAACAATCATTGATATATGTCTGTTTTTCTTTTCAGTATTTCATACGATGAATTCGCGTAATCCTTTATTCTCGATCCTCGAACAAAACAAGTTGACTGGCGCCAACTATACGGAATGGTTCCGGAAGTTGAAGATTGTCTTAACTTCGGAGAAAATGCTCTACGTGTTAGAGAAAGCACCTCCGAAGGAAGCACCAGCTGATGTAAGTCCGGAGGAATTGGCCAAGCTTGATGCATGGTGGGACCATGACATCAAGACCAAATGCTATATGCAAGCCTCGATGTCTGATGAACTCCAGAGGCGATTTGAGGACACGGTGAATGCTGCTGACATTCACGCGCAACTCAAGGAACTTTTTGGGGCTCAGTCGAGGGCTGAAAGGTTCGCAACTGTTAAGGAGTTGATGACGTGCCGCATGCGTGAAGGGACTTCGGTCCGTGATCATGGGGTACGAATGATTTGGCTCGTACAAAAGTTGGCGACCCTTGATTTGGTGTTGGAGCATGAACTCAATGTGGATTTACTGCTTCTGTCTCTTCCTTCTTCATTTGATGGATTTGTGATAAATTTTAATATGAACAAGATAGAGGCCACCCTTGAAGAGATGGTCAATATGCTCGTTACATATGAATCCACACTTAAGAAGGATAAGCCCGTTTTCTTGGTGGGCTTCTCATCTTCTGCTAAGAAGGGGCCAAGTATGAAGGGCAAGAAACGTTCTGCCCCACCCAAGAAAATCGAGCCCGAGAAGAAGCAAAAGACAAAGGCTTCAAACAATGGAAAATCCAAGGATGTTTGCCATTACTGCAAGAAGCCGGGACATTGGAAGCGTAACTGCAAGGAATATCTTGAGCAGTTGCGAACTGCAAAGGGTATGTTCTATATTGAAATTAACGTTTCGCTTAACACTACTTCTTGGGTATTGGATACCGGATGTGGATCTCACATTTGCAATGATTTGCAGGTGATGACAAGAAGTCGGAGGCTTAGAATGGGTGAGACCCAGCTGAGGCTCGGGAATGGTTCCAGAGTTGAAGCTACAGCCGTAGGAGACGTTTGTTTAATTTTGCAGAACGGTTTTAAGTTATTGTTAAGAGATGTTTTATTTGTTCCGGATTTAATTAAAAACATTATTTCTGTTTCTATGCTAGATAGAGATGGTTATTCTTGCAATTTTGTGAATGGGATTTGCAATATTTACAAGAATGAATGTTTGATTGGAAATGGACAACTTGAAAACGATCTATACAACTTAAAACTAAAAGACGTTCCAATTAATTATCTTGATAAACCGGCTACAACAAACAAAAGGAAAATCGATAGTCAAAACCCGGCAAACCTTTGGCATGCTAGGCTAGGTCATATTTCCTCAAGGAGGATGAACAAGCTAGTAGGAGAGGGCATGTTTGATATGTCTGATATTAATTCTCTACCTACTTGTGAATCCTGCCTAAAAGGAAAAATGACTAAATCTCCTTTTAAGGGGAAACCTGAGCGTAGTCAGAATCTGTTGGATTTGATCCATACAGATGTTTGTGGTCCATTTAGAGTAGGGACTCAACATGGCCACACCTACTTCATTACCTTTACTGATGATTATTCAAGGTATGGGTATTTATATTTAATGAAATATAAGTCTGAAGCATTTGAAAAGTTCAAAGAATTCAAGGCTGAAGTAGAAAACAAGCTAGGTAAAAGTATTAAAGCACTTCGATCGGATCGAGGTGGAGAATACTTGAGTACCGAGTTTTTGGACTATCTGAAAGAGAATGGGATTCTCTCTCAGTGGACTCCTCCTATGACACCACAGCTTAATGGTGTATCGGAGCGTCGTAATCGAACTTTGTTGGACATGGTTCGATCTATGATGAGCTTCACTGAGCTTCCACCTTCGTTTTGGGGCTATGCGCTTGAAACGGCGGTATTGTTGTTGAACAACGTCCACACTAAAGCAGTGGACAAAACACCATACGAGTTATGGAATGGCAAAGCTCCTAAGTATTCGTACTTGAGGATTTGGGGATGTCCTGCTTACGTGAAGCGGACAGTGGGAGATAAGTTGGATAGTCGATCCAGCTTATGTTATTTTGTAGGGTATCCGAAGAATTCAATCGGATATTATTTCTATTATCCTGCTGAAACAAAGGTGTTTGTTTCTAGGAATGCCACCTTCTTGGAGAAGGAGTTCTTATTGGATAAGAAAGGCGAGATGATGGAACTCGAAGAAGTTCGAGAAGAACCCGAAATACAAAATAACGATCCTACACCTCAAGAACCATTGCTGGACACGCCTGCACCTAGAAGATCCGAAAGGACTTCTAGACCTCCAGTTCGATATGGTCTTCTTCTTGAAGGGGATCAAGATGAACCCGACATTGGATGTGATCCAAGAAACTTCAAGGAAGCAATTTCTGATGCGGATTCGAATTTATGGCTTGAAGCTATGCAGTCAGAATTGGATTCGATGCATACAAACCAAGTTTGGTCTTTAGTAGATCCTCCCGATGGAATTGTTCCAATAGGGTGTAAATGGATCTACAAAAGAAAGCTTGGGCCTGATGGTAAGGTATTGACCTACAAGGCGCGATTGGTGGCTAAAGGTTATACTCAAAGGCAAGGAGTTGACTATGACGAAACCTTTTCACCAGTTGCAATGTTCAAGTCCATAAGAATCCTAATTGCCATAGCTGCATGGTATGACTATGAGATATGGCAAATGGATGTGAAGACTGCTTTTCTTAATGGAGACATTAAGGAGGAAATCTATATGAAGCAGCCTGAGGGGTACACATCCATGGGAAGCGAGCATAAGGTATGCAAGCTTCAGAGATCAATTTATGGTCTAAAACAAGCATCAAGAAGTTGGAACCAGAAATTTGATGAAACAATAAAAGATTTTGGTTTCATCAAGAACCCGGAGGAACCTTGCGTGTACAAGAAAGTAGTTAAGGATGCGGTGACATTCTTAGTACTTTATGTTGATGACATCCTACTCATTGGGAATGATGTAGGGATGTTGCAGTCAACAAAGATATGGTTATCAGGTAGATTTTCGATGAAGGATTTGGGAGAGGCATCCTACATTCTTGGGATACAGATCTATAGAGATAGGTCTAAGAGAATGATAGGACTCACTCAATCAACCTACATCGATACCATATTGAAACGGTTTTCAATGGATGGGTCCAAAAGAGGACATCTACCCATGTGTCATGGAGTTTCTCTATCCAAGTCTATGTGTCCCAAGACTGATGCAGAGATAGAGAATATGACACATGTACCATATGCGTCAGCTATAGGTAGTATCATGTATGGGATGATATCTACCAGACCGGATGTAGCATTTGCTCTGAGTGTCACGAGCAGATATCAGTCTAATCCTGGTCAAATGCATTGGAAAGCCGTGAAGGACATTCTTAAGTACTTGCGAAGGACTAAGAATATGTTCATGGTGTATGGAGGACGAGATCTCAAATTGGAAGGCTATACCGACTCTAGCTTCCAAAGTGATGTGGATGACTCGAAGTCAACCTCTGGATTTGTGTTCATGCTCAATGGCGGTGCTGTCTCTTGGAAGAGTTCCAAGCAGGACACCACAGCGGATTCCACCACTGAGGTTGAATACATTGCAGCATCAGCTGCTGCTAAAGAGGCCGTTTGGATGAGGAAGTTCGTCCAAGAGTTGGGCGTCATTCCTGAATTTGTTGGTCCAGTCCCGGTGTACTGTGACAACACGGGTGCCGTTGCTCAAGCAAAGGAACCAAGGTCTCATCAAAGATCCAAACACGTACTGAGGAAATACCACATAATCCGGGAGATTGTGGAAAGAGGAGACATCATTGTCGAACGAGTGGCCTCTGCAGACAATATCGCTGATCCGCTTACTAAGCCTTTGCCAGGACCATTGTTTGACAAACATCGCGAAGCAATGGGTCTACGTAGTATGACTAGTTGGCTATAGGGCAAGTGGGAGATTGTAAGAGTGGGTGCCCAGTGAGCCAACTGTGTGGCTATGGGCTTTGATGACTCTTTGTATAAACAATCTTTTGTTTAATATTATTTACACTTTTATTAATGGCAATGACTTTATATTACTTCATATTGTTATATTGTGATATACTATTGTTGTTTTGATAAAGACCTTGAATATACCATAGTGTATGTAAGATGTGGTAGAACATGGGGATGTCTATCATGAAATACATCTTATAGTCACTGTATATTCTAAAACCGTTCCTAGTCGATTGAGCCGTCCGATAATAAGGATAAGGATCGCTCGAGTTTGAGACTAGCATTTGCGATGCGGAGTACCACGTTTCATTGGTAGGGAACATGGAGATGTTCGAAGCATGCAAATGGATATTCATAGGATGAATAATCGAACTACCCTATCCGGACTTTCCAAGTGGTTATCACTTATCGAGTGGATAAAGTCCGCGGTTTTGGTTGTACACCATTAGTCCTTACGACTTGAAACATCATGGAGACTCTATATGCTAGTGCTGTGCTTTGACTCGTTTACCGATTCTATGGGGGTCATCAGGTGTCGAGATTGGGTACAGTTACGACACAT
Organism: Henckelia pumila; assembly: GCF_033568475.1. Lineage (NCBI taxonomy): Eukaryota > Viridiplantae > Streptophyta > Magnoliopsida > Lamiales > Gesneriaceae > Henckelia > Henckelia pumila. Next base: position 28,163,234 of record NC_133121.1, on the reverse strand, counting down.
ATAGGAGTCAATGCATTGTTGTCAAGGATTCACCACATACTTGCGAGTGTGGATATCCTATGCGATCTGAGGAGATATTAGTGTGACGAATCTCTGGCCAGAGTACTTGATGTGATTTAAGAAATGGTTTCTTAGTAGCACATGCGATGTCACTAATTTGATCTTCAAGATGTATTGCATAGTTATCGAATCTTGAGCGACTCTCGATATACCAATGGTTGTTGATTCGATCGGGATATATGGATGAAGGGACCGTACTGTACGCTAACCAAAACCTACTGGTTCTTGTAGGCACTATCAGTGATACCTAGGGAATCATGGGGCAATGTTGCTAGGCGCTTTACCATGATTCGTTGGGCAAGTCGGAAATCGTTGTTCCGAGTCACAAGGAGTTGTGAGCCCACGGCTAGCTGTATCCCTGAACCATTGAGGGTCACACAGTGTAATGGAGTTTTAATCCCCGTTGAGATAGTTAAATTTAAAGAGTTAAATTTAATGAATAAAGAAGTTGGACTTCTTAATTAAGAGTAAGGGAGTAGGATTTCCTAAAATGACATAGGGATGGGCATTTTTGGAAATCACTGAATTCGGATTCAGGAAAATTTATTTTGACTTTAAAATGTGCAGAAATGGTTTCTGTGCACATTGGTGAAATCGGTTCATCAATCGGAGTCACGATGAATTTTATATTAATTTCTGAACGTGCGGGCTTTGCTTGTCGGGCCCTAACTTATGACTAATGGGCCCTAAGGTGTTAGTGGCCTGCATTATAAATAAGTTATTACAGTACAGAAATTACACACAACAGGTCATTATTTTGAGAGACAAAATTTTCGAACCCTAGCTCTCTCTCTAATATTTTCGGCCGCCCCCCCCTTTTGCTCTGTCAGAGAAATTTCCGGTCTGTGATTTTGAATCGCAGTCTGAAATAACGAATCAGATTCGTTTAATCTCTTCGCAGAAAACTTCTGATAGATTTTCTAGTGCAATCTATCAGAGGGATTTAAAACCTCATTCGTGGACCTGATTGAAGGAGTTCATCAGTTCCTGGGAGATACAAGAAGCGCAGAGAAATCTGTGTGGTGTCCAATAATCTCGCTTCGAGATTGAAGGTAAAATTTAATTAACTGTTATTTGAATTTTACACACACAATAATTTAATCGTTAAACGGTTGATACTCACACTATGGAATTGTTCCATAATTAAATTTTTAAACTTCCGCTGCACCGGGTATCAATCGTGATTGATCTGAGACCCCAGTTTTCCAACAAAGGTCTCATCAAAGATCCAAACACGTACTGAGGAAATACCACATCATCCGGGAGATTGTGGAAAGAGGAGACATCACTGTCGAGAGAGTGGCCTCTACAGACAATATCGCTGATCCACTTACTAAGCCCTTGCCAGGACCATTGTTTGACAAACATCGCGAAGCAATGGGATTACATAGTATGACTAGTTGGCTTTAGGGCAAGTGGGAGATTGAAAGAGTGGGTGCCCGGTTAGCCAACTTGTGGCTAAGGGCTTTTATGACTCTATGTATAAACAATCTTTGTTTAATATAATTTACATTCATTAATGGCATTTTTTTTGTCTTTCTTCATATTGTTATATTGTGATATACTATTGTTGTTTTAATAAAGACCTTGAATATACTATAGTGTAAGTAAGATGAGATAGTGAATAAAGAGAGATCACTATTATGAAACACATCTTATAGTCACTGTATATTCTAAACAGTTCCTAGTCAATTGAGCCGTCCGCTAATAAGGATAACGATCGCTCGAGATTGAGACTAGCATTTGTGATGCCAAGTACCATGTTTCATTGGTAATGAACATGGAGATGTTCAAAGCATACAAATGGATATTCATATGATGAATGATCGAACTACCCTATTCGAACTTTCCAAGTGGTTATTATTATTTGAGTGGATAAGTCCACGGTTTTGGTTGTACACCATTAGTCCTTACTACTTGAAACATCATTGAGACTCTATATGCTAGTACTGTACTTTGACTCGTTTACCGACTCTATTGGGGTCATCAGGTGTCGGGCTTGGGTACAGTTACGACACATATAGGATTTGATGCTTTGTTGTCAAGGATTCACCACATACTTGCGAGTGTGGATATCCTATGCGATCTGAGAAGATATTAGTGTGACGAATCTCTGGCCAGAGTACATGATGTGTTTTAGGTTACTCGGTTTTCCTAGTAACACATGTGATGTCACTATTTGATCTCCAAGATGTAATGCATAGTTATCGAATCTCGAACGACTCTCGATGCACCAATGGTTGTTGATTCGATCGGGATATATGGATGAAGGGACCGTACTGTACGCTAACCAAAATCTACTGGTTCTTGCAGGCACTATCAGTGATACCTAGGGAATCATGGGGCGATGTTGCTAGGCGCTCTTACCATGATTCGATGGGTAAGTCGGAAATTGTTGTTCCGAGTCACAAGGAGTTGTGAGCCCACGGCTAGCTGTATCCCTGAACCATTGAGGGTCACACAAGTAATGGATTACTAAACCCCGTTGAGATAGTTAAATTTAAAGAGTTAAATTTAATGAAAGAGAAGTTGGACTTCTTAACTAAAAGGGAGTGGAATTTCCTAAAATGACATAGGGATGGGCATTTTTGGAAATCACTGAATTCGGATTCAGAAAAATTATCTTGACTTTAAAAGATGCACAAATGGTTTCTCTGAACATTGGTAAAATCAGTTTATCAATCGGAGTCACGATGAATTTTATATTAATTTCTATAATAACAGGCTTGGCTTGTTGGGCTTAAGTTATGGATTGTGGGCCCTAAGGAGTTAGAGTCCTAATACAATTATAACTTAATCTTGTCTAGAAATTATCTATAAATACATGTGTAGTGTTCGAAAATAATAATTTTTCAGTCTTGCAATTTTTGAATTACACACATATATTTTCAAGAGGAATTTTCGAAAATCCTCTCCTCCTTTTTGAGATAATTCAGTCTGTAATTTTTGTGAAAAATTACATTCAGAATTGACAGATCAAATCTGTTTATTCCCTTCGATAAATATCTGATTGATTTCTAGTGCAATCAATCAGAGGGTTTTAGTTTTCTATTCGTGGACTTAATTTCGGAGGTTGATCGTGATAGTCATCGGTTCCCGGGATTTACAAGAAGAGCAGATTAAATTTTGTTGGAGTCCATAATCAAGCTTTTGCTTGAATAGGTAAAATATTTAACTGTTTTTATTATTTTACTTGCAACAATTTTAATCGTTAGGATTTGATACCCACGATATGGAATCATTCCATATCGAAAAATAAAATTTTTAAACTTCCGCTGCTCTGGGTATCACATCCGTGTGATCAAAGAACGCATGTTCCAACACCATGAAGACCGCGGGCGCGTTCGTCAACCCAAACGGCATCACAAGGAACTCGTAGTGACCGTAACGAGTCCTAAACGCTGTCTTGAATACATCTGAATCCTTCACCTTCAGCTGATGATACCCGGAACGAAGATCAATCTTTGAAAATATGGAGGCTCCTTGCAACTGATCGAAGAGGTCTTCAATCCTGGACAATGGGTACTTGTTCTTCACAGTCACCCCATTCAACTCCCGATAATCAATACACAGCCTTAGGCTCCCGTCCTTCTTCTTTACAAAAAGAACCGGTGCACCCCATGGAGAGAAACTAGGGCATATAAAAACCTTATCTAGCAACTCTTGAATCTTCTCTTTCAACTCCTTCATTTCCATAGGCGCCAACCTGTATGGTGCCTTAGAAATTGGTGCGGTACCCGGGACCAAATCGATAGAGAACTCAATCTCCCTATCGGGCGGAAGACCTGCAACGTCTTCTGGGAACACATCTCCAAAATCTTGGACTACATCCACATCTGTAATCACGGGTCTAACTGGCGTTTCTGTCAAGGTCAAGCTTGCCAAGAATGTCTCACAGCCCTCCGACACAAGTTGTTTCTCCTGTAGAAAAGATATGACCTTAGCCTTCCTTCGACTCTTAGCGGCCTCAAACTAGAAAGGCTCAACACCTTCCGATGTAACCAACACTGATCTCTGCTGGAAATCAATAACCACTGCATTCTTCACCATCCAGTCCATCCCAAGAATCAGATCGAACTCGGGCATGGGCAACACTATCAGGTTTGCAACCACTGTCTGTCCCTGCAATAGAAGCTCAAGATTCCTGACTAAGCTCTTGGTGGTCAGCTCTTCCCCTGATGGGATACTAACTGAGAATCCCACCAATAACTCCTCTCGCTGAATACCCCACTTTAGCACAAACGCCTCAGAAATAAAAGAATTTGTAGCCCCCGAGTCTAATAATGCCTTGGTGGCTACACCAGCTACTAAGATTCTTCCTGCAAAAACCACAGTTACAACACAGCATTTGGGTCTCCTAACCACAAGTTAAATCTATGTTCATCCCAAATACAATCCATTCTCATAATTCTAAGCAGGCAGCTAGTAACCAACCAAATTCATGCAATAACACACAAATCTAACGCAAATTCCCCAATAACTCAAGAATATCAAAAACTTAGTATAACCAAATTCTTACTTAAAACAATTTACCGACATAAATCCACAAATAAATTTAAGTTACCGATTTAACTTAGATGCTTAAAGTATTACCTGTGATCAGGGTGGTATCAGGGTCGGCCTCCTCGACCTGCATCACACAGACTCGCCCAGTCGCAGGCCTCCTAGCCTCTGGGCAATCAGCTATCATGTGTCCTGGCCTCTTGCATCGGTAGCATACTCCAACTTCCAACAGGCACTTTCCAAAGTGCGCCTTGTGGAAATTCTTGCAAATCGGTTTCTCCCCAGTCATGGGAGGAGCGGGTCTCTGGGCCTGTCGCCCCTGTGGTCCCTGGGCCTGATGCCCCTGGGTCTGTGGGCCTGATGCCCCTGGTGACGCGGTGGTCCATGGTACGGCCTCTTGCCGTGCTGCTGCTGCTGCTGGCCATGAGCTGGGAATGGCCTCTTACCCTGCGCCTCAGTACTGATATATCTCAGTGTCTGCTCAGACCTCAAGGCCCTCCTAAGGGCAGAAGCATAGTCAGCTGGCTCCGCCATAAGTACATCGTGACGGATGGCGGGTCGTAGCCCCACAATAAAGTGCTGGAGCTTCTTCTCCTCATCGTCTCCAATCAAGGGCACAAAGTGGCAGCCCCTCTCAAACTTCACCACAAAATGAGCCACTGACAAATCTCCCTGTCGTAGACTCATAAACTCCTGAAAGAGTGGGTGTCCGGTGAGCCAACTTGTGGCTAAGGGCTTTGATGACTCTTTGTATAAACAATCTTCTGTTTAATATAATTTACACTTTTATAATGGCGTTTACTTTATCTTTTATCATATTATTATGTTGTGACATACTATAAGATGTTTAGATGAAGACCTTGAATATACTATAGTGTATGTAAGATGTGGTAGCACATGGGGATGGCTATCATGAAACACATCTTATAGTCACTGTATATTCTAAACAGTTCCTAGTCGATTGAGCCGTCCGTTAATAAGGATAAGGATCGCTCGAGATTGAGACTAGCATTTGCGATGCCGAGTACCACGTTTCATTGGTATGGAACATAGAGATGTTCAAAGCATGCAAATGGATATTCATACGATGAATGATCGAACTACCCTATCCGGACTTTCCAAGTGGTTATCACTTATCGAGTGGATAAAGTCCGCGGTTTTGGTTGTACACCATTAGTCCTTACTACTTGAAACATCATTAAGACTCTATATGCTAGTACTGTACTTTGACTCGTTTATCGACTCTATTGGGGTCATAAGGTGTCGGGATTGGGTACAGTTACGACACATATAGGAGTCGATGCTTTGTTGTCAAGGATTCACCACATACTTGCTAGTGTGAATATTCTATGCAATCTGAGGAGATATTAGTGTGACGAATCTCTGGCCAGAGTACATGATGTGTTTTAAAAAATGGTTTCTTAGTAGCACATGCGATGTCACTGTTTGATCTTCAAGATGCATTGCATAGTTATCGAATCTCGAACGACTCTCGATTTACCAATGGTTGTTGATTCGATCGGGATATATGGTTGAAGGGACCGTACTGTACGCTAACCAAAATCTATTGGTTCTTGCAGGCACTATCAGTGATACCTAGGGAATCATGGGGCGATGTTTCTAGGCGCTCTTACCATGATTCGATGGGCAAGTCGGAAATTGTTGTTCCGAGTCACAAGGAGTTGTGAGCCCACGGCTAGCTGTATCCCTGAACCATTGAGGGTCACACAAGTAATGGATTTTTAATCCCCGTTGAGATAATTAAATTTAAAGAGTTAAATATAGTGAATAAAGAAGTGGGACTTCTTATATCAGATTAGAGGAGTAAGATTTCCTAAAATGACATAGGGATGGGCATTTTTGAAAATCGCTGAATTCGGATTCAGAAAATTTATCTTGACTCTAAAAGATGCAGAAATGGTTTCTGTGCACATTGGTGAAATTGGTCTATCAATCTGAGTCACGATGAATTTTATATTAATTTCTGAACATGCGGGCTTTGCTTGTCAGGCTTGAACTTATGACTAATGGGCCCTAAGCTGTTAGCAGCCCACATTATAAATAAGTTATTGCAGTACAGAAATTACATAACAGAGGCATAATTTTCGAAATCTACTAGGGTTTTGAGACCTAGTGGCCGCCGCCCCCTTTCCCCTCTCTGCTCGAAAAATCCCAGCCTGTGAATTTTGAATTTGCAGTCTGGTTTAACGGATCAAATTCGTTAATTCTCTTCGTAGAAACTTCTGATAGATTTTCTAGTGCAATCTATCAGAGGGATTAAACTTCTGTTCGTGGACCTGATTGAAGAATTGTTCGTCCATCAGTTCCTGGGATATACAACAAGAGCAGAGTAATCTGTTGGTGTCCATAATCTCGTTTCGAGATTCAAGGTAAAAATTTATAATTGTTATTTAATTTTTACACGCACAATTTAATCGTAAAGTTTTGATACCCATAATATGGAATTGTTCCATATAAAATTTTTAAACTTCCGCTGCACCGAGTATCAATTCTGATTGATCTGATCACCATTTTTCAACAGTGGTATCAGAGCCAGGTTGCTCAGATCAAGCGATTAAATTAATCGATTGTACAAAAAAAAAAAATTTTAATCCTCGGTTTTTGAAACAAAATAAAAATTAAAATTTTTGACGGGCAAAAACACGGGCAGCGATTGGATCGCTGCCTGGGGCAGCGCTGGTCGCTGCCCATGGGCAGCGACGTGATCGCTGCCCAAGGGGCAGCGACGGGCTGCCCTTGATCGTCCAGGGCGGCCCGGGAAAATTTAATTTTTAATTTTTAATTAAAATTTTAATATGTTAAAATTCTATTTTTGGTCGAATCGAAAATTGTTTTTGATTGGTCCACGAGGCGTCGGATCGAATTGTTCGAGTCCGAAAATTTCAAAATTGATTTTTGGATAAATTTGAATTTTTGGAAAATTTATAGATTTTATCCGTTAAATCAGATTTTATGAAATTAATTATTTTTTGTACAATTGATGATAAGATATGATCTTATGGAAATATTGAGTAAAATATGATTTTATGTATAAAATTGGATTTTATATGTAAAATATGATTTTATTTGATAAAAAGATAAAATATGATTTTGTATGTAAAATAAGATTTTATATATGGAATATGATTTTATCCTTTTTAAATTTAATTGTCATTGCATGTTATCCAATAAATTAATTTTGAATTAAATATTATTGGATAAGGATGATCGATTGCCATGATCAATTTTGTAGGTGTATGTTAGGAATTTACATTTGTTTTTATTGTTGTTGGGTTTATTAATAGGCCTGGTTTATGGCCCAATATGAATTGTCATATGTAATAAAAGTGGGCCTGATTTATGGCCCGTTCCCACCCCTTAAAATGTATCCCCTACTTGTCATAGTTATTTATTGTAAATACATTAGACTTAGTGGGAGATGAAGATTTGAAGAAATGGTGGGCCCAGCAGACAATGAAGACTGAAGAAATGTAAATTGGAAGCTCAATGTAATAGGATTGCATTGCATACCTGCATATTACCTAGGATTGGACTTAGACTCGTGATTGGCAACCACGGGTCGATTAGTAATGGAATCGATCATCCTAAAATATAATATATGATATTATCGTTGTATGCATGTTTAGACTAAATTGTATGAATCCCGCAAGCATACAAATTTTAAATGATGAAACAAATTTTCAAAATTAAAATCCCTCATTTTAAATATGATTTAAAATTGATATCAAGATTAAAAGGAAATTTAAATATTGTTTAAATGTTCCTACCTTCCATCAACGATCAATGTATGAGATGCTACCCGCGGATACGGTCCGGCTCATATTATTGGGGGGGCCCGTTCGTCGGAAAGCTGTACATTGGATCGACACATGTTGTAAGTTGGGTGGAACTCCCATGGGATCGGCTCATATTATTGGGGGATCCACATGGCGACCGTCCATCACAACTTAATATTGATGGGTCATCTTGAGATGTCACAATAAACGGCGTCATATTATTGGGCCCTTATTGGACATGAGGTAAAAACGTGGAGGTTGTTTTGGAAGCAATTGGGCTCTACCTTTTGAAAATTATGGTTGGCTGATATTATTCGGGACCATAGTTTGTCAATTGGACTCCATGTTCCCACTAAGAAAAACAGTTTCCCGTTTTCACTAGAGGGTAGTGAAATCGTTAAAATAGTGGGAGTGAGATTCATAAAATAAATTTCGCCTATTTTATGTCTTAGTAAATTAATTAAACAATCACTGATTATTGTGTGTTTCTTTTCAGTATTTCATTAAGATGAATTCGCGCAATCCACTATTCTCTATTCTCGAAAAAAATAAACTGACTGGCGCAAACTATACGGAATGGTTCCGTAAGTTGAAGATTGTCTTGACCTCGGAGAAGATGCTCTACGTGTAAGAATAATCTCCTCCGAAGGAAGCACCAGCTGATATAAGTCCGAAAGAGTTGGCCAAACTTGATATATGGTGGGACCATGATATCAAGGCCAAATGCTATATGCAAGCCTCGATGTCTGATGAACTCCAGAGGCGATTTGAGGATACCGTGAATGCTGCTGACATTCACGTACAACTCAAGGAACTTTTTGGGGCTCAATCGAGAGCTGAAAGGTTCGCTACTGTAAAAGAGCTAATGACGTGTCGCATGCGTGAAGGGACTTCGGTCCGTGATCATGGGGTACGAGTGATTTGGCTCATTCAGAAGTTGGTAACGCTTGATTTGGTATTGGAGCATGAACTCAACGTTGACTTAATACTTCTCTATCTTCCTTCTTCGTTTGACGGTTTTGTGGTGAATTTCAATATGAACAAGATAGAGGCCTCCCTTGAAGAGATGGTCAATATGCTTGTAACATATGAAGCCACTTTAAAGAAGGATAAACCGGCTCTCTTGGTGGGCTCCTCTTCTTCTGCTAAGAAGGGGCCAAGTACAAAGGGTAAAAAACGTTCTGCCCCACCCAAGAAAACCGGACCCGAGAAGAAGAACAAGACAAAGGCTTCAAACATGGAAAAGTCCAAGGATGTTTGCCACCACTGCAAGAAACCCGGTCATTGGAAACGTAACTGCAAGGAATATCTAGAGCAGTTGCGAACTGCGAAGGGTATGTTCTATATTGAAATAAATGTTTCGCTTAATACTTCTTCTTGGGTATTGGATACCGGATGTGTATCTCACATTTGCAATGATTTGCAGGTGATGACAAGAAGTCGCAAGCTTAGAATGGGTGAGACCCAGCTGAGGCTCGGAAATGGTTCTAGAGTTGAAGCCAAAGCTGTGGGAGACGCTTATTTAATTTTGCAGAACGATTTTAAGTTACTTTTGAGAGATGTTTTATTTGTTCCAGAATTGATTAAAAATATTATTTCTGTTTCTATGCTTGATAGAGATGGTTTTTCTTGCAATTTTGTGAATGGGATTTGCAATATTTACAAGAATGAATGTTGGATTGGAAATGGACAACTTGAAAACGATCTATATAACTTAAAATTAAAAGACGTTCCAATAAATTATGTTGATAAACCGGTAACAACGAACAAGAGGAAAATCGATAGTCAAAACCCGGCAAACCTTTGGCATGCTAGGCTAGGTCATATTTCCTCAAGGAGGATGAACAAGCTAGTGGGAGAGGGCATGTTTGATATGTCTGATATTAACTCTCTACCTACTTGTGAATCCTGCCTGAAAGGAAAAATGACTAAATCTCCATTCAAGGGGAAACCTGAGCGTAGTCAAAATCTGTTGGATTTGATCCATACAGATGTTTGTGGTCCATTTAGAATTGGTACTCAATTTGGCCACACCTACTTCATTACCTTTACTGATGATTATTCAAGGTAGGGTATTTATATTTAATGAAATATAAGTCTGAAGCATTTGAAAAGTTCAAAGAATTCAAGGCTGAAGTAGAAAACAAGCTAGGTAAAAGTATTAAAGCACTTCGATCGGATCGAGGTGGAGAATACTTAAGTACCGAGTTTTGGACTATCTGAAAGAGAATGGGATTCTCTCTCAGTGGACTCCTCCTATGACACCTCAGCTGAATGGTGTATCGGAGCGTCGTAATCGAACTTTGTTGGACATGGTTCGATCCATGATGAGCTTCACTGAGCTTCCACCTTCGTTTTGGGGCTACGCGCTTGAAACAGCGGTGTTGTTGTTGAACAACGTCCACACCAAAGCAGTGGATAAAACACCATACGAGTTATGGAATGGCAAAGCTCCTAAGTATTCGTACTTGAGGATTTGGGGATGTCCTGCTTACGTGAAGCAGACAGTGGGAGATAAGTTGGATAGTCGATCCACCTTATGTTATTTTGTAGGGTATCCGAAGAATTCAATAGGATATTATTTCTATCATCCTACTGAAACAAAAGTGTTTGTTTTGAGGAATGCCACCTTCTTGGAGAAGGAGTTCTTATTGGATAAGAAAGGCGAGATGATGGAACTCGAAGAAATTCGAGAAGAACCCAAGATACAAAATAATGATCCTACACCTCAGGAACCATTGATGGACACGCCTATACCTAGAAGATCCGAGAGGACTTCTAGACCTCCTATTCGATATGGTCTTCTTCTTGAATGGGATCAAGATGAACCCGACGTTGGATGTGATCCATGAAACTTCAATGAAGCAATTTTTGATGCGGATTCAAATTTATGGCTTGAAGCTATGCAGTCGGAAATAGATTCGATGCATACAAACCAAGTTTGGTCTTTAGTAGATCCTCCCGATGGAATTGTTCCAATAGGAAGTAAATGGATCTACAAGAGAAAGCTTGGGCCTGATGGTAAGGTATTGACCTACAAGGCACGATTGGTGGCGAAAGGTTATACTCAAAGACAAGGAGTTGACTATGATGAAACCTTTTCACCAGTTGCAATGTTCAAGTCCATAAGAATCCTTATTGCCATAGCTGCTTGGTATGACTATGAGATATGGCAAATGGATGTGAAGACTGCATTTCTTAATGAAAACATTAAGGAAGAGATCTATATGACGCAGCCTGAGGGATACACATCCATGGGAAGCGAGCATAAGGTATGCAAGCTTCAGAGATCGATCTATGGTCTCAAACAAGCATCAAGAAGTTGGAACCAGAAATTTGATGAAACAATAAAGGATTTTGGTTTCATCAAGAACCCGGAGGAACCGTGTGTGTACAAGAAAGTAGTTAAGGATACTGTGACATTCTTAATACTTTATGTTGATGACATCCTACTCATTGGGAATGACGTAGGGATGTTGCAGTCAACAAAGATATGGTTATCAGGTAGATTCTCGATGAAGGATTTGGGTGAGGCATCCTATATTCTAGGGATACAGATCTATAGAGATAGATCTAAGAGAATGATAGGACTCACTCAATCAACTTACATCGAAACCATATTGAAAAGGTTTTCAATGGATGGGTCCAAGAGAGGACATCTACCTATGTGTCATGGAGTTTCTCTATCCTAGTCCATGTGTCCCAAGACTGATGAAGAGATAGAGAAAATGACACATGTACCATATGCGTCAGCCATTGGTAGTATCATGTATGGGATGATATCTACCAGACCGGATGTAGCATTTGCTCTGAGTGTCACGAGCAGATATCAAGCCAATCCCGGTCAAATGCATTGGAAAGTCGTGAAGGACATTCTTAAGTACTTAAGAAGGACTAAGAATATGTTCATGGTATATGAAGGAAGAGAACTGAAATTGGAAGGCTATACCGACTCTAGCTTCCAAAGTGACGTGGATGACTCGAAGTCAACCTCTGGATTTGTGTTCATGCTCAATGGCGGTGCTGTCTCTTGGAAGAGTTCCAAGCAGGACACCACAGCGGATTCCACCACTAAGGCAGAATACATTGCGGCATCAGCTGCTGCTAAAGAGGCCGTTTGGATGAGGAATTTCGTCCAAGAGTTGGGCATCATTCCTGAAGTTGTTGGTCCAGTCCCGGTGTACTGTGACAACACGGGTGCCATTGCTCAGGCAAAGGAACCAAGGTCTCATCAAAGATCCAAACACGTACTGAGGAAATACCACATCATCCGGGAGATCGTGGAAAGAGGAGACATCACTGTCGAGAGAGTGGCCTCTGCAGACAATATCTCTGATCCACTTACTAAGCCCTTGCCAGGACCATTATTTGACAAACATCGCGAAGCAATGTGACTGGGTAGTATGACTAGTTGGCTTTAGGGCAAGTGGGAGATTGAAAGAGTGGGTGCCCGGTGAGCCAACTTGTGGCTAAGGGCTTTGATGACTCTTTGTATAAACAATCTTTTGTTTAATATAATTTACACTTTTATAATGGCGTTTACTTTATCTTTTATCATATTATTATGTTGTGACATACTATAAGATGTTTAGATGAAGACCTTGAATATACTATAGTGTATGTAAGATGTGGTAGCACATGGGGATGGCTATCATGAAATACATCTTATAGTCACTGTATATTCTAAACAGTTCCTAGTCGATTGAGCCGTCCGTTAATAAGGATAAGGATCGCTCGAGATTGAGACTAGCATTTGCGATGCCGAGTACCACGTTTCATTGGTATGGAACATAGAGATGTTCAAAGCATGCAAATAGATATTCATACGATGAATGATCGAACTACCCTATCCGAACTTTCCAAGTGGTTATCACTTATCGAGTGGATAAAGTCCGCGGTTTTGGTTGTACATCATTAGTCCTTACTACTTGAAACATCATTGAGACTCTATATGCTAGTACTGTACTTTGACTTGTTTACCGACTCTATTGGGGTCATAAGGTGTCGGGAATGGGTACAGTTATGACACATATAGGAGTCGATGCTTTGTTGTCAAGGATTCACCACATACTTGCTAGTGTGGATATCCTATGCAATCTGAGGAGATATTAGTGTGACGAATCTCTGGCCAGAGTACATGATGTGTTTTAAGAAATGGTTTCTTAGTAGCACATGCGATGTCACTATTTGATCTTCAAGATGCATTGCATAGTTATCGAATCTCGAACGACCCTCGATTTACCAATGGTTGTTGATTCGATCGGGATATATGGTTGAAGGGACCGTACTGTACGCTAACCAAAATCTATTGGTTCTTGCAGGCACTATCAGTGATACCTAGGGAATCATGGGGCGATGTTTCTAGGCGCTCTTACCATGATTCGATGGGCAAGTCGGAAATTGTTGTTCCGAGTCACAAGGAGTTGTGAGCCCACGGCTAGCTGTATCCCTGAACCATTGAGGGTCACACAAGTAATGGATTTTTAATCCCCGTTGAGATAATTAAATTTAAAGAGTTAAATTTAGTGAATAAAGAAGTGGGACTTCTTATATCAGAGTAGAGGAGTAAGATTTCCTAAAATGACATAGGGATGGGCATTTTTGGAAATCACTGAATTCGGATTCAAAAAATTTATCTTGACTCTAAAAGATGCAGAAATGGTTTCTGTGCACATTGGTGAAATTGGTTTATCAATCTGAGTCACGATGAATTTTATATTAATTTCTGAACATGCGGGCTTTGGTTGTCAGGCTTGAACTTATGACTAATGGGCCCTAAGCTGTTAGCAGCCCACATTATAAATAACGGTTGTATTCTGATCAAACCGGAAACGCAGACAGCAAAATATCAATCCAAACAACTCTTATCAATCAACATTAAACCATAACAATCCAATTCCAACAAATCATAAAAACTCAACATTTCAAAAATCCCTTCAAAAATCATAACAAATCCGAACGACGCTCTATTTCGAAACCGACAGATAATAAACGATCAGAACTCTGCCAGGAACAACATACTAGCAACTCAATCGATTCTAACGACATCCCAAAAACAAAACATATCTGATCGGAGAAATACTTACGGTAGAACGAAGCTCTCGCAGCCGTGATCGCTAATCTGCCTTCAGAAATAAATTCCATCGGACGGATCGAGCTCGGGGAGAAATCTGGAAGCTTGAACTCACGTTGGGGAGTCTTCAATGGGTGAGGAGGCGTGTAGGGAAGAAGGTGAAGTAAAGAGGAAGGCCAACACTTGCTTAAATATCTATTTAAGTCCAAAATTGCATTTTAGTCCCTGAAAAATTCAAAATTTGCAAAAAGGACCCTGATCAAAATCAAGTCGGCTCTTGAACTCTGGAATCTCCGATTATCTCAAATAAAGTCAATTAAGATAAAATCGGGGCGTTACAATTCTCCCCATCTTAGAAAAGATTTCGTCCTCGAACTCAAACACGGTTCCAACGCGAACTGTGTCTCTCAAATACTCCTTCAAGTCCGCAAATCAAAAGTCGACTCATTCTCGTCAGCATAATCCTCATCTGCTCAGTCACAATCCAATCGTCTCTGGTTCCAACTCAAGACATGCATCTTAGTTCCACTCGTCTGATCTGGCTGTCCGTCGTTCTGAGGATATCGAACTGAAAGAGTTGAAATCAGATAACAAAATCTCATCGAAGTCCTTTCCGAAAGAACGAGTGCATCGAGGATCTCCAACTACACTGACAGACTTTGGCAAAAACATGACATCTGACGACCTCTGACAAGATATCAATCCTCTAGTCTTGACTGAAAGTCATTCTATACAGAAAATGGTAGCCGATTCCAACAATCGGTCAATCGAAGTTAGATAGTAGATAAAATAAGAACAGCTCAAAACATCAGTTGCTGCATACAATTCCTCAGATAAAGATTCGCAGTCAGAAATCGCAAAAAATCTAATCTTCTTTTCTGCCTCCAAATCAGCTCCAACTGTGAAAACAATTACTCCAACTCCCAAATCATAGAAAAGATCACGGAAATCTCTTCATAAGAAAAATAGATAACAGATCCCCAAATCAATAAGATCGCTGCGAGCTCGAAGTCCAGATTCAGACATTGAGTCTCGAGCGTCTTCAGCTGTCTCGATGTCCAGACTATAGCGCGATTCCTCTGAATAAGAATACATCCCAAAATCTTGATAAGAAGAAAGCGCTGATCGGCACAAATTCCATCATTAACTCAAACAATCGAAGAAGACCATTCAATCCAAAAGAATTTCGACATTGAAGAATAACAAACAACTGCTTGGTACCAATATCTGCTATACGATTCTCAAAAATTCTGAAAGATCAGCACAATTCTCATTCCAAAAGATAAGAAATCAAAGATAAGAATTCCTAGTCTCAACTAATTCTTCTGAAAGATCCGGTTAATAGAAAGATTAACAACACTACTAGAGTATTCGTCAATTCGAACGATTCAACAAAAGTTTAGAGGCACGATAAACATTAAACATATTCTTCAATAAGAAGGCAATTAACTCGCCAGTATCTAACAGTCCAGTAAGAATAGAAAACCAAAATCAAACGTTACCTGATCTATCATTATCGGGTGCAGCCTGAGTCTGCGGGTCCTCAGACAGAGCAAAGACTCGTGCCTGCTGTCTGGGAGGCTGGCTTGCATACTGATTACCTTCCTGTCTATTCTGCTGCTGAGGTTTAAAAGAGTGGACAGTAGGAGCTTGTTGCTGAGGCTGAGCTGTCTGTCTCGAAAAACTTCCACTCTAAGCTTGCTCAGGGACACGCTGAGGACACGCTCTGGCAAAGTGCCCCGCCTGGTTACAGATATAGCAGCTTCCAAAAATACCTCTACACTGATCACTGGAGTGACGACCTCTGCAGTTGGCACAAGACATGCCTGACTGACCCGAACTCTGTCCCAATCCATGCTGCCTCGAGCCACTAGAGCTCGAAGAACTGGTTCCGTGCTTCTTAAACTGCTTCCCCTTCGGGAGATAGTAATCCTTCCTATTACCTCCACTGCTACCACCCTCAGAACTCGGTGGTTGGTTCTGAAACTGAAAGGATTGATTCTGGTAATGGAACGGTTGGTTTTGATATTGAGAATATTGTGCCTGAAACTGACCTTGCTGCTGCTGAGGCACAAACTGATATCCTCTCTGTCTCCACAAACCTGCTTCAGCTCCTTTTGCGTGATTCATGGCATTCGCAAAATTATCTGGCCTAGCAGTGTTTACCAACGTGAAGATATCCGGGTTCAAACCATTAATGAACTGATCAGCTTTTGCTTCTTCGTTGTCGGCAATGTGCGGTGCAAATCTTAGCAAACTATCAAACTTGGCCACATACTCCTCAATATTCAAATTTCCTTGTCTTAGATTTGCAAATTCGGCTCCCTTGTCCTTTCGGTACGAAACTGGGAAAAAATGTTTATAAACCTCAGACTTAAACAGATCCAGTTAATAGCTGTACCTCGGTTCTCCAAGGACCTCTTAGTTCTTAGCCACATCACAAAGCTGATGAATGACTAACCTAGTTCGGCGGTCGTCGGAGTAATCAAGGGAATTGAACAACTGATCAATGTTGTCCAACCAGCTCTCACTGTCAACTGAATTCTCTGTACCCAACAACAACAGTTGATTAAACGACTGGAACCTCTTCAGCAAGGTTTCCATCGGCGTCGTCGTAGCATCCATCTGAACAGTTTCGGTACTAGCTTGCTCATTCGGTGGAGTAACTGGCGGTGGGTTCCTGTTAATAACTCGTCGAGGACCCATCTGATAATCAAAGGTTAGGACACAAGATATCTCAATCGCTGCAATTCGATGTCCTTGCAATCTCTCAAAATTCTGGATACAGGTGAATTACAGTTCATATCTCAAATAATTCATGCTTTATAAATTAAATCACATAGTCATGTAATTCAAATAATTCTCAATTAATAAAGCATGCTCGCATGGTATTTAAACAAATCAATTTAAATAACTCAATCACATGCGAGAATTCAATTCATGCGGACTCGATCTACCCCGCTCACTTCTAAATTCAGTCCAAGAATCTTATCGCTCTGATACCACTTAATGTGAGACCTCGTTTCTAAACCACTATTCTCGGAGTAAACAACAATTAAACATACAAGAAACCAAGAATCGAAGCGATCACAATATTTTTTTTTTTTTTTTAAAAAAAGAAAACGACCTCGTGCCCGCGCCCGCGCCCGCGACTCGCCAAAACCAGCGCGCCCGCGCCCTTACCTCGCGAAAAGGCCGCGCGCCTGCGCCGTCCTCTCGCCCAGAAATCCAAGGCACCGAAAATAAATCCAACCAAACCTAAACACTTGCATTTAAAGTATCTGACAAGCCAATAACAATACAAGAAAAGTTTAGGGAAGAAAAACATCCGATTCGGTAGTACCTACATCGATTCTTGCTTACAATACAAAACGAGAAGTACGAATGACAAAACATGTTCGCAAAACATAAACTAGATTGACATGCTGATTCGACTTCTAAACGAGTCTCACTTCTATCTCTTGCTCTTGACGTTAACCAGTTCTACTCTGACTCGGTCCTGCCCCACCTGTTGCCAAGTACACATACAAACAAAGACAACAACCGGATAATCCGGTGAGAATACAATCCCCAGTAAAAGAGACAAACATGCATATCAAATAATATATCAAAACATGATACATATATACAAGACAAGCAATTCCAAAAATCATCTCAAAACTTAATTCAATTGCATAATGCAATGCATGTCTTTAAATGTGGGATTATCAAGTCCGGATAATCAAGAAATTGCTGCTTTTGCTTTTGGGGATCCCGAGGATGAGATCACGTAAACAACTCACCGACTCTCCTGATCGAGGTGGTGCTACGTATCTCCATCCTCTAGACTTTGGTGCGACTATAAGGAGTATGCTAGCACTAGGTGAAACGGCTACACCCAGGACACTCACAATATAGCCCCCAAAACGTCTAACATAAAAAGGGTCGTCCTGCCCGATAAAATCAAGGATTCTTAGCTCAAGATGAATGCAATGCAAACATAACTCAATCAACTAAATTCGAGTAAAAGCAAATAACATGCAAGTATGTGATTTCTCGGAACACTCGAATCAAGTCGGATTCGAGTCACACGTTCCATTCCAGTCTAAGTCATCTTATACCTCTTTCAAACGTCGATGCTCCAACTTGGAAACAACAACAATTCCTCAATCAAGATTCAATCAAACTTCCTCAATCGATAATAAGAAATCGATACTATACTGGCTACAATCTTCAAAGCGATACAACTCTTGAAATCTTGCAAATCAACGGACTTCAAACGAATCTGTCAAAAAAAGTAATAAAGGCTCGAGATCAAAATACAACTCAATCGAAGACTTGGCTCAAACACTACAAACCGATTGATAATCCAAAACTCAAACCGGCGGCATAACGGCTGTATTCTGATCAAACCGGAAACGCAGACAGCAAAATATCAATCCAAACAACTCTTATCAATCAACATTCAACCATAACAATCCAATTCCAACAAATCATAAAAACTCAACATTTCGAAAATCCCTTCAAAAATCATAACAAATCCGAACGATGCTCTATTTCGAAACCGACAGATAATAAACGATCAGAACTCTGCCAAGAACAACATACTAGCAACTCAATCGATTCTAACAACATCCCAAAAACAAAACGTATCTGATCGGAGAAATACTTACGGTAGAACGAAGCTCTCGCAGCCGTGATCGCTAATCTGCCTTCAGAAATAAATTCCCACGGACGGATCGAGCTCGGGGAGAAATCTGGAAGCTTGAACTCATGTTGGGGAGTCTTCAATGGGTGAGGAGGCGTGTAGGGAAGAAGGTGAAGTGAAGAGGAAGGCCAACACTTGCTTAAATATCTATTTAAGTCCAAAATTGCATTTTAGTCCCTGAAAAATTCAAAATTTGCAAAAAGGACCCTGATCAAAATCAAGTCGGCTCTTGAACTCTGGAATCTCCAATTATCTCAAATAAAGTCAATTAAGATAAAATCGGGGCGTTACAACTCAGTAGGTGGGGGACGTTCGTACACCCAAATAACATAACATATATATAAGATAATAATTCTGGACGTGACATGTCGCAGAGCATGTCACAACACGAGTCAAGATAGGATAGGTACAATACTCAAACGAAACATTGATCATACCAGAGACGGAACATGAAAGTATAAATATGATACTTGAATTCATCTCACTATTCTAACATCCATATACATATAAATATGATTTTGGATGTGACATGTCTCAGGACGTGTGTCATGACATGAGTCAAATATGACAGAAACATAAGTTAAAATGTAGTAGCCCGGCTCCATTTTACTAGATTAATTAAGTAAAAATGGTTAAGCATGGATTAAGGGCTTAATTTGGAATTAATCGGATAAAATATGAAGTTTTGGACTGAGGATAATTCGGAGCTTCCGAACTCAGGATCGGAGCCTTTGATCAGTTCGGAAGAAATGTTGGTAGTTCGGAAGCTACGTCAGGATCGGAGCTTCCGAAGTGAGATCAGAGCTTCCGATCTGCTCTCAGCCATGCATGCAATGAGGTGTCAAGGTTGATCGGACACGTACGACATCGGATCTTCCGATGGCAGGATCGAAGCTTTCGATCGTAGCCAATTCACACGTGGCCTGCATGCGATATCGGAGCTTCCGATCAGGCGATCGGAGCTTCCGATCGTTGCCTATAATAGGCCATCCGAGGCTCATATTTTGGCACACCATTAACTTCTTTCTCTCTCGGTCTTAGAGTATTCTAGGTGTTTTTGTGTGATTCTAGCCTTTCTTGGCTTGGTCCGGTGGTTGGCGAAGCGCTCCGGGGTTGCTGCGGAGAGGTGCCCAAGTTCTGGGGCAGTCGTCAAGTAGTAGCCCGGTTCCATTTTACAAGATTAAGTGATTTAAAACATGTTAGAAAATGACATATAATTTTAAAATTGTCAAAACATGTTTAAGGGGTCATTAATAAGTGGAAAATCAGATCCGGAAAGTCAAAAAATGGTATTAAGGGTCCCGGGGGTCTTAGACAGTCCAAAAACAGCCAAACGAGTTCGGAAGGCCCGAAGTGGTTCGGAGCATGCGGACCAGTTCGGACCTTCCGAACTCAGCAGAGTCCAGGTATCAAAAGTGGCTCAGACAAGTGGCAGCTCGGACCATCCAAACCCAGTTCGGACCGTCCGAATTCACCGCCAGATTGAGGTGTCAAAATGCACTCTACACGTGGAAATCATGCGCGGATCGGAGCCTCCGAACCCAGTTTGGATCGTCCGAACCCAGGCCTATAAAAAGGGGTCCGAGGTTCTCATTTTGAATGTCAAATTTTCTCTCTTGTCCCGGTAATGGCTCTATTTTAAGGGCTTCGTGACTCTTTCTTTAAGAGTTGGAGTAGAAAATAGTATTTTTATAGCGGACAGTGTCCGCAGTAGCAGCCAGGCAGTGGAGCTCTGGCGAGGCATCCAGGGGCCGTAGCTAGGCTATGCCCAGGCTCTGGGGCATGCGACATCAACGGGCTGACGACGAAAGAAGGTATGACTTTGGTTCCCTATAGTAGATAGGGAGTAGGCTATAGTTTAATTAAGGCTTTTAGAGCCTAGTAGGTGATGTTTTGCATACTAGGTAATTCATGGTTATTTATGTGGTAGTGCTGCATGGTAGGCTTAGACCTAGATGGGAGCTTCTAGGATCTGCCTTAGTAAGTTACGGAAGTATTATTCAAGATATCCAGATTGAGTATGCATTGATTATGTATTTGCATGGATTATGTGATTGCATATTTTATATGCCTTTATATACAGCATGTCATGACTGTATGTTGCATACATGAGCATATTGAGCCTTTACCTTAGAGGTATCCAGTAGTAGGGTGCTTACCTTACGAGTTGTTGATGGTTGGATACGTAAGTCTTGTGTCAGGTCACCGTGATGGTTGGACACATGTACTAGTATCAGGTCACCATTATCCACTGGGTATATGAGCCACCTCCTGAGATGATGGCGCAGCGTGCTATATACCCTGGGCCCGGTCTATGAGCTAGTTTCTTGACCTGAGTGTCTTGGTACCTAGTTAATTTGCATTCATGCACATATAATAGTGTATACTCATACTCTCGTACTGAGCGTGTTAGGCTCACTTCCGGTTATTTTCTGATGGCTGGATGCTCTATTCCATGGGGCAGTTGCAGGTAGTTCTCCTAGGGACAGGGAGGTTAAGTGGTGACCAAGGCTGGATAGCAGGGTTGACCACTAGGTTTAGCTTACCTGGTATTATTTTATTTTAAGATTCCGCAGTTACTTTGATTAAGATTGTTTATGTTTAATTGCATGCTTAAGTCTTTGATTAGTAGGTGATCACGGCGCGGATCACTACATTTATGGTATCAGAGCATGCAATAAGATTCTTTTGGACATGGTATTGATTTTGGGTTATCCTTTGTATGGTTACAAGTTGGTTTCAATGATGATAGCAGTATCATGAATTGTAATAGCACGATGTTTAGGCTTTTCCAAGATCGTCATTGCCAAGGTTGGCTGCAGAGTTCCGTATTATGTGGATCCCAGCAGGATGTAGCTGGAAGAGAAGATTAAGTTTTCAACGCCAAGCACTTCTCAGGGTTGAACGAAATGTGTGACATGTAATCATCCATTTTGCGTCGACCAAGGAAGCCACCCCGGAAGACTCTCCACTAGTAGTTGGAGAGATTGTCAGAAGAATCTTGTCTCATCTACCAGATTAGGAACCCAACATTATTGGAAGGATCCGGTAGATTAGCAAGATTTTATTCTTTTAGATCTTGCGAGGTAGAAGGTCTGCTAACATGAGTGGCAGATAGGAAACTTCATGTTCAAGATCAGTAGATGGAATGAAAGACTTTCGCAAGAGTTTAAATACTGTATTTTGTTGTAAACAGTATTTCAGTTGTAATCAAATGTATTAAAGATTTCAGAATTTGATGTACTTAGATTTTGTTGTAAATGTACATCTTTTAGTGTAATATTTTGATTAAGTTATGTATTACATGAGATTGTAATAAAGATTGTATTAGAACCTGGATTAGTGGTTCAAGTATCGTAATCTTGGAGATTTTCTTGGTTAAAGATTGATCGTTTGTTCAAAAGTATATTTGAGATTTTGCATGAATAGTTTTAGATGTTTTACCTAGAATATTTTAGTAAACCAAATGTTTTCCTGGGATGATATGATTCATCATGGGGCATGGGTGTTTGTTTTAGACGGATTTCTGTAGACCAGTTGGCTGTTTTGACCTTTTTAAGTTGTTACCTAGTGATGATGGATTTTCATCAGGATGTCAGACTAACTAATACCAGGAGTTGTGGACTATAACCAGGACTAGATGTGAGGAAGAGCAACCCTTAGTCGGTATTACTCTGGAAGTTTACATACTTCAGAGGTTGTTTTGGAGGCCTTTGTGCTCCAGAGACTATTTTGGGGAGGCTAATCAGTCTGGGGATTTGGCAACAGTCACAACAAGGTGCAGCTTTAGATTGATAGATACCAAGAGTGGTATCAAGATTTGGTTATCGTCTGTTAGAGATGTAGATGTCCCGTTGTCAGAACAGTCTTGGAATGAATTTTCTTTGATAAGTAATTGTTCTGAGTAGATAAGTTTTGATCTTGATTTCGGGATTTTGGTATTTAATCCAAGAGATTAGTTGAATATTTGATATTCAACAGAATTTAATTATCAGATGCTTGCAGACTCGAGATTTGAGTTGTGCCTCTGCAGAGAGTTTTCCTTGACTAGTGATTTTGGTCCGGATAGGAATATTGCATAATATCAGAGACTCAGGGATTAGTTATGCCAGGGTGCTCTTGACTGTCGTGTTTCAAGATGGTATAGTAAGTACGACCTTATGCCGGTTTACTCTGGAAGGATTCTTTTGTTCCAGTTTGGCATTATAGGAATACTTATCTCAATCTCGTTGTATGTACAGTCATAGCAATGGGTATAACTATCAGGAGAATATTCAGGATTTATTTGAGTCTTCTGGAATTATACTTGGTACTGGATTAGTTCCAAGGGATTTGAGTTATCGTCTGACATCATCAGAGATACAGACTTTGGATTTCGTGGATAGAATAGTCTTGGAAAGGATTCCTTGACAAGTTAATATTCTGGACGGGTAGTTCTCGCACGTGATACTGGGGGAGAACCAGCAGGTTTTACCAGTATTTTCTGATTCTATCAGAGGTGTAATTAGTGATCAGGATCTTGATTACGAGATGAACAGGAAATTCTAAGTGATGAGTTTACTTAGGTAAGTTTCCCTGTAAGAATTGGAATTTGATTGATGAGTTATCAAGAAAATATGAGTTTTATCAGGACACTATGATGACTTATACTGGGATACGTGAACTGTGATCAAGACTAGACTTTGTGGAGTATATTTCCATTGTTATTCTGGAAGTCTTTTGTACTTCAGAGGGTTATGGAAATTTTTTCAGTCTAGAAATCATTGCAACAGTTACGTTAAAGTATAATTTGATGCCAATTTGATAACCTTGCAAAGATATTTGATTTTATTAGCAGATAAGATTTGTGATTGGATAAGAGTTTCCTGTCTAGGAACATCTTACATCCAAAGAGTTTGAGATTTACCAGATGATTGATATAGTTAGTGATTGACGGACATCATGAGTCTGCTAAGTTACAGCATTGTTTTGGACAGTAAGAGAATTCACTTGGATAGTGGAAGCTGAGCACTTAGGTGTTCATGTGTGCTTTAAATGGTCAGTTAAATTGGTGCAAGTTTAGTGCCCAGTGACTTATTTTGACTCTTTGTCTGCAGCAGTCAGAAATGGAATTAGTTGTTTCCAAGAAATATGTTAGTTCATCATTTGGATTTCCTTCTACTTAAGGAAAGTTGATAAGAAGTTTTACTTCTAATTTATCTGTGGTAGATACAGATGTTGTAACCCCATGATGGGGGAGGAAAATGTTCTTGTAGAAGAACGATAGAAATTGATCTAGCAAGTGTTTAAATTTCAATTGATACTAACAGGATAGCATCAAGTGTTTAAACATGGAAAAAGGATAGTAGCTGAGACCTAAGGTTACCAGGTCTAGCAGGATTGCTGTCACTGATTTTTCGGGATGTCTATTGGATGCATTAGGCCATTGATATGTCTAATTCAATGAGATCGAGTTGGGGGTTAGCTAGATTGTTTTAATCTAAGGACTTGACAAAGAGGGGTGAAACAGTTTTGTTCAACTAGTAGCGCAAGTCAGAATTCAGCAAGGAATTATTATCCATGGCAGGATAATCAGTGTTCTCACTTTTAGGTGTTATCTCAAGTTATGAGATAGATGTCAATATATATTGGCACTAGAGATTGTACTAATCGATTTGTGAATCAATAGAATAATTGTATTGATATTTCCAAGAAGAGAACTTGAGGGGTTCAGGAAATCAAGAATTGTGGACCACGACATTGTCAAAGTGTTATGACAAGTGATAGTCATAAAGTATGAAAATCCTTTTGGTGTAAAAATATTTGCGTACGAGGTTCTTTCTGGTGGAAAGGAATGAAGAAAAATGTGTATCAGTATGTTTCTAGATGTTTGGTGTATCAGTAGGTCAAGGCAGAACACCGACGACCTGGAGGTTTGCTTCACGGTTTATCTATTCCTGAGTGGAAATGGGAGTTGATCATGATAGACTTAGTGACCCATTTACCGGTGAGATCGAGAAATTGTGATGTTATCCGGATTGTAGTGGACCGACTCACCAAGTCAGCACATTTCATTCCTTATAACCGGGACTACAGCTTTAATAGGATGGCAAGGTTGTACATCCAAGAGATTGTTCAATTGCACGGAGTGCCTGTGAGCATAGTTAGCAATCAAGACCGCAGGTTTACATCCAGGTTCTGAGGGAGTTTTCAGTGCACTATAAATAATACTCTTAGCTTGAGTACAACATATCACCCTGATACTGACGGGCAGTCAGCGCACACGTTAGTACTCTTGAAGACATGTTGTGAGCATGGTCTTTGGACTGTGGTCCAGCATGGCAAGGTTAGTTGACATTGATAGTAATGGTGTGACACCATTCGAGGCGATATACAGACAATGATATCATACTCCACTGTTCTGGAAAGAAGTGGGGGAGTGACAATTTGAAGGACCAGAATTAATTAAACCGAGAATTAATACAGATATGACTTATATGAATAATTCTGTGAGTATCACAGGATATTAGGATACGGTGTTACGCAACAAGACCATTCCTCTTGTTCTAGTACAGTGGCAATGCCGAGGCACTGAGGAGGCCACTTGGGAACTTGAGAGTCGTATGCGTACAGATTATCCAGAGCTATTTGAATTGTTGTATTTTCAGATTGTATCCTGTAAAATTTTCAGCCTGAATAAAAAATGTTTATTCAGTGTTAACTGCATTCAATACTTAAGATTGTTCGAGGACGAAATATCGTAAGTATTGAATGCAGTTAACACTGAATAAACATTTTTTATTCAGGCTGAAAATTTTACAAGATACAATCTGAAAATACAAAAATTCAAATAGCTCTGGATAATCTGTACGCAT
The DNA here is from genome assembly GCF_033568475.1 of Henckelia pumila. Taxonomy (NCBI): domain Eukaryota; kingdom Viridiplantae; phylum Streptophyta; class Magnoliopsida; order Lamiales; family Gesneriaceae; genus Henckelia; species Henckelia pumila. The sequence goes on along the minus strand of NC_133121.1, from coordinate 28,137,260 downwards.
TAAGTAGGGGGAGAATGTAGTAGTCCGGTTCCATTCTACAAGATTAAGTGATTTAAAACATGTTAGAAAATGACATATAATTTTAAAATTGTCAAAACATGTTTAAGGAGTCATTATTTGGTAAAAATAAGTGGAAAATCAGATTCGGAACGTCCAAAAATGATAGAAAGGGTCCCGGGGGTCTCAGACAGTGCAAAAGCAGCCAAACGAGTTCGGAAGGCCCGAAGTAGTTCAGAGCATGCGGACCAATTCGGACCGTCCAAACTCAGCAGAGTCCAGGTGTCAAAAGTGGCTCAGAAAAGTGGTAGTTCGGACCATACGAACTCACCGCCAGATTGAGGTGTCAAAATGCACTCTACACGTGGAAATCATGCCCGGATCGGAGCCTCCAAACCCAGTTCGGACCGTCCGAACCTAGGCCTATAAAAAGGGGTCCGAGGTTCTCATTTTGAATGTCAAATTTTCTATCCTCTCCCGGTAATGGCTCTATTTTAAGGGCTTCGGGACTCTTTCTTTAAGAAGTAGGAAATAGTATTTTATAGCAGACAGTGTCCGCAGTAGCAGTCAGGCGGTGGAGCTCATGCGACATCAGTGGGCTGAAGACAAACGAAGGTATGACTTTGGTTCCCTATAGTAGATATGGAGTATGCTATAGTTTAATTAAGGCTTTTAGAGCCTAGTAGGTGATGTTTGGCATGCTAGGTAATGCATGGTTATTTATGTTGTAGTGCTGCATGTAGGCTTGGACCTAGATGGGAGCTTCTAGGATCTGTCTTAGTAAGGTACGGAAGTATTATTCGAGATATCCAGATTGAGTATGCATGTATTATATGTTTGCATGGATTATCTGATTGCATGTTTTATATGTCTTTATATACATCATGTCATGAGTGTATGTTGCATACATGAGCATATTGAGTCTTTACCTTAGAGGTATCCTGTAGTAGGGTGCTCACCCTATGAGTTGTGGATGGTTGGATACGTAAGTTTTGTGTCAGGTCACCGTGATGGTTGGACACATGTACTAGTATCAGGTCACCATTATCCACTGGGTATATGAGACACCTCCTGAGGCGACGGTGTAGCGTGCTATATACCCTGGGCCCGGTCTATGAGCTAGTTTCTTGACCTGAGTGTCTTGGTACCCAGTTCATTTGCATTCATGCACATATAATAGTGTGTACTCATACTCTCGTACTGAGCATGTTAGGCTCACTTCCGGTTATTTTCTGTTGGCTGGATGCTCTATTCCATGGGGCAATTGCAGGTAGTTCTCCTGGGGACAGGGAGGTTAGGTGATGAGGAAGGCTGGCTAGCAGGGTTGACCACTAGGTTTTGTTTACCTGGTATTATTTTATTTTAAGATTCCACAGTTACTCTGATTAAGATTATTTATGTTTAATTGCATGCTTAAGTCTCTGATTAGTAGGTGATCACGGCGCGGGTCACTACACGTCATCAGCGGGCTGACGACGGACGCAGATATAGCTCTGGCTCCTTATAGTAAATAGGGAGTATGATATAGCATAGTTAAGGCTTTTAGAATAAGATTATAATGCATGAGTACTTTTCATTGTAGTACGAACGATAGGCTTGGACTTAGAGCTGGTCTAGCTTTGCCTAGTATATGAGGTACGGAAGTATTATTCGAGATATCCAGATTGAGCATGCATGTATTATGTTTTTGCATGTATTATGTGATTGCATGTTTTATATGTCTTTATATATAGAATGTCATGATTGTATGATGCATTCATAAGCATATTGAGCATTTACCTTAGAGGTATCCTGTAGTAGGGCGCTCACCCTACGAGTTGTGGATGGTTGGATACGTAAGTCTTGTGTTAGGTCACCTTGATGGTTGGACACATGTACTACTATCAGTTCACCAATATCCACTGAGTATATGAGCCACCTCCTGAGGCGACGGCGCAGCGTGCTATATACCCTGGGCCCAGTCTATGAACTTGTTTTCTTGACCTGAGTGTCTTGGTACCTAGTTCACTTGCATACATGCACATATAATACATAATAATCATACTCTCATAATGATCTTATCATGCTTACGTCTCGTACTTTATTGTATCTGGAAACCTTATTCCATGGGGCAGGTCTGTGACTGGATGAGGCGGGTGGTTTTAGGAGGGCTTAGGCGAAGGATGACCAGTAGGATTTTGTCTATGATTTTGTTCATGTTGTATTTGAGTTGATACATATTTTGATATGGTTGTATCATAATTATTTTATTTGGAAATTTAATTATGATTTTGCTTATATTTTCTTATGATTCTTTAATTAATTTAAATGAATGCTTAAACTTCTGATTAGTAGGTGATCACAGCGCGGGTCACTACACAAAACAAAGCATAGAATCGCATCAGAAACAGAACATAAACATAAAGATGACACTGAAACTTCATTTCATTATTCATGGTTCGTTTTTTTGTCCCTATATGTTACTTCTCTGAGGGGCAAGGCCATTGTTTCGGTTTTATACCGACCGAAGGGGGGCCATAAGTACGATTTTATACCCACCGTATAGGGCCGTAACATATCATATTTATTTTCACTTCAAAATCAAATCATAAAAGTGTCGTTTAATAATCTTGGAGCATAACGAATGAATTGAAAGGAATGAATGAAACACATATATATTCAGATGACACAAAACAGTTGGTTTACGATCGAATCTTTCAATGCAAACATAATCATAAGAAGAAATCACATGGAATATAATAAATCTTACACATAGCAAACCATGAATCACATGGTGTCCGATCGAATTTTTAAAGCAAATACATAAGATTTTAAAGCGTATACGTAAGCCCACTTACCGTTGTTTGGTACGAAAACGAGAGAGGATCCTGATGGTCGAAATTTCTATGCTTCATGTGCGCTCCTCGTTTAAGAACGGTAGTTCGAAATTGGTACAGTACTTTGGGTAGAAATCTTAATTGAAAATGGACAACCCTAGGCCCAAAATTCTAGGAAATTATGCAGTGTATTCCTAGTTGATATGACACAAGTCACAAAAAAAATAAAATAAGGAGAGTGGAAGGAATTCTTGGATCTGCATAGTATCAAAAATCAATTACTTTGCTGAAGCGTCAGCGACCGTTTGAACTGTTGGATCGATATGAAATTAGGTCAGCACATTCAGGATAGAGTAAAATCAGTTGTGAACGGTTGGAGATCAGATTTTGATGTCATTTGAACCATATAAACAACGACGAACAGAAGCTGCTGGTTTCTCACGTGGAATCAGTATAGTCCGATTGTGAAGATGATTTTGGGAAATCTAATCATTGGATTTGATTGAAATTTATAAAATATGTTTAAAACATTGCGTGGAATATTTGGAAAGGTGAGATCAAATTTGAAGGTCAGTAAAAGTGATGAACAAAAGTTCTGTTATGTAGTCTTTTAGGTGTGTTTCTTCTTTAGCTTTCGAACGTGTAAATATAGGGTTAGTGGGAACGAATTTGCAGATTTTACAAGGCATAAATCATCCTTAATTTTGGCTAATAAGAGCTGCAATTATTTTGCATTATCTGTCTCAAATCTTAGTTGATCCCTTCTCTAGAATTCGGCCATCACGAGGCCAAAATATGGAAGGAAAATGAATGCCATCCTTGGTTGATTCAAATTCCAAATTTTAATTTCTTGGCTGCCAAGTTTTGAAATTTGGATCGCAACAAATAGTTTTCATAGGCCAAATTTGTTAAATTCTTGGGTTGCATTACCCCGATTTGTATGGGTTTTTCCTATTCAAAAATCGGATTCTCACATAAAATCCATTGTCTTTTGGCGTTTTAGTTGTAGTGAGGTGATTTGGGTCGAGTTCCTATGCTAATTATTTGTCCACTATGGATGTAATCATGACTAGTGAACCAAATTTTTTTTTTTATGATGTGCCAATATAGACAAAGCATGGTCACCTTCTCTTGAACTAGGACATACCGAGAATCAAATTAGCCCTCATAAGTTAACTAAAACATAACACATCCTGGAAAATGCATTGCGATTCATCCTCGAGTTCACCATATATTGAACATCTCAGTTAGGTTATAAACTCATGAGGCGTCTATCCCAAAAGCTTGGTGTGCAGGTACGTTCTTTGACAAATAGCAAAAATGAAAGAAATCAATTGGAATTGAAAACTAAGTTGCTGCGTTTAGTTTATCTCATACAAGTAAGCGCTTATGAAAAGAATTATCAATAAAACAATTATACATTTCATAATTCTTTGGTATTCTTGATTACAACTACTTCACACAATCCATTTTCCGAATATTTCGTCATTCAGTCAACTGTTAAACAAAAGAATGAAAGTTCTACATGTAATAAATTTTCATGAGAAAAACACAGGTACAAAAATTTAACAAATACACATTGATTTAACTTCGGACAATGAAGATTGAGGATAAATATTCATTCAGGTTGATGATTTATGAGCTTAAAAAATGCGTCGATAGTTTGCCCATGCCGTCTTTTTTTTTATTTTCACAAAAAAAAATGTAGAATAAGAAACTTAATCAATCTAAGTTAGAAATAAAAATTTATTCACTGGATTTCAAAATCTCGGTACAAAGCAAATCTTGATGCAAAAGTAGCTCACACGTTCAAGTATTATAGGAATCAATGTTCAAAGCACATATACAAAGATGTCGTCAAACTATAAGTACCAAGAAAATTATTCCGACTAAATTGACACTGAATTTCCTCAATTATGTTATTCTACCTAAACAAAGTGAAGATTTCAGAAATCCATTTGATGAAAGAGAAGGATTTCACATGTCAACATAAGAGACACTTGAAAGTTTTAGAATAGCGATCGTTTTACAGAGAAAATAATGAAATGAAAATTTGTGTGCTTGCTAGGACCGAGACTGATTTTGGAAATTACCATCATTGTATGTCTTACCATAGAAATGGAGATTGAGGCTACGTTTGGTTGGTATGATAGAATTATTGAATGATTAGTATATAAATGATAAAAAGAATGATTGAGATAGAAAAGTAATAATAGTGATAAATTAGTATTGTGTTTGGTATGATTTTTGACAATGAGATAAATTTAAAACCTTTTATTTTTGGACAAAATTACCCTTGGAAGTATCTTAATATTATTTATTTTTTGGGATTTTTTTAATGGAATTTTACTACCCAAATTCATCAAGTTCAACTGCTCCCTCTTCAACGAGATAAATGTGAAAAATCCCAAAAATCTTCAACAGACACCACAAAAAATCAGATGACTCAGAATTTTTTTTATCAATTTCTTCTTCAAGCGAGATAATGGATTCTGCTTCAAGTCTAGAAGATTCTCTTTTTCATGCCCTCGAGTTGTTTGAGTTTCGTGAATTCTTGTTCAATTTTGTTTTCGTTTTGATTTTGTGAAGATCGAAATCATTTTCTCAACCAAAACCAGAAACCAAACACCATCACAGAAATAAAATTTGTAAACGAATTCGATGTTGATTTAATGAGAAAATGAAACGTTCATTTGTCTGCCAAGTTTATGATGTTTTTGCAAGTTTTTTCTTTTTTAATAGATGCTTTTGCAATTTGAAAATCCTAACGTGCACAGATGCTTTCTTCATCATTTAGATGGGGGAGAGATAGGTTGGGCATTTTTTTTGGATGTTGGAAAAGGGTAAAAAGGTAGAATTGGAAATAAATTGTGACTAAGAAAGTGATTGTTAATACATGGGATGGAGGCGAGTTTACTTTCCATACATTAATATGGCTTTATCCTTTCGAGAATGGATTGTGTAACATAATTAAAAATCCAACCAAACATTAGTTAAACCAGTCAAACCAACCTCAATCCAAGCTAATCATTTGTACCAAACGAGCCCTGAGAATACATACGACGCTCTATTTCTAAGGTTTTTTCTAATATTGTTCAACTATTTTTTTTTAGAAAAATGACACTTTGTAGTGTATTTTAAGTAAACTAGGAAGATCATTTTTTTTCAAAAAAAAAAATAGTTGACCTAGTCCATTTCCATAAGAGTGTTTTTTTTTCACTTAAAACCAATTTAATGGCTTGGCTCTTATGTTATCATGAGATAATGACCCCAAGTTACGGGCCTAAATTTATTGACACGAATTTTCCATATTAGGGACACAGTTTTAACACTACACCTCGCAAGTAGCACTTTTTCTGTGTTAATACGTGTACATCGGTTTCCGATTTCACATTTCGGCAACCACCTGGGTTGCTCTCTTCCATGTTCGTCGCTGTATCAATGTGCCTGGCGACACAACATTCTTCATCTTTGCATTGACAATTCGACGAGCTCTCTAGCCTCTGCCACCATCCTCACAAGCAACGGTGGCGCGTTTTCTGGAAATGGTAAAGCCCCTTAAACCCAATTCTCCGCTTCTAATTCTCAGCTGCAGGCGCTGCCCTTTTCTTGGTTTCTCCTCGAAACCCAACCTTTATAATCAGACTCCACGTGAAGATCAGGACTTCTCGAATCTAGTGTGTAGAATACGTGAATTATTATCCAATGCACAAATCCCATGGCTGGAAAGTTCGGAGCTTGAATCCTTGACTTCAAACCTAAAAACCTATCACGTCGTGAAAATTATTGATACCCACAGCTGCACTGACTCCGTTCTGCAATTTTTTTTCTGGGTTTCAAAGAAGCATTTTTACAAACATGATATGAGCTGTTATATATCCATGTTGAATAGGCTTTTGAAGGATAAGAAATATGCCCCCGCAGACCATGTTAGAATCATGATGATTAAAGCTTGTAAAAACAAGACAGAGATTCGGAGGGTTGCTGATTCATTGAATGAGATCACTAAGTTGGGCCTTTTTTACAGTCTATATAGTTATAATACTCTTTTGCTTCAATTTAACAAGTTTGAAATGGTCGTTGAGGCCCAGAATTTGTATAAAGAATTGCTGACCAATGGGATCAAACCTAATTTATTGACTTTGAATACAATGATCAATATATTGGGCAAGAAGGGGAAGGTACAGGAGGCTGAGGTTATAATGAGTCACATTTATCAGTTCGAAATGCTTCCAGATGTGTTTACTTACACATCTTTGATTCTTGGGCATTGTAGGAATGGAATGTTGGATAAGGCATTCGGGATTTTTGATGAGATGGTAGCGAAAGGGATTGATCCAAATGCAGTGACATATAATACGCTTATAAATGGGCTATGTGATCATGGAAGAGTTGACGAGGCTTTGTGGAAGATGGATATGATGATCAAGAATGGTATTGAACCGAATGTGTACACGTACACAGTTCCCATAACATCATTACTCGCTATTTCGCGTGTTGATGAGGCTATTGCTCTTGTGGCCAGCATGAAAAAGAGAGGTTGCAATCCCAATGTGCAGACATATACATCTCTGATCAGTGGATTGGCAAAGATGGGTTTACCTGAGGTAGCAATGGGATTGTACCACAAGATGGTGAGAAATGGTTTGGTTCCTTCATCGGTTACGTACAATGCTCTGATAAATGAATTTTGTAAGAGAGGGAAATTAGATAACGCTTTAAAAATCTTTTATTGGATGGATCAACGCCTTCACTTGGCAAATACAGAAACTTATAATGCCATGATGAAGGGATTCTGCATGATTGGAAATGTTGAAAGGGCTATGGTTCTACTTGATGAAATGCTGAAGGTGGGACCCCATCCTAATATAGTTACGTACAACACGATCATTGATGGGTATGTTAAACATGGTCATCTGGATAATGCTAGGAGGTTGATGGAGGTGATGAAAGAAAATGGATGCAAACCAGATCAATGGACATATTCTGAACTTGTTTTTGGCTATTGTGAAAGGGGTCCACTTGATGCAGCTTTTGCACTTTTTGAGGAAATGATGCAGGAAGGTTTGTTCCCAAATCTGGTGACTTATACCACTTTGATTGATGGTTTGTGCAAAGAAGGAAAAGTTGACAAGGCATTGATTTTATTTGGAAAGATGCATGTGACTGGTTTGCATCCAAATATTGAGACTTACAATGCTGTTCTCAATGGGTTATCCAAAGAGAGAAAGCTATTTGAATTGCTTCAAATGTTCAATAAGATGACAGAAAATGGGTTGATTCCTAGTGTGATTACATATACAACTTTAATTGATGGACTCTGCAGGAATGATGGAATTAGTCTTGCTTTCAAAATTTTCTATGAAATGGAAAGAAGAAGGTGTTCGCCAAACCTATATACATACAGTTTGTTAATCCATGGATTGTGTTTGGAAGGCCGGGTTGATGAAGCAGAGATGATACTCAAAGAAATGGAGGTGAAAAACATATATCCTGATCAGGTGACATATACTTCATTGATTGATGGGTTCTTGACTCTTGGTAAACCACATCATGCATTTTCACTGCTTCATCGGATGATCAATGCGGGCTGCGAACCCAACTATAGGACTTACCTTGTGCTGCTCAAAGGGTTGCAGAAAGAACGTCTTATGATTGCAGAGAAGATTGTAGACGAACACAGTACTGTAAATAGCAATTTCTCAGATGAAGAGATTGTTAACTTGGATACCTTACGTATTCTCTTGGAAAGGATGGATGAGATTGGCTGTGAACCTTCTATTGATACATATTCTACTTTAATTGCCGGTCTGTGTAATGATGGCAGGAGTTTTGAGGTGGATCAGTTAATTAAATACATGAAAGAGAAAGGACTGAGTCCTAATGAAGCAATATATTGTTCACTGATCAGTGCTTATTGCAAGAATCTGAGAGTTGAACCTGCTCTTGATGTACTGAATTTGCTAGCAGTTACTGGCTTCAAGGCTCCCCTATCAATTTATAAAGAACTGATATGTGCTCTCTGCAAAAAAGAACATGGGAAAGAGGTTGAAGAGATGTTTGAGAGCATGCTTGATAAACAATGGAATAGTGATGAGATTGTGTGGACTATCTTAATTGATGGCCTGCTCAAGGAGGGGGAGTCAAAATTTTGCTTGAACCTTCTTCACATGATGAACTCCAAGAATTGCCGTATTAGTCAGCAGACTTATGTAATGCTTGCAAAGGAAATGTCTGAAACTGACAAACCAATTGGTAGAAACCAACCTGCTGATGTACCTTAGTTTCTAGAAGAGACAAAACCAGGATGACATCATATCGGAGTTATGTAACAGGGAATCATATCTCCTTCTAATGGAAGTCATTGCACGCACTATTTTCAATATCTTAAGTAGTTGCTGAACTGGGATGGTGTTTTGATATGTAAGCTGCAACAGATTATGGAGTAAGTGGTGAGTTAATTATGTTAGCTTGTTGGTTTCCTTGTTCCTTTTCTTTTCATGCTTTGTTGTAGCCCCTCGACTAAATTTCTTTATTTTCACTTGTTTTCTGTTTTCGTTTGGGTTTATAATGTTTGAGTTGGTTGCATTCTCGAACTAGTATTATGATGCTGCCAAATTGTTTGAATTTTGCCCTTGCAGGATGAGAGTAATGGACCTAATGACCAATTATTGTAGGTAAGAGATGCCCATCCGATTTCTTAATTCGTTAATTTTTTGGACTTTCAACCATCTAATATATAGAATATAGTAGTGAGATGCTACTATCTAATGCACAAGTGCTGGCTAACTAGTTTTATGCTCATGAATTGTGATCATTGAACTTCTTCAGAGCATTGCCAAGCATGCTTGTATACCATTAAAAGCGTCATCTTTGATATCTTATATCCAATTGGTTACATACACCGGGATTGCATTTTCATATTACTGTAGGACAATACAGTATCTGTACATGAGGAGATGCAATAGTTCTAGTAGATAAAAGTGCAAGGAGAGAGTGTTGTTTCGGATTGATGTGTTGAATAAGCTTACTAAACACACTGAAGTTTTTTAATAAGACATAGAAACCAATGTTCCAGATGTTTTTTTTTTTGGTCACCAAAGTGCAAGCATCTTCAGTATCATTGGAGAGATGTTTTTGGTTTACTTGTTCATTTCCATTGAGTGCTAGCAATGTGTATAATCATGAGACAATGTAGAAACCTACGGCATATTGATTTGTGGTTACTGGAAACTTTGGAAGATTGTACATGACTGCAAGTTTGATCATTGTTTAGCATGGAATTTTTCATTACCATTAATTTTATGAATCTTGTTATGAAATGTGTTGTAAATATTTTATGATCACAAAATCACGGCAAGAAATTAAAAACTGGACTGGAGGATTGAATCAATATGGAAATAGGTAATATGAAATTAATAACCAGATAATAGGTTTCTCAACCATGAGTTTCCTACGTACAAGATATTATCCATTATCCCTGTTCCCCAGTACTCTCTTTTCCCAAGATATTTTCCTCTTCACATGAGCCACTTTTCTTTCTTTCTTTTTTTTCCCTAAAACAAACATGTCTTACTAATGGGTCTGTCTCCTTTTTGTGAGCCCATTCCTTCTTCACCCCCATAACAAGTTCCACCCCCTCAAGTCCGGTCTTATCCCCAGCCTGAAAGCAGGATATTGCATAGTGAACTCTTCAACGTCTACCAAGTTCATTCCTCAATAGGCCTCTTTATCCATTTGACCAATATCTGATGAACTGTTCTTTGTGCAGCCCACCTCACCTGGTGATTAATATCAGTGAGAATATTTTTGCTGGATTCTGTGGCACGTCGTTGTGAGGCGGAAATGTTACTCACAATGAATATATCCAAGTAGGAAAGGGAAGGAATGTTGGGCTAAATCAAATTTCTATGTTTGAAGCTAAAGTTTCCAGTGGAAATGGTGAGCAAATTCTGTGCCGAGATTTGTACAGATTGGGTCATAGGCTGGACTTCATTAGAATTCTCTCATTCTTTTATAATACTGTTGGCTTTTTTCTTCAATATCATGATGATGCTTCTTACCATGTGTGCCATTTTGTGGGGCTGGCTTTATCTTGCGCTGAGTGGAGTAAAAGATTATGTAGCAAATCATACTGATGATAACAAAGCACATGATACAATATTGAACCAGCACTTCATAATCCAACTCGGTCTCTGTACTGCCTCGCCGATGGTTTGCAAAGTTCACTTTAATTTGGAAATCAAATGCTCTCTGGGACTTAATGACCATGCAACTTCAGCTTTGTTCCATATTCTACATTCACCGTGGGAACCTGTTGTCATTACTTTGGAAGGACTTTTCTGTGCGGTGGTGCAAAACACTGTGCAATGGGGCGAGGTTTTGTGGTGTATCATAGGAGTTTTGCTGAGAATGATAGATTGTACGCCCGAAGTAATTTTGTGAAGGCTATTGAACCTGGTTTGATACTTACTGTGTGTGCTTCCTACAGCCCCGTAGCTACAGGCACTTTTGTATACATAGCATTGACAATTTCCAGTTGGTGTTTTCAGTCTGTCCCGGATTTTGGGTCCTTTCATTTGTAACCCTTGGGTTTTGATTGGTTAAAACTGAGTACGATTTCGACGAGTTTATGAAGTGGATATGGTACAGAGGTGGCGTGTTCAGCCTGAACAGAGCTTGGAGAAAAGTGGAGGAATGAAGTGCGAGGCCATTTAAGGACAACTGGTCTTTGGGTACGGTACTGGAAATTACTTGGACCTTTGTTTCTTCTTCTTTCAGTTGGGATTGTGTACATTGATGCTGGAAGCAAGAGCACCACTGTTTACTTTCTTTCATGGATCTGTGGTTGTGGCTCTTGTGCTTTACATGATAGTATAATCATATGCTCGTGACAAGTATGCTGCAAAGGAATGTCTACTGTGGTTTGGTGCAGTTCCTTGTTATTATTCTTGTGATAGTTGTAATAATTGCCTTGCTGGAGTTACTCTGTTCAAATTTATTGATTTCGTCACAAGTTTACCGGCTTTTGTACCCACATGGTGGGGATTTATATTTGATCGGGCAGGTCTGAAGACCCTTTTTGGAGAAAACAATGCTCTGTCAGGTGGTTGTTTCTTTAGCTCGCTTGTATGACATGATGGTTGAAGTCATTGTGATTGCTTCTGTCATGGTTGCCTGGATTTCAAAATATGCTAACTACGATTCTTTTGAAACATGCATTTATTAGTAGGGGCCTTCAGTATCTCAGATTGTGGCAGGAAAAACATCTGTTGATAAGTTTGTTAGGACGAGTATTTTGGTGCATCACTTTATCTTAATGTAAATTAGATTGTTATCTTGTCTATAGTTGTAGAGGTCTTTCATACATTCCGAGACATCATGTTTTATTTTTCAAGATTTGAAGCATCGAGTAAAATAACTATGCCTTGCTTTGCTTATTTCTCCCTTCATGGTTAGCTTTTATAAAAGGCTGACATGTGATTTAAGATACTTTATTATTTAATCTTAAACCATTTCTAATATATATATATATATATATAATTTTGATCACGGTGCAGGGTTTTTCGTGTGCGATCACTAAAACCCGATACCGTGTTTTAGTGTATTTTTTTTACACTAAAACACGGTACCGGGTTTAAATGGTCGCACACGAAAAACCCTGCACCGTGATCATTACTATTTATATATATATATTTATATATATATATATATATATATTATTTTATTATTTATTTTAAAAAAAGTGAGTTGAATTGTGTATTGTTTATATTGTCCTTGGTTAATTTATTGTTTTAAATTGGTCTTTAATTTCCATTTGATTTATTGTGTGGGTTAAATTTTTGTTTATGTTTTAATTCATTGTGTTTGATTTATTGTATTTATTTTTTTATATTATCTAATATATATATATATATATATATATATATATATATATATATATATATTAAAAAGGGTGAGTTGAATTTTGTATTGCCTATATTGCCCTTGGTTTAATTTATTGTTTTAAATTGGACTTCAATTTGTATTTGATTTATTATGTGGGTTAAATTTTTGTTTAAGTTCTTAATTTATTGTGTTTGATTTATTGTATTTATTTTTTAGATTATCTAATGTATATATATATAATATCTAATATATATTATTAATTAAAAAGGGTGATTTGACATAATCGAAACTAATTATAAAAAAATCTTCTTGACAAGGTAAGAAAAAAGTCGATGAACAACACAAAATCCAACCAAATAACAATACATATCTTATATTCTAATATATATTAAAAATTGTGAGTTCGATTCTGTATTTTCTATATTGCCTTTGGTTTAATTTATTGCTTTAAATTGGTCTTCAATTTGTATTTGATTTATTGTGTGGGTTAAATTTTTGTTTAAGTGCTTAATTCATTGTGTTTGATTTATTGTATTTATTTTTTAGATTATCTAACATATATATATATATATATATATATGAAAAAAAAATCGATGAACAAGAACACAAAATCAAACCAAATAACAACACATATCTAATATTCTAGTATATATTAAAAATTGTGAGTTGAATCTGTATTGTCTATATTACCTTTCGTTTAATTTATTCCTTTAAATTGGTCGTCAATTTGCATTTGATTTATTGTGTGGGTTAAATTTTTGCTTAAGTGTTGAATTCATTGTCTTTGATTTATTGTATTTATTTTTTAGTTTATCTAATTTATATATATATATATATATATATATATATACATAATATCTAATATATATTATTAATTAAAAAGGGTGATTTGACATAATCGAAACTAATTATAAAACATATTCATGTCAAGGTAAGAAAAAAAAACGATGAACCAGAACACAAAATCCAACCAAATAACAACACAAATATAATATTCTAATATATATTAAAAATTGTAAGTTAAATTCTGTATTGTCTATATTGCTCTTGGGTTTAATTTATTGCTTTAAATTGGTCTTCAATTTGCATTTGATTTAGTGTGTGGGTTAAATTTTTTTTTAGTGCTTAATTCATTGTCTTTGATTTATTGTATTTATTTTTTAGATTATCTAATATATATCTAATTCTAATATATATATATATATATATAAAATATCTAATATATATCTAATATATAATATCTAATATGTATTATTAATTAAAAAGGATGAGTTGATAGAATCGAAACTAATTATAAAAAATCTTCATGCCAAGGTAAGAAAAAAATTCGATGAACAAGAACACAAAATCCAACCAAATAACAACACATATCTAAAAAAATGTATTTAAAAAAAACGTTCTACAGAAATTCCAGAATCCGAGAAAAAGAAAATGTGGTTATCATACAAGAAAAGAAATCGGGGTTGCCTGCTAGAGATTAGTTTTTTACACCAAAATCAATTTCATTCACAAGGTTGTGCCGAATTTCAAGTGCGATGGTAGCAAGAAAGAACATTTTGTCCATGCTCGAATTGGATTGGAAATTAGTTCATCTAATTTGAGTTTTTGAGATTTTAGGGGGCTGACTGTCACATGTCTTGTATATCATTAGTTTTAATATTTAAATGGATGAAAAGACCAACTCGATTAAAATATTTAAAACTAAATCGGGAATGTCAAACCTTTGACACCAAACTAAAAAAAGGTCAAATATCTAGGATTAAATCAGTATTTCTCCTATTTCTGTAGATAAAAAATACGGAGCACATCGGTTCCGTGTAACTTCATGCCATGTTTAAAGTTATTATATTTGTATAAAAAAATTTTACTGTTCCTTATTATTTGTTACTTCTATAAAATCGTTCTATTATTTTAAGAAAAATATAATTTTGTGGTACCTAATTTATGGTTTTCATATTGATATTTATGTTTCAGTTGTTTAATGCAATTTTAATTTGATTACCCAAATTTGTTATCCCTTCTATTTTCGTCGCATTTTCGGGGTGCAAAGAAACTCGAATTTGAACCTCCCGCATTTTCTTGTGATTCTAATAAAATTATATTAGACGATTCAGTTATACAATCAAGTTTTGTGTTTTCGTTCACAGATTGTGAATCTCCAATGGCAATTGTGTTTCGTCGTATTATTTACTTATGCAATAATATTTGTTTCTCTTTACATCTTTCATTGTTATGCTTGATAGAGAACTTGCATGCATCCTCAAATCGTTGAAGTTTATACCTTTCGAGTTTGCCACCTATTGTTAGAGATCAGTGTCAACTCATTTATAACTCTATTTTTGGGAAAGTGACAATGAATTTCATGCATAATATGATGCATGTTATAATAATTAATGTTGATACTGATGAGTTAATAATACCGATAGCATTAATTAATATATTTAAAAAAACAATCCATTTGCAAAGTTGCGTAGAATTAAACAATATTATTCTATTGAAGACATCAGGTTAACTTACATATTTATAAGGATGTTGTTTTTAATCATCGTTGTCATATAAGACTTCATATTTTGATCAAGTCCCCCTGTTTTGGTTGAAGAAAATAATCCTCACTTATCTTATGACAGAGATATTATTATACATAGTTGTAATGTTCAAAATCACCAAATAAAGCATTACTTCAGTTGTACAAATATTACAATCTCAATTGTTTTCTCCAAACGGCGAAAATAGATGTCATTAATATATTTCGAGGTTCAAGAATGGAGAATTCGTTGGACAGTCAAACGTCGTGTCTTTGTTATGACTAATTTTTTATTCTCAATATTATGTGTTATATATAATAATTTTTAATTTATTTTAATTTAGGTTTTTTTTTTCTTTTCATGTCTATGGTTGATATTTTCATTTATATTTATGTGTTTTTATACTTGTATCTTTTTTTGTCAACTTTTCAAAGAAATTATATCAAAATGGTCTCTTGTCATGAGTATTACTGCAACATATCACATCACGTACAACACACGTTAGACTTACTAGTTTTTAAAAATATTCCAGTTTACAGTATGTGATATTTTCTAAATCTAGATTAAATTTTAATTTATCTATTTGTGCACTTGATTTCTACCTCAAACAAATTCCGTGTTTTCTTTCTAGTTGATAATGGCAGTTGTGTATCTATATGTTCGCTGTAGATTTTAGCATGGTTATATTTATAATTTTGCAACTCCAGTGCGCATACGGGTACCTTTTTTGCTCTAATATGGACAAATTCTGATCGTAACATGTCAGTTATTTCACGTCTATGGATACGTGAATAAAGAGAAGATTGTTAGTGAATAAGATCTCAAGTTACTCGAGAAAAATTAGAGTTGTTCAAATGGGTCGGCGAGGCGGGCCAAATCACAACCCACCTGTGATACCCTTGTTTTACATGAGAAAAATGAAGGATTTAAAATGAGTTTATAATGGGCTACAATGAACTTTTATAGCAACTTGGGTTAATCATTTTCGTAAAAGCGAGCACGGATACGAAGTAGTTGCTATGAGGGCCCATTGTGCAATTGCGCTTGCGCGGGCCTGGGTCCGGGGCGTGACAGAATAGTATCAGAGACGGTCACCAGACGGCAGACCTCGGGAAATAAGTGCTATGCGGGGCAAAGTGCTGCGTGCATGGGAGCCACCTCTTGAACCTGCGAGGCAAAGTGCTACATGACGGGAGCCACCTCTTGAACCCGTAGCAGCCACCTCTAGATTCTCGATGCTGGTGGATCAAAGGTCAGGTCGCGACGAGGACGTCGCGTTCTGAAGGATGGGTGATTGTGATACCCCTGTCCCTCATGGGAAAAATGAACGATTTAAAATAAGTTTATAATGGTTTACAATGTACTTCTATAGCAGCTTTGGTTAATCATTTTCATAAAAGCGAGAACGGATATGAAGTAGTTCCTACAAGGACCCATTGTGCAGTCGCGCTTGAGCGGGCCTGGGTCCGGGGCGTGACACCACCAAAACCCGCCTGTTGACTTGGCGGTGCGGGCCGGCCTACCATTTAGACGGGTTGAAAATTTGTCAACCCAACCCTCCTATATAGAAGGGCAGGACGGGTCAACCCAGTGGACCCAATCCACTTTGAGAGCTCTAAGAAAAATAGATTCGAAATTGGAATCATGTGGTCATGGCTTCGGAAATTTATGAGAGCATGGGTTTGTGGGCACCAATTTACGTCAAGGTTTAGTGGCTTTTATGAGATGGTCCTATCGTATTTCTCTTGTCAGGATATACAGAAAGGAAAATGCTATCTAGAGTTTCCCTGCACACTGATGTTAGTCAATGAGGTTATCGAATTTCAATTTTTAGATTTTATTTATGAACAAACATTTTTGTTGATGTTCTTTGAACTGTAACAACAATACATGTCACCCTTAAACATTTATCCATCAGGTGATTGCCACTGCAATGACCATAATGCTCAAATCTGCTGCAAAATTCTTACTGATATGCGATGCATACGACAATAGATCCGCCAAATGTTTTTGATACTTCTCAATGATCAAGTCTCATTGCTTAATGGACAACAACTCCATCTCCTTCTCTTGACGAAGATCTGGCAGAAAGTGATGACTGATGAAGCCCTGACAGAAATGTTCCTAGCAAAGCCTCCCTTATTACTGAACTAAAATGGCAAAAGCATATTTCCATCACTTTCGAGCTTTTCCTTGGATCACGAAGTCAGCTACCTCCATATTTTCATCCTCTTCATAGTAAAAAACTCAAAAGCATTGCTCCATCGTATCGATCGACCCAAGCTTTAGCAACTTCAGCATTCTCATCTCCTGTTAGCGGCGGGGGTCCAATCTTCATGAACTCCATGATGTTGATTGATTCCCACGTCTCCTCTCATCATGGTATCTGTGAAGCCTTGCATCACGATCTCTGTGATGGTGCTCTCTCTCTCTCTCTAAATCACCATCTCCATTAAAGAAATATAAAGGAGAGTAGTTCGCTGATAAATTTATTTTTCCTTATTTTATCATTATTTTATCATTGATACAATGATCAATTTATACAAGGTTGTCGTGCTAGATTAGTGGAGTCAAAAATAAAGATTGATCTATATCCCTATAATTAAGAAACAAAAGATACGTAAAATCACAAGAAATCTGTTTTGCTAAATATAGTAAAGATACTATTGATGATTCATCGCCGATGATTTAGAGTTCTCAATATTCCCCCTCAAACTTGTCTGTGGGAGAGACCAAAGGCCAAGTTTGACACGTAACCCAGCAAAAATATTCCGAGTTAGAGGCTTGTTAAAAATATCCGCAAGTTGAAGGGACGATGGAACAAAGCGAGTGATGAGTGAACCAAGGGCGACCTTTTCCCGAATAAAATAATAGTCAATCTCGATGTGTTTCGTACGTGCATGAAACATGGGGTTTGTGGTCAAGTGTAATGTAGCGACCCTACCCGGATCCGCTACCTAATCAGAGTTAAGAGCATAATTAAACATGCATTAAATAAATAACTGCGGAAGACTTAAATAAAAACAGACCGGCAGAATACAACCAGTTAAATAAATTCGATTATACAGCTCAATCGAATAAATAAACCCTAAAGGCAAAACCTACAGCTAATCTCGCTGTCTTCACTGGTCACTGGCCAATCCAAGCTCCTGGTGCTCCACCCTGCACCTGCACCTGCCCCGTCGAATGGGGTGTCCAGATACACAGAAAAGACTGGACGTGAGCTCTAAGCTCAATACGAAAGCAATTATATAAATACAAATATGCGCACACAGATGATTTAAAACTCAAGTGAAAACACTTGCTCATGGCACCGAGAATATACAGTACCGGCTAGAGAGCGACTCCGCGGGGTACTCGTATACTCCATATCAGGGCTGAGCCAACCCCATCCTGACCCGAAACCAAAACAGGATACAAGCCCCATATGGAAACTGTCATACCTGACTCGAGTCCAAAAATGAGATCATAGTTTCCTATGGAGACTGTCAATGACTCACATCTTTTCGGATGCAGTCACACGTAAAATCATGTATGTGCTAAGACGGTATAACATGCTAAAACATGATAAAGCATATAGCACATACTCATGCAACATACATGCAAATATATCATGCTGGCTATCTCGGTCAGTACTTACGTACCTTACTAAAGGCAGTCCTAGCAGTCCCACTCTAGGTTCTCAGCCTATCATCAACTCTACAATGCAAATATCCATGCATCATTATTTAAGCTCTAAAAGCCTTAACTAAGCTATTACATACTCCTAAATAATTTAAGGAGACCATAGCTATACCTGCGTCCGTCGTCAGCCCACTGATGGCAACTATCCCGCAACTAGGGCACACCCCTGCTGCAGCTCCACAGCCTCGAGCACTGTTCCACTACACGAGCACTGCTCCGCTACTATGTCAGACACTGTCTGACTATGCTAGAATATTTTCCTTACTCCAACTCTAAAATAATAGTACCCAAAACCCTAAAATAGAGCCACGTGGGCGAAGGAGAGGATTTTGAAATTTGCACCAAATGAGGAGCTCGGACCTCATATTTATAGAACACGTTCGGATCGTTCGAACTAGCCTTCGGAGCGTCCAAACTGCTTCGGGCCGTCCGATCGTCTCATCGGATCGTCCGATCTCCGCCACGTGTCAATCCAATTGCATGCAACCATGCACCTATCCGATACACTATTCGGATGGTCCGAAGCCACCCTTCGGGTTGTCCGAACTTACCCTGAATGATGTCACCGATAATATTTAGGACAGCTGGCTGGGTCATGGTTCGGATCGTGCGAACCCACTTCGGATCGTCCGAAGCCTTCAGAGCCTCCGAAGCCTGGCTCCGTCCATGTTCGGATCCTCCGAACCCAAGTTCGGAGCGTTCGAACCCCTCAAACCTTACCCACCATTTTCGAGTGTTCTGAATCCATTTCTGGACTTCGTTAACCCTTTTGGAATTTCTTTAATCATGTTTTACTTAATCTAAACATGATTACATGTTTAATTAATCATTAATCGTCAATTCTGGATATGGGTCACTACATTCTCCCCCCCTTAAAAGATTTCATCCTCGAAATCTAGGGTAGAACCTCGAGAACGTACAAGAAACCCTTGCTCGAGTGTCTGGTCAAAATATCCTCCGACACACTCAGACTCCCGTCGAATTCTCTGCAAGCTTTATTAATGCCGAACCGCATTAACATTTTCCCAGCTGAAAATTTCTGCGCTTCTTGATGACAACCAATATTCCTTGACACTAACGTATCACAGCACTGATACGTCCTCTGTCGTAACCACGATCTCACTGATCACGAAGGATGCAAACACCCATTTGATCAAGATCATCGTCTCAATGGAAATCTTATACTGACAAAGACCAAGTCATAACCTGACTGGTTTTACTGCATTCGTTGAATCACCAATCAAAACTAACCATCTAATGGTTCCAAAAGTTCTCGGTGCTCAACACCTCTAGTCAGGAAAACACTAATCCCAACATTGTGCTGACACATTCTAACATGAATCTCGCTTTAAGATAATCCAGTGGACTCAAGTCTATACTTCAACGTAACTGTTCACAATGTTCCCTAGACTGGTTACCCTCCCCACTCTCCCTGAAGCACAACCGGCTTCCCAAGGAATACTGGTAACTTAAACCATCATGTTTAGTACATTCTGTTGTCCACGTTTCTTAGTATAACCTCAACACTGTGCCCTGATGATAACTATCATCGATCACTAATAATGACACTAAGTCATCTCCTAGCCATTGGCCTGCGAAGTCATGCATACATTGCAATAGAAGTTATTACACCTCTGATGATCTGCATCATCTCAACCATAGGTTATTCACCCATGAATCTCAATCGTTGGACATCCTCCTGATAGTAATACATACTCGCAATCACTGTACGCTCATCAAGACTAAGGCAAGCTCCCACCAATATGCTCGGCTGGGACATTCCACAGTGCACAGACATATGGAAATGCTTCCTATTCCGTCTCGAAACTCGACAGTCATTGCACCTGGTATAACTCAACTCAGAGTCTCTGATAATACCATCAGCTCATACCAACCTCCCAAGGTTGAGCATACTGATCCTGGAACTAAATCCCAACGGATTCTCAATATTCAAATCGCTCCCTTGCCGAACGCATCAGTCTCAGCACTGAACGATCTAACTCGTCGATTCCCTAGTCAATCCTGGGAAATACTTGTGCTCGAAGTAACTTGCCACCCAATGCGTCTCTGATTGTCGTTTATTGCTACAACGCAATATCTTTGACAAACAGTCTGCATAGATGTGACTCACTGACTCGAAAGAACAAACTCGATCCGTCACGATCTTGCGAAATCTTCGATCCCAAAGGCAAACCTCGTTGGCTACTAAGTCGATCCTTGACTATCTCAGTCACACATCGCACATCACTCGCTGAAAGATTAGTGACACAACCTGCTGGATCTCGAGAATTAGATCCCAACTAATGTTATACCACACGATTAGACAACTAATGTTCCTTGCTAATGTCCATTAGCATTTCCAACTACTCGTCGGATCCAACCACAATGGTACACATAGATGCCCTCACTTAACCGAAATGTCCGGTCAACAATCTTAACTATTGTTGTTCAATGGAAAACTCTCACATGAAACAACAACATGATCCTTTCCTGACCATACAAGTCAATTGCAATCTTTCGATAAATTCGTCTCTGGCAAACCTAGAGATTCTAAATCATCCAAATTGTCGAATGCTCTGAGACTGTACCAAGTACTCATCTCCTAAGCACTAAGCGACAAAATACTACCCCAAGTATTTTTCGATTGCTCTATCCAAATCATCACTGATTGGATTTACCCTATCGATCTCGTCGAACTACTGATGTTCGCGCTCATTCGATCAGACAACAACTGATCATCTAAACCTACATGGCTTGGTCAATAACTATGACTCAACTGCCACAAAGAATCATTTCCAAACGGTGTCAGATCACAGTACATAAGTAGTTTACTTGGCACAAGTCCTGCACCTTTTCAGCACTACTAATCGTTGTCTTGTTCACCCAAAGCAAACATCAAGATAAACTAAGCCCATTTCCATCCCATGGAAAATCCTACGCTCAACCTCTGAAAATATCAGACAGTACTTAGCGCAACCACTGGACTCACTATCCTTACCTCGTTCATTCAGAATGAACACCACGGCTCGTCAAGTCCAAGAAGAATAACTAAAGAATCCCAAAGATTTCCACAATCTTCGAACACTCTCCTGATTATATCCCTTGCTAAGATTGTGCAACAATTTAAGACTAAGGTAGCTTACCTCAATAACCCACCTGGACAACCACCAAGATTTCACGGTCATAGGCCATGCTTCCCTCACATCTTAAATAGTCATATACAATCCTCAACGTCTAATATAATCCAATAATGATGAAGCCAATCATCAAGGAGTAGTCCTCGTATTCGAGTTGAAGTCTTAAAACAGCATCCCATCCAGTATCTTGGATAATTCCTATCTCAAGGAAATTCTAACCACAACTCTGATGACAACCCCTAGTCATCATTGGTAGAAATCCGTCCACCTACTAGACCCACACGTCTAGCAGTAACCCAAAGGTTAATACCTATATGCTCAAGGTACACACTCGTCAAGGAAATCCCTCCATGACTGGTTCCACAGCAGAAAACTCAATATATATCTCTGGCTCACCAGACGATATCGTACCATCGATATCAAACCTGATATCTAATCCAAGGTCATACCTCGTCATGTCTGTCACCAAATCCCTAGACTGAGAAGCCTTCCCACCGCCATCTCCTGAAGCACAAAGGCTCTCAGGTACCCTCTGAAGTACAAAGACTCCCAGAGTAATACTGGCATAGGGTCGCGCCCCATCACATCTAGTCCTGGTCATAGTCCACAACTCTCGGCATATACTGGACCTGGTATCCCGATGAAAACCCATCATCACAAGCCTCAACCTAACAAAGGTCAGACATCCTACTGTTCTCAAGGAAACAACCTAGAACAAAGCCCAAATGTTCTAAACCGAACAATACCCTTAATGCCTCTAGATGAGTCCACTCATCGCTAGCACTAACATAGTCCACTGACTAACTAGGTCAATCCTAGGAAAACGCCTAGACTAACCTCAAGTCACACTGTCACAGTCGGCCCACTCAAATCCCATGAGTTACCACAGTTGAACACTAATCAACTAAACCCAATCCAAACTTCCGCACAATCATGCAATCATCCACGAATTGCTGGATAAATAAAACATGTATCACTTATTTCAAGTTATGTACAATTCTCTTTATTACAATCTCATGTAATACATACAGTATTCAAAATACAATGAAATGTACAATCGAACTTGAAATGATACAACCAAAGTATGATGATTCATTACAACTGAAATACTGTTTACAACAACAACGATACAGTATTTAAATCATCGTACTAGTCTTCGTTTCTTGAGCATGAAGCTTCAAATCGACACACGCATCGATGCAAGCATACTCCCGACCAAGTCTCTCTACATGTCCTCCTACGAAGAACTCCGGAGAAATGGCTCGTGATAGCTAACCAGCTATACTCTACGTCAGTGCATGTCAGTCGACCCCTTCTGCTCACTATCTACCATCAGCGTTCTTCTTGTATTCATATCATGCTTTTGAACATGAAGTTTCCCGTGTGCCTATCGATTGCATCGGTACAAGCATACCGGCAAAACTATGTTCCGCATGAGTCTAATGACAATCTCTCCAACTACTAGTGGAGAATCTTCAGAGTAGTGTCATCATGGTAATGACTGTACAGATGCAAGCATCAAGTAAGTCCCCACCAATCCTCTGCCACTGCCTCTGGCATCCGGTACTCGATCCAAAACTAGGATCCACCTGAGTAGAAATCTTGAAAACTCGGACACGATCCATCACTCCTGTCCGCACTTGCTGGTATCCCATAAGCCAAATCTTCAGAAATCCTGCCGATGATGATAGTCTCTAGGAAAACTAATTACCGCATCATCACCTCTTCCAAGGTCTCATCAATCCTATAAGGATAACCCAAAGTCTTATTACTATATCCCAAGTCTCTTGCATGCATATGCTCTGATACCAATAAATGTAGCGACTCTACCCGGATCCGATACCTAATCAGAGTTAAGAGCATAATTAAACATGCATTAAATAAATCGCTGCGGAAGACTTAAATAAAAACAGACCGGCAGAATAAAACCATTTAAATAAATTCGATTATACAACTCAATCGAATAAATAAACCCTAAAGGCAAAACCTACAGCTAATCTCGCTATCTTCACTGGTCACTGGCCAATCCAAGCTCCTGGTGCTCCACCCTGTACCTACACCTGCCCCGTCGAATGGGGTGTCCAGATACACAGAAAAGACTGGACGTGAGCTCTAAGCTCAATACGAAAGCAATGATATAAATACAAATATGCGCACACAGATGATTTAAAACTCAAGTGAAAACACTTGTTCATGGCGCCGAGAATATACAGTACCGGCTAGAGAGCGACTCCGCGGGGTACTCGTATACTCCATATCAGGGCTGAGCCAACCCCATCCTGACCCGAAACCAAAACAGGATACAAGCCCCATATGGAAACTGTCATACCTGACTCGAGTCCAAAAATGAGATCATAGTTCCCTATGGAGACTGTCAATGACTTACATCTCTTCGGATGCAGTCACACGTAAAATCATGTATGTGCTAAGACGATAAAACATGCTAAAACATGATAAAGCATATAGCACATACTCATGCAACATACATGCAAATATATCATGTCGGCTATCTCGGTCAGTACTTACGTACCTTACTAGAGGCAGTCCTAGCAGTCCCACTCTAGGTTCCCAACCTATCATCAACTCTACAATGCAAATATCCATGCATCATTATTTAAGCTCTAAAAGCCTTAACTAAGCTATTTCATACTCCTAAATAATTTAAGGAGACCATAGCTATACCTGCGTCCGTCATCAGCCCACTGATGGCGACTATCCCGCAACTAGGGCACACCCCTGCTGCAGCTCCACAGCCTCGAGCACTGCTCCACTACACGAGCACTGCTCCACTACACGAGCACTGCTCCACTACATGAGCACTGCTCCGCTACTATGTCAGACACTGTCTGACTATGCTAGAATATTTTCCTTACTCCAACTCTAAAATAAGAGTACCCAAAGCCCTAAAATAGAGCCACGTGGGCGAAGGAGAGGATTTCGGAATTTTCACCAAATGAGGAGCTCGGACCTCATATTTATAGAACACGTTCGGATCGTTCGAACTAGCCTTCGGAGCGTCCGAACTGCTTCGGGCTGTCCGATCGTCTCATCGGATTGTCCGATCTCCGCCATGTGTCAATTCAATTGCATGCAACCATGCACCTGTCCGATACACCATTCGGATGGTCCGAAGCCACCCTTCGGGTCGTCCGAACTTACCCTAAATGACGTCAACGATGACATAATATTTAGGACAGCTGGCTGGGTCATGGTTCGGATCGTCCGAAGCCTTCAGAGCCTCCGAAGCCTGGCTCCGTCCATGTTCGGATCCTCCGAACCCAAGTTCGGACCGTCCGAACCCCTCGAACCTTACCCACCATTTTCGAGTGTTCTGAATCCATTTCTGGACTCCGTTAACCCTTTTGGAATTTCCTTAATCATGTTTTACTTAATCTAAACATGATTACATGATTAATTACTCATTAATCGTCAATTCTGGATACGGGTCACTACATGTAATGCTGACATATTATCACAGAAAAGGAGGTAAGGTTTAGGTTGCGCATCACCAATATCACGAATAATGTAAGAAAGCCATGTTAGTTCGGCAGCTGTTGAAGCAAGAGCTCGATACTCGGCTTCAGAGGTAGAGCGAGCAACAATGGGTTGTTTTTTTGCACTCCAGGAAATACAATTGGAGCCAAGGAAAGTGCAGAAGCCTGTGGTGGATCGGCGAGTATCTTTGCAGCCAGCCCAATCAGAATCTGCGAATGCAAACAAGTAGAGGCTACTATTCTCCAGGATACGAAGTCCAAGATGAAGTGTCCCACGAATATAACGTAAGATGCGCTTAACCAAGAGATAATCAGCAACTGTATGAGAATGTATGTGTTGGCAAGCTGTATTAACGGCGAAGGAAAGATCGGGTCTTGTCAACGTGAGATATTGAAGTGCACCCACCAAACTTCGAAAATGGGTTGGGTTGTCATAGAGTGTGTCACCATTCTTGATTGATGGTTCTTTAGAAGGCATAGGAGTGGCAACAGGCTTGCATTGGCTCATAAGTGCACGATCTAATAAATCTGAAGCATACTTCATTTGAGAGAGAAAAATGCCATCTGAGGTTCTAGTCACTTCAATGCCCAAAAAATAATGGAGGTATGCTACAACTTAAATTGTAATTCACCCAAGTGTAGGTTGTCTGCAAGTAATATACTCGTGAGTACGAGATCGATCCACGGAGAGGATGTTGTAAGTTTAATTTTAGCAATAATATATTATAGATGAAAATATTATTATAAAACTTCAAATACACAAATTATAAAATTGTCAAGGTTTCAAAGGTTCATTGTTGGTTTATTTAAGATTGTTTAATAAAAATAAATAAAAGAAACTAAAATAAGAATAAACATAAAAGAACAATGAAATATTTAAACAAGTATATCATATAATATAGTTCCCACTATATTAATATCAGTCGATATTTAATACATGGTACCCATAATATATATATAAATGCATAAATATAAATTGACATAAAAGTAAATGTTAGATCAAATCACAATATTTCATTTAGAACAACCGGCAGAGCCACGCTATCGTCAAAATAAAATATATGACTTTATGTTAGTTGCGGAAAAGTAAATGTTATATGCGAGAAAGTAAATGTTAGTTGCGGAAAAGTAAATGTTAGTTGCGATAAAGTAAAAGTTAGATGTGAAAAAGTAAATGTTAGTTCAAATCACAATATATTATTTAGAACAACCGACAGTGTCACACTATCGTCTAAATAATATATATGACTTTATTATAAATAGATACATATATTTATAGTATATAATTATTGTAGTATTTATTGTATCATATTTGACAACAAATCAAGGTAACCACATTCAAGGTACCAAGCATTTGATGTAAATAGATAACAACAAATCATCCAAAATTATACCTACAAATAAAGATCAATTAGTAAAAATAAAAATAGAAAAGAAAAGAATATACAAAATATAAACAATCTTACTTGACCAACAATGAAACCTTTTCACCTTGACATAAATAGATTTAGCTTTCCATTAACATGAAACTCAAGAATAAAGATAAAAGAAATTTCATACTTGAACTTGAGAAACTTGCACACTCAAACTTTTATTCTCACACACACAATATTTATTTTACAAATGAAGAATTCTCTACACTCTTGCATACTACAAAGCTTATACAACACATCTATTTATAGGCCAAATGAGAGCAAGAGTCCAAGGCTCATTAAATGTGAAATAGTAAAGTTGGTGGGTGCTTGTCTCCTTGAATGTCAATACCATGACCCAACTTTAATTGGCATGTTTGATGCCTTAGACCACCGATTCAGCCTTTCTTTTCAACATAGAACACGTAGGATATTTTGTGTAGATGTGTTTGGACAACTCATTCACCCCTTTTGGATAAAATATGAAATACTTATGATATTTTTACTCCAAGCTGGTCATAGTAAAAGTAAATCTATCTCCATTTTGATGTTTGATTATTTTGATCATCTTAATGAAGTTTTTGGAATTTCTTGTCTTCTACAAAGTTGAAGATGCCTCTTTTGTGATTCTACAGGTTTTGAGGTTACTCCATTATGACCTCTGTAGCTTGAGTAATTTTATTTTTACCAAACCTGCGCAAACCGTAAAATACAACATTTTAGTAAAACATTTAAATATAAACACATAACACTAAAATAATACAACTTCATAATTTTAATTAAACTTAAAATTTAAAACACACTTTTTAACATATAAATAATTACAAATTTTAAGTTTCATCACACCCCCAAACCGGCTAATTACTAGTCCCTTAGTAATAAAATATCATAAAATATCATAAAATATCATAAAATCACAAGTTAGATTTTTATTCCTTAATATATATATTCAAATTTGCAAACTTTGAAATTTTAAAAACACACTTGTGAGGAGATCATATGTTTATTTATAAATCTCATTATCAACCAATATATTAATATGTAATTGGATGGGCTATACATATATATTTCACACAATATCAAAATATTAAATATATAATTTTTTTTACATAAATATTTTCTAAAAACTTTGAGAATAATATAATTAAAAGGATAATAGAAATCATTTTCATAACATGTATATCATCAGGAATATTAATGTAAAAGTCTCAACTCCATATTCTCTCGGGTTAAAGTATTTCATATATAGCTGTTTTTCACTCATGGAGTTGGAAGAAAATTATACACTCTTTGAAAATGGCTAGTAAAGCAGACAATCAAATAACCTAATATTGAAAATAAGATAGGATGATTTACAAAGAATAAACCCATTTTTTTTTTTTGTTTTTTTTTTGTTTTTTTGTTTTTTTTTGTTTTTTTTTGTTTTTTTGTTTTTTTGCTTGGCTGCAAAATTGTTTTTACATAATCAAATACCTCCAATAAACTTTGAAAATGTAACATTTTTTTTCAAAGTTTATTTATTTTTTTTATTTTTTATGAGGTAAATCTATTACATTAATAATTATAGTAGAGATATTAATACTCTACATCTTTACAATCAAACTTCAAACAACTTTGCAGCCAATTTTCATTTTTCTTTTTTTTTCTTTTTTTTTTTTTCAAAATGGGTTTAATCTAGTAATCAACCATTTCTTAATAATCAATAAAAGCTTATAAGTTGTTTTCTCAATTCTTACCCCTCACTCACAAAATTTATGTGAGTAACTATTGAACTTTTACAAATTAATTCTCTCAATTATACATGTTATTATTTATTAAATCAATATCACTTTAATTATATACTCATAAAAGTTTTAGAAAATATGTATTTGAAAACACACAATTATATATTATTTATAACTTATATCCCATCAATTATATATTTTCTATTAAATTGATAAAAAGAAGAATAAATAAACATCTATACAAAAAGACTTCATTTTCTTAGTAGTTTGCAATTTAAATATATACGGAATATTAAAATCTAATCTATTGTGATAAGATGATAAATAAAAACTAATGCGTGTCAGGAGTTTTTGACTCCTTACTCTGCCATTGAAAAAGAAAAATAAATATTATTATAGAAATATATTTTTTTAAAAATTTTAAATTTTTTTTTTTTTTTAAGAAAAATAAAGAGTACATGATGAAAGAGATATCACCTGGAATTATTGAAGATGAGGAACAAACACAAACCATTTCATGACATGTTGAATCAATGATCCAGTTTTCTTTTCTTACTGGTTGGTTGAGACCAATTGATCTTTGTTATAGCTGAATCAGGTTGATGAACAAAAGCTTGGAGATCATCAATTAATTGGTCTTCATTCGAAGCAGAGATGAGCATCCTTCGTGAATTTTCTGAAATAAAATTTTGTTCCACGGCTACATCGAGAAAAGTCAACAAACCATCATAATAGTTATTGATATTCAACAAGCCAACAGGTTTATTATGGATATTAAGTTGTGCCCAAGAAACAACATGAAAAATTTCTTCTAAAGTACCAAAACCACCAGGCAAGGCAATAAAAGCATCAGAATTTTCTATCATTTTAGTTATTCTCTCGTACATTGATGAAACTTTCAACTCTTCCCCAACCGTAACACCTGTAATATTTCCTTCAGCTAAAGCTGTAGGAATAATACCCAAAACCTGACTACCTCCAAGATGAGCTGCTGTTGAAATAGATCCCATTAACCCAATATTGCCTCTTCCGTAAACCAAGTGAATTTTTCTCTCTGCTAAATTTTTTCCAAGATTAATTGCTGCATCAACAAATATTTCATTCTTTCCAGTATTAGAACCACAAAAGACACAAATATTTTTCAATTTTTGTGAAGAAGATCCTGTCATGTTTTTTTCTTTTCTTTTAAAAAATATAGAGAGAGTTGAGTGATTTTATAAGGAAAACAAGGAATAAGACAGAAATAGGAATACAGATGTGAACAAAATGATGAAAATAGTAAAAAAAAAATAATATATAATAATAACATGCATGCGTATAAACAGTGATGTGATTGTGGCTCACAGTGTTCCTTCAATATTTATGAGTCGAGGGTTGGCTTACCATCCAATTTTCTTATAAATTGGCAAATAGGGTCTTTTTTAGTCAGATTCCCAAGACCATCACCATGACGCTGCGCTTGGAATAGTTTCCATAAACGGAGAAGTTGACCTTGTACATCTCCACTAGAATGCGTCTCAAGAGTCAATGAGATATCATCCAATGACTCTTTACTCAGCCCATTCTTAATGAAATCAATTTTATCTTCTCTATTTGTGGAAACATATCCCAAAGATCTGCATTGTCTATTACAAGTCCATCTGGCACAATTATGACAAACATCTAACCTTTTAGCCCTTCTTTTCTTCGCATAGGTACTTTTTCCTAGTCCAGACATATTTCGAACAAGTAAGAATTTTGGAACTTCACCACCTAATCAAACCTTGGCTTCAATTATAAGACGAATATCCTCCGGGATTCCTTTTTGCATAAGCATTCTCAATCTTTCACATCTGCCTTCATAAATCATTCTCAGAACTTTTTTAGAAACAGATGGAAAATATTTACCAAGTTTTTTGATAGCTTCATCCATAATATATATTTATATATATATATTCAATTATTTTGGGAAATTGAAATAAAACCGACTGAAAGTAGTCACGGAGTACCGTTATCCGCCACTTAACCGGGAAGTGAACTCAATTCTGCAAAAATAAAATAAAAATATAAGTAACAATTAAGTTGGATCATATAAAGGCATAAACTCTTCATTAAGAACTTCATTTTCTATAAACGGTTTAAGTCTTTGCCCATTAACTTTAAATACATTATTATTTTTAGGATTTTCAACATCAACAGCACCATGAGGATAGACAAATTTAACAATAAATGGTCCAGACCATCGCGATCTAAGTTTTCCTGGAAACAAATGCAAGCGAGAATTATAAAGTAAAACTTTTTGTCCGATTTCAAAAGATTTTCTCATAATATTTTTATCATGAAATGCTTTTGTTTTATCTTTATAAATCTTTGCATTTTCATATGCATCATTTCTTAATTCTTCTAGTTCATTTAATTGCAATTTTCTTGATTTAGATGCATCATCTAAATTAGTATTAAACGCTTTAATTGCCCAATAAGCTTTATGTTCAATTTCAACAGGTAAATGACAATGCTTTCCAAAAACTAATCTATATGGTGACATCCCCAATGATGTTTTAAATGCAGTTCTATATGCCCATAATGCATCACTTAATCTTAAAGACCAATCTTTTCGATTTGGATTGACTGTTTTTTCCAAAATTTGTTTTATTTCTTTATTTGCAAGTTCAACCTGACCATTCGTTTGAGGGTGATATGGAGTAGAAACTTTATGTATAATACCATATTTTCTTAACAACGAAGAAAATGATTTATTTATAAAATGACTTCCCCCATCACTTATTATAGCTCTAGGTATTCCAAATCGACTAAAAATATTTTCTTTCAAAAATTTTATCACAACTTTATGATCATTAGTTCTACATGCAATTGCTTCAATCCATTTTGAAACATAATCGACAGCTACTAAAATATAAGTGAATCCAAAAGATAATGGAAATGGACCCATAAAATCTATTCCCCAACTGTCAAATATTTCAATAATCATGATTGGATTTAAAGGCATCATGTTTCGTTTTGAAATTGAACCCATTTTCTGACAATTTTCACAAGATTTGCAAAATGAATGTGTATCTTTGAATAAAGAAGGCCAATAAAATCCACATTGAAAGATTTTTGCAGCTGTTTTCTTTGACGAAAAATGACCTCCACATGCCTCAGAATGACAAAATTTAATGACACTACTTACCTCATTGTCGGGTATGCATCGTCGAAAAATTTGATCAGGACAATACTTAAACAAATAAGGATCATCCCAATAAAATTTTTTGACCTCTTTCAAGAATTTATTTTTATCTTGTGAACTCCAATGAGAAGGCATTTTATTTGTCACAAGAAAATTTACAATATTAGCAAACCAAGGCATAGTAGTAGCATAAAATAGTTGATCATCCGGAAAATTTTCATTTATTGGTATTTCATTTTGAGATGATTCAGAAATTATTCTTGATAAATGATCGGCTACTACATTTTCTTTTCCTTTTTTATCTTTTATTACAAGATCAAATTCTTGTAACAACAAAATCCATCTTATTAATCTCGGCTTAGCATCTTGTTTATTTGATAAATATTTTATGGCAGAATGATTAGTGTAAACAATAGTAGTAGAACCAATTAAATAGGATCGAAATTTATCTAATGCAAACACTACTGAAAGTAATTCTTTTTCAGTTGTTGAATAATTGATTTGAGCACTATTTAAGGTTCTACTTGCATAATAGATCACATAAGGTTTACCTTCTTTTCTTTGTCCTAACACGGCTCCTACAGCATAATCACTTGCATCACACATTAATTCAAATGGTAAAGACCAATCAGGAGGTTGTAAAATAGGTGATGTAGTTAAAAGATTAATTATTTTTTTAAAAGCAGTTTCACATTCTTGAGTCCATTCAAATTGTGCATCTTTTGTTAAAAGATTTGAAATTGGTTTCGATATTATGCTAAAATTTTTTATAAATCTTCTATAAAATCCCGCATGACCCAAAAATGATCGAATTTCTTTGATCGTGTTTGGTGATGGTAGATTAGCAATAACATCAACCTTAGCTTTATCAACTTCAATTCCTTTTTCAGATATGACATGCCCTAACACAATTCCGGATTTAACCATGTAGTGACATTTTTCCCAATTTAAAACAAGATTTTTTTCTTCACATCTTTTTAAAACTTCTTCCAAATTTTTAAGACAGTTTTCAAATGAGTTTCCAAAAACAGTTATATCATCCATAAAAACTTCCACAAATTCTTCAATCATGTCACTAAAAATACTTAGCATGCATCTTTGAAAAGTAGCCGGGGCATTACATAAACCAAATGGCATTCTTTTAAAAGCAAAAGTTCCGAACGGACAAGTGAAAGTAGTTTTTTCTTGATCTTCTAATGATATTGGTATTTGATAATACCCCGAATACCCATCAAGAAAACAATAATAAGGATTACCTGCCACTTTCTCTAAAATTTGATCTAAAAATGGTAACGGAAAGTGATCTTTTCTAGTTTCATCATTTAATTTTCTATAATCAATGCACATACGCCAACTAGATGGAATCCTAGCTTGTAATAATTCTCCCTTTTCATTTTTTATAACAGTGATGCCTGATTTTTTTGGTACTACTTGTGTTGGACTTACCCATTTACTATCCGAGATTGGATAAATAATTCCGGCATCTAATAGTTTTAAAACTTCATTTTTAACAACTTCTTTCATGTGTGGATTTAATCTTCTTTGTGGTTGTTGATATGTTTTAGCATTTTCTTCCAAATGAATTTTATGTGTGCAGATTAAAGGATTTATACCTTTTATATCTTGCAAAGTCCATCCAATTGCATTTTTGTGTTTTTTAAGTAGTGTTATTAAATCTTCTTCTTGTTTTGGTAAGAGGGTAGAAGATATTACAATAGGATATGTTTGATTTTCACCAAGAAAAGCATATTTTAGTTCTATTGGCAAGGGTTTTAATTCAAGTTTTGGATGATCATTTTCTTTTACTTCTTCAAGTTCATTAATTTCTTCAAATAACTTTGATTTAAAAACATTTTTTGAATCAAAACTTTCCACTAAACAAACTTCAGATTGTTGATTTAAGTTTTCTTGGTGTATATTTTCTTCCACAATTGTTTCTATTGCATTATCATCTTCATCTTCATTAATACTTGGTTGTTTACATAAATTGAACACATTAAGTTCTAAAGTCATATTTCCAAAAGACAATTTCATTATTCCATTTCGACAATTAATTAAAGCATTTGAAGTTGCTAGAAATGGACGTCCCAATATTACTGGAATTTCGTTATGTACTTCTATTGGTTGTGTATCCAAGACAATAAAATCCACAGGATATATGAGTTTATCGACTTGAACTAACACATCTTCTACGATACCTCTAGGTATTTTGATTGACCTATCGGCTAGTAAAAGAGTAACAGATGTAGGTTTTAAATCTCCCAACTTAAGCTTTTCATAAACTGAATAAGGAATTAAATTCACACTTGCTCCCAAATCTAACAAAGCTTTTTTAATTTTATTTTTTCCAATAATACATGAAATTGTTGGACAACCGGGATCTTTATATTTCAAGGTAGAATTATTTTGAATAATAGAACTTACTTGCTCCGTTAAGAATGCTTTCTTCTTTACATGCAATTGTCTTTTTACAGTACATAAATCTTTTAAAAACTTTGCATAAGAAGACACTTGTTTAATAGCATCTAATAATGGAATATTTATTTTTACTTGTTTAAAAACTTCATAAATATCAGAATCATTTTTTTGTTTTTTATTATTAACTAATGCATGAGGGAAAGGAACATGTTTATTTGACTCACATATTATTTCAGATAATTTATCATCAACTTTCTTAATCTTAGGACTCAAAGTATCATCTTTCTCGAAAGTATCAAGATTTTCATCCTTACTCTTTGAGTTTGACTGATATTTGTTTTCATCACTATATGGATCATTAACTATTTTACCACTTCTAAGAGTAATAACAGATTTTACTTGATCAAATTTTTCTTGATTTTGATTTTTAGGATTAGGTTGTGGTTGAGATGGAAATTTTCCTTTTTCATGAATATTAAGTGCAGATGCAAATTTTGCAAGAGTTTCTTTCAAATCATTCATAGATTGAATGTTTTGAATATTGATAGACTCTTGCTTTTGAATGTATGCATGAATTTCATCTTCAAAATTTTTTTTTTTGGAGGTGGGATATAAGGAGCATAACCTTGATGATTTTGGTTATTTTGAAAAGGTTGTTGTGAAGGTTGTGCATTATTATCGTTCCTCCAACTAAAATTGGGATGATTTCTCCAACCAGGATTGTATGTTTGTGAAAAAGGATCTAATGTTGGTTTTTTAAAATTGTTAACATAATTGGCTTGTTCATGGAGACATTCTTTAAATGAAGGCAAAGTAGGACAATTTTTTGTAAGATGATCATGTGTGTCACATATATGACAAACAATTTCTTGAACACTTTTTAATTGATCACTCTTTTTCATTTCTAATGACTCGATTTTTCTTGCTAAAGATGCAAGTTTAGCTTGAACATCTACATCATCTTTAAGATGATAAATACCACCCCCATTTGTTGAATTATTGGTTTTACTTGGTGGTTCAATTGAGCCTATATTATCCCAATTTTGAGCATTTTCTGCTAATGACTCCAAATATTCCATAGCTTCATTTGGGTTTTTATCTTCAAAAGTTCCATTACACATGAATTCTATCATTTGCCTATCTTTAGGTATTAAACCTTCATAAAAGTGAGAAACTATTCTCCATATTTCAAAACCATGATGTGGGCATGTATTAAGTAACTCTTTATATCTATCCCAACATTGATAAAATGTTTCCCCTTGTTTTTGAGAAAAAGTTGTAATTTGTCTTTTAAAAGAGTTTGTTCTATGGGAAGGAAAAAACTTTTTTAGAAATTGTTGTTGCATTTCTTCCCATGATCTTATTGAACTTGATCTCAAATTTTGCAACCATGTTTTAGCTTTATCTTTTAAGGAAAAAGGGAAAAGCTTTAATCGAACAGTATCCATGCTACAATTTTGATCATTATAAGTGTTGCAAACCTCCTCAAATTCTCTTAAATGCAAATATGGATTTTCAGAATCTAAGCCATGAAAATTTGGTAAAAGTTGAATGACTTGTGGCTTAAAATTGAAATTAGATGCATCAGGAGGAAAAACTAAACAAGATGGTGTACTAGTTCTTATTGGATTCATATGGTGCCTAAGTGTTCTTGGTTGTTCATGTTCTTGATGATGATTATTATTATTATTATCATCTTGATTATTAGAATTATCGTCCATGTTTAAAATATTTTCAGTTACTCGAACAAGTCTACCACTTTGTTTACGACTCCAAACAATCATACAATAAAAAACAACATACTATTTACATAATAACAAAATTAAACTTAATTTATACCTCCCCGGCAACGGCGCCAAAAACTTGCTACAACTTAAATTGTAATTCACCCAAGTGTAGGTTGTCTGCAAGTAATATACTCGTGAGTACGAGATCGATCCACGGAGAGGATGTTGTAAGTTTAATTTTAGCAATAATATATTATAGATGAAAATATTATTATAAAACTTCAAATACACAAATTATAAAATTGTCAAGGTTTCAAAGGTTCATTGTTGGTTTATTTAAGATTGTTTAATAAAAATAAATAAAAGAAACTAAAATAAGAATAAACATAAAAGAACAATGAAATATTTAAACAAGTATATCATATAATATAGTTCCCACTATATTAATATCAGTCGATATTTAATACATGGTACCCATAATATATATATAAATGCATAAATATAAATTGACATAAAAGTAAATGTTAGATCAAATCACAATATTTCATTTAGAACAACCGGCAGAGCCACGCTATCGTCAAAATAAAATATATGACTTTATGTTAGTTGCGAAAAAGTAAATGTTATATGCGAGAAAGTAAATGTTAGTTGCGGAAAAGTAAATGTTAGTTGCGATAAAGTAAAAGTTAGATGCGAGAAAGTAAATGTTAGTTCAAATCACAATATATTATTTAGAACAACCGACAGTGTCACGCTATCGTCTAAATAATATATATGACTTTATTATAAATAGATACATATATTTATAGTATATAATTATTGTAGTATTTATTGTATCATATTTGACAACAAATCAAGGTAACCACATTCAAGGTACCAAGCATTTGATGTAAATAGATAACAACAAATCATCCAAAATTATACCTACAAATAAAGATCAATTAGTAAAAATAAAAATAGAAAAGAAAAGAATATACAAAATATAAACAATCTTACTTGACCAACAATGAAACTTTTTCACCTTGACATAAATAGATTTAGCTTTCCATTAACATGAAACTCAAGAATAAAGATAAAAGAAATTTCATACTTGAACTTGAGAAACTTGCACACTCAAACTTTTATTCTCACACACACAATATTTATTTTACAAATGAAGAATTCTCTACACTCTTGCATACTACAAAGCTTATACAACACATCTATTTATAGGCCAAATGAGAGCAAGAGTCCAAGGCTCATTAAATGTGAAATAGTAAAGTTGGTGGGTGCTTGTCTCCTTGAATGTCAATACCATGACCCAACTTTAATTGGCATGTTTGATGCCTTAGACCACCGATTCAGCCTTTCTTTTCAACATAGAACACGTAGGATATTTTGTGTAGATGTGTTTGGGCAACTCATTCACCCCTTTTGGATAAAATATGAAATACTTATGATATTTTTACTCCAAGCTGGTCATAGTAAAAGTAAATCTATCTCCATTTTGATGTTTGATTATTTTGATCATCTTAATGAAGTTTTTGGAATTTCTTGTCTTCTACAAAGTTGAAGATGCCTCTTTTGTGATTCTACAGGTTTTGAGGTTACTCCATTATGACCTCTGTAGCTTGAGTAATTTTATTTTTACCAAACCTGCGCAAACCGTAAAATACAACATTTTAGTAAAACATTTAAATATAAACACATAACACTAAAATAATACAACTTCATAATTTTAATTAAACTTAAAATTTAAAACACACTTTTTAACATATAAATAATTACAAATTTTAAGTTTCATCAAGGTCCCCAAGATCTTTCATAGAAAAGGTGCTGCTAAGATCATACACAAGTCGATCAAGAAGCATAGGAGAGTCACCTGTGAGTACAATATCATCAACGTACAGAAGAAGTAAAATGGTATGACCATTATGGAGATACACAAATAGAGAAGGATCTGCTGTACTGCAAAAGAAGCCATAGTTGAGAAGAAAATCACTGAATTTATCAAACCACGCGCGAGGCGCTTGTTTAAGACCATATAGTGCCTTATGAAGTAAGAAAACATGATCTGAACATGAACTATCTCGGAATCCAGGTGGTTGTTCCATATAGACAGGAACATCGAGATTGTCGTGAAGGAAAGAATTCTTAACATCAAGCTGACAAATTTGCCATTTTCGCACAATAACAACAGTTAAAACAATACGAATGCTACCTGGTTTTATTACAGGACTAAATGTCTCAAGAAAATCGACCCCTTCCTCTTGATGAAATCCTTTGGCCACTAAACGCGCTTTGAGATGCTCTAAGCGCCCATCGGCATGAAGTTTTGTTTTGAATACCCATTTACAGCCTATAACATTCATAGTTGGAGAGCGCGGAACAAGTTCCCAAGTCTTATTAGTAGCAAGAGCATCCATTTCTACAAGCATGGCATCTTTCCAACCCGGATGTTTGAGGGCTGCAACAACACTCTTGGGTTCTGACGGAATAGACGAGACCGCAAAATTAGCATATTTAGGATTTGGTTTGAAAATACCTGCTCGGGATCTGGTAGCCATTGTATGACATGAAGATTGAGGAGTTGAGGCAGCGGGTTCTTGAGGAGAGTCAAAGTATTGAGCATCTTCATCACTACAATTTGATATGGAATCGGTGTGCATCGATGTGGCAGCACTTGTGGAGACAGCACGTTCTGTTGGATCCAGATCAGTAAACATTCGAGCGAACTCCCGAGAAGAATCTATGGCAGTGAATGAAGTGCAAGAAGCTGGAGAGGCTCGTGTAGGAGATTGATGTGATAACCAATCATGAAATTTCCCTTGCTTTTCCTGAACGAGTTCTGGAGATATAATTTTGGATGCAAAAGGAAAACTATCTTCATCAAATACAACATGTCGAGAGATATATAAAAGTCCAGTGGGAGGATGAAGACATCGATAGCCTTTGTGTTTCTCACTATATCCCAAAAAGACACAAGGTAAGGAACGACCATCAAATTTGTTAGTTGCATACTTGCGCAGATATGGATAACAACAAGAACCAAAGACTTGAAGAAAAGAGTAATCGGGTTCTTTATTAAACAACACAAAATACGGACTTTGCATATTCAAGGTTGATGTTGGAAGCCTGTTGATGAGAAAGTTAACAGTTGTGAAGGCTTCTACCCAATAGCACATTGGCATGGATGCTTCAAACAGTATTGCAAGACCAAGTTCAACAATGTGTCGATGCTTTCTTTTCGCGACTCCATTTTGCTCTGGAGTATTTGGGCACGAGAGCTGATGTCGTATGCCAGAATCAGTAAGATGATTATGAAACATAATGCTCGAAAATTCCCCACCTCCATCAGATTGGAAGATTTTTATTTTTCTCTCAAACTGATTCTCTACCAATTTCTAAAAAGAGGTAAATACCTCCAAGAAATCAGATTTTCTTTTTAATGGATATAACCAACAATAACGTGAGAAGTCATCAATGAACACCACGTAATAACGAAATTTCTGCAAGGAAGAAGTTGGGGCTGGTCCCCATAAGTCACAGTGGATTTTTTGCAAGGGAAAAACTGATTTTGATTCAGATAGAGAAAATGGTAATTTGGTACTCTTGCTGATTTGACAACTATTACAAATACTTGTCGACAACTTATTCACTTGAACTAATTTATTTTTGCATAGGTGCTGTAAGATTTGTGCACTTGGATGTCCCAATCGTTGATGCCAAACCTTTTCATCTGTTGACCGATGACGTTGAGAAAAATATGTTGCAAACTGATGGTCCTTGAATGTATACAACCCTTGACGATTAGTGCCCGATATCAGTATTTGATGAGTCTTCGAGTCCTTAAGGAAAAAATGAGAACCATGAAATACAAAATAACATGGATAATCAGTGGTGAGTTGATGAACGGAGAGAAAATTTTTTTTAATCTCTGGAACAACTAGGACATTCTGGAGTGGAATTTTGCATGACTTATTGCCAATATGTCCTGTTCCAACGTGTGTAATTGGAAGTGATTCACCATTACCTATCACCACACTATCAGAACCTTGATAAGGAACTAAATTTTTAAGATTACCTGCTTTGTCAGTCATATGTGCGTTTTCCCCAGTGTCAGGATGCCATTCAACATTTTGTGAATCTGTAATATGAAGAGCAGCTAAAGCTTGTGGTATGTCATCACTTTGATAGCTATTGTCGAAGCGATGCCAGCACTTAAGCGCATCATGACCTGGTTTTTTGAAAATCTGGCATATGGGGGCATTTGAGTTGACATCACATTTGTGTGTACTTTGAGATTGAACGACACCCATGGTTTCAGAATGGTTTTTGCCATTTTGATTGGCTTGTGAAAATCCACGACCTCTGGAGTTAAAATTTGATGTTTCGCCTCTGCCTCTATTATTGAATCGATGGCCACCTCTGTTGCGTTGAGATACAAAGGCCATTGTTGTGTTTGGTTCAGCAGATAAACTTTTCTTGTTATGTAACTCGTAGCTTTGAAGTTGTGGAATAACTTCAACATAGCTCGGAATCGGTGGACGAAGCATGGTTGTCGTAAACGACTCATAGTTATCACCGAGTCCTTCCAGAAGCCTAAAAACTTTGTTAGCATCTGACACAGGTTTGCCAATGGCATTTAACTGATCACAAATAGATTTGAATTCACGAAGATAAGCTGGTAAAGGTTTGCTTCCTTTTTTTATATGTTGTAACTGCGCAAGAAGATCAAACTCACGAGCAATGGAGCATTGCGTGTAATATTCAGTCAAGACTGGCCATACCTGTGCCGCTGTTTTAAGTCCTACAGCATGACCAAGGAAATCTTCAGAAAGTGTTCCAATAACCCAAGATTTCACCAGGCGGTCTGTGCGTGTCCATGATGCATAATCTGGGTTGCATATTTGATTTCCTTCTTTCTCTAAATATTGTGATGGAGGTTTTGTTTCACCAGTGAGGAAACCAAGTAGGTCCTGACTTTAAATCAGAGACAAAACTTGTGTTTCCCAAAGTAAGTGTGAGACCTCGATTCTAAACATCTAATCTTGGGATTAAACAACACTAAGACAAACAATAACCAAAGATTAAAAGCAATAAGATTTTTTTTTTTTTGAAATAGTGTCTCGCTCAATCGGTAAGATCTTACCGATAGAGCGAGCCAAAAACCCAAAAGGTTCTGCCCGAGAAAACCAGCCCTCGCTCGATCCGAAAATCTTGCAGATCGAGCGAGCCACAAAAATTTGAAACAGAGGACTGCACAGCTTGCCCTCGCTCGATCCGCAAAATCTTGCGGATCGAGCGGTGACAGAAACAGAGCAAAACAGCAGAAATCATGCTAGAACTTGAGTCCAAAACTAACAACATTTTATCATGCATTACAATCATAAGTTCTCCAACTAATACATGAAACTCTAGGGTTACACAACCGCTCAAAAGTATTGACACGACTTCTAAACCGAGTTTTGTCTCTGATTGAAAGTCAAAAACAAGCAATAATTCTAGGGTTACATGAAATTCTAGGGTTACACAGCTCGCATAAACAATACAATAACATAACGAAGTTCGATATCTAAACATGTTCAAATACAACTAGGTAGACATGCTGACACGACTTCTAAACCGAGTCTCACTACTAGCTCTCCCTCTTGTTGCTAACCAGGCCATCGATGACTTGGTCCTGCCCCACCTGTTGCCAAGTACACATACAAAACAAAGCAACAGCCGGATAAACCGGTGAGAATGACATTCCCAGTAAAAACAACATAACAAGTAATGAATATACAACATGCTATCAAAACAACATATTCAAGTCGAAGCTAATGATATGCATGTATTTAAAACCAGGATATCAATTCTGATAAACAAGGGAGTGCTGCTCTACTTTTGGGATCCCGAGGATGAGATCACGTAACGACTCACCGACTCTCCCAATCGAGGTGGTGCCACGTATCCCAATCCTCTAGACTTTGAGCAACCATGATGAGTATGCTAGCACTAGGCGAAATACTACAACCTAGGCCACTCAATCATAGTTCCCAAACGTCTAAACACAAAGGGCGGTTCTACCCGCTGAAATCAAAGTAGGCTCAAGATGAATGTATAACAGAAACATAAACATAAGCCACATAACAAAACTCAATCAATCAACAAAATACAAGTTCCACATGCTAGAACAAGTATCGATGCAATATGTGATTTGAAAAGGGAAACTCGAGAACCAACAGTCCGAGTATGCTATCCCGCTACAATGACTGCTTTTTACCTTTCAAGGCAGTAGTTCCAATCTCTGGAAAGCTACAACAAAAGATTGTATCAAAGTCTAACAAATCTAAACAACAACAAGGCTCAAGGTAAAACTCTTTACCGATCTTCGTCCAACTCTTGACGATCAAAACACTGTTAAATCTGGCTTGACAAACTCCAAACGAATCTGTCCAGATGAAATACAAGTTCAATAACCAAGATCAACTTACAAGCCAAGTTCAACAACTTCAAAAACGGTTCAAATCTTCAAAACTCAAACCGACGGCATAACGGCTATAACTAAACAAACCGACAACGCAGACAGCAGTTCAATAGCGATATAACCTCATAACAATTGTAAAA
Source organism: Henckelia pumila (assembly GCF_033568475.1). NCBI lineage: Eukaryota > Viridiplantae > Streptophyta > Magnoliopsida > Lamiales > Gesneriaceae > Henckelia > Henckelia pumila. Next base: position 28,094,681 of record NC_133121.1, on the reverse strand, counting down.
CAACCAAAACAAGGCAATCCCAACAAATCTCAAATCACAATTTTCGAAAATGGCTTCCAAAAATCATAACAATTCCGGACGTCGCTCAAATTCAAAACCGACAGATAATAGACGATCAGAACTCTGTAGAGAACAACATACTCGAATCTAGAATGATTCTAACAACATCCAAAAACTAGAATGTATCTGATCGTAGAAAAACTTACGATATAACAGAGCTCTCACTGCAGTGATCGATAATCTGCCTTTAGAAATAATTTCTAACTGACGGATCGAGCTCGGACTGAAATCTAGAAGCTTGAAAAGGTGATGGGGCATTTCAATGGAGGAGGAGCCGGCTAAGGAAGGAGAAGGATTAAAGAGAAAAGTCAAAAGTTGAGTAGATAATATATAAAATCCACTATTTGCATTTTAGTCCCTGAAATTTCCAAAATTTGCAAAAAGGACCCTGATCAAAATCTAGTCGGCTCGTGAACTCTGCAATCTTCGATTAACTCAAATAAACTCATTTAAGATAAAAACGGGGCGTTACAATTCTCACCCACTAAGGAGAGATTTCGTCCTCCAAATCAAAGAGAACCACAACTCATAAGATAGAATAAAGAACTAAAAACAGTAAGAAGAACTCACGTCATCCGAATAACTCCGAAAATCGCTGTCTCATGTCAGATTCTGTCTCCCAAGTCGCTTCCTCGACGCCGTGATGGCTCCACTGCACTTTCACCAACGGAATCAACTTGGTTCTGAGTTGCTTTTCTTTCCGATCAAGGATCTGAATCGGTCGTTCAAAATAGCTCAGAGTCTCGTCTAACTTGGCTTCGTCAGGCTGAAGGATATGAGAAGGATCTGGATGATACTTTCGCAGCATAGAGACGTGAAAAACGTCGTGAATACCAGATAAAGACGGAGGAAGTGCATGTCTGTAGGAAAGATCGCCTATCTTTTCGAGAATCTCGTGCGGCCCGATGAATCTCGGAGATAACTTTCCTCTCTTTCCGAATCTGACAGTGCCTCTGAAAGAAGAAATCTTAAGGAATACACGGTCTCCCTGCTCAAAACTCAGAGGTCTACGTCTGACGTTCGCATACTTCGCCTGTCTATCTTGAGCTGACTTCATTCTGTTTTGAATGATCTTAACCTGCTCTGCCATATCTCTAAGCAAATCCGGTCCCAAATCTGGTGACTCGGACAAGTCATCCCAAAACAACAGAGATCGGCATTTCTTACCGTACAATGCCTCAAAAGGCGCCATACCGATACTCGCTTGAAAGCTGTTGTTGTAAGAAAACTCTACAAGAGGCAAAGAATCCTGCCAACTAGTGCCAAAGTCTAGCACTACCGCTCGCAGCATATCCTCTAACGTCTGGATAGTCCGCTCTGACTGTCCATCGGTCTGAGGATGATAAGCTGTACTCAGATGCAATCGAGTACCAAGTGCCCCCTGAAGACTGTGCCAAAAGTGAGAAGTGAATCTAGGTTCTCTGTCTGAAACGATCGACTTCGGCACACCATGCAATCTCACAACATTGCTAACTTACAACTCAGACATCTGATTATGACGATACGTCATTCTGTACGGAATAAAACATGCAGACTTCGTCAATCTGTCGATCACTACCCAAATGGCATCGCATCCTCGAACGGATCGTGGTAGCTTCGTGACGAAATCCATGGAAATGTGATCCCATTTCCATTCAGGAATAGATAGACTATGCAACAGACCTCCTGGTCGCTTCCGTTCTGCTTTAACTTGTTGACAGTTCAAACACCGAGATACAAACCTCGCTACGTCGCTCTTCATTCTCTTCCACCAAAACTGAATCTTCAGATCGTTGTACATCTTACGACCTCCAGGATGAACGCTGAACCGACTACAATGAGCCTCTCGGAGAATACGCTATCTCAACTCCGGAATATCAGGCACAACAATACGGTTATTCACCAACAAAACATCATCTCTAACCTGGAATTCAGACTGATGTCCCGATCTGACTTTCTCTACTGAAACCTGAATGCTCGGCTCAGACTTCTGTGCTTCTCTGATTGCAACAAACAACTCCGGCTCGGCTTGAATAGCAAACACTCTGATAGTCTCCCTATCTGTTTCAAACTCTAAACCAAAAGTGCAACAATCATCGATCAACTGAGAAACACCGATAGTATAAAGAGATAAAGAACATAGCTTTCGGCTCAAGGCATCTGCAACTGCATTTGACTTTCCCGGATAATACTTGATTTCACAGTCGAAATCCTTCAACAAGTCCAGCCATCTTCTCTGTCTCATATTCAGCTCTGCCTACGAAAACAAGTACTTAAGACTCTTATGATCAGAAAAGATCTCGAAAGACTCACCATAAAGATAGTGACGCCAGATCTTCAGAGCAAATACAATCGCAGCTAGTTCTAGATCATGAACCGGATAACGAATCTCGTGCGGTTTCAGCTTCCTTGATGCATACGCTATCACATGCTTATGCTGCATAATAACACAACCCAAGCCTCGGTTAGAAGCATCACAATAGACTGTGAAACCTCCAGTACCCTTCGGAATAGAAAGAATTGGAGCACTGGTTAGTCTCCTCTTCAGATCAACAAAGCTAGCCTCGCAATCTATAGTCCAAACAAAAGGCGCATTCTTCTGAGTCAGCTGGGTAATTGGCTTGGCAATAGACGAGAAACCCTCGATGAAACGACGGTAATAACCAACTAAACCCATGAAGCTTCGGATCTCCGGCACTGAAGTAGGTCTAGGTCAATTCATAACCGCTTCAATCTTGCTAGGATCGACAGAAATCCCATCTTCAGAAATAATATGACCGAGAAAGACAACTCGATCTAACCAGAATTCACACTTAGATATCTTGGCAAACAACTGCTCAACTCGCAAAATCTGCAGTACGGTCCTCAAGTGCTCTGCATGGTCAGTACGGTTCTTCGAGTAGATAAGAATATCATCGATAAAGATAATGACGAACTCTTCTAAATAACGCTGAAAGATACGGTTCATCAAACCCATAAAAACCGCTGGAGCGTTAGTCAAACCGAACGGCATGACTATAAACTCAAAATGACCATACCTCGTTCTGAATGTGGTCTTAGAAACGTCTTCCTCTCGCACTCTCAACTGGTGATAACCTGACCTCAGATCAATCTTAGAGTAGACAGAAGAACCCTGCAGTTGATCAAAAAGGTCATCTATTCGAGGTAAAGGATACCTTTTCTTAACTGTAGCCTGATTCAATTAGCGGTAGTCGATACAGAGCCGCATAGAACCATCCTTCTTCCAAACAAAAAGCATAGGAGCACCCCATGGCGATACACTAGGTCTGATGTATCCCTTGGCAATAAAATCCTCAAGCTGTTCCTTCAACTCTCTCAATTCAACAAGTGCCATACGATAAGGAGCTTTTGAAATAGGTTGAGTACCTGGCACTAAGTCAATGCTGAATTCGATTTCTCGAATAGGTGGCAAACCAGGAACATCTTCCAGGAACACATCAGCAAATTCTCTAACCACCGGTAAATCTACCAAAGCTGGGCTAGATTTCAGTACATCAACCGCATAAACCAAAAATCCTTCTGCACCTCTCTGTAGCAAACGAGTCATAGATAACACTGAAATCAAAGGAATTCTAGATCGAGAACCCTTACCAAAGAATTTCCACTCGTCTGCCATTTCAGGTCTGAACCTGACAACTTTCAGAAAACAATCGAATGTTGCCCTGTACTTGGTTAAAGCATCTATACCGACAATACAATCAAAATCTGACAGTCCAAGTACAATACAGTCGAATTCTAACAAATTTCCTTCAAAACACAGTTCACAGTTCCTGACTAATCGGACAGAAACAATGCCTCCACCCAAAGGTGAAGTAACAGCTACTACTGTAGGCAACAACTCAGTAGGCAAAGCATGCAATAACACAAATTTCTCAGAGATAAAGGAATGGAAAGCACCTGTATCTATCAATACATGAGCAGAATAACCAAAAATCAAACAGTTACCTACTATAACATCGTCAGGTGCCGCCTGAGCCTGATCCTCTGTCAAGGCAAAAACTCGTGCCTGCTGTCTCGGGGGCTGGTTCGCACTAGAGTTACCTCCCTGTCTGTTCTGCTGCTGAGGCTGGAAAGAGTGCACTGCAGAAGACTGCCTCTCAGGCTGAGCTGCAGGTCTAGACGAACTCCCACTCTGAGCTCTATCTCTGTTATGCTATGGGCCCACCTTAGAGAAGTGTCCCGGTTGCTGACAGGTGTTACAATTGCCAAAGACTCCCACACACTGATCCGGTGAGTGTCTTCCTCCACACTTGCTGCAGTACAAGGATGATGATCCAGAGCTCTGTCCTGAACCAAACTGTCGGGAACCACTGGAACTAGACGAAGTGTTCCCCTACCTTTTGAACTGTTTACCTCTTGCCTTGTACTGATCCTTTCTGTTTCCCCCACTGCTACCACCTTCATACCTCTGCTGCTGGTTCTGATGCTGAGATGGTTGATTCTGATACTGAGACGGTTGGTTCTGATACTGCCTCTGTTGCTGAGGTGCCACCTGATTACCTCTTTGCCTCCACAAGCCTGGTTCTGCTCCCTTTGCGTGATTCATGGCATCCGCAAAGTTGTTAGGCCTGTTGGTGTTAACCAACGTGAAGACGTTGGGGTTCAACCCATTTATGAACTGATCTGCATTAGCTTCTTCATCTCCGGCAATTAGTGGTGCAAAACGCAACAGACTATCAAACTTGGCGACGTACTCTTCGATGTTCAGATTCCCTTGCTTCAAATTTGCAAATTCTGCTCCCTTATCCTTACGATACGAGATAGGGAAAAACCGCTTATAAAACTCAGATTTAAAAAGAGTCCAAGTAACTTCCGTACCTCAACTCTCTATTGCTTTCTTTGTCATGATCCACCAGCTCTTAGCACCACCACGCAGCTGATGAATTACTAACCTGATTCGGCGGTCATCTGTGTAATCAATGGAATCAAACAGCTGATCAATATCATCCAACCAACTCTCGCAGTCAACTGGATTTTCTGAACCCATCAATAACGGCGGATTGAATGACTGAAACCTCTTCAGCAAGATTTCCATAGGCGTTGCTGAAGCATCCAACTGATCCACTTCAGTGCTAGTTTGCTCAGTCGCAGGGATAACTGGCAGTGTGTTTCTGTTTATCACTCGACGAGGACCCATCTGATAATCAAAGATTAGGACACGAGATATCTCAATCGCTACAATCAGTGCCCTTACAACTGCTTGGAATACCGGATACTAGTCGATAACAGAAACAGTTATATCTCAAGTAGATCATGCTTTATAAATTAAATCACATAACCATGTAACTCAATAATTCTCAATAATAAAGCATGCTCGCATGGAATTAAGTACACAGTTAAAATAATTCAAACACATGCGAGGAGCCAATACACGCAGACTCGATCTACCCCGCTCACTCTAGTTCAACCAAGAATCTTAACGCTCTGATACCACTTAATGTGAGACCTCGATTCTAAACATCTAATCTTGGGATTAAACAACACTAAGACAAACAATAACCAAAGGTTAAAAGCAAGAAGATTTTTTTTTTTTGAAATAGTGCCTCGCTCGATCGATAAGATCTTACTGATCGAGCGAGCCAAAAACCCAAAAGGTTCTGCCCAAGAAAACCAGCCCTCGCTCGATCCGCAAGATCTTGCAGATCAAGCGAGCCACAAAAATTTGAAACAGAGGACTGCACAGCTTGCCCTCACTCGATCCGCAAAATCTTGCGGATTGAGCGGTGACAGAAACAGAGCAAAACAGCAGAAATCATGCTAGAACTTGAGTCCAAAACCAACAACATTTTATCATGCATTACAATCAAAAGTTCTCCAACTAATACATGAAATTCTAGGGTTACACAACCGTTCAAAAGTATTGGATTTGTAACGACAAACTTTCAACACAGCTTGCATAAACAATACAATAACATAACGAAGTTCGATATCTAAACATGTTCAAATACAACTAGGTAGACATGCTGACACAACTTTTAAACCGAGTCTCACTACTAGCTCTCCCACTTGTTGCTAACCAGGTCATCGCTGACTTGGTCCTGCCCCACCTGTTGCCAAGTACACATACAAAACAAAGCAACAGCCGGATAAACCGGTGAGAATGACATTCCCAGTAAAAACAACATAACAAGTAAGGAATATACAACATGCTATCAAAACAACATATTCAAGTCGAAGCTAATGATATGCATGTCTTTAAAACCAGAATATCAATTCTGATAAACAAGGGAGTGCTGCTCTGCTTTTGGGATCCCGAGGATGAGATCACATAACGACTCATCGACTCTCCCAATCGAGGTGGTGCCACGTAACCCACTCCTCTAAACAAAAAGGGCGGTTCTGAAAGAGTGGGTGCCCGGTGAGCCAAATTGTGGCTAAGGGCTTTTATGACTCTATGTATAAACAATCTTTTGTTTAATATAATTTACACTTTTTTATAATGGCATTTACTTTATCTTTTATCATATTATTATGTTGTGACATACTATAAGATGTTTAGATGAAGACCTTGAATGTACTATAGTGTATGTAAGATGTGGTAGCACATGGGGATGGCTATCATGAAACACATCTTATAGTCACTGTATATTCTAAACAGTTCCTAGTCGATTGAGCCGTCCGTTAATAAGGATAAGGATCGCTCGAGATTGAGACTAGCATTTGCGATGCCGAGTACCACGTTTCATTGGTATGGAACCTAGAGATGTTCAAAGCATGAAAATGGATATTCATATGATGAATGATCGAACTACCCTATCCGAACTTTCCAAGTGGTTATCACTTATCGAATGGATAAAGTCCGCGGTTTTGGTTGTACACGATTAGTCCTTACTACTTGAAACATCATTGAGACTCTATATGCTAGTTCTGTACTTTGACTCGTTTACCGACTCTATTGGGGTCATCAGGTGTTGGGATTTGGTACAGTTACGACACATATAGGAGTCGATGCTTTGTTGTCAAGGATTCACCACATACTTGCGAGTGTGGATATCCTATGCAATCTGAGGAGATATTAGTGTGACGAATATCTGGCCAGAGTACATGATGTGTTTTAAGAAATGGTTTCTTAGTAGCACATGCGATGTCACTATTTGATCTTCAAGATGCATTGCATAGTTATCGAATCTCGAACGACTCTCGATTTACCAATGTTTATTGATTCGATCGGGATATATGGATGAAGGGACCGTACTGTACGCTAACCAAAATCTATTGGTTCTTGTAGGCACTATCAGTGATACCTAGGGAATCATGGGGCGATGTTGCTAGGCTCTCTTACCATGATTCGATGGGCAAGTCGAAAATTGTTGTTCCGAGTCACAAGGAGTTGTGAGCCCACGGCTAGCTGTATCCCTGAACCATTGAGGGTCACACAAGTAATGGATTTTTAATCCCCGTTGAGATAATTAAATTTAAATAGTTAAATTTAGTGAATAAAGAAGTGGGACTTCTTATTTAAAAGTTGAGGGAGTAAGATTTTCTAAAATGACATAGTGATGGACATTTTTGGAAACCACTGAATTCGGATTCAAAAAATTTATCTTGACTTTAAAAGATGCAGAAATGGTTTCTGTGCACATTGGTGAAATTGGTTTATCAATCTGAGTCACGATGAATTTTATATTAATTTCTGAACATGCGGGCTTTGCTTGTCAGACTTGAACTTATGACTAATGGGCCCTAAGCTGTTAGCAGCCCACATTATAAATAAGTTATTGCAGTACAGAAATTACACACAACAGGTCATAATTTCGAAAACCTAGTGAGCTTTCTCTCAAAGTGATTCGGCCGACCCCCTTCCCCTCTCTCACAGTGTTAGAAAATTCAGTCTGTGAATTTTTGAATTTGCAGACTGATTTAACAGATCATATCTGTTCTATCTCATCGTAGAAACTTCTGATATATTTTCTAGTGCAGTCTATCAGAGGGATTAAATTTCTGTTCGTGGACCTGATTGAAGAATTGTTCGTTCATCAGTTCCTGGGATATACAACAAGAGCAGATTAATCTGTTGGTGTCCATAATCTCGCTTCGAGATTTTAAGGTAAAATTTATATTGTTTAAATTTTATGTTATCAATTTTAAACGTAGGAATTTGATACCCATATGGAATCGTTCCATATAAAAAATTTTAAAACTTCCGCTGCACCGGGTATCACTTTCTTTTTCGATCCAGAGAACGACCGTGTTCCAACAGTGGTATCAGAGCCAGGCTGTTCTCGGATTTTACGATTAAAATATTGTTCAATTGTACAAGCCTCGATTTTTCAGAAAAATAAAACGAAAAAAAAAAAATTTATTTTTCGGGGGGACTGCCTGCTGCGATGCGGCCCAGCAGCCCAGCGTGCTGGGCTAGGGCAAACGTTGCCCTAGCCCAGCGCGCAGCTGGGCCGCGCCGAGCGGCCCAGCGAAGGGCTGGGCCCCCGGCCCGATTGTCAGGGACTGCCCAGGATCGTCCCGGGCAGCCCAGAAAAATTAAAATTTTATTTTTTTTTGAAATTTTGAATTTCAGCCCGTTAATTGTTATCGGGCCCAGTTTTTGGCCCGATTGAAAATTGTTTCAGTTGGTCCACGAGGAAATGAGTCAAAATTGTTTGAGGCCAAAATTTTTAAGAAAATTAATTTTTGGATAAATTTTAAATTTTGGAAATTTATAAATTTAATCCAATAAATTAAATCTTTAATTATTAATTTTGGTACAATTGATAATAAAATATGATTTTATGTATAAAATTGGATTTTATATGTAAAATATGATTTTATGGATAAACTAGATAAAATATGATTTTATATATAAAATAAGATTTTATGTATGAAATATGATTTTATCTATTTATATTTATTGTCATTGCATGATATCCAATAAATTAATTTTTGAATTAAAAATTATTGGATAAGGATGATCGATTGCCATGACCAATATTATAGGTGTATGTTAGGTTGTTTACATTTGGTTTTAATTATTGTTGTTGGATTTATTAATGGGCCTGGTTTATGGCCCAATATGAATTGTCATATGTAATAAAAGTGGGCCTGATTTATGGCCCGTTCCCACCCCTTAAATATGTATCCCCTGCTTGTCATCGAAATTTATTGTAAATTTTAGACTTAGTGGGAGATGAAGATTTGAAGACAAAGGTGGGCCTAGCAGACAATAAAGACCGAAGAAATGTAAATTAGAGCTCAATGTAATAGGATTGCATTGCATACTTGCATATTACCTAGGATTGGACTTAGACTCGTGATTGTCAACCATGGGTCGATTAGTAATGGAATCGATCATCCTAAAATATAATATATGATATTATTGTTGTATGCATGTTTAGACTAAATTGTATGAATCCCGCAAGCATACAAATTTTAAATGATGAGACAAATTTTCAAAATTAAAAATCCCTCATTTTAAATATGATTTAAAATTGATATCAAGATAAATAAAGGAAATTTAAATATTGTTTAAATGTTCCTACCTTCCATCAACGATCAATGTATGAGATGCTATCCGCGGATACGGTCCGGCTCATATTATTGGGGGGGCCCATTCGTCGGAAACCTGTACATTGGATCGATACATGTTGTAAGTTGGATGGAACTCCCATGGGATTGGCTCATATTACTGGGGATCCACATGGCGACCGTCCATCACAAATTAATATTGATGGGTCATCTTGACGTGTCACAATAAACGGCGTCATATTATTGGGCCTTTATTGGACATGAGGTAAAAACATGGAGGTTGCTTTGGAAGCAATTGGGCTCTACCATTTGAAAATTATGGTTGGCTGATATTATTCGGGACTATAGTTTGTCAATTGGACTCCATGTTCCCACTAAAGAAAATGTTTCTCGTTTTCACTAGAGGGTAGTGAAATCGTTAAAATAGTGGGAGTGAGATTCATAAAATAAATTTCGCCTTATTTTATGTCTTAGTAAATTAATTAAACAATCACTGATTATTGTCTGTTTCTTTTCAGTATTTCATTAAGATGAATTCGCGCAATCCACTATTCTCTATTCTCGAACAAAACAAACTGACTGGCGCAAACTATACGGAATGGTTCCGTAAATTTAAGATTGTCTTGACCTCGGAGAAGATGTTCTACGTGTTAGAAAAATCTCCTCCGAAGGAAGCACCAGCTGATATAAGTCCGGAAGAGTTGGCCAAACTTGATAAATGGTGGGACCATGATATCAAGGCCAAATGCTATATGCAAGATTCGATGTCTGATGAACTCCAGAGGCGATTTGAGGATACCGTGAATGCTGCTGACATTCATGCACAACTCAAGGAACTTTTTGGGGCTCAATCGAGAGCTGAAAGGTTTGCTACTGTAAAAGAGTTAATGACGTGTCGCATGCGTGAAGGGACTTCGGTCCGTGATCATGGGGTACGCGTGATTTGGCTCATTCAGAAGTTGGTAACGCTTGAATTGGTATTGGAGCATGAACTCAATATGGACTTATTACTTCTCTCTCTTCCTTCATTGTTTGACGGTTTTGTGGTGAATTTCAATATGAACAAGATAGAGGCCTCCCTTGAAGAGATGGTCAATATGCTTGTAACTTATGAAGCCACTTTAAAGAAGGATAAACCGGTTCTCTTAGTGGGCTCCTCTTCTTCTGCTAAGAAGGGGCCAAGTACAAAGGGTAAGAAACGTTCTGCCCCATCCAAGAAAACCGGACCCGAGAAGAAGAACAAGACAAAGGCTTCAAACATGAAAAAATCCAAGGATGTTTGCCATTACTGCAAGAAACCCGATCATTGGAAACGTTACTGCAAGAAATATCTCGAGCAGTTGCGAACTGCGAAGGGTATGTTTTATATTGAAATAAATGTTTCACTTAATACTACTTCTTGGGTATTGGATACCGGATGTGGATCTCACATTTGCAATGATTTGCAGGTGATGACAAGAAGTCGAAAGCTTAGGATGGGTGAGACCCAGCCGAGGCTCGAAAATGGTTCTCGAGTTGAAGCCAAAGCTGTGGGAGACATTTGTTTAATTTTGCATAATGATTTTAAGTTATTTTTGAGAGATGTTTTATATGTGCCAGATTTGGTTAAAAACATTATTTCTATTTCTATGCTTGATAGAGATGGTTTTTCTTGCAATTTTGTGAATGAGATTTGTAATATTTACAAGAATGAATGTTTAATTGGATGTGGACAACTTGAAAACGATCTATATAACTTAAAATTAAAAAATGTTCCAATTAATTATGTTGATAAACCGGTAACAACAAACAAAAGGAAAATCGATAGTCAAAACCCAGCAAACCTTTGGCATGCTAGGCTAGGTCATATTTCTTCAAGGAGGATGAACAAGCTAGTGGGAGAGGGCATGTTTGATATGTCTGATATTAACTCTCTACCTACTTGTGAGTCTTGCTTCAAAGGAAAAATGACTAAATCTCCTTTCAAAGGGAAGCCAGAGCGTAGTCAAAATCTATTGGATTTGATCCATACAGATGTTTGCGGACCATTTAGTATTGGTAAAAAATTTGGTCATACCTACTTCATTACCTTTACTGATGATTATTCTAGGTATGGGTACTTATATTTGATGAAATATAAGTCTGAATCATTTGAAAAGTTCAAAGAATTCAAGGCTGAAGTAGAAAACAAACTAGGTAAAAGTATTAAAGCACTTCGATCAGATCGAGGTGGAGAATACTTAAGTACCGAGTTCTTGGATTATCTAAAAGAGAATGAGATTCTCTCTCAGTGGACTCCTCCTATGACACCTCAGCTGAATGGTGTTTTGGAGCATCGCAATCGAACCTTGTTGGACATGGTTCGATCTATGATGAGCTTCATTGAGCTCCCACCTTCGTTTTGGGGCTATGCTCTTGAAACGGCAGTATTGTTGATGAACAACGTCCACACTAAAGCAGTGGACAAAACACCATACGAGTTATGGAATGGCAAAGCTCCTAAGTATTCGTACTTGAGAATTTGGGGATGTCCTGCTTACGTGAAGCAGTGAGTGGGAGATAAGTTGGATAGTCGATCCACCTTATGTTATTTTGTAGGGTATCCGAAGAATTCAATCGGATATTATTTCTATCATCCTACTGAAACAAAAGTGTTTGTTTCAAGGAATGCCACCTTCTTGGAGAAGGAGTTCTTATTGGATAAGAAAGGCAAGATGATGGAACTCAAAGAAATTCGAAAAGAACCCGAGATACAAAATAATGATCCTACACCTCAAGAATCATTGATTGACATGCCTATTACTAGAAGATCCGGGAGGACTTCTAGGCCTCCTATTAGATATGGTCTTCTTCTTGAAGGGGATCAAAGTGAACCCGATATTGGTTGTGATCCAAGAAAATTCAAGGAAGCAATTTCTGATGCGGATTCGAATTTATGGCTTGAAGCTATGCAGTCGGAAATAGATTCGATGCATACAAACCAAGTTTGGTCTTTAGTAGATCCTCCCGGTGGAATTGTTCCAATAGGGTGTAAATGGATCTACAAGAGAAAACTTGGGCCTGATGGTAAGGTACTGACCTACAAGGCACGATTGGTTGCAAAAGGTTACACTCAAAAACAAGGTGTTGACTATGATGAAACTTTTTCACCAGTCGCAATGTTCAAGTCCATTGGAATCCTTATTGCCATTGCTGCATGGTATGACTATGAGATATGGCAAATGGATGTGAAGACTGCATTCCTTAATGGAAACATTAAGGAAGAGATCTATATGATGCAGCCCGAGGGATTCACATCCATGGGAAGCGAGCATAAGGTATGTAAGCTTCAGAGATCGATCTATGGTCTCAAACAAGCATCAAGAAGTTGGAACCAGAAATTTGATGAAACAATAAAGGATTTTGGTTTCATCAAGAACCCGGAGGAACCGTGCGTGTACAAGAAAGTAGTTAAGGATGCTGTGACATTCTGAGTACTTTATGTTGATGACATCTTAATCATTGAGAATGATGTAGGGATGTTGCAGTCAACAAAGATATGGTTGTCAGGTAGATTCTCGATGAAGGATTTGGGTGAGGCGTCCTATATTCTAGGGATACAGATCTATAGAGATAGATCTAAGAGAATGATAGGACTTACTCAAGCTAACTACATCGACACTATATTGAAAAGGTTTTCAATGGATGAGTCCAAGAGAGGACATCTACCCATGTGTCATGGAGTCTCTCTATCCAAGTCTATGTGTCCCAAGACTGACGAAGAGATAGAGAAAATGACAAACATACCATATGCGTCAGCCATAGGGAGTATCATGTATGGGATGATATCTACCAGACCGGATGTGGCATTTGCTCTGAGTGTCACGAGCAGATATCAAGCCAATCCCAGTCAAATGCATTGGAAAACCGTGAAGGATATTCTTAAGTACTTGAGAAGAAATAAGAATGTATTCATGGTTTATGGAGGAAGAGAACTGAAATTGGAAGACTATACCGACTGTAGATTCCAAAGTGACGTGGATGACTCGAAGTCAACCTCTGGATATGTGTTCATGCTCAATGGCGGTGCTGTCTCTTGGAAGAGTTCCAAGCACGACACCACAGCGGATTCCACCACTGAGGCAGAATACATTGCGGCATCAGCTGCTGCTAAAGAGGCCATTTGGATGAGGAATTTCGTCCAAGAGTTGGGCGTTATTCCTGAAGCTGTTGGTCCAGTCCCGGTGTACTGTGACAACACGGGTGCCATTGCTCAGGCAAAGGAACCAAGGTCTCATCAAAGATCCAAACACGTACTGAGGAAATACCACATCATCCCGGAGATCGTGGAAAGATGAGATATCACTGTCGAGAGAGTGGCCTCTACAGACAATATCGCTGATCCACTTACTAAGCCCTTGCCAGGACCATTATTTGACAAACATCGCAAAGCAATGAGACTACATAGTGTGACTAGTTGGCTTTAGGGCAAGTGGGAGATTGAAAGAGTGGGTGCCCGGTGAGCCAACTTGTGGCTAAGAGCTTTTATGACTCTATGTATAAACAATCTTTTGTTTAATATAATTTACACTTTTTTATATTGGCATTTACTTTATCTTTTATCATATTATTATGTTGTGACATACTATAAGATGTTTAGATGAAAACCTTGAATGTACTATAGTGTATGTAAGATGTGGTAGCACATGGGGATGGCTATCATGAAACACATCTTATAGTCACTGTATATTCTAAACAGTTCCTAGTCGATTGAGCCGTCCGTTAATAAGGATAAGGATCGCTCAAGATTGAGACTAGCATTTGCGATGCCGAGTACCATGTTTCATTGGTATGGAACCTAGAGATGTTCAAAGCATGCAAATGGATATTCATATAATGAATGATCGAACTACCCTAATCGGACTTTCCAAGTGGTTATCACTTATCGAGTGGATAAAGTCCGCGGTTTTGGTTGTACACCATTAGTCCTTACTACTTGAAACATCATTGAGACTCTATATGCTAGTACTATACTTTGACTCGTTTACCGACTCTATTGGGGTCATCAGGTGTCGGGATTGGGTACAGTTACGACACATATAGGAGTCGATGCTTTGTTGTCAAGGATTCACCACATACTTGCGAGTGTGGATATCCTATGCAATCTGAGGAGATATTAGTGTGAAGAATCTCTGGCCAGAGTACATGATGTGTTTTAAGAAATGGTTTCTTAGTAGCACATGCAACGTCACTATTTGATCTTCAAGATGCATTGCATAGTTATCGAATCTCGAACGACTCTCGATTTACCAATGGTTGTTGATTCGATCAGGATATATGGATGAAGGGACCGTACTGTACGCTAACAAAAATCTATTGGTTCTTGCAGGCACTATCAGTGATACCTAGAGAATCATGGGGCGATGTTGCTAGGCGCTCTTACCATGATTCGATGGGCAAGTCGGAAATTGTTGTTCCGAGTCATAAGGAGTTGTGAGCCCATGGCTAGCTGTATCTCTGAACAATTGAGGGTCACACAAGTAATGGATTTTTAATCCCCGTTGAGATAATTAAATTTAAAGAGTTAAATTTAGTGAATAAAGAAGTGGGACTTCTTATTTAAAAGTAGAGGGAGTAAGATTTCCTAAAATGACATAGTGATGGACATTTTTGGAAACCACTGAATTTGGATTCAGAAAATTTATCTTGACTTTAAAAGATGCAGAAATGGTTTATGTGCACAGTGGTGAAATTGGTTTATCAATCTGAGTCACGATGAATTTTATATTAATTTTTGAACATGCGGGATTTGCTTGTCAGGCTTGAACTGATGACTAATGGGCCCTAAGCTGTTAGCAGCCCACATTATAAATAAGTTATTGTAGTATAGAAATTACACACAACAGGTCATAATTTTGAAAACCTAGAGAGCTTTCTCTCAAAGTGATTCGGCCGACCCCCTTCCCCTATCTCACAGTGTTCGAAAATTCAGTCTGTGAATTTTTGAACTTGCAGAGTGATTTAACAGATCATATCTGTTCTATCTCATCGTAGAAACTTCTGATAGACTTTCTAGTGCAGTCTATCAGAGGGATTAAATTTCTTTTCATGGACCTGATTGAAGAATTGTTCGTTCATCAGTTTCTGGGATATACAACAAGAGCAGATTAATCTGTTGGTGTCCATAATCTCGCTTCGAGATTTTAAGGTAAAATTTATATTGTTTAAATTTTATGTTATCAATTTTAATCGTAGGAATTTGATACCCATATGGAATCGTTCCATATAAAAAATTTTAAAACTTCCGCTGTACCGGGTATAACTTTCTTTTTCGATCCGGAGAACGACCGTTTTCCAACAGGTTCTGCCCGCTGAAATCAAAATAGGCTCAAGATGAATGTATAACAGAAACATAAACATAAGCCACATAACAAAACTCAATCAATCAAAAAAATACAAGTTCCATATGCTAGAACAAGTATCGATGCAATATGTGATTTGAAAAGGGAAACTCGAGAACCAACAGTCCGAGAATGCTATCCCGCTACGATGACTGCTTTTTACCTTTCAAGGCAGTAGTTTCAATCTCTGGAAAGCTACAACAAAAGATTGTATCAAAGTCTAACCAATCTAAACAACAACAAGGCTCAAGGTAAAACTCTTTACCGATCTTCGTCCAACTCTTGACGATCAAAACGCTGTTAACTCTGGCTTGACAAACTCCAAACGAATCTGTCCAGATGAAATACAAGATCAATAACCAAGATCAACTTACAAGTCAAGTTCAACAACTTCAAAAACGGTTCAAATCTCCAAAACTCAAACCGACGGCATAACGGCTATAACTGAACAAACCGACAACGCAGACAGCAGTTCAATAGCGATATAACCTCATAACAATTTTAAGACAACCAAAACAAGGCAATCCCAACAAATCTCAAATCACAATTTTCGAAAATGGCTTCCAAAAATCATAACAATTCCGAACGTCGCTCAAATTCAAAACCGACAAATAATAGACGATCAGAACTCTGTAGAGAACAACATACTCGAATCTAGAATGATTCTAACAACATCCAAAAACTAGAATGTATCTGATCGTAGAAAAACTTACGATATAACAGAGCTCTCACTGCAGTGATCGATAATCTGCCTTTAGAAATAATTTCTAACGGACGGATCGAGCTCGGACTGAAATCTAGAAGCTTGAAAAGGTGATGGGGCGTTTCAATGGAGGAGGAGCCGGCTAAGGAAGGAGAAGGATTAAAGAGCAAAGTCAAAAGTTGAGTAGATAATATATAAAATCCACTATTTGCGTTTTAGTCCCTGAAATTTCCAAAATTTGCAAAAAGGACCCTGATCAAAATCAAGTCGGCTCGTGAACTCTGCAATCTCCGATTAACTCAAATAAACTCATTTAAGATAAAAACGGGGCGTTACAATTCTCCCCCACTAAGAAGAGATTTCATCCTCGAAATCAAAGAGAACCACAACTCATAAGATAGAATAAAGAACTAAAGACAGTAAGAAGAACTCACGTCATCCGAATAACTTTGGAAATCGCAGTCTCATGTCAGATTCTGTCTCCCAAGTCGCTTCCTCGACGCAGTGACGGCTCCACTGCACTTTCACCAACGGAATCAACTTGGTTCTGAGTTGCTTTTCTTTCCGATCAAGGATCTGAATCGGTCATTCAAAATAGCTCAGAGTCTCGTCTAACTCGGCTTCGTCAGGCTGAAGGATATGAGAAGGATCTGGATGATACTTTCGCAGCATAGAGACGTGAAAAACGTCATGAATACCAGATAAAGATGGAGGAAGTGCAAGTCTGTAGGCAAGATCGCCTATCTTTTCGAGAATCTCGTACGGCCCGATGAATCTCGGAGATAACTTCCCTCTCTTTCCGAATCTGACAGTGCCTCTGAAAGGAGAAATCTTAAGGAATACACGGTCTCCCTACTCAAAACTCAGAGGTCTACGTCTGACGTTCGCATACTTTGCCTGTCTATCTTGAGCTGACTTCATTCTGTTTTGAATGATCTTAACCTGCTCTGCCATATATCTAAGAAAATCCGGTCCCAAATCTGGTGACTCGGATAAGTCGTCCCAAAACAACGGAGATCGGCATTTCTTACCGTACAATGCCTCAAAAGGCGCCATACCGATACTCGCTTGAATGCTGTTGTTGTAAGAAAACTCGACAAGAGGCAAAGAATCCTGCCAACTAGTGCCAAAGTCTAGCACTACCGCTCGCAGCATATCCTCTAACGTCTGGATAGTCCGCTCTGACTGTCCATCGGTCTGAGGATGATAAGCTGTACTCAGATGCAATCGAGTACCAAGTGCCCCCTGAAGACTGTGCCAAAAGTGAGAAGTGAATCTAGGGTCTCTGTCTGAAACGATCGACTTCGGCACACCATGCAATCTCACAACATTGCTAACATACAACTCAACCATCTGATCATGAAGATACGTCATTCTTTACGGAATAAAACATGCAGACTTCGTCAATCGGTCGATCACTACCCAAATGGCATCGCATCCTCGAACGGATCGTGGTAGCTTCGTGACAAAATCCATGGAAATGTGATCCCACTTCCATTCAGGAACAGATAGACTGTGCAATAGACCTCCTGGTCGCTTCCGTTCTGCTTTAACTTGTTGACAGTTCAAACACCGAGATACAAACCTCGCTACGTCGCTCTTCATTCTCTTCCACCAAAACTGAATCTTCAGATCGTTGTACATCTTATGACCTCCAGGATGAATGCTGAACCGACTGCAATGAGTCTCTCGGAGAATACGTTGTCTCAACTCCAGAATATCAGGCACAACAATACGGTTATTCACCAACAAAACATCATCTCTAACCTAGAATTCAGACTGATGTCCCGATCTGACTTTCTCTATTGAAACCTGAATGCTCGGCTCAGACTTCTGTGCTTCTCTGATTGCAACAAACAACTCCGGCTCGGCTTGAATAGCAAACACTCTGATAGTCTCCCTATCTGTTTCAAACTCTAAACCAGAAGTTTAACAATCATCGATCAACTGAGAAACACCGATAGTAAAAAGAGATAAAGAACATAGCTTTCGGCTCAAGGCATCTGCAACTGCATTTGACTTTCTCGGATAATACTTGATTTCAAAGTCGAAATCCTTCAACAAGTCCAGCCATCTTCTCTGTCTCATATTCAGCTCTGCCTATGAAAACAAGTACTTAAGACTCTTATGATCAGAAAAGATCTCGAAAGACTCACCATAAAGATAGTAACGCCAGATCTTCAGAGCAAATACAATCGCAGCTAGTTCTAGATCATGAACCGGATAATGAATCTCGTGCGGTTTCAGCTGTCTTGATGCATACGCTATCACATGCTTATGCTGCATAAGAACACAACCCAAGTCTTGGTTAGAAGCATCACAATAGACTGTGAAACCTCCAGTACCCTTCGGAATAGAAAGAATTGGAGCACTGGTCAGTCTCCTCTTCAGATCAACAAAGCTAGCCTTGCAATCTGGAGTCCAAACAAAAGGCGCATTCTTCTGAGTCAGCTGGATAATTGGCTTGGCAATTGACGAGAAACCCTCGATGAAACGACGGTAATAACCTGCTAAACCCATGAAGCTTCGGATCTCCGGCACTGAAGTAGTTCTAGGCCAATTAATAACCGCTTCAATCTTGTTGGGATCGACAGAAATCCCATCTTCAGAAATAATATGACCGAGAAAGACAACTCGATCTAACAAGAATTCACACTTAGACAACTTGGCAAACAACTGCTCAACTCGCAAAATCTGCAGTACGGTCCTCAAGTGCTCTGCATGGTCAGTACAGTTCTTCGAGTAGATAAGAATATCATCGATAAAGATAATGACGAACTCATCTAAATAACGCTGAAAGATACGGTTCATCAAACCCATAAAAACCGCTGGAGCGTTAGTCAAACCGAACGGCATGACTATAAACACAAAATGACCA
This sequence comes from Henckelia pumila, assembly GCF_033568475.1. Classification (NCBI taxonomy): domain Eukaryota; kingdom Viridiplantae; phylum Streptophyta; class Magnoliopsida; order Lamiales; family Gesneriaceae; genus Henckelia; species Henckelia pumila. The sequence continues at coordinate 28,075,222 of NC_133121.1, read as the reverse complement.
TACCTCGTTCTGAATGCGGTCTTAGGAACATGTTCCTCTCGCACTCTCAACTGGTGATAACCTGACCTCAGATCAATCTTAGAGTAGACAGAAGAACCCTGCAGTTGATCAAAAAGGTCATCTATTCGGGGTAAAGGATACCTGTTCTTAACTGTAGCCTGATTCAATTGGCGGTAGTCGATACAGAGCCGCATAGAACCATCCTTCTTCCGAACAAAAAGCACAGGAGCACCCCAAGGCGATACACTAGGTCTGATGTATCCCTTGGCAATCAAATCCTCAAGCTGTTCCTTCAACTCTCTCAATTCAACAAGTGTCATACGATAAGGGGCTTTTGAAATAGGTTGAGTACCTGGCACTAAGTCAATGCTGAATTCGATTTCTCGAATAGGTGGCAAACCAGGAACATCTTCCAGGAACACATCAGCAAATTCTCTAACCACCGGTAAATCTACCAAAGCTGGGCTAGATTTCAGTACATCAACCGCATAAACCAAAAATCTTTCTGCACCTCTCTGTAGCAAATGAGTCATAGATAACACTGAAATCAAAGGAATTCTAGATCGAGAACCCTTACCAAAGAATTTCCACTCATCTGCCATTTTAGGTCTGAACCTGACAACTTTCAGAAAACAATCGACTGTTGCCCTGTACTTGGTTAAAGCATCTATACCGACAATACAATCAAAATCTGACAGTCCAAGTACAATACAGTCGAATTCTAACAAATTTCCTTCAAAACACAGTTCACAGTTCCTGACTAATCGGACAGAAACAATTCCTCCACCCAAAGGTGAAGTAACAGCTACTACTGTAGGCAACAACTCAGTAGGCAAAGCATGCAATAACACAAATTTCTCAGAGATAAAGGAATGGGAAGCACCTGTATCTATCAAGACATGATCAGAATAACCAAAAATCGAACAGTTACCTACTATAACATCGTCAGGTGCCGCCTGAGCCTGATCCTCTGTCAAGGCGAAAACTCGTGCCTGCTGTCTCGGGGGCTGGTTCGCACTAAAATTACCTCCCTGTCTGTTTTGCTGCTGAGGTTGGAAAGAGTGCACTGCAGAAGACTGCCTCTCAGGCTGAGCTGCAGGTCTAGACGAACTCCCACTCTGAGCTCTATCTCTGTTACGCTGTGGGCACACCTTAGAGAAGTGCCCCGGTTGCTGACAGGTGTTACAATTGCCAAAGTCTCCCACACACTGATCCGGTGAGTGTCTTCCTCCACACTTGCTGCAGTACAAGGATGATGATCCAGAGCTCTGTCCTGAACCAAACTGTCGGGAACCACTGGAACTAGACGAACTGTTCCCCTGCCTTTTGAACTGTTTACCTCTTGCCTTGTACTGATCCTTTCTATTTCCCCCACTGCTACCACCTTCATACCTCTGCTACTGGTTCTGATGCTGAGATGGTTGATTCTGATACTGAGACGGTTGGTTCTGATACTGCCTCTGTTGCTGAGGTGCCACCTGATTACCTCTTTGCCTCCACAAGCCTGGTTCTGCTCCCTTTGTGTGATTCATGGCATCCGCAAAGTTGTTAGGCCTGTTGGTGTTAACCAACGTGAAGACGTCGGGGTTCAACCCATTTATGAACTGATCTGCCTTAGCTTCTTCATCTTCGGCAATTAGTTGTGCAAAACGCAACAGACTATCAAACTTGGCGACGTACTCTTCGATGTTCAGATTCCCTTGCTTCAAATTTGCAAATTCTGCTCCCTTATCCTTACGATACGAGATAGGGAAAAACCGCTTATAAAACTCATATTTAAAAAGAGTACAAGTAACTTCCGTACCTCTACTCTCTATTGCTTTCTTTGTCATGATCCACCAGCTCTTAGCACCACCACGCAGCTGATGAATTACTAACCTAATTCGGCGGTCATCTGTGTAATAAATGGAATCGAACAGCTGATCAATATCATCCAACCAACTCTCGCAGTCAACTGAATTTTCTGAACCCATCAATAACGGCGGATTGAACGACTGAAACCTCTTCATCAAGGTTTCCATAGGCGTTGCTGAAGCATCCAACTGATCCACTTCAGTGCTAGCTTGCTCAGTCGCAGGGATAACTGGCGGTTTGTTTCTGTTTATCACTCGACGAGGACCCATCTGATGATCAAAGGTTAGGACACGAGATATCTCAATCGCTACAATCAGTGCCCTTACAACCGCTTGGAATACTGGATACCAGTCGATAACAGAAACAGTTATATCTCAAGTAGATCATGCTTTATAAATTAAGTCACATAACCATGTAACTGAATAATTCTCAATAATAAAGCATGCTTGCATGGAATTAAGTACACAGTTAAAATAATTCAAACACATGCGAGGAGCCAATACACGCAGACTCGATCTACCCCACTCACTCTAGTTCAACCAAGAATCTTAACGCTCTGATACCACTTAATGTGAGACCTCGATTCTAAACATCTAATCTTGGGATTAAACAACACTAATACAAACAATAACCAAAGGTTAAAAGCAATAAGATTTTTTTTTTTAAATAGTGCCTCGCTCGATCGGTAAGATCTTACCGATCGAGCGAGCCAAAAACCCAAAAGGTTCTGCCCGAGAAAACCAGCCCTCGCTCGATCCGCAAGATCTTGCAGATCAAGCGAGGCACAAAAATTTGAAACAAAGGACTGCACAACTTGCCCTCGCTCGATCCACAAAATCTTGCGGATCGAGCGGTGACAGAAACAGAGAAAAACAGCAGAAATCATGCTAGAACTTGAGTCCAAAACCAACAAAATTTTATCATGCATTACAATCATAAGTTCTCCAACTAATACATGAAATTCTAGGGTTACACAACCGCTCAAAAGTATTGGATTTGTAACGACAAACTTTAAACACAGCTCGCATAAACAATACAATAACATAACGAAGTTCGATATCTAAACATGTTCAAATACAACTAGGTAGACATGCTGACACGAATTCTAAACCGAGTCTCACTACTAGCTCTCCCTCTTGTTGCTAACCAGGCCTTCGCTGACTTGGTCCTGCCCCACCTGTTGCCAAGTACACATACAAAACAAAGCAACAGCCGGATAAACCGGTGAGAATGACATTCCCAGTAAAAACAACATAACAAGTAATGAATATACAACATGCTATCAAAACAACATATTCAAGTCGAAGCTAATGATATGCATGTCTTTAAAACCAGGATATCAATTCTGATAAACAAGGGAGTGCTGCTCTGCTTTCGGGATCCCGAGGATGAGATCACGTAACGACTCACCGACTCTCCCAATCGAGGTGGTGCCACGTATCGCACTCCTCTAGACTTTGAGCAACCATGATGAGTATGCTAGCACTAGGCGAAATACTACAACCTAGGCCACTCAATCATAGTTCACAAACGTCTAAACAAAAAGGGCGGTTCTGCCCGCTGAAATCAAAGTAGGCTCAAGATGAATGTATAACAGAAACATAAACATAAGCCACATAACAAAACTCAATCAATCAACAAAATACAAGTTCCACATGCTAGAACAAGTATCGATGCAATATGTGATTTGAAAAGGGAAACTCGAGAACCAACAGTCCGAGTATGCTATCCCGCTACGATGACTGCTTTTTACCTTTCAAGGCAGTAGTTCCAATCTCTGGAAAGCTACAACAAAAGATTGTATCAAAGTCTAACCAATCTAAACAACAACAAGGCTCAAGGTAAAACTCTTTATCGATCTTCGTCCAACTCTTGACGATCAAAACGCTATTAACTCTGGCTTGACAAACTCCAAACGAATCTGTCCAGATGAAATACAAGATCAATAACCAAGATCAACTTACAAGCCAAGTTCAACAACTTCAAAAACGGTTCAAATCTCCAAAACTCAAACCGACGGCATAACGGCTATAACTGAACAAACCGACAATGCAGACAGCAGTTCAATAGCGATATAACCTAATAACAATTTTAAGACAACCAAAACAAGGCAATCCCAACAAATCTCAAATCACAATTTTCGAAAATGGCTTCCAAAAATCATAACAATTCCGAACGTCGCTCAAATTCAAAACCGACAGATAATAGACGATCAGAACTCTGTAGAGAACAACATACTCGAATCTAGAACAATTCTAACAACATCCAAAAACTAGAATGTATCTGATCGTAGAAAAACTTACGATATAACAGAGCTCTCACTGCAGTGATCGATAATCTGCCTTCAGAAATAATTTCTAACGGACGGATCGAGCTCGGACTGAAATCTAGAAGCTTGAAAAGGTGATGGGGCGTTTCAATGGAGGAGGAGCCGGCTAAGGAAGGAGAAGGATTAAAGGGAAAAGTCAAAAGTTGAGTAGATAATATATAAAATCCACTATTTGCGTTTTAGTCCCTGAAATTTCCAAAATTTGCAAAAAGGACCCTGATCAAAATCAAGTCGGCTCGTGAACTCTGCAATCTCCGATTAACTCAAATAAACTCATTTAAGATAAAAACGGGGTGTTACAGTAAGTGATTTTTATCATTGAGTTTGAGGCTTACGAAGTTGGCCACATTGATGTTTGAAGGAAAAGGATATTTAGGATCAGAGGATGAAGCAGGAGCCATGGCTTTGATGTCAGTTAAAGGAAAAGGTCTATGTGCCCTTGCAAGGCTTTGATACCATAAAGAAATATAAAGGAGAGTAGTTCTTTGAGAAATTTCTTTTTCCTTATTTTATCATTGATACAATGATCAATTTATACAAGGTTGTCGTGCTAGATTAGTGGAGTCAAAAATAAAGATTGATCTATATCCCTATAATTAAGAAACAAAAGATATGTAAAATCACAAGAAATCTATTTTGCTAAATATTGTAAAGATACTATTGATGATTCATCGCCGATGATTTAGAGTTCTCAATATCCATAACGATTGTTTCCCGCACTATCGTGAATACTTTCTTCTCGTGACATCTGAAAAGAATCCGAAATCAACCTCCAAATCCTCAAAACAGAATTACTAATGTCTCACTAAATGTAGAGCTCTTCCCGAACTACTACTAAACAAACTAAATAGCATGAATAATTAAACTTTATAACAACAATTAAACAACGAAAATAATATCTTGAATATTTTACAACCAAAAGGAAAACAAAACAATAATCTCAATCTTAAATGTTAAAACAACCCCATCAAATTCAATATTCAAAATTTAATAAAATAAAAAAAAATAAAACCTTCACTTGATCACCATTAATAGTCAATCTACTCTAGCCAGTGCCTTGGCCTTCGAACCGTCCAACCTGAGGCATGTCCCTTGGAATGGGGTTTCCAAGATAAAAGCAAAGATATGAGCAAAAATCACTCAGTACGAGAATGTACAAGTATAGAAATCGATATGATGCATGCAAAATGTAAGATCTAGCTCTTTAGTTTTATTGATAACAAACAACAACTCATTGTTATAAATCAAACTTCCTTAAATTGTATTACAAACCATTCAGCCATCTCACGAATGCCAACCGCTCAGTAACTCAGAAGCTCTAAATAGCTCTACCATGTCAGAACCATTCAAGATAATTCAAACCAGTCTAACAGTTCAGAATAGTTTAAGTCAGATCAGCCATGCCTAGACCAGTTCTGAGAGTATTCAATACTGTTAAATAGCTCAGAAAGTTTTGAAATGATCATATAAGCCAAACCGCTCAAAGCTATTTAAATCTTTGAACTGTTGGTAGCCTGTCAACCGGCCACAACAGATCAAACTGCCGACCATTTAAGATCTTGTCGTTGAACTAATATATATACTCAATTTTCATGCAAGAGAAGTCACTGTTTATTCACTTCAAGATCATAAAAATTAATGGTTATAAATGGGATAGGATCAGACATTCAAATCTTTTCCAGAAATAGTACATGCGAGCATTTCACTTTAACACTTGCAGCAACCGCTCTCATCCATTTTGGGAAAAGAGTCTTGTCTCGCATTTATAAAGATGTACAAAGATTTAAGATGAAATTAGACATCTTTACTCATCGCATTTAATGAAGAGTGCAGTCAAACATTGGACATATAGTCTTTAAATAGAGGTTGCAAGTCGTGTTTGAAGACAATCGAAACAATCAGTTATCTACATGCCTTGAAAACTCTCAATCATGTATTCTTTTATCACTAAAAAAAAGTATTCATACACTTTTCTCACACTTGCCCACACTTATCAATACATCTATCGGATCATCAAGGATCACAAATGGCTTTGAGTCAACCTCTAAACCGCTCATTCTAAACTAAGTTTCTCGTCAGTTTGAATCTACGGATTCAAAACTAGTACATTTGTATTAGTGTTAAGACTTGTTGTCTTAACTTGTTATTAAATAAGAGTTTCAGTTTAGTAAATTGATAAGTCCTACGATTGGAGTGGGTTGTATAAGCCTATAAACCAAGTTTTCTAGTGAATTCCTTCCTAAGTAGAAAAATGAGAGACGTAGAAGGATTCTGTCTTCGAAATTCCATATACCTTGTGTTATCTACTTATCTGTCTACATTATCTTGTTAAATATTTTTACTTGAGTATAAAAGTGTCATAAAAACTCTTGGACCATTTATTCGCACTATCTTTTGGTCTAAACCGTTTTAATGCTGAGAAAACTGGTATTGGTTAGCTAACTCTAACAAAACCGTTTACAACATTTGAAAAAATAATTGAAATATTATAAAAGTGTATATTCACCCCCTCTACACATACAACTGATCCCAATAAAAATATTCTCGAATATCGAGGATCAAGTCTAGAATCTCATGCTGAGTCTAAAGAAGCCTGAGTGTGTAGTATCTAACATTCCTGAATTATGTTTTGGCACTCACACTCAACCAAACGTGGACTGAAATGTCCAAGGTCATCAAAGTCTGCAGATTTTATCGGACATCATAACCCTGAACACCCAATTATCCAAAAATAAATGAGAGGACTGAGCGGCTCCAACAAATGAGGTATATCTAGGGGTGGGCCTCGACTAGTTTTTAAAAATGTCGAGTTCGAGTAGAACCCGAACCCTACTTATAAAAAATCATGTTGGTGTCGGGTATTTTTCTAGTACCCAATCGGGTATCGGGTACCCGATTTTTTTTAATATATATAATATTTGGTTAGTTTTTACTTTTGAGTCCATTGTCTACATATTCCCACAAATTCCAGCCCAATATGACCATTAAATCATACAACCCAACCCAATAAAATAATATTTGATGAGTTTTGAGTTTTTAGATCAAAAAAATTATTTTTTTTAAAATATAGGGTTCAATTTCGGGTACCCGCTGTCGACTACCAGAAACTACTCGATTATTTCGGGTACCTGACAGTCGGGTACCCGAAATAGTCGGATCGGTTTGGGTAGCTAAATTTGCTACATAATGTCGGGTACCCGACCCGAACTACCGAATTAACCAAACATTACCCGACCCGACGCCCAACCCAAGGTATATCTCAAAACATATCAAGCCCAATGTGATATGCCATGCAAAATGTTCTAAAAGGCGGCGCCTAGGACCGCCTAGGCGCTAGGCGATTGTCCACCGCTCTGATTCTTAGACAGTTGTACCTCCTAAGTGTTATTACATTAATTGACCGTCTAGACCGCCTAATCGCTGCATAGACGCCTCAAAATCCGCCTAGGCGACCGCCTAGATTAACATATATATAATTTTTTTTATTTTAAATTTTAATTTTTTTAACAAATATTATTTGATATATTTGACCATCAATTTGTAGTGGATGAAAACAAGAAATATGTCATATATTTCAAGTTTGAATTCGATAAAAATGAATTATAGAGATATATTAAGATGAAAAAGAATAATTAGATATTTAGACTAAAAAAAACCACTTAGACAGGTGAATTCGATAAAAAAGAATTATTGGAACAATATTAAGATGAATCAGACTAGAAATAATAAGATATTTAGCCTAAAAAAAAAAAATCGCCTAGGTTCCTGCCTAAGCGTCTAGTCACTAGGCGGTGGGTGACCGCCCGTTGCTTTTTAAGCCATGCATAATATATCGAAGCAGTAAAACATGTATTAATACAACATATACATATGCACCATATAAATATGTAGTATACTACGATTGAATATCTCAATCAATACATCACGTACCACAGTGCACCAATATGACAGAAAGCCTATTGGTCTGAACCTGAACAATAGAACCATATTGAACATCACTATCATACCAAATCCAAAATTCCTAAACACTCTTCAAATTTCTTCATAATGATCCTTAAATCCTTATTTAAGGTTATACTTGCATTTGTCGTCTGTCTGTTGATGATGCCTTAATCTACATGTCCCAGGTGACTGACCCCTCTTCGATTCGACACTAGCTCAAAAAGCTTCCCAACACAAAAATACCCTAGAAGTTGGCTAGAAAACATAAAGTATATGGCTAAGAATCTAGGGCGAGAATTTGAGAGAAAACAATGTGAGGAAACAGATGAATCAGATTTTGTTTATAGGCTACATCCAGAGTAGTTCAAAAGGTTCGAACTCAACCTTATCCACTACGTTTCATAATCTCATTCGTCTTACTGGATTTCTCGAGATAAGGTAATCTAAAGAAGATTGGGTGGTCTGATTTTAATTCGGTGGATCCGAACTGTTCGGTAGGTCCGAAGTTACTAACCCTCACTTAATCAATTTGTTTCAATATTAATCATAAATTTAATTATTTTTTAAATAATACTTCATTCAATTTAGGATTTGGGTCATTACATGGCCCGAATCCGAACTAACCCGATCAAACCAACCAACCCGATTCGATTTTTTAACTATGCAACATTATTCTTTTATTCTTTAACAAAACAATTAAATAAAGATTCAAAACTCATAATAATAATAATAATAATATTTTAATTTAAACACGTAATAAAAAATTCACATAAATATGACATTATGTTTCATGAATTTAAATATTTAAATGTAAGAGTCTAATACAGTACAAAAGAGGCAATTGTATATAAAAACAAATATTTCACAAAATAAATTTTAGAAAGAGAAAAATTTCACAAAAACTTTTATGAGACCGTCTTAAGAGTCAATTTCGTAAGACATATATCTTATTTGGATCACTCATGAAAAAATATTACTTTTATACCAAAATATTAATTTTTATTGTAAATATGAGTAAGATTGATCGTCTCAAAGATAGAGATCCGTGAGATCATATGAAAAAGGACCTATTCTAAAAATTTATTATATCGATATTCAATAGAAAAGCATTTATAGTAGGCATCAGCGAATCACACAGCTCATGCTTTAGCTTGGACGATTGGATCTATGACTGGTCGTGAGGGCCTTGTCTTACCCTCACCCTCTCTTGTTTTTGATGTAATTGCTTTTGACTCTTAGTTATGAAGCTGGTGTTTTAGATAAAAAAAAAAAAAAAAAAAAATTAGGCAGCACAAAGTAAATTTCAAGTTTCAAACTTTACTTCTACATCGTTTTGCACCATTTTGTACAATTCACACCTTGAAAAAAACTATTATGGGTCGGGTGGGTTCAAGTTGATGGATGCATGACTTGATTCTCAATTCAGGTCAACGCAAAACCCAAGCCAACCAATATTTTTTTTGTCAGATTTCGGGTCCAACTTGATTTGATTCGAAATGAAACACTCGAACCCTTGCCAATATTTTTCTCATAGACTCATGTTGTGTTTGCCGGTGAAGTTCATTTTTGACACCCATACCTCACTCACTCAACATTATATTTTTTATTTGAATACTTAAATTTTTTTTAATCAATTGATTATTTTAAATATATAACACATGTTGGTATTATTATTATTATCCTGGGATAATATGGACTAAATTGTTAATTAATATAAGCGGATTTCTACACACGCGAGATGCGTGGTTGTGAAAAAAAAATTAAAAACGAAGTACTTTTAAATTTTTTTAAATAAATGTTATTAATTTTTGACTTCGTGTAATTAATTATAGGAAAATCGAAGGATTCCACCATGACTTCGTGTAATTAATTATAAAATACTCGTTTAAACAGATCTAGTTTAATCTTGCTTATGTTTTAATGTGTTTAAAATCGATTAAATAACCGTTTTGTTAGAACACAATACTTCATTTATCTTTTTGAATGTATATGTTTTTAAAAATATTAAATAAAAAAGTTCATGAATATAAATACGATATATTAATTGATAATGAACTTATTCTATTATATTAATTTTTTGAGATTTGTAAGAAAATATTAATTAATATAATTTAATATTTTTATGTTCTTTACAACTTAAATTTATTCGTTTAATCTTAAATTTATGATAATTTTATCATTTTATTTATTGTTTGAATTAATATAATAAAAATTGAAAAAAAAAACTGCGTCTAAACTCGTAGTAATCTCGTTTAAACTTGAAAAAACTTGAAACTTGACCTCCATGCTCTCAGACGCCTTGCGTTTTTTAGAACCTTTGTTAATACATCTACGTACAAAATGTTTATGCGCAATTTTACTTTATTTACAGAACTACAAGTGATTTTGGAATTTTATTTAGCTATATTTATATATCCTAGCTAGTTTAACATTGCAAGAAAAACGAAAATTTGGAACGGAATCAGGGACCATTAAATCACATGGCCATTTCTTTTCTTTTCTTTTCTTTTCTTTTTTCTTTTTAAGTGCTCGAATAAGAGGAAAAGAAAGGGGATCAACAAATTTACCTTTTTTTCTCATCTAGTTAACAAAATTCTGAAGCTGTGGTTAAATGGGTAAATAAGATCCTATTTGTATAGACACTGCTTCAAGCCAAATTCAAGAATTGAGATTTATCAATATATGTGAGGTCTACAATTTTTTCAATGGATACCAAAAATATTGATAAATCTCTACCCTTAGATACATCATTAGATTTGGAGTATTGCCTGTGAAAATATGATGAAATTATCCGGTTAAATGAACATTACTCTCACGTTGATAGATGACCGTTATAACGCACCATTTTCATCGATGTCATAATTAATGCAATATTTGGTACGAAGGATACGGTATCTAAGTGTGTATTTAGGGCAACAACCAGAGACCAACCAAATATGCATCCCCCCCTCTCTCAATTTTTTTATATAATTATTTAATATAATAATTTTATTATTTTTTTAATAAAATAAAAATAGTAAAGTTCAATTGTAGGTTACGTTGGAGATATATATTGAAAAGAAATATATTTTACAGTTATCAAATGATTGTATAATGAATTATTATGAATTGATGACAATGTTTCAATTTTTATGCTCATATTTTCATTGACATAAATTACATTCTTGTGATTAATTTATATGAATTGTGTCCACGGAGCAATGTTTTTATTTCTACCCAGACTAAAATGTTCTAATCCCCATTTTTTTTATATAGGTTGAGCTTGTATGATTTTATTTTTAAAATCAGGTCACCGAGCTATTGGAAAATTAAACTAAATCGAATATTAAAAAAATATGGAAAAATTAATGGGTCACCTGAGTTACCGCAAGACAAAGCAACACATGGCTCCGCCCTTGATTCTATCCCCTAAACAGAATTTATGGGTCCACCCCTGATAATAACATTTTGTTTCTAAAACATATAATATAGAAACCAATTAATTAGCAAGTTCCATGGAATATGGTCTGATTAAATGATCATTCCATGATGCATATTTTTACAAGAATCTGTCCAAATTTTAGTAATATATATAAAACAGAATTAAATATATTTTATAAATAGGTAAGTTGTCTTACACGCGAAGGGTCTCGTCATATACATTTTTTAAAGTTGGTCCCTAGCAAAACTGTGTAAATCAAACAAAGGCGTGCGATGGATGCACCTCATTAGTTAACTTTTCTAGTTATATTAGGAAGTGGGCAAAAACCTTTTCCCCGGTGGAGAAGTGGGGGATTCAGTACAGTACTTGTGGTCCATAGTCATATATATTGAAGGAGAAACTAGCCAATACCGCGCTAGGTCGAGGGGATCTGCTTCTTCCGTAACCAGGAATTTAAACGAATCGAACTGCTCGATTAAGAGTCGTCAACTAAATTATATTAAGCTCGATATATTGCTATTTGCAATAGAATTGATTTCATCTTGTAACGTGAAATTAATTACTTAGTAGAAGGTAAACACAAGCTGCTTCATCGATCCAACTAGATTATATATATACACACCACAAAAACTCTCTTTTGAGACGGAATTTGAAGGGTCAATTGTGTAAGAGAGATCTTCAATTCGGGTCGATCTTCCATGAAAAATAATTATTTTTATATCAAAAGTATTTTTTTTTCTTTTTTATTGTAAATATGTGCAAGGTTGATCCGTTTCACGGATAAAGATGCGTGAGACTGTCACGAAGAGAAGGAATTGTGATATTATACACTACATAGTTTTTATTTATTTTTTTATAATAATTTATAAATTATACCTTTTATTTATCTAAATATCTTGAATTGTTGAATTACAATAAATACATATGTAAATAAATCAAAATAAATAAATATACGAATTAAATAGTGATTAATATCGAAAACAACCAGCAATTTTTTGGTTCATAATTAGATTTATGTACGATATAATTCAGCTTCCATACAGGTGAATTTGAAAAAAAAAAATAGTTTCGAGTTTAATTTACAAAATCGACATTGTCCAAACGAATCGTAGACACCCCTCGACTAAGGGTAATGTTCTGAATTTGTGTAGAAGTTAATTTCAAAATATAGCGACGAATTCGAGTGTCTTAATTACTTGTAGAATATACAGACAATACCATGTATTATAAGATATATATTTTACGTACGAACCTGATGAATGAAAAACCATAACAAAAACTAAAGTCGTAGTGAGAAATTTTCACACGTCGTTCATTCTGACGCTTGGATTTTGGATTAGTATAAAGTTGACAATCAATTTTCATTATTGAAAAATAAATGCAATTTTTTTGTTCCATTTAAACTTTTATACATCTCTTGTTTTATTTTTAAAAAAGAAGGTAAAGAGCCAAAATTTCAAACTCAACATCGATCTAGAAAGACACTTTTGGATTTGATAATGGAATTTTACTTTTAAAAAGTGGTTCAGCTTTAAGGTGACAAAAGAAACATAAGTCTCACTTTCTTGCCCCTTTTACTTTCCTATACAAATTAACGTGCCTTTTACTGTACATTAAAGAAAAATAACTTGCATGCGGGAATACATACATATATATATATATACACACACACAACGTACAATAGGGCCTTAAATTATTTACATATATACATATATATATAATGTATGTGAAAAGTGAAAACCTTATGCGTGCTTCACAAATTTTATAGCAGTCCCGACTATATATATATACACAAGTATTACACACACAAACATACAAAGCACCATCTATCTATATCGATCTATACAATGTAAATAAGTACCAAGAGCTTACGATGATTGTTCTAATATTTTTCGTGGTCGTATTTGTAATCTATAGTATATTGATTATCGTGTTGAAGATAAAAAAGATGCTGCTTCTGGGCAAATGCACGTCGTTCGATTTTCTTGATCCGGGAGGAATTCCTTTCAAGCAGTGTTCTCAGAATTGAAGAAGATGAATATTGCAGTTATATATCTATATGCATGTGTATTTCGTATACGTGCAACAATGGGGAATCAAGAACTCCTGGTCCGATTGTGTCGTAGATTTTTGGCTTCGTTTGTACCTATATATGCAACATTAATGAGTGTTTTTTTAATATTTATTTGTTAATTATTGTTATTTGTTTTTTTTAAGAAAAAAAAATTTCCAGTGGCTAGCAGTGATTCTTGTTGAATGCGTCGCAATATGTAATTAGTTTTGGTACTGCTGATAAAAGACTCATCCGAGGGCTATTAATTCCTAGCTTTAATTAGTTGAGCTAGTAACCACTGCACGTGGTTTAATTCCACGTGTTTATATAATTTAATTTAATTATTCAATGAAAAAAATTAAATTTTAGATAAAAAAAATTATAAGAGTGAATAAAACATGTGAGCTTCGAAATAAACAGAGAGAAACTGAAATGAAAAATAGAAAGAAGATGGTGAGAGGTATGAAGATTACTAATAAACTTATACCGTCAAAGTTACACAACACATATTATACAGGGGTGAAATTGGAATTAAACTTTGATGTCACATTAGCACTCTTCGGGTTCGCTGTTCAGCGGACCTAGGATTTTAATCGAGTGTAGGCAACAATGTATTATAATTATAACGCAAAAAAGAAGGTACATGTTAATCAACAACCAAAAATAATGTCTTAGGTACGTTCGAACACGTACAAACTGCACACGGTCAGAATTAAACACATTTACTTGAAGTGAAAACGCGAGAAAAATTATGAAGAACATTGCGTACAGAATCCGTAATAAAAATTAAATTTGATAGAAAATGTAAACTCTACATTCGAAAAATAAGTATGTATTATATTCACTCCTGATTACAAAAAAGGCACAAAATCTAAAAACAATTTAATAATTGACGTTCATTGAAGGAAACAAATAAACCTAAAATTTGGTGAAATTGTGGGTTTTGTAAAAAAAATTGAAATATGAAACAAATAATATGAATTGTAATTGTTGTTAATCAAAATTCGAAACACATGACACTCGTGATTCATGAGGAAAAAATGCATTGTACAAACTGTGTGGATGACGTAAAATTTTGAATCTAAAATTTTGGTCTAAAAATTTATTCAAAGAAAAATAATTATTGTTTTTTTGGGTTTAATGTGAAAAATTAAACATGTAAATAATAGCATATAAAAAAAAAATAAAATTTTTAATTTAAAAATTATACATATATATATACACACAATATATATAAAGTAAGATCATGCTCGTGGTATACCAAAATATCAAATTATATTATAACTTCAAAGATACTTAATATTGTTAAAAAAATTCGAAGAATACGATTTATATAAATTAAATATAAAATATTTTTATTTAAGTTTAACATTTATCATAAAATTTTAAATTTTTTTTCATATACATATATATTTATAATATTTGCATTATCTTCATATTATTTTACTCTTTTGATAATTTTGACAATAAAAAGATCTTATAAACCCAAACACATCAACATCTTTAAGTTGTTTAAAATAAGTTCATTCAAACACTTTAACAGCTTATTTTTAAAATAAGACCTACAACTTATAAGCTACTATAAAGCTTATAAGCTACTACAGCTTATAAGCTGTTTTTAATAAGATTAGCCAAACACCCTCTTAAACCTTAATAAATTTCACACAAAAATTGAATTTTGTTCACAAATTACATGCAAAATCTTGCCCATATATATGTATATATATAAAGAAATTTTCACGTGCCCAACCAATGATGCCCAACTCGTTCCCGATCACTAAAATCCGGTACCGTGTTTTAATTATGCGAAAAATAAAAAAAACAACTAAAATCCGGTGTAATTTGAAAATTGTCGTTTATTGTTAGAAGGATGTATTCTGAATTCTGAAAACTTCAATGTCAACAGCAACAACAGCAACGAAAATGATGAACAAAGTCGAGGCGAGAGAAACTCTCTATCCGCAAGACGAAATTGCCCGTTAACAGTGCTCAACGTTGGCGGCAATCGTCTCTAAGATACAACGACTATTCAATCGAGATATAGCAGCACAACAAATATCTCGATCTTCGTCGAACTAAAATATGTATCAACTTTTCTTTGAGAAAGTGAGGGAGAGATTTTTCAGAAATATGATGTATACGTTATCAGATTTTTTGTATATGTTTTTTGTGTTATAACCACCATATATATAGTCTTATACACGAAACAACACGTTTAACGGCGTAAGGATGCAAACCATGACAGAAAAAGCCCAAAAAGAGTCGTGACTTTTCAGTCTGCAGAAGGCGTGCTCGGTCGGTTATTTTTGACCGATCGAGCGCCCCACTTTTGACAGACTTAATGTCTCGCTCAAGTAAGGGTGCACTCGGTCCCACTATCTCGCAAGGTGAGGGCTGCGCTCGGTTGGTCATTTATGATCGCTCGGGCGCACTGTTTTTTATTTTGTCAATTAAATTTTATCCAAAAATAATAATTGATCATAAGACCTCGTCTCGCCGAGCCAGCCGGCCGCGCGCGCGTGTTTGTTGCATCGATTAGCGTCTTGCCCCTTTACAAAACATCCGGTGCCCTAAGGGCCCAATCCCATAATCCAGAGTTGGATTATATAAGGTGAACAATACATTGAACATGTTCCAATATGGGACAAACCAAAAAAAGTTTTTTCTCCAATTTATTTCACCAAATTCAAACTATTCCAACATAATTCAAATAAGCCTTTCAAGCCCATTTACACAATTCATTCAACATTTCCAACAATTATATCATCTAAAATAATCCATGATTAATGATCGTGTAGATTTTAATACACAAATAATTCTAAAAGATGCATAGGATGTTTAGATTAATTACCTACAAGTAATTTGTGTTTTGGCTTCACTATTCTGGTGTTTAGCCAAGCGGATTGTAGATGTAGATCCACCAATGAAAAGGATATTCTTCTTTACTTTTTTGATGTGCCTCTATCAAGTCTGCTATTGAGATCCATGTTTCTCTTGATCGTAGTAGAAACCGAAAGTGAAGTTTTTCATTGATATTTAAAAACCGATGTGGCACAAAAAATCCCTAACAGTTGATGAAGAGGAATCGGCCAATTCAACTAGGACTTCTTAGACTCTTGCAAGGCTAATAGAACTATTAACAAAGTGACCAAAGCCTACTATTCAACTAAAGAGGTTTATGGGCTGGGACTCGCCAAGCCCATGAATCTTGATCACATGATTGTAATGATATGGGTAAAAAACTCACTATATATATGATAAAGCGTCAAAAACTTGAACATTAGGTAACTTTCGATTTTGGAATACGTACGTCTTCCCAGAATTTCGATCCTAAAATAGAAATTGCTTATAAACATTTTAAAACCTTACCAAATTTGATCATATTTGTGGTGACCAGGGTTCAATTTTATGTACTTGATTACTAAAACATGATTAAGAGATCATTAATTAAGAAAATTAGAACAATTAAGAATCAACAAGTTCTAATTACTGAAGTGATTTCGGAAGCACCAGACAGTTGGGACAATCTGAACATGGATCGGAGCTTCTGAAGTTGCATGATCAGGCAAATCCATGAGATGTCAAAAGTGCATGGACATGTAGCAATTTGGACCTTCTGATGTCCAGTTTGGACCCTTCGAACATAGGTGTCTAATTAGGTGTCAAAATTTTGTTGACACATTACGACATGCATGGATCGGACCTTCCAAATCTTGTCTATAAATAATCCATCGGATTTTCATTTTTTACACAAAATTTATGTGACTTTCTCGAGTTTCAGACTATAATCGAGTGTTTCTAGCCATATAATTAAGAGTCGAGCACTCTCAAGGTACTACCTAAGTAACTGCAAGAATAGGAAGAAGTTGAGAGGATTTCGACATTAATGAGCTAACAACAGACACATGTATAGCTCCATAAGACATAGTGTTGATTTGGACTACTATTGGTATGCACAATTAAGTAATATAGTCCGATGATCTTGTATAGAACCGGAGATTAGGAGTTCTAGAACATATACTCATACTTTCGTATATGGTTATTTATCGGTCACTTCTTCGATTTTGTGTTTTTGAGATACCTTGTTCCATTAGGCAAATATTAGGTTGGATGGACCCAGAGAAAGCCAACATTGAACCAGCAGGGCCTGGTGGGCATTAGTAGTATCGAGTTCTGGTTTTATTCAAATTTAATTCAATTTAGTTCAAGGTAAACGAAGAGTCATACACATGCTCATTTTTTCCCATAACATTTCAGGTACTTTTAAGATTACGAAGAGACAACACGATTTATTTCAGATAAAATTGATAGCCACACTCCAACAAGCTACATCATTCAAGAACTGATTTAGACTCGCAACAAGTAAAACCTCAAAACAAGGGAAACACCAGATTTCCTAAATCATGCATCAGTTAAGGGGGAACAAAGATGTTGCACAAAGCCAACTGATAAAGTTAGTTTTGGAACTCCAAGTGAAGTAGAAAGACTGAGCAGACACAACTCCTACAAGAAAGATCAGTCGAGGCCTAGAAAATATCTCATCTGGATCAGTAAAGATATCACCTATTCATGGAGAACATTACACTCTCAAAAATGGAAATTATTTAAGAAAGGAAATTGTTAGCAGCTGAAAAGCAAAAGCCAGACATCAACTGAAGAACATTCTAGCATCAAATAGTTCAAGATTTTAAAGATTTCAAGATCAGAGATTTTCCGAAGATGAAGTTATATGCTAAGGTTTATCAACACCAAAAAGGAAGAAATTGTTGGAATATGCATGGTTTTGGTGTTGACAAAACAATATAGGCAAAATATCAAAGTAAACTTACTTTGTTTGAGGCCAAACTGAAGACGTAAAGTGGACAAGATTCAGAGCCAAACTGAAGTGCTACCTAAACTGAGTTAACTTTGACCAGAGCCAAACTAAAGTCATCAACTGGTCAGGACAACCATACTGTGCTTATCGAGTAAACTGCATTCAGTTTAGGGGGCTAAACTAAATCAGTCTTCCACAAGCCAAACTGTTCCAGCGAGCCAAATTGAATTACCAAGACTGGACAGTAGATCCATTTTGTGCTACTTTGTGGGATATCCAAAGAACTCTGTTGGATATTATTTATATCATCCCAAATAAAAAAAAGTTTTTTTTTTCAATAAATACCACCTTATTAGCTAAGTTTCTGTTTGATAGAAAGGGTGTGATGATAGAACTCGAGAAAATTCGAGACACACCCACGACTATAGAAACTTGATCCCCAACAGACAGTGGTTTAAATACACGTACTTATAAAGTCTGATATGATCGTGATAAGTGTATTTTATACACTTAATTTATATATAATTTTTATTGTTAATTGTTTGTTTCGAGCAGATTTATGCGCTAGTTTTGTTGTTTTTGTGTTCATAGGGAATTATGAAATTATTGTGGAAAAGAAGAAGAAAATAAGAAGGAAAAAGAAAAGAAGCAAGAAAAGGAGAAAAGAGAAGTCAGGAAACAAAAGAAAGAAACAAAGTGGGCTTTCTTACATTGGGCTTATTGTTTGCGCTAAACTAGCGCTAAAGAAGAGGAAGGGAAAGAGCAAACGCGCAATGAAGTGAAGATTGAGAACTCTCGACAGTGAGTCATGCGCGCCCGCTTGGATTATTTGGAGCGCCCGCCCGTGTCGCGAGAATCCAGCGGAAGGAAACTTTATATTTTATTGGGCTATTTTTAATGGGCTTTTGTGCACAATATAAAAGGGATTTTTATCAGACAAATTAGGAGAAGACGCCACACACATAATCTTACATATCAGAGAAAGATTTCTGGACGTGATCGTGAAGATTTCTGGAGGAATTTCTGGAGCTTTTCTGAAGAACAAAGACGGAGATCGATAGACCGGACACGACATCGACGACGGATTTGATTTCTTACTTTTATTTAATTCAAAATATGTTTGAATTTATGAATTATTGTTTTATTCAGAATTTTATTATGAACTAATTTTTTATAGTCTAGAGGTCGGATGGAACCTGGTGTAGACACTTTCATGAATTTTTGATTTTATTGAATTGAGTTTCTTCTAGATTAATTG
Organism: Henckelia pumila; assembly: GCF_033568475.1. Classification (NCBI taxonomy): domain Eukaryota; kingdom Viridiplantae; phylum Streptophyta; class Magnoliopsida; order Lamiales; family Gesneriaceae; genus Henckelia; species Henckelia pumila. The sequence goes on along the minus strand of NC_133121.1, from coordinate 28,055,549 downwards.
CTTTTTCTAGAATTGATTGTCTTTTCAATTATCTGATCAATAATTGATTTGTTATATTTATTTGAAATCTGGCAATCGGGAGAAGAGATTTTGAATAGAACCATTAGAATTAACACTGTTAATTATTTATATCGCTCGGGAGAGTGTATAATTTTGACAGAGCTTTTAAAAAGAACATTGTTTTGTGATAGATCAATACGATAAATTCTTAATAGGGATATTGAAATTTAATTGTAGTTGATAAAAATTATTTGTTGCTCGGGAGAGGAAAATAATAAACTTAAGTGTTCTTGGCTATTAATTGACTAGAATTCATGAAACTAAATTAATTAGTACTCATTGTTGTTGAAACCAGGTGAAATCTGAAGCTCTAGACCATTATTCTCTGATTGATTTTTATCTGAAAGTTGTGTGCGTGTTTATAAAAACTTCATTGTTATTTTATTTTTCTGCAAAATTCTGAAAGTTTGATTTTCTAGATAAAGTTTGGACTATTTTAATTAAAAGTACTGAATATTTTCATTTTACTTCATGTGAGATCGATATCTGATTTTATCACTATATTAAAACTTGACACTCGTACGCTTGCGAGCAATTTTCACAACAAGTTTTTGGCGCCGTTGCCGGGGAGTAAATTTTGAATATTTTTTAGTCTTGTTACCAATTAGTCTAGATTTTAATTTAGAGTTTTTATTTTATTTTTAAGTTACTAATTGATTTCTTCTTAATTTTAATTGCAGTCTATGCGACGATCTCAAAGTGCGAATTCTTTACTTTTTGATCCAGAGATCGAGCGCACTGCACGTGCTTTGAGAAGAATTAGAAGAGAAAAAATCAATAACATGGCTGAAGAAGAAGCACAACAACCTCGCTTGGTGCCAATTAGAGACCACTTCAGACCGATGATCCAGACTCACTATTCTGGAATCGCTCGAGGGACCATCAACGCAAAATTTTTTGATTTGAAGCCGGCCTTGATCAATATGGTTCAACAGAACCAATTTAATGGGAGCACCACTGCTGATCCTCACCTACACCTACGCACCTTTTTGGAGATAACTGATACGGTAAAAATTAATGGTGTGTCTGAAGATATTATACGCTTACGCTTGTTTCCGTTTTCTCTCAGGGATCAAGCCAGAAGTTGGTTGCAATCACTGCCGCTTGGAAGTATCACTACTTGGGAGGGGATGACAGAAAAATTTCTTGCGAAATACTTTCCACCTGCTAAATCCACCCAATTGAAGATCGAAATCAACACTTTCAGGCAGATGGACACTGAACAGCTATACGAGGTGTGGGAAAGGTACAAAGATCGAGTGGTTTTACAATGGACTGAATGCGCCTACAAGGATGAATGTGGACTCTGCTGCTGGAGGCACCATATTTGCTAAGGACCATGTACAGGCCTACGAGATACTGGAACAGATGACGGTCAATAGCTTTTAATGGCCATCTGAGCGTACGGGAGTAAAGAAGCCAACTGAAGTGTATGCAGCGGATCCTCTCACATCCATCACCGCTCAATTATCTGCACTGACTACACAGGTAGCTTCTTTGAATAAGATTAATGTTGCAGATTCAACGGGAGTTGAAGGATCTCAGTCCCTAGAAAAAGTGAATTATATCAATCCTAATGGCTACCGAGGTTATGGAGCTTACAAAGGTAACCCTGTCCCTAATACTTATCACCCTAGTATGCGTAATCATGAAAACTTTTCTTATGCTGACAATAACAATGTATTGAATCCTCCTCCGGGATACAACACAATTAAGGGTGAGGGTAAGCCTTCTTTGGAGGACGTTGTAAGTACCTTTGTGCAGGAATCAGGTAAGAGTAGGGGTGCAAATGAACCGAATCGAGCCGAATAATGGTAAAATTTTAAGGTTCGAATTCGGCTCGATAATTGTATATTCGAGTTCGAGCTCGATTCGAAGTTCGATAATTTCAAATATTTTGGCTCGAGTTCGGCTCGAAATGAAGTTCGAGTTCGAGTTCGGTTCGAAATATTAGAACCTATTCGTGAACTATTCGGATATTATGGTTCGAAAGCTCGAAATGTATATATATTATTATATAATTATATTATATTAATTAAATATTAAGGCTCGCAAACTATTCGCAAACTATCGAACATAGTAATTTCGGCTCGAGCTTGGCTCGGAAAAAAGTTCGAACATGTTCGAATTCGGCTCGAGTTCGATAAGCTCGAATACGAATCAAATATTTATCGAGCGGGCTCGTAAAGCTCACGAACAAGTTCGGTTCGTTTGCACCCCTAGGTAAGAGGATGGCAAGAACTGAGTCTCGCCTTGACAGCTTGGAGACGCACATGGCCAACATGGGTGCTGTATTGCAATCCATGGAGACTAGCATTGGGCAGTTGGCAAACGCACTGAAAGATAATAATCGCGGTCAATTCCCAAGAAATACTGAGGTGAATCCCATAGAACAGTGTAAGGCCATAGATTTGATGAGTGGAAAAGAAGTTGGAGTCCAAGAACATGCAGCTGATGTAGAGAAAGAGAAGGAAGTCGAAGAGAGGAAGCCTGAACTTGAAGAGAAACCGATGTATAAGCCTCCTCTCCCATATCCCCAAAGGTTCAAGAAGAAGGCGTTGGATGAGCAGTTCTCCAAATTTTTGGAAATTTTCAAAAAATTCACATCAACATCCCCTTTGCTGAAGCTTTGGATCAAATACCGAACTATGCGAAGTTCATCAAGGAGGTGATGTCCAAGAAGAGGAGACTGCTAGAGAACGAGGTGGTCAATCTGACAGAAGAGTGCAGTGCGGTGCTACAAAAGAAGTTGCCACAAAAGCTTAAGGATCCAGGGAGTTTTACTATTCCTTGTTCTATTGGTGGTTCTCATTTTAATAATGCACTTTGTGATTTAGGGGCCAGTATTAACTTAATTCCATTATCTATTTTCAGGGCCTTGGAGTTGGGAGAGATGAAATCAACTAAGATTTCATTGCAATTGGCGGATCAGAGCATTACATATCCCCTAGGAATTGTTGAAGATGTTCTAGTCAAGGTGGATAAATTCATCTTCCCAGCAGATTTTGTGATCTTGGATATTGAAGCGGATCATGGTGCTTCGCTGATTTTTGGATGACCGTTTTTGGCTACTGTGGATGCCAAGATAGAGGTAAAGAAAGGTGAATTGTCGATGTGTGTGGAGTATGAACGAGTGGTCTTCAACTTATTCACGAAAGCACCCAATCCACCCATTGAAGAATTGTGCTTAATTGAACTGGTTGTGAACTTGGAGAGCTGTCCAAGAGCTGATTTTGAGGTTGAATCAAAGAGTAAAGCGCCAAATTTATCAACGATGAAAACCACTAAGAACAAGAAAGCAAAATTTAAAAGGCGGTTCGTGGAATTTATTTGGCGAGTAAAAGAGAAAGGGAAGATCTAACACCGGTGAAAGTCGGGCTGACGACTTTAAACCAAGCGCTACTTGGGAGGAAACCCAAGCTTTTTCTTTTATTTTTTTGCTTTTTTTTATTTTTTGTTATTTATTTATTGTTAAGTTTTTTATTATAAATATTTGAAGCCTAATTCTTTTCATTTTTCAAAATTTTTCAGGCTTAATATTCTCAAATTCGAGCAAGAGGCGCGCCCGCCCCATTCATCTGTGCGCCCGCACAGCTTCTGGACGAAACAGGCTTAATTTGCGAGCACGCGGCGCGCCCGCACCACTTCTCTCGAGCGCTCGCGCTTCCTCTGCGCCACACTGATGCAAGAACAACGCAAGAACTAGCACAAACGCGCACACTTTTGAGAGACTTGAGAGGAGAAGAAGCGGCACCCAAACAACAGAACCACACAACTACGCATTCAAGTAGGCTTGGGACACAGATTTGAGACGTGGGAGCGAACGACAAAGGATAATCGAATCACCATACAGAGGAAATTCATCTGGGGACGGAGAATCAACTCTACTCTATGATTTTTATTATCTGCCTTGATTTATGATGAGATTTTTGGATATGTATATGTGTTTGATTATTTTATTATAAACTTATTAGTTGTTTTTAGAGATTGATGGATCTTGATTAGAGTTTCATGTTTTGACTATTATTTTGCCTAATATTATTTGTTCTTAACAATTTATTTGTGTATTCTTGATTTGATTGTCTTTCAATTACTTGATCACTAATTGAATTGTTATATTTATTTGAAATCTGGTACTCGGGAGAGGAGATTTTAAATAGGATCATAGGAAAACACAACCTAGGATTTTTGTAGAGGTCGGGAGACTTACAAGTTCCTTTGAGGTCACTAAAAGAGAACCATAGAACTTGATTAAATTGTTTTGTTGTTTAATTTCTGATAGGGATATCGAAATTAACATTAGAATAATAACATTTACTCGGCACTCGGGAGAGGCAGTAAATAACAATTAAGGGTTCTTGGCCTATAAATTGGAATAGATGATATAATCAATTGATATGATTTGCATGAATAAAAATCGAGTGATATTTTGTATCTAGAACCCGTCTCAGATCGTGTACCCAAAGCCATCCTTCAAATTCTAGATTCTTTATTTTATTTTAGTTTATTGAAATTTAAAACTTTGATTTTCTAAAAAAAGTTGAGATTATTTTAATTACAGGACTTGGTGTGAATATAAATTTTCAATCCTCGTGGGAACGATACTCTACTCATCATATATTAAAACTTGACACCGTGCACTTGCGAGTTGAGTTTAGTTGTTGTGTTAGTTGAAGTTGTGAGTTGAGTTTTAAAATAAGTTGAGAAATAAATTGGAATACATGGCCAATGATGAAAAAAAAATTTGTGCTAAAACTGAAATCCATGATTATCTACCTATCTGACAAATATTTTTGAGAAAATGGAACCAATTAGATGAAAAATTTCCTATATACTCTGTGATTAATACTTGAATCTGATTTTTGAAACATACAGACATAGATATGATTGAGGCATTGTTTGGAATTTTTGGGCCTGAATTTTATTGAATAAATTTTATCTTTAGTTGCCCATTTGAGCCTACACGTATATTTGTACTATGAGGTACAAAAATCTGAATTTTGTTGTGAAAAATCATCGTTTACTGCTGATGATTATTTTTTCTACACTGATTGATATTTGTATGATTTGATTGTGGATTGAGACTTGTCTAGAACTAGTTCGGACACTCTTCGAGGCGAAATACGGGCATAACTGTGATTAGGAGTGATTTAGGCAATTTTTCTGAATTCGTTTGAGCCTTTCAAGCTACCCATTAATTTATGTTATCTATAGTACCTTGTTTGAGCTTAATTGAAAATCGAATAGCATGCGTGTAAATGTGTGATAAAGCCCCATTCGTCATTGTTCAAGGTCCTACTTTTACTACCTGAATAGCCTATACACTATTTCCTACCTTTAAAGGAGTAATTTGAATGCTAAAATGTTATATGCTCCTAGTTTTATTTGTGAAATATGGAATAGTGTGGTAGATGATTTGAAAAGAGATGAAAAGAGGTAGTAGAAAAAAAAAAGAGTTGAAAAGAGGTTTGAAAAGTTATAAAAAAATGTGGTTGAAAAAGTTGTGAAAAAATTTGTTGATATAAAAAGAGGGATAGAAGAAGAGTTGAAAAATGAAATGGATTGAAGATTTGAAGATTTGAAGATTTGTGAATGAAAAAGGAGTTGGAATTAGAGTTTATGCATTAAATTACTCCTTATTTTGAATTCTTATACTTCATTTGTATCCATTATCCAGGCCTTACATTATAAGCTGATTAAGTCCTATTGACCGAGTCTCAGTTGCCCAATATACTAGTGGAGAAGAGTTGCGAGAATTTAGCCTATGGACTGTTGAATGATACTTTTAATGATTATGAATTTTGATCGAAACACGCACACACTATTATTCTTTGCATTTACCTAATTGTAAGTGTTTTTGATTTATATCCTATATTTGATCCTATGCTACCTTGAAAAGTCCTCATGCGCCAATTGATGTACCTCAATAAAGTGATCTCCTTGGATGAGCTGAAGAAACTCCTCCAAATAAGAGATGAACTGCTACTCTCCTCCGAACGCTTGGGGAGTAAAAAATTACAGATGGTGAAGCAGCTCACTTCAAAGCCTAAGGTCCTAAAAAGAACTATGAAGCTACAGAGAGTTCGGAAAGAGTTAGGGGTGAACTGCCCTAAGTGGAGCTCATAGTAATGGCTAAGCTGTTGAAAGATCAAGGGAAGGGGAAACCTCAGGCCAGCTTCCAGCTGATCTATGTAAAAGGTATAATAGCCCATCGGAGGATGGTCAGCTCGGTCATCCAGATCAGGGATGATGAACTCATAGTCCTCGGGGGCGTGGGATAGAGCTCTTATTTTCTCCTCATCCGAAGCATCTAGCTCAGAAGGGTACAGATCATACCACGGTACCGCGGGGGCCTCGGGGTCGTTGCCCAGGTCATCATCCCTAACCGAAGCTGATGCAGGAGCAGGGTTCTTGCCCTTATGCTCTCCAGCTGGGGTGATTGCAAAGGAATCATAACGATCCACCTCAGCAAACACCTCATCCGAGCTCTCAGCAAGAGGGAGGGGTGAAGAAGCCATTAAAAATAGATAAGTACCAACTTACGAGGGAAGCTCGGGAGAGAAAACTAGAAAGAGAAAATGTGCAAGGGGGTAAAAGTGTGAGTGAAAATAATTTTTACAGCGAGGCCTATTTATAGAAAGCCCAAATCGATCTAAGCCGTTGATTTAGGGACGGATGGACGGCTCAGATCAAGTGGAATTGGAAAAGTTACCGTTGGGATGTCAGAAGATAGTACGTCTTGTCAGAATGATAGCTGAGCATCAGTCGGACACCTCAGTTCGGCATTTTCTTAGGGTCATCTCAGAACAAAAACAACGAACTTCGAGTCTTTGACCTCAGTTCGACTTTTAAAGGAGGGACTTGTGATACTCAGGGGAGGAAATCACCTCAGCTCATAGATGACCCTAAGGTAAAGATCAATCCTTAACTAGCCAGAATCGTCCGGGGGGTCAGGTCGGGAGCTCGGCCAAGCTCTCCCATCATAATGACCAGCTCGGGTCGGGAGCTTGGGAGCTCGGACAAGCTCTCCCATCATAGTGACCAGCTCGGGTCGGGAGCTCGGGAGCTCGGGAGCTCGGACAAGCTCTCCCATCATAGTGACCAGTTCAGGTCGGGAGCTTAGCTTGGGAGCTCAGGAGTTCAGCTCGGTCCCGAGGCCAGTATGGGGTTAGCTTAGTAGAAGAGTTCATACAGTAACTTCAATGGGCTAACTAAGATGTTAGGATCAGTCATTTGTAGTGAGCTCAGGAATTCGGTAATAGCTCATCCGTCACCTTCTCTATTAGTTCTTAGAGAACGACAACTAAGTGATTCTCTTAAGGGCAGTACAGTTCAGATTAAGCATCTTATTATTGATAGGAGTCGTTTTTATGTGTTTTTATTGCTTGTTTTGTGTTTGTTTTGCTTTCGTTTTGTTTACATTTTGTCCATTCTTTTCCATTCTTGTTCTTTATATTGTTTTATTATGTTCGTATTCACTCCTCTGGTTTATCTATTTTTATGGCAGGAAATCACCAAGAAATGCCGATACTTGGTGGGAAGGTGATGCACAGTAGAGGCCATGCAGATAGAACAGGAAGAAAGGCAAAATTCTGGAAACAAAGAAGGGCGCGCGGGCGGCCACTATCTACCGCGCGGGCGCATACGCGGTTGAGAAAAACAGTAGCGCAAGGAATTTCGAGGCGCCCGAGCGGCCAATTTCTACCGCTCGGGCACGGTCACGTATTTTTGAGACAGTAGCGCAAGGAATTTCGAGGCGCCCGAGCGGCCAATTTCTACCGCTCGGGCGCGTCGCGCAGTTTTTATTTTTTTTTTATTATTTTGAGAGTTTATTTCGGAGAGGATTCTGGGGAACTATAAATACAATTATTTCTTTAGTTTTTGAGGGTTACACGGGACGCATATCAGAAGACTACCGGCGGCTGAACGCTTGAGATTTCTCTTCTCCGTTGGGAGTTTTTCCTTTTCTTCTTCTTCTTAATTTTTATGTTGAAAATCTTGGAGATTGAATTTTTGTAATGAATTCTAGTAGCTAAACTATTATTTTGTTGGAATCGAGGGGATCCTAATCCCGAAACACTGTAGTTTGATTGAATCACCGGACGTATTGGGAATTGATTTATGTTTATAATTGATTTTATCATGTTTTTCTTTCTATGTTAATGATTAGCTACCTTTAACATAGATTCGTAAATTATGAATTGCTGTCGAGAGATAGGTTTATAATTTGGACGAATGATATAATCCATGGACTTAAAATATGCATAGAGATATGGTATTTAGTATATGTTGATAGCCATAGACCACCAGGTTGAAAGTTGTAGAATTCATAGAACGCAAAGCAATCAGTCGTGATAAATAATTAGAGAGATTTAATTATTTCACTGATTTGATTAGTTTGGCATCACCTCGAGAGAGAGTGTCAATGTTATAGGAACTTCTGTTAAATTTATAAAAATAAATTAAGTTACAATCGTCCAGTTCAATTAGGGAAAAGGTGAATCGAAATTCCAACAAAATCATTTTGAATTGTTATTCTTCACTCTGAGATTTGTTGGCTTGGTTGTGAAATTTAAGTTAATTTATATTGAGTTTTAATTTTAGATGTTAGTTAATTCACAAATCACTTTTTCGATACTTTGTGTAGTTAAAAATTGAAAAGACAAATTATTTTCGTTAGTCCCTGAGGACGATACTCGTACTCAGTATATTATATTATAACTTGAATCGTGCACTTGCGATTTATTCGAGCTTAACTGATAGATATATTTACGTTGATTTTTTGTGGTAGTATTTGCTCGATCAAGTTTTTGGCGCCGTTGCCGGGGACTAAATAGATTTTAATTTGTTTGATTTGATTTTTCTCTATTACAATTTTAATCATTCTTTTCCATCTGTGGACTGCAGGATTCTCTTGCAGTACATGCAACACTCACCTGAAGGACTATTGCCTTTTGATCCAGAAATCGACAGAACCTTTCACAGAAGAAGAAGGCAACAACAGCAAGAAATGGAAGGAAAACACGAACAAGAACCACCAGTTTACAGATCCATGATGGATCTTGCCTTACCAAATATTGAAGGTGCTCGACCAAGCATTATCCGACCAACTGTAGCAGCGAATCACTTTGAGATAAAGCCGGCGATTCTTCAAATGTTTCAGAACACGCTTCAATTTGGTGGAAGTATCATTGATGAACCCTATGTGCATCTCACAAATTTTTTAGAAATTTGTGATACATTCAAGATACAGGGAGTTTCAGATGACGCTATTCGTTTGCGTTTATTCCCTTTTTCACTACGAGAAAAGGCGAAAGCATGGCTAACGAATTTACCTGCAGGTTCCATCATAACTTGGGATGATCTGGCTAAAGCTTTCCTCACCAAATACTTCCCACCATCGAAGTCAATGAAGCTGAGAGCGGACATCACAACTTTTTCCCAAGGTGAACAAGAAACATTTTATGAAGCATGGGAACGCTACAAGGATCTACTGAGGAGATGTCCACACCACCAATTACCAGACGATCTTGTGGTACAAACTTTTTACTATGGACTTTCTCATTCAAATCGTACCATGTTAGATGCAGCTGCAGGTGGGAATCTACTGCGAAAGTCGTCGGAGGATGGTTATGAATTAATCGAGGAAATGGCAACCAGTAGCTATCATCCTCAATCTGAAAGGAGTGGGGCCCGAAAATCAACTGGAATTCATCAAGTTGAAGCATTCACATCTGTGGCTGCTCAACTTGAAGTCATGAACAAAAGGATCGAGGAACTGAGTGTAGGAAATTCGGCAATGCGAGTGCAAGAAGTATGGTGTGAAAAATGCGGTGCAGAGCATTTCACAAAAGACTGTCAAACATTCTCTCAACCGGAGGGAGTTATGGCAAGCCACATGGGAAATCAGAATCGCCCCAGGAATGACCCATTTTCGAATTCATACAATCCAGGGTGGAGACAACATCCGAATTTTTCATGGGGTGGACCGAATAATAAGCCGTATGGAAATCAGAATTACAGCAGGCATCCTCAAGAGGAGAAATCAAGCTTGGAGCAGATGATGCAGAAATTTATATCATCTACTGAAACCCGTATGCAGAATCAAGATGCATCAATAAAAAATCTGGAGAATCAAATAGGTCAATTGGCCAAATCAATTTCCAGCAGAGATCAGGGTACTTTGCCAAGAGACACTGAGAAGAATCCGAAGGAACAGGTGAAAGCAATTGAATTAAGGAGTGGAAAGACGGTCGAGCCTGAACAAAAAAGAGAGAAAGAGCCCAAAACGGGTACATCAAAAAAAACTTCAGGTAAGTCATCTATCTCAACACCCCCACCCACTTCACAATCAAAAATTGTTGTACCACCACCTTTTCCTGCAGCTCTTAAGAAGGCCAAGCTATACTCTCAGTTTGGTAAATTTTTAGAAGTGTTCAAGAAATTGAACATCAATATACCCTTCGCCGATGCACTGATGCAAATGCCAAGCTATGAGAAATTCTTGAAGGAAATCCTCTCTAACAAGAGGAAATTGAAGGAGCATGCAATGATAAGTCTGACAGAAAATTGCTCGGCACTAGTGCAGAACAAAATCCCACAAAAGAAAAAGGATCCAGGGAGTTTCTTTATCCCTTGTGTAATTAATGATGTTCAGTTTCATAAGGCTTTGTGTGATTTGGGTGCAAGTATAAATTTAATGCCTTACTCTGTTTTCAGGAAACTGAGCTTGGGAGAACCAAAGTCCACCAGAATGTCTTTACAACTGGCGGACAGGTCCATCAAATATCCACGGGGGATTATCGAGGACGTGCTTGTGAAAGTGGACAAATTCATCTTCCCCGTGGACTTCGTGGTGTTAGATATGGAAGAAGATTTAGACATTCCACTCATCTTGGGAAGACCTTTCCTGGCAACAGGAAAAGCACTTATAGATGTCCAGAAGGGAGAGCTGTTGTTGAGAGTGGGAGAGGAGAAAATTTCTTTTGACGTTTTTAATGCTTTGAAATTTTCTCAGAATAATGAAGAATGTTTTCAGTTAGATGTAGTAGACTCACTCTTATTTGATTATGTGCAGGATAATTTTCAGGAACCGTTGGAGGCTGCACTTGTATCTAAACAGTTGGGCGACCTCAGTGACGGAGTAGAAGAGATGACCGCATACTTGAATGACAACCAGTCATGGAGAAGAGGTGGAAAGCTTAGACTTGAAGACCTTGGTGACCGGAAGGATTTAGTTCTTCAGAAACCAAGCATTGAGGAACCACCTACTGTGAAATTGAAACCATTACCCATTCATCTTAAATACATGTTTTTAGGTGAGAACGATAAGTTACCTGTCATAATATCTTCTTCTTTGACAGGTGAGATGGAGGACAAACTAATGGAGGTGCTTAAGAAACACAAGAGTGTGTTTGCTTGGAAAGTGGCGGATATCAAAGGAATCAATCCATCCATATGCATGCACAAGATTTTAATGGAAGAGAGCATCAACCCATTAGTCCAACCGCAGAGGAGACTAAACCCAAAGATGCAGGAAGTTGTGAAAGCTGAAACGATCAAACTGTTGGACGCAAGTATCATTTATCCTATTTCTGATAGTCCGTGGGTGAGTCCAGTGCAGTGTGTACCAAAGAAAGGGGGGATAACTGTCATAAAGAATGAGAATAATGAATTAATACCTACTAGGACAGTTACGGGTTGGCGTGTGTGCATAGATTATAGAAAATTAAATGACGCAACCCGTAAGGATCATTTTCCCCTCCCGTTCATTGATCAAATGCTAGAAAGATTGGCTGGGTATGAATTTTACTGTTTTTTAGATGGGTACTCAGGATACAATCAAATAGCGATTGCACCTGAAGACCAGGATAAAATGACTTTTACCTGCCCATATGGTAAATTTGCCTACAGACGTATGCCTTTCGGATTATGTAACGCTCCTGCTACTTTTCAGAGATGTATGAATGCTATTTTTCATGATATGGTCGAAAATTTTCTAGAAATTTTCATGGATGATTTTTCTATTTTCGGTCAATCTTTTAATGCATGTCTGCATAACATAAATTCTGTGTTGATGAGATGCGAGGAGACCAATTTGGTGCTTAACTGGGAGAAGTGTCATTTCATGGTGACAGAAGGTATAGTGTTAGGTCACAGAATTTCTGAGCAGGGGATCGAGGTGGACAAGGCTAAAGTGCACGTTATTCAAAATCTGCCTCCACCTACGACAGTAAAGGGAGTTAGAAGTTTCCTCGGACATGCTGGTTTTTATCGGCGATTTATTAAAGACTTTTCAAAATTTGCCAAACCTCTGTCCTCTTTGCTCATGAAAGATGCCCCTTTTGATTTTGATTCGAATTGTTTGCAGGCCTTTGAGGTGTTGAGAGAAAGACTGGTGACTGCGCCAGTATTGACATCGCCGAACTGGGAGCTTCCATTTGAAGTAATGTGCGATGCGAGTGATTCTGCTGTTGGTGCGGTACTTGGCCAACGAATAGACAAGGTATTCCGAACCATCTACTACGCTAGTAAGACTCTTAATGAAGCTCAGCTCAATTATGCCACAACTGAAAAAGAGTTGCTAGCTGTAGTATTTGCACTAGATAAATTTCATTCGTACCTTGTGCTTTCAAAAATCACAGTCTACACAGATCACTCTGCTATTAAACACCTGTTGGCAAAGAAAGATGCGAAACCTAGACTAATTAGGTGGATCTTGCTTTTGCAAGAATTTGATTTAGAGATCAGGGATAAGAAAGGTGTTGAAAATGTAGTAGCTGACCATCTGTCTAGATTAGAATGCATTACTGATGATGCACAAAATGAAGTAAAGGATATAGATGATTGGTTCCCTGATGAAAAACTTTTCTCCATAGAGAGTTCACCATGGTATGCACATTTTGCTAATTTTCTGGTCACAAACACACTCCCACATAATCTATCTTTCCATCAGAAATTTTTTTTTTTATCGGATGTCAAGCACTATTTTTGGGAGGAACCATTTTTGTTTAAAATATGTGCTGACTCAATGATTCGGAGATGTGTGGCGGAAGGAGAAATGCAAAGCATCCTCAGTCATTGTCATGATCGTGAGGTAGGTGGCCATACTGGGCCAATCAAAACTGCAGCGAAGGTACTGGAATGTGGGTTCTATTGGCCCGACCTTTTTAAGGATGCGCGCCGGTATGTTTTAGCTTGTGATAGATGTCAGCGGACAGGTAATATCTCTAACCGAAATGAAATTCCTATGAATAATATCATTGAGTGTGAGATATTCGATGTTTGGGGAATCGACTTTATGGGACCATTTCCACCTTCTTTGACGAAAAAATACATTTTGGTCGCAGTCGATTATGTTTCAAAATGGGTAGAGGCTGAAGCTTTTGCAACAAATGATGCACAGGTTGTACTAAACTTTTTGAAGAAAAATATTTTTAATCGGTTTGGTACACCCCGTGCAATCATTAGTGATGGTGGCACCCACTTTTGCAATAAACTTTTTGACAAACTTTTAAAGAAATATGGTGTCAAGCATAAGGTATCTACCCCATATCATCCCCAGACCAGTGGCCAAGTGGAAGTGTCCAATCGAGAGATCAAACAGATCCTAGAGAAAAGTGTGAGTACTAATCGGAAGGATTGGGCACTTCGACTTGATGATGCCTTATGGGCCTATAGGACGACATTTAAAACCCCTATCGGCACTTCCCCTTATAGATTATTATTTGGAAAGGCATGCCATTTACCTGTTGAATTAGAGCATAGAGCATTTTGGGCTATTAAGACTCTAAACTATGAATTTGCTGCTGCAGGTGAAAAAAGATTGTTGGAGCTAAATCAACTGGAAGAATTCCGCGACAATGCATATGACATGGCGGTTTCGTACAAGGAACGGACAAAGAGAATACATGACAGGCATATTCGTCAGTGGGAATTCAAGGAAGGAGAGGCTGTGTTGCTGTTCAACTCCCGGTTAAGAATATTTCCCGGGAAACTGAAGTCTAGATGGTCTGGGCCCTATAAGATCACCAGGGTGAATCCATCAGGGGCCATAGAGATCAAAGATGCCCGCAACGAGTCGTTCACGGTCAATGCTCAAAGGTTAAAACACTATGTGGGGGGTGATGTGGGGAGGGTGAAAAGTCAAGCTCTCGACTTTAAATTGAGAACTACATTCTACTTTCTCTTTTATTTATTCGCGTTTTTTTGTTCATTTTAGTTCAAGTGTTAGAATTTTTAGTTAATTTCCTGTCTTTCTCGAGTTGAGTTCTGTTTTAAAATTTTTTGGAAAAAAATGGGGTGCGCTCGCGCGGCAGTTTTCTGCCGCCCGCGCACCCAACTCTCGGTCTTAAAATTTTTTGAAAAACAGGGGGTGCGCTCGCGCGGCAGTTTTCTGCCGCCCGCGCACCCAACCCTCTGTCAAAATTTTTTTAGAAAAAAGGGGTGTGCGCCCGCTTGTCACTTTTCTACCGCGCGGGCGCCTCGCGCAAAATCAGAAATTTAAAACACCCGATTCCTTTTTCCCTTCTTTATTTTCTCTCTTTCCTTTCTCTCTAACCCTAATTCCCTCACAGCCGCCATCTCCCTCACTCTCAATTTCTTCTTATTTTCTCAATTTCGCAGGTAATTCACTCGAGTTCTCACATCTCTCGACATGGCGCCAAAGAAACAGAAGATTGCCACCTCTAGGGACAACCCATCCCACTTAATAGATGGGAAATTTATTTTTGAAGAAGCAAAGGCACGTTATGAGGAAGCCAAGGCCGCTAGGAATCCCATTCCGGAGCGAGGAATTGATCTTTTTGAAAATCGCACCGCCTCCCTTGGCATCATAGCTCGAGGATGGGCCGAGTTTTGCCGCCAACCTGTCGCGGCATTAGTCCCCTTGGTCCGTGAATTTTACGCCAACGCCGCCGAGCGTACCGATAGCACTACCTTCATTCGGGGTAAGATTGTTTCTTTTACTCCCGCTGCTATTAATGCGTTATTGCAAACTCTGAAAGTAGACGATAGCCAATTTCAGGCTTTTAAGGCCAATCCGGATTATAATGAAATTTTGAATGAGTTGTGCTATGAAGCTAATGTGTGGAAGGATTTGATGAAGTTCATATCTTTTAAGGAAAAAAATTTGCGGCTGGAACCAGCCTTGTGGTATGCTTTTCTGACCCACAGGTTGATGCCGGTGTCCCATACACATGTTGTGACAATGAGCAAGGCGGTGCTTCTCTATGCTATGCACAAACAATGGCCGGTTAATGTTGGACAAATTATCAACCAAGAGTTGTACACTTCCATTCGCACGTCCAACATTTCAATTTTCTTTCCGACCATTGTTTCTTTACTGTGTGTGCAAGCTGGTGTCCCATACAAGGACACAAAAGAATGGTTGCACCCAATGCAGGCAGTGGATAACACAATTCTGAAAGCAAAACACGCCTTCCGCATACGCGAGTTTTCACTTCCTGGCCAGGCCAGCTCTGGCCCTGGTCAATCATCACGGACTGCACCTCGGCCACCTCCTGCTTGCCGCACCACACATGAAACATTGAGTGAAATGTCGGCATGGATGCAACATCAGGAGCACTGCCAAGAGGTAAACGCCGCCTACAATGAATCCACCCATGCCATGATGCGAGGACTGCTCGCCAATGCTGGGATGGACCCGGCCGTTTATCCTGCACCACCGCCATATCCTCCACCATTCCAGTTCCAATATGCTCCACCGGTTCGGGATCTGCCCGAAGACATGGATGAGGAGGAGTCTGATTAGTACCAGGGGAGTTTTTATTGTTTGTATTTTCTTTTAGTTTGTTTTAGTTTTGGTGGTGTTAAGTAGCATTGGGGACAATGCTTGTCTTTAGTTTGGGGAGGGTGTGTGTCTTTTGTGTTTTCAGTATTGTTTTTCGTGTTTTCTTTGTTCGTTTGAGTCGTTTGTAATGTAGTTGCAAGTGTTGTGAATGAAAATCAGAAAAGCCAATGATGAAAAAAAAAATAATAAAAAATAAAAATTTTGGGTTCACTGTTTGTTTTTGCTTAAGTCCATGACTATCTTCTTTGTTTGACAAATTGTTTTGAACTAGTATAACCAAGTCGATGAATAGGTCTCAAAACATTCTGTGAGGTACACTTGAATCTGTATTTGAAACACACAAACTTGGATATGATTGAGGCAATTTGTTTGATTTTTGGGCTAGAAAGAAATCTTTCGTGAATTACCTTTAGATGCCCAATTGAGCCTTCACATTTATATGAGCACGAGAGGTGCATAATCTGGATTTTATGTTGGTGTAATCATCGCTTACTACTGATGATTCTTTTTTCTGCACTGATTGAGATCTGTATGAGTTAACTGTGAATTGAGATTTGTCTAGAACAAGTTCGAACATCCCTCGAGGCGCAATACGGGCATACTGTGATTTAGGAGTGATATAGGCATTTCTTTCTGAATTTCGTTTGTGCCTTTCAAACTACCCTTGATTTATTTTGTCCCTAGTACCTTATTTGAACTTAATAGAAAACGAATGGCATGCGTGAAAACGTGTGGAAAACCCCCATTCGACATTTTTCAAGAACCTATAATTACTACCCATAGCTTAAACACTCATTCCTACCTTGTTGGGAGTAAATTGAATGTAGATCATTGATGTGTATGCTCCTACTGAAAAGCTGAGAAACGAATGGTGTGTTGAGTGTTGTTCAAAAAATCAAAAGGGGGTAGCAAGAAGAAAAGAAAAAAGAAGAGATATGTTTAAAAATATGAAAATATTGAGAACAAAATGGGGAAAAAGAAAGAGAAGAATGTTGGCAAAAGGCAAGTGAAAGGAAATAAAAATCTGAAAATCAATGAATGAGAAGAAGTGCAAATTTGTAATTCGAAAAGAGTAGTCTGTATAGAATGATCATTATTTACTCCCTCTTTGAATTCGTGTCCTTCATTTGAAGCCATTATCCTAGCCTAACATTATAAGACGAATAAGACCTATTGACCGAGTTACAGTTGCCTAATATACTAGTGGAGAGGGGTTGTGAGAATTTTGCCTATGGACTGTTGATAGACACAGTTAATGAATGTGGATTCTTGATCAAAAACATGCACACACTATTTTTCATTGAGTTATACCAGTCATGAGTGTGTGTATTATTGAATGTTTTAAAATCTTAATCCTGATATACCCGAAAAAGTCCTCATGATTCTAGAATGTGTGAATTGAATTTAGAGTAGAGTATTCCAAAATACGGAGTTGCGAGATTTTGAAGTTTGCAAGGTTTGCTAGTTGGTGTTACATTTTCAAAATGTCAGCATGTTGATCGATTGGATTGTTTATTTTGTGAAAAATATTCTGAGGCTTAAGAAGATTAATTTCACTTCCTTGTTTCGTCGTTCTGTTGTGTCTGCATGTTAGTCTATCACCTATTTTGCTCGAGGGCGAGCAAAAGGTTAGTTTGGGGAGGTTGATAGGAGTCGTTTTTATGTGTTTTTATTGCTTGTTTTGTGTTTGTTTTGCTTTCGTTTCGTTTACATTTTGTCCGTTCTTTTCAATTCTTGTTCTTTATATTGTTTTATTATGTTCGTATTCACTCCTCTGGTTTATCTATTTTTATGGCAGGAAATCACCAAGAAATGCCGATACTTGGTGGGAAGGTGATGCACAGTAGAGACCATGCAGATAGAACAAGAAGAAAGGCAAAATTCTGGAAACGAAGAAGGGCGCGCGGGTGGCCACTATCTACCGCGCGGGCGCATACGCGGTTGAGAAAAACAGTAGCGCAAGGAATTTCGAGGCGCCCGAGCGGCCAATTTCTACCGCTCGGGCGCGGTCACGTATTTTTGAGACAGTAGCACAAGGAATTTCGAGGCGCCCGAGCGGCCAATTTCTACCGCTCGGGCGCGTCGCGCAGTTTTTATTTTTTTTTATTATTTCGAGAGTTTTTTTCGGAGAGGATTCTGGGGAACTATAAATACAATTATTTCTTTAGTTTTTGAGGGTTACACAAGACGCATATCAGAAGACTACCGGCGGCTGAACGCTTGAGATTTCACTTCTCCGTTGGGAGTTTTTTCTTTTCTTCTTCTTCTTAATTTTTATGTTGAAAATCTTGGAGATTGAATTTTTGTAATGAATTATAGTAGCTAAACTATTATTTTGTTGGAATCGAGGGGATCCTAATCCCGAAACACTGTAGTGTGATTGAATCACCGGACGTATTGGGAATTGATTTATGTTTATAATTGATTTTATCATGTTTTTCTTTCTATGTTAATGATTAGCTACCTTTAACATAGATTTGTAAATTATGAATTGCTGTCAAGAGATAGGTTTATAATTAGGACGAATGATATAATCCATGGACTTAAAATATGCATAGAGATATGGTATTTAGTACATGTTGATAGTCGTAGACCACCAGGTTGAAAGTTGTAGAATTCATAGAACGCAAAGCAATCAGTCGTGATAAATAATTAGAGAGATTTAATTATTTCACTGATTTGATTAGTTTGGCATCACCTCGAGAGAGAGTATCAATGTTATAGGAAATTCTGTTAAATTTATAAAAATAAATTAAGTTACAATCGTCCAGTTCAATTAGGGAAAAAGTGAACCGAAATTCCAACAAAATCATTTTGAATTGTTATTCTTCACTCTGAGATTTGTTGGCTTGGTTGTGAAATTTAAGTTAATTTATATTGAGTTTTAATTTTAGATGTTAGTTAATTCACAAATCACTTTTTCGATACTTTGTGTAGTTAAAAATTGAAAAGACAAATTATTTTCGTTAGTCCCTGAGGACAATACTCGTACTCAGTATATTATATTATAACTTGAATCGTGCACTTGCGATTTATTCGAACTTAACTGATAGATATATTTACGTTGATTTTTCGTGGTAGTATTTGCTCGATCAATTATTTCCTTAGCAAGGCTATATTGGGGCGAGATCTCAGCCGAAACATCCGGGATTATGATCCCGGGATTCTCGGGTGTTGGATAAGGAAAGTAAGCGCAAGATTCGGAGCTCTCTCCTATAAATACCAGGTTTACTTTCATTATTTAGGCCTAATTTTTTCACTCGTGTGCACACACCACTCTCTATATTTTCGCTATCCTAGCATCTGACTTGAGCGTCGGAGGGGATACGCCGGAACACCTTCCGGCCCCCCTTAACACTCTTGTTAGTGGTTTCAGGTCAGGAGCAGTTCATCTCTTATTTGGAGGAGTTTATTCAGCTCATCCAAGGAGATCACTTTATTGAGGTACATCAACTATATTAAAACTTGACACTCGTACGCTTGCGAGCAATTTTTACAACAGATCGTCAGACCGCCTGCTAGATATTCGCTTCTTCATGAGCAAGGTCATGATGAGCCTAATGATGGATGTGATCCAAGAAATTTCAAAGAAGTGATATCTGATGTTGAATCATCTAAGGTACAGTTTGATACGTGAGATGAGATAAGATAGGGATATATTATCTTTGGGATTGTGAAAGAAAATATGTAGACAATTATTATACTGGTATAAGTTATATAGTGTTTGACTAAATTTGATTGTGAATGATTAATAATGAATAATTTACCTCATTTGACAAAATTACCCCTGTGGATACATAATTTTTTTTCAAATTCTTATTCTTATTTTATTTTAATGTAACTCATCGTTTTTTTCAAGGCAAAAACTCATATGAGGCGGTCTCAAGGGTCATTTTCTTGAGACGGGTATCTTATATGGGTTATCCATTAAAAAGTATTATATTTTATGTCAAAAGTATTACTTATTATTATAAATATGGGTAGGATTGACCCGTCTCATTTGTGAGTCCATCTCACAAGAGTGTTACTCATCTTTCAATTCTTGACTCTTCTTCTTTTTTCTCTTTCTTTACATCCACATGAGCATCACCAACATTCCACCATTGAAGTTCACCTCACGCCACCATCCAAGACTTGAAATGTTATGTTCTATTCGGTGCTGCAATTAATCATTATCATCTTCATTGGTGAGGCAACCCAACTCCACCCGTGTTCTATTTATTTATTTGTGGTGAGTGGCCTAATTAATTAATTTGGAATTTCGCTAAAACTGGTTGAGACTTTGCCGATGTATTCTTTGCCTTCAGATATTGCATTAATTTATTTTTTTCACGGTTCATTCAAATTCTGTACTTTATTGTCGTTCTGGTTAATAAGGAAAATAATTTTATTTTTGCTTTAAAACATTGAAATAAGTCATATTATGATTCTTATGATATGTATGTAACAGAATAGTCGTATATACCTTCATACTTGCACTTAAATTTGATCTGTTTTAGCGGGCCACTGATTTGTTACGTTACCTAATATTACTCAAATTCTGGAATTTATAATTGCTGTTGATATACAATTCTGAAATTTTATTTCATGGTTGGATTATTCTAATTTATTACATATTCAGGTGATATGGAGTTGCGAAATCCACCGCAATGTCAGTGTGGGAATGGTTTAATGATTCTACGACAAGCTGGGGAACTCGCTACCACCCCGGGAAGTATTACTACATCTGTCCAGCATCTTCAAAACCAATTTCATTCTCTACATTTTTTTTGCAGATGAAGCCCAACACATGCATTTTCTACTGAATCAGATCTAAAATGGTGAAGGTTTAATATTTTCATATATTAAAAACGAGGGTAAAATGATAAAAGGCTTTGATAATCAATGTCACTATTGAAGTTGACAGAAATAATCACACGGGAAGATTGGGATGTCTACTGCCTATTTTTTAGAATATAATATCAGGCCCATGGACTAGAGAAAAGACACAAAAAAAACGAAAGAAACGTTGGATGAAAGATGATTAAAAACCCAATCAAGAACTTATCAAGCGAGTCAAACGCCTAAAGGGCTTGAAGTCATGCAGTCCGAGATGGACTCCATGTGTTCGAACCAATTATGGACATTAGTAGATCCACCTGAGGGAATTGTTCTCATATGATGTAAATGGATTTACAAGAGAAAAATTGTGGTGGATGAGAAGGTATTGACTTTCAAAGCGAGATTCGTAGCAAAAGGCTACACACAAAGGCAAGGAATTGACTATGATGAAACTTTTTCATCAGTTTTTATGTTCAAGTCCAATAAAATATTGATAGTCATAATTGCATGGTATGACTATGAAATATGACAAATGGATGTGAAAAGAGTTTTCCTCAATGGAGACATTAAAGAAGATATCTACATTTCTCAGCCTGAGAGTTTCACGTCAGTTAGAAGTGCATATAAGGTATGCAAACTTCAGAGATCGATCTACGGTCTCAAGAAGACATCTAGGAGTTGGAACCTCAGATTTGACAGTAATATCAAAGAGTTTGGTTTTGTTAAAAATCATGAGAAACCATGTGTGTACAAGAAGATTAGTTGGAGTGCGGTGACATTCCTAGTTCTTTATGTTGATGATATCCTCCTCATTGAGAATAATGTAGGATTACTACAATCAATGAAAGTATGTTTGGCAAGTAAATTCTCCATGAATGACATGGGTGAGGCATCCTATGTATTGGGAATAAAAATCTATAGAGATAGATTGAAAAGGATATTGAGGCTCAGCCAATCAAGTTATATTTTATATCATACTAAAGATATTCTCCATGAAAGAATCCAAGAGAGGATACTTACCAATGTGTCATGGTATAAATTTATCTAAATCAATGTGCCCCAAGAATGATGAAGAGATATATATGATGACACGTGTTCCCTACTCGTCAGCCATTGGTAGTATCATGTACGGTATGATCCTGATGTTGCTTATTCTCTGAGTGTTGCAAGCAGATATCAGAAGAACCCTGGTCCGTTGCATTGGAAAACCGTGAAAGATATCCGGAAGTAATTGAGAAGGACTAAAAATTTGTTCATGGTTTATGGGGTGGAGAATTGAAATTTGAAGGCTATGCTGATTCAAGCTTCTAATGTGACGTGGATGATTCGAAATCGACCTCTCGTTTTGTATTCGTGCTAAATGGTGTTGTTGTCTCTTGAAAGAATTCCAAGCAAGGCACTTGCGGATTCCACCACTGAAGCTAAATACATTATAGCGTTTGCTGCAGCCAAAGAGGCAGTTTGGATTAGGAACTTTGTTTAAGAGTTGGGCATTATTCCTAATGGATTTGATCCAGTCCCAGTGTACTGCGACAACACTAGTGTCGTTTCCCAAGCAAAGAAACCAATCTCATCAGCGATTCAAACACATACTGAGGAAATTCCATATAATCTGTGAGATTTAGGCAATAAGAGATATATCGGTCGAGATAGTTGCCTCTGAAGATAACGTTGCTGATCCACTTACAAACCCCTTTCCAGGACCATTGTTTGAGAAGCATCGCGAAGCAATGGGTTTGAAATTCATGAATAATTGGCTCTAGGGCAAGTGGGAGATTTTTAGAAAAGATTCCCTGCAAGCCAATTGTTGGCTAGGGATTTTATTTCGTCAAGTGTAATAAACAGTCTTTATTTTAATATAATTACACTTTTATTCAATTTTGGCATTTACTTTATCTGCATACTCATGCAAGCTGCATAGATAAAGACCTTAAATATATCATAGTAAATAAATATGAGGTTGTACGTGTGATGAATTGTGAAACACATATTTTAAAGTAAAGTATATTCTAAATCAAGTTTCTAGTCGATTGGGCCATCCAAAAGAAGGATAAGGATCGCTCGAGCTTGAGACTAGAATTTGTGATGTTGTGTACCACGTTTAATTGGTATGGATATAAAGATGTTCAATCATACAGATTAGTGCTCATACGATGAGTTTACTGAGCTACCCTCTCTCGAACTTCTCAATCTAGTGGTTATCATTCATCGAGTAAATAAGTATGTGGTTATGGTTGTACACCATTAGTCCTTACGACCCGATACAACACGAAGGCTCTATGAGACGTCCCGTAATTTAAAACATTGGATAAAATTGTTGCGGAAAAAGGGTGGGAAATTTTTTTCAAAATTTTAAAAAATACAGGGAGTGCATCGCACTACTCGATCTATATTTAAAAATGAAATTTAAAATATAAATCAATAACAATAAAACTCCTGTCTCTAACATGCACAGAATATTTGAAACACCGATTCAACCCTATTAGGAAAGACCAACTAAAATACGGCACGTCAAAACCTACTACTAACATCTAAAGAGAATAGAAGAATGTGAGTTCCAATAATTAACTAAGTACATAAAATATATTTAAAATAATCGAGGAACTCACATAACAAATATCAAACTAGAATAAACATTTAAAATAATAAATACTTGACATTCTTAAAACTCATCGATAAAGATTGACAATAAAATAATCAAATCCTGAATCTTTAAAGACTAAACATAAAATAATTTAACAACATACTAATAATAAACATATGAAAATCTTTAACTTTAGAAACATCAAAGTTTCGGAACTGCAGTGCCATGCAATGTTTTCGCCTCTTGGACCCTTCAGCCGATCTACCAAAGTCTTTAATTCAAATCTGCTAATCCAACTGCACCATTCAAGTATAGTGAACTAAAAACTCAGCAAGATTAAAACATGCATATCGTTAACATAAAAATTTCAAAATGTTTTAAACTTAAAAGTACTTGAACATACATAACATAACCCTTTAAACTTGAAAACTTTAACGTAAGCATCATGGTACTTTAAACTTAAAATATTGAATATGAACTTCAAAATTCTTTAAAAATGCAAAGAACTTAAACATGGACATCAACTTACATAACATTAAATCTTGAAAATAGACTTCATGCATTTCCTTAAAACTTTACCATTTCATTTCTTGATAAAATATTTGCACCTAACATCTAATGAAAATCATGTAACTTGGATAGACATAATATCATGAACATAAACCATGAACATAACATGCCATAAAAACGTATCCTTTTGGTTGGCGAATTATATGAAATTGTGGCAACCATCATAATGGGCACATTCATAGTTCTTGTTGATCAACAGGCATATGGTCTTACGCCTCACAACATTCGTTCTTTGGAAAGGCTCTTCCGAGGCTCAATCCGGATTCCCAGTCCCGTACATATATCCAACTCGTGAGCACATATTTTTGAAAGGCCCCTACGGGGCCTTATCCGGAGTACCAGTCCCGTATTGCCACCACAAAGACACATAAGACCTCAAAATATTTTCATGCATCATCATATCATATCATCAGGCTTCATCATAACATTATTCATTCATCATAACTTATCATTTCATTCATTATGAAGTATCATCATATCATTGTAACTTCCTTCATAAACTTTTATTCATGGTCGTAAAAACTTACTCGATAACATCATGCATGTCATAGATGATTGAAAATCATACTTGCATATTGAACATAAGTTTCATGAATGAAACTTAGACATGTACATGAATACATAACATAATCGATTCATGTGAGTCGTTCTTTTCGTTCTTGATATAAAACTTGAAACTTTTTCAATACATCACCTTAAAAATACTTAAAACACATTAAAATATCATAAACATTAATTTAGGATTCAAAATAGGAGATGAAGAAAAATTTGGGCAGCTTGACCGGTGTAGGGGCGCAGAAAATGGCGCCCCTGCGCCACTACTTGTGCTGGGGCACCAAAAGTGGCGCCCCTGCACCTCAGTTGCTGCCCAAAATTATGGGCAGCGGCTCAAGGAAAATAAAAATGCGATTTTCGAGCTTTTCTTTATCTTTTTTGTTTCCGATTCATATATACTCAATCACAACTTTAAAATTTTGATTTATATACTTGAAAAACTTCAAAACTCGAAGAAGATTAGATCAGAATAACCATCTTCAAAAGCTTGAACCAAAACAACTCATTTTCTTGAACTTGAAATTACACATACCAAGCTCTTCCAATTATTTTTCAATCGACAACCAGCTATGAAAAATTTTAGAAAACACTTAAAAATCTGAAATTTATACTTACCATGCTATAAAGCTTGAAATAACTTTCATCAAAACTTCAAGAACACATCAAAGCCTCAAAAGATGCAACTTCTCAACCCATACTTCAAGAACTCGTCAAGAACGGTTTACGTTTCACGATTTCTTAACATCATAATTTCATGCTCTTGAAACTCTTAAAAATCATGCATATATACCTCCACATACATAATTTCATATCAAAATAATTATATCTTGAATGGTGGTTTCAAAAGCTCTAAAAACTTGCCTTAGATGAAGATTGAGAAGAGTCTAGACTTCGGCAACGAGCTAACCTTGCTTGGAACTATAAGATCTTGAAACTTGAAGAATTTAATGGAGAGCTCTTCGAATTGTTGTTGATATTTTTTTTTTTTCAGAAATGGGGAATGTAAGAAAAGAAAGAAAATGTGGGATAGGTAGAGGAGACAAGGGACAAGATATTAGTTGGGATGGGGTAGGGGAAGAAATAATAGAGGTGCAGTGGTTAGGAAGACTACATCAAACGTAGTCTGTCCAACATGCCTCTAACTGGACTAATAAAAAAAATTTCTTCAGATGTTTAAAATAAAACCATTGAAATATTATACTTAAAATACTCATAAAATTATTTTCTTCAACCTCGTTCATAGGTTAGCCTCGTTCCCTCGATCTAGAATCAACCTCATCCTGAAAACATAAACTTGCTCGAAAAGCGTTAAAATATAGCAGGCATATTCATAATCATATAAACATAACTTTAAATTTCATAATCAATAATAAAACGATTAAAATCCTTTAAAATAATTTAACACAATAAATAAACATATATTTTAATACATGAAACATTAACTTTTAAATCATTAAAACAACACATAAAATTATTTAATTGAGAATAAACTTTAAATAATAAATAATAAAATACAATAAATTAAAATTCATTTAAAACTCCTTTAATAAATCATGAATATATTTATGGATTTTCTGGATATTACACTCTACATGCTAGGACTGTACTTTGACTCATTTACCGACTCCATGAGGATTATCAGGTGGCGAGATTGGGTACAGTTGCGACACTTGCAGCGAGGATCCATTGCAATGTAGTCGGGTCTTCACCGCTCACCTACAGATCTGGATATCCTATATGATCTTATAAGATAATAGTGTATGGAATATCTAACCAGAGTATGAGATGTGATTAAGGTAAAGTGGTTCTCTAGTTGCACATCCGATTCCACTAAGTATTCTCAAAGATGCATCACATCGTTATCGAACTTCACATGAAACCCTTAATGAACCAATGGTTTTAGATTCGTTCGGGATATATGAGATAAAGGGACAGTACTGTACGAAAACCATAATCGATTGGTTCTTGCAGACATTATTAGTGATACCTAGAGAATCATGGGGCGATGCTACACTAAACTCTCTTAGCATGATTCGGTGGGTTTAATATCTCGATGAAAAACTTTTTTACTTTCTCACTAATGCGAGTTCAAAGAGAAACGGGCAATCCGATCGTGGACTTGATTCGGAGATCGAAGAAAACCATACGAGCGCCCAAACAATTTTGAATGTCAGAATTAAAATTTTAAACTTCTGCTGCGTCTTGAACACAAGAAAACGGTACTCCAACAGGAAATGAACCAAGCCGTTCGTGAGCTATTCGAAGCTCGATTCGACAAAAGCTCGTTTGAGCTCGTTTAAGGAGTCTTGTTAAGAAAACAAACCCAGCTCGAGCTTTATGATATTCGGCTCGTTAGCTCGTGAATAAGTTCGTTAGTAGGCTCGTAAGTAAGTTCTTAGATGAAAAAAATAATAGTTTTGATTTTTGATTTATATATTTTACTTTTTTACTTGTGATAAATATAAAAATTGATTATTATAATAACATTACAAATTTTAATAATAATATGTAGTTTTATCTAAATATAAAATTTATTTTTAATAAATTTAATGAATATTTATATTTATATTTATTAAATTCGTTTAGGCTTAATAAAAGTTCGAATAAAATCGCGAGTCATGAATATATTCGTTAAATGAAGCTCGAGTTCGGCTCGATTATAAACGAGTCAAGCCCAAACATTCAAGAATTGGGCTCGACTCAGCTTGGCTCGATTACATCCTTAGTTAAATTTTTTTCTCCTAATTTTGTTAAACAGTGTGTAAGGGTTTGGGAGTTAGAAAAGAGTTTTAGCGTAAAATAGTGATGAGAAAATGTTTTTCATTCCATCTATTAATATATTTTTGGTAGCATCGCTAAACCCAACCCAAGAAAATAAAGAATCTCGTCAACTTAAAATACTAATGATATTTATCTACAATTCTCATTATTAATTATATGTAAAAAAAATATACATGAAATCCATAATTTAAAATTAAGAAAGGAATGACAGAAATATAATCTAGCTAAAGCAATATTATTATATAAAGTATTTATTTATTTAAAAATTACTTGTCTAATATTTGGGGTATTACAATAAAATTCCTGTAACACTTAACATCTATTATTTTTCTATTTATTATAAATTTCAAATACAGGAGCATGGATTGAAACGAACCAAACTCGAAGGAAATTTTTTTTTTCTATTACATATATGCCCATACATATATATGCATCTATACTTAAAAATAGATTTTTATAAAATTTAATACATAATAAAAAGCGATTTTATGTCAAAACTTAAATACTCGAACACATTATAAATCCATGCATAAATATTCAATAACGTAAGATGCGAAAAATAGTTTGATACAATCTCATAATCATTGAAACATAAAAGCGTGAAGGTCACGGGTGTGCTAGCTTGCCACAAATGCACAGAGGTCTTCACCACCAGTCGGGACCACAACCTCCTGAATAACATAAATCTCACCTGCAAACCATTTAGATCTAGTAAGCCTAAAGCCCAGCATGCTCTACCTTTAATAACGAGTACTACTAAATAAAACCACACGCAAGAACATAAAGTATATAAAAATAACCCAAGGATTCTAATGTATGCATGATCGTAAAATCGTATGCATAAACTGCGTCGTAATCTAAATCACAACATAATACGTAACATAATACATAACATAAGCATTGACATGTCATAAACATAAAAATCATTTTCTGTGGGTCATATCAGTGAAGTGTGACCATAAACATAAACAATTGATCAATCTATAAACCAGCGTACGCGGCGGCGAGGTTCACCCAACCTTAACACGGGGATTCCCTACGCCTCTTATGCCACTTCACCCAACCTTAACACGGGGATCCGTAGGCTCCTGAACATAATTGCCACAATTCACATCAACTTCCCAAAAATATTTTCTTTACAGCACTTAATATTAACATAAAATACATGCATGAATCATGAACTTAAAAATATCATTTTCTTAAAATTTACCCGTAAATATATATTTAATTCATTTTTCATAATAAAAATCATACTTATATCAAAATATACATATACATCTATTAAATATATATTTACGGACTATTTTATTTGCCACTGTCTAGTTCGAGTTGTTGCCCCTTAATTAAAGCCCATAAACTTAGACTGGCTCATTAACATTTATACAGACCCAAAAATACTTAGACTAGCTCCATCACACTTAAAATGACCCAGATAAGACTTAGATTGGCCCAATAGTACTTAGCCCGACTTAGAATTTAGCTCAATCAAATAAATTAAACAACTTAGAAACATTAACGAATTTAGCCCAATTAATAAATTAAGCCCCCAATAACTATCTTAAGCCTAATAAGCTTGACTCAATAACTAAATTAATTCATGCAAGCCCAAATAACAATTTAGCTCAAATAAACAACTCAAGCCCAATAAACATCTTAGACCCAATAAATAAATTAAGTCCAATAAACATCTTAGGCCCAATAACAAAATTGACCCAATGAATAAACTAGACACTTAGACTTTTAAATAAATTATCCGGCCCAAAATAAAATAATCCGGAACCAAACCATAACATATGACCCTAATACACTTTACCCGACCCGAACAACCCATTCGCTCGAGCCCTGCCTAAGCTGCTTGCTAGATAGACCACCCTTACAATCATCCAACTGTTCACCTAGCCAACACTAGTTCAAGACATCTTAAACCAACACCCAAAGAGACCTAATTCAACCATCAACCATTGAACAACAACTAAGACCTAGCCATGGCAGAAAAATCATCCAAAATTCATAAAAACGTAAATAATGCATGAGTTAAAATTTGAGCTATTATATCCACATACAAATGCAACAACACAATTTAATAACCAAAACAGTGAATATACTGATCTAAACGGTATGAGCAAGGAAGGGTATAACATGCCTTTGCGTTTAAAACGCACAAAAAACCTATACAGTTGCGGTTGCGCATATCGAGACTCGGAAATCTCATAATTATCCAATTCTGGAAGATCAAATCCCTAATCTGCTGATTTTTGCCTCTAATTATCCTCAACAGGCTTCCGATATGCGAAAAATCATATGATGGTCAAAAGTCAACCCTGGTCAACTTTGGTCAAACTTTGACCAAAAATCATCGAACTTTATTGCGCTCTCACCGCTTAAAGATTTCGAATCACGACTCAAAACTTGGATATTCGGATCTATCACGTCGAGATGATAAAAAATGGTTAACATGTTGGAGGTCGCCGGAAAATGGGGAAGACGGCGGCGACGCGGCGGCACGGCGACGGCGATCCAAACTTCGTCCAAAAATTATGAAATTTGGCAGGCTTGTAGAGCTCGACGAGACAATTCTATTGCACTAATCCACAACCCGGATGGATTATCGAGACGGCCGGGATCTTAGATAAAAGAGGGAATTCCAGCGATGCAAAAATGCTCTGATCCGCCCTATATACGCCGGAAAAAGCTAACAAAAGCTTAGGAAATGTTCTATACATCATCTAATATCATCTAGCAATTCACAAACCAACAAAAACAAGCTCGAATCGCGAATTTTCAAACGAAGAAGATGGTGAATAGCGTAGCACCAAGAGCTTTTAAAATTTGAATATCATGCCTAAAATTATTTTCAGTATTTATATTTTTAATTTCTTGAAGTTAATTGTTTAAGTTTCAGTTAAAGATAGCATTGCTTGACTTATTTGAATTAAATGCCTTGAATTGTTTAGTTAGTAAGTTTCTATCCCGGCAGGCGACGATGGTGGGCTTCGGTGGTATATTTTCAAGACTTTCGTTTTTAAGATTTTAAGTTAGAGGAAAAAGGGGATTTTGGCCAAAAATGTGAATTTTGAACTTTTAAGGGGTCAAAAAGCAATTTTATCATTTTCTTGGATTATTTCCTAAACTTTTCATAGAATAGGATTTTATTAAATCCGGGCTAGTGTAATTTCAATTAAAATGTTTAGAGTTAAAGTTTTCAACTTAGAAGTTTTTTTAAAGGTGCAAAAGTTTTGAGGTAAAAAGTTGTGATAGTACAAAAGCACTTTTACAAGTCCTTTAGCACCTTTATAGTACAAGATACATACACACACACACAAAACACTACACTCTTATATATATATATATCTTGTACACAACACAATAGAAACCCTAGCCCCCATTTTAAACACAAGAGCCGCCCCCTTCCCCTTGTTGGATTTCTCTCATGGCCGCCCCTCTCTTCCACCTCTAGCCGCCGACGCCGCCGTCCACCACCGCCTACCTCGCCGGAGAAGCTTCCCAAGGAGCTTAGCTTGAAGTTTCAGCTCCCCTTCCCTCTTTTATTTCGGTTTTTGGTTGATATTTGGTAGAGGCAAGTATAAATTGTTCTTGGGCTTTCATTCAAGCAATATCTATCCCCACCCTTAAGTTTCTTTTGCAAAATTTCGAAATGCATGATGTATATGTATGTAGGGTTCGGTTTTTGCATGATTTAGTGGAGGTAGGGTTGTGTTTTTTTTAAGTATTGCATTTGAGTTGTGTTTATGTGATTAAATGATGAATTTAGAAGCTATGGCATGGATTTTATGATTGGGTTTGCATAATTTCGAAAATTCAGAAGTGAGGTGCCCTAAATTTTGAAGTTTTGCATGTGTAAGGGCTGGAATTGAAATGATGTTGAGGCATTTAATTGATTTGCATGAGTCTTGATTGATTACCAAATATTTTGAGGCTTTTGATGCTTAAAATTTGAAGTTTTCGAAATGTGAGGTGAAAGTGTGGTTGGGTGTTGTCCAAGTGCTTGGGAAAAGTCCTAAGTGATGTTATTTGAGGTGTATTGATGTTTGGTATGGAGAAAAGTTGAGGAAAGAGGGTTATGGGGTTGAATTTTTGAGTTAGAGGTAAGTTGGGTGTTGTTGAGTGTGCAGGGCAGTACTGTTCACGGGGCAGGGCAGGTCTTGGCTGAGGTCTGGGCAGTGTTAGGGCTGTACCATAGTAAAGTTCATGATGTTGTGGTCGTGTCGGTATAAAATGGGCTTATTTCGGATAAGTTTGGACCAAGTTATGAGTCTTTTAAGTTGGAGGTGTAGGTGCAGATTTTTCGTTGTAAAAAGGGGCTGTCCAATTTTCTTGTCTTGTCAATTAGCTCGTTTGATCATTTGATGTTACCACCTATTCCTAGGGGTAATTTGAAGTGTTTGTTAAGTGTCGATTCAAGCGGGACGGGTTTTGGTTAAGGCATGACAAAGTTTAGGGTCTTACGGTTCTCTTGCTCGGGCTAAGTCAAGTTTGAGGGAAATTGTTGAGTGAAGTGTTTCTTTTGTCTTAGGGGCAGCTGATAAGTGCATTTTGTATGCATTATTTCATGTTATTTTTATGTCTATTTTGTGTGCATTCATATTATTTTTATGTGTTTTTATGTGTTTTAGTGCATGTGTGTGTATTTCACTCATTGGGTTAATTTTGTAGGAAAATATATTGTTGAAGAGTGAATTGCGGACCAGCTTTGTTCAAAAAATCACATTTAATTTTAGAGAGCTCCAAATCCGATCTCCACCAGTCATATTAAAGCTCACGATGTTTTGAATCTGCTGTCCAAATTTCAGCTCAATCCGACGGCAAGATCTTGAGATATGAATTTTTGAAAATCGTCGCTCGGTGCAGAAAACTTGTACTGCGCGCGCGCGAGAATCAAGCTCGCGCGCGCGCGAGTTTCGTGATCAGATCTCTGTTTTTAACTTCTGCGCGCGCGCGAGGCCTATTCCGCGCGCGCGCGTGTGTTCGGGGGTCATATGTGTTCCGAAAAATCCTTATTTTGAGAGGAAATTAACTGGTAGGCGTTCCGGACGATATATATAGAAGATATAACATATTTTTGAGGGTTTCCGAAGCTCCAGAGCGCAGACAACGCAAGAGGAGGCGGCTACAAGACTTGGGAGAGAAGATTTCTCTTTTCTTTTCTTATTTTTATTTTTATTTTTGAATTATTGTTTTTAATTATTGAGTAGTTTATTTTCAACCAAGACGGCGTGATTGGGCCGAACAAATTTATGTAAAAAAACTTGGATGTTTGTTTGGGATTTTTTAGAGTTGATTTTATTTTATTGATTGTCAGATTTATATTTGTCTTGTGAATAGTCTGATCAACTGTTTGCTTGCATGTTAATCAATTCCAAGTCGACAGAGGAGGTATTGATTTTGATCACTCTGATAATTAACATATTGTAAAACCGACTAAAAATAGAATTCGGTTTCAGTGTGCGGTTTAGGTGTAAACTGAATTTTCACAAATATTTAATGCATTCAAATTTGATTAGAATTATGAAAGATTAGTTCATCAATATTTGAATAGGTTTGATTGTTCTAGAAATAGTCCTTTGAACAAATTAGGAGAATTCCCGTGAATTAAGATTAAATCTGAGTCCTGAATCGAATACATGTTACAAAATTTGTTCGGTACCTACGTGTGTCTTGGTTGTCTTTGTCTTGATTATTTTTATCTTCAGTTATTTTTATTCTTATTTCTTAATCAGTTTTTATTTTATATTCTTATTTTATTTAATTTAAAATCCTTCTATTATTTTGTCTAGATTAAGTAAAATAATTAATTCTTGAGAATTGACTGCAGTCCCTGTGGGATCGATACTTGGACTCTCTGTCCACTTTACTATTACTTGACCTGGTACGCTTGCCAGTAGATTTATATCACACCGATTTAGCCGGTCAATTTTTTGGCGCCGTTGCCGGGGACTGTTTAGTTGATATTAAGATAGATTATTTGCTTGAGGCTAGACATTTTTTTTTTATTTCTATCTTTTCATTTTTTTTATTTTATTTTAATTTTGATTTTTTTTCTTTTCTTTTGCTTGTGAGGTACTTGGAGATGGATCATCATCAGGTGTTCACAAGATTTGGCCAGCAATACTTGGAGCCATTCTATGCTGTTTGGGGGAGATTCAATGATTTGGCGAACAGATTTCGATGCCATAAATTTTCGAGCTACACCCTCACTCAATTTTTTTATGGTGGTTTGGATGAGATTACAAGAAGTTGGGTGGATTATGGAGCGTTGGCCACTGGCAGTCAATTGTTTAGAAGAGATGAAGACAGTGCGATGCACTTGTTAAATGATATGGCAGATTTTGACTACCATTGGCATTGTGATCCTTCACTGCAGGGTTGAAGTCACCAATATCCTCCAGATATCAACTCTAAAAATTCTGCGAACCAGCCACCGGAGCATCAAGAAGAGTGCATAGGGCGTTCCGAAGATTATGTGGCTCAGTTGGAAAATCTTGTGCGACAGAAGACAGAGTCAAATCAATTTTTAGAAAGCCGCATAAGTCTTTTGGATGAACAAATTGCGCTTATTAGGGAACCAATTTTGGATATCTGCCAATTTAGTGAAGTAACTGAGCCAGAGCATGAAGAAATCATTTTTGAGGAATCTTCTTGTGAGGATGAGCCAAACATGATAGTGGAGGAGGAAGAACCATACAAGGAGAGAGATTTTACCTCGTCAGTGGTCGTTTTATGTACACCGTTAGAAGATACTTTTTTTCCATTGACGCCACCTCCACAGTATTACATCCTCTTTGAGCTTCAGCCTAGAATCAGAGTCTCTTTCCAAAGGAAAAATTTCATGCCGAGTACTGTTGGACCGACAAGCTTAAACTGCAAATATCACGCCAAGCTTGAGGGCGAAGAAATTCAAAACCCATACGTAGAATCGTATGATTCTTACTATGGGCGGCAGCCGCTCTTTGATGGTGGCTTCTGCATAGTCGGGCTATAGACTATAATTTTAGCGCTGACTGGGAGGCAACCCAGTGTTTTTGCTTTTGTTTTTATTTTTATTTTTTTATTTTGTTTTTATTTGATTTTGTTTTCTTTCCCATGCCAGTTGTTCATGCCTGCCGATATATCTAGACTGATGCTACTGTCCCAGCTGATGCCGTCAAGAAGGAAGAGAATGAAACGAAAACCAGGGGAGTGTTATTTCTGTTTTCATTGTGTTTTTGTTCGTTTTGAATTCTGTTCATTGTCTGAAGCATTGAGGGCAATGCTTTGGATAAATATGGGGGGGTAGACTAGTTTATTTCATTATGTTTTGTGTTTGTGTTGCATAAAGTTCGTTTAATGTCTGTTTGCATATAGTGTGTTTTTGTTGTTGTTTGTGTTGTCCTGCATGGGTAGGATGAGTCATGATAGCCAATGATGATGAAGTTTATTTGAAAAAATTGATTTTTGAAATTTTTTATGCTCTTGACTGGACATGAGAAACTGTAGGTTGAACCGTGAATATTTTTAAGCACTAATGTTAGACCAGTGAATTGTAGCGAAAGATTTGATGAAGTTTCTATCTGTTTGACCATTGCACGGCAATAGGTGGTTTGTGGATCTTGATTGTGTTCTATGAATTTTGATGAGGCTCTAGTTTACACTTATGATCTTGGGCGCACCTAGAGAAAAAAAATTTATATACAATTCCATCCGGGCCTTGAAAGGATTAAAATCCTAAAAACAAAAATAAAAATTAAATTTAAGGCTAAGTATGCGGATTCAATGGGATTGATGCTCCATCCGGGCTATAGACGAGGGGATTAGAAAGAAAAAATAGAATGATTATTCGTATCCTAGCCAGTTATAGCTAAGTCAGCGGGTAATTATTGGGGCTAATGCAATACCGGGTGCAAAATCCAGAGGTGTGTAATTCATTATCTCAAGGGAGGTGGGTTTAGTCTAGAGGTCGTTGAAAGGAATGAGCACTTGAAGAGTGAAACTTGCACTAATTTGTCATAGGTCGCTAAGCAGTTTTGAGATGAATTCGGTCTAAGTTGTATGAAACTGGAATACATTTCACACACACACGTTCACGTTAAACCGAAGGTGTATTATGAAAAGTTGAGAGCATGTCTGTGCTTTTTGTTTTGTGATTAAACTTCTCAGAGGCTTTGCACATTTATGAATCGTCCTTACTTATGTTTTTGTTTGCATTCTGTTTTTGCATGTCTTACTCGAGGGCGAGCAAGAGTAAAGTATGGGGGTGTTGATAAGTGCATTTTGTATGCATTATTTCATGTTATTTTTATGTCTATTTTGTGTGCATTCATATTATTTTTATGTGTTTTTATGTGTTTTAGTGCAAGTGTGTGTATTTCACTCCTTGGGTTAATTTTGTAGGAAAATATATTGTTGAAGAGTGAATTGCGGACCAGCTTTGTTAAAAAAATCACATTTAATTTTAGAGAGCTCCAAATCCGATCTCCACCAGTCAGATTAAAGCTCACGATGTTTTGAATCTGCTGTCCAAATTTCAGCTCAATCCGACGGCAAGATCTTGAGATATGAATTTTTGAAAATCGTCGCTCGGTGCAGAAAACTTGTACTACGCGCGCGCGAGAATCGTTGAGTGAAGTGTTTCTTTTGTTGAGTGAAGTGTTTCTTTTGTCTTAGGGGCAGCCACTCATCCACCTTACACCCACATTTTTGAGTTGAGTCTCATGTCTTAAAGGTTGCCTATTCGTGTGCATATGACATGTTCTTGAGTTTCATAAAGTGAAAGGAAGTTTTCTTGTTTTGCATGCTATAAAGAGGTGTGAGTCGAGTCTTAATGAATGAAAAGGAAAAGAAAGTAAATGTTTTTGAATAAAGTGATTTGTTTGTGACAAAGAGGGTGTTGCTAGGCCGGGGGATGCCTCGGTCTACTCACCAAGAGGTTATAGAGGTTTAGGTAGGGAGCAAGAGACATCTTGTTTATCCTTGCCACAGAGGGCAATGTGGGATCGGGAGTAATCTCGGTCTCCTTGCCACAGAGGGGCAATGTGGGATCGGGAGTTATCTCGGTCTCCTTGCCACAGAGGGGTTAAGTTCGTCGGGAGAAATCTCGTCGTCTTGCAGGCATAGTGCACTGCAGCCATGATCATGATCGAAACAGAGGGTCACAAATCAAGGAACTGATTTCTATGAGGAAAAAGAAAAGGAAAAGAAAAGTTTAAAAGTTAAAGTTTCATTATTTCAGTTGACTCGTCTTACGTTGATGTCAGTCAGTCATGCATGAGGTTAACTAAAGTATGAGGTTGATGTTAAGAAAGTTGAAAGTCTTTTATAGCGTGAGTTCATCAGTGCATGTTTTCTATACCTTCTAGTTTCATGCATATTACAGTTAAAGTTGAGCTATTGCATCACGTATTTTAAACCCTTGTTATTACACTGTTTATACTTGTTGAGTCTTTAGACTCA
Organism: Henckelia pumila; assembly: GCF_033568475.1. Classification (NCBI taxonomy): domain Eukaryota; kingdom Viridiplantae; phylum Streptophyta; class Magnoliopsida; order Lamiales; family Gesneriaceae; genus Henckelia; species Henckelia pumila. Next base: position 28,018,920 of record NC_133121.1, on the reverse strand, counting down.
CTATGCTTGAATGTTTGTAGGTGAGGAGACTGTTGTTGAGATGGAGGGGCATGATCTACTGGGATGAGGCCATCGGCGGTGCAAGGCCGAGTGACCGTTGCTTCTTTATGTTTACGTTTTTCCGCACATTACTCTGTTATGTAATAATGAAGAGTTATTTGAGTACTTTCAGTATTTATAGCCAGGATGTGCATTCCCTGTGCTACAGTTGATATATTTGTAGTATGTCTACACCTATGCATGTTTATGATTATTGCGAACTTTTAAATGCCTTAGTTTACTTTATGCTGTAACCGGGAGGTGGTTACTAGGATTGCATGTTTATGATTAGCGCACTTGAGTTTTTAAGTCAGTTTTTCTTTCCTTATTTGAATTGTTGACTGGGTTAAGATGGCTTGTTTGCTTTGCAAACAAGTCATGGCAAAAATTTTTAAAAATCCGCAAATTTTCATTTAAATTATTTTTAGTCTAGTAGTTAGGGTTGTTTCAGTTGGTATCAGAGCACGGTCTTGGTTTGGGCTGAGCCTACTACCGGTTGCTGAAACTCAGGGGATCTCGCCTCAAAGTCTGTAATATTTAAGTTTAATGTCTCTATCTGTTTAAGTTTTGATGTATTAGTTTCTTGAGTTATTGAGAAATTTAAATTTGAAGTAAAAATATTTTCTAAGGCATGAAATTTGAATGTTGGATTTTTTCAATGCGTTTAGATGGCTCGTCGTCGTGATCAGCGTGCAGTTACGCCTCCACCGTCACCTCCTCCACCGCCGCCGCAGGCGGATGTAGGAGGAAAGGTGCTAGCGGGATTGGCCCGCATTCTCGAGCGTCATGTGGATGCTCCTAGAGCTGGAGTGGGGACTGCTTATGAGCAGTTCCGGAAGATGAATCCGAAGGACATCGCTGGCACCACTGATCCGTTGATAGCGGAGGGTTGGATCCGTTCTCTGGAGGTGATCTTTCGCTATATGCAGCTGGGAGATCCAGATAGAGTGAGGTGTGCTGTGTTTCTTCTCCAGGATGATGCCGCCCTCTGGTGGGAGGGAATGGAGAAGATTGTGAACCCAGCTACTCTACCTTGGACTGAGTTCAAGAAGCTGTTCTTTGAGAAGTATTTTACTGCTGATGTGATAGCCCGTTTGAAGACGGAGTTTATGAGCTTGAGACAGGGAGATTTGTCGGTGGCACAGTTTGTGGTGAAGTTCGAGAGGGGCTGCCATTTTGTGCCTTTGATTGGAGATGACGAGAAGGAGAAGCTGGAGAACTTTCTTGTGGGGCTTTGTCCCGCCATCCGTAGGGATGTACTTATGGCGGAGCCAGCTGATTATGCTTCAGCGCTGAGGCGTGCCTTGAGGTCCGAGCAGACACTGAGAGATATTAGCGCGGAGGCGCATGGAAAGAGGCCCTTCCCTCATCAGGGCCACTCTCAGCAGCAGCAGCATGGCAAGAAGCCGTATCATGGACCATCGAGACAGCAGGGACAGCAGGCACCACAGGGGCGTCAGGCCCAGAAACAGGCTCCTCCCAAGGCTGGGGAGAAGCCTATTTGCCAGGTTTGCCACCGCCCGCACTTTGGGAGATGTTTGAAGGATGCTGGAGTTTGCTTCAAGTGCAAGAAGCCAGGCCATATCTCTACCCATTGTCCAGAGCTGAGGAGGCCCATGCAGGGCAGAGTGTTCGTGATGGAGGCCGAGCAGGCCGACCCAGACACTACTCTTCTCACAGGTAATATCTTAACTTTTGGGTTAGAGCAGTTAAAGATTTTTTGATGCATGCGACTCTAAGTCTTTGCTTGTTTGAGGTTTTACTCTAGTAACTTGTTGCATGTCTTAGGACCTTTGACTGTTTAGCATGAATAGTATCTTGTTTGGGAATTGTTGAATTAGAATGAGCCTAAGTAGAACTCGTGGTTTTAACTTCAACCTTTTTATCGTTGTAACTGCTGCTATGCAGGTAGGATTGTTGTGGCAGGAGTAGCCACGAGAGCCTTATTAGACTCAGGGGCTACCCATTCCTTTATATCGGAGTCTTTTGCCCTTGAGAGGGGCATTCAGAGCGAGGAATTGGAGGTCGGATTCTCAGTTACTATCCCCTCAGGGGAAGAGCTATCCACCAGGAGCTTGGTGAGAGATCGTGTATTGCTTTTGCAGGGTCAGTCAGTGGTAGCAGACCTCATAGTGCTACCTTTGCCAGAGTTTGACCTGATTCTTGGGATGGATTGGATGACGAAGAATGCGGTGATGATAGACTTCCAGCAGAGATCAGTGCTAGTCAGGCCTGAGGGCGAGGAACCATTTTGGTTCGAGGCTGCTAAGAGCTTGAGGAAGACTCGAGTCATTTCTACCATGCAAGCTCAGAGGCTTGTACTTAGTTGGTGCGAGTCATTTCTAGCTAGTTTATCTTTGACAGAGCTGCCAGAGAGATCAGTTATTTCTGATGTGGCTGTCGTCAGGGAGTTTGAGGATGTGTTCCCTAGCGATGTTGTGGGAATTCCGCCCGATAGAGAAGTGGAGTTCTCTATAGATTTGATTCCTGGTACTGTGCCTATCTCCAAGGCACCGTACAGATTGGCTCCTACCGAAATGAAGGAGTTAAAAGAGCAGATTCAAGAGTTGCTTGACAAGGGATTCATACGCCCTAGTTTCTCCCCATGGGGCGCACCAGTTCTCTTCGTTAAGAAGAAGGACGGTAGTCTAAGATTGTGCATAGACTACCGAGGTTTGAACGGAGTTACTGTGAAGAACAAGTACCCATTACTTAGGATCGAGGACCTCTTCGATCAATTGCAAGGTGCATCCGTCTTTTCAAAGATTGATCTTCGTTCAGGTTATCACCAGTTGAAGGTGAAGGAGTCAGATGTGTCGAAGACAGCTTTTAGGACTCGTTACGGTCATTACGAGTTCCTTGTGATGCCGTTTGGGATGACGAACGCGCCCTGGGTTTTCATGGATCTTATGAACCGCGTGTTTCAGCCTTACTTGGACCGCTTTGTCATTGTTTTCATCGATGACATCCTCATTTATTCGAAGGATAGAGTGGAGCATGAACAACATTTGAGGACCGTTCTTGAGGTGCTTCGAGAGCACAAGTTGTTGGCCAAGTTTGATAAGTGTGAATTCTGGTTGGAGAAAGTTGCTTTCTTGGGTCATATTATTTCTAAGAGCGGTGTGGAAGTAGACCCTTCAAAGGTTCAAGCAGTGAAGGAGTGGTCTATACCGAGGAGCGCGTCTGAGATTCGCAGTTTTCTTGGATTAGCTGGATATTACCGAAAATTTATCAAGGGTTTTTCCTCCATTGTTGTGCCTATGACAGCGTTGACCAAGAAGAACGCCAAGTTTGTTTGGAGTGCCGAGTGTCAAAAGAGCTTTGATACTTTGAAGGAAGCTCTTACGACAGCGCCAGTGTTGACCATGCCATCCGGGCAAGGTGATTTTGTGGTGTATACTGATGCTTCCAAGTTGGGATTGGGAGCAGTTCTGATGCAGTGAGACAGAGTTATTGCCTATGCTTCTAGGCAATTGAAGGAGCACGAGAAGAACTACCCTACTCATGACTTAGAGTTGGCAGCGGTAGTGTTTGCTCTTAAGATTTGGAGACACTATCTTTACGGAGAGAAGAGTTAGATCTTCATGGACCACAAAAGCCTCAAGTACTTCTTCACCTAGAAGGAGTTGAATATGAGGCAGCGTAGATGGTTAGAGTTGGTGAAGGACTATGACTGCAATATTAGCTACCACCCTGGTAAAGCTAATGTGGTTGCAGATGCTTTGAGCAGGAAGACTGCAGTGATTACCTCCTTGTCAGTGTCTAGACCGTTGCAGGTTGAGATTCAGAGGTATGGTCTAGAGTTTTATGCAAGTGGTAGAGCTCCCAGATTGTCTTCACTAAGTGTGCAGACTACACTTTTTGATCGTATCCGTGCAGCGCAGTCAGTTGATGAGCAGATCAGGAAGTGGAGACAGAGAGATGAGGAGAAAGGCAGCGGTTTGTATGCTGTGGTAGATGGGATTGTGAGGTACAGAGGTAGATTTTGGGTTCCCGCAGGTGATTCTCTGCGAGTTACTATCATGGCAGAGGCACATACATCGTCGTACTCAATCCACCCCGGTAGTACGAAGATGTATCGGGATCTTCAGCAGCTTTATTGGTGGCCAGGCATGAAGCGTGACATTGCTCGTTTTGTGTCCGAGTGTCTGACATGCCAGCAGGTCAAGGCGGAGCATCAGAGACCTGCCGGATTGCTTAAGCCTCTCCCTATTCCAGAGTGGAAATGGGAGAATATCACCATGGACTTCGTTGTGGGATTTCCGAGGACAGTGAGAGGTTCGAATGCTATTTGGGTTATTGTAGACCGTCTCACTAAGTCGGCGCACTTTTTACCGGTGAAGATGACTTTCACGATGACTCAGTTCGTGGAGTTGTATATCCGGGAGATAGTCAGACTACATGGTATTCCAGTCTCCATAGTGTCTGATAGAGATCCACGGTTTACTTCGTCTTTTTGAAAGAGTCTTCATTCCGCATTGGGTACGAAGCTACTTTTTAGCACCGCCTTCCACCCGCAGACCGATGGCCAGTCGGAGAGGGTGATTCAGATTTTGGAGGACCTTTTGAGGGCTTGTGCTATTGACTTTCAAGATAGTTGGGAGTCGAGACTACCATAAGTGGAATTTGCGTATAATAACAGTTTTCAGTCCACTATTGGCATGGCTCCCTACGAGGCACTTTATGGGAGGAAGTGTAGATCTCCAGTGTTGTGGGATGAGATAGGTGAGAGATCAGACTTTGGTCCGGAGATTGTTCAGTTGACCACCGAGGTAGTAGCTAAGATCCGTGATAGGATGAGGACTGCCCAGAGTAGGCAGAAGAGCTACGCAGATCACAGGAGGAGAGATTTGGAGTTTTCTGTAGGTGATCATGTCTTTATCCGTATTGCACCCATGAAGGGTGTGATGAGGTTTGGGAAGAAAGGGAAGTTATCTCCGAGGTTTGTAGGACCATTTGAGATTCTTGATAGAGTGGGGACGTTAGCTTATCGAGTAGCTTTGCCGCCTAATCTGGCAGGAGTGCACAACGTCTTCCACGTGTCCATGCTGAGGAAGTATATCTCAAATCCTACTCATGTGCTGAGTTATGAGTCTTTGCAGCTTTCACCGCACATGACCTACGAGGAGAGGCCAGACAGGATCTTGGAGAGGCAAGAGAGGAGACTCCGTAACAAGTCGATTCCGATGGTTAGAGTGAGATGGTTGAACCATTCGGAGGCTGAAGCTACGTGGGAGTCAGAGTCAGAGATCAGGAGTCGCTATCCGGAGCTTTTTGATAAGTTTTAATTTCGAGGACGAAATTCCTTATTCGGGAGGGAGGAATTGTAGCACCAAGAGCTTTTAAAATTTGAATATCATGCCTAAAATTATTTTCAGTATTTATATTTTTAATTTCTTGAAGTTAATTGTTTAAGTTTCAGTTAAAGATAGCATTGCTTGACTTATTTGAATTAAATGCCTTGAATTGTTTAGTTAGTGAGTTTCTATCCCGACAGGCGACGATGGTGGGCTTCGGTGGTATATTTTCAAGACTTTCGTTTTTAAGATTTTAAGTTAGAGGAAAAAGGGGATTTTGGCCAAAAATGTGAATTTTGAACTTTTAAGGGGTCAAAAAGCAATTTTATCATTTTCTTGGATTATTTCCTAAACTTTTCATAGAATAGGATTTTATTAAATCCGGGCTAGTGTAATTTCAATTAAAATGTTTAGAGTTAAAGTTTTCAACTTAGAAGTTTTTTTAAAGGTGCAAAAGTTTTGAGGTAAAAAGTTGTGATAGTACAAAAGCACTTTTACAAGTCCTTTAGCACCTTTATAGTACAAGATACATACACACACACACAAAACACTACACTCTTATATATATATATATATCTTGTACACAACACAATAGAAACCCTAGCCCCCATTTTAAACACAAGAGCCGCCCCCTTCCCCTTGTTGGATTTCTCTCATGGCCGCCCCTCTCTTCCACCTCTAGCCGCCGATGCCGCCGTCCACCGCCGCCTACCTCACCGGAGAAGCTTCCCAAGGAGCTTAGCTTGAAGTTTCAGCTCCCCTTCCCTCTTTTATTTCGGTTTTGGTTGATATTTGGTAGAGACAAGTATAAATTGTTCTTGGGCTTTCATTCAAGTAATATCTATCCCCACCCTTAAGTTTCTTTTGCAAAATTTCAAAATGCATGATGTATATGTATGTAGGGTTCGGTTTTTGCATGATTTAGTGGAGGTAGGGCTGTGTTTTTTTAAGTATTGCATTTGAGTTGTGTTTATGTGATTAAATGATGAATTTAGAAGCTATGGCATGGATTTTTATGATTGGGTTTGCATAATTTCGAAAATTCAGAAGTGAGGTGCCCTAAATTTTGAAGTTTTGCATGTGTAAGGGCTGTAATTGAAATGATGTTGAGGCATTTAATTGATTTGCATGAGTCTTGATTGATTACCCAATATTTTGAGGCTTTTGATGCTTAAAATTTGAAGTTTTCGAAATGTGAGGTGAAAGTGTGGTTGGGTGTTGTCCAAGTGCTTGGGAAAAGTCCTAAGTGATGTTATTTGAGGTGTATTGATGTTTGGTATGGAGAAAAGTTGAGGAAAGAGGGTTATGGGGTTGAATTTTTGAGTTAGAGGTAAGTTAGGTGTTGTTGAGTGTGCAGGGCAGTACTGTTCATGGGGCAGGGCAGGTCTTGGCTGAGGTCTGGGCAGTGTTAATGCTGTACCATAGTAAAGTTCATGATGTTTTGGTCGTGTCGGTATAAAATGGGCTTATTTCGGAAAAGTTTGGACCAAGTTATGAGTCTTTTAAGTTGGAGGTGTAGGTGCAGATTTTTCGTTGTAAAAAGGGGCTGTCCAATTTTCTTGTCTTGTCAATTAGCTCGTTTGATCATTTGATGTTACCACCTATTCATAGGGGTAATTTGAAGTGTTTGTTAAGTGTCGGTTCAAGTGGGACGGGTTTTGGTTAAGGCATGACAAAGTTTAGGGTCTTACGGTTCTCTTGCTCGGGCTAAGTCAAGTTTGAGGGAAATTGTTGAGTGAAGTGTTTCTTTTGTCTTAGGGGCAGCCACTCATCCACCTTACACCCACATTTTTGAGTTGAGTCTCATGTCTTAAAGGTTGCCTATTCGTGTGCATATGACATGTTCTTGAGTTTCATAAAGTGAAAGGAAGTTTTCTTGTTTTGCATGCTATAAAGAGGTGTGAGTCGAGTCTTAATGAATGAAAAGGAAAAGAAAGTAAATGTTTTTGAATGAAGTGATTTGTTTGTGACAAAGAGGGGTGTTGCTAGGCCGGGGGATGCCTCGGTCTACTCACCAAGAGGTTATAGAGGTTTAGGTAGGGAGCAAGAGACATCTTGTTTATCCTTGCCACAGAGGGCAATGTGGGATCGGGAGTAATCTCGGTCTCCTTGCCACAGAGGGGCAATGTGGGATCGGGAGTTATCTCGGTCTCCTTGCCACAGAGGGGTTAAGTTCGTCGGGAGAAATCTCGTCGTCTTGTCGGCATAGTGCACTGCAGCCATGATCATGATCGAAACAGAGGGTCACAAATCAAGGAACTGATTTCTATGAGGAAAAAGAAAAGGAAAAGAAAAGTTTAAAAGTTAAAGTTTCATTATTTCAGTTGACTCATCTTACGTTGATGTCAGTCAGTCATGCATGAGGTTAAGTAAAGTATGAGGTTGATGTTAAGAAAGTTGAAAGTCTTTTATAGCGTGAGTTCATCAGTGCATGTTTTCTATACATTCTAGTTTCATGCATATTACAGTTAAAGTTGAGCTATTGCATCACGTATTTTAAACCCTTGTTATTACACTGTTTATACTTGTTGAGTCTTTAGACTCACTATGCTTGAATGTTTGCAGGTGAGGAGACTGTTGTTGAGATGGAGGGGCATGATCTACTGGGATGAGGCCATCGGCGGTGCAAGGCCCAGTGACCGTTGCTTCTTTATGTTTACGTTTTTCCGCACATTACTCTGTTATGTAATAATGAAGAGTTATTTGAGTACTTTCAGTATTTATAGCCAGGATGTGCATTCCTTGTACTACAGTTGATGAATTTGTAGTATGTCTACACCTATGCATGTTTATGATTATTGGGAACTTTTAAATGCCTTAGTTTACTTTATGCTGTAACCAGGAGGTGGTTACTAGGATTGCATGTTTATGATTAGCGCACTTGAGTTTTTAATTCAGTTTTTCTTTCCTTATTTGAATTGTTGACTGGGTTAAGATGGCTTGTTTGCTTTGCAAACAAGTCATGGCAAAAATTTTTAAAAATCCGCAAATTTTCATTTAAATTATTTTTAGTCTAGTAGTTAGGGTCGTTTCAAATAGTACCTTCACGAATTCCGACTGTTCTTCGTCAATTTCCCGGCGATCCAACCTTCGGATATTTAATTTCTTGGTACCAATAGACTTGTCTTGATGTTGGATACAAAGTCACCGTTCGGATCTTCAATCGGAGCTTCGGTGAATGGCCTACGATGGCAAACGTGAGGGCTGCTACAGTAAACTCGAAATATTGGGGGGAAAAAATCGGGAGAAAATCTTTGACATGTGTTTTTTTTTTAATGTGTTTTGAGATCTATAGAAAATAAATAATTTTCTGATCAGGACTAATTTATCTGGTATCCAACTGGCAAAATTAGTCTCCATTTTAATATTTTTCCGGTACACACACCCAACCTCTATAAAGACCATTTTCTGAAATTATTGACTTTGACCAGTCAACTCGGTCAAGTATTCTTTTAAATTAAATTATATGGTATAAATAATTAATCTTCAATAATTATTTTACTTGCCAATTAATTCGGTAAATAAATTTTGGGGCATTACAACTCTCCCCCCTTAAATGGAATTTCGTCCTATAAATTGGAGTAAGTACCGATAAGCTCTGGACAATATGTCCGCATAACGACCTTGGCCTCCGAGAGAGCCTCCTCCTCTGACTGATTCTAACACCGGACCTTGAACAAGGGAAAAACTCGCGTTCTAATTATCTGCTCCTTCCGTGCTAAGATCTGCTCTAGTCGTTCCTCGGACGACAAGTCTGACGCCAACTGCAGAGGCTCATATCCATAACGCATCACGCCCTTCATGGGCGCAACCCTCACAAACACATGGTCTCCAAGAGCAAACTCGAGGTCTCATAGTCGTTGGTCAGCATAACTCTTCTGACGACTCTGTGTGGCCCTCATCTTGTCCCAAATTTGAACCACAATATTTGTAGTCTGCTGAACTAACTCGGAACCTAAGAGAATCCTCTCGCTAACAACATTCCAATACACAGAAGATTTAAACATTGTTTCGAAAAAATCTCGTATGGAGCCATACCTATGGACGCCTGTCAACTGATGTTATAGGTGAACTCCACTAACGGTAGTCTCGACTCCTAAGAGCCCTGAAATTCAATCACAACAGGATCTCAACAAAACCTCAATATCAACTGTCCCACGATTCTATCTGGTGCCCGCCAAACACTAAATTCTAATGGTGCTAACAATCACTATCAGTTACGAGCCAAAACAATGTCAAGAAGACGTTCAGTATAACTCAGCTCAATAAATAACTTGATGGGTCATAATCAAATCGAAATCGAAGAGACTGAAAGAGTGGGTGCCCAGTGAGCCAAATTGTGGCTATGGGCTTTGATGACTCTTTGTACAAACGATCTTTTGTATAATGTAATTCACACTTTTATTAATGGCAATGACTTTATCTTTCTTCATATTGTTATATTATGATATACTATTGTTGTTTTGATAAAGACCTTGAATATACTATAGTGTATGTAAGATGTGGTAGAACATGGGGATGTCTGTCATGAAATACATCTTATAGTCACTGTATATTCTAAACTGTTCCTAGTCGATTGAGCCGTCCGAGAATAAGGATAAGGATCACTCGAGTTTGAGACTAGCATTTGCGATGCGGAGTACCACGTTTCATTGGTAGGGAACATGGAGATGTTCGAAGCATGCAAATGGATATTCATAGGATGAATAATCGAACTACCCTATCCGGACTTTCCAAGTGGTTATCACTTATCGAGTGGATTAAGTCCGCGGTTTTGGTTGTACACCATTAGTCCTTACTACTTGAAACATCATGGAGACTCTATATGCTAGTACTGTGCTTTGACTCGTTTACCGACTCTATGGGGGTCATCAGGTGTCGGGATTGGGTACAGTTACAACACATATAGGAGTCGATGCATTGTTGTCAAGGATTCACCACATACTTGCGAGTGTGGATATCCTATGCGATCTGAGGAGATATTATTGTGACGAATCTCTGGCCAGAGTACTTGATGTGATTTAAGAAATGGTTTCTTAGTAGCACATGCGATGCCACTAATTTGATCTTCAAGATGTATTGCATAGTTATCGAATCTTGAGCGACTCTCGATATACCAATGGTTGTTGATTCGATCAGGATATATGGATGAAGGGACCGTACTGTACGCTAACCAAAATCTACTGGTTCTTGTAGGCACTATCAGTGATACCTAGGGAATCATGGGGCGATGTTGCTAGGCGCTTTACCATGATTCGTTGGGCAAGTCGGAAATCGTTTTTCCGAGTCACAAGGAGTTGTGAGCCCACGGCTAGCTGTATCCCTGAACCATTGAGGGTCACACAGTGTAATGGAGTTTTAATCCCCGTTGAGATAGTTAAATTTAAAGAGTTAAATTTAATGAATAAAGAAGTTGGACTTCTTAAATAAGAGTAAGGGAGTAGGATTTCCTAAAATGACATAGGGATGGACATTTTTGGAAACCACTGAATTCGGATTCAGGAAAATTTATCTTGACTTTAAAATGTGCAGAAATGGTTTCTGTGCACATTGGTAAAATCGGTTTATCAATCGGAGTCACGATGAATTTTATATTAATTTCCGAACGTGCGGGCTTTGCTTGTCGGGCCTTAACTTATGACTAATGGGCCCTAAGCTGTTAGTGGCCTGCATTATAAATAAGTTATTGCAGTACAGAAATTACACACAACTGGTCATAATTTGAGAGACAGAAAATCGAAAACCCTAGCCTCCTCTCTCTCAAAGTGGCCGAACACCCTCCCCCTCTGTCTGAGAAATTCCGGTCTGTGATTTTGAATTGCAGTCTGGAATAGCGAATCAAATTCGTTTATTCTCTTCGCAGAAAACTTCTGATAGATTTTCTAGTGCAATCTATCAGAGGGATTAAACCTCCATTCGTGGACCTGATTGAAGGAGTTCATCAGTTCCTGGGAGAGACAACAAGAGCAGAGAAATCTGTTGGAGTCCAATAATCTCGCTTCGAGATTGAAGGTAAAATTTAATAATAGTTATTTAATTTTACACACACAAATAATTTAATCGTTAAACGGTTGATACCCACACTATGGAATTGTTCCATAATAAAATTTTAAACTTCCGCTGCACCGGGTATCAATCGTGATTGATCTGAACGCCAGTTTTCCAACAGTGGTATCAGAGCCAGGTTGCTCAGATCAAACGATTAAATTAATCGATTGTACAAAAATTTTTGAGTCTTGGTTTTTTAAAACAAAATAAATATTTTAAATAAAAAAATTTTTTTTTTCGGGCAAAACCCGGGCAGCGATTGGATCGCTGCCCGGTGGGGCAGCGACGGTCGCTGCCCGTGCGCCGCCCAAAGGGGGCGCACAGCGCCGCCCACGGCGGCGCACGTCGCCGCCCAGGGGCGGCGCTCGGCGCTGCCCAGGGCGGCGCACGGCGCCGCCCAGGGGCGGCGCCAGGCGCCGCCAGGGCAGCGATTGTCGCTGCCCCGGCCCGCGCCCACGGGTGCGGGCCGGCCTGGGAGTTTCCCGGGCGGCCCGCGGGAAAAATTATTATTTTTTATTTAAATTAATTTTAATGTGTTAAAATTTTATTTTTGGTCCGGTCAAAAATTGTTTTTGATTGGTTCACGAGGCATCGGATCGAATTGTTCGAGTCCGAAAATTTTAAAATTGATTTTTGGATAAATTTGAATTTTTGGAAAATTTTAATATTTTATCCTTAAATTGAATTTTGAAATCAATTATTTTTGGTACAATTGATGATAAGATTTGATCTTATGTATATATTAAGTAAAATATGATTTTATCTATAAAATTAGATTCTGTAGATAAAATATGATTTTATTTAATAAAAGGTAAAATATGATTTTATATGTAAAATATGATTTTATATAAAATATGATTTTATCCTGTTTAAATTTAAATTGCCATATGCATGATATCCAATAAATTAATTTTGAATTAAATGTTATTGGATAAGGATGATCGATTGCCATGACCAATTTTGTAGGTGTATGTTAGGAATTTACATTTGTTTTATTGTTGTTGGTTTTATTAATGGGCCTGGTTTATGGCCCAATATGAATGTCATATGTAATAAAAGTGGGCTTGGTTTATGGCCCGTTCCCACCCCTAAAATGTATCCCCTACTTGTCATTGCTATTTATTGTAAATACATTAGATTTAGTGGGAGATCAAGATTTGAAGATGGTGGGCCCAGCAGACAATAAAGACGAAGAAATGTAAATTGGAAGCTAATGTAATAGGATTGCATTGCATACTGCATATTACCTAGGATTGGACTAAGACTCGTGATTGGCAACCACGAGTCAATTAGAAATGGAATCGATCATCCTATATATAATATATGATATTATGATTGTATGCATGTTTTAGACATAATTGCGTGAATCCGGCAAGCATGCAATAATTTGAAATTGATGAGACAAATTTTTTATAATTAAAAATCCCTCATTTTAAATATGATTTAAAATTGATATCAAGATAAATAAAGGAAATTTAAATTTGTTTAAATGTTCCTACCTTCCATCAACGGTCAATGTATGTGATGCTACCCGCGGATACGGTCCGGCTCATATTATTGGGGGGGCCCGTCCGTTGGAAAGCTGTACATTGGATCGACACATGTTGTAAGTTGGGTGGAACTCCCATGGGATCGGCTCATATTATTGGGGGATCCACATGGCGACCGTCCATCACAACTTAATATTGATGGGTCATCTTGACATGTCACTATAAACGGCGTCATATTATTGGGCCCTTATTGGACATGAGGTAAAAACATGGGGGTTGCTTTGGAAGCAATTGGGCTCTACCTTTTGAGAATTATGGTTGGCTGATATTATTCGGGACCATAAGTTTGTCAATTGGACTCCATGTTCTCACTAAGGAAAAAGTTTCCCGTTTTCACTAGAGGGTAGTGAAATCGTTAAAATAGTGGGAGTGAGATTCATAAAATTAAATTCGCCTATTTTATGTCTTAGTAAATTGCTTAAAAAATCATTGATATATGTCTTTTTTTCTTTTCAGTATTTCATACAATGAATTCGCGTAATCCATTATTCTCGATCCTCGAACAAAACAAGTTGACTGGCGCAAACTATACGGAATGGTTCCGGAAGTTGAAGATTGTCTTGACTTCAGAGAAGATGCTCTACGTGTTAGAGAAATCACCTCCGAAGGAAGCACCAGCTGACGTAAGTCCGGAGGAATTGGCCAAACTTGATGCATGGTGGGACCATGACATCAAGACCAAATGCTATATGCAAGCCTCGATGTCTGATGAACTCCAGAGGCGATTTGAGGACACCGTGAATGCTGCTGACATTCACGCTCAACTCAAGGAACTTTTTGGGGCTCAATCGAGGGCTGAAAGGTTCGCTACTGTTAAGGAGCTAATGACGTGTCGCATGCGTGAAGGGACTTCGGTCCGTGATCATGGGGTACGAGTGATTTGGCTCATACAGAAGTTAGCAACTCTTGATTTGGTGTTGGAGCATGAACTCAACGTGGATTTACTGCTTCTGTCTCTTCCTTCTTCGTTTGACGGATTTGTGGTAAATTTTAATATGAACAAGATAGAGGCCACCCTTGAAGAGATGGTCAATATGCTTGTGACATATGAATCCACACTAAAAAAGGATAAACCAGCTTTCTTGGTGGGCTCCTCATCTTCTGCTAAGAAGGGGCCAAGTACGAAGGGTAAGAAACGTTCTGCCCCACCCAAGAAAGTCGAACCCGAGAAGAAGCACAAGACAAAGGCTTCAAACAATGAAAAATCCAAGGATGTTTGCCATTACTGCAAGAAGCCCGGTCATTGGAAGCGCAACTGCAAGGAATATCTAGAGCAGTTGGGAACTGCAAAGGGTATGTTCTATATTGAAATAAACATTTCACTTAATACTACCTCTTGGGTATTGGATACCGGATGTGGATCTCACATTTGCAATGATTTGCAGGTGATGACAAGAAGTCGCAGGCTTAGAATGGGTGAGACCCAGCTGAGGCTCGGGAATGGTTCCAGAGTTGAAGCTACAGCCATTGGAGATGTTTGTTTAATTTTGCAGAACGGTTTTAAGTTATTTTTAAGAGATGTTTTATTTGTTCCGGATTTAATTAAAAACATTATTTCTGTTTCTATGCTAGATAGAGATGGTTATTCTTGCAATTTTGTGAATGGGATTTGCAATATTTACAAGAATGAATGTTTGATTGGAAATGGACAACTTGAAAACGATCTATACAACTTAAAACTAAAAGACGTTCCAATAAATTATGTTGATAAACCGGCGACAACAAACAAAAGGAAAATCGATAGTCAAAACCCGGCAAACCTTTGGCACGCTAGACTAGGTCATATTTCCTCAAGGAGGATGAACAAGCTAGTGGGAGAGGGCATGTTTGATATGTCTGATATTAACTCTCTACCTACTTGTGAATCCTGCCTAAAAGGGAAAATGACTAAATCTCCTTTTAAGGGGAAACCTGAGCGTAGTCAAAATCTGTTGGATTTGATCCATACAGATGTTTGTGGTCCATTTAGAGTTGGGACTCAACATGGCCACACCTACTTCATTACCTTTACTGATGATTATTCAAGGTATGGGTATTTATATTTAATGAAATATAAGTCTGAAGCATTTGAAAAGTTCAAAGAATTCAAGGCTGAAGTAGAAAACAAGCTAGGTAAAAGTATTAAAGCACTTCGATCGGATCGAGGTGGAGAATACTTGAGTACCGAGTTTTTGGACTATCTGAAAGAGAATGGGATTCTCTCTCAGTGGACTCCTCCTATGACACCACAGCTGAATGGTGTATCGGAGCGTCGTAATCGAACTTTGTTGGACATGGTTCGATCCATGATGAGCTTCACTGAGCTTCCACCTTCGTTTTGGGGCTATGCGCTTGAAACGGCGGTATTGTTGTTGAACAACGTCCACACTAAAGCAGTGGACAAAACACCATACGAGTTATGGAATGGCAAAGCTCCTAAGTATTCGTACTTGAGGATTTGGGGATGTCCTGCTTACGTGAAGCGGACAGTGGGAGATAAGTTGGATAGTCGATCCAGCTTATGTTATTTTGTAGGGTATCCGAAGAATTCAATCGGATATTATTTCTATTATCCTGCTGAAACAAAGGTGTTTGTTTCTAGGAATGCCACCTTCTTGGAGAAGGAGTTCTTATTGGATAAGAAAGGCGAGATGATGGAACTCGAAGAAGTTCGAGAAGAACCCGAAATACAAAATAACGATCCTACGCCTCAGGAACCATTACTGGACACGCCTGAACCTAGAAGATCCGAGAGGACTTCTAGACCTCCTGTTCGATATGGTCTTCTTCTTGAAGGGGATCAAGATGAACCCGACATTGGATGTGATCCAAGAAACTTCAAGGAAGCAATTTCTGATGCGGATTCAAATTTATGGCTTGAAGCTATGCAGTCTGAATTGGATTCAATGCATACAAACCAAGTTTGGTCTTTAGTAGATCCTCCTGATGGAATTGTTCCAATAGGGTGTAAATGGATCTACAAGAGAAAGCTTGGGCCTGATGGTAAGGTATTGACCTACAAGGCGCGATTGGTGGCGAAAGGTTACACTCAAAGACAAGGAGTTGACTATGATGAAACCTTTTCACCAGTTGCAATTTTCAAGTCCATAAGAATCCTTATTGCCATAGCTGCATGGTATGACTATGAGATATGGCAAATGGATGTGAAGACTGCTTTTCTTAATGGAGACATTAAGGAAGAAATCTATATGAAGCAGCCTGAGGGGTTCACATCCATGGGAAGCGAGCATAAGGTATGCAAGCTTCAGAGATCAATTTATGGTCTAAAACAAGCATCAAGAAGTTGGAACCAGAAATTTGATGAAACAATAAAAGATTTTGATTTCATCAAGAACCCGGAGGAACCGTGCGTGTACAAGAAAGTAGTTAAGGATGCTGTGACATTCTTAGTACTTTATGTTGATGACATCCTACTCATTGGGAATGATGTAGGGATGTTGCAGTCAACAAAGATATGGTTATCAGGTAGATTCTCGATGAAGGATTTGGGTGAGGCATCCTACATTCTTGGGATACAGATCTATAGAGATAGATCTAAGAGAATGATAGGACTCACTCAATCAATCTACATCGACACCATATTGAAACGGTTTTCAATGGATGGGTCCAAGAGAGGACATCTACCCATGTGTCATGGAGTTTCTTTTTGTAAGAGTGGGTGCCCAGTGAGCCAACTGTGTGGCTATGGGCTTTGTTGACTCTTTGTATAAACAATCTTTTGTTTAATATTATTTACACTTTTATGGCAATGACTTTATATTACTTCATATTGTTATATTGTGATATACTATTGTTGTTTTGATAAAGACCTTGAATATACTATAGTGTATGTAAGATGTGGTAGAACATGGAGATGTCTATCATGAAATACATCTTATAGTCACTGTATATTCTAAAACCGTTCCTAGTCGATTGAGCCGTCCGATAATAAGGATAAGGATCGCTCGAGTTTGAGACTAGCATTTGCGATGCGGAGTACCACGTTTCATTGGTAGGGAACATGGAGATGTTCGAAGCATGCAAATGGATATTCATAGGATGAATAGTCGAACTACCCTATCCGGACTTTCCAAGTGGTTATCACTTATCGAGTGGATAAAGTCCGCGGTTTTGGTTGTACACCATTAGTCCTTACGACTTGAAACATCATGGAGACTCTATATGCTAGTACTGTGCTTTGACTCGTTTACCGACTCTGAGGGGGTCATCAGGTGTCGAGATTGGGTACAGTTACGACACATATAGGAGTCAATGCATTGTTGTCAAGGATTCACCACATACTTGCGAGTGTGGATATCCTATGCGATCTGAGGAGATATTAGTGTGACAAATCTCTGGCCAGAGTACTTGATGTGATTTAAGAAATGGTTTCTTAGTATCACATGCGATGTCACTAATTTGATCTTCAAGATGTATTGCATAGTTATCGAATCTTGAGCGACTCTCGATATACCAATGGTTGTTGATTCGATCGGGATATATGGATGAAGGGACCGTACTGTACGCTAACCAAAATCTACTGGTTCTTGTAGGCACTATCAGTGATACCTAGGGAATCATGGGGCGATGTTGCTAGGCGCTTTACCATGATTCGTTGGGCAAGTCGGAAAGTGTTGTTCCGAGTCACAAGGAGTTGTGAGCCCACGGCTAGCTGTATCCCTGAACCATTGAGGGTCACACAGTGTAATGGAGTTTTAATCCCCGTTGAGATAGTTAAATTTAAAGAGTTAAATTTAATGAACTAAGGAGTTGGACTTCTTAAATAAGAGTAAGGGAGTAGGATTTCCTAAAATGACATAGGGATGGACATTTTTGGAAACCACTGAATTCGGATTCAGGAAAATTTATTTTGACTTTAAAACGTGCAGAAATGGTTTCTGTGCACATTGGTGAAATCGTTTCATCAATCGGAGTCACGATGAATTTTATATTAATTTCTGAACGAGTGGGCTTTGCTTGTCGGGCCCCAGCTTATGACTAATGGGCCCTAAGGTGTTAGTGGCCTGCATTATAAATAAGTTATTTCAGTACAGAAAATTACACACAACAGGTCATAATTTTTGAGAGCAAAAATCGAAAAACCCTAGCTCTCTCAAATAATATTTCGGCCGCCCCCTTGCTCTGTCACAGAGAAATTCCGGTCTGTGATTTTGAATCACAGTAAGGAATAACGAATCAAATTCGTGTATTCTCTTCGCAGAAAACTTCTGATAGATTTTCTAGTGCAATCTATCAGAGGGATTAAACCTCTGTTCGTGGACCTGATTGAAGGCGTTCATCGGTTCCAGGGAGAGACAACAAGAGCAGAATTGTTCTGTTGGTGTCCATTAATCTCGTTGCGAGATTTGAGGTAAAATTTATTTAATTGTTATTTAAATTTTACACACACAATAATTCAATCGTTGTATGGTTGATACCCACACCATGGAATCGTTCCATGAGAAAATTTTAAACTTCCGCTGCACCGGGTATCAATCGTAATTGGTCTGGGAACTCGCCAGTTTTTCCAACAGTGGTATCAGAGCCAGGTTGCTCAGATCAATCGATTGAATTAATCAATTGTACAAAATTTTTGAGTCTCGGTTTTTGAAACAAAATAAATATTTTTAATAAAAAAATTTTTTTTCCGGGGACGAAACCCGGGCAGCGATTGGATCGCTGCCCGGAAGGGGCAGCGATGGTCGCTGCCCCCAGGGGCGGCGCACGGCGCCGCCCAAAGGGGGCGCACGGCGCCGCCCAGGGCGGCGCGCGGCGCTGCGCAGGGCAGCGCTGTGCGCTGCGCAGGGCAGCGCCGAGCGCCGCCCCAGGGCGGCGCTGTGCGCCGCCCAGGGGCGGCGCTCGGCGCCGCCCAGCGGCGGCGCCAGGCGCCGCCAGGGCAGCAAGCGTTGCTGCCCTAAGGGGGCAGCCGGGCTGCCCCGGCCCGCGCCCCGGGTGCGGGCCCACCCGGGAGTGTCCCGGGTGGCCCGCGGGAAAAATTAATATTTTATTAAAAATTAATTTTAATATGTTAAAATTTTATTTTTGGTCCGGTCAAAAATTGTTTTTGATTGGTTCACGAGATTTCGGATCGAATTGTTCGAGTCCGTAAATTTTAAAATTGATTTTGGATAAATATGAATTTTTGGAAAATTTTAATGTTTTATCCGTAAATTGAATTTTGAAATCAATTATTTTGGTACAATTGATGATAAGATATGATCTTATGATATATTGAGTAAAATATGATTTTATTTGTAAAATTGGATTTTATAGATAAAATATGATTTTATTTGATATGAAGATAAAATATGATTTTATATGTGAAATGTGATTTTATATATAAAATATGATTTTATCTTGTTTAAAATTTGAAATGCCACAGCATGTTATCCAATAAATTAATTTTGAATTAAATGTTATTGGATAAGGATGATCGATTGCCATGACCAATTTTGTAGGTGTATGTTAGGAATTTACATTTTGTCTTTATTGTTGTTGGTTTTATTAATGGGCCTGGTTTATGGCCCGATATGAATGTCATATGTAATAAAAGTGGGCTTGGTTTATAGCCTGTTCCCACCCCTAAAAATGTATCCCCTACTTGTCATTGTTATTTATTGTAAATACATTAGATTTAGTGGGAGATCAAGATTTGAAGATGGTGGGCCCAGCAGACAATGAAGACTGAAGAAATGTAAATTGGAAGCATATGTAATAGGATTGCATTTGCATACTGCATATTACCTAGGATTGGACTAAGACCCGTGATTGGCAACCACGGGTCAATTAGAAATGGAATCGATCATCCTATATAATATGTGATATTATGATTGTATGCATGTTTAGACATAAATTGCGTGAATCCGGCAATGCATGCAATAAATTAAATATGATGAGACAAATATTTTTATAAATAAAATCCCTCATTTTAAATATGATTTAAAATTTATATCAAGATAAATAAAGGAAATTTAAATATTGTTTAAATGTTCCTACCTTCCATCAACGGTCAATGTATGTGATGCTACCCGCGGATACGGTCCGGCTCATATTATTGGGGGGGCCCGTCCGTCGGAAAGCTGTACATTGGATCGACAAATGTTGTAAGTTGGGTGGAACTCCCATGGGATCGGCTCATATTATTGGGGGATCCACATGGCGACCGTCCATCACAACTTAATATTGATGGGTCATCTTGACATGTCACTTTAAACGGCGTCATATTATTGGGCCCTTATTGGACATGAGGTAAATACATGGGGGTTGCTTTGGAAGCAATTGGGCTCTACCTTTTGAGAATTATGGTTGGCTGATATTATTCGGGACCATAAGTTTGTCAATTGGACTCCATGTTCTCACTAAGGAAAAAGTTTCCCGTTTTCACTAGAGGGTGGTGAAATCGTTAAAATAGTGGGAGTGAGATTCATAAAATTATATTCGCCTATTTTATGTCTTAGTAAATTGTTAAACAATCATTGATATATGTCTGTTTTCCTTTTCAGTATTACATACAATGAATTCGCGAAATCCTTTATTCTCGATCCTCGAACAAAACAAGCTGACTGGCGCCAACTATACGGAATGGTTCCGGAAGTTGAAGATTGTCTTAACTTCGGAGAAAATGCTCTACGTATTAGAGAAAGCACCTCCGAAGGAAGCACCAGCTGATGTTAGTCCGGAGGAATTGGCCAAGCTTGATGCATGGTGGGACCATGACATCAAGACCAAATGCTATATGCAAGCCTCGATGTCTGATGAACTCCAGAGGCGATTTGAGGACACGGTGAATGCTGCTGACATTCACGCGCAACTCAAGGAACTTTTTGGGGCTCAGTCGAGGGCTGAAAGGTTCTCTACTGTTAAGGAGTTGATGACGTGCCGCATGCGTGAAGGGACTTCGGTCCGTGATCATGGGGTACGAGTGATTTGGCTCATACAGAAGTTAGCGACCCTTGATTTGGTGTTGGAGCATGAACTCAATGTGGACTTGCTGCTTCTATCTCTTCCTTCTTCATTTGATGGATTCGTGATAAATTTTAATATGAACAAGATAGAGGCCACCCTTGAAGAGATGGTCAATATGCTCGTTACATATGAATCCACACTTAAGAAGGATAAGCCAGCTTTCTTGGTGGGCTCCTCATCTTCTGCTAAGAAGGGGCCAAGTATGAAGGGCAAGAAACGTTCTGCCCCACCCAAGAAAGTGGAACCCGAGAAGAAGCAAAAGACAAAGGCTTCAAACAATGGAAAATCCAAGGATGTTTGCCATTACTGCAAGAAGCCGGGTCATTGGAAGCGCAACTGCAAGGAATATCTTGAGCAGTTGGGAACTGCAAAGGGTATGTTCTATATCGAAATAAACATGTCACTTAATACAACTTCTTGGGTATTGGATATCGGATGTGGATCTCACATTTGCAATGATTTGCAGGTGATGACAAGAAGTCGCAGGCTTAGAATGGGTGAGACCCAGCTGAGGCTCGGAAATGGTTCCAGAGTTGAAGCTACGGCCATTGGAGATGTTTGTTTGATTTTGCAGAATGGTTTTAAATTATTGTTGAGAGATGTTTTATTTGTGCCAGATTTAATTAAAAACATTATTTCTATTTCTATGCTTGATAGATATGGTTATTCTTGTAATTTTGTGAATGGGATTTGCAGTATTTACAAGAATGAATGTTTAATTGGAAATGGACAACTTGAAAACGATCTATATAATTTAAAACTAAAAGACGTTCCAGTGAATTGTATTGACAAACCGGCAACAACAAACAAAAGGAAAATCGATAGTCAAAACCCGGCAAACCTATGGCACGCTAGACTAGGTCATATTTCCTCAAGGAGGATGAACAAGCTAGTGGGAGAGGGCATGTTTGATATGTCTGATATTAACTCTCTACCTACTTGTGAATCCTGCCTAAAAGGGAAAATGACTAAATCTCCTTTTAAGGGGAAGCCTGAGCGTAGTCAAAATCTGTTGGATTTGATCCATACAGATGTTTGTGGTCCATTTAGAGTAGGGACTCAACATGGCCACACCTACTTCATTACCTTTACTGATGATTATTCTAGGTATGGGTATTTATATTTAATGAAATATAAGTCTGAAGCATTTGAAAAGTTCAAAGAATTCAAGGCTGAAGTAGAAAACAAGCTAGGTAAAAGTATTAAAGCACTTCGATCGGATCGAGGTGGAGAATACTTGAGTACCGAGTTTATGGACTATCTAAAAGAGAATGGGATTCTCTCTCAGTGGACTCCTCCTATGACACCACAGCTTAATGGTGTGTCGGAGCGTCGTAATCGAACCTTGTTGGACATGGTTCGATCCATGATGAGCTTCACTGAGCTTCCACCTTCGTTTTGGGGCTATGCGCTTGAAACGGCGGTATTGTTGTTGAACAACGTCCACACTAAAGCAGTGGACAAAACACCATACGAGTTATGGAATGGCAAAGCTCCTAAGTATTCGTACTTGAGGATTTGGGGATGTCCTGCTTACGTGAAGCGGACAGTGGGAGATAAGTTGGATAGTCGATCCAGCTTATGTTATTTTGTAGGGTATCCGAAGAATTCAATCGGATATTATTTCTATTATCCTGCTGAAACAAAGGTGTTTGTTTCTAAGAATGCCACCTTCTTGGAGAAGGAGTTCTTATTGGATAAGAAAGGCGAGATGATGGAACTCGAAGAAGTTCGAGAAGAACCCGAAATACAAAATAACGATCCTACACCTCAGGAACCATTGTTGGACACGCCTGCACCTAGAAGATCCGAGAGGACTTCTAGACCTCCAGTTCGATATGGTCTTCTTCTTGAAGAGGGTCAAGATGAACCCGACATTGGATGTGATCCAAGAAGCTTCAAGGAAGCAATTTCTGATGCGGATTCGAATTTATGGCTTGAAGCTATGCAGTCTGAATTGGATTCGATGCATACTAACCAAGTCTGGTCTTTAGTGGATCCTCCCGATGGAATTGTTCCGATAGGGTGTAAATGGATCTACAAAAGAAAGCTTGGGCCTGATGGTAAGATATTGACTTACAAGGCGCGATTGGTGGCGAAAGGTTATACTCAAAGGCAAGGAGTTGACTATGATGAAACCTTTTCACCAGTCGCAATGTTCAAGTCCATAAGAATCCTGATTGCCATAGCTGCATGGTATGACTATGAGATATGGCAAATGGATGTGAAGACTGCTTTTCTTAATGGAGACATTAAGGAAGAAATCTATATGAAGCAGCCTGAGGGGTTCACATCCATGGGAAGCGAGCATAAGGTATGCAAGCTTCAGAGATCAATTTATGGTCTAAAACAAGCATCAAGAAGTTGGAACCAGAAATTTGATGAAACAATAAAAGATTTTGGTTTCATCAAGAACCCGGAGGAACCGTGCGTGTACAAGAAAGTAGTTAAGGATGCTGTGACATTCTTAGTACTTTATGTTGATGACATCCTACTCATTGGGAATGATGTAGGGATGTTGCAGTCAACAAAGATATGGTTATCAGGTAGATTTTCGATGAAGGATCTGGGTGAGGCATCCTACATTCTTGGGATACAGATCTATAGGGATAGATCTAAGAGAATGATAGGACTCACTCAATCAACCTACATCGATACCATATTGAAACGGTTTTCAATGGATGGGTCCAAGAGAGGACATCTACCCATGTGTCATGGAGTTTCTCTATCCAAGTCTATGTGTCCCAAGACTGATGCAGAGATAGAGAATATGACACATGTACCATATGCGTCAGCTATAGGTAGTATCATGTATGGGATGATATCTACCAGACCGGATGTAGCATTTGCTCTGAGTGTCACGAGCAGATATCAGTCTAATCCTGGTCAGATGCATTGGAAAGCCGTGAAGGACATTCTTAAGTACTTGCGAAGGACTAAGAATATGTTCATGGTTTATGGAGGACGAGAACTCAAACTGGAAGGCTATACCGACTCTAGCTTCCAAAGTGATGTGGATGACTCGAAGTCAACCTCTGGATTTGTGTTCATGCTCAATGGCGGTGCTGTCTCTTGGAAGAGTTCCAAGCAGGACACCACAGCGGATTCCACCATTGAGGCTGAATACATTGCAGCATCAGCTGCTGGTAAAGAGGCCGTTTGGATGAGGAATTTCGTCCAAGAGTTGGGCGTCATTCCTGAATTTGTTGGTCCAGTCCCGGTGTACTGCGACAACACGGGTGCCGTTGCTCAAGCAAAGGAACCAAGGTCTCATCAAAGATCCAAACACGTACTGAGGAAATACCACATAATCCGGGAGATTGTGGAAAGAGGAGACATCAGTGTCGAACGAGTGGCCTCTGCAGACAATGTCGCTGATCCACTTACTAAGCCTTTGCCAGGACCATTGTTTGACAAACATCGCGAAGCAATGGGTCTACGTAGTATGACTAGTTGGCTATAGGGCAAGTGGGAGATTGTAAGAGTGGGTGCCCAGTGAGCCAACTGTGTGGCTATGGGCTTTGTTGACTCTTTGTATAAACAATCTTTTGTTTAATATTATTTACACTTTTATGGCAATGACTTTATATTACTTCATATTGTTATATTGTGATATACTATTGTTGTTTTGATAAAGACCTTGAATATACTATAGTGTATGTAAGATGTGGTAGAACATGGAGATGTCTATCATGAAATACATCTTATAGTCACTGTATATTCTAAAACCGTTCCTAGTCGATTGAGCCGTCCGATAATAAGGATAAGGATCGCTCGAGTTTGAGACTAGCATTTGCGATGCGGAGTACCACGTTTCATTGGTAGGGAACATGGAGATGTTCGAAGCATGCAAATGGATATTCATAGGATGAATAGTCGAACTACCCTATCCGGACTTTCCAAGTGGTTATCACTTATCGAGTGGATAAAGTCCGCGGTTTTGGTTGTACACCATTAGTCCTTACGACTTGAAACATCATGGAGACTCTATATGCTAGTACTGTGCTTTGACTCGTTTACCGACTCTGAGGGGGTCATCAGGTGTCGAGATTGGGTACAGTTACGACACATATAGGAGTCAATGCATTGTTGTCAAGGATTCACCACATACTTGCGAGTGTGGATATCCTATGCGATCTGAGGAGATATTAGTGTGACAAATCTCTGGCCAGAGTACTTGATGTGATTTAAGAAATGGTTTCTTAGTATCACATGCGATGTCACTAATTTGATCTTCAAGATGTATTGCATAGTTATCGAATCTTGAGCGACTCTCGATATACCAATGGTTGTTGATTCGATCGGGATATATGGATGAAGGGACCGTACTGTACGCTAACCAAAATCTACTGGTTCTTGTAGGCACTATCAGTGATACCTAGGGAATCATGGGGCGATGTTGCTAGGCGCTTTACCATGATTCGTTGGGCAAGTCGGAAAGTGTTGTTCCGAGTCACAAGGAGTTGTGAGCCCACGGCTAGCTGTATCCCTGAACCATTGAGGGTCACACAGTGTAATGGAGTTTTAATCCCCGTTGAGATAGTTAAATTTAAAGAGTTAAATTTAATGAACTAAGGAGTTGGACTTCTTAAATAAGAGTAAGGGAGTAGGATTTCCTAAAATGACATAGGGATGGACATTTTTGGAAACCACTGAATTCGGATTCAGGAAAATTTATTTTGACTTTAAAACGTGCAGAAATGGTTTCTGTGCACATTGGTGAAATCGTTTCATCAATCGGAGTCACGATGAATTTTATATTAATTTCTGAACGAGTGGGCTTTGCTTGTCGGGCCCCAGCTTATGACTAATGGGCCCTAAGGTGTTAGTGGCCTGCATTATAAATAAGTTATTTCAGTACAGAAATTACACACAACAGGTCATAATTTTTGAGAGCAAAAATCGAAAAACCCTAGCTCTCTCAAATAATATTTCGGCCGCCCCCTTGCTCTGTCACAGAGAAATTCCGGTCTGTGATTTTGAATCACAGTAAGGAATAACGAATCAAATTCGTGTATTCTCTTCGCAGAAAACTTCTGATAGATTTTCTAGTGCAATCTATCAGAGGGATTAAACCTCTGTTCGTGGACCTGATTGAAGGCGTTCATCGGTTCCAGGGAGAGACAACAAGAGAAGAATTGTTCTGTTGGTGTCCATTAATCTCGTTGCGAGATTTGAGGTAAAATTTATTTAATTGTTATTTAAATTTTACACACACAATAATTCAATCGTTGTATGGTTGATACCCACACCATGGAATCGTTCCATGAGAAAATTTTAAACTTCCGCTGCACCGGGTATCAATCGTAATTGGTCTGGGAACTCGCCAGTTTTTCCAACACTTTATCCAAGTCTATGTGTCCCAAGACTGATGCAGAGATAGAGAATATGACACATGTACCATATGCGTCAGCTATAGGTAGTATCATGTATAGGATGATATTTACCAGACCGGATGTAGCATTTGCTCTGAGTGTCACGAGCAGATATCAGGCTAATCCTGGTCAAATGCATTGGAAAGCCGTGAAGGACATTTTTAAGTACTTGCGAAGGACTAAGAATATGTTCATGGTATATGGAGGACGAGATCTGAAATTGGAAGGCTATACCGACTCTAGCTTCCAAAGTGACGTGGATGACTCGAAGTCAACCTCTGGATTTGTGTTCATGCTCAATGGCGGTGCTGTCTCTTGGAAGAGTTCCAAGCAGGACACCACAGCGGATTCCACCACTGAGGCTGAATACATTGCAGCATCAGCTGCTGCTAAAGAGGTCGTTTGGATGAGGAAGTTCGTCCAAGAGTTGGGCGTCATTCCTGAATTTGTTGGTCCAGTCCCGGTGTATTGTGACAACACGGGTGCCATTGCTCAAGCAAAGGAACCAAGGTCTCATCAAAGATCCAAACACGTACTGAGGAAATACCACATCATCCGGGAGATTGTGGAAAGAGGAGACATCACTGTCGAACGAGTGGCCTCTGCAGACAATATCGCTGATCCGCTTACTAAGCCCTTGCCAGGACCATTGTTTGACAAACATCGCGAAGCAATGGGTCTACGTAGTATGACTAGTTGGCTATAGGGCAAGTGGGAGATTGAAAGAGTGGGTGCCCAGTGAGCCAACTTGTGGCTATGGGCTTTGATGACTCTTTGTACAAACGATCTTTTGTTTAATGTAATTCACACTTTTATTAATGGCAATGACTTTATCTTTCTTCATATTGTTATATTATGATATACTATTGTTGTTTTGATAAAGACCTTGAATGTACTATAGTGTATGTAAGATGTGGTAGAACATGGGGATGTCTGTCATGAAATACATCTTATAGTCACTGTATATTCTAAACTGTTCCTAGTCGATTGAGCCGTCCGAGAATAAGGATAAGGATCACTCGAGTTTGAGACTAGCATTTGCGATGCGGAGTACCACGTTTCATTGGTAGGGAACATGGAGATGTTCGAAGCATGCAAATGGATATTCATAGGATGAATAATCGAACTACCCTATCCGGACTTTCCAAGTGGTTATCACTTATCGAGTGGATTAAGTCCGCGGTTTTGGTTGTACACCATTAGTCCTTACTACTTGAAACATCATGGAGACTCTATATGCTAGTACTGTGCTTTGACTCGTTTACCGACTCTATGGGGGTCATCAGGTGTCGGGATTGGGTACAGTTACAACACATATAGGAGTCGATGCATTGTTGTCAAGGATTCACCACATACTTGCGAGTGTGGATATCCTATGCGATCTGAGGAGATATTAGTGTGACGAATCTCTGGCCAGAGTACTTGATGTGATTTAAGAAATGGTTTCTTAGTAGCACATGCGATGTCACTAATTTGATCTTCAAGATGTATTGCATAGTTATCGAATCTTGAGCGACTCTCGATATCCCAATGGTTGTTGATTCGATCGGGATATATGGATGAAGGGACCGTACTGTACGCTAACCAAAATCTACTGGTTCTTGTAGGCACTATCAGTGATACCTAGGGAATCATGGGGCGATGTTGCTAGGCGCTTTACCATGATTCGTTGGGCAAGTCGGAAATCGTTGTTCCGAGTCACAAGGAGTTGTGAGCCCACGGCTAGCTGTATCCCTGAACCATTGAGGGTCACACAGTGTAATGGAGTTTTAATCCCCGTTGAGATAGTTAAATTTAAAGAGTTAAATTTAATGAATAAAGAAGTTGGACTTCTTAAATAAGAGTAAGGGAGTAGGATTTCCTAAAATGACATAGGGATGGACATTTTTGGAAACCACTGAATTCGGATTCAGAAAAATTTATCTTGACTTTAAAATGTGCAGAAATGGTTTCTGTGCACATTGGTAAAATCGGTTTATCAATCGGAGTCACGATGAATTTTATATTAATTTCTGAACGTGCGGGCTTTGCTTGTCGGGCCTTAACTTATGACTAATGGGCCCTAAGCTGTTAGTGGCCTGCATTATAAATAAGTTATTGCAGTACAGAAATTACACACAACTTGTCATAATTTGAGAGACAGAAAATCAAAAACCCTAGCCTCCTCTCTCTCAAAGTGGCCGAACACCCTCCCTCTCTGTCTGAGAAATTCCGGTCTGTGATTTTGAATTGCAGTCTGGAATAGCGAATCAAATTCGTTTATTCTCTTCGCAGAAAACTTCTGATAGATTTTCTAGTGCAATCTATCAGAGGGATTAAACCTCCATTCGTGGACCTGATTGAAGGAGTTCATCAGTTCCTGGGAGAGACAACAAGAGCAGAGAAATCTGTTGGAGTCCAATAATCTCGCTTCGAGATTGAAGGTAAAATTTAATAATAGTTATTTAATTTTACACACACAAATAATTTAATCGTTAAACGGTTGATACCCACACTATGGAATTGTTCCATAATAAAATTTTAAACTTCCGCTGCACCGGGTATCAATCGTGATTGATCTGAACGCCAGTTTTCCAACAGAGACATGGTTCAGAACAATATCAAAATACAATAATCTGGAAAACAAATCTGCAAAAAGGAAACAACTCGTTTGCAGTCTAATACAAGGGGTGAGCGAATCAATTCAAGTCTCCATGAACAATGGATACGAGCCAATAAATAAATATCAAATCAGATGATCAACTATCAACAAGTATGACATCATGTCCACCATCAGTACAAATCAAAATCAAGGTTGTCAGCGTGGCTTACACACGAGAAAATCCGCACGCACTCAACGAAAATGAAATAAAATCTCAAGGTGTAATCCGATGTCAACAAAATAAAATCGAGATCCCAATGGAATATAATAACAATACTCACCCAAATCAATATCCATGTCTAGATTTAGAATTCAAGTTCTCAAGAAATATGAATTTCCAAAATTCATAACCAAAATATCCTTCGAAGCCAAATTGACTGAATCTTCAATGAACAATGTCATGCGAATCAGGGAATGCATGAAATACAAGAAGGATTCCAATATTTTCAAAAAAAATCGGTAAAACGGCTCGCGTAACTGATTTTCCTCTTTCCCAAAAGCACCTTTCCAATCCCTCACAAAATCAAGTAAACTTCAATAAATGCTTAATTACTCAATTAGAACTATCACCAAATTCCCAAATTTTATTGCTGCAACAAACTAATTCATCTCTCAATAGTACCCTTCACCCGAATCATTTGGCTCAAGGATTCCTGAGAAAAATGAAATCTAAATTCCTCAATAGCAATCAATCAAATCTCTAAGAGAATTCTCAAAACATTCTCTCCGACCCAACATTCACATCTAACATATAGCAAACAAGTACTAAAATCCTCAAAAACTACTGAGAGATAAAAGAATGCGTAGCTCCAGAATCTAGCAACACAAACGTAGCAATACCTCTAATGCTAACTTTACCTGCATGCAAAATATTTCCCAACAGATATAGACCGTTCTTCAAGAGCAACCAATTAACATCTAAAGTTCAATCCTAAGCATGCTAATTTCACCAATTCAGAATTCTCATCCTACACATGCATTTCTAAAACACAAGTACAACAGTCAAGCTATTTCCAATACAAATCTTAACTAAGAATCCCATTAACTGAAATTTAAGAACGTAAATTAAGACTATCCGCGATAAGAGAAGTATCATGATCTGCATCCTCAGCATGCACCACAAACAAGCATCCTGTGGTTTGCCTCGCCATATGACAGTTCCCCAAAATTGTTCCGGATCCTCGCAATGGCAGCACCTGATTAAGCCAACCAAACACTTTCCAGAATGAGGCTTCTGACGCTATCTGTAGAAAGGTACCCCTCCAGTGCTAGGAGCAACTATCCCCTAATGCTGCTGGCCCTGCGGCCTCTGCTGCTGCTGCTGCTGCTGATACAGTCAAGGAGAATCTGATCCCTTAGATGACCCAAAATAAGACTTCTTCACTGGAAAATTGTCCTCTAGATGACTACTGGAACTGCCTTTACTTTTAGAATTCAGCATGCATCTCCTTCCTCCCATTCTCGGACTGGCACGCTCGACTAACCTCTACCTTGTGCTTCATCACGTCTGCCATGGAAACATATACTTGATGTCGAACCTCAAGTCATCAATGAAATGTCGCAGCCTCTCGCTCCCCACAGTAGCAATTGTGGGCACGAAGTGACATTCCCGCTCGAACTGCCTCACAAACTCAGCCACACTCCTGTCTCCCTTTCGGAGACTCATGCATTCACGAAACAACTGGCCTCGCACATCTTCCATGAAGTACTACTCAAAGAAAGTCATCTTGATATTCTTCCACGTCATCCTAGCCAGGTCAATAATATCCATTGCGCCCTCCCACCAAAGTGCTGCCTCATCCTCCAACATGTAGATTGCGCATCTGACCCGATCGGCATCCCGGATCCCCATGTAGGAAAAGATCGTCTCCGATGCTTAAATCCACTACTCTGCCAAAAGTAGATCACCGGTCCACGCGAACTCCTTTGGTCTCTGATTGTGGAACCTCTTGGCGATGTTCTCCTCGTGCGTCCTCCTATGTTGCCCAGCCTGATGCTGAAGTAACCTCGTGGTACCAGATAACATGTCCATGTTGGCCCTCCCAAAATCTGTGAGTGGTAAAGCTGCAGGTGAACGTAGAGGCAAAGGTGGATCCTGATTACTCGTATCGCAAACTACATGACTCGGAGGCATACTAGAATTTCCAACAATCCTTCACGCAACCGCATTAACTAAGTATTTTAATTTAAAACCATTATAACAAAAATTCAGTGAAAAATCTAACTCATGGGTCCCATTCTTAGAACATAAAGAAAAGCATTTAAAACTCACAGACTGGCAGTGCGACTTCTGAGCTCTGCTAGCAGGCTAGCCAACCCTTCAAGGACCTTGCTCTGATACCAAATGAAACGAAACAAACTCGAACGGAATTTTTTTTTTATATTACATATATACATCTATACTTAAAAATAGATTTTTATAAAATTTAATACATAATAAAAAGTGATTTCATGTCAAAACTTAAATACTCGAACACATTATAAATCTATGCGTAAATATTCAATAACGTAAGATGCGGAAAATAGTTTGATACAATATCATAATCATTGAAACATAAAAGCGCGAAGGTCACGGGTGTGCTAGCTTGCCACGAATGCACAGAGGTCTTCACCACCAGTCGGGACCACAACCTCCTGAATAACATAAATCTCACCTGCAAACCATTTAGATCTAGTGAGCCTAAAGGCCCAGCATGCTCTACCTTTAATAACGAGTACTACTAAATAAAACCACATGCAAGCACATAACGTATATAAAAATAACCCGAGGATTCTAATGTATGCATGATCGTAAAATCGTATGCATAAACTGCGTCGTAATCTAAATAATAACATAATACGTAACATAATACATAACATAAGCATTGACATTTCATAAACATAAAAATCATTTCCTGTGGGTCATATCAATGAAGTGTGACCATAAACATAAACGATTGATCAATCTATAAACCAACTACGCGGCGGCGAGGTTCACCCAACCTTAACACGGGGATTTCCTACGCCTCTTATGCCACTTCACCCAACCTTAACACGGGGATCCGTAGGCTCCTGAACATAATTGCCATAATTCACATCAACTTCCCAAAAAT
This sequence comes from Henckelia pumila, assembly GCF_033568475.1. Classification (NCBI taxonomy): domain Eukaryota; kingdom Viridiplantae; phylum Streptophyta; class Magnoliopsida; order Lamiales; family Gesneriaceae; genus Henckelia; species Henckelia pumila. The sequence goes on along the minus strand of NC_133121.1, from coordinate 27,986,934 downwards.
ATTTTCTTTACATGCCCTTAATATTAACATAAAATACATGCATGAATCATGAACTTAAAAATATCATTTTCTTAAAATTTTTGCCCGTAAATATATATTTAATTCATTTTTCATAATAAAAATCATACTTATATCAAAATTTACATATACATCTATTAAATATATATTTACGGACTATTTTGTTTTCCACTGGCTAGTTCGAGTTGTTGATCCTTAACTAAAGCCCATAAACTTAGACTGGCTCATTAACATTTATACTGATCCAAAAATACTTAGGAGGGTGTATTGGTTGTATACTTTTAATGACTTTTATGGAGTTTAAAAGTCTAGAGGCATTCAATCTAGACTTTTATATACTCCACAAAAGTTTAGTGATATTCAAAATGAACATTTGTAGAATTTTAAAAAGTCATGTGGTATTCAAACTTGACTTTTAAAAACTCTACAAAAGTCTAGAGGTATTCAAAATGTCAATGAACTTTTATAAACTCCATGGAATTCTATTAAGTACAATATTTAAAGGCAAATGTACAACAATAAAATGTCCATAATTGTCTTTGGTTGAACCTAAAGATTTGGATGGACATTTTTCACACTTTTTTTCATTTCTATTAAATAGTCTATAAACTAGACACATAAATATTAGTTATATTAAATTAGAAATAATATATATACAAACATATTTTTTCAATTTCTAAGAACCAATACACCCCTTTAAAATAAAATAAAATAAAATAAAAATTTTATCTTTCATAATTTTTTGAATTTTAATTAAAAAATCTCACGAGAATTAAAATCATATTGATTAAATTTTTAAATAAAAACTTATTATATTACACGACAAAAACTTATAATATTTTATTGATCATAAATTGAAAATAACAATAATTATTTTTTATAATAATTTATTATTAATTATATAAAATTTGATGTTTTAATTATTTTTTATATTTTTAATTTGAAGCATAATTTTTATTATAACTCAAAATTTAAATTTTATGCACTTTAATATAAATATGCATATACATAATAATAATAATAATAATAATAATAATAATAATAATAATAATAATAATAATAATAATAATAATAATAATAATAATAATAATAATAATAATATGTATATGTATATATATATATGTATATGATTTATATATATTGACTTGATATATTTACGTAATTTTAAAAAAATTATTAACACGAATGTGTGTGTATATATATATATATTATATAAATAAGAATATTATACTATATAAAACTAAATAATTCAAATTTTATAGATTCATATTAATTTCTTAATTGCAACAATTTTAATACTACTTATTTATTTTTATAAACCAAATTGATAAGTAAAAATTATTTATATGATAGATAAAAATATTTTAAAGAAATAAAATTATTTTAAAGAGAGATAAATATAAGGTATTGATACTCGATTAATAATTCCAATAAATAAATCATAATCAAAATAATGAATTACAAAACACATATGGTTCTACAAAAAAATTTACAAATGCAAATAAAAGTCATGAAAAAAATTTACAAATGCCAATAAAGGTCATGAAAAATAAATCTGCAAGATTCTGTGAAAGTCATTAAAAGTCTGTGAGATTTTATAAAATTCTGAAAAAATTTATCAACTCCACAAAAGTCTGTCATTTAAAAAAAAAGTCAGTAAATCTCTGCAACGAATACACCCCCAAGACTAGCTCCATCACACTTAAAATGACCTAGATCAGACTTAGATTGGCCCAATAGTACTTAGCCCGACTTAAAATTTAGCTCAATCAAATAAATTAAACAACTTAGGCTCATTAACGAATTTAGCCCAATTAATAAATTAGCCTCCAATAACTATCTTAAGCCTAATAAGCTTGACTCAATAACTAAATCAATTCATGCAAGCCCAAATAACAATTTAGATCAAATAAACAACTCAAGCCCAATAAACATCTTAGACCCAATAAATAAATTAAGTCCAATAAAAATCTTAGGCCTAATAAAAAAATTGACCCAATGAATAAACTCGACACTTAGACTTTTAAATAAATTATCCGGCCCAAAATAAAATAATCCGTAACCAAACCATAACATATGACCCTAATACACTTTACCCGACCCGGACAACCCACTCGCCCGAGCCCTGCATGAGCTGCCCGCTAGATAGACCACCCTTACAACCATCCAACTATTCACCTAGCCGACACTAGTTCAAGACATTTTAAACCAACACCCAAAGGGACCTAATCCAACCATCAACCATTGAACAACAACTAAAACCTAGCCATGACAGAAAAATCATCCACAATACATACAAACTTGAATAATGAATGAGTTAAAATTTGAGCTATTATATCCACATACAAATGCAACAACACAATTTAATAACCAAAACAGTGAATATACTGATCTAAACGGTGTGAGCAAGGAAGTGTATAACATGCATTTACGTTTAAAACACACGAAAAACCTATATAGTTGCGGTTGCGCATATCGGTACTCGGAAATCTCATAATTATCCAATTCTGGAAGATCAAATCTCTAATCTGCTTATTTCTGCCTCTAATTATCCTCAACGGGTCTCCGATCTGCGAAAAATCATATGATGGTCAAAAGTCAACCCTGGTCAACTCTGGTCAAACATTGACCAAAAATTATCGAACTTTATTGTGCTCTCACCGCTTAACGATTTCGAATGATGACTCAAAACTTGGATATTCGGATCTATCAATCCGAGATGATAAAAAATGGTTAACATGACGGAGGTCGCCGGAAAATGGGAAAGACTACGGCGGCAATCCAAACTTCGTCCAAAAATTATGAAATTTGGAATGCTTGTAGAGCTCGACGAGACGATTCTATTGCACTAATCCACGACCGGAATGGATCAACGAGACGACCGGGATCTGAGAAAAACGAGGGAATTCCGGCGACGCAAAAATGCTTCGATCTGCCCTATATACGCCGGAAAAAGCTAACAAAAGCATAGGAAATGTTCTATACATCATCTACTATCATCTAGAAACTCAAAAACCAACAAAAACGAGCTCGAATCGTGAAATTTCAAACGAAGAACACGGTGAATAGTACCTTCGCGATTTCCGACTGTTCTTTGTCAATTTCCTGGCGATCCAACCGTCGGATCTTTGATTTCTTGGTACCAATAGACTCTTCTTGATGTTGAATACAAAGTGACCGTTCGGATCTTCAATCGGAGCTCCGGTGAACGGCACGCGACGGAAAACGTGAGGGCTGCTGCAGTAAACTTGAAATATTGGGGGAAAAAATCGAGGGAAAATCTTTGATCTGTGTTTTTTAGTGTGTTTTGGTGTGTGTTTTGAGATCTATAGAAAATCAATAATTTTTTATCAGGACTAATTTATCTGGTATCCAACTGGCAAAATTAGTCTCTGTTTTAATATTTTTCCGGTACACACACCCAACATCTATAAACACCATTTTCTGAAATTATTGACTTTGACCAGTCAACTCAGTAAAGTATTTTTTTAAAATTAAATTATATGGCATAAATAATTATTTTTATTTTTTATATCTTCAATAATTATTTTAATTGCCAATTAATTCGGTAAATAAATTTTGGGGCGTTACATGGATAGTACTCATGTCTTTTTTTGTAATATAATATGTCTTGTGGTCGTTTTGGTTTACACTGTTTGAGACAATGTTATGTATTTGACTAAATATTACTTACGCTTCCTCTACTAGTAATGTAACAGTGTTAAATTATGCGGGGCGGCATTCAATGGTTTTTATGATGAACTGTATGCTTGCCCTTATCCCACGATGAATACTCGTGGGGCAACCACTTATCCTCATCCAATAGCTGGACCACCAATAGTGGATCAGGAACTGATAAGGGAGATGGTACAAGACTTGTATGGACCATGGATTATACCAATGACTAGGCCTAAGTTTCACAAGCCCTATCCAGAGATCATCGACATCAATTACCCTTATCCAAAGGGCATCAAGGTACCTGATTTCACACTCTTTTCAGGAGATGATGACCAGTCATCTATAGAGCATATGGCACGGTTCACCATAAGGTGCGGAACACTGGACAACTATGAGAATTTTCAGTTCTTCAGGATGAGATCATTCCCAAATACTCTAACTGGGACAACATTCACATGGTACACTCAAATTCCAAGGAATTCTATTGTCACTTGGCAGGAAATGGAAAAATTATTCCACACTCAATTCTATCGAACTGAACCAGAGACTAGCATCACAGATTTGTCCAAGTTAACGTAGAAGTTCGGGGAAACAGCATGGTTGTTCATTGAACGTTTCAAGATGTTGAATAGCCATTGTAAAGTGTTCCTTCAAGAATTTGAATTTGTCAAATTAGCACAAAGAGGATTGAACTTTGAGTTAAGAAAGAAGTTCCAGGGAACTGAATTCCGTGATTTTTATGAAATGTCCACGAAAGTGGCTGAGTATGAGGAACTACTACAAGAAAAATCACAGAGAAAGAAAACTACTGTTGGTTCCTACTATCAGGATGTCAAAGACGTTGCATTAGCAGAAGTTGGCAAGTATGGCTCTTTTACATGCCCATCTCTGAAACGCAAATCTGGTGAACCTGTGAAACTAAGTTCATCAGTGATGCAGGGTCAGAACCCCACTCAGTTCACTTTTTATGTGTCAAAGACAAAGGAGATTTTTGATTTTGTTGTCAAAGAGAAGTTCGTCACATTTCTTTCAGAACATCAGGTGCCAAATAAAGAGGAATTGAAAGGGAAGAATTATTGTAAGTATCATAATTCCTTCAATCATACTACCAATTCTTGTTGGGCATTTAAAAACATCATCCAAGATAGGATCAACAAGGGGATATTGAAATTCCCTGAGAAAAAGGAAACCATGTTGATCGACGAAGATCCATTTCCTTATGTTGCACATGTGAATGTGAGCACCCCAGATTTGAGGAGTATCATTACTCAAAGGAGGGAACGTCAACAAGTTAAAGAAATGGGCCCAAAGAGAATGATAAAAAGATGTTGGGTACCTAGGAACATGATATTTGAGAACAAAGAATAGAAACACAGTGACAAGAGCATCCAATATGCTTGGAGGAACAGATATAGGACTCATATATATATAGAAAGAACCAAGGGCCAAGGCAATCTTTCGAGGGTCCAAGGAAATTGCACTCGTGAGGCAACCAAGTGGTACCTCGAGAAACAAAAATGGTCTCTCAAGAAAATATATTATCATACAGGCAGGTGAACCACAATCATAAAATCCAAATTACAAGGAAAAATAAGCCCAGGTTTGTGGTTCCTCCCAATGTGCATCCTGATGAACAGTGGCACTTAGTGCGTCACAAAAAATTCCTCAACCACTCACACGAACTCAAATAAGGAGACTTTTGATAAGAGCAATGGCACGCAGAACTAACAGCGATGCTCCAATGCCAAGTAAGAGCAAATTTGGCAGAAATTCAACTTAGGATAAAGAGTTTGATGATGATGACTTGCTGTCCGAAGAAGAACCTAGTACAGAGAAACAGTCCAAGTAGGCGAGTTCACCATATTGGTGGATTGTGCTACTGATTCATGATTTTACCTGACATGTTCAAGTTTAAAGAAGAACCTGCCAGTTCAGTGGAACCAATGCAGGAAGATGGAAATGAAGATGTGTCCAAGGATCCATGCAGTGGTCTGAGTATACAAGGAGAGGAGCCACGTAAGCGAAAGAAAGTTGTGATTGTAAAGCGTTCCTTTGAAATGACCAAACATATAAGGCCCTTATACATTAAGACACATATGAATGGTCAACCAATCTCAAGGGTATTGATCGATAATGGTTCTAAAGTAAACATCTTGCCATTAAGGGTATTCAGGAACCTCGAGAAGGAGGAAAAAAATCTCATTCCAACAGAGGTCTCGGTAACAACGTTCACAGTGGAAGCCACCAAAATTATTGGAGTGTTCCCTGTAGAGGTATTGGTAGGGAGTAAGGCTTCTATTTCAGAATTTTTTTTGATGAATTCTTCTGCCAATTTCTAGGCCTTATTAGGCCGGGACTGGATACATGCATACCATCGTTGATGCACCAATTCCTGATGTTCTTGAAGGGAGATGATGTGGAGATTGTACAAGAGATTCTCAACCTTTCCAAAAAAATTCAAGTGTGGTTCAATCCAGATATTACAATGGTGATTTTGGTCTGATTAAGTTCCATGGACAGAACAAGGATGAACAACCCAAGTCTGTGTACATGGAGACATTGAGAACCAATGAAATGTTTGGAAGAATCTTAAAGACCACTGTCATTGCACCTCCTAGGCCGATGATCCAACCACTCATCGAGAATATTGATTATTGAGTTCCACAAGGTAGAGTTGGAGGCAGCTGCAGCCTCCATTAAAAAAGTACAGGTGCAGCAGGTAGTGGAATTAGTAAGACAAAATATACTATGGAAAGTGAATGGTTCTGAGATCATTTATGAGGAAGAACCTGATCCTTTCGAATAATTGCAACTAGAGGATCTTGCCCTAGCACCATCACAGATCGAGAATCACCAATCTCAAGTTCAAGATCCACTAGAAGAATTGAAATTGGGAGATTTGGATAATTCAAAACCTGTGTATATCAGTTCCTTGCTAGAGGATGAGTTCAAAATCAAGTTAAAGAAATTGCTGACAGAGTTCAAAGATTGCTTCGCCTGGAGTTATGAGGACATGTCTGGTTTAGATCGAAAATTGGTGGAACATCGCCTTCCCATCAAAGATGATTTCAAGCCATATAAAAAACCAGCAAGGAGAATGTCCAAGAAAGTTGAAGCAAAAGTGAAGGAAGATATAGAAAAATTGGTGAAAGCAGGGTTCATCAGACCAATCAGATACGCAGAGTGACTCTCAAATGTGGTTCCTGTGGTGAAGAAAAATGTGAAATTGAGGGTTTGCATTTATTTTAGGGACATAAATCGAGCCACTCCGAAGGATGTATATGTGATGCCCATAGTCAACATGCTTGTGGATTCAGTGGCCAACAAGTATATGTGATGCCCATAGCTGACATGCTTGTGGATTCAGTGGCCAACAACGAACTACTATCGTTCATGGATGGCTACTCCTGGTACAACTGAATAAATATTGCTGAGAAAGACACAACGAAGACTGCATTCAGATGCCTAGGAGCTATTGGTACTTTAGAATGACTTGTAATGTCGTTTGGTCTAAAAAATGTCGGTGCAACATACCAACAAGCAATGAATGCTTTTTTTTCCATGACATGATCAACCACTTCATTCAAGTTTACATTGATGATATTGTGGTGAAGTCAAAAAAGTCGGATGATCATGTAGATCATTTGAAGAAGATCTTTGAGTGAATGAGGAAACATGATCTCAAGTTGAATCCATTGAAATGTGCCTTTGGAGTAAAAACAGGGAACTTATTGGGTTTCTTGGTGCACTAGAGAGGCCTGGAGGTAGATCAGAAGAAATCCAAAGCGATCTTGGAGGCTAAACCCCCCAAGAAGCAAAAAAGAATTGCAGCGGTTCCTTGGCCAAGTAAATTACCTGAGAAGGTTCATTTCCATATTGGCAGGAAAAACTCGAGAGTTCTCTCAGTTGTTGAAACTTAAGGACACCGAAGAATTTGCATGGGGATCTCATCATCAAGAAGCTTTCGAAAAGATAAAGGAATACCTATCTAAACCACTAGTTCTCATGCCACCAAGGTACGAGATTCCTTTAAAATTATATATCACAGCCGCTCCAGAATCAATGGGATGATTATTAGCCCAAAATAATGATGAAAGCAAAGAGTAGAATATATATTATAAGTCGTTCATTGAATGATAGAAAATGTAAATACTATGCAATTGAAAAGCTATGTTTAACATTGTTTTATGCATGTACTAAATTGAGACACTATTTAATTTAGTCAACAGTGTTTGTTGTATCAAAAGCAGATTTAATAAAGTATATTCTTAGTAGACCTGTGTTATCAGGAAGGATAGGTAAATGGTCACTAGCTTTAGCAGAGTTTACTTTGGTTTACTATCCTCAAAAGTTCATGAAAGGACAAGCCATTGGAGATTTTTTAGCTCACCATCCAGGTTCTGACGAGTCAATACTAGAAAAGGTGGAGATCCTTGTCTATGGAGTATAAGTGAAACCATGGATATTAAAGTTTGATGGATCTAGCACAGAAGGAACTGTAGGTAAAAGAGTGGTGATAATATCCCCACGGGAGTGAAAACAACTTTTTCCTTTAATTTGGACTTCCCATGCACCAACAACCAAGCAGAATACGAGGCATTGGCGATTTGATTGGAAGTTCTTAAATATTTGTCCAAGACAACAAAACTGGGAAGCAAATGAACTTGCCCAAATTGCTTATGGATTGAGGTTGTCCGAGGAACTCACTCACAAATTGGTGTTGATCCAAAAGAAGAATCACCCATACATTTCACAAAGGGGATTACAGGAAGAAACTTTCAATTTAGATGTTAATTTGGCAGGTGATTGGAGAGAAGAGTCGAAAGAAGCTCTGCAGTTCTCTGAAAAGTAAATTTCGTATGGTTTGAAGATGAAGTCCCTCAATTAAGTTATGGTTGAAGGGGATTTGTACAGAAAATGGATGGATGGGTTGCTGATGAGATGCATCGGGTTCCCCAAAGCATTGGAGATTATGAAGCAGGTGCATGAATAAGTATGTGGTGCTCACCAATCTGGAATCAAAATGTGATGGCTCGTGAGAAGACATGGATACTATTGGCCATCAATGTTGAAGTATTGCATTAGGTACTCCAATGGATTTCAACCTTGCCAAAAGCATGAAAATATTCAACGAGTTCCTACAGATGAAATGTACGCAATCGTGAAACCATGGTCATTCCGAGAATGAGCCATGGACTTAATTGGTAAGATCTATCCATCTTCATCTAAAGTTCATAGTTTTATTATGTAGCAACTGATTTCTTTACTAAATGGGTAGAGAAAATACCATTAAATAAAGTGGAACAAAAAGATGTGATCGAATTTATTAAGGAACACATCATACACCGATTTGGCATCCAAATGTCAATCATTACAGACCAAAAGAACTATGTTTGTGGGATTTGAAGTGAAAGATTTTGCAGCAGACTATGTCATCAAGCTACATTGTTCCTCGCCATATTATCCTCAGGCTAATGGACAAGCGGAGGCTTTTTATAGCGTGTTGATCAAAATTCTTCAGATGATGGAGGATAATCCAAGAGATTGGCCTAGGTTATTGTCCGAAATACTATGGGCATATAGAACCTCAAAAAGAAGTGCAACTGGGATAAGTCCCTTTGCATTGAATTTTGGACACGAAGTTGTGTTACCTATGGAAATCATGGTTCCATCTTTATGAGTAGCCATGCAGAACCACTTGATCCCAAAACTATACAATGAAGCCATGATTACAGAGCTTGAGGATTTGGAAGATATGAGGATGCAAGCCCTTAATAGCCTCATGATCCAGAAGGAGAAGGTGGCCCGAAACTACGACAAGAGGTGAAAATAAAATCATTTCACGAAGGGGATCTGATTTGGAAGGCTACTGTGAGAACCTCAGTTCTAATCATCTAATCAATAACTAATCAATCTAATAATCACAAATGCCGAGGAAGAAATAAGAAAAGAATTTTTTTTTATAAAACATGCCCGAAATTCGTGCACATGTGGGGACCTCGGGTGCTAATCTCATCTTAAGGGCAATTAATGAATAAGCATCAATAATTAGACAATAATAATTCAATCTAAATAAAATTAACCAGAACATTTGTCGACGCACAATCACGTCGCAAAAAGAACATTTTTTTACTTGGAGGGGGTTGCACTCGAGTTGCCATTTATGGCCGCTCGAGCGCTCCCTCTGAACCAACCTATGGGTTGAATATTGTGGGCTGCGCCCGAGCTGCTATTTTCTGCAGCTCGAGCGCTGGTAGAGGCAGTGCTCAGCCCTGTTTGTTGCAGCTATCCTTTGCTCTGATAAATCTCTTCCAACACTTGCTCTTTTCACTCTAAAACATGCACATACATTGTTATCAAGTTCGAAACATGTGCAAGAGTTCATATCACAACTATCTAGTGATTCCAATACAAGACAAGCTAGAATATGAACAATTATCCAACAAATGAAACATATATACAAAGTTCTTGTATTTGTTATAGCATGTTTATCCAAGGCTCAATATCTGAACACCATGTCATCTGCTTAAACCAAAATCACCACCTATTAAAACTCTCTCTTGAGCTTTCCACGTCAATTCTGACCAGCTCCTGCTCCACTTATTGCAATGCACACATACAAATAAATCAATAGCCGGATAACTCCGGTGAGAATATAATTCTCAGTATGAAAGACATGCATATACATTATTTAAGCATATGAAATCTATATTCTATAATAATCTTAAATCATAAACATGTAAGAACATGTAAATCATAGAAGCATATTATCTTTAGCAATCTCAAATCAAGCATATAAATACATTCACATCTTGAATAATATATAATAACAAGCTGGCATTGATAAACGCATATGCTAAACCATAGAAATTTCTAGGCTAATGCGTAAATGCAATGCATGTTTGAAGTAATAAGCTATCAAGACTGATAAGTATAAATCTTGGTTCTTGGGATCCCGGGAAAAGAAAATCTTTAACTAACAACCGACTCTCCCAATCGAGGTGGCATCAAATATCTCAAGTCCCCTGACTTTGGTGCAACTATAGTGAGTCATCTAGCTCTAAAAGCGAATCTATAATCCATTCCACTCAACTATAGTGCTCCAAAAGTCATTTCGCAATCTAGGTCAATCTGCCCTCTATGATTTTAAGGTAGGAGTTCAAGATGAATGCAACATAATCTTGATGCATTAAATCATAAAAATACTGATAAAATTTTTAACACACCATTCAATGCTCATTCAAGGCAATAATAACATGTAAATCACATAAGAGCACTCAAACAAGTAAGTATGTGATTTTAGGAAAACTCGAAAACCACCACGTTCTCGAGTTGTTCTACCTGGCAAGGATAATGTAGATTCATACCTTCCAATCGTCATGTTGACATATTCAAGCTTTCTATATTCGACTCAGATGGCATCTCGAAACGTCTATTAATCCACGTTTGCTCATTGACGTTGATAGTTGATCAAAGTCTTGATTCAACTTTAATTGTTCAAACGGCTCGAACTCGTCGATTCGACTTCGATAACTTCAATTCCCAACTAAAATGAAGTGTACAATATGCATAACATCAATATCAAATCTGATATTCGTTGCTAAGTTCACTCTGTAGCTGAAATCGGATGAAAATGCAAACCGACGGCGTAACGGTTCGAAGTCGATAATTCCAAATGGTTAAACATCAATATTTCTATCATCTTAATACTACATAGTCACTATTTCCACCACACATACACATACATAGCAGCTTATAATTTTCAGATTTCTCACAATTCTTTCAAAATTCGAAAACATGTCCAAACGACGATATTTTCTCGATCCGTCTTAGATATACTATCGTCGTATATACTAGAACATGTTTAAACAATTAAATCTTAATTCTAACAATATCTTAAAATTAAAACATGGTAACACTTCTTAAAACTTACGTCAAAACGTAGCAACGGAGCTGTGATCGCAAATATACGATCAATCGAAAATTCTATCGGACGGATGAAATTTAATCGGAGCTTGAAGCATAAAAAATGGCTTGGAATGAGTTTTTCCTCCCTTCTCGGTTTCTTTACTGAGATTTCTGATGAATTCCCACATTCTTACACGTTTTTATGGCCACTTTCAAGGAAATTGGATTTTGGCCCCTATACATTGGCTTAATTGCAAATCAGTCATTGGACAAGAGATTTAATTCAATTTAAATCCTAAATAATTTAAGAATATTAGAATTTAATTCTAAACTCTAAATATTTTCAAATTAAATATTCTCGGATTTAATTAAATAATTTCGGACCTTATCGCATTTTATTTCTTGAACTTCTCAATATTTACAAATTGGTCCTTCTTCAAATCTTTGCTTCTAATTAAATTTTTTTCATATTTAAACTCATAATTACATTCTTAAATACTATAAATAATCAATTCAATTATTCGCTTTTTTTAATTTAAGAATTCCAAATATTAAAATCTTAAAATCCGTAACTCCTCAAATTAAATAATTTCGACCCGAAATTGAAATATCTAATTCCATAAATTCTCATATTCATCTTTTCTCATATTCAGAATTTAAATTTTAAATCCCGTAATTAATAAATGAATATTTTCGGGTCTTACAATTCCTCCCCTTTAAGGAATGATTTCGTCCTCGAAATCACATTCGATCGTATTACTAAATCTCGTAAGTTGTATAGTTGACTGAAGTAATACTTACTTCAAGTCTGAGAGCTTTAGATATCTATTCTGATATCTTCTCTTCTATCGTATCTTATTCTTCTTTCTGATCGCTTCTACAATCATATCTAGTCTCATTAACATATAATCACTGAGTCAACTTATATCTGAGTTGCTCTTTCTCGTGATCTAACTCTGCATCGGTTAGTCTTCTTCTCTTACCAAATTTTGCTTCATTTTCTTGACTTCACATAACATATTCTAGCTAATGTTCTTCAACTTAGATGTATGGATCACATTTCGTATATCTGATAATTCTGGATTGAGTATTAATCAGTAAGCTAGATTGAATACTCACAAGGATCCATATTTAGATCATTTCTGAATTCTCTTTTTGAATTGGATAGTGCTCTAAAACAAATTTTCTTGTTGATCATTTTGTTCAAGCTTCAAAATCTGTATCTGTTATTCGTCTGCTAACTCTGTTTATGCTGCTCTGTTCTTATTCTGTTCAATCACTCTTTCACATTCTCTCTCTTTTCTTGACTCATATCTGGTCTGATAGCTGATACTTTTGAAATATCGTTTCAGATAAAGACAATTCTGCTTTTCTTATGATCTAAAAATCAAAATACTGTCTCTATATCTATCAGATAGCTGTCAAGGAATTCTAGTAATCAAGTGGCATAAAATCAATCATCTAGTACCGAATCTAGTACTATAGTTTTGAGCATATCCTCGAAAATCTGGATAATCACATATGATAGTCCACTAATTCGAGGATGGCATAATGAAATCTCATACAACCAAATACTCAGAACATCTGACAATCAGTGCCACAATCTAAAAAACAAATCTAAAGTCTCTATCTCGACAATAGATGTCAATAATTCCTGTGATCTGATCATCTTGCTAACTTCTCAACAGTTATCTCTTTATATCTGTATCATGTCTAATACAACATATTATTGAATCTGTCGAAATCTACTATCATCTAAATCGCAAAATCATGACGATTTGAGTAGATTCAAACGAAAATCTTTCGAAAAGTTGATCTTCTTTCAGCTCTTATGTAACTAATCTGTTACAGAAACCACTTGGGTTCTTTTTTTTTTTTTTTTTTTGCTTCTTTTACTGGAAATTAGTATTGGAAATTTCAATTCTGTTGGATCTGATTTCAGTTTCTTTTGTCACTACTAATTTCCCAGTACTTCATACATGTAATTCATACATGTTTAAAAAACTGAAGGGATATAAATTCAGTTGTAATATGCCTTTTTCAGAATCTGATTTTCTATCTAGAATATCTGGCATAATCAAACGATTTATGCACTTGGAAATTCATCGGTTCTAATCTGTTGTCTTGTCTCATATCTTAATCTAGCGTTCTCAATCGAATTTCATTGCTTGATCTAATATCAATGTTGTTTTTATCTTTACAAACCAATCGAGTTTAGCTTGGATTGCAACAATTCTGATTGTTTGAGTATCTGTCTAGAAACGCAAGCACAAAAGTACAAAAATTACAGATCTGTACACAATTGATCAAGATTCCTTCTTTCTATTTCTCAATTACTGACAAATTATGCAATCAACCCATAATTCTTGCTGATATTATAAATCAAAATTTCTATCAGTTACGAGCCAAAAACTTCAACATATACTGAATATATACATCAAATTATCAAAAATTCTCAAATCTCGACTCAAAAGGAACTTGCTCAAATCAAGATCATCCAAAATTACATATTCTGAATGACAAAATCTGCTAAGTGATGTCAACTCACTTGCATCATAAAACTCAAGAAGAATGAATCAAATCAGACTCTAGAAAAAAAAATAAGAGTCAATCACAATCGATCGAGGTCGAATACAAAAACCTTAGAATCGATATCAAGAGATTCAAGAATCATGATTTTTATAATGTAATAGCTTCAGCAAAATTGAAGAGAAAGCTCAACTATAACTGAATTTTCTTATTCGCTATTGGCATGAGTTTAGCTATTAATTCCCTTTTGATAGAATATCATCTTTTCAACTCACTTATTATCGTAGAATTATTAATCAATTCGGTACTAGGATAATTCTTCATTCATCACTCTGCTAGCTATTTCTGGAGTTCTTCAGTTCAAGTAGTGCTTTTCTATACAAGTTGTCATAATACCTTCGTACTAAACACCACTCTATCTAAAACTCCTTTCATTTCGTATAAAGGTCGGACTCTTTCATCTGAATAATTGTTGTATAATCTAACCACTAACACATCTGTCAATTCTAGGTTAGTTCTATACTACTTCAGTACATAGAATAGAATTCTTCCGACATTCTTTTACTGTCATCTTGATATAACCAGTACCGAATAAAAGGAATAGTACTTTCTGAAACTCATATCACAAATCTCTAGTCATTTCTATTGCTTAATCATGGAACGGATTCAATCAGCTATTAATTGGTACCCAGTTCTTGCATTAATATCGTTAACGCATCTTAGCTTAGTAACCCAAATTTTATATGCCTCAAATCTGTATTCCATATTCTCTGTATAATCTTTCAAATACGTTCCATCCACTCAAAGGCCAAATCTCAACAAAATAGATATAATCAAGGCTCAACAGATAAAGATTGTAGCATAACAAATCACTGATCTACGAATATCTGCTATGCAATCAAGATATAAGCAGATTAATTAAATTATTCAATTACCTGCAATCTCATTATCTGGTGCAACTTGAGCTCAATCGTCTATAATTTCTTATTTCCTATGAGATTATCTGTCATTCAAATTTCCTCTTGATCTGTTTCAGCTAGGGGGTTATTCTTATATTTCTTCATCTGTTGGATTTTAGGCTGAATTAATCTTTGCTGCTGTTGTCACTATCTCTTCATTCATAGCTATACTTCTATGGAATCTGTAGTGAAGGTGATGATCATAGTTGTCGCAACTACAGAGGCGTGAATAAAATTCTATTCTGCTTTATAAAACCGGTTTGTAGTTTCTTTATTCTATCTCTGGCTTCAATCAAGTCATTCAAGTTGATATGATTCTGTTTGGCACATTTTGCTTTTCTATCTCTCTATTACATACAGAAAGCAACAATTCTGTTTACTTACCTGCCAAACCATTTCAATACGTCTGCTCTTCCATAAGTTCTTCTGTCAAATTCACCAATTTCTTGCTAAGACCTGGAGTTGATATAAAATCAGGCTGGTTCTATTTTCATCTGAATATTTTTCACTTGAACAACTGATCCAGCTTTTCAACTCAACCCCTTTTTAGACATAGCATATTATGTATCTTGCTGAGTTGGTGATTAATAGCACTAGAGTTGTTCAACTAATGTACTCCTCAGGGCAATCATCATATCAATCGGCTCAAAACCTTACCTCAACACTGTTCTGTTCTGTCTGAGGTACTCATGCTATCTGCACAATATGTCTTATTCGATAACAGAAGCAAAATATAATGCAGAGATTATAAAATACAATTCAGTATACAACATATAATCTCATGCTTCTTAATCTAACCCATGCTTGAAAATTCTCATGCTTTTTCACATATTACATGCTTGCAATGAATTCACTTATTCTACTGAATTCAATAAATCAGGCATACGTATCAGCATAAAAGCATGTAATTCTCATATCAGTAAAGCAAGCAGTGTTTAAACAAGAAATCATATTTGCATACAATTCTTTAAATCAAGTAAAGCATAATCATGCAATACTATACATGCATGCGACTCAATCTACTCCGCTCAACTTCTATCTTAGTCCAAGACTTTATGCTCTGATACCACCTGTTGTGGGGACCTCGGGTGCTAATCTTATCTTAAGGGCAATTAATGAATAAGCATCAATAATTAGACAATAATAATTCAATCTGAATAAAATTAACCAGAACATTTGGCGACGCAAAACTATACATTTGGCGACGCCAAATCCCGTCGCAAAAAGAACATTTTTTTTACTTGGAGGGGGTTGCGCTCGAGTTGCCATTTATGGCCGGTCGGGCGCTCCCTTTGAACCAACCTACGGGTTGACAATTGTGGGCTGCACCTGAGCTGATTTTCTGCAGCTCGGGCGCTGCCAGAGGCAGTGCTCAGCCCTGTTTGCTGCAGCTAGCCTTTGCTCTGATAAATCTCTTCCAACACTTGCTCTTTTCACTCTAGCAGCTCGGGCGCTTCCAGAGGTAGTGCTCAGCCCTGTTTGATGCAGCTAGCCTTTGCTCTGATAAATCTCTTCCAACACTTGCTCTTTTCACTCTAAAACATGCACATACATTGTTATCAAGTTTGAAACATGTGCATGAGTTCATATCACAACTATCTAGTGATTCAAATACAAGACAAGCTAGAATATGAACAAGTATCCAACAAATGAAACATATATACAAAGTTCTTGTATTTGTTCTAGCATGTTTATCCAAGGCTCAATATCTAAACACCATGTCATCTGCTTAAACCCAAGTCACCACATTCTAAAACTCTCTCTTGAGCTTTTCACGTCAATTCTGACCAGCTCCTGCCCCACCTATTGCAATGCACACATACAAACAAAGCAATAGCCGGATAACTTCGGTGAAAATATAATTTTCAGTATGAAAGACATGCATATACATTATTTAAGCATATGAAATCTATATGCTATAATAATCTTAAATCATAAACATGCAAGAACATGTAAATATTAGAAGCATATTATCTTTAGCAATCTCAAATCAAGCATATAAACACATTCACATCTTGAATAGTATATAATAACAAGCTGGCATTGATAAAAGCATATGCTAAACCATAGAAATCTCTAGGCTAATGCGTAAATGCTATGCATGTTTGAAGGAATAAGCTATCAAGACTAATAAGCATAAATATTGGTTCTTGGGATCTTGGGGAAAGAAAATCTTTAACTAACTACCGACTCTCCCAATTGAGGTGGCGTCAAATATCTCAAGTCCCCTGATTTTGGTGCAAGTATAGTGAGTCATCTATCTCTGGAAGCGAATCTACAATCCATGGCACTCAACTATAGTTCTCCAAAAGTCATTTCGCAATCTAGGCCAATCTGCCCTCTATGCTTTTAAGGTAGGAGTTCAAGATGAATGCAACATAATCTTGATGCTTTAAATCATAAAAATACTGATAAATATCTTGAACATACCATTCAATGCTCATTCAAGACAATAATAACAAGTAAATCACATAAGAGCACTCAAACAAGTAAGTATGTAATTTTAGGAAAACTCGAAATCCACCACGTTCTCGAGTTGTTCTACCTGGCAAGGATAATGTCGATTCATACCTTCCAATCTTCGTGTTGACATTCTCAAGCTTGTTAGCTTCGGCTGAGATGGAATCTTAAAACGTCTACTCATTCACGTTTGCTCATTGACGTTGATAGTTGATCAAAATCTTGATTCAACTTTAATTGTTCAAACGGCTCGAACTCGTCGATTCGACTTCGATAACTTCAATTCCCAACTGAAATGAAGTGTACAATATGCATAACATCAATATCAAATCTGATATTCGTTGCTAAGTTCACTCTATAGCTGAAATCGAATGAAAATGCAAACCGACGGCGTAACGATTCAAAGTCGATAATGAAAGAAACAGTGTACGTGGTTGGTTATGTAAAATAGGCAGTGTTGTCCTTTGTGTTATAACACCACAGACAACACAGTGCAGCGGAAATTTAAAGCATAAATAAAACACAAGTAAATAATTTTGCACGAGTATAAAAACTCGTGCGGGTGCCTTAGGGCTAAATATTACTAGTAAACGTAAGATCAATCTTACAAAGCAATCCTAGTAATTTTACGAAAAGTCATTATATCCTAAATTTCTCAACAAGTTGAGAAATCAAACTTGCATCCTAAAATACAACAGAGTATAAAAGAAATTGGATGCAACTCCCGTAGCCTAAATTGAAGAGACAAAAAAGATCTTCAACAACACAGTTCCCACAGTGTTGTCTCTGATGTCTTCAACACGAACGGCAACACGGGGACATGCAACAACGATGGTTGCAAACCTTGCTTCAGAGTTCTTTAAATTCTTCAACAGAATTCTTCATAGTATGCGCAGTATATTATCGTCTGAAGTCCTTGTAAAACTTGTGCGTGAAAATCCCTTATATAGATAAGCGTTCAAATCTTGAAGTTTTCCTTAGATAGAGTCCTACAAGAATAAGCAAGAATCTTTTAGTAGGAAATAAACTCTATCAAATCTTTGTAAATCAAATCTTGATAATATCAAATAATATTATATCAATTAATCACCTTATCAAGATCCGATTTAAACTTTGGCAAATATATCCTTAACATATTCGAAAATATACACTCAATATTTACCAAATATATTATCTTGTCTAGGAAGCAAAATCTAATAATACCAATTAATACAAGGGCCGAAATTTCAAGGAATAAGATTCCTTTCAATCTCCCCCTTTTTGCTTTCTGGACAAAACATCGCACAAGTATGAAATAATCACAAACTCCCCCTGAGTTTAAAAATCTTCTCCCACTGAATTTTAAAGTTTCCCCCTAAAGTGTTGTCCCTCGTGTCGTAACACGGTAGATAACATGGACAATAACACATGAGATTATATAATTCAAATATCAGAGCATAAGTGGGGTAGAAGATGTTAGTCTAGTTTAAAGCATGTAAGAGCACTTGAGGCACATAACTAGAACAAACAATAACACTTATATTAAAATCAAAATTAAACTAATAAGCAAAGAAGAGAGAAGAAGCAAAATCTAAATTTGATCACTATCAGATCCCTCTTGATCAGTAGCTTCATCCTCATCATCTTTAGTCCCAGATGGACCAGTTTCAGCTTGTGCACTATCTCTCCCTGTTTGGCCAGAAATGCCAAGTTGTCTCCGAAAATCAGCCAAGACCATGCTGTAGAAGGCAATATGTTCCTGTGCTTGCGCAATTCTCTTTAGGACAAGTCATCAGCAGCTGAATAGTGGCACTGGTGAATTCCAGGGTTGTAGGAGTAGGCACTGTTTCTTCAGTGTTGTAACCCGTGTTGGCAACACCGGGTGCAAAATCAGCAGCAGGAATAGGAGTGGCAGTCCAAGGAAAATCCAAAACCCGATTTCCCTTGAGAAGTCCAGCTGCTAACTTTAAAATCTCAGGTTGATTAGTGAGATCTTCCGTAATATTGCAGATGAAAGCTTGAGATTCCAAAATGTCGTAGATCAAGGATGGGAAAGGCAGCTTAGTAGACTTGAGTTCTCCATCAGCAAACTGGAGCACTGTTTTGAATACCATCTTCCCAAAATTGAAGGGACTCCCAGTCCCAATGGCATACAAAATGACCGCCTGTGGTCTTCTGATAACTGTTGAGTTGGATGAAGGAGTCCAATTTCTCACAGCTATCTTATGCAGCACAGAATAAAATGAGGTGAGCTTAGCTGCAGAAAAATGATCAGAGAATTTTTTGACCATACCACCAGTAAGAACAGTAATCACTTCATTGATTTCTGGAGGATTGCCTTCATCCACATCTGGAGTGGAATAAAAAGAGTTGATTACGGCTGGAGTGAACTCGAACAGCCTACCCCGAAGGTACACCAAGCCATACTTTGCAGATTCTGGATCTTCAATGCTTGAGGTTAAGTTGGCGTAGAACTCCAGAATCACCCTCTTAGCAGCAGCATCACCAGAATAAAACATGAGGGAATGAGCAGCATTCATGTCATAGTCCTCATCAACAGTGTTGTCCGTGGTGTTGACGACACCAACAGCAACACTGGCATCAGGAGCAAAAACATCCTCAGTCTCTAAAGCATCTTCATCAGCATCCATGCTGGAAATATCTTCAGAGTCTTCTTATTCTCCAATATCAGCACTCTTATCAGAAGAATCAGCAGCTGACGTGGCAGAGGAGGAAGAAGAGGAAGAAACAGAATCTTGATGTGCTTTCCCCTGAGCAAATTCTTCCATCATCTCAGTATCAGGCTCATCATCGGAGAGATGAGCATAAGGAGGAACAGACAAAGAAGCCTTGCCTTGCTTAAGGCTTTCAAAAATTTGAGCCAGAGTGGCATCTTCATCAGAAGCAACACTTTCTTGAGGAACAGTAGCAGCAGGAGTGTCCTTAGTAGGAACATCATCAGAAGGGTTTGAATCTTCGCTATCAGAAGCAGATTCAATGATCGGAGCAGAGGCAGAGGCAGTAGCAGAACTAGAGGGTTTCTCCCTTGCCACAAATTCATAGTTGGCATCATCAGAATCGTCGTCGGAGCTGCGATCTTCTTCAGCCATGGAGATGCGAGGACCCTTGTAAAACCGCTTAGACTGAGTAAAATCAGGGTCGTACCCTGCCTGCCTTTTTGAACGCCAAACCATCGGTGGAGGAGGATTAACCCTATTCAAAACGGAGAAATAAGGAGGATTCTCCAAATCAATCGCATTCCCAGGTTCTTCGGGCATGAGAACAGCGAGAGAAACGGGTTCCATGGGTACGGGAACAATTGGTAGAGTAGAAGATGAAGATGGGTTTTCTGGTGTTGTAACACCGGCAGCAACATCAGGTTCTTTGTGGCCAATCTCGCTTCTAATATCCTGTTGATCAAAGCCTGCCATTAAAAATTTTAGAAGAAGAAGAGTGTACGGTTTGCAGGAAACTCGATCGGGAATAAAGAAATTTGAGAAGATGATAATGCCCGATAATCACGAAAACTCATATATATAACCCTTATCACAAACGGTAATATTTTCCTAACAAACCCATAATTACTCTGATTTCCTTATCTCACCAGGTTACCAACGGCCAAGAATTAAAAACCGAGATTAAAGAGATAAAATCCCATAAATAAGGCAATAATCCAAGATGTATATTTCAGCCCAAATCTTCCAGAATTACCTTCACATCAGCGTAACTCCACTGAACCAAAAGGCAATCACAAAAATTCAATTTTTAGTAAATAGGGTAAATCATCAAAATTTGTCTATTTAGAATCTTACCCAAAAACAGAACCCTATTAACAAAAATGCATATGCATGACCTATTTTATGCCTAAACAGAATGTAACATAAAGTAAGAATGCAATCACAAGCAAACAATATGTTGACAAGTGTAGTGTTGCCTCTCATGTTGCCAACATCATCAACAACACCATAGTTTTTCAAAAAGCATTTGAGACATACTGTAATGCCCGAAATTATTTAATTTTAATCCGAGAATATTTAATTTGGGAATATTTAGAGTTTTGATTTAAATTCTAATATTCTTAAATTATTTAGGATTGAAATTGAATGAATTGAGAAATTGAGGACTGAATTGCAATTATTGAAGACTTGAGGGGTCTAAGTGCAATTATTGGAAATTTTATAGGACACTTGTTATTTTTCCTAGCATGCACGTGTGATTCAACTCCATTTCCATCAGATTATTCAGAAAATGAAAAGGAAGAAACCGAGAGCAAGAAAAAAAGAACTTCCAAGTTTCATTTCTTCATCTTGTAATTGACATATCTTGAGCTTCGGGTATCCGATTTCGATTCCGAAAGATGTTCTGGAATCCTTGCAACAAGACCTTCGAATTGATGTAAGTTTTCTCTTAGTTCATTAGGGTTTGGGAATTCGAAATTGACAGAGATCAGAAGTTGATATGAATTGATGTGTTGAACTTATATGTTGTGTTTTGTTGAAGTTGGGTTGAAGAATGGATTGTTGGATTAGTTCTTATGATTTCCCAGCTAGTATTCGACTTATATGCTTGCTGATATGTTGAGTTTGAGTAGATATACAGCTGATATGATTGTTAGAATGACTTAGTTGAGTTCGGGATTGCCGAATGATACCGATATGCCGTCGAAACTTTTGATTTGAAGTGTTTTTCTATCCTTTGCTTGAGCTGCTATTGAGCTGAGTATTAGCTGATATTTTTTTGGTTGTTATGCTATGATTTCAGTTCATAAACAGGGCACATCAACTTGAGAATTCCGACTTCAAAACAGAAAGAAGAAAGAACAAGGTTGGTAGTGTTTTGTCTTGAAGTTTAGTTGAAGCTTGAGCATATTTTGAGATTAGGCTTTTGGTTGATGTTGTACAGATTTTGACAAGATAGAAGACACTTTAAACCTCACAATTGAAAGGTAAAAGTGGACTACTACTTGAATGGGATTATAACTCGAGATGGTTTGTATCGAGTTCCCTAAATCACATACTTATTTGCTTAGTTGCTTTTATATGTTTTCTGTGAATGGTTGGATAAGTCTTGATGTTAATGAATGTGATCTGATTGATATATATTGCATTCATATTGTAAGACTTGTTCTTTGATTTCGAAATGAACAGAAACGTTCGATTAGACGATTTGAGGGATTGTATATGTATGGCCTGGGTGGTTGATTTATCCTAGCGTCTGATTTACATATATAATGGCTTCAAAGTCTAGAGAAGCAAGATAAGTAGCTCCACCTCGATTGGGAGAGTCGGTGGTTAGTTATGATATCTTCTTCTCGGGATCCCAACCGATGAATTAGTGAACCTTGTTTTAAAACATGCATGGAAATTATGTTCTTTTATATCATGAGTTTGATATATGTTTTATATGCATGTTTAGTTGCTTTTACTGGGAAATCTATTTCTCACCGGAGTTATCCGGCTATTGTTGTATTGTATGTGTCATGGCAATAGGCGGGAGTGGATCAGGGCAAAAGAGAACTTGAAGAACAAGGGATGAGGAGAATAGCGTGATGATCCGAGTTTTAGATGGTTTGTGTGAGCTGTCAATGATAGTGTTGAGTTTCATAAACATGGTCATGTATAGCTACTTGTACCAAGACTTGTTGGTTAATAAGTTGTTGTCTTGTTGATGTATATAGGATTTGAGATGATGTTTAAATCCTTAAGACAACATGATGTATCTTAATCTTTATTGTATAACAATGCTTCTTGCATGTTTTGTGAGCCTTTATTATTATGATTGTAAGGCCTTGTTATGATCTAGTACCATCAATTGTATAGCATGTTGGAATGCATGTTAGTTGTTGATTTTGATTAGATCATGTGTGAACTGAAGCTAGATGAAAAAATGAAGGAAAAGAACTCATTTGACAGCAATTTAGTTTCTGTTGTTTTTCTGGAAATGGGCTCGCTCGATCGGTGAAATGTCATGGATCGAGCGAGGCCATTGTTGTAGGAACAGAAGTTTTGGTGGTTGTGGCTCGCTCAATTGGTGAAATGTCACGGATCGAGCGAGGCCATATTTTGATTGCACCCGAGAATTGGGCCAAAGTGCTCGCTCAATCGGCAGCTTTTCACCGATCGAGCGAGGTGCTCAAATTTTAAAAAAAAAAATTTATTTTGTTTAGTCTTTGATTATTTGACTATTAATTACGAAGATTTGATTAATTAGAGATTAAAACTCGGGTCGTCACAACAGGTGGTATCAGAGCGAGAAAATTCTGGACTGAGTTAGATAGTGAGTGGGGTAGATCGAGTCATCTTTCTTGCTTATTTATTTTATTATGCTATGATTTAATTACATAATTGAATTACATGTGGTAAATGCTAGCATGATTTACTTTAAAGTATTTTATTACATGATGTTGTATTTATTTTATTTGAAAGTATGAAGACGCATGCTTACTGGAATATCTGGAATGATTAGAGGCATGTGTTTTGATAAATTATGATATGCTACCTGATTATCGGAATTGATTGGAAGCATGTTTTGTTGAGTACTTCGATTATTTTTTTTAAATATTGAATCAGAACCGAGTCTTGATCAGAGGTAAGATGATCAGAGGAGGACTGAGATAGATTTGATGATTGTGGTATCCTAACCCTTTTGATAATTAGCTATGTCTCGAAGACCAGGATGACCTCCTCTTAGACCTCAGGTTCCTACTCCTCTGCCGGAACAAACAGTGGTAACACCGATAGTACCTCAAGCTACAGTCCCGAGTAATGAACAGGGAAGTACTTCGAGAGATATGACAGATATGACTGCCACTCCGATGGAAACATTGCTCAAATGTTTTCAATCATACCATCCGCCTACTCTGAACGGTACTGAAAATGCAGTTGTGTGTGAAGGATGGCTCGATGACATGGAGATGTTGTTTGATTCGCTTGATTATGGTGATGAACGGAGAGTCAGATTAATTGGACATCAGTAGCATGAGGTTGCGAAGAGCTGGTGGTCCACGACCAAGAAAGCTTTGGAGCGTAGAGGAACTGTACTGATGTGGAATGTCTTCAAAACTGAGTTTTACCAACGCTTCTTTCCAGTGTCTTACCGCAAAGATAAAGGTGCAGAATTTGCGAACCTGAAACAGGGCAACTTAAATATTGAAGATTATGTTGCAAAATTCACTACATTGCTACGTTTTGCTCCACATGTTGCTGATAGTGATGAGGCAATGGTTGATCAGTTCATTAATGGACTGACTCCGGAGTTCTTTACTTTGGTGAACACAAGGCGACCGAATAATTTTGTTGATGCTTAGAACAGTGCCAAGGGAGCGGAAGCTGGCTTGATACAGTAGCGAGGAGCTTCGTATATCGCTCAGCCTTCGAGACAGCGTCAATCCCCAGCTCCAAGTTCACAACCTTCTCGATTTGAAGGTGAGGGTAGCAGCAGTGGCAAGAAGGGATATTTGCAAGCACGAGGAAAGTAGTTTAAGAAGTCAGGAAGCAGTTCTTCGAGTTCCAGTGGTCCGAAACCGAAGCCTGGAGTGTTTTGTAACAGTTGTGGTGGAGGACATCCAACTGATCAGTGCCGAGGTGTATCTGGGAGGTGCCATATATGTCATCAGACGGGCCATTTTGCGAGGGTATGTCCTCAGAGAGGTTATGGACAGTCACGAGGTGCAGAGTCATCACGATCAGTGGCTCAACCTGCGAGGCAAGCTTCTTCTGTTCATTCCTTTCAACCACCACATCCACAGCAATAGTCAAGGCCAGGAGGAAATCAGATAGGCAGTCAGCCACAGAGACAACAGGCTCATGTCTTTGCACTGACGGAGGAACAGGCACAGGGAGCACCAGATGACGTGATTGCAGGTAACTGTTCTCTTTATGGTTATCCCGCATATGTATTGATAGATACAGGTGCATCCCATACGTTTATCTCTGCACGATTTGCATCCTTACATGCTTTGCCTGTTGAAACATTACCTGGTGTAGTATCTGTCTCTTCTCCTTTGGGGAAAGGTCTTATATCTATATAGACAGTTAAGAATTGTTTGCTACAGTATGATGGTAATGAGATAGAACTGGATTGTTTTGTACTTAGTTTGTCTGACTTTGACTGCATTATCGGGATTGATATGCTAAACAAGTATAGAGCTACCGTAGACTATTTCCAGAAGATAGTGAGATTCAGACCTGAGATGGCAGGAGAATGGAAATTTTATGGTAAGGGCTCTCGTGCTAAGATTCCTCTGATTTTTGTATTATCAATGACCCGACTTTTGCAGAAAGGAGCGGAGGGATTTCTTGTTTATACAGTAGATGTTTTGAAAGCTAGCCCGAACCTGGCTGATTTGCCAATGGTTAGTGAATTTGCGGATGTTTTCCCAGATGAGATTCCAGGATTACCTCCATACCGTGAGATTGATTTCAATATAGAACTGATGCCAGGTACTGCACCGATTTCTAAAGCATCTTATCGAATGGCACCAGTTGAATTGAAAGAGTTGAAAGAACAGTTGGAAGATTTACTGGCCAAGGGATACATTCGACCCACTGTTTCTCCTTGGGGTGCTCCAGTATTATTTGTCAGAAAGAAAGACGGTTCCATGAGGCTTTGTATCGATTACCGGAAACTGAACAAGGCAACGGTAAAGAACAAATACCCTTTGCCTCGTATTGATGATTTATTTGACCAGTTGCAGGGTTCTTCTGTGTATTCCAAGATCGATCTGAGATCTGGATAACATCAGCTGAGAGTTAGGGATTCTGATATTCCAAAAACTGCGTTCAGAACCAGGTATGGCCACTATGAGTTTATAGTTATGCCGTTGGGTCTGACAAATGCTCCAGCTGTGTTTATGGCTTTGATGAACCGTGTGTTTCAGAAATATCTCGACGATTTTGTGATAATTTTTATTGATGATATTCTGATATATTCGAAGAATCTGATTGATCATTCTGAGCATTTGAGAACCGTGTTGAAGACTCTGAGATCTGAGAAACTGTATGCTAAACTGTCGAAATGTGAGTTTTGGCTGAAACAAGTTGTATTTCTTGGACATATTATATCTGGAGATGGTATAGCTGTTGATCCAAGTAAAGTCGAGGCAGTGATCAGTTGGTCGAGACCAACATCTGTTCCTAAGATACGTAGTTTTATGGGTTTGGCTGGGTATTATCGTCGTTTCATCAAAGACTTTTCCAGTATTGCGAAGCCGATTACTCAGTTGACTCAGAAGAATGCTCCATTTATCTGGTCTGAAGCCTGTGAATCCAGTTTTATTGAGTTGAAGAAGCGATTGACCAGTGCACCAGTCTTGACGATTCCTTCAGGTACTGGTGGTTTCACTATTTATTGTGATGCATCTCATCGCGGTTTGGGGTGTGTTTTGATGCAGCGAGGGCATGTGATTGCTTATGCCTCGAGACAGTTAAAGCCTCATGAGACCAGATATCCGATTCATAATCTTGAATTGGCCGCTATTGTATTTGCTTTAAAGATTTGGCGACATTATTTGTACGGGGAACAGTTTGAGATCTATTCTGATCACAAGAGTCTGAAATATTTGTTTTCACAGTCAGAACTGAATATGAGACAGCGTAGATGGCTTGATTTGCTCAAAGACTTTGATTGTGAGATTAAGTACTATCCGGGAAAATCGAATGCAGTAGCTGATGCATTGAGTCGAAAGGTATGTTCTTTGTCCTTATCAACGATTGGTGTATCACATTTGATTGAAAATTGTTGTCTATCTGGATTAGTATTTGATACGAATTATCAGCCTCTTCGACTTTATCAAATTCAAGTTGAACCAGAGTTATTATTGCGAATCAGAGAAGCTCAGAAACTTGATCAGAATGTGCAGAATTCAATTGATAAAGTCCGAACAGGGCATGTGTCTGAATACCAGATTCGAGATGATCTTCTTTATGTTCACAATTGACTTGTAGTGCCTGATATTTCTGATGTGCGACAACAACTTTTGAAAGAGGCGCATTGTAGTCGTTATAGCATTCATCCTGGTGGTAGGAAGATGTACAATAATCTGAAGACTCGATATTGGTGGAAACCAATGAAGTCTGATATTATTGATTTTGTGTCTCGATGTCTTAATTGCCAACAGGTGAAAGCTGAAAGGAAGAAACCATCTGGTTTGTTACAGAGTTTATCAGTGCCTGAATGGAAATTGGATCATATTTCCATGGACTTTGTGATGAAGTTACCTCGATCTTCTAGAGGTTGCGATTCTATCTGGGTGATTATCGATAGATTGATGAAATCAGAGTGTTTTATACATTATCGTATGACATATAGACACGATCAGATGGCAGAGCTTTATATCTGAGACGTTGTCAGATTGCATGGAGTGCCGAAGTCTATTGTATCAGATCGTGATCCTCGATTTACATCTCACTTCTGGCACAGTTTACAGAGTGCTTTGGGTACTCAGTTACACTTGAGCATAGCCTATCATCCACAGACAGACGGACAATCTGAGCGTACCATTCAGACATTGGAGGACATGTTGAGAGCTGTAGTGCTTGATTTTGGCACTAGTTGGCAAGAATCACTACCACTTTGTGAATTCTCATACAACAACAGCTATCAATCGAGTATTCAAATGGCTCCGTTTGAAGCTTTATATGGAAGAAAGTGTCGATCTCCTCTGTACTGGGATGATATTTCTGAAGTACCTGATACTGGACCTGACATGATTCGAGATATGACTGAACAAGTGAAGCTTATTCAGAAAAGAATGAAGACAGCTCAAGACAGACAAGCGAAGTATGCCAATGTTCGACGTCGACCTTTGTCTTTTGAACAGGGGGATAGGGTGTTTCTGAAGATTTCTCCATTCAGAGGCACTGTCAGATTTGGCAAGCGAGGGAAGTTGTCTCCACGCTACATTGGTCCTTATGAAGTTCTTGGGAAAATAGGCAATCTCGCCTATCGATTAGCTCTTCCTCCGGCTTTATCTGGAATACATGATGTCTTTCATGTATCGATGCTTCGAAAATACCTTGCGGATGAATCTCATGTGCTTCAATCTGATGAGGCTGAACTCGACGAGATTTTGAGTTATTTCGAAAAGCCAATTCAGATTCTTGATCGTAAAGAGAAGCAACTTCGAACGAAGATTATTCCGCTTGTGAAAGTCCAGTGGAGTCGTCATGGTATTGAAGAAGCAACTTGGGAAACAGAATCAGATATGAGGCAACGTTTTCCAGAGATATTTCAATGATGTGAGTCTCCTTTAGTTTTTTGTTATCTGATATATCTTATGTGCTGTTCGTACCTGAGATTTCGAGGACGAGATCGTCTCTTAGTGGGGAGAATTGTAATGCTCGAAATTATTTAATTTTAATCCGAGAATATTTAATTTGGGAATATTTAGAGTTTTGATTTAAATTCTAATATTCTTAAATTATTTAGGATTGAAATTGAATGAATTGAGAAATTGAGGACTGAATTGCAATTATTGAAGACTTGAGGGGCCTAAGTGAAATTATTGGAAATTTTATTGGACACTTGTTATTTTTCCTAGCATGCACGTGTGATTCAAGTCCATATCCATCAGATTATTCAGAAAAGGAAAAGGAAGAAACCGAGAGCAAGAAAAAAAGAACTTCCAAGTTTCATTTCTTCATCTTGTAATTGACATATCTTGAGCTTCGGGTATCCGATTTTGATTCCGAAAGATTTTCTGGAATCCTTTCAACGAGACCTTCGAATTGATGTAAGTTTTCTCTTAGTTCATCAGGGTTTGGGAATTTGAAATTGACAGAGATCAGAAGTTGATATGAATTGATGTGTTAAACTTATATGTTATGTTTTGTTGAAGTAGGGTTGAAGAATGGATTGTTGGATTAGTTCTTATGATTTCCCAGCTAGTATTCGACTTATATGCTTGCTGATATGTTTTGTTTGAGTAGATATACAGCTGATATGATTGTTAGAATGACTTAGTTGAGTTCGGGATTGCCGAATGATATCGATATGCCGTCGAAACTTTTGATTTGAAGTGTTTTGCTATCCTTTGCTTGAGCTGCTATTGGGCTGAGTATTAGCTGATGTTTTCTTGGTTGTTATGCAATGATTTCAGTTCATAAACAGGGCACATCAACTTGAGAATTCCAACTTCAAAACAGATAGAAGAAAGAACAAGGTTGGTAGTGTTTTGTCTTGAAGTTTAGTTGAAGCTTGAGCAGATTTTGAGATTAGGCTTTTGGTTGATGTTGTACAGATTTTGACAAGCTAGAAGACACGTTAAACCTCACAATTGAAAGGTAAAAGTGGACTACTACTTGAATGGGATTATAACTCGAGATGGTTTGTATCGAGTTCCCTAAATCACATACTTATTTGCTTAGTTGCTTTTATATGTTTTCTGTGAATGGTTGGATAAGTCTTGATGTTAATGAATATGATCTGATTGATATATATTGCATTCATCTTGTAAGAATTGTTCTTTGATTTCGAAATGACCGGAAACGTTCGATTATACGATTTGAGGGATTGTATATGTATGGCCTGGGTGGTTGATTTAGCCTAGCGTCTGATTTACATATATAATGGCTTCAAAGTCTAGAGAAGCAAGATAAGTAGCCCCACCTCGATTGGGAGAGTCGGTGGTTAGTTATGATATCTTCTTCTCGGGATCCCAATCGATGAATTAGTGAACCTTGTTTTAAAACATGCATGGAAATTATGTTCTTTTATATCATGAGTTTGATATATGTTTTATATGCATGTTTAGTTGCTTTTACTGGGAAATCTATTTCTCACCGGAGTTATCCGGCTATTGTTGTGTTGTATGTGTCATGGAAATAGGCGGGAGTGGATCAAGGCAAAAGAGAACTTGAAGAACAAGGGATGAGGAGAATAGCATGATGATCCGAGTTTTAGATGGTTTGTGTGAGCTGTCAATGATAGTGTTGAGTTTCATAATCATGGTCATGTATAGCTACTTGTACCAAGACTTGTTGGTTAATAAGTTTTTGTCTTGTTGATGTATATAGGATTTGAGATGATGTGTAAATCCTTAAGACAACATGATGTATCTTAATCTTTATTGTATAACAATGCTTCTTGCATGTTTTGTGAGCCTTTATTATTATGATTGTAAGGCCTTGTTATGATCTAGTTCCATCAATTGTATAGCATGTTTGAATGCATGTTAGTTGTTTATTTTGATTAGATCATGTGTGAACTGAAGCTAGATGAAAAAATGAAGGAAAGGAACTCATTTGACAGCAATTTAGTTTCTGCTGTTTTTCTGGAAATGGGCTCGCTCGATCGGTGAAATGTCACGGATCGAGCGAGGCCATTGTTGCAGGAACAGAAGTTTTGGTGGTTGTGGCTCGCTCGATCGGTGAAATGTCACGGATCGAGCGAGGCCATATTTTGATTGCACCCGAGAATTGGGCCAAAGTGCTCGCTCGATCGGCAGCTTTTCACCGATCGAGCGAGGTGCTCAAATTTTAAAATTATTTTTTTTATTTTGTTTAGTCTTTGATTATTGGACTATTAATTACGAAGATTTGATTAATGAGAGATTAGAACTCGGGTCGTCACAACACATACACACTTGATTACCCTTGTTTTCGGAAAAAATTCAGAAGTGGTAGCCTGCACACTAAAAGAACAGTCTTCATTGGACTCAATTAGGTAGCATTTTCCATTTTCTTCCGATTATTTATAAAGCTTGTATATATGAAATTGGTCATCAAACTTTAAAAAACTGAACACTTAATTTGCGAAACCACCTTTCACATGGGACAAGAACATTGAATACACGTACATCCCTCAACTACTTAGTGGTTTAGTCAGAGTTCGATTTACAAGGGCCAGTGTGTTTCAATAAAATTTTGCAGAAAAACTTGGCATCGATTGAATCAATGACACAGAGATTTAAACATTACACATAACAGAGTGAGTGCAGAATGCCTAAAATCCTAAATAAGCCTGACAAAAAAAACAACAGTGTTGTCGGTAGTGTTGTAACACTGCAGACAACACATGCAATGAATTATAATGCACACATGCTGAGTGACCTTCGAAGAGTTGAGAATCTCTCATGATCTAATGCTTTAGTAAAAATTTCGGCCAATTGGTTATTGGTTCCAACAAACTCCATTCGAATCATACCTTTTCTACTAAATTTTGAATAAAGTGATGACGAATGTCAATGTGTTTTGTGCGTGAGTTTTGAACTGGATTCTTTGATATATCAATAGCACTCGAATTATCACAATAAACAATGGGGGGTTTACTCTTAAAACCATAATCTTCAATCATTTGGTTCATCCAAAGAAGTTGTGAACAACAGCTTCCGGCTGCCACATATTCAGATTCAGCAGTCGAAAGTGACACACAATTTTGCTTACGACTATGCCATGAAACCAAATTATTTCCAAGGTAAAAAAACCCACCCGTAGTGCTCTTTCTATCATTCACATCACCAGCCCAATCAGCATCACTAAAACCTACAAGGTTAGTGTTGGTTTCCCTCGTATACCACAATCCCAAATCCAATGTACCCGAAACATATTTTAAAATTCTCATAACAGCTTTTAAATGGGTTACCTTTGGATCAGATTGGTACCTAGTACATAAGCACAAACTGAACTTGATATCAGGACAACTAGCAGTCAAGTACAAAAGACTCCCTATCATGCTGCGATACATGGTGTTGTCAACACCAGCCGCAACACTGTCTTTTCCTAATTTTTCACTCGAGCCCATAGGAGTTTTCATGTTCTTAACATTCTCTTTGCAAAACTTTTTCACCAAATTCTTTGCATACTTACTTCGACACAGAAAAATCCCATCATTTGATTGCTTAACTTGCAGTCCAAGGAAAAAAGTTAACTCTCCTACCATGCTCATTTCAAAAGTAGAAGACATGCATTCAACAAAACTATCAACATGCTTTTGAGAAGAAGCACCAAAGATAATGTCATCCACACAAACTTGACAAATAAGGATTTCACCTTTGGCCTTTTGAATAAAAAGGGTTTTGTCAACCTCACCTCGTTTGAAGCCAATTTCGAGCAAATACTCGGTCAACCTACCATACCATGCTCGTGGAGCTTGCTTCAAGCCATAGAGTGCCTTTTTCAACTTGTAAACATGATCCAAGTGGTGTGGATCCTCAAAGCCTTTGGGTTGCTTCACATACACTTACTCATTTAAAATACCATTAAAAAACGCACTCTTCATATCCATTTGGTAAAGTTTTATACCCATATGACATGCAATTGCTATCAATAGTCGGACTGACTTAATGCGGGCAACAAGAGCGAAGGTCTCATCAAAATCAACCCCCTCAACCTGCGTATACCCTTGAGCAACCAACCTTGCTTTGTTCCTAATGATGTTTCCTGATTCATCGGTTTTATTTTTAAAAATCCATTTTGTACCAATGACATTACCATGATCAGGAGGTGGAACCAAAAACCACACATCATTTCGGACAAATTGCTCAAGTTCTTCATGCATGGCATTTACCCAAATTCATCATTCAAGGAATCATTGACATTCTTGGGTTCAATATTGGAAACAAAACAGGAATGCATTACCTGTGAGTACACGGAACTCATGCATACTAACCCAACCATCTTGCGGTAGTCAACTTTGTCCTTAACACGGGTTTGTCTTGTTCCATGAGCATCTCCAATAATCTGTGATGATGGATGATTCTTCTGTATCTTGCTTGAAATGTTCTTTTCAGTAGATACCTCAGTTTCCTCATTATTTTGAGAATTTTCTTCATGAATAGTTTTTGGAAGAACCAGTGTTGTGTTTGGTGTTGTAACATCCGGGACAACACTGTGTTCTTCAGGAGGAATTTCCAGCAAGCCTTCAATATCATCTTCAGCGGTTTTTCTTTTGAGATCTGCACCATCATCAAAAACAACATTAATAGATTCCATAATTGTTCTGGTCCTAAGGTTATACATCCTATATGCATGACTATTTGTAGAATAACCTAGGAACAAACACTTATCACTTTTGGAATCAAATTTTGCTATGTGATTTCTATCATTCAAAACATAGCATACACAGCCAAAGATATGAAAATAAGTGAGATTTGGCCTCTTTCCCATGAGGATTTCATAGGAAGTCATCGAAGAACCACTTCTCAAATACACACGATTGGAAATATGACATGTTGTGTTTAATGCTTATGCCCAAAATCTCTTGGAGATATTTTTTGAGTTCATCATCACCCTAGCCATATCCTATAACGTCCTATTCTTTCTTTCGACAATTCCATTCTGTTGAGTAGTTTTTGGAGCAGAGAACTCCTGTGAGATGCTCTTCTTATCACACAAAGAAGAAAATGATGAGTTCTCAAATTCCTTTCCATGATCAGTTCTAATTCTTGCTACAGTCAAAGTATGTAGATTAGTAATCTTGGTAAACAACTTCTTAAAAACATCAAAGGCGTCTGATTTTTCTCTACGAAATCTTACCCATGTAAAACGAGAAAAATCATCAACACATACCAAAGAATACTTTTTACCTCCATAGCTTTCAACTTCCATTGGACCCATCAAATCCATGTGTAAAAGTCAAGACACCGTGTCGTCCCACAGTGTTGTAACACGGGGTGCGAAACACGGGTTTGCTTACCTTTTTGGCATGCACCGCAAACATAAGGAACCCCAGGCTTTAGATTTGGAAGACCTCTTATAGCTTCAAACTTACTCAAATTCTTTAAGGTCTTGAAATTCACATGTCCAAGTTTTTGGTGCCATAGACTAAACTCATCAACCTTTGAGTGTCTACATGCCAATTCTTCACCAAGTTGGTAGCAATTATCAACTGATCTTGTACCTGTCATAACAAAACGATTAGTATTATCAAAAACTTCACAAGTATTCTTATCAAACTTCACATGTAAGTCATCATCACACAGTTGGCTAATTGAAATTAAATTCGCATTAAGTCCTTCAACGTGTAAGACGTTATGAAGCTTTGGAAACCCTTCTACGTTGAGTGTTCCTTTGCCAACAATTCTTCCCTTTGCACCACCTCCATAGGTCACTCTACCACCATTTTGTTCAACGTAATCAGTGAGGTGATCTTTCAAGTCTGTCATGTGCCGAGAGCTTCCACTATCAAAATACCAATTGCCTGCAGTGTTAGCTTTCAAGGAAGTATAAATAACAAAACATCTAACATCAGGCTTTTGTATCCAAACATTCTTCACAGTGGGCCTCTTTCTTCCAGTGTTGCTCTTGGTGTTGGGCAACACGGGGGGTAACACCTGCTTAGATTCCCACACCACATAGTCATTTTTCATCTTTCGACAAAAGGGCCTGATATGACCAGATTTGAGACAATAGTGACATACAAAAGGATGCTTCCATTGCTTTGGCTTAGGGACAGAAACATTCTTTTCAACAATGGGTTTCTTACCTTCCGGAGCAGTTGAAGGATGGTTCAAGGAATCATTACCTTCCTTCACAAACACTGGTGTTTTGGAAGATTCACCAGTTTCAAAAATACTTTCTTTAAAACCAAGACCAAACTTATCATTTTTACCCATAGTCAAAATGGAATCAAGTTTGCTTGAACTGAAATTAAATTTATCAAGTGTTGTTTTTGCTCTTTCAAGTTCAGAATTTAGCAACCCTAATTCCAGATCTTTCTTAGTCATGAGAAATTCCAATCTAGCCACAACAGCTTTCAATTCAGTATTCTCTTTTGCGAGGGTTGTGTTCAACTAATTCCTCTTGTTCCAATCACAGTACAACTCTTCATAGAGTTTTTTAATACCTTCCAGAGTATAAGGATCAGCTACCTGTTCTTCATGATTACTGGAATTATCAAGGTTAGTAGCAATAAAACAAACAGATTTTTGAATAGTGTTGCGTCTAAGTGTTGCAACAGCGGAGCCAACACCACGAGGATTAATCTGAAAATGTTTCTTACTCTCCAACAAAGCAGTAAAGGATATGAGATCTGCCTGTTCAACCTTTTCTTGTTCTTCTTCAGAATCATCATCACTCAGAGAAGCATTCATACCTTTTCGAAGGCGATTTGCGCATTCATAAGCATAGTGGCCATATCCCTTACATTCCCTGCATTGAACATTATCAAAATTTTTGCTTGAGGACTGAACCTTACCTTCATACCTTTGTCGAGGTCCTCGAGTAGCAGTAGGTTTTTGAGGTTTCTCTGAAGTAGGCAATTTAGGAAATTTTGAAGGTTACGCACCTTTCACATCCTTCTTTTCTTTCATAACCTTGAGATAATCAGTGAACTTCTTCGAAATCAAGGCGATAGAATTCTCTTCAAGATCAGATTCCTTTACTTCCTGTTGAACTTCATAAAAATCATTGTAAACATTATTAGATACTTGAAAGGCAATAGACTTACCTTTTGAGTCATCTTCGGCTTCTAACTCCATCTCATATGTGCGAAGAGAACTTATTAACTCATCCAAACCCATTATAGATGTATCTTTGGATTCATCAATCGCACAAACCTTGGTGTGAAATCTTTTGGGGACAGAACGAAGCACTTTGGATACAAGTCTCTCGTTTGAAATAGGATCACCAAGAACAGATGCTTCATTTGCAAGGCTCTTCAATCTTCCATTATATTCCATGATAGTCTCTCATTCCTCCATTCTCATTTTCTCAAATTTTGAAGTTATGAGACGCATCCTTGTTTTCTTAACACTTGCCGAGCCTTCACAGTGGGTTTTCAGTTTCTCCCAAGCATCCCTAGCACAAGTACAAGTACCAATTAGATTAAACATATTCATATCAACAGAAACAAACATAGCATTAAGAGCTTTAGAATTATAAATAGCCCCAGTATTCTCCTCGGATGTCCATTGTGATCTTGGCTTTGGTCCTGGTACATCATCATCTCTCAGAGGTGGTGACCAACCATCAATAACACGTTGCCAAGCCCTGGACTCAATGGATTGAATGTACATGCTCATCTTCAATTTCCAAGGGCCGTAATTTGTTCCATCCAAAATAGGTGGACGAATTGAACTTGTGTACGGAGTGTCCATAACTAACTTATAACACAAACCAGGAACTCACTTAGTAAAGTCAAGTGGTGGCTCTGATGTCACGTGAAAGAAACAGTGTACGTGGTTGGTTATGTAAAATAGACAGTGTTGTCCTTTGTGTTGTAACACCACAGACAACACAGTGCAACAAAAATTTAAAGTATAAATAAAACACAAGTAAATAATTTTGCACGAGTATAAAAACTCGTGCGGGTGACTTAGGGCTAAATATTACTAGTAAACGTAAGATCAGTCTTACAAAGCAATCCTAGTAATTTTACGAAAAGTCATTGTTAGAACCTAATGGGGAGGGGATTTAGGTTCTATTGGCAACTTTAGCAATTTAAAGCGATTATGCAAGTACGCAAGCAGAAGACTTAAGCAATCAAATAATAAGTGCGGTAAATAAATGTGTAATGTAAATAAAGCAGTAAAAGGGATAAGAGATGTTTATGGAAGTTCGACGATAAATCGTCTACGTCTCCCCTTCTTGGTTAAGTCGATTAACCAAGGATCCACTAGCACTTCGAACATCTTGGCCTTGATAACTCCAAGAATAGCCTTACAACTTGACACGATCACCGCGCCGATACAACTCAACACTCTTGGCCTTAAGGGCTCCAAGGATAGCCTCAACACTCGTAAAATACACTTGGCTTCACACACAAGTGTTTACAAAACCGAGCAACCAACTCACAAACAAACAACCCTTGATTTTACAACCCCGTATACAACTCGATATGTGAATATATTTTGAACACTCAAAACGGGCTACAAATTGCTCAACAAATGGCTTGAATAATGCTTGAGAGGATTGAGAGACATGAAGATGTTGGGATGTGTTGAATGGCCTCAGAATGCCTCCTTTTATAGATGAAAATTCGGCATTGATCGGAACTTCCGATCCCTGCATTGGAGCTTCCAAAATTTGAATTCTGAGACACGCGGGTGTACTAGATCGGAACGTCCGATCCACTTCGGAGCTTCCGATCGGTGCAATAAATGTGTTGTCGAGCAAAAGTCTTCTGGACAAGATTATCAGGCGGCCGTTCAAGATCGGAACGTCCGATCACGTTCGGTGATTCCGATCTGCTTCACTTCGTTGCCTCCGATCTGCTTCCGAACAATATAATATTCTTAGAAAATGATCGGACCTTCCGATCATAGATCGGAGCTTCCGAACTTGTTCTTCGTAGCTTCCGTTCTTCATTCCGAACAATATAAAACTCCCTGGAAATAGATCGGAGCTTCCGAACCCTGATCGGAGCTTCCGATCTACCCTTAGCTTCCGAAGACGCTTTTGATCATGATCGGAGGTTCCGATCTCCAATCGGAGCTTCCGATCCCGTAGCACTATACTTCTTCGAATTTTGTTTCTGATCTTAAGTATGAATTTAGTCTTAATTCATCTTGAAAATTTTAACTCTGTAATAAGCTCAATGTAAATATTAGTAACATTTTAACCTAGTTTTGTTAATCATCAAAACATAGAGAAATAAGACTTGTTAATGCATTAAAAACATTAATCTCATAATTCGAGATTTATATGCGTTTAAGGTGTAACAATCTCCTCCTTTTTGATGATCACAAAACTTGGTTAAAAACAGGAGATAAAATATACGATAATCATAAACAATTTTTTATAAGTAACAGAGTTTAACGGATAAACAAATTTTATCAGATAAACAAATTTTATCCCAATTAATATTTTAACCATTAATTCTCCCCCTTTGTGATAAGCAAAAAGTAATGAAACATAAAATTAAAAAATACGCAACAATTTCATTACAATAATAATTTTTAATACAAATCAAGAGAAAAAATACAAATAAAAATAAAATAAAAATCTAAGAGTCATCATCATGCTGCGGAGGAGGATAGCGAGCGGCGAAGTCATCAAATCGAGTCTCCAGAGAGGCAACTCTAGCAGTCAACTCGGTAAAATGAGTGTGCATACTCGTCTCAATGCGATGAAGAGTCTCGAAGAGTCGGTCGCTAGGAAATTGGTTTATTGGTGTAGGAGGAACCTCAGGAGCTTGGAAAGTAAGATCACCAATGGTAGATGCAAAGGCCTCAAAACTGGAAGAGGATGAAATATCAGTGTTGGGCGGACCAGTCGGAAAACCTTTGGTTTGGATAGAGTGAGGAAGAGAGGAAAAGTCTCAATGAAAATCAGTAATAGGAGAAAATCTAGAAAAAGCTCGACTAGGATCATCAACCCATCGAGAATACACAGGATTCCAAGATAAATCCATCCTGATAATAGACTGATGGTTGATGATATGACTCGACTGGATTTCAAGAGAAGGGATCCCCTCAAAATCAATATCAAAACAACTCAAAATCCGGTTAATAAACCGGGTAAAAGTAAAGGAAACCTTTTTAGCCGTCGTTGTCATGTGATGCATAGTCTGCATAACAAGGCGCGGAAGGTTAAAAGGTCGAGAGGAGATGATATGAAAAAGGATATACAAATCCAGATATTTGCAAGTGGATAGGTCTCCACTGCGGGGAACTATGGATGTGGTAATGAGTTTTTGAATGATTTGGAAATCAGGACAAAGACTCTTGAGATGGATTCGATCGTCAGCACCAGTGGCTTGTCGACCGAGAATAGTAGTAAGAAAGAGATTACGATCAAATTTTGGATCATTTTGTGGCCAAGTTTGGGAAAAGTATTCACCGGGTCCATTCCTGGGAAGATCAAACCAGGAGGACAGATCAGCAGAAGAAAAGATGATATGCCTTCCTTGAACGATCGTGGCAATGGTGATATCATCATGCCCTAATTTGAGTTCAAGGTTTGCATAGAACTCGTGAATCAGTGGAGGAAAGATTCGGTCGGGGATAGATGGCTGAAAAAAGGATTCCCAATGTTGAGCATTGATTAAGTTCAACAGTAGGAGATGGGATTGGGCCAAGTAGGTAGTATCTAAGATACAACCCGGATGAATAGGACGATGCAAATAATCATCAGGAATGGGCCTAGAAATAGCTGGTTGGGTAGGATCACGGATAATAATAGGGCGACTAGAACTCGCTTGATAGCGACGGCGTTTGACAGACATTTTTATAGGTTGGAATCGGATGAAATAGAGAAAAGAGAAAAAATTTAGGTGCAAGAAATCGGACTGAGCGATCTGATATTTATAGGGGTTGGAACGATCGGAAGCTCTGATCCTGATCGGTCGTTCTGATCGTGCGGTCCACTGAGGTAAGGTCACGTGTCGATTGGAAGCTCCGAACAGGCTTCGGACGTTCCGATCCTGAGGCGGTAATTAATGATAAGGCGGCGAAAAGTAATTTGAAAAGACGGATCAGATGGGGATCGGATTTTCCGATCGTGATCGGTGGTTCCGATCCTCATCTTGGAGGGAATTTACCGCGCAAGTTGAAAAGTGGCGGGATACAGATCGGAAGTTCCGATCTGGATCGGTGGTTCCGATCTGCCTTAGCATGATTTCGACTCTTTAAAATTTATTTTATTTAGCATTTAAGCAAATAATTCACATAAAAAATGTGAGCTTCTTAATTTTGAATAAATACAATTGATTTGTATTATCCAAAATTAATTTGCTCGAATTTAATATTAAGCTCCCCCTTAATATGACATTAAATTTAATTTATGCCTACAAATGATTACAACTCAATCATGCCAAGTTCACCACGCAAACGAATAAAAGTATTTTCATCTAGTGGTTTTGTAAAAATATCGGCAATTTCATTTGACGTGTCAACATATTGAAGTTCAACTTCATTTCGTTCGATGTGGTCACGAATAAAATGATGACGAATGTCAATATGTTTGGTGCGCGAATGTTGAATCGGATTCTTTGTAAGACATATGGCGCTAGTGTTGTCACAGAAAATAGGGATTTTTGAAAAAGATACACCATAGTCGAGCAATTGATGCTTCATCCAAAGAATTTGCGCACAACAACTACCGGCAGCCATATATTCGGCTTCGGTTGTTGATAACGCAACACAGTTTTGCTTTTTGGAAAACCAAGAAACTAAACAGTTTTCTAAAAAGAAACAAGTTCCACTAGTGCTTTTTCGGTCCACCTTATATCCACAAAAGTCGGCATCGCAATAAGCTTTTAAATCAAAGAAAGAATTTTTCGAATACCACAAGCCGAGATTTGGAGTATTTGAAAGATATTTGAAAATGCGTTTTAAGGCAAACAAATGTGATTCCTTTGGACATAATTGAAATCGTGCACACAAGCAAACACTAAACATAATGTCCGGCCTACTGGCAGTAGCATATAATAAAGAGCCAATCATACTACGAAAGGAAGATTGATCTACAGATTTACCATTTTCATCCTTGTCGAGTCTGATTGCTGTGCTCATCGGTGTGGATGATGATTTGGTGTTCTCCATCCCAAACTTCTTTAGAATCTCCTTAATGTATTTGCTTTGGTTCACAAAGAACCCATCTTTACACTGTTTGATTTGCAATCCAAGGAAATAGTTAAATTCCCCCATCATGCTCATCTCAAAGTGTTCCTGCATAAGCTTGGAGAAATCTTGGCAAAGAGTTTCGTCAGTAGAACCAAAAATTATATCATCAACATAAATTTGCACAATCAAAAGATCATTTTTGACATTCTTGGTAAATAAGGTAATGTCGATCTTTTCTCTTGAAAAACCATTTGAAAGCAAGAAAGTAGACAGTTTATCATACCAAGCTCGAGGAGCTTGTTTCAAACCATACAATGCTTTGTTTAGTCTAAACACATGATCAGGCAAAGAAAGATCAACAAAGCCATCAGGTTGCTCAATATAAACCTCTTCTTTCAAATCACCATTAAGAAAGACACTTTTGACATCCATTTGAAATAACTTAAAATTTCTAGAGCAAGCAAAAGCAAGTAGCATGCGAATAGATTCTAGTCTAGCAACAGGCGCATAAGTTTCATCATAATCTATGCCTTCTTCTTGACTATATCCTTTAGCAACAAGCCTAGCTTTATTTCTAGTGATAGTGCCATGCTCATCAAGTTTATTCCTAAACACCCATTTAGTACCAATGATAGATCTATCATGCGGCCTAGGAACAAGAAACCAAACATCATTGCATTTAAACTCATTCAACTCATCTTGCATCGCAATTATCCATGCATCATCTAATAAAGCATCATCTATGCATTTAGGTTCAACATACGAAACAAAAGCAAGATGATTACAAATATTATTAAGAGAGGATCGAGTAGTTACTCCCTTCGAAGGACTTCCAATGATAAGATCCATAGGATGATCTTTGTAAAGCGTCCAATCCTTCGAAAGTGGTGTTTCCTCAACGGGAACATCTATATCATTTAGGCTTGAGGAAGCCAACTCTTCTTCGAGTAATTCTACATCATCAATGTTAGTGCGAACAATAGTAGACATAGATTCATCAAAAATCACATACATAGATTCTTCAACAAGTAAAGTATGTTTATTAAAAACTCTAAAAGTCTTACTTGTGGTAGAATATCCGAGAAAGATACCTTTGTCGTATTTGGCATCAAATTTGCCAAGGTTGTCCTTACCATTATTGTGTATGTAGCATTTTGATCCGAACGTTCGAAAGTAAGAAATGTTAGGCTTTCTCCCTCTCCATAATTCATATGGAGTTTTCTTGAGAATTGGCCTTATTGATACACGATTAATGATGTAACAAGCAGTGTTCATTGCTTCAGCCCAAAAATATTTTGGTAGAGAATGCTCACATATCATGGTCCTCGCAATCTCCACAAGTGTCCTATTTTTCCTCTCAACGACCCCGTTTTGTTGAGGAGTCCTAGGACAAGAAAAATTTTGACCAATGCCTTTCTCTTCACAAAAGTTTGAAAAACTCTCATTTTGAAATTCAGTTCCGTGGTCACTACGGATCTGTTTTATAGAAAGATTTTTCTCATTCTCAACTCATTTGACAAAAGTTTTAAAATAATCAAAGGCATCATTTTTGTGGGCTAAAAACAATGTCCACGTGTAACGTGAAAAATCATCCACAATGACAAATGCATAAAGCTTCGCTCCTAGGCTAGTGTTCCTCAAGGGACCACATTGATCTAGGTGAAAAAGTTCAAGGGGCATAGAAGTTGATACAAAATTTTTGCTTTTAAAAGATTCTCTTGTATGTTTACCAAGTTGACATGCATCACAAACAGAATCTAATTTTAAATTGAGTTTTAGCATACCAACAACTAAATCAAGTTTAAAAAGTTTTTCTATGGTACTAGGACCAACATGACCTAGTCGTCTATGCCAAAGAATGTTGTCATCAACATTCAAGGATACAAGGCTTTTAATATTTGATAAAGATAAATTGTTTAAAGAAACCTTGTAAACACTTTCACTTCTATATCCTTTGAAATTTATGGATTTGTCAGTCGTGAGTGATATAGTGCAGTGTTGGGGAGTGAATTTGACTTCATAACCTCTATCGCACAATTGACTTATGCTTAGTAGATTATGCTTAAGCCCTTTCACTAGGAGTACATCATCAATCAAGCAAGATTCAGATATACCTATTGAGCCGATTCCTTCAATGATTCCTCTGTTGTTGTCTCCAAAGGTTACAGTTCCCTTCTCCTTTGGTTTGATTGATTGAAGTAGCTCCTTGTTTCCCGTCATATGTCTAGAATATCCACTGTCTAGATACCATATGCTAGGGAGAATAATTTTCCTATTTCCCTACAAGAAGAGATTTTGGTACCCTTTAGTTCTTTTGGGTCCACAGTGTTAGAAAAGAAAAATACAAAACAGATTTCCAAGAGTTCAGTCTCTCATAGCGATATCATCGCCACTTTACAAGAGTGCTCCCAGTTGTAGGTAGGGCTATGCCTCTTTAAAAACCTATTTTCTTGGACATAGCAGCGTTCATCAGGAAGACCAATCGCAAGTCAAGGCAGTTTAAACCGGTCTATGATGAACTCCCTTGGATCATGATCTCATAATGCCGACTAATGAGTTGTTAAGTACTCTTAGGCCTCCATTTCATATAGCTCTTTTTATCATATTGATATTTTAAAGATCTACACTTATGTCTAGCATGTCCTATTTTACAACAGTAAGAACATGCAGGGGGTGATCTCATTTTTGTTTTAGCAATTAGACTAGTGAAATCTATAGATTTCTTACCATACCCTATTCCACCCTTATCAAAACTACATTTTTGCATGCTTAGTAAATTATTCAAGTTATTACTACTTACATTGAATTTATCAAAAGATTTCTCTAAGTGAGCTATGTCATCCTTTAATCTTAGGTTTTCATGCTCCTTAGTTTCTAATTCATGTTTGAGTTTTCTATTTTCTTTTCTAAGAGATTTAGCCATATCAAACATGTTTTTATATGCATGTAGTAGTTCGTCATAGGAAGGTACCTCATCATCGTCGTCGGAGACGATGTCATCACTTTTAGCCATGAGGCAGATGTTGGCTTCCTCCTCGTCATCGTCGCTATCGCTCCAAGTGGCTAGAAGTGCTTTCTTCTTTTCCTTGTCAACTTTCTTCTTAAGAGGACACTCATTTGCATAGTGGTCTTGTTGTTGACAGTTGTAGCAAGTAACTTCCTTATCCGGATTCTTTTGGAATTTGTTTCCTCGCATGAATCGTTTGAACTTTCTTGCGAAGAGCGTCATATCATCATCATCATCATCTTCTTTGGATTGGCTAGATAGAGCAATCCCCTTTGCCTTGGTATCTTCTTTCTTTAATTCCTTCCTTGTTGATAATTCCAGCTCATGGGTTTTTAGAGTCCCATGTAGTTGATCAAGATCGTAGGATGCGGTGTCGCCTTTGTTTGACTCGATGATGGTCGTTCTCTTGGCATCCCACTCCTTGGGTAAGGCGCGTAGAGCTCTCCTCCACACTTGTTTGGTTGGATATTGTTCCCCGAGTTGGGCTAGCTCATTGATAATTTGAGTAAGCCTTCGGAACATAGTATCTACATCTTCGTTTGATTCCATCTCGAATGTTTCATATTTGAGTTGGAGTAGATCGATCTTCGTCTCTTTGATTTGATTAGTCCCTTCATGGCATATCTCCAACTTGTCCCATATCTCTTTAGCGGATGAGCACATTGAGATCCGGTTGTACTCATTCATATCTAAGGAACAATGAAGAATATTCATGGCTTTAGCATTTTGAGAAATTAATCGCATGTCCTCCTTGGAAAAGTCGTCCATTCCCTTGGGAATTTTGACACCCTCAACCTCTTTAGTAGGTATGTAGGGACCTTTCACAGTAACTTTCCAAAGATCATAATCTACGTATTGGATATATAGGGACATTCGATTTTTCCAATATCCGTAGTTTATGCCATTGAAAAGAGGAGGACGATTTGTTGATT
Source organism: Henckelia pumila (assembly GCF_033568475.1). Lineage (NCBI taxonomy): Eukaryota > Viridiplantae > Streptophyta > Magnoliopsida > Lamiales > Gesneriaceae > Henckelia > Henckelia pumila. The sequence goes on along the minus strand of NC_133121.1, from coordinate 27,942,024 downwards.
GCCCTTGAGCATAGTCACTCGCTAGATTTGCCATAGAGCCTTTTTGAAAATATTTTGTAAAAAGGTGGCTCTGATACCACTTGTTAGAACCTAATGGGGGGGTATTTAGGTTCTATTGGCAACTTTAGCAATTTAAAACGATTATGCAAGTACGCAAGCGGAAGATTTAAGCAATCAAATAATAAGTGCGGTAAATAAATGCGTAATGTAAATAAAGCAGTAAAAGGGATAAGAGATGTTTATGGAAGTTCGACGATAAATCGTCTACGTCTCCCCTTCTTGGTTAAGTCGATTAACCAAGGATCCACTAGCACTTCGAATGTCTTGGCCTTGATGGCTCCAAGGATAACCTTACAACTTGACACGATCACCGCGCCGATACAACTCAACACTCTTGGCCTTAAGGGCTCCAAGGATAGCCTCAACACTCGTAAAATACACTTGGCTTCACACACAAGTGTTTACAAAACCGAGCAACCAACTCACAAACAAGCAACCCTCGATTTTACAACCCCGTATATAACTCGATATGTGAATATATTTTGAACACTCAAAAGGGGCTACAAATTGCTCAACAAATGGCTTGAATAATTCTTGAGAGGATTGAGAGACTTGAAGATGTTGGGATGTGTTGAATGGCCTCGGAATGCCTCCTTTTATAGCTGAAAATTCGGCATTGATCGGAACTTCCGATCCCTGCATCGGAGCTTCTGAAATTTGAATTCTGAGACACGCGGGTGTACTGGATCGGAACGTCCGATCCACTTCGGAGCTTCTGATCGGCGCAATAAATGTGTTGTCGAGCAAAAGTCTTCCGGACAAGATTATCAGGCGGTCCTTCAAGATCGGAACGTCCGATCACGTTCGGTGATTCCGATCTGCTTCACTTCGTTGCCTCCGATCTGCTTCCGAACAATATAATATTCTTAGAAAATGATCGGACCTTTCGATCATAGATCGGAGCTTCCGAACTTGTTCTTCGTAGCATCCGTTCTTCATTCCGAACAATATCAAACTCCCTGGAAATAGATCGGAGCTTCCGAACCCTGATCGGAGCTTCCGATCTACCCTTAGCTTCCGAAGAAGCTTCTGATCATGATCGGAGGTTCAGATCTCCCATCGGAGCTTCCGATCCCGTAGCAGTATACTTCTTCGAATTTTGTTTCTGATCTTGAGTATGAATTTAGTCTTAATTCATCTTGAAAATTTTAACTTTGTAATAAGCTCAATGTAAATATTAGTAACATTTTAACCTAGTTTTGTTAATCATCAAAACATAGAGAAATAAGACTTGTTAATGCATTAAAAATATTAATCTCATAATTCGAGATTTATATACGTTTAAGGCGTAACAGTCATTAAATCCTAAATTTTTGAACAAGTTAAGAAATCAAACTTGCATCCTAAAATACAACAGAGTATAAAAGAAATTGGATGCAACTCCCGTAGCCTAAATTGAAGAGACAAAAAAGATCTTCAACAACACAGTTTCCACAGTGTTGTCTCTGATGTCTTCAACACGAACGGCAACACGGGGACATGCAACAACGATGGTTTGCAAACCTTTCTTCAGAGTTCTTTAAATTCTTCAACAGAATTCTTCAGAGTATGCGCAGTATATTATCGTCTGAAGTCCTTGTAAAACTTGTGCGTGAAAACCCCTTATATAGATAAGCATTCAAATCTTGAAGTTTTCCTTAGATAGAGTCCTACAAGAATAAGCAAGAATCTTTTAGTAGGAAATAAACTCTATCAAATCTTTGTAAATCAAATCTTGATAATATCAAATAATATTATATCAATTAATCACCTTATCAAGATCCGATTTAAACTTTGGCAAATATATCTTTAACATATTCGAAAATATACACTCAATATTTACCAAATATATTATCTTCTCTAGGAAGCAAAATCTAATAATACCAATTAATACAAGGGCCGAAATTTCAAGGAATAAGATTTTTTTCAGATAATTCCAAATGGTGAAACATCAATATTTCTATCATCTTAATACTATATAATCACCATTTCCACCACACATACACGTACATAGAAGATTATAATTTTTAGATTTCTCACAATTCTTTCAAAATTTGAAAACATGTACAAACGACGATATTTTCTTGATCCGTCTTAGATATACTATCGTCGTATACTAGAAATGTTTAAAAAATTAAATATTAATTCTAACAACATCTTAAAATTAAAACATGGTAACACTTCTTAAAACTTACGTAAAAACTTAGCACTCGGAGCTGTGATCGCAAATATACGATCAATCGAAAATTCTACCAGAAGGATCAAATTTAATCGGAGCTTGAAGCATCAAAAATGGCTTGGAATGAGTTTTTCCTCCCTTCTCGGTTTCTTGACTGAGATTTCTGATGAATTCCCACATTCTTACACGTTTTTATGGCCACTTTCAAGGAAATTACATTTTGGACCCTATACTTTGGCTTAATTGCAAATCAGTCATTGGACAAGCGATTTCATTCAATTTCAATCCTAAATAATTTAATAATATTATAATTTAATTATAAACTCTAAATATTCTCAAATTAAATATTCTAGGATTAAAATTAAATAATTTCGGACCTTATCGCATTTTAGTCCTTGAACTTCTCAATATTTACAAATTGGTCCTTCTTCAAATCTTTGCTTCTAATTAAATTCTTTTCATATTTAAACTCATAATTACATTCTTAAATTCCATAAATAATCAATTCAATTATTCATTTCTTTTAATTTAAGAATTTCGGATATTAAAATCTTAAAATCCGTAACTCCTCAAATTAAATAATTTCGACCCGAAATTGAAATATCTAATTCCATAAATTCTCATATTCGGAATTTAAATCTTAAATCCCATAATTAACAAATGAATATTTTTGGGCCCTACAGCATACCTCCATGCTCGGGTCCGTGCATTAATCTGTAGCCGATACTCAAAAGATGCAGGTACACGGATCCCGTGCCACGTCCGTGTCTGGGTCCGTGCACAAAAGGTCAAAATAACTGGTTCTCTGCCTCAACATTAATCTCACACGGACCTAGGCACGGAAGTTGCACGAGGTTCGTGCATGTCAAATTCCACTGATATCCAAAAAAACAGAGGGCACACGGACCCACGCACGGATGTGGCACGGGGTCCGTGCCCTATCAAAACTTAGAAAAATAACTAAGGCGGCAGATCTGAAATTTCCCAACAAAAACTCAAATACAATCCATAACATGTAATAATACATCCATCTAACATATTACAATACAAGAAAGGTCTAAAGTAGTTCAAATCCTCAAAAGTAGAACATGCATCAGTTCATAGTTGCTACATTTCAATATACAAACAAGTTCGAAATACAAATTCGACTTCTAAAACGAGTCCCCACTTCTATCAATCACAACCCAAACTAGTCATGTCGCATCTGACTCGATTCTGCCCCACCTGTTGCCAAGTACACATACAAAAACAAGACAACAGCCGGATAACTCCGCATAGAATAATATTCCCAATAAAAACAACATAACATGCAATATCAAGTAATATATCAACAACGTGATATAACCTCAACAATGTTCAAAGATAAATAAAATGAAATGCATGTCTTTAAAATTCGGGATTATCTAATCGGATAATCGTATGAGAATTCGGTTCTTTGGTTGGGATCCAAAGGATAAGATATAACAACAACTCACCGACTCACCCGATCGAGGTGGATGAGGTATATCTCAATTCTCTAGACTTTGGAGCAACTATAAGGAGTATTCAGACTCTGGGAGACTTCAAAAACCCATGCACTCAATTATAGTCCCCAAATCGTCTAATTAAAAAAAAATCAAATAATTTGGCTCAAGATGAATGCATATGAAAATCGTAATACATTCAAGGATACTTCAAGTAATTCAAATAACATGCAAGTATGTGATTTCAGGAACTCAAAAATCAATTCAGATTCAAGTATTCGCCCCTTTTTAGTTTGATGTCGATTTTTACCTTTTCTCGATTTGAAGCTCCAACTCAGGATAAGCAATCCTCGACCAATTTTTCAACGATTCTAATTCTGACAACTCCAAGTTTAACAGCCTTCAAACAATCTGAAATGAAGTATAATAGGATCAATATCGACATTCAAACTCAATCGAACAACGGCTCGATTAGTTCAAACCAAACGGTATCCAAAACTCAAATCGGCGGCATAACGGCTATATACGTGTAATACCCAAAAAAATCATAAGTCCATTCACAATTTATTTAATGAATTTTAATATATTTTAGTTATTTTATTGTATTATTCATGATTTTCAAATAAATTTTAAATGAAATTTAATTTTTTCCATTTGATAGTTATGATTTAAACACTTTTATCATTTAAATGTTTTATTGTGTTAAATGATTTTTTTTTAGTTATTTCATTTTATTATTCATGATTTATATGGTTATACTTGATTTAATGGTTTATATTCTTTAAATTCTTTAAGTTATGATTAGATTAAATGATTTTTTGATTTATATCTATCTTATTTTAACGTTCTCGATTGAGTTAACAATTTCAGGTCGAGTTTGATTCTTTTCTTACGGGACGAGGCTAACCTACGAACGAGGTGATAGAGAATATTTTTACGAGTATTTTAAGTATAATATTTATATGCTTTTGATAGGCGATTGGGGAGATAGTATTTTTATCAGTCGAGTCAGAGACGTGTGTTGACTGTGTTTTTAATAGTCGACACACGAGACGTATTAATGGAACGTTATCCTATCTATCAACCGGTATCCCCACACTTAACCACCAAGTTCCCCACCCCCTTAAATGTTTTGTCTCCTTTTCATTGACTTCTCCCCATCCCACTACACGTTTTCCTTCACCATTTCTGCATACCTTCTTCTTCTCATTGGTTTCCCCTACGGTTCTTGCATCCAAGGTGAGTTAAGCTTTCAAATTTTCGTTCGCTCAAGGGTTAGCTCGTAGACAAGAATCCAGATCAACTCCATCTATGGTTAAGGCATGTATTTTAAAGATTTTGAAACCACCATTCAAGATATAATTATTTTGATATGAAAAGATGTATGTTGAGATATGTATGCATGAAGTTTTGATTTTAAGGTTTTGAAGATCATATTATGTGATAGTATGAAATCGTGAAGTGTACGTCACATCGTTCTTGTCATGTTCTTGAATTTGATTCAAGAGATACATGTTTCTTTTAAGTTTTTATGTGTTCTTGAAGTTTCAAGGGATATTTTATTTAAATTATATAGTTAGAGTAGTAGAAAATACCATATTTTGAAGTATTGAGTTAGTTTGAGTTAAAGCTTTGAAATGTTGCATGTGCTGGATTGTCACGGATTACCGACACTCATTATGATTTTGAAGATCAAAATTAGTGTATTGATTCAAATGATATCAGGCTAATTTTATTGGAAAGCTACCTTATTTATCTACAAATTTTATGTTTTGAGTTTTGTCAAAATAATTTTGTAAGATTGGCCAAAATTACCCCGAAGTGTGTCGAGTGTTTTAAATTTCTGGCAGTGATACATCTCGGGATAATGCATATATCTTTTTACTGCAATATTAAATTAAGATGACGTTTTCGGCATTTGAAATCCAAGATCAAGTTCTACAACTTTTATGTTTTCCATGTTTCCAAATTCAGAATGTACAATAGAGTTTGAGAGCGAGTAATAAGACCCATCTGCGCAGGGCATGCGCGCCCGCGTCGGAGAAGTGGCGCGCCCGCGCATGGCCTTCGGAATTCACATTTTTTATGTTATTTTAGGCTCCTAAATTCATGGTTATGATCTTTTAAGGCTTCTAAAATATATTTAAGAGTTTCTATGCAAAAAGTTTCAAGTTTTAAGTCAAGAACAAAAAGAACGACTTACGTGGATCGATTACGTTATGTGATGCATGTAATGTCTAAGTTTCATTCATGAAACCTATGTTCAATATGAAAGTATGATTTTTATCATCTATGACATGCATGAAGTTATTGAGTAAAGTTTTATGTTCATGAAATGAAAGTTATGAAGGAAATTACGATGAAACAATGATGCTTCATAATGAATGAAATGATATGATGAATGATGAAAGTTATGATGAAATGATAAGATGATGAGGCATGAACGAATGATGTTAAGATGAAGCATGATATGATATTTTAATGTATGAAAATGCTTTTGATGTCTTATGTGTCTTTGTGATGGCAAACACGGGATTGGTGCTCCGGTTTGGGCTCCGGAGAGGGCCTTTCCAAACATGGCTCATGAGACAGATAAGTACACGAGACTGGTGCTCCGAGATGAGCTTTGGAGATGGCCTTTCCAAATAACGAATTATGAGGCTTAGTGCCATATGTTGTTACAATATTTATGCACGATATTTAAAAGTAAAGATTTTACTATTTTCATTGTCAGTATTTTAAATGCCGAGTTTAGAGGGATTCAAATGTTTCGTCTTTTAAATGTTCATTTCAGTTTGATATTTGTTATGGAAGCTCCTCGATTATTTGAAATGTATTTGATGTAGTAGTTTTTTTATAGTAGCTCACATTACCTTATCCCATTTAAATATTAGTAGTAGGTTTTGACGTGTCGTATTTTAGAAGGTATTTGTTGTAGGGTTGCATCGGTATTTCTTTGACTTTGTGAACGTTCAATCACGAGTCTTATTTTTATAAATTTATATTTTAAACTCTTTTGAAGTTAGTGTGATGCACTCCCTGTATTATTTTAAGTAAAGAAAAATTTTCTCACTCTTTTTCCGCAACTCTTTTATTAAATTTTTTAAAAATACAGGACGTCACAATACGGCTAACCAAAAATCAACAAACATCAATATATCTATCCAGTACAACTCTTATCATCAACCATCCATCAAAATCTCAATAATACATGTCCAAAACAAAGATTTCCAGAAATCCCATTTTCGAAAATTACTTCAAAAATTCATAACAAATCCAAACGTCGTTCTTTTTTCGATCCATCTTGAAATATACAATCTATGCTAGCTCAATAACAACATATCAAATCAATATCAAATTCCATAGACATCCGAAAATCGAATTACAACTTATCGAAGAAAAACTTACGGTAGAACGAAGCTCTCGCAGCTGTGATCGCAAATATACCTTCAGATCGAAATTCTATCGGACGGATCGTGCGAAATCGGAAATTGAAAAGCTTGGAGGAGCAATAATGGAGGAATTGGTTCTTGGGAGAGAAGAAGAATATGGGACACGCCTAGATATAAGAAATAAGGCCATGTGTTATATAAAATCAACTTTTTGCACTTTGGTCCCTGAGTTCTTCAAAAATTACAATTCAGTCCTTGATCAAATATCAATTCAGCCCTTAAATTTCATATTCTCAGAATATCAATATTAATATCAATTAAGATAATTTTGGGGCGTTACAATTCTCCCCCTCTAAGAACTGAATTTTTCCTCGAAATCGCATACGAATCGAATCGATCACATAAGATAAGAGATAGAACAAAGACCGCAATAAGAATTCACATCACAGAAATAATTCTGGAAATTGCTGTCATATATTGGACTCTATCTCTAAAGTCACTTCTTCGGCTCCATGTTGACTCCACTGCACTTTCACTAACTGAATCTACTTGTTTTTGAGCTGTTTTTTTCGGTCAAGAATCTGAATCGGTTGTTCGAAGTAGCTCAACGTTTCGTCAAATTTGGCTTCGTCTGGCTGAAGAACATGAGAAGGATCGGAATGATATTTTCGCAACATAGAGACCTGAAAGACATCGTGAATACTAGAAATAGACGGAGGAAGTGCAAGTCTGTAGGCAAGATTTCCTATCTTCTCAAGAATCTCATACGGTCCAATGAATCTCGGAGATAACTTCCCTCTCTTTCCCAATCTGACAGTGCCTCTGAAAGGAGAAATCTTCAGAAATACTTGGTCTCCCTGATCAAAATACAGAGGTCTGCGTCTGACATTCGCATACTTCGCATGTCTATCCTGAGCGTCTTCATTCTCGTCTGTATAATGTTCACCTGCTCAGCCATGTCTCGAATCATATCTGGTCCCAAATCAGGTGACTCAAAAATATCATCTCCAGTACAAAGGAGATCTGCATTTCTTTTCGCACAAAGCTTCGAAAAGTGCTATCCCGATATTTGTCTGATAGCTGTTGTTGTACGAAAACTCAACAAGAGGTAAAGAATCTTGACAACTAGTGCCATAGTCAAGTACTACGGCTCGTAGCATATCCTTTAAAGTCTGAATCATCCTCTCTGACTGTCCATCGATCTGAGGATGATATGTTGTACTCAGATGCAATCTAGTACCGAGTGACTCTTGAAGACTATGCCAAAAGTGAGAAGTAAACCAAGGGTCTCGGTCTGAAACAATAGATCTCGGCACACCATGCAATCTAACAACATCTCTGACATATAACTCGGTCATCTGATCATGTCGATACGTCATCTTGTACGGGATAAAGCAGGCAGATTTTGTCAATCGGTCAATCATTACCCAGACAGCGTCCCAACCTCGGACTGATCGTGGTAGCTTCATGACGAAATCCATCGAAATGTGATCTCATTTCCATTTAGGAATAGATAGACTGTGAAACAGACCACCTGGTGGCTTTCTCTCTGCTTTCACCCGTTGACAGTTCAAACATCGGGATACAAACCTCGTAACATCGCTCTTCATCTTCTTCTACCAGAACTGATTTCTCAAATCGTTGTACATCTTTCGACCTCCTGGATAATTGCTGAATCGACTGCAATGTGCCTATCGCAAAATTCGTTGTCTCAACTCTGAAATATCTGCCACAACAATACGATTATTCATAAATAAAGCATCATCACTGACCTGAATTACAGACTGGTGTCCAGATTTTACTTTCTCTATCGAACTCTGAATACTTGGATCAGATTTCTATGCCTCTTTGATCTTCAATAACAACTTTGGTTCGGCTTGAATAGCATAAACTCTGATAGACCTCCTATCTATTTCAAACTTTAAACCAGAATTAAAGCAATCATCGATAAAATAAGAAACACCAATAGTAGATAAAGATAAAGAACAGATCTTTTGACTCAAAGCATCAGCAGCTGCTTTCCATTTCCCCGGGTAATACTTGATTTCACAGTCAAAGTCTTTCAGCAGATCTAGCCATCTTCTCTGTCTCATATTCAGTTCAGACTGCGAAAAAAAATATTTCAAGCTTTTATGATCAGAAAAGATTTCAAAGGTCTCACCATAAAAATAGTGATGCCAGATCTTCAAGTCAAACACAATCGCTGCAAGCTCAAGATCATGAATCGGATATTGAGTCTCGTGCGGCTTCAGCTGGCTCGATGCGTAAGCTATCACGTGCTTCCACTTCATAAGAACGCGTCTCAATCCTCTATGAGAAGCATCACAATAAACTGAAAAATCACCAGTAACTGAAGGAATAGATAGAACTTGAGCACTGGTCAACCGCTTCTTCAAGTCAATAAAACTGGCCTCACACTCTTTGGTCCAGACAAAAGATGCATTCTTCTGAGTTAGCTGAGTAATCGTCTTTGCAATAGAGGAGTATCCCTCGATGAATCTGCGATAGTAACCTGCTAAACCCATAAAACTTTGAATCTCAAGCATAGATGTCGGTCGAGGCCAATTCATAACTGCTTCAATCTTGCCGGGATCAACAGAATACCATCTCCGGAGATAATGTGACCGAGAAAGACAACTCGATCCAACCAGAATTCGCACTTCGACAATTTAGAAAACAACTGTTCAGCACACAAAATCTCTGAAAGATTCGGTTCATAAGACCCATAAAGACTGCTGGAGCAATAGTCAAACCAAATGGCATGAATATAAATTCAAAGTGGTCATACCTCGTTCTGAAGGCAGTCTTAGGAACATCTTCCTCTCGAACTCTCAGCTGATGAAATCCTGACCTCAGATAAATCTTCGAATAAATAGATGAACCCTGCAATTGATCAAACATGTCATCTATTCGAGGCAATGAATACTTGTTCTTTACCATAGCTTGGTTCAATTAACGGTAGTCGATACAGATTCGCATGGATCCATCTTTCTTTCGCACAAAAAGAACAGGAGCACCCCAATGCGAAACACTAGGTCTGATGTATCCCTTGACAATAAAATCCTTGAGCTATTCATTCAGTTCTTTCAATTCGACTGGTTCCATTCGATAAGGAGCTTTGGAAATCGGTTGAGCACCTGACATCAATTCAATGCTGAACTCGATCTCACGAATTGGAGGCAATCCAGGAATCTCATCCGGAAAGACGTCAACAAACTTCTAACCATTGGTATATAAACCAATTCGGGGCTAGATTTCAATACATCAACTGCATATATCAAGAATCCTTCTGCACCTTTCTGTAACAAACGGGTCATCGACAAAACAGATATCAAAGGAATCTTGGATCGAGAACCCTTACCGAAAAATTTCCACTCGTCTGCCATTTTGGGTCAGAATCTGACAACTTTTTGGAAACAAATTCGGACTAACCTCACAAAAAACAATTCCTCCACTCAAAATCAAAGTAATAGAAAAATCAGCAGGTAAAGTCTCAGATGGAAAAGAAAGCATCAAGACAAATTTTTCGGAGGTAAAGGAATGAGATGCACCAATATCTATCAATACATGAGCAGAAAAACTCAAGAGAAATCAATTACCTGCTATGTCATCCTCAGGTGCAGCCTGAGCCTGATCCTCGGTAAGAGCAAAGACTTGTGCCCATTGCATCGGAGGTTGATTCACGTTCTGATTACCTCATTGTCGATTCTACTGCGGTGGCTGAAAAGAGTGAACTACAGAAGCTTGACTTTTAGGCTGAGCTGTCGGTCTAGAAGAATTCCCATTCTGAGATCGTTCAGAACCACGTTGAGAACACACTCTGGAAAAGTGTCCAGTCTGATGGCAGATATGACAGCTTCCAAATATTCCACGACAATGCTCACTGAGGTGGCGACCTCAAAACTTGCTGCAAGACATACCTGTAGATCCAGAACTCTGTCCTGATCCAAACTGCTTCGAGCCGCTAGAACTAGAAGAACTGCTCCCTGACTTTTTGAATTGATTTCCCTACTATCGGAAATAATCTCTTCTATTACTACCACTATATCCGGACGATTGCTGAAAAGGAATCTGCTGACGAAATTCAGATTTAAATTAACTCCAAGAAATAATCGTATCTTGATTCTCTAAAGTTTTCTTCGTTGAAATACACCAAATTTTTGCAATACCTTGAAGTTGATGCACAACTAACCAGATTCGATGGTCATCTGTGTAGTCAAGAGAGTCAAACAACTGATCAATCTCATCTAACCAACTTCCACACCCAACAGCATTTTTGGTACACTTCAGAGTCGATGGTTTGAAAGACTGAAACCTCATCAGAAAGGTTTCCATCGGTGTCGGAGTGACATCCATTTGATTATTCATAGTACTGTCTTGTTCAATCAAGGGGTTACAGCAAGTTGATGCCTGTTCAAAACTCTTCGAGGATACAATTCTTATATTCAATAGTATTAGAACACAATTATCTCAACTTCAACGATTCGGTGCCCATCAATCTCTGTTCGACAAACTCATTCGATCTCAAGAGTATTCGAATTCAAATCAGGAATCCATTACAATTCGTTTCTCAAATAATTCATGATTTACAATTTAAAAATCAAATAAATCATGCTTCGTAATTTAAATCACAAAATCATGTAATTCAAATAATTCTTGATTAATAAATCATGCTCGCATGGAATTCAAATAATCAATTATGGAATTCAATCACATGCAAGACATTAAATCAAGCGGACTTGATCTACCCCGCTCACTTCTAGTTCAGTCCAAAAACTTAATGCTCTGATACCACTAATGTGAGGACCTCGGTTCTAATCATCTAATCAATAATAAATCAATGGAACAATCACAAATATCGAGGCAAAAATAAGCAAATAAATTTTTTTATATACCCGGACCCCCGTGCACACCTCCATGCTCGGGTCCGTGCATTAATATGTAGCCGATACTCAAAAGCTGCAGGTACACGGACCCCGTGCCACCTTCGTGTCCGAGTCCATGCACAAAATTTCAAAATAATGGGTTCTCTGCCTCAACAGTGATCCCACACAAACCTAGGCACGGAAATGGCACGGGGTCCGTGCAAGTCAAGTTCAACTGATATCCAAAAAAAACAGAGGGCACACGGACCCATGCACGGATGTGGCATGGGGTCCGTGCCCTGTCAAAACTCAAAAAAATTACTAAGGTAGCAGATCTGAAATTTCCCAACAACAACTCAAATACAATCCATAACATGTAATAATACATCCATCTAACATATTACAATACAAAAAAGGTCTAAAGTAGTTCAAATCCTAAAAAGTAGAACATGCATCAGTTCATAGTTGCTACATTTCAAAATACAAACAAGTTCGAAATAAAAATTTGACTTCTAAAACAAGTCCCTACTTCTATCAATCACAACCCGAACTAGTCATGTCGCCTCTGACTCAATCCTGCCCCACCTGTTTTCAAGTACACATACAAAAACAAGACAACATTCGGATAACTCCGATCCACATAGAATAATATTCCTAATAAAAGCAACTTAACATGCAATATCAAGTAATATATCAACAACATGATATAACCTCAACATAGTTCAAAGATAAATAGAATGAATGCATGTATTTAAAATTCGGGATTATCTAATCGGATAATCGTAGGAGAATTCGGTTCTTCGGTTGGGATCCCGAGGATAAGATATAACAACAACTCACCGACTCTCCCGATCGAGATGGATGAGGTATATCTCATTCATCTAGACTTTGGAGCAACTATAAGGAGTACTATTCAGACTCTGGGAGACTTCAACAACCCATGCACTCAATTATAGTCCCCAAATCATATAATTCGAAAAGAAATCAAATAATTCGGCTCAAGATGAATGCATATGAAAATCGTAATACATTCAAGGATAATTCAAGTAATTCAAATAACATGCACGTATGTGATTTCAGGGAACTCAAAAATCAATTCAGATTCGAGTATTCGTCCCTTTTTAGTTCGATGTCGACTTTTACCTTTTCTCGATTCGAAGCTCCAACTCAGATAAGCAATCCTCGACCAACTCTTCAACGATTCGAATTCTGACAACTCCAAGTTTAACAGCCTTCAAACAATCTGAAATGAAATATAATAGGATCAATATCGACATTCAAACTCAATCGAACAACGAATCGATCAATTTAAACCAAACGGTATCCGAAACTCGAACCGACGGCATAACGGCTATATACGGCTAACCGAAAATCAACAAACATCAATCTATCTATCAAATAAAACTCTTAACATAAACCATCCATCAAAATCTCAACAATACACGCCCAAAACCAAGATTTCCAGAAATCCCATTTTTGAAAATTACTTCAAAAATTCATAACAAATCCAAACGTCGTTCTTTTTCTGATCCGTCTTGAAATATACAATCTATGCTAGCTCAATAACAACATATCAAATCAACATCAAATTCCATCGACATCCAAAAATTAAAGTACAACTGATCGAAGAAAAATTTACGGTAGAACAAAGCTCTCGCAGCTGTGATCGCAAATATACCTTCAAATCGAAATTCTATCGGACGGATCGTGCAAAATCGGAAATTGAAAAGCTTGGAGGAGCAATAATGGAGGAATCGGTTCTTGGGAGAGAAGAAGAAGAAGATGGGACGCGCCTAGCCATAAGAAATAAGGCCATGTGTTATATAAAATCCACTTTTTTCACTTTGGTCCCTGAGTTCTTCAAAAATTTCAATTCAGTCCTTGATCAAATATCAATTCAGCCCTCGAATTTCATAATATTATAATATCAATATTAATCTCAATTAAGATAATTTTGGGGCGTTACAGCTATACTACCCATAGGAACGAAATACAGAGAACTTGGTAAATGGTCTCCAAATTGAGAAGGATCATTTAAAGTTCATCGAGTACTCGAAAGGAATGCTTGCTCGTTGGCAAGTATAGAAAGGGAACTACACAAAAGATGTGTCAATGGAAAATATATGAAGCAATATGTTCCTAGAATGCGCGATGAACATGTACAAGAATCAACGTAGATGGCTGTAAATGCCATCTTTGTAAATATTAAGCCAAAATATGGCTATGTACTCTTGTAATGAAATAAATAAAGTAGGCTAATAGCCACTTTTAGTACCAAATGTGCATTGGAAGTAATTCTAGAAAAGTTCGAATAATATTAGTTAAGTCAAGAAAGAGCCACTAACCCAAATGACTAAATAATTTAAGTGTTTTCAAACATACGCATTCAAAATATGGTTGTGATTCATTTGGCCATAGAAATACTTAAAACTGGCCAAAGCAGTATGAATCAAAAAAAATTGTTTATGGAACCCAACAGAAAAATAGTGGAGCAATTGTTTTTCTCATTCGACAGAATTATTTTGAAAGGGCATCGCCAAGTTCTTCCCACCTTACCATGCAGTCAGCCTTCATATTCTCAGCATCTATCAAAGATTTGGTCCATCCTTGGTATTCATCTTTTTGGTTAACCAGCTGATTCCCTTTAGTCTGGATCTCTTCAATAGCAGCTAGCACCCGGGCTTTAAGATATTCCCCTTCCTCAACAATTTCAAATGTCTTGTTTCATGATCAACCAACTCCTCTTTGAGTTTGGCTATATGCTCTTCTTCATCATCAAAAGCTTTCCCAATTTCGATAATCTTACCAAAATCACCATCTCTCGTCACTTTTAGAGCATCCCAATTCTCTTTGGATGCTTTAAAGGTATCGATCTTGGAGGAGAAATCTGTGTACTTACTAGATTCCTGTGCATTTGAGAGTATGGTAGGGAGAAGGTTAAAAATAATACGCAAAGGAGAATCGAAAAAGCAAGGAGAACTCTGAAGGAGTTGCAAAGCTAACATCACATCTTGACATTGATGCTCATCCAAAGAGAAAATATGTTGATGAACCAAAGATTTAAGTGTGGCAGTGGCTGAAGCAAAAGACGATTGGTCAAGGAGTGAAGAAGTCCCTGTCATTGGTTCACTAGTTGTGTCCTGGAGAAAGTTGAAATCCAGATCCATGGTTGTCATAGGTATATTACACATTTGAATTCTCCTAGAGGCATGATCCTGAAACAAGCAGTATTAAAGTGAGTAAAACAGGGGTACCAAAGTCAATAGAAGTGCAAACAAAGCTAATAGTTACCTTTGAAGAAATTGGTGCTGTAGCCATGTTGGAGGTCTTCCCAGGAACAAAATTATCAGGAATATCCACATGTACAGTGGGAGGAATCACCAATAGAATCCCCATTTTAATTTGATCTGCAAAAATATTCTCACTCGCTGCCGGAGGTACTTTTTCCCGGCCAGAGATTGTGTCGGGAACTTGAGATTTAGTTGCTTCAGAAACTGGGGCCGGAACTTTGAAGGTTGTGGAAATGGGTGAAACAGAAATGACATCATCTTCATCTTGGTTAAATTGTCCCTCTGATCTATTCGAAAATTGTGTGGCCAATCTACGCAAAACCCTGGTACTCTTCCTAATCTTGGCGGCTGGAGATTTGGGTGGAGCTCCAACTCCCATGGTCCGTGATTTCTTCGATGATCTATGAGCTACAACTGAGATCCAATATATATTCAAAACGACAAATATATGAAATTCATAGTTCCTGAGTCAAAGGTGTTATCTGAGGGGGCAAAGAGAGCTGTAGTAAGAACATCAAATTTTGGAGTCCACCATGGCATGAATGGAACAAGATTGTCACGAGAAATTTCTTGGATAGGAACTACAAATTCACTCGAACACATCACATTTAGTTTGGCTGTAGCTAGTGAGAAACGACGATCAACAAGTTCATCCCATGTGTTCTCCCCCTAGGGATAAGAGAAATAAAAGTGATCCTCAGGAACAGTAGGTGGAAGCCAAATTGACAGGCAAAAACCAGTGGATTGTATACCTTGAAATAAAGGTTAACATTATCACTGGTGAAGGAACCACAGGTGACCATAAACCTTGGGTAAAGACAAGCAGTTCTCACATCATCAACAACTTGGAGAAAAGACTTATTTTTGTGGGACATGAAACGGGGGATCCAAGAGTGCTCTGTCGTGTCCAGGTGCACAGGCAAATAATAGCACCTCTCTTCACCCAAATTATGAAAAAAGGTCATCAGGAAATCAGTTTATATGGTGGTGGTGCAGTGGGCCAAAGCTTTGCTGTCCGAAGGTCTAATACTGCTGAAAGAAAGACTCCTAATGTCGGGAAAGTAATAAAAAAGCCAAAGATGAAGAAACCAAGAAACTCCGTGGAGTTTACGTAGGGGGGGGGGTATCAAGCACACTTCTGTTCAAACATCGATATATTGACCCAAGAAACATCATTCCTAAATTGAGCACATTCCCAGTACTCAATGATCGGGCCAATAACATGTACTCAGCGGAGGGACGTCCAGAAGCTGGACAAAACAAGAATTTACAAACTAAAACCCACAAGAACAAAATATGTTCTTTTGAAGTGGGGACCACCGAATTGTTGTACCAAGCACTTATTATCGACGCATAGGAGTTATGGGCAGTGTTTTCCTCAAACAAATGAGGAAGGTCCTTGGAGGGAATCGAGCCTATAATATCTAAGCCTAAGATAGGAAGTTTCAACAAACGAAGAACATCATGAAGAGTGATGGACATTGGGCCACTAGCAAACTCAAAGGCATTGCAAGGGGGAGCCCAGAAACGAAGAGCATGTTCTAAAAGACCTGTTTGTAGGGGGAAAGGGGCTTTCGTAAGTTGAATGAAATAGTGCAAGCCTTGAGAATTCCACATGGTCCAAAAATGAGGCTCCAACCTGTCAACCCAAGTGACCCAATAAGGGGCAAAACATGCCCAAGATTTGAATTTTGCAGCTTTGGCCGGTGGCTGCAGGGAACCAGTTAGAAGTAAAGGGTATGTAGACAAAGAAGCGAGAGGGAAAATATTTTTAAAGACCGTTTCAGGAAAGAGAACCTCTACATACGGGGGATGAGATAAAGGGGCTAGAATCTCAGTGAACTCGGGCTTATCGATGGAGAGATGCAGAGGCCTAAAATAAAAATACCCAGTCATGGGTATATTCCGACACAAAGCCCCGAGAAACAAGAAAGAACAAAGATTACCTGATCACTTATATATATCCAGAAGCGTTGGACAAACCACCAGGAACAACAACCATGAATAGGGTTGAGAGAAACTTCGCAGAAAAAATTAAACAACAAGTGGTTAACCATAACTTTTAGTTCACTGTTGTTTTTTGTGCAGGGTTCATGGAGGAGGAAAACGAAAAGAACATTACCTGTTAGAAGAACAACGACGAACTTCAAGCAAAAACCCTAATCAAATGTCGATTTTCAAAAATAAAAATGGCAATACAGATAAGTCGGCCAAAGGAGAAAGACAAGGGAATGCGAAGGGTTAGGAGAGAGAATATCTCGGGAAGCGAGGAGCAATAATAGAAAATCTGAAATGACGTGATCGGGTAATGCAAAGATCAAGAAGCAGTATCACCATTGCTAGCTTTTTAAAAAATCGGAAAGTTTATCCGATTTAAGCCCACGAAAGTTCCCGAAATTTGAGAAGCCCAAATTGTTGTATTTCGAGCCCAACAAAAATATGGTTCATAGTCCAGGTTCAATGGCCCGAAAGGCCATCGACCAGCAGGGGCAATTGTTTAATCCATAAATTATTTTCTCAGCCCAATATTAAAGTTTCTTCGGCCCAGTTCCTGAAGTGATATATCCCAGTCAGTTTAGCCCATTAAAGAAATGGAATTTGAAGCCTTGAATTTGTGGCGGCTGAATTGGAAAGGAAGTTAGAAATTAAGACCAAGTCAAAATTCAAATCATGAGAAATGGAGGAGAGACGTGGCCCATTATGTAAGATGAAACAGTGGGAAGTTACTCCAAACATGGAAGAAAACCATCGGCAACAGGATTCAGAGAAAAAAATCACAATTCACAACAAAATTCCAAGATCCAAAAGCTCTCGAATTCTTCGGAATTTTTTCTGCAAATTCTAGAATTTCATCAAATATTTGTTGCATTTTTCCAGATTTCCAGTACATATTCTCAGACATATTTCGTAGTTCCTTGAACATTCCAACAAATTATTTTATATTATTATGGCAAGCGCTTGTCATTTCCAAATTTTAGCAGCAAGATTAAAGTTTTATGTTGCTATTAATAATCACTTTTCATAATTTCTTAAGTTCTTTGGCATATAACCTGTGGAATTGAGACTGACAACGAAACCGAGACTCACATTTCGTTTGATTTAGGAGTTAGATTTATTTTCTTTTTATTTTTCATACATTTTGTCACGATCGTGCCTACAATGTCCGCAACACCCCGCTCGAGCCATTTTTGTGTGCATACACAAAGAAATACAAGTTTTTACGGATATTCTTGAAGAAGAACGAAAGATTTAAGATCTTAAATCATAGTTCTTGCTTCGATCATAGATCTTAATGGTAGTTATGTTGCATCAAGAGTATAAACATAAAATATAAAGTTGTGCTCTTCAAGAGCATCAATATAAATTAAAATTTGTGCTACTTCGACAACATCAATATTAAATATTAATGTTGTGCTCTTTTCAGGAGTATTGATATAAAACTAAAAGTATTAAAAAATAACTAATTAAATTTTTTGCTATTTCGAGAGGATTAATATCGATCTAAATATTATGTTTCTTCGAAGACATTCGTACAAAGACTAATTAAACATTATTTACGAGATTTATATCGAATAGCACTCGTGCTAATAACATCTTATGAATTTTTTTAATATTGGAAATCCAATTTTTTTCTAATATATTTGAAACACTTCAAATATACTTTGACGCTTAATTTTCGCAAAATACAGTTTGACTATAATTCTATTTAGACAAGTACTTATAAAATATTTTTATAAAATTATTTTTTCTTTTAAAAAAATGTTTTAAAGTTGTTTTATGAATAAGTATGCGTATGTAAAACTATTCTATAAAAAATGTTTTTAAAGTTAAAAAGTAAATGTTTTTATTTCTATCATTGCACGTCCAATTAAAAAAAAACATAAAAAAACCTCCTCTTACGAACACTTTCATAGACTAACCTATTGTACGAGACTTGCTCAGTGCAGTTTACCTGATTAGCATGGTTTGCATGTTATGCGATAGTTCAGGGGGTTTACCCAGTGCACATTGAAAATTAAATGTTGCTGGTTTTCACGTCATAAAAAAATTAAAAAAATATATCTCAATTGTTTTTTAAAAACTACGTAGAGAACAATTTTTAAAAATATTTTTTCAGCAACATTTTATAATTTTTTTTTCCAAACACATGTTTTAAATTGTTTTCACTTTTAAAAGGATGAATTTTCGGTTCAGTCCCATAGGTTTGACCATTTTCCCGATTCGATCCTAAATATTTTGATGTTCCCGATTTAGTCTTAAACGTTTCAAAAATTAGCCCGAGTTGATCCTTTCGTCAATTTAATGGTTAAAATTAACGGAGTAAAAACACGAATTACTCCCAGATGAATTACTCTTTTCTTGATTTGGTCTCAAATGTTCAGAGTTCCTGATTAGTCCTAAATGTCTGCAAATTTTGATCGAATTGGTCCTTCCATCAATTTTGACCGAGTTGACCTCGAAATGACTCAATTAAAAATGGATGAATTTATCAATATCAACGGTTACAAACCTTTATTTAATTTATTGCTAATTTTTTCCACAAAATCGAAAATATAAAAAAAAATCTCTAAATGAAAATTTGAAACCTTAATTCTAAAAAATTTCAATGGTAAGAAAAAAAAATAATCGACTAAAAAGAATACAAAATTCAATCAAAGAACGAAATATATCGAGAAAAAAAAATTTATTTTAATTTTTTGAAAAACCCTAAATTTATAATTTTATAGAAATGTCAGAATGCGCGAAGTACAAGAAAATGTGGTTAGCATGCGAAAGAGAAAAGACAGGTTATCTATTAAAAATAAATATTGTGCAACAACGTCATTTTCATTCTAAAGGTTGAGCCAAATTTCTGAGTGTGATAGCAACGAGAACGAAAAAAATTTGTCTCCACTCAAAGTGGATTAGAAATTAGCGTATCTGATTTGGGTTTTGGGAATTTTAGTGGTATGACTCTCATATGTCATGTTTACAGTTAGTTTTAACCGTGACAAAAAAACCAACTCCATCAAAATTTGTAAATATTTGGGACTAAATCGACAATGCCAAAACATTTGTGACTGAACTGGAAAATGAGCCAAAAATATAGGACTAAACTGGGTTTTTTTCCTATCACGTATCATGTCTACCATTAGATTCAACTGTTAATTTGACGAAAGGACCAACTCAATCAAAATCTGTGAACGTTAAGGACTAAACCGGAAAGTTCAAAATATTTGAGACCAAATCCAAAAAAAATCAAATATTTGGTACTGAACCGGGTTTCCCTTATAAAACAATAAAAAAAATATATATTTTTAGAATAAACATGCCAACCTCAATATATAAGTCACTCGTTGAAGTGAAACGCTCTCGACTTAACCATGGCTTCTACTTCAACTCCCGACGCAAACAAAAACTGCAACACCATTCCTAAATCTCACTTTCTGAAAACGGTAGGTTTTTCTATGTGCATAGCACAATTGTCGTTGTTAAATTAAATGTGTGTTTTTTGGAAATGTTTCCATGTATGTTTGTCGGATTGGTGGTTGTTGAAGGCGGAAAACGACTCTCAAAGTGGAGCTCTCTCTGTTTCTGGGTTTATTTCTCGAGAGTAAGTTCAGTGTATAAATGATTCTGGTGGTTTTCCGTGTTCAATCATTTTAATCGTCCAATGGTAGCATTCACTGTCAAGGGTTTTTTTTTTTCCACTCTGAAAGCTGATTACTTCATAAGAGGGCCTGAAGTTTTGTATTGTTGAATTAACCATTTGTCGTATAAGTTTGAACTCATGGAATGCAGGAAAGTCAATAGATAGATTCTGTTAGGTCGATTTATATAAGCCGGAGATCGAGTAATATATGCTCGAAATTTATGTGTAAGGTCCACACATTGCAGTTGGTTAAATATTAGCCACCATATATACAACAGCCAAACCAACTTAATGAAATATTGGCGGTTTTGTGCTCTGAGAGTGCTTTTTATGTTTTGGCTTTTGTATCATTTGGATATTATCCGTGTCATGAGCTGAAGCTCATGAGTGAAGAATAATCAACGGTTTAGTACTTAATAGGTACCGATAATTAGAAACACTTTCACATTTTTTTTTTCAAATTTACCGCATCCCCTATAGCTTCTTTTGTTTTGGGGGAAAGTACCCATTTCTCGCAAATATATTTACCACTCGCTTTTTCTACAACTTAAAATTTAGAAAATGTGTTCAAAAGTATATTTTGTTATGGAAGGGATTCATCTGATTTGCTGCAGGCAACGAGCTATGAGAGTTTTTTCCTCTGCCCCTATACTTAAGAGCCATGATATGTTTACTTTGAAGACCACTGATGGGATATGTGTAGGGGTGCAAACGAATCGAATCGATTCCGAATAATGGTTAAGGCTCGAATTCGGCTCGATAAGAGTATATTCGAGTTCGAGCTCGATTCAAAGTTCGATAATTTCAAATATTTTGGCTCGAGCTCGGCTCGAAATGAAGTTCGAGTTCGAGTTCGGCTCGAAATATTCGAACCTATTCGTGAACTATTCAGATATTAGGTTCGAAAAGCTCGAAATGTTCGAAAAATGTTCGAAATGTATATATATTTATTATATAATTATATTATATTAATTAAATATTAAGGTTCGCGAACTATCGAATAATATAATTTCGGCTCGAGCTCGGCTCGAAAAAAAGTTCGAACATGTTCGAATTCGGCTCGAGTTCGATAAGCTCGAATACGAATCAAATATTTATCGAGCAAACTCGTAAAGCTCACGAACAGGTTCAGTTCGTTTGCACCCCTAGATATGTGTCCTAATCAAAGGCTTTATAAACAAAGCCCGCACATTAGAAAATGGCTTCCCTTCTGATGTAAGTTCATTAACTTTTATATTTTCCACGAAGTTAACACTTAGCATTTGACTGATCTTTTAAAAATTTGTGATGGGATTAATTTGGAGAATCCACAATGGTCAGCATTCACCTTCGCATGAAAATTATTGCAGCAGCAAACTAAATTTAATTCGGAGTTATGTAGTGTTAAAGACATTTAGTTAATCTATGCATGCACTGAATTGCCTGTTCAGTTATAGTGGATTCATACTTCTTGTTTGCCAGATTGAAATGACCTCTACGGCTGGTTTCATGGCTGTTTTTTGTGTACATGGACATGGTTGAGCATATTTTACGAGTTTCAATAATCCTGGATGGGCATTTTAATTCCATTCACTATTGTTATGAATGCTAATGTTCTATCGGTTTTGCTTGAACAGATATTTAACCATTTTGTTTTTGGCTTTCCTCCTTACTGGAAGGAGTATGCTGAAAAGTGCATGGGTACAACTCTCTCTCCGCACATGTTTTGGGGTTTAATTTGCTAAACGCTGGTGCCACAGCCAGACTGCATGTAAACTAATTCACAATGCAACTTCCTTCAAAGCTTCATGAGATATTTTCAATGGATTTTCTGTTTGTTCCAGGTGGGCATAGCAATGAAATGGGTAATGAATCACAACACGAAATGGATGCTGAACGAAATAACAGTAAAACTAAATCCTCAATCATTGCATTGCCCAAGAAGTGTGACAATGTAACTGGATCATCTGAGGACAGTACATCTGTCTTCTCCATCGCACCCGCACCTGATCCTGATCCTACACCTGCACCTGCACCTTTTAATGTTGAAAAGATATTTTCTTCTGGAAACTGCACTAACGGATATCACATGACAGGAGATAGGTCTGTAAATTGTTCCATTAAGAAGGCCTCAACACCCTCACAGTTTGAGGGGCATGCCATCATTTCACTGAATGGTGGAATTTTATCTGCTTGCCATTTAACTAACGAAAGTAGGGGCACTAAGAGTAGGGTAACTCCTGGGTCATGTACCAAACTGCAAAGGAAACAAAAAAACAATCAGATATCAAATCCGATATCAGGGGGTTACAGAACAAGATCAAAATCTGCTTTACTTTCAGCCTGTGAAAAAGTAGAATTAGAATCTGTTAATTTTGAGCCCAGGGACAAAAATAACTTGCATTGTGGGGACAGTGGATTTAAAGAGCCTAAAGAAATATCAGGAACTCAAAACCAGGCCAAGGACTGGAGAATTGCTGAAACTAAAGGCAGCATGGATCAAACAATAGATGAAGGAAAAAGGTCCCAGGATCACCACGGTGCTGCAGATAATGAGAAGGAGCATGTTGTTGCAAATGAGAGTAGCATATCTGAGAAAGATTGCATGTCGAAGATGAAGACTAGAAGAAAATTAGCATATGTTAGTTATCTTGTTATTAATCATATATTTCGTTGGCTATCTGGCTATTTGGTATTGCGAATCTCTGGTGCTGTTTATTTATTGGATTTCGCATTCAATCCTAGAGGCCTTAGTTTTCTCAATAAACTTCTTGTTTTGGCAAAGATTCCCTAGTGGTTGTTGAGCACTTTTGTCAAAGTGTCATTCAAAACATACCTGGTTCAAGCAGTAATTCATCAAGGAATCTCTGAGTCTGCCTACTTGTTTAACTGTTGGGATCGGTTCAGAGGGTAGAGGGGGGGGTGAATACACTCTGAAACTTTTCTTCTTTCTTTTCAAAATGATCAAGTGAAGTTTAGTTCACTTAATCTGTTTTCTCAACTTCTAAAACGGTTTGAACAACTTAAATAGTGCGGAAATAGTTCAGAGGTTTTAGTGATACAAAGTTTATAACACAATGTATGAGCAATATGTAAGATAAATAGCAGTAAAGACTAAGGCACGATTTATGGAAGTTCGAAGGCTTAATCCTTCTACGTCTCCCCTTCTTCCACTTAGGAAGGAATTCACTAGAAGACTTTGGTTATTACAACGTCTTGCAATACACCCACTTCAGACTTAGGACTTATCCAATGCCTAATCCGAAACTCCTAGATTTACACAGATAAGATTCTCAGTTCTTATCAGACTGGTGGAAGCTTTTAGAGTAGCTTCAAGTCTCTTCAATAATGAGTACAGTCCGGTTGAGCTTCTCAAACTGCAGAGCGGTCGAGAGGCTTGGAAACCCTAGGATGATCCTTGAAGATCAGATATGTAAATTGTAGGCGAGGGTTTATTTGAGCAGCAAGTGAATGATCTTGTAAGTGTGCTCAAGTATTGCTTCAGTATATCAGATGAGAACTTCTGATAGTATTCAAGTGATTGAGTTGATTGAGATTTTTCGTGTTGCTTGTCTTCTTGTCACTTCTTGAGCAATCTTCCCTTTATATAGGTCAATCATCAACGTCTTTATTTTGAATGTTCTGATGCTGCATTGAATGCACATTTAATGCTTCATAAATGCATTGATGATTCTGCATGAAGATCGTACACTTCTTTAAATGCAGACAACTTCCAGGGTCCAAAACTGGTATAAACGGTCGAATGCTTTATCTGTAGCCATTCTGCGTTTTTGCCATTTTAGTGCAACCTGTTGTCTCGATGCAAGAGTCAACAGATCTTCTGATACGCCGGTTCTGCTTTTGATAAAAGATCTTGCAATGAACGTCTTGTCTCAAGTATTTGTCTTGAGATATTTTGATAAGCAGTTGACTTTCTACCGGTAGATAGATTTATCCTCTGCTGGTTTGAATAACCAGTCGATAGGCTTGTGACTGCAACCGGTCGAGAGACAAAGGCGGTTGACAAGCTTCCGGTAGATAACTTGAAGGGTTTAGACGGTTGCGGTAGGAGTTGTAGTAGATTCCTGAAATACAAAAGATTGGCAGCACATTCCTATACAATGAGTTGTTGTTTGTTATCACCAAAATGTCGGATTCAACATTAACTATTGTATTTGCTTGTCATTGTGCTTTCACAAATGTATTTTAATGTATTTTGCTACATTAGTCATTTTTCTCTGACACGGTTTAGGAAACTCTTGGAAGATGTGATGGAGTTCTTAGTGGTTCATCAAAATCTTTGAGTTTTAGCCGTTCTAGATCAGGTGTGTATCTGCTGAATCTTACAATTCATCACATCCGTTTGGTGCGATTGTGCAGTTAACTTTAGAAATCGAATTCAAACTAATTGGCTTATTGGATGCATATAAAAGCATTGACTGTATTATTGATCAAATAATTTCAGGAAGATTGCTGGTGCCTACCTTGAAATTTTGGTGCAACGAGAGGGCACTTTATGATGCGGTATGCCATTACTTTAGGATCAAATTCTCTCTTAAAATTCTTTACAGTTTTCATACTTAAATACCTTTTCTTTTCTTTTTTTTTTTTTTAGTTTTGGGGTTTCCACCTGTAAATGTTTTAAGATAGGATAAATTGGTGTTGAACAATGTTTCTTATTCTTTAAAAGCTGTGTTTTGAATGTGATGCATGGAAAAAAAAATTCAGGAAGGCAGCATCACTGGAATCCTGGATGAAATTGTCCTGGAACATTCCGTCAATGGTATGCAGATGTGAAAACAATTTTTCGAAGTTGTGAGTATAGTCATAGCATGTGCATCTTATCCATATGATGATATGACTTTATGATGATATCTTGACAGGGAAAGACGGTAGACCTCAGAAAAGGAGAAGACTCCTCACCTAGTTTACATATCCCGTGAGGGTGATTTTGGTCTGGGAAATCTTGATAGCTTTGTTTGCTATTGCCATGCGATGTAGCTTTTTGTGTATATGTCTCCCTCTTACGTAGAGAGGAATGGGTTGCAGTTGAACTACGGTTTCTGTAAAGATCTGTTGGCAGTTGACTAATTTTTAGCATAGTAACATCTTCTATCTCAATTATCAAGCATTTAAAGTAATTGAGCAGATTTTAACGTTTATATATGATATTTTAATAATAACATTTGTATGGATCTCGATTTTCAATCACACTATTCTTTTGGTATTGCTATATTGTATGACGCTAAAAATATCAAATGGATTTCAGATTTTTGTTTTTTGGTTATGATTGAAATTTTGTGAAATCCTTTCGGAAGGCAATTTAGGCATAGATGAAATTTCTCTTCCTGTCTCACGTGATAAAGTAATCCAAGAGCAAAACTAAAAAATTATGGTAAAATATATATGGATTAACATTCGATAAATTAATAATTTGTAGTGATCTGAGATTCAGTTTACGCATTTAAGAGATTCATTCATTTTATGTATTTAAAAGATAAAATATGATTATGAGGTTATTAATTAAGCAAATCAGTTTACTTATTTAAGAGATTCATTTTATGTATTTAAAAGATAAAATATGATTATGAGGTTATTAATTAAGTAAATCAGAATAATTAATCATCATTAATTATGTTGTTTAAGATCGGATCTTAGGCTAGTTCCTAGATTACTTGTAGAGATACGCAACGTACTGACTGAGATGACCAGCACGGTATACATGTCTATGTGTTGCATTTTGTCTGTCATTATATGATGCATGTTTTACTATCATGATATTATGATGCATTACATTATCACGTCGAGTCATTATCCTTTGAGATACTCAGTTGATTAGAGATGCCAATATAGCGACCTCTCCCGGATCACCTTCAAACCAGGACTTAAGCATGCAATTAAATTAGTACAACAAGATAAGTTAAAACATCGAAAACTTAAAAAATAATACAACCCAATTACAACTGAAAAATAAATACATTGAAATAATCTCACGATAACCTATGTTTCCAGGCCCCGGTCACACACTAATCAATCACTGATCCAAATCATAGGCACCCTACAACCTAACCTGTCGAATGAGGTATTCGAGATAACAACAAGGTCTTGTTGTTGTGGGCGACACTCACCCATTACGTAAAGTATGGGTATACAAATGTATATGCGCATGCAACATGATATGACTGGGAATACTAAGTCAACTAGATTAATCATGCTCAGACTAGACGTCATAAGTGAACAGTACAATCTGGGGTCAAACCCGCTGGATAGCTCATGCACTCATATCAATCATGGATACCAGGTATCATGGATGCCATATTTACCAGTCCCTGCCACCATTGTATCTCCTGTGTCCGATCGTATATCAATAATATAGGGCTGAGTGACCCTAATTGTAAGGTCCAAAAGTTCACTAGTTCGATCACGATAATTTTAAATGATTTATATGATTTATGCCTTTTATTCATGGAATTTAATTGCTATGTTTAAATTTATTTGATGATATGTTATGTCTGCTATTTAATGTTTTGCAAGTTATTTTAATGTTTTCATGTTTGGAATTTAATTCTGGACCGAAGAAACAAGACCAGCCTGCGAACAAGTTAAGGAAAATATTTTATGTTTAATTAAAGTTTAAAGTTGATCCAGTGTATTTTATTAGTTGGGTGAAAGAATTTTTAAAGTTTGTTTGCAACTAATGGGCCGAACTAAGCCCATCAGTCACAAGCTGAGTAAGCGTTCAAAGAAATCTATCAGTTTTTTTTTCCTGATCACTTTGGACGCCGCCTCATTCCCTTTTTCTCCCACTTTCACATTCAAATTGCATCAAAAGCTAGGACAAAATTCTCTTTTTTTTGAGGCTAGATCGTTCCCAAGTTTTAGGTTAAATCCAATCATCGGTAATCAGACAATTTTTTATGCTTTTGAAACCACCATTCCAGAATATAGGTA
Organism: Henckelia pumila; assembly: GCF_033568475.1. Classification (NCBI taxonomy): domain Eukaryota; kingdom Viridiplantae; phylum Streptophyta; class Magnoliopsida; order Lamiales; family Gesneriaceae; genus Henckelia; species Henckelia pumila. Next base: position 27,914,234 of record NC_133121.1, on the reverse strand, counting down.
TCTTGATATGAAAAATATGTATTTCGATATGTATGTATGGTATAAGGCAAGAAATTTTAAGAGTTTTGAAGAGCACGATGTATGATTAATATATGTATTCGTGAAACGTAGGTCGTTCTTGACAGTTCTTGATTATGTTTTGAGAGATTTCATCTTTTTAAGGTTTCAAAGAGTCCCAAATCTTATTTTTGGTTGATGATTGTGCTTCTTGATGTATTTTTGGGTTAAATCTAGGGTGTTGATTGTTTAAAAGTGTATCTTTAAGTGTTTTTCAAGTTGTGTCATTGTTGGATGTCAATTGGAGCACGTTTGAAAGAGCTCGGTGCATGCAAAATTAGCCTTCGCGTAGGGTGGGTTTTTTCTAGGCAACCCACGGAGGGAGCACACGGGCGTGCACTCCTGCGTGGGTTGGGCATATTTTTTTTAAAAAAAAAATTATTTTCGTTATTTTGGTCCTAAGTTCAGGTTTATGATGTTTTAAGGTATTTTAAGTATTTTTAAGAGTTCTTATACAAAAAGTTTCAATTTTAAATGTCAAGAACGGAAAGAACGACTCACATGGATCGATGTAGATATGTAATGCATATGTATGGTTACCTTTCCTCATGAAACCTATGTTTACATTGAAAGCCATGAAGTTTTATGAAGTATGATATGCATGATATTATCACGAAAGTTTACGAGCATGAGATGATGAAGTTATGATGATGATGCATGAAAATATTTTGACATTGTATATGAATTTTTGGTGGCAATACGGGACTGGTACTCCGAGATGAGCTCCGGAGGGGCCTTTCCAAACTATGTGCTCACGAGACGGAAATATGAGACTGGTACTTCGAGATGAGCTCCGGAGGAGCCTTTCCAAAAGATGTGCTCAAGAGATGAAATGTTAGGACTGGTTCTCCGAGATGAGCTTCGGAGAAGCTTTTCCAAATGATGTGCTCATAACGATGGTTGCCACAAATGCATGTATTACATCACCTTACATGTCAAGTTTTACTTTATGTTCATGTTATGCCATGATTTATGTTTCAAGTTTATACATGATTTTTGTATGCATTTGCTTGCTGAGTCTTTAGACTCACTATACTTGAATGGTGCAGGTAATTATGCTATTGATGACTTTATTGATGAGAATGTAATCGGGCTTGACGAGGAGCAAATGGTCGGACCGGCGGGAGATGCATGAGCGCTACGTTTATGAGTAGTTTTGTTGTTCACAATTGGAGGAAAACAAGTTTTACATTTTATGTTTTTTAAAAACATTGATGTTTTGTATCCTTTCATTAAGTCGTGGTACACAATTTCTATATTTTTAATTAAAGATTTTTATTTCCGCAAATTTTTTCCAAAATTTTAAGAATGAATGTTTAATAGCGTTCCCGAGTTTTTGGGACGTTACACTACTTGAATGACTATATCAAAGGACTAGTTCGAACATTCTGAAGACTTTTCGGAGCTTCTGATCGCCCTTCCGATCCTTCACTGCCAAACTCGTGTCCCTGATTGGACAACTCACTGCTGTCGACACTGTTGGGACCTTCCAAACTGTCATCCGTCCAATCACCAATCAAAACCCATACACTATCTGACTACAGGACTTCGGAACTTCCGATCGTGGGTTCGGAGCTTCTTAACTCACCCTCTGTTTTCGAACTACATCGCTTCTTCCGATCACTTCGGAAACACCGATCATCCTCGCTCTCAAGTTTGGAACTTCTGAACCACTCTGGTCCTTGGAACCTTTCGGACCATCTCCAGACATTCTGAATTCAATTTCCTACTCAAATAAACCCAAATTAAGATTCTTTGATCATGTTTTAACCATCTCAACATGTTTAGACACTTAGTTACTTAAATCGGAGATCGGGATACTACATTGTAGGTGATGGAAACAGCACTTGCGTTATCACAGAAAATTGGTGATTTAGTAGCAGTAATTCCATAGTCTCGTAATTGCTATTGAATCCACAGAATTTGAGAGCAGCAGCTCCCAGTGGCTAGGTATTCAGCTTCTGCAGTAGATGTAGCAAGGGAAGTTTTCTTTTTACTGAACCAGGAGATAAGTCAATCACCAAGGAATTTACATGAGCCACTAGTACTCTTTCAATCCAGTTTGCATTCTTCATAATCTTCATCAAAATACCCTACAAGATTAAGTGTTGAGTCCTTAGGATACCATAGTCCAACATTTCTTGTCCCTTTTAAATATTTTAAAATTCTTTTGGCAACAACATAATGAGTTTGCTTGGGATCGGATTGGAAATGAGCACAAATGCAAACATCAAACATTATATCAGCTCTACTGGCTGTAAGATAAAGTAAAGAACCGATTAACCCTCAATACATGGTGACATCTACTGAGATTCTTCTTTATCTTTGTCAGGTTTGGTTGAGGAAGTCATTGGAGTGGCAGTAGCAGTGCATGATTCCATTCCAAAATTTTTCAGTAGATCCTTAGTATACTTCATTTGATTTATGAATATTCCTGCATCAATTTTCTTGACCTGTAGTCCTAAGAAGAATGTTAGTTCTACCATCATGCTCATCTCAAATTGATCCTGCATAAGTTTTGCAAACTTCTCACAAAGCTTAGGGTTAGTTGACCAAAAGATAATATCATCAACATATATTTGTACGAGAAGTGTGTGCTGATTTTTGACAAAGTAAACAGTGTCTTTGTAGTAACCTGTATCCAAAATAAAGTGATTTAGTTGGTAATCATGGTTATAATAAATTAAACATCATTAAAAAAATTCTCAAATGAACTTAAGGAGTTGAAAATAGGATTCAAAACACTCGAAAATGGTCTGGAGGAGTCCAAACTCTCAGGTGGATCGGAAGATCCAAACTCTAGATCGGATGATCCAAAGTCTAGGGAGTTTGGAAGCATGGTTTAATGATCGGAGGATCCAAGGAGATCGGACGATCCGAAGTGAGGATCGGACGATCCGAAGTGAGGATCGGACGATCCGAAATCCATTGGATAAGATAATATAAGGGATGAGATTTGATTGACCAGCTATGGAAGTTCGAACTATCTGAACTGAGCCAAGCTAGGTGTCCAAGTTGTTGACGTCACGGATGACATATTAATTGAGATCGAACGATCCTAAGTCCAGTTCGGACCATCCAAAGTGCTGGTAGGACACGTGGATCGCATGCAGAGGTCGGACGATATGAAGGTGGGGATCGGACCGTCCGAACTCACTCTATATATAGGGGTGCCAAGGCTCTCATTCAAGTGCACCAATTTACCTCTTCCTCTCTCTTTTCTAGCTAGTTTAGGGCCTTTTGGGCATTCTATATAAAGGATAGGAGGCGACAAAGCGCTACTAGGGTTGTAGCGGAGTTTTGCCCAAGTTTTGGGGCTATCGCCATCAGTGGGCTGACAATGGATGAAGGTATAGTCCGAGTTCCCTAAAATTATTAGGGAGTATTTAATAGTGTGAGACCCCGATTCTAATCATCTAATCAAGAGTTAATCCTATCAATAATCATTCAAAGGCCAAGAGATAAGAAACCAACAAAAAAAAAATTATTTCTAGTGAACAGTGATGCGCTCGAGTTCTAAACATGCTTTCAAAACATAAACTAGATTGACATGCATTTCCAATTCTAACTTGAAGTCCCACTTCTATTCTCCATTCTCGTTCTATCCCTGTCGTCTCTGACTCGATCCTGCCCCACCTGTTGCCAAGTACACATACAAACAAAGACAACAGCCGGATAATCCGATGAGAATAATATTCCCAGTAAAAGAGACTGTCATGCAATCAAATAAACATATCAAGTCATGATATGAATTCATTCCTCATATAATCAATTAATCCATTCAAGTACTGAATTAAAATGATATGCATGTCTTTAAAACTTCTGGATTATCAGACTCAGATAATCAAATGGAATTCTTCTTTCTTTCTTTATTTCTTCAGTTTGGGATCCCGAGGTTAAAATATCCAACAATCACACCGAACTCCCCTTTCGAGGTGGACGAGGTATATTTTAATCCTCTAGACTCCAGAGCATTATAGAGAGTTAATCGACACTTGTAGTAATTCGCCTACCAAGGCCACTCAACTATAATCTCCAGATCGTCTAATTCAAAACGAATAATCATTCGTCTCAATATGAATGTATATGTCATCTCATACATTCAATCATATTTTCAATCATCAATTCAAATAAACATTCAATCATGATTTCAAATAAGAATTTAATCATGATGTCAAATAAGCATTCAATCATGCAAGTATGTGAATTTCTTCGAAACACTCGAATAAATTCGGATTCGAGTTAATCGTTCCATTCAAGTCTAAGTCATCTTTTACCTTATTCGCTTCGAAGGTACTTCAATCTGAAAAATCTGTTGGAAAAAACTGGCGGTCAGATCAATCACGATTGATACCTGGTGCAGCGGAAGTTTAAAATTTTATCATGGAACAATTCCATGGTGTGGGTATCAACCATTCAACGATTAAATTATTGTGTGTGTAAAATTCAAATAACAATTAATTAAATTTTACCTTCAATCTCGAAGCGAGATTAATGGACACCACACAGATTTCTCTGCGCTTCTTGTATCTCCCAGGAACTGATGAACTCCTTCAATCAGGTCCACGAATGGGGTTTAAATCCCTCTGATAGATTGCACTAGAAAATCTATCAGAAGTTTTTCTGCGAAGAGATTAAACGAATCTGATTCGTTATTCCTGACTGCAATTAAAAATCACAGACTGGAATTTCTCGGGCAGAGGGGGAGGGTTCGGCCGATTTCTTTTGAGAGGAGGCTAGGGTTTCGAAAATCCTGTCTCAAAAATTATGACCTGTTATGTCTAATTTCTGTACTGCAATAACTTATTTATAATGCAGGCCACTAACACCTTAGGGCCCATTAGTCATAAGCTAGGGCCCGACAAGCAAAGCCCGCTCGTTCAGAAATTAATATAAAATTCATCGTGACTCCTATTGATAAACCGATTTTACCAATGTGCACAGAAACCATTTCTGCACATTTTAAAGTCAAAATAAATTTTCCTGAATCCGAATTCAGTGGTTTCCTAAAATGTCCATCCCTATGTCATTTTAAGAAATCCTACTCCCTTACTCTTATTTAAGAAGTCCAACTCCTTAGTTCATTAAATTTAACTCTTTAAATTTAACTATCTCAACGGGGATTAAAACTCCATTACACTGTGTGACCCTCAATGGTTCAGGGATACAGCTAGCCGTGGGCTCACAACTCCTTGTGACTCGGAACAACAATTTCCGACTTGCCCAACGAATCATGGTAAAGCGCCTAGCAACATCGCCCCATGATTCCCTAGGTATCACTGATAGTGCCTACAAGAACCAGTAGATTTTGGTTAGCGTACAGTACGGTCCATTCATCCATATATCCCGATCGAATCAACAACCATTGGTATATCGAGAGTCGCTCAAGATTCGATAACTATGCAATGCATCTTGAAGATCAAATTAGTGACATCGCATGTGCTACTAAGAAACCATTTCTTAAATCACATCAAGTACTCTGGCCAGAGATTTGTCACACTAATATCTCCTCAGATCGCATAGGATATCCACACTCGCAAGTATGTGGTGAATCCTTAACAACAATGCATTGACTCCTATATGTGTCGTAACTGTACCCAATCTCGACACCTGATGACCCCCATAGAGTCGGTAAACGAGTCAAAGCACAGCACTAGCATATAGAGTCTCCATGATGTTTCAAGTCGTAAGGACTAATGGTGTACAACCAAAACCGCGGACTTTATCCACTCGATAAGTGATAACCACTTGGAAAGTCCGGATAGGGTAGTTCGATTATTCATCCTATGAATATCCATTTGCATGCTTCGAACATCTCCATGTTCCCTACCAATGAAACGTGGTACTCCGCATCGCAAATGCTAGTCTCAAACTCGAGCGATCCTTATCCTTATTATCGGACGGCTCAATCGACTAGGAACGGTTTTTAGAATATACAGTGACTATAAGATGTATTTCATGATAGACATCTCCATGTTCTACCACATCTTACATACACTATAGTATATTCAAGGTCTTTATCAAAACAACAATAGTATATCACAATATAACAATATGAAGTAATATAAAGTCATTGCCATAAAAGTGTAAATAATATTAAACAAAAGATTGTTTATACAAAGAGTCATCAAAGCCCATAGCCACACAGTTGGCTCACTGGGCACCCACTCTTACAATATCCCACTTGCCCTATAGCCAACTAGTCATACTACGTAGACCCATTGCTTTGCGATGTTTGTCAAACAATGGTCCTGGCAAGGGCTTAGTAAGCGGATCAGCGATATTGTCTGCAGAGGCCACTCGTTCGACAATGATGTCTCCTCTTTCCACAATCTCCCGGATTATGTGGTATTTCCTCAGTACGTGTTTGGATCTTTGATGAGACCTTGGTTCCTTTGCTTGAGCAACGGCACCCGTGTTGTCACAGTACACCGGGACTGGACCAACAAATTCAGGAATAACGCCCAACTCTTGGACGAACTTCCTCATCCAAACGGCCTCTTTAGCAGCAGCTGATGCTGCAATGTATTCAGCCTCAGTGGTGGAATCCGCTGTGGTGTCCTGCTTGGAACTCTTCCAAGAGACAGCACCGCCATTGAGCATGAACACAAATCCAGAGGTTGACTTCGAGTCATCCACATCACTTTGGAAGCTAGAGTCGGTATAGCCTTCCAATTTGAGATCTCGTCCTCCATACACCATGAACATATTCTTAGTCCTTCGCAAGTACTTAAGAATGTCCTTCACGGCTTTCCAATGCATTTGACCAGGATTAGACTGATATCTGCTCGTGACACTCAGAGCAAATGCTACATCCGGTCTGGTAGATATCATCCCATACATGATACTACCTATAGCTGACGCATATGGTACATGTGTCATATTCTCTATCTCTGCATCAGTCTTGGGACACATAGACTTGGATAGAGAAACTCCATGACATATGGGTAGATGTCCTCTTTTGGACCCATCCATTGAAAACCGTTTCAATATGGTATCGATGTAGGTTGATTGAGTGAGTCCTATCATTCTCTTAGACCTATCTCTATAGATCTGTATCCCAAGAATGTAGGATGCCTCTCCCAAATCCTTCATCGAAAATCTACCTGATAACCATATCTTTGTTGACTGCAACATCCCTACATCATTCCCAATGAGTAGGATGTCATCAACATAAAGTACTAAGAATGTCACCGCATCCTTAACTACTTTCTTGTACACGCAAGGTTCCTCCGGGTTCTTGATGAAACCAAAATATTTTATTGTTTCATCAAATTTCTGGTTCCAACTTCTTGATGCTTGTTTTAGACCATAAATTGATCTCTGAAGCTTGCATACCTTATGCTCGCTTCCCATGGATGTGTACCCCTCAGGCTGCTTCATATAGATTTCTTCCTTAATGTCTCCATTAAGAAAAGCAGTCTTCACATCCATTTGCCATATCTCATAGTCATACCATGCAGCTATGGCAATCAGGATTCTTATGGACTTGAACATTGCAACTGGTGAAAAGGTTTCATCATAGTCAACTCCTTGCCTTTGAGTATAACCTTTCGCCACCAATCGCGCCTTGTAGGTCAATACCTTACCATCAGGCCCAAGCTTTCTCTTGTAGATCCATTTACACCCTATTGGAACAATTCCATCGGGAGGATCTACTAAAGACCAAACTTGGTTTGTATGCATCGAATCCAATTCTGACTGCATAGCTTCAAGCCATAAATTCGAATCCGCATCAGAAATTGCTTCCTTGAAGTTTCTTGGATCACATCCAATGTCGGGTTCATCTTGATCCCCTTCAAGAAGAAGACCATATCGAACTGGAGGTCTAGAAGTCCTTTCGGATCTTCTAGGTGCAGGCGTGTCCAGCAATGGTTCCTGAGGTGTAGGATCGTTATTTTGTATTTCGGGTTCTTCTCGAACTTCTTCGAGTTCCATCATCTCGCCTTTCTTATCCAATAAGAACTCCTTCTCCAAGAAGGTGGCATTCCTAGAAACAAACACCTTTGTTTCAGCAGGATAATAGAAATAATATCCGATTGAATTCTTCGGATACCCTACAAAATAACATAAGCTGGATCGACTATCCAACTTATCTCCCACTGTCCGCTTCACGTAAGCAGGACATCCCCAAATTCTCAAGTACGAATACTTAGGAGCTTTGCCATTCCATAACTCGTATGGTGTTTTGTCCACTGCTTTAATGTGGACGTTGTTCAACAACAATACCGCCGTTTCAAGCGCATAGCCCCAAAACGAAGGTGGAAGCTCAGTGAAGCTCATCATAGATCGAACCATGTCCAACAAAGTTCGATTACGACGCTCCGATACACCATTAAGCTGTGGTGTCATAGGAGGAGTCCACTGAGAGAGAATCCCATTCTCTTTCAGATAGTCCAAAAACTCGGTACTCAAGTATTCTCCACCTCGATCCGATCGAAGTGCTTTAATACTTTTACCTAGCTTGTTTTCTACTTCAGCCTTGAATTCTTTGAACTTTTCAAATGCTTCAGACTTATATTTCATTAAATATAAATACCCATACCTTGAATAATCATCAGTAAAGGTAATGAAGTAGGTGTGGCCATGTTGAGTCCCTACTCTAAATGGACCACAAACATCTGTATGGATCAAATCCAACAGATTCTGACTACGCTCAGGTTTCCCCTTAAAAGGAGATTTAGTCATTTTTCCTTTTAGGCAGGATTCACAAGTAGGTAGAGAGTTGATATCAGACATATCAAACATTCCCTCTCCCACTAGCTTGTTCATCCTCCTTGAGGAAATATGACCTAGCCTAGCATGCCAAAGGTTTGCCGGGTTTTGACTATCGATTTTCCTTTTGTTTGTTGTCGCCGGTTTATCAACATAATTCACTGGAACGTCTTTTAGTTTTAAGTTGTATAGATCGTTTTCAAGTTGTCCATTTCCAATTAAACATTCATTCTTGTAAATATTGCAAATCCCATTCACAAAATTGCAAGAATAACCATCTCTATCAAGCATAGAAATAGAAATAATGTTTTTAATTAAATCTGGCACAAATAAAACATCTCTTAACAATAATTTAAAACCGTTCTGCAAAGTCAAACAAACATCTCCAATGGCCGTAGCTTCAACTCTGGAACCATTCCCGAGCCTCAGCTGGGTCTCACCCATTCTAAGCCTGCGACTTCTTGTCATCACCTGCAAATCATTGCAAATGTGAGATCCACATCCGGTATCCAATACCCAAGAAGTTGTATTAAGTGACATGTTTATTTCAATATAGAACATACCCTTTGCAGTTCCCAACTGCTCAAGATATTCCTTGCAGTTGCGCTTCCAATGACCCGGCTTCTTGCAGTAATGGCAAACATCCTTGGATTTTCCATTGTTTGAAGCCTTTGTCTTTTGCTTCTTCTCGGGCTCGACTTTCTTGGGTGGGGTAGAACGTTTCTTGCCCTTCATACTTGGCCCCTTCTTAGCAGAAGATGAGGAGCCCACCAAGAAAGCTGGCTTATCCTTCTTAAGTGTGGATTCATATGTAACGAGCATATTGACCATCTCTTCTAGGGTGGCCTCTATCTTGTTCATATTAAAATTTATCACAAATCCATCAAATGAAGAAGGAAGAGACAGAAGCAATAAATCCACATTGAGTTCATGCTCCAACACCAAATCTAGGGTCGCCAACTTCTGTATGAGCCAAATTACTCGTACCCCATGATCACGGACCGAAGTCCCTTCACGCATGCGGCACGTCATCAACTCCTTAACAGTAGCGAACCTTTCAGCCCTCGACTGAGCCCCAAAAAGTTCCTTGAGTTGCGCATGAATGTCAGCAGCATTCACCGTGTCCTCAAATCGCCTCTGGAGTTCATCAGACATCGAGGCTTGCATATAGCATTTGGTCTTGATGTCATGGTCACACCATGCATCAAGTTTGGCCAATTCCTCCGGACTTATGTCAGCTGGTGCTTCCTTCGGAGGTGCTTTCTCTAACACGTAGAGCATTTTCTCCGAAGTTAAGACAATCTTCAACTTCCGGAACCATTCCGTATAGTTGGCGCCAGTCAACTTGTTTTGTTCGAGGATCGAGAATAATGGATTTCGCGAATTCATTGTATGAAATACTGAAAAGAAAAACAGACATATATCAATGATTGTTTAACAATTTACTAAGACATAAAATAGGCGAATTTAATTTTATGAATCTCACTCCCACTATTTTAACGATTTCACCACCCTCTAGTGAAAACGGGAAACTTTTTCCTTAGTGAGAACATGGAGTCCAATTGACAAACTTATGGTCCCGAATAATATCAGCCAACCATAATTCTCAAAAGGTAGAGCCCAATTGCTTCCAAAGCAACCCCCATGTGTTTACCTCATGTCCAATAAGGGCCCAATAATATGACGCCGTTTAAAGTGACATGTCAAGATGACCCATCAATATTAAGTTGTGATGGACGGTCGCCATGTGGATCCCCCAATAATATGAGCCGATCCCATGGGAGTTCCACCCAACTTACAACATTTTTCGATCCAATGTACAGCTTTCCGACGGACGGGCCCCCCCAATAATATGAGCCGGACCGTATCCGCGGGTAGCATCATATACATTGACCGTTGATGGAAGGTGGGAACATTTAAACAAATTTAAATTTCCTTTATTTATCTTGATATAAATTTTAAATCATATTTAAAATGAGGGATTTTTAATTATAAAAATATTTGTCTCATCATATTTAATTTATTGCATGCTTGCCGGATTCACGCAATTATGTCTAAACATGCATACAATCATAATATCAAATATTATATAGAATGATCGATTCCATTTCTAATTGACCCGTGGTTGCCAATCACGGGTCTTAGTCCAATCCTAGGTGATATGCAGTATGCAATGCAATCCTATTACATGTGCTTCCAATTTACATTTTTTCAGTCTTTATTGTCTGCTGGGCCCACCGTCTTCAAATCTTGATCTCCCACTAAATCTAATGTATTTACAATAAATAACAATGACAAGTAGGGGATACATTTTTAGGGGTGGGAACGGGCTATAAACCAAGCCCACTTTTATTACATATGACATTCATATCGGGCCATAAACCAGGCCCATTAATAAAACCAACAACAATAAAAACAAAATGTAAATTCCTAACATACACCTACAAAATTGGTCATGGCAATCGATCATCCTTATCCAATAACATTTAATTCAAAATTAATTTATTGGATAACATGCAGTGGCAATTCAAATTTAAACAAGATAAAATCATATTTTATATATAAAATCTCATTTCACATATAAAATCATATTTTATCTCTATATCAAATAAAATCATATTTTATCTATAAAATCCAATTTTACAAATAAAATCATATTTTACTCAATATATCATAAGATCATATCTTATCATCAATTGTACCAAAATAATTGATTTCAAAATTCAATTTACGGATAAAATATTAAAATTTTCCAAAAATTCAAATTTATCCAAAATCAATTTTAAAATTTACGGACTCGAACAATTCGATCCGAAATCTCGTGAACCAATCAAAAACAATTTTTGATCGGACCAAAAATAAAATTTTAACATATTAAAATTAATTTTTAATAAAAATAATAATTTTTCCCGCGGGCCGCCCGGGACACTCCCGGGCCGGCCCGCACCCGGGCGCGGGCCGGGGGCAGCCCGGCTGCCCCCTTAGGGCAGCAACAATTGCTGCCCTGGCGGCGCCTGGCGCCGCCGCTGGGCGGCGCCGTGCGTCGCCCTGCGCAGCGCCCAGCGCTGCGCTGGGCAGCGCACAGCGCTGCCCTGGGCGGCGCCGTGCGCCCCCTTTGGGCGGCGACGGTCGCCGCCCTGGGCGGCGCTGTGCGCCCCCTTTGGGCGGCGCCGTGCGCCTCCCCCGGGGGCAGCGACCATCGCCGCCCCCTCCGGGCAGCGATCCAATCGCTGCCAGGGTTTTGCCCCGAAAAAAAAAAAAAATTTTATTTAAAAATATTTATTTTGTTTCAAAAAACCGAGACTCAAAAATTTTGTACAATTGATTAATTCAATCGTTTGATCTGAGCAACCTGGCTCTGATACCACTGTTGGAAAAAACTGGCGGTCAGATCAATCACGATTGATACCTGGTGCAGCGGAAGTTTAAAATTTTATCATGGAACAATTCCATGGTGTGGGTATCAACCATTCAACGATTAAATTATTGTGTGTGTAAAATTCAAATAACAATTAATTAAATTTTACCTTCAATCTCGAAGCGAGATTAATGGACACCACACAGATTTCTCTGCGCTTCTTGTATCTCCCAGGAACTGATGAACTCCTTCAATCAGGTCCACGAATGGGGTTTAAATCCCTCTGATAGATTGCACTAGAAAATCTATCAGAAGTTTTTCTGCGAAGAGATTAAACGAATCTGATTCGTTATTCCTGACTGCAATTAAAAATCACAGACTGGAATTTCTCGGGCAGAGGGGGAGGGTTCGGCCGATTTCTTTTGAGAGGAGGCTAGGGTTTCGAAAATCCTGTCTCAAAAATTATGACCTGTTATGTCTAATTTCTGTACTGCAATAACTTATTTATAATGCAGGCCACTAACACCTTAGGGCCCATTAGTCATAAGCTAGGGCCCGACAAGCAAAGCCCGCTCGTTCAGAAATTAATATAAAATTCATCGTGACTCCTATTGATAAACCGATTTTACCAATGTGCACAGAAACCATTTCTGCACATTTTAAAGTCAAAATAAATTTTCCTGAATCCGAATTCAGTGGTTTCCTAAAATGTCCATCCCTATGTCATTTTAGGAAATCCTACTCCTTACTCTTATTTAAGAAGTCCAACTCCTTAGTTCATTAAATTTAACTCTTTAAATTTAACTATCTCAACGGGGATTAAAACTCCATTACACTGTGTGACCCTCAATGGTTCAGGGATACAGCTAGCCGTGGGCTCACAACTCCTTGTGACTCGGAACAACAATTTCCGACTTGCCCAACGAATCATGGTAAAGCGCCTAGCAACATCGCCCCATGATTCCCTAGGTATCACTGATAGTGCCTACAAGAACCAGTAGATTTTGGTTAGCGTACAGTACGGTCCCTTCATCCATATATCCCGATCGAATCAACAACCATTGGTATATCGAGAGTCGCTCAAGATTCGATAACTATGCAATGCATCTTGAAGATCAAATTAGTGACATCGCATGTGATACTAAGAAACCATTTCTTAAATCACATCAAGTACTCTGGCCAGAGATTTGTCACACTAATATCTCCTCAGATCGCATAGGATATCCACACTCGCAAGTATGTGGTGAATCCTTGACAACAATGCATTGACTCCTATATGTGTCGTAACTGTACCCAATCTCGACACCTGATGACCCCCATAGAGTCGGTAAACGAGTCAAAGCACAGCACTAGCATATAGAGTCTCCATGATGTTTCAAGTCGTAAGGACTAATGGTGTACAACCAAAACCGCGGACTTTATCCACTCGATAAGTGATAACCACTTGGAAAGTCCGGATAGGGTAGTTCGATTATTCATCCTATGAATATCCATTTGCATGCTTCGAACATCTCCATGTTCCCTACCAATGAAACGTGGTACTCCGCATCGCAAATGCTAGTCTCAAACTCGAGCGATCCTTATCCTTATTATCGGACGGCTCAATCGACTAGGAACGGTTTTTAGAATATACAGTGACTATAAGATGTATTTCATGATAGACATCTCCATGTTCTACCACATCTTACATACACTATAGTATATTCAAGGTCTTTATCAAAACAACAATAGTATATCACAATATAACAATATGAAGTAATATAAAGTCATTGCCATAAAAGTGTAAATAATATTAAACAAAAGATTGTTTATACAAAGAGTCATCAAAGCCCATAGCCACACAGTTGGCTCACTGGGCACCCACTCTTACAAAATCAACAATAAGGATAATAATCAATATCCAATCAAATTCATTCAAAACTCAATCAAACTTCTTTGATCGATAAATAAGAAAATCGATATTGTACCGACTTCAATCTTCCAAACTGTCCAAAGCTGCTATCTCGCAACTCTGCTGACTTTAATTCAATCTATCAGAAGGAGTCATAAGGATCAATATCGACATCAAAATCTCACTCAAACTCGATACGATCAAAACATAGAAACGATATCCAAAACTCAAACTGACGGCATAACGGCTAGAAACTGATCAAACCGGAAACGCATACAGCAATTCAACAATCCAATAAACTCATTTCAATCAATACATATCATTTTCAATCCAATCCCAACACATCTCAAATTCAAAGATTTCAAAAATCACTAAGAAAATCATAACAATTTCGATCGTCGTTAGATCTTCGAACCGTCTTAGATATACTATCACAGCTATCTCATAATCATCATCTCCGAATATAAATCGATTCTAAAGACATCAAAAAAATTCAAACCTCGCATAATCGAAGGAAACTTACTTTTAAACAGAGCACTCGAGACAGTGATCGTCGCTATGCCTTCAGTTCGAAAAACTATCGGACGGATCGATCAAAAATGGAAATCTGGAAGCTTGGAATGAATGGGGCGATTCAACAATGGTGGAGGAGTTGTGAAGGGAGAAGATGGAGTGAAAAGGAAGATTCAAAGCCTCTTAAATATCTAACAATTTCCATATTTGCGTTTTAGTCTTTGAAAATTTTGAAAATTTCATTCTAGTCCCTTATCCAAATCGAATCGGCCCTCGACTTCTAAAATCTGTGATTATCTCAAATAACATCAATTAAGATAAGAACGGGGTGTTACAATTATCCCCCTCTAAGAAAAAATTTCGTCCTCAAAATCAATTACAGTTCTATCACAAGGTCGAGGATAGAATCACATGACTGCAATAAGAATTTACATCTCGGAACAATGTCCAAAATCTGCTTCCAATCTAACTCTGAATCATTCGTCTCAATCAGTTCGACATCTCAACAACAAGAGAAAGTCAGATACTCTAGTCGATTAATTCATCAACATTCCGTCCGTCTATCAAAAGTCGTCTCATCCTTGTCAGAACATCCTTACAATTTAGTCACATTTCGAATCATCTACCGTTCTAACTCATGAGACACAGAAAGTTCATCTCGAAAATGAAAGAGATCTTCATCTCTCCTCGTACAACTTCTAGAGAGGTATTTTCCATATATCATTTGATCCCTGCCGTTGTACGAAGTCTCCACAAAAAATCAAGAATTCTGCCAACTAGTTTCACATAGTAAAGATCGTAGCAGAGGTCATAGAAGATCAATTCACCACCAAGCTTACAGAAGATAGATTTCATTACTTTAATTAACTTGACAAGATCATGTGGATGATATTTGATCTTTTATGTTTAATCTGTTCTATTTCAATGAATATGTTACTTGGTTTTGAAATCACCAAAAAATGAAATTTTTTTTGTGATAATAAGCACATCAATCGGATGATATAAATCAAAACCAAGAACAAATTATATTAGCTAAATCAAGTTTTTCAACCCAAAACATGAATCAAAACTCAAAAATACAAAATAAAAAGAAAAGAAAAAGAGTAGAACGAGTAGCCGCCTCTTTGATGCTAGAATACGTGTCTGAAACCCTTATTCTGATTAAATAAGACTTATTTATACGCTCAATATCTTCAAAAGATTGTATCTTTCACGACCATGAGTTTCCAAAAATATGGAGTATGCATGCCCGTCTCGCTCGAGCGGTAGAAAATTACTGCTTGAGCGAGAATATTTCTGTCCATCTTCGTATTTCTTCTCCACTCGAGCGGTAATAAAACCCCGCTCGAGCGAGCATTTTTCTTCCCGACACTTGATTTCTCTCTCGCTCGAGCGATATAAATATGCAGCTCGAGCGAGCTTCGTTCTGGTCCGAAATTTTCCTTTTTTTGTCATTTCCTACACAAAAAACCCGGGAGAATTTTATGTAGAACTGATGCATGATAAATGATAATAACTAACTAAAAACATAAACAATGAAACATAAATGCATGCAAAAAATTAACAAAACAACACCAAAAAAATGAACACAAAACACGGTTATCACAACTCAAGCACCCTAGTAATCAAGCATTCCAGGTACTCGAAACCCAAGCTTATAAGTAATAATCACCATATAACTTATAATACTCAAAAAGCCTTAACTAGGCTATTACATACTTCCTTATCTCTATAGGGATCCAATGTTATACATGCGTTCATCGTCATCCCGCTGATGGCAACAGCCTCAAAACTTTGTCATTGCTCCGCTCTATCTCTGCAGCGCTCCGCCACTCTCGGATCTCCAATAGGACGCCTAAAAGTCCCTAAAACCTAACTAGAAAGGGAGAGGAGAGGAATTGGTGCGAGTGAAAATGGGTGCTCTCGACCCCTATTTATAGGCATAAATCGGATGTTCCGATCCCTGCGATCGGATTGTTCAATCTCCCCCTTCAACCTCCTCCGAACACGTGTCCCTCGCTGTGATGTCACTGTTACGTATTACGTTCGGATCGTCTGATCATCATGGGTTGTCAAATCAAATTTATATCCACTTATCCAGACATGATCGGATCGTCTGATCCCTCTTTGATCGTCCGATCTCCACGAAGCCTCCGATCTCAAACTATGCTTCCGAACTCCATGCACTTCAGATGGTCCGATCCTTCTGATATCTTGGAACCCTTTGGGCCATTTTCGAGTGTTCTGAATCCATTTTCCAACTCCTTAAACTCATTTGAGAATCTCTTAATCATGTTTTAGCCAAATAATACACTTGATTAACTTAATTTGGATATGGGCTACTACATTCTCCCCCACTTAAGAGGTTTTGCCCTCAAAATTAGGACTAGGATAACAGATTACAATACTACAGTTTAAAATTGAACTGCAAAAATTCAATACAATCAAAACAACTCCGGATGTTCAGAACACATACGACTCTCTAGTTCCCAAGTCGCTTCCTCAGTGCCTCGATGCTGCCATTGAACCATGACTAGAAGAATGTTTTTATTCTGAATCACTTTCTCCTTTCTGTCGAGAATCCTCAACGGTCTCTCCACATACAACAAATTCGGCTATAAATGTACTTCTATCGGATGCAGAATGTGCGACTCATCTGCAATGTACTGACAAAGTAATGACACATGGAACACGTTGTGAATGCTGGAAAGATATGTCGGTAATGCTAAACGGTAAGCCACATCTATGACTTTCTCCAAGATCTCAAACGTACCAATGAACCTAGGCGCTAACGTTTCCTTGAGATCAAATCTCATCACCTTCCGAAAAGTTTAAACTCGCAAGAAAACATGCTTCCCTGACTCAAAGTGTAAAGGTCTACGCTTTGTGTTAGCATAGCTGGCCTGTCTATCCTGTGCAGTCTTGATCCTTTTCTTGACCAGTTCAACTTTATCCACAATCTGCTGAATCAACTCTGGTCCCTCAACATGTCTTTCCCCTACTTCATCCCAGAATAAGGGCGTTCGAAAATGGCGACCATAAAGAGCCTCAAACGGTGTCATGTCAATACTGCGATGATAGCTATTGTTATAAGCGAACTATATCATTGGCAGATGATCTTGCCAAGATAACCAAAAATCCATCACTAAAGCCCTCAGCATATTCTCTAATGTCCGAATAGTCCTCTCGGACTGACCGTCAGTTTCTGGATGATACGTTGTGCTGAGACTCAAGGTGGTGCCCAAGGCTCGCTGAAAACTTCCCCAAAATCGTGAGTTGAACGTCGGATCTCTATCACTGACAATACTCAGTGACACTCCATGCAAACGCACAATCTCTTGGATGTATAATCTCATCATGCAATCAAAACTGAACTCGCTATTGTACGGGAAGAAATGAGCAAACTTGGACAATCTGTCCACCACAACCCAAATGGCATCACGATGTCTAGAAGACATTGGCAAATTGGTGAAAAAAATCCATCGTCACATGCTCCCACTTCCATTCCGGAATTTTCAAACTATGCATTAGACCACCCGGTTGATGATGCTCCACCTTAACCTGCTGACAAACAAGTCATCGGGAAACATACTGGTAAACACTACGCTTCATTCCTTTCCACCAGAATCTCATACATAGATCCTTATACATCTTAGCACTGCCTGGATGCATAGTGAATCTACTACGATGAACTTAGGAAAAAATTTCCTCACGCAAAGATGAATCATCAGGCACAACCGCTCTACCAGACAAACACAACAAACCATCAGACTAAAAATGGAAACCAGAGGTGTTGTCTCCCTGAGAAAGCCTGGCTAACTTTTTCGTCTTCGGGTCAGAAAGTTGAATTTCTCGGATACGAGCAAACAACGCTGGCTCGGCTAACACTGAAAATACTCAAATCCCTTGCTGATCTCTCTTGTGGAAAAAATTGAAACCCAAAGAACACCACTCATGTACAGCACTAGACACATCACTAGTATGAAGGGCACTAACATATACCTTACGGATGAGCGCATCTGCAGCTGGATTCGCAGAACCCGGATGATACTTGATCTCACAATCATAATCCTTGAGAAGATCCATCCAACGACGCTGCCTCATGTTCAACTCAGTCTGAGTGAACAAATACTTCAAACTCTTGTGGTCAGAATAAATCTCAAAACGCTCACCGTACAGGTAATGTCGCCAAATCTTGAGTCCAAACACTACCGTAGCAAGCTCTAAGTCATGAACCGGATAATTTCTTTCGTGAGCCTTCAAATGACTGGAATCATAGGCAATAACATGCCCATTCTGTGTCAACATGCAACCCAAAACCTGGAGATATGTGTCTATATAAACCACATAACCACGTGCGCTAGTCAGACGTCCTCTCAACTCATCAAAGATGTTCTCACACTCCATAGACCAGACAAAAGGAACATCCTTCCACGTCAACTGCGTCAGTGTCCTACCAATCCGTTAGAAATTATCCATGAATCGTCGGTAGTATCCTGCCAAACCCAAGAAACTACGAATCTCAGAAGCTGTCGTCAAACGCGACTAATTCAGAATAGCCTCTGTCTTACTCAGATCCACTGAAACATCATCCCGAGAAATGACATGACTGAGAAACACTACTCGATCAATCCAGAACTCGCACTTGCTGAACTTGGCATACAACTGCCTCTCTCGAAGAATCTACAGTACAAATTTCAAGTGCTGAGCATGCTCCTCGATTCTATGGGAATAAATCAGAATGTCGTCGATAAACACCACGACAAACCTATCCAAGTATTCTCGGAAAACCCTGTTCATTAAATCCATGAACACTACTGGTGCGTACGTCAAACCAAAAGGCATCAATAAAATCTCATAGTGACCATACCTCGTACGAAACGCAGTCTTTGAAACTTCCTCATCACGAACTCCCAACTGATGATATCCTAATCTCAAGTCAATTTTGGAATACACTTAAGTACCCTGAAGCTCATCGAACAAATCATCAATGCGCGATAAATGATACTTGTTCTTGATCGTCACTCGGTTAAACTGTCTATAATCGATACAGAGGCGCATAGAACCATCTTTCTTCTTGACGAATAACACTGGCTCTCCCCAAGGCAAAACCCTTGGACGAATATATCCCTTGTCCAACAAATCTTGCAGCTGCTGCTGCAGCTCCCTCATCTCTGATTGAGCCAGACGACAAGGTGTGTGAGAAATCGGTATCGTTCCTGGCACGAGCTCAATTCCAAACTCAACCTCGCGGACTGTAGGAAACCCTGGAATCTCATCGAGAAAAACATCTGAGTACTCGCAGACAACTGGAAAATCCTCAAGGGCCCTAATCCCCATGGATGCATCAATAGCATAGATAAGGTAGCCTTCCCCACCAGCCTCCAAAGCCTGGAAAGCTTTCAAATTTGATACCAAAGGCATAAGGGGTTGTACTCCCTCCCCATAGAAAAACCAGCTATCGCCCTCAACCGGAAGAAACTGCAATATCTTCTGATAGCAATCCATAGTAGCTCTATACGCAGTCAAAAGATCTATACCAAGATACAATTAAAATCCTCCATTGCTAGAATCATAATATTCACCGCTATCTCAGAACACTCTAATACTAAAGAGCAACCCAAGACTAATCACTTAGCTAAGCAGAATGACCAGTCAGTGTAGAAACAGAAACCACTACGTCTAGAGACACAAACGGTATTCTATGACACTTAACAAACCGTGCAAAAATGAAAGAATGTGATGCACCGGTATCAATGAGAACGAATGCAGGAATGCCGCATAGAATAAATGTACCTACAATAACATTCTCGTTCTCCTGCTGAATCCGATCCTGACTCAGCGCAAACACCTGTCCAAAAACACGAGGCCTTTGATTGGAGCTCCCTATAGACGGTCCCTGAGACTTTTGCGAAACGTAAGACTGAGAACCAGAACCAGAAACTGATCCTCCAGCAGCCTGCGGGCAATCTCTCTTCATGTGGCCAACCTCGCCACAACGAAAACAAGCTCTTATCCTATGACACTTCTCATTCGGATGACGGCCTCCACAAGTCGCACACTAACCCTGACTTTTCTTCTTCCCAAATTGGTGAAAACTCCCTGAACCGGAACCAGAGGAGGAAGAAGACACACCCTGATTCTTGAAAGATTGAGTCCTTGGACCCAAAGAACTAGCTGGTCTAGATGAGAGAAAAGACCTGTTACGTCGAAGACTATCCTCCGAATGATGACATCGACTAACCAAACCCTCGTAAGTCATGTCGTCACCAAAAACAACATGGTCATGGATCTCCGGACTAAGACCCTGAAGGAAAATATCATACTTTGCCATGGAGCTGCCAAAAATATGTGGACAATACGATAATATCTCAAATAAATTCTCCTGATACTCATCGATAGACATCGTGCCCTAATTCCACCACTTTCAAGCACGCCCCTCCACTAGAAAGTTAACAGTCTCCATATTTTGCTCCTCTGTGCACTGAAACTCCTGGAAGCAGTTCTCCATGCGTTCTAACCAATTCTCCGCATCCTCCAAAGATTAGCCTCCAACCAAAGGCTTGGGACCCATATGTATGAAACTATGCATACTAAAACGGCGACGATCATCACGATGATGACGATGGCCTCGGCGATGCTCACGATTGTCCTCGTCACCCCAGCGTCCACCCCTGCTACCATGACTCTCATCAAAGTCTGCCATCTGATAAAAGGCAACAATGATTTTCCCCAAAACTATATTTCTAGATCCCAAATTCAATGCATGCTCTGATACCAACAAATTTAGTGACCTAGACCAGAATCAACAACTAACAGAGTCTTAAGAAAGCAATTAAATCTTAAAACACAAATAATTAAATTCAGAGGAAACTTAAACCATAGATAAAAAATCACCGATAGAACAAATGGGCTAAAACCGAATAATATTTTGCAATCTCATCGAATGGAAATCACTAAAATCCAAAACTAACAAACTGATACGGAAACAGGCAAAAACCATGGAACCACTGCAGCTCAACGAGTGTTACCTTCGGGTCCGTTCAACCTAAGCCATGTCCCATATAATAGGGTGTCCAACACAAAATACTACGGACGTGAGCATAAAACTCTCATTACATAAGTACGAATATAGATATACCATGCATACACGTGCAATATGTCGGGTACTGAAAAACCTATCCAGAAGACTGATCAGTCAAGGCACCATGATATGTAGCACGTTGGGCCGTCGCATAAGGAGGTGGCTCCCATACCATAAAATTGTGGATATATCCGGACCCAAATCCTTGGAATCCATCCACTAAAAATACGGGGCTGAGCGACCCTTACTATGGCTATGCAATCAAGGCATAAAGCTCAACATGTTCATGCATGCAACATAATATCAATGAATATACAAATGCCACAGAAAACATGCAAACATAATACATGTATATTCAACCTGATATCTCGGATAATACGTTTGTACTTCTATCCAGACAACTCAACCATCCTAGCAATCTAGCAGTTTAGGTACACGAAACCCAAGCCTATAAGCAATAATAACCGTATCACTTATAATACTCTAAAAGCCTTAACTAAGCTATTACATACTCCCTAATCTCTATAGGGATCCAATGTTATACTTTTGTTCGTCATCAGCCCGCTGATGGCGACTGCCTCAAAACTTAGGCATTGCTTTGCTACTATCCCCGCAGCGCTCCTTTACTCCCGGCCCTCCAATAAAATGCCTAAAAGTCCTTAAAACCTAGCTATAAAGGGAGAGGAGAGGAATTAGTGCGAGTGAAAATGGGGGCTCTCAACCCCTATTTATAGTCATAGATTGGATGGTCCGATCTCCTCCTTCAACCCCCTCCGAACATGTGCCCCTCGCTGTGATGTCATTGCTTACGTAATACGTTCGGATCGTTCGATATCCATGAGTTGTCAAATCAAATCCATATTCACTTATCCAGACACGATCGGATCGTCCGATCTCAAACTATGCTTCCGAACTCCATGCACTTCGGATGGTCCGATCTTAGGGTTCGGATCATCCAATCCTTCCGATATCTTGGAACTCTTTGGGCCATTTTCGAGTATTTTGAATTTATTTTTCAACTCCTTAAACTAATTTGAGAATCCTTTAATCATGTTTTAGCCAAATAATCATAATTAGACACTTGATTAACTTAATTCAGATACGGGCTACTACATATTCCTTACTGAATTTAAGTTGTAACTCAATTAGAGTTTGATCTGATTTGAGAAGTTGATACTAGGAGTTCCTTTCAAGGGTTGATTGGATTGGATTTGTACAAGTTGTTGTGTAAATCAAACTCTTCTAGTGAAATCTTTCTGAAAACAGAAGAAGGGGAGAAATTGCATTTACTTATTTGATATGTCTTAGCAATCCAGTTCAATTTTGCAAGGAATATATATTCCGCCTGATTAGATCAGTTCTTTCGAGCAAAATACATTTAAGCTAAAATAATTTGGGTCCGAGCTGATAAATAAGTTTAAGTTTGCAAAAAAAATAAAATTATACTAAGTGTGTATACCCCCCCCCCCCCCCCCCCCCTCTTCCCTTCTCTTCTCTACACACGCCCACGATCCTAACATCAAATATTTGTATGATCGAAGAAAATCATAATTAAATCTTCAGGAGATGGTAAAGAATCGAGATGATATCAATTTCTTGTAATATCACAGTTATTATATCCGAGAATTTCTTGTACTTATAAACATATCACACATGTAATACTTTATATATATATATATTGATTTTTTGTCTTTGCATTATATTTTTTGATTAATTTCTCTGTTATTTTTTATATTTATATTATTAAATTATTATAATGTGTTATTAATACGAGTATTTTTCAAGATAAATAATATTTTTTTATTTATCATTCATTCTATCCTACAAATAGGGGTGTTTAATTGAAATAATAAGCTACAAAATTCTCTCTTTTTATATTTATACAATTAAATTATTATAACGTGGTATTCATACAAGTATTTTTCAAGATTAATTATGGAATATAAAGATGAATTTCTAGGATATAGTGGTGCAAAATATACCATATTTGAAAGCAAAATGTAATTTTTTGAATTAACATTAGATGAAAATAATTTTATAATACTATCAGGTGCATAAAAAATTATCAAAGGTCATGGAAAAACAAACATCATTTTACGAAATGATACGAGTTTATATATTGAGGACGTAATATATGCTAGCAATTCTAGTAGAAATTTTCTTATCTTTAAATATATCCCCTGAAATGGGTATCGTATTGTAGTAACTCGAAGTCTATTTTACGTGATTAAATAATAAAACATGATTAATGAGTCATTACCTAAATAAACCAAGTAATTAAATAGTTCAGAAAATCAGAATTAAGCATCAGGTTGTCTAAAGATTTTTGAAATTCCGAAGCACGGTTTGGAAGCACCGAACTGAGTGGTAAAGGGATCATAAGCAGAGGGATTCGAGCTTCCTAACAGGGATCGGAACGTCCGATCAGGAGTTAGCTCATTTGAGGTTTCAAGAGTTTATGGACACGTAGGAAATTGGAGCTTTCGAATGGTAGATCGGAGCTTCTGATCAGTGGAGTTCAGAGACGTGGAAAACATGCGAGTTTGGAGCTTTCGAACTAGGGATCGTTGCTTCTGAACTCCGTCTATAAATAGGTGATGCCTTTCTCACACTTGTTGTGTGTTTGGAGTTGTTTTTTGAGTGTTAGTGTATATTTTCAGTGTTTCTAGCCATTTTACTCGAAGGTCGGGAGGTAGCGAGCGAGGTGAAACGGACTTGTAGCGGAGCTATGATAGTGTTGTGTCTTTCGACATCATCAGGCTGAAGATGGACACATTTATATTCTGAGATCCCTAGTAATTATTGGGAGTATCTAATAGCTTAGTTAAGTCTAGCTTTTAGATAATGTTTTAGTATGATTTTCACTTGGCTTGTAGTGATGGACTATAGGCAGTTGTAACAGAGACCAGTAGTTGTGGTATGTAAGTATTGACTGTGATATCCAGCGAGTATGCATTCTTATATGTTATATTTTATGTTCCATGATACACGTTTTATTGTTTTATACATATATTGCATGCGCGTATACATGTTGAGCATGTATCTCCTTCGCAGTGTTCTAAAATACGGCACCTTGGACCACCTAGGAGCTAAGCGATTGTCCACCACCCCGGTTTTTAGACAATTGAAGTTTCTGGGAGTTATTACATAATTGGTCGTTTAAGACTCATAATCAACGCCTAGATGCCTCAAAATCTGCCTAAGCGACCGCCTAGATTAACATATAATATATTTTTTTTATTTTTTATAATTACAATTATAATTTTTTAAAAATATTATTTGACATATTTGCCCATCAATTTGTATCAGATGAAGACGAGAAATATGTCATGTAATTCAAGTTTGAATCTGATAAAGAGGAATTATTGGAGAAATATTAATATGAACAAGATTAATTAGATATTTAAATAAAAAATCACTTAGGTAGGTGAATTTGATATAAAAAAAAAATATTGAAAAAATATTAAGATGGACCGGACTAGAATAATTAGATCTCTAGGCTAAAAAAAACTCGTCTGGACAGCCGCCTAAGCTTCTAGGAGCTAGGTGGTGGTTGACTGTCCGTCTATCACCTACCGCCTACCGCTCATTTAGAACATTGCTCCTTTGAGATAGTGATTTGTGATAGGGTCGCTCAGTCCTATATTTTTTTATATGGTCGGACACCGGAAGACACCGTGATGACGAAAATGACGTTATGGTAATCTTGGCGAGTGTGGGAGTTTACTCTGTGGTTGGATTCCCAGATAAGTACTACACACTCATTTGCGACGATTTTGAGTAGTATGGTACTTGACCAGTTACCTAGACACATTTCATTTGCATGTATCATATTGAGCGAGTGTCGTTCACGTCTGTAGTAAACCGTACCCACAATAAGGTGATTAAGTGTTAATCACGATTATTAGTAAGAATAAACAAGATTAAGGGAATTCCTAATGGGATTAAAGAATTGTTAATCGAACTCAGGAAGTCCAGAAATGTCCCTAGGGTCACATGAACGGACGGTCCGAATGAAGAACGGACGTTCCGAAGCGTTCGGACGCTCCGATAGCAAGATCAGACGCTTCGATCTGAGTAGGGCTTATGTCATCGACGAGGTCAGCTAGATGACATCATTGCTTACATCACGGATGGGACTTCGGACGCTCCGAAGTAAGATCGAACGTTCCGAACAGTTGGTGGGATAGGTGTATGTTGTGCATGCGATCGGGTTGACACGTGGCGGCGATCGGACGCTCCGAACCGGGATCAGATGGTCCGATCGTAGGCTATAAATATGGGGTCCGAGGAGCTTATTTCTTGCACCATTTTCCCTTTCTTCTCTCGGTTCTTAGTGTCTTTAGGCGGTTTCCTAGCTTCTAGGCATACCTCGGGAGTTGGCGAGGCGTTCTGATGGTCGTAGCGGAGCTGTGTCCAAGAGTTTGAACTTTCGACACCAACAGGCTGACGACGGACGCAGGTATAGCTTTGAGTCCCTAGTATTATTAGGGAGTATCTATTATCTTGCTTTTAGAGCAATAGTAGTGACTCAGATAATATTGAATTGTAGGCTTGGAACCTAGAGCGGTGTACTAGGGTTTTGCCTACTGTGATAAAAGTACGTAAGCACTGACCGAGATAGCCGACATGATATATGATCCTATATGTTGAATTTGTATGTGCTTTGTATATACCATGTTTTACCGCTTTAGCACATACATGATTTTATACTAGACTACATCTCGTGAGTGGTGGGTAATGTGAGGGGAGGCTCAGCCCCGAATGGTTTTGTATATCACCGGGAGAAGTCGCGATGGCGGAGACTGACGCTATGGTGGTAGGGGAGTATACGAGTACCCGTAGACTAGCTATCCAGCACGATACTATATATTCGTCGGCGCCCCTGAGCAGAATGAGTTTTATTGAGTTTTAAATCCATTTGCATGCTTCATATATTTTTATATATCATTGCTTTCGTATTGAGCGTAGTCGCTCATGCCCAGTATTTCTGTATTTCTCTGGACACCTTATTCGATGGGGCAGGTCTCAGGATAGACAGCGCTGGTGGTCGCAGAAGGCTGGAGACCAGGGGCCAGGATTTCAGTGAGTTCCCTTAGTGGTTAGGGATTTCGATACCCTATTCGATGTGTTTGTATTAAATAGGTTTTACCTTGGTTTTGGTGTCGGTTGTATTTTCCCGACGGTGTTGGATTTAGATTCTTTACCTTTCTGCTGTTAAAACTTAATTATGTTTTGCTTAAGTTTATGCATGCTTAATTAAACTCTGATTAGTAGCGGATCTGGGTTGGGTCATTACAACGTCTGTGTTTTTACTATGGACACTCCATTCGATAGGATAATTTGCAGGTTATCCATGATTGGATCAGTGGTTGGTCAGTGATCAGAGCTTAGGAGCAGAGGTTGCCGGTGATTCAATTTAAGTATATATGTTGTATTTATTTTATTCGATGGGGTCAATGGAAGTCTCGTTTCGAAAAATTATGAAGACCGACAATGGAAATCCCATTTGGGAAAATTAATGCGTTGAAATATGTTCCCGTTATTATCGATACCAAAATTAAATAATACATCTATGGAATTAAAATTTAATAAAAACATGCAGCATGAGTAGTAGGTGGAAAGATTGAAAATATATATATCTCTAGTATATCTCTAGTATAAAAGTATGAATGATGGGTAAAATTTTTTCATTGTGAATTTATAACTTTGCACTCAAATTGTGTATGGATCAAAAAATATGTATGGAAAATTATGGAAAATTGAGGTAAAAAAACAAGGGCAAAAAATCTATTTTTACTATAAAAGTATGAATGATGGGCAAAATTTTTTTATTGTGAATTTATAACTTTGCCTTTAAATTCTGTATGGATCAAAAAATATGTATGGAAAATTATGAAAAATTGAGGTTAAAAACATGGGCAAAAAAGAGATTAAAATTTTAGTCAAACTTTAAAGAGTGATTTATTGCATCATAAGTAATGAATGTGTATTTAATTTTTCATTTATATTCAAATATCATCTCAAAATTAATTATTGATAGACTATGTATATTATATAATATAAAATTTCACACACTATATTTAGTCACAATTTTTTATATTGTAAAATATTGTACTTTTTGATTGGTGAAAAAAAATAAAAGGTCATTGACTAATAATGACACAAATATTTAAAGTAAAAATAACCGAAAAAATTTGTCCTAATTAGATTATTAATTAATGATCAATAATTTTACACAATAATTTTGAGATATATTATATTTTTAATAGTAGCTAAAGGTTATTTTCTCTTTAATCAATAATTATCAATTACTTATTTATATTAATAAATTTACTTTTAATATTTGTTTCTCAATATTGATTTTCACACATTCAATATCCCCTAAATTTTACACTATTTTTTCTATCCAATGCCCATGAAATATTTTATATTTATATTGCCCACCATTTATATTTTTTTATAAAATAAATGATAGTTTAAAAATGAAGCACAATTTGTAGTGACGTAAATCAACATGTCATTAAGTGCCAAAAATATTGAATTTTTTTTAAACAATAAAAATAAATATAAAAAATTTAAATCCATTAATATAAATAATTCGATGATAATTATTGAAGAGTAAAGCTTAAAACGTAATTCATATTTATCGAAAAAACTTAAAATCCAAACATCAGATCTTCAGTTACTATTAAAAAAATAATACATCTCAAACAAATAAAACAAATAGATTATTTGATTATTACTTATTTTATTCATATTATAAATATGAGTATATTTAAAATTATTTTTATTTTATATTATATCTAATATAAACTGTCTCACGAGTTAGTTTTGTGAGATAGATCTCCGGTTTGACTCAATCCATGAAAAATATGATTTTTATGTCGAAATATTATTTTTCATCTATATATAGATCGGGTCGAACCGTTTTACGAATGAATGTTTGTGATACTGTCTCATAAGAGACCTACACAGTTTTAAAAAGTTTAATTAAAAGAATAATTTGAAGTAATAAATAATGATAATAAAAGTAAGTGGATTTAGTATTTTGTTATTTTCATTACTTATCATAATAATAATTTATTTATTTTGATGATGATGATAGTTGTAGTGAGTTTGGTTATATTTGTTAATATGTCATTAGATTTTCATCAAAAGCAAAAGATTTTGCAAAATAAGATTGTTTATTATCATATATATCATATTACTAATATAGTAGATTAATTGATAATTATTTTTAAAAATATTTTTTAACTATAACAAAAATATAGCATTTATTATGAAAATGTAATTTGATATAATTTTGAAGGTTTTCAGTGCAAATAAATGGAGTGATAAATTAATAATCAAAATATTAAATATTATTTAAGTATTTAAGACTCAGACTATAGAAAATGATCGATGAAGTGATAGTATATAATAAGTTTAAAATCATAGTACGTTAAGTTATTTTTGTTTACTTCCTTTATGAAAATTTATTTTAATTTTATTATTTCTATGTTAAATGAATCATATTATAATTTAATAAATAATTACAAAAATATTATATATGTTAAATAAAAGTTAGAAAATTTAAATAAAAGATAAAGTAATAAATTAGTATGACATAAAAAATTATCAGCTTAAGAATTTTAATTATTATGTTATTTGTTAATTATGAACACTAATTTCATATATTATTTTATGTAAATACTAATTGTTACAATTATATCTTATGATATGATTTTTCATTTGGCCATTTAATATTTTGAGTCAATATACTAATAAAATCACCCCATATTTACCTAAATAAATTTAAAATTTAAACATTAGACCCTTAAAAAACATTAGAAAATCAATAAGATTTATTCATAGCTAAATTTTATGCTCTCTTCCATCGATAATTATCATTGTCTTATTTTACTTTTTGATAGGTGAAAAAAAATAAAGGTTCATTGACTACTAATTACACAAATATTTAAAGTAAAAATAACCAAAAATTTGTCCTTATTAGTTTATTAATTAATGACCAATAATTTTACACACAATAATTTTGAGATGTATTATATTTCTAATAGTAGCTAAAGGTTATGCCCTATTCAATCAATAATTATAAATGACTTATTTATATCAATAAATTTACTTTTAATATTTGTTTCTCAATATTGATTTTCATAAATTCAATATCCCCTAAATTTTACTCTATTTTTTCTATACAATGCCCATACAATTAATAAAAATCTTTCATAGTTTTTGGTAATATATTGCCCACCATTTATAATTTTATAATAAAAATAAAAATTAAATTCATCAATATAAATAAGTAAAAGATAATTATTGAAAAACAAATTTCAAAACGTAATCCATGTTTACATAAATAAATTTAAAATTCAAACATAAGACCCCTAACAAAGATTAGAAAATTTATATATAAGAATTATTCATAGCCAAAGGATATACTATCTTCAATTAATAATTATCATTGTCTTATTTTACTTTTTTTTTTTTTTCCAACAATGAGTTTTTTTTTTCTTTACACAGTTTATCTTCATGCGGGTCAGGAGTGGATCTAACTCCATTTTCTTGGGCCTGGTAGAGCGGTCAATTCCAATGGGCCCAGTTGTCGTCCCAAAAAAGCCCACTTAATGGTCTTTGATATATCCTACACAACAAGGCCAAGTAGAGGTTTCGGATCCAGGCCTACAAGTCTCACTTACTTTTTGATACTAACTTTTCATCAAATGTCTATGCATTTATGTTTCAAAAATATGATATTTTTCTAATGAATTTTTTTTTCCTTCTATTCATACTTTTACATATAAGTAGATTAAATAAGTCAAATATAATAATTAAAAAGTAAATGTCAAAAAATAATCTTCATTTATCGAAATAAATTTAATATTCAAGCATAAGACTCTAAAAAACTAATAGAAATGTAGTACATCTCGAAAAAATAGAACAAATAGATCATTACATGGAATTATAATCATTATTAATTTTACTTTATTGTAAATGTGAATAAATTTAAATATATTTATTTTTATTTTAAATTATATCTAATGCGTTGTTCACGTGTGAGACACGTGATTCTTATTAGTATATCTAAATTACTGATTAGTTTAATAAAATCAAACTGGTCAAGAGATATTGTTCGGCAGAGAAATACCCGGTCGAGGTTTTACAAAATGAGAACGTTTCGGAGGTAGAAAAATGTCTAAAATATTTAAAACCAAAAAATATAATAAAAATAATATTATTAATATAATATATTTATAATTCGGGTCAAGACGTGAATCCCATCGAGTGGAGATTATTTGCTCGATCCCTCTCCTAACATTGATCGGAACGGGAAAAATCCGAGTTGGGAAAAATGATGGTCGGATATTCTTTGGTTAGGAATGGAATGAGATTCATGATGAGTCGAAACTTTTTAGGGATTCTTCCAGCCCTAACCGAACTGTCCAATGGGAGATTCTTGATCTTTTATGGGACTGTTCTAACGACAGATACACCAGTAATAAAATTACCTATTATTAGAGAGTTAAGTGCATTTTATTGTATCTTTGTAATCAAATTACCTGCTAGCCTTATGTTAAGCTCACAAATTAAAGTAGTGTAATAAGGATGCAGGGTTAAAATGGTAATCAGGTAAATATATATGTTACGTTTATTACTCAAATCAAAATAAAACTCAATACAATTGAAAATATTTCCGGTGGAACTGCTTTTAATTTTTAAATATTATTTAGATATCAAAATTTTTCCAAAGTTATTTCGATTGAGTCCATGCTATTTCCCTTGACCTTGGACAGAAAGTAAAAATAAGTTGATCGATTTATATATTTGGGTACCAAATTTGATGAGGTTGGGATCGAAGGTACCAAAATCCATTTTATGGAAAACTTTTGAATATTGTTAAAGTAAATTTATCATGATTCTTTAAGAGTAAGTCTTCAGTGACTAAACACGGTCTCACGGATCTATATTTGGGATATGAGTTAACCCGATTCATATATGTAATTAAAAATAATATTTTTAATATAAAAAATAATATTTTTTCATGAGTTACATTAGGTCAGAATTTTGTCTCATGATATTGATCATGAGATTATCTCTCCTTGAGTTTTTGTGATTATTTATGTACAAAAAACGTCAATTATTAGTTTATTTTCCAAATTCGGATACAGTTAACTTCATATGGAATAAAAATAGTCATATTAGCAAATTCGATTTAATTAATCCCAACACATAATTGTGAAAAACAATAATAATGATGATGATGATGTACGGAAGATTGGTATAAACTTTCATTGATATATTCACCGTTACTTTGTGTGAGTAGGATTTCAATCTTTGAAATGCTTTGGCATTTCTTTAATTTTTGGGAGTCCCATCGTCGTCCTCTTTGCCTTTTGTTTTTGTTTTTGTTTTGTTTTGTTTTTGTCCCTTTTTTTTTTTTTTGGTTTTTCTTCCTTTCTGCGTGTCTAATTATTGTAATCATCAATATTTTAACTAAATCAAAATTTTATAAAAAGAAATTTATTACACTAGTATATCTTTAATCAACTCACTTATTGATACCACGGTTGTTATTTAAATGGGTATATATGTGAGACCTCTGTCCTACATGGAAAAAATAAAATGTTTAAAATGACTTTAAAATGAGCTATAATGAACTTCTATAGCAACTTGGGTTAATCATTTTTGTAAAGCAAGAATGGATACGAAGTAGTTGCTATAGGGATCCATTGTGTGCAGTCGCGCAGGCCTATGCCCGGGGCGTGATAAAATAATAATAAATTATTTGATTTTAAATCTTCATAGGTCTTTTTTGTGAAATGGTATTACTGATTTATATATGTATGACAAGTCGATCGACATATATCTATAATGAAAATTAATATTTTTGATATAAAAAAATATTTTACATGAGTCGAGTCAAATAGGAGATTCTTCTCACAAAATTACATTTGACTGTCTGATAAAAGTTTTTGTGTTTAATTATTATCAATATATATTGCATGGTAGATTTGCACCGCATATCGCTGAGGCTTACGTCGTTCTCGAGGGGTGTTTAGCAGCTCAAAAGTAAATTTTTCATGACTAGGTTTTGGAGACGGATTCACTCTTAGTTGTCCAAGCTTTATCTTTCAGATTTCCTTGTGCACCCGAGGCTCATGTTCTTCATCACATTCACAAGATCCGACGTTTTCATCCTCGATCTATTATACAATTTAACCCTCGTTCAGCAAACTCTGTGGCTCATCTAATAGCTAAACATGTGTTATTTGTACATCAAAGTTTGGTTTGGGATGAAGCTTGAAATAAACATTGTCCGTGGTTTGTTATGTGAAAACAGACAGTGTTGTACTTGGTGTTGTAACACTAACAACAACATAGTGCAGCGAAAATTTAAAGCGTAAATAATACACAAGTAAATAATTTTGCACGAGTATAAAAACTCGTGCAGGTGCCTTAGGGCTAAATATCACTAGAAAACGTAAGATTAGTCTTACAAAGCAATACTAGCGATTTTACGAAAAATCAATAAATCTTAAATTCCTCAACAAGTTGAGAAATCAAACTTGCATCCTATAAAATCATAGTACAAAATAAATAGATGCAACTCTCGTAGCCTAAGTTGAAGAGACACAAAAAGATTTTCAACAACACAGTTCTCACAGTGTTGTCTCTGTTGTCTTCAATACTAACGGCAACACGGGGACAAATAACAACGAAGGTTGCAAAACCTTGCTTCAGAATCTTCAATTCTTCAACCAGAATTCTTCGATTGTAGCTCTGAGAATTATACATCTGAAACGTTTTCTTTCTTGTGCGTGAAAACCTCCCTTTATTGATTAGCATCCAAGTCTTAAAGATTTCCTTAGATAGAGTCCTACACGAATAAGGAAACATGTTTAAGTAGGAATAAAACTCTATCAAATTTAGCAAATCATATCATGATAATATCTAATACTTAATATATCTATTAACTCCCTTATCAATATATAATTGATCATGACAAATATATTTCATAAGATATTCTAAATATACACATAATATTTACCAAATATTTAACTTGTCTAGAAAGTAAAATCAAATATTATTTAATAATTAATATCAAAAATATCAAGGAATTAAAATTCCTTTCAATCTCCCCTTTTTTGCTTTTTGGGCAAAACAAAGCACAAGTAAGAATTAAATATAAACTCCCCCTGAGTTTAAAAATCCTTCTCCCCCTGAATTGTAAGTCTCCCCCTGAAGTGTTGTCCCTCGTGTTGGTAACACCAAGGATAACACGAACCATGACTTAGGGATTCTATAATTCATATAACGAAGCATAAGAGGATTAGAAGGTGTGAATCTAGTTAGGATAGATTAGAACAATATAGAACATAACTAGAGCAAACAAAAACAGTTATATTAAACAAAAGGAACGAAACTAAACAACGAAGCAAAAATTAAGGAAATAAGCAAAAACTAAAACTGATCACTTAGTGATCCCTCTTGATCAGTAGCTTCCTCCTCATCATTTTTAGTCCTAGATGGACCAGCTTCATCTTCTTGTGCACTATCTCCCCCTGTTTGTCCTGAAATGCCAAGTTGTCTGCGACAATCAGCCAACACTGTGCTATAGAAGGCAATATCTTCATGTGCTTGAGCAATTTTCTCCTCAGCAGGTGTCATCAGGAGCTGAATGGTAGCAGTGGTAAATTCCAGAGGAGTAGGAGTAGACACTGTTTCTTCAGTGTTGTCACCCGTGTTGGCAACACCAGGTGCAACATCAGCAACTGCAGCAGCATGGGTAGAAGTGGAAGTCCATGGCAAATCAATTACACGATTTCCCTTGAGTAACCCAACTACAATCTTCAAAATCTCTGGTTGATCAGTTAACTCTTCAGTGATGTTGCGGATAAACCTTTGAGATTCCAAAATACCAAAAATTAAAGATGGGAATGACAGTTTGGTAGACTTAAGTCCTCCATCGGCAAACTGGAGCACCGTCTTGAATACCAACTTCCCAAAATTGAAAGGACTCCCAGTCCCTATGGCATAAAGGATAAACTCCTGTGGCCTTGTTAACACGGTGGAGTTTCATGAAGGCGTCCAATTCCTCACAGCAGTCTTGTAAAGCACCTAATAAAAGGAAGTAAGCCTGACTGAAGAAAAATGATCAGTGAACTGCTTGATCATACCGCCAGTGAGGACTGAAATAACTTCATGAATATCCGGGTGGTGTCCTTCATCCACTTCAGGGGTTGAGTAAATGGAATTGATCACGGCTGGAGTGAACTCAAACAGCCTACCCCAAAGATAAACCAAACCATACAAATCTAGATCTTCAGTTCTTGAAGTTAGGTTGACGTAGAATTCCAGAATAACCCTCTTACAATAGGGTATCACAGCAACAACTGTAGAGTAAAGCTTACTAAGATTTAAAAAAGTCAATCAAATTATACCTGATGTAGAATTCCACATCGATGTTCTTTTCATCCCACAACCCTCTGTGTACATAGAGTGGCCATACAGCAGCAGAATCACCAGAGTAAAATTGGAGAGTGAGCAACTTCAAAATCATATCCATCAACAACAGTGTTGTCTGTGGTGTTGACAACACCAACAGCAACACTGGTTTCACCAGCAAAAACAGCCTCTTGCTCTATAGGCTCTTCATCAGCATCCATGCTGGAAACCTCATGAGATTCTTCTTCATCTTCAATATTTGAACTTTTGTCAGATGAACTTGCAGCAGAGTCAGTAGATGAGGAGGAGGAAGGAAAAATATCCGCATCTTGATGTGCTTTTCCCTCGGCAAATTCCCCATAATCTCAGCATCAGGTTCATCATCAGAGTGATGAGCAGTGGGAACAGAAGAGGCAGACTTTCCTTGCTTGAGACTCTTCAGAATTTGTGCCAGAGTGACATCTTCATTAGAAAGCGGAGTCTCCGTAGGATTGGATGGTTCACCATCTGCTTTCTTGGTTTGAGTAGGAGGGGGAACATCATAAGAACTCGAGTCACTGCTCTCAGAAGCAGATTCAACAATAGGAATGGAGGCAGATGAAGATGAGGGTTTCTTGCGGGCCACGACCTAAAAATCTGCATCATCAGAATCATCACCCGAACTGCGATCTTCTTCAGCCATGGAAATGCGAGGACCCTTGTAATATCTCTTTGAATGGTTAAAGTCGAGATCATACCCTGCTTGCCTTTTTGATCTGCAGACTATCGGTGGAGGAGGATGAACACGGTTCAGAACATCAAAATTGGAAAAATTCTCCACATTGATCTCGTTCCAGGTTCACCAGGCATGATTGTAGCAAGTGGTACGGGTTCCACGGGAACTGGAACAATCGGCAAAGAAGACGAGGATGGAGGTGCTTCCGGTGTTGCAACACCGGCAACAACATTGGGTTCTGTATGACCCATCTCACTTCGAATGTCTTGGAGATCAAAGACTGCCATTGAAAACTAAGATTGGAGAGAGAGAGAGAGAGAGAGAGAGAGGGTTTGCAGAGAACTCAAACGGGGTTTAGGAAATTTCAAGAAGAAGATAAGGCCCGATAACAAAGGAAACAAATATATAGTCCCTATCACAAACGATAATATATTCCCTCTAACAAACTCATAATTACCCTAAACCCATATCTCTCCAAGTTACTAACGGTAACTTTCCTAACTGCCAGAATTTAAAAACCGAGATTAAGAGATAAAATCACATAAATAAGACAATAATCCGAGACAAATATTTCAGCCCAAATTTTCCAAAATTTAACTCCACATCAGCTTAACTCCACTAAAACAAAAAATCAATCACAAAAATTCAATTTTTAGTAAATAGAGTAATTCATCGAATTTTGTTTATTTGGAGTCTTACCCAAAAAACAGAGCCCTAGAAACAAAAATGCATATGCATGAACTATTTTATGCCTACACATAGTGTAACAAAAAATTAAAAAATGCAATCACAAGCAAGCATATGATATGTTCACAAGTATAGTGTTGCCTCTCGTGTTGACAACATCATCAACAACACCAAAGTTTTTCAAAAGTATTTGAAACTTGCACACTTGATTACCCTTGATTATAGAAAGTTTCCAGAGGTGGTAGCATGCACACTAAAAGAATAGTCTTCATTGGACTCAATTAGATAGCTTTTTCCATTTTCTTCCGATTTTTTATAAAGTTTGTATTTATGACATTGGTCAACAAACTTGATAAAAAACTGAACACTGAATTTGCGAAACCACATTTCACATGGGACAAGAACGTGGAATACACGTACATCCCTCAACTACTTAGTGATTTAGTCAGAGTTCAAAAGCAATATGGTCAGTGTGATTTAAAAATTTTGCAGAAAAACTTGGAATCAATTGAATCACTGTAACAAAGATTTAAACACTACACATAACAGAGTGAATGCAGAATGTCTAAAATCCTAAACATGCATGAAAATAAAAACAACAGTGTTGTCGGTGGTGTTGTAACACCGAAGACAACACATGCAAAAGATTATAATGCACACATGCTAAGAGACCTCCGAAGGGTTTAGAATCTCTCAAAATCTAATGATTTAGTAAAAATATCTGCCAATTGGTTATTGGTTCCAACAAACTCCATTTGAATCATACATTTTTCTACCAAATCTTGAATAAAGATATGACGAATGTCAATGTGTTTTATGTGTGAGTGTTGAACTGGATTCTTTGATATATCAATAGCACTCGAATTATCACAATAAACAATGGGGGGAGGGTTCACTCTTAAAACCATAATATTAAATCATTTGGTTCATCCAAAGAAGTTGTGAACAACTTCCGGCTGCCACATATTCAGATTCAGCAGTCGAAAGTGACACAATTTTGCTTACGACTATATCATGAAACCAAATTATTTCCAAGAAAAAAACACCCACCCATAGTGTTTTTTTTATCATTAACATCACCAGCCCAATCAGCATCACTAAAACCTACAAGATTAGTATTGGTTTTCCTCGTATACCACAATTCCAAATCCAATGTACCCAAAACATATTTAAAAATTTTCATAACATCTTTTAAATGGGTTACCTTTGGATCAGATTGGTACCTAGCACATAAACACACACTGAACATAATATCAGGACGACTAGCAGTCAAATACAAAAGACTTCCTATCAAGCTGCGATACATGGTGTTGTCAACACCAGCCGCAATACTGTCTTTTCCTAATTTCTCACTTGAGCCCATAGGATTTTTCATGTTCTTTACATTCTCTTTGCAAAAAAATTTTACCAAATTCTTTGCATACTTACTTTGACAAAAAAAATATCATCCCTCAATTTCTTAACTTTCAATCCAAGAAAAAAAGTTAATTCTCATACCATACTCATTTGAAGACATGAATTCAACAAAACTATAAAATGCTTTTGAGAAGAAGCACCAAAGATAATGACATCCACATAAACTTGACAAATAAGAATTTCACCTTCGGCCTTTTGAATAAAAAGAGTTTTGTCAACCTCACCTCGTTTGAAGCCAATTTCGAGCAAGTACTCGGTCAACCTACCATACCAAGCTTGTGGAGCTTGCTTCAAGCCATAAAGTGCCTTCTTCAACTTGTAAACATGATCCAAGTAGTGTGGATCCTCAAAACCTTTGGGTTGCTTCACATACACTTCCTCATTTAAAATACTATTCAAAAACGCACTTTTCACATCCATTTGATAAAGTTTTATACTCATATGACATGCAATAGCTAGCAATAGTCGGAGTGACTCAACGCGGGCAATAGGAGCGAAGGTCTCATCAAAATCAACCCCCTCAACCTGCGTATACCCTTGAGCAACCAACCTTTCTTTGTTCCTAATGATGTTCCCTGATTCATCGGTTTTATTTTTAAAAATTCATTTTGTACCAATGACATTACCATGATCAGGAGGTGGAACTAAAAACCACACATCATTTCGAACAAATTGCTCGAGTTCCTCATGCGTGGCATTTACCCAAAATTCATCATTCAAAGCATCATTGACACTCTTAGGTTCAATATTTGAGACAAAACGAGAATGCATTACATGTGAGTACACGAAACTCATGCATACTAACCCAACCATCTTGCGGTAGTCCACTTTGTCCTTAGCTCAAGTTTGTCTAGTTCCATGAACATCTTCAATAATCTATAATGATGGATGATTCTTCTGTATCTTTCTTGGAATGTCCTTTTCAGTAATTACCTCAGTTTCCTCATCATTTTAAGAATTTTCTTCATGAACATTTTTTGGAGGAACCAGTGTTGTGTTTGGTGTTGTAACATCAGAGACAACACTGTGTTCTTCGAGAGGAATTTCCAGAAAGCCTTCAATATCATCTTCAGAAGTTTTTTCTTTGAGATCTGCACCATCATAAAAAACAACGTTAATAGATTCCATAATTGTTCTGGTCCTAAGGCATCCTATATGCACGACTATTAGTAGAATAACCAAGGAACAAACACTTATCACTCTTGGAATCAAATTTTACTAGGTGATTTCTATCATTCAAAACATAGCACACACAACCAAAAATATGAAAATAATTGAGATTTGGCCTCTTTCCCATGATGATTTCATATGAATTCATCGAAGAACCACTTCTCAAATAAACACGATTGGAATATGACAAGTTGTGTTCAATGCTTCTGCCCAAAATTTCTTTGAGATATTTTTTGAGCTCATCATCACCCTAGCCATCTTCTGCAATGTCCTATTCTTTCTTTCGGAAATTCCGTTCTGTTGAGGAGTTTTTGGAGCGGAGAACTTTTGTGAAATGCCCTTCTTATCACACAAAGAAGAAAAAAATGAGTTCTCAAATTCCTTTCCATGATCAGTTCTGATCCTTGCTACTGTTAAAATATGTAGGTTAGTAATCTTGGTAAATAACTTCTTAAAAACATCAAAAGTGTCTGATTTTTCTCTAAGAAATCTCACCCATGTAAAATGAGAAAAATCATCAACACATATCAAAGAATACTTTTTACCTCCATAACTTTCAACTTCCATTGGACCCATCAAATCCATGTGTAAAAGTTCAAGATACCGTGTTGTTCCGCAGTGTTGTAACACGGGGTGCGAAACACGAGTTTGCTTACCTTTTTGGTATGCACCACAAATGTATGGAACACCAGACTTTAAATTTGGAAGTCCTCTGAAGGCTTCAAACTTACTTAAGTTTTTAAAGTCTTGAAATTCACGTGTCCAAGCTTTTGGTGCCATAGACTAAACTCATCAATCATTGAGTGTCTACAAGCCAATTCCTCACCTAGTTGGTGCCAATTATCAACTGATCTTGTACCTGTCATAACACATCGATTAACATTATCAAAAATTTCAAAATTATTCTTATCAAACTTCACATGCAAGTAATCATCACACAGTTGACTAATTGAAATTAAATTCGCATTAAGTTCTTCAACGTGCAACACATTATGAAGTTTTGGAAACTCTTCTACATTGAGTGTTCCTTTGCCAACAATTCTTCCTTTTGCACCACCTTCATAGGTCACTCTACCACCATTTTTTTCAATGTAGTCCGTGAGGTGATCTTTCAAACTTGTCATGTGCCGAGAGCTTCCACTATCAAAGTACCAATTCCTGCAGTGTTAGCTTTCAAGGAAGTATAAATAACAAAACTTTTAACATCAGACTTTTGTACCCAAACTTTCTTCACAGTAGGTCCTCCTTTCTTTCCAGTGTTGCACTTGGTGTTGTGCAACACGGGAGGCAAAACCTGCTTAGATTCCCACAAAAGATAGTCATTCTTAAGCTTACGACAAAATGGTCTGATGTGACCAGGTTTGAGATAGTAATGACACACAAAAGGACGCTTCTATTGTTTTGGCTTTGGGACAGAAAAAATCTTCTCCGGTATAGGTTTCTTACCTTGGGAAGCCACTGAAGGTTGGTTAGAAGTGTTACTGCTACCTTTCTTCACAAACACTGGTGATTTAGATGATTCACCAATTTCAAACACACTATCTTTAAAACCAAGTCCAAACTTATCATTTTTGCCCATAGTCAGAAGAGAATCAAATTTGCTTGTACTGGAATTAAATCTAGCAATAGTTGTTTTTGCTCTTTCAAGTTCTGAATTCAGCAACCCTAATTTCAGATCTTTCTTGCTCATGAGAACCTCCAGCCTAGCCACAACAACTTTCAATTCAGTATTATCTTTGGAGAGAGTTGTGTTCAACTGATTTCTCTTGTTCCAATCACAGTACAACTCCTCATAGAGTTTCTGTATACCTTCCAGAGTATATGCTTCAACTATCGGTTCTTCATGATCACTGGAAATATCAAAGTTAGAAGAAAAAAAACAAACAGATTTTTGAACTGTGTTACGCCCAGGTGTTGCAACACCGGAGCCAACACCGAGTGGATTAATCTAAAAAATTTTCTTACCTTCCAGCAAAGCAGTAAAAGAAATAATATCTACCTGTTCAGTCTTTTCCTGTTCTTCCTCATAATCTTCATCACTCAAGGAAGCATTCATACCTTTTCGAAGTCGATTAGCACATTCATACACATAATGTCCATATCCTTTATATTTCCTGCATTGAACATTATCAAAACTCTTACTTGAGGACTGAATTTTACTTCATACCTTTGACGTGGTCCTCGAGTAGTAGTTGGTTTCTGAGGCTTCTCCGAAGTAGGTAAACTTGGAAATTTCGAAGGTTGTGCACTTTTCTCAATTTTCTTCTTTTCTTTCATCACCTTAAGGTAATCAGTAAATTTTTTTGAGATTAAGGCAATAGAACCATCTTCGAGATCAGATCTGCTCACTTCCTGCTTCAATTCAGAAAAATCATTGTAAGTATCATTAGACACTTGAAAAACAATAGACTTACCTTTGTGATCATATTCTACTTCCATCTACATCTCATATGTGCATAGAGAACTGATTAATTCATCCAAGCCCATTATAGATGTATCTTTAGATTCATCTATAGCACAAACTTTGGTGTGAAACCTTTTTCTGGAGAGAGCGCAGTACTTTGGACACAAGTATATCGTTCGAAATAGGATCACCAAGGACAGATGTTTCATTAGCAAGACTCTTCAATCTAATATTGTATTCCATGATAGTCTTACTTTCATCCATTCTCAATTTCTCAAATTTTGACGTTAGGAGACGCATCCTTGTCTTCTTAACACTTGCCGAGCCTTCACAGTGCATTTGAAGTTTCTCCCAAGCATCCCTAGCACAAGTACAAGTACTAATTAGATTAAACATATTCATATCCACAGAAGTAAAAATAGAATTAATGGCTTTTGCATTATAATTAGATGAGGTGATCTCATCGGCTGTCCATTGTGCTCTTGGTTTGGGTCCAGGAATATCATCATCTCTCATTGGTGGTGACCGACCATCAAGCACACGTTGTCAAGACTTGGAATCAATTGATTGTATATATATGCTCATCTTCAGTTTCCATGGGCCATAATTTGTTCCATCCAAGATTGGTGGAGGAATTGCAACATTCGTGTACGGAGTATCCATAACAAAATTGTAACAAAAACCAGGAACTCATATAGTAAAGTCAAGTGGTGACTCTGATGCCACGTGAAATAAACGTTGTACGTGGTTTGTTATGTGAAAACATGTAGTGTTGTCTTGGTGTTGTAACACTAACAACAACACAGTGCAGCGGAAATTTAAAGCATAAATAAAATACAAGTAAATAATTTTGCACGAGTATAAAAATTTGTGCGGGTGCCTTAGCGCTAAATATCACTAGAAAACGTAAGATCAGTCTTACAAACCAATACTAGTGATTTTACGAAAAATCAATAAATCCTAAATATCTCAACAAGTTGAGAAATCAAACTTGCATCCTATAAAATCAGAGTACAAAATAAATAGATGCAACTCTCATAGCCTAAATTGAAGAGACACAAAAAGATCTTCAACAACACAGTTCCCACAGTGTTGTCTCTGATGTTTCAACACTAACGACAACACGAGGACAAGCAACAACGAATGTTGCAAAACCTTGCTTCAGAATCTTCAATTCTTCAACCAGAATTCTTCGATTCTAGCTCTGAGAATTATACGTCTGAAGCGTTTTCTTTCTTGTGCGTGAAAACCTCCCTTTATAGATTAGCAACCAAGTTTTGAAGGTTTCCTTAGAAAGAGTCCTACATGAATAAAGAAACATGTTTAAGTAGAAATAAAACTCTATCAAATCTAGCAAATCATATCTTGATAATATCGAATACTTAATATATCTATTAACTCCCTTATCAAGATATAATTGATCATGACAAATATATTTCATAAGATATTCGAAATATACACATAATATTTGCCAAATATTTTAACTTGTCTAGAAAGCAAAATCAAATATTATTTAATAATTAAGATCGAAAATATCAAGGAATTAAAATTCCTTTCAATGCTATCCCGATCTTTTTGTGTAATGTTGTACTGGATGGTGGTCTGTTTTTGAAGTTATGAATGCATCTTTCTTTCAAAAAAAAAAAATCAATAATTTTCCTTACTATCGTGAGTTGTAGACTTTTGTTAATTTTTTTTTTCCGACATTTAATTAAACCGCAACTTAATATACCGTGTATGTTCAATGCTGCCCATGAAGCCATCACGACATCACCAATAAAAATAAATAAACATGAGCCCGCAGGGCACTACCCTGCGGGTGATGTGTAACTTTATGATTAGTCAAAATTAATGGGTCTCATGTGAGGCCCACTGATTTTAATCAATCATGAGCCGTCACGTCACCCGCAGGGCACTACCCTGCGAGTAGTATCTACTCAACCGTTCTCAGGAGATAAAATAATAATAAATAAATGGAAGAAAATGAACGGTAGTAAAAGAGTGAGAATGAGATGAAGGGCAGAAACCGAGAAAGGGGGATGAACTTGCTTACAAGTGGATGAACGGGCAAAATTGTCAATTAGTAGAAATTACAAATTATTCTATTAGAATTAATTAATTAATTATTAATCAACCAAAAGCATAAGTAAATAAATTCTATAAAAAAAAAAATTTTGATCGAAAATTTTATAAAATTTTAAATATTGTATCACTATATATACAATTATTTTATAATTTCATCAGCTTTGACTAATACATTAAGTCTTTCGTAGATTCATGACACGGTCAATACGATCTATATTTGAAATAAAATTATTATTTAGATATTATTTATAACTAATTTTTAATTGATCACATGTATAAAAGGGAAGGATCAGGGAAGGATCGATACTGGCATCAGGGTAGCATCAATTATCCGGATCAATTTTACAGGTCAAATCATTTGACCTGCCCGGGGTGGGGTAGCATCGACCAATTCGTATAAATAATTTGACCTGCAATAAGATCCGGACCGTTGCTACCCA
Source organism: Henckelia pumila (assembly GCF_033568475.1). Taxonomy (NCBI): domain Eukaryota; kingdom Viridiplantae; phylum Streptophyta; class Magnoliopsida; order Lamiales; family Gesneriaceae; genus Henckelia; species Henckelia pumila. The sequence continues at coordinate 27,870,253 of NC_133121.1, read as the reverse complement.
CCCGGGTGGGGGTAGCATCGACCAATTCGTATAAAAGATTTATATCGTAGAATTATACCGTGAATCTTCCTGTAAAATACTTGTGTATAGAATTTTGTTTTGTGAATTATTTGCAAGAGGCGGCCAAACTTAAATAATTTTTGGACTACCTGCCATGTGTCGGATAATAATTTGTTCAATTGTGTGTGTGTCAGAAGAGCAGTATATATGAACCTCAATTTATATTAGTATTATATATGTACGACGTCCCTGTAATCTTCCCAGAAGATCCTACACTGAATCCACTCCCACATAATCCCAAACTCTGTTTATGAATAATTTTTCTTGAATTTCGTTTTCAGGGACCAGTGTAAATCGCTCTATTTTGTATTCCCTTGCCTGTATATTCTTTTGTTACGGTGGTGAAAAAATACTTGTAATCTTAATAAAGAAGATTGAGTGTGAGGTGAAAGAAATGGATGTGGATTTTTGGGCTGCAAGAGTTCACTCAGCCAAGAACATCGCTAATGTCCAGCCTACTAGACTCAGTTACTCTGGTAATTGTTGCATTATTTTATTTGATTGAGTTAGATTTCTTGATCAATCTTAACTACTGTCTATTTGGTTTGTATATATACTAGTTTAATTAACTTTGATTTCTTGATCAATCTTGAGTTTTACTCATTTCTGGTGAAGGATATTGTGAGTAAATGATGGTTTGTGTTGTAATTCTTGATTTCTTCTGGGAGATCGCATTTTTCTTCCAGAAATGGTCCTTTTTCTTGATATTAATATGATGTTTCTTGCTAAGAGTTCTTCCATAGAAGTGTGATTACATTTATTCAATTTCTACTGTGATTCATTTGCTTAAAAATGGGCACATCTAGGAAATTCGATAAGTTTCTTGGTAGGAGAGGGAAGGTCATTGCTTGGCCCTGATCAGTGTGTATGTGGACTCACCGGCTTACGGCTAGAATGAGGAGTTCTGGAAGAAATTTGGCTGTATTTTACATCGCAATCGTTCGTCTATGGTTCTCTTAAAAGATTCATTAAGATTTTGAAAAAGTAATGATGATTGTTGGATTTATGACTAGGTAAACATGGGGCGGTGGAAGAGGAAGCAGAAAGTGAAGTGAGAGCTTGGTTTCCTTGCCCTTTCTGTTATGTGGAAATTGAAGTTCTTGTGCTTTGTATCCATCTACAAGAAGAGCATTGTTTCGACTTGAAAAACGCGGTAAATAAATTTCATTATTGATTTATTCTCCCATCCTTGTCCTTTTTAACAAGTACTAGTGTAATTGTTTCTGGCCCTATCCTTGAATACAAGTAAAGGTTGTCAATTAGTAGCGTCATCATAGTTACTACCAGAGTATAAAGCTAAATGAATGTATGGATTTGCAGAACTTGGAGTGATGTTTTTTCTTTGTTCTCGTCGGGTATTCTCACAAAAGGAAACATCCGATCGAGGATAAGCACTACTTAGCACTGTACTTGAGATGATCAGGAGCAGTTGCCCCTAAATTAAAAGGGCCGCTGATTTTTCTTCTAGGATATTGCTTATGAACTACCCATCGATAGTATTGCATGGTGGCCGTTAATGCATCTTATCTCGAAGAACTTTGTGTCCTTAAATGAAATTTTGTTTTCCAGGTTTGTCCCATATGTGCTGCGAACTTGGGAAAAGATCCGCTCAGCCATTTCACTGTGCAGCATATGCATTCAATTAAGGTATATACATACCGTTGCTATATTTTGCAAATTAATTGAGATGAAACAATTAAATTAAAGAGATCTGTACTCCTGTTTTTCTTTAGCAGAGGCGGAAAAAATCCCTAAAATCTGGTTTCTGGAGCAATGTATCTCCAAATGTAGTGAAGGACTTGCGAGAACTAAGTTCATTTCTTGGTACAAGTTCAGCCACTAGCTTGAGTGAACCTGCTCATGATCCACTCCTTTCACCATTTCTTTACAATGTGCCTTTGTCAGTCTTTAAAGGCAGCCAGAAGGGTGCGCCCTCTTGTATCGCTGCAACAAGTGACGCGACAAGGTATTTTTCGGACCTCAACTTATGCAAAACCGAAACACTAGATCACAAATAAAACTTGGATGAAGCTTATGATACACCATAAACTCCTATCTTAATGACAGATGTCCGATAATATTAGAGGTGTACTGTAGTTTATAATTGTGTAGCAGTTGAAGAGTGGGATGACTGAAATTAGTTGGATCCTGTAAGTACACATACACACGTGCACGGTGCAACACCTAAGCAAGAGTGCTGTAGATTTAAGTAAACATTGTGCAAATAGGACTTCGCGTCATGAAGGCATGTTCACAAGATACCACAAGCTTGCATTGTGCGCAAGAATGTTTGGCTTATTCTAATAGCTCGTCCTGTTGAATCATGTGAGTGTTAATGGTTTCGAATAGCTATGTTTGGTGATCTCATAACTAGAAAACAGAAAAAAAAATCCCTTCCCCGCAAGAATAGCACAGCATATCAAACTATGTAAATGACTAAATGAGACAGGATTTTACATGGAAAACGTTGGAAAACGTTGGTTTTAGCTCAATGCAGATGTCTTAGGGCCAGCAGCTTCACGCACCACTTGACCAGTTTTTTTTTTTTTTTTGCAGCACCAACGAAGCACTGTCAAATGAAGTGGACGAACAAAAGTACGAGGAAAAAAACCTTCGCGCTAAATTCATCCAGGAGCTGGTTGCATCAGCCATTTAATAGGAATTTTTTGGTACCCTTTGTTCCAAGTGGAAGTGTGTATGGGAATGTGTTAACATTTTAAGTTGCAGAAAATAGACACCGGGATTTTCTTAGTCGTCAAATTTCTGGAAGAAAACCACCCAAGATTGGTACACAAAGCATCAAAATATTTGTATTAAAAATATCTACCACTTTGAATATGAAAAATGTGCATGCTCGATCATGCGATCTGGTGAAGATTGAGGAAGATTTCACTGCTTTTGATTTCAGTTATGTATAAGAATATTATTTGAACCCATATTCGGATTCTAAATGAGTTTGTCCGTAAGGAGAAAGGGAATAAAAATAGGTATGAGCCAATCGGGAGTTGGATATTTTACCGCATGGATTTCTTTGCCAGAAAACCATACGATACTATTTTTAATACCTTACTTGAAAATGGAAAAAAAATAACACAAATGATTATATATATATATATATATATATGTATATATATACTAGTAAATAGCACGTGCGATGTACATAGTGACACTTTGTTTATATAACATATCTATTATTATTTTTTATATTGAGATTTTCACGACCTCATAATAAAAATCATATAAACTTGAATTATTAATTATGAAAATCAACTGACAAAATACAATTTTTTTTTCACTTTTAGTCATGTTAATGATGAATTTATATTTTTAATTTTGTAACTTAAATGTTTTCATTTTTAGTCATATTACGATACATTTTTATTTTTAATCATGTCACTTGTATATTGTTTTTATTTTGATAATTTAACTCGCATATATTTTTTGGTTCTGTTGTGGTATACATATTGTCATTTATAGTCATGTAACTTGTATATTATTTTTATTTTTTGTCATTTAACTTGTATTATATCCCTATATATTTTTATGACCTTAGTTATAGTGTAAATAAAATGACAAATTTGTTATTTCACAATGATAAAACTTTCCTTTTATTCACACTTTTAGATAGGTAATAGATTTAATTTATACTCATACATTAATTTCGTAAATATATGTTTTTAACTCTTAACTTTTAATATTTTTTTTTTAGTTTTATTCTTTTCAAGATTTATATTCTTATATATTTTTTAATTCTAACATTTTATATTAATATAGTAAGTTTTAGTTTTTTTTTTTATTTTTTTCAAGATTTATTTATCTATTTGATTAACTACAACTCAATTATGCCACAAATTAAAATTTAGTTTATTCTTATATATTTTTATATTGCCTAACTTTAAAAAAAATTGTGAAAAATGAAAAAAATGGTTCTTTTCAAAAAAATAATAATTAAAAAATAAATTATGTAATGGTGTTTAGGGATACATTAGTTGCAATTCAATACATGTCATAAAAGTATAATGTATTTATGAATATTATTACTTTTTACATATAATAATAGATAACTTTTAATATTATGATACTAAATTTTTTGTTTTAGTTTTGTTCTTTTAATAATTTATATTATATTCTTAATTTTTTTAATTCTAACTTTTTATATTAATTTCGTAAGTTTTATTTTTTTTCTTTTGTTCTTTTCAAGATTTATTTTTTCTATTTGACTAACTACAATTCAGTTAAGCCACAAACTAAAAGTTAGCTTATTCCTATATATTTTTATATTTCCTAACATTATATAGTGTAAAATAAAAAAAAAAAAATTGAAAAATGAAAGAAAATAGTTCTTTTCAAAAAATAATAATTAAAAAATAAATTATGTAATGTTATTAAGGTATGCATTAGTTGCAATTTAATGATTGCCATAAATATATAATGTATTTATGAATATTACTATTTCCCTATAATATTATAAGAATATTCATTTACTTTTATACCCTGACTAAAATGTTGTTTTTACTTTTATATATCCCTATATATTTTTATATGACCTTACTTATAGTGTAAATAAAAGGGCAAAGTTGTTATTTTACAATCGTAAAACTTTACTATTTTATTCACACTTTTAGGTAGGTAATAGATATATATTTTTATATGACCTTACTTACAGTATAAATAAAAGGGCAAAGTTGTTATTTCATAATCGTAAAACTTTATCCTTTTATTCACTTTTTTAGATAGGTAATAGATAATAGATAACTTTTAATATTATGATACTAATTTTTTTTTTAGTTTTGTTCTTTTCATAATTTATATTATATTCCTAATTTTTTTTAATTCTAACTTTTTATATTAATTTCATAAGTTTTATATTTTTTATTTTGTTCTTTTCAAGATTTATTTATCTATTTGATTAACTACAATGCAGTTAAGCCACAAACTAAAATTTAGCTTATTTCTATATATTTTTATATTGTCTAACATTACATAGTGTAAAATAAATAAAATAAAATTGTGAAAAATGAAAAAAAATAGTTCTTTTCAAAAAATAATAATTAAAAAATAAAATGCATTAGTTGCAATTTAATGAATGTCATTAATGTATAATGTATTTATGAATATTACTATTTACCTATACTATAATAGAAATATTCATTTACTTTTATACACTAACTAAATGTTGTTTTTACTTTTATATCTCTATATGTTTTTATATAATCTTACTTATAGTGTAAATAAAAAGGAAAAATTATTATTTTACAATCGTAAAACTTTATCCTTTTATTCAAAAAACTTTTAGATAGGTAATATATAATAGATAATAAAATAATATATATTATCTTCAATAATTTTAAATAATACATGCATATTTTAATTTTACAATATCTGAATTATTTTTATTTTAATTGTTTTTTTGATTTTCTTAAGAATTATGTTTCGATAAAATTTTATTTCTCTAATTTATTTTTATAATAAAATATCTATTGAACTATGACGTATCATTATTTTCAAATTTTCTTATAAGTATGTCGTAACCAAATTTTATATTTTTATAAGAATTTTTTTTTAAAAAAATGTGTTTTAAATTTTGTTTTCTTAAATTGATAGAAAATAATTCAAACCAATTCATTGAAGGTGAATTTCTATAATTAAATAAGAGGTGAATTGACACAATATATTTGTAATAACAAAGAAACTATATGAAAATAATTTATTTTTTGATTTCACTTATATTGCTATATTATATGATTAACTTTACAAATGAAATATGATATTTAAAAAATCAATTAAAATGTTGTGTTTAAAGAGTTCAAAAATTTTTATATTATTTTTTATTTTCTTTCTAATATAGCATGCTTTTATTAATAGATTATTACATTATGAAACTTAGTCTTCATAAAATTTATGGTGATGTTATATATCTATATATTATATTAAACACAAATTTTGTAGAAGTGTAAATATTGCTTAAATATTTTAAATGATCAGTTATTTTATTGTGATCATAGTACAAAAAGTATGTGAATTCTTCTATTGCTATATTTGTTACAATCCTTATGTAATTCATTATCTATTTCAATATGATTAATTCATCATTTTTATTATTATCTTACTATTATGTTATCATTACAGGGTTTTCCTCTTTATTTACCTAATAATTCTATATTTTTCATGATAAAAAATTATTATTACCCATAAATATTAATATTAAAAATAAAAAAAAAATGATTCACTTAGAACATAATCCACAAGAGCTTTTTTGCTTATTAATTTACCTTATAATTTTAAATTTTTTAAAACAAAAAATAATAATGATTCATTTATAAAATTAAAAAAATATTTTATAAGAAAAAATAGGTAGTAGAAATAATGCATTATTTTATAATTTTCTTCTCATTATTATTTTTTTAGAAAGAATTTAGGAATATGATGACAACCATTAAAATGTTGTATTCAATGGGTAAAAAAAATAATAATAAAAATAATAATAAATGCATCAATTAACCTAATAATTCTATATTTTTCAAGATAAAAAATCATTATTATCCATAAATATTAATATTAAAAATAAAAATAAAAATAAAAATGATTCACTTAGAACATAATCCACAAGAGCTTTTTTGCTTATTAATTTACCGTATACTTTTAAATTTTTTAAGACAAAAAATAATAATGATTCATTTATAAAATTAAAAAAATAGTTTATAAGAAAAAATAGGTAGTAGAAATAATGAATTATTTTATAATTTTTTCTCATTATTATTTTTTTAGAATGAATTTAGAAATATGATGACAACAATTAAAATGTTGTATTCAATAGGTAAAATAATAATAATAATAATAATAATAATAATAATAATAATAATAATAATAATAATAATAATAATAATAATAATAATAATAATAATAATAATACTAATAATAATAAATGCATCAATTAACCTAATAATTCTATATTTTTTAAGATAAAAAGTACTATTACCCATAAATATTAATGTTAAAAATAAAAATAAAAATGATTCACTTCGAACATAATCCACAAGAGCTTTTTTGCTTATTAATTTACCTCATACTTTTAAATTTTTTAAGACAAAAAATAATAATGATTCATTTATAAAATTAAAAAATAGTTTATAAGAAAATATAGGTAGTAGAAATAATGCATTATGGGTTGAATATATGTTTATTAAATATTTTATAATTAGATTTTAATAAAAATTGTGTATTATGAGTTGAATAGATTTAAAAATTATTTTCACAGGGGTCAAATATGCATTTTTAATATTTCACAAGGGTATTTGGTGCAAAAAAAAATCAAAATCTTTGCCCAGTCTAATGAGGGGCGCGTGCGCAATCACTCATCCGAAGGGGCGAGTGTGCTAACTTTTTAAAAGGTTAGGGTTGAAGATGCCTATTAAAATTTCATAGTGGAGAAGTATGCATTTTCAATATTTCACAGGGGTGTTTGGTGCAAATAACGCTTATTTTTTTAGAATGAATTTAGGAATATGATAACAACCATTAAAATGTTGTATTCAATGAGTAAAACAATAATAACAATAATAATATGTTGTTTTTCCTTAGGTTGATCGAATTTTTCGAGTTCGAATGCAACAGAAAAAATGGGGAAAAACATAAAATATAATCAAACGCAAGAGAGACTGGTTGTTCTGGAATCATTACTGATATCCTAGTAGGATACCCCGGGTGGCTATACCCCCGGGTGATACCCTACAACCCGGGTGGTCGGGATAGCGGAGCAGGTCCTAGCCCGACTATCTTTAGGAAGTGTGGTGATATCCTAGTAGGATACCCCGGGTTGCTATACCCCCGGGTGCCAGGAGTATCTCGGATGATGATATAACCCAGGGAGTCTAAGCACTCGGGAGACCCCGGGAGGTCTGGGGAGAACCCGGGTAAGAGCAAAAGAAAGAAAAGCTGGGGGGGCCCAAGTTTTCTTTATTCTCAAGGCCAGGAAACAGCCACGTCTGCTTAGAGTGTATCAGGATCAAATTCCCGACCAAATCATTATGGACCACGCTCCAACGGAGTGGGCTCTTTCCTTAAACTACGGGATGTTTAAATCACACGTGATGGCCGTCCCATCACCCTAAAAGCCGTCAGTTAGCCCATATCCAGTAATCATTGAAGGCCCAAGCGGGCCATTATAAAAGCTAAGGGAGAGTTTGATAATTGAGCACGGACTCACTCTCTCAAATATATTCACCTATCTTTTCCGCCCGGGAGTTTACTCGCCCCCAGGTAGTCATTTTATGATAATCGCATCATTGGCGCCGTCTGTGGGAAAGTGAGTTCAAGGCGTAGATATGACCATCATTGATGATCTAGAAAACTCTCGTCGAGCAGTGGCCGCAATTCAAGAACAAATGAATGCTATGGTAGACGCCGCGGTACAAAGAGTCATGGCAATGCAACAAGAAGGAGGAAAGGATGGCCAAGGAAAGGAGAATGAAAAAGGATTAGAGGGAGAAGAAGAATAGGAGCCGAGACCCGAAAAAGAGAAGAGCAGAGGTATACACTTGGAAGAGGAGGGAAACTCACATGCCGGGTCCGCAAATATCACCATGGAGGGGGAGCTGGAGATGCTGAAACAAAAAATAAAAAAACTGGAGAACATGGACCCGCGGGAATCTTCGCGGGTCAAAAGTCTGGGCTGTCCTTTCTCCTCGGAAATCATTAGGGAGCCATTGCCGATCCATTTCAAATCTGCCAAAATCAAGGAGTATGATGGTAGCACTGATCCAGAGGAGCATGTGACCTGATTTGAGAACGTGGCAATGTTACATTGCTATGGTGATCAAATTAAGTGCAAGGTATTCCTGACTACCTTGGTGGATTCTGCTCAAAGGTGGTTCGAAAACTTGGAAGAAGGTAGTATTAAGACTTTCAAAGAATTCAGGGAAGTCTTTTTACAACACTTCAGCAGTAGCAAGCGATATAAAAAGACCACTCTCAGCCTTTTTGAAATAAAGCAGCCGAACAAGGAGTCTCTGAGGGCTTATATTAAAAAGTTCAATAGAGTGGCCCTGGAAGTACCTGCATGTGCGCCGAAAACCAAAATCACCGCTTTCACACAGGGACTTAAAGAAGGAGAATTTTTTCGGTCTTTAGTCAAGAGGGCTTCCCGGTACTTTGAGGACCTCTTGGATCGAGCAGAAAAATATATCAACATGGAAGAAGCCCAGCGGTAGAAGAGGGAAAAAGACAAGAAGGAAGCACACAGGGAGAAAGGAAACCAGAGTAATCCGAGGAGAAGAAGGCCGGATCAACCAGGGAGGCTTGCCACCTATGCTCCCCACAAGATAGCTCGAGACCGAGAGATTCATCTATGTGAGGAGAATGCCCAACCGTTTCCTCCAAAGAGGCCGGGAAAATATTGCTCGATACATCGGGTAAACACCCATGACACCAGTGAGTGCCGGAGGCTCATATCAGAGCCAGGACAGTCTGTACCAGAGGAAGCAAGGCACGTGGAGAAGAAGCAGCGGGGACGTCCCTGGGTGCCACGGCTCGACATCACACGGGCCAATATGCCCGACCCTCCAAGAGCTCGGGAGATGACGCCTCGAAGGCCAGAAAAAGAACCCCGAGAGGGATCTTCTAAAGGAGTGATCAACATGATTTCGGGAGGGTCCACTGATGGGGACTCTAATAGGGCTCGAAAATCTTGGAGTAAAAGAGAAAGCCTGGGAATCGAGGCCCGGAGACTGGACCCCAGCCCAATCATTACATTTGGGCCGGGGGATTTGGAAGGGGTGTGCCTGCCTCACAACGATGCTTTACATATCCGGGCTCGAGTTGCTAACTATGACGTGAGAAGGGTGTTTATGGATTCGGGGAGTTCTGTAAATGTCATCTTCCAAGAAGCATTCGAGCAAATGGACTTACAAGGGTGTGAGATCCATCCCGTGAAAACATCTCTATATGGGTTCGCAGGACATAACGTTCGGCCCAGAGGAGAAGTGTGGCTACCAATCACCCTGGGATCGGGCGATATAAAGAAGACTGTCATGGCCCTCTTTACCGTGGTGGAAGCCCCGTCTTCCTACAATATCATCCTAGGAAGACCGTCCCTGAATGATTTTATGGCTGTCGCCACTGCATACCACCAGAAGATCAAATTCCCGGTGGAAAATCAAGTGGGCGAGGTAAAAGGAGATCAGCATTCCTCTCGGCGATGCTATGCGGACACCATCTGAGTGGACAATAAGAGGGCCCGGGGAAAGGAGAGAAGGGATGATCCGCAACAGGAGGAGGTATGCGCAGTGGAGGAATTAAAGGAGGAATATGAGGAGGTGGAGGTAATTCCTGGACAGCCAGGAAGGATTGCTCGGATGGCTCGGGGTCTGGAGCCTGCCTTGGCTGAGCAATTGAAAACTTGCCTGGCCCAAAATGCGGATGTATTTGCCTGGTCTCCCAAAGAGCTAACGGGAGTCCCGGTTCATTTGGCTGAGCACAAGTTGAATATCCTCCCGGGATCTCGGCCTGTCAAGAAAAAAAAGAGACACTTCGGAACAGAGAAGGACAGGGTCATTGCCGAACAAGTTTGGGAGCTGCTGGAAGCGAGGCACGTCAAAGAGGTACAGTTTCCTAGTTGGTTGTCTAACGTGGTGCTGGTACTCAAGAGTACAGGGAAGTGGAGAATGTGTATGGATTTCCGAGACTTAAACAAAGCCTGCCCAAAGGACTGCTATCCCCTGCCCCGGATTGATCAATTGGTGGATTCTACCTCCGGTTATGAGCTGATTTGCTTTATGGATGCATACCAAGGATACCATCAGATTCCCCTGGCTAAGGAGGACCAGGATAAGGTCAGTTTTGTTACGTCGGGAGGAACGTTTTGTTATGTGGTTATGCCTTTCGGGTTAAAAAATGCAGGAGCCACATATCAAAGGATGATGGATAAAGTATTCCAAAATCAATTGGGCCGAAATGTGGAGGTGTATGTGGACGATATTCTGGTGAAATCCATGACCCGGGACCATTTATTCCTGACTTGGAAGAAACCTTTAGTACCTTGCGAAGGTATGGGGTGAAGCTCAACCCGGCTAAGTGAGTGTTTGGAGTAAAAAGCGGGAAATTCTTGGGATTTGTAGTGACCGAAAGAGGAATAGAGGTAAAACCGGAGAAGATAAAGATCCTGAAGGAGATGCCATCACCCTCCTACATTAGGGAGGTGCAGCGGTTGACCGGAAGAATCACTGCACTGTCTCGTTTCATTGCTCGGTCTGCCCATCGGAGTCATCCTTTCTTTCAAGTGTTGAGGAGGGCTCAGAGGTTTGGATGGAGTGAGGAGTGTGAACGAGCTTTCCGGGAGTTGAAGGAGCATCTGGAAAATCTGCCTATCTTGGTTAAGACTAAGCCAGGGGAGAGGCTATGGGTTTATATTTCCACGACAGAGTTTGCTGTAAGCATGGTTCTAATAAAAGAAGAGGGAGGAGATCAAAAGCCAGTTTATTATGTAAGTCACGCTCTGAAGGGACCTGAGATGCGGTACAGTGAAATGGAAAATATGGCCCTGGCCCTCATCTTGACTGCCCGAAAACTCCGTGTTGAATCCGACATTTTGGTGATAACAAACAACAACTCATTGCATAGGAATGTGCTGCCAATCTTTTGTATTTCAGGAATCTACTACAACTCCTACCGCAACCGTCTAAACCCTTCAAGTTATCTATCGGAAGCTTGTCAACCGCCTTTGTCTCTCGACCGGTTGCAGTCACAAGCCTATCGACTGGTTATTCAAACCAGCAGAGGATAAATCTATCTACCGGAAGAATGCCAACTACTTATCAAGATATCTCAAGACAAATACTTGTGACAAGACGTTCTTTGCAAGATCTTTTATCAAAAGCAGAACCGGCGTATCAGAAGATCTGTTGACTCTTGCATCGAGACAACAGGTTGCACTAAAATGGCAAAAACGCAGAATGGCTACAGATAAAGCATTCGACCGTTTATACCAGTTTTGAACCCTGGAAGTTGTCTGCATTTAAAGAAGTGTACGATCTTCATGCAGAATCATCAATGCATTTATGAAGCATTAAATGTGCATTCAATGCAGCATCAGAACGTTCAAAATAAAGACGTTGATGATTGACCTATATAAAGGGAAGATTTCTCAAGAAGTGAGAGAAGACAAGCAACACGAAAAATCTCAATCAACTCAATCACTTGAATACTATCAGAAGTCCTCATCTGATATACTGAAGCAATACTTGAGCACACTTACAAGATCATTCACTTGCTGCTCAAATAAACCCTCGCCTACAGTTTACATATCTGATCTTCAAGGATCATTCTAGGGTTTCCAAGCCTCTCGATCGCTCTGCAGTTTGAGAAGCTCAACTGGACCATATTCATTATTGAAGAGACTTGAAGCTACTCTGAAAGCTTCCACCAGTCTGATAAGAACTGAGAATCTTATCTGTGTAAATCTAGGAGTTTCGGATTAGGCATTGGATAAGTCCTAAGTCTGAAGTGGGTGTATTGCAAGACGTTGTAATAACCAAAGTCTTCTAGTGAATTCCTTCCTAAGTGGAAGAAGGGGAGACGTAGAAGGATTAAGCCTTCGAACTTCCATAAATCGTGCCTTAGTCTTTACTGCATATTTATCTTATATATTGCTCATACATCGTGTTATAACTCGCCTTTGCATCACTAAAACCTCTGAACTATTTCCGCACTATTTTAGTTGTTCAAACCGTTTTAGAAGTTGAGAAAACAGATTAAGTGAACTAAACTTCACTTGATCATTTTGAAAAGAAAGAAAATAAGTTTCAGAGTGTATTCACCCCCCCCTCTACCCTCTGAACCGATCCCAACAAGTGGTATCAAAGAGGGTTCCTTTCTCAACTGCTGATCTAAAGTTTTAAAATCATGACTTCTTTCAACAAAATTCCTATGTTTTCTAAAGAAGATTATGATGACTGGAAAATTCGCATGCAGGCACATCTTGTAGCACAGGACGATGACATGCTATATGTCATAACAGACGGTCCTATCAAAATCATGAAGGTCAACCCAGCTCTAACCGATGGTGCAGGACAAATGATTGAGAAACCAAGAGCTGAGTGGACTATTGAGGACAAAAAGAAGGCCAATCTTGACAATGTGGCCCGGGACATCCTATACAAAACACTGAACAAGAACATGTTCAGCAAAATCAAGTCATGCTCCACAGCAAAGGAGATTTGGGAGAAGCTCACTCAGCTGTGTGAAGGAAATGACCAGACCAAGGAAAACAAGCTCACCATGGCCATTCAAAAATATGACAATGCCAAAATGAAGCCAGGGGAAACCATGGCTGAATTTGATGAACGGTTCAGTAGTATCATTTGTGATCTTATTGCTTTAGGAAAAGCTTATACTAACCGTGAAATTGCTGTGAAGGTTATGAGATCTTTGCCCAAAGAATGGGAGATCAAGACAGTGGCCATGAGGGAGTCAAAAGACTTAAGCAAGGTTGAACTGCATGATCTCTTTGCAGATCTCAAAGCCTACGAGTTCGAGCTCAACATGAGGACAGAAGATGAACCATCTACCTCTCAACCAACCAAGGCCTTAACCTCAACGGTGATACGTCCACCGGTCGAGGAAGCTCCAAAGAGATCAGCTGAGCAAATCAGCAACGAAGCCATGACGCTCTTTGTCAAGAAATTTGGTAGATTTATGCGTAAAAACAATTCTAAATTTAAAAATGATCATAAATCAGACCATACAGACGATGGTCCTACTTGTTTTAACTGTGGCAAGCCAGGCCACTTCATTGCAGATTGCACCAAGCCTAAGAGCAATGATCAGAAGCAATTCTCCGAAAGAAGAAGGGGCAAGAAGGACAAGAGGACGTTTAGAAAAGGAAGAGACCAAAGGGTTCTAGTAGCAGACGAAAGCAAAAGCAAGTGGGCTGAGTCTGACTCTGACAACCCCAATACCGGAAGCTCTTCAGATGACAGCGATGATGAAAAGGTGGAATGCCTTATGGCTGACATCGACGAAGAAGCTGAGGAGGTATTTGACTTTGGCTCACCTGAATTTAATCACAGTGATCTAGTTACTGCTTTACACGAAATGGCTAATGAATACAAAGCATTATCCAAGGAATTCGAGGAGGTAAAGACAGAAAGAGCTGACCTAAAAGATAAGTCAAGCGAATCAAGCTGCATGCAGCGAAAAGAGCTTGATGGTCTTAAGGTCAAGCTAAGTCTGCTGGCTACTGAGAATGACACCTTGAAAAGAGTGTTCCAAGAAACCTTGACTGAGAACAAAAAACTACTTGAAACAATTAAGGCTTGGAATAAATCTTCTGTAACCATTGACAAGATTCAAGAAATCCAAAGACCGGCACATGACAAAACCGGTCTAGGGTTTGGAACAAATGAACAGTCTATGGAATCTTGTATTCAGTCAAGCCTGGACAAAGGCAATCTTAACAAAATAAGATTTGTCAGGTCCAGCACGATATATGAACATGATGAGTGCAACTTTGACAAAAATCAGAAAGTATCTAACGAACGAAGATCTAAGCATAGAGGGCTGGGATATGTGGATCCCCAGATCTCTAATCAAAGAGGAACTTGGATTAAACCAAAACCTAATGAAAGAAGAAAGGGAAACCAATCTAATTTCAAAAGGCCATGGAATGAGTCTAACTACTCTAAGAGAAGATGGTCAAAGGAGAAGCCTTACCAGTAATTTAATTGCAGGCCAGTTCAAAAGAGGTACAGGCTAACTGATAAAGATAAAAAAGGCAAGCAGCACACAGCAACCTCACAAGCACACACATTTACTGCTTATCGACCGCACAGATTTCTGGACACACACACGGGCAAACCTGTAAGGGTGTTCCAGGTGTGGGTCCCTAAAGGGCTAATCCGACCTGGACCCTACTAGATATGGGTACCAAAAGTTCTTCACTTTTTGCAGGTACTAAAAGTCCAAACGGGCGAGAAGACCACTTCTATCAAGGATACTACCTGGTACTTAGATAGTGGTTGCTCACGGCACATGACAGGGAATCCAGAACTTCTAACAGAAGTTGTGCTGTGCAAAGGACCAAAGATCAGCTTTGGAGACAACTCCAAAGGTAAAACCGTGGGTAAGGGTAAGATTATCCATGGTAACATCATTATTAAAGATGTGTTGCTTGTTGACAAACTATGCTATAATTTGATAAGTATTAGTCAACTATGTGACAATGATCATTCGGTCGAGTTTCACAAACACACTTGCATCATCAAAAATGACAAAGGTGAGACTCTTATGACCGGTGTAAGAGACCTAAACACCTACAAGGTAAACTGGTCTTGCTCACACATCTCTTCACCTACTTGTCTTACTGCTCATCATGATAAACATTGGTTGTGGCATAAGCGGTTAAATCATCTAAATTTTAAGTTCATCTCTAACTTGAGGAAGCATGATTTGGTTTCTGGTCTGCCTGAAGGTGATTTTATAAAAGACAAAGTTTGTCCTGCTTGTCAACTAGGAAAGCAGGTGAGAGCAACCTTTAAAAATAAAGGGTGTATGTCTTCTTCCAAATGCTTAGATTTACTTCACATGGACCTATTTGGTCCTATACCAGTAAGAAGCATAGGGGGAATGAGATATGCTCTTGTTGTTATAGATGACTTTTCTCGATTTACTTGGGTCATCTTTCTCTCTTCAAAAGATCAAACTGCACCTCACCTGATTAAGCTTTTTAAACGCTTGCAAAATGAACAATCTACTATGATAGATAGAATCAGGAGTGATAGAGGGACTGAATTTTTAAACACCACTCTTATGACTTATCTAGATGATCAGGGAATCAAGCATGAGTTGTCAGCTGCTAGATCCCCACAGCAAAATGGGGTGGCTGAAAGAAGAAACCGTACTTTAAAAGAAGCAGCCAGAACTATGATTGCTGATTCAAATGTTTCTCAAAGGCTTTGGGCAGAAGCAGTTAACACAGCTTGCTATACTCAAAACAGATCTATGATTAATAAACGATTTAACAAAACTCCATATGAGATCTGGAATGGCACAAAACCTGATATTTCATACTTCAAAATTTTTGGGTGCAAATTCTTTATCCACAACAATGGCAAAAATCATTTGACAGCTTTCGATGCCAAAGCAGACGAAGGAACTTTTATTGGTTACTCAGCCGTTAGCAGAGCTTATCGAGTGTTCAATCAAAGATCACTAACGGTCGAGGAAACCATTCATGTTGTTTTTGATGAATCTACTCTTTGTACAGAACAAACTCAAGGGAGCATAAATGATCTGAGTCATAGACTGGAAAACACAAATCTACAGGAAGAGAGTGACAGTGATCCATATCCTCGAAAGAAGGATGATCCAGTTCCCTCTACCGTGTGTGATCAAACAAGGCCAGAAGAGGATCCACCGGTTGATAATGATCCTCCTGCCAATGATGATCCAGTAAACGAAGAAGTTCGTCAACCCATTGATGACAACCCCTTAGGGAATTATTTTAGGTGGAACAAAGATCATCCACCTGGGTTGGTCATAGGTGACCCTTCTGCTCCTCGAAAAACACGTGGTCAAATGATTAATGAATTCTTGCATGCAGCTTTCATATCTCAGGTAGAGCACAAGAAGATAGATGAAGCTCTATCAGATGCCAGCTGGATTGAAGCTATGCAAGAAGAGTTGAATCAATTCACCCGCAACAATGTTTGGCATCTAGTTCCTTGACCGGAAAATCAAAATGTGATTGGAACTAGATGGGTGTTTCGTAACAAGCTCGATGAACATGGCACTGTTGTGCGTAACAAAGCTCGGCTTGTTGCACAAGGATTCAGACAAAAAGAAGGCATAGACTTTGAGGAATCCTTCGCGCCAGTTGCAAGACTAGAAGCAATCCGCATTTTTCTTGCCTATGCAGCTTTCAAGGACTTTAAAGTTTATCAAATGGATGTCAAGTCTGCATTCCTCAATGGTCTACTTCAAGAAGAGGTGTACGTTGAACAACCACCAGGTTTTGTCAATCCGACTCATCCTCAATATATCTATAAACTTGACAAAGCCCTCTATGGATTAAAACAAGCACCGCGTGCATGGTATGATACATTACTAAAATTTTTACTGGAACATGATTTCCAAATTGGAACGGTCGATAAGACCTTGTTTAAATTTGTAAAAGGTGATCATGCGTTACTAGTACAAATTTATGTTGATGACATTATATTTGGGTCAACTAACCCCAAGTTGTGCTCAAAGTTCTCTAAGATGATGCAGGAGAAATTTGAAATGAGCATGATGGACGAGCTAAATTTCTTTCTTGGATTGCAAGTGAAGCAACTTGAAACTGGAATATTTATCAATCAATCCAAGTATGCCAAGGAATTGGTAAAGAAGTTTGGAATGGAACAGTGCTCAACTGTATCTACCCCCATGAGTACATCAATCAAGCTTGATAAAGATGAAGGGGGAATCCTGGTCGAGGTAACAATGTATCGAGGCCTTATTGGCTCATTGCTTTATTTGACTGCCAGTCGACCGGATATCATGTATTCAGTTTGTTTATATGCTAGATTTCAAGCAGCACCTAAGCAATCTCATTTCATTGCCGCCAAACGAATAATTAAATATATTAAAAGAACTACTAATGTGGGTCTTTGGTATCCCAAAGATTCAAATCTTAATCTTATTGGCTATTCAGATGCAGATTATGCAGGTTGTAGAATTGATCGCAAAAGTACAAGTGGCACATGTCAATTCCTTGGAGATAGACTAATTTCGTGGTCAAGTAAGAAGCAGACATCAATTGCTACCTCGACCGCCAAAGCAGAATACCTTGCTGCTGGCAGCTGTTGTGCTCAAATACTCTGGATTCAACAGCAGCTTAATGATTATGGACTCCGGTCGAGTGAAGCTCCAATCTACTGTGACAACACAAGTGCCATAGCCATCACTCACAATCCAGTGATGCACTCTAGGACAAAGCACATTGATGTCAGGCATCACTTTATCCGAGATCATGTCTTAAAGAAGGAAATCAGGCTGGAATACATCTCTACCGATCAGCAAGCAGCAGACATATTCACCAAGCCTTTACCGAACGCTAAGTTTTCATATTTTCGAAATATTCTTGGCTTAGTAGATCTAAGTTAGTATGCATGTTTTTAGGGGGAATGATTGCTAGTATGACGTTAATAGCTTAGCTGTTACATTGCCATAAATGTTGGCATATCATCCGCCTTTAGCTAGTCTCTGATAGGCTCCGCAATATCAGCTTTGTGCTTTGAACCAAATGACATTGTTTGGGCGCGGTGATTATACTCTTCAAAACTTTTTGAATTTCAAAAATACTTTTCATGACGTCACCCTATGGCCCATAGGTTCCTATATATACTTCTTTACACTCGTATATCAACCTTTCACCGTTGCTAAAACTTTCATATTGCATTAAAAGTTCTATCGTATTACTATCAAACTTTTGCTTACTCTCTGCTTGAGTTCTTATCTACAGCTATCATGTCGATCCAGAAGACTTGCCTTGCAATCAACTTTGATTCCGTTATTGAGGCAAACAATGCAGGAATCACTGAGGTCTTCACCATGCTTGAAGCCTCTGGACTGAAGAAGTTTTTGGGAAGCAGCGCCATCTGCGATCTGCCTGTCTTGAAGGAGTTCTTTGCAACCGCTCAAATCGAGCATGGGACTGTCAAATGCGTGATCCGGACAGAGTCCTACTCCTTCAATCAAAAGTTCTTCGCCAGCACATTTGATCTGCCCTCCAGGGGTTTGACAAAATGCGCGGATCTTCCCGATGGTAACTGCTTATACTGGTTGAAGGAATTCTCAACCACTGATGCTCCGATCAAACTGCCGGCTCAGAAGACATCTCTTAAAGCTCCATTCAGGCTATTGACCAACATCGTGGCCAAGAATCTTCTTGCCAAGGCTGGATCGTACGACAAGGTGACGATGGAGAAATTCCAATACATGGCTTGTATCGCCTCCAAAATCAACATCAACTGGTCAGACATATTGTTCACTACTTTATGTGAAATGATCAGGGGCAAGGGGCAATCCGAGGGATTTGCTCTGCAAATTTGCCACATCTTGAGCGTCCTTGGAGTAGACTTCTCCAAGACTGAGCCTCTGCATCCCACCAAATGGCTCAACAAGTCTACAATCTTCAAGTTTCTGAACAAGAAAGAGGTTGCGGTCGACACGCTGCCTTCAACCGCAAGTGTTGTTTCTATCACTCAACCGCTTTCAACAGTACCAGTAGCGGCCAAACCAGCCCATACCAAGAAATCTGCCAAGCGTCAACTTATCATAGAGTCTGACTCTGAGGAAGAATCACGCGAGAACGTTCCACTGATTCAAGCCTTCAACAAGTCATCTCCTTCTGTCTCCAAAGCAGCTGTGCCATCCACGCCTGCAGGCGAGAAGAAGAGGCAGCACAAGAAGTTAAAGTCCCTTTCTGGACTTGCTCCTACCGTTCCAACACCAATTCTGCCAACGGTCGAGACTACTACTGCTCCACGTCCTACCAAGGGTGTGATAATCAGGGAAGGTGCCTCATCAACCCCAAAGGTCACTCTCGCTGATCCCAAGGACAAAGGGAAAGGTGTGATGATGTACTCACCTAAGGCTCAACCAGCAGCTACTGTGGAGCTCAACTTGATCATCTCTCATGTTCTCCGCACTGTCAAGCGTCACCTACAGCGCTTTGACAGATGGCATCATTCCCGTACTCACCTGACTCTTGCTCAAATATTTCCTAAGTGGAAAGCTCTGAACGTTATTGAGCAAAAGATGCTTCTTTTTGCTGACACTGAAGACATTGTGGAGGCTCTGGGAAGAAGACAACTCATCGACTTGAAGCTTCGAGGAAGCCTGTTATCTCTGCTGATTAATGAGCGTGTCAAGAACTTCAAATCCAAGAGTCCTACCGCCGCCGATGACTTTGTGATTTTGACTGGACTACAGAATAGTCTACGTCAAATCACTCAACTACTTCAGCACTTCCAAGCTCTTAACAACGTAAAGACGACAACTTCAGCAGCTTGTTTACAGGCTTATGGACTGGAAGCACAGGTGATGATGAAGACTTTTCTTACCCAAGATCAGGGTGAAGAAGACGTCTCTGCTATTACTCTTTCAGATGGGATTCTGACCGGTCTCATCACTGCTGACCTGTTTCAGTTATCCGCTTTAGGATCGACTGTGGGAGCATCTTCATCGGTCGACCCCGCCTCAACCGTAGTCCCAGCAGTAATTCAACCGAAAGCAGCTGTGACTGCTCACTCATCTCTAGCGGCGACCGCTCACACCTCTCCCAGTCGTCCACAAGATTCTTTCGAAGTGATTGAACAAGAAATTCTTGTCACCTCTGTGACAGAGGCTCCTTGCAGCAGTGAAGCAGTAGTGCCCCCAACAGAGATACCAAGCACTATTGTATCACTTGCACCTCCAGAACAGCCAGTGACTGATGCTGACCCAGCACTTCAACCGTCTCCATCTACTGAAAAGTTTGTGGAAGATCTCCTAATGGATGAACCGAGTGCTGATCCTGCTACTCCACCAACCATCTTGGCTGCAGTCGAGACCCCTACATTTCCAACTGTACCACTATTGGAAGGTCAATCAGCTAGCTCACCAGCCAGATCACCAGCACCACATCATCTTGAGTCTGGCCCGGCTTCACCAAGGAATGACACACAGATTCAAATGCTTCAGACTGATGACTCATATATTGAAGCCATGGCAGCAGCTCTGGATCACACATTGATAAATAGGCTTCATGAGCTCATGCAAACAGTTCGCTCCTTTTCACAAGCCATCACAAATACATCCTCATGGGTTGACAATTCACGCACGACGATGATTCGGCATTTTGAGACTGTGTCTAGCGACCTTGCTCATCTGTCCAAAGAGATCACTGCTCATCATCGCACTCAAATCAAAACGCTCTCTACCGTCTCCGAACAAGTTGTCAGATCCGAAAACCGCCTTCATAAGCAGTTGAATGATCGGATGGACACTATGCAAGCTACTCTAATTTCTCAACTAGATGCAAAAATTGATACTATGCAAGCCTGCCTTGGTACTCAACTCACTAAGATCATCCTTCGACTCAACCAAGGTGATGCCAAAAAGGGGGAAGAAGAGCAACGAAGAGCAGCAGAGGCAAGAAGACGTGAGGAAGAAGCCGACAGAAGAAGAAGAGAAGGCGATAGGTCAGGAGGAGCCAGTTGGTTCAAAAGATGAACAACTTGTCTCTTCTTTACTTATCGCAGCTGTATCTCCTTTTGTTTTTCTTCAGTAGGTGTAATAAGAATGCTTATTGTAATTAATGAAATTCATTCTCTCAATGAAGTTCATTTTAATGCTTTCATATTGTTTTCGGAGCACTTAAGTTTTGTCATCACCAAAAAGGGGGAAATTGTTGAATCCGACATTTTGGTGATAACAAACAACAACTCATTGCATAGGAATGTGCTGCCAATCTTTTGTATTTCAGGAATCTACTACAACTCCTACCGCAACCGTCTAAACCCTTCAAGTTATCTACCGGAAGCTTGTCAACCGCCTTTGTCTCTCGACCAGTTGCAGTCACAAGCCTATCGACTGGTTATTCAAACCAGCAGAGGATAAATCTATCTACCGAAAGAATGCCAACTGCTTATCAAGATATCTCAAGACAAATACTTGTGACAAGACGTTCTTTGCAAGATCTTTTATCAAAAGCAGAACCGGCGTATCAGAAGATCTGTTGACTCTTGCATCGAGACAACAGGTTGCACTAAAATGGCAAAAACGCAGAATGGCTACAGATAAAGCATTCGACCGTTTATACCAGTTTTGGACCCTGGAAGTTGTCTGCATTTAAAGAAGTGTACGATCTTCATGCAGAATCATCAATGCATTTATGAAGCATTAAATGTGCATTCAATGCAGCATCAGAACATTCAAAATAAAGACGTTGATGATTGACCTATATAAAGGGAAGATTGCTCAAGAAGTGAGAGAAGACAAGCAACACGAAAAATCTCAATCAACTCAATCACTTGAATACTATCAGAAGTCCTCATCTGATATATTGAAGAAATACTTGAGCACACTTACAAGATCATTCACTTGCTGCTCAAATAAACCATCGCCTACAGTTTACATATCTGATCTTCAAGGATCATTCTAGGGTTTCCAAGCCTCTCGACCGCTCTGCAGTTTGAGAAGCTCAACTGGACCATATTCATTATTGAAGAGACTTGAAGCTACTCTGAAAGCTTCCACCAGTCTGATAAGAACTGAGAATCTTATCTGTGTAAATCTAGGAGTTTCGGATTAGGCATTGGATAAGTCCTAAGTCTGAAGTGGGTGTATTGCAAGACGTTGTAATAACCAAAGTCTTCTAGTGAATTCCTTCCTAAGTGGAAGAAGGGGAGACGTAGAAGGATTAAACCTTCGAACTTCCATAAATCGTGCCTTAGTCTTTACTGCATATTTATCTTATATATTGCTCATACATCGTGTTATAACTCGCCTTTGCATCACTAAAACCTCTGAACTATTTCCGCACTATTTTAGTTGTTCAAACCGTTTTAGAAGTTGAGAAAACAGATTAAGTGAACTAAACTTCACTTGATCATTTTGAAAAGAAAGAAAAATAAGTTTCAGAGTGTATTCACCCCCCCCCCCCTCTACCCTCTGAACCGATCCCAACACTCCGGCCTTACTTTCTATCTCATCCGATCACTGTCTTAACCAATAGCCCTTTGGGTCGGGTGATGACTCATCCGGATTCCTCAGGCCGATTGGTCAAGTGGGCAGTTGAGATAGGAGAGTATGATGTAGAATACAAGCCTCGGGCGGCTATTAAGGCACAAGCTTTGTCTGACTTTCTGACCGAGGTCATCACCTTTGGTCAGGAAGAGGTATGGAGAGTCTTTGTAGATGGGGCTAGCAGTTTGGAAGGAAGCGGGGTGAGAGTAATCCTCATTTCTCCCACTCAGGAGAAAACTAAAGTTGCGATAAGGTTATCCTCTTTCAGATCTAATAATAAAGCGGAGTACGAGGCGGTAGTCTCAGGTTTGAAGTTGGCCCGGGAGGCAGGAGCAGGGCACGTAATTGTGTATTCGGATTCTCAACTGGTAGTGCAGCAAGTCCAGGGGGCCTTTAGCATCAGAGAGAAGAGATTACAAGAGTATGTGGGGCTTATCAAGCAGCAGGGAGAGGAATTCTCTAGCTGGAGCATTGAACAAATTCCCAGGGAGCATAATACTGAGGCGGACGCCCTAGCCCGGATGGCATCATCTCTGACTAGTATTGATAGCCGAGAGGTGATACAGCAGTCCGGATCGGTGATGGCCATAAAAGGAAAAGCAGAAGAGACCGAGGAGGAATCATGGATGACTCCCCTCACCAAGTACCTTCAAACGAGGATCCTTCCTGAGGATGAGGCACATGCCCGAAAGCTCAAGAGGCAGGTAACTCGATTTAACCTGGTTAACGAAAAATTGTACCGGCGATCTTTTCAGGGTCCCTTGCTAAGGTGCCTAGCCCGGGAGGAAGTGGGTTATGTACTTCAGGAAATAAATGAAGGCTGCTGCGGAGATCACGGAGGGGTTCTGAGCTTGGCCCGGCGTACCTTGTTAGCAGGATACTGGTGGTCCACCCTGCAGCAGGATGCCCGACAGGTAGTCAGAACGTGTGAAGGGTGCCAAAGGTTTGAGAACTTCTCTCGTAAACCAGCAGCTGAGTTACAGACGGTGTGGGCCTCTTGCCCTTTTGATCAGTGGGGCATGGACATCGTGGGACCGTTCCCTACGGGCCTCGGACAGAAAAAGTTCTTACTAGTAGCGGTGGATTATTTCTCTAAGTGGGTAGAGACTGAACCTTTGGCAAGAATCACTGAAGAAGCGGTGTTGGGATTTATTTGGAAGAACATTGTCTGCCGATTCGGCTTGCTCCGAAAGCTCGTCTCGGACAATGGGAGGCAATTCCAGGGAAATAAAATGAAGGATTGGTGCACAGAGATGAAGATAAAGCAGGCATTCACCTCCGTAGCATACCCTCAGAGCAATGGACAGACAGAAGTAACTAACAGGACCATCGTCCGATCTCTGCAGACCCGGCTCTTTGGTGCTGGTAAGAGTTGGGTGGAGGAGGTCCCCGGTGTTCTATGGTCTTATCGCACTACCCCCCGGACGGCCACAGGGGAAACACCTTTCAGCCTGGTGTATGGGTCCGAGGCCGTGATCCCAGTAGAAATTGGACAGATCTCCCCCCGGGTGAAAGCCTACCAGGAGGGAGAAGCCATGTACCGGACGCAAGAGTTAGACCTGATTGAGGAGAAAAGAGAGCGGGCCGTTATTCGAATGGAAGCTTATCGGAGCAGGATAATCAAGACGTTCAATCAAAAGATCAAACCCCGAGACTTCCAGATAGGAGACTTGGTATTAAAGAAGGTTAACCCGACAGGAGATGTAAAAAAGCTAGAAGAAAAATGGGAAGGACCTTACAAAATAACTCGAAGGGTAGGGAGGAACGCCTGGTACCTAGAAGACAACCGGGGCAAGTCTCTACAGAGGCCCTGGAACACTGTGCATCTTAAGTCGTATTATTCTTGAAAGTGCAATCTCTCCTGTAAATTTTGGTTTTGCCGGTTATATAAATAAAAAGTATGTTTGTATCTATTGTAAGCATAGAATTTAAGTCCAGGTGATCCGCCACCCTAGCACCCCCAAAAAACCCAGGTGATCTACCACCCTGGTACTCAAATGCTTGTGGTAATTCACGAGCAATATAAGTCCAGGTGATCCGCCACCCTGACACCCCAAAAATCCCAGGTGATCTACCACCCTGGTACTCAAACGCCCGTGGTAATTCACGAGCAATATAAGTCCAGGTGATCCGCCACCCTAGCACCCCAAAAAACCCAGGTGATCTTCCACCCTGGTACTCAAATGCCCGTGGTAATTCACGAGCAATATAAGTCCAGGTGATCCGCCACCCTGGCACCCCAAAAACCCAGGTGATCTGCCACCCTGATACTCAAACGCCCATGATAATTCACGAGCAATATAAGTCAAGATGATCCACTACCCAGGAACTCAAGAACTGGTGATAGTTTTAGGCTAAAAGACAAAAGGCTTTCCAAAGCATTATAAACCCATAAAAAAGGAGGAATGCAAAAATAAAAAGCTTCTAAAAAAGTCTACCATTCCTTAAATAAAAGAGTGCTTAAAAAAGGTAACTTACAAAAAGCATCTACTGGAAAAGAAAAATAAAAGCCTAAAACCTAAGATCTAGGGCAAGGCTGCTCTCTCCCGAGGTTCCTCTCCCTCGCCCATTGACCCGGAGGGCAGAGAAGCAATGGTCTGGTTAAGATCAGGAACCCCCTCCTGAACTAGCCCGGCCTCTTCGTATTGCGCCGCACAAAGATCAAAGCCTTGTGTAAAAAATTCAAAAGACCTATCTATCACTATTTTCTCAAACTCTTTGGAAGACAGGAAAGACACTTTCCAGTCAGCCTCAGAACTCGAGCGTTCCTCCAAAGCTTGAATAGTGTCCGAGGCCAGAGAATGATACAGATCCGCCTCTGTGTGGGCCACGGTCAGCTTATCCTGCATTTTCTCTGCAGAGAGTTGGAGTCTTTCCGCCCTTTTTTGAGCCACGCCTTTTTCTTCTCGGGCCCGGCGTAGGTCTCCCGAAGTCTCCTCTAGTTGGGACCGAAGGGATTGAATTTCCTTAGAGTAGCAGTCCTGGGCATCAGTTAGCTTTTTCTTCATCTCCTCCTACGCTTGAGTAGCCTCCGCCCGGGAGCTCTCTAAAGCAGAGCGCATCTCTGCTTCATGCATCTCCTGTATGCTGGCAGCTCGTAGGTGGAGTTGGGCCATGTGCTCCTCGAAGGCATAAGTCTTTTCTCTTTCCTGGTTAAGGGTGGATTTCGTCTCCTCTAGGGCACTGGCCAGCATGCATAAACCCTGTAGAAAAGAATAAAAATAAAAACCAAAGGAAGAGAAGGGTGGTAATAAAGCACGAGACCTAGACTCACCGTATAGGCATTAGAGATGCCTTCCGAGAACTTGGAGGTAGCGCCCCTCACCGACAGGGACGTTCGTTCGTCGGAGGAAAGCAAACTTTGGACCGCAGCAGCCTTGGAGGAGGTGGTCCCTGTCAGGAATAGGGGAAACCAAGAGTTCCAGGTAGAAGGCTCTATATGGTTTCCCCAAGCACAGCCCAAGTGCTCCATACTGGTCGATTGGGTATCCCAGTTCGTTACCAGGGGCCTGTCTTGCTGGGCTGGGAGAGTTAGAGAGAAAGAGCCGGGGGCGACAGCGTCTTCCGCATCACTTAGAATGATCATATCTGGCTCCCAGGTAGCTTTCCTCTTGCGCTGGGATAGGGGTATCTCGTCCTCCAATTCCTCTGCAGACAAAGACAGCTGTGAGTGGGATTCCAAGTGGGGAGAAGTCAATCCCATAGCTTGGCCTTCTGAGACTCCCTTGGCCGTAAGAAGAGGCAGAGCAGCGGGAAGGGTGGTTTGGACCGGGAGAAGGGTTGCAGGGATCGGCGGACGCTAGGGGCCGGGGAGGATAGTGCGGCTCTCCTCTTCTTCCCTGGCTTTATTCCTCCTTTCAGCCAAGGCCTGGGATTTCTCTTTAGCGGCGTGCCTCTCCACAGCCCGGCGAGCAAACTCCTCCCTCATCATATCGGAAGAATCTGGAGCAAAAGAAGCATATCAATATCAAGATATCTAGAAAGGGATCAAAACAAATAGGAGTAGGAGAATCACAAGTTACCAGGTTGAGCTCCCGGGGCACCGTATGCATCGATCACCTGGTCAAGGGATCTTCCACCCGGGTACTCAACCCGTAAGCTATCATATTCTCGTTTGTTAAAAGGACATGAGAAGAAAAGTTTTTATTGCCAACTAAGGCCAGGCTGCGAACATAAGGCTCCTCGACTTTATAATGGTTAGGGAGCTCAGGTTGCGAGGGGAGACTGGACAAGAACCTGGTCCTAAAAGTAAAAGGGGCCGGGGGACGGATGAAAAAATACCTTTCTTTCCATCCCTTCAAAGAAGAGGGGATATCAGAAAGAAAGCGGGTGTTCAGTCGGGCAGCTAGGGAAAAGGCCCCTTCGTTAAATCGATAGGTAAAAAAATAGTGAAGCACGAGAGGGGTGATAGCTAAATTGTGCATTTTAAAAAGAATGTAAGTGGAGGCCATAATTCGGAAAGAGTTTGGGTGGAACTGGTTGACAGGAACTCTAAAGAAATCGGCAACTGCCAGGTAGAAGGGAGGAATAGGAAACCGAAGACCACTGCGGATTTGGTCTCGAAAGAAGGTATAACAACCTGCCGGAGGGGTGTCGGGGGTGCTCCCTGGTAAAGGGCGGAATAAAGAATACGACAAAGGGATTTCCCCTGAGCCGCACAGTTCCTCCGCAGCACCTTGGGATAGGGTGCTGGGAAGATAGGTATACCAACCTAGGGATGGAGGGGGAGATGCGAGGGGTGTAGGGTTCTTCACTTTCTTTTTCCTTTTCCCTTCACGTGGGAAGACGAAGCCGCGAAAGTTTTAGGACGAGAGGTTTTTCTAGAAAAACGGGGCCGGGAAGGAAGAGCAGAGGCGGAGCGAGCATCGCTCGAGCTACCGCTTGGCACTTCGCCTCTGGGCGAGCCTTTGGCATTTGCCCCAGAGGTGGAAGATGTACCGGTAGACATAAGGGAAGGAGGAACTTACAGGTTAAAGAGCAAATAAGAGAGTGCAAAGGAACGAGTGATGGAAGCAGGAGAAAGGTGCAGGAAACCAGAGGACAATCGTGCAAGGAGGAAGACGGTGAGTAAAAGAATGAAGGGCCACGTGGATTAAATACTCGAAAAGGCCAAAGCAATCTGAGCCGTGTATTTTGAATTGAACGGCACAGATACTCAAAGCGTGCTCCAGAAGCTGAAGCGACCTCTGACAGAATCTCTGACATACGCAATACGAAGCGGTTAGGGCTGACGTAAGGCTAGTGTCACCACCCGTGGTGTTTCGGATACCGGGGTGATATCCTAGCAAGATACCCCGGGTGGCTATACCCCCGGGTGATACCCTACAACCCGGGTGGTCGGGACAACGGAGCAAGTTCTAGCCCGACTATCTTTAGGGAATGTGGTGATATCCTAGTAGGATACCCCGTGTGGCTATACCCCCGGGTGATACCCTACAACCCAGGTGGTTGGGACAGCGGAGCAGGTCCTAGCCCGAATATCTTTAGGGAGTGTGGTGATATCCTAGTAGGTTACCCCGGGTGGCTATACCCCCGGGTGATACCCTACAACCCAGGTGGTCGGGACAGTGGAGCAGGTCCTAGCCCGACTATCTTTAGGGAGTGTGGTGATATCCTAGTAGGATATCCCGGGTGGCTATACCCCCGGGTGATACCCTACAACCTGGGTGGTTGGGAAAGCAGAGCAGGTCCTAGCCCGACTATCTTTAGGGAGTGTGGTGATATCCTAGTAGGATACCCCGGGTGGCTATACCCCCGGGTGCCAGGAGTATCTCGGATGATGATATAACCCAGGAAGTCTAAGCACTCGGGAGACCCCGGGAGGTCTGGGGAGAACCCGGGTAAGAGCGAAAGAAAGCAAAGTTGGGGGGGGGGGGGGGGGGGGGGCCAGTTTTCTTTATTCTCAAGGCCAGGAAACAGCCACGTCTGCTTAGAGTGTGTCAGGATCAAATCCCCGACCAAATCATTATGGACCACGCTCCAACGGAGTGGGCTCTTTCCTTAAACTACGGAATGTTTAAATCACACGTGATGGCCGTCCCATCACCGTAAAAGCCGTCAGTTAGCCCATACTCAGTAATCATTGAAGGCCCAAGCGGGCCATTATAAAAGCTAAGGGAGTGTTGGATAATTGAGCACGGACTAACTCTCTCAAATATATTCACCTATCTTTTCCGCCCGGGAGTTTACTCGCCCCGGGTAGTCATTTTATGATAATCGCATCAATTACCAAAGTACCTCTCCTCCTCCTCGATTTCTCGTAATTTTTATTTACTTAGATAGAACGAGTTATACTGAATCTTATAATTGTGTAGCAGCTGAAGAGTGAGATGAATGAAATTAATTGGATCATGTATGCACACGCGGTGGTGCAGCATATAACCAAGAATGCTGCTGATTTTAGTAAACATTGTGCAGATAGAACTTCAAAGAATGGTTGGCTTATTCTAATAGCTCCACCTATTGGATTATCTGAGTGTTTAATGGCTTTGAATAACTATGTTGTAGCTTTTTTTTTTTAGCTCAATGTACATATCTTAGCGCCAGCGTCTTCACATAAAATTTGACCCGTTATTTCGTTTCGCAGCACCAAGGAAGCACTGTTAAATGAAGTGGACAAACAAAATTTGGGGGAAAATCCAGGAGCTGGTTGCTTCTACCATTTTATAGGAATTTTCTGGTACCCTTTGTTCCAAATGGAAGTGTTTATGGTTGCAGGAAATCGACATCTTAGTCGTCAAATTACTGGAAGAAAACCACCCAAGATCGAGAATTTATATATGTAGTTGTCCTGTAAACCGTAGCTGCATCCTTGCAATTACTTAGTAAATTAAACTCCATCTTTAAAATTGCAGATTATTCTATCCTCCCGTGTCCCGAGTTTTCTGGTCCATATCTCGGATTCAGTATTAATGGGCAGATATATTAGATTTTGTTCCTATTTTAGATTCCACATCTGTTGTAAATACTTAGGTTGATGGAATTTAGTGAATGCAACAGAAAACATGGGGAAAAAAGTAAAATCATTTCAAACGCAAGAGAGACTAACATGCAAAAGAAAATTCTTCGAGACCATGGTTCGCAGTAACGGTCGCGGCGATCTTCGCGGACACTATCGTTTCAGTTACAATGTCATTTCATAGAACGGTGGCGGAACGGATTAAAAAAAATAAAATAATTAAATATATAGAAAATTAATAGAAAAAATATATAGATCACATTAATAATAATGATGTTAATAAAAGTATAAAATACAGTCTATCAAAAAATATAAAATACAAGAATTATTAAAAATTAATAAATCCAATGTCTTCCAAAATGCATAATATATGTATATAAATTTATTAGTTTTAAATAAACCTATACATACAAATAAATCAATGATTTTAAATAGATTATGTCAAAAAAATGATTTTAAATAGAAATTAGTTGAGTAAAACTTGTGAAGGTAAATTTCCTTTAATAATATAACCGAGAACTAAAAATTTTGAAATAAAATAAAATTATTTTTAATTTTTTATTATATAAAATATATATTATATATACATTAAAATAATTATTTTCATTTTATATATTTATATACATGAAGTAATAAAATTATTTTCTAGATAATAACTCATATTTTATAAATTATAATATAATATAAAACATAAAATAAAATAACAAAAAAAAATATTTAGGAGCCCAGCCCATTTCTATCATCTATCTCACGGCCGTCTCTCCCCTTTCGTTCGTTCAACACACAGAAACAGAGTCACACAGAGTAAAAGGAAAAAATTAGGGCAGACGTTCCTTCCGATTTCTCGGGAAAACCGATCCGTTCCACCGTTCCGGTGCTATTTTACCGTTATATCCCCGTTTTTTTCCTCTAAAATGCCGACTCAAGACAGCTCCCTTCAAGCTCCTATTAACAAAAAGGTGGAGAGCGATCCGGTTCCGAAACGACCGGAACGTCCGTTCCGATACCGTTTCTGCAAACCATGTTCGAGGCAGAGAACGAAATTCATAATTATTAGATTTCTGCAACTGCGCATCGTCGCATGGAAGAGGTGACACGAACTTGAAACCATTCATTACTGTAAGGGAATTGGGGTTGCACATAAATAGTTTGAGGTATTGTCACAAGGTGTTGACTACACGTACAATAACACCTAGAGTAATTTGCAGCGGAATATAATTAAAGTGTGAATAAAATAAACAAGCAACCAAATAAATAGACTCAATTGATTTAAGCAAGAGTATATAATACTTTTGCAGCGCCTCAGGGCAAAATTTCACTAAAAAATAATTCAAAGAGTTTTACAAACCCTAAAACTAGTGATTATTGTAAAATCAATTTTCTCATAACATGTGAGAAAATAAACTGAAAAAATAACTCCTAAAAATTCTATGCAAGATAGAATAAATAAAATATAATAAGGAGTTGAAAATCTTGATGCCAAAAATTTGTAGAGACGAAAACACTCTTCAATATTTGATCTTCAAGTGTTCTTCAAAGCATCAAGCCAGAACACGACCTCAACTAAGCTTTATAAGATCTTCAGAATAATCTATGTTGTATGCACAGAAAGCTCTCACACATATCTCTCTATCTGTCGGCCTCTTTGCACGCCTATCTCCTTATATAGGTTAGAATCCTTCTTTGTAGATGTTTCCTTATAGACACAAGATTCTAGATCTTGTTCCTTTTTGATCAAGTCAAATCTACAAAATAAAGGAATTAAATCATTAGAGATAAGATAATAAATATTATGATAAAATTAATAAAATCTCAAATCTTAAATAACTATTTAAAACTTGTGGCCAAAGAAATGCAAAAGATCAAATAAAAATTAGAAAAGATTTAAGGAATAAAAATTCCTTTCAATCTTCCCATTTTTGCCTTTCTGGACAAAACACCTTTTAAACAAAATAACTCAACTCCCCCTGAATACTAAAACAAATTCTACCCCTAAGTGTAAGAAGAGGTGTTGTCACGAGATGTTGGCAATATCTAGCTACAACACTTCAAAATTATAAGCACATGTAAAACGGAGAGACAAAAACATATGAGACAAATAATTCAGAGGAAACACCAAAAATAGTTTTGGTTAGGAGCAGAGCAAAAACAAAAAAACTAAGTAACAAAAAAAAAGTAACTAAAACAACTAAAAAAAATCTAGAATTGATTGCTCTCAGATGAGTCATCTGCTTCAGCTACTTCTCCCTTTTTTTGTTCAAAAGGGCTAGCTCCACTTAGTAGTGACTCGTAATGAGCCTTCAACCCTTCATAATAGGCAAGATCAGCCTTAGCCCGTGCAATCTTCTGCTCAGCATGCAACAATTGAGCTTGAATGAATCCAGTATCAACATTCTGAGCAGCAGTGGGGGGTACAAAAATTTCAATGGCAGAGGGGGTGTTGGCAACACCTGCCACAACACCTGCAGCAACAACTGATTCAGACCAAGGTAGGTCTATCTTTCTGTTGCCTCGCAGCAATGCAGGTGAAATCTTCAATACTTCTCCAGACTCCGTGAGCAGCTCATCATCATCCTTCTCAATTTCTTGAGATAGCAGCATCGAATAGATAAGAGAAGGATATGACAGTTTCAGAGTTGGTTGTGCACAGTCAGCAAATTACATGACTGTATCAAACACCAGTCGACCATAATTGAAGTTTGTTCCTGTTCCAATAGCATACAAGACTGGAGCCTGGTGCTTTGTGACAACAGTGGAATTCCCAGATGGAGTCCATGTCTTGGCTCTTGTGTAGAACAGAGTAGAAGGAGGTGAGCTTGACAGCCTGCAACTTCTTAGGATGTGAGGAAAAAACAGTGACTTGACCACCTGTTATGACAGAGGTCATGTAACACCCGATATTTTTAATACGTAAATTCGCATGCATAATTAGGGATTTTATTTATTTAAAATTTTAGATTTATGGGTTAAATTATGATGTGAATTATTTGTGCATGTTTAAGTTATTTTCAAGCATTTAACCCATAATTTGAGATTTTTATGATTTTTAGTATTTAAATTATTTTATCGCGTAGACGGGACCGTGGACGGACGAGATGACAACTTTCTATCCAATTTATTTCATGAGCATTTTTAGAGCCCAAAAATATTATTTTGAGTTTTATTTCCTCAAAATTATCAGTATTTAATTTTATATAATTGTAGGAGTCCATTTTTATCCAAATTTAGCCAAAATAATGACTTTTTTCTATCTTTAAAATTCCCTTAATTATATATTTCGGAATTTTATTAAAGTTATCAGATTTTAAATATTATCTAGAGTTTTTAAGTTATAAATATTGTATATTTAAAACCCTTATCCTAAATCTTATTTTTATTCTAATTACCCTAAACCTACCCCAAAATCCTACGTTAAATTCTTCAGCCGCCACCCCCTCCCTTGTTCTTCATCTTCTTCATCGGCCATCACCCCCTAGGACTCCATAGCCACGTTTTTGAAGCTCCAAGTCAAGTTGTCGTCGCCCCGTCGTCCCGGAATCATTCCACGCGCCTATTTCTCTTCAAACATCGGTGTAAGGCATGATTTTCTTTCCTACTTTTCGTACTATATCAGATATTATGGTGTGTGTATTGTGTATGCATCAAAATTTCAAAGGTTTCAGAAAAAGGGATCGTTTTATGATTGTAGGCGCACGGTTCTTGTTGTGTTGGTTGTTCATGCTCATGTTTTCCTTCATGGTTGCGTCTAGTGTAACGCCCAGAATTATTTAATTTTAATCCGAGAATAATTAATTTGGGAATATTTGGAGTTTTGATTCAAATTCTAATATTCTTAAATTGATTAGGATTGAAATTGAATAACATGAGAATGTGAGGGCTGAATTGCAATTATTGCATAGTTGAGGGGCCAAAGTGCAAAATCATTATTTGGAGCTGGACACTTGTTATTCCTCAGCATGTTCACGTGTACTACACTATATTCCATAAGAAAATTCAGACAAGGAAAAAGGAAGAACCGAGAGCAGAATTTTCCAAACTTTTCTTCATCTTTCAAATTGTGATATCTTGAGCTACGGTTATCCGTTTTCGATTCCGAAAGATGTTCTAGAATCCTCGCAAGACGACCTTCGATTTGATGTAAGTTTCCTCTTTGTTCTTCGGGGTTTGAGATTTCGAAATGGACAGATATCAGATGTTGTTATGAAATTGTGGTGTTGAGATTCTATCTTGTATAATCTTGAAGTTGGGTTGAAGATGGAGTTGTATATCATGTTCTTGTGATTCCCAATTATGATTTGATCTATATATATCTGCTGTTCTGTTGATCTTGAAGTTTTAACAGCTGATGTTCATATTAGAATGTTGTATTGAGTTCGGAATCGCCGAAGTACTACCGATATGCCGTTGAACTCGTGAATTGAAGTGTTTTGCTACTGTTCTTGCATTTAGAAGTTGTTGAGCTATTAGTTAATGGTTCCTTGATTGTTATGCTATCATTTCAGTGGTTGAACAGGGCATATCAACTTAAGAACGTCAACTCCAAAACCGATAAACAATAGAACAAGGTTGGTAGAGTTTGCCTTTGAAATTCTTGTTGAAGTTTGGGGTTGATATTGAGCAGATTTTGATATAGTCTTGGTGGTTGATCTTGTACAGACTTTGACAAGTTTGAAGACATCCTAAACACCACATTTGAAAGGTAAAAGTGGACTACTATTTGATTGGGACTACAACTCGAGATGGTTTGTATCGAGTTCCCCTAAATCACATACTTGTTTGCTTAATTGCTCTTATGTGTTTTTATTTGAGTTGTTGAATAAGTTTTGATGTTATGAATGCCTTGATGATGATATATGTTGCATTCAACTTGAAGACTTATTCTTTGATTTTGAAATGAACGAAAACGTTCGAATAGACGATTTGAGGAATTGTATATGTATGGCCTGGGTGGTTGTTTTAGCCTAGCGTCTGATTTGCATATATGATTGCTTCAAAGTCTAGAGAAGAAAGATAAGTAACCCCACCTCGATCGGGAGAGTCGGTGGATTAGTTATGATATCTACTTCTCGGGATCCCAATTGATGAATGACGAAATGAACCTTGTTTTGAAAACATGCATTGTACTTACTTTTATATCATGATATTGATATATGTTGTTATGCATGTTTAGTTGCTTTTACTGGGAAATCTATTTCTCACCGGAGTTATCCGGCTATTGTCTTGTTGTATGTGTCATTGCAATAGGAGGGAGTGGAACCGGGCAAAGGCGTACATGAAGAACAAGGAATGAGATGAACATAGCGTGATGATTCGAGTTTAGATGATTATGAGCTGTCTTGTAGTGAAATGGAGCCTTAAACATGATTATGGTTAGATATTTGTACCAAGACTTGATTATGATGATGTTGTAGTCTTGTTTGTTGTAGTTGGGATTGAATAGATATATAAATCCTTGAATCAATATGATGTATCTTGAACTTGAATTGTATATAGCTTCTTGTGTATCTTGATGCATCTTGGTTATGTTTTAAGGCCTTGGAGTGATCTAATTGTATTCCTTGTATAGCATGATAGATGTTGCTATTGATTATACCATGTCTATACCTTGGTAGGAGATGATCTTGAATCAAAGGGATGCATGAACTCAATTTTTGAACAGCAGCAGAGTGCAGCCAAATTTCTGGCCGATTGGCCTGCGCACGGGCGAGCTACTGCTTGCGCGCGCGCGGGCCAAGCCAGGGGGCCTCGGTCCCATTGGCTTGCGCGCGCGCGAGGGGTGACGCCCGCGCGTGCGCAGGGCAATTTATTTTAAAAAAAAAAAAAATTTTTTTTTATTCTTTTGTTTAGACATTGATACTTGTCTATTATTGTTGATTAATGTTTATTGAGAGATTAGAACTCGGGTCATCACAACAGGTGGTATCAGAGCCAGAACATTCTGGACTTAGATAGATAGTGAGTGGGGTAGATCGAGTCTTCTGCCTTACTTATTTATGTTTTTTTTTATCATGCTATGATTTAATTACGTGATTGAATTACATGTTTTAAATGCTAGCATGATTTACTTTCAAGTATTTTATTACAAGATGTTGTATTTATTTTATTTGAAAGTATGATTACGATGATTAAAGATGCATGCTTATTGGAATATATGAACTGATAGAGGCATGTATCCTGATGAATTATGACATGCTACCTGATTATCTGAATTGATTGGAAGCATGTTTTATTTGAAGATTATGATTATTTATTTAAGATTGAATCAGAACCGAGTCTTGATCAGAGGTAAGATGATCAGAGGAGGACTGAGATAATTTGATGATTTGGTATCCTAACCATGTTGATAATCAGATATGTCTCGAAGACCAGGCCGACCTCCTCTGAGACCCCATGTTCCTATTTCTCTACCAGAACAGACAGTTCATACTCCACCGACAGTTTTTACACCGATAGTGCCTCGAGCTACTGCAGTGCCGAGTAATGAATAGGGAAGTACGTCAAGAGATATGACTGATATGACAGCAACTCCTATGGAAACACTTCTGAAACGTTTCCAATCCTACAAGCCGCCTACTTTGAAAGGTACAGAAAATGCTGTTGAATGCGAGGGATGGCTTGATGATATGGAGATGCTATTTGATTCACTTGACTACGGGGATGAACGGAGAGTTAGATTGATTGGGCACCAGTTGCATGAAGTTGCGAAGAGCTGGTGGTTCACTACAAAAAGAGCTTTGGAGCGTAGAGGAACTGTACTGACTTGGAATGTCTTCAAAACTGAGTTCTACCAACGCTTCTTTCCTGTGTCTTACCGTAAGGATAAAGGGGCTGAGTTTGCAAATCTGAAACAGGGGAATTTGAATATCGAAGACTACGTTGCAAAATTCTCTACATTGCTACGTTTTGCTCCACATGTTGCTGACAGTGACGAGGCTATGGCTGATCAGTTTATCAATGGCCTGAGTCCGGATGTTTTTACACTGGTGAATACAAGGCGACCGAATACCTTTGCTGATGCCTTGAACAGTGCCAAGGGAGCGGAAGCTGGTTTGATACAGCAGCGAGGAGCTTCGTATACCGCACAACCTCCGAGACAGTCACAACCTGCAGCCCCAACTCCGCAACAGCAACCTTTTCGATTTGAAGGTGGTAGTAGCAGTGGAAAGAAAGGGTTCTTGCAAGCAAGAGGAAAACAGTTTAAGAAGTCTGGGAGCAGTTCTTCGAGTTCTAGTGGTACGAAGCAGAAGTCAGGAGTGTTCTGCAACAGTTGTGATGGAAATCATCCAACCGATCAGTGCCGAGGTGTATCTGGGAGGTGCCATATATGCCAACATACGGGTCATTTTGCAAGGGTGTGTCCTCAGAGAAATACTGGATAGGCAAGAGGTGCAGAGTCATCACGATCAGTGGCTCAACCTGGAAGACAGGCCTCTTCTGTTCATTCTTTTCAGCCAGCACATCCACAGCAGCAGACTCGACCAGGTGGAAGTCAGGCAGGCAATCAGCCTCAGAGACAGCAGGCTCATGTCTTTGCTTTGACTGAGGAGCAGGCACAGGGAGCACCTGATGATGTGATTGCAGGTAACTGTTCTATTTCTGGTTATTCTGCTTATGTGTTGTTTGATACCGGTGCATCCCATACGTTTCTATCTGCCAAATTTGTTGCATTGCATTCTTTGCCTGTTGAGTCATTACCAGTTGTAGTATCTGTTTCTTCTCCTTTGGGGAGGGGTCTTATCTCGATTCAGATAGTAAAGAATTGTGTACTACAGTATGAGGGTAATGAGATTGAGATCGATTGTTTTGTACTTGGTATGTCTGATTTTGATTGTATTATTGGGATTGATATGCTGAATAAGTACAGAGCTATCGTCGATTGCTTTCAGAAGGTAGTGAGATTCAGACCTGAGATGGCTGGAGAATGGAAGTTCTATGGTAAGGGTTCACGTGCTAAGATTCCTCTTATTTCTGTATTATCTATGACCCGACTTTTGCAGAAAGGAGCGGAGGGATTTCTTGTTTATGCAGTGGATTTGTTGAAACCTAGCCTGAACCTGGCTGATTTGCCAGTGGTTAGTGAATTTGCGGACGTCTTTCCGGATGAGATTCCAGGATTACCTCCGTATTGTAAGATTGACTTCAACATAGAATTGATGCCAGGAACTGCACCGATTTCAAAAGCACCTTATCGAATGGCACCAGTTGAACTGAAAGAATTGAAGGAACAGTTAGAAGATTTACTGGCCAAGGGATACATTCGACCCAGTGTTTCTCCTTGGGGAGCTCCAGTACTGTTTGTTAGAAAGAAAGATGGTTCAATGAGATTGTGCATTGACTATCGGCAACTGAACAAGGCTACGGTAAAGAACAAATACCCTTTGCCTCGTATTGATGATTTATTTGATCAGTTGCAGGGTTCTTCTGTGTATTCCAAGATCGATCTGAGATCTGGATACCATCAGCTGAGAGTTAGGGATTCTGATGTTCCTAAGACTGCGTTCAGAACCAGGTATGACCATTATGAGTTTATAGTTATGCCGTTTGGTTTGACGAATGCTCCAGCTGTATTTATGGCTTTAATGAACCGTGTATTTCAGAAGTATCTCGATGATTTTGTGATTATCTTTATTGATGATATTCTGATATATTCAAAGAATTTGATTGATCATTCTGAACATCTAAGAACGGTATTGAAAACTTTAAGAGCCGAGAAACTGTATGCTAAACTGTCGAAATGTGAGTTTTGGCTGAAACAGGTTGTCTTTCTTGGACATATTATATCTGGAAATGGTATTTCTGTGGATCCAAGTAAAGTAGAAGCAGTGATCAGTTGGTCAAGACCGACATCTGTTCCTGAGATTCGTAGTTTTATGGGATTGGCTGGGTATTATCGTCGATTTATCAAAGATTTTTCCAGTATTGCGAAGCCAATTACTCAGTTAACTCAGAAAAATGCTCCTTTTATCTGGTTTGAAGCTTGTGAATCTAGTTTTCTTGAGTTGAAGACACGACTGACCAGTGCACCAGTCTTGACGATTCCTTCAGGTACTGGTGGTTTCACTGTTTACTGTGATGCATCTCATCGAGGATTAGGGGGTGTTTTGATGCAGCGAGGACATGTGATTGCTTATGCCTCAAGACAGTTGAAGCCTCACGAAACCAGATATCCGATTCATGATCTTGAATTGGCCGCCGTTGTATTTGCTTTGAAGATTTGGCGACATTATCTGTACGGGGAGCAGTTTGAGATTTATTCTGATCACAAGAGTCTGAAGTATCTATTTTCACAGTCAGAATTGAATATGAGACAGCGGAGGTGGCTTGATTTGCTTAAAGACTTTGATTGTGAGATTAAGTACTATCCGGGGAAATCGAATGCGGCAGCAGATGCACTCAGTCGAAAGGTATGTTCTTTGTCCTTATCGACGATTGGTGTATCGAATTTGATTGAAGACTGTTGTCTGTCTGGGTTAGTATTTGATACGAATTATCAACCTCTTCGACTCTATCAAATGCAAGCTGAACCAGCTTTATTGGTAAGAATTCGAGATGCTCAGAAACTTGATCAGAATATACAGAATTCGATTGAGAAAGTCAGATCAGGGCATGTATCTGAATACCGGGTTCGAGATGATCTTCTTTATGTTCACAATCGCCTTGTAGTGCCTGATATTTCTGATGTGCGACAACAACTACTGACAGAGGCGCATTGTAGTCGTTATAGTATTCATCCTGGAGGTAGGAAGATGTATAATGATCTGAAGACTCGATACTGGTGGAAGCCAATGAAGTCTGATATCACTGAGTTTGTGTCTCGATGTTTGAACTGCCAACAGGTGAAGGCTGAAAGGAAGAAACCGCCTGGTTTACTTAAGAGTTTGTCTGTACCGGAATGGAAATGGGATCATATTTCCATGGACTTTGTGACTAGATTACCTCGATCTTCTAGAGGCTGTGATGCTATCTGGGTGATTATTGACAGATTGACGAAATCAGCGTGTTTTATTTCTTATCGTATGACGTATAGACACGACCAGATGGCAGCGATTTATGTCCGTGAAGTTGTCAGATTGCACGGAGTGCCGAAATCTATTGTATCAGATCGTGATCCTCGATTCACATCACATTTTTGGCACAGCTTACAGAGTGCTATGGGTACTCAGTTACACTTGAGCACATCTTATCATCCACAGACTGATGGACAGTCAGAGCATAC
Source organism: Henckelia pumila (assembly GCF_033568475.1). Lineage (NCBI taxonomy): Eukaryota > Viridiplantae > Streptophyta > Magnoliopsida > Lamiales > Gesneriaceae > Henckelia > Henckelia pumila. The sequence goes on along the minus strand of NC_133121.1, from coordinate 27,830,255 downwards.
TATTCAGACATTGCAGGACATGTTGAGAGCTGTAGTGCTTGATTTTGGCACTAGTTGGCAAGAATCACTACCTCTTTGTGAATTCTCGTACAACAACAGCTATCAATCGAGTATAGGAATGGCTCCTTTTGAAGCTTTATATGGAAGAAAATGTCGATCTCCTTTGTACTGGGATGATATTTCTGAAGTACCTGATATTGGTCCTGATATGATCCGTGATATGAATGACCAGGTGAAGCTTATTCAGAAACGAATGAAGACAGCTCAAGATAGACAGATGAAATATGCCAACATTCGACGTCGACCTTTGTCTTTTGAACAGGGGGATCGAGTATTTTTGAAGATTTCTCCGTTCAGAGGCACTGTCAGATTTGGCAAGCGAGGGAAGTTGTCTCCACGATATATTGGTCCTTATGAAATTCTGGAGAAAATAGGCAATCTCGCTTACCGATTAGCTTTACCTCCATCTTTATGTGGAATACATGATGTCTTTCATGTATCGATGCTTCGAAAATATCTTGCTGATGAATCTCATGTGCTTCAATCTGATGAGGCTGAACTCGACGAGACCTTGAGTTATTTTGAAAAGCCAATTCAGATCCTTGATCGAAAAGAGAAGCAACTACGAACCAAGACTACTCCACTTGTGAAAGTTCAGTGGAGTCGTCATGGTGTTGAAGAAGCTACTTGGGAAACAGAATCAGATATGCGACAACGATATCCAGAGATGTTTCAATGATGTGAGTTTCCTTTTGTTTTCTGTTATCTGATATATGTTATATGATCTGTTGATATTACTGTTGGATTTCGAGGACGAAATCGAGTCTTAGGGGAGGAGAATTGTAACGCCCAGAATTATTTAATTTTAATCCGAGAATAATTAATTTGGGAATATTTGGAGTTTTGATTCAAATTCTAATATTCTTAAATTGATTAGGATTGAAATTGAATAACATGAGAATGTGAGGGCTAAATTGCAATTATTGCATAGTTGAGGGGCCAAAGTGAAAAATCATTATTTTGAGCTGGACACTTGTTATTCCTCAGCATGTTCACGTGTACTACACTATATTCCATCAGAAAATTCAGACAAGGAAAAAGGAAGAACCGAGAGAAGAATTTTCCAAACTTTTCTTCATCTTTCAAATTGTGATATCTTGAGCTACGGTTATCCGTTTTCGATTCCGAAAGATGTTCTGGAATCCTCGCAAGACGACCTTCGATTTGATGTAAGTTTCCTCTTTGTTCTTCGGGGTTTGAGATTTCGAAATGGACAGATATCAGATATTGTTATGAAATTGTGGTGTTGAGATTCTATCTTGTATAATCTTGAAGTTGGGTTGAAGATGGAGTTGTATATCATGTTCTTGTGATTCCCAATTATGATTCGATCTATATATATCTGCTGTTATGTTGATCTTGAAGTTTTAACAGCTGATGTTCATATTAGAATGTTGTATTGAGTTCGGAATCGCCGAAGTACTACCGATATGCCGTTGAACTCGTGAATTGAAGTGTTTTGCTACTGTTCTTGCATTTAGAAGTTGTTGAGCTATTAGTTAATGGTTCCTTGATTGTTATGCTATCATTTCAGTGGTTGAACAGGGCATATCAACTCAAGAACGTCAACTCCAAAACCGATAAACAATAGAACAAGGTTGGTAGAGTTTGCCTTTGAAATTCTTGTTGAAGTTTGGGGTTGATATTGAGCAGATTTTGATATAGTCTTGGTGGTTGATCTTGTACAGACTTTGACAAGTTTGAAGACATCCTAAACACCACATTTGAAAGGTAAAAGTGGACTACTATTTGATTGAGACTACAACTCGAGATGGTTTGTATCGAGTTCCCCTAAATCACATACTTGTTTGCTTAATTGCTCTTATGTGTTTTTATTTGAGTTGTTGAATAAGTTTTGATGTTATGAATGCCTTGATGATGATATATGTTGCATTCATCTTGAAGACTTATTCTTTGATTTTGAAATGAACGAAAACGTTCGAATAGATGATTTGAGGAATTGTATATGTATGGCCTGGGTGGTTGTTTTAGCCTAGCGTCTGATTTGCATATATGATTGCTTCAAAGTCTAGAGAAGAAAGATAAGTAACCCCACCTCGATCGGGAGAGTCGGTGGATTAGTTATGATATCTACTTCTCGGGATCCCAATTGATGAATGACGAAATGAACCTTGTTTTGAAAACATGCATTGTACTTACTTTTATATCATGATCTTGATATATGTTGTTATGCATGTTTAGTTGCTTTTACTGGGAAATCTATTTCTCACCGGAGTTATCCGGCTATTGTCTTGTTGTATGTGTCATTGCAATAGGAGGGAGTGGAACCGGGCAAAGGCGTACATGAAGAACAAGGAATGAGATGAACATAGCGTGATGATTCGAGTTTAGATGATTATGAGCTGTCTTGTAGTGAAATGGAGCCTTAAACATGATTATGGTTTAGATATTTGTACCAAGACTTGATTATGATGATGTTGTAGTCTTGTTTGTTGTAGTTGGGATTGAATAGATATATAAATCCTTGAATCAATATGATGTATCTTGAACTTGAATTGTATATAGCTTCTTGTGTATCTTGATGCATCTTGGTTATGTTTTAAGGCCTTGGAGTGATCTAATTGTATTCCTTGTATAGCATGATAGATGTTGCTATTGATTATACCATGTCTATACCTTGGTAGGAGATGATCTTGAATCAAAGGGATGCATGAACTCAATTTTTGAACAGCAGCAGAGTGCAGCCAAATTTCTGGCCGATTGGCCTGCGCACGGGCGAGCTACTGCTTGCGCGCGCGCGGGCCAAGCCAGGGGGCCTCGGTCCCATTGGCTTGCGTGCGCGCGAGGGGTGATGCCCGCGCGTGCGCAGGGCAATTTATTTAAAAAAAAAAAAATTTTTTTTTATTCTTTTGTTTAGACATTGATACTTGTCTATTATTGTTGATTAATGTTTATTGAGAGATTAGAACTCGGGTCATCACATCTAGGCTGCTGGTCAGGGTTCCTACATGGTGTGGGAGTGGCCTGGACTCGAATGGATCGAGTGGTTCGAGCCAAACGAGCCCAAGAAACCACAATGTTCAGACGGCTCCCTTGGATGCGCAGATTAGGGCTTCGTGTAAGGGGGCTCGGGGTCGGCTCTGTGGGTTGCATGGGGCTGGGTCAAGGACTAGGTTCGAACCGCCCAGACGTGGGCTACGTTTGGGAGGCGGCGCTCCGGCCAAGGGCGGCCGGAGCAGGGCGGCAGCAGCCAAGGAGTGGCTGCTGCTCACGGTCGCAGCAGAATCGGGAATAGGGGCGACGAGTTTTAGGGTTTCAGTGGTGGGTCCGGGTTGGGTTGGTGGTCCGAGTCAAGTCAGTGGGTCTTGGGTTATGTTAGTTGGGTCCGGGTCTGAGTTAAGTTAGTCGGGCTCGGGTATTTTATTTTTGAGTTAATTATTAAGTTAAAGTGTTTTAGTTGGGCTAAATAGATTAATTAAATTAATGGGCTACATTTAAGTTTATTAATGGGCTTGAATAATTATTTTAAGTTAGCCTAATAATTTTTATGGGCTTGGGAGCCCATGAGAATTATTGGGCCAGTCTTTGGGCTTTTGGGCCCATTGGGCCAGAATAAGTTGTTATTGGGCCATGAATGTTTTAATGGTCTTGAATTTATTAATTGGGCCTAGAAATGTATTTTTGGGTTTAAGTGTGTTAATGGGCCAGATTTAAGAGAATGGGCTTGAGTGTTAGGGCCAGCAGTTCAGTACAACCCATGAGAAATTGCATGTGTCCTGAATATATATTTAATTATTTTTATGCATGGAAGTTATTTTTAGTATTTATATGTTAGTATGAAATTAAATTAAATATATATGAAGGACACACATTTTATTTAAGTACATGCATTCATGAAATAATTTTTATGCACGATTTAATGTTTAAGGTTGAGCAAAAGAAAATAATTTTATGTTGGAAGTTGAAGTAGTGTGACAATTTAAGGGGGATTCGTCCCCATATGTGAACTATTGAAGGGCAGTTTACTGCCAATTTAAGAGGTGATTCGTCACCGTCACGTACGTTGGTTTACCACGCTGAACAGTATTTAATGTATGTATGGTTACACTATGGATACGACCTTTCGATGTTAGAAAATACTTTGCTCAACAATGTTTATGTATTATTATGATATTCAAGTTTAATTTAAGTTTATGTTATGTTCATGATATTTTTAAGCATGCTCACTCATGTATATGTTATGTATTAGTATTAAAGTGATTTAAATTATTTTAAACCCTTGTTATGTTAGCATGTTGGGCCTCTAGGCTCACTACACTGATATGGTACAGGTGAGTACGTAGAGGAAGATGTTGTACCCATCGACGGCGAGGACCTATGAGCGGACATGCAGTAACCCCGTGACCGTTGTCTGAGTCTACGTCATGTTTTGAATATTTTTTATCATGTCATACATTTTATTTATTTTCAGTGGTGGATATTATTACTCATTTTATTTAAATATTTTCAGTGCATGCAAATTTTATTTATTTTGCTGATGTCAGGATTTTATTAAATGTTTGACTCAGATATTTAATTTATTAAAGGTTGCATTTTTATTTAAGTTATTTATTTTTAAATCTATGTATTCTGTGCATATATGTATGGGCATGTATGTACATATTTTTACTTAATAAGTATAAAAAAAAATATTTTCCGCATATTTATTTATATTTAGAGAGTTAGGGTCATTTCAGTTGGTATCAAAGCACGGTCCTTGGAGGGGTCATTGCTGCTATGCGAGCTCAGAAATCCACGCTACCGGTCTGTAAGTTTTAAGTGTTTATAGCATGATTTACTTTTAAGAATTTAAGTTAGCATTAATGTTAAAGAACTTAGCTATGCATGGCGATTTACGTAAAAAAATATGTGGTGGTGCAGAATGCCTCCGAGACCTATGAACAGACGTGGGGAATCTCCACCTCCACCTCCACCTCCGCAAGAACCCTCTTGCAGCATTGGAGCAGGCCAATGCTAATATGATGACAGGGATTACTGCTCTGTTGGAGCAGCAGGCTTCACGTCCTAGACTGTCCCACGAGGAGGACGTAGCTGAGCGGTTCCAGAAGAAGGAACCGAAGGAGTTCACTGGTACCACCGATCCATTGGTGGCTGAGGGGTGGATTCGCTCTTTGGAGTCCATCTTTGCATACATGGGGATTACTGACGCCGACAGGGTGAACTGTGCGACTTATATGATGAAGGGAGATGCAGCTCTTTGGTGGGAGGGTGCTGCCAGGGGAGTACATCTTCCTACATTGACTTGGGCGGAGTTTAGGCGTATCTTCAATGCCAAGTATTTCATGGAGGATGTGCGCAGTCGCATGATCCGGGAGTTTATGAGTCTTCTACAGGGGGACAGGTCAGTGATTGAGTATGTGACACAGTTCGAGAGGGGCTGTCATTTTGTGCCTCTGATTTCAGACAGTCCACCGGAGAAGATGAGGCAGTTTGTGGAGGGACTGAAGGCGGATATCAAGCATGACGTACGTATGATGGACGTCGCTACATATGAGGCGGCAGTTAGTAGAGCACTGAGGTCAGAGGAGGGTAGGAGAGAGATACAGCGAGAGCAGCAGGGGAAGAGACAGATTCAGTCTGGATTTCAGCGACCATCTTCGCAGCCTCCTGCGAAGAAGCAGTATACTAGGCCGTCTAAGGGCTCGAACCAGCAGCAGAGGCCACAACAGCATAGGCCACAGCAGTCGAGGGGTGGGGCCCCTAATACTAGAGGTTTTCCTACTTGCCCGAAGTGTCAGAAGATGCATTCGGGACCTTGTCTTCTGGGAGCAGGAGTTTGTTTCCACTGTAGAGAGCCAGGGCACCAGATAGATAATTGCCCGAGGAAGAAGAACACCACTGGTAGAGTGTTCGTTATGCAGGAAGAGGAGGCAGACCCAGACACCTCCTTGGTCACCGGTATATCTTACCCCTAGTATTTTATGATTTCTTCCTTTGGTTAAGAATTTCGATTTTTTTTTTCTTCTGGAATATTTGTTATTTGGGATTTCCTATCTGCATGTTAGAATAAGAAGCATGTTTTACTTGTGATTAGAATTAAGGGTTATTAGTGACTCATCTTTGGGGGAAAGTTTAGTAGTGGTATGAATTTGTTGGGATTCTTCTGCGTGCAGGGAGAATTCTAGTTGGAGGCAACTCCACGTTTGCGTTGCTAGATTCAGGGGCTACGCATTCGTTTATCTCCCTGGAGTTTATCAGACGGATAGGCATCACACCTGAGATTGCTGATAGTGGTTATGATGTTACTATGCCATCAGGACAGATTATTTCTACCTCTAGTGTCATTGGAGAACTGGAGTTGGAGCTTCAGGGGCACTCCATTCGCGCAGATGTGGTGGTTTTGCCATTGAGTGGATTTGATTTGATATTGGGTATGGACTGGTTGACAGTCAATGGAGCTTCGATTGACTTTTGTCGGAGATCAGTGTCAGTGAAACCATCAGAAGGCGACCCGTTTACCTTCCATGCATCTCAGAACAGTGATATTCCTCAGGTGATATCTCTTATTCAGGCAAGGAAGCTGTTGAAACGGGGTTGCCAAGGTTTTATAGCAAGTATTGTCACGGCCTCATGACCATCTAGCAGATCATTATCTGAGATAGAGGTGGTTCGTGACTTTCGGGACGTCTTTCCAGAGGATGTTGCAGGAATTCCACCCGTGAGAGATGTGGAGTTCAGCATCGACTTAGTGTCAGACACCGTGCCTATCTCTAAGGCACCATACAGACTTGCTCCTACCGAGATGAAAGAGTTGAAGGAGCAGATTCAGGAGTTATTAGAGAAAGGCTTTGTTCGTCCTAGCTTTTCTCCATGGGGAGCTCCAGTATTATTTGTGAAGAAGAAGGATGGCAGTATGATATTGTGCATCGATTATCGAGAGCTCAACAGGTTCACAGTGAAGAATAAGTACCCACTGCCGAGAATAGAGGACTTATTTGATCAGTTGCAGGGAGCTTCAGTGTTCTCCAAGATCGACCTGCGATCTGGTTATCATCAGCTGCGAGTTAGAGATGAAGATGTTGGAGAACACGGCGATCAGATCAATCAGAATTGATACCCGGTGCAGCGGAAGTTTAAAATTTTATATGGAACGATTCCATAATGGGTATCAAAACTTTACGATTAAATTGTGTGTGTAAAAATTAAATAACAATTATAAATCTTTACCTCCAATCTCGAATCGAGATTATGGACACCAACAGATTGCTCTGCTCTTGTTGTATATCCCTGGAACTGATGGACGAACTGTTCTTCAATCAGGTCCACGAACAGAGATTTAATCCCTCTGATAGATTGCACTAGAAAATCTATCAGAAGTTTCTACGAAGAGAATTAACGAATTTGATCCGTTAAACCAGAATGTAATTCAAAATTCACAGGCTGGATTTTCCTGAGCAGAGGGGAGGGGGGCGGCCACTGTTAGAGAAAATACTTAGGGTTTTCGAAAATTGTGACCTGTTTTGTGTAATTTCTGTACTGCAATAACTCTTTTATAATGTAGGCCGCTAACAGCTTAGGGCCCATTAGTCATAAGTTCAAGCCCGACAAGCAAAGCCCGCATGTTCAGAAATTAATATAAAATTCATCATGACTCCGATTGATAAACCGATTTCACCAATGTGCACAGAAACCATTTCTGCACCTTTTAAAGTCAAGATAAATTTTTCTGAATTCGAATTCAGTGATTTCCAAAAATGCCCATCCCTATGTCATTTTAGGAAATCTTACTCCTCTACTCTTAAATAAGAAGTCCAACTTCTTTGTTCATTAAATTTAACTCTTTAAATTTAACTATTTCAACGGGGATTAAAAATCCATTACTCTGTGTGACCCTCAATGGTTCAGGGATACAGCTAGCCGTGGGCTCACAACTTCTTGTGACTCGGAACAACAATTTCCGACTTGCCCATCGAATCATGGTAAGAGCGCCTAGCAACATCGCCCCATGATTCCCTAGGTATCACTGATAGTGCCTGCAAGAACCAATAGATTTTGGTTAGCGTACAGTACGGTCCCTTCATCCATATATCCCGATCGAATCAACAACCATTGGTAAATCGAGAGTCGTTCGAGATTCGATAACTATGTAATACATCTTGAAGATCAAATAGTGACATCTCATGTGTTACTAAGAAACCATTTCTTAAAACACATCATGTACTCTGGCCAGAGATTCGTCACACTAATATCTCCTCAGATCGCATAGGATATCCACACTCGCAAGTATGTGGTGAATCCTTGACAACAAAGCATCGACTCCTATATGTGTTGTAACTGTACCCAATCCCGACACCTGATGACCCCAATAGAGTCGGTAAACGAGTCAAAGCACAGTACTAGCATATAGAGTCTCAATGATGTTTCAAGTAGTAAGGACTAATGGTGTACAACCAAAACCGCGGACTTTATCCACTCGATAAGTGATAACCACTTGGAAAGTCCGGATAGGGTAGTTCGATCATTCATCGTATAAATATCCATTTGCATGCTTCGAACATCTCTATGTTCCTTACCAATGAAACGTGGTACTCTGCATCGCAAATGCTAGTCTCAAACTCGAGCGATCCTTATCCTTATTTTCGGACGGCTCAATCGACTAGGAACAGTTTAGAATATACAGTGACTATAAGATGTGTTTCATGATAGACATCCCCATGTTCTACCACATCTTACATACACTATAGTATATTCAAGGTCTTTATCAAAACAACAATAGTATATCACAATATAACAATATGAAGAAAGATAAAGTCATTGCCATTAATAAAAGTGTAAATTATATTAAACAAAAGATTGTTTATACAAAGAGTCATCAAAGCCCTTAGCCACAAGTTGGCTCACCGGGCACCTACTCTTTCAGAAGATGTGTCCAAGACTGCTTTCCGGACACGTTATGGGCATTACGAGTTCGTAGTGATGCCATTTGGGATGACCAATGCTCCAGCGGTTTTCATGGATCTCATGAACCGGGTTTTTCAGTCGTATCTTGATCAGTTCATCATAGGCTTCATTGATGATATCTTGATCTACTCTAGGAGCGTTGAGGAGCATAGGCAGCATCTACAGACAGCCTTGCAGACTTTGAGGGAGCATCGTTTGTATGCCAAGTTCAGCAAGTGCGAGTTTTGGCTCGAGCAGGTGGCATTTCTTGGCCACATTATTTCGAGAGATGGGATTGCAGTGGATCACTCGAAGGTTGAGGCAGTGCAGAAATGGGGTATTCCGAGGAATGCTTCGGAGATTCGCAGTTTCTTAGGTTTGACAGGATATTATAGGAAGTTCATCAAGGGTTTTTTCTCTATTGCAGTACCCTTGACTTCCTTAACCAAGAAGAACGCGAAGTTTATTTGGAGTTCAGACTGTCAGAGGAGCTTCGATCAGCTGAAGGAAGCACTCACTACTGCACCAGTTTTAGCGATGACAGTACCACACGAGGAGTTAGTGGTGTACACCGACGCGTCTAAGCTAGGTTTAGGCGCAGTACTTATGCAGTGTGGTAAGGTTATTGTTTATGCATCGAGGCAGTTGAAGATTCATGAGCAGAACTACCCGACACATGACTTGGAGTTGGCAGCAGTGGTCTTCGCTTTGAAAATCTGGAGGCACTATCTGTATGGCGAGAAGTGCAAGATTTTCACTGATCACAAGAGCCTCAAGTACTTCTTCACTCAGAAGGAGTTGAACATGAGGCAACGGAGATGGTTGGAGTTGGTTAAGGATTACGACTGTGACATTAGCTATCATCCAGGTAAAGCTAATGTAGTGGCCGATGCTTTGAGTCAGAAGTCGTCAGTGGTATCGTGTTTGTCAGTGCAGTTACCACTGCAGAGTGAGATTCACAGGTTTTGTAAGAGTGGGTGCCCAGTGAGCCAACTGTGTGGCTATGGGCTTTGATGACTCTTTGTATAAACAATCTTTTGTTTAATATTATTTACACTTTTATGGCAATGACTTTATATTACTTCATATTGTTATATTGTGATATACTATTGTTGTTTTGATAAAGACCTTGAATATACTATAGTGTATGTAAGATGTGGTAGAACATGGAGATGTCTATCATGAAATACATCTTATAGTCACTGTATATTCTAAAAATCGTTCCTAGTCGATTGAGCCGTCCGATAATAAGGATAAGGATCGCTCGAGTTTGAGACTAGCATTTGCGATGCGGAGTACCACGTTTCATTGGTAGGGAACATGGAGATGTTCGAAGCATGCAAATGGATATTCATAGGATGAATAATCGAACTACCCTATCCGGACTTTCCAAGTGGTTATCACTTATCGAGTGGATAAAGTCCGCGGTTTTGGTTGTACACCATTAGTCCTTACGACTTGAAACATCATGGAGACTCTATATGCTAGTGCTGTGCTTTGACTCGTTTACCGACTCTATGGGGGTCATCAGGTGTCGAGATTGGGTACAGTTACGACACATATAGGAGTCAATGCATTGTTGTCAAGGATTCACCACATACTTGCGAGTGTGGATATCCTATGCGATCTGAGGAGATATTAGTGTGATAAATCTCTGGCCAGAGTAATTGATGTGATTTAAGAAATGGTTTCTTAGTAGCACATGCGATGTCACTAATTTGATCTTCAAGATGTATTGCATAGTTATCGAATCTTGAGCGACTCTCGATATACCAATGGTTGTTGATTCGATCGGGATATATGGATGAAGGGACCGTACTGTACGCTAACCAAAATCTACTGGTTCTTGTAGGCACTATCAGTGATACCTAGGGAATCATGGGGCGATGTTGCTAGGCGCTTTACCATGATTCGTTGGGCAAGTCGGAAAGTGTTGTTCCGAGTCACAAGGAGTTGTGAGCCCACGGCTAGCTGTATCCCTGAACCATTGAGGGTCACACAGTGTAATGGAGTTTTAATCCCCGTTGAGATAGTTAAATTTAAAGAGTTAAATTTAATGAACTAAGGAGTTGGACTTCTTAATTAAGAGTAAGGGAGTAGGATTTCCTAAAATGGCATAGGGATGGACATTTTTGGAAACCACTGAATTCGGATTCAGGAAAATTTATTTTGACTTTAAAACGTGCAGAAATGGTTTCTGTGCACATTGGTGAAATCGTTTCATCAATCGGAGTCACGATGAATTTTATATTAATTTCTGAACGAGCGGGCTTTGCTTGTCAGGCCCCAGCTTATGATTAATGGGCCCTAAGGTGTTAGTGGCCTGCATTATAAATAAGTTATTTCAGTACAGAAATTAAAAACAACAGGTCATAATTTTTGAGACAGGATTTTCGAAACCCTAGCCCCTCTCAAAAACGTTTTCGGCCGCCTCTCCCTCCCTCTGCCCGAGAAAATTCCGGTCTGTGATTTTGAATCGCAGTAAGGAATAACGAATCAAATTCGTGTATTCTCTTCGCAGAAAACTTCTGATAGATTTTCTAGTGCAATCTATCAGAGGGATTAAACCTCTGTTCGTGGACCTGATTGAAGGCGTTCATCGGTTCCAGGGAGAGACAACAAGAGCAGAATTGTTCTGTTGGTGTCCATTAATCTCGTTGCGAGATTTGAGGTAAAATTTATTTAATTGTTATTTAAATTTTACACACACGTAATTCAATCGATGTACAGTTGATACCCATACCATGGAAACGTTCCATGAAAAAATTTTTAAACTTCCGCTGCACCGGGTATCAATTGTAATTGGTCTGGGAACTCGCCAGTTTTCCAACAGTGGTATCAGAGCCAGGTTGCTCAGATCAATCGATTGAATTAATCAATTGTACAAAATTTTTGAGTCTCGGTTTTTGAAACAAAATAAATATTTTTAATAAAAAAAAAAAAAAATTTTTTTCCGGGGGCGAAACCCGGGCAGCGATTGGATCGCTGCCCGGAAGGGGCAGCGATGGTCGCTGCCCCCAGGGGCGGCGCACGGCGCCGCCCAAAGGGGGCGCACGGCGCCGCCCAGGGCGGCGACTGTCGCCGCCCAGGGCGGCGCACGGCGCTGCCCAGCGCAGCGCTGGGCGCTGCGCAGGGCAGCGCTCGGCGCCGCCCAGCGGCGGCGCCAGGCGCCGCCAGGGCAGCAAGCGTTGCTGCCCTAAGGGGGCAGCCGGGCTGCCCCGGCCCGCGCCCCGGGTGCGGGCCAACCCGGGAGTGTCCCGGGTGGCCCGCGGGAAAAATTAATATTTTATTAAAAATTAATTTTAATATGTTAAAATTTTATTTTTGGTCCGGTCAAAAATTGTTTTTGATTGGTTCACGAGATTTCGGATCGAATTGTTCGAGTCCGTAAATTTTAAAATTGATTTTGGATAAATTTGAATTTTTGGAAAATTTTAATATTTTATCCGTAAATTGAATTTTGAAATCAATTATTTTGGTACAATTGATGATAAGATATGATCTTATGATATATTGAGTAAAATATGATTTTATTTGTAAAATTGGATTTTATAGATAAAATATGATTTTATTTGATATGGAGATAAAATATGATTTTATATGTGAAATGTGATTTTATATATAAAATATGATTTTATCTTGTTTAAATTTGAAATGCCACAGCATGTTATCCAATAAATTAATTTTGAATTAAATGTTATTGGATAAGGATGATCGATTGCCATGACCAATTTTGTAGGTGTATGTTAGGAATTTACATTTTGTCTTTATTGTTGTTGGTTTTATTAATGGGCCTGGTTTATGGCCCGATATGAATGTCATATGTAATAAAAGTGGGCTTGGTTTATAGCCCGTTCCCACCCCCTAAAAATGTATCCCCTACTTGTCATTGTTATTTATTGTAAATACATTAGATTTAGTGGGAGATCAAGATTTGAAGATGGTGGGCCCAGCAGACAATGAAGACTGAAGAAATGTAAATTGGAAGCATATGTAATAGGATTGCATTTGCATACTGCATATTACCTAGGATTGGACTAAGACCCGTGATTGGCAACCACGGGTCAATTAGAAATGGAATCGATCATCCTATATAATATGTGATATTATGATTGTATGCATGTTTAGACATAAATTGCGTGAATCCGGCAATGCATGCAATAAATTAAATATGATGAGACAAATATTTTTATAAATAAAATCCCTCATTTTAAATATGATTTAAAATTTATATCAAGATAAATAAAGGAAATTTAAATATTGTTTAAATGTTCCTACCTTCCATCAACGGTCAATGTATGTGATGCTACCCGCGGATACGGTCCGGCTCATATTATTGGGGGGGCCCGTCCGTCGGAAAGCTGTACATTGGATCGACAAATGTTGTAAGTTGGGTGGAACTCCCATGGGATCGGCTCATATTATTGGGGGATCCACATGGCGACCGTCCATCACAACTTAATATTGATGGGTCATCTTGACATGTCACTTTAAACGGCGTCATATTATTGGGCCCTTATTGGACATGAGGTAAACACATGGGGGTTGCTTTGGAAGCAATTGGGCTCTACCTTTTGAGAATTATGGTTGGCTGATATTATTCGGGACCATAAGTTTGTCAATTGGACTCCATGTTCTCACTAAGGAAAAAGTTTCCCGTTTTCACTAGAGGGTGGTGAAATCGTTAAAATAGTGGGATGAGATTCATAAAATTAAATTCGCCTATTTTATGTCTTAGTAAATTGTTAAACAATCATCGATAATTGTCTGTTTCATCTCAGTAATCCACATGTTTCTATTCTCCAACAAAACAAACTTATTGGCGCAAACAATACAGAATGATTCCATAAGTTAAGATTGTCCTAAGTTCGGAAAAGATTTTCTAAAGTGTTAGAAAAGGCTTCTCCGAAAACAGCCCCGGCTGATGTAACTGCCGAAAGGTTGGCCGAACTAGAGAAATGGTTGGACCATGATCTCAAGGTCAAATGTTACATGCAAAATTGGACAAGTCTAAACAAGTTTGCCATCACTGCAAGAAACCCGGTCATTGGAAACGTAACTGCAAGGAATACCTCAAGCAGTTGCGAACTGCAAAGGGTATGTTTTACATTAAAATGTTTTTCTTAATACTACTTCTTGGGTATTGGATACCAGATGTAGATCTCATATTTGCAATGAGTTGCAAATGATGACAAGAAGTAATAGGCTAAGGATGGGTGAGACCCAGTCAAGGCTCGGGAATGGTTCCAGAGATAAATCCAAAGCTATAGGAGACATTTTTGCAGAACAATTTTAAGTTTTTTGAGAGATGTTTTATTTGTTCCAGATTTGATTAAAAACATTATTTCTGTTTCTATGCTTGATAGAGATAGTTATTCTTGCAATTTTGTGAATGGGATTTGCAATATTTACAAGAATGAATGTTTGATTGGAAATGGACAACTTGAAAACGATCTATACAACTTGAAACTAAAAGACGTTCCAATTAATTATTTTGATAAACCGCCTACAACAAACAAAAGGAAAATCGATAGTCAAAACCCGGCAAACCTTTGGCACGCTAGGCTAGGTCATATTTCCTCAAGGAGGATGAACAAACTAGTGGGAGAGGGCATGTTTGATATGTCTGATATTAACTCTCTACCTACTTGTGAATCCTGCCTAAAAGGAAAAATGACTAAATCTCCTTTTAAGGGGAAACCTGAGCGTAGTCAGAATCTGTTGGATTTGATCCATACAGATGTTTGTGGTCCATTTAGAGTAGGGACTCAACATGGCCACACCTACTTCATTACCTTTACTGATGATTATTCAAGGTATGGGTATTTATATTTAATGAAATATAAGTCTGAAGCATTTGAAAAGTTCAAAGAATTCAAGGCTGAAGTAGAAAACAAGCTAGGTAAAAGTATTAAAGCACTTCGATCGGATCGAGGTGGAGAATACTTAAGTACCGAGTTTTTGGACTATCTAAAAGAGAATGGGATTCTCTCTCAGTGGACTCCTCCTATGACACCACAGCTTAATGGTGTATCGGAGCGTCGTAATCGAACTTTGTTGGACATGGTTCGATCTATGATGAGCTTCACTGAGCTTCCACCTTCGTTTTGGGGCTATGCGCTTGAAACGGCGGTATTGTTGTTGAACAACGTCCACACTAAAGCAGTGGACAAAACACCATACGAGTTATGGAATGGCAAAGCTCCTAAGTATTCGTACTTGACGATTTGGGGATGTCCTGCTTACGTGAAGCGGACAGTGGGAGATAAGTTGGATAGTCGATCCAGCTTATGTTATTTTGTAGGGTATCCGAAGAATTCAATCGGATATTATTTCTATTATCCTGCTGAAACAAAGGTGTTTGTTTCTAGGAATGCCACCTTCTTGGAGAAGGAGTTCTTATTGGATAAGAAAGGCGAGATGATGGAACTCGAAGAGGTTCGAGAAGAACCCGAAATACAAAATAACGATCCTACACCTCAGGAACCATTGCTGGACACGCCTGTACCTAGAAGATCCGAGAGGACTTCTAGACCTCCTATTCGATATGGTCTTCTTCTTGAAGGGGATCAAGATGAACCCGACATTGGATGTGATCCAAGAAACTTCAAGGAAGCAATTTCTGATGCGGATTCGAATTTATGGCTTGAAGCTATGCAGTCAGAATTGGATTCGATGCATACAAACCAAGTTTGGTCTTTAGTAGATCCTCCCGATGGAATTGTTCCGATAGGGTGTAAATGAATCTACAAAAGAAAGCTTGGGCCTGATGGTAAGGTATTGACCTACAAGGCGCGATTGGTGGCTAAAGGTTATACTCAAAGGCAAGGAGTTGACTATGACGAAACCTTTTCACCAGTTGCAATGTTCAAGTCCATAAGAATCCTAATTGCCATAGCTGCATGGTATGACTATGAGATATGGCAAATGGATGTGAAGACTGCTTTTCTTAATGGAGACATTAAGGAGGAAATCTATATGAAGCAGCCTGAGGGGTACACATCCATGGGAAGCGAGCATAAGGTATGCAAGCTTCAGAGATCAATTTATGGTCTAAAACAAGCATCAAGAAGTTGGAACCAGAAATTTGATGAAACAATAAAAGATTTTGGTTTCATCAAGAACCCGGAGGAACCTTGCGTGTACAAGAAAGTAGTTAAGGATGCGGTGACATTCTTAGTACTTTATGTTGATGACATCCTACTCATTGGGAATGATGTAGGGATGTTGCAGTCAACAAAGATATGGTTATCAGGTAGATTTTCGATGAAGGATTTGGGAGAGGCATCCTACATTCTTGGGATACAGATCTATAGAGATAGGTCTAAGAGAATGATAGGACTCACTCAATCAACCTACATCGATACCATATTGAAACGGTTTTCAATGGATGGGTCCAAAAGAGGACATCTACCCATGTGTCATGGAGTTTCTCTATCCAAGTCTATGTGTCCCAAGACTGATGAAGAGATAGAGAATATGACACATGTACCATATGCGTCAGCTATAGGTAGTATCATGTATGGGATGATATCTACCAGACCGGATGTAGCATTTGCTCTGAGTGTCACGAGCAGATATCAGTCTAATCCTGGTCAAATGCATTGGAAAGCCGTGAAGGACATTCTTAAGTACTTGCGAAGGACTAAGAATATGTTCATGGTTTATGGAGGACGAGAACTCAAATTGGAAGGCTATACCGACTCTAGCTTCCAAAGTGATGTGGATGACTCGAAGTCAACCTCTGGATTTGTGTTCATGCTCAATGGCGGTGCTGTCTCTTGGAAGAGTTCCAAGCAGGACACCACAGCGGATTCCACCACTGAGGCTGAATACATTGCAGCATCAGCTGCTGCTAAAGAGGCCGTTTGGATGAGGAAGTTCGTCCAAGAGTTGGGCGTCATTCCTGAATTTGTTGGTCCAGTCCCGGTGTACTGTGACAACACGGGTGCCGTTGCTCAAGCAAAGGAACCAAGGTCTCATCAAAGATCCAAACACGTACTGAGGAAATACCACATAATCCGGGAGATTGTGGAAAGAGGAGACATCATTGTCGAACGAGTGGCCTCTGCAGACAATATCGCTGATCCGCTTACTAAGCCCTTGCCAGGACCATTGTTTGACAAACATCGCGAAGCAATGGGTCTACGTAGTATGACTAGTTGGCTATAGGGCAAGTGGGAGATTGTAAGAGTGGGTGCCCAGTGAGCCAACTGTGTGGCTATGGGCTTTGATGACTCTTTGTATAAACAATCTTTTGTTTAATATTATTTACACTTTTATGGCAATGACTTTATATTACTTCATATTGTTATATTGTGATATACTATTGTTGTTTTGATAAAGACCTTGAATATACTATAGTGTATGTAAGATGTGGTAGAACATGGAGATGTCTATCATGAAATACATCTTATAGTCACTGTATATTCTAAAAACCGTTCCTAGTCGATTGAGCCGTCCGATAATAAGGATAAGGATCGCTCGAGTTTGAGACTAGCATTTGCGATGCGGAGTACCACGTTTCATTGGTAGGGAACATGGAGATGTTCGAAGCATGCAAATGGATATTCATAGGATGAATAATCGAACTACCCTATCCGGACTTTCCAAGTGGTTATCACTTATCGAGTGGATAAAGTCCGCGGTTTTGGTTGTACACCATTAGTCCTTACGACTTGAAACATCATGGAGACTCTATATGCTAGTGCTGTGCTTTGACTCGTTTACCGACTCTATGGGGGTCATCAGGTGTCGAGATTGGGTACAGTTACGACACATATAGGAGTCAATGCATTGTTGTCAAGGATTCACCACATACTTGCGAGTGTGGATATCCTATGCGATCTGAGGAGATATTAGTGTGATAAATCTCTGGCCAGAGTAATTGATGTGATTTAAGAAATGGTTTCTTAGTAGCACATGCGATGTCACTAATTTGATCTTCAAGATGTATTGCATAGTTATCGAATCTTGAGCGACTCTCGATATACCAATGGTTGTTGATTCGATCGGGATATATGGATGAAGGGACCGTACTGTACGCTAACCAAAATCTACTGGTTCTTGTAGGCACTATCAGTGATACCTAGGGAATCATGGGGCGATGTTGCTAGGCGCTTTACCAAGATTCGTTGGGCAAGTCGGAAAGTGTTGTTCCGAGTCACAAGGAGTTGTGAGCCCACGGCTAGCTGTATCCCTGAACCATTGAGGGTCACACAGTGTAATGGAGTTTTAATCCCCGTTGAGATAGTTAAATTTAAAGAGTTAAATTTAATGAACTAAGGAGTTGGACTTCTTAATTAAGAGTAAGGGAGTAGGATTTCCTAAAATGGCATAGGGATGGACATTTTTGGAAACCACTGAATTCGGATTCAGGAAAATTTATTTTGACTTTAAAACGTGCAGAAATGGTTTCTGTGCACATTGGTGAAATCGTTTCATCAATCGGAGTCACGATGAATTTTATATTAATTTCTGAACGAGCGGGCTTTGCTTGTCAGGCCCCAGCTTATGATTAATGGGCCCTAAGGTGTTAGTGGCCTGCATTATAAATAAGTTATTTCAGTACAGAAATTAAAAACAACAGGTCATAATTTTTGAGACAGGATTTTCGAAACCCTAGCCCCTCTCAAAAACGTTTTCGGCCGCCTCTCCCTCCCTCTGCCCGAGAAAATTCCGGTCTGTGATTTTGAATCGCAGTAAGGAATAACGAATCAAATTCGTGTATTCTCTTCGCAGAAAACTTCTGATAGATTTTCTAGTGCAATCTATCAGAGGGATTAAACCTCTGTTCGTGGACCTGATTGAAGGCGTTCATCGGTTCCAGGGAGAGACAACAAGAGCAGAATTGTTCTGTTGGTGTCCATTAATCTCGTTGCGAGATTTGAGGTAAAATTTATTTAATTGTTATTTAAATTTTACACACACGTAATTCAATCGATGTACAGTTGATACCCATACCATGGAAACGTTCCATGAAAAAATTTTTAAACTTCCGCTGCACCGGGTATCAATTGTAATTGGTCTGGGAACTCGCCAGTTTTCCAATAGGTTTGATTTGGAGTTTTACTCGAGTGGTCATGCACCGAGCTTGTCAGTGTTGATGGTGCAGCCACTTCTGCGAGATCGGATCAGGGATGGACAACCTACAGATGGGGAGTTGCAGCGTTGGAGACAGAGAGATGAGGCCAAGGGTGGTCTTCTGTATACAGTTGTGGATGGCATTGTTCAGTACCGTGGTAGGATGTGGGTACCGAACGTCGATCAGTTGAGAGCTGAGATTCTAGCAGAGGCTCACACATCTCCGTACTCCATTCACCCCGGAAGTACGAAGATGTACCGAGATTTGCAGCTATTGTATTGGTGGCCCGGGATGAAGAGAGACATCGGGAGAGTTGTGTCAGAGTGCTTGACTTGTCAGCAGGTCAAGGCTGAGCATCAGCGTCCAGCAGGACTTCTTAGACCTCTTCCTATTCCGGAATGGAAATGGGAGAACATTACGATGGACTTTGTAGTTGGTTTAGCGAGGAGTGCCAGAGGTTGCACAGCTATTTGGGTGATCGTGGATAGACTCACGAAGTCAGCTCATTTCTTACCGGTGAGGACTACTTACTCGTTGACACAGTATGCAGAGCTTTACATAAAGAAGATTTTAGACTGCATGGCATACGAGTGTCGATAGTATCAGACAGAGATCCGAGATTTACGTCTGCGTTTTGGAAGAGTTTGCACACTGCATTGGGGACTAGACTTTTGTTCAGTACAGCGTTCCATCCCCAGATAGATGGTCAGTCTGAGAGTGTGATCTAGGTTCTCGAGGATCTACTGAGAGCTTGTGTCATCGACTTTAAGGGCTCGTGGGAGACTAGACTGCCATTAGTGGAGTTTACCTATAACAATAGTTTTCAGTCATCTATAGGTATGGCTCCTTATGCAGCATTGTACGGGAGGAGATGCAGATCTCCTATGCATTGGGATGAGGTTGGTGAGAGGATTTTACTTGGTCCTGAGATCGTGCAGCAGACAGCTGACATTGTGACTCAGATTCGGGATCGAATGAGGACTGCTCAGAGTTGTCAGAAGAGTTATGCAGATACTCGACGACGAGATTTGGAGTTCGCAGTAGGTGATCACGTGTTTCTGAGAGTGTCACCTATGAAGGGAGTAATGCGATTTGGCTGGAGAGGGAAGCTTAATCCGAGGTATATAGGGCCATTCGAGATCTTGGAGAGAGTTGGCACGTTGGCCTACCATTTAGCTCTACCACCAGGGCTTGCAGCAGTGCACAACGTCTTCCATGTATCCATGCTTCGGAGATACATCTCGAACCCGTCACATGTGTTGGATTTTGAGCCTCTTCAGTTGACACCGGAGTTAGCATTTGAGGAGAGGCCTATACGGATCTTGGCTAGGGAGGAGCGGAGGCTTAGGACACGAGTCATACCGATGGTCAGAGTCCAGTGGCTGAATCACTCGGAGGAGGAAGCTACTTGGGAGACCGAGGCAGACATGAGAACTCGCTACCCGGAGTTGTTCGGGTAAGTACTTTAATTTCGAGGACGAAATCCAATTTAAAGGGGGGGGGGGGGGGGAGAATTGTAACACCCGATATTTTTAATATGTAAATTCGCATGCATAATTAGGGATTTTATTTATTTAAAATTTTAGATTTATGGGTTAAATTATGATGTGAATTATTTGTGCATATTTTAAGTTATTTTCAAGCATTTAACCCATAATTTGAGATTTTTATGATTTTTAGTATTTAAATTATTTTATCGCGTAGACGGGACCGTGGACGGACGAGATGACAACTTTCTATCCAATTTATTTCATGAGCATTTTTAGAGCCCAAAAATATTATTTTGAGTTTTATTTCCTCAAAATTATAAGTATTTAATTTTATATAATTGTAGGAGTCCATTTTTATCCAAATTTAGCCAAAATAATGACTTTTTCTATCTTTAAAATTCCCTTAATTATATATTTTGGGATTTTATTAAAGTTATCAGATTTTAAATATTATCTAGAGTTTTTAAGTTATAAATATTGTATATTTAAAACCCTTATTAATATTTTAATTATCCTAAACCTTATTTTTATTCTAATTACCCTAAACCTATCCCAAAATCCTACGTTAAATTCTTCAGCCGCCACCCCCTCCCTTGTTCTTCATCTTCTTCATCGGCCATCACCCCCTAGGACTCCATAGCCACGTTTTTGAAGCTCCAAGTCAAGTTGTCGTCGCCCCGTCGTCCCGGAATCGTTCCACGCGCCTATTTCTCTTCAAACATCGGTGCAAGGCATGATTTTCTTCCCTACTTTTCATACTATATCAGATATTATGGTGTGTGTATTGTGTATGCATCGAAATTTCAAAGTTTTCAGAAAAAGGGTTCGTTTTATGATTGTAGGCGCACGGTTCTTGTTGTGTTGTTGTTCATGCTCATGTTTTCCTTCATGGTTGCGTCTAGGCTGTTGGTCAGGGTTCCTAGGTGGTGTGGGAGTGACCTGGACTCGAATGGCTCGAGTGGTTTGAGCCAAACGAGCCCAGGAAACCACAATGTTCAGACGACTCCCTTGGATGCGCAGATTAGGGCTTTGTGGAAGGGGGCTCGGGGTCGGCTCTGTGGGTTGCATGGGGCTGGGTCAAGGACTAGGTTCGAACCGCCCAGACGTGGGCTACGTCTGGGCGGCGGTGCTCTGGCCAGGGGCGGCCGGAGCAGGCCGGCAGCAGCCAAGGAGTGGCTGCTGCTCACGGCCGCAGTAGAATCGGGAATAGGGGCGACGGGCTTTAGGGTTTCAGTGGTGGGTCCGGGTCGGGTTGGTGGTTTGGGTCAAGTCAGTGGGTCTTGGGTTATGTTAGTTGGGTCCGGGTTAAGTTAGTCGGGCTCGGGTATTTTATTTTTAAGTTAATTATTAAGTTAAAGTGTTTTAGTTGGGCTAAATAGATTAATTAAATTAATTGGCTACATTTAAGTTTATTAATGGGCTTGAATAATTATTTTAAGTTAGCCTAATAATTTTTATGGGCTTGGGAGCCCATGAGAATTATTGGGCCAGTCTTTGGGCTTTTGGGCCCATTGGGCCAGAATAGGTTGTTATTGGGCCAGGAATGTTTTAATGGGCTTGAATTTATTAATTGGGCCTAAAAATGTATTTTTGGGTTTAAGTGTGTTAATGGGCCAGTCTCAGTGTTAATGGGCCAGATTTAAGAGAATGGGCTTGAGTGTTAGGGCCAGCAGTTCAGTACAACCCATGAGAAATTGCATGTGTCCTGAATATATATTTAATTATTTTTATGCATGGAAGTTATTTTTAGTATTTATATGTTAGTATGAAATTAAATTAAATATATATGAAGGACACACATTTTATTTTAGTACATGCATTCATGAAATAATTTTTATGCACGATTTAATGTTTAAGGTTGACCAAAAGAAAATAATTTTTATATTGGAAGTTGAAGAAGTGTGACAATTTATGGGGGATTCGTCCCCATATGTGAACTATTGAAGAGCAGTTTACTGCCAATTTAAGAGGTGATTCGTCACCGCCACGTACGTTGGTTTACCACGCTGATCAGTGTTTAATGTATGTATGGTTACACTATGGATACGACCTTTCGATGTTAGAAAATACTTTGCTCAACAATGTTTATGTATTATTATGATATTCAAGTTTAATTTAAGTTTATGTTATGTTCATGATATTTTTAAGCATGCTCACTCATGTATATGTTATGTATTAGTATTAAAGTGATTTAAATTATTTTAAACCCTTGTTATGTTAGCATGTTGGGCCTCTAGGCTCACTACACTGATATGGTGCAGGTGAGTACGTAGAGGAAGATGTTGTACCCACCGGCGGCGAGGACCTATGAGCGGACATGCAGTAACCCCGTGACCGTTTTCTGAGTCTACGTCATGTTTTGAATATTTTTATCATGTCATACATTTTATTTATTTTCAGTGGTGGATATTATTACTCATTTTATTTAAATATTTTCAGTGCATGCAAATTTTATTTATTTTGCTGATGTCAGGATTTTATTAAATGTTTGACTCAGATATTTAATTTATTAAAGGTTGCATTTTTATTTAAGTTATTTATTTTTAAATCTATGTATTATGTGCATATATGTATGGGCATGTATGTATATATTTTTACTTAGTAAGTATAAAAAAAAATATTTTCCGCATATTTATTTATATTTAGAGAGTTAGGGTCGTTTCAGGTCATCTCATCCATAGAAGGCAGAGCCACATCATCAACAGTCAGTGTCTGCAAAAAACCATTAATCACAGCAGGACTGAAAAATAAAATCTGTCCTCGCACATACACTTTACCATACTTGACATATCTTGAATCCTTCACAGCTTCAGTGAGGTTGCAGTAGAACCCTCTCACCAGTTCCCTACAATATGGACCGGCAGTAGTGACAGTGGACAACATATTCCTTACCTCAAACAATGTCACAATGTTCTGAGCCTGATAGCTTTCCACATCAATATTGTGTTCCTCAAGGAACTACTCTCTATCAGCATACTTATCCCAGCAGTCAGCAATTTCCTTGAAATATAAAGTTGAGGAATAAGACTCATTTACCCAATAGTCTTTACCCAAGGTGTTGTCCAGGGTGTCGGCAACACATTCCTCAACATCTTCTTCTTCATCCTCAGAGTCATCAGAATCTGACTCTTCTGCCAATTCTTTTTCATCATCTGAGTCTTCACTCGAGTCAGAGATGGAATCAGAGGGATGTGGGCGGTTGTCAGCAAATTCCTAGAGCATCTCTTCATCAGGTTCTTCATTAGATTCACTAGTAGGCTTTGCTACTTTCTTACCCTTTGATTTCTTCATTTTAGCCATGAACTGGGCTATGGAGATTTCCTCATCATCAGAGAAAACAAGATTAGTAGCAGTGGCAGTCTCTTCAGGAACAAGAACAGATGCATATGCACTTTTCTCTTCAGCAGCAACATGTGGAGTTTCTGATTCTGTGGATTCATCATCAGAAGATGAACTCCCCTTTGATTGTCCCTCAGATTCAAACGGAACAGGGATGGTTGAAACAGAGGGTTCCAGGGCACTCGCTTTGCCTCCTTTTCAATGTATTAGCTTGTAATATTCATCATCACTGGCATCACCCGAAGAATACTCTTTATCCAACATAGAAGGCCTCAACGGTTGACCCTTCCCACGGAATTTTTTGGAGGCAGTGTAGTCTGGATTGTATCCGGCTTGTCTCTTGGATCGGCGAGTCAAGGGTTTCGTGGGAAACACCTTGTTTAGCACAGCCATGTCTGGCAAATTATCCACATCAAGAGCATTACCAGGCTCTCCTGGAGCAATGGAGTCCAGGGGCACAGGTTCTTCAACAGCTGGAATAATTTCCTGCTCGCATAGAGGGTGTGGTGCCCTAGGTGTCGTGACACCTTCAGCAGTATCCTCTGTAAATCCCATCTCAGAACGGATTTCATGAGAATCAAATCCCTTTCCTGCCATTTGAAGATTTCGAATAGTGAAAAGTTTAGGGCAGATGAATGATCAAAAACAGGGGCAAAAAAATATGAGAAATTCGAAGGTTTAAGATGGTAAGAATATATTTCTGAAAACAGATAAATACCCAAATAAATACCACACACACAACCCTTCCTATTTTCAATCGAATTACAACCCCTATAACGGTAATAAATTCCAACGGTAACACTCCAAAACGGTAACAAATCGAATTAAATTTGAAAACAAATCTCTTCAATTCTCACCGATAATCTAGGCCCAAATATTTCACCAATAATTTTCAATTTAAACTTCTAATCAGAATATAACACCACTGAAACAAAATCCAATCCCATTCAAATTCAAAAATTCAGTGGATAGGGCAAAAATCAAAATTTTCGTTTAATCAGAGTTTATAACCTTTCGGCGCAAGTTATTCACAAATTAAAAATATGCATGTCCTAATGTCTAAAACAGAGTGTGACAGTAATTAAAATGCAATCAAATGCAAAATTATATATTGAAAGAATGAGGTGTTTTCAACGATGTTGGCAACATCTTCCAGCAACACTTCAGGATTCCGAAAAATATTTAGTATCCAATTCATTATTACAGAAGTGGTAGCATGCACACTAAAGGAACGATCTTCAAAGGACCCCTTTAGGTAGCTTTTTCCATTTACTTCTGATTTTCAATCAAATTTGATGATTGACTCAATTCAAGTTTAATCATTCTTGTTCTTTTGTGATTCTGATTTTGCAAAGTCACTTTTAATTTGGGACAAGATCATGGAATACACGAACGTCCCTCCACTACTTTGTGACTTAATCAAGATTCTTCTTAAATCAATCCATATTAAACTGTAAAACGATTTGCACAGAATCCTGAGTGAAAACCAATAGATGGTTACAAAGTATCCAACACATCATAAAACAGAATGAGTGCATGAATGCAATATGCCTAAGATCCTAAAAATGCACATGCATGAAAAGGTGTTGTCACAGGGTGTTGGCAACACTCCTGACAACATCTCAGTTCTATCTATAATGCACACATACTAAAAGACTTCCATAGACTAGAGAATCTCTCGAAATCCAAAGCTTTTGTGAATATATCAGCTAATTGGTTATTTGTTCCAACAAACTCAATTAAGATCATGCTTTTCTCGACCAAATCTCGAATGAAGTGATGTCTAATGTCAATGTGTTTGGTTCGAGAGTGTTGTACTGGATTTTTGGATATATCAATGGCACTAGAATTATCAGAATACACAATGGGAGTATCAATCTTAACACCATAATCATTTAGCATTTGATTCATCCAAAGGAGTTGTGAGCAACAACTACCAACAACAACATACTCAGACTCGACAGTAGAAAAGTGAGACACAGTTTTGTTTCTTACTATACCAAGACAGTAAGTTATTTCCCAAGTAGAAACATCCTCCCGAAGTGCTCTTTCTCTCATCTAAATCCCCAGCCCAATCAGCATCACTAAACCCTACCAAATTCGAATTGGTTTCTTTAGTGTATCACAAACCCAAATTCAAAATACCTACCACATATTTCAGTATATGTTTCACGGCCTTTAGGTGAGTAATTTTTGGGTTAGACTGGTATCTAGCACACAAACAAACACTATACATGATATCAAGTCTAGTAGCACATAAATACAAAATACTACCAATCATGCTTCTGTAGAGGGTGTTGTCAACACCTTCGGCAACATCCTCTCTAGACAGTTTTTCATTTGACCCCATAGGTGTGCGCATGTGTTTAGTGTTGTTATTCAGAAACTTTTTCACCAAATTTTTAGCATACTTGCTTTGACACAAAAATATACCATCATGCATTTGTTTTACTTGCAAACCCAAGAAATAAGTTAACTCACCAACCATGCTCATTTCAAATGTAGAAGACATGAACTTCAAAAAATTATCAACAAGTTTGTCATTTGAAGCACAAAAGATTATATCATCTACATAAATTTGGCAAATTAAGATATTACCCTAAGACTTTTGCACAAACAAAGTCTTATCTACTTCACCTCTTTTGAAGCCAATATTGAGCAAGTACTCGGTTAATTTTCCATACCATGCATGTGGTGCTTGCTTCAATCCATACAATGGATTTTTCAACTTATACACATAATCAAGATGATTTGGATCCTCAAACCCTTTAGGTTGTTTCGCATAAACTTCTTCATTTAGGATCCCATTAAAAAAGACACTTTTCACATCCATTTGAAAATTTTTCATACCCATGTTACATGAAATATCAAGCAGAAGTCGGACTGACTCAATGCGGGCTATAGGAGCAAAGGTTTCATCAAAATCCACCCCTTCAACCTGTGTATACCCTTGAGCTACCAACCTAGCTTTATTTCTAATGATGTTTTCCAACCATTAGTTTTATTTTTGAAAATC
Source organism: Henckelia pumila (assembly GCF_033568475.1). Lineage (NCBI taxonomy): Eukaryota > Viridiplantae > Streptophyta > Magnoliopsida > Lamiales > Gesneriaceae > Henckelia > Henckelia pumila. The sequence goes on along the minus strand of NC_133121.1, from coordinate 27,803,365 downwards.
CATTTAGTTCCTATGACATTACCATGAGCAGGACACGGTACCAAGTACCAAACATCATTCCTAACAAATTTTTCTAACTCTTCATGCATAGCATTGACCCAAAATTCATCCTTTAAAGCTTTTTCAACCTTTTTGGGTTCAATGTTTGACACGAAACAAGAAAATCTTACCTGAGAGTACGTAGAACTCATGCACAACAAACCTGCCTTCTTTCGATACTCCACTTTCTCTATCCTTTGAGTTTGCAAGTCTCCATGCACATCTCCAATGACCTGTGAGGTTGAGTGATTCTTATGAATTCTGCTTGGAACATTCTTTCCAGCTTCGTTTACCTCACTGTCCTCATCAACATTCTCATCAGTAGATTTTTCTATTTTTTTTCTGGAATTTCTACAGGGGGTGTTGTCAGAGGTGTTGGCAACACTCCTTGGACAACATCTGAATTTCCAAAATTATCCAGCAGACCAACAACTTCATCCTCAGCTGTTTTCTTCTTTAGATCTGCAAAATCATCAAATACAACATTAATAGACTAAAAAATAGTCCTTGTTCTCAAGTTATACATCCTATAGGCTCAGCTATTTGATGAATATCCCAAGAATATACACTTATCACTTTTTGCATCAAACTTAGCAAGATTATCCCTATCATTCAAAACGTGACATACACATCCAAAAACATGAAAATATTTAAGATTTAGCCTCTTTCCCATGAGAATTTCATAGGATGTCATAGTAGTACCATTCCTCAAATAAACTCTATTTGAAATATGACATGCAGTATTCAAGGCTTCATCCCAAAAGCGTTTTGAAATATTTTTCGAACTTAACATCACTCTTGCCATTTCTTGCAAAGTCTTATTTTTTCTTTGAGCTATTCCATTCTGTTGTGGGGTTTTAGGAGCAAAAAATTAATGAGAAATACCTTTCTTATCACACAAACTAGTAAAAGAAGAGTTTTCAAACTCCTTACAATGATCAGTGCGAATACAGATTACCTTCAGACTATATAGATTCGAAATCTTTGTGAGCAGTTTCTTGAAGGCATCAAATGTGTCTGATCGATTTTTCTCTCAAAAAATTTACCCAAGTATATCGTGAAAAATCATCTACACAAGCAAAAGAATATTTCTTACCACCAAAGCTTTCAACATCAATTGGACCCATCAAGTCCATATGTATAAGCTCAAGGCAGCGTGTTGTCACAGATGTTGGCAACACCTCGTGTGACACCCTAGTCTGCTTCCCTTTTTGACAAGCTTCACACACAAATGGAACACCAGTTTTTAAGTTAGGCATACCTCTGACAACATCTAACTTACTCAAGTTCTTTAATGTCTTGAAATTTGCATGACCCAATTTTTGATGTCATAGATCAAACTCATTCACTTTTGTGTGTCTACAAGTCATCTCTTCTCCAAGTTGATAGCAGTTGTCGGATGACCTAGTACCTGTCATGACACACAAATTTGACTTATCAAATACTTTGCATAATTTGTTATCAAATCGCACATGCAAATTATCATCACAGTTGGCTTATGCTGATTAGATTTGCAGTTAGTCCTTCAACATGAAGCACATTGCGAAGCTTAGGCAAACCAGAAACATTCAGAGTTCCCTTTCCAACAATGTTTCCCTTTGAACCTCCTCCATAGGTTACTTTTCCACTTTTCTGTTCAACGTAGTTGGTGAGAAACTTCTTGGAACCTGTCATATGATGTGAGCTGCCACTATCAAAGTACCAAGCACCTGAAACATTAGTTCTCAAAGCAGTATAAATCATGTGACAGTGATTATCAGCTTTTGATACCCAAAATTTTCTTACAGAAGATCTGTTTCTGTAGATGTTGTGGAAGGGTGTTGGCAACACCTTAGGCAACACCTTTGATGCAAATCTCTGTCTGTAGTCTTCCTGCAGCTTAAAACAGCATGATTTGATGTGACCAAGTCTATGACAGTAGTGACAAATATACTTACATTTCCTTCTAGACATTGAATGATCAGTAGGTTGTGGCTTTGGTTTTGGAGGATCAATTGGTAAGGCCTTTTTGCTTGAGCTTTCAGTATGCTACTTTTCTTGACAAACACAGGGCTTTTAGAACTTTCACCAACCTCAAATTTGCTGTTTTCAAAACCCAAACCAGCTGTACCATCTCTTCCTATCATGATTAAAGAATCAAGCTTGGAAGTGTTTGAATTAAACTTGGCCAATGTAGCTTTTGCTTTTCCGAGCTCTTCCTTCACTTGACTTAGTTTCATGTCTTTCTTACTCAGCATAACTTCAAGTCTTGACACATCAGCCTTTAAATCAGAATTTTCTTTTGAAAGAATATTATTCATCTTATTCCTTTCAATCCAATCAGTATGTAGTTCTTCAAACATCATCCAAGCTTCTTCCATGGATATAATCTCATCACCTGAATCATTATTACACACATTTTCAGTAATGGAAGAATTTAAACAAACTGACCTTTGGGAGATGTTGCGGCCAGGTGTGGCAACACCTGTGGCAACACCTAAAGGATTGACTTGAAACTTCTTTTTGTTTTCCAGTCGGGCAGATAAGGCAGTGTGGATTTCTTCATCCTCTTTTTCTTCTTCATCAGACTCTTAATTGCTTAAAGACGTATTCATACCTTTCCTAAGCGTGTTAGCACACTAAATTGCAAAATGTCCAAACCCTTGAAAAGCATGACATTGAACTGTGTCTAACTTCTTTGGAACTGTCTTCTTCTTTCTTCCAACATCATTCGAGGCTTAATAGTATCAGTAAGATTCCTTGGTGACTCTTCGGGTCCAGTAATTCTCAAAGGCTTGTTAGAGAACATTGGAGCCTTGAGCTTTTGATCCGTCTTTCTAGTATCTTTCATCTTCTTTAGATAATCATTGAATTTCCCAGTAATGAGAGATCTAATTATCTTCTAGATCAGACTGATGAAGTTCTTGATGAAATTGAACATACTCCTCGTATGAGAGCTTTGAAGCTTGAAGAGCTATTGATTTCCCTTTATCCTTCTCTTGTGCTGTAAGATTCATCTCAAAAACTTGAAGGATACTTATCAGTTCAGTCATCTTCATCTTTGAGGTGTCTTTTACTTCCTCAAATGCCCAAATATTCCCATTGAATATCTTTGGCAAAGATCGAAGAACCTTGTTCACCATATTTTCACAAGCAATAGGTCCTCCAAGAGCATGCGCCTCTATAGCTATCTCCCTAAGTATTTTATCATAATTAGCAATAGTCTCATTCTCATCCATCCTGATATTCTCAAATTTTGTGTTTAGTAATCTCAGTCTTGTTATTCTCACACTATCAGTTCCTTCACAGTGTTCTTGAAGAGCTTCCCAAGCATCCTTAGCAACAGTGCAGTCAGCTATGAGTCCAAAAATTCTCATATCCACAGATGAAAAAATTGCATTGAGTGCTTTAGCATTGTATATTGAACTTTGTGTTTCCGCGGCGGTCCAAGTTTCTTCCTGGTTGATAATATATTCTCCATCTGGATCTAACATCTTTGGAGGAGTCCAACCAGTCAGAACGCTTTTCCAAGCACGAACATCCATCGCTTTGATAGTATATCACATCCTAGTCTTCCATAGTGCATAATTCGTGCCATCAAGGACCGGAGGTTTCAAAAACGAGTACGCAACAGACGATGAGTCCATCTTAATCCCTTGTAATAAAACAAACAAACCAATATCAGTTCTTAGTGTATCAAGAATATGGCTTTGATACAACTTGTAAGGAAATTGGGGTTGCACATAAACATTTTGAGGTGTTGTCATAAGGTGTTGACAACACCTACAATAACACCTAGAGTAATTTGCAGCGAAATATAATTAAAGTGTAAATAAAATAAACAAGCAACCAAATAAATAGACTCAATTGATTTAAGCAAGAGTATATAATACTCTTGCAGCGCCTCAGGACAAAACTTCACTAGAAAATAATTCAAAGAGTTTTACAAACCCTATTATTGTAAAATCAATTTTCTCATAACATGTGAGAAAATAAACTGAAAAAATAACTCCTAAAAATTCTATGCAAGATAGAATAAATAAAATAGAGTAAGGAGTTGACAATATTGATGCCAAAAACTTGTAGAGACGAAAACACTCTTCAATATTTGATCTTCAATTGTTCTTCAAAGCATCAAGCTAGAACACGACCTCAACTAAGCTTCATAAGATCTTCAGAATAATCTATGTTGTATGCACAGAAAGCTCTCACACAAATCTCTCTATTTGTCGGTCTCTTTGCATGCCTATCTCCTTATATAGGCTAGAATCATTCTTTGTAGATGTTTCCTTGTAGACACAGATCTTGTTCCTTTTTGATCAAGTCAAATCTACAAAATAAAGGAATTAAATCATTAGAGATAAGATAATAAATATTATGATAAAATTAATCAAATATCAAATCTTAAATAACTAATTAAAACTTGTTGCCAAATAAAGGCAAAAGATCAAATCAAAATTAGAAAAGATTTAAGGAATAAAAATTCCTTTCAATGACCAAGGTCCATATGTTCCTCCTCGTATGAAGCAGAACGATTGCAATTGACCAATTCTATCAGCTCAAGGAATGGATTCTCTCCCATTTCTGAAGGGATATCCTCAAGTTGATAGAAATATCTTAAAATCAGGGACACAAGGCAGGGAAAGGATTCATGTGTTATCCAGGACACCAGATCCATTGATTCAAGAAATAGGAATCTCAACTTGGGAAATTCGGCTTACGATGCTTCCCAAACACCAACAGTAAAGGCATGCTCCCACAGTTGTAGACGTGGAAACAAAGAAATCTTTTTCATATCATCCCAAGGTAGTCCGCACCCACTCAAACTTATTTTCGTAATACTAATTGAGAAAATTGAATTGGAATCAGGCAAATTAATGATTTGAGCTCCAAAATAAGGATTCACAACCACACATTTGAAGGATTCAAGTTGATGGAGAAGGAACAGATTATCCAAAGGACATATGGGCTCCGCAGCATCGTCACTTGGTGTCAACATGATTTGAATTCCTAATTGTTTCAATTTTTGGATTCCTTCTAAAATTCCCTTCGTGCAGCTTTGGGGGCTCACATATCTGAAGGCTTGATAACCGATCCTCACTACATGGATTTGGAAAATCACTTCCAATTATATAGAGATTCCTCAATTCTTTCATCTTCCTTATATCAATTGGAAGAAAGAATGTCTTACTTCTATTGGACCTGATTCTTATGCGGACGCACAATCAAGATTTGAAGCCTTCCAAGCTAGTACTGATAATGGATGAAGGGATTTCTCCGTAAAACGTTAAGGCAAGGTACCTCAACTGAATGAGCTTTAGTATTGCTAGTGGGAAATTGTAGAAGAAGATTGAAAGAATATCCAGAACACTGAGTAGTTTGAATTCAAAACACACTGTTAGTGGATACTGATGGTGTGTGGTCACACAAAGAAGAGAACAAGCCTTTGAAACTGATTCCATAAACTCACGCACATATTTTATGGCTAAAACAATTTTCTTACGGATGCACAACCTGCGTTGAATGTCTGTGGCTTGCGGAATGACGTTGTCACGTCCATTTATGACATGAAAAAACTTGATCTTTTCAGCCTTAGTGACACACAAATGCCAAAATAAATGATGAACTCGACATGTGATAAGTGTGTTTTATATGCATATTTTTGTGGTGTTTCATTATTTTTTTGCATGCACTAATGTGTTAATGTTGGGTTTTTTAAGTAGTTTAAGTTTTGTTCATACATTTGTTTGCAAAATGTCTCTCCTGATTTATTTTGTAGGAAAATTCATAAAAAATGGAGATTTCGAGACAGAATAAGTCTCTCGAGCGCACATTCTTGCGCCCGAGTAAGCATAGCACAAGAAGAATAAAAATTCCAGAGGATCTCTTGCTCAAGCGAGCATTCATACGCTCGAGCGAGAAAAGCGTGCAGATTATTAGACTCGGGCTAAGGATTTCTCTCTCGGGAGCGCTTTCATGCGCTCGAGCGAGAAAGACGAGCGGAGTTTTATTTTTGGAAAATTCTTAATCAAGAAGGATTTTATTTTGTGGAGATTTGGGGCATTTAAATACTAAAGTATTATCAGATTAAGGATTCTACACACTCATTCTACCCTAGAAAAGGCGGCTACATCATCTTCTCGTTCTACTCTTCTTCTTTTCTTTTTCTTTTTGATTTTTGGTTGATGTTTTGGTTTGAAGAATTTGATTTTTAATTATGTTAGACTTTAAGTAGTCATTTCTTTTCGATCAAGGCCACGTGATTGGGCCAAACAAATCTATGTTAAAAACTTGAATGTTTGTTTGGGATTTTTCAGATTTGATTTTATGATTATTGGTTTTTGGATTTAATTTTGTCTTGTGAATAACTAGACAATTGTTTGCTTGCATGTTAATCAATTTCAAGTCGACAGAGGAGGAATTGATTTCGATCACTTCATTAATTAACATAAGGTTAAATCGACTAGAAATAGTATTCGATTTTATTGTGGGGTTTTAGGTGCAAACTGGATTCTCACGATTCTCAAAGCATTCTAATTTGATTTGAATTATGAAAGATAGATCCGTCAAAATTTGAATATGTTTAATTGTTCTAGAAATATACTTTTGAACAAGTTAGGAGAATTCATCGTAATTTAAGATTTAAATCTGAATCCTGAATCATCTACATGTTACATGATTTGTTCGGTACCTACGTGAGTCATTTATCAAATTTTTCTCATATTTGAATTAATCCTCAAAATTTTTGTTGCCTTTTTGTGTTAATTGATTTTATTTGCAAATTTATTTTTTAGTTAAAAATATGAAATTACATCACTTTTATTTGTTAATCTAGATTAAGTAGAAATAATTATTTTTTGGTAATCATATATTCGGTCTCTATGGGTTCGACATCTGGACTTTTGTTTACTATCTATAACATGACCTGGTACGCTTGCCAGTAGATTTATATCACACCGAAATTAGGCGGTCAAGTTTTTGGCGGCGTTGTTGGGGACTGTTTGTGATATTAGAATTTTTATTTCACTTGATATTAGACTTTATTTTATTTTATTTTACTTATTCTTCTAAATTCTGAAATTCTTTTCTTCTCTTTGTGATTTTCATGTAATATCTGTAGTGCATGCATAGCATTCGATCTAGGGAGCTCATACCACTTGATTTAAAGATCGAACGCACGCTCAACAAGATCCGAAGAGCAAAGAGATTTGTCAATCTTGAACTTGAGACAAAATCTGAATCAAAAGATGACATGGCAGACAACAGAACTGTTCTTAACCTCATTCGTCCACCAGTTGAAGGCTACGGATCTAGCATAGTTCGCCGGCTGTCGAGGCGAACAACTTCGAATTAAAGCCTTCAATTATTCAGATGATTTAGTTACAAGCTCGGTTTGGGGAACATCTGTGGAAGACCTTACGCTCATCTGGAGCATTTTCTGTCGATATGCGACACTTTCAAATCTAATGGCGTAACATTTGATGTAGTGTGATTGCGGTTATTCCCATTCTCTCTATGTAAGGCCCTGAAATTAATTACTTTTCGTGATTATTGGAATTGAGTATTATTTATTTTTGGAGATTTATTGAGCCGGGATTGAATCGAATTTAATTGGGAGTTTCAGGGACCGAAATGTAGAAGTTGGATTTTATATAATATCTCATGCAAGTTGGCTATCAAATCACCCTCACTCTCCTCCTTTCCTCTCCTCCATTCGTACGTACCGAATCCGGAAGCCATTGAAATCGAATTTCCAAGCTTTTCATCCGCCCGATTCGCACGATCCGACCGTTAGATTTTCATTTCGAGTTGAGATTTTCATTCCGAGTTGAGTTCCACGATCACCGCAACGAGGGCTTCATTTTGACGTAAGTTTTGCTATGATCCTCAAAATTTGATTTTTGTTGGGACATCAGAAATTGATAATCTTGGAGTATGTTGTTCTTGAGTTAGCATAGATCGTGTATTCGAAGTCGGTTTGGAAAAAGAACGAAGTTTGGATTTTATATGAATTTTGGAGCCTATTTTCGAAAATGGAGTTGTTGGATTTTGTTGAAGTTTGGTTGATTTTGGATTGTTTTGTTGATTGAGAAGTTGATATGGATGGTTTGAGATTGTTTGTTGTTATTGGAGATTTTTGGTTTGACTGGTTATAGCCGTTATGCCGTCGAAATTGAGTTTTAGATTATCGTTGGTTTGTTCGGTTCATTTCTGGGTTTGTTTGAGTTGTTGGATTGACATCGAATCCGTATATTCTTTATTTCAGACTTGGATTGGAGTTTCGGGTTGGATCGAACTTGGGAGTTGAATCGAATCGAGAGTTGAAGACGGTATATTGATTGAGATTCTTTGTTTTGAATTGTTGTGATTCAATGGATTATTTATTTGAGTTCGTTGTTATTTTTCAGATTTGATTTCTCGACGGACTTGAAAGGTAAAAGACGACATTGACTTGAATGGGGTTGAATACTCGAGTTTGATTGATTCTCGAGCCCCGAAAATCACATACTGCATGTTAATTACTTGTGTGAACTTGATTGATTAATTGTTTACACTTGCATTCATATTGAGCCGATTATTCGATTCATTTTGAAGATAGACGTTTTAGGGAGCTATATTGAAGTGGCTTTGGATTTCGAGTTTTTCCAAGTGCCAGAATACTTCTTATAGTTGCTCGGAAGTCTAGGGGTTGAGTTGAACGACATCCATCCCAAATGGGTGTGTCGGTGAGTTGTTGTGAAGACTTGGCCCGGGATCCCAACCGAATACCGATTGATATTTCGATATCTGATTTGATAGTCCCGAGTTTTCAAGTCATGCATACATTCATTCTCATTTTGAATTGTTATTGATTGATACTTTTTGTTCTGAGATGTTTATCTGATATTGCATGCCTGTCTCTTTTACATAGAAATTATATTTCTAACCGGTTTATCCGGCTGTTGTCTTTGTTTGTATGTGTACTTGGCAACAGGAGGATCAGGAGCTGGACCGAGTCTTCTTGGTTAGCTTGGGGTGAGATTGATAGAAGTGAGACTCCGCGTCGTAGGGTCGAGCCCGTTGAACTTGTATTAGTTTTGTTGAAAGAGTGGGTGCCCAGTGAGCCAACTTGTGGCTATGGGCTTTGATGACTCTTTGTACAAACAATCTTTTGTTTAATATTATTTACACTTTTATTAATGGCAATGACTTTATCTTTCTTCATATTGTTATATTGTGATATACTATTGTTGTTTTGATAAAGACCTTGAATGTACTATAGTGTATGTAAGATGTGGTAGAACATGGAGATGTCTATCATGAAACATGTCTTATAGTCACTGTATATTCTAAAACCGTTCCTAGTCGATTGAGCCGTCCGAGAATAAGGATAAGGATCGCTCGAGTTTGAGACTAGCATTTGCGATGCGGAGTACCACGTTTCATTGGTAGGGAACATGGAGATGTTCGAAGCATGCAAATGGATATTCATAGGATGAATAATCGAACTACCCTATCCGGACTTTCCAAGTGGTTATCACTTATCGAGTGGATAAAGTCCGCGGTTTTGGTTGTACACCATTAGTCCTTACGACTTGAAACATCATGGAGACTCTATATGCTAGTACTGTGCTTTGACTCGTTTACCGACTCTATGGGGGTCATCAGGTGTCGGGATTGGGTACAGTTACAACACATATAGGAGTCGATGCATTGTTGTCAAGGATTCACCACATACTTGCGAGTGTGGATATCCTATGCGATCTGAGGAGATATTAGTGTGACAAATCTCTGGCCAGAGTACTTGATGTGATTTAAGAAATGGTTTCTTAGTAGCACATGCGATGTCACTAATTTGATCTTCAAGATGTATTGCATAGTTATCGAATCTTGAGCGACTCTCGATATACCAATGGTTGTTGATTCGATCGGGATATATGGATGAAGGGACCGTACTGTACGCTAACCAAAATCTACTGGTTCTTGTAGGCACTATCAGTGATACCTAGGGAATCATGGGGCGATGTTGCTAGGCGCTTTACCATGATTCGTTGGGCAAGTCGGAAATCGTTGTTCCGAGTCACAAGGGGTTGTGAGCCCACGGCTAGCTGTATCCCTGAACCATTGAGGGTCACACAGTGTAATGGAGTTTTAATCCCCGTTGAGATAGTTAAATTTAAAGAGTTAAATTTAATGAATAAAGAAGTTGGACTTCTTAAATAAGAGTAAGGGAGTAGGATTTCCTAAAATGACATAGGGATGGACATTTTTGGAAATCACTGAATTCGGATTCAGGAAAATTTATCTTGACTTTAAAATATGCAGAAATGGTTTCTGTGCACATTGGTGAAATCGGTTCATCAATTGGAGTCACGATGAATTTTATATTAATTTCTGAACATGCGGGCTTTGCCTGTCGGGCCTCAACTTAAGACTAATGGGCCCTAAGGTGTTAGTGGCCTGCATTATAAATAAGTTATTGCAGTACAGAAATTACACACAACAGCTCATTATTCTGAGAGAAAAAAATCGAACCCTAGCTCTCTCAAAGAATTTTCGGCCGTCCCCCTCCTGCTCTGCCCGAGAAAATTTCGGTCTGTGATTTTGAATCGCAGTCAGGAATAACGAATCAGATTCGTTTAATCTATTCGCAGAAAACTTCTGACAGATTTTCTAGTGCAATCTGTCAGAGGGATTTAAACCTCATTCGTGGACCTGATTGAAGGAGTTCATCGGTTCCAGGGAGAGACAACAAGAGCAGAGAAATCTGTTGGAGTCCAATAATCTCGCTTCGAGATTGAAGGTAAAATTTAATAATTGTTATTTAATTTTACACACACTAATAATTTAATCGTTGAACGGTTGATACCCACACTATGGAATTGTTCCATAATAAAATTTTAAACTTCCGCTGCACCGGATATCAATCGTGATTGATCTGAACGCCAGTTTTTTTCCAACAGTGGTATCAGAGCCAGGTTTGCTCAGATCAAACGATTAAATTAATCGATTGTACAAAAATTTTTGAGTCTCGGTTTTTGAAACAAAATAAATATTTTTAAAAAAAAAAAAAAAAAAAAAATTTCGGGGCAAAACCCGGGCAGCGATTGGATCGCTGCCCGGTGGGGCAGCAATTGTTGCTGCCCCTGGCGGCGCACGGCGCCGCCCAAAGGGGGCGCACGGCGCCGCCCAGGGGGCGGCGCGCCAGGCGCCGCCAGGGCAGCAACCGTTGCTGCCCTAAAGGGGCAGCCGGGCTCCCCGGCCCGCGCCCACGGGTGCGGGCCGGCCCGGGAGTGTCCCGGGCGGCCCGCGGGAAAAAATTAAATTTTTTATTTAAAATTAATTTTAATGTGTTAAAATTTTATTTTTGGTCCGGTCAAAAATTGTTTTTGATTGGTTCACGAGATTTCGGATCGAATTGTTCGAGTCCGTAAATTTTAAAATTGATTTTTGGATAAATTTGAATTTTTGGAAAATTTTAATATTTTATCCTTAAATTGAATTTTGAAATCAATTATTTTTGGTACAATTGATGATAAGATTTGATCTTATGAATATATTAAATAAAATATGATTTTATCTATAAAATTTGATTTTGTAGATAAAATATGATTTTATTTGATAAAGAGATAAAATATGATTTTATATGTAAAATGAGATTTTATATATAAAATATGATTTTATCCTGTTTAAATTTGAAATGCCACTGCATGTTATCCAATAAATTAATTTTGAATTAAATGTTATTGGATAAGGATGATCGATTGCCATGACCAATTTTGTAGGTGTATGTTAGGAATTTACATTTGTTTTATTGTTGTTGGTTTTATTAATGGGCCTGGTTTATGGCCCGATATGAATGTCATATGTAATAAAAGTGGGCTTGGTTTATGGCCCGTTCCCACCCCCTAAAAATGTATCCCCTACTTGTCATTGTTATTTATTGTAAATACATTAGATTTAGTGGGAGATCAAGATTTGAAGATGGTGGGCCCAGCAGACAATAAAGACGAAGAAATGTAAATTGGAAGCTAATGTAATAGGATTGCATTGCATACTGCATATTACCTAGGATTGGACTAAGACTCGTGATTGGCAACCACGGGTCAATTAGAAATGGAATCGATCATCCTATATAATATATGATATTATGATTGTATGCATGTTTTAGACATAATTGCGTGAATCCGGCAAGCATGCAATAAAATGATTATGATGAGACAAATTTTTTATAATTAAAATCCCTCATTTTAAATATGATTTAAAATTGATATCAAGATAAATAAAGGAAATTTAAATTTGTTTAAATGTTCCTACCTTCCATCAACGGTCAATGTATGTGATGCTACCCGCGGATACGGTCCGGCTCATATTATTGGGGGGGCCCGTCCGTCGGAAAGCTGTACATTGGATCGACAAATATTGTAAGTTGGGTGGAACTCCCATGGGATCGGCTCATATTATTGGGGGATCCACATGGCGACCGTCCATCACAACTTAATATTGATGGGTCATCTTGACATGTCACTTTAAACGGCGTCATATTATTGGGCCCTTATTGGACATGAGGTAAATACATGGGGGTTGCTTTGGAAGCAATTGGGCTCTACCTTTTGAGAATTATGATTGGCTGATATTATTCGGGACCATAAGTTTGTCAATTGGACTCCATGTTCTCACTAAGGAAAAGTTTCCCGTTTTCACTAGAGGGTGGTGAAATCGTTAAAATAGTGGGAGTGAGATTCATAAAATTAAATTCGCCTATTTTATGTCTTAGTAAATTGCTTAAACAATCATTGATATATGTCTGTTTTTCATTTCAGTATTTCATACAATGAATTCGCGAAATCCATTATTCTCGATCCTCGAACAAAACAAGTTGACTGGCGCCAACTATACGGAATGGTTCCGGAAGTTGAAGATTGTCTTGACTTCGGAGAAAATGCTCTACGTGTTAGAGAAAGCACCTCCGAAGGAAGCACCAGCTGATGTAAGTCCGGAGGAATTGGCCAAACTTGATGCATGGTGGGACCATGACATCAAGACCAAATGCTATATGCAAGCCTCGATGTCTGATGAACTCCAGAGGCGATTTGAGGACACCGTGAATGCTGCTGACATTCACGCTCAACTCAAGGAACTTTTTGGGGCTCAATCGAGGGCTGAAAGGTTCGCTACTGTTAAGGAGCTGATGACGTGTCGCATGCGTGAAGGGACTTCGGTCCGTGATCATGGGGTACGAGTGATTTGGCTCATACAAAAGTTAGCGACCCTTGATTTGGTGTTGGAGCATGAACTCAACGTGGATTTACTGCTTCTGTCTCTTCCTTCTTCGTTTGATGGATTTGTGATAAATTTTAATATGAACAAGATAGAGGCCACCCTTGAAGAGATGGTCAATATGCTCGTTACATATGAATCCACACTTAAGAAGGATAAGCCAGCTTTCTTGGTGGGCTCCTCATCTTCTGCTAAGAAGGGGCCAAGTATGAAGGGCAAGAAACGTTCTGCCCCACCCAAGAAAGTCGAGCCCGAGAAGAAGCACAAGACAAAGGCTTCAAACAATGCAAAATCCAAGGATGTTTGCCATTACTGCAAGAAGCCGGGTCATTGGAAGCGCAACTGCAAGGAATATCTAGAGCAGTTGGGAACTGCAAAGGGTATGTTCTATATTGAAATAAACATTTCACTTAATACAACTTCTTGGGTATTGGATACCGGATGTGGATCTCACATTTGCAATGATTTGCAGGTGATGACAAGAAGTCGCAGGCTTAGAATGGGTGAGACCCAGCTGAGGCTCGGGAATGGTTCCAGAGTTGAAGCTACGGCCATTGGAGATGTTTGTTTAACTTTGCAGAATGGTTTTAAGTTATTTTTAAGAGATGTTTTATTTGTTCCGGATTTAATTAAAAACATTATTTCTGTTTCTATGCTAGATAGAGATGGTTATTCTTGCAATTTTGTGAATGGGATTTGCAATATTTACAAGAATGAATGTTTGATTGGAAATGGACAACTTGAAAACGATCTATACAACTTAAAACTAAAAGACGTTCCAATAAATTATATTGATAAACCGGCGACAACAAACAAAAGGAAAATCGATAGTCAAAACCCAGCAAACCTTTGGCACGCTAGACTAGGTCATATTTCCTCAAGGAGGATGAACAAGCTAGTAGGAGAGGGCATGTTTGATATGTCTGATATTAACTCTCTACCTACTTGTGAATCCTGCCTAAAAGGAAAAATGACTAAATCTCCTTTTAAGGGGAAACCTGAGCGTAGTCAAAATCTGTTGGATTTGATCCATACAGATGTTTGTGGACCATTTAGAGTTGGGACTCAATATGGCCACACCTACTTCATTACCTTTACTGACGATTATTCAAGGTATGGGTATTTATATTTAATGAAATATAAGTCTGAAGCATTTGAAAAGTTCAAAGAATTCAAGGCTGAAGTAGAAAACAAGCTAGGTAAAAGTATTAAAGCACTTCGATCGGATCGAGGTGGAGAATACTTGAGTACCGAGTTTTTGGACTATCTAAAAGAGAATGGGATTCTCTCTCAGTGGACTCCTCCTATGACACCACAGCTTAATGGTGTATCGGAGCGTCGTAATCGAACTCTGTTGGACATGGTTCGATCTATGATGAGCTTCACTGAGCTTCCACCTTCGTTTCGGGGCTATGCGCTTGAAACGGCGGTATTGTTGTTGAACAACGTCCACACTAAAGCAGTGGACAAAACACCATACGAGTTATGGAATGGCAAAGCTCCTAAGTATTCGTACTTGAGGATTTGGGGATGTCCTGCTTACGTGAAGCGGACAGTGGGAGATAAGTTGGATAGTCGATCCAGCTTATGTTATTTTGTAGGGTATCCGAAGAATTCAATCGGATATTATTTCTATTATCCTGCTGAAACAAAAGTGTTTGTTTCAAGGAATGCCACCTTCTTGGAGAAGGAGTTCTTATCAGATAAGAAAGGCGAGATGATGGAACTCGAAGAAGTTCGAGAAGAACCCGAAATACAAAATAACGATCCTACGCCTCAGGAACCATTACCGGACACGCCTGAACCTAGAAGATCCGAGAGGACTTCTAGACCTCCTGTTCGATATGGTCTTCTTCTTGAAGGGGATCAAGATGAACCCGACATTGGATGTGATCCAAGAAACTTCAAGGAAGCAATTTCTGATGCGGATTCAAATTTATGGCTTGAAGCTATGCAGTCTGAATTGGATTCGATGCATACAAACCAAGTTTGGTCTTTAGTAGATCCTCCTGATGGAATTGTTCCAATAGGGAGTAAATGGATCTACAAGAGAAAGCTTGGGCCTGATGGTAAGGTATTGACCTACAAGGCACGATTGGTGGCAAAAGGTTATACTCAAAGACAAGGAGTTGACTATGATGAAACCTTTTCACCAGTTGCAATATTCAAGTCCATAAGAATCCTTATTGCCATAGCTGCATGGTATGACTATGAGATATGACAAATGGATGTGAAGACTGCCTTTCTTAATGGAGACATTAAGGAAGAAATCTATATGAAGCAGCCTGAGGGGTTCACATCCATGGGAAGCGAGCATAAGGTATGCAAGCTTCAGAGATCAATTTATGGTCTAAAACAAGCATCAAGAAGTTGGAACCAGAAATTTGATGAAACAATAAAAGATTTTGGTTTCATCAAGAACCCGGAGGAACCATGCGTGTACAAGAAAGTAGTTAAGGATGCTGTGACATTCTTAATACTTTATGTTGATGACATCCTACTCATTGGGAATGACGTAGGGATGTTGCAGTCAACAAAGATATGGTTATCAGGTAGATTCTCGATGAAGGATTTGGGTGAGGCATCCTACATTCTTGGGATACAGATCTATAGGGATAGATCTAAGAGAATGATAGGACTCACACAATCAACCTACATCGATACCATATTGAAACGGTTTTCAATGGATGGGTCCAAGAGAGGACATCTACCCATGTGTCATGGAGTTTCTCTATCCAAGTCTATGTGTCCCAAGACTGATGCAGAGATAGAGAATATGACACATGTACCATATGCGTCAGCTATAGGTAGTATCATGTATGGGATGATATCTACCAGACCGGATGTAGCATTTGCTCTGAGTGTCACGAGCAGATATCAGTCTAATCCTGGTCAAATGCATTGGAAAGCCGTGAAGGACATTCTTAAGTACTTACGAAGGACTAAGAATATGTTCATGGTATATGGAGGACGAGATCTGAAATTGGAAGGCTATACCGACTCTAGCTTCCAAAGTGACTTGGATGACTCGAAGTCAACCTCTGGATTTGTGTTCATGCTCAATGGCGGTGCTGTCTCTTGGAAAAGTTCCAAGCAGGACACCACAGCGGATTCCACCACTGAGGCTGAATACATTGCAGCATCAGCTGCTGCTAAAGAGGCCGTTTGGATGAGGAAGTTCGTCCAAGAGTTGGGCGTCATTCCTGAATTTGTTGGTCCAGTCCCGGTGTACTGTGACAACACGGGTGCCGTTGCTCAAGCAAAGGAACCAAGGTCTCATCAAAGATCCAAACACGTACTGAGGAAATACCACATCATCCGGGAGATTGTGGAAAGAGGAGACATCACTGTCGAACGAGTGGCCTCTGCAGACAATATCGCTGATCCGCTTACTAAGCCCTTGCCAGGACCATTGTTTGACAAACATCGCGAAGCAATGGGTCTACGTAGTATGACTAGTTGGCTATAGGGCAAGTGGGAGATTGAAAGAGTGGGTGCCCAGTGAGCCAACTTGTGGCTATGGGCTTTGATGACTCTTTGTACAAACAATCTTTTGTTTAATATTATTTACACTTTTATTAATGGCAATGACTTTATCTTTCTTCATATTGTTATATTGTGATATACTATTGTTGTTTTGATAAAGACCTTGAATGTACTATAGTGTATGTAAGATGTGGTAGAACATGGAGATGTCTATCATGAAACATGTCTTATAGTCACTGTATATTCTAAAACCGTTCCTAGTCGATTGAGCCGTCCGAGAATAAGGATAAGGATCGCTCGAGTTTGAGACTAGCATTTGCGATGCGGAGTACCACGTTTCATTGGTAGGGAACATGGAGATGTTCGAAGCATGCAAATGGATATTCATAGGATGAATAATCGAACTACCCTATCCGGACTTTCCAAGTGGTTATCACTTATCGAGTGGATAAAGTCCGCGGTTTTGGTTGTACACCATTAGTCCTTACGACTTGAAACATCATGGAGACTCTATATGCTAGTACTGTGCTTTGACTCGTTTACCGACTCTATGGGGGTCATCAGGTGTCGGGATTGGGTACAGTTACAACACATATAGGAGTCGATGCATTGTTGTCAAGGATTCACCACATACTTGCGAGTGTGGATATCCTATGCGATCTGAGGAGATATTAGTGTGACAAATCTCTGGCCAGAGTACTTGATGTGATTTAAGAAATGGTTTCTTAGTAGCACATGCGATGTCACTAATTTGATCTTCAAGATGTATTGCATAGTTATCGAATCTTGAGCGACTCTCGATATACCAATGGTTGTTGATTCGATCGGGATATATGGATGAAGGGACCGTACTGTACGCTAACCAAAATCTACTGGTTCTTGTAGGCACTATCAGTGATACCTAGGGAATCATGGGGCGATGTTGCTAGGCGCTTTACCATGATTCGTTGGGCAAGTCGGAAATCGTTGTTCCGAGTCACAAGGAGTTGTGAGCCCACGGCTAGCTGTATCCCTGAACCATTGAGGGTCACACAGTGTAATGGAGTTTTAATCCCCGTTGAGATAGTTAAATTTAAAGAGTTAAATTTAATGAATAAAGAAGTTGGACTTCTTAAATAAGAGTAAGGGAGTAGGATTTCCTAAAATGACATAGGGATGGACATTTTTGGAAATCACTGAATTCGGATTCAGGAAAATTTATCTTGACTTTAAAATATGCAGAAATGGTTTCTGTGCACATTGGTGAAATCGGTTCATCAATTGGAGTCACGATGAATTTTATATTAATTTCTGAACATGCGGGCTTTGCCTGTCGGGCCTCAACTTATGACTAATGGGCCCTAAGGTGTTAGTGGCCTGCATTATAAATAAGTTATTGCAGTACAGAAATTACACACAACAGCTCATTATTCTGAGAGAAAAAAATCGAACCCTAGCTCTCTCAAAGAATTTTCGGCCGTCCCCCTCCTGCTCTGCCCGAGAAAATTTCGGTCTGTGATTTTGAATCGCAGTCAGGAATAACGAATCAGATTCGTTTAATCTCTTCGCAGAAAACTTCTGACAGATTTTCTAGTGCAATCTGTCAGAGGGATTTAAACCTCATTCGTGGACCTGATTGAAGGAGTTCATCGGTTCCAGGGAGAGACAACAAGAGCAGAGAAATCTGTTGGAGTCCAATAATCTCGCTTCGAGATTGAAGGTAAAATTTAATAATTGTTATTTAATTTTACACACACTAATAATTTAATCGTTGAACGGTTGATACCCACACTATGGAATTGTTCCATAATAAAATTTTAAACTTCCGCTGCACCGGGTATCAATCGTGATTGATCTGAACGCCAGTTTTTTTCCAACATTTGTTGAGTCCTTTGAACTCTATTCTAGAACTCGACTTTTGGTTGTATTTGTTAAGCAGAACTTAGAACCCGTTGTATGCTCTATATATCGTTTTATATGCGCGCTTGAGTTTGGATTTGAATCGGGTTACCTTTGGAGCATTTTTTTGTTAAGCCCTGCTCCCTGCTGCCCTTTTGGCCTGCGTGCGAGCGAGGCTCGCCCTCGCGCGCGTGCGTGAAGGCCTGGGGTGCTCGGGTTTGGTTGCCCGCGCGCGTGCGAGCCTAGCTCCTTGCGCGGGCGCGAGTTTGCTTGAGGGCTCGAGAAGTTTTGCCCGCGTGCGCGCGAGTGCGAGCTCTTCCCTCGCGCGGGCGCGAGCCTTTTCGCGAGCCCTCAGGCCACGTAGCCTGCGCCCGCGCAAGATGATGATCTCGCGCGGGCGCGTGGCTCTTTTAAAAAAAAATTATTCATTTTTCCGCGGCTATTTGTGTTCGATTATGATTAATTATTCGAGTTTAGAAGATTAGAAACGGGGTCTCACATTAAGTGGTATCAGAGAGATAAGATTCTTGGTTTTGAACTAGAGTGAGCGGGGTAGATCGAGTCCGCATGAATTGAATTCTCGCATGTGATTGATTTATTTAAATGATTACTTTAAATACGTGCGAGCATGCTTTATCGATTCTTGAATTAATTGAATTACATGATTTGTGATTTAATTTATAAAGCATGAATTACGTGATATATATCTGTAAATGTGCTATTATCTGTCATTGGATATCCGTGAGATTCATGAGTACTCAGAGCAGAGTTTGGACACCGAGGTTTTGAGATTGAGATTGAGTTTGAGATATTGTGTCCTAACCTTTGATATCAGATGGCACCTCATCGATCTTTGAGAAGGAATCCACCACCTTTGACTCCTCCTTCTACTGAGAATCCGTCGCCAGTTATAACTCCTCCGAATGATCAAGATAGTACTGGAGTGGATCAGTTTGATGCAACTACGACCCCGATGGAGACTCTATTGAAGAGATTTGGATCTTTCCGACCGCCTACCTTGACTGGCACCGAGAACTCCGTTGACTGTGAGAGTTGGTTAGAGGACATCGATCAGCTCTTTGATTCTCTCGACTATACCGATGACCGCAGGATCAGGTTAGTCATTCACCAGCTTCAGGGTGTTGCCAAAAATTGGTGGACCACGACCAAGAGGGCCAATGAGAATCGAGGCACCGTTATCACTTGGAGTTTGTTCAAGACCGAGTTCTACAAGCGGTTCTTTCCGATCTCGTATCGAAAGGAAAAGGGTGCCGAATTTGCGAATCTGAAGCAAGGGAATCTGAGTATCGAGGAGTACGTGAGTAAGTTTGATAGTCTCTTGAGGTTTGCACCTCACATTGCAGATCACGAGGAAGCCAAAGCCGATCATTTCATCAATGGCTTGAATCCTAAGATCTTTACCTTGGTCAATAGAGGGAGACCCAACAACTTTGCAGATGCAATGGATCAGGCAAAGGGAGCCGAAGCGGGACTTTTGATGCAACGAGGAAATCAGGTAGCTCCTCAGCAGCAGCAGAGATCTTTTCAGAACCAGCCTGTTCAGTTTCAGCCTCAGCAGTCCCAGTATCAGTACCAACCTTCTCAGCAATCGAATCAGTTTCAGAGGGTTGAGGGAGGTAACAGTGGCAGAAACAGGCGAGATCAGTATAGACCGAAGGGGAAACAGTTCAAGAAGTCTGGGAGCAGTTCATCGAGCTCCGGTTGCTCTAGACAGTTCAGTTCTGGGCAGAATTCAGGGTCTTCAGGAGCATCGTGTAGCAAGTGTGGAGGACGCCACCCAAGTGATCAGTGTCGAGGCGTGTTTGGTAGTTGTAATATCTGCCAGTAGCCGGGTCACATTGCTAGAGTCTGTCCTCAGCGAGGATCTGATAGAGCTCAGAGCGGCAGTTCTTCTCGACTGCCAGCTCAGCCCGAGAGATCAGCTTCTGCAGTCCATTCTTTTCAGCCCCAGCAGCAGTCTCATCAGGGAGGTAACCAGAATCAGAACCAACCTCCTCGACAGCAGGCGAGGGTGTTTGCCCTGACAGAGGTTCAGGCCAATGCAGCTCCGAATGACGTCATAGCAGGTAACTGTTCGATCTTTGGTTATCCTGCGTTTGTTTTGATTGATACGGGTGCTTCTCACTGTTTTATTTCTGAAATATTTGTCGTGATGCATGATTTATTTGCTGAGCCATTATCTGATGTCGTTTCTATCACTTCACCTTTGGGTGGAGGAATTATTTCGGTGAGAATGGTCCGAAACTGTGTGTTAGAATCCGAGGGGAATTCGATTGAGATTGACTACATTGTACTTGGATTATCAGATTTTGACTGTATTGTCGGGATTGATGCTCTGACCAAGTATAGGGCAACAGTAGATTGCTTTCAGAAAGTGGTTCGTTTCAGACCTGAGATGGCAGATGATTGGAAGTTTTTCGGTAAGGGTTCTCGATCCAGGATTCCTTTGATTTCTGCGTTGTCCATGTCTCGTTTGCTTCAGAGAGGAGCAGAAGGATTCCTGATTTATGCAGTAGATGTTCAGAGGTCTAGTCTTGAGTTGACTGAGATACCGGTGGTTAGCGAATTTCTCTGATGTTTTTCCAGATGAGATTCCTGGTTTGCCGCCGATTCGAGAGATCGAATTCAACATCGAACTTGCACCAGGTACTTAGCCCATTTTGAAAGCACCTTATCGGATGGCTCCATTGGAATTGAAGGATTTGAAGGAGCAGTTAGAAGATTTGATTGCCAAGGGATACATCCGACCTAGCGTATCGCCTTGGTGTGCTCCAGTGCTCTTTGTGAGGAAGAAAGACGGTTCTATGCGACTCTGCATCGACTATCGCCAGTTGAATCAAGCGACGGTCAAGAACAAGTATCCTCTACCTAGGATCAACGATCTTTTTGATCAATTGCAAGGTTCTTCAGTGTATTCGAAGATAGATCTGAGATCAGGATATCATCAGCTGAGAGTTCGTGACGAGGATGTACCAAAAACAGCTTTCAGAACCAGATATGGGCATTTCGAGTTCATAGTCATGCCTTTTGGTTTGACCAATGCTCCAGCAGTTTTTATGGATCTGATGAATCGTATCTTTCAGCGGTATTTGGATGAGTTCGTCATCATCTTCATTGACGACATTCTGATCTATTCGAAGAACCGTTCTGACCATGCCGAGCATCTGAGGATTGTATTACAGACTTTGCGAGCCGAACAGTTATATGCTAAGCTATCGAAGTGCGAGTTCTGGTTGGACCGAGTTGTTTTTCTAGGCCACATTGTATCAGGAGATGGAATTCTTGTTGACCCCAGTAAGATCGAGGCAGTTATGAATTGGCCAAGACCGACATCAGTGCCAGAAATCCAAAGCTTCATGGGTTTGGCGGGGTATTATCGTCGTTTTATCGAGGGTTTCTCTTCCATTGCAAAGCCGATTACCCAGTTGACCCAGAAGAATGCACCATTTGTTTGGTCCGAGGAGTGTGAGGCCAGTTTTGTTGAGTTGAAGAAGAGATTGACCAGCACTCCGATCTTGTCTATTCCATCAGGTATGGGAGGTTATTCCGTTTACTGTGATGCTTCTCACCGTGGTCTTGGATGCATTCTTATGCAGAGGAAGCACATCATAGCTTATGCTTCGAGGCAACTGAAGCCGCATGAGACTCGTTATCCGATCCATGACCTTGAGCTTGCGGTGATTGTGTTTGCTTTGAAGACCTGGCGCCATTATCTTTATGGCAACTCGTTTGAGATATTTTCTGACCATAATAGCCTGAAATACTTGTTTTCTCAGTCCGAGCTGAACATGAGACAGAGGAGATGGATGGATTTGCTTAAGGACTTCGACTGTGAGATCAAGTATTATCCTGGAAAGTCGAATGCAGCTGCAGACGCTCTCAGTCAGAAGCTTTGTTCCTTATCTCTTGCTACGATTGGTGTTTCTCAGTTGGTTGAAGACTATTGTACTTCTGGTTTGAAGTTTGAGACCGATAGAAGATCCATCAGAGTTTTTGTGATTCAGGCAGAACCGGAGTTGTTTCAGTCAATCAGAGAGGCTCAGAAATCCGATCCGAGCAGTCAGAGTTTGATTGAGAAGGTTAGATCAGGTCATCAGTCAGAGTTTCAAGTCAGGGATGATGTTCTATTCGTGAATAACCGTATTTTGTGCCCGATGTTTCTGAGTTGAGACAACGTATTCTTCGAGAGGCGCATTGCAGTTGGTTCAGTGTTCATCCAGGAGGCCGAAAGATGTATAACGACCTGAAGACTCAGTTTTGGTGGAAGCAGTTGAAAGGAGATGTCACGAGGTTTGTATCCCATTGTCTGAATTGTCAACAAGTGAAAGCTGAGAGGAAGAAACCAGGTGGATTAGTGCACAGTTTACCTGTCCCGGAATGGAAGTGGGATCATATCTCTATGGATTTTGTCACGAAGCTATCGCGTTCAGTCAGAGGTTGTGATGCAATTTGGGTAGTGATTGACCGGTTGACGAAATCTGCTTGTTTCATTCCTTACCGTATGACATACCATCATGATTAGATGGCCGAGTTGTATGTCAAAGAGGTTGTGAGATTGCACGGCGTGCCGAAGTCGATAGTATCAGACAGAGATCCGAGCTTTACTTCTCACTTTTGGCACAGTCTACAGGGGGCATTGGGTACTCATTTGCACTTGAGCACAACGTATCACCCTCAGACCGACGGTCAGTCCGAGCGTACGATCCAGACTTTGGAGGATATGCTTCGCGCGGTAGTGCTTGACTTTGGCTCAGGTTGGCAGGATTCTTTGCCTCTAGTGGAGTTTTCGTACCATAACAGCTTCCAAGTGAGTATTGGCATGATGCCTTTTGAAGCTTTGTACAGGAAGAAGTGCAGATCTCCGTTATTTTGGGATGAGATTTCAGAATCACTTGAGTTGGGTCCAGGTATGATTCGCGATATGGCCGAGCAAGTGAAGTTGATTCGAATCAGGATAAAGAAAGCCCAAGGTAGACAGGCCAATTATGCGAATGTCAGACGCAGACCACTGTCTTTTGATCAGGGAGACCGTGTGTTTCTGAAGATTTCTCCGTTCAGAGGCACTGTCAGATTCGGGAAAAGAGGAAAGTTGTCTCCAAGATTCATTGGTCCGTATGAGATTCTGGAGAAGATAGGCAATCTTTCCTATAGGATTTATCTTCCTCTGTCTCTTTCAGGCATCCACGATGTGTTTCACGTCTCGATGTAGCGGAAATATCATCCGGATCCATCGCATGTTCTTCAGCCAGACGAGGCCGAACTTGATGAGACTCTGAGTTACTTCGAGCGACAGATTCAGATTCTTGACAGAAAAGAGAAGCAGCTCAGAAGCAAGTCGATTCCGTTGGTGAAGATTCAGTGGAGTCGTCACGGAGTTGAGGAAGCAACTTGGGAGACCGAATCTGATATGAGGCAGCGATTTCCAGAATTATTCGATTGAGGTGAGTTCGTCTTCAGTGTGATTATTTCTGGTTCAGTCTATGATCTGTCAGATTTTGAGGACGAAATCAAATCTTAGAGGGGGAGAATTGTAAGGCCCTGAAATTAATTACTTTTCGTGATTATTGGAATTGAGTATTATTTATTTTTGGAGATTTATTGAGCCGGGATTGAATCGAATTTAATTGGGAGTTTCAGGGACCGAAATGCAAAAGTTGGATTTTATATAATATCTCATGCAAGTTGGCTATCAAATCACCCTCACTCTCCTCCTTTCCTCTCCTCCATTCGTACGTACCAAATCCGGAAGCCATTGAAATCGACTTTCCAAGCTTTTCTTCCGCCCAATTCGCACGATCCGACCGTTAGATTTTCATTCCGAGTTGAGTTCCACGATCACCGCAACGAGGGCTTCATTTTGACGTAAGTTTTGCTACGATTTTTGAACTTTGATTTTTGTTGGGTTGTCAGAAATTGATAATCTTGGAGTATGTTGTTCTTGAGCTAGCATAGATCGTGTATTCAAAGTCGGTTTGGAAAAAGAACGAAATTTGGATTTTATATGAATTTTGGAGCCTATTTTCGAAAATGGAGTTGGATTTTGAGGAAGTTTGGTTGATTTTGGATTGTTTTGTTGATTGAGAAGTTGATATGGATGGTTTGAGATTGTTTGTTGTTATTGGAGATTTTTGGTTTGATCGGTTATAGCCGTTATGCCGTCGAAATCGAGTTTTAGATTATCGTTGGTTTGTTCGGTTCATTTTCGGGTTTGCTTGAGTTGTTGGATTGACACCAAATCCGTATATTATTTATTTCAAACTTGGATTGGAGTTTCGGGTTGGATCGAACTTGGGAGTTGAATCGAATCGAGAGTTGAAGACGGTATATTGATTGAGCTTCTTTGTTTTGAATTGTTGTGATTCGATGGATTATTTATTTGAGTTCGTTGTTATTTTTCATATTTGAATCCTCGACGGACTTGAAAGGTAAAAGGCGACATTGACTTGAATGGGGTTGAATACTCGAGTTCGATTGATTATCGAGCCCCGAAAATCACATACAGCATGTTAATTGCTTGTGTGAACTTGATTGATTAATTGTTTACACTTGCATTCATATTGAACCGATTATTCGATTCGTTTTGAAGATAGACGTTTTAGGGAGCTATATTGAAGTTGCTTTGGATTTCGAGTTTTTCCAAGCGCCAGAATACTTCTTATAGTTGCTATGAAGTCTAAGGGTTGAGTTGAACGACATCCACCCCGAATGGGTGTGTCGGTGAGTTATTGTGAAGACTTGGCCCCGGGATCCCAACCAAATACCGATTGATATTTCGATTATCTGATTTGATAGTCCCGAGTTTTTAAGTCATGCATACATTCATTCTCATTTTGAATTGTTATTGATTGATACTTTTCGTTATGAGATGTTTATCTGATATTGCATGCCTGTCTCTTTTACTTAGAAATTATATTTCTAACCGGTTTATCCGGCTGTTGTCTTTGTTTGTATGTGTACTTGGCAACAGGAGGATCAGGAGCTGGACCGAGTCTTCTTGGTTAGCTTGGGGTGAGATTGATAGAAGTGAGACTCCGCGTCGTAGGGTCGAGCCCGTTGAACTTGTATTAGTTTTGTTGAGTCCTTTGAACTCTATTCTAGAACTCGACTTTTGGTTGTATTTGTTAAGCAGAACTTAGAACCCGTTGTATGCTCTATATATCATTTTATATGCGCGCTTGAGTTTGGATTTGAATCGGGTTACCTTTGGAGCATTTTTTTGTTAAGCCCTGCTCCCTGCTGCCCTTTTGGCCTGCGTGCGAGCGAGGCTCGCCCTCGCGCGCGCGCGTGAAGGCCTGGGGTGCTCGGGTTTGGTTGCCCTCGCGCGTGCAAGCCTAGCTCCTTGCGCGGGCACAAGTTTGCTTGAGGGCTCGGGAAGTTTTGCCCGCGTGCGCGCGAGCTCTTACCTCGCGCGGGCGCAAGCCTTTCTGCGAGCCCTCTAGCCGCGTAGCCTGCGCGCGCGCGAGATGATGGGCGCGAGGCTCTTTAAAAACGGGGTCTCACACTCTACAAGGCGAAGCTATGGAGTGGATGAATGATCTTCCTTTTGGTTCTATTACTACTTGGACCCAACTTGTTCAAACTTTTTTGAACAAGTATTTCCCTCCTACAAAGTTGACAAAATTATTCTCTGACATTATCTCATTAAAGCAAAAGGAGGGAGAATCTCTACATGCATCATGTACCAGATTCAAAAAGATTTTGAGGATGTGTCCTCAGCATAATCTCACTCAGAGCCAACAGACTCAGACATTCTACTATGGAGTTGATCAGTCGGTTCGATCCTTGTTGGATGCTGCTACCAATGGAATTCTATTCAGGAAGACACCAGCACAGACATGGGAGATTATTGGGAATATAGCTAAAAGCAATATAGGATGGCTAGATGTGAAGAAGGAGAAAAAGGCTGGAGTTCTAGAAGTCGATGCAATAACAGCGCTGAATGCTAAAATTGATGCTCTTACACATTAGATGACGATTATGCAGATAGCTCCAACTAATCAGGTACAAGTACAGCAGCCCGAGGAGTGGAAGGTATTTGAAATCGATGCGGCGAACTTCATGGAAAATCAAGGGAAATAGCCATACAATCCTTACAGCAACACCTACAATCCTGGCTGGAAGAGTCATCCAAATTTTTCATGGAAACCTGCAGATCCCATCGCCAATACTTCAAATCCAGTTGAGAAAAATCCAACCTTTGAGGAAATCATGATGAAGTATTTAGCGGGTACTGAGACTCGCTTGCAGAATCAAGAGACAATGTTGTAAAATTTGGAAACACGGATGAGCCAGATAGCAACACAACTGTCAACTAGGCCAGCTGGATCATTGCCTAGCAATACTGAAAAGAATCCAAGAGATTTCAATGCTATTTTGGAGGTTATTAAATCGCAAGTGGAGGAAAAGGAGAAAACAATTGATGATGAGGAAGCAATGGAGCCAATCATTGAAAAAGGGATGGAGAGCGTGCCAAAGCATGCAGAGTCGGCGCCCACGGACAAGAAAGGTAAGTCTTCTAACCCTAATAATAATGAAAATATTGATTTGAGTAAACTTTCCTTCCCCCAGAGAGCAAAGCAACTTCAATTGGATAATCAATTTGAAAATTTCTAGAAATTTTCAAAAAGCTTCACATTAAGATTCCATTTGCAGATGCTTTGGCTCAAATGCCTAGTTATGCAAAATTTTTGAAAGAGATTTTGTCTAACAAGAGGAAGTTAATAAATTTTGGAACTGTGAATGTAACACCCCAAAATTAGCCTATTCGATATTATAGGTTATTAAGATTGATAATTGGAGATTAATAAATTTTAGGATTTAATTGATATTTGATCAGGGACCGATTTGCAATTTTTGAAGAATTCAGGGACTAAAGTGCAAAATTTTGAATTTTATATATTATCTTAAATGTTTTGAGTTGACTTGGGTCTTTATTCTCTTCTCCAAGAAGCCGATGCCTCCATTGAAGAATCTAGGCGTCTTTTTCAAGCTTTTATCTCCCGGTTTCCGCTCAAACCGTCTGACAGAATTTTGATGTGAAGCTGGTTTCACGATCACGACTTAGAAGGCTCCGTTGTACCATAAGTTTTTCTTTGATCGGATTTATGTCATTATTTGGATGCCGTCAGAATTGGATGAAATTCGGTTATAACGTGCTTGAGCTAGCATAGATCGTATATTCGAAGTCTGATCGGAAAAAGAACGTCGTTCAGATTTGTTATGAATTTTTAGGCATAATTCGAAATTTGTATTTTTGGGATTTGTTGGAATTGGATTGAATTAGTTGAGTTGTTGTTTTGAGTTGTTTAGATTGATATATTGCTGTCCCTGATTTCGGATAGTTGAATTTATAGATGTTATGCCGCAGATTTGAGATTTTGGGATTTTAGGAGATTGAATTAAGTCTTTGAATAGACTTGAATCGGATTGATTGATATTAAATGTTTTGATATGTCCATACAGATTTGACTGAAGATTGTGTAGTTCAGAATTGACATAATTGGAACCATTGAAGATTTGATCGAGTTTTGCTTGTTCGAGATTGGAAGCTACTTTGATCCGAAGAAAAGGTATAAGACGACTTCGACTAGAATGGGACGAGTTACTTGAATCCGACTTGATTCGAGTGTTGCAAAGAATCACATACTTAAATTTTTAAGTAAAGTTCTTGAATTATATGATTGAATGTACTATGATCTTACATGCATTCATATTGAGCCAATTGATTCATTTTCATTTTGGAATTAGACGTTCTGGGGATTATAGTCTAGTGACATTGATAGGCTACTACAATGGCCGATCAACTCTCTATAGTTGCTCCAGAGTCTAGAGGATTGAAATATACATCATCCACCTCGAGGGGAGAGTCGGTGTGATTGCTGTAATATTTTACCTCGGGATCCCAACAGAAGAATTGAAAAACTGATTTCCTTTCGATTTTTTGAGTCTGATAATCCCTAATTTCTAAAGACATGCATTACATTTTATTGCATTTAGAATGGGAGTTATTGTTATTCATGTTGTTAATATACTTTGTGAAATTACATGTTTGGATTTTGGTATATCATGTTTTGATATATTAATTGATATTGCATGTATTGTCTCTTTTACTGGGAATTGTATTCTCATCGGATTTATCCAGTTGTTGTCTTGTCATTGTATGTGTGCTTGGAAACAGGTGGAACATGTTCAAGTCAGAGGCAGCATGACTAGATCGGGATTGTGATGATAGAAGTGAGGATTCGAATATCATGTCGAACTTTTGTTATATTGAAAGCATGTTAAAACTTGTACTTTCTTTGAATTATGTTGTATCGAATATTCAAGCATTGAGGTTTGCATGTTGTTGTAGTATGTATTTTATATCTCGGCCTATTTTTTAATTGATTTGGAGTTTAAAAAAAATGGATTTAGAGCAAGTTTTGAGTTTTCTTTGTTCAGTACAGGGCTCGCTCGAGCGGAGGTTTGTTACCACTTGAGCAAGAGGTATTTTTAGTTTGAGACAGATCTTGTCTCGCTCGAGCACCACTTTATCACCTCTAGAACGAGAGCCTTGCCGGATTCTGGGCAGAACTTCGCCCGCTCGAGCGGGAGTTCTTACCGCTCGAGCGAGGCCCCTTTTATTTAAAAAAATTCTTGGCTTTAAGCCTTGACTTGTTGTGGATGCAATTTAGTTTAATTCTTGATTAGATGATTAGAACCGAGGTCCTCACATTAAGTGGTATCAGAGCGACAAGTTCTTGGACTGTATTAGTAGTGAGCGGGGTAGATCGAGTTTGCATGAATTTATTTCTCGCATGCTATTGAATTTTTTAAATGATTATTTAAATTCCATGCGAACATGCTTTATTATTTCTTGAATTATTTGTATTACATGACTATGTGATTTAAATATTAAAGCATGATATATTAGAATTGCGGATTTAATTATTCCTGATATGGAATGAAATTTTTGAACAGAGATTAGGGGCACGAGATTGTTGAATTGAGATATTTGTGCCCTAATTCTCTTGAATATGAGATATGTTTCCTCGATGAATTTTGAACAGGAAACTTTCAGCATCAAACCCACCGATGGAAGCTTTACTGATGAGGTTTCAGTCTTTTAACCCTCCAACTCTGAGGAGTACTGAGAACGCTAATGGTTGTAAAAACTGGTTAGAAGAAATTGATCAGTTGTTTAATTTTGTAGGATACACCGATGACCGACGAATTCAGTTAGTTTTGTACCAACTGCAAGGTATTGCTAAAATTTGGGGGATATCGAAGAAGAAAGCTTTAGAGAATCAAGGTTTCGTCATTTCGTGGAGTCTGTTTAGATCCGAATTTCTTCTATAGATTTTGTTTCAACATTCTACTGGATATAGAGGGAGTAACTTTAGAGACCACCTTCAACCGAAGGGTAAACATTTCAAGAAGTCTGGGAGTAGTTCGTCTAGCTCTAGTGACTCGAAGCAGCTTGGTTCAGGAAAGATCTCAAGATCTTCTGGTATATCTTGCAGCAATTGTGGAGGTCGACACCTCAGTGAACATTGTATTGGAATTTATGGGAGCTGCAATATTTTCCATCAGATAGGACACTATGCTAGGAGATATCCTTAAAGTAATGCCGTTGGATCTCGGACTGGGAGTTCTTTTAAACCGATAGTTTAGCAGGAACGGCAAACTTTTGTGGTTCACTCTTTTCAGCCACCGCAACAACAAAATCTGATGGGAGGTAATCAGAACTTGAATCAACCTCCGAGGCAACAGACCTCAGTCTTTGCTCTTATTAGAGATCAGACTCAGGCTGCACCCGATGATGAACCGTTCGATTGTTGGATTTTCTGCTCTTATTCTAATAGATACTGGTGAGTCCCTTATCTTTTATTGAAGAATCTGTTTAATTTTTGTCTTGCCTCTGAGCTTTTGAATTCAGTAGTTGCTATTTTTTGCCTTGAATGGAATGATTGTATTCTATGAAGTTAGTTCGGAATCTTGAACTTCGATTTGATAGGGATAAGATTGAATTGGGCAGTTAACCGGCTAATTCGGTGTGAATAAATTCTACTGGCAAGCGTACCAGGTCAAGTTATAATAAAGTGGACAATGGTCCAGATGTCGAACCCAAAGGGACTGTATAAATATGACTAACCGAATATGATTATTCCTACTTAATCTAGACTAAATAATAAGAGCGATTTCAGATTTTAACCAAGAATTTAAATAGAAAATAAAATTTAACTCAGTAAAAACGCAGTAAAGACTTTTGGATTAAATTCAATGGATTAAAAAACTCGATCAAGGACTCATGTAGGTACCAGACAATTTATGTAACAAGCAGTCGATTTAAGACTCAGAATTAATCTTAATTCACGAGAATTCTCCTACTTTGTTCAAAGGACTATTTCTAGAACAATCAAATATATTCAAATATTGATGGATTAATCTTTCGTAATTCTAATCAAATTTGAATGCTCATATAAATATGAGAATTCAGTAAACACCTAAACCGCACATTGAAACTGAATTTTATTTCTAGTGAGTTTTACAATATGTTTATTATCAAAGTGATCAAAATCGAAACCTCTTATATCAGATTGGAATCAATTAACATGAAAGCAAATAACTGGCCATAAAATTCACAAGACAAATATAAATTCGATAATCAATAAAATAATTCAAGTCTGAAAATTCTTGAATAAACCATCAAGTTTTCTACATAAATTGTCTGGCCCAATCACGTGGCCTTGATCAAAGAAAGAAAACTACTCAAAGTTCAGCATAATTCAAGAACAAAAGTTTTTACTCCAAAACATCAATCAAAAATAAAAAATAAAAATAAAAACAAGAAAAGAAGAATGGAAGATGATGTTGGCCGCCTCTTTGCCTTTAAAGATGTTGTGTAACCCTTATTCTAATGAATAGATTGATATTTATATGCTCAAGGGTCTTCAAAAGATAGTATCCTTCCCGAGCAAGAATTTCCTTTTTTTAAAACTCTGCACGCTTCGCTCGCTCGAGCGAGCAGTCTTCTGTTCCAAAGGAATCATGTTCTCGCCTCGCTCGCTCGAGCGAGCATCACTATCGCTCGAGCGAGCAGTCTTCTATCTCGCAAATTTCGTGGCACATCTGGCTCGCTCGAGCCAGCGTTCTACTGGAAAATATAATTGCCCTCTCCGGCTCGCTCGAGCGAGCATAGACCTTCGGTCGAGCGAGACCTGTTCTGTTCAACTTTCTGTTTTTTCCCGAGTTTTCCTACAAAATGGACCAGGAAGAGTATTATGCATCTAAATGAATTAAACATGCTAAAACTAAATAAAACAATAACAAAAACATATGAATGCACGAAAAATAGACCTAAAAAATATGCATATAAAACATAGTTATCAACAATATGGTACTTAGGTTATCAGATTTGATTGTTTTGTCTGTATAGCTGCTTAACTAAGTACAGGGCAACCATGAATGGTTTTCAGAAAGTTGTCAGATTCAGATCCGAGTCGATAGATGAGTGGAAATCCTCCAGTAAGAATTCTCGATTCAAGTATTCTTTGTTATTTGTGCTGTTGAATGACCGTTTGTTGCAAAGAGGTGAAGAAGAATTCTTGTTATTGCAGTTGATATCCTGAATTTCAGCCCAAATGGGTTGATTTAACCGAGGTTTAGAGTTTGCTGACGTTGTTTTGGATGAGATTCCCTATTTGCCTCCAATTCATGAGGTTAGATTCAGCATCGACTTGAGATCAGAAAACATCAGCTGAGAGTTCGAAAGAAGAGGTATTGAGGACCGGACTCGGAACGAGGTATGGCCGCTTTGATTTTATAGTCGTGCCGTTTGAATTAAAAACTCTTCTGTAGTGTTGTAGATCTTATGAACTGAATCTATCAGAAGTATTTAGTTGAATTCATAACTATTCTTATCGATGATCTTCTTGTCCTTTTGGAATGAGAATCGTACTGATCACGCAGAGCATTCGAGGATCGTCATACAGATTTGTGTGCCGAGCAGTTGTATGTTATTCTATTGACGTTGGAATTCTGATGGGATCGAGTTGTCTTTTCCTCGATCATATTCTCTGAAGTTGAAATTTCCGTTGATCACCTCAAGATCGGAGTTGATATGAATTGATCTAGATCTTTATCTGTACCTGAACTTGAAGATTTTGGATTTAGCGAGTTTCTATCGCTGATTCGAGGGAATTCTTATTGATTGTGAAGCCGATTACTCGGCAGAATGTGCCTTTTGTACGAATCTTATGAGATCAATTTTCTTGATTGAAGAAGAGATTGATCAGCGTTCAGTATTATTTATTCCTTTCTGTACTGATGATCATCAGTGCATTGTATCTTCTTATCGAGATTTGAGATACTTTATTGAGAGGATCACATAGTATCTTATGCTTCAAGGAAGTTGAAGACGCACGAGACTCAATGTCGGATTCTTGATTTGAGTCTCGTAGCAATCTTATTACTTGGAAGATCTGGCATCACTTTATTTGCGAAGAGATTTCCAAAATCTGTTCTGATCTTAGAAGTTGAAGTTTTGATTTTGCAGTTCGAACTGTTTATGTGATGGAGGAAAGAGTTAGATAGGATGAAGACTATAACTGCGAATTTTAGTATGATCCGGAGGAATCGAACGCAGCAGCGTAGATTTTAATCCGAATGATATGTTCTTATTTTATCTACTACTGTTGTTCTCCTTGACCGATGATTTTTGCACTCCTGATTATAGTCTGGAACAGATAGGAAGTATATCGGAATTCTTTCGTACGAGCCAAACCAAAGTTGATTGAGAAGATTGAGAACTCTTAGAAATCTGATTCTATTTTTTAGAATTCGATGAAGAAAAGTCAGATCTGAACACCGTTTGAATTTCAGGTCAGTGCCAATGCCTTATCTGGGAATACTCATTTAGTTGTGCCAGATTTTTTGGTTGGAGACAACGTATCTTGAGATTGACACTTTGGAGTCTTTTCAGTGTTCTTCTAGATGACCTGAAGATGTTTGATGATTAGAGAAATCAGATCGGATAGAGGACGATAAAGAATGAGGTTTGAAGTATGACTCTTGATGTTCTGAACTGTCCGCAGTTGATAGATGCGAGAGATAATGACCCGATTGTCTGTGGTACAGTTATCTGTTCAGAATGGAAAGGGGATTACTTTTCAATGGGTGTTGTCCCGTAGCTATCGAGCAGTCCGAGTTTGAGATGCTATTTGAGTATGTTTAACCGATTGATGGAATCTGCTACTGTTTTTCGTACAGAATGAATTTACGACTCGACCATATGATTGAATTTTGTCGGAAGGATTTTCAGATTGCTTGATTTACCGAATTTAGTCTTTTCAGACAGAGATCCTCGAGTCGCCCTTTCTTTTGGGCATAGTCTTTAAAGAGAATTTTGATGTTCGATTACATCTGAGTTCAGTTTTATATCCTCGGAACGACGAACAGCCAGAGCGGGCGATTCAGACTTTAGAGGATATTCCATGAGTGTAGCGCTCGACTTAGCACTAGTTGACAGAATTCTTGATTCTTGTGGAGATTTCGTGCAATGATAGCTATCAAATGATCATCTTGATGCATCTTTCGAAGCATTGTACGAGAAGAGATGAAAATCTCATTTTTTACTGAGATGATTTTCTGTGTTACCTGAGTTGGGACAAGATTTGTTTCGAGGTTTTGATGGACAGATGAAGATTTTCAGATGAGAATGAATATAGCACAGAACGGATAGATGAAGTATTCGAATTCCCGACGCAGACCTCTGTATTTTGATTAGGGAGATTGAATATTTTTGATGATTTCGCCTTTTGGAGGCTTTGTTAGACATGATTAGAGCGAGAAATCAGCTTTGATATTGATCGATTCTCACTAGAGTCTGGAGATGTTATGCTATATTTCCTACAAACTTGTTTTGTTTCGTTTCTTTTGGGTATTCTCGATGTATTTTCCGTTGTTTGTTATGGAGTATCACCAGATTCTTCTTACGTTCTTCTACCGTTGAGACCTATGATAGGGAGTCATCGAGTTGCTTCGACCGATTCAGAGTTTCGATCAGAATTAGAAGCAGCTCCGAAACAATCCGATTCAATTGTGATAGTGTAGTGGAGCCGATACGGATTTGAAAAAGAGATGTTTGAGACAGAGTTTGATTTGGAGCAGAAATTTTCCAGAGTTATTTCTGAGAGGTGAGAATTTTTATTGCAGTTTTGGATATTATCTCTTATCTTTTGAGAGTGAACTGTATTCGATTTCGAGGACGAAATCAGTTCCTAGAAGGGGAGAATCGTAACACCCAGAATCGTAACACCCCAAAATTAGCCTATTCGAGATTATAGGAGATTAATATTGATAATCGCAGATTAGGGAATTTTAGGATTTAATTGATATTTAATCAGGGAACAATTTGCAATTTTTGAAGAATTCAAGGACTAAAGTGCAAAATTGGAATTTTATATATTATCTTCAATGTTTTGAGTTGACTTGGGTCTTCGTTCTCTTCTCCAAGAAGCCGATGCCTCCATTGAAGAATCTAGGCGTATTCTTCAAGATTTTATCTCCCGGTTTCCGCTCGATCCGTCCGAAAGAATTTTGATCTGAAGCTGGTTTTACGATCACGGCTTAGAAAGCTCTGTTGTACCGTAAGTTTTTTTCCGATCGGCTTTATGTCAATTTTTGGATGCCGTTAGAATTGGATGAAATTCGGTTATAACGTGCTTGAGCTAGCATATATCGTATATCCCAAGTCGGATCGGAAAAATAACGTCGTTCGGATTTGTTATGAATTTTTAGGCATAATTCGAAATTTTAATTTTTGGGATTTGTTGGAATTGGATTAATTCGTTGAGTTGTTGTTGATTTGAGTTGTTTAGATTGCTATATTGCTGTATGTGATTTCGAATAGTTGAATTTATAGCTGTTATGCCTTCAGTTTGAGATTTTGGGATTTTAGGAGGTTGAATTAAGTCTTTGAATCGACTTGAATTGGATTGATTGATATTAAATGTTTTGATATATCCGTACAGATTTGACTGAAGATTGTGGAGTTTAGAATTGAATAAATTTGAACCGTTGAAGATTTGATCGAGTTTTGCTTGTTCGAGATTGGAAGCTACTTTGATCCGAAGAAAAGGTATAAGACGACTTCGACTAGAATGAGACGAGTTACTCGAATCCGACTTGATTCGAGTGTTCCAAAGAATCACATACTTTTATGTTTAAGTGAAGTTATTGAATTATGTGATTGAATATACTTTGATCTTACATGCATTCATATTGAGCCAATTGATTCGTTTTCATTTTGGAACTAGACGTTCTGGGGATTATAGTCGAGTGGCATTGGTAGGTGAATTACTACAATGGCCGATCAAATCTCTATAGTTGCTCCGGAGTCTAGAGGATTGAAATATACATCATCTACCTCGAGGGGAGAGTTGGTATGATTGTTGTAATATTTTACCTCGGGATCCCAACAGAAAAGAATTGAAGAACTGAATTCCTTTCGATTATCTGAGTCCGATAATCCCTAATTTTTAAAGACATGCATTGCATTTTATTGAATTTAAAATGGAGTTATTGTTATTCATGTTGTTAATATACTTCGTGAAATTAAATGTTTGGATGTTGGTATATCATGTTTTGATATATTAATTGATATTGCATGTATTGTCTCTTTTACTGGGAATTGTATTCTCATCGGATTTATCCGGCTGTTGTCTTGTCATTGTATGTGTGCTTTGCAACATGTGGAACAAGTTCATGTCAGAGGCAGCATGACTAGATCGGGATTTTGATGATAGAAGTGAGGATTCGGTTTAGGATTCGAATATCATGTCAAACTTTTGTTATATTGAAAGCATGTTAGAACTTGTACTTTCTTTGAATTATGTTGTATCGAATATTCGATCATTGAGGTTTGCATGTTGTTGTAGTCTGTATTTTATATCTCGGCCTGTTTTTTAATTGATTTGGAGTTAAAGAAAATAGATTTAAAGCAAGTTCTGAGTTTTCTTTGTTCAGTACAGGTCTCGCTCGAGCGGAGGTTTGTTACCACTCGAGCGAGAGGTATTTATATTTTGAGACAGATCTTGTCTCGCTCGAGCGACACTTTATTACCGCTAGAGCGAGAGCCTTGCAGGATTCCGGGCAGAAATTCGCCCGCTCGAGTGGGAGTTCTTACCGCTCGAGCGAGGCCCCTTTTTTAAAAATAATTATTGGCTTTAAGCCTTGACTTGTTGTGGATGCTTTTTAGTTTAATTCTTGATTAGATGATTAGAACCGAGGTCCTCACAGTGAAGTTGTCGGAGGAATGTTCTTCTATTTTACAAAATAAACTCCCTCCAAAATTTAAGGATCCCGATAGCTTTTCAATTCCTTGTACTATTGGAAAATCATTTTTTAGTAAGGCTTTGTGTGAAATTGGTGTGAGTATAAATCTTATGCCTTACTCATGTTTTTAAAATCTTGGCAATGGAGAAGTGAGGCCAACCACAATTTTTCTTCAATTGGTTGATAGATCTATTAAATATCCTAGGGGAATTATGGAGGATGTGCTAGTAAAGATTGTAGAGGATGTGCTAGTAAAGGTTGATAAATTTATTTTTTCAGTGGATTTTGTTGTGCTTGACATGAAAGAGGATCATGAAACCTTTTATTTTAGGTAGATCATTTTTGGCCACTAGAAAATCTTTAATTGATGTGCATAAGGGAGAGTTAATTTTGCGCATGAATGATGAGAGTGTGATTTTTTTTAATGTGTTTCTAGGCCTTCATTATCCCGCGGACAATTTTGATTGTTTCAGAATTGATGTTACTGATGATTTGGTTTAGTATTCTTTGCAGGAACAGTTGTCCGTGGATCCATTAGTAATCTGTTTGACTAGAACGATGCATGAGGAGCATATTAGTGAGGAAGTTCATGAAGTTGCGAGATATTTGGATGGAAAGACACCCATTTAAAGATCAATCAATTCCAAGATAGGGGAGCTTGGACACATCCCGAAACCATTGAAGCCATCAACCGAGGATCCCCCTACACTTGAACTCAAAACACTCTCTTCTCATTTAAAATATTTATATTTATTTAAGAATGATAAACTGCCAGTAATCTGTTCGTCTTTTTTGACAGGGTGCGAGGAATAAAAATTTTTGTTTGTGATCAGAGAGCATATAAAAGCCATAGGATTGAGCACGGCTGACATAAAGGGAATCAGTCCAA
Source organism: Henckelia pumila (assembly GCF_033568475.1). Taxonomy (NCBI): domain Eukaryota; kingdom Viridiplantae; phylum Streptophyta; class Magnoliopsida; order Lamiales; family Gesneriaceae; genus Henckelia; species Henckelia pumila. The sequence goes on along the minus strand of NC_133121.1, from coordinate 27,765,498 downwards.
CCATGTGTATGCACAAGATACTGATCGAGGCGGAGCACAAGACATCGACTCAACCACAGAGGAGACTTAACTCAGCTATGCAAAAGGTAGTAAAAAAGAAAGTGATAAAACTTCTTGATGCAGGTATTATCTATCATATCTCTGAAAGTGAATGGGTGAGTCCAACTCAGGTAATGCCTAAAAAACTAAGGGATTACTGTTATTGAAAATGAAAATAATGAATTGATCTCTACTTGAACTGTTATGGAATGGAAAGTATGCATTGATTATAGGAAATTGAATGATGCCACTCGTAAGGATCACTTTATCCTCCCCTTTATTGATCAAATGGTTGAGAAACTTTTTGGGCATGCTTTTTATTGTTTTTTATACGGCTATTGGGGTTATATGAAAATTCTCATAGCACCTGAGGACCAACACAAAACTACTTTTACTTGTCCATATGGTACTTTTGCATATAAACGAATGCCGGTTGATCTATGGAATGCCCCTGCTACTTTTCAGTGCTGCATGATATCAATTTTTCATGACATGGTAGAAAAGTTTATTGAAGTTTTCATGGATGATTTTTTTGTGATTGGTTCCTCTTTTGATGATTGTTTATGTAACTTGAAAAAGTGTTGCAGAGGTGTGAGGAGAGTAATCTTATGCTAAATTTGGAGAAATGTCATTTCATGGTAAGAGAAGGGATTTTCTTAGGACATAAGGTGTCAGAAAAAGGTGTGGAGGTGGATAGGGCAAAACTAGAAGTAATTGAAAAACTTCCACCTCCCACGAACTTGAAAGGGATAAGAAGTTTTCTAGGGCATGCTGGTTTTTAAAGAAGATTTATCAAGGATTTTTCTTCTATTGCTAAACCTCTTACCAATTTGTTGATAAAAGAGGTGCCTTTTAATTTTTCTGCTGAGTGTTAACAGGCTTTTCAAATATTGAAGCAGAAATTGACAAGTGCATCAGGGATAGTAGCACCTGACAGGAGTCTTCGCACTACACCAAATCATGGTATCAACAACATCTAAAAGACAACGGTTTTTTTTGAAAAACTGTTGTCTTTTAGTATTTAACAACGGTTTTTACTAAAACCGTTGTTGTTGCCCCTTTTTTAATGAACAAAAACAACGGTTACCGTTGTCTATGAGCAGGTTTTTTTAGTCTTACGACAACGGTTTTTATTAACCGTTGTCTTTTTCTATTGTTTTATGTAGGTTAAGACAACACATTTCTTAATCCGTTGTCTTTTCTTTCCTTTTTTAATTTTTTTTTAAAAACACATATATACATATCCACATACACCTACACAAGCCCTAGCCCAACCAATAATCTGTCGCACCTTTCACCCAGCTTCTTCTTTCGATTCTCCTTCGCCTCCTTTCTCTCCTCTCCGCTCCTCATCCTCACCAACCGGTCACTCCTCCAAGCAAATCACACAATCTTCACCTTCTTTTTCATGGCTTCAATGGATTCCTTCGAGGCAAGGGCTGCCCTGCGACGCCGCTGCAGACTCGTCGCCTCCCTCTTTTATCAAAGATGGTTGTTATTATTGCTCTTTTTCCTTTTATTTTCGTACTAATAGTTGAATTACTTTTTCATTTTTGTTGATTTTATGACTCGATTTTGGCTTTTTGTGAAACATTACTGTGAGATCTGGAAATTGATTTGTGCGCATATGTACTTTTACCTTATTTGTTCGAGATTCTTTATTTGAAAAGATTAGACTTGGTGATTTTGAAAAAATTTTGCGTTGCTGGATTCGGATCTGACGTTTACGCCGTCATAGTTTTTATTGATCTGTTTTTCTTCATTTAGATCTGAATTTATTGTGTTTTAGTTTTTGCATTCCCTTGGGTGGTTGTGTTGTCGTTGATGCTGTGATTATTTTTACTTTAATTGGTGCAGCTATTGAACTTCAGATTTGTGCAAACGGGGATTGCATAAAATAAGTACATTTATGGAAGATTGATTTGGATAGATGGAAAGACATTATTTTTATAGCACGAAAGCTTAGTCAGCTTTATGTGATTAAACAATATTTAGGTCAACTTTATGTGATTAAACAAATTAAAGGATACTACATTAATTAGTCCAAGAAAAAAAATCGAATGTAGTTTTAAATGTTCGAGCAGAAATATAAAATGTTGAAAACTTATGGTTTCATGAACTTCATTTCTCATTTTCTACGGCACTTGTAGTTTTCATTAAAAGATTAAATAACAGTTTCTGATAAAACTTATAAGTACATGGTAATTGATACGATATAAACTTAACTTCCAAAATTCTTGTAGGATGGAAAGCTGTGTAATGCTTCATATATAATCCATTAACCTTACATGCAAATGTGTAGCTCTACAAATGGCAACCCTTCTATTCCAAAACGATAAATGCAAAAGATAATGTGGTATGAAATTAAAGAGGTGAGTTGGTTCATGGTTGATGCTTTATGCTTTATGCCATGATCCATTTAGTTGTTTATGTTGTATCTGATATCAGCATTCATAAAATGCTCATTCTTTACTTATAGCATAGGTCATTTGACGCCCTTAAACATGATGACAAGCCTCTGCCTTCAGAGCCAGGGTCATCTATAGCAGCTGCTATAGCCGCGTTTGTTACCATTCCTTCTGGATCCACTCGCACAGTGACTTTTTCACTAGCTTGGGACAGTCCTGAAGTAAGATTTTACAGTGGGAAAACATACCACAGGTAAGTAAAGAACTATAGACTATATTCTCAGATCTCTTAACCAACATGCAGATAATGACTGTATATAACATGCATATCAATGAACTGGCAGGCGCTATACAAAATTTTATGGTACCCAAGGGAACGCTGTAGCAAGAATTGCAAGCGATGCTATATTAGGTTGCATTATAAAATGGTTATATTAAAACAGTGACCTTTTTGCAATAGTAAATGATCTCTGTTATCAGATACTTGTTTTAAACATCTCTTTAAATGCTTGTAGTTGATATGCAACCAGAACACACAAACTGGGAGCTCAAGATTGAAGAATGGAAAAGGCCAATCCTTGACGATGAAAGGCTTCCAGAATGGTAACAGTGAAACGAATTCAGTCTTCAGTGCAAATATGCTTGTTTGTCTAGATTTCTTGTTTATTCTGGAATGAACAGAATTTTTTTAGGTACACTTTACTACTTTTCAATGAGCTCTATTACCTTAAGGCCAGAGGAACAATCTGGACAGGTAAACTAGAAACCCGGTTATCTTTCACTGATGAACCGAAGATTGAAGAGTAGTTGATGTGAGCTGGAGCTAATTACACCATCAAGGATGCAAAGGGTCGGACCACCCTGTCGATATTTTTTTGTAGTGTGCATTGAATTAGAATTTTAATTTCGAGTGATTTTTAATATTAAAAAATTGTATATTACATTTTATTTATGAAGTTTTAAATTTTGATTTATTTATAATATTGAAATTTATATAAAAAATTTTATTTTGTTTTTGTTTTTTATATAGAAAAAGACAACGGATTTTATTCGTTTTCGTAAGGGGTCTAAAACTGTTGTAATTGATGGTGTTGTCAAAACTGCGCCCCTACGACAACGGATAAAATCCGTTGTCATTTCCCTCAAATACAACGGATTTGTGCCTACGACAAAAATCTGTTGTCATTACCCTCAAAGACAACGGATTTTATCCGTTGTCGTAGAGGCGCAGTTTTGACAACACCATCAGTTACAACAGTTTTAGACCCCCTACGATAACGGATAAAATCCATTGTCTTTTGGCGTTTTTCTTGTGATCCTTTTGTGTTTATGTGCAATGCCAGTGACACAGCGTTTGGAGCTGTCCTTGGGCAAAAAAGGGACAAAGTACTTCATGTAATTTATTACGCCGGCATCACACTGTTAGCCGCTCAGATGAACTATGCCACAACAGAAAAACCAAAAGCAATTTAATTTTTTTACTTTAAAAAAATTGATTCTATGATTCCAAAATGCGAGAACGACGATTATATAATATTTCAAATTGTATAAATCCTGTTTACACACATCAAATGAAACAATCCCGTATAAAAACTAAACAAGACAAATATACAAACCAAAGAACTCAAGCATTGCTCCCTCTAGGAGTACTATATCCAGCCTCCTGGTGACCTTAGCTACACACAAAAACAACAGTAAACCCTTGGGGTGAGTAAACACAGTGGGACTGTAATTGCAACAATATTGCCAATATGTTGATAATTAACTAAGAAGTATTATAATTGTTCTTAGACTCCCAGTACTAATTGAAGACAAAGGTTTACACGTTTCATGAAACCCATTAATGTTCAATCACATAGTTTCTTGCTAGAATTAATCTGCGGGCATTTTATCAAACAAGACATAGGCACAACATATCTAAGCTTCGATATGCTAAATAAGATGCATAAACCTTCTAACTATATTATTTCGTGAAACAATGGAGTACTTGAACAATTCATTCGGATAAGTACACTGACAAAGAACAAACAAAAAATCACATAATTTCCCGATAAAATATACATGGAGATGGAATGAGAAGAACCTGCAAGTGTGCTAATATCATTCAGGGGCGAGGCAGCTGAAGATAGATGCCAAGGATATGAGCCTATCCAGGAACTGTTTCCCCAAAAATATTTTGGGCAAACCATAGAATAGAGAGGGAAAGAAGAATAAAGGGAAGGTGTGGTTGAGGGCGGAGAGGAGACGACTTAAAAAAAAAAAGTAAATAAATGAGGTAAATGTGTCAAATCTTAGATTAGGGAGTGTAAATAAGACTTTTGGTGTGTCAGGAAGTCCATCTGATGCAGCTATTGAACCACAAATTCAATTTTTGAATAAGGATTTAAACGAGGAAATGAAAAAAATAATTAAGAAAAATAATTAATAAGAATATTCAAGTAATTCACAATGGAAAATCACATATTTATATATAATAAATAAAATTATAGATTTAAGCACATAAGTTCAAGCTTTATTTTTAAAATAATCAACATATTTAAAGAGAAAGTATGGTGAAAAAACAAATAAAATAATGCACAAAACAATTAATGAGGAAATGAAAAAAAAATTAAGAAAAACAATTAATAAGGACATTTAAATAAATTCAAAATGAAAGTCACATATTTATATAAATAATAATAATAATATAAATATAAATAATATAATAAAATTAAATATAATATATACATATATATATATATATATATAGATTTGTTATGTTCTATTATATATGACGGAAAATCTTAACTCGAATATATCGTAATAAATCGAATAAGCACAATTCGATATATGATCGTTAACGTAATTGATTTACTAACCTTTATTTCGAAGAAAATAGCAATTCGATGGTCCAACCCCTATCACGAACGAAAAGGAATCGATTTTCACATTCAAATGCTTAAACTTGTGATATAATTTTTCTTGCAATATTAATTGAAAAATGAATGTCTTTATCGTTCACTCTACTCTAAAGAAGTTAATTCTCATTATCCAAATAAATGGAAGTTAAATCATAGGCAAGAAAACTACTTCGATCCCTCCAATAATTCAAATGATAAATTTGAATATATATTAGGCTGGGTCGAGTCAGCCCTCTGCATGGACGATCCGTTAACCCAATATGTTATTTTTTACATCTCTCACTCCCACATGAGGGCTAGACTTCTTCCATAGATATATCTAGGGGTGATCACGGTGCGGTTTGGCGGTTTTTCATAAGAAATTCAAACCGAATTGCGAATTGCGGTTCGGTTATATTATATTTTTTTTGTTGCGGTTTTATATGTAAAATCGTTTTAGCGGTTTTCGACGGTTTTAAGCGGTTGCTGTCGGTTCGCGGTTTTTTTAATGATAGGTAAAATGAAAAAAAAATAAAGCTATTCAAATTATTAGAATAATGAATGAAAACTATAATAAACAAAATAAAACTAAATAAAATAACAATCAAGCGACAAAATAAAGTTAATCAACTATAATATGTTTAGGCAAGTTGAAGATTAATATTTGTATAGAGAAGTAGTAAATATATTTTGAAGAGGGAAAGAGGGGAAAATTTTTTGAAGAAGAGTTGGGAGAGAAGAGAGTGGAGGCGGCATATGATCGAATCTATTGTGTATAATGTATATACAATGTTCTATAATATAACCCTAGTTAAATACCACTATACACGGCAGTGCGGGGCGGGGCGGTTTGGGCCAAAAATTATAACCGAACCGTGGCGGCGGGGCGGTTTTTATTTTTTTTAAAACCACGGTTATTTCAAAAAATGAAATATGACAGTGCGGGGCGGTGCGAGGTTGTCGGTTCGGGCGGTTTTTGAAAAAATGTGATCACCCCTAGATATATCATAATCATATACCACCAATTTCATATAGGCAAATGAATTGTGTGACCAACGAGCAGATTAAACGAAGCTCATATCCATACACCTGTTAAGGATATATAGCAGCTCATTTCAAAGTATTCATGAGGACATATACTATAGTAACCCGTATCCAAATTAACTTAATCAAATGCCTAATTATGATTAATTAGTTAAAAATATGATTAAATAATTCTCAAATGAGTCTAAGAGGTTGAAAAATAGATTCAGAACACTCGAAAATGGCTTGAAGGTGTCCAAGCTATCGAAAGTGAGTGTTCAGTTCGGGGAATAAGGTTCCTACTGAGTTTGTTGTAAGGGGATTGTACCTTAGTGATTTTTGGGGGAATATTGAGGAAACCTTGTCAATAGCTAGGTAACAGCTGTTGTGAAAACCGACAGCACATGGAGATCTGTTAGAGTCTAAGAAATTGCATAGTAATTTGTGCAGTAAGTTTGACATAACTTCTGGGTGATCTATTAGACTGTCATTTGAAGTTGTCGAATGACTAGGGAGAGATCAGAGATGTTTTAACTTGTACTTTGGAAAGTACCAGGATTCAATATTAGTTTTGGGATTTATTAGTTAGACTGATTTTGCTAATTGACAAAGTAGATTCCTTAGAATCGTTTGTTAGGCATTAATTTTCTAAAATTGTGCTGCATAAGGTTCCAATGGATAGTGGACTTTCAGACAGTAGACAGTTGTCAAGAAGAGGACTTCAAGGGTAACTTAGGTTCCTTGATAGCGGTGTGTGGAGTTAGAAGCGGGGTTAAGTTTTAGGTCTGACTTTGAGTTTTGTTGTGATTCAGTAAGGGACAGACCATGCAGGTTTTGGGCGGGGTCTGGATTGTCGAAAGTTATTTTGAGCAGATTTTTTGGTAGAGATTAGAACTATCAGTGAATGTGATAAGCTGGGTGTGTGTTACATTCTCAGGAATTGCCCTCAATTTCGAGGACGAAATCTTTTTCAAAGTGGGGAGAATGTAGTAACCCAAATCCATAATTTATAATTAAATTTTTATTAATGCATTAATCATGTTTAGATTGAGTAAAACATAATTAAGAAATCTCCAAATGGGATTAAGGAGTTGAGAATCGGAATGAGGACGTGCAAAAGTGGCCCGAAGGGTTCCAAGTTGGGTAGATTGGACCATCCGAACCCTAGGATCGGACCATCCGAATATGTTGAGTTCGGAAGCTAGATTTGGAGTTCGGAAGGTGAGGGTACGATCGGACGATCCGAACCCATTCGGACAGGTGTCTGAATTATATCTAGTAAGTTGGACGCGTGTCACAAGATCGGACCGTCCGAAGTTAGAGATGGGACAATCCAAACTATAGGCAAACGGGTGTCCGTGATGAGGTCATCAAGCTAACGTCACAGGGTGATATCGGACAATCCAAAGTGCGAGATCGGACCGCCCGAAGTGCTGGCAGGGATATTGTCGAGGATTGGTTACACGTTGCGATCTATGGAGATCGAACGATCCAAACTCGGGGATTAGATCATCCGAACTCAACCTATAAATAGAGGGTCCGAGAGCTATCATTTTGCTCATTTCCAATTCTTTCCCTTCTTGTTTCTTGAGGGTTTTAGAGGCTTTCTAGCCTTAGTTATCAAAGGTCGAGCGATAGGGAGGCGTCCAGAGTCGTAGTGGAGTGGTGTCCAAGTTGTAGGGTCATCGCCATCAGTGGGATGACGACGGTAGCAGTGTTGGACTGTAGATACGGGAACATCTAGGAGTATTATTAAGGTACGTTAGTACTGACTGAGATTGTCAGCGGGTATGCATGCTTACGTGTCCTGATTGCATTATTAATGCTTTGATATATTATGTCGCATATGCATAGATCATATTGAGCCAGTGTCTCTTTCGAGATGAGCTAGAGTTGTGGGGTGCTCAACCCTTGTTAGAGCTTTGTGACACTGAGAGTCACTCCGACCGATGGGTCATGTAGACTCTAGTGATCCACGAACATTTCTAGATCCACCTTCAATAGGAGTGAGTGGTTGGCCCCAGTGGTTTGATTCCCCGGGGTTACAGCTATGTCCTAGGCGTCAGTCTGAGCAGATTTGATCAGTATATCCTAGATATGGATACCCAAACATTTCATTATGAATGCATCATATTTGTATGTTTACCCATACTAGCGTACTGAGCCTTATGCTCACGTCCAATGTTTTCTATGTTGTTTGGACACCCCATTCAACGGAATAGTTGCATGTAGTTCATCCAGGGATTTGGAGTGGTGACCAGGATGTGACAGCGGGATTAGTTGTTAGGTTATATTTTATTAAGCTTCATTCGATTGGGTTGTATTATTTGGATTTGTTTAATAGATTGCATTATGTTGGTCCATATTTATTTGGTTTTCCACAGTGTATATCTGATTATGTTACTTGCATGCTTAATTAAGCTTTAATATCTAATTAGTAGGTGACCTGAGTAAGGGTCACTACAATTTGAGTTTTGTTGCTTCGTTTTCTTGCAATTTCTAGCTGTTTTTGGTCGTTATACATTATATACGAAGCCTAGTATCAGCTCAATATTAGCCAGCCTTTTTCCCCAATATCAAATTATTCTAGTCGCGATTCCAACGAGTTTCTGGCCGTGTTCTATCGTGTCGCCGCTGTGAACCACCGTTGTCAACCTTGCTCTTATTTTGAGCATTTTAGCTCATTTCCAGTTCATTCCAGCTTGTTTATGGGCTACATACAGTCTGCCCGAGTAAGGGATTTTACTCACTTCAATTCAATTCGTTGTCTTCACTTTTATCACACCAATATTGATATATAAATGCGTTAATGTTGTAGTCTCGACATTTGAAGAAGACCAAGGTTTATTTTTGACTACCCATAAATTATGTTGGATTAGTTTAGTGTGATGTCTTTGATTTTGTTATTTCGGGTATAATTTTTTATGTCTCTTTGTAGATCGGCGACATATGGAACTGTTTTGTCGCTTAATTTGATTTTGAATTAACTGAAGGGGATTTTTATTTTTCGTGTTGTTGCAGAATGGCGGCGCAGGGTCCGGGCCAAATTCACTCATACCTAAGGTGGTTTCTAGTACCCTGGGTTTCAGCCATAAACATGATGCAACGATGGACATACCATTAGATACCATGAGTGTAATGTTGATAAGCACTTTAAATTTTATACCATAGTTTCTAAAGTTCAATTTTAAATCGTGTTGCATAACTTTGCAAAAAATCGAAGAGCAAGGAGAAAGACTTCGCCTCTTGGGGAGAAGATTTGAACAGGAGAGTGTGATAATTACTGTAGCCTCGCTCTTTCAGGTTTGATTGTGTGAGATGTGAATTTGTTCTTTGTCAAGAATTACTTGTTATTTTGTTTGTAGTACTTTCATTCAATTTGGAAAGCGTCACCTCGAGTGTTCGATTATGGAAATCTTCATGGGCTAGCTTATTTATCGTTTATGAAGTTATCCGGGTTGAGCTGTGTAATGTGTTGTTTCCTAGATCTTGGGAGTGCTTGTGAAGAAAACATGAGATAGACAACACAATATGACATCCTTTTTTGTGTAGGTATACACTACGAAATGCTTAATATAAGCTTTGCCTTGAGAGAAATGTTGAAATATATGAAGGAAATGTTGATAAATCTCATTCTGAAGAAAATTCTAAACATGAAATGGAAGAGACACTTCTGAAAACTAATGGAACTAGCAGAACATCTAGACAAGAAAGATTGCCTACATCCATGTAGGGATGGGAAATATACCGAAAATTTAGTTATACCGAAGTTATCGTACCGAAAAATACCAAAAATATCAAAATTTTCGGTACGATACGGTAACAATACCAAAATAAATGGTACAGTATTGGTATGCAAATTTGAAAATTTTGGTATTTCGGTATATACCGAAATACCGAAATGATAAATAAAGAAATTATTATAATATAATTATATAAATATCAAATATATTAATATTATAATATATTATCATATATTGACTATTGTTTATTCGTTTCGTGAAAATCAATTTCAAAGAATCCTCTGTTCTCTCACTTTTATTTGTTGTTGCTCCATCTCCTCCGCTCCTTCGTTGGCCGTCTCACTCCACCTCCATCGCTCCTCCGCCGTTGCTCCTCAAGACCTAAACTGTCGTCGCTTGTAGTGACCCGTATCCGTAATTAGCGATTAATGAGTAAATTAATCGTGTGATCATGTTTTGATTTATTAATACATGATTAAGGAGATTTCAGATGGATTAACGGACTTCAGAAATTGAGTCAGAATGATCGAAAATGGTCCGAAGGGTGACCATGAACGGAAGCAACGTTTGTGGAATGGACACAACGTTCTGGTCAGCTAATGCCATCCGTGACGTCAGCAAAGTGACTTCATTTCTTACGACCATGATGGGACAATCGGACGCAACGATCGTGGAACGGACGCAACGTTCGAGAACAAATGCAACGATTGGAGAACGAACGTTCCGTTCTGCGTCAATAAATATGGGATCCGAGGCCTCATTTCAACTTGCCTTTCTCCTCTCTTCTCTCTCATTTCTTAGCCTTTCTAGTCAGATCTAGGGATTTCTAGGCATCCTATTAGAAATTCGGAAGTATCGGAGTGATCCCGGCATCGTAGCGCAGCTGTGCCTAAGTTTTGAAGGCAGGCGCCATCAACGGGCTGACGACGGACGCCGGTATAGCTTTTGCTTCCTAAAATTATTTGGGAGTATGCAATAGCTTATTTAATGCTTTTAGAGCTTAAATAATGATGCATGAGTATTTGCATTGTAGAGTTGATGATAGGCTTGGAACCTAGAGTGGGACTGCTAGGACTTCCTGCAATAAGGTACGTAAGTAGTGACTGAGATGAGTAGCATGATATATATTATATGTGTTGCATGAGTATGTGCTACTTGTTTTATATGTTTTATGGCTTTATCACATGCATGTTTTTACGGTAGACTGTATCTGGTACGATGTGAGTTATTGATAGTTTTCATAGGGAGCTTGTAACTCATCATGGACTCGAGGCGGGGATTGCCAGTTTCCATATGAACCAAGTGTCCTATTTTGGATTCGGGTTAGGATTGGGGAGACTCAGCCTCTGGTTTTGCTATCACTAGGAGCGACCACGACGGTGGAGTAGACACTATAGTCGGTAGGAGAATATGGGAGCGGAACCGCGGATTAGCTATCCGGCACAGCCCTGCATATTCTTGGCGCCCTGAGTATACTATTTTACCTTGGTTTTAAATACACTTGTGTGCTGCATATATTTTATATATCATTTCTTCCTTATTGAGTGTAGTCGCTCACGTCCAGTATTTTCTGTATGCCTGGACACCCCATTCGACGGGGCAGGTGTAGGTGCAGGGTTGAGCACGAGGATCTTGGAGAGGTCAGTGACCCTTGAAGACAGCACGATTAGCTGTAGGTTTTATTTTTCCCTTAGGATTATTCGATTGGGTTGTATATTGGTTTTATTTAACCGGTTTTATTCTGTCGGTCTGCTTTTATTTAAGTCTTTCGTAGCATTTTATTTTAAATGCATGCTTATGCTCTAACTCTGATTAGGTAGTGGATCCGGGTTGGGTCGCTACATCACTCCTCCACCATTGTCGTTGCTTGGCCGCTACTTTCTCTAGGGTTTGTGTAGTGACCTTGCATGGTATCACCTACTAACTGGCAACTAATAGCATTCATTAAACTTAATACAGCAAGATAACTTAACAGAGTAAAATGTGCGGAAACATAACCATAAATTACATATCAGCTTAGTATAAAAGTGTCAAGCTTATTCATCAGTAGTGATTCAACCATATCGAAATACTTAAAAGTAAACATTATACAGCTGTATCGAATCATGCTGTATAACTAACTCCTCAAGGCCTGCTCCCTAATCCTGCCTTGAACCACCAGCTCCGTCCATCCTGCGACCTGCCCCATGGAATAGGGTGTCCAAGATAACAACTAGGACGTGAGCGCTAACGCCCAGTACATAAACATGAGTAAACATATGTATATAGTGCATGCAACATGATGACTGGTAAAGGGTCATCTGAAAAGTCATGCTCAGTACCGGCGCCACATGAGTGTTTCCACCGCACGGATCAACCTCTGGGTGCAACCACACTCGTCAAGTACACCAGAGTAGTCAGACATAAATGTCCCCGCCGTCGCGGTACTCTCAGTGACAGACTATCGAGTATAGAGCTGAGCGGCTCTATAATCAGGTATATCAAGGTATAGGCTCAACGTGTATATGCACATGACATATGAATATAGAAAGCGGTAAATCATATATCATGCCATATAATAATGCCAAATAAATGCAACATATAAACATGTATACTCGCTGGTAATCTCAGTCAATGTGTACGTACCTCTAGGCTAATTCAAGTATAGTAGGATCCTAGGTTCCAAGCCTATATTCAAAAGTTCACTGTATCACTACATAAATTCTATAAGCCTTAACTAAGCTAATAAGTACTCTCAAAACTTAAATAGATTCCCGAACCATACCTTCGTCCGTAGATAGCCCTTTGGAGTCGCTAGTCCCGGATGACTATAACCACTCCTTGGTTATTCCAGAACCTCTATTATAACTGATAGGGCCCTCAAGTGTATATCTCACACCATATAACTGAAGAAGGAATCTAGGGAATTCGTATTTCAAATTATGACTCCGAAGAGCCCTATTTATAGCCAAAAATCCGTCGGAGTTCGGAGCCTCCGAACTGGGTTCGGACCCTCCGAACCTGCATGTACGACACTTGTCAAAAATCGTGGATTAGTCATCTAGCATTGCTTTCTGGGGGAGTTCGGAGGCTCCGAACTGATAATCCGAACTTTGTATTTGAGTTCGGATGGTCCGAACTCATTTCGGTGCCTCCGAACTGTCCGAGACCCCCAGGACCCTTCCTACCATTTTCGGACGTTTCGGAGCTGATTTTCCACTTATTTTTACCAAATAAGGACTCCTTAATCATGTTTTGCCACATTTAAAATTATATGCCATATCATAGCATGGAAAGTGGAACTTGGTTATCACCCTTATATGCAGCGATCCCTCTGGTAATTCTGAAGTCCAATTATGCCCTGGAATTGGTTAATTACTAACCCTTAATCATGTTTAATATATCATTATCTTAAAATAGAATCTGGGTTACTACAATTTGTTCTCTCAATCTCTGTAAATGGTTTTTTTCTCTTTCCATTAGCTTCAATATTCTAATTTCATAATGGGTCATTTACATTCAAAAGAATAAAAACTCTGTTACTAATAAATTATACCCTGATGCTAATCAGTTACAGAAACCCTAGTTTTTTAAAATCATTTTTAAAAAGATAAATGTGTATGGATAATGACGGATATGCTAGAAATGATTTAGAATGGTTGGTATGAAATAGTTCAAAAAGTTACTGAGATGAGTTTTTTTAAAAAAAAAAAAAATCAGTCCAAATTTTTATATCATATGCCTATTGTGTCAAGGTTGAAACTAAATAGTCACTTTTTATTTCTAAATTTAAGGTTGTATATGAGTATATACCGAAGCAGAAGAAGAAAATGAGAAAAATGAAGAAAAAAAGATGTTATTCATTGTTCGTTCCTGAGACTCAATGGTTGCGGGAATAAAGATGGCATTAATTTTTAGGATTAATTCACATGTAGATCTGTTTCTAATAAAAACATTTTCAAACTTTCATTAATCTCTACAAATGAATCTTTGTATATTATCATTTTCCAATTCGCAAGTAATTGAATGTCCCCACTTGAAATAAAATGAATCATTTATGCTCTAAAATAAAATATTATTTTTAGTAACTGATCCAAAATATAAATATTTAATACTAGTTATATTTTTTTAAAAAAATTCCCTATTATTTTAATAAATCAGTCCAAATTTTTATATCACATGTCTATTGTGTCACAGTTGAAACTAATTAGTAGACACTTTTCAATTCTAGAGTTAAGGTTGTATATGAGTATATCCTCTTGTTTTATTTCAATTATTTTAGATAGCATGTCGGCTGTTTTAGATTGAGTTGTATTCAATGTGGTTAAGTTTTTGGTTTTTTTTATTTCAGAATGGAGACTAATATGCTGCCAAATTCATCCCAAACACAAAATTCAATAGAATCTGAAACACTGGAGTCCACGGCTCGAAATAGAGTAAGAAAAGCTTCAAAATAAAAACCTCCCGCAACTCCTAAACAACCCAGGAGTAAATTTTGAGAACATTGTGAAAATAAAATGAGAGAGTTGGCTGATGGGAGTCTACAACAAATAGGGGTATGCAACTATTGTAAAGTTGATATCCCAGCATTTTTTGGAAGTACTAGTGTAGTAACTCGCATCTCGAGTTAAGTAATTACATGATTAATCAAAAAATTAAAAGTGTTTGAGCGAACGGAGCTTCCGATGGAGAACAGACGCAACGTTCTCGAACGGACGCAACGTTCTAAGAACAGACGCAACGATCCCTTAGAGACAGCCAGACATGAGGTGGCTTGATGACTAAGCTACGAGTCTTGACAAGTGTCAAACAGGCACGAAACGGACGCAACGAACCAGGAACAGAAGCAACGTTCGGTTCCAAAAATTTGCCTATAAATAGAGGATTTCTTATTCAGATTTTCATATAGATTTTTGAGTTTTCTTCTTCAGTTATTTATAGTGTGAGGTATACACTTGAGGGCCCTATCGGTTATAATAGAAGTTCTGGAATAACCAATGTGTGGTTATAGTCATCCGGGACTAGCAACTCCAAAGGACTTACTACGGACGAAGGTATGGTCCCGGAATCTATTTAAGTTTTGGGAGTACTTATTAGCTTAGTTAAGGCTTATAGAACTTGTGTAGTGATCCGGTGAACTTTTGAATATAGTCTTGGAACCTAGGATCCTACTATACTTGAACTAGCCTAGAGGTACGTACACATTGACTGAGATTTCCGGCGAGTATACATGTTTATGTGTTGTATTTATTTGGAATTATTATATGGCATGATATATTATTTACCGCTTTCTATATTCATGTCATGTGCATATATACACGTTGAGCCTATACCTTGTTATACCTGATTATAGAGCCGCTCAGCTCTATACTCGATAGTCTATCACTGAGAGTACCGCGACGGCGGGGACATGTATGTCTGATTAATCTGGTGTACTAGAAGAGTGTGGTTGCACCCAGAGGTTGATCCGTGCGGTGGCAGCACTTATGTGGCACCGGTACTAAGCATGACTTTTCATATGACCCTTTACCAGTCATCTTGTTGCATGCATCATATATATGTTTACTCATATTTATGTACTGGGCGTTAGCGCTCACGTCCTAGTTGTTATCTTGAACATCCTATTCCACGGGGCAGGTCGCAGGATGGATGGAGCTGGTAGTTCAAGGTAGGACTAGGGAGCAGGAGCCTTGAGAAGTTATTTATACAGCAGGATTCGATATAGCTATATAATGTTTACTTTTTCGATATAATTTTATCACTACAGTATTAATCCTGTATTTGTTTTTTTAAGCTGATATGTAAATTATGGGTTATGTTTCCGTAATTTTTACTATGTTAAGCATTTTGCTGTATTAAGTTTAATGCATTCCATTAGTTGTCAGTTAGTAGGTGATTCATGCTGGGTCACTACAACTAGTGGGTTGATAAATCACTTAGTAAAGAGGTGTAAGTTGAGTCCGCTCTACGAAGCGAGTGGGGGTGATAAAAGTCAAACCATATTGACGAATGAGGTGAATATGATGGGGCAAACAAGTGCCTTGATTCCTCATACTTTTAATCAAAAAAGGTGTGAAATGAAATTGATAGAGTATGTGATCATCAACGAAGTGTCATTTAAGGCTCTCGAAGGGAAGGGGTTTGTGAGTTTAATGCATGAAGCACAACCGAGGTTCAAGGTTCGTAATCGAAAGAAAGTTGCATGTATGGTTTATGATTTATTCTTTGTTGAAAAAGCTAAGATTCAAAGTGTGATTAGTGAACAAAGGGTAAGTATCACAACTGATACTTGGACATCCATTCAAAACATAAATTACATGGTAGTCACAACTCATTTTCTAGACAGTGATTGGAAGTTACACAAAAGAATAATAAACTTCACGAAAATCACTAGTCATGCTGGGGAAGAAATTGGCAAGACGGTTGAGGTTTGCTTGAGAGAGTGGGGTATAGAAAAAGTGTTTTCAATTGTAGATGGAAATGCTTCCTCTAATGATGCTGCAATCAATTACTTGAAAAGAAGAATGAAAAGTGAAAATATTTTGTTGTTTGAAGGGAAGTACTTGCACTTGAGGTGCGCGTGTCATATATTGAACTTAATTGTTAAGGATGGCTTGAAAAAACTTAATAACTCAATCAAAGCTATAAGAAATGCACTTGTTTTTATTCATTCTTCTCCATATAGATTGAACAAATTTAGGGAATTTGTTGTGCTAGCCAAGTTTTTTAGTATGTCAACGGCACCTATGGATGTTAAAACAAGATGAAATGCAACTTATAAAATGTTTGAAGTTGCTTTGAAGTACAAAAGAGTGTTTGAAAGGATGACTGAAGAATGTCCGCCTTTTGTGAATTATTTTCATAAAAAATATGAGAAGGATAATGAAAGGATAGAGCCTCCAATGAAAGATGATTGGGATGATGCAAGATCTTTTGTACATTTTCTCAAAAAATTTTATGATGCACCTTTGGAACTAAGTGCATCAAAACTCCAACCTCTCAATTGATTTACCATTCAATGATTGCACTAAAAGTTGAGATTGAGAGAAAGAGAAACGATGATTCGATCTGATCCAATTCTTAAAAAATTGGAAGGTGTGATGAAGTTAAAGTTTGACAAGTACTGGGGGGAATTGGGATACTATGAATCCTTTGGTTTTTATTGTCAATGTCTTGGACCCAAGGAATAAGTTTCAAATGATTAAAGTTAGCATCAAAAAATTGGGAGGTGGCCCTACAAGGATCCAAAACTTTGTTGAGAAGGCCAAACAAAATTTGATAACTTTGTGGATGGAATACAAAGAAGTTAATGATAATTTGAACATTGAAAGTCAATGTATGCAAATAGATTGTGGTGGTAGTGTTGGTGGTAGTGGTGATGGTGGTGGTCTTTGTGATGAATTATTTGATGATGTGGAAGCACAAAATAAAGAAGAACAACTTCAAGAAATATCTAATAAAGTGGATAAATACCTCGCCGATGAGATTGAAAAACGATCCAATCTATCTTTCAATATCTTAGAGTGGTGGAGAGGAAGTGAAACAAGGTATCCAATCCTTTCAATTATTGCTAAGGATATTTTTGCAATCTCATCATCAATTGTTGCTAGTGAGTCCGCTTTTAGTTTGGGTAAAATATTAGTAGATCCTTTTAGGAGCAATTTGAGTCCTAAAATTGTAGAAGCATTGGTGTGCACTAATGATTGGATAAGAGGAGAGGAGTTTAGCTTTTGGAAAGATCCTACGGATGATGAACTTGAATTGTTCAAGGAACTTGAAGAAATTAAAAGAAGTAAGGGTTTTTTTTTTATTATTTTAGTTTAAAATTATCTAATACTTATGGTTATTCTAATCTAGCATTCATTATCAATTTATAATTTTTTTCACATCTGCGAATTCGGCTCAAGACCGTCCTCGATCTCCCTCTTGCACCTCTACTTTAGTATAACTTGAAGAGTAAGACTATATTTTTGTTTATTCATTTTATCTTCAATATTTTTAAAAAAAATTATGTCATTGCTTATCTGCTGAAAAGTGTGCTTATAGGTGAAAGTCTAATTGTGACTTTTGATGGTTGGGTTAGGAATTTGCATCATTTCTTATCTGCATTGTGTCAGAGGCATTTTCCGACGGAAAAACACGAATCTCTATTTGTTAAACTATCCTCTTTTGATTCTTAGGCAGCCTGTGTTTTTTCTCTTTGGTTTTTGGCTTGTTTTTGCTTCTGATGATTTACTTTTGTTGTGATTGCTGCCTCTGTTTCTTACCGTAATAATCTTTTTTTTATAGTTACCATATGGTAAAATCCCTGTGGATACCCCATTGTTGTATTATCTGATAAAAAATTATCATATTTGAGTTTCGTGTGCCGTGGATTTGGCTTCATCCTTTGGTAAATTTGGTTATTTCAATTATATGTTTTATTGAAATATTGTTTATTTTTTTGTATTCAACTTCAAAATAAAGGTTCTTAAATAAAGTGCATGATGGAGTAGTAACGATGTATTTTACTCAATTTTTTTGTTATTTCAATGACATGTATTCTTGAAATACTCGTCATAGCTAGTAAACCACACTATAAGTTTCAAAATAGTGGTTCTTAAATATATTTTGTTCCAATTCTGATTTGGAGAAAAAATGTTACAGGTTGTGATCAAGCTACTCGGATTTGGTCAGGATCTTGTAAATGACACTTTTGATAGATTGTTTTGACAAGGCATGAGATTTTGGGAGGTGAAATTGCAACCAAGAAATGAAACATGCCCATGCTGACTACAAACTACTATACAAATCAAGTTCTAATGGCTAGTGTTGGATGATCTTTTATGTAGACTGTAGAATTCTTTTTTTCTGATTATGAAGGTGGTAAATCCTAGTTATTAAAACAAATTTCTTAGAGTCTACTTTTGAACTTAATTTGATGCGGCTGGCATTTCTAATATGATGCTAACAAATAATTTTTACTTGATAATCTATCTTTTTAAATTTTTTTCCGGTATGAACGGTATAATACCGTTACCATGATGAATTCGGTATACCGTAAATTTTTGATATAATCGGTATGCTAGTTATATGTACCAAAAATTTTTGTATACCAAATCGGTATCGGTATATGTTTTCTTATAACGTAATTTTCGGTACGGAATACGGTATAGGTATTTCAATATAGTACGATACGGTATACCATCCCTAAAATAAAGTGAATGATATATGGAGTAGTAACGATGTATTTTACAAAAATTTTTGGTTATTTCAATTACATGTATTCTTGAAATACTCGCTATATCTGGTAAACCACATTATAAGTTTCAAAATAGTGGTTCTTAAATATATTTTGTTCCAATTCTGATTTGGAGAACAAATGTTACGGGTTGTGAGCAAGCTACTCGGATTTGGTCAGGATCTTATAAATGACACTTTTGATAGATTGTTTTGACAAGGCATGAGATTTTGGGAGGTGAAATTGCAACCAAGAAATGAAAAATGCCCATACTGACTACAAACTACTGTACAAATCAAGTTCTAATGGCTAGTGTTGGATGATCTTTTATGTAGACTGTAGAATTCCTTTTTGTGATTATGAAGGTGGTAAATTCTAATTATTAAAAAAAATTTCTTAGAGTCTACTTTTGAACTCAATTTGATGTTGCTGGCATTGCTAATATGATGCTAACAAATAATTTTTACTTGATAATCTATCTTTTTAATTTTTTTTCGGTATGAACGGTATAATACCATTACCATGCCAAATTTTGGTATACCGTAAATTTTCGGTATAATCGATATGCTAGTTATATGTACCAAAAATTTCGGTATACCGAGATTCGGTATACCGAAATTTTTGGTACGGTATCGGTATATGTTTTCTTATACCATAATTTTCGATATGGCTTACGGTATGAGTGTTTCGGTACGGTATAGTATACCATCCCTACATCCGAGACAAAAATAGATATCACATCCAACATTCCAAATTTTGGTGAAATGACCCCCGAGGCTCTAAAATATATTTTGAAATTGCATTCTCATTTATCTTCTGTGAAAAAGGTATATCTTTTTTCAAATTTTGTTATCATGGGATGAAATATTGATTTGAATTTGACTGTTGTGACAACTTGATTAAGTAATATATGGGAACATAGGTCTTAAAAGCAATCTTTTATTCGATAAAAAGGATTTGCTGCTTGCAGATGAAATGGAACAACAATGCATCAATGCAATTTTTCACTTTAAAAATTTTATCTACCATATTTGTCTTGGTTTAGGTTGTTAAACAATAAATATCGGATAATATATTGAGTGTGTTTCTTTTAGTATTTTTTCTGCATGGTATTGTTGAACTTTGTTACTCTTTATTATCTCGTGTTTGTGTTACGTAACATTCCTACTATGACTTTTGTTGTTTGTTGCCATTAATATTTTTTTCTCGAGTTTTAATTGATGGTTCCTTAAAATGTACAACACCAATGTATTTTTATTTCAAAACTTCATCTTGCCTTTACCAGGAACTCCACGAAGACAAGAGGAAAACTGTTGCTCTCCAGATGCAATAGTTTGTTGTGGAAGAAAAGAACGAGTTATTGGATTATTTAAGATCTTTGCAACCTGAAATGTTAAGACTTGGTGTTTATTTTCCAAAGATCAACATGGAGTCATGGACTATGTTTTTAACCATGACACTAGACATCAAATTTACGATGTGATGGTAAATTAATGCAAATATCATTTTATGGTATCAAAACTTGCCTTCTAATTTTTCAGGAGAATTTCTTCTGTGATAAACCTATATAACTGATTTTATATAATATTTATGTATCTTTGCTCATTGGATTTACACTCTTTTTTGGTATTTCAAATTATTTAAGCTTTTGCAACGTAAAGTTCTCTCCTGTGAAGATCATGATGCAATCGTGGATGGCTTACATGTTGATCAAGTTGCCTAGCATGTTAAAGACCCATTGGAGATGCCCCAAGGACCGATTACGAGGATTTGAGCTGAGAAGTTGAAAGATGCGCTCAATGATATGTTTACAAAGGTGGCAATGTGTAGTGACCCGCACCATGATCACCTACTAATCAGAAACTTAGGCATGAAATTGAACAATAAATAATCATAATCAGATATAAACTGCGGAAACTAAATTAAATAACTTAAATACCATCATGGTAAAAACTAGCTAGTGGCTGACCCTACAATCCTGCCTTGGTCACCACCCAATCTCCAGATTTCTAGGAGAACTACATGCAACTGCCCCATCGAATGGGGTGTCCAGACAAACAGAAAACAACTGAACGTGATCATTAAAGCTCAATACGCTAGTACAGGTAAACATGCGCAAATCATGCATACAATGTAATGACCGGAAAAAAAATATAATATCTGGGTAGACAGGTCAGAATCTGCTCAGATTGGCACCTAGGACATGAGCTGTAGTCTCAGGGAATCAAACCACTGGACCCGACCACTCATTACTCAAAGCAATAAAACATGGATCATGCTTCCATAATAATCATGACACATAAATACAATACATAAGCATGCATACCCGCTGGCAATCTCAGTCAGTACTTACGTACCTTTCTAAGGCAGTTCCTAGAAGCATCCATCTCGGTTCCAAGCTTACCATGCAACGCTACAATTAAATATAACCATGCATCATCTAACATGCTCTAAAAACCTTAATTAAACTATAGCATACTTCCTATTTACTATAAGGAGCTAGAGCTATACCTTCGTCCGTCGTAAGCCCGCTGATGTCGAATGCCCAAAAGATTGGGCACAGCCTTGCCACGACCCTTGGACACCTCGCCAAAGCTGCGTTGCATGGCCACTACTACGAACACTATCTGCTAACTATAAAAATACTACTACCTACTCCAAATCTTTATAAAAGAGAACCTAAGCCCTTAAAATAGAGCCATTACGGAAGAGGGGAGGATTTGATTTGCAATGAAAATGAGCCATCTCAGCCCTATTTATAGACGTCGATCGGGCGCTCCGATCCCCACTTCGGAGGCTCCGATCTCATGAATACATCTACGTGTTCAAGTCTTATTGCCACGTGCATGGCACTAAGATCGGAGGCTCTAATCCTGGTTCGGACGCTCCGATCGTCCCTGTAGCTTTCGAACTCCATCATTGGCTCCGATCTCATTGGATCATCCGATCCCAGTTCGGATCTTCCAAACTTTTCCAAGCCCATATGAGCTCATTTTCTACTTTTTGGATGTTCTGGCTCCGATTTCTTGGTCCGTTAGATCATATTAAAATCCTTTAATCATGATTCATTAAATCTAAACATGATTAGCAAATTAATCTTTGTAAAATGGGACCGGGCTATTATATTCTCCCCTACTTAAGAGATTTCGTCCTCAAAATCATATCTAAAGTACCGAGTGAACTTGAATAAGAACAACATGTTCTTATTTTCTAATATCATTTGACAAGATCTCACAGTAATCCAAATAATCTTCAGTAGTGTCTCAATATTGAAATTGGACCAAAATAAATTCTTATTCCTCAACACTTTTTCTTATGATTCAGTAATCAATATAGTCTCTCCACACATTTCAAATATGTATACACTGTTCCTTGAATGATTGTAAGATGTAAAACTCATGTACCACAAATCATCACATCAGTGATACATAGAACACATCGTGGATACTGGATCCATATAACGGCAATGCTAGTCTGTAATATATCTCATTTATTGCCCAATATCTCAATTAGACCAATAAACTTTAAAGGTATATTTACTGATAATTCAACTATATCAACACCCTCTTAACTTAACTCTTGGTTTCTCAACATGTTGTTTCCCACGTCTCTCCTCAAAACAATGAAATACGACATCATTGTCTGTACAACTTCTCAAATGGTGTCATATCATTACTATTGTGATAACTGTTGTTGTATACAAACTCAATCACCGAAACTTGATTTTTCCAAGCTGGCCAAAATCCATAGTGCAAGCTCATAATATATTCTCAAAATACAGATATTATGTTCTGACTAGTAATCATTCTCCGAATGATAGGCTGTACTCACATTGAGAATATTCTTTGAGTCATACTTGAAACTCCCCCAGAATCTGGAAAGAAATCTGAAATCTCATTCCCTGACAATGTTTATTGGTATGCCATGAAAACTCACAATCTCTTGAATGTGTAATCAATCACTACTGCCAAAAGTGAAGTTTCGATTACACGAAAATAAATGCCTTGCCTTAGTGAGTCGATACATCACAACTCTGATAGTATCGTAATTCCTTGAGAATACCGGCAAATGGGTCACAAAGTCCATCATTATAACTCTCATTTCCACTCAGGAATCGATAACTATGATACAAACTTCCATGTTGTTGATGTTCAGTCTAAATCTGTTGACACACTCAATATCAAGAAACATATTGATACACAAAGTGCTTCATACTTTTCCAACAGAACCAAGTACTCAAGTATTTGTACACCAAAATAATTCTCATACTAATGACTAATACTTTGTCATAACACATGTGACAACGTAGTTGTCCTCAATTCCTGATATCCTGAACCCTTTAGGTTCTCTTCTTGGAAATATCAATATTTATTCTGTTGACTCAAAAGTCGATTAGTAAAATTCCTAGTACTAATAAACTGGGTCGAATATTGACATCTATCTCATAACTTGAGATAATGCCCAAAACAATAATAATGATTATCTTCTCACGGATAGTAATAATTTCTTGCTTAATTCTGACCTGCGCTACTAGATGAACAAAACCGTTTCATCCCTACCTCGAGAAGTCCTCAAATCATAACAATCTAGCTAACTCATGATTCAATCCTGTATACATCTATAGCAACCCAACCCGGATCCACTACCTAATCAGAGTTAAAGCATAATTAAGCATGCATTTAAAATAAATTGCTGCGAAAGACTTAAATAAAAGCAGACCAGCACAATACAACTGGTTAAATAACCAATATACAACCCAATCGAATTACAAATAATTCTAAGGGTAAAGACCTACAGCTAATCCTGCTGTCTTCAAAAGGTCACTGGCTACTCCAAGTTCCTGGTGCTCAACCATGCACCTACACCTGCCCCGTCGAATGGGGTGTCCAGACATACAAAAACTACTGGACATGAGTTCTAAGCTCAATACATAAGCAATGATATATAAAATATATGCAGCACATAAATGACTTTAAACAAGAGAAAAATAGTACTCAGTGGCGCCATGAATATACAAGGCCGTGATGGATAGCTAGTCCACGGGGCCGCTCCTATATTCATCTATCTACTATAGCGTCTACTCAACCGTCGTGGTTGCTCCTAGTGGTAGCAAAACCAGGGGCTGAGTGTCCCAGACACGAATCCATAAGGAGTAACTCATCACCGATGAAAACTGTCATGACTCACATCTCACGGGATGTAGTCCAGTACGTAAAAATATGCATGTGCTAAAGCCGTAAAACATATAAAACAAGTAGCACATACTCATGAAACACATATAATATATATCATGTTGGCCATCTCAGTCAGTACTTACGTACCTTGCTACAGACAGTTTCTAGCAGTACCACTCTAGGTTCCAAGCCTATCATCAGCTCTACAATGCAAATATCCATGCATCATTCATGAAGCTCTAAAAGACTTAACTAAGCTATTGCATACTCCCAAATAATTTTAGGAAGCCAAAGCTATAACTGCTTCCTTCCTCAGCCCACTGATGGCGACTGCCTCCAAAACTTAGGCACAACTCCGCTACGACACGGGGATTGCTCTGCTACTTCCAAATTTCCAATAGGACGCCTAGAATTTCCTAGATTTAAGTTAGAAGGCTAAGAAAAGAGAGAGAAGAGGGAAGAGAGGCGAGTTGCAAATGAGCCTCGGCACCTCTATTTATAGACAGAGAAAGGAACGTCCATTTGGGGTTCATTGCGTCCGTTAGCGAACGTTGCGTCCGTTCCATAATCGTTGAGTCCGATTGTCCCATCATGGTCGTAAGCAATTACGTCATCTTGCTGACATCATGGATGACATCAGCTGACCAGAACGTTGTGTCTGTTCTCCAACGTTGCTTACGTTCCAGTCACCCTTCGGGCCATTTTGGATCATTCTGAGTCCATTTCTGAAGTCCGTTAATCCATTTGAAATCTTTTTAATCATGTTTTACTAAATCAAAACATGATCATACGATTAATTACACATTAATCGCTAATTACGGATATGGGTCACTACAACATCAATGGGCGAACGCATCTAATAGACATCCCAGAAAATCAGTGACAAAAATCTTGCTAAACCTGGTAACTTTAGATCTCAGTTGCTGTCCTTTTTCCACGTCTAAACACTTGATGCTATCTTGTTAGTACCCATTGAAATTCGAACACTTGCTAGATTAAATTCTAACAATGAAATCTCAGAAATACTGCAGAAAACATTCCCGAGGACAGAATACCTGAGTACTGTACTCATCCTATCAGTTTTCCCCAACAATTAACAATTTCTCAATTCAGTCCCTGAAAACTGAGTTAATAGTTTTTAATCACCAAGAAATTCCATTTAAATCATCCTTTCTAAAAAAAACAATCACCTCCCCCAATATTGGGTTACAACATCCGTATCTGCCACAGATAATTCAAAACATGGTTTATCGGTTTCTCTAAAATCACAAATGTTACATCTTATTATTCCTTCTTAACAGAAGAAAATCCAAAAGATGAACTAATACATTCCTGAAAATTTCTAAAAACTAAGAAATTCTGAATATATCTTAATCAATACTGATTTAGACTTAACAATCGCATCCATTATCCTTGATCCATCATAGCTCATACTTAGCCCAAAATGATCAATCAGTTAAGTTTGTCATTCACAAATTCTCGATTCACCAGAACTTCACACTGTTGAACAACAACCAATGATCTCAATGATTTTGTTTAGCGAGAAATATCTGAACCCAGAATACTTGGAATAACAGAATTTCCACGAGTTCACTAACCTTATCTCTGACGATGTCAGACGATAATCAAAAGTAGTTACTGGTACCACTACTGCACCAATCTGGATCTACCATCAAACTGTCCATGTCCAAACCATAGACATTTGTATCACTAATCTTCGGACTATTTCCAATTCATTGATCACTGATAACTAAGATGGCTTGATTAACAACTCTGATCTCGTTGCCATAAGTCTGCTAATTCCTAACACTTGGAATCACAAAATTCACACTGAACTCATCATTTCTATCTCTGACAGAGTCAGACGATAGCTAAAGCTAGTTACTGCATCAGTCCCGTACCAATCTGGATGTACTACCACTGCTTATGTCCACACAAGATGACACCAAAACGAACAAAGAACAAAGCATATTTTCCCAAATCTGATAACCTGAACCTTCCTTTTCCCAAAAAAATGTCACACTGAATCTCTGATAAATTCAGACGATACTCTTAATAACCACTGGTAAAAATCCTTCCATTTACTAGATATATCTATCTAGTAATACCACATTATAAGATCAAAACCTTATCTGCTCAGAACGATCACTCGTCAAGGAAAATTCCTTCCAAGAATAATTCTGACAACATAAATCTTTAATCTATATCTCTGACAAAGTCATACGATAACTAATTTCCTTGGATATTAAATTTCAGTATTAAATCTTCACGAGAGAATCCAAATATCGAACGATACCCCTAATGTGACTATTGCAACACATCGGACTGAGGTAGCCTCCCCCTAAATAACCATCTAAATCAAGAAAAGCTCCCAGAAACCCTACCCTCTAAAGCACGAAAGGCTCCTAGAGTAAAAAAAAAGCATGGGGTCGCACTATCTCTTCGTCTAGTCATATATCCACACAGTCCACAGCACTTGGTATAATTTATCATTGTGCCCCTGATGAAAACATGTCATCCTTGTATGTCTCGATAGAATATTCTAGAATATACATCTAGATCTATTCAACTGAAAACATGCATAATTCAATCCTAATTATACACATGTTTAAACAAATGTCTGATCCTTTATTCAATATAATCAAGATAATCCCAAAGATTACAATTACAATACTTGAACCACTAACCCAGGTTCTATACAATCTTTATTACAATCCCATGTAATAAACAACTTATTCAAAAGATTACACTGAAAGATGTACAATACAACAATAACTAGTACATCAAATATCTGAAATCTTTAATACATCTGATTCAAATGCTTACAACTGAAATACTGTTTACAACAAAATTTAATACAATATTTAAAAACTAATACAACGAAAATCTTACAATCTGACTAAATGCAGAAATCTTTCATTCCTTCTTCTGATCTTGAACATGAGGTTTCCCGTCTGTCATACAAAAAAACATCAATACAAGCTTGTCAGCAGACTTCCTCCTCGCAAGATCTAAAATATTTAATCTCACTACCGGAAACTACCAGTTAAATGGTCCATTCTCCGGCAGGATCTTTTGACAATATCTCCAACTACTAGTGGAGAGTCTTCAGGGGTGGCTTCCTTGGTCGAAGACAAATGGATGACTACATGTTACACATTCCATTCAACCATGAGAAGTGCCTGGAGTACAAAACTGGATCTTCTCTTCCAGCTACATCCTGCTGGAATCCACATAAGGCAAAACTCTGATGCCAACCTTGACAATGAAGATCTTGAAAAAGCCTAGATATCCTGCTATTCCAATTCCTGTTACTGCTATCGTCATTGTATCCGATTTGTAATCTACAAGGATAACCCAAATGTCAATACTAAGTTCCAAAGAATCTTTTTGCATGCTCTGATACCATAAATATCGTTACGCACACGATGATCACCTACTAATCAAAAACATAAGCATGCAATTGAACAATAAATAATCATAATCAGAGATAAACTGCAGAAACTAAAATAACTTAAATACCATCATGGTAAAAACTAGTGGCTGACACTGCAATCCTGCCTTGGTCACCACCCAATCTCTAGATCTCTAGGAGAACTACTTGCAACTGCCCCATCGAAGGGGGTGTCTAGACAAACAGAAAACAACTGTACGTGAGAATTAAAGCTCAATACGCTAGTACGGATAAACATATGCATATGATGCATGCAATGTAATGACCGGGAAAAATATAATATCTGGGTAGACAGATCATAATTTGCTCAGATTGGTCTAGGTCATGAGCTGTAGCCTTGGGGAATCAAACCACTGGACCCGACCACTCACTTCTAACTGGACATGGACCAAAAATGTCCCGACGGAACGACCCATCGGTCGAGTGACTCTCAGTGCCCAAAACATCATAACAGGGGCTGAGCACCCTCGAAAGCATAACATATCTCGAAGGAGATACATTCTCAATATGAAATGCACATGCAACATCATATCTCAAAGCAATAAAACATGGATCATTCTTCCATAATAATCATGGAACATAAATGCAACACATAAGCATGCATACCCGCTGACAATCTCAGTCAATACTTTCGTACCTTTCTAAGGCAGTTCCTAGAAGCATCCATCTAGGTTCCAAGCCTACAATCTCAGTCAGTACTTTCGTACCTTTCTAAGGCAGTTCCTAGAAACATCCATCTAGGTTCCAAGTTTACCATGCAACGAGACAATTAAATATAAACATGCATCATTTAACATACTTTAAAATCCTTAATTAAACTATAACATACTTTCTATTTAATTTAAAGAGCTAGAGTTAAACCTTCGTCCATCTTCAACCCGCTAATTTCAAATGCCCAGAGCTTGGGCACAGCCTTGCTATGACCCCTGGACACTTCGCCAAAGCTCGGCTGCTTGGCTACTACTACGGACATTGTCCGCTAACTATAAAAATACTACTACCTACTCCAAATATTAATAAAAAAGTCTCAAAACCCTTAAAATAGAGATATTACGGGAGAGGAGAGGATTTGATTTGCATTGAAAATGAGCCATCTCGGCCCTACTCCGATCCCTAGATCGGACGTTCCGATCTGTGCATGCATGCCACGTTCCAATCGGTCAAGATCGGACGCTCCGATTCCCACTTCGGAGGCTCTGATCTCATGCATGTAGCTACGTGTTCAAGTCTTATTTCCACGTGCATGGCACTACGATCTAAGGCTTCGATCCTGGTTCGGATGCTCCGATCATTCCCGTAGCTTCCGAACTCCATCGTTGGCTACGATCTCATCGGACCATCCGATCCTAGTTCGGATCGTCTAAACTTGTCCAAGGCCATATGAGCTCATTTCTTACTTTTTGAATGTTCTGGGTCCGATTTCTTGGTCCGTTAGATCATATTAAAATATTTTAATCACAATTCATTAAATTTAAATATGATTAGAAATTAATCTTTGTAAAATGGGATCGGGCTACTACACAATGAGCTATGAAGGGTTTACAATGCATGGAGATCAAGTTGGGAGACATTTAAATGTCATTGAAGTGTTAAGAGATCAAGAGAAGAGAGATTTCAAAGTTGGGACAGCAGACCAGCGCACTCGAGTGCAAGATTTCGCACCCCAGTGCCCCAATGATGTGCCCCAGCGCACCTGGCGAGATTTGAAGTGTGCAGACAGAATACAAGCGCGCCCCAGCGGACATATTTTGCACCCCAGTGCATGTTTTTGCGCTCCAGCGCGGTTTTGACGTAAAAAAACATAGTTCAGTGTGTTTCTGTGTGTTTCGGTAGATTTAGTTATTTTGTGATATTTTCCTATTTTGAATATTTTAGGCCCATTAGGAAACTATCTTTTAATTATTTTGGTATTATCTTTTGCCTTTTTGAGTTGTAATATAAAAACAAAAGCTACATTCATTATTAATCAGATTATTGAATTCAGATTTTTATCAATAAAGTTCTCTTTAGAATTTTGCCAGAACTTTGCTTTGTTTCAAATCAAACTTATCAAAGTTAATTAACTTTGTGGCGTATGTCGATTGATATTCACTTGGATTGTCAAAGACGGGTTCCTTTAAAGGTTCAATTGATTTATCAATTGTTTTATTGTGATAATCTATTGCTAGTTTCATTGTAAGCTAGAAGTGGATATCTAAACTTTTACTTGTTTCAAATATTGAGAAATTTCTTTGATTTTTTTATGCAATTCGTTTATAATCATGTTTGATTTTCATGCAACAAGAATCATATCATATCTTTTTTGCAATTATCTTATTGTTTTCTTGGAATTTTTATATTTGTTCAGTTAAAACATAAAATTTATAAACTGCAGAATGGCTAGGGGTTTTAGCTTGTATATACTTATATGGTGCTAAAAAATACAGTCAATCCATGACTGGGGACTAGGAACTCATGCTAGAAAGTTGGACCTCAATCTTAAATCCTTTCTCTGCAGTTTGTAATAAATTTCAGTGATAATTAAACAATTCTCGTTAGCAGGTAGCCTAGTTGTGGACTATGAATTGCTTCTGAGAGTGTAAACCTTTGATATATTTATCTCTATTTTAATGTACTTGTATAAAAGGACTTGTATGTGCTTCTTTGTGTTCAACCTTTTCTCTTATTTTTATCTCAATGATGTTTGAGGCTAGGCATGCAAATGTAGTAGTTTGACGTTTATGGTCACCAATTCTGCTACTATTTTAATTTGCTCCTTTGATCACTTTCCTCTTTGGCCTTTGTTTTGTATTTATTGTTATTTCTTGCCTTTGCTATGTTTCTATGTATATATAGAAGAGAGAAATCAGTGACTTTTTTTTTTGTTTCAGATTCACAGGTGGATGCTAATCTATACGAAAACGAGAGTTACAAGTTAATTTATAAAGATTAGTTCATAACTCTATTTCTAGTGTGCATTGAATTAGAATTAAAATTTAGAGTCATTTGTAATATTGAAAAATTGTATATTAAATTTTATTTTCGAGATTTTAAATTTTGATTGATTTATAATATTACAAATTTGTATATTAAATTTTTTTTTTTTTGTTTTTTATCTGAAAAATACAACGGATTTTATCTGTTGTCTTTGCCATTTTAAAACTGTTGTAATTGGCGCTGTTGTCTTTGAAGGAAAAGACAACGGATAAAATCCGTTGTTGTTGGGCGTGCTTTTAACAACATCATCAGTTACAATAGTTATAAACCTCCTACATCCGTTGTCTTTAAGCATTTTTCTTGTAGTATAATAATTCAAATGTGACATTTGAATATATACTAGGTCGGGTCAGTCAGCCCTCATGGGCGACCCGTTAACCCAATATGTTATTTCTTACAATATATAGTGGCCATATTCGGTTTATATACGTACCTTCCAACAACATTTCCATTATGCTAATTGATTGGCCAGGAAATAAATTCGATTATGAAAAAAGGGTGAGGTTATTCATAATCCCGCTAGCTAGATTATTACAATTTAATGCGTACACTACAATGCGACGATTGGATGAATTAGTGATGGTCAATCAATAATTTACTTAGTCCGTGATAGATTCAGACACATTTTAGTGGATATACCACAATTAATTAGTTTTTAATGGATCAAAATCTTGAACATAATTGAAAAATTGGTGTACAGAGAATATAACAAAAATGATTATATTTCTTTAAAAATCAAATAATAATAATAATAATGACAAATAAACAAATTTCAAATGAAGACTTTTTTAGAAATAATTTTAGAGATTGACCGATAATGAGATTCTATGCATGCATCAAATAGACCAAGGGAATAGAATCCAATCTTGGCATAACAAAAATCTTATCTCCCGTTACTTTTAGATTTACTCACACAAACACACATTAGCATCTATAAATGTACATCCTCACTAGACTGAGAAAACCATCAAATTTCATTGCCAAAGAAACATGAGAATTCTTATCTTTTCATTCGCCATCCTTTTCTTCTCAGTGGCCAATGTGGTCTCTAATCAAGAACAAGACTCAACCCTCCAAATCATCCATGTAAACCATCCATCCTATCCATTGAGGCCTAAAACAACCCTCTCATGGGAAGATTCGGTGCTCCAAATGCAATCCAATGATGAATCTCGAGTACGATACCTGTCTATGCTCGCCTCGGCCAGACAAACCGTACCTATAGCCTCAGGCAGCCAGATTACTAAGAATCCGACCTACATTATAAAGGTTAATGTGGGAACCCCAGCTCAGCCCTTGCTCATGGCCCTCGACACGAACAATGATGCTGCTTTGGTACCGTGCCACATGTGCTTGGGTTGCTCCTCCACCACCTTCAATTCCACCAAATCATCCACGTTCAATAACGTTACATGTGGCTCCCCGCAGTGCAGTCAGGTATATATATACACTAGATTTTTAAGTAAAGATTTTATGTGAATCCCCACAGTACAGTCAGGTATAAACCGTGATTATTTCAAAGTGATGCTACTCTTCAATTTGACTTTGAGGAAATTAATCATTATCATTGTTCTTGTTTTATCCTTATGATGATCATATATACTCCAATAGCGTCCATTTGCTCTTTGATTATCGACGTACATAAAGATTTTAATGTAGAATTTTTTTGATTTTAATTTCAGGTATCCAACTCAAACTGTGGAGGCAAGACGAGTTGTCATTTCAACCTGCCATACGGCAACTCCAACGTCAGCGCGAACCTTGCCCAGGACACCCTAACCTTAGCCAACAACCACATCCCCAATTTCACCTTCGGCTGCGTCAACAGTACCACCGGCACGTCCCTCCCGGCACAAGGCTTAATGGGCCTGGGCCGAGGCCCATTGTCTTTTATATCCCAAACTCTAACCCTCTACAACTCCACATTCTCTTACTGTTTGCCTAACTACAAATCATCAGGCTTCACCGGATCCCTAAAACTAGGGCCCAAATTCCAGCCCATTCAAATCAAATCCACGCCATTGCTTAAAAATTCAAGAAGACCGTCCCTGTACTACGTAGATCTTAAGGCTATTAGTGTAGGTGCAAACGTCGTTAAAATCCCTCCATCTGCATTTGCATTTGATCCCAACACGGGGGCCGGGACCATATTCGATACCGGTGTACAGTTCACAACTCTTGTGATGCCGGCTTATGTTGCGGTGAGGGACGAGTTCCGGAGGAGGATGGGCAAAGCCACCGTGTCATCGCTTGGCGGCTTTGATACATGCTACACCGTGCCGATCACCATACCCAGCATAACATTTATGTTCCAAGGCATGAACATGACACTTGCACAGGATAATTTCCTCATCCACAGCACCTCCGGCAGCACCACATGCCTCGCCATGGCAGCGGAGATGGACGGCAGCGTCAACTCGGTTCTCAACGTTATCGGAAGCTTCCAGCAACAAAATCACCGGATTCTGATCGATCAACCAAAATCCAGGCTGGGTGTGGCTTGGGAACGCTGCAGCTAGATTTAGCTATTACTTATCGTGATTCAAATTAATTATTTGAGTAATGCTAAATGTATACCTCGGTGTACACCTTGGTTTACACTCTTCCTTATTAATTATAAAACTTTTCTTGATCAACTAAATATTTATTTCTTATCATGGGTATTTTTGCAATTAATGAGGGAAAAAAAGAAAATTTTAAGTAAGGGTGTAAACCAAGTTATACATCTAGCATTTTTCTAATTATTTTTAAAAGGTTTCCTAGGTTAGATTATTGGAATATCTCGCATTTTTGTTTGCGAGATTGCCTCAAATATCTAAAAAAGCAATTAAATATTACTGATTTTCCATACATGGGTGATACCCTAAAAGTGGGCTCATCACATACTTGAGCTGAAGGCCTATAACAATGGATTAAGGCTCGAGTCTCATGTTAAAAGGTAGGGTAGGGTCGATCCATGAGGGAAGTGCTGAAGAAGAGGTATGTTGGCTCCCAAGGGGTGAGAGTGAGCCTCATCACACTACAATAAAAATGAGTTTTCGCAGCGTGCAAATTAACAGCATCGCACGCTGCATAGTAGTAAGCTATAGAAACTCATTGGGGGTATCCGCGAAAAGCATGGAGCGCTGCGGAAACTTGCATTTGCAGCTTGCGATGAGAGCTGCGGAAACTTGTATCCGCAACGCACAACACAAGCTGCACAAATGTTCATCGACAGCGTGCAAGATACGCTACGGATATACTATTGACAGCCTACAATTCACGCTGCGGAAAGAATTTGCAAGCTACGATAATATTTTTCGCACCCTACAATGCACGCCTCAGAATTATTTTTCGCCGCCTACAATTCTATGATTTAAATGTATCAAAAAATTCAACCAAAATAAAAAAAATGAAATGAAATAAAAAACTAAACAAAATATTCCAAATTCATTTATGAAAACAAGAAACATAAGATCTTTACCACAAACCGCATGCAATTTTAGCTCCTATATAATGCCATTATCAAACAAAATGACTCAAACCAATAATAAGAACACATTGTGCCATTTCCCCCAACATATATCCTGGATAAAGTTGTAACCATCGAGGATTTTCATCCAAGCTACTCCAGGAGACCCTCCTGATTTATGTGATGAGTTTTCTTGTTGTGTTTGACTCGCTACATCATAGAGTTTCATCAATAATTTACAAAAAATTAGATAAAACTAGCTAATGAAGACATACTAGTAAATGTAAATAGTTGAGAAGAAAGATAAAATACAACTTTGTCAAAAATCATCTCAGGCTCTCGAAAACCTCTGGAACTAATACTACTTCAACATATCAATTGTAGTTGAAAATATACATGGGTGCACGAATAATACATAACAAATCTATAGTCCTTCACTCGTATCTTTTCAACATGCAACGTTTCACATAAAGCTTGCTATTTACAAGTAACCACTATATGGTCCCTATTACATAATGAATTAATGAATACTTTCCAATTCACTTCTCCTATAAAGTTTCAACAACATTAAGGTTGTGCTTGGATTGAGGTATTTGATTTGAGAGTGAATTTCAAATTAATGGATTTTAAAATCCATTGATTTGAATTCATTGTTTATTAAATTTCTTGCTTGGTCAGCTTGGAATAACATGGAATTTTAAATTTATTGATTAGTTGCTTGGCTAAAATTTTTAATAATTTCAAAAAATAGAAAATTTGAATATATTATTCTTTATATATTTTGAATTAAAATTAGTATTATGATCACAAAATAACCATGTTCAATTTAAAAAATATAAATTTAAAATTTATTTATTTTAATTGGATTAAATACTAAATTTACATAAATAAACTTTAAACAAAATATTTTATGTTTTTCTAAAAAAACAAATATATAATTTATTATAATATTAAACTTCAATTTCTTTTTCATCATACTAGTAACATATAAAAATATTTTTCGTACAATAACTCTAAAATAAAATCAAAATTTAGAAACATATATTAAATTTCAAACAATATTTATAAAGTATGTTGGAAAAATAAAAAAATAACACAAAAGACTTTTAAATCGGCTGCTATGGCTATGGATTTAAATCCGTTGAAAACTAGCGTATAAATCCATGGCCAAATCATTAGATTTGCAATCTCAATCTACTGGTCAGCCAAGCAGTTGGGGTGGATTTGGGCCGTGGATTTCAAATCCAAATCAGCCCAAATCCACTCATCCAAGCAGGGCCTAAAAGTATTCACTCGCTTTGCTTAACTAGCCCTCCACGCAAAAATATATTCCTGTATCTGCAAAAAAAAAAAAAAAAACAGCTTAATAATTCTAGATTGCCATAGTCATGGTACAAGGATTTGGATAAAAGGATAATCTAAGGTAATGCCACGTTCAGAAATCACAACACAAGCCTTGCATAAAAAATCAATCTAAGGTAATGCCACATCGCTCATAACACTTAAACCAGTTAACGACCCACAATATGCAGACAACAAACATGTCAACCACAAAAAAAATTCCTTTAATGAGTAATCCGTGACAAAGTCAAAAACAAATTAAAATATAACACAATCACAATATGATGCCCAAAAATAGGACAAGGAAATTAGAAACTAGACTTGCATTTCAAATTATTTTTGAAATATATGTATACATATAGGCATAGTTTGGTACACATGATAAGTGAGTGATTAATAAATTATCTTCCTCCATCCCATGCTTGGTTCATTTTTAAAAAGCACATGATAAGTCAATGGGACCTTGATAAATGCTTTGACAAGGGGACTATGTATCCCTTTGATTTGGTGTGATAAATTTAATACAACTAAAAAAATACTACAAAAAGACATGATTACCCTTCACATATAAAAACATCTAAACTCTAAACACGCCTCATTCTCCTCTAAATTATGATAGGGTTAATTTTGTCATTAAAATCGAATATATAAATTTAATCAATCTTATTAAAATCATATCAAACATTCAACATAGTATCCTACCATTTTACTTATCCTTAATTTATTCTTATATTATATATCTTATACTTATCCTATCATATGTACCAAACTTTGACAAAGGGTAAAAAACCTGCAATGCCTCTCGAGCAGATCTTCTAGCTGCACATGCAACTCGAACATTTTCATGCTCAGAGACCCACAATCCTACGTAGCCAGCAATACTAGAACACAGAGCTCCAAGAAGAAAATACGCAACAGTAACAAATGCAATTGTTGACCTGAAACCATAGTCAATGCATTTTCAAAAGCTTCTCTGTCCGTGATATGCTAACTTACTCTTTTAGGTGACAAAGAAGGCAAATTGCCACATACCATATGGAAAACAAAAATCCAAATATTACCTCCCCAAACCAGATGATTCTTGCTGAGGAGTTGTACTGCGAAACTGGTATATGATGAGGATCACTATTCCTAGTAAAATAGCCATCTTAGAGATAACTTGAAAACAATTGCTGTGATAATTACATGTAGATTAAAATGTAAAAGAAACGAAGGATAGTGAATATAAGAAAAATATCTAAAGTGAAATCACTGGACAAAAGAAGCATGCCACATCATTTTATATTTGGTAACTCAATCCCGATATCAAATTCTTCAAAGATAGAAGGGAATTCAAGCAAGAAAGAACATATAAAAGTAATTATCAAGAACGAAAACTGGTATACCTTTGGATTGGGATTTGTTAACTCAATTTTCCTATTAATTCTGCAGAGTGTTTGTTATGCTTCAATCTGGACAAAGCCCATCCATAGCCTAATACCCAAAATATGCAGTGTCATAACCAGCTCATCTATATAAAAAAATTACAAATAAAAAAATAAAGAGAATGAACAAACCTGAAAAGAACATTTAATTACACAAAAGGAGAGATAAATAACATCATGTTGTGAAAAAGTAAAAATTTATAAAAACTCAAAAACTCAAAATATTCTCAAACTCCACACTTTAAAATTTCTTCTCTCAAATTCAATTGTATTTTTCATCACAAATGAAGACCTATTTATAGATCCACATTTGAGATTAGTCCAAAAATAAATACATCATCATCTACATCATCACACACTAATTTTTCACATTTTACAACTCAATATTCAACAATCAACATTCAATATTCAATATTCAACATAATAATAATAATAATATACTTTTTAACACTCCCTCTTGTGATGATGATCGTGATATGATGACTGTCTTCATTATGTGTTTTATACTGCCTCGTTAAAAACCTTACTAGGAAAAATCCAGTGGGATAAAAACCATAGTAAGAAAAAAAGAGTGTAGCCATGTAAACTCCCCCTCATGT
The DNA here is from genome assembly GCF_033568475.1 of Henckelia pumila. NCBI lineage: Eukaryota > Viridiplantae > Streptophyta > Magnoliopsida > Lamiales > Gesneriaceae > Henckelia > Henckelia pumila. The sequence goes on along the minus strand of NC_133121.1, from coordinate 27,727,788 downwards.
TAACATGAGTGATTCTTCACATATTCCGCAGATTGCGCATCCCAATGTTGTATATATGCTTTCTGAATATCGTAGTGGGAAGTGCCTTTGTGAAGAGATCTGATGAGTTTTCACTTGATTGAATATAACAGATATCAATATCTTTATTCTTCTCAAGCTCTTGAGTGTAGGCAAAGAACTTTGGGGGTATATGTTTTGTTCTGTCACTTTTGATGTATCCTTCTTTTATTTGAACAATACATGCAGCATTGTATTCATATAACGTCACATGGTTCTTGTCTACTGATAATCCACAAGAAGTTTGGATATGTTGTGTCATTGATTTTAGCCAAACACATTCACGGCTTGCTTCATGTAGCGCAATAATCTAAGCGTGATTTGATGAAGTTGTTACGAGTGTTTGTTTTTGTGAACGCCAAGAAATTGCGGTGCCTCCCAAGTAAATACATATCCGGTTTGGGAACGTGACTTATGTGGATCAGATAAATATCCATCATCGGCATAACCAATGATACTTTGATTGATGTCTTTTGAGTACAAAAGTCTCAAATCTGTCGTCCCTCGTAGATAACGAAATATATGTTTATTTCCGTTCCAGTGCCTCTTTGTTGGATATGAACTGAATCTTGCCAATAAATTTATAGCAAAAGATATATCAGGTCTAGTGCAATTTGCAAGATACATAAGGGCAACAATGACACTTAGATATGGTACTTCTGGACCAAGAATAACTTCATCATCTTCACATGGACGTAATAGATCTTTTTCTATGTTTAATGATCTTACAACTATTGGAGTACTTAATGGATTTGATTTATCCATATTAAAACATTTAAGGATCTTTTCTATATAATTTGTCTGGTGAACAAAAATTCCACATTCTTTTTTGTTCTATTTGCAAACCCAGACAGTACTTGGTTTTTCCAAGATCCTTCATTTCGAATTCTTCCTTCAAGTACATCATAACTTCTTGAATTTCTTTATTCGTTCCAATGATGTTTAAATCATCAACATATACAACAATAATTACACATCCGAATGTTGTTTTCTTGATGAAAACACAAGGGCATATTGGATAATTTATATATTCCTTTTTCAACAAGTGCTCACTTAGCCGATTATACCACATTCGGCCGGATTGCTTCAACCCATATAATGATCTTTGCAATTTTACAGAATAAAATTCTTTGGGTTTTGAATTTTGTGCTTCAGGAATCTTAAATCCTTCAGGGGTTTTCATGTATATATCACTATCAAGTGATCCATATAAGTAAGCTGTAACAACATCCATTAGACACATTTCAAAATTTTCAGACACTGCCAAACTAATCAAATATCAAAACGTAATTGCATCCATAACAGGAGAATACGTTTCTTCATAATCAATTCCAGGCCTTTGAGAAAAACCTTGTGCAACAAGTCTAGCTTTATATCTTACTATTTCATTTTTCTCATTTCTCTTTCGAATAAAAACTCATTTGTATCCAACAGGTTTTACACCTTCAGGTGTGAGGACTATTGGTCCAAAAACATTGCGTTTATTTAGTGAATCCAATTCAACCTGGATGACATCTTTCCATTTTGCCCAATCATGATGAGCTTTACATTCACCAAAATATTTTGGTTCATGATCCTCATTTTCATTTATGATGTCACATGCCACATTATAAGAAAATATCTCATCAATATCTTCTATATTTTTTCGGTTCCATATTTTTCTAGTATTAATATAATTGATAGAGATTTCACGATTCTCGTCAGTTTCTGGTTCTGACAGAACATTTTCATCATCGGGTGTTTCTTCTGGAACACCATTTTCTATTTTATGATCATCTTGTTTCTCTATTCCTTTTCTTTTCCGAGGATTTTTATCCTTGGAACCGACTGGCCTTCCACGCTTCAAGCGTTTTATGACATCATGAGTGTCTTCAATTTGTTTCTTTGAAATTTCAATTCGAGCAGGGGCATTTACAACATGTATATATGATTTTGTTACCCCTTTTGTGTCTGAAAATGCATCTGGCATTTGATTTGGAATTCTTTGCAAGTGCACAATTTGCTGTACATCTTTCTTATATTGTTTGGTCCTTGGATCCAAATGTAACAATGATGGTACATACTATGTGATTTCTTTTTCGATATGTTTCTTTTCTCCCCCTAACATTGGGAAGATTTCTTCATTAAAATGACAATCAGCAAAGCGTGCTGTAAACACATCGCCTGTCTGAGGCTCAAGATATCGAATGATTGATGGGCTATCATAACCGATATAAATACCGATTTTTCTTTGATGACCCTTTTGATCGTTGAGGTGGTGCAATAGACACATAAACCTTACATCCAAAAATTATCAGATGAGAAATATTTGGTTCTTTACCAAATGCAAGCTGCAATGGAGAGAATTTATGATATGCACTTGGTCTGATGCGAATTAATGCCGCAGCATGTAAAATTGCATGTCCCCATATATAAATAGGGAGTTTTGTTCTCATTATCATTGGTCTAGCAATCAGTTGTAGACGTTTAATCAATGATTCAGCTATTCCATTCTGTGTATGAACATGAGCAACAGGATGTTCAACAGTAATTCTCATTGACATACAATAATCATTGAAAGTTTGGGAAGTAAATTCTCCAGTATTATCAAGTCTTATTTTTCTTGATTGTATAATCGGGAAATATTATTTGAGCCATTAATCTTGCAAATGCCACATTCCGAGTTGACAATAAGAATACATGTGACCATCTGCTAGAGGCATCGATCAATACCATAAAATATCAAAATGGTCCACATGGTGGATGAATTGGCCCACAAATATCACCCTAAATGCGTTCAAGAAATATGGGTGATTCTGTTTGGATTTTAGCTGGCGATGGTCTTATAATAAGTTTTCCAAGAGAACATGTTTTACATTGAAAATTATTATTCTGAAAGATCTTCTGGTCTTTCAATGGATAACCATGCGTATTTTCAATAATTATTCGCATCATTATTGAACCAGGATGTCCCAATCGATCATGCCAATTGGTTAATATTGAAGAACTATTAACCACCATATTTGATTCGATTGGCCTTATATGTGTATAATGCAATCCAGTAGGGAGCATTAATCATTTTTCAACCACATAATTTTTTCCTGATTTATATGTGGTAAGACACATATATTTCTGATTTCCACCAGTTATCGTCTCAGTATCATACCCATGAGAATATATGTCATTAAAACTCAACAAATTTCTTTTTGATCCTGTTGAATATAAAGCATCATTTATCAAAAATTTTGTACCATTAGGTAACAAAAAATGTGCTTTTCCACAACCTTTAATCAAGTCTACAGGACCTGATATTATATTCACCATTGTTTTGTTGGTTTTAATTCCAAAAAATATCTTTTATCTCGGAGAATGGTGTGCGTTGTACCACTCTCGGGTATGCAAACTTCCATGGGTTTATCTTTGCTCATAGCATTTTTCATACTTCAAAAAAAATGCAATAAAGAAAATAAAGGATAATATATATGCAAAATATAGTATGTTTCATAAGAATGCATAAAAAATATAGCATGTTACATTTCAGTCCCACCAATATATTAATCAATGTTCTCGAAATCATTTGAAAAAATCGGCAGCATTGAAATAAGTTGAACCACTTAAATGGTTACTGTTTTCAACAAAATTGGTCTCTTTTTCTTTCCCCTTTATCGATACTTTAAAGAGCTTACATAAGTGCTCAGAGGTACGTGACCAATGTCTTGGAGTGCCACATCTATAACAAACACTCTCAGATCTTTTTGAGTGATTTTCATTTTCACTCGTATTTTCATGCTGCCTTTTTAGTGGGTGGTTCATGACGTTCTTTTGAGATGAGTTATTGAAGTAACTATCTCGATTATTTTCATATCCATGGCCGCGACCACGGCCGCGATCATTTTTACGTCCACGCCCATGTCCTCGACCAAAATCTGGTCTATGCCTTTGATTTTGATTTTTAGTTTTAATTACGACATTTGATTCTGGAAATGCCGTTGAACCAGTGGGTCAGGATTGATGATTTCTTACTAACAATTCGTTGTTCTTTTCCGCCACAAGAAGACATGAGATTAGTTCAGAATATCTCAAAAATTCACGCACTCTATACTATTGTTTTAGAGTTATATTTGATGCGTGGAATGTGGAAAATATTTTTTCAAGCATTTCTGTTTCAGTAATAACATGCCCACAAAATTTCAATTGCGAGACTATTCGATACATCGCAGAATTGTAATCACTACTTTTTTAAAGTCTTGGAATCTCAACGTATTCCATTCATCACGGGCGGTCGGGAGTATAACTTCCCTTATATGCTCAAATCTTTCTTTCTGCCCTTTCCATAAAATCATTGGGTCTTTTTCTGTAAGATACTCACATTTCAATCCTTCATCAAGATGTCTACGTAAGAAAATCATAGACTTTGCTTTTTCTTGTGAGGATGATATATTATTTTCTTTGATGGTATCACTTAGACCCAATGACTCAAGATGCATCTCTACATCGAGAGTCCATGACATATAATTCTTTCCAGTGATATCGAGCGCAACGAATTCAATCTTTGTCAAATTTGACATGGTGATACTAGAAAAATAACAATGCATTTTATTAGTTAATTTCCATTAATATGACAATACAAAATAATGGAAAAACGAAGATTACAAGTGCGTATACAAATAAATAAAAAGTATGTGGTGGAAAATCGCTGGTGAGTACAAGACTCGTGAGCATGATGATCATAATCGTTATGAAAAATAGCCTTATAAATGCCATCATCTTCATCTTCTAAAAATCGAGTAAAAAAATATTTTGAGAGAAAGAGTGAATTTTGGTGTGATTGAAAATGAGTTTGAATGAACATATTTATAGGCCAAAAACTAGCCGTTTGTGATCATTGGGGGTAAAGAAAAAATCGAGTATATGTTGAATAAAAATTCGTGATAATGATGCAATGCATATAATGATAATCATAATTAAATAATTATGTATATCATATCACATTATTATAAGGTCAAGGTAGTAGATAGCCTTTTATATAATATTGTGAAATTATACCAATATAGTTAGTATAAAGTCAGATATAGTATATCATATCACATTATTATAAGATCGGTGTCATAGACAACCTTTTATATAATAACATGAAATTATACAAATATGATTATATTGTTTAAGAACCTTAGAGGCTTTTATACTTGTCGTATCCCTTACCAGGAGTGTGGGATGTCGTCTTAACATCCTCCCAGGATTTATAACAAGTTTTGAAAAAAACTTATTTTTTTAATAAAATGATATTATATATTAAATATATACACAATAAACATATGTAAACAGTAAAATAAAAATTCTTACTTGTTGAATATTTTTGACTTTTTCTTGTATTTTGGAGCGTCAGAAATTATAGAGAACCTTCAAGCGATCATGCTGATAACGTGTTGTGAAAAAGTAAAAATTTATAAAAAACTCAAAAACTCAAAATATTCTCAAACTCCACACTTTAAAATTTCTTCTCTCAAATTCAATTGTATTTTTCATCACAAATGAAGACCTATTTATAGATCCACATTTGAGATTAGTCCAAAAATAAATACATCATCACACACTAATTTTCCACATTTTACAACTCAATATTCAACATTCAACATTCAATATTCAATATTCAACATAATAATAATAATAATATATTTTTCAACACATCAGTCATTTTTGCAACTCTAGGAAAATACAACTTAGAAACTATACAGGAAAAAAAAAACGCATCCTTTCTTCACAAACAAGAAAAAATACATCATTTGCAATATTTCTTCTTAGATCTATTACCCTTAGAATATTCCCAACGATATCAAACAACACTAAAATCTTCCAAATATCACATTAAACAATTCAACATAAATTATAAGTTCGTCAAAATATACCTCGAACTCGACCGACGAGATAACCTACAACATAAATCAACTTAATACATCAATATATTGTCATAAGCCAGTCGAAAATGAATTAAATTGGAAGCGTTGGATACCCATTTCCTGGCAGCCTACAGTACCTCGCAAAAAATGATATGAAACCGAGCCGGAACTAACCTAAAAACATGAACAAGAGGAAAATGACATACTCTTGTTATATATTATTCCATGAGCATTTCGAACTAACAAATTTTTTAAATAAAAATATGGTTAAAAATTCAAACATTCATATAGTCACCAACAGGAAAAAATAATAAATATTCTGGGTTAGATGAGTTGGCTAGTCAGCATTTTGTCGGCACATTCTAAATGAAAGAGAAAGAGATAGAAAAAGAATTTTTATGACCCTAAGCAAGAACAATTCCATTAAATCCAGAAAAATAAAAATAAAAATGAAAAAGAAAAAGAATGAAAGAGATAGAAGAAATGCATACCTTCGCCTGAAGAGCTTCGGATTCTTTGAGAAAGAAGTGGAACAAAGAACCGAATGATTCGGGAACGCACTTGTCCTTGTATATAGCCAAATATCTTTCTGTATCACGAACAAGGCTGGCTCTGGCAGAAACAATCATAAAAAACAATCATAAAAAACAGCTATTCACAGAAAAAGTGTCATTTTGAATTGGAACAAAGGTTTAAGATAAGAAAAGAAAAGGTAATGATTTGGTCTTTGGGTATCCTTAGACCATGCCGTCAAATATAGTGATAGTTGATCAGTTCATTTTTTTTTTTATGTTAGGTACGTTTGAGGGGAACATTCCAGTGTCCAAAAAAGGAGAACATCTGTCCAATTGGCAAAAGAGAACATATCAAACAGTAATGTTATTATTTCTTTTCAAAAATGTTGGATAAAATAAATTTTATTATTTCTTATAACTCATAGAAAGACCTGCTTCGAAATTCTAGAATTGAAATCATCACAAAAATGTTATTGTAACGCCTCAAAAATTAGCTACAGAATTAATTGGTAATTAAAATAATTATTGAGTTGATAAAATAATTATCACTTCCAAATAAATTATAGAGTGTATTTAAAAAATACACGTGTCAACAAGTCAATGAGTTTGACTATTTTTAGATATCTGGTAATTTTGACATTTTGAAATTTGAAAGAGTATTTGACCGATTTTACTGGTTAGAGTCTAAGTGTGACTCAATATTTAATTTGAAAAATTATGAATCAAATTGATTGGTCAAAGTCGAGAATTTGGTGTTGGAAGATGTTGGATGAGTGTACCAAAAAAATATCAGATTGATGACTAACTTTATCAGTTGAGTATCAAATAAATTAGTTCGGGTCAAGAAATTATTGGGTTACTATAAAAATAAATACACACACTAAAACACATTCAAAATAACACATATAATTGGACTTCTCGATTTTTTTCCCATTTCTCGACCATTACTGTAGCAGCTAGTCGATTTGCCTTCGTCGGCCATTCATCGGAGCTTCGATCGGAAATTCGAACGGTCATCGTGTAGCCAAGGTCCAGACGATTCTATTGGCACCAAGAAATCGAAGTTCGAACAATTGGATCGCCGAAAAAACAAAGAACAAACGGGAACTATTCATCATCTTCTCCAGTGAGATTTTCGAGTTTTTTGAGCTTGAATTTGTTGGTTTTAAAGGTAGTAGATGATGCTATGAGGTGTGTAGAATATTTCCTAAGCTTATTGCATCTTTTTCTAGAAAAAAATCAGACAGATCGGAGCTTGGATTTATCGCCAGTGCCGCCACTATTTTTCTCCGATCTATGCCGCATCGGTTGTAGCACCTAAAATCCAATCTATTAAATCACATGCATTAAATTAAATAAATATTGTGATTATTATTTTTATTTTTAATTTATTTAAATTCGTTATTTTAATTATGTTTTAATAAAATATTAATTATTTATTCAAATGATTTTATCGTACTAATTATTTAATTAATGATTTTAATTTTTTATGTTTATTTATTTAAATAATTTTATTGTGCAACTTAATCATTTTAAAAATTTTAAAGGTATATACTTGCTTATTTAAATGATTTTAATTGTCCAACTTATTTATTTAAAATAACTTAAGTTTAGCAGTTAGTTATTTAAATTATTTTAAATTCATAGCTTATTTATTTAAATGCTTTTGATTGTCCAATTTGTTTTAAAGGTTTTATTCCACTTTTGTATTTATTTAGTTGACTTTTAAACGTTCATCTAGTTTTTTTAAATTATTTTAATCGCTTCGTTTATTATTTAAATATTTTACTTATCACTGTGACATCAAAATATTTAATTATTGATTTTAATTTTTAAGTTAGTGTTTAAATTTTTTCAGATGTTTATTTATTTAATTATTAAGTTAATTATTAATGAGATTCTTGAGTTCAGTGGCTTTTGTTTTTGACATGAGGTGACGGTGGATTTTGGCGATAAAACCCTTAGAATTTCAAGATATGAGATTTGTGAGGATTTAAGGAAAATAAATCAAGTTTGTATTTTTTAAAGATTTTCAGGTGGTCAAAATCGCTTTTGTAGCATTCTTGAGTTTATTTTAAATTTTTTTCAAAAATTGTCATTTTCAAACCCGCACTAGTAAAATTTAATTTTAATATTTTAATTTTTGGATTTTTAAACTTAAAAATTTTAATATATGTAAGATTTGTAGTGTTAAAATTGTATTGAGCGACTAGCACTTTTACAAGTGAGATAACACTTTTAAGTTCCCTCCACTCACACACTGATGCGATCATGGATGACTCGCGTGTTGTTGAGGAAGCTAAGGACCCATTGGAAATGTCACGTGGACCAATTACGAGAGGTCGAGGCAAGAAATTCAAGGAAGCACTTTAATCGTTGATAGCGTAGTTTCAAAAAGGTGTTGGAATGCTTGAAAATCATTTTGAAAGAAGCTATAATATTATTGAAGCTCAAAAGGATCAAGGAAGTGAAAAAAATATTGAAGAAAACTCAAAAATTCATTGTCCAGTTCGAGCCTCAGACGCGCCCGCGCCTTGTTTTTGCAAAACATATGCGCGCCCGCGCCTGCCTTTGCGCAATATGTGCGCGCCCGCTCTTGAAGCCGCGCGTCCGCGTCGTCGTCTTTTTCACACGTCGAAGGTGTTTGTATGTGTGTTAGGAAATCTTAATATTTTGGCATTATTTTTCATATTTTGAGTCTTTTGAGCATACTAGGAAACTTTTAGGGGATATTATTATATATTTAGATATATTTTGCGATATCTTTTATTTTTTTGGGTTGTAATATAAATACTATAACATTCATTTTTTTAATAGAATTCAGATTTTTTATTATTCAACACATAAAATTCTCTCTAGAATTTTTATTGAAGCTTTGTGCTTTATTCAAATCAAACTTATCAAAGTTCATAGCTTTGTGGCGTTTGTCAATTGATTATCCTCGTGGGTTGTCAGAGATAAGTTTTCTGAAAGTCCCGTTAGTAGCGCTTAGTCGTTTCGCGCTCAAATTAACCCAACTCAGATTAACTAAATAAACATATAGTAGCGAGAGTATGGATCGTTCCCACAAGGAAAGTGAAATTTAATTATGTTCTTAAAAATACTGGAGATAAATAAAAAGGGATTTTTTGGATTTTACTAACTACTATGCAAGAATTAAAATAAAAAAGATCAATAAACTAACGAGACTTGGTATCGGTCGACTACACCATTGAAATCATTCACTCGATCATAGATTCTCTAAAAATAATTAATTTTCATTGAATATTCACCATTGAAAATCTAATTCCTGTTCCACCTTAATCTTAGTTAATTAGACATCAGCGTTCTAGATTAACCCTTACCAATAAATCAACCCAAATACCAGCGATCTAGATTTAAATGTAAGGTAGCATTCATATGAGTGAAACTGATGAATCTAGACAACACATGCACCAGCGGATATATTTAGCCTATTAAATTGTTGTTCCTACGATTTAACAAATTCAACAGCAGGAAATATTAAACGCAGTTTCTTCAAAAATTAGATGATTCAAACAATTACGGATTTGAATTCTAATTTAGCTGTAGATTGTACGAAAGAATTATCAGGTGATCAATCTAATAATCAAACACACAAGCATGAAATAAACCAGAACAACTCTTGATACTCGATAAAAATCATACATTGAAAATCAAAATCTCACAAAGTGAATAAAATCAAGGGTTTCGTCTTCCTTAACCAAGTACAAAAACCAAATGAATTAAAACTAAGAACAAGAAAGATAAAACCTAGCCACCAGATGTTTTTTCTCTCAAGCCTTCTCCAATCTCTGCGTTATGATTCAATCTGATGATCACCCCTCTCTTTTGCGCCTAAAGATCCTATTTATATGGTCTTGAAAGCCCACGAAATAAAGCTCGCAAAATAAAAGTTTTAAAATCCCGAAATTTTCTTTTTTTCCTGCACCCGATATTTCTCTTGATCAGTAAATATTGACCGATCAAGCGAGCATACTTTTGACAACCTTCTGTTTTCACAATTCTTGGCACCGATCGATCGGTTAAACTTTGCGGATCGAGCGAGCAGCTTTTTTCCCAACAAGCAGCGATTTTGAAAAATTCATATCCAGAGATCTAGCCGTCGGATTGAGCTGAAATTTGGACAGTTTCTTTTAAACATCTTGAACTTCATTCTGAACAATGAAGATTGGATTTAGATTTATCTAAAATTAAAAAAGATTTTCTGACCATTGCTGCTTCGTAATTCGTCTCTTATCTCGCTCTTTCCTTCCATTCTTTTGCTCCATTCTTCTATCTTCCCATATCAAATCACATGCAATGATTAGTAACTATAAAATGAATTTAATCAATCAAAATACACCTAATCATCACAAATTAACTCAATCAAACATAGAAAAATATCATCACATCAAATTCCCCCTACTTAATCCTTGCTCTCCCTCAAGCAACACAAAACCAAGAATAAGTTCGAACTCATAATCCATAACAAAAATAACCATTATCTTCACATTTTACCTCAGCAATTAACTCAATGCATGATCAAGAAAGGCGTTAAAATGCTAACAACAGAATAAGTTCAATATCCAGACATTTCAACTAGAGATATAGTCCCGAACATGTGTGTGTGTGTGTATGGTCATTAGCCAGTGTCATGCACACTTCATAGATCCATTCAATGTAAAACCCCACAATAGCTCAAGTTGCACACCAAAAAATCAAATTAAACCATTGAGAAATTTTATAGTCTTTTCACTTGTTCGAGTAATTGCACCCGATTATCCTCAACTCCGTACATTCTCCTCCATATTTAGATCTTGGAATTTATAGGACTAGAATTTCAATTCCCATTCCAATGCCTTCCCTCACCTTACTAACTCCATTCTTTACTCTTTTTTCTTTTTCTTCTTTTTTTTTCGATTAAGCTCAAAAGGGAGGTTGATAGGCTAGCGACTTCCTAAGACTATCACAAGGCTCTCATGACCTTCACTATGTTATATAAAATTCACAAGCCATGACTCATGCGTGCTAAAGAATATTCAACAATCATATAAAAGTCTAATTTGCATTGGAAATTAAAGTGTTCCAAGGTTAGCAAATCATCTATTTTCAAAAGCATGCATGTCATCAATTAAAATTCATCATGGGCTAGTGATTTTCAACAGTCAAATTCATCACAAACTATGAGCTCTAAATTTAATTTTTTTTTTTCAAAAATCGGCTAAATTCTCTCAATGACTGGCTAAGTCTCTCCCCATACTTAAAATCTTACATTGTCCCCAATGTAAGAAAAAGTGCAAAACAAAAATAAATAAATACTAAAAATGAAAAGAAGTACTCCCATTGGGTTGCCTCCAAGCAGCGCTTGATTTTCAGTCTTCAACTTGACCCTCAGAAGCACTCCTCAAAGAGCGGCTGACGCCCAAAGTAAGTGTCATATGACACCACAAATGGGTCTTTGTTCCATGTGCCCTCAAGCTTGGCTAGATGTATATAAGTTAAGCTCGTCACCTCAGCAACACTCCATAGCGGCTGGTAAACATGGGAAGAGAACGTCTCGGTGGGATCTTGGAAGCCAACATCTTTTGAAACTGCTACCGATGGAAAAGAAGGGTTTTGGGGATGTGTGTATGATAATACTATCTGTAACGCCCGAAAATTCGTTTACGTAAAGCCGCATGCATAATTAGGACAATTAATTATTTTAAAATTTATAAAATGGGTTAAATGACTTTATGTGAAATATGTGAATTTATTTGCATGATTTAAATATTATTTTTATCATTTAACCTGCATTTATGCTATTTATGAGATTTTTACAATTTGTGTTTTTCGATCGCGTAGGCGAGACCGTGGATGAACGAGATATATGTATTTTATTCAAAATATTTTTATGATAATTTTACGGGCCTTAAAATATTATTTTAAGGTCTCATTTTCAGAAAATAATAGTTTTTATATATATAGATATATATGGAATCAATTTTCACTAAAATAAGTTATTTTAAAGGCTTTTTAAGGGCTTTTAAAATTATATAAATATATATTACGAAATTGTGAAAAATATATTAATTTTTAAGAGTTAAATTTTATATTAAATATGATATATTATTCTTCCAAAATTATAACTCAATAATTTAATAATTAGATGAGTAGATATTATATAATTGGCTTTAATTCACCTTCTTTTTTGCGTTGAATACCCTAGCCGCCATCTACCCTATCTCCATTCTCACGTTTTCAGCAGAAAACTCACAGCACACATGAGCACTTTGAAGATTTAATCGAAGTTTTGAAGGCCGTTCGTCCCAGTGATCGCCGTATGCGTCATATTAACGTTTTTGGCTTCGAAAATCATCCAAGGCACGTTCAAATTCTCTTCTTGGCCACCATTTAGGTCATAATATTCTGATCTTACATGAAATCCTTTTATATATATCATGTAGTGTTCGATTTTTATGAAGAATATGCAACCATGTTGAACCGTATACGTTCTTTTCCATGCTTTCTCATGTTTTTCTCATTTTTCTGATATGGTTCGGTCAAGGCTGCTTGTGCATGTATAGGTGGGTGTGTTATGGTCCCTAGGGTTGAGCTTGGTTAGGTTTTATGGGTTTAACAAGCTGGAAACAAAGCCTTTTGCTTCTGATGCACAACAGATCTCAGATTAAGCAGTTTCAGAAAAATGGCTCATTCTTGGTCCACAGGGCGAGTTTTGGCTTGGTTCTAGTTGGGTTAGAACCGCAAGACAGAGGTAAAGGTACCCTAGGTGGGTATTTGGCCAATGGTGGCCGGATATGGGCGGCCTAACGGCCTGAAGTGGTGGCTCGCGTTCTGCGCGTGAGCAGAAACTAGGGGTAGATTGTTTTGGTTCGTTCTACTTCTACAGGGCTCGGTTTGAGGTCAAATTTTTTGTGTTAGAACCGTCTAGATGTTGGCTAAGTACGGGCAGTGGTTTCACGACCAAATGTGGTTGGAGAAGGCGGCAAGATCATATTTTCTGAAGCGGCTCAGGGCTGCCTTGAGTTGGGCTTAGAGAAAAGAAGGCTAGAGTTGTGTCTTGTGTTTAGGGAAAAGAAGGCTAGGGTTGTGTCTTGTGTTTAGGTTTGTCGGGCTTGGGTTTTAGGGTCTGGGTCGGGTCTAAAATGTCATGGATTAAGTTAGATGGGTCAGGGTCCAGGTCCAGGATATGTTAGTTGGGCTCGGATATTTTATTTTTAATTTAACTAATAGTTTAAAAGTATTTATGAGCCTAATTTAGGTTAATTAAAATAATTGGGATTCATTGGTTTAATTTATTTGGGCCATTTAATTATTATGTTTTGGTCTTAAATAATTATTTAAGCGAGTCCAATAATTTTTATTGGCCCATGGAAATTATTGGGCCAATTTTTGGGATATTGGGCCCATTGGGCCAGTCTAGGTGTATAATGGGCTTGGATTTCGTTATTGGGCCAGACATGTCTTAATGGGCTTAAATAAATTATTTGGGCTAAATTTAAGTTAATGGACTTAAGTTGAGTTATTGGACCAGTCTAGAAGTTTATGAGCCTAAGTCTAAGGAGTCAGCAGCCTGAACCAATCCATGAAAAATATGCATGTTCCGTAAATATATATTTAATTATTGCAAAAATATTTTAAGTAAGAAAAATATTATTTTTATATTTATATTAATAATTAATTAAATATATATTTACGGGTAATATTTTATGAAAAATAAGATCATGAATGATTTTTATGATGTTCATGATAATGTATGTATATGTATGATGTGGGGCATGAAAATATTTTAAGGAAGTTGAAATGGGTGTGTGACAAATAAGGGATTGGGGATGAGATACCTAGGCCCGGAGCCATTTCCATAGACTACGGGACTGAGAGTCGGGATTCTGGGGCCCGATTGCCTTTCCATATGTTATGATGATTTGCCTACGGATCCGGGGTCAGCCTGGTGAAGGGGCTAAGAGGTGGAGATCTCACCGCCACGTACGTTGGTTCTTTAATTGATCAATCACTTACACGGTCACACGGCATGGATATAACCTTCAGCATTTTTAAATGATGATATGCCCTAAGTATGATGTATGATGAACATGTTATGATATGATTATGCATAAATGTTTAGGTTCAGCCATGAATTATGATTTTTTTAAGGACATGAATGTATATATGTAGTATTATGTATGATGCATGTATTATATGATGCATAAGTTTTTATCATGTTGTTATTATGAGATATAACGTGTTGAGTCTCTAGGTTCATTAGACTTAAATGGTGCAGGTGAGAAAGAAATAGATCTAGAGAATGTTGCCCCGAGTGACAGTGAAGATGTATGAGCTCCCGGCAGCCGGCTAGCCCGTGACCTCTGCTCAAGTTTATGTTTTCAGTGGTTTTAATATTATTACCTTTTCCACACATATTTTATGATTTATTCAAGAGTTTATGGATTTTTATGTGAGGGTTTTATGAGAGGTTGGTAATGATATTTTGATGCATGGATTGGTACTTATTTTACTTGCATGCAAATTATTATGGATTTTAGTTAGAATATTTTTAGAAAATAATTATTTAATATATATATATATATATACATGCACGTTTTAAATATATATTATATTAAGTATTTAGTTATTTATTTATTTATTTATTTATTTATTTATAGATGCATGATTTTTATATATATTTTATATTAAATATTTAGTTACTTATTTGTTAAAAAAAAATAATAATAAAAATTAGTAGTAGGATAGAGTCTTTTCACTATCGATGAGCTCAAATCGATAGACTCTTGAATTCCGTCATCCTTAAACTCGAGTGGCAAAATATTTTCATCATACCTTATTTCTTCAATAACATCTTCCGACTGCAGTTTAATAAGAAGATAAGACTCAAACACCTCTAAATCTTCAGCATTATTTGATTCGCACTCCCAGTCCTGGTTCTCTGAGTCATCATCATCAAACCAAATCGGGTTGGTCACTGCTTGAGTATCTTGCCCCACTTCCTGTTCTCGGTGTTCATGGACGATTGATCTCTTGATATTCTCTATGTGCTCCACAATGTGACATCTGGAATTCTTTAGATCTTCTATAGCTTCCTCAGTTGATGCCACAAACTTTCTCATAATATCCTCTAGCGGATGCAAGACCAATTTAGAACAACTTCCCTCCTCCTTTTGAACCCGAATGGTTGGTCTGTAAAATCCGGGTGTGTAAGATCCCAATACCGATAATAGCCAAATTTTGCTATATCATCCAACAAATGCATCAAACTATCATTATCTTGAAAAAATAATGAAATACTAGATGCGAAAGCTCCTTCAATTACCCATCTTCTTGTTACTGCATCCAAACCATCCAGAAAAAATGTAAGGGGAGAACAGTTAGAAAAATTATGATACCGGAAAATGGTTGCCAAATCCTTGAATCTCCCCCATGCTACGTAGAATGGCTCTCCATGTTGCTGGATAAAACTTGTGAATACTTATCGATTTGACTTCGAAGTATTACACAACAACAAATCTTGCAAAAACAAGAAAAAAACGATGAAAAAATAAATAAAAACAAAAACACAAATAAATTAAACACGGCAACGACGCCAAAAATTTGGTAGCGCTTAGTCATGTCGCATCCAAATTAACCCAACTCAGATTAACTAAATAAACATGTAGTAGCGAGAGTAGGGAACATTCCCACGAGAAAAATGAAATTTAATTGTGTTCTTAAAAATACTGGAGATAAATAAAAGGGGGGTTTTTGGATTTTACTAACTACTATGCAAGAATTAAAATAAGAAAGATCAATAAACTAACGAGACTTGGCATCGGTCGACTACACCCTTGAAATCATTCACTCGATCATAGATTCTCTAAAAATAATTAATATTCATTGAATATTCACCATTGAAAATCTAATTCCTGTTCCACTTTAATCTTAATTAATTAGACACCAGCGTTCTAGATTAACCCTTACCAATAAATCAACCCAAATATCAGCGATCCAGATTTAAATCTAAGGTAGCATTCATATGAGTGAAACTGATGAATTTAGACAACACATGCACCAGCGGATGTATTTATCCTAGTCAATTTTGTTCCTACAATTTAAAAAATTCAACAGCAGAAAATATTAAACGCAGTTGCTTCACAAATTAGATGATTCAAGCAATTACGGATTTGAATTCTAATTTAGCGGTAGATTGTACGAAAGAATTATCAGGTGATCAATCTAATAATCAAACACACAAGCATGAAATAAACCAGAAAAACTTTTGATACTCGATAAAAGTCAAACATTGAAAATCAAAATCTCACAAAGTGAATAAAATCAAGGGTTTCGTCTTCCTTAACCAAGTACAAAAACCAAATGAATTAAAACTAAGAACAAGAAAGATAAAACCTAGCCACCAGATGTTTCTTCTCTCTATTCGTCTCTAATCTCTGCGTTATGATCCGATCTGATGATCCCCCCTCTCTTTTGCGTCTAAAAATCCTATTTATATGGTCTCGAAAGCCCACAAAATAAATCCCGAAAAATAAGAGTTATAAAATTTTATTTTTTTTCCTGCGCCCGATATCTCACTCGATCGGTAAAGATTGACCAATCGAGCGAGCATACTTTTGACAAACTTCTGTTTTCACAATTCTTGGCACCGATCGATCGGTTCAACTTTGCGGATCGAGCGAGCAGTTTTTTTCCCAGCAAGCAGCGACTTTGAAAAATTTAATTCCAGATATCTAGCCGTCAGATTGAGCTATAATTTGGACAACTGATTCAAAACATCTTGAACTTCATTCTTAACGGTGAAGATTGGATTTGGATTTCTCCAAAATTAAAAATGAATTTTTGACCATTGCTGCGTAATTCGTCTCGTATCTCGCTCTTTCCTTCCATTCTTTAGCTCCATTCTTCTATATTCTTATATCAAATCACATACACTGATTAGGAACTATAAAATGAATTTAATCAATCAATATACAACTAATCATCACTGAAAGAAATGGTGTACGTGGTTTGTTATATGAAAATAGGCAGTGTTGTACTTCGTGTTATCACACCACAGACAACACAGTGCAGCGAAAATTTAAAGCGTAAATAAAACACAAGTGATTAATTTTGCACGAGTATAAAACTCGTGCGGGTGCCTTAGGTCTAAATATTACTAGTAAACGTAAGATCAGTCTTACAAAGTAATCCTAGTGATTTTACGAAAAATCATTAAATCCTAAATTTCTCAACAAGTTGAGAAATCAAACTTGAATCCTAAATAAATCAAAGTATAAAAGAAATCGGATACAACTCCCGTAGCCTAAATTGAAGATAAAGTAAATATCTTCAACAACACAGTTCCCACAATGTTGTCTCTGATGTCTTCAACACGAACGAAAACATGGGGACAAGCAACAACGAAGGTTGCAAACCTTGCTTCAGAATTCTTCAAATTCTTCAACAGAATTCTTCAGAGTTTTTGCAGCAGATTGTACGTCTGAAGAGCTTATTATCTTGTGCGTGAAACCCTCCTTTTATAGATAAGCATCCAAATCTTGAAGGTTTCCTTAGATAGAGTCCTACATGAATAAGGAAACATGCTTTAGTAAGAATAAAACTCTATCAAATCTTGCAAATCAAATCTTGATAGTATCAAGTAATATTATATCTAATACTACCTTATCAAAATAAGATTTAAGAATGACAAATATATATCATAACATATACAAGATATACACAAGATATTTACCAAAAATTTGAAATAGTCTAGAAAACAAAATCTAATAATATTAATTAATATAAGGGCCGAAATTTCAAGGAATAAAATTCCTTTCAATCTCCTCTTTTTTGCTTTCTGGACAAAAAATAGCACAAGTAAACATAATCATAAACTCCCCCTAAGTTAAAAAATTCTTCTCCCCCTGAATTTTAAGTATCCCCCTGAAGTGTTGTCCCTCGTGTTGGCAACACCAAGGATAACACGAGCCATGTGTAAGGGATTATATAATTCATATTCAGAGCATAAATGAGGTAGAAGTTTTTAGTCTAGTCAAAGAAAGTAAGAGCATTTGGCAACACCGGGTGCAACATCAGCAACTTCAGCAGCAGGATTAGGAGTGGCAGCCCAGGGCAAATCCAGAACTCAATTTCCCTTGAGTAGTCCGGCTGCTAACTTCAAAATCTCAGGTTGATCAGAGAGATCTTCTGTGATATTGTGGATGAATGTCCGAGACTCTAAAATGCCATAAATCAAAGATGGGAATGGTAGCTTGGTAGATTTTAGACCTCCATCAGCAAACTGGAGCACTGTCTTGAATACCAGCTTCCCAAAATTAAAGGACTCCCAGTCCCAATGGCAAAGAGAATGAACACCTGTGGCCGTGTGATTACTGTGGAGTTTGATGAAGGTGTCCAATTCCTCACAACAATATTCTGAAGGACAGAATAGAATGAAGTTAACTTTGCTGCAGAGAAGTGGTCAGAAAACTTTTTGACCAAGCCACAAGTAAGAACAAAAATAACTTCATTTACATCAGGATGGGGTCCTTCATCTACATCGGGGGTTGAGTAGAGAGAGTTGATAAAGGCTGAAGTAAACTCAAATAGCCTACCCCAAAGATACACCAAGCCATACTTTGCAGATTCTGGATCTTCAATCCTTGCGGTTAGGTTGGCGTAGAATTCCAGAATCACCCTCTTAGAGTAGGGTATCACAACGAAAACTGTAGAATAAATTTGCCTAAGCTTTAAAAAATCAACAAGATTGTACCTATCGTAGGAGCGTACATCAATGTTCCTCTCATCTAGCAGTCCTCTATTAGTGAAGAGAGGCCAAACAACATCGCATTGCCAGAATATAACATTAGGGAATGAGCAGCGTCAAGATCATAGTCCTTATCAACAGTGTTTTCTGTGGTGTTGACGACACCAAAAACAACACTGGCATCAGCAGTAGAGACATCCTCTTGATCCAATGGTTCTTCATCAGCATCCATGCTGGAAATATCTTCAGAGTCTTCTTCATCACCTATATCTGCACTCTTATCAGAAGAGTCAGCGCCAGAATCGGCAGAAGATGAGGAGGAGGAAGGAGAAATATCTTGATGTGCTTTGCCCTCAGCAAACTCTTCCATCATCTCAGCATCAGGCTCATCATCCGATTGATGACCTGTGGAGGCAGAGGGCGTAGCCTTTCCTTTCTTGAGGCTCTCCAAGATTTGAGCCAGAGTGGCATCTTCATCAGTAAAAGCAGTTTCTTGAGGATTGGATGTTTCACCATCTTCTTTCTTTGTTTGAATGGGAGGAGGAACTTCATCAGAAGAACTCGAATCATCGCTCTTAGAAGGAGATTCGATAATCGGAGCGGAGGCAGAGGCGGATGCGGACGATGAGGGTTTCTTACTTGCGACAAATTCATAACCGGCATCCTTTGAATCATCACCAGAGCTGCGATCTTCTTCGGCCATGGAGATACGAGGACCCTTGTAAAAACGTTTGGACTGGGTAAAATAAGGATTATACCCAGCTTGCCTCTTCGATCGGCGAGCCATCGGTGGAGGAGGATGAACTCGGTTTAGGACAAAAAAATCCGGAGGATTTTAAAGATCAATGGCGTTCTGTGGTTCGCGGGGCATAAGAACAGCTAAAGAAACGGGTTCCATGGGGACAGTAAAGATCGGCAGAGAAGGAGCAGAAGATGGGTTCTCCGGTGTTGCAACACTGGCGGCAACATCGAGTTCTTTGTGGCCTATCTCGCTTCTGATGTCTTGAGGATCAAAGCCTACCACGGAAATTAAAATTTGAGAGTGAGAAGGATGTAGGGTTTGCAGAAAGTACTATCGGGATTAAAAATTTTTTAAGATGATGATAATGCCCGATAATTACGAAAACACATATATATAACCCCTATCACAAACGGTAAGATTTTCCCTCTAACAAACTCATAATTATCCTGATCATTTATCTCTCCAAGTTACTAACGGTAACTTTACTAACGGCCAAGATTTAAAAATCGGGATTAAGAGATAAAATCCCATAGATAAGGCAATAATCCGAGATACCTATTTAAGTCCAAATCTTCCAGAATTAACGCCACATCAGCCTAACTCTACTGAAATAAAAATCAATCACAAAAATTCAAGTTTCAGTAAATAGGGTAAATCATCAAAATTCGTCTATTTAGAACCTTACCCAAAAACAGACCCTCTATTTGCAAAAATGCATATGCATGACCTATTTTATGCCTAAACAGAGTGTAACATAAAATAAAAATGCAATCCCAAGCATAAGATATGGTGACAAGTGTAGTGTTGTCTCTCGTGTTGACAACATCATCAACAAAACCAAAGTTTATCAAAAATATTTGAAACCTGCACACTTGATTACCCTTGTTTTTTCAGAAAAATTCCAGAAGTGGTAGCCTGCACATAAAAGAACAGTCTTCATTGGACTCAATTAGGTAGATTTTTCCATTTTCTTCCGATTTTTGAAAAAGTTTGTATTTATGACATTGGTCAACAAACTTTATAAAAAGTTGAACACTAAATTTCCGAACCACCTTTCACTTGGAACAAAAACATGAAATACACGTACATTCCTCAACTACTCGGTGGTTTAGTCAGAGTTCAAAAAACAAAAGGGTAAGTGTGCTTAAAAATTTGCGGAAAAACTTGCCATCAATTGAATCACTGTAACAGAGATTTAAACAACACCCATAACATAGTGAGTGCAGAATGCCTAAAATCCTAAATATGCATGACAAGAAAACAACAGTATTGTCGATAGTGTTGTAACACCAAAGACAATACATGCAAAGGATTATAATGCACACATGCTGAGAGACCTCCGAAGAGTTGAGAATCTCTCATGATCTAATGCTTTAGTAAAAATGTCTGCCAATTGGTTATTGGTTATGTTGGAAAACTGGCGAGTTCCCAGACCAATTACGATTGATACCCGGTGCAGCGGAAGTTTAAAATTTTCTCATGGAACGATTCCATGGTGTGGGTATCAACCATACAACGATTGAATTATTGTGTGTGTAAAATTTAAATAACAATTAAATAAATTTTACCTCAAATCTCGCAACGAGATTAATGGACACCAACAGAACAATTCTGCTCTTGTTGTCTCTCCCTGGAACCGATGAACTCCTTCAATCAGGTCCACGAACAGAGGTTTAATCCCTCTGATAGATTGCACTAGAAAATCTATCAGAAGTTTTCTGCGAAGAGAATACACGAATTTGATTCGTTATTCCTTACTGCAATTCAAAATCACAAACCGGAATTTTCTCGGGCAGAGGGGGAGGGGTCGGCCGAAATTTCTTTTAGAGAGACTAGGGTTTTCGATTTTTGCTCTCAAAAATTATGACCTGTTGTGTGTAATTTCTGTACTGAAATAACTTATTTATAATGCAGGCCACTAACACCTTAGGGCCCATTAATCATAAGCTGGGGCCCGACAAGCAAAGCCCGCTCGTTCAGAAATTAATATAAAATTCATCGTGACTCCGATTGATGAACTGATTTCACCAATGTGCACAGAAACCATTTCTGCACATTTTAAAGTCAAAATAAATTTTCCTGAATCCAAATTCAGTGGTTTCCAAAAATGTCCATCCCTATGTCATTTTAGGAAATCCTACTCCCTTACTCTTATTTAAGAAGTCCAACTCCTTAGTTCATTAAATTTAACTCTTTAAATTTAACTATCTCAACGGGGATTAAAACTCCATTACACTGTGTGACCCTCAATGGTTCAGGGATACAGCTAGCCGTGGGCTCACAACTCCTTGTGACTCGGAACAACACTTTCCGACTTGCCCAACGAATCATGGTAAAGCGCCTAGCAACATCGCCCCATGATTCCCTAGGTATCACTGATAGTGCCTACAAGAACCAGTAGATTTTGGTTAGCGTACAGTACGGTCCCTTCATCCATATATCCCGATCGAATCAACAACCATTGGTATATCGAGAGTCGCTCAAGATTCGATAACTATGCAATACATCTTGAAGATCAAATTAGTGACATCGCATGTGATACTAAGAAACCATTTCTTAAATCACATCAAGTACTCTGGCCAGAGATTTGTCACACTAATATCTCCTCAGATCGCATAGGATATCCACACTCGCAAGTATGTGGTGAATCCTTGACAACAATGCATTGACTCCTATATGTGTCGTAACTGTACCCAATCTCGACACCTGATGACCCCCTCAGAGTCGGTAAACGAGTCAAAGCACAGTACTAGCATACAGAGTCTCCATGATGTTTCAAGTCGTAAGGACTAATGGTGTACAACCAAAACCGCGGACTTTATCCACTCGATAAGTGATAACCACTTGGAAAGTCCGGATAGGGTAGTTCGACTATTCATCCTATGAATATCCATTTGCATGCTTCGAACATCTCCATGTTCCCTACCAATGAAACGTGGTACTCCGCATCGCAAATGCTAGTCTCAAACTCGAGCGATCCTTATCCTTATTATCGGACGGCTCAATCGACTAGGAACGGTTTTAGAATATACAGTGACTATAAGATGTATTTCATGATAGACATCTCCATGTTCTACCACATCTTACATACACTATAGTATATTCAAGGTCTTTATCAAAACAACAATAGTATATCACAATATAACAATATGAAGTAATATAAAGTCATTGCCATAAAAGTGTAAATAATATTAAACAAAAGATTGTTTATACAAAGAGTCAACAAAGCCCATAGCCACACAGTTGGCTCACTGGGCACCCACTCTTACAATCTCCCACTTGCCCTATAGCCAACTAGTCATACTACGTAGACCCATTGCTTCGCGATGTTTGTCAAACAATGGTCCTGGCAAAGGCTTAGTAAGTGGATCAGCGATATTGTCTGCAGAGGCCACTCGTTCGACACTGATGTCTCCTCTTTCCACAATCTCCCGGATTATGTGGTATTTCCTCAGTACGTGTTTGGATCTTTGATGAGACCTTGGTTCCTTTGCTTGAGCAACGGCACCCGTGTTGTCGCAGTACACCGGGACTGGACCAACAAATTCAGGAATGACGCCCAACTCTTGGACGAAATTCCTCATCCAAACGGCCTCTTTAGCAGCAGCTGATGCTGCAATGTATTCAGCCTCAGTGGTGGAATCCGCTGTGGTGTCCTGCTTGGAACTCTTCCAAGAGACAGCACCGCCATTGAGCATGAACACAAATCCAGAGGTTGACTTCGAGTCATCCACATCACTTTGGAAGCTAGAGTCGGTATAGCCTTCCAGTTTGAGTTCTCGTCCTCCATAAACCATGAACATATTCTTAGTCCTTCGCAAGTACTTAAGAATGTCCTTCACGGCTTTCCAATGCATCTGACCAGGATTAGACTGATATCTGCTCGTGACACTCAGAGCAAATGCTACATCCGGTCTGGTAGATATCATCCCATACATGATACTACCTATAGCTGACGCATATGGTACATGTGTCATATTCTCTATCTCTGCATCAGTCTTGGGACACATAGACTTGGATAGAGAAACTCCATGACACATGGGTAGATGTCCTCTCTTGGACCCATCCATTGAAAACCGTTTCAATATGGTATCGATGTAGGTTGATTGAGTGAGTCCTATCATTCTCTTAGATCTATCCCTATAGATCTGTATCCCAAGAATGTAGGATGCCTCACCCAAATCCTTCATCGAAAATCTACCTGATAACCATATCTTTGTTGACTGCAACATCCCTACATCATTCCCAATGAGTAGGATGTCATCAACATAAAGTACTAAGAATGTCACAGCATCCTTAACTACTTTCTTGTACACGCACGGTTCCTCCGGGTTCTTGATGAAACCAAAATCTTTTATTGTTTCATCAAATTTCTGGTTCCAACTTCTTGATGCTTGTTTTAGACCATAAATTGATCTCTGAAGCTTGCATACCTTATGCTCGCTTCCCATGGATGTGAACCCCTCAGGCTGCTTCATATAGATTTCTTCCTTAATGTCTCCATTAAGAAAAGCAGTCTTCACATCCATTTGCCATATCTCATAGTCATACCATGCAGCTATGGCAATCAGGATGCTTATGGACTTGAACATTGCGACTGGTGAAAAGGTTTCATCATAGTCAACTCCTTGCCTTTGAGTATAACCTTTCGCCACCAATCGCGCCTTGTAGGTCAATACCTTACCATCAGGCCCAAGCTTTCTTTTGTAGATCCATTTACACCCTATTGGAACAATTCCATCGGGAGGATCTACCAAAGACCAAACTTGGTTTGTATGCATCGAATCCAATTCTGACTGCATAGCTTCAAGCCATAAATTCGAATCCGCATCAGAAATTGCTTCCTTGAAGTTTCTTGGATCACATCCAATGTCGGGTTCATCTTGATCCCCTTCAAGAAGAAGACCATATCGAACTGGAGGTCTAGAAGTCCTTTCGGATCTTCTAGGTGCAGGCGTGTCCAGCAATGGTTCCTGAGGTGTAGGATCGTTATTTTGTATTTGTATTTCGGGTTCTTCTCGAACTTCTTCGAGTTCCATCATCTCGCCTTTCTTATCCAATAAGAACTCCTTCTCCAAGAAGGTGGCATTCCTAGAAACAAACACCTTTGTTTCAGCAGGATAATAGAAATAATATCCGATTGAATTCTTCGGATACCCTACAAAATAACATAAGCTGGATCGACTATCCAACTTATCTCCCACTGTCCGCTTCACGTAAGCAGGACATCCCCAAATCCTCAAGTACGAATACTTAGGAGCTTTGCCATTCCATAACTCGTATGGTGTTTTGTCCACTGCTTTAGTGTGGACGTTGTTCAACAACAATACCGCCGTTTCAAGCGCATAGCCCCAAAACGAAGGTGGAAGCTCAGTGAAGCTCATCATAGATCGAACCATGTCCAACAAAGTTCGATTACGACGCTCCGATATACCATTAAGCTGTGGTGTCATAGGAGGAGTCCACTGAGAGAATCCCATTCTCTTTCAGATAGTCCAAAAACTCGGTACTCAAGTATTCTCCACCTCGATCCGATCGAAGTGCTTTAATACTTTTACCTAGCTTGTTTTCTACTTCAGCCCTGAATTCTTTGAACTTTTCAAATGCTTCAGACTTATATTTCATTAAATATAAATACCCATACCTTGAATAATCATCAGTAAAGGTAATGAAGTAGGTGTGGCCATGTTGAGTCCCTACTCTAAATGGACCACAAACATCTGTATGGATCAAATCCAACAGATTCTGACTACGCTCAGGTTTCCCCTTAAAAGGAGATTTAGTCATTTTTCCTTTTAGGCAGGATTCACAAGTAGGTAGAGAGTTAATATCAGACATATCAAACATGCCCTCTCCCACTAGCTTGTTCATCCTCCTTGAGGAAATATGACCTAGCCTAGCGTGCCAAAGGTTTGCCGGGTTTTGACTATCGATTTTCCTTTTGTTTGTTGTTGCCGGTTTGTCAATACAATTCACTGGAACGTCTTTTAGTTTTAAATTATATAGATCGTTTTCAAGTTGTCCATTTCCAATTAAACATTCATTCTTGTAAATACTGCAAATCCCATTCACAAAATTACAAGAATAACCATCTCTATCAAGCATAGAAATAGAAATAATGTTTTTAATTAAATCTGGCACAAATAAAACATCTCTCAACAATAATTTAAAACCGTTCTGCAATATCAAACAAACATCTCCAATGGCCGTAGCTTCAACTCTGGAACCATTCCCGAGCCTCAGTTGGGTCTCACCCATTCTAAGCCTGCGACTTCTTGTCATCACCTGCAAATCATTGCAAATGTGAGATCCACATCCGGTATCCAATACCCAAGAAGTTGTATTAAGTGACATGTTTATTTCGATATAGAACATACCCTTTGCAGTTCCCAACTGCTCAAGATACTCCTTGCAGTTGCGCTTCCAATGACCCGGCTTCTTGCAGTAATGGCAAACATCCTTGGATTTTCCATTGTTTGAAGCCTTTGTCTTTTGCTTCTTCTCGGGTTCCACTTTCTTGGGTGGGGCAGAACGTTTCTTGCCCTTCATACTTGGCCCCTTCTTAGCAGAAGATGAGGAGCCCACCAAGAAAGCTGGCTTATCCTTCTTAAGTGTGGATTCATATGTAACGAGCATATTGACCATCTCTTCAAGGGTGGCCTCTATCTTGTTCATATTAAAATTTATCACGAATCCATCAAATGAGGAAGGAAGAGATAGAAGCAACAAGTCCACATTGAGTTCATGCTCCAACACCAAATCAAGGGTCGCTAACTTCTGTATGAGCCAAATCACTCGTACCCCATGATCACGGACCGAAGTCCCTTCACGCATGCGGCACATCATCAACTCCTTAACAGTAGAGAACCTTTCAGCCCTCGACTGAGCCCCAAAAAGTTCCTTGAGTTGCGTATGAATGTCAGCAGCATTCACCGTGTCCTCAAATCGCCTCTGGAGTTCATCAGACATCGAGGCTTGCATATAGCATTTGGTCTTGATGTCATGGTCACACCATGCATCAAGTTTGGCCAATTCCTCCGGACTTATGTCAGCTGGTGCTTCCTTCGGAGGTGCTTTCTCTAACACGTAGAGCATTTTCTCCGAAGTTAAGACAATCTTCAACTTCCGGAACCATTCCGTATAGTTGGCGCCAGTCAGCTTGTTTTGTTCGAGGATCGAGAATAAAGGATTTCGCAAATTCATTGTATGAAATACTGAAAAGGAAAACAGACATATATCAATGATTGTTTAACAATTTACTAAGACATAAAATAGGCGAATTTAATTTTATGAATCTCACTCCCACTATTTTAACGATTTCACCACCCTCTAGTGAAAACGGGAAACTTTTTCCTTAGTGAGAACATGGGGTCCAATTAACAAACTTATGGTCCCGAATAATATCAGCCAACCATAATTCTCAAAAGGTAGAGCCCAATTGCTTCCAAAGCAACCCCCATGTATTTACCTCATGTCCAATAAGGGCCCAATAATATGACGCCGTTTAAAGTGACATGTCAAGATGACCCATCAATATTAAGTTGTGATGGACGGTCGCCATGTGGATCCCCCAATAATATGAGCCGATCCCATGGGAGTTCCACCCAACTTACAACATTTGTCGATCCAATGTACAGCTTTCCGACGGACGGGCCCCCCCAATAATATGAGCCGGACCGTATCCGCGGGTAGCATCACATACATTGACCGTTGATGGAAGGTGGGAACATTTAAACAAATTTAAATTTCCTTTATTTATCTTGATATAAATTTTAAATCATATTTAAAATGAGGGATTTTATTTATAAAAATATTTGTCTCATCATATTTAATTTATTGCATTCTTTGCCGGATTCACGCAATTTATGTCTAAACATGCATACAATCATAATATCATATATTATATAGGATGATCGATTCCATTTCTAATTGACCCGTGGTTGCCAATCACGGGTCTTAGTCCAATCCTAGGTAATATGCAGTATGCAAATGCAATCCTATTACATATGCTTCCAATTTACATTTCTTCAGTCTTCATTGTCTGCTGGGCCCACCATCTTCAAATCTTGATCTCCCACTAAATCTAATGTATTTACAATAAATAACAATGACAAGTAGGGGATACATTTTTAGGGGGTGGGAACGGGCTATAAACCAAGCCCACTTTTATTACATATGACATTCATATCGGGCCATAAACCAGGCTCATTAATAAAACCAACAACAATAAAGACAAAATGTAAATTCCTAACATACACCTACAAAATTGGTCATGGCAATCGATCATCCTTATCCAATAACATTTAATTCAAAATTAATTTATTGGATAACATGCTGTGGCATTTCAAATTTAAACAAGATAAAATCATATTTTATATATAAAATCACATTTCACATATAAAATCATATTTTATCTCCATATCAAATAAAATCATATTTTATCTATAAAATCCAATTTTACAAATAAAATCATATTTTACTCAATATATCATAAGATCATATCTTATCATCAATTGTACCAAAATAATTGATTTCAAAATTCAATTTACGGATAAAATATTAAAATTTTCCAAAAATTCAAATTTATCCAAAATCAATTTTAAAATTTACGGACTCGAACAATTCGATCCGAAATCTCGTGAACCAATCAAAAACAATTTTTGACCGGACCAAAAATAAAATTTTAACATATTAAAATTAATTTTAATAAAATATTAATTTTTCCCGCGGGCCGCCCGGGACACTCCCGGGCCGGCCCGCACCCGGGGCGCGGGCCGGGGGCAGCCCGGCTGCCCCCTTAGGGCAGCGCCTGGCGCCGCCCCTGGGCGGCGCCGTGCGCTGCCCTGGGCGGCGCTGGGCGCCGCCCTGCGCAGCGCCCTGCGCAGCGCTGGGCAGCGCACAGCGCTGCCCTGGGCGGCGACGGTCGCCGCCTTGGGCGGCGCCGTGCGCCCCCTTTGGGCGGCGCCGTGCGCCGCCCGGGGCAGCAACAATTGCTGCCCCACCGGGCAGCGATCCAATCGCTGCCCGGGTTTTGCCCCGAAAAAATTTTTTTTTTTTTTTTATTTAAAAATATTTATTTTGTTTCAAAAACCGAGACTCAAAAATTTTGTACAATTGATTAATTTAATCGTTTGATCTGAGCAACCTGGCTCTGATACCACTGTTGGAAAACTGGCGAGTTCCCAGACCAATTACGATTGATACCCGGTGCAGCGGAAGTTTAAAATTTTCTCATGGAACGATTCCATGGTGTGGGTATCAACCATACAACGATTGAATTATTGTGTGTGTAAAATTTAAATAACAATTAAATAAATTTTACCTCAAATCTCGCAACGAGATTAATGGACACCAACAGAACAATTCTGCTCTTGTTGTCTCTCCCTGGAACCGATGAACTCCTTCAATCAGGTCCACGAACAGAGGTTTAATCCCTCTGATAGATTGCACTAGAAAATCTATCAGAAGTTTTCTGCGAAGAGAATACACGAATTTGATTCGTTATTCCTTACTGCGATTCAAAATCACAGACCGGAATTTTCTCGGGCAGAGGGGGAGGGGTCGGCCGAAATTTCTTTTAGAGAGACTAGGGTTTTCGATTTTTGCTCTCAAAAATTATGACCTGTTGTGTGTAATTTCTGTACTGAAATAACTTATTTATAATGCAGGCCACTAACACCTTAGGGCCCATTAATCATAAGCTGGGGCCCGACAAGCAAAGCCCGCTCGTTCAGAAATTAATATAAAATTCATCGTGACTCCGATTGATGAACTGATTTCACCAATGTGCACAGAAACCATTTCTGCACATTTTAAAGTCAAAATAAATTTTCCTGAATCCAAATTCAGTGGTTTCCAAAAATGTCCATCCCTATGTCATTTTAGGAAATCCTACTCCCTTACTCTTATTTAAGAAGTCCAACTCCTTAGTTCATTAAATTTAACTCTTTAAATTTAACTATCTCAACGGGGATTAAAACTCCATTACACTGTGTGACCCTCAATGGTTCAGGGATACAGCTAGCCGTGGGCTCACAACTCCTTGTGACTCGGAACAACACTTTCCGACTTGCCCAACGAATCATGGTAAAGCACCTAGCAACATCGCCCCATGATTCCCTAGGTATCACTGATAGTGCCTACAAGAACCAGTAGATTTTGGTTAGCGTACAGTACGGTCCCTTCATCCATATATCCCGATCGAATCAACAACCATTGGTATATCGAGAGTCGCTCAAGATTCGATAACTATGCAATACATCTTGAAGATCAAATTAGTGACATCGCATGTGATACTAAGAAACCATTTCTTAAATCACATCAAGTACTCTGGCCAGAGATTTGTCACACTAATATCTCCTCAGATCGCATAGGATATCCACACTCGCAAGTATGTGGTGAATCCTTGACAACAATGCATTGACTCCTATATGTGTCGTAACTGTACCCAATCTCGACACCTGATGACCCCCTCAGAGTCGGTAAACGAGTCAAAGCACAGTACTAGCATACAGAGTCTCCATGATGTTTCAAGTCGTAAGGACTAATGGTGTACAACCAAAACCGCGGACTTTATCCACTCGATAAGTGATAACCACTTGGAAAGTCCGGATAGGGTAGTTCGACTATTCATCCTATGAATATCCATTTGCATGCTTCGAACATCTCCATGTTCCCTACCAATGAAACGTGGTACTCCGCATCGCAAATGCTAGTCTCAAACTCGAGCGATCCTTATCCTTATTATCGGACGGCTCAATCGACTAGGAACGGTTTTAGAATATACAGTGACTATAAGATGTATTTCATGATAGACATCTCCATGTTCTACCACATCTTACATACACTATAGTATATTCAAGGTCTTTATCAAAACAACAATAGTATATCACAATATAACAATATGAAGTAATATAAAGTCATTGCCATAAAAGTGTAAATAATATTAAACAAAAGATTGTTTATACAAAGAGTCAACAAAGCCCATAGCCACACAGTTGGCTCACTGGGCACCCACTCTTACAGGTTCCAACAAACTCCATTCGAATCATACCTTTTTCTACCAAATCTCGAATAAAGTGATGACGAATGTCAATGTGTTTTGTGAGTGAGTGTTGCACTGGATTCTTTGATATATCAATAGCACTCAAATTATCACAATAAACATCGGGGGGGGGGGGGGGGGGGGTTGACTCTTGAAACCATAATCTTCAATCATTTGGTTCATCCAAAGAAGTTGTGAACAATTACTTTCGGCTGCCACATATTCAGATTCAGCAGTTGAAAGTGACACACAATTTTGCTTACGACTATACCATGAAACCAAATTATTGCCAAGGTAAAAACACCCACCCGTAGTGCTCTTTCTATCATTAACATCACTTTCCCAATCAGCATCACTAAAAACTACAAGGTTAGTGTTGGTTTCCCTCGTATACCACAATCCCAAATCCAATGTACCCGAAACATATTTCAAAATTCTCATAACAGCTTTTAAATGGGTTACCTTTGGATCAGATTGGTACCTGGCACATAAACACACACTTAACATGATATCAGGACGACTAGAAGTCAAATACAAAAGACTCCCTATCATGCTGCGATACATGGTGTTGTCAACACCAGCCGCAACACTGTCTTTTCCCAATTTTTCACATGAGCCCATTGGAGTTTTCATGTTCTTAACATTCTCTTTGCAAAACTTTTTCACAAAATTCTTTGCATACTTACTTTGACACAAAAAAATGCCATCATTCAATTGCTTAACTTGCAATCCAAGAAAGTAAGTTAATTCTCCTACCATGCTCATTTCAAACGTAGAAGACATGCAATCAACAAAACTATCAACATGCTTTTGAGAAGAAGCACCAAAGATAATGTCATCCACATAAACTTGACAAATTAGAATTTCACCTTTGGGCCTTTTGAATAAAAAGGGTTTTGTCAACCTCACCTCGTTTGAAGCCAATTTCAAGTAGATACTCAGTCAACCTACCATACCAAGCTCGTGGAGCTTGCTTCAAGCCATAGAATGTCTTCTTCAACTTGTAAACATGATCCAAGTGGTGTGGATCCTCAAAGCCTTTGGGTTGCTTCACATACACTTCCTCATTTAAAATACCATTAAAAAACTCACTCTTCACATCCATTTGGTAAATTTTTATACCCATATGACATGCAATTGATAGCAATAGTCGGACCGACTCAATGCGGGAAACATGAGCGAAGGTCTCATCACAATCAACCCCCTCAACCTGCGTATACCCTTGAGCAACCAACCTTTCTTTGTTCCTAATGATGTTTTCTGATTCATCGGTTTTATTTTTGAAAATCCATTTTGTACCAATGACATTACCATGATCACGAGGTGGAACTAAAAACCAAACATCATTTTAGACAAATTTTTCAAGTTTTTCATGCATGGAATTTACCCAAAAATCATCATTCAAAGCATCATTGACATTCTTAGGTTCAATATTGGAGACAAAACAATAATGCATTACCTGTGAGTATACGGAACTCATGCATACTAACCCAACCATCTTATGGTAGTCAACTTTGTCCTTAGCTCGGGTTTGCCTTGTTCCATGAACATCTCCAATGATCTGTGATGATAGATGATTCTTTTGTATTTTGCTTGGAATGTCTTTTTCAGTAGATACCTCAGTTTCCTCATTATTTTGAGAATTTTCTTCATGAACAGTTTTTGGAGGAACTAGTGTTGTGTTTGGTGTTGTAACATCCGAAACAACATTGTGTTTGGTGATTTCTATCATTCAAAACATAGCACACATAGTCAAAAATATGGAAATAATTGAGATTTGGCCTCTTTCCCATGAGGATTTCATAGGAAGTCATCGAAGAACTACTTCTCAAATAAACACGATTAGAAATATGGCAAGCTTTGTTCAATGCTTCTGCCCAAAATATCTTGTAGATATTTTTTGAGCTCATCATCACCCTAGCCATCTCTTGCAACGTCCTATTCTTCCTTTCGGCAATTTCGTTCTGTTGAGGAGTTTTTGGAGCAAAGAACTCTTGTGAAATGCCCTTCTTATCACACAAAGAAGAAAAATATGAGTTCTCTTATTTCTTTCCATGATCAGTTCTAATCCTTGCAACAGTCAAAGCATGAAGATTAGTAATCTTGTTGAATAGTTTATTGAAAACATCAAAAGTATATGACTTTTCTCTAAGAAATCTTACCCATGTAGACTGAGGAAAATCATCAACACATACCAAAGAATACTTCTTACCTCCATAACTTTCATCTTCCATGGGACCCATCAAATCCATATGCAACAGTTCAAGACGCCGTATTGTCCCGCAATGTTGTAACACGGGGTGCGAAACATGGGTTTGCTAACCTTTATGGCATGCACCACAAACATATGGAACTCCAGACTTTAGATTTGGATGACCTCTGACAGCTTCATACTTTCTCAAGTTCTTTAAAGTCTTGAAATTCACATGTCCAAGCTTTTGGTGCCATAGACTAAACTCATCAACCTTTGAATGTCTACATGCCAATTCCTCACCAAGTTGGTAGCAATTATCAACTGATCTTATGTCTGTCATAACAAAACGATTAGCATTATCAAAAACATCACAAGTATTCTTATCAAACTTCACATGCAAGTCATCATCACACAGTTGACTAATTGAAATGAAATTTGCATTAATTCCTTCAACGTGTAAGACGTTATGAAGCTTTGGAAACCCTTCCACATTGAGTGTTCCTTTGCCAACAATTATTCTTTTTGCACAACCTCCATAAGTCACTCTACCTCCATTTTGTTCGATGTAGTCCGTGAGGTGATCTTTCAAACCTGTCATGTGCCTAGAGCTTCCACTTTCAAAGTACCAATTACCTGCAGTGTTAGCTTTCAAGGAAGTATAAATAACAAAACTTTTAACATCATATTTTTGTTTCCATACTTTCTTCACAGTGGGCCTTTTTCTGCCAGTGTTGCGCTTGGCGTTGTGCAACACGGGGGAAACACTTGCTTAGATTCCCACAAAATATAGTCATTCTTAAACTTACGACAGAAAGGCTTGATTTGACCAGGTTTGAGACAATAATGACATACAAAAGGACGCTACCATTGTTTTGGCTTTGGGACAGAAACATTCTTCTCAACAATGGGTTTTTTACCTTTAGAAGCAAATTGAAGGATGGTTCAAAGAATCACTACCTTCCTTCAAAAACACTGGTATTTTGGAAGATTCACCATTTTCAAAAACACTTTCTTTAAAACCAAGTCCAAACTTTTCATTTTTACCCATTTTCAAAAGAGAATCAAGTTTTCTTGAACTGGAATTAAATTTATCAAGTGTTGTTTTTGCTCTTTCAAGTTTCGAATTCAGCAATCCTAATTCCAGATCTTTCTTACTCATGAGAACCTCCAGTCTAGCCATAACAGCTTTTAATTCAATATTCTCTTTTGTGAGGGTTGTGTTCAACTTATTCATTTTGATCCAATCACAGTACAACTCCTCATAGAGTTTCTGTATACCTTCCAGAGTGTAAGCGTCAGCTACTTGTTCTTCATGATAATTGGAATTATCAAGGTTAGAAGCAACAAAGCAAACAGATTTTTGAACTGTGTTGCATCTAGGTGTTGCAAAACCGGAGCCAACACCAAGTGGATTAATCTGAAAATTTTTCTTACTTTCCAGCAAAACATTAAAAGATATGAGATATGCCTGTTCAACCTTTTCTTGTTCTTCTTCAGAATCTTCATCACTCAGTGAAGCATTCATACATTTACGAAGGCGATTGGCACACTCATATTCATAGTGTCCATATCCCTTACATTCCCTGCATTGAACATTATCAAAATTTTTACTTGAAGGCAGAAACTTACCTTCATACCTTTGGCGAGATCCTCTAGTATTAGCTAGATTTTGAGGCTTCTCTGAAGTAGGCAGTTTAGGAAATTTTTAAGGTTGTGCACTTTTCACGTCCTTCTTTTCTTTCATTGCCTTGAGATAATCAGTGAACTTCTTCGAAATCAAGGCAATAGAGTTTTCTTCAAGATCAGATTCCTTTAATTCCTGTTGAACTTTAGAAAAATCATTGTAAACATCATTAGATACTTGAAAGGCAATAGACTTACCTTTGGAGTCATCTTCGGCTTCCATCTTCATCTCATATGTGCAAAGAGAACTTATTAACTCATCCAAACCTATTATAGATGTATCTTTGGATTCATCTATAGCACAAACTTTGGTGTGAAATCTTTTGGGAACAGAACGAAACACTTTGGACACAAGTCTCTCGTTTGAAATAGGATCACCAAGAACAGATGCTTCATTTGCAAGATTCTTCAATCTTCCTTTATATTCCATGATGGTCTCTGATTCCTCCATTCTCATTTTCTCAAATTTTGAAGTTATGAGACGCATCCTTGTTTTCTTAACACTTGCCAAGCCTTCATAGTGGGTTTGTAGTTTCTCCCAAGCATCCCTTGCACAAGTACAAGTACCAATTAGATTAAACATATGCATATCAACTGAAGTGAACATAGCATTAAGAGCTTTTGCATTAAAAATAGCCGCAGTATTTTCATCAGCTGTCCATTGTGCTCTTGGATTTGGTCCGGGTTGTTATGGATTATGCCGGAGCTATCATGATGATAATAAAATTACGGAATAAAACAATCAACAAGAACACCAAGATTTACGTGGTTCACCCAATATAGGATACGTCCACGGAGCTACTGCAATATTGTTAACCGGAGAAATATTACAAGTGTATACAAAACACTATATCTCACCAAACTTTCCCCCCCGAGTATTACCGAGAAATACTTCTCTAACTCACACAAGAGATCTTCGAAAAAAAAACTCTATTTTTTTCTCTCTTTATTTTCTTATCTCTTTGTTAATACAAAAGAAGAGAAGAATGAGATAATTTGAATGGGGGGAGAGTCTGTCTATTTATAGGGGAAAAGAAATGCGTGAATTAAATGCAGAGGCATTTAATCCAATTCCCCCACTCCCAACCACTGTCGTCCACCTATTTGCCACCTAACAATTCTCCCACTTGAAGACTTGATTACAATCATGGCTTCACACAGTCAATGCAGCAACTCATGCCTCCTCTCTTATACTTGCAGTTCAACTGAAGTTGAACATAACTTCAGTTTGTCAGTGGTCACTGCCTTCATGAAAATATCAGCTGTATTTCTGCTTCCAGGAATCTTCTCAAGCATCAAGATTCCATCCTCCAAAACTGATCTGATGAAATGGTAACAAACCTGTATATGCTTTGTCCTAGCATGATAAACAAGATTCTTTGCCAAATGAATAGCACTCTGACTGTCACAGTATAATGTGCTATCCTCAAGCTTCTGGCCCAACTCCTCAAGGAAGGATCTCAACCATATCATCTCCTTACTAGCTTTTGTCACTGCAACATACTCAGCTTCAGTAGTCGAAAGTGCAACAATCTTTTGCAACTTGAACACCCAACTTATTGCCGTATCACCAAATGTGAACACATATCTAGTAGTACTCTTTCTGCCGTCTAGGTCACCGCCCATGTCGGCATCTACAAAACCTTGTAAGCCTGAATTTGACTTTCTAAAGCATAGAGATGAACTGATAGCACCTTTCAAATATCTGAGAATCCACTTCACTGCTTCCCAGTGTTGTTTTCCAGAATTGCTCATAAACCTGCTCACAACACCCACTGCATGTGCTATGTCTGGTCTGGTGCACACCATTGCATACATGAGGCTTCCGACAGCAGATGCATAAGGAACCTTATTCATATAAGCATGCTCCTGCTCCATTGATGGTGATTGAGCTTTGGTTAGTTTAAAGTGACTAGCCAAAGGAGTACTCACAGCTTTAGCTTCATCCATGTTGAATCTGCTAAGCACCTTTTTCACGTACTCTGCCTGAGATAACTTCAAGACTCCGTTCACCCTATCTCTCAAGATTCTCATACCAAGAATTTGTTTTGCAGCTCCTAAATCCTTCATATCAAATTTTTTTGATAACTCTCTCTTGAGCTTATCAATCCCTTCCAGACACGCTCCTGCTATCAACATGTCATCCACATATAGCAGTAGAATGATATATGAATCATCAATCTTCTTCACATAACAACAGTGATCCGTCTGGCACCTCAGGAAACCATTGTTATTCATGAATCCATCAAACTTCTTGTACCACTGTCTTGGAGCTTTTTGAGACCGTACAAGCTCTTCTGAAATTTGCATACCATTTTCTCCTTCCCTCGTACTTCAAATCCCTGTGGCTGCTTCATATAAATTTCTTCATCTAAGTCACCATGAAGAAACGCCGTCTTTACATCCAACTGCTCCAGATGTAAGTCTTCCTTAGCCACTATTCCAAGTACTGTTCTTATAGTGGTCAGCTTCATAATTGGAGAGAAAATTTTGGTGTAATCAACGCCTTCTCGCTGTTGAAAACCTTTCACAACAAGTCTCGCCTTGTACCGCTTGCTACCATCAACTTATTCTTTGATCCGGTACACCCACTTGTTGTGTAATGCCTTCTCGCCTTCCAAAAGTTCCGTCAACTTCCATGTCTGATTGGATGACAGTGAATCCATCTCATCTTCCATGGATAACTCCCACTTGATTGAATCATCATTTTGCATCGCTTCTTCAAAGGTCTCAGGTTCACCTTTATCAGTCAGCAAAATATAGTGAAGTGCAGGAGTATTTCTGAGGTGGTCTGATTGTTCTTAACGATCTCCTGAGTTCAATTTCCAGAGTTTGTGGGTCAGCTTCTTGTGCAGTTTCTTCTTCCTGGTTACTATCCTCCGAC
Source organism: Henckelia pumila (assembly GCF_033568475.1). Taxonomy (NCBI): domain Eukaryota; kingdom Viridiplantae; phylum Streptophyta; class Magnoliopsida; order Lamiales; family Gesneriaceae; genus Henckelia; species Henckelia pumila. Next base: position 27,690,042 of record NC_133121.1, on the reverse strand, counting down.
TCATTCACAGGAATATCAATCAATGGCACTTCATTTGAATTCTGGACTTCAGGACATTTATCTCCAGTTGGAATGTCTGAGTTGTCCTTGTACAAAACTTGCTAATTGAAAATGACGTCTCTGCTCCAAACGATCTTTCGATTTTGGTCATCCCAGAACCGATAACCAAACTCATTATCTTAATAACCAATAAAGAAACACTTCTTTGATTTCGGATCAAGTTTCTTTCTGTTGGTTGAATCGATGTGAATATATGAGAGACAACCAAACACTTTCAAGAACGAAAGGTTTACTCCTTTGCCGCTCCAGACCTCCTCTGGTATTCTGCAATCAAGTGGTACCAAAGGTCCTCTGTTGATCAGATACGCTGCAGTGTTAACTGCATCAGCCCAGAATGATTTCGGCAGTCCAGCGTGCAATCTCATGCTCCTGGCTCGCTCATTCAAGGTCCTGTTCATCCTCTCAGCTATACCATTCTGTTGAGGTGTACCAGGAATGGTTTTCTCCATCTTGATCCCATTCTGTGCACAATACTTCTTGAACTCAATATCTTCATATTCTCCACCATTATCAGACTGTAAACACTTCACTTTCAAGTTGGTCTCATTCTCCACCATGACTTTCCACCTCTTAAAGGTTTCGTAAACATCAGATTTATTCTTCAAAAAATAAACCCAGACTTTCCTGCTCGAATCATCGATAAATATGACATAACATCATGAGCCTCCAAGGGATTTCATAGGAGATGGCCCCCACACGTCAGTATGAACCAGCTCCAACTTTGCTGCTTTCGGTTCTCTACCGCCTTTCGAAAAGCTCACCCTTTTCTGCTTTCCAAGAACACAACTTTCACACAGTTTGTGTTTGACAGTTTTTAACTCCGGTAGCTTCCCTTTTGATATCAGCATCTTCATTCCTTTCTCACTCATATGTCCAAGTCTACAATGTCATAGACTTGAGTTAGCTCCAGCATCCACAGCTGCTAACATGTCTCTGCAACTGGAAGTCATGTACAGGGTTCCAGTTTTTGTTCCTCGAGCAATAATCATGGCTCATTTGCTCACTTTCCAAGAGCCATCACCAAAGGTCACTTTATGACCTTCATCATCGAGTTGACCCATTGATATCAGATTCTGGGTCAACTTTGGTACATGCCTTACTTTGTTGAGCTTTCAGATGGATCCGTTTGACATTTTCAAACTGATATCACCCATACCAGCTATTTCCAACGGTTTTCCATCTGCCAGGAACACTTTTCCGTAATTACTATCAATGTAATTACTGAATACATCACGATCACGGGTGGTATGAAATGAAGCTCACGAATCCATAACCCACGAATCAACCGAGCTTTCCATTGATAGTACTAAGGGATCATGTACATCCTCAGTAACAGCATTTGCATTATTCTTGGGTGATCTGCAGTCCTTTTTCATGTGACCAGTTTCACCACAGCTCCAGCACTTCAATTTTTTTTTGAAAGTATTTTTGTCTTTTCCACTCCTTGATTTGGATCTGCCACGCCATCGGTTAGAACCTTTTTCGCTACTCCTGCCCCTACTTCTGTTTTCAAGATTTAGGGCAGATCTCGATGATGTTGCTTCTCCCGAATCCCTCCTGCGAACTTCTTCACCAAGGATTCGATCTCTAACATCATTGAATTGTAACTTTCCCTTTTCAGCAGAATTGTTAACCGCTGCCCGCATCGGCTCCCAATCTTTTGGTAAAGATGCCAAAAGAATAAGTGCACGGATCTCATCATCAAATTTAATTTCAACCGATGTTAGTTGGGAAACAATCGTGTTGAATTCATTGATGTGTGCCGCCACCGAAGCACCTTCCTCCATCTTTAAGTTGAATAACTTTTTCATGAGGAACACTTTATTATTTGCTGATGGCTTCTTGTACATTTCCGATAAAATAGACATCATCTCCTCCGTGGTTTTTGCCTCAGCCACGTTGTGGGCCACGTTCTTTGTTAGGGCCAATCGTATTACCCATAACACTTGTCGGTCAAGAAGCTCCCACTCATCATCCTCCATATTTTCTGGCTTCACCCTGGATAGAGGTTGATGTAGCTTCTTGCTATACAGATAATCTTTAATCTGTAATCGCCAAAACGTGAAATCTGTACCATTAAATTTATTGATTCCTGGTCCCGATCCGTCATTTCTGGCCATCACTTCACCTGCCTTAATAAAATTTCAAAAAATATTTTCTGATGTGGAAGATCAAACAAAGCTGCAACCACAGAGCATACTCAGAATTTTACGAAATTTTTCACCAAGGCTCCCGGACACCGTAATAGCTTTGATACTAGTTGTTATGGATTATGCCGGAGCTATCATGACGATAATAAAATTACGGAATAAAACAATTAACAAGAACCCCAAGATTTACGTGGTTCACCCAATATAGGCTACGTCCACGGAGCTACTGAAATATTGTTAACCGGAGAAATATTACAACTGTATACAAAACACTATATCTCACCAAACTTTCCCCCCCGAGTATTACCGAGAAATATTTCTCTAACTCACACAAGAGATCTCCGAAAAATCTCTCTTTTTTTTTCTCTCTTTATTTTCTTATCTCTTTGTTAATACAAAAGAAGAGCAGAATGGGACAATTCGAATGCGGGGAGAGTCTGCCCATTTATAGGGGAAAAGAAACGTGTGAATTAAATGCAGAGGCATTTAATCCACTTCCCCCACTCCCAACCACTGCCGTCCACCTATTTGCCACCTAACACGGGTATCACCACCTAATCTCCCTGACCACAGGAGTAACAACCTGCATCTGCCCTATTGAATGGGGTATCCAGAAAACATAAAACAACCGAAAGTTAGCCTAACACGCTCAGTATGATATTTTGAGTATACAGTGTTATGTGTGCATGTATGCAAGTGAACTGGGTACCAAGACACTCAGGTCAAGAAAACTAGCTCATAGATCGGGCCTAGGGTATATAGCATGTTGCGCTGTCGCCTCAGGAGGTGGCTCATATACCCAGTGGATAATGGTAACCTGATATTAGTAAATTTTCCAACCATCACGATGATTTGACACAAGATTTATGTATCCAATTATCCACAAACTCGTAGGGTGAGTGCCCTACTATAGATACCTCTAAGGTAAAGGCTCAATATGCTCATGTATGCAACATACAGTAATGCCATTTTATAAATAAAGGCATATAAAACATGAAATCACATAATCCATGCAAACACATAATACATGCATACTCAATTTGGATATCTAGAATAATAGACACTTAGGTCAAGAAAACTAGCTCATAGACCGGGCCCAGGGTATATAGCACGCTGCGCTATCGCCTCAAGAGGTGGATCATATACCCAATGAATAATGGTGACCTGATACTAGTACATGTGCCCAACCATCATAGTGACCTGACACAAAACTTATGTATCCAACCATCCACAAACTCGTATGGTGAGCGCCCTACTACAGGATACCTCTAAGGTAAAGGCTCAATATGCTCAAGTATGCAACATACAGTCATGACATGCGGTAAATAAAGGCATATAAAACATGCAATCACATAATCCATGAAAACACATAATACATGCATACTCAATCTGGATATCTCGAATAATACTTCTGTACCATACTAAAGCAGATCCTAGAAGCTCCCATCTAGGTACAAACCTACCATGCAGCACTACAATGCATAAATACCATGCATTATCTAACATGCAAAACATCAACTAACAGCCTTAATTAAACTATAGTCTACTATCTATTTACTATAGGGAACTAAAGTCATACCTTCGTCCGTTGTCAGCCCGCTGATGTCGAATGCCCCAAAGCTTGGGCATATGTGACGTCCCGTATTTTAAAACATTTAATAAAAGAGTTGCGGAAAAATAGTGATAACATTTTTTTTACTTCAAATAATACAGGGAGTGCATCACACTAACTTTAAAAGAGTTTAAAATATAAATTTATAACAATAAAACTCGTGACTGAACGTTCACGAAGTCAAAGAAATACCGATGCAACCCTACAACAAATACCTTCTAAAATACAACACGTCAAAACCTACTACTAATATTTAAATGGGATAAGGGAATGTGAGTTACTATAAAGTATAAACAAACTACTACATCAAATATATTTAAAATAATCGAGGAACTTCCATAACAAATATCAAACTAAAATGAACATTTAAAAGACGAAACACTTGAAATCCTCAAAAATCATCTTTAAAAGACTGACGAAAATAATTAAACCATTACTTTTAAACATCGTACATAAAATATTGTAACAACATAACATAAATAAATATAGGTAAATATTTTCTTTTTAAATACATCAGATCTTTTGAACTATTGTGTCATGCAATGTCTTCGCCTCTTGGACACTTCAACCGTGCTACCAAAGCTTTTTAAATCAAAACTTCTAAACCATCTGCACCATTCAAGTATAGTGAGTCTAAAGGACTCAGCAAGATTAAAATATACATATCGATGTCATTATATCTTCAAAATAATTTAAACTTAAAATGACTTGAACATACATAACATGATACCTTGAACTCAAAGAATTTTAACGTAAACATCATGAAACTTTAAACTTAAAATCTTAAACATGAACTTCAAAAACTCTTAAAAGATGCAAGAAATTTGAACATAGACATCAACTTAACTTTAAATCTTGAAAGTAGGATTCATGCATTTCCTCAAAACTTTACCATTTCATTCTTAAATAAACATTTGCACTAACATCTAATTAAAATCATGAAACTTGGAAAACATCAAACCGTAAACATAAACCATGAACATAACATAAAAACTTATCATTTTGGGGTGATGAATTATGTGAAATTGTGGCAACGATCATAATGGGCAAATTCGTAGTTCCTGTTGATCAACAAGCATTTTCTTTCTTTTCGAAGGCCCCTCCGGAGCTCATCCTGGAGTACCTAACCCTTACATTGAGCCATATGGAATTATGCCTCATAACATTCGTTCATTCATTTTCGGAGGCCCCTTCGGAGCTCATCCTGAAGTACCTAACCCGTACATTGAGCCGTATTTGGGAGGGCCCCTCCGGAGCCCAAACCGGAGTACCGTCCCCGTATTGCCACCACAAACACACATAAGACATCAAAATATTTTCGTGCATCAACATATCATATCATCATGCTTCATCATAACATTATTAATTCATTCTTCATCATCTTTCATTTCATCCTAACTTATCATTCATCATATCATTTCATTCATTATGAAGCATCATTGTTTCATCGTAACTTCTGTCATAACTTTACTCAATAACTTCATGCATGTCATAGATGATAAAAATCATACTTTCATATTGAACATAGGTTTCATGAATGAAACTTAGTCATGTACATGCATCACATAACGTAATTGGTCCATGTAGTCGTTATTTTTCGTTCTTGACCTTAAAACTTGAAAATTTTTGCATAGGACCTCTTAAATAAATTTTAGAAGCCATAAAAGATCATAACCATGAATTTAGGACACCAAAATCAAAACATAAGAAAAATAATTCGAAGCTTCAGTGCTCCAGGTCTTAAAGAGCAGCGCTGGGGCGCAATAATTGCGCATTTGTAGCTCTGCTGTCCTGTAGTTGCTATGCATTCGCACTGATATTTTGAGTTCTTGCACCCAGAATTTGGAAAAGTGATAAACATAAAAGTTTTAGCCCTTAATCTGGGATTTTAATTCCGAAAACCTCACCTTAATTGGATATTTCAGTAAAGAGTTATGCTCATTCTCCCGAGATTGGTCAGTGCAAGAATTTCAAAACAATTGATGCACTTCGGGGCGATTTTAGTCAAACTTAGAAAATGATTTGAACAAAACTCAAAACATTAAAGTTGTAGATAAATAAGCTAGCTTTTCAATAAATTTGTCCTCATAGCATTTGAATCAGTACACTAATTTTGATCTTCAAAATCGTAATGATTATTGCTAATCCGGTGCCACCAAACACAACTTCAACACTTCAAACTTCAAACATAAACTTCTTTTACCCAAAATTCTAACTACATAAATAATCAAAACTCATTTTCTTGCAATTAAGCATGAATTAACTAACTTAAAAACACTAAAATCTTAAATGATTTTGCTTCAAAACCTTTAAACCGTAAATACCATCAAAATTACTCAACTTCTTCAAAATCTTAAAAATTCATTTTCTTTCGATTAAACATCAATTTCTCACCTTTATAACTTCCAATAACATCATTATCTTCAAAAGATTCATTTCTTTCAACCCATCTATCAAAAACTTTTCAAGAACGATCACATTTCACAATTTCAACAATTCATAACTTGATACTCGTAATTCCATGTTTCTTCAAAATCATAAACCATTAAAACATGCACATCAACATACATCTTCATTTAAAAATATTTATAATCTTGAATGGGTTTTAAAACTTTAAAATAGTTGTTGAAAAACTTGCCTTAAACGAAGATTGATATTACCCAGAACTTTGAAAATGAGCTAACCTTTGGTACGAACGGAAATTGGGAGCTAAACTTCACCTTGGATCTAAAGGAACACCGATGGAAAGGAAAAAGGAAGAAATGGAAATGGAAGGAAGGGTAGTAGGCATGTGTTTGAGAGGGAGGGGGATACAAGTGATAATGAGGGGGGTCAAGGGCAGATGGATGTGGATAATAGGTGGTTACATAAAATGTAGTTAATCCAACACGCCTCAAATCGGATTGTGAAAATTTTCTCCTTCCAATGCTAGAAATAAAACCATAGCAATATTATACTCAAAATACTTGTAATAATACTCTATACGATCTCGCGTATTGGTTAGCTTCATTCTGTGATTCCAGAATCAAACTCGACATGAAATCGTTAACTCAATCGAGAATATTAAAATAAGATAGACATAAATCATAAAATCATTAATCTAATCATGACTTAAATAATTTAAAGAATATAAAACATTAAATAATTAATAATAAAATTAAATAACTTAAAAAAATCATTTAACGCAATAAAAATATTTAAATTACAAAAGCATTTAAATCATAATCAATCAAATAGAATAGATTAAAGCTCATTTAAAATTCCTTTGGAAATCATGAATAATACAATAAATAACTTAAATCTATAAAAATTCATTAAATAAAGCGTGAATGAACTTATGAATTTTCTAGGAATTACAGCATAGCCTAGCTACGACCCCTGGACGCCTCGCTAGAGCTCCACTGCCTGGCCTCTATACGAACATTGTCCACTATAAAAACTACTACCTACTCCAACTCTTAAAATAAAAGTATCCAAAAAGCCCTAAAATAGAGCCATATGGGCGAAGGAGAGGATTCTGAACAGCCGAAAATGAGCAACTCTCGCCCCTATTTATAGACGGAGAACAGACGCAACGTTTTGGAGATCGGATGCAATGTTCTGCACCATTCAGCCATGTGTCATGATCTCGTCGACACCTGTCCAGCCAGCAGAACGGACTCAACGTTCTCCAGATCGGACGCAATGTTCTGCACCATCCAGCCACGTGTGTTGATCTTGTTGACACCTGTACAGCCAGCAGAACGGAAGCAATGTTCTTCAGATCGAAAGCAATGTTTTGGTTTGGACGCAACGTTCTGGTTCGGTCTTTCCAAACTCGTTTGGCTGATCCTGGACTGTCTAAGACCCCCGGGACCCTTTCTACCATTTTTGGACGTTTTGGATCTGATTTTCCACTTGATTTCATCAAATAATGACTCTTTAAACATGTTTTGCAACTTTTAAAATTATATGTCATTTCTTAACATGTTTAAAATCACTTAATCTTGTAAAATGATACCGGGCTACTCCATTCTCCTCCTACTTAATATAATTTCTTCCTCGAACAATCTTAATTATTTGAATGCATTTAACTCTGAATAAACATATTTTATTCAGACTAAACATGTTACAAGATACAACTGAAATCAGAATAACTCCGGATAAGCTTTGCGTATAAGACTCTTAAGTCCTCAAGTGGCTTCTTTAGTACCTCGGCACTGCCACTAATTAAGAGAATTAACCTTGGTATATAACATCTTAACTTCTTGATCCGAAATTCGCAAATTTTTCTCCACATATGTTAGATCTATATCCAACTGTACTTCAGACGGCTGTAAAATATGAGACTCATTTGGCACATACCATCGCAATAGTGAAACATGAAATACGTCGTGGATACTCGACAAATACGGCGGTAAAGCCAAATTTTAAGCTAAATCTCCAACACTTTCCAAAATCTCAAATAGAACAATGAACCTGGTGTAGGGGATCGGTTAACTCGTGCCCGGAAACGCAGCGGAAATATAAAATTTTTAATAAAATAAAACCGAGCACTTGTGTAGTATTCAAAAGTTAAACAACCATAGGGTGTTTAGAATTTTACCTATCAATCTCAAAGATTGATTTATGGCTCCAACCAAGTTGATAAACAACTAGGCTCTTGAAAAATGGTAGACTCAATCTACAAGCTTCCAAGAGCACTCCTTGCTCAAAATGGATTCAACTCTTCGAGCCTCTGAATTAGGTCCACGACTAGACGATCTAAATCCACTCTAAATATGCACTAGAATATTTAGATGATTTTTCATTGAGATTTTTCTTTTCTTCTTCCACAAAAATGAAAGAAAAACTTGGAAGAAAAAATTGGAGAGTGTTCGGCCACCTTTGTTAATTGGAATGGAATATTGTGTGTTATATGTATATATTATTCATAATAATATATTAATGGTTAAGGATTTAATGGGTACAATTAAACATGCATGGAAAATTGCAAACCATCTTACAACCCTTCAAATTCCATACACACACATATATATATCATATATATATATACACGCCTATATATATATACATATATATAAATATATATATTTAAATGTAATTTGAACTTATTTTAATTAATTATTAAACCTAAACCCATTTAAGTTTAATCAATTAATTAAATTTAACTTGAACCCATTCAAGTCCACTAGTATCAATAATTATACAACACTATATTAAATTTGAGCTCTACTAGACTCAATAGTGTTTAATTAATTCAACACTTGAATTAATTTAATTATTTATACATTAAAATTCCTACTAGTGTTAAATTAATTCAACACTTGAATTAATTAACTAAGTTCAAAATAATAGTTTAGAAAATCACCATTTTCATAAACTAATTATTTTAAGTCAACTTTTAATCTTGGAACACATTCACAAATTAAAAGTTACTTATTCCATTCATTCTCCAATTAAGAAGTCAAACTTCCAATTTATTTTACTTATAAACTCCTTTATAAGTTGTTCAACACAATGAACTAATTTTAATCTCAACGGGATCTAGAAAGCTAGTACTTGTGTGACCCTCAATGGTTCACTGATACAACTAGCAGTGGGTTCACATCTCCATGTGATTCAGGATCAACAAGTCCCTTATATGAGCATACCCTAGATAGCTCCATTCTTATTAATCAACACATTGACAATAAGAACGTCAGAAAACTCAAGTCTGATAGTACCCAACCAGTCATGTAAACATCTAGCAGCATTGCTTACATGACTCCCTAGGTATCAAATGATAGTGCCTGCAAGAACCAATCAATTATGGTTAGCGTACAGTACGGTCCCTTCAACTCATATATCCCGACCGATTCGACAACCATTGGTTTATCGAGAGTTGTCATTGAATCGATAACTATGTGTCATGCCGTAGTTGCATCGAAAGTGTAATTCAAGAAACTCCTTTCTTAATTACCACTTACTCTGATCAGAGATTTCAAGCTACGTATGCATGATATAACATAGGATATCCATACCCGTAGGTAAGCGGTGAATCCCCGACTACAATGCATTGACTCCTATATGTTTTGTCACAACACCCAACATTGCCACCTGATGACCCCAGATGAGTCGGTAAACAAGTCAAAGTGAAGCACTAGCATATAGAGTCTCCATGTTGTCCCGGGTTATAGGACTAATGGTGTACAACCATAAACTAGGACTTATCCACTCGATAAGTGAGAACCACTTGGAAAATCCTTTAGGGAGGGTTGTTCAGTGCACTCTACAAGGAGCACCTATTTGCATGCTTGGACATCTCCATGTCCCCTACCAATGAAACATGGTACTCACATCGCAAATACTAGTCTCAAGCTCGAGCGGCCTTTATCCTTCTTTATGGCGGCTGAATCGACTAGGAACAGTTTAGAATATACAGTATTCCAAATATGAGTTTCATGATAGTCATCACATGACCATCTCATATTCTTTCTACTATTTGTATATTCAAGGGCTTTATCTATGCAGCTTGCATGGGTATAAAGATAAAGATGTGCCAAATAAAATAATGTCAAATATTATTAAAACAAAGATTGTCATACAAGAGTTCTCTCAAGGACCATTGGCCAACACATTGGCTCGACGGGCACCTACTCTAACAATCTCCCACTTGCACTAGAGCCAACTACCCATATTCTTCAAACCCATTGATTCGCGATGCTTTTCGAACAATGGTCCTGGTAAAGGCTTAGTTAGTGGATCAGCAACATTATCTGCGGAGGCGACTCTGTCTAACAAGACATCTCCTCGTTCCCCAATTTCCCGGATGATGTGATATTTTCTCAGTACATGTTTGGATTTCTGATGAGACCTTGGTTCTTTTGCCTGAGCAACTGCACCAGTGTTGTCGCAGTACACCGGGACTGGATCAACTCCATTAGGAATAACGCCCAACTCTTGGACGAAATTCCTAATCCAAACAGCTTCCTTTGCAGCATCGGATGCAGCAATATATTCTGCCTCAGTGGTTGAATCCGCAGTGCTATTTTGCTTGGAACTCTTCCAACAAACAGCAGCACCATTGAGCATGAATATAAAACCGGAAGTTGACTTCGAATCATCAACATCGCTTTGGAAGCTAGAGTCGGTATAGCCTTCCAATTTTAGTTCTCCACCCCCATAAACCAAGAACATATTCTTAGTCTTTCTCAAATACTTGAGAATGTCTTTCACAGCTTTCCAGTGTGGAAGACCAGGGTTCGATTGATATCTACTTGTAACACTAAGTGCAAAGGCCACGTCAGGACGTGTAGATATCATCGCATACATGATACTACCAATTGCAGATGCATATGGAATGCGTGTCATCGTCTCTATCTCTGCATCATTTTTGGGAGACATGGACTTGGATAGAGACACGCCATGACACATTGGTAGATGTCCTCTCTTGGACTCATCCATCGAGAACCTCTTAACGATGGTATCAATGTATGTGGACTGGGTGAGACCAAGCAATCTTTTCGATCTATTCCGATAGATTTGTATTCCCAATACAAAAGATGCTTCACCCAAGTCCTTCATCGAGAACTTACTCGATAACCATACTTTAGTTGATTGCAACATTCCTACATCATTCCCAATGAGTAGAATGTCATCAACATAAAGTATTAGGAATGTCACAGCACTCCCACTGACCTTCTTATACACACATGGTTCCTCAGGATTCTTAGTAAACCCAAACTCTTTGATTGTACCATCAAATCTGAGGTTCCAGCTCCTAGATGCCTGTTTGAGACCATAGATAGATCTCTGAAGTTTGCATACTTTATGCTCACTTCCAATAGATGTGAACCCTTTAGGTTGAGACATGTAAATTTCTTCCTTAATATCCCCATTAAGAAAAGCTGTCTTCACATCCATTTGCCATATTTCATAGTCATACCATGCGGCAATGGCAAGCAATATCCTTATGGACTTGAACATTGCGACTGGAGAAAAAGTTTCTTCAAAGTCAACTCCTTGCCTTTGAGTATAACCTTTTGCCACCAATCGAGCCTTGAAGGTCAGAACCTTCCCATCCGTCCCAAGCTTCCTCTTGTAAATCCATTTACACCCTATAGGAACAATTCCTTCAGGTGGATCCACAAGATTCCACACTTGGTTCGAATACATGGAATTCATCTCAGATTCCATAGCTTCAAGCCACTTGGATGAATCGGCATCAGACAATGCTTCCTTGAAGGTCCTTGGATCACATCCATGGTCAGGCTCATCTTGGCCCTCTTCAAGAAGCAGACCATACCTCATAGGTGGTCTTGAGATCCTCTCGGATCTTCTAGGAGCTAGTGTCTCCTCTCTTGGTTGTTCGGGTGTGGGTTCCATAATCGTGGGTGTTTCTCGAACTTCTTCGAGTTCTATCATCTCCCATTTTCTATCCAACAGAAATTCCTTCTCCAAGAAGGTTGCATTCCTAGAAACAAACACCTTTGTTTCTTTGGGATGATAGAAATAATATCCAACCGAATTCCTTGGATATCCCACGAAGTAGCATAAAATGGATCGAGCATCCAATTTATCTCCCACTATCTGCTTCACATAAGCAGGGCATCCCCATATTCTTAGATAAGAATACTTTGGAGATTTTCCCATCCATATCTCATATGGTGTCTTATCAACTGCCTTTGAATGGACATTGTTCAACAACAGTGCCGCTGTCTCAAGTGCATATCCCCAAAAGGATGGCGGCAACTCCGTGAACCCCATCATAGACCGAACCATGTCCATCAAAGTTCGATTACGACGTTCTGAAACACCATTCAACTGAGGTGTACCAGGAGGAGTCCACTGTGAGAGAATCCCATTCTCCCTAAGATACTCTTGGAATTCAGTACTCAAGTATTCACCACCTCGATCCGATCGAAGTGCCTTGATGCTTTGTCCCAATTGTTTTTCTACTTCATTTCTGAATTCTTTGAACTTTTCAAAAGCTTCAGATTTGTATTTCATCAAATACACATACCCATACCTAGAGAAGTCATCGGTAAAGGTAATGAAGTAAGAATGTCCGTGCTTAGTGGTGATGCTAAGTGGACCACACACATCTGTATGGATCAAATCCAACAGTCCCTTGGCTCGCTCCACATGGCCCTTAAAGGGAATTTTGGTCATCTTTCCTTTTAGACAGGGTTCACAAGTAGTAAGAGAATTAATATCAGACATATCAAACATGCCTTCTCCCACTAGCTTGTTCATCCTTTTAAAAGATATATGACCTAATCGAGCATGCCATAAGTGTGCTGGATTTAGAGTATCTTGTTTTCTTTTGGATGTTGTTGATATCTCTTGGACATTATACATAGGAATATCTTTTAATTTTAAATTATAGAGATCATTTTCCAATTGTCCTGTACCAATTAAACATTCATTCTTGTAAATATTGCAAACACCTTTGCCAAATAAACAAGAATATCCATCTTTATCAAGCATAGAAATGGAAACAATGTTTTTCACCAAATCTGGTACAAACAAAACATCTCTCAAACATAATTTAAAATCATTGTCCAACAATAAGTAAACATCTCCAATAGCTTTGGCTGCAACTCTTGCCCCATTGCCCATCCTCAAGAAGGTCTCACCATCTCTGAGTCTCCTACTTCTTGCCATCACCTGCAAATCATTACAGAGATGTGAGCCACAGCCGGTATCCAATACCCAAGAAGAAGAGTTAAGTGAAATGTTTACTTCAATGTAGAACATACCTTTTCCAGAACCATTCTGGTCAAGATATTCCTTGCAATTTCGCTTCCAATGTCCAGGTTTCTTACAGTGATGACAGACGTCATTAGTCTTGTTAGCCTTAACTGGTGTGGCTACCACAACGGGACTCGGAGTTTGCCTCTTCAAGGGCACGTTCTTTTTGGGAGCATGGAAGGAACGCTTCTTTCCCTTCCCATGTGGTCTATTCTTTGAACCAGATGAAGATCCCACATAAAGAACCGGCTTCTCTTTCTTGATTGTGGATTCAAACGTAACAAGCATGTTAACCAACTCCTCAAGGGTTGGATCTAACCTGTTCATGTTGAAATTCACCACAAAAGGATCAAATGAGCTAGGCAGTGACAAGAGCAACACGTCTGTGGTCAACTCAGTTGGTAGCACAAGATCCATGCTAACGAGTTTCTCCACGAGCCCAATCAACTTCAGGCCATGCTCATGGACCGAAGCCCCATCTCGCATGCGCAAAGTGATTAGCTCCTTGACAATCGCATGTCGAAGAGGGCGTGTTTGTTCACCAAAAAGTTCTTTGAGATGCAAATGAATGTCAGCAGCATGATTTGCACTCTCAAAACGTCGCTGAAGCTCATCATTCATAGAAGCCTGCATATAACACTTGGCTTTCAAGTCATGGTCACACCAATCCTTGTAAGTCTGTAGCTCCTCAGGGCTACAATCAGTCGGAGCCGTATCAGGGGGCGACTCATCAAGTGTGTATGCAATCTTTTCCGAGTTCAAGACGATTTTCAAATTTCTTAGCCAATCGAGGTAATTTGGACCGGTCAGTAAATGTTTGTCGAGTATTGCAGACAACGGATTGCGAATTGATGACATTGTCAAAACTTTGTACTGAAAAATAATAACAGATAAATGTCAATGACTTTTTAAAATATTTAATAAGATGTGAAGTATGGACTTTAACTTTATAAATATTTACTCCCACTGTTTTGACATTTTTACTACCCTCTAGTAAAAACGGAAAACTCCTTTCCTCAGTAGGTACATAAGGTCCAATTAGCCAATTACGATCCCGAATAATATCAGCCAATCATAATTTCTAAAAGGTAGTTTCCAATTGCATCTCCATGCAACCCTTACATAAACTTTTGTCTCACGCTTGATTAGGACCCAATAATATGACGTCGTTCATCTTTACGTGTCAAGCCTTACCCATCGATATCGAACCTTAATGGACGGTCGCCATGAGTTCCCCCAATAAAATGAGCCGAAGTCATGGGAGTTCCACGTAGTTCACATCACCATGTCAATGGATGTCACAGCTTTCCGGCATCCAAGCCCCCCAATAATATGAGCCGAGCATTGAATACGGGTAGCGTTCGTCATGCATCTATTGTCGATGGAAGACATGGAAATTATAAACAAATTTATAATTCCCCTTTTCGGGCTTGATATAAATTTTGAATCTAATTCAAAATGAGGGTTTTTAATTTTGAAAAGGTCTCATCATTAATTTTAAAGATCGCCATGTTTGATCGTATGTTTGCCGGATTCATGCAACTTTGTTATTATAAAATAATAACGCACATACTAATTAATAAGGATGATTAATCGCCCCAAAAACTATTTGGCCCGTGTGAGCCAAACACGGGCCTAGGTCCAATTCTTAGGGAATGCATGGGATGCAAATGCAACAATTACATAAGCTTCCAATATTTACATGTCTTGAATCTTCATAATTCATCATGGCCCACCATCTTCCAATCTTGAACTTCCGCTATTAAATATTTTACATGAAAATATCCATGGCAAATAGGGATACATCTCATGGGGTGGGAACGGGCCATAAACCAAGCCCACTTTGTAATTTGATAATTATTACAACCATTCAACACAAAATATCCTAGCATACACCTAGCAAATTGGTATTGGGCTTTTAATCATCCTTCATGCACAATATCACATATCATACACTATCAATTAATTATCTCAATAATTAATTGATCAAATATTATATATCTTGGTCCAATCACTAACCACCACAATTATAAAATAAATTAACAAAATAAACAAACACCTTTGTTTACTTTCAAATTAATTTATTTATAATTGAATTTCTTGTAAATCACAATTTACTATAAATAATCAAAGTCACACTTTAACTATTTATTTTATGAGAAAAATCACATATTATAAAGTTTAATTTTTCATAAAAATTAACTATAATATATTTAACAATTTAGGGCCTATGAAACATGATATTCCAAAACACCTTTTGAAAAACTCAAGTCGTCATAGTCGTCACCGAAACTCCGTCGCCGGATTCCGGCCAAAATTTTTTTTTTTTATTAAAAATATGGGGCAGCCCACGGCTGCCCCTAGGACACCTTCGGGCAGCCCACGGGCTGCCCGAAAATAAAAAAATAATTTTTATAAAATTTTCCCTAAATGTTAAAATATTGATTTTCTCATGCGGTTAGAAATTGACCTCAACATAATATCCAACAAATACTACACAAAAGAGTAACCTAGGCTCTGATACCACTGTAGGGGATCGGTTAACTCGTGCCCGGAAACGCAGCGGAAATATAAAATTTTTAATAAAATAAAACCGAGCACTTGTGTAGTATTCAAAAGTTAAACAACCATAGGGTGTTTAGAATTTTACCTATCAATCTCAAAGATTGATTTATGGCTCCAACCAAGTTGATAAACAACTAGGCTCTTGAAAAATGGTAGACTCAATCTACAAGCTTCCAAGAGCACTCCTTGCTCAAAATGGATTCAACTCTTCGAGCCTCCGAATTAGGTCCACGACTAGACGATCTAAATCCACTCTAAATATGCACTAGAATATTTAGATGATTTTTCATTGAGATTTTTCTTTTCTTCTTCCACAAAAATGAAAGAAAAACTTGGAAGAAAAAATTGGAGAGTGTTCGGCCACCTTTGTTAATTGGAATGGAATATTGTGTGTTATATGTATATATTATTCATAATAATATATTAATGGTTAAGGATTTAATGGGTACAATTAAACATGCATGGAAAATTGCAAACCATCTTACAACCCTTCAAATTCCATACACACACATATATATATCATATATATATATATACACGCCTATATATATATACATATATATAAATATATATATTTAAATGTAATTTGAACTTATTTTA
Organism: Henckelia pumila; assembly: GCF_033568475.1. NCBI lineage: Eukaryota > Viridiplantae > Streptophyta > Magnoliopsida > Lamiales > Gesneriaceae > Henckelia > Henckelia pumila. The sequence goes on along the minus strand of NC_133121.1, from coordinate 27,673,341 downwards.
ATTAATTATTAAACCTAAACCCATTTAAGTTTAATCAATTAATTAAATTTAACTTGAACCCATTCAAGTCCACTAGTATCAATAATTATACAACACTATATTAAATTTGAGCTCTACTAGACTCAATAGTGTTTAATTAATTCAACACTTGAATTAATTTAATTATTTATACATTAAAATTCCTACTAGTGTTAAATTAATTCAACACTTGAATTAATTAACTAAGTTCAAAATAATAGTTTAGAAAATCACCATTTTCATAAACTAATTATTTTAAGTCAACTTTTAATCTTGGAACACATTCACAAATTAAAAGTTACTTATTCCATTCATTCTCCAATTAAGAAGTCAAACTTCCAATTTATTTTACTTATAAACTCCTTTATAAGTTGTTCAACACAATGAACTAATTTTAATCTCAACGGGATCTAGAAAGCTAGTACTTGTGTGACCCTCAATGGTTCACTGATACAACTAGCAGTGGGTTCACATCTCCATGTGATTCAGGATCAACAAGTCCCTTATATGAGCATACCCTAGATAGCTCCATTCTTATTAATCAACACATTGACAATAAGAACGTCAGAAAACTCAAGTCTGATAGTACCCAACCAGTCATGTAAACATCTAGCAGCATTGCTTACATGACTCCCTAGGTATCAAATGATAGTGCCTGCAAGAACCAATCAATTATGGTTAGCGTACAGTACGGTCCCTTCAACTCATATATCCCGACCGATTCGACAACCATTGGTTTATCGAGAGTTGTCATTGAATCGATAACTATGTGTCATGCCGTAGTTGCATCGAAAGTGTAATTCAAGAAACTCCTTTCTTAATTACCACTTACTCTGATCAGAGATTTCAAGCTACGTATGCATGATATAACATAGGATATCCATACCCATAGGTAAGCGGTGAATCCCCGACTACAATGCATTGACTCCTATATGTTTCGTCACAACACCCAACATTGCCACCTGATGACCCCAGATGAGTCGGTAAACAAGTCAAAGTGAAGCACTAGCATATAGAGTCTCCATGTTGTCCCGGGTTATAGGACTAATGGTGTACAACCATAAACTAGGACTTATCCACTCGATAAGTGAGAACCACTTGGAAAATCCTTTAGGGAGGGTTGTTCAGTGCACTCTACAAGGAGCACCTATTTGCATGCTTGGACATCTCCATGTCCCCTACCAATGAAACATGGTACTCACATCGCAAATACTAGTCTCAAGCTCGAGCGGCCTTTATCCTTCTTTATGGCGGCTGAATCGACTAGGAACAGTTTAGAATATACAGTATTCCAAATATGAGTTTCATGATAGTCATCACATGACCATCTCATATTCTTTCTACTATTTGTATATTCAAGGGCTTTATCTATGCAGCTTGCATGGGTATAAAGATAAAGATGTGCCAAATAAAATAATGTCAAATATTATTAAAACAAAGATTGTCATACAAGAGTTCTCTCAAGGACCATCGGCCAACACATTGGCTCGACGGGCACCTACTCTAACACCTGGGAGATATCTTACCCTTGAAACCGAATCTCAAAATCTTGCGAAATGGTGAGACTTTCAAGAACACTTTCTTGCCCACTTCGAACTGCAAAGGTCTGCGCTTATTATTCGCATAACTAGCCTGCCGATCCTGAGTAGTCTTAATTTTCTTCTTGATCTGTCCAACAATATCAATTGCCTGCTGGACTTACTCTGGTCCCTCAACCTATCGCATTCCTACTTCTTCCCAGAACAATGGAGTACGACATCGTCGCCCGTACAATGCCTCAAATGGAGCCATCCCAATACTATGATGGTAACTTTTTTTGTACACGAACTCAAACAATGGCAATTGATCTTGCCAAGTTGAATCAAAATCCAAAGAACATGCTCGCAACATGTCTTCAAGAGTACGAATCGTGCGCTTTGATTTCCCGTCAGTCTCTGGGATTTATGAAGTACTCAAACTGAGAGTAGTACCCATAGCGCACTGAAGACTCCCCCATAATCTGGAAGTAAACCTAGGGTCTCGATCGCTGACTAAGCTCATAGGCACTCCGTGCAATCGAACAACCTCCAGGATGTACAAACGTGTCATCCTACCAAAACTGTATTCTCTGTTATAAGGAATGAAATTTGTGTAATTTGTGAGTCGGTCCACCACAATCCATATAGCATCACAATTCCTTGAGGTCACCGATAAATGGGTCACGAAGTCCATCGTGATCAGCTCACATTTCCACTCATGAAAACTATGAAGCTACCCTCCAGGTCTTCGGTGCTCTTTCTTGACCTACTGACGTACCAAATATCTAGAGACATACTGATAAACACTTCCCTTCATTCCTTTCCACCAGAACCTTGTACACAGATCCTTGTATACCAAAAGGATTCTCATACTTAATGGCTTATACTTGTCATAACACCTGTGACAACGTCGTTGTCCACAATTTTTGATTTCCTGAACCCTTCAGGTTCTCTTCTTAGAACATCAATAAATATATTCTATTGAATCAAAAGTAAATTAATACAATCCCCAGTACTAATATAATGGCATCTATCTCATAACTTGAGATAACACCTGAAAACGATAATATTGATTATCTTGCCACGAATAATAATTTCTTTCCGAATTTTGACTTGCACTACTGGATGAACAAAAATGTTTCATCCCTATTTGGAAAAGTTCTTAAATCAAAACAATCTAGCTAACCCTTGACTCGATCTCATCAAATAAAACTTATCAATGGCCTAATGCATCCATTAGACATCCCAAAAAATCAGTGACAACAATTTCGCTAGACTTGGTAACTTTAGATCTTAGTTGTTGTGCTTTTTCCATGTCTAAAGAATTGATGCTATCCTGTTAGTATCCATTGAAATTCTAACACTTGTTAGATCAATTTCTGACAATGAAATCCAAAAAGTACTGCAAAAACATTTCTGAGTACCGCTTACCAGGGTACTGTATTCATCCAATTAGTTTCTTCCAATGATTAACAATCTCACAGTTTCGTTTCTAATCACCAAGTAATGAACAATTCCAATCGTTCTTTCTATAATAGAACATTTACCTCCCCCATCATGGGGTTACAACCACTATATCTACCACAGATAGATTAAAAGTAAAACTTCTTATCAATTCTTCTTAAGAAGAAGAAAACCCAAAAGCTGAACTAGCATATTTATTGGTAACAACTATGTATATCTCTGACTGCCTCAGATAATAGTCACAAATGGTCATTGGGCACTAATCTTTCACCAGTCTAACTATTTCAATGCAAACATGAACACCTAATTGCTCACTTTCACTATCCAAGTAAATTCTCATACTGTCAAATCCATGTTGTAACTTAGCAAGCTCATGACATTCGTCAAACACTAGCTAGATCAATCATCTGATAGATCTCAAACTCTTCTGATGCAAAATGTTCCTAGTCAGGAAACACTTATCCCATCATAGTTCTTATCCACCAAATGATCAAGTATGTTTTCAAAGTTATCAAACTGACACTAAGTTATACTTTAACGTAACTATTGGAAATATACTCCAACATGTCTAGCTGATCAAAGTTCAGGTCTTTCAGTAAAAGTCATCTTAGTGTCCCGATAAAACTCTAGACTGAGTAAATTTTTCATAACCTTTTGAAGTATAAAAGACTTCCAGAGTAACATTAGAAATATACTCCAACATTTCTAGCCTGATCACAGTTCAGGTCTTCCAGTATAAGTCATTTCAGTGTCCTGATAAAACTCATCTTTACTTGACAACCCATCAATCAAATTCCAATCCTTACAGGGAAACTTACCCAAGTAAATCCATCACTTAGAATTTCATTTTATCAAATTAATCAATATCTTGATTAATAACCAATTCCCTGATAGAATCAGTCAATACTGGTCAAACTTCTTGGTTCTCTCCCAATATCACATGCGAAGACTATTCGTCCAGAACAAACACTTGTCAAGGAATTTTTTCCAAGACTATTCTATCCATGAAATCAAAATCTGTACCTCTAAAAAAGTCAAACAATAACTCATCATATACTCTAGCACTAACCCAGCACCAAGAATAATCTACGAAAACTCAAATAATATATGAATATTCTCCCGATAGTTATACCCATTGTTATGACTGTACATACATCGAGGTTGAGTTAAGTCTTCTTATAATGCCAAACTAGAACAGAAGAATCCTTTCAGAGTACACCGGCATAAGGTCGCACTTACTATACCGTCTCAAAACTCGACAACCATCAGCATCCTGGCATAACTCATCTCTGAGTCTCTGATAAATCATTACTGAACAACATTCCTATCCGGACCAAAATTATTGGTCAAGGAAAACTTTTAGAAGCATAACTTAAATCTTGATTCTGCAAACATTTGAAACTTTAATCCTGTTGAATACCAATTCAACTCTTGTATTAAATCCCGAAATCCCAAACCCAAGATCTAAACTTATCTGCTCAAAATGATTACTTGTCAATGAAAATACCTTTCAAGACTAATTCTGACATCAGAACAATTGTATTTTTAACAACAAAACATACGATATCTAAACCCTGATACCACACCTGGTATCTATCCAATCCAAGGTAATACCTTGTTGTGACTATTGCCAAATCTCCAGACTGAGTAGCCTTCCCTATATAGTCTCTCGAGCACAATGGTCTCCAAAAAATCTCTGAAGTATGAAAACTTTCAGAGTAATACCGACTAAGGGTCGCACCTCCTCACGTCTAGTCTCAGTCACAGTCCATAACTCTTAATATTACTTGACCTGGAATCCCAATAAAAATCCATCATCACAAATCTCCCAAACAGTCCGATTTTTCCCCCACGGCGTATAGTTATACTCGCTTGGGATTTGCGCGGTCCGTGCCTGTTCCGCATGCGCTTCGCGAACAACCTAAAGAGACAAAAACAACCAACTGTTCTAAGGAAACCCGCCTAGAACAAATACTCATGCCCCTTGATGAATCGCATCACCCATGGCACTATCCACAGTCAATTGATTAACTAGGAAATCCTAGGAAAAACACCTAGTACTATTCAACACACGTTAAATATAACCAAGAAAATCTCAAAGATTACAATACTTGAACCACCAATTCAGGTTCTAATACAATTTTTATTACAATCCCATGTAATACATAACTTAATCATGAAGATGTACAATACTACCATAACTGAGTACGTACATAAAATAACTAAAATATTTAATACATTTGAAATACTATTTACAAAAAAACTTAATACAATATTTAAATTCTGCGGGAATCTTTCATTCCGTCTATTGAACTTGAAAATGAGGTTTCTCATATGCCACTCATGTCAGCAGAGCTTCTTCCTCGCATGATATAAAAGATTAAATCTAGCTAATCTACCGGATATTTACAATATTATTGGGTTCCTTATCTGGTAGATGAGACAAGGTTTTCTGACAATCTCTCCAGCTACTAGTTAAGAGTCTTCCAGGTTGGCATCTAAATGGATGACTACATGTCACACATTCCATTCAACCCTGAGAAGTACCTGGCGTTTAAAATTGGATATTCTCTTCCATCTACATCCTACTGGGATCCACATAATATGAACCTCTACTACCAACCTTGGAAATGACGATCTTGGAAAAGCCAAGGTATCCTGCTATTCCAACTCCTGATACTGATATCATCATTGAAACCAACTTGTAATCCTACAAAGGATAACCCAAAATCAATACTAGGTCCCAAAAAATCTTATTGCATGCTCTGATACCATAAATTTAGTGACCCGCATCATGATCACCTACTAATCAGAAGCTTAAGCATGCAATTAAACATTAAATAACCTTAATCAGAGTAAATGTAGAACTTAAAAATAAACCAATACCAGAAAGTAAAGCCTAGTGGTCAACCTTGTCATCCAGCCTTGGTCACCACCTAATCTACCTGACTCAGGAGTAACAACCTGCATCTGCCCCATTGAATAGGGTATCCAAATAACATAAATCAACCGGAAGTAGTCCTAACACGCTCAGTACGACATTATGAGTATACAGTGTTATGTGTGCATGTATGCAAGTGAACTGGGTACCAAGACACTCAGGTCAAGAAAACTAGCTCATAGACCGGGCTCAGGGTATATAGCACGCTACGTCGTCGCCTCAGGAGGTGGCTCATATACCCAATGGATAATGGTGACCTGATACTATTACATGTGTCCAACCATCACGGTGACCTGACACAAGACTTATGTATCCAACCATCCGCAAACTCGTAGGGTGAGCGCCCTACTATAGGATACCTCTAAGGTAAAGGCTCAATATGCTCATGTATGCAACATACAGTCATGCCATGCTATAAATAAAGGCATATAAAACATGCAATCACATAATCCATGCAAAAACATAATACATGCATACTCAATCTAGATATCTCGAATAATAGACACTCAGGTCAATAAAAGTAGCTCATAGACCGGGCCCATGGTATATAGCACGATGCGTCATCGCCTCAATAGGTTGCTCATATACCCAGTGGATAATGGTGACCTGATACAAGTGAAAGAGTGGGTGCCCGGTTAGCCAACTTGTGGCTAAGGGCTTTTATGACTCTATGTAAAACAATCTTTTGTTTAATATAATTTACACTTTTATAATGGCATTGACTTTATCTTTCTTCATATTGTTATATTATGATATACTATTGTTGTTTTGATAAAGATCTTGAATATACTATAGTGTATGTAAGATGTGGTAGCACATGAGGATGGCTATCATGAAACACATCTTATAGTCACTGTATATTCTAAACTGTTCCTAGTCAATTGAGCCGTCCGCAAATAAGGATAAGGATCGCTCGAGATTGAGACTAGCATTTGCGATGCCGAGTACCACGTTTCATTGGTATGGAACATAGAGATGTTCAAAGCATGCAAATGGATATTCATATGATGAATGATCGAACTACCCTATTCAGACTTTCCAAGTGGTTATCACTTATCGAGTGGATAAAGTCCACGGTTTTGGTTGTACACCATTAGTCCTTATTACTTGAAACATCATTGAGACTCTATATGCTAGTACTGTACTTTGACTCGTTTACTGACTCTATTGGGGTCATCAGGTGTCGGGATTGGGTACAGTTACGACACATATAGGAGTCGATGCTTTGTTGTCAAGGATTCACCACATACTTGCGAGTGTGGATATCCTATGAGATCTGAGGAGATATTAGTGTGACGAATCTCTGGCCAGAGTACATGATGTGTTTTAGGTTAATGGGTTATCCTAGTAACACATGCGATGTCACTAATAGATCTCCAAGATGTTATGCATAGTTATCGAATCTCGAACGACTCTCGATATACCAATGGTTGTTGATTCGATCGGATATATGGTTGAAGGGACCGTACTGTACGCTAACCAAAATATACTGGTTCTTGCAGGCACTATCAATAATACCTATGGAATCATGGGGCGATGTTGCTAGGCGCTCTTACCATGATTCGATGGGTAAGTCGGAAATTGTTGTTCCGAGTCACAAGGAGTTGTGAGCCCACGGCTAGCTATATTCCTGAACCATTGAGGGTTACACAAGTAATGGATTACTAAAACCCCGTAGAGATAGTTAAATTTAAAGAGTTAAATTTAATGAAAGAGAAATTGGACTTCTTAACTAAAGGGAGTGGAATTTCCTAAAATGACATAGGGATGGACATTTTTGGAAATCACTGAATTCGAATTCAGAAAAATTTTCTTGACTCTAAAAGATGCAGAAATGGTTTCTGTGCACATTGGTGAAATCAGTTTATCAATCGGAGTCACGATGAATTTTATATTAATTTCTACAACAACAGGCTTGGCTTGTTGGGCTTAAGTTATGGATTGTGGGCTTTAAGGAGTAAGAGTCCTGATACAATTATAACTAGAAATTATCTATAAATAGGGCTGCAGTGTTCAAAAATTTGGTGTGATTTTCAGTCTTGAATTTTCGAAAATCAGTCTAGATTATTCAAAAGGATTTTCGAAATCCTCTGTCCCTTTCGGAGAAAATTCGGCTTGTGATTTTTATGAAAAATTACAATCTGAATTAACAGATCATATATGTTTATTCTCTACGCAAACTTCTGATTGATTTCTAGTGCAGTCAATCAGAGGGTTTTGTTTTCTATTCGTGGACCTGATTGAAAAAACGTTCGTTCATTAGTTCCGGGGATATACAACAAGAGCAGATTAAATTCTGTTGGTGTCCATAATATCGCTTCGAGATTTTAAGCTAAAATATTTAATTGTGATTATTTATTTTACTTACACAAATTTAATCGTAAAAGTTTTGATACCCAGATATGGAATCGTTCCATATTAATAAAATAAAATTTTTAAACTTCCGCTGCACCGGGTATCAATTCTAATTGATCTGAACACCGTTTTCCAACAACTAGTACATGTGTCCAACCATAACGGTGATCTGACACAAGACTTATGTATCCAACCATCCACAAAATCATAGGGTGAGCGCCCTACTATAGGATACCTCTAAGGTAAAGGCTCAATATGCCCAATGTATGCAACATATAGTCATGAAATGCTGCAAATAAAGGCATATAAAACATGCAATCACATAATCCATGAAAACACATAATACATGCATACTCAATCTGAATATCTCAAATAATACTTTCGTTTCTTACTAAGGCAGATCCTAGAAGCTCCCATCAAGGTCCAATACCATGCAGTACTACAATGCATAAATACCATGCATTTTCTAACATGCCAAATATCAACTAACAGGCTCTAAAAGTCTTAATTAAAATATAGCCTACTCCTTATTAACTATAGGGAACCAAAGCCATACATTCATCTGTCTCCCGACTGCTACTACGGACATTGTCCGCTATAAAAACTACTACCTACTCTAACTCTTAAAATAAGAGTAACCAAAAGGGCCTAAAATAGAGTCATATGGGCGAAGGAGAGGATTCTGAACGGCCAAAATGAGCAACTCTCGCCCCTATTTATAGACGGAGAACGGACGCAACGTTCTGGAGATCGTATGCAACGTTATGCACCATTCAACCACGTGTCATGATCTTATTGACACCTGTCCAGCCAGCAAAACAGACGCTACGTTCTACACCGTCCAAACATGTGTCATCATCTTGTTGACACCTGTCCAACAAGCAAAATGGAAGCAACGTTCTTCAGATCGGAAGAAACGTTTTGGTTTGGATGCAACGTTCTGGTTCGGTCCTTCCAAACTTGTTTGGCTGCTTCTGGACTGTATGAGACCCTCGGGACCCTTTCTGCCATTTTTGTACGTTCCAAATTTTATTTTCCACTTATTTTCACCAAATAATAACTTCTTAAACATGTTTTTCCACTTTTAAAATTATATGTCATTTCTTAACATGCTTAAAATCACTTGATCTTGCAAAATGAAACCAGGCTACTATACACGTTATATCCAAGGATGGAGTTTCTGTAGATCCAAGAAATATTGGGGCTATATTGAGTTGGTCACATTCGACAACGGTAGCTGAGATCCATAGTTTTCTAGGTCTGGGAGGGTACTATCGTCAATTCATCGCAAATTTCTCGCAGCTAGCTCGACCTATGATGCAACTTACTCGCAAGGGCGTAACTTTTGAATGGTCCTCAGGGTGTGAAGAGAATTTTTGTGAGATTCTTAGACAGTTGACTATTGCGCCAATGTTGGCTTTACCCTCTGGATTTGGAGGGTATGTGGTTTATACGAATGTGTCTCTTCAGGGGTTGGGTTGTGTCCTGACTCAAAATGGGCATGTGAACGCATACGCTTCTAGATATTTAAAGGTTCACGAGGATAATTACCCAGTGCATGATCTTGAGTTAGCACCTATTGTCTTTGCATTGGAGATCTGGTGTCAATATCTCTATGTCGAGAGATTTGAGATCTTCACAAATCATAAGAGTATCAAATATTTGTTCACTCAAGTAGATTTGAACATGAGACAATGACTTTGGATGGATTTATTGAAAGATTATGATTGTTAGATAAAATACCATATAGGAGCTGCTATTCTCACCGCTGATTCCTTGAATTGCAAGGTGAGAGTATCCGCACTTCAGACTTGTTTGGTATCCAGTGCGATTGAAGATTGTTGTTCTTCAGGGTATAACTTCAATCATAAAAAAGAAATGCAGAGTATTTAGATGTTCGCAATTCTATCTGAGATAGGTTTGCATTCTCAAATTCGAGATGCTCAGATGTTTGATCCGAAGACTCAATGATTGGCTCGTTTAGCTAGAGATGATAATACGTCTTGATTTTACTATCAGTCAAATGGTTTTCTTTGTTTATCTGGTTTTATTGTGGTTCCGAAGGATGATACTCTAAGGGAGGATATTTTATATCAAGCTCATCGTGCTAAGTTGAGTATTCATCTAAGAAGAAACAAGATGTACAAGGACTTGCATACTCGGTTTTGGTGGAAAGGGATGAAATGCAGTATGTATCAGTATGTTTCCAGATGTTTGGTGTGTCATGAGGTCAAGGCAGAGCATCGATGACCTAGAGGATTGCTTCACAGTTCACCTATTTTTGAGTGGAAATGGGAGTTCATCACGATGAATTTTGTGACCCATTTTTCGGTGTCTTCGAGAAATTGTGATGCTATCTGGGTTGTGGTGAACCGACTCACCAAGTCAGCACATTTCATTCCTTATAACTGAGATTTTAGTTTTGACAAGATGGCTTGCTTGTACATCCAGGAGATTGTTTGATTGCACGGAGTGCCTGTGGGTATTGTCAGTGATCGAGACCATAAGTTTACTTTTAGATTCTGTGGGAGTTTTCAGTGCGCTATGGGTTCTACTCTTAGTCTGAGTACTGCTTATCACCCAGAGACTGATGGGTAGTCAGACCGCACTATCCGTACTCTTGAGGATATGCTATGTGCTTGTTCTATGTATTTTGGTCTAGCTTGGCAAAATCGGTTGTCATTGATTGAGTTTGTGTACAACAACAGTTACCATCGCAGTATTGGTATGACACCATTTGAGGTGTTGTACAGACGACGATGTCGTACTCCACTGTTGTAAGGCCCTAAAAGATTAAGTTTTTAATTATGGAATTGAGATTTAAATTCCGAATTTGGGAAAATATCAATTGGATAATTTATGAAAATTAGAGATTTAATTTCCGAGCTGGAAATATTTAATTTGAGAATTTACTGATTTTGAGATTTAAATTTCGGGATTCTTAAATTAAAATACGGAAATATTTGAATTGATTATGTATGGAAATTAAGAATTAAATTCTGAGTTCCGAGAATAAAAGAGGATTTAATTCGACGGTGAAATCCGAGCAAGGATCCATTTGCAAATATAGAGAAGTTCAAGGACTAAACTGCGATAAGGTCCGAAATTATTTAATTTTAATTTGAGAATATTTAATTTGAGAATATTTTGAGTTTTGAGTTAAATTCTTATATTCTTAAATTATTTAGGATTGAAATTGAATTAAATCTCTTGTCCGGGGACTAATTTGCAAATAGGCCAAAGTTCAGGGACTAAAGTACAATTTCCTTGCAAGTGGCCTTAAAAATGTTTAAGAAGCCTGGAAATAATCAGAATTCTTCAACCCTTATCAGAAATAAACGAGAGAGAGGAGAAATAAAGGGGTTAAGCCATTTTTAACCTTTCAAACTTCGATATCTTTTGATCCGTTCGTTCGATTTCAGAACCGAGCATAGTTCCGGAATCCTCGCAATGAGAGCTTCGATTTGGTGTAAGTGTTATCTTCTTTCCTGCATGTTTTGAAAGTTGTAATTTGAAGAAATTAGAATTGATTATGAATACTTGTTCTTGAGCTTATATATCTTGTGTATTTGAAAATGGAACGGCGAACGAACAATGATTGAAATTTATATTTATTTCCAGCCTATGTTCAAAAATTTATGCTTCTGATATTATGGTTTATTGATGATCTACATGCTGATATGTGTGGGTTTAAATGAAGAGGATTGATATATTTTGTTATATCGAAACCAGATCGAAGAACCAATGACGTATGAACTTGTTATGAAATTTCAGAATTATCTTCGATCCTATGCCTACTGATGTAGCTGATATATGAGGTATTATTGCTGGTTTTAGGTATACTTGAAGTTATTGGAATGATAGAGTTGATAGGAATGAATTACGGTTGCCGAATTTTAATCGTCATGCCGTCTAGTCAAGAATTGGCTAGTATTGAATTATCTGTGATTGAGCTGAGTTTAAATTGAGTTCTTGATGATATAAATTGCTTGTAAGAACTTCATTTCAGATTAGGAATGAAGGCTATTGAGCTCGAGAATTTTAATTTCAAATCGGCCAAGAATTGAGAAAAGTTTGCAACTAGTTCGCTTTGAAGATTGAGTTGAAGTTTTGAACATAAGTTTGATATGAGTTTGTTTTGTTGATTGTCCAGATTTGGAGCATCGCAAACACGACTGACAGGTATAAGATGACATCGAGAGTCAGGGATTCGATACTCGAGAATGATGATTCTTGAGTTATACCGAACAAATCACATACTTGTTTATTTGAATGTTCTTGATTTAGAACTTGATTTTATTACTGTTGATTCATTTCAGGTAGTGGATATTTGATTTTGATTTTGATATGATATATGAATTGATTCTAATGCCAAGGTTTGATGAACCTTATTTTTGAGTCAGATATGACTACGATAGATGATATCCATGTCAAGATCGGATACGAATCTTGGTGGAAGAGAATTTATATGAATCAATTCTGATATATGCGTGCTATATAAATATATTGATTGAAGTCTGGATTGATATGTTTCGAGTTAATATATGCGTTATATGACTCTATTCGTTAGTTGAAATAGTTAGAGTTGATATGTTTATCTTTGAACGCATGTATATGTCTTTTATACTGGGAATTATATTCTCACCGGAGTTTATCCGGCTATTGTCTTGTTTTGTATGTGTGCATGACAACAGGTGGGGCAGGAGCTAGTCCAAAACAACATTCGTAGCTTGGGAGAGAGTGTTAGCAAGTGGTGACTTGGGTTGTAGCGGATTTGATGAACTCTAGATCCTTATCAAGTTTGTTAGATGACAAGAACTTGCTTGTAGGTTGAATACCTCATGTTGAACTCTTGTATTATTAAAAATCTTGTGATGTATTGTAGACTATTAAATTGAGGTATGAGATGCATGATATTATGCTTGATACTTGATATATATAGTTGTGCATGATTTGGACTTCATATAGCATGTTTGGAAAGAAGTTTTGAGATCAAAGTTTGAGCTACAAAAACAGGGCCATTTCTGTTCAGAGCAGCGCGCGAGCCGCTGATTTTGGCAGACTGAGCGCAGCCCCAAAATCTGGCCTACTGTTTTAAGGAAAAACAGGGGCGCTCCATCGGCGATTTTTGATCGACCAAGCGCACCCCTTGTTGAAAAAAAAAAATTATTGTTCTATTTATCTTTGATCCTTTATTAATTAATCATGTTTAGTGATTAATTGCCCCAAGATTTGATTAGCAACCCGAGGCCCCACAACTGTTCTACGAAGAAGTGGGGGATCAACAAAAAGAGGGACCAGAGTTAGTTCATCAGGCTTTTGATATTGTTGGATAGATCAAGAAGCAAATTAAGACTGCATAGGATCAACAAGATAGCTATGTGTATGTCAAGTGCAGACCTTTGCAGTTTCAGGTTGGTGAGAAAGTTTTCTTTAATTTTTTACCTTTCCGCAGGATTTTGATATTTGGTCTTGAAGGAAAGCTATCTCCATGGTTTATTTGTCCATTCGAGATTTTCAGAAGTGTTGGAGATCTAGCTTACATACTGGCTTTACCACTATATCTGTCAAGTATCCACGATGTGTTTCATGTATCGCTGTTACGACGGTATGTGGCAGATGAGTCTCATATCTTACAGCCGTCGTAAGTACAACTAGATACAAATTTGATATATGTGGAGAGACCATTGCGTATCATGGGTCATAAAGACGAGATATTGCATAAAAGATCATTCATCTTGTTCTAGTTCAGTGGCAGCATCGAGGCACTGAAGAAGCCACTTGGAACTTGAGAGTCATATGCATACATAATATCCATATTTGTTGTAATTATGTTGTATTTCAATTGTATCTGGAAAATTTTTCAATTTGAATAAAGGAAGTTTTATTCAGTATTAACTGCATTCAATACTTAAGATTTGTTTCGAGGACGAAATATCTTAAGTAGGAGGAGAATGTAGTACCCGATTCCATTTTACAATATTAAGTGAATGAAAATTTATTAAGCATAGAATAGAAGCTTAATTTGGATTTAATTGGACAATTTATAGATTTTTGTCCAAGGGAATTTTGGAAGGTCGGTACCCATGTTCGGATGGTCCAAACCCTTTGGAGGCACTGATCAAGGATCTGAGGCTATGGTGAGATCGGAGCGTTCGAACCACAATCGGAGCGTCCGAACTCATTTAGGACATGCAGCTTGTGAAGTGTCATTGCTGATCAGACACGCATCAGTTCGGAGCCTCTGAAGGTGAGATCGGATTTTCCGAATTGTGCATGCAGTGACGTGGTCTACATGCAGAGATCGGAGCGTCCGGACCCCGATCGAAGCGTCTGATCTCCGCCCATAAATAGGGGTTCCGAGAATCATATTTTCACACCTTTTCTTATATTTTCTCTTGGTTTTAGTGTATTCTAGGTTTTTGGGGTGTTTCCAGCCTTCTTAGGCTTGGTTCAAGAGTTAGTGAGGTGCTCCGGTGTTGTAGCGGAGGGGTGCCCAAGTTCTGGGACAGTCGTCACCAGCGGGCTGACGACGGACGAAGGTATAGCTCTAACTCCTTATAAAAAATAGGGAGTATACTATAGCTTAAATAAGACTTTTATAATAAGATTATGATGCATGAGTATTTTGCATTGTAGTGCGGACTATAGGCTTGAACATAGAGCTGGTTTAGCTTGGCTAGTATTTGAGGTATGAAATTACTGTTCGAGATATCCTAACTGAGTATGCTTGTATTATGTGGTTGCATGTTTTATATGACTTTATCTGTATAGCATGTCATTACTCTATGTTGCATACATGAGCATATTGATCATGTATCTTTGAGATATCCTATAGTAGGGTGCTCACCCTATGAGTTGTGGATGGTTGGATATGTAAGTCTTTTGTCAGGTCACCATTATGGTTGGACACTTGTACTAGTATTAGGTCACCATTATCCACTGGGTATATGAGTCATCTCCTGATGCGACGACGCAGCGTGCTATATACCCTAGGCCCGGTCTTTGGGCTTGTTTCTTGACCTGAGTGTCTTGGTATCCGGTACACTTGCATACATGTACATATAATATTTTATACTCGTACTCTCGTACTAAGAGTTTTATGCTCACATCCTCGTACTGTTGTTTCTGGACACCCCATTCCAGAGGCAGGTTTGCGATTGGTTGAGGCGAGTGGTTCCAGGAGGGCTTAAGCTACAGGTTGCCTACGAAGTTATTGTCTAAGCTTTCAGTGTTGATGTTTTTGGGTTATTACACTTGATTCGATATGGTTGTATATTAGTATTTTCATATTTAATTTCTTGGGATTGTATTATTTTATTTTGGTTCCGCTGTTATTATTAGTGTTTAATTAAGCGAAATTCATGTGTCAGCTCTTGATTAGTAGGTGATCACGGTGCGGGTCACTACAAAAACCACTGAATGACATATTGGAACTTTCGAAGGTTAGGTCATGTACATTAAGTGATGTGTAACAACGTTTGGACACGCAATCACATGCAAGAGATCGGAGCTTCCGATCAGGGCAGTTCGGAACGTGTCATGCATGCAGGGATCGGAGCTTCCGATTGTCGCCTATAAATAGGCCATCATAGTGCCTTATTTATTTCTCACAATCACACTTCTACATCTCCAATTCAATCTAGTTTGTGGGTTTTGGTTAGTCCCATCGAGGGTCGGGCAGTAGCGAGGTGCTTTCGGAGGAGCTGCGGAGCGGTGCTTAGGAGTTGGGGCCTTCCACAGCATAGGATTACTAAAAACGGACGTAGGTTTAGTCTAAGATTTTTATTAGTAACTGGCCGGAAGCATCTATTATCTTAGTTAAGGCTTTTAGATCAGTATTTGATGCTTTATTATCTTGACTTGTAGTGATGAACTGTAGATGGGTGTACATCTAGGACAATTGTTGAGGTACATAAGTACTGACTGAGATAACCAGCGAGTATGTATGCTCATGTGTTACATATTATGTGTCATGATCCATGTTTTACTGCATTGATATATTATGTTGCATATGCATATTCATGTTGAGTCGTTTCTTCTTTGAGATAACCTTTCCAGTAGGGTTGCTCAACCCATGTTTTCGGACGGTTAGACACGGAGAGTCATAGTGGTCGATGGATCGAGCGGACTCTAGTGTTCATGGAAATTGTAGATCCACGTTCGTTTTGAGGTGAGGGAGTTTACCTAGTGGTTTGATTCCCCGATACTACCCAGTTATCCAGTCATTCGTTTTGCATGCATCATATCAGTCTTTATACTCGTGCTTTGTTTTTTGAGCGTAGCTCGCTCATGTTTTTGTTGTTGTGTTTCTTTGGACACATAATTCAACGGAACAGTTGCAGGTGGTTTACTTTGGATCTGTGTTTAGTTGGTCACCAAGGTTGGATTGTATAGTTAGCTGCTAGGTTGCTGTTAATTTACTTAAGTTAATAGTTCTATTGTGTTTTATTATTATTTTTCTTTGGTTTTATTTACCAGTTGTATTCTATCGATTTAGTATGTTGGTTATTTATTTCCGCAGTATCTCTGATTAAGTTTTAATTATGATTATTGCATGCTTAAGTCTCTGGTTAGTAGATGATTTAAGTCGGATATGATTTTACCAAAAAAGAACCAAAGTCAGACATGTTTCAAAGAAGAAGCCGTCTACATAGAGATTTAAGATGATGAAAAACTTGGTGGTTTCAATAGAATTATGGATGAGAAAACTTAGACAACAATCACAAAGATAAGATCACTCAAAAAGTGAAAACTAAACAGCAGAAAAACTTATAATAATTTTTAATATTCAAAATTTACAATGGATTATTCGGTTTCTCACATAAATCAATATAAATATCTTATTTTCATTAATTCTTTATAAACTTTTCGTGATATTGTATCCCACGGGTCAACGCACATATCACTTACTAGTATATATGTATACTTACTAAAATAATCACGAGATTACAAATATGATATTAGGGTTCGTGCATCTGAGTATATACATCTGACGAATGTTTTAAACTTGCAAGTTGTTGCCCTGTATCAATGTTGTCACTTATGACTATTAATAAATAAATTCTTTATTTGTTTAAACAAAGACTCCAACATATCAAACAAAATAGTGTTGCATAGAGCTAATTTTCAAAGGATTAATATTCTAGACAGGGGCGGCCCTTGCCGGGGCGGGCAGGGCCCCCACCTTTGGGTGAGCCTCCAAATATTAAAAAATATTATTATATATATATATATTTAAATAATAATTATTATATATATTAGGATCCAAATAATTATTTTATATTATAAATATAAATATAAATAATGAAAGCAAACATAAAACTTAGAGCGTCGTAGAATTAAATTGTCAATTAATTGTCAATATTTGAGAAAATATTGTGTAAATCATGAATCTGCTATGAAAAAGAATGAAATGTCTGATATTGATACTAATGATCTACTTTTAGATTAGTAATAAAAAGCAGGCTCTATTTTATGTGTATAATATATGATGCTTTAATCTAAATTCTGTTGTTTTGTATTTTCATTTCTTTTTGAATTTCTAATATATTTTGATTTTTTTAGTAATTAATCAACGTTAAATAATTTTATCTTGTTGAAATTTTTAGCTTCAATGTTGCTGCTACAGTACCTAAAATCTAATTTACTAATTTGCATATATTAAATTAAATAAATATTATGGTTATTATTTTTAAGTTTAATTGATTTAAATTCTTTATTTGAATTATGTGTTAATAGAATATTATTTATTTATTCAAATGATTTTATTGTGCAACTTATTTATTTTAAATATTTTAAAGGTATAAGCTTGCTTATTTAAATGATTTTAATTGTTTAGATTATTCATTTAAATAATTTTAAATTTCTAGCATATTTAGTTAAATTCTTTTATCTGTCCAAATCATTTTAAAGGTTTTTATATCGTTTGTGTATTTATTTAAATTGCTTTTAATCATTCGTCTAGTTGTTTAAATTATTTAATCACTGTTTGTTATTTAAATATTTTACTCGTCGTTGTGATATCAAAATATTTAAAGTATTGATTTTAATTACTAAGATGGTGCCTAAATTCATTCTAATATTTATAATTTTAATTTATTGGATTTAATTGCCCAAGATTTCTTTAAATTTTAAAATTGCTCAAATATTTAAGTAATTATTTTGGAGATTCTTGAGTTCAGTGACTTCCGGTTCCGGCTTACGGCGATGGTGGATTTTGGCGATAAATTCCAATATTTTATTTCAAGAGTTAAAAGTTGAGAGAAAATAGGAAATTAGATGAAAAGTTAATTTTTAGAATTTTTCGGATAAAGAAAATCGCGTAAGCGCATTCTTGTGCGTAATTTCCTTTATTTTTCAAATTTGCCTTTTTGAACCCAAACTAGTGAAATTCCATTCTTAATATTTAAATATAAATATTTTGGACTTAGAATTTAAAATGAGTGCAATTCTACAACTTAAAGTTGTAATGTCTATGTTAGCACTTTTAAAATTTTGAGACTAGCACTTTTACACACACCATTTAAAATACTACATGTTATATTATTGTTATTCTTTTTTTAACAAAACTCAACACACACAACAAACTAAAACCCAAACCCTAGCCCCATTTCTCCCAAGTAGCCGCCCCCTCTCTTGTCCCTTTCTCCCCCCATCGGCTGTCCCTCTCTTTGTCGCTCCAGTCGCCGCCGCCGTCGCCGGGAAGCCACCTAGGGAGGTCCACCTAGCTGTTGGTTCGAGTGTCCAGCCCTTCCCTCTCTTTGGTTCGAAATTTTGGTAGTAATAGTCAAGGAAAGTGTATGCATTTCCTTGGGCATTCAAGGTAGCTATTATGTTCTTGCACCTAATCTTTTCTTTAATTTTTGAAATTCTTGTGATTATATGTATGATAGGGTTTGGTTTTCACCATGTTCAGTAGGGTTCATGTTAGTTTCGAATTTTTTTGATTTTAATGGCTTTTAAGGAGTTGTATGGTGATTTGTGATTGGAGGCATGAGGTGTTGTGAATGCATATTGGAATTTTTGAAAATTCAGAAGTTACATGCCCTATAATTCGAGATTTTTGCATTTTTTAGGGTTGATATTTAAGTTTGTATGGAGAATTTTGATGATTTTCATTGGGCTTGATTGATTGTCCATGAGTTTGATGCATTTTGGTGCATGTTCAAGTTGTTTTTGAAATGTGGAGGTTAAGTGTGGTTGAGGGCTGCCTAGGTGTTTGGGGTAAGTCTTAAGAGATGTTAATAAGTGTGTTTGGTGGTTTGGAAGGAGGTAGAAGTAAGGAAAAAGGGCTTTGGTTTGTTTCCTCAAAGTAGAAGGGTTGTAAGGTGATGTTTTCTTTGGGCAGGGGTGTCTGAATTCGGGGAATGAGAGGCACTAAATCAGGTCTGGTCGGGTCATGGTCTGGTTCTAGGTTAATTTTATGTTGTTGTGGTCGCGTCGGTATAGAATGAGCTCGTTTCGGTTAATATTTGGATAAGTTAAGTGTCTTTTAAGTTAAAGGTGTCGGTGCAGAATTTTCTAGAGTACAAGGGGCTGTCCCGAAATGGTTTTTATTTGGGTTTCTTGGGCTGCCAAATGAAGCCATAACCTATTCCTAAGGTTAGTTTGTAGTGTTTGGAGAGGGTCAGTTTGAGCGGGATCGATTTCGGTTAAGGTAAGAACAAGTTATGGGTTTTTCGGTTTGATTGCTCGGGCTATGCCTTGTTGGTAAGAATTGAAGTTAAAGTTGAGAATTTCACCTAGGGGCAGCCACTCTCTCACCCAATACCCACAATCTTGTGTTGAGTTCCATTTCCTAAAGTTTCCTACTTGTGCGCTTGAGTCTCATCTTTGAGCCGAGCGAATGTTTACAAAGGGAGTCGTTTTTATTCATGCATGCTAAGTATTTTGAGTCGAGTCAAAGAAGGAAAAAGAAAATATTTTTTTTGAACGAAGCGAGTTGATTGTGACAAGACAGAGTATTGATGGGTTGGGGGATGCCTCACTCACTTTCCAAATAGATAGGTAGAACGAGATCGGGAGACATCCCGGGATCCCTACCAAAATAGATGGGTAGTGTGAGATCGGGAGAAATCTCGGGATCCCTACCAAATGACAGATAAAGGGGTAAGTCGCGTCGGGATAAATCTCTGAGTCTTGTCGGCATAGTGCACTGCAGCCATTAATCGATCAAAAACAGAGGGTCAAAATTCAAGGATCTAAGTTTACAGTTTCAGTTTCAGTATCAGTTTGACTCGTCTTAATTTATTCAGTTTTCAGTCATGCATGAGTTTCAGTTAAGTTAAGAAAGTTCAAGAATTTCATAGCGTGAGTTAGCGTGTGTTCATTGTTTACAGGTTGTCTCATTCTCTTGTAGAATGCGCATTTTTACAGCTTAAGTTTCAAGTATATTATGTACAATATTTTGAGTATTACTGCAGTTACTTTAAACCCTTGTTATTACACTGTTTATACTTGCTGAGTCATTAGACTCATTATGCTTGTTTGTTTGCCAGGTGAGGAGGAGTACCTAGGGACCGAGGGGCAGGATCCTCGAGGTTGAGGTCGCTGGCGGTGCAAGGACCTATGACCGTTGCTACTTTTAAGTTCCGCATAAGTCTATGTTTGTAATAAAGAATTTTCGTTCGAGTACTTTCAGTTTTAGCCAGGATGTGTTTCCCTGTGCTTAAATTTTAGTCTTGAAAATTTTTATCGCTATTATTGCAACCGTGTGGAGTTGCCTTTCCTTTCGTAGTTTATGATTATCTAAGTTTGGATTTCTTTCTATCACGTTTCTTTCTTTATGTTAGAATTTATGTGTGGGACAAGGTGGATTTGTGTTGTGAAAATTGCTCGCAAGAGTACGAGTGTCAAGTTTTAATATAGTGATAAAATCAAATATCGATCCCACAGGGAGTAAAATGAAAATATTCAGTGCTTGTAATTAAAATAGTCTAAACTTTATCTAGAAAATCAAACTTTGAGAATTTTGCAGAAAATAAATAATCAATGAGTTTTGATAAGCACGCACCCAACTTTCAGATAAAATCAATAAGAGAAAAATGGTCTAGAGGTTAAGATTTCACTTGGTTTCAACAACAATCAATCCTAATTAATTAATCTTCATGAATTTCAAGGAATTAATAGCCAAGAACACTTACGTATATTATTCCCTCTCCCGAGTGCCGAATAAAATATATCAACTACAATTCAATTCCAATATCCCTATTAAGAATCTACTTGCAGTGATCAATTCAAAATAATGTTCTTTTTAAAAGTTTTGTTAACATTATACACTCTCCCAAGCGATATAAATAAATAACAGTGTATTTTTCAATGGTCCTATTCAAAATCTCCTCTCCCGAGTGCTAGATTTCAAATAAATATTACAAATCAATTATTGATCAGATAATTGAAAAGATAATCAATTCTAGAAAAAATAATTAATTTAGAAGAAACTCAATTCAATAAAATCAAAAATTCATGAAAGTGTCTACACCAGGTTCCATCCGACCTCTAGACTATAAAAATTAGTTCATAATAAAATTCTGAATAAAACAAATCATGTTCAAAAATCCAGACATAAATTTAGAATTAAATAAAATATAGAAAACAAATCCGTCGTCGACGCCGTGTTCGGTCTATCGATCTCCGTCTTCGTTCTTCAAGTTAAAGCTCTAGATTCCTCAGAAAATCTTCCCAACAATTTCACGATCAATCTCTGATTCTCTGATATGTGTTGTCTAAGTATGTGGCGGCTCCCCTTCTTGTCTGATAAGAGAATTCCTTTTATATCGTACTCAAAAGCCCACTCAAAAGCCCATAAAATATAAAAGTTTCCTTCCCGATTAAAACTTTAAAACTTGCGACGCGCGGGTGCTCCACGATACAGGCGGACACGCATAAGGCTCTGCTTTCAATCTTCTCGCCTTTACAAAACATAGCGCGATAGCTCTCACTTCTATACTTAGGCCCAAATTGAAAAGTCCATCACTATTCCTTCTCTTCTTGTCTGATCGTTCTTTTATTCTTTTCTTTTCTTTTCTTTTCTTTTCTCTTCTCTTTCCTTTTAATTCTTTTAATTCCCTATTTTCTTCTTCAATTTCTTCTTTTACTCTCTTTTTCAAATAAATTCAATAATCTCCTACAACCACAAAAACAACAAAACAACCACATAAATCTGCTCGAAATAAATATTTAACAATTAAAATCATATATAAATTAAGTGTATAAAATATACTCATCAAATACCCCCAAACATAGACTTTTGCTAGTCCCGAGCAAAAAAAATAAAACCACTAAATTCTAAAATTTCAAATCACCAAAAATAGTCAAGAAATATTATAGAGCAATGGTCCCAGCAATGATTTCAAAGAATTCAAATCCAATCATATCACACCTAACTAACACTTGAAAGTTCCAATCATAACAAAATAACCGCATAAACTCACAATCTCCGCAACTCACGTTCAAAACACCCTTATCCAAGTTCAATTCAAACATTTATAGATCATGAGGACTTTTCAAGGTATAATAGGATCAAATATAGGATATAAAATCAAAAACACTCACAATTAGGTAAATGCAATGAATAATAGTGTGTGCTTGTTTCGATCAAAATTCATAATCATTAAAAGTATCAATCAACAGTCCATAAGCTAAATTCTCGCAACTCTTCTCCACTAGTATATTGGGCAACTGAGACTCGGTCAATAGGACTTAATTAGCTTATAATATAAGGTCTGGCTTATAGCTACAAATGAAGGATAAGAATTCAAAAATAAGGAGTAAATGATACTTATGCTCAAATTACGACTTCTTTTCATTCACAATTTCACACTCTTTTTGACTTCATTGATTTTCAACTTTTTCACAACTTTTTCAACTCTTTTTTTTTTTTTTCAATTCATCTACCACACCATTCCATTTTTCACAAATATTAACTAGGAGCATATAACATTTTAGCATTCAAATTACTCTCTTAAAGGTAGGAAATAGTGTTTAGGCTATTCAGGTAGTCAATGTAGGACCTTGAAATAATGACGAATGGAGGTTTATCACACGTTTACACGCATGTCATTCGATTTTCCATAAAGCTCAAACAAGGTACCAGGGATAAAATAAATAATGGGTAGCTTGAAAGGCTCAAACGAATTCAGAAAAATTGCCTAAATCATTTCTAATCTCAGTTATGCCCGTATTTCGCCTCGAAGAGTGTCCGATTTAGTTCTAGACAAGTCTCAATCCACAATTACAAATATCAATCAGTGCATAAAAGAATAATCATCAGCAGTTAACGATGATTTTCACAACAAAATCAGATTTTCGTACCTCAATGTACCAATATATACGTGTAGGCTCAAATAGGCAACTAAGGATAAATTAATTCAATACAAATTAGGCCCAAAATTTCAAAGAATGCCTCAATCATATATATGTTTGTATGTCTCAAAAATCAGATTCAAGTATTAATCACAGAGTATATAAGAAATTGTTCATTCAATTGGTTCCATTTTTCTCAAAAATATTTGTCAGATAGGTAGACAATCATGGATTTCAGTTATAGCACAAAAAATATATTTTTCATCAGCCAAACATCCATTTCTTTCTCGACTTCTTTTAAACTCAAAACTTCAACCAAAAAATAAACTCAACAAAAATTTTATCTATAAAGCACACATCAATCAACTAAACAACTTTCAACCTTATCAACAAAATCAAAAACTAATTCACCCCCCCAAACTTAATGTAATCATTGCCCCCAATGATTAAAAATCAAATAAAAGAACAAGGGACTCATACCTTTGATACCGAGCATCAGGACTCGGTGTTATCAACTTCATCTCCATGTAAAATAATTTTGCAGCCGCAATGCCAAGGGTAAAATAGTTGAGAAGCACCACATGAACATCCAAATTATCCTGAAAAATAATACATGCACACCATAACACACAAAAGCAAAATCAAAGCAAGCAAGATCGCAAGCCAAATCATAGCAAGCCGCTGGAAGTGCACTAGAGCATGTAAGGAATTACTAGTGAAGATTGTGTGTGCATGTAGTAGCGCGTTAGCGCTATGGGGAGCGCGTTAGCGCTAGGGCATGGGCTGTTGGGCATAGCACGATAGCGCAATAGGCTGCGCGGTTGGGTGGCGCGTTAGCTCTTGAAGTTGCGCTAATGGTGAGCGAGTTGGTGCATGGTTCTCCAAGCGCGATAGCGCTTTAGGTAGCGCTGGTTGTAAGTGCGATAGCGCTTAGTGAAGCGCGGTTGGTATGACTTCAGTGCATAGAGTGTGCGCGGGCACGCATGAGCCGCTGCCAGAAGACCAAAATCCTGAAAAAAATTCACATTTATAAAATCAGGCCTCCAAAATTCCCAATAATAAATTTAAAAAAAAATTAACTGAAGAACAAAAATAAAAATAAAAGCATAAAATAAATAAAATAAAACAAAAATAAAACAAAAATTTTGGGTTGCCTCCCAAAAAGCGCTTGGTTTAGAGTCGTCAGCCCTACTTTCACCGATGTTAAATCTTCCATTTCTCTTTCACGCGCCAAATAAATTCCACGAACCGCCTTTTAAATTTTGTTTTCATGTTCTTTGTGGTTTTTTTCGTCGATAAATTTGGCGCTTTACTCTTGGATTCAACCTCAATATTGGCTCTTGGACAGCTCTCCAATTTCACAATCGGCTCAATCAAACACAATTCTTCTATGGGTGGATTGAGTGCTTTCGTGAATAGATTGAAAATTACTCATTCGCACTCCACACCCATCGACAATTCACCTTTCTTTACCTCTATCTTGGCATCCGCTGTAGCAAAAAACGGTCGTCCAAAAATCAGCGGAGCACCATGATCCACTTCAATATCCAAGATCACAAAATCCGTTGGGAAGATAAATTTATCCACCTTGACTAGAACATCTTCAACAATTCCTAGGGGATATGTAATGCTTCGATCCGCCAATTGCAATGAAAGCTTAGTCGATTTCATGTCTCCCAACTCCAAGGCCTTGTAAATAGATAATGACATTAAATTAATACTGGCCCCTAGATCACAAAGATCATTATCAAAATAAGATGAGCCAATAGAACAAGGAATAGTAAAACTCCTTGGATCCTTAAGCTTTTGTGGCATCTTCTTTTGAAGCACCGCACTGCACTCTTATGTCATATTGACAACTTCATTCTCTAGCACCTTCCTCTTCTTGGACATGACCTCCATGATGAACTTCGCATAGTTCGGCATTTGCTCCAAAGCTTCAGCAAAGGGGATGTTGATGTGAATTTTCTTGAAAATCTCCAAGAACTTGAAAAATTGTTCATCCAACGCCTTCTTCTTGAATCTTTGTGGGTAGGGGAGTGGAGTCTTGTACATCGGTTTTGGCTCAGCTTCAATCTCCTTCTCCTCAACTTTCTCCTCAATTTTCTTCTCTGCAACAGTAAGGATTTGGACTCCAACTTCTTTTCCACTCCTTGACTCTATGGCATTGCACTGCTCCTTGGGATTTACCTCAGTGTTGCTCGGAAACTGGCCTCTGTTATTATCTTTTAGTGTGTTCGCCAACTGCCCAATGCTAGTCTCCATAGATTGAAGTACAACACCCATGTTGGCCATGTGCATCTCTAAGCTGTCAAGGCGAGACTCAGTTTTTGCCATTCTCTTACTTGATTCTCGCACAAAGGTACTAACAACATCCTCCAAAGACTGCTTACCCTCATCCTTGTTTCCATTGAACCCCGAAGGATTCAACACATTTCTATTGTTAACATACGAAAAATTTTCATGATTACGCAAGCTAGGATGATAAGTATTTGGGACAGGGTTACCTCGATAGCCTCCAAAACCTCTCTAATTTATGTACTGAGCTTGTTCATGATAGTGAGATTCATCCACTGCACCCGGAACACCTGCTGGTTCTGTAACACTCACTTTATTCAATGCAGCTACCTGTGTAGTCAGTGCAGATAATTGAGCAGTGATGGATGTGAAAGGATCCACTGCATACACTCCGGCTGGCTTCTTTACTCCCATACGCTCAGATGACCATTGGAAACTATTGACCGTCATCTGCTCCAGCATATCATAGGCCTGTGCATGGTCCTTAGCAAAAATGGTACCTCCAGCCGCAGAATCCACATTCATCCTCGTAGGCACATTCAGTCCATTGTAAAACCACTCGATCTGTTCCCAATCTGCAAAATTGTGGTTAGGACAACGTCTAAGTAATTATTTGTACCTTTCCCATGCCTCGTATAGCTGTTCAGTGTCCATCTGCCGGAAAGTGCTGATCTCTATCTTCAACAGGGTGGACTTGGCAGGTGGAAAATATTTAGCAAGAAATTTTTCTACCATCCCCTCCCAAGTAGTGATGCTTCCAAACGGCAGTGATTGCAACCAACTCCTTGCTTGATCCCTGAGAAAAAAAGGAAACAAGCGTAAATGAATAATATCCTCAGACACACCATTAATTTTTACCGTATCAGTTATCTCCAAGAAAGTGCGTAGGTGTAGGTGAGGATCAGCAGTGGTGCTCCCATTAAATTGGTTCTGTTGAACCATATTGATCGAGGCCGGCTTCAGCTCAAAAATGTTTGCGTTGATAGTTCCACGAGCTATTCCAAAGTAGTGAGCCTGGATTACTGGCCTGAAGTGATCTCTAATTGGCACCAGGGGAGCTTGATTGAAGTTCTCTTCAGCCATTCTCTCAATTTCTTCTCTTCTAATTCTTCTTAAAGCACGTGCAGTTCGTTTGATCTCCGGATCAAAAAGTAGAGAATTTTCACTTCGAGATCGTCGCATAAACTGCAATTAAAAATAAGAAGAAAGCAATTAGTAACTTAAAATAAAATAAAATAAACTCTAAATTAAAATCTAGACTAATTGGTAACAAGACTAAAAAATAATCAAAATTTACTCCCCGGCAACGGTGCCAAAAACTTGTTGTGAAAATTGCTCGCAAGCGTACGAGTGTCAAGTTTAAATATAGTGATAAAATCAGATATCGATCCCACAGGGAGTAAAATGAAAATATTCAGTGCTTGTAATTAAAATAGTCTAAACTTTATCTAGAAAACCAAACATTGAGAATTTTGCAGAAAATAAATAATCAATGAGTTTTGATAAGCACGCACCCAACTTTCAGATAAAATAATTTAGAGAAAAATGGTCTAGAGGTTAAGATTTCACCTGGAAATTCAATCCAATAAAATTAAAAAGTTGTAAAAACGTCTCAACCAGACTACATCAAACCTCTAGACTAAGAAAATCTAGTTCATAATCAAATTCTGATAACAATAATTCATGTTAAGGAAAGTAGACATCAATTCAGAATTTAATAAATATAAAAGCAGGAAAACAAATCCGAATATGCGATGTCATGTCTGTAAATAGCAATCTTCCAACTCTGTTCCAGTTTTTCTTCAAGTTCTTCTGTAGATTTCTCTCCCAATTCTTCTCTCCAATCTCACTTTGAAGCTCTCTCAAAATCTTCTCTGATATGTGGCGGCTTCTCCCTCAATTATGTGCATCCAAGTCCTTTTTATATGTGCTTCCAATCCAATAAATAAAAGCCCACGAAAGTCCGAAGGTTGCCTTCCCAAAAAATCAAAAAATCTGACTTTCATGATGGCCTGAGCGCGCATGAGGAGAGGGGCGCCCGCGCATGCTTCTGTGACTTCTCCAGGCTCAAAGTTTCTCAACTGGCACGAGCGAGCATATGGACAGGCGTGCCCGCGCATGGCTCTTGGATTTCTGCTGCGCGGCAAATTTCAAAAAACATATAAATCATAATCTAACCGTCGGATCGAACTGAAATTTTGACATAAGCTTTAAAACATCCTAAAATTTATTATGAATGGTGAATATTGGATTTGAATGTTTTAAACATTCCCATTAATTTTTTGAAGTTGATGCTCCGTAATTCACCTTTTCGCTTTTTTTTGCTACTTTTCTCCCAATCTTTGCATCTCATAAAAACAACAACAAATACGCATAATATCCACTCGATACATCACAAAAGCCAATTCAAATTATATATAAATTAAGTGCATAAATTGCACTTATCAAATCTCCACAAACTTAGACTTTTGCTAGTCCCGACCAAAACAATAATATGTAATATACTTAACCTCCGAATTTTTACATTTCAAGATTCAATACACATGCATGCTAATTTTTTCAAGAGTTCTCGTGTGTGTGTGATTTGTCAATCTTGTATATCCGCCTTGCTTTCGATACACTAATGCAATAAGTTTGTTTAATAAATTCATCAATTCCGCTTTCTAGTTTCAAAACACTCTCTACCATGTTCAACTTCTACATACAAAGATCAAAAGGACTTTTCAAGTTATATCATAGTTTTTTTTAAAAAAAATCACCAGATTATGCACCCAGTTTTATTTTAGCCCCAATAATTACCCGCAGACTTAGCTATAACTAAAGATAGGATTCAAATTTCAATCTTCTCGTCTATAGCTCGGATGGAGCATCAACCTCATTTTGTCCGCAAACTTAGTCATGGATTGGTGATTAGGATTTCAATCCCTTTTCAGGCTCGGATGGAGTTGTTAAAAAAAATCTTTGTTGCGTTGGCAACTTTTTAACTTTTAATATATTTGCCTAAATCATTTCTAAGCTTATAGAAGTCAACCTCGGTTTCAAGTATAAATCACCAAAGTTAAGAATCAAATCATCCAGTCCACTCACAAAATCACAAAGCTTCTCTAATCACTAGGGTCTAAACAATCAAGGCATAGTGCAATTTTGTGAGAAATCAAAATTAAATATAGCTAACATTGAAATTTTTAACACAAAAAAATATTTTCATCATAGGCCAACACAATTACAACATCATGTTTTTCACTCAAACTAACTCATCAAAAATTTTCAAAATTTTCAACCATCCCCCAAACTTAAATTGTTCAGTGTCCTCAATGTTCAAAAAATAAATAAATAAAAGTAATGGGCACATACCTTGGGCATCGAGCATCAGTACTCGATACCTTCTTAATCAGTCAAAGCTCTTCTTGCAGGGGTGGTGCCTAAACTTTCATCGCTTCAAATTTTTCACCTACACAACTCAAAATTATTATTAATGTCTAGTCTCAACATGCTCAAAATATAAATATAATAAAAAGGATAACAACTAAAAGAAAATAAAAATAAAGCAAATAAAAATATTATCTTGGGTTGCCTCCCAAGAAACTCTTAATTTATAGTTCATAGCCCGACTATACTCTCAATCTAACCCGGTTCTACTTTGTTGGAGGTCTTTCCCTTTTCTTTCACCCTCCAAACATATTCAACAACTCTCTTGATCTTTGCTTTCTTTTTCTTCTTCTTCCCCTTTTCCACTGGTAAGTCCTTCTCCTTTGGTAATTCTATCGCAATAACAGCTGCAGGATGACCATCCAGCTTCACGACACTCTCAATCATACATAATTACTCTATGGGTAGGTTACTTTATTTCTTGAATATGTTAAAAATAACTCTTTTGCCTTCCACACCCATCAACAACTCACCCTTCTTCATTGCAATCTTGGCATCAGCAGTAGCCAAGAACGGTCTCCAAAAAATCAATGACGTGGTGTGATCTTCTTTCATATCCATGCACACCTCTTCCATATCCATGATCACAAAATTAGCTGGAAATATAAATTTATCCACCTTTATGAGTACATTTTCTACGATACCATGTGGATACTTGATGCTTATATCCGCCAACTACAGTGTCATTGATGTCGGTTTCATCTCTCCCAGCTCCAAGACCCTGTAAACAAAAAATGACATTAAATTAATACTGGCCCCTAAATCACATAAAGCAGTAGTAATATGAGATCCACCAATAGAACAAAGAATAGTAAAACTCCTTGGATCTTTCAAATTTTGTGGCATCTTTTTTTGGAGCACCACACTGCATTCTTCAATTAAGTTCCTTACCTCGTTCTCTTGCAGCCTTCTTTTCTTGGACATCACCTCTTTGATAAACTTTGCATAGTTTGGCATTTGCTCCAAAGTATCATCAAAAGGGATGTTAATATTTATCTTCTTGAAAATCTTCAAGAATTTTGAGAACTACTCGTCCAATTCCTTCTTCTTGAACCTCTGTGGATATGGAAGTGGTGGCTTATACATCGGTTTAGGCTCAGGTTCAATTTCCTTCTCCGCAACTTTTTCCTCAACTTTCTTCTCTTCAACTACAGTATTTTAAGTCCTCTCAGATGTCTCAATCTCAAGTTTTCTTTCATCGGTACCTACTTGTTTTCCGCTCCGCAACTCTATTGTCTTGCACTATTCAATAGGATTCACTTCGGTATTATTTGGAAACTAACCTCTATTATTATCTTTCAGTGCATTTGCTAGCTGCCCAATTTGAGTGTTCATAGATTTCAGCATGGCACCCATATTGGCCACATGCATCTCCAAGCTGTCAAGGCGAGACTCAGTCCTTTCCATCCTCTTATCAGAATCAGTGACAAAAGCACTTACCACATCTTTTAAGAAAGGTTTACCTTCACCCTTTTTTGCATAAGAAAAATTTTCATGGTCATGCAAGTCAGGATGATAATAATTTGGGAAAGGGTTACCTCGATAGCCTCCATAACCTCTTTGGTTGATGTACGGAGCTTGTTTAGGAGGATGATATTTCTCGATAGACACACCTGCTGAATCTGCGACATTCACCTTGTTCAATGCAGCCACTTGTGTCTTTAGTGTAGATAATTGGGCAGAGATGAAAGTGAGAGGATCAACTGCATATATAGCTTTCTTGACTCCCATACGTTCAGACGACCATTGAAAACTATTGATGATCATTTGTTCCAATATATCATAGTCCTGAATGGGATCCTTTGAGAATATTATTCCTCCAGATGCAGAGTCTACTGACATCCTCGTAGGTGTGTTCAATCCATTATATAAAAGCTCGATTTGCTCCCAATCTGCAAAATTATGGTTAGGACATTGTCTCAATAAATCTTTGTACCTTTCCCATGCCTTATATAATTTCTTTGAATCCAACTGCCTGAAGGTTCTGATCTCAATCTTTAGCTGGGTGGATTTTGCATGTGGAAAATACTTTGCAAGAAACTTCACTGCCATTTCCTCCCATGTGGTTATACGCCCAATGGCAGTGATTGTAGCAAAATCCTCGCTTGGTCCCTGAGAGAAAACGGAAACAAACATAAGTGAATAATATCCTCAGGAACACCATTCATCTTTACCGTGTCAGTGATTTCCAAGAAAGTTCTAAGATGCAGGTGAGGGTCAGAATTCGCGCTCCCATTAAATTGGTTCTGTTGATTTCTACTAAATATGACAAATCAATTTATGGCCAGTAAATTGAAAAGACAATCAAAACTAGAAAAAATACTTAATCTAGGAAAATTCAATCCAATAAAATTAAAAAGTTATAAAAGAGTCTCAACCAGGCTACATCAAACCTCTAGACTAAGAAAATTTAGTTCATAATAAAATTCTGATAACAATAATTCATGTTCTGAATAGTAGACATCAATTCAAAATTTAATGAATATAAAATAAGGAAAACAATCCGAATATGCGATGTCGTGTTCAGAAAACGCAATCTTCAAACTCTGTTCCATCTTTTCTTCAAGTTCTAGTGTTGATTTCTCTCCCAATTCTTCTCTCCATTCTCACGTTGAAGCTCTCTCAAAACCTTCTCTGATATGTGTTGGATTCTCCCTCAATTATTTGCATCCATGTCCCTTTTATATGTACTTCCAATGAATCCAATCCAATAAATAAAATCTCATGAAAGTCCAAAGTTTTCTTTCCAAAAAATCAATAAATCTGAGATTCGTGATGGCTCGGGCGCGCTTGAGGAGAGGGGTGCCCGCGCATGCTTCTCTGACTTCACCAGGCTCAAAATTTCTCAACTGGCGCGATCATGCATATGGACAGGCGTGCCCGCGCATGGATCTCGGAATTTTGCTGCATGGCAAATTTCAAAAAATCATATCACACAATCTAACTGTCGGATCAAGTTGAAATTTTGACAGAAGCTTTAAAACATCCTAAAATGTATTATGAATGGTCAAGATTGGATTTTTATGTCTCAAAAATTCCCAGTAATTTTCTGAATTTGATGCTCCGTAATTCACCTTTTTACTTTTTCTTTTTTTCTCCCAATCCTTGCTTCTCACAAAAACAACAACAAATACGCATAATATACACTCGATACATCACAAAAGGCAAGTCAAATCATATATAAATTAAGTGCATAAATTGAACATATCAACAACTACTCTCAACTGGAGTTATCTCTATTGACTATGTAAAGTCAAAAGATAATATAACGGATCTATTAACCAAAGGGTTAAACAGAGAATTAATTGCAAAATCATCAAAATGAATGAGACTGAAGCCTATAGTATAAATTGGTGCGAAGAAAAACCCAACCTAGGCCGACTGGAGATCCCAAGAACTAGGTTCAATGGGACAACCTAATTGCACTAATTTGGTAGATCACCCTGGGGGTTATCCCTAGTCTATTCCTATTGCAAACAGTGAGTGTTGAGGATAAGCATATGAATTTTAATGATTCTGATTGAATCAACGTCGAATCACCTATTTGAGAGAGAAGTGAGGCCGCTTCAAAGGAATTTCAAGGCTCAATTCTAGATCCTCTTACAGAACCAGACGTGTGTTCATGGCCACAACGAACACAATCATGAGAACTGAATTGTATCTGGGAGAGTCCTGTGTGAAGTATTTTTTAATTTACTAAAACGGCTGTACAGTTCAAAGACATTGCGCTAATGTCAACCAATGAATTATTATGCTTTCACAATGGAAGGTTCAAAGGGTAACTCCTACCAATCCTATGCAGGATTCAACTGTTAAATATTATCACAACTATCTTCGTTTAACTTTCAATTTACATTCATGTGGGGGACTTGTTGGACTAATTTAGATTGGACTATGGGTTTTTTCATTCATGTGAATGGAAATTGGGAAAATGAATTAATGGGCTTGTAAAATTGGATGATTAATTGTAGAATAAATGAGTATCCCACATTGGAAAATAAACATAGTATGGGTGAGCTTATATAGTATTACATTTTATGAATGTGTAAGAATGATTGGTCAAGAGGCTCTCTTGCGCTCGCACCTACGCAGGTGGGGTGAAAATCAAGGGCCCGATTTGCACTGAAAATAAAAGGCTTGACTTATGTTCAAGCGTAAGAACGCGGCCTGGGTGCGTCGAATGACGGACCGATCAAGGAAAAAGTGTTTACCCAGTATTGGCCACGTTTTGCTATTTTAATTCATTATTTTCCCTCCATGTGCTCGGACCCTCCTCATTCATTCTCCATGTTTTGATGTTGGAAATGAAATAATGGCTGGCCCTAGACATTAATTACGCTCAGCTGGTTGATGGCTTAATTTGTCGGGCTGCTAGCATGTGCCCAAATGCCTATATAAAGTATATTATCCTTTATGAAATATATACAAGTTTCCTTCTGTCCTCTGCGCAACACTCTGCATGAATCGTTTCCTTTGTTTTTCTCTTTCCTCTGGATTCTGACTTCTGATGGTGTAGCCCTTCTCGTGCATGCTTCTAAAGTCACAGCTTGTATATGCTTATTCAGTTTCTGCTCCCCCATGCTTCTTAACTTTATGTTCGTGCATAGTACAGATCGTCTGGGTTTCTACTCTGCTCATTCCTTAGCTACTAAACTTCTCTGCTAGTTCTCGATTTTGAGCTTTTACGTGGTATCATTGTGGTACATTATAAGTTCGCCAGTGTAGTACCTTCGTTGTAGTGACCCGTATCCGAAATTAACGATTAATGAGTAATTAATCATGTAATAATGTTTAGATTAAGTAAAACATGATTAAAGATATTCCAAATGGATTAACGAAGTCCGGAAATGGATCCAAAACGCTCGAAAATAGTCGAGAATATTCCGAGTCTTAGACAGGATCGGAGGCTCTGAACCTAAGTTCGGGTGATCCGAAGTGTCCAAGTTCGGAGGGCCTGAGGTTGTTCGGGATGGTGAAGTTCAGACGATCCGAAGAGGGATCGGATGGTCCGAACAATGCCTCGTCCAGGTGTCCGAAGGAGTGACATCATTAATGGCGTAATATTGGGATCAGACGATCTGAAGTCCCAATCGGACGGTACGAAGTGCTATCAGGTGACACTTGTCATGCATGTAGAGTTCGAACGGTCTGAAGACAGGTTCGGACGGTCCGAACGTGTTCTATAAATATGAGGTTCGAGCTCCTCATTTGGTGCGAATTCCGAATTCCTCTCATTCGCCCACGTGGCTCTATTTTAGGGCTTTCGGTACTCTTATTTTAGAGTTGGAGTAGGGAATATATTTTAGCATAGTCTGACATTTTAGCGGAGCAGTGCTCGTGTAGCAGAGCCATGCTCGAGGCTGTGGAGCTGCAGCAAGGGTATGCCCCTAGTTGTAGGATAGTCGCCATCAGTGGGCTGACGACGGATGCAGGTATAGCTATGGTCTTCTTAAATTATTTAGGAGTATGCAATAGCTTAGTTAAGGCTTTCAGAGCTTATTGATTGATGCATGGGTAATTTGCATTGTAAATCTGATGATAGGATTGGAACCTAAAGTGGGACTACTAGGACTGCCTGTAGTAAGGTACGTAAGTACTGGCTGAGATGACCAGCATGATATATATTGTATGTTTTGCATGAGTATTTTCTATATGTTTTACCATGTTTTACGGCTTTAGCACATGCATGTTTTTATGGTAGACTGCATTTGGTATGATGTGAGTCATGACAGTTTTCATCAGTGAGGCGTTACTTCCTGTGGACTCGTGTCTGGGGACACTCAGCCCCTAGTTTTGCTATCACTAAGAGCGGCCACGACGGTGGGTTTTGACGCTATAGTTGATAGATGGATATAGGAGCGGCACCACGGACTTGCTATCCGATATTGCCCTGTATATTCATGGCTCATTTGAGTACTATTTTACCCTCGTTTTAAATACACTTATGTGTTGCATATATTATATATCATTGCTTCCGTATTGAGCTTAGAGCTCACGTCCAGTATTTTTTGTATGTTCGGACACCCTATTCGACGGGGCAGGTGTAGGTGTAGGATTGAGCACCAGGAGCTTGGCGTGGCCAGTGACCTTGGAGACAGCGGGATTAGCTGTATGTTTTGACCTTAGGCTTATTTATTTGATTGGGTTGTATAATCAAATTTATTTAACCGATTGTATTCTACCGATCTGCTTTTATTTAAGTCTTCTGCAGCGATTTATTTTAAATGCATGCTTAATTATGCTCTAACTTTGATTAGGTAGTGGATCCGGGTTGGGTCGCTACATTTATTGGTATCAGAGCAGCATGCAAAGAGACTTGGGATATAGTACTGAGATTTTGAATTATCCTTGTAGGATTGGTGAGCCCCAACGAAGGATGATTTGATTCTTCATTTCCGAGGTTTTCGGCAGAAGTCTTTACTATAAGGAATGCAACCGTGATGAGAAAACCAGTAGTAGCATATCGATAGATAGGCTGACTGCTGTGGACGGTTCATCATTCGATGCATTGGGATGCTGATCAAAGAACATATGGATTCCAATCGGGAAAGACTGGAAGAGAAGAACGAGTATATCGCGTCAGATATCTCTGAGGACTTTTTGGAACGAATGGTGTGTAATAACCCATGTGGTTCCAGTCCGAGGAGATTCTCCACTTGTAGTTGGAGATATTGTCATAAAGACCTTCACCAAGAAATGCCTCAAGTGGCTAAGGTATGACTGGTTTCAATGGTAAGGTCTTTAAACTCATGCAGAACATGGTTTTGCCGGTACGCATGTATCAATGCTTTTGGTAGGCGCACGGGAAACTTCATGTTCAAAAGTATGATATGAATACAAGAAGAACGCTGACAGTAGGTCATGAGCAGAAGAGGTCAACTGATAGGCACTAATGCAAAGCATAGCTGGTTAGAGAGCTCAAGTTATTTCTCCGGAATTCGTGGCAGGACAAGATGCCGAGAGATATTGGGCAGGGTTATGCTTTCATTGATGCACGTGTCGATTAGAAGATTCATGCTCAAAGAAATAAATACTAGTACGATGATTTTAAACACTTTATTGTTATAGTTGTAAACAGTATTTCAGTTGTAATGAATCATCATACTTTTGTTGTATCATTTCAAGTTATTGGTTGTACATTTTTATTGTATTTTGAATATTGTATGTATTACATGGGATTGTAATAAAGAAATTGTAAATAACTTGATGTAATGATACATGTATTATTTATCCAGCAATTGTGAAAGATTGCAAGTGATTTTGCTAAGATTGGCATTGTTTTAGTTGATTAGTGTTCAACTATTGTAGCTCATGGGTTTTGAGTAAGCCAGCTGTAACTGTTTGACTTGTGGTTAGTCTAGGCGTTTTCCTAGGATTGACCTAGGTAGTCAGCAGACTAAGTTAGTGCCAGCGATGAGTGGACTCATCTAGGGGCATGGGAATATTGTTCGGGTTAGAACATTGGGCTTGTTCTATTTTGTTTCCTTAGAACAGTAGTCTGACCTTCGTAGGTTGCGACTTTGTGATGATGGATTTTGTGACGCCCGAGGCTGATGAGGCAGGAAGTGATCGCCGGTGCCAAGAGGTTGCACGGACAATGAGCGGCTCCTGGTAGGCTTCCAGGCGGAGGGAGACATGAATGAACCGATCCCGTGCCGGAATGAGAGGGATTCTGAGACTGTGTAGGTATGGGACTGCATAGTTGAGAAGAGTTTAAAAGATTTCATATGTACTACTCATATCAAAAAAGTGCATCTTCTTTTCGGAAGCTCATCACATAAGAACTTCAAAGTTAAGCGTGCTTGACTTGGGAAAATTATAGGATGGGTGACCCCTTGAGAAGTTTTCCAGGGTGCGTGTTAGTGAGGACATAAGCACGCTAAAAAGACCTTTCTTGATACAGTGGGTCGTTACAAATGGTATCAAATCCGACCTCTCTTAGTACGGTATGGTTCAGGGACGAACCAAGTGGAAGCTGGTGGGCATGTGACGCCCGGGGCTGATGAGGCAGGGAGTGATCGCCGGTGCCAAGAGGTTGCACGGACAATGAGTGGCTCCTGGTAGGCTTCTGGGCGGAGGAAAACATGAATGAACCGATCCTGTGCCGGAATGAGAGGGATTCTGAGACTGTGTAGGTATGGGACTGCATAGTTGAGGAGAGTTTAAAAGATTTCATATGTACTACTCATATCAAGAAGGTGCATCTTCTTTTCGGAAGCTCATCACATAAGAACTCCAAAGTTAAGCATGCTTGACTTGGGAAAATTATAGGATGGGTGACCCCCTGGGAAGTTTTCCAGGGTGCGTGTGAGTGAGGACATAAGCACGCTGAAAAGACCCGTCTTGATACAGTGGGTCGTTACAGGTTTCATCAGGAAACAGGTCGAGTATATGACTAGAGTGTGGACTATGACCATGACTAGACGTAATGGGGTGCGACCCTATGCCAGTGTTACTCTGGGAGTCTTTGTACTTCAGAGGAATTCCTGAGAGCCTTTGTGCTTCATGGGATGGCGGTGGGAAGGCTACTCATTCTAAAGTTTTGATAACAATCACGACGGGGTATGACCTTGGATTAGATGCCTAGTTTGGTAGTATGATTTAGATATCGTCTGACTTGTGTCAGGGACATTAGTTTAAATGTTCTACTGTGAGAACCAGTCTTGGAGGGATTTCCTTGACGAGCGTGTGTTCTGAGCAGATAGGTTTGACCTAGTAGATACTGCTAGATGGATCGATCTAGTAGATAGACGTATTCTTACCAACGGTGACTATGGATTGTCATCAGAGTTGTGCTAAGGGTTTCCCTGTGATAGGAGAACTACTCCATGATGATTGACTTCATCAGTAATGGATTATATCAGACGCTAAGGATTGTACATGACTATTTGAGATGTGAGTGACGCTTGACTTATGCAAGTGTACACTTGATAGTGATTCCAAGTGGTCATTGTGGTGGGCTACCTGAGTCTTGAATTGTTGTACAGTATTAGCAAGAGATATAATCAATAGCGTGTCCGGAGACTTTGGAAATCTTTGGGATTCTTTAGGTATAATTTTTGGACTTGATTAGCCGTGACGTTCTTTCTGAATGAACGAGGAAATGGATAATGAGTCCAGTGATTGCTCTATGTATCGTCTGATTCATTTAGAATTAAGCGTATGATTTTCCGTGAGATGGAAATGATCTAGGTTGATAGATCACAAGCATTTCTTGGGTTTAGTTTGCCTTAATATTCGATTCCAGTGTACAAGGAAGCTATCAGTAGTAAGGCGCGAGATGGTGTCAATAGAATACTAATAGTTGTTATAAGCTGAGTCAAGAGTATTGATCGAGCCACATAGGTTTTAATGATCAGTGGTAATCTGATTTGATTTTCACTGTTGAGCTAAGTGTGAGCCACAGTAGAATCGACGAGGTCGATGAGTTGAGCCAATCTGTAATGATCATGGTGCAGCAATTAAGAAATACTTGGAATAGTATTTTGTTGCATAGTGCTTAAGGGGATTTGTACTTGGTACGATCTCAGGGCAGTCGGTGATTTGGGTAATTTAGTCTCTAGGGTTGCCAGAGATTTATAATTCGGGATTGCTGTAATCGGGGACGATTGCAATTACACTTATATGGTCAAGTTAGGCGATAACTTGATAGTGGAGACAAGTAAGGGAGTTGGTAGGTTTCCCAGGATTATGAATTCTTGTTAAGAAGAAGCTGATATTGATTCCAGCAATTTCTTAGTGATAGTGATCGTATATTCGGGTTGATTAACGGAAGAGATCAAGATTTTTGATTCGTGCGAGAGTTGTCCACTAACAAGATATTAAGGGTGCCAACAGAACATTTCTACGGAGTGTTCTTGTGTTGAACCGTAATGTTGAATCCGATGAGTGTTGGAAAAGCTAATGGACATTAGCAAGGGGACATCAGTTTTCTGATCATAATAGGTGACATTAGGTAGGATCTAGTTTTTTAGGTCTAGCAGGTGTTGTCAATAATCTTTCAGCAAGTGATGTGCGATTTCTATAAGGTGACTGAGATAGTCAAGGATCGACTTAGTAGCCAACAAAGTTGCCTTTGGGATCGAATACTACGCAAGATCGGGACGGATCAAACTCGTTCTTTCCAGTCAGTGAGTCACATCCGTGCAGACTGTTTGTCAAGGATATTGCGTTTTCGTAATGGACAATGGCGGGTGCGTGATAGGTAACTAGTGATGATGGTGTCATCAGAGACTCCGAGGTGAGT
This sequence comes from Henckelia pumila, assembly GCF_033568475.1. Classification (NCBI taxonomy): domain Eukaryota; kingdom Viridiplantae; phylum Streptophyta; class Magnoliopsida; order Lamiales; family Gesneriaceae; genus Henckelia; species Henckelia pumila. Next base: position 27,633,767 of record NC_133121.1, on the reverse strand, counting down.
TATACCAGGTACAATGACTGACGAGTTTCGAGACGAAATAGGAAACATTTCCATATGTCTGTGCACTGTGGAATGTCCCAGTAGAGCATATTGGTGGGATCTTGCCTTAGTCTTGATGTGTGTACAGTGATTGCGAGTATGTATGACTATCAGGAGGATTTCCATTGCGGCATATGCATATGACTTCGCAGACCAATAGTTCAAGGGAGTATTTTGTGACATGATTATCATGTGATAAGAGTTCAATCATGACACAGTGTTGGGATCGGTATTTCCTGACTAGAGGTGTTATGCACCAAAAGCTTTTGGAACCATTAGATGGTTAGGTTCAGTTAGTGATTCGATGAATGTCGTAAACCAGTTAGGTTATGACTTGGTCTTTGTTAGTCTAAGATTTTCCTTGGGACGATGATCTCGATCGAGCGGATGTTTGTATCCTTCGTAATCAGGGAGATCGTAGTCAGGATGGAAGATGTATCAGTGTTGAGATACATAAGTACCAGAGAAGTTAGATTGTCGACAAGTAGCGCAATAATCTTCAATTGGGAGAATTCTAATGCAGTTCAGCATTAATTGAGCTTACAGGAATTTAGACAAGAGTCTGAGTATGTCGAAAGCTATTCGACAAGACGCGCAATAATGACTTTTATTACGTTCTCGAGGTTTTACCCTAGATTTCGAGGACTAAATCTTTTAAGGGGGGAGAATGTAGTGACCCGCATCCGGAATTAACAATTAATGAGTAATTAATCATGTTTATATTAATTAAAACATGATTAAGGAATTTCCAAATGGATTAATGAAGTCCAAAAATGGATCCAGAACACTCGAAAATAGTCGGGAAGATTCAGAGTCTTAGACGGGATTGGAGGATCCGAACCTGAGTTTGGGTGATCCGAAGTGTCCAAGTTCGGAGGGCCTGAGTTTGTTCTGGAGGATGGAGTTCGGACGATCTGAACAGGGATTGGACAGCCCGATCTCCATCAGATAAGATAAGATAAGGAAATTATATGATTGGCTAGAAAGGAGTTCGGACGATCCGAAGTGATGGATCGGACGGTTCGAACAGTGCCTCGTCCAAGTGTCCAAAGGAGTGATGTCATGAATGACGTAATATCGGGATCCGACGATCCAAAGTCCCGATCGGATGGTTTGAAGTGCTATCAGGTGACACTTGTCATGCATGCAGAGTTTGAACGGTCCGAAGAAACGTGTTCTACAAATATGAGGTCTGAGCTCCTCATTTGGTGCGAATTCCGAATTCTTCTCCTTCGCCCAAGTGGCTCTATTTTAGGACTTTGGGTACTCTTATTTTAGAGTTGGAGTAGGGAATATATTTTAGCATAGTCTTGCACTGTAGCAAAGCAGTGCTCGTGTAGCAGAGCCGTGCTCAAGGCTGTGGAGCTGCAGCAAGGATGTGCCCTTAGTTGCGGGATAATTGCCATCAGTGGGCTGACGACGGACGCAGGTATAGCTATGGTCTCCTTAAATTATTTAGGAGTATGCAATAGCTTAGTTAAGGCTTTTAGAGCTTATTGAATGATGCATGGGTAATTTGCATTGTAGAGCTTATGATATGCTTGGAACCTAGAGTTGGAATACTAGGACTGCCTTTAGTAAGGTACGTAAGTACTGGTTGAGATGACCAGCATGATATATATTGTATGTGTTGCATGAGTATGTTTTATATGTTTTACCATGTTTTACGGCTTTAGCACATGCATATTTTTATGGTAGACTGCATTTGGTATGATGTGAGTCATAACAGTTTCCATCAGTGAGGCGTTACTTCCTGTGGACTCATATCTGGGGACACTCAGCCCCTAGTTTTGCTATCACTAAGAGCGGCCACGACGGTAGGTTTTGACGCTATAGTTGATAAGTGGATATAGGAGCGGCACCACGGACTTGCTATCCGATATTGCCCTGTATATTCATGGCGCCTCTGAGTACTGTTTTACCCTCGTTTTAAATACACTTATGTGTTGCATATATTATATATCATTTCTTCCGTATTGAGCTTAGAGCTCAAGTCCAGTATTTTCTGTATGTCTGGACACCCCATTCGACGGGGCAAGTGTAGGTGAAGGATTGAGCACCAAGAGCTTGGAGTGGCCAGTGACCTTGGAGATAGCGGGATTAGATGTAGGTTTTGCCCTTAGGCTTATTTATTCGATTGGGCTTATAATCGAATTTGTTTAACCAGTTGTATTCTGTCGGTCTTCTTTTATTTAAGTCTTCCGCAGCGATTTATTTCAAATTCATGCTTAATTATACTCTAACTCTGATTAGGTAGTGGATCTGGGTTGGGTCGCTACATTCGTGCTAGGTGACTACAAGGTTCTGCTGTTGTATCCTAGGAAAAATTCGTCCGTTGTGATCCTCAAAGAACACACCGGAGGAGACGAATCGGTTTTAAAGAAATTGTATTTATTACAGGCCTCAGTTATGTTTACATGTTCACAATATTTTTTGATTTGTTGAAAAGTTCACGTAATTAGTTTGTTTAACAAGGTCTTCTAGTATACCTTCTGAAAAGATAATAAGACGAATATAGAAAAGTTTTGTCCTTTCAACTTTCAGAAACAAGTCTTGTGTATATTAATTTCTAATGTTTTTTGCTTCACCAAGTTTTGTGGATTGTTTTCGCAGTTTTTAGTAGTCTGATTCTTTTACAAAAAAACGATATCATCTTCTAACTCCTTAAAACAGTTGGAAACACACGTTTCGAAAGGAGAAATGTGAAAAGATTGAAGTATTTGGTAAATGATGCGATTATCATAAAATGGGTACCCGGGGTGGGTAAATTCCCGGGCAAAATAGCAGGCGAGTTCCTCGTCTGTTTGGAGATGAAGCCTACACGCTGAAAAACAAGGAAACTCGTAAATAGGGAGCCAGAATGGTTTCTGGCGTCACCACTCTGATGCGTAAGTCAGACTAAGATGTATGGAGAAGTCTTATGATGTTTAATAAATTGAGTGTGTGTGGAAATGATAATCATAAGTGAGAAATTATGAAAAAGTTACCTAGGCCAGGCGCCCGAGCCTGGTCTTTATACTTGTCTGCCCGGGTCATGAATGATTACTGTATATGGACTCCCTGACAACTTTTAGGGTGATGGGATGGTTACCATGTGTGATTTAGACACCCCGTAATCTCACGAGAAAACCCATTCCGTTGAAACGTGATTAGTAATGATTTGGTTTGTGCTCAGAACCAGGAATACTCCAAGTAGACGTGGCCGCTTCCTGGCCCTAAGAATAGAAAAACTAGGGTCCCGCCAGCTGTCGTTCTTTTCCTACTTTCCGAAGGCTTATTCCTCGATGCCCAACTCTCTTGCTTGTAGTCCCAGGCTCCTCTCGATCTTCTGGGATTCCCAAGCCCTCTCTGGTAAATCTCCCGGGTCTAAGAAAACCTCCCGAGATATCATACCACCCGGGTGATTTCCCCGTCCACCCGAGTTCCGGGTAATATTTTGAGGATATCACCATACTTCCTAAAGATATTCGGGCTAGGACCCGCTCCACTGTCCCTAGGAATTAGTATCTTTGCAGCTCTCTCGCTTGTGGTCCCGGTCTCCTCTCGATCTCCTGGGATTCCCAAGCCCTCTCGGGTAAATCTCCCGGGTCTAAGAAAACCCCTTGGGATATCGTACCACCTGGCTGATTTCGCCGGCCAACCGAGTCCCGGGTAATATTTCAAGGGTATCACCACACTTCCTAAAGATAGTCGAGATATGACCGCTCTGCTGTCCCGAGGAATTAGTATCTTTGCAGTTCTCTCGCTTGTGGGCCCGGGTAAAACACAAGCCTGACGTAAACCCTAACCGCTTTGTAATGCGTGTGTAGTAACCCATATCCGGAATTAACGATTAATGAGTAATTAATCGTGTAATCATGTTATATTAAGTAAAACATGATTAAGAAAATTTCAAATGGGTTAACGGAGTCCAAAAATGGATCCAGGACACTCAAAAATGGTCGGGAAGGTTCCTAGGGTTCGGATGGTTCCGAGGCTCCGAACCGAGTTAGGAGGCTCCGAACTGGATCGGAGGATCCGAACCTAAGATCGGAGGCTCTGAAGATATTACGTAATTGGTGACATCATTTATGGGACTTCGGGGGATCCGAAATCAGGATCGGAGGCTCAGAACAGGAACGGAGGCTCCGAAGTCAGGAACGGAGGATCCAAACCAGCTCGGAGGATCGGAAGTTGAGTTCGGAGGCTCCGAACTTTGCCTATAAATACGGGTCCGAAATTTCTTTTTCAACACCCCTTCTTTTTTTCTCTCAATTCCTTAGCCTTCTAACTCAGATCTAAGGAGATCTAGGCGTCCTATGGATAATCCGGAAGTGACATAGCGATCCAGGCATCGTAGTGAAGCTGTGGCCTAGTTTTGAGGCAAGCGACAGCAAAGGGCTGACGACGGACGCAGGTATAGCTATGGTCTCCTTAAATTATTTAGGAGTTTGAAATAGCTTAGTTAAGACATTTAGAGCTTATAAAATGATGCATGAGTATTTGCATTGTAAAGTTGATGATAGGCTTGGAATTTATAGTGGGACTGCTAGTACTGCCTGTAATAAGGTACATAAGTACTGACTGAGATAGCCAGCGGGTTTTGCATGCTTATATGTTACATTTGTGTGTCATATTATTATGCAGCATGTGCATATCATATCGTGTTTGTCCATCTTTTGAGATGAGCCATGTAGGGCCGCTCAGCCCTGTTCGGATGGTAGGTGTCGAGCGCTCAGCGACCGACGGGTTAGCCGGCACTGGCATCTGGAAGACACGGTCTACGTCCATTAGGAATGAGCAGTGTACGCAGGGTTTGCTCCCCAGGTTTTACAACTCATGTCCTAGGCGCCATTACTGAGCAGTTGTATACAGTTATCCCAGATATGGATACCCTGTTATTTGCATTCATCATATTTGTATGTTTTACCCATGATTTTGTATTGATCTTAGAGCTCACGTCCAGTCTTTTCTGTGCATTTGGACACCCCATTTGACGGGGCAGGTGTAGGTGCAAGATTGAGCACTAGGAGCTTGGAGTAGCCAGTGACCAGCAAAGACAGCAGGATTAGCTGTAGGTTTTTACCCGTTAGGCTTAATCATTCGATTGGGTTGTATAATCGAATTTGATTAACCGGTTGTATTCTGCAGGTCTGTTTTTATTTAAGTCTTCCGCATCGATTTATTTAAATGCATGCTTAATTATGCTCTTATCTGTGATTAGGTAGTGGATCCGGGTTGGGTCATTACATTTATTGGTATCAGAGCATGCATGCAAGAGACTTGGGATATAGTATTAAGACTTTGGGTTATCCTTATAGCATTGATGAGACCTTGGAAGAGGTGATCGTGCGGAGATTAGGTTGCCCGAAGACTATCATCATCTATAGGATTTCTGAAGATTTGGCTTATGGGATTCCAGCAAGTGTGGACAGGAGCGATGGATCGTGTCCAAGCTTTCGAGATTTCTACTCATGTGTATCCTAGCTTTGGATCGAGTAGCGGATGTCAGAGGCAGTGGCAAAGGATTGGTGGGGACTTACTTGATGTTTGCATCTGTACAGTCATTACCATGATGACACTACTCTGAAGATTCTCCAGTCGTAGTTGGAGAGATTGTCAGATTGACCTTCACCAAGGAATGCCTCAAGTGCCTAAGGCATGGCAGGGTTCGAGCGTAAGGTCATTAAATTCAAGAAAAACATGGTTTTGTTGGTATGCTTGTATCGATGCGTTCGGTAGGCAAACGGGAAACTTCATGTTCAAAAGCATGATTTGGTTACAAGAAGAATGCTGACGGTAGATCGTGAGCAGAAGAGGTCGACTGACAGGCACTGATTCAGAGCATAGCTGGTTAGCGAGCTCGAGTTAATTTCTTTGGAAGTCTTGGTAGGACGAGATACCGAGGGAGTCAAGCATGAGTACGCTTGCATTGATGTGTGTGTTGATTAGAAGCTTCATGCTCAAGAAATGAAGACTAGTACGATGATTTAAATACTGTATTGTTGTAATTGTAAATAGTATTTCAGTTGTAATGAATCATCATACTTTGGTTGTATCATTTCAAGTTCGTTTGTACATTTCATTATATTTCAAATACTGTATGTATTACATGGGATTGTAATAAATATAATTGTACATAACTTGAAGCAATGATACATGTATTATTTATCCAAAAATTCGTGAATGATTGCATGATTGTGCGGAAGGTTGGCTTTTGGAATTAGTTGATTAGTGTTCAACTATTGTAGCTCATGGGATTTGAGTGGGCCGACGGTGACTATTTGACTTGCGGTTAGTCTAGGCATTTTATAGGATTGACTTAGTTAGTCAGAATAATAAGATAGTGCCAGTGATGAGTGGACTCATCTAGAGGCATTAAGGGTATTTTCCGGTTTAGAACATCTGGCTTTGTTCGAGGTTGTTTCCTTAGAACAGTAGGTTGTCTGACCTTTATTAGGTCAATACTAAGTGATGATGGTTTTCATCGGGATACCAGGTCCAGTATATGCCGAGAGTTGGAGACTATGACTAGACGTGATGGGCGCGAACCTATGTGTAAGGGCCTAGATTATTTAATTTTGATCCGAGTATATTTAATTCGGGAATATTTATAATTTCGATTTAAATTCTAATATTCTTAAATTATTTAGGATTGAAATTGAATTAAAATAAGGGTCGAGGACTGAATTGCAATTATTGAAGAATTGAGGGCTAAAAAGCAATTTGGCTGAAGTTATCTGATTTTAAATGTAATACTCAGCATGTCAACGTGTAGTTCCATTGTGAATTCAGAAATAAGAACAGAGGAGCCGAGATCCTTTATTTTCTTTTGATTTCATAAATTTCAAATCGCCGTATCTTTTGATCCGGTTATCCGATTTCGATTCCGTAAAGTGTTCTGGAATCCTTGCAACAAAGGCTTCGATTTGACGTAACTCTTTATGTATTTTATCATGTTTTGAGAATCAAGATATGGCAGAGATCAGTACGTTTGCATATAATTATGTTCTTGAGGTGTTGTATCGTTTATTTTCAAACCGAATCGACGAACGACTATCGATTGTGTTCTTATGATCTCCAGCTTATGATTTGAGTTATATATCTGCTGATATATGGGATTATGATGATACTTTGCTAGTTTTTATAAGTTATATGCTGATATGAGTTGGGAAATGGTTTCGATATTTCGTCGGTTACCGATTTTAAATCGCTACACCGCCGGTTTAGGTTTTGAGACTGTTTTGATAGCCGATGATTGAGCTGAGATGTTAAGTGATATGTTATTGATGTTGTAGCAATGTTATTTTCAGTTTCAGAGTTTATTCGGAGACTATTGACTCAAGAACCTCAACTTCAAGTTGAAGGAAGAAGTGACGAAGGTTTGAAGTGGTTTTTATTGATGATTCTTGATGATTTTAGATTGATTCTGAAATGGTAGACTTGAACGAAGTTTGATATGTGTCTTTTGATATTGTGTTTCAGATTTGAAGCATTCCGAACTGAGAAATACGAAGGTATACGATGACATCGCGAGTCAGGGATTTGAAACTCAAGAATGACGTTTCTTGAGTTGTCCCGCAAAAATCACATACTTGATTATCTTTTGATTTGTTTTTGATGTTGTCGATCCATATCAGGTAGTGGATCTTTGAGTTTGAGTCGATATGATATGTTATTGAATTGATTCTATGCCAAGGTCTGAGACGGCCTTATTTTCGAGTCAAGAATGACTACGATAGATGGATATCCATGTCAGGATCGTTTACGAATCTTGATGGCAAACGGCGTTATATGAATCAATTCTTAATCGATATATGCATTATTTACTCTATTGTTGATTCGTTTATAAATAGAGTTATTATGATTTCTTTAACGCTTTATATATGTCGATTATACTGGGAATGATTTCTCACCGGAGTTTATCCGATTGTTGCTTTGTTTTATATGTGTGCATGGAAACAGAGGGGGCAGGAGCTATTCAACGACGTCATTGATAGCTTGGGAACAAGATCTAGCAAGTGAGGACTTGGGTTTTAGAGGATATATGATAGTTGAAATAGCATCAAACTTGTGAAAGAATTATGTCTTGAAGTACACTTTGTGTAGTCTATGGTTTATTGCCTTTGATATTATTAGTTTGATTTAATAAAGGCATGGAGTTATGCTTCATGTTTAGTACTATCATTATATGCATGTTCCTTAATATATTCAACCATGTTCTGTATTGTTTTGAGGTGATTTAGATTGAATGCTCAAGTTTTGATAGCACAAAACTTTTCTGCAGATTTTCTGGGCAGAGTGGCCGCTCGATCGGTAGGATTTCACCGATCGAGCGAGGCCTGTTTTTCTTGAACAAAAACTTCAATTTTCTTGCTCGCTCGATCGGTAAGATTTGACCGATCGAGCGAGGCCATGATTTGCTCAGACCCGAGGGATGAGATCCCTTGCCCGCTCGATCGGTAGGATTTTACCGATCGAGCGAGGTGCAAGATTTTAAAAAAAAAATATTATTTGGTTTGAGTATTCTTTTAAATACATGATTAATTGTTTATTAATCGTTAATTGCCCTAAGACGAGATTAGCAACCCGAGTTCCCCACAACAGGTGGTATATGGTATATCAGAGCCTAAGTTTCTCGGACATAGAAGAGATGAGCGGGGTAGATCAAGTCTTCTATTCTGATTTATTTATTACTTTCATACTTGTATGGTATATGAATTCTTGTTCCCCGATGTTTTTTTATCGCATGATGTTGTGATAGAATGAGAAGAGTATGCCTTAAAGTTTTTTGAATTACATGTTATTTGATTATTTGATTGAAGAAATAGCATGTATTGAATATGTATGAATCAGATTCAATCTCTTGAGAAGACATTATTGTGTTAATCAGAGGAAGACTGAAACAGAAATGTGTTATGATATGATGAATTGTACACTAATCTGTTTGATTATCAGATATGTCTCCCCGACCAGCACCGAGAGTTAGATAGACTTTGGCAGTGAATGAACCAGAACAGACAAATGCTGCATAGGTCCCAGTGACAGCAACTGAACATGAACAGAGTAGTACTTCTGTTGATCTGTTTGGTGATGCCAATCCGATGGAGAAGCTTTTGAAGCAATTTCAGTCCTTTAAACCACCGACACTGCAAGGGACTGAGAACTCTGTTGATTGTGAGAATTGGCTTGAGGATATAGAGCAGTTATTCGAGTCACTTGATTATGCAGATGAACGACGTGTGAGATTAGTGATTCACCAGTTACATGGCCTTGCAAAGAGTTGGTGGATAGTGTCAAAGCGAGCGTTTGAACAGCAAGGTACTGTTATTACCTGGTTAGTATTTCGAACTGCTTTCTATCAACGGTTCTTTCCTGTTTCTTATTGAAAGGACAAAGGAGCAGAGTTTTAAAGTTTGCAACAGGGACAGTTAAATATCGAAGAATATGTTTCAAAGTTCACTAGCTTGTTGAAGTTTTCTCCACATATTGCTGTGAGTGATGAAACTCAAGCCGATCAATTCAACAATGGCTTGAATCCTTATGTGTTCACTCTTGTCAATTCGAGAAGACCGAATACTTTTGCCGATGCTCTGAATCGGGCAAAGGGGGCTGAAGCAGGAATATTGAGGCAACGAGGAGCACAGTTTGTGCCACAGCCGATAAGACTACCGCAAGAACAGCCACAAATTCCACCACCACCTCGATTTGATGTTGGAGGTAGTAGCAATGTTAAGAAAAATTTCTTTAAGGGCAAAAGCAAACAGTTTATGCGTTCAGGTGGTAGCTCTTCTAGTTCCAGTGGATCCAGAGAGTTCAGAGGTGGACAGAAATCCGGTACTTCTGATGTTTACTGTTCCAAGTGTGGGGGACGTCATACCAATGAGCAATGCAAAGGAGTGTTTGGCAGTTGTCACATTTGCCAACAACCGGGTCATTTTGCGAAAGTATGCCCACAGCGAGGTTCTGGAGGTGCACAGGGTGTAAGTGGATCTCGAACAGTGACACAGCCAGAGAGGCAAGCATCCTCAGTGCATTCATTCCAACCTTAGCCATCAGCACAGAGCCGTACTGGAGGAAATCAAGTTGGAAACCAGCAACATAGGCAACAAGCTCGGGTGTTTGCACTGACTGAAGAGCAAGCACAAGCTGCACCAGATGATGTGATTGCAGGTAACTGTTTCCTTTATGGTTATCCTGCTTATGTCTTATTTGATACTGGTTCATCACACATTTATTTCTGAACAATTTGTTGCATTACACGAGTTGCCTGTTGAATCTTTAGCTACTTTAGTATCTATTTCATCTCCATTGGGAAGAGGTATCATATCAGTGAAGTCTGTACGAAATTGTATATTACAGTCTGAGGGTCATGAGATTGAGTTTGATTGTGTTGTACTCGGTTTGTCTGATTTTGATTGTATTATCGGTATCGATATGCTAACCAAGTACAGAGCTACAGTTGATTGTTTCCAGAAGATTGTAAGATTCAAACCTGATATGGCTGACGAATGGAAATTTTATGGTAATGGATCACGAGCCAGAATTTCTTATCTATGAAGTGGATGTACTGAAGACTAGCCCGAAATTGGCTGACTTGCCAGTGGTTAGTGAATTTGCTGATGTTTTCCCTGACGAAATTCCGGGATTGCCTCCATATCGAGAGGTAGAATTCAGTATTGAGTTGATGCCAGATACACATCCGATATCGAAAGCACCTTATCGTATGGCACCGATAGAGTTGAAAGAGTTGAAGGACCAACTTGAAGAATTATTGGCCAAGGGATATATTAGACCGAGTGTTTTGCCCTGTGGAGCTCCGATTTTGTTTGTTAGAAAGAAAGACGGATCGATGAGATTATGTATTGACTACTGGCAATTGAACAAAGCAACGGTAAAGAATCGCTATCCTTTACCTCGTATCGATGATTTATTTGATCAATTGCAGGGTTCGTCAGTATATTAAAAGATTGATTTGCGATCCGGCTATCATCAACTGAGGGTAAGAGATGAAGATATCCCTAAGACTGCATTTAGAACTAGGTATGACCATTATGAATTTATAGTCATGCCTTTTGGTTTAACGAATGCACCAGCAGTATTTATGGGACTGATGAATAGGGTATTTCAAAATTATCTAGATGATTTCGTGATCATATTTATCGATGATATTTTGATTTACTCGAAGAATTTATGTGATCATGCTGACCACTTGAGAACAGTTTTGAAGACGTTGAGAGAAGAGAAACTGTATGCGAAATTATCCAAATGTGAGTTTTGGTTGAAACAGGTGGTATTTTTGGGTCATATTATATCAGGATATGGTATTTCAGTTGATCCAAGCAAAGTAGAAGCAGTGATCAGTTGGCAGAGACCGACATCTATGCCAGAAATCAGAAGTTTTATGGGTTTGGCAGGATATTATCGTCTATTTATCCGAGATTTCTCGTCTATTGAATAACCTATTACACAGCTTACACAAAAGAATTCACCGTTTGTGTGGTCTGAAGCATGTGAAATCAGTTTTCTTAAGCTGAAGAAGAGGTTGACTACAGCACCAGTCTTGACAATCCCTTCAGGTACGGGTGATTTTGTTGTTTATTGTGATGCTTCTCATCGAGGTTTGGGATGTATTTTGATGAAGAAAGGACATGTTGTCGCTTATGCTTCTCGACAACTGAAACCACATGAAGTCAGATATCCAATTCATGATCTTGAATTGGCAGCTATTGTTTTCGCATTGAAGATCTGGCAACATTATTTGTATGTGAGAAATTCAAAATCTTTTCTGATCACAAAAGTCTGAAGTATCTTTTTTCACAATCTGAACTGAATATGAGACAACGAAGATGGCTCGATTTATTGAAAGATTTCGACTGTGAAATCAAATATTATCCAGGGAAGTCAAATGCAGCCGTTGATGCCCTAAGTAGGAAGGTATGTGCCTTATCCTTATCTACTATAGGTGTATCTAATTTGATTGAAGATTGCTGTATTTCTGGATATATATTTAAGACAGATAGAAGACCGATGAGAATTTGTGCTATCAGTGTTGAGCCTGAGTTGTTGATTCGAATCAAAGAAGCAAAGAAATCTGATTTGAATGTTCAAAGGTCGATTGAAATGATCAGATCAGGACATCAGTCTGAGTACAAGTTTAGTAATGATGATATTCTGTATGTGAATAACCGAGTCATTGTTCCCGATATTTCAGATTTGAGACAGAATATTTTGAAGGAAGCACATTGTAGTTAATTTAGTATTCATCTTGGAGGTAGAAAAATGTACAACGATTTGAAGAATCAGTACTGGAGGAAACAAATGAAGCCTGATGTGACTAAATTTGTATCAAAATATCTAAATTGCCAACAGGTGAAGGCTGAGAGGAAGAAACCAGGTGGCTTATTACAAAGTCTCTCTATTCCTGAATGGAAATGGGACCATATCACCATGTACTTTGTGACGAAGTTGCCACGATCATCCCGAGGTTGCGATGCTATTTGGGTGATCATTGACAGATTGACAAAATCTGCGTGCTTTATTCCTTATCGAATGACTTATCGTCATGATCAAATGCAAAATCTCTATATTCGAGAAGTGGTAAGATTGCACGGTGTGCCAAAGTCGATTGTATCTGATCGAGATCCTAGATTTACTTCGCACTTTTGGCATAGCCTACAGGAAGCTCTAGGTACGCGCTTACATTTGAGTACTGTTTATCATCCTCAAACTGACGGACAATCTGAACGAGCTATTCAAACTCTTGAGGATATGCTTAGAGTTGTGATACTTGATTTTGGGATTACATGGCAAGATTCTATACCACTTGTGGAATTCTCTTATAACAACAGTTATCATACGAGCATAGAGATGGCTCCATTTGAAGCGTTGTATGGGAAGAAATGTCCATCACCATTATATTGGGATGATGTGTCAGAGGTGCCTAAGTTGGGACCGGATATGATCAGACAGATGACTGAGAAGGTGAAGTTGATTCAGCAGAGAATCAAACAGCGCAGCACAGACAGACTAGATATGTGAATGTGCGACGACGATCGTTATCTTTTGAACAGGGAGATAGAGTATTCTTGAAGATTCAATGTTCAGGGGCACAGTCAGATTTGGTAAACGAGGAAAGTTATCTCCGCGATATATTGGGCCGTATGAGATACTTGAGAAGATAGGCAATCTTGCTTATCGACTCGCATTACCTATATCTTTATCTGGAATACATGATGTCTTTCATGTCTCGATGCTTCGAAAGTATATATCTGACGACGCTCATATCTTGCAACCTGATGAAGCTGAGTTAGATGAAACTCATAGCTATTTTGAACAGCCGATTCAGGTACTCAATAGAAAGGAAAATCAACTCCGAACAAAGACCATTCCATTGGTAAAGATTCAATGGAGTCGGCACGGAGTTAAAGAAGCGACATGGGAAGTTGAAGAAGATATGAGACAGAGATTTCCTTATCTATTCCACTAATGTGAGTTCTTATTCAGTTTTCTGTTATTCTTTCTTCTTATGATTATACAGACTGTTGGATAATGGTGTTCGGATCAATCAGAATTGATACCCGGTGCAGCGGAAGTTTTAAAATTTTATATGGAACGATTCCATATCATGGGTATAAAAACTTTACGATTAAATTGTGCGTGTAAAAATTAAATAACAATTAAATTTTTACCTTGAAATCTCGAAACGAGATTATGGACACCAATAGATAACTCTGCTCTTGTTGTATATCCCAGGAACTGATGGACGAACAATTCTTCAATCAGGTCCACGAACAGAAGTTTAATCCCTCTGATAGATTGCACTAGAAAATCTATCAGAAGTTTCTACGAAGAGAATTAACGAATTTGATCCGTTAAACCAGACTGCAAATTCGAAATTCACAGGCTGGAATTTTCGAACAGAGAGAGGAGAGGGGGAGGCCACACCTAGAGAGAACATCTAGGGTTTTCGAAAATTTTGTGACCTCTGTTGTGTAATTTCTGTACTTCAATAACTTATTTATAATGTGGGCTACTAACAGCTTAGGGCCCATTAGTCATAAGTTCAAGCCTGACAAGCAAAGCCCGCATGTTCAAAAATTAATATAAAATTCATCGTGACTCAGATTGATAAAACAATTTCACCAATGTGCACATAAACCATTTCTGCATCTTTTAAAGTCAAGATAAATTTTTTGAATCCGAATTCAGTGGTTTCCAAAAATGTCCATCACTATGTCATTTTAGAAAATCTTACTCCCTCTACTCTTAAATAAGAAGTCCCACTTCTTTATTCACTAAATTTAACTCTTTAAATTTAATTATCTCAACGGGGATTAAATATCCATTACTTGTGTGACCCTCAATGGTTCAGGGATACAGTGTTGTGAAAAATTACTCGCAAGCGTACGAGTGTCAAGTTTTAGTAAAGTGAAAAATAGAGTGTCGATCCCACAGGGAATAATTTGAAAATATTCAATACTTGCAATTAAAATTGTCTTAATTTTATTTAGAAAATTAAACTTTAGAGGGGTAATGACAAAGTAAATAAATATAGAAAATTGAAAAGCGCGCACAAACACAATCCTGTAAAGATTATCAATCAAAGGAAAATAGTCTAGAGGTTTGATTTCACCTGGTCTCAACAATATTTAATCTCAATCAATCTATTTTCATGAATTCATTTAAACTAATAACCAAGAACACATAGATTATACTATTTCCCTCTCCCGAGTATCAAATAGAATGTATCAATTACAGATCGATTTCAATATCCCTATACAAAATCTACTTGTAATGATATGTGTGAAATAATGTTTTTTTTAAGTTCTATTAAAGTTATAAGCTCTCCCGAGTCATATAAACAATTAAAAGTGTGAATTATATTGATCCTATTCTAAATCCCCTCTCCCGAGTGCCGAATTCTGAATAAATATGACAAATCAATTTATGGCCAGTAAATTGAAAAGACTATCAAACCTAGAATTACAATTAATTTAGAAGAATTCTATTCATAAAAATCAACCATTCATAAATATGTCTTGACCAGGCTACATCGACCTCTAGACTTAAAAAGTTTAGTTCATAATAAAATTCATAGCAATATAAATCATATTCAGAAATTCAAAAATAATTCAATCTCATAAGAAATAAATAAAGTAAAGATAACAAATCCGAAGTCTTTCTTCCGTGTCCGGTTGAAAAGTCTTCGTCTTCGTTCCAAGCAACTCCAAATCTCGATCGAAACTTTTACAACTTTTCTCTCAAGAGTCTTTTTGTGTAGTGGCCGCCTCCTTCCTCCATTAGGTCTGAAAAAACCCTTAAATATACCCTTAAGATTCGTCCAAACACCTTCCAAAAGTATCCAAAAATTCCCAAAATTAAACACAGCACTTCGTAATACAGACTCCGACGCGCGGGCGCACCACAACAGGCACGGGCGCGCATAGCTTCCTGTGGAAAAATTATTGAGTTTCACTTCTGTTGACGCGCGGGCGCACCACGACAGGCGCGGGCGCACATAGTCGTCTGTCCAGGTTTCTTCAAACTATGAACCATCTTCGCTTGCTTCGCTCTTTACTTGACTTCTATGATTTCTTCTATCATACATTCATTATTTCCTGTAATTCCTGACATCCTACAAAAACAACAAAAACTTCCACATAATACAGCTCGAAACCAAGCAATTATCCAATAATATCAACACAAATTACGTGCACAAAAGGCACTTATCAAATTCCCCCAAACTTAATTGTTTGCTAGTCCCGAGCAAAAATCATTCAAGCCTCAAACACAAAACACTAACTATTCCACTCAACAAATCAAGACCAACCAGGAAATACTATGAAACAATGGCCTTAGCAAAATATTCAAAAAATGTCATCCAATCATATCAAACTAACATTTTTCAAACACATGTTAGTGACCTCCAAAAATTACAAATCCCGCAGCTCACGTGCAAAATACTCTTATCTAACTCAATTCACACATTCATAGATCATGAGGACTTTAACAGGTGAAAGGATCAAACACAGGATAATTACTTCTAAAACCCATACGAAAATCAGGTTATTTCACAAAAGAAACTTGTGTGCGTGTTTCGGTCAAAAATTCATATTCATTACGAGTGTCAATCAATCATCCATATGCTAGATTCTCGCAACCCTTCTTCACTAGTATATTGGGCAACTAAGACTCGGTCAATAGGACTTAATTGGCTTATAATGTAAGGCTTGGCTCATGGCTACAAATGAAGGAAAAGAATTCAAAATAAGGAGTAATTCATATTCATGCTCAATCTAACTTTAACTCCTTTTTCATTCACAATTTCACATTCTTTCTTCTTCAATTCACTTCAAATTTTTTTTTTTCTTCACTTTCTTCACTCTTCTTTTTCACAACTTTTTTTTTTTCTCTTTTTCCCAACAATTTCAACCACCTCTTTGCATCTTTTCAATTCATCATCACACCATTCCATTTTTTCACAAATAAAAACTAGGAGCATATCACAATTTAGCATTCAATTTACTCCCTTAAAGGTAGGAATTAGTGTATAAGCTATCGGGTAGTCAATGTAGGACCTTGAAATAATCACGAATGGGGGTATAATCACACGTTTACATGCATGCCATTCGATTTTCAGATAACTCAAACAAGGTACTAGGGATAAAATTAATAAGGTAGCTTGAAAGGCTCAAACGAATTCAAAAAAAAAATGCCTAAATCATCCCTAATCTCAGTATTGCCCGTATTGCGCCTCAAAGGGTGTCCGAACTAGTTCTAGACAATCTCAATTCACAAGTAAATCACACAAATTTTAACCAGTGCAGAAAAAATAATCATCAACAGAAAACAATGATTTTCAACTCAGATCACGTACCTAAAGTGCTCATGTATATCTTGTGAAAGCTCAAAGGGCAATTAAGGATACAATACTTCCAATAAAAATCAAGCCCAAAAATCTCAAGAATTGCCTCATTCACTTCTATGTTTGTATGTTTTAATTCAGACTTAAGCAAGAGCGCAGAATGTATAGGGATTCATTCATCTCAGTGGTTTACTGATAAAAATTCTTTTAGTTCAATCATGGAGTAAAGCAAAAAAATTTCATTTGCATCATTGGCCAATGTATTTTCATTTCTTTCATGGTTTCTTGGATGTAACTCACATTCACTCAACAATTCACCCTTTCACAACCTCACAAACTAATCCAATCTCTCAAATGCATCCCACCACTACACAATACAGAAGACTACACAATAAACAGAAACAAAATAAAACAAAACAAACAAAAAGGAATAAAAACACATTCAGCACTTTGGAATATCATGAAGCAAAATCCCCCCAAACTTGGTACAATCAGTGTCCTCAATGATTTAAACAAGAAATAAATAGGACATGTACCGCAAACGACGACCGTCAGTGGTCGTCGCTATCATCACTCATATCATGACTATCAACAGCAGGTGTCGGGTTTGAAGTACCACAAGCAGGTGGCCACTGAGGAAAAGGGGGAAACGGATGAGCCGAACTCGCCGCTTGAGGAAATTGGTGGCTTAATGCACCAGTGAATCCCATCATGTAATCTATGAAAACGTCATGTCTTTGCTGATAGTGATGGAATTCTTGACGATGTTGGCACAAACCTTCCTCAATGGAAGTAACCCGCGCTTCCAAAGAAGGAGGCATCGCAGACTGTGATGCAGAAGCTCGACTAGCAGCAGCTCGAGCATTGAAAGATCTTCTAGCCGCACGTTCTCTTTGTTCACTAGCATATTGGTGGCGAGAGGACGAAGAACCACCAGGTATGAGGGCCGTAGGCTTCAACAACTCTTCAATCGGGCTCCAATCAACCCCCACTGCTTCACACAAATCAGTAATAATGGAAGGCAAATCAAGGTCCCCCCTTGATCGACCAGTAAACACATTTTGAATCGTCTCTTGACAGATACAGCCCAAATCCATAGCCATTCCTTCCACAATGCAATAAACAAGAATCGCCCTTTCACGTGTGACCTCATGATCATGGTCTGTGGGCTTCAGTCGAGCACAGACGAGAGCGTACCATCTCTTGGCATCACTTTTCAAATCAACCTTTCGCAACTTGGAAGGTTTAAAATCACTTCCCAATCTCCACACAGCTCCCGCGACACAGATAGATTGGATAATAGCATCATAATCAATGTCCCCAGATCGATATGCCACATACTCATCATTATATATTGGCGAAATCTGAAAGAGAGTATTAATGGCAACCGAATCAAACGGCACCATGTGTCCTCTGACTAATACTTTGAAGTCAACGTGTTTAACTTTCAGATTGGCATAAAACTCTCGCACCACTTAAATAACAGCTTCTTGAGGCTGCTTAACAAATTGAAGCCATTGACGCTGTATCGCCTCATCCCCAACATCGCATTTAATAATTCCATTTGGCTCAAAACCAATGGTAGTGTCAAATCCTCTCTCAGGCAAAATATTCTTAAAAAGAAACTCTTGATAATTTTCTTCGGCCGTTGGAATTCAAAAACGATGATTATCAAAATTAGGGGTGGAAGAAGAAGATTCCCCCAACTTTGTTTTCTTCTTAGGAGCCATAAATCAAACACTTGGCAGGCACAATAGGAACTTGCAATTCTCAAGAACAATTCAACAATCTTGATACCCACAACTAATAATTCCAGTCACCCCACCTCTACACTTCAATGTAACACTACGACAATCAATTCACCCCACGAAATGACAAATCCACTCCAAAAGCTCCTTCCAGTTCAAGAACCCAATAACCAGAAAAGTGGGCACACACGTGAACAGAGAACTTACCACTGGAGCAAGAGAAAAATCTACAATAACCTAGAAACGTATAGCCTTGCACCAAGCGTGAGGCCTCACTTGTGAACGAGAAGTTAGAGATTAGAAGAAACGAAAATTTATAAGGTAGAGAGGATGAATTGAGAGAAAAGAACAAAAATATAGAGATAAAAAGGGAAAACAATTACAATAGAAGAAGAAAGGGAAAGAAAAACGGCATTTTGGAGAGAAAAGATTTGGAAGAGAAGGAAATATAAGGTAAAAATAGAAAAAAAAAAGAATGAGAGAAAGAAGGGAAAGAAATCGGGCAATAGGATTCGGCGGGGCGGGCGCGCATAGAGCACTGCTCATGTTCTTTTATTCGTACAGCGACGCGCGGGCGCGCTCTAGTGACCAGCGCCCGCGCATAGCTCTCTGTAGAACTAAACTTGTGTTCATTGATTTCGGGCGCGGGCGCGCGTAAAGTGAAGCGGGCGCGCATAGTGCACTGTAAATAATTCTGAGATTGGCCTTTCTTCACGCGCGGGCGCGCCACAGGATGCGCGGGCGCGCATAACCGACTGGACCAGTTATTCAGTTGTAATTTTCGGGACACGCGGCCGCGCGTGACATTTTGGAATTGGTTCCTGAAAATGAAATAAAGGAAAAAAAAAAATATATAACTAACAAGGAAATGACAAAATGCAAAGCAGAGACCGAAAATACAAAATTAAACGAAAAGGACAAATGGGTTGCCTCCCATTTAGCACTTGTTTTATAGTCCTCAGCCGGACTTGCACTAGTTTTAAGCCGAGTCTGTGAGGAGAGTACTCTCAGTACTTCGTACTTCAGTACCATGATAATGTTTCACCCTTTGCCCGTTCACTTTGAATATTCTTCCATCTGTACATCGCAGTTCAATCGCACTTTGCGGATATACCTTCTCCACCATAAATGGTCCAGACCCTCTGGACTTCAATTTTCCTGGAAACAATTTTAGACGGGAGTTAAATAACAATACTTTCTGACCTGGTTCGAATTCGCGAGGTACAATGTTCTTATCATGCCACTTCTTTGTTTGTTCCTTGTAGATCTTGGCATTCTCATATGCATCATTTCGAAACTCGTCCAATTCTGTCAACTGTAATTTACGTAACTCCCCCGATGCTTCGATATCCATATTAAGCTTCTTGACCGCCCAAAATGCTTTATGCTCTAACTCCAAGGGCAAATGACATGCCTTACCAAACACCAACCTATACGGTGACATCCCAATCGGTGTTTTGAACGCAGTGCGGTATGCCCATAATGCGTCATCCAGCTTGAGTGCCCAATCTTTTCTATTCGTCTTCACCGTCTTCTCTAATACTTGCTTGATTTCTCGGTTAGAAATTTTCGCTTGACCATTGGTTTGCGGATGATATGAACACGCCACCTTATGCCTGACACCATACTTAGCGAGCAAGGTATTAAAAATTTTATTACAAAAGTGCGTACCTTCATCACTGATTATTGCTCGTGGTGTCCCAAACCGTGTAAAAATGTTCTTCTGCATAAATTTTACTACAACACGAGCATCATTAGTAGAGGTGGCGATTGCTTCCACCCATTTCGACACATAATCCACTGCTAATAGGATATAAGTGTAGCCAAAAGAAGGGGGAAAAGGACCCATAAAATCAATACCCCACACATCAAATAATTCAACTTCTAAAATGTTTGTGAGGGGTAATTCATGCTTTCTAGAAATATTTCCCGTTCTCTGGCACTTATCACATGATTTCACTAAGGTATAACTATCTTTAAATAACGTAGGCCAATAAAAACCAGATTGTAATACCTTAGCGGCAGTTCGGGTAGCTCCAAAATGTCCTCCATAGGGAGAGGAATGGCATTGTTCCAAAATTTCAGCTGCCTCTTGCCCCGCCACACATCGTCTAATCACTTGATCAGCACAACGTTTGAAAACATAGTGATCATCCCATAAATAGAACTTAACGTCATGGAAAAACTTCTTCTTTTGGTGTCGATTTAACTTTGGAGGCATAACACCACAAGACAAAAAATTCGCTATATCAGCAAACCAAGGGGTATAGGAACTTACCTCAAAGATCTGTTCATCCGGAAACAGTTCCTTTATGCTTTCCTCCTCCTTCACGTTCTCTAACTCCAATCTCGATAAGTGATCTGCAACTTGATTTTCACTTCCCTTCTTATCCTTGATTTCAAAGTCAAACTCTTGCAACAGTAGGATCCACCTTATCAAGCGTGGCTTAGCATCCTTTTTGGCAAACAAGTAGCGAATCGCTGCATGGTCAGTATAAACAACTACTTTAGTACCAATTAAATATGGACGGAATTTATCAAAAGCAAAAACTACTGCAAGAATCTCTTTTTCTGTAGTAGTGTAGTTTTGCTGGGCGGCATCCATGGTGCGGCTGGCATAATATATGGCTCTGAAGATCTTATCTCTCCTCTGGCCTAATACTGCGCCCACTGCATAGTCACTAGCATCACACATAAGCTCAAAGGGCTCCTTCCAATCCGGTGCAATCATGATGGGTGCTGTGGTTAATGCTGTCTTTATCTTTTCAAAGGCCTGCAAACAATCATCATCAAAAATGAATGTAGAATATTTTTCCAGTAAATTACACAGGGGTTTTGTGATTTTAGAAAAATCCTTGATGAAACGCCGATAAAACCCTGCATGGACTAAAAAACTTCTGATGCCTTTTATGTTCTTTGGAGGTGGAAGCTTCTCAATTGCAACAACTTTAGCTCGATCCACCTCTAATCCATTGGATGACACTTTATGTCCAAGGACAATGCCCTCTTGAACCACAAAGTGACATTTTTCCCAATTTAGCACTAAATTCTTTTCCTGACACCTCTGCAAAACAAGAGACAAATTATGCAAGCAATGATCAAAAGAGGTACCAAATACGGAAAAGTCATCCATAAAAACTTCCATCACGTCCTCCACCATATCTGCAAAAATCGCCATCATACACCGCTAAAAAGTTGCAGGTGCATTACACAATCCAAAAGGCATCCTCTTGAAAGCAAACGTGCCATAGGGACACGTAAAAGTGGTCTTCTCCTGATCCTCTGGTGCTATAGCAATTTGATTATAACCTGAATACCCATCTAAGAAGCAGTAATAGCAATAACCAGAAAGTCTATCCAGCATTTGATCAATGAAAGGAAGTGGAAAATGATCCTTACGAGTAGCTTTGTTCAACTTTCTATAGTCTATACAAACTCGCCAGCCAGTTACTGTACGTGTGGAGATTAACTCATTATTTTCGTTTTTAACTACAGTAATCCCACCCTTCTTAGGCACCACTTGAACCGGAGATACCCAACTACTATCAGAAATAGCATAAATCACTCCCGCATTCAGCAACTTTAAAACTTCTTTCTTAACTACCTCTTTCATGGCGGGATTCAACCGCCTCTGATGATCAACATAAGGAGTATAAGACTCTTCCATCAAAATTTTATGCATGCAAATTGTTGGACTAATACCCTTAATGTCAGAAATTGACCACCTTAAAGCAGTTTTAAATTTTCTCAGAACTCGCAACAATTTAACTTTTTCTACGTTAGACAAATGAGCAGATATAATAACAGGACAAGTAGAATTTTCACCAAGGAATTCATAACATAGGTGCACAAGCAATGCTTTCAGATCATGAGTTTCAGGCGATACCTCAGGTGCACTATTTTCCAATGCTTCAGATTCCTTAGAACTCACCATTTTTTCTTTCGGAGCGCTGTCTAGGAATATTTTTTGTTCATGTAACTCCCAATATTCTTCCTTATCAACCACCTCGTCCGCCACCAAACACCTTTCTAGTGGGTCATTACTTCCTGCAAGGAATTATGAGAATTAACAATTTCAATGCTCTTACATGTACTCACCTCGCTTAGCTCCCTCATGGTATGATAAATGTTGAAAATCACAGCTTCACCACCAACGCGAAGTGTGAGCTCTCCTTTATGGACATCGATCAGTGCGCGTGCAGTAGCTAGAAAGGGTCGTCCAAAGATCAAAGGAGTTTTTTCATCTTCATCCATGTCTAAAATTACGTAATCTGCGGGAAAGATGAACTTGTCGACCTTCACCAAAACATCCTCCACAATACCTCGAGGATATGTGAGACTCCGATCAGCCAACTGTAAAGTGATGGTGGTTGCCCTAACTTCTCCAAGCTCTAAGGTCCTGTAGACAGAAAAAGGCATCAAATTAATACTTGCTCCTAAATCACATAACGCTCGATTAACTTTAGAACCACCAATAAAACAAGGGATAGTAAAACTCCCTGGATCCTTAAGCTTTTGTGGCAATTTTTTCTGCAGGATTGCACTACATTCTTCTGTCAAATTCACCACTTCATTGTCTTGCAGTCTTCTCTTCTTGGACATTACATCTTTGATGAACTTTGCATAGTTAGGCATTTGTTCCAAGACATCTGCAAATGGAATATTGATGTGTATCTTCTTAAAGATATCTAGAAACTTGGAAAATTGCTCATCAAGTGCCTTCTTCTTAAACCGCTGTGGGTATGGAAGTTGTGGCTTGTACATCGGTTTAGAGTCAGATTCCTTCTTGGGCTCTTCAACCACAATTTCTTCAGCCACTGGTTCTTCTACTTCTTTTTCTCTGCACTTCTCTTCAGCTTCTAACTTCTTCCCACTTCTTAACTCAACTGCTTTGCATTGTTCTTTTGGATTCACTTCAGTATTGCTGGGAAACTGCCCTCTATTTTTATCCTTCAGAGCATATCCAAGCTGTCCAATCTGTGTCTCCATGGATTTCATCATAGCTCCCAAACTGGACATGTGTGTCTCCATGCTGTCCATTCGAGTTTCAGTCCTCGACATTCGCTTGTTAGATTCAGTAACAAATGTAGACACCACATCTTCCAACGACGCTTTACCTTCCCCTTGATTTGTGTTGAATCCCGGAGGGGGTTTCAACACATTCTTGTTGTTGGCATAAGAAAAGTTTTCATGGTTATGTAAACTAGGATGATAAGTATTAGGAGGAGGGTTACCTCGATAATTTCCATAGCCTCTGGGATTGATATATTGAGCTTCCTCAGGTGGATGAGATTCTTCTATGGCAACTGATACACCTGCAGGTTCTGCGATATTCACCTTGTTCAGAGAAGCAAGTTGTGTACTCAACGCAGATAACTGTGCAGTAATGGATGTAAGAGGATCCACACTGTACACTCCCCTCTTGACCCCCGTATGTTCAGATGGCCATTGATAACTATTGATATTCATCTGTTCCAGCATATCATAAGCTTGAACGGGGTCCTTGGCAAATATAGTACCTCCAGCAGCAGAGTCCACCGACATTCTTGTATGCGTATTTAATCCATTGTAGAAAAACTCTATTTCTTCCCAATCTGCAATATTATGATTAGGACAACGCCTTAACAAATCTTTGTACCTTTCCCATGCCTCATATAGCTGTTCAGAATCATGCTGTTGGAAGGTACTGATCTCAATCTTCAGCTGGGTTGCTTTGGATGGTGGAAAGAATTTCTCTAAGAATTTCACAGCCATGCCTTCCCAAGTTGTTATGCGTCCTAGTGGCAATGCCTGCAGCCAACTCCGTGCCTTGTCCCTGAGAGAAAAAGGAAACAAACGTAAGCGTATTATATCCTTAGAAACACCATTTATTTTAACAGTATCAGTAATCTCTAGAAAAGTGCGCAAATGTAAATGAGGATCAGCAGTGGCAGTTCCATTGAATTGGTTCAGCTGAACCATGTTAATTAATGCCGGCTTCAACTCAAAGTTGTTGGCATTTATTGTCCCTCGAGCGATTCCAGAATAGTGAGCCTGGATCGTCGGCCTGAAATGATCTCTAATTGGCACCAAGGGCAATTCATTAACATTTTCTTCAGCCATGTTAAGTTGTTCTTCTCTCCTAGCTCTTCACAAAGCTCGTGCAGTTCGTTCAATCTCTGGATCAAAGAGCAAAGAATTTGCACTTTGAGATCTTCGCATAGACTAAAATTAAGAACAATAACAATTTATTAGTAATTAGATTAAAATAAAGAAAAGCTCTAAACTAAACTTCGACTAATTGGTAACAAGATTAAAAAAATATTCAAAATTATTCCCCGGCAACGGCGCCAAAAACTTGTTGTGAAAAATTACTCGCAAGCGTACGAGTGTCAAGTTTTAGTAAAGTGAAAAATAGAGTGTCGATCCCACAAGGAATAATTTGAAAATATTCAATACTTGCAATTAAAATAGTCTTAATTTTATTTAGAAAATTAAACTTTAGAGGGGTAATGACAAAGTAAATAAATATAGAAAATTGAAAAGCACGCACAAACACAATACTGTAAAGATTATCAATCAAAGAAAAATAGTCTAGAGGTTTGATTTCACCTGGTCTCAACAATATTTAATCTCAATCAATCTATTTTCATGAATTTATTTAAACTAATAACCAAGAACACATAGATTATACTATTTCCCTCTCCCGAGTATCAAATAGAATGTATCAATTACGGATCGATTTCAATATCCCTATAAAAAATCTACTTGTAATGATATGTGTGAAACAATGTTTTTTTTAAGTTCTATTAAAGTTATAAGCTCTCCCGAGTCATATAAACAATTAAAAGTGTGAATTCTATTGATCCTATTCTAAATCCCCTCTCCCGAGTGCCGAATTCTGAATAAATATGACAAATCAATTTATGGCCAGTAAATTGAAAAGACTATCAAACCTAGAATTACAATTAATTTAGAAGAATTCTATTCATAAAAATCAACCATTCATAAATATATCTTGACCAGGCTACATCGACCTCTAGACTTAAAAAGTTTAGTTCATAATAAAATTCATAGCAATGTAAATCATATTCAGAAATTCAAACATAATTCAATCTCAAAAGAAATAAATAAAGTAAAGATAACAAATCCGAAGTCTTTCTTCCGTGTCCGGTTGAAAAGTCTTCGTCTTCGTTCCAAGAAACTCCAAATCTCGATCGAACTTTTACAACTTTTCTCTCAAGAGTCTTTTTGTGTAGTGGCCGCCTCCTTCCTCCATTAGGTCTGAAAAAACCCTTAAATATTCCCATAAGATTCGTCCAAACACCTTCCAAAAGTATCCAAAAATTCCCAAAATTAAACACAACACTTCGTAATACAGACTCCGACGCGCGGGCGCACCACAATAGGCGCGGGCGCGCATAGCTTCCTGTGGAAAAATTATTGAGTTTCACTTCTGTTGACGGGCGGGCGAACCACGACAGGCGCGGGCGCGCATAGTCGTCTGTCCAGGTTTCTTCAAACTACGAACCATCTTCGCTTGCTTCGCTCTTTACTTGACTTCTATGATTTCTTCTATCATACATTCATTATTTCCTGTAATTCCTGACATCCAACAAAAACAACAACAACTTCCACATTATACAGCTCGAAACCAAGCAATTATCCAATAATATCAACACAAATTACGTGCACAAAAGGCACTTATCATACAGCTAGCCGTGGGCTCACAACTCCTTGTGACTCGGAACAACAATTTCCGACTTGCCCATCGAATCATGGTAAGAGCGCCTAGCAACATCGCCCCATGATTCCCTAGGTATCACTGATAGTGCCTGCAAGAACCAATAGATTTTGGTTAGCATACAGTACGGTCCCTTCATCCATATATCCCGATCGAATCAACAACTATTGGTAAATCGAGAGTCGTTCGAGATTCGATAACTATGCAATACATCTTGAAGATCAAATAGTGACATCGCATGTGCTACTAAGAAACCATTTCTTAAAACACATCATGTACTCTGGCCAGAGATTCGTCACACTAATATCTCCTCATATTGCATAGGATATCCACACTAGCAAGTATGTGGTGAATCCTTGACAACAAAGAATCGACTCCTATATGTGTCGTAACTGTACCCAATCCCGACACTTGATGACCCCAATAGAGTCGGTAAACGAGTCAAAGTATAGTACTAGAATATAGAGTCTCAATGATGTTTCAAGTAGTAAGGACTAATGGTGTACAACCAAAAACACGAACTTTATCCACTCGATAAGTAATAACCACTTGGAAAGTCCGGATAGGGTAGTTCGATCATTCATCGTATGAATATCCATTTGCATGTTTTGAACATCTCTATGTTCCATACCAATGAAACGTGGTACTCGGCATCGCAAATGCTAGTCTCAATCTCAAGCGATCCTTATCCTTATTAACGGACGACTCAATCGACTAGAAACTGTTTAGAATATACAGTGACTATAAGATGTGTTTCATGATAGCCATCCCCATGTGCCACCACATCTTACATACACTATAGTATATTCAAGGTCTTTATCTAAACAAAAGATTGTTTATACATAGAGTCATAAAAGCCCTTAGCCACAAGTTGGCTCACCGGGCACCCACTCTTTCAATCTCCCACTTGCCCTAAAGCCAACTAGTCATACTACGTAGTCCCATTGCTTCGCGATGTTTGTCAAATAATGGTCCTGGCCAGGGCTTAGTAAGTGGATCAGCGATATTGTCTGCAGAGGCCACTCTCTCGACAGTGATGTCTCCTCTTTCCACGATCTCTCGGATGATGTGGTATTTCCTCAGTACGTGTTTGGATCTTTGATGAGACCTTGGTTCCTTTGCCTGAGCAACGGCACCCGTGTTGTCACAGTACACCGGGACTGGACCAACAACTTCAGGAATGACGCCCAACTCTTGGACAAAATTCCTCATCCAAACAGCCTCTTTAGCAGCAGCTGATGCCGCAATGTATTCTGCCTCAGTGGTGGAATCCTCTGTGGTGTCCTGCTTGGAACTCTTCCAAGATACAGCACCGCCATTGAGCATGAACACAAATCCAGAGGTTGACTTCGAGTCATCCATGTCACTTTGGAAGCTAGAGTCGGTATAGCCTTCCAATTTCAGTTCTCTTCCTCCATATACCATGACCGGGATTGGCTTGATATCTGCTCGTGACACTCAGAGCAAATACTACATCTGGTCTGGTAGATATCATCCCATACATGATACTACCTATGGCTGACACATATCGTACATGTGTCATTTTCTCTATTTCTTCATCAGTCTTGGGACACATGGACTTGGATAGAGAAACTCCATGACACATAGGTAGATGTCCTCTCTTGGACCCATCGATTGAAAACCTTTTCAATATTGTGTCGATGTAGGTTGCTTGAGTGAGTCCTATCATTCTCTTAGATCTATCTCTATAGATCTGTATCCCTAGAATATAGGATGCCTCACCCAAATCCTTCATCGAGAATCTACCTGATAACGATATCTTTGTTGACTGCAACATCCCTACATCATTCCCAATGAGTAGGATGTCATCAACATAAAGTACTAAGAATGTCACAGCATCCTTAATTACTTTCTTGTACACGCATGGTTCCTCCGGGTTCTTGATGAAACCAAAATCCTTTATTGTTTCATCAAATTTCTGGTTCCAACTTCTTGATTCTTGTTTAAGACCATAGATTGATCTCTGAAGCTTGCATACCTTATGCTCGCTTCCCATGGATGTGTATCCCTCAGGCTGCGTCATATAGATCTCTTCCTTAATGTTTCCATTAAGAAATGCAGTCTTCACATCCATTTGCCATATCTCATAGTCATACCAAGCAGCTATGGCAATAAGGATTCTTATGGACTTGAACATTGCAACTGGTGAAAAGGTTTCATCATAGTCAACTCCTTGTCTTTGAGTATAACCTTTCGCCACCAATCGTGCCTTGTAGGTCAATACCTTACCATCAGGCCCAAGCTTTCTCTTGTAGATCCATTTACAACCTATTGGAACAATTCCATCGGGAGGATCTACTAAAGACCAAACTTGGTTTGTATGCATCGAATCTATTTTCAACTGCATAGCTTCAAGCCATAAATTTGAATCCGCATCAGAAATTGCTTCCTTGAAGTTTCTTAGATCACATCCAACATTGGGTTCATCTTGATCCCCTTCAAGAAGAAGACCATATCGAATAGGAGGTCTAGAAGTCCTCTCGGATCTTCTAGGTATAGGCGTGTCCTCTGAAGATTCTTGAGGTATGAGATCATTATTTTGTATTTCGGGTTCTTTTCGAATTTCTTCGAGTTCCATCATCTCGCCTTTCTTATCCAATAAGAACTCCTTCTCCAAGAAGGTGGCATTCCTTGAAACAAAAACTTTTGTTTCAGTAGGATGATAGAAATAATATCCGATTGAATTCTTCGGATACCCTACAAAATAACATAAGGTGGATCGACTATCCAACTTATCTCCCACTGTCTGCTTCACGTAAGCAGGACATCCCCAAATCCTCAAGTACGAATACTTAGGAGCTTTGCCATTCCATAACTCGTATGGTGTTTTGTTCACTGCTTTAGTATGGACGTTGTTCAACAACAACACCGCTGTTTCAAGCACGTAGCCCCAAAACGAAGGTGGAAGCTCAGTGAAGCTCATCATGGATCGAACCATGTCCAACAAAGTTCGATTACGACGCTCTGATACACCATTCAGCTGAGGTGTCATAGGAGGAGTCCACTGAGAGAGAATCCCATTCTCTTTCAGATAGTCCAAAAACTCGGTACTTAAGTATTCTCCACCTCGATCCGATCGAAGTGCTTTAATACTTTTACCTAGCTTGTTTTCTACTTCAGCCTTGAATTCTTTGAACTTTTCAAATGCTTCAGACTTATATTTCATTAAATATAAATACCCATACCTAGAATAATCATCAGTAAAGGTAATGAAGTAGGTGTGGCCAAATTGAGTACCAATTCTAAATGGACCACAAACATCTGTATGGATCAAATCCAACAGATTTTGACTACGCTCAGGTTTCCCCTTGAATGGAGATTTAGTCATTTTTCCTTTCAGGCAGGATTCACAAGTAGGTAGAGAGTTAATATCAGACATATCAAACATGCCCTCTCCCACTAGCTTGTTCATCCTCCTTGAGGAAATATGACCTAGCCTAGCATGCCAAAGGTTTGCCGGGTTTTGACTATCAATTTTCCTTTTTTTCGTTGTTACCGGTATATCAACATAATTTATTGGAACTTCTTTTAATTTTAAGTTATATAGATCGTTTTCAAGTTGTCCATTTCCAATCAAACATTCATTCTTGTAAATATTGCAAATCTCATTCACAAAATTGCAAGAAAAACCATCTCTATCAAGCATAGAAACAGAAATAATGTTTTTAATCAAGTCTGGAACAAATAAAACATCTCTCAAAAGTAACTTAAAATCGTTCTGCAAAATTAAATAAAAGTCTCCCACAGCTTTGGCTTCAACTCTAGAACTATTTCCGAACCTCAGCTAGGTCTCACCCATTCTAAGCTTGCGACTTCTTGTCATCACCTGCAAATCATTGCAAATGTGAGATCCACATCCGGTATCCAATACCCAAGAATTAGTATTAAGTGAAACATTTATTTCAATATAAAACATACCCTTCGCAGTTCGCAACTGCTCTAGATATTCCTTGCAGTTACGTTTCCAATGACCGGGTTTCTTGCAGTGATGGCAAACATCCTTGGACTTTTCCATTTTTGAAGCCTTTGCCTTGTTCTTCTTCTCGGGTCCGGTTTTCTTGGATGGGGCAGAACGTTTCTTACCCTTTGTACTTGGTCCCTTCTTAGCAGAAGAAGAGGAGCCCACCAAGAGAACCGGTTTATCCTTCTTTAAAGTGGCTTCATAAGTTACAAGAATATTGACCATCTCTTCAAGGGAGGCCTCTATCTTGTTCATATTGAAATTCACCACAAAACCGTCAAACGATGAAGGAAGAGAGATAAGTAATAAGTCCACATTGAGTTCATGCTCCAATACCAAATCAAGAGTTACCAACTTCTGAATGAGCCAAATCACGCGTACCCCATGATCACGGACCGAAGTCCCTTCACGCATGCGACACGTCATTAACTCTTTTACAGTAGCGAACCTTTCAGCTCTCGATTGAGCCCCAAAAAGTTCCTTGAGTTGTACGTGAATGTCAGAAGCATTCACGGTATCCTCAAATCGCCTCTGGAGTTCATCAGACATCGAAGCTTGCATATAGCATTTGGCCTTGATATCATGGTCCCACCATTTATCAAGTTTGGCCAACTCTTCCGGACTTATATCAGCTGGTGCTTCCTTCGGAGGAGATTTTTCTAACTCGTAGAACATCTTCTCCGAGGTCAAGACAATCTTCAACTTACGGAACCCTTCCGTATAGTTTGCGCCAGTCAGTTTATTTTGTTCAAGAATAGAGAATAGTGGATTGCGCGAATTCATCTTAATGAAATACTGAAATGAAACAGACAATAATCAGTGATTGTTTAATTAATTTACTAAGACATAAAAGAGGCGAAATTTATTTTATGAATCTCACTCCCACTATTTTAACGATTTCACTATCCTCTAGTGAAAACGGGAAACTGTTTTCCTTAGTGGGAACATGGAGTCCAATTGACAAACTATGGTCCCGAATAATATCAGCCAACCATAATTTTCAAAAGGTAGAGCCCAATTTCTTCCAAAGCAACCTCCACGTTTTTACCTCATGTCCAATAAGGGCCCAATAATATGATGTCGTTTATTGTGACACGTCAAGATGACCCATCAATATTAAGTTGTGATGGACGGTCGCCATGTGGATCCCCAATAATATGAGCAAATCCCATGGGAGTTCCACCCAACTTACAACATGTGTCGATCCAATGTTCAGCTTTCCGACAAACGGGCCCCCCCAATAATATGAGCCGGACCGTATCCGCGGGTAGCATCTCATACATTGATCATTGAAGGAAGGTAAGAACATTTAAACAATATTTAAATTTCCTTTATTTATCTTGATATCAATTTTAAATCATATTTAAAATGAGGGATTTTAATTTTGAAAATTTGTCTCATCATTTAAAATTTGTATGCTTGCGGAATTCATACAATTTAGTCTAAACATGCATACAATGATAATATCATATATTATATTTTAGGATGATCGATTCCATTACTAATCGACCCGTGGTTGCCAATCACGAGTCTAAGTCCAATCCTAGGTGATATGCAAGTATGCAATGCAATCCTATTATATTGTGCTTCCAATTTACATTTCTTCAGTCTTTATTGTCTGCTGGGCCCACCTCCGTCTTCAAATCTTCATCTCCCACTAAGTATAATGTATTTACAATAAATAACTATGACAAGTAGGGGATACATTTTAAGGGGTGGGAACGGGCCATAAACCAGACCCACTTTTATTACATATGACAATTCATATTGGGCCATAAACCAGGCCCATTAATAAATCCAACAACAATAAAAACAAATGTAAATTCCCTAACATACACCTACAAAATTGGTCATGGCAATCGATCATCCTTATCCAATAATATTTAATTCAAAATTAATTTATTGGATAACATGCAATGGCAATTAAATTAAAAAGGATAAAATCATATTCCATATATAAAATCTTATTTTACATACAAAATCATATTTTACCTTTTTATCAAATAAATTCATATTTTACATATAAAATCCAATTTTATATATAAAATCATATTTTACTCAATATTTCCATAAGATCATATCTTATCATCAATTGTACCAAAAATAATTAATTTCATAAAATCTGATTTAACGGATAAAATCTATAAATTTTCCAAAAATTCAAATTTATCCAAAAATCAATTTTAAAATTTTCGGACTCGAACAATTCGATCCGACGCCTCGTGGTCAATCAAAAACAATTTTCGATTGGACCAAAAATAGAATTTTAACATATTAAAATTTTAATTAAAAAAATAAAATTAATTTTCCCGGGCCGCCTGGGACGATCCCGGGCAGCCCGCGCCCCAAAAGGGGCTTGGGCCGGGCAGCCCGTCGCTGCCCCTTGGGCAGCGAGTCCATCGCTGCCCTGGGCAGCGATCCAATCGCTGCCCCGGGTTTGCCCATTAATTTTAAATTTTTAAAATTCTTTTGTTTCAAAAACCAAGGCTTAAAAATTTTTTGTACAATCGATTAATTTAAACGCTTGATCAGAGCAACCTGGCTCTGATACCACTGTTGGATAACGGTGTTCAAATCAATCAGAATTGATACCAGGTGCAGCGGAAGTTTTAAAATTTTATATGGAACGATTCCATATCATGGGTATCAAAACTTTACGATTAAATTGTGCGTGTAAAAATTAAATAACTATTAAATTTTTACCTTGAAATCGAAACGAGATTATGGACACCAACAGATAACTCTGCTCTTGTTGTATATCCCAGGAACTGATGGACGAACAATTCTTCAATCAGGTCCACGAACAGAAGTTTAATCCCTATGATAGATTGCACTAGAAAATCTATCAGAAGTTTCTACGAAGAGAATTAACGAATTTGATCCATTAAACCAGACTGCAAATTCGAAATTCACAGGCTGGAATTTTCGAACAGAGAGAGGAGAGGGGGCGGCCATACCTAGAGAGAACAACTAGGGTTTTCGAAAATTTTGTGACCTCTATTGTGTAATTTCTGTACTGCAATAACTTATTTATAATGTGGGATGCTAACAGCTTAGGGCCCATTAGTCATAAGTTCAAGCCTGACAAGCAAAGCCCGCATGTTCAGAAATTAATATAAAATTCATCATGACTCAGATTGATAAACCAATTTCACCAATGTGCACAGAAACCATTTCTGCATCTTTTAAAGTCAAGATAAATTTTCTGAATCCGAATTCAGTGGTTTCCAAAAATGTCCATCACTATGTCATTTTAGGAAATCTTACTCTCTCTACTCTTAAATAAGAAGTCCCACTTCTTTATTCACTAAATTTA
The DNA here is from genome assembly GCF_033568475.1 of Henckelia pumila. Classification (NCBI taxonomy): domain Eukaryota; kingdom Viridiplantae; phylum Streptophyta; class Magnoliopsida; order Lamiales; family Gesneriaceae; genus Henckelia; species Henckelia pumila. The sequence continues at coordinate 27,600,113 of NC_133121.1, read as the reverse complement.
ACTCTTTAAATTTAATTATCTCAACGGGGATTAAAAATCCATTACTAGTGTGACCCTCAATGGTTCAGGGATACAGCTAGCCGTGGGCTCACAACTCTTTGTGACTCGGAACAACAATTTCCGACTTGCCCATCGAATCATGGTAAGAGCGCCTAGCAACATCGCCCCATGATTCCCTAGGTATCACTGATAGTGCCTGCAAGAACCAATAGATTTTGGTTAGTGTACAGTACGGTCCCTTCATCCATATATCTCGATCGAATCAACAACTATTGGTAAATCGAGAGTCGTTCGAGATTCGATAACTATGCAATACATCTTGAAGATCAAATAGTGACATCGCATGTGCTACTAAGAAACCATTTCTTAAAACATATCATGTACTCTGGCCAGAGATTCGTCACACTAATATCTCCTCAAATTGCATCGGATATCCACACTAGCAAGTATGTGGTGAATCCTTGACAACAAAGCATCGACTCCTATATGTGTCGTAACTGTACCCAATCCTGACACCTGATGACCCCAATAGAGTCGGTAAACGAGTCAAAGTACAGTACTAGCATATAGAGTCTCAATGATGTTTCAAGTAGTAAGGACTAATGGTGTACAACCAAAACCACGGACTTTATCCACTCGATAAGTAATAACCACTTGGAAAGTCCGGATAGGGTAGTTCGATCATTCATCGTATGAATATCCATTTGCATGCTTTGAACATCTCTATGTTCCATACCAATGAAACGTGATACTCGGCATCGCAAATGCTAGTCTCAATCTCAAGCGATCCTTATCCTTATTAACGGACGGCTCAATCGACTAGGAACTGTTTAGAATATACATTGACTATAAGATGTGTTTCATGATAGCCATCCCCATGTGCCACCACATCTTACATACACTATAGTATATTCAAGGTCTTTATCTAAACATCTTATAGTATGTCACAAAATAATAATATGATAAAAGATAAAGTAAATGCCATTATAAAAGTGTAAATTATATTAAACAAAAGATTGTTTATACATAGAGTCATCAAAGCCCTTAGCCACAAGTTGGCTCACCGGGCACCCACTCTTTCACAGACTGCATATTTATACTGCTTATGAATTCGAGGACGAACTCATGTCTTAGTGGGGGAGAAATATAAGGCTCGATATTATTTAATTTTGAACCGAGTATATTTAATTTGGGAATATTTAGAGTTTCGATTTAAATTCTAATATCCTTAAATTATTTAGGATTGAAATTGAATTAAAATAAGGGTCGAGGACTGAATTGCAATTATTGAAGAATTGAGGGCTAAAATACAATTTGTCTGAAGTTATCTGATTTTAAATGTAATACTCAGCATGTCAACGTGTAGTTCTATTATGAATTCAGAAATAAGAACAGAGGAGCCGAGATCCTTTCTTTTCTTTTGATTTCATAAATTTCAAATCGCCGTATCTTTTGATCCGGTTATCCGATTTCGATTCCGTAAAGTGTTCTGGAATCCTTGCAACAAAGGCTTCGATTTTACGTAAGTCTTTATGTATTTCATCAAGTTTTGAGAATCAAGATATGGCAGAGATCAGTACATTTGCATATAATTATGTTCTTGAGGTGTTGTATCGTTTATTTTCAAACCGAATCGACGAACGACTATCGATTGTGTTCTTATGATTTCCAGATTATGATTCGAGTTATATATCTGCTGATATATGAGATTATTATGATACTTTTCTGGTTTTTATAAGTTATATGCTGATATGAGTTGGGAAATGGTTTCGATATTTCGTCGGTTATCGATTTTCAATTGCTACGCCACCGGTTTAGGTTTTGAGACTGTTTTGATAGCCGATGATTGATCTGAGATGTTAAGTGATATATTATTGATGTTGTAGCAATGTTATTTTCAGTTTCAGAGTTTATTCGGAGACTATTGACTCAAGAACCTCAACTTCAAGTTGAAGGAAGAAGTGACGAAGGTTTGAAGTGGTTTTGATTGACGATTCTTGATGATTTTGGATTGATTCTGAAATGGTAGACTTGAACGTAGTTTGATATGTGTCTTTTGATATTGTGTTTAAGATTTGAAGCATTCCGAACTAAAAAATACGAAGGTATAAGACGACATCGCGAGTCAGGGATTTGAAACTCAGGAATGACGTTTCTTGAGTTGTCCCGCAAAAATCACATACTTGATTATCTTTTGATTTGTTTTTGATGTTGTCGATCCATCTCAGGTAGTGGATCTTTGAGTTTGAGTCAATATGATATGTTATTGAATTGATTCTATGCAAAGGTCTGAGACGGCCTTATTTTCGAGTCAAGAATGACTACGATAGATGGATATCCATGTCAAGATCGTTTACGAATCTTGATGGCAAACGACGTTATATGAATCAATTCTTAATCGATATATGCATTATTTACTCTATTGTTGAGTCGTTTATAAATATAGTTGATATGATTTCTTTAACGCTTTATATATGTCGATTATACTGGGAATGATTTCTCACCGGAATTTATCTGGCAGTTGCTTTGTTTTGTATGTGTGCATGACAACAAAGGGGGCAGAAGCTAGTCAACAACGTCATTGATAGCTTGGGAACGAGATCTAGCAAGTGAGGACTCGGGTTTTAGATGATATATGATAGTTGAACTAGCATCAAACTTGTGAAATAATTATGTCTTGAAGTACACATTGTGTAGTCTATGGTTTATTGCCTTTGATATTATTAGTTTGATGTAATAAAGGCATGGAGTTATGCTTCATGTTTAGTACTATCATTATATGCATGTTCCTTAATATATTCAACCATGTTCTGTATTGTTTTGAGGTGATTTAGATTGAATGCTCAAGTTTTGACAGCACAAAACTTTTCTGCAGATTTTCTGGGCAGAGTGGCCGCTCGATCGGTAGGATTTCACCGATCGAGCGAGGACTGTTTTTCTTGAACAGAAACTTCAATTTTCTTGCTCTCTCGATCGGTAAGATTTGACCGATCGAGCGAGGCCATAATTTGCTCAGACCCGAGGGATGAGATCCCTTTCCTGCTCGATCGGTAGGATTTTACCGATCGAGCGAGGTGCAAGATTTTTAAAAAAAAATTATTTGGTTTTAGTATTCTTTTAAATACATGATTAATTGTTTATTAATCATTAATTGCCCTAAGACGAGATTACCAACCCAAGGTCCCCACACTATGCCACTGTTACCTGGAAGCCTTTGTGCTTCAGGAGATGGAGGTGGGAAGGCTACTCAGTCTAGGGATTTGGTGACAGTCACGATGGGGTATGACCTTGGATTAGATATTAGGTTTGATATCAATGATTCGATATCGTCTGGTGTGCCAGAGATATTAGTGGGAATATTCTGCTGTGAGAATCAGTCTTGGAGGGATTTTCTTGACGAGTGTGTACTCTGAGCAGATAAGTTTTAACCTTTGGGTTACTGCTAGACGTGTGGATCTAGTAGGTGGATGGATTTCTACCAGAAATGACTCAGGGTTGTCATCAGAGTGTGGTTAGAGTCTCCCTGTGTTAGGAGCCATCCAAGAACTTTGATGGGATGTGTTTTAAGACTTCAACTCGAATACGAGGACTACTCCATGATGATTGACTTCATATGTGATGGATTATATCAAATGTTATGGATTGTACAAGATTATTTTAGATGTGATGGAAGTGTGGTATATACCCGTGAAGCCTTGGTGGTTATTCAGGTGGGTTATCGTGGTAAGCTACCTTAGTCTTGAATTATTGCACAATCTTAGCGAGGGATATAATCAGGAGTGTGTCCGGAGATTGTGAGAATCATAGAGATTCGTTAGTTATGATTTCTAAACTTGACGAATCGTGATGTTCATCCTGAATGAACGAGGCAAGGATAGTGAGTCCAATGTTTGCGCTAAGTACTGTCTGATATTTTCATAGGTTGAGCATAGGATTTTCCATGGGATGAAAATGGTCTAGGTTAATAGATCGCGAGGAAATCTTGGGCTTAGTTTGTCTTGATGTTCTCCTTGGGTGAACAAGACAAATATTGGTAGTGCTAAAGTGGCACGGGATCTGTACTAATGATTACTAGTTGCTATTGGCTAACTCTGTTAGAGTTAGGTTGATTAAGTCCAGTGTACGAGGCAGCTGCCAGTAGTAAGGCACAAGATTTTTTTAATAGGCTACTAATAGCTATTTTCTGGTTATCAAATATGGGTGTGTTGAAACCAGAGCGATTTGGGTATTCCAAGTGCCACATAGGTTTAGATGATCAGTGGTTGTCTGATCGGATGAGTGCGAGTCTAAGTAGATCGACGAGTTCGATTGGTTGAGCCAATCAGTGATGATCGAGATTTAATAATTAAGAAATACTTGGGTTAGTATTTTTATATTAGTGCTTAGGAGATGAGTACTTGGTACAATCTCAGAGCAGTCAACTATTTGGGAAATTAGTAATCTCTAGGGTTTCCAGAGATGAATAATTTAGGATTGCTGTAATCGGGGATGATTGCAATGAGACTTGTATGGTCAAATTAGGTGATAACTTGACAGTGGAGACAAGCAAGGGAGTTGGTGGTTTCCTAGGATTATGCATTCTTGTTAAGAAGGAAACTAATATTGATTCCAAAAATTGCTTAGTGATAGCAATTGCGTACTCGGGTTGAGAAATGAAGGGGATCAGGATTTCTGCTTCATGTGAGAGTTGTCCACTGACAAGATATTGAGGATGTCAACAGAACATTTTGAAGAAGTGTTCATGTGTTGAACTGTAGTGTTGAATCCGACAAGTGTTGAAAAAGCTAATGGACATTAGCAAGGGGACATCAATTGTCTGATCGTGAGATGTGACATTAGCTAGGATCTAGTTTACGAGGTCTAGCAGGTTGTGTCACTAATCTTTTAGCGAGTGATGTGCGATATCTCTGAGGTGACTGAGATAGTCAATGATCGACTTAGTAGCCAATGAGGTTGCCTTTGGGATCGAAAGATTTCGCAGGATTGGGATGGATCGAATTTGTTCTTTCCAATCAGTGAGTCACATCCGTACAGACTATTTGTCAATGATATTGCTTTTTAGCAATGGACAATGGTCGGGTGCGTGAAAAGTAGCTAGTGATGATGGTGTCATTAGAGACTCTGAGGTGAGTTATACCAGGTGCAATGACTGTCGAGTTTTGAGACAGAATAGGAAGTGTTTCCATATGTCTGTTCACTGTGGAATGTCCCAGTCGAGCATATTGGTGGGAGCTTGCCTTAGTCTTGATGTGTGTACAGTGATTGCGAGTATGTATGACTATCAGGAGGATTTCCATCAATTTAATTCATGGGTGAATAACCTATGATCGAGATGATGTTGATCATTAGAGTAGTGATGATTTTCATTGGATTACGCGTGGCATCGCAGGCCAATGGCTAGGAGATGACTTAGCGTCATTATTGTCAAGCGATGATAGTTTTCATCAGAGCACAGTGCTGAGTTATACTAAGAAACGTGAACTGTGATTTGCACTAGACATGGTGGACTGAATTCCCAGTATTGCTTGGGAAGCTCGTTTGCTTTGATGGAGCAAGAGAAGGATGACCAGTCTAGGGAATTGTGTTAAGCAGTTACGTTGGTGTATAGCTTTGTGTCAACTAGATTCTCTAGGGGAGAAATTCGGATTTGCTGCGACAGCACAGTGTTGGGAATGGTGTTTCCTGACTAGAGGTATTAAGCATAGAGAACTTTTGGAATCATTAGATGGTTATATTCGATTAGTGATTCGATGAATGTCGTAAGCTAGTCAGGTTATGACTTGGTCTTTGTCAGTTTAAGATTTCCCTTGGGATGATGATCTCAATCAAGCCGGTGTTTGTATCCTTCGTGGTTAGGGAGATCGTGGTCAAAATGGAAGATTTATCAGTATTGTGATACGCTAGTGCTAGAGGAGTTCGACTGTCGACCAGTAGCGCATTAATCTTCAGCTGGGAGAATGTTAATGTGGTTCAGCATTAATGGACCTTACAGGGAATTCGACAAGATTCTGAGTGTGTCGAAAGCTATTTCGACTAGACACTCAAGCAAGGGTCTTTAGTATGTTCTCGAGGTTCTACCCTAGATTTCGAGGACGAAATCTTTTAAGGGGGGGAGTCCAAAATTGGATCCAGGACACTCAAAAATGGCCGGGAAAGTTCCGAGGGTTCGGATGGTTTGGAGGCTCCGAACCGGGTTAGGAGGCTCCGAACTGGATCGGAGGATCCAAACCTAAGATCAGAGGATCCGAACGGGTTAGGAGGATCCGAACTCAGATCGGAGGCTCCAAAGATATTACTTCATTGGTGACATCATTGATGGGACTTCGGATCCAAAGTCAGGATCGGAGGCTCCGAAGTCAGGAACGAAGGATCCGAACCAGTTCGGAGGCTCCGAACTTTGCCTATAAATAGGGGTCCAAAATTTCATTTTCAACTCGCACCTCTCCTTTTTCTCTCTCAATTTCTTAGCCTTCTAACTCAGATCTAGGGAGATCTAGGCGTCCTATGGAGAATCCGGAAGTGACATAGCAATACAAGCGTCATAGAAAAGTTGTGGCCTAGTTTTGAGGCAAGCGACAGCAAAGGGCTGACGATGGACGCAGGTATAGCTATGGTCTCCTTAAATTATTTAGGAGTATGCAATAGTTTAGTTAAGGCTTTTAGAGCTTATAAAATGATGCATAAGTATTTGTATTGTAGAGTTGATGATAGGCTTGGAACCTAGAGTCGGACTGCTAGGACTACCTGTAATAAGGTACGTAAGTACTGACTGAGATAGCTTGCATGCTTATATGTTGTATTTGTGTGTCATATTATTATGCAGCATGTGCATATCATATTGTGTTTGTCCATCTTTTGAGATGAGCCATGTAGGGCCGCTCAGCCCTGTTCGAACAGTAGATGTCGAGCGCCCTGCGACCGACGGGTTAGCCGGCACTGGCATCTGGAAGACACGGTCTACGTCCATTAGGAATGAGCAGTGTACATAGGGTTTGCTCCCCGGTTTGTACCACTCATGTCCTAGGCATCGTTACTGAGCAGTTGTATATAGTTATCCCAGATATGGATACCCTGTCATTTGCATGCATCATATTTGTATGTTTTACCCGTGCTTTCATATTGAGCTTAGATCTCACGTCCAGTCTTTTCTGTGTATTTGGACACCCCATTCGACGGGGCAGGTGTAGGTGCAGGATTGAGCACCAGAAGCTTGGAGTAGCCAGTGACCAGCAAAGACAGCAGGATTAGCTGTAGGTTTTTACCCGTTAGGCTTAATTATTCGATTGGGTTGCATAATCAAATTTGATTAACCGGTTGTATTCTGTCGGTCTGTTTTTATTTATGTCTTTTGCAGCGATTTATTTAAATGCATGCTTAATTATGCTCTTATCTGTGATTAGGTAGTGAATCCGAGTTGGGTCGCTACAGCGTGTGTCAGAGGTTTTGTCAGGGATCGCTTCAACTTCTTGAGCACGCTTCGCGCATCACCACCTTTTATTTCAAAATGTACCGAACAAATCACGTAACATGTAGTCGATTCAGGACTCAGATTTAATCTTAATTCACGGGAATTCCCCTAATTTGTTCAAAGGTCTATTTCTAGAACAATCAAACCTATTTAAATATTGATGAACTAATCTTTCGTAATTCTAATCAAATTTGAATGCATTAAATATTTGTGAAAATTCAGTTTACACCTAAACCGCACACTGAAACCGAATTCTATTTCTAGTCGGTTTTACAATATGTTAATTATCAGAGTGATCAAAATCAAAACCTCCTCTGTCGATTTGGAATTGATTAACATGCAAGCAAACAGTTGATCAGACTATTCACAATACAAATATAAATCTGACAATCAATAAAATAAAATCAACTCTAAAAAATCCCAAACAAACATCCAAGTTTTCTACATAAATTTGTTCGGCCCAATCACGCCGTCTTGGTTGAAAATAAACTACTCAATAATTAAAAATAATAATTAAAAAATAAAAATAAAAAGAAGAAAAGAAAGAAGAAATCTTCTCTCCCAAGCCTTGTAGCCACCTCCTCTGTGTTGTCTGCGCTCTGGAGCTTCCGAAAACCTCAAAAATATGTTATATCTTCTATATATATGGTCCGGAACGCCTACCAGTTAATTTCCTCTCAAAATAAGAATTTTTCGGAACACATATGACCCCCGAACATGCGCGTGCGCATGGAATAGGCCTTGCACGCGCGCAGCACATAAAAACAGAAGGCTGTACGTCGGACTCGCGCGCGCGCGAGCTTGATTCTCTCGCGCGCGCAGTACAAAAAATCTGCACCAAGCGACAATTTTCAAAAATTCATAACTCGAGATTTAGCCGTCGGATTGAGCTGAAATTTGGATAGCAGCTTTAAAACATTTTCCACTTTAATCTGAACGGTGAGATTGGATTTCAATGTATCTAAAATTAAATATGATTTTTCGATCAAGGCTGCTCCGTAATTCACTATTCAAAAATCCATTTTCCTACAAAATTAACCCAAGGAGTGAAATACACACACATGCACTAAAACACATAAAAACACATAAAAATAATATGAATGCACACAAAATAGACATAAAAATAACATGAAATAATGCATACAAAATGCACTTATCAACACCCCATACTTAAACCTTGCTCGCCCTCGAGCAAGACATGCAAAAACAAAATGCAAACAAAAACATAAGTAAGGACGATTCATAAATGTGCAAAGCCTCTGAGAAGTTTAATCACAAAACAAAAAATACAGACATGCTCTCAACTTTTCATAATACACCTTCGGTTTAACGTGAACGTGTGTGTGTGAAATGTCATTCCAGTTTCATACAACTTAGACCGAATTCGTTTCAAAACTGCTTAGCGACCTATGACAAATTAGTGCAAGTTTAACTCTTCAAGTGCTCATTCCTTCCAACGACCTCTAGACAAACCCACCTCCCTTGAGATAATGAATTACACACCTCCGGATTTTGTACCCGGTATTGCATTAGCCCCAATAATTACCCGCTGACTTAGCTATAACTGGCTAGGATACGAAAATTCATTATATTTTTTCTTTCTAATCCCCTCGTCTATAGCCCGGATGAAGCATCAATCCCATTGAATCCGCATACTTAGCCTTAAATTTGATTTTTTTTTTTTAGGATTTTAATCCTTTCAAGGCCCGGATGGAATTGTATATGAATTTTTCTAGGTGCGCCCAAGATCATAAGTGTAAACTAGAGGCTCATCAAAATTCATAGAACACAATCAAGATCCACAAACCACCTATTGTCGTGCAATGGTCAAATAGACAGAAACTTCATCAAATCTTTCGCTACAATTCACTGGTCTAACATTAGTGCTTAAAAATATTCACGGTTCAACCTACAGTTTCTCATGTCTAGTCAAGAGCAAAATTTTTTCAAAAATCCATTTTTTTCAAACTTCATCATCATAGGCTACCATGACTTATCCTACCCATGCAGGACAATACAAACAACAACAAAAACACACTATATGCAAACAGACATGAAACGAACTTTATGCAACACAAACACAAAACATAATGAAATAAACTAGTCTACCCCCCCCCCCCCCCCATAATTATCCAAAGCATTGCCCTCAATGCTTCAGACAATGAAAAGAATTCAAAACGAACAAAAACACAATGAAAACAAAAATAACACTCCCCTGGTTTTTGTTTCATTCTCTTCCTTCTTGACGGCATCAGCTGGGACAGTAGCATCAGTCTAGATATATCGGCAGGCATGACCAACTGGCATGGGAAAGAAAACAAAATCAAAAAAAAACAAAATATAAAAAAAAACAAAATAAAAACAAAAGCAAAAACACTGGGTTGCCTCCCAGTCAGCGCTAAAATTATAGTCTATAGCCCGACTATGCAGAAGCCACCATCAAAGAGCGGCTGCCGCCCATAGTAAGAATCATACGATTCTACGTATGGGTTTTGAATTTCTTCGCCCTCAAGCTTGGCGTGATATTTGCAGTTTAAGCTTGTCGGTCCAACAGTACTCGGCATGAAATTTTTCCTTTGGAAAGAGACTCTGATTCTAGGCTGAAGCTCAAAGAGGATGTAATACTGTGGAGGTGGCGTCAATGGAAAAAAAATATCTTCTAACGGTGTACATAAAACGACCACTGACGAGGTAAAATCTCTCTCCTTGTATAGTTCTTCCTCCTCCACTATTACGTTTGGCTCTTCTTCACAAGAAGATTCCTCAAAAATGATTTCTTCATGCTCTGGCTCAGTTACTTCACTCTCTTGACAGATCTCAAAAATTGGTTCTCTAAGAAGCGCAATCTGTTCATCCAAAAGACTCATGTGGCTTTCTAAGAATTTATTTGACTCTCTGTCTTCTGTCGCACAAGATTTTCCAACTGAGCCACATAATCTTCGGAACGCCCTATGCACTCTTCTTGATGCTCCGGTGGCTGGTTCGCAAAATTTTTAGAGTTGATATCTGGAGGATATTGGTGACTCCAACCCTGCAGTGAAGGATCACAATGCCAATGGTAGTCAACATCTGTCATATCATTTAACAAGTGCATCGCACTGTCTTCATCTCTTCTAAACAATTGACTGCCAGTGGCCAACGCTCCATAATCCACCCAAATTCTTGTAATCTCATCCAAACCACCATAAAAAAATTGAGTGAGGGTGTAGCTCGAAAATTTATGGCATCGAAATCTGTTCGCCAAATCATTGAATCTCCCCCAAACAGCATAGAATGGCTCCAAGTATTGCTGGCCAAATCTTGTGAACACCTGATGATGATCCATCTCCAAGTACCCCACAAGCAAAAGAAAAGAAAAAAAATCAAAATTAAAATAAAATAAAAAAAAATTAAAAGATAGAAATAAAAAAAAATGTCTAGCCTCAAGCAAATAATCTATCCTAATATCAACTAAACAGTCCCCGGCAACGGCGCCAAAAACTTGACCGGCTAAATCGGTTTGATAAAAATCTACTGGCAAGCGCACCAGGTCAAGTAATAGTAAAGTGAACAGAGAGTCCAAGTATCGATCCCACAGGAACTGCAGTCAATTCTCAAGAATTAATTATTTTACTTAATCTAGACAAAATAATAGAAAATATTTTGAATTAAATAAAATAAGAATATAAAATAAAAACTTCTTAAGAAATACGAATAAAAATAACTAAAGATAAAAATAATTAAGACAAAGACAACCAAGACACACGTAGGTACCGAACAAATCACGTAACATGTAGTCGATTCAGGACTCAGATTTAATCTTAATTCACGGGAATTCCCCTAATTTGTTCAAAGGTCTATTTCTAGAACAATCAAACATATTCAAATATTGATGAACTAATCTTTCGTAATTCTAATCAAATTTGAATGCATTAAATATTTGTGAAAATTTAGTTTACACCTAAACCGCACACTGAAACCGAATTCTATTTCTAGTCGATTTTACAATATGTTAATTATCAGAGTGATCAAAATCAAAACCTCCTCTGTCGATTTGGAATTGATTAACATGCAAGCAAACAGTTGATCAGACTATTCACAATACAAATATAAATCTGACAATCAATAAAATAAAATCAACTCTAAAAAATCCCAAACAAACATCCAAGTTTTCTACATAAATTTGTTCGGCCCAATCACGCCGTCTTGGTTGAAAATAAACTACTCAATAATTAAAAATAATAATTCAAAAATAAAAATAAAAAGAAGAAAAGAAAGAAGAAATCTTCTCTCCCAAGCCTTGTAGCCGCCTCCTCTGTGTTGTCTGCGCTCTAGAGCTTCCGAAAACCTCAAAAATATGTTATATCTTCTATATATATGGTCTGGAACGCCTACCAGCTAATTTCCTCTCAAAATAAGGATTTTTCGGAACACATATGACCCCCGAACACGCGCGCGCGCACGGCATAGGCCTCGCACGCGCGCAGCACATAAAAACAGAAGGTTGTACGTTGGACTCGCGCGCGATGATTCTCGCGCGCGCGCAGTACAAAAAATCTGTACCGAGCGACAATTTTCAAAAATTCATATCTCAAGATCTAGCCATCGGATTGAGCTGAAATTTGGACAGCAGCTTCAAAACATCTTTAACTTTAATCTGAACGTTGGAGATTGGATTTAAATGTATCTAAAATTAAATATGATTTTTCGATCAAGGCTGCTCCGTAATTCACTCTTCAAAAATTCATTTTCCTACAAAATTAACCCAAGGAGTGAAATACACACACATGCACTTAAACACATAAAAACACATAAAAATAATATGAATGCACACAAAATAGACATAAAAATAACATGAAATAATGCATACAAAATGCACTTATCAGGTATCAAATCCAAACGATTAAAATTGTTGCAAGTAAAATAATAAACACAGTTAAATATTTTACCTCTTCAAGCTAAGGCTTGATTATGGACTCCAACAGAATTTAATCTACTCTTCTTGTAAATCTCGGGAACCGATGACTTACTCGATCAATCTCCGGAAATAGGTCCACGAATAGAAAACTTAAACCCTCTAATTGATTGCACTAGAAATCAATCAGATGTTTATCGATGAGATTAAACAGATTTGATCTATCAATTCAGAATGTAATTTTTCACAAAAATCACAGACTGAATTATCTCAAAAAGGAGTAGTGGATTTCGAAAATCCCCTTAGAATATTTAGTGTGTAATTCGAAAATTCCAAGGAGAGAATGAATTGTTGTTTTCAAAAATTACACACATATCTTTATAAAATTTTTAGACTGGATTAAGTTATAATTGTATTAGGACACTAATTTCTTACGGCCCACAATCCATAACTTAAGCCCAACAAGCCAAGCCCATTATTATAGAAATTAATATAAAATTCATCATGACTCCGATTGATAAACCGATTTCACCAATGTGCACAGAAACAATTTCTGCACCTTTTAAAGTCAAGATAAAGTTTTCTGAATCTGAATTCAGTGATTTCCAAAAATGTCCATCCCTATGTCATTTTAGGAAATTCCACTCCCTTTAGTTAAGAAGTCCAACTTCTCTTTCATTAAATTTAACTCTTTAAATTTAATCTCAACGGGGTTTAGTAATCCATTACTTGTGTGACCCTCAATGGTTCAGGGATACAGCTAGCCGTGGGCTCACAACTCCTTGTGACTCGGAACAACGATTTCCAACTTGCCCAACGAATCATGGTAAGAGCGTCTAGAAACATTGCCCCATGATTCCCTAGGTATCACTGATAGTTCCTGCAAGAACCAGTAGATTTTGGTTGGCATACAGTACAGTCCCTTCATCCATATATCCCGATCGAATCAACAACCATTGGTGCATCGAGAGTCGTTCGAGATTCGATAACTATGCAACGCATCTTGAAGATCAAATAGTGACATCGCATGTGCTACTAGGAAACCAAGTAACCTAAATCACATCGAGTACTCTAGCCAGAGATTTGTCACACTAATATCTCCTCATATCGCATAGGATATCCACACTCGCAAGTATGTGGTGAATCCTTGACAACAACGCATCGACTCCTATATGTGTCATAACTATACCCAATCCCGACACCTGATGACCCCAATAAAGTCGGTAAACGAGTCAAAGTACAGTACTAGCATATAGAGTCTCAATGATGTTTCAAGTAGTAAGGACTAATGATGTACAACCAAAACCGCGGACTTATCCACTCAAATAATAATAACCACTTGGAATGTCCGAATAGGGTAGTTCGATCATTCATCATATGAATATCCATTTGCATGCTTTGAACATCTCCATGTCCATTACCAATGAAACGTGGTATTTGACATCACAAATGCTAGTCTCATTCTCGAGCAATCCTTATCCTTATTAGCGGACGGCTTAATTGACTAGGAACTGTTTAGAATATACAGTGACTATAAGATGTGTTTCATAATAGTGATCTCTCTTTATGCACTATCTCATCTTACTTACACTATAGTATATTCAAGGTCTTTATCAAAACAACAATAGTATATCACAATATAACAATATGAAGAAAGACAAAAAAAATGCCATTAATGAATGTAAATTATATTAAACAAAGATTTTTTATACATAGAGTCATAAAAGCCCTTAGCCACAAGTTGGCTAACCGGGCACCCACTCTTTCAATCTCCCACTTGCCCTAAAGCCAACTAGTCATACTACATAATCCCATTGCTTTGCGATGTTTGTCAAACAATGGTCCTGGCAAGGGCTTAGTAAGTGGATCAGCGATATTGTCTATAGAGGCCACTCTCTCGACAGTGATGTCTCTTCTTTTCACAATCTTCCGGATGATGTGGTATTTCCTCAGTACGTGTCTGGATCTTTGATGAGACCTTGGTTTCTTTGCCTGAGCAATGGCACCAGTGTTGTCGCAGTACACCGGAACTGGACCAACAGCATCAGGAATTACGCCCAACTCTTGGACGAAATTTCTCATCCAAACGGCCTCTTTAGCAACAGCTGATGCTGCAATGTATTCTGCCTCAGTGGTGGAATCTGTTGTGGTGTCCTGCTTGGAACTCTTCCAAGAGACAGCACCGCCATTGAGCATGAATACAAATCCAGAGGTTGACTTCGAGTCATCCACGTCTCTTTGGAAGCTAGAGTCGGTATAGCCTTCCAATTTCAATTCTCTTCCTCCATAAACCATGAATATATTCTTAGTCCTTCTCAAGTACTTAAGAATATCCTTCACGGCTTTCCAATGCATTTGACCGGGGTTGGCCTGATATCTGCTCGTGACACTCAGAGCAAAGGCTACATCCGGTATGGTAGATATCATCCCATACATAATACTACCTATGGCTGACGCATATGGTATGTGTGTCATTTTCTCTATCTCTTCGTCAGTCTTGGGACACATAGACTTGGATAGAGAAACTCCATGACACATAGGTAGATGTCCTTTCTTGGACTCATCCATAGAAAACCTTTTCAATATGGTGTCGATGTAGGTTGCTTTAGTGAGTCCTATCATTCTCTTAGATCCATCTCTATAGATCTGTATCCCTAGAATATAGGAGGCCTCACCCAAATCCTTCATCGAGAATCTACCTGATAACCATATCTTTGTTGACTGCAACATCCCTACGTCATTCCCAATGAGTAGGATGTCATCAACATAAAGCACTAAGAACGTCACCACATCCTTAACTACTTTTTTGTACACGCACGGTTCCTCCGGGTTTACGATGAAACCAAAGTCCTTTATTGTTTCATCAAATTTCTGGTTTCAACTGCTTGTTTGAGACCATAAATTGATCTCTGAATCTTGCATACCTTATGCTCGCTTCCTATGGATGTGTATCCCTCAAGCTGCATCATATAGATATTTTCCTTAATGTTTCCATTAAGAAATGCAGTCTTCACATCCATTTGCCATATATCATAGTCATACCATGCTGCTATGGCAATTAGGATTCTTATGGACTTGAACATTGCGACTGGTGAAAAGGTTTCATCATAGTCAACTCCTTGTCTTTGAGTATAACTTTTTTCTACCAATCATGCCTTGTAGGTGAGTACCTTGCCATCAGGCCCAAGTTTTCTCTTGTAGATCCATTTACACCCTATTAGAAAAATTCCATCGGAAGTATCTACTAAAGACCAAACTTGGTTTGTATGCATCGAGTCTATTTCCGACTGCATAGCATCAAGCCATAAATTCGAATCCGCATCAGAAATTGCTTCCTTGAAGTTTCTTGGATCACATCCAATGTCGGGTTCACTTTGATCCCCTTCAAGAAGAAGACCATATCGAATAGGAGGTCTAGAAGTCCTCTCGGATCTCCTAGATGTAGGCGTGTCCATTGAAGGTTCTTGAGGTGTGGGATCGTTATTTTGTATCTCAGGTTCTTCTCGAATTTCTTCGAGTTCCATCATCTTGCCTTTCTTATCTAATAAAAACTCCTTCTCCATGAAGGTGGCATTCCTCGACACAAACACTTTTGTTTCAGCAGGATGATAGAAATAATATCCGATTGAATTCTTCGGATATCCTAAAAAATAACATAAGGTGGATCGACTATCCAACTTATCTCCCACTGTCTGCTTCACGTAAGTAGGACATCCCCAAATCCTCAAGTACGAATACTTAGGAGCTTTGTCATTCCATAACTCGTATGGAGTTTTATTCACTGCTTTGGTGTGAACATTTTTCAAAAACAACATCGTCGTTTCAAGTGCATAGCCCCAAAACGAAGGAGGGAGCTCAGTGAAGCTCATCATAGATCGAACCATGTCCAAAAAAGTTCGATTGCGGCGCTCCAAGATACCATTCAGCTGAGGTGTCATAGGAGGAGTCCACTAAGAGAGAATCTCATTCTCTTTTAGATAGCTCAAAAACTCGGTACTTAAGTATTCTCCACCTCAATCCGATCGAAGTGCTTTAATACTTCTACCTTGTTTGTTTTCTACTTCAGCCTTGAATTCTTTGAACTTTTCAAATGATTCAGACTTATATTTCATTAAATATAAATACCCATACCTAGAATAATCATCAGTAAAGGTAATGAAGTAGGTGTGACCAAATTTAGTACCGATACTAAATGGTCCGCAAACATCTGTATGGATCAAATCCAACAGATTTTGACTACGCTCAGGCTTCCCTTTGAAAGGATATTTAGTCATTTTTCCTTTTAGGCAGGACTCACAAGTAGGTAGAGAGTTAATATCAGACATATCAAACATGCCCTCTCCCACTAGTTTGTTCATCCTCCTTGAGGAAATATGACCTAGCCTAGCATGCCAAAGGTTTGCTGGGTTTTGACTATCGTTTTTTCTTTTATTTGTTGTTACCGGTTTATCAACATAATTAATTGAAACGTCTTTTAATTTTAAGTGATATAGATCATTTTCAAGTTGTCCATTTCCAATCAAACATTCATTCTAGTAAATATTGCAAATCCCATTTATAAAATTACAAGAAAAACCATTTCTATCAAGCATAGAAACAGAAATAATGTTTTTAACTAAATCTGGCACAATAAAACATCTCTCAATAATAACTTAAAATTGTTCTGCAAAACTAAATAAACGTCTCCCACTGCTTTGGCTTCAACTCTGGAACCATTTCCGAGCCTCAGCTGGGTTTCACCCATCCTAAGCTTACGACTTCTTGTCATCACCTGCAAATTATTGAAAATGTGAGATCCACATCCGGTATCCAATACCTAAGAAATAGTATTAAGTTAAACATTTATTTCAATGTAAAACATACCCTTTGCAGTTCGCAACTGCTCGAGGTATTCCTTGCAGTTACGTTTCCAATGACCGAGTTTCTTGCAGTGATGGCAAAAATCTCCAGATATGTTCAAGTTTGAAGCTTTTGTCTTGCCCTTCTTCTGTGGTACAATTTTCTGGGGTGGGGCAGAACGTTTCTTACCCTTTCCACTTGGCCCCTTCTTGGAGTAAGGAGAGGAGCCAACCAAGAGTACCGGTTTATCCTTCTTTAATGTGGCCTCATAAGACACAAGCATATTGACCATCTCTTCAAGGGTGGCCTCTATCTTGTTCATATTGAATTTCACCACAAATCCTTCAAACGACGAAGGAAGAGAAAGAAGTAACAAGTCTGCATTTAGTTCATGCTCCAATGTCAAATCGAGTGTTACCAACTTTTTAATGAGCCCAATCATGTGTACCCCATGCTTACGGACCAAAGTCCCATCTCGCATGCGGCATGTCATGAGCTCTTTGACGGTGGCATACCTCTCCGACCTTGACTGAGCTCCAAAAAGTTCCTTGAGGTGCATGTGTATGTCAGCAGCATTCACGGCATCCTCAAATCGCCTCTGGAGTTCATCAGACATTGAAGATTGCATATAGCATTTAGCCTTGATATCATGGTCCCACCATTGATCAAGTTTTGCCAATTCTTCTGGACTTATATTAGCCGGTGCTTTCTTTGGAGGATTCTTTTCTAACACGTAGAAAATTTTCTCCGAGTTAAGAACAATCTTTAATTTACGGAACCATTCCGTATAGTTTGTGCCAGTCAATTTGTTTTGTTCGAGAATTGAGTATAGTGGATTTCGCGAATTCATTGTAATGAAATACTGAAAAAAAACAGACAATAATCAGTGATTGTTTAATTAATTTACTAAGACATAAAATATGGGAAGATTTAATTTTATGAATTTCACTCCCACTAGTTTAACGATTTCACTACCCTCTAATGAAAACGGGAAACTTGTTTCCTTTTGTTGGAGAACGGTGATCAGATCAATCAGAATTGATACCCGGTGCAGCGGAAGTTTAAAAATTTTATATGGAACGATTCCATATCATGGGTATCAAAACTTTACGATTAAATTGTGCGTGTAAAAATTAAATAACAATTTAAATTTTTACCTTGAATCTCGAAACGAGATTATGGACACCAACAGATTACTCTGTTCTTGTTGTATATCCCAGGAACTGATGGACGAACAATTCTTCAATCAGGTCCACGAACAGAAGTTTAATCCCTCTGATAGATTTCACTAGAAATTCTATCAAAAGTTTCTACGAAGAGAATTAACGAATTTGATCCGTTAAACCAGACTGCAAATTCGAAATTTACAGGCTGAAATTTTCGAGCAGAGAGGGAGAGGGGCGGCGGCCACAGTAGGAAAAACTAGGGTTTTCGAAAAATTTTGTGACCTCTATTGTGTAATTTCTGTACTGCAATAACTTATTTATAATGTGGGCTGCTAACAGCTTAGGGCCCATTAGTCATAAGTTCAAGCCAGACAAGCAAAGGCCGCATGTTCAAAAATTAATATAAAATTCATCGTAACTCAGATTGATAAACCAATTTCACCAATGTGCACAGAAACCATTTCTGCATCTTTTAAAGTCAAGATAAATTTTCTGAATCCGAATTCAGTGATTTCCAAAAATGCTCATCCCTATGTCATTTTAGGAAATCTTACTCCTCTACTCTGATATAAGAAGTCCCACTTCTTTATTCACTAAATTTAACTCTTTAAATTTAATTATCTCAACGGGGATTAAAAATCCATTACTTGTGTGACCCTCAATGGTTCAGGGATACAACTAGCCGTGGGCTCACAACTCCTTGTGACTCGGAACAACAATTTCCAACTTGCCCATCGAATCATGGTAAGAGCGCCTAGCAACATCGCCCCATGATTCCCTAGGTATCACTGATAGTGCCTGCAAGAACCAATAGATTTTGGTTAGCGTACAGTACGGTCCCTTCATCCATATATCCCGATCGAATCAACAACCATTGGTAAATCGAGAGTCGTTCGAGATTAGATAACTATGCAATGCATCTTGAAGATCAAATAGTGACATCGCATGTGCTACTAAGAAACCATTTCTTAAAACACATCATGTACTCTGGCCAGAGATTCGTCACACTAATATCTCCTCAGATTGCATAGGATATCCACACTAGCAAGTATGTGGTGAATCCTTGACAACAAAGCATCGACTCCTATATGTGTCGTAACTGTACCCAATCCCGACACCTGATGACCCCAATAGAGTCGGTAAACGAGTCAAAGCACATTACTAGCATATAGAGTCTCAATGATGTTTCAAGTAGTAAGGACTAATGGTGTACAACCAAAACCGCGGACTTTATCCACTCGATAAATGATAACCACTTGGAAAGTTCGGATAGGGTAGTTCGATCATTCATCGTATGAATATCCATTTGCATGCTTTGAACATCTCTATGTTCCATACCAATGAAACGTGGTACTCGGCATCGCAAATGCTAGTCTCAATCTTGAGCGATCCTTATCCTTATTAACGGACGGCTCAATCGACTAGGAACTGTTTAGAATATACAGTGACTATAAGATGTGTTTCATGATAGCCATCCCCATGTGCTACCACATCTTACATACACTATAGTATATTCAAGGTCTTCATCTAAACATCTTATAGTATGTCACAACATAATAATATGATAAAAGATAAAGTAAACGCCATTATAAAAGTGTAAATTATATTAAACAAAAGATTGTTTATACATAGAGTCATCAAAGCCCTTAGCCACAAGTTGGCTCACCGGGCACCCACTCTTTCAATCTCCCACTTGCCCTAAAGCCAACTAGTCATACTACGCAGTCCCATTGCTTTGCGATGTTTGTCAAATAATGGTCCTGGCAAGGGCTTAGTAAGTGGATCAGCGATATTGTCTGCAGAGGTCACTCTCTCGACACTGATGTCTCCTCTTTCCACGATCTCCCGGATGATGTGGTATTTCCTCAGTACGTGTTTGGATCTTTGATGAGACCTTGGTTCCTTTGCCTGAGCAATGGCACCCGTGTTATCACAGCACACCGGGACTGGACCAACAACTTCAGGAATAACGCCCAACTCTTGGACGAAATTCCTCATCCAAACCGCCTCTTTAGCAGCAGCTGATGCTGCAATGTATTCTGCCTCAGTGGTGGAATCCGCTGTGGTGTCCTGCTTGGAACTCTTCCAAGAGACAGCACCGCCATTGAGCATGAACACAAATCCAGAGGTTGACTTCGAGTCATCCACGTCACTTTGGAAACTAGATTCGGTATAGCCTTCCAATTTCAGTTCTCTTCCTCCATATACCATGAACATATTCTTAGTCCTTCGTAAGTACTTAAGAATGTCCTTTACGGCTTTCCAATGCATTTGACCGGGATTGGCTTGATATTTGCTCGTGACACTCAGAGCAAATGCTACATCCGGTCTGGTAGATATCATCCCATACATGATACTACCTATGGCTGACGCATATGGTACATGTGTCATTTTCTCTATCTCTTCATCAGTCTTGGGACACATAGACTTGGATAGAGAAACTCCATGACACATAGGTAGATGTCCTCTCTTGGACCCATCCATTGAAAACCTTTTCAATATGGTGTCGATGTAGGTTTCTTGAGTGAGTCCTATCATTCTGTTAGATCTATCTCTATAGATCTGTATCCCTAGAATATAGGATGCCTCACCCAAATCCTTCATCGAGAATCTACCTGATAACCCTATTTTTGTTGCTACAACATCCCTACATCATTCCCAATGAGTAGGATGTCATCAACATAAAGTACTAAGAATGTCAGAGTATCCTTAACTACTTTCTTGTACACGCACGGTTCCTCCGGGATCTTGATGAAACCAAAATCCTTTATTGTTTCATCAAATTTCTGGTTCCAACTTCTTGATGCTTGTTTGAGACCATAGATCGATCTCTGAAGCTTGCATACCTTATGCTCGCTTCCCATGGATGTGTATCCCTCAGGCTGCATCATATAGATCTCTTCCTTAATGTTTCCATTAAGAAATGCAGTCTTCACATCCATTTGTCATATCTCATAGTCATACCAAGCAGCTATGGCAATAAGAATTCTTATGGACTTGAACATTGCAACTAGTGAAAAGGTTTCATCATAGTCAACTCCTTGTCTTTGAGTATAACCTTTCGCCACTAATCGTGCCTTGTAGGTCAATACCTTACCATCAGGCCCAAGCTTTCTCTTGTAGATCCATTTACACCCTATTGGAACAATTCCATCGGGAGGATCTACTAAAGACCAAACTTGGTTTGTATGCATCGAATCTATTTCCGGCTGCATAGCTTCAAGCCATAAATTTGAATCCGCATCAGAAATTGCTTCCTTGAAGTTTCTTGGATCACATCCAACATCGGGTTCATCTTGTTCCCCTTCAAGAAGAAGACCATATCGAATAGGAGGTCTAGAAGTCCTTTTGGATCTTCTAGGTATAGGCGTGTCCTCTGAAAATTCTTGAGGTATGGGATCATTATTTTGTATTTCGGGTTCTTCTCGAATTTCTTCGAGTTCCATCATCTCGCCTTTCTTATCCAATAAGAACTCCTTCTCCAAGAAGGTGGCATTCCTTGAAACAAACACTTTTGTTTCAGTAGGATGATAGAAATAATATCCGATTGAATTCTTCGAATATCCTACAAAATAACATAAGGTGGATCGACTATCCAACTTATCTCCCACTGTCTGCTTCACGTAAGCAGGACATCCCCAAATCCTCAAGTACGAATACTTATGAGCTTTGCCATTCCATAACTCGTATGGTGTTTTATCCACTGCTTTGGTGTGGACGTTGTTCAACAAAAATACCGCCGTTTCAAGCGCGTAGCCCCAAAACAAAGGTGGAAGCTCAGTGAAGCTCATCATGGATCGAACCATGTCCAACAAAGTTCGATTACGACGCTCCGATACACCATTCAGCTGAGGTGTCATAGGAGGAGTCCACTGAGAGAGAATCTCATTCTCTTTCAGATAGTCCAAAAACTCGGTACTTAAGTATTCTTCACCTCGATCCGATCGAAGTGCTTTAATACTTTTACCTAGCTTGTTTTCTACTTCAGCCTTGAACTCTTTGAACTTTTCAAATGCTTCAGACTTATATTTCATTAAATATAAATACCCATACCTTGAATAATCATCAGTAAAGGTAATGAAGTAGGTGTGGCCAAATTGAGTACTAATTCTAAATGGACCACAAACATATGTATGGATCAAATCCAACAGATTTTGACTACGCTCATGTTTCCCCTTAAAAAGAGATTTAGTCATTTTTCCTTTCAGGCAGGACTCACAAGTAGGTAGAGAGTTAATATCAGACATATCAAACATGCCCTCTCCCACTAGCTTGTTCATCCTCTTTGAGGAAATATGACCTAGCCTAGCATGCCAAAGGTTTGCCGGGTTTTGACTATCGATTTTCCTTTTGTTCGTTGTTACCGGTTTATCAACATAATTTATTGGAACGTCTTTTAATTTTAAGTTATATAGATCGTTTTCAAGTTGTCCATTTCCAATCAAACATTCATTCTTGTAAATATTGCAAATCTCATTCACAAAATTGCAAGAAAAACCATCTCTATCAAGCATAGAAACAAAAATAATGTTTTTAATCAAATCTGGAACAAATAAAACATCTCTCAAAAGTAACTTAAAATCGTTCTGCAAAATTAAATAAACGTCTCCCACAGCTTTGGCTTCAACTCTAGAACCATTTCCGAGCCTCAGCTGGGTCTCACCCATTCTAAGCTTGCGACTTCTTGTCATCACCTGCAAATCATTGCAAATGTGATATCCACATCTGGTATCCAATACCCAAGAAGTAGTATTAAGTGAAAAATTTATTTCAATATAGAACATACCCTTCGCAGTTCGCAACTGCTCTAGATATTCCTTGCAGTTACGTTTCCAATGACCGGGTTTCTTGCAGTGATGGCAAACATCCTTGGACTTTTTCATGTTTGAAGCCTTTGTCTTGTTCTTCTTCTCGGGTCCGGTTTTCTTGGATGGGGCAGAACGTTTCTTACCCTTTGTACTTGGCCCCTTCTTAGCAGAAGAAGAGGAGCCCACCAAGAGAGCCAGTTTATCCTTTTTTAAAGTGGCTTCATATGTTACAAGCATATTGACCATCTCTTCAAGGGAGGCCTCTATCTTGTTCATATTGAAATTCACCACAAAACCGTCAAACGAAGAAGGAAGAGAGAGAAGTAATAAGTCCACGTTGAGTTCATGCTCCAATACCAAATCAAGCGTTACCAACTTCTGAATGAGCCAAATCACTCGTACCCCATGATCACGGACCGAAGTCCCTTCACGCATGCGACACGCCATTAGCTCTTTTACAGTAGCGAACCTTTCAGCTCTCGATTGAGCCCCAAAAAGTTCCTTGAGTTGTACGTGAATGTCAGCAGCATTCACGGTATCCTCAAATCGCCTCTGGAGTTCATCAGACATCGAAGCTTGCATATAGCATTTGGCCTTGATATCATGGTCCCACCATATATCAAGTTTGGCCAACTCTTCTGGACTTATATCAGCTGGTGCTTCCTTCGGAGGAGATTTTTCTAACACGTAGAGCATATTCTCCGAGGTCAAGACAATCTTCAACTTACGGAACCATTCCGTATAGTTTGCGCTAGTCAGTTTATTTTGTTCGAGAATAGAGAATAGTGGATTGCGCGAATTCATCTTAATAAAATACTGAAAAGAAACAGAAAATAATCAGTTATTGTTTAATTAATTTACTAAGACATAAAATAGGAAAAATTTATTTTATGAATCTCACTCCCACTATTTTAACGATTTCACTACCCTCTAGTGAAAACGAGAAACTATTTTTCTTAGTGGGAACATGGAGTCCAATTGGCAAACTATGGTCCCGAATAATATCAGTCAACCATAATTTTCAAAAGGTAAAGCCCAATTGCTTCCAAAGCAACCTCCACGTTTTTACCTCATGTCCAATAAGGGCCCAATAATATGATGCCGTTTATTGTGACATGTCAAGATGACCCATCAATATTAAGTTGTGATGGACGGTCGCCATGTGGATCCCCCAATAATATGAGCCGATCCCATGGGAGTTCCACCCAACTTACAACATGTGTCGATCCAATGTACAGCTTTTCGACGAACGGGCCCCCCCAATAATATGAGCCGGACCGTATCCGCGAGTAGCATCTCATACATTGATCGTTGATGGAAGGTAGGAACATTTAAAAAATATTTAAATTTCCTTTATTTATCTTGATATCAATTTTAAATCATATTTAAAATGAGGGATTTTATTTTTGAAAATTTGTCTCATCATTTAAAATTTGTATGCTTGCGGGATTCATACAATTTAGTCTAAAACATGCATACAACGATAATATCATATATTATATAGGATGATCGATTCCATTTCTAATCGACCCGTGGTTGCCAATCACGAGTCTAAGTCCAATCCTAGGTAATATGCAGGTATGCAATGCAATCCTATTACATTGAGCTTCCAATTTACATTTCTTCAGTCTTTATTGTCTGCTGGGCCCACCTCCGTCTTCAAATCTTCATCTCCCACTAAGTCTAATGTATTTACAATAAATAACTATGACAAGTAGGGGATACATTTTAAGGGGTGGGAACGGGCCATAAACCAGGCCCACTTTTATTACATATGACAATTCATATTGGGTCATAAACCAGGCCCATTAATAAATCCAACAACAATAAAAACAAATATAAATTCCTAACATACACCTACAAAATTGGTCATGGCAATCGATCATCCTTATCCAATAATATTTAATTCAAAATTAATTTATTGGATAACATGCAATGACAATTAAATTAAAAGGATAAAATCATATTCCATATATAAAATCTTATTTTACATACAAAATCATATTTTATCTTTTTATCAAATAAAATCATATTTTACATATAAAATCCAATTTTATACATAAAATCATATTTTACTCAATATTTCCATAAGATCATATCTTATCATCAATTGTACCAAAAATAATTAATTTCATAAAATCTGATTTAACGGATAAAATCGATAAATTTTCTAAAAATTCAAATTTATCCAAAAATCAATTTTAAAATTTTCGGACTCGAACAATTCGATCCGACGCCTCGTGGACCAATCAAAAACAATTTTCGATCGGACCAAAAATAGAATTTTAACATATTAAAATTTTAATTTAAAAAAAATAAAATTAATTTTCCCGGGCCACCCGGGACGATCCCGGGCAGCCCGTCGCTGCCCGTGTTTTTGCCCGTCAAAAATTTTAAATTTTTATTTTGTTTCAAAAACCGAGGCTTAAAAAAAAAAATTTGTACAATTGATTAATTTAATCGCTTGATCTGAGCAACCTGACTCTGATACCATTGTTGGAGAACGGTGATCAGATCAATCAGAATTGATACCCGGTGCAGCGGAAGTTTAAAAATTTTATATGGAACGATTCCATATCATGGGTATCAAAACTTTACGATTAAATTGTGCGTGTAAAAATTAAATAACAATTTAAATTTTTACCTTGAATCTCGAAACGAGATTATGGACACCAACAGATTACTCTGCTCTTGTTGTATATCCCAGGAACTGATGGACGAACAATTCTTCAATCAGGTCCACGAACAGAAGTTTAATCCCTCTGATAGATTGAACTAGAAAATCTATCAGAAGTTTCTACGAAGAGAATTAACGAATTTGATCTGTTAAACCAGACGGCAAATTCGAAATTCACAGGCTGGAATTTTCGAGCAGAGAGGGAGAGGGGCGGCGGCCACAGTAGGAAAAACTAGGGTTTTCGAAAAATTTTGTGACCTCTGTTGTGTAATTTCTGTACTGCAATAACTTATTTATAATGTGGGCTGCTAACAGCTTAGGGCCCATTAGTCATAAGTTCAAGCCTGACAAGCAAAGCCCGCATGTTCAGAAATTAATATAAAATTCATCGTGACTCAGATTGATAAACCAATTTCACCAATGTGCACAGAAACCATTTCTGCATCTTTTAAAGTCAAGATAAATTTTCTGAATCCGAATTCAGTGATTTCCAAAAATGCCCATCCCTATGTCATTTTAGGAAATCTTACTCCTCTACTCTGATATAAGAAGTCCCACTTCTTTATTCACTAAATTTAACTCTTTAAATTTAATTATCTCAATGGGGATTAAAAATCCATTACTTGTGTGACCCTCAATGGTTCAGGGATACAGCTAGCCGTGGGCTCACAACTCCTTGTGACTCAGAACAACAATTTCCGACTTGCCCATCGAATCATGGTAAGAGCGCCTAGCAACATCGCCCCATGATTCCCTAGGTATCACTGATAGTGCCTGCAAGAACCAATAGATTTTGGTTAGCGTACAGTACGGTCCCTTCATCCATATATCCCGATCGAATCAACAACCATTGGTAAATCGAGAGTCGTTCGAGATTCAATAACTATGCAATGCATCTTGAAGATCAAATAGTGACATCGCATGTGCTACTAAGAAACCATTTTTAAAACACATCATGTACTCTGGCCAGAGATTCGTCACACTAATATCTCCTCAGATTGCATAGGATATCCACACTAGCAAGTATGTGGTGAATCCTTGACAACAAAGCATCGACTCCTATATGTGTCGTAACTGTACCCAATCCCGACACCTGATGACCCCAATAGAGTCGGTAAACGAGTCAAAGCACAGTACTAGCATATAGAGTCTCAATGATGTTTCAAGTAGTAAGGACTAATGGTGTACAACCAAAACCGCGAACTTTATCCACTCGATAAATGATAACCACTTGGAAAGTCCGGATAGGGTAGTTCGATCATTCATCGTATGAATATCCATTTGCATGCTTTGAACATCTCTATGTTCCATACCAATGAAACATGGTACTCGGCATCGCAAATGCTAGTCTCAATCTCGAGCGATCCTTATCCTTATTAACGGACTGCTCAATCGACTAGGAACTGTTTAGAATATACAGTGACTATAAGATGTGTTTCATGATAGCCATCCCCATGTGCTACCACATCTTACATACACTATATTATATTCAAGGTCTTCATCTAAACATCTTATAGTATGTCACAACATAATAATATGATAAAAGATAAAGTAAACGCCATTATAAAAGTGTAAATTATATTAAACAAAAGATTGTTTATACATAGAGTCATCAAAGCCCTTAGCCACAAGTTGGCTCACCGGGCACCCACTCTTTCACCTTAGTGGGAATATGGAGTCCAATTGACAAACTATAGTCCCAAATAATATCAGCCAACCATAATTTTCAAAATGTAGAGCCCAATTGCTTCCAAAAGCAACCCCCATGTTTTTACCTCATGTCCAATAAGGGCCGAATAATATGATGTCGTTTATTGTGACATGTCAAGATGACCCATCAATATTAAGTTGTGATGGACGGTCGCCATGTGGATCCCCAATAATATGAGCCAATCCCATGGGAGTTCCACCCAACTTACAACATGTGTCGATCCAATCTACAGCTTTTCAACGAACGGGCCCCCCCAATAATATGAGCCGGACCGTGCCCGCGGGTAGCATCTCATATATTGATCGTTTATGGAAGGTAGGAACATTTAAACGATATTTAAATTCCCTTTTGTTTATCTTGATATCAATTTTAAATCATATTTAAAATGAGGGATTTTTAATTTTGAAAATTGTCTCATCATGCAATATTTGTACGCTTGCGGGATTCATACAATTTAGTCTAAACATGCATACGACAATAATATCATATATTATTTAAAGGATGATCGATCCCAATCACTAATTGACCCGTGGTTTCCAATCAGGAGTCTAAGTCAAATCCAATGTGATATGCAAGTATGCAATGCAATCCTATTACATTAGGCTTCCAATTTACATTTTTTCGGTCTTTATTGTCTGCTGGGCCCACCTTTGTCTTCAAATCTTTATCTCCCACTAAGTCTAATAAATTTACAATAAATTTCGATGACAAGTAAGGGATACATATTTAAGGGTGGGAACGGGCCATAAACCAGACCCACTTTTTATTACAAATGACAATTCAAATTGGGCCATAATCCAAGCCCATTAATAAAACCAAACTACAATAAAACCAAATGTAAACAACCTAACATACACCTATAATATTGGTCATGGCAATCGATCATTCTTTTATCCAATAATTAATTCAATAATTAAATAATTGGATAACATGCAATGACATCATAATTAAAAAGACAAAATCAAATTTTATCTTATCCTTTCATAAGATCATATCTTATCATCAATTGTACCAAAATTTTATAAAATCTAATTTAACGGATAAAATTTATAAATTTTCCAAAAATTCAAATTTATCCAAAATTCAATTTTAAAATTTTCGGACTCAAACAATTTGATCCGATGCCTCGTGGACCAATCAAAAATAATTTTCGATCGAACCAAAAACTAAAATTTCAAAAATTTCAAAAAATCCAAAAAATCAAATTTTAAAATTTCCGGACTGCCCGGGACATTCTCGGGCAGCCCCGCCTCCACGTGGGACAGGGCTGCCCTGCCCTTGTTTCCTTTCAAATTTAATTTTAAAAATTTTTCGTTTTGTTTCAAAAACCGAGGCTAAAAATTTTGTACAATCGATTAATTTTAATCGTTTGATCAAAGTTTACGACCTGGCTCTGATACCACTGTTGGAACACGCGTTCTCTGATCACACGGATGTGATACCCGGAGCAGCAGAAGTTTAAAAATTTTATTTTCGATATGGAACGATTCCATATCGTGGGTATCAAATCCAAACGATTAAAATTGTTGCAAGTAAAATAATAAACACAGTTAAATATTTTACCTCTTCAAGCTAAGGCTTGATTATGAATTCCAACAGAATTTAATCTACTCTTCTTGTAAATCCCGGGAACCGATGACTTACTCGATCAATCTCCGGAATTAGGTCCACGAATAGAAAACTTAAACCCTCTGATTGATTGCACTAGAAATCAATCAGATGTTTATCGATGAGATTAAACATATTTGATCTGTCAATTCAGAATGTAATTTTTCACAAAAATCACAGACTGAATTATCTCAAAAAAGAATAGTGAATTTCGAAAATCCCCTTAGAATATTTAGTGTGTAATTCGAAAATTCCAAGGAGAGAATGAATTGTTGTTTTCGAAAATTACACACATATCTTTATATAATTTTTAGACTGGATTAAGTTATAATTGTATTAGGACACTAATTTCTTAGGGCCCAATATCCATAACTTAAGCCCAACAAGCCAAGCCCATTATTATAGAAATTAATATAAAATTTATCATGACTCCGATTGATAAACCGATTTCACCAATGTGCACAGAAACCATTTCTGCATATTTTAGAGTCAAGATAATTTTTCTGAATCCGAATTCAGTGATTTCCAAAAATGTCCATCCCTATGTCATTTTAGGAAATTTCACTCCCTTTAGTTAAGAAGTTCAACTTCTCTTTCATTAAATTTAACTCTTTAAATTTAACTATCTCAATGGGGTTTAGTAATCCATTACTTGTGTGACCCTCAATGGTTCAGGGATACAGCTAGCCGTGGGCTCACAACTCCTTGTGACTCCGACTTGCCCAACGAATCATGGTAAGAGCGTCTAGCAACATCGCCCCATGATTCCCTAGGTATCACTGATAGTGCCTGCAAGAACCAGTAGATTTTGGTTAGCGTACAGTACGGTCCCTTCATCCATATATCCCGATCGAATCAACAACCATTGGTGCATCGAGAGTCGTTCGAGATTCGATAACTATGCAACGCATCTTGAAGATCAAATAGTGACATCGCATGTGCTACTAGGAAACCAAGTAACCTAAATCACATCGAGTACTCTGGCCAGAGATTTGTCACACTAATATCTTCTCAGATCGCATAGGATATCCACACACAAGTATGTGGTGAATCCTTGACAACAACGCATCGACTCCTATATGTGTCATAACTATACCCAATCCCGACACCTGATGACCCCAATAAAGTCGGTAAACGAGTCAAAGTACAGTACTAGCATATAGAGTCTCAATGATGTTTCAAGTAGTAAGGACTAATGGTGTACAACCAAAACCGCGGACTTATCCACTCAAATAATAATAACCACTTGGAAAGTCCGAATAGGGTAGTTCGATCATACATCATATGAATATCCATTTGCATGCTTTGAACATCTCCATGTCCATTACCAATGAAACGTGGTACTTGACATCACAAATGCTAGTCTCATTCTCGAGCGATCCTTATCCTTATTAGCGGACGGCTCAATTGACTAGAAATTGTTTAGAATATACAGTGACTATAAGATGTGTTTCATAATAGTGATCTCTCTTTATTCACTATCTCATCTTACTTACACTATAGTATATTCAAGGTCTTTATCAAAACAACAATAGTATATCACAATATAACAATATGAAAAAAGACAAAGAAAATGCCATTAATGAATGTAAATTATATTAAACAAAGATTGTTTATACATAGATTCATAAAAGCCCTTAGCCACAAGTTGGCTAACTGGGCACCCACTCTTTCAATCCTTTCATTCCTCTTCTCACCATCCTCTCTATCACGTACTTGTCATCTAGTTTTCTACAATTCTCCCCCCACACCTGTCGTCCATCCTTTGCTACCCTCTATCCCGCTTCCCCTCTCTGTAATTTTTCCCTTTTTCTTCATGTCTTCTTGCACTTCTTCTACCTCTGTTGCGAATTCCAAAGGGTCGCCCAGAGATGAAGATCCAAGCAGTGGCTCTAGCGATGCTCGCTCTGTTTCTGCTCTTCATACCTCCCTTTCCAAGAAATCCTCCCGCCCCACTACCCGTGCTACTGCTCCTTCTTCTTCCCATCCCAGAGGAAAAGGAAAAAAGAAAATCCGCCACCCGAAACCTCTTGCCGCCATTCCCCCTTATCCTCCAAAATCTTTTGCCCTAGGGTGGTTCACCTTCCTCCCCTATGCTTTATCACAGGGTGCGGCGGAGGAGCTTCGCAGTTCCGGGGAAATCCCTTTATCTTATACTATTTACCACCCTTTGAAAGGGAGTACTCCTGATACACCACCTAGAGGTTGTTACACATTTTTTAGGGATCAGGTCCGTAGTGGCCTCCATTTTCCTATCCCCCCCCTTTTTCCTAGCCGTTGCCGATTTTTTTGGTGTTCCGATCAATCAATTCTATCCAAGCTCTTTCCACATTATAGCCTCCACTTTCATTCTTTTTAGGATGCACATTATGGCCATTACTCCTCTTGTTTTGCATTACTTTTTCACTGGCCTTTTTAACGAAGGAGCCTTCTCCTTGGCCGCCCGGCTAAATACTCGCTTCCTCTCTGGTATTCCTTCCTCCATGAAAGGGTGGAAAGAGAGGTATTTCTTCATCTGTCCCCCTGTCCCTTTTACTTTTATGACAAGGTTCATAACAGGCCTTCCCCATCAACCCGAGCTCCCGGATCACTATAAAACAGAGGAGCCCTACATCCTAGTCCGGCGTTAGTAAAGAAAAAAACCTTCTCCTCCTCTGTTCTTCTTACGAGTGAAAATATGACTTCTTATGGGTTGAGTGCCCGGGTGGTAGATCCCCTAGACCAAGTGATCGATGCATACAGTGTCCCGGGTGCTCAACCTGGTAATTTCTCCTGCTTTTATTTTCTAGCCCCCCCCCCATTTTTTTTTGTTATGTATACATATTTTCTAGTCCGATTGAACTTACTTATTTCATGTTTGTTTGCTAATTTGCCATAGATTCGACCGACATGCTGAGGGAAGAGTTTGCAAAGCGGGAAGCTAAGAGACAGGCTGCTAAGGAGAAAACCCAAGCGCCGACAGAGAGGAGGAAGAAGGCCAGGGTAGAGGAGGGAGGTTGTTCCTCCCTACCGGCTGTTTAGGAGAGACCGTGCTCTCCTTCTCCCGGGCAATCTACCCCACTTCTTATGCCCCCTCCTTCGGCAAACCTTGAAATCCCGGGGACCAGAGTGGTGACAATGGCCCCTCCCTTGCTAGGACCCCAAGTCCAGTTGTCTCTTACTGCAGAAGATTTGGAGGACAAAGTTTCCCTCTCTCACCGAAAAAGGAAAGCCACTCAGGAAGCAGAGGTGGTTCTTTTGAGTGATACATAGGAAAATTCGCCCAAAGTGACTCCATTCTCTGCTGCCTTGAACTTATCTACATTCCCTCCTATAGCAGGTTGGGAAGTACACGCCTCCAGCAGTAGGCCAGGCAACTGTACCTGGGGTGATCAGATGGATGTCGCCACTTGGGGTTCTCGATACCCCCTTTTTTTGACCGGGACAGCTTCCTCCAAGGTGGCCACTATCCAGAGTCTACTGACCCCCGAGGACCATTCTCTGTTATCAGCTCGGGGCATCACGTCCAAACTCTCCGAGGGCATATCCCATGCTTACACGGTAAGCCTTATACATTTTAGATTTATGAATGACGTCCTTATCTGTCACTTTCTTGACCATTTGTGCTTCTGAGTACAGGGCTTATGCATTCTGGTCAATGCTTTGGATGAAGCAAATTCATGGCTTATCAAGGAGGGCGACAAGATTAGTTCCTTCGAGGATTATATTGCTCGGCTTCGTCAACAGATGACCAACGTGCAAGAGGTCCATGAAGCAGAACTTCAATATTTGCAGGGGGTAGTGGAGAGCTCTCGGGTAGACATGGCTCGGGTTCAAGAGGCATGGAGGTTGAAGCTGGCTGAGGTCCAAGATCCTCGATCTAGGGAGATGCAAACCCTACAGGGCCAAGTGGAAAAAGCCATTGGAGAGGTTCGCCTGGTTGAAGAAGAAAAAATGCGGGCTTTGGAGGAGAGTAAGATCTGGCTAACGGCGATCATAATGCAAGATAAGTTGATTACGGCCTGTACAGAGGCAGACCTATACCATTCCCTAGCCATGGATGTTGTCACTACTTTGGAAGGGCGGTATATCTCTAAAGCCGAGTGGAAGGATTCTTTCCTATCTTCTAAGGAATTTTAAAAGATAGTTATAGACAGATCCTTCGACTTCATTGATAAAGGCTTCGAGCTGTGTGCTGCCCAGTATGAAGAAGCCGGGCTATTTTAGGAAGGAGTTCCGGACCTTAATCGAGCTATTGCTTCCCTTCCCGCTGGACCTATCAACGATAAAGGAGCTCCTCTAGATACAGGGCCTTCAGATCTTGAGCCATAAACTGATTCCCCTCGTTCAGTAGATTAGGACAATTTACCCCCTTTGTGTAATTTTTCAAACGTTGTTTGTGTTTGTGCATTTTTGTAACAAGATTTTCTTTGTTTTTCATTATTCTATACCTTGTGTTACTCTTACGATAGGGATTTGATAGAAAAATAATAGGGTCCTAACTAGTGATGAGGGGTTGCTATAGGTGCCGGAGTGGTAGATCACTTTGACTCGAGTGCTGTGAATTACCACGGGCTTTTGGGTACCAGGATGGTAGACCTCCTGGGTTTAAGTGTCATGGGATTGCCATGGGCTTTGGATACCAGGGTGGTAGACCTCCTGGGTTTAAGTGCCATAGGATTTCCATGGGCTTTGGGTACCAGGGTGGTAGACCTCCTTGGTTTAAGTGCCATGGGATTGCCATTGGCTTTGGGTACCAGGGTGATAGATCACCTAGGTTTTAAGTGTCATGGGATTGCCATGGGATTTGGGTACCAGGGTGGTACATCACCTGGGTTTTAAGTACCATGGGATTTCCATGGGCTTTGAGTACCAGGTTGGTAGATCACCTAGGTTTTAAGTGTCATTGGCTTTGAGTACCAGGGTGGTAGATCTTCTGGGTTTTAAGGTGTCGGGGTGGTGGATCACCTAGACTTAAATTGCTCGTGAATTACCACGGGCTTTGAGTACCAGGGTGGTAGATCACCTGGGTTTTAAGGTGCCAGGGTGGTGGATCACTTGGACTTACATTGCTCATGAATTACCACGAGCTTTGAGTACCAGGGTGGTAGATCACCTGGGTTTTAAGTGCCATGGGATTGCCATGGGCTTTGGGTACTAGGGTGGTAGATCACCTGGGTTTTAAGTGCCATGGAATTGCCATGGGCTTTGAGTACCAGGACGGTAGATCACCTGGGTTTTAAGTGTCATGGTATTGCCATGGGCTTTGAGTACCAGGGTGGTAGATCACCTGGGTTTTAAGGTTCCAGGGTGGTGGATCACCTGGACTTACATTGCTCGTTAATTACCATGGGCTTTGAGTACCAGGGTGGTAGATCACCTGGGTTTTAAGTGACATGGGATTGGCATGGGCTATGGGTACCAGGGTGGTAGATCACCTGGGTTTTAAGTGTCATGGGATTGCCATGGGATTTGAGTACCATGGTGGTAGATCACCTGGGTTTTAAGGTGCCAGGGTGGTGGATCACTTGGACTTAGATTGCTCGTGAATTACCACGGGCTTTGTATGCCATGGGGCCACCATGGGCTTAAAGTACTTACAATAGACCAAACTGTATTTTTATTCATATAACAGGAAGAAACTTAATTTACAAGGGAGCTTGTGCTTTAAGAATAGTAAGACTTAAGATGCACTGTGTTCCAGGGCCTAGGTAAGATGTATTGTACGCTAACCAAAATCTACTGGTTAGTTATCGAATCTTGAGCGACTCTCTTGAGCACATGCGATGTCACTAATTTGATCTTCAAGATGTATTGCATAGTTATCGAATCTTGAGCGACTCTCAATATAACAATGGTTGTTGATTCGATCGGGATATATGGATGAAGGGACCGTACTGTACGCTAACCAAAATCTACTGGTTCTTGTAGGCACTATCAGTGATACCTAGGGAATCATGGGGCGATGTTGCTAGGCGCTTTTCCATGATTCGTTGGGCAAGTCGGAAAGTGTTGTTCTGAGTCACAAGGAGTTGTGAGCCCACGGCTAGCTGTATCCCTGAACCATTGAGGGTCACACAGTGTAATGGAGTTTTAATCCCCGTTGAGATAGTTAAATTTAAAGAGTTAAATTTAATGAATAAAGAAGTTGGACTTCTTAAATAAGAGTAAGGGAGTAGGATTTCCTAAAATGACATAGGGATGGACATTTTTTGGAAATCACTGAATTCGGATTCAGGAAAATTTATCTTGACTTTAAAATGTGCAGAAATGGTTTCTGTGCACATTGGTGAAATCGGTTCATCAATCGGAGTCACGATGAATTTTATATTAATTTTTGAACATGCGGGCTTTGCTTGTCAGGCCTCAACTTATGACTAATGGGCCCTAAGGTGTTAGTGGCCTGCATTATAAATAAGTTATTGCAGTACAGAAATTACACACAACTGGTCATAATTTGAGAGACAGAAAATCGAAAACCCTAGCTCTCTCTCAAAAGAAATTCGGCCGCCCCCCTCCCTTCTCTGCGTGAGAAATTCCGGTCTGTGATTTTGAATTGCAGTCTGGAATAGCGAATCAAATTCGTTTATTCTCTTCGTAGAAAACTTCTGATAGATTTTCTAGTGCAATCTATCAGAGGGATTAAACCTCCATTCGTGGACCTGATTGAAGGACAAAATATTCATCAGTTCCAGGGAGAGACAACAAGAGCAGATTAAATCTGTTGGTGTCCAGAATCTCGATTCGAGATTGAAGGTAAAATTTAATAATTGTTATTTAATTTTACACACACTTATAATTTAATCGTTAAACGGTTGATACCCACACTATGGAATTGTTCCATAATAAAATTTTTAAACTTCCGCTGCACCGGGTATCAATCGTGATTGATCTGAACGCCAGTTACCCAACAGTGGTATCAGAGCCAGGTTGCTCAGATCAAACGATTAAATTAATCGATTGTACAAAAATTTTTGAGTCTTGGTTTTTTAAAACAAAATAAATATTTTAAATAAAAAAAATTTTTTTTTTTCGGGCAAAACCCGGGCAGCGATTGGATCGCTGCCCGGTGGGGCAGCGACGGTCGCTCCCCCGGGCGGCGCACGGCGCCGCCCAAAGGGGGCGCACAGCGCCGCCCACGGCGGCGCACGTCGCCGCCAGGGCAGCGCTCGGCGCTGCCCAGCGCTGCGCAGGGCAGCGCTCGGCGCTGCCCAGGGCGGCGCACGGCGCTGCCCAGGGAGGCGCACGGCGCCGCCCAGGGGCGACGCTCGGCGCTGCCAGGGCAGCGATTGTCGCTGCCCTAAAGGGGCAGCCGGGCTGCCCCGGCCCGCGCCCACGGGTGCGGGCCGGCCCGGGAGTGTCCCGGGCGGCCCGCGGGAAAAAAAAAATTATTTTTTTTATTTAAATTAATTTTAATGTGTTAAAATTTTATTTTTGGTCCGGTCAAAAATTGTTTTTGATTGGTTCACGAGGCATCGGATCGAATTGTTCGAGTCCGAAAATTTTAAAATTGATTTTTGGATAAATTTGAATTTTTGGAAAACTTTAATATTTTATCCTTAAATTGAATTTTGAAATCAATTATTTTTGGTACAATTGATGATAAGATTTGATCTTATGTATATATTAAGTAAAATATGATTTTATCTATAAAATTAGATTCTGTAGATAAAATATGATTTTATTTAATAAAAGGTAAAATATGATTTTATATGTAAAATATGATTTTATATATAAAATATGATTTTATCCTGTTTAAATTTAAATTGCCATATGCATGATATCCAATAAATTAATTTTGAATTAAATGTTATTGGATAAGGATGATCGATTGCCATGACCAATTTTGTAGGTGTATGTTAGGAATTTACATTTGTTTTATTGTTGTTGGTTTTATTAATGGGCCTGGTTTATGGTCCAATATGAATGTCATATGTAATAAAAGTGGGCTTGGTTTATGGCTCGTTCCCACCCCTAAAATGTATCCCCTACTTGTCATTGCTATTTATTGTAAATACATTAGATTTAGTGGGAGATCAAGATTTGAAGATGGTGGGCCCAGCAGACAATAAAGACGAAGAAATGTAAATTGGAAGCTAATGTAATAGGATTGCATTGCATACTGCATATTACCTAGGATTGGACTAAGACTCGTGATTGGCAACCACGAGTCAATTAGAAATAGAATCGATCATCCTATATATAATATATGATATTATGATTGTATGCATGTTTTAGACATAATTGTATGAATCCGGCAAGCATACAATAAATTGAAAAATGATGAGACAAATTTTCATAATTAAAAATCCCTCATTTTAAATATGATTTAAAATTGATATCAAGATAAATAAAGGAAATTTAAATTTGTTTAAATGTTCCTACCTTCCATCAACGGTCAATGTATGTGATGCTACCCGCGGATACGGTCCGGCTCATATTATTGGGGGGGCCCGTCCGTCAGAAAGCTGTACATT
This sequence comes from Henckelia pumila, assembly GCF_033568475.1. Taxonomy (NCBI): domain Eukaryota; kingdom Viridiplantae; phylum Streptophyta; class Magnoliopsida; order Lamiales; family Gesneriaceae; genus Henckelia; species Henckelia pumila. The sequence continues at coordinate 27,562,486 of NC_133121.1, read as the reverse complement.
GGATCGACACATGTTGTAAGTTGGGTGGAACTCCCATGGGATCGGCTCATATTATTGGGGGATCCACATGGCGACCGTCCATCACAACTTAATATTGATGGGTCATCTTGACATGTCACTATAAACGGCGTCATATTATTGGGCCCTTATTGGACATGAGGTAAATACATGGGGGTTGCTTTGGAAGCAATTGGGCTCTACCTTTTGAGAATTATGGTTGGCTGATATTATTCGGGACCATAAGTTTGTCAATTGGACTCCATGTTCTCACTAAGGAAAAAGTTTCCCGTTTTCACTAGAGGGTAGTGAAATCGTTAAAATAGTGGGAGTGAGATTCATAAAATAAAATTCGCCTATTTTATGTCTTAGTAAATTGCTTAAACAATCATCGATAATTGTCTGTTTCATCTCAGTAATCCACATGTTTCTATTCTCCAACAAAACAAACTTATTGGCGCAAACAATACAGAATGATTCCATAAGTTAAGATTGTCCTAAGTTCGGAAAAGATTTTCTAAATGTTAGAAAAGGCTTCTCCGAAAAACAGCCCCGGCTGATGTAACTGCCGAAAGGTTGGCCGAACTAGAGAAATGGTTGGACCATGATCTCAAGGCCAAATGTTACATGCAAAATTGGACAAGTCTAAACAAGTTTGCCATCACTGCAAGAAACCCGGTCATTGGAAACGTAACTGCAAGGAATACCTCAAGCAGTTGCGAACTGCAAAGGGTATGTTTTACATTAAAATGTTTTTCTTAATACTACTTCTTGGGTATTGGATACCAGATGTAGATCTCATATTTGCAATGAGTTGCAAATGATGACAAGAAGTAATAGGCTAAGGATGGGTGAGACCCAGTCAAGGCTCGGGAATGGTTCCAGAGATAAATCCAAAGCTATAGGAGACATTTATTTTTTGCAGAACAATTTTAAGTTTTTTGAGAGATGTTTTATTTGTTCCGGATTTGATTAAAAACATTATTTCTGTTTCTATGCTTGATAGAGATGGTTATTCTTGCAATTTTGTGAATGAGATTTGCAATATTTACAAGAATGAATGTTTGATTGGAAATGGACAACTTGAAAACGATCTATACAACTTAAAACTAAAAGACGTTCCAATAAATTATGTTGATAAACCGGCAACAACAAACAAAAGGAAAATCGATAGCCAAAACCCGGCAAACCTTTGGCACGCTAGGCTAGGTCATATTTCCTCAAGGAGGATGAACAAGCTAGTGGGAGAGGGCATGTTTGATATGTCTGATATTAACTCTCTACCTACTTGTGAATCCTGCCTAAAAAGATAAATGACTAAATCTCCTTTTAAGGGGAAACCTGAGCGTAGTCAAAATCTGTTGGATTTGATCCATACAGATGTTTGTGGTCCATTTAGAGTTGGGACTCAACATGGCCACACCTACTTCATTACCTTTACTGATGATTATTCAAGGTATGGGTATTTATATTTAATGAAATATAATTCTGAAGCATTTGAAAAGTTCAAAGAATTCAAGGCTGAAGTAGAAAACAAGCTAGGTAAAAGTATTAAAGCACTTTGATCGGATCGAGGTGGAGAATACTTAAGTACCGAGTTTTTGGACTATCTAAAAGAGAATGGGATTCTCTCTCAGTGGACTCCTCCTATGACACCACAGCTTAATGGTGTATCGGAGCGTCGTAATCGAATTTTGTTGGACATGGTTCGATCCATGATGAGCTTCACTGAGATTCCACCTTCGTTTTGGGGCTACGCGCTTGAAACGGCGGTATTGTTGTTGAACAACGTCCACACTAAAGCAGTGGACAAAACACCATACGAGTTATGGAATGGCAAAGCTCCTAAGTATTCGTACTTGAGGATTTGGGGATGTCCTGCTTACGTGAAGCAGACAGTGGGAGATAAGTTGGATAGTCGATCCAGCTTATGTTATTTTGTAGGGTATCCGAAGAATTCAATCGGATATTATTTCTATTATCCTGCTGAAACAAAGGTGTTTGTTTCAAGGAATGCCACCTTCTTGGAGAAGGAGTTCTTATAGGATAAGAAAGGCGAGATGATGGAACTCGAAGAAGTTCGAGAAGAACCCGAAATACAAAATAACGATCCTACACCTCAGGAACCATTGCTGGACACGCCTGCACCTAGAAGATCCGAGAGGACTTCTAGACCTCCTATTCGATATGGTCTTCTTCTTGAAGGGGATCAAGATGAACCCGACATTGGATGTGATCCAAGAAACTTCAAGGAAGCAATTTCTGATGCGGATTCAAATTTATGGCTTGAAGCTATGCAGTCAGAATTAGATTCGATGCATACAAACCAAGTTTGGTCTTTAGTAGATCCTCCCGATGGAATTGTTCCAATAGGGTGTAAATGGATCTACAAGAGAAAGCTTGGGCCTGATGGTAAGGTATTGACCTACAAGGCGCGATTGGTGGCGAAAGGTTACACTCAAAGACAAGGAGTTGACTATGATGAAACCTTTTCACCAGTTACAATGTTCAAGTCCATAAGAATCCTTATTGCCATAGCTGCATGGTATGACTATGAGATATGGCAAATGGATGTGAAGACTGCTTTTCTTAATGGAGACATTAAGGAAGAAATCTATATGAGGCAGCCTGAGGGGTTCACATCCATGGGAAGCGAGCATAAGGTATGCAAGCTTCAGAGATCAATTTATGGTCTAAAACAAGCATCAAGAAGTTGGAACCAGAAATTTGATGAAACAATAAAAGATTTTGGTTTCATCAAGAACCCGGAGGAACCATGCGTGTACAAGAAAGTAGTTATGGATGCTGTGACATTCTTAGTACTTTATGTTGATGACATCCTACTCATTGGGAATGATGTAGGGATGTTGCAGTCAACAAAGATATGGTTATCAGGTAGATTCTCGATGAAGGATTTGGGTGAGGCATCCTACATTCTTGGGATACAGATCTATAGAGATAGATCTAAGAGAATGATAGGACTCACTCAATCAACCTACATCGACACCATATTGAAACGGTTTTCAATGGATGGGTCCAAGAGAGGACATCTACCCATGTGTCATGGAGTTTCTCTATCCAAGTCTATGTGTCCCAAGACTGATGAAGAGATAGAGAATATGACACATGTACCATATGCGTCAGCTATAGGTAGTATCATGTATGGGATGATATCTACCAGACCGGATGTAGCATTTGCTCTGAGTGTCACAAGCAGATATCAAGCTAATCCCGGTCAAATGCATTGGAAAGCCGTGAAGGACATTCTTAAGTACTTACGAAGGACTAAGAATATGTTCATGGTATATGGAGGACGAGAACTGAAATTGGAAGGCTATACCGACTTTAGCTTCCAAAGTGACGTGGATGACTCGAAGTCAACCTCTGGATTTGTGTTCATGCTCAATGGCGGTGCTGTCTCTTGGAAGAGTTCCAAGCAGGACACCACAGTGGATTCCACCACTGAGGCTGAATACATTGCAGCATCAGCTGCTGCTAAAGAGGCCGTTTGGATGAGGAAGTTCGTCCAAGAGTTGGGCGTCATTCCTGAATTTGTTGGTCCAGTCCCGGTGTACTGTGACAACACGGGTGCCGTTGCTCAAGAAAAGAAACCAAGGTCTCATCAAAGATCCAAACACGTACTGAGAAAATACCACATCATCCGGGAGATTGTGGAAAGAGGAGACATCACTGTCGAACGAGTGGCCTCTGCAGACAATATCGCTGATCCACTTACTAAGCCCTTGCCAGGACCATTGTTTGACAAACATCGCGAAGCAATGGGTCTACGTAGTATGACTAGTTGGCTATAGGGCAAGTGGGAGATTGAAAGAGTGGGTGCCCAGTGAGCCAACTTGTGGCTATGGGCTTTGATGACTCTTTGTAAAAAACAATCTTTTGTTTAATATAATTTACACTTTTATTAATGGCAATGACTTTATCTTTCTTCATATTGTTATATTGTGATATACTATTGTTGTTTTGATAAAGACCTTGAATATACTATAGTGTATGTAAGATGTGGTAGAACATGGGGATGTCTATCATGAAATACATCTTATAGTCACTGTATATTCTAAACTGTTCCTAGTCGATTGAGCCGTCCGATAATAAGGATAAGGATCGCTTGAGTTTGAGACTAGCATTTGCGATGCGGAGTACCACGTTTCATTGGTAGGGAACATGGAGATGTTCGAAGCATGCAAATGGATATTCATAGGATGAATAATCGAACTACCCTATCCGGACTTTCCAAGTGGTTATCACTTATCGAGTGGATAAAGTCCGCGGTTTTGGTTGTACACCATTAGTCCTTACTACTTGAAACATCATGGAGACTCTATATGCTAGTATTGTGCTTTGACTCGTTTACCGACTCTATGGGGGTCATCAGGTGTCGGGATTGGGTACAGTTACAACACATATAGGAGTCGATGCATTGTTGTCAAGGATTCACCACATACTTGCGAGTGTGGATATCCTATGCGATCTGAGGAGATATTAGTGTGACGAATCTCTGGCCAGAGTACTTGATGTGATTTAAGAAATGGTTTCTTAGTAGCACATGCGATGTCACTAATTTGATCTTCAAGATGTATTGCATAGTTATCGAATCTTGAGCGACTCTCGATATACCAATGGTTGTTGATTCGATCGGGATATATGGATGAAGGGACCGTACTGTACGCTAACCAAAATCTACTGGTTCTTGTAGGCACTATCAGTGATACCTAGGGAATCATGGGGCGATGTTGCTAGGCGCTTTACCATGATTCGTTGGGCAAGTCGGAAAGTGTTGTTCTGAGTCACAAGGAGTTGTGAGCCCACGGCTAGCTGTATCCCTGAACCATTGAGGGTCACACAGTGTAATGGAGTTTTAATCCCCGTTGAGATAGTTAAATTTAAAGAGTTAAATTTAATGAATAAAGAAGTTGGACTTCTTAAATAAGAGTAAGGGAGTAGGATTTCCTAAAATGACATAGGGATGGACATTTTTTGGAAATCACTGAATTCGGATTCAGGAAAATTTATCTTGACTTTAAAATGTGCAGAAATGGTTTCTGTGCACATTGGTGAAATCGGTTCATCAATCGGAGTCACGATGAATTTTATATTAATTTCTGAACATGCGGGCTTTGCTTGTCGGGCCTCAACTTATGACTAATGGGCCCTAAGGTGTTAGTGGCCTGCATTATAAATAAGTTATTGCAGTACAGAAATTACACACAACTGGTCATAATTTGAGAGACAGAAAATCGAAAACCCTAGCTCTCTCTCAAAAGAAATTCGGCCGCCCCCCTCCCTTCTCTGCGTGAGAAATTCCGGTCTGTGATTTTGAATTGCAGTCTGGAATAGCGAATCAAATTCGTTTATTCTCTTCGTAGAAAACTTCTGATAGATTTTCTAGTGCAATCTATCAGAGGGATTAAACCTCCATTCGTGGACCTGATTGAAGGACAGAATATTCATCAGTTCCAGGGAGAGACAACAAGAGCAGATTAAATCTGTTGGTGTCCAGAATCTCGATTCGAGATTGAAGGTAAAATTTAATAATTGTTATTTAATTTTACACACACTTATAATTTAATCGTTAAACGGTTGATACCCACACTATGGAATTGTTTCATAATAAAATTTTTAAACTTCCGCTGCACCGGGTATCAATCGTGATTGATCTGAACGCCAGTTACCCAACATTATCCTCATCTCGGCGCACCAATCCTTTATTCTCCGTCCTTAAAACTGCCTCCCATTGTCTGAGATGAGCTTTTGGGGTAAACCAAATCGGTAGACAATGTTTTTCCAGATAAACCCCAACACAGCTCCTTCAGTTATTTTTGCCAAAGGCTCAGCTTCCACCCATTTAGAAAAATAATCCACTGCAACCAGCAAGAAATTCTTTTGCCCAGGACCCATAGGGCATGATGTGTAGAACCCACTGATCAAAAGGGCAAGACGCCCATACCGCCTGCAACTCTGCCGCTGGTTTGTGAGAAAAGTTTCCAAACCTTTGACATCTTTCACGCATTCTAACTATCTGTCGGGCATCAGTATCCTGCCAACAAAGTACGTCGGGCTGTAGAGTAGGCCACCAGTATCCTGCCAACAAAGTACGTCGGGCTAAGCTCAGAGCCCCTCCATGATCTCCACAACACCCTTCATGTACTTCCTGAAGTACATAACCCACGTCCTCCTTGGACAGACATCTCAATAAAGGGCCCTGAAAAGATCATCGATATAATTTTCCATTGATCAGGGTAAATTGATTTACCTGTCTTTTGAGCTTTCGGGCCTGTACTTCTTCTTCAGGAAGGATCCCTGTTTGCAAAAAAACCGATGAGGGTAGTCATCCATGATCCTTCCAAAGCTTCTTCTACTCCTTCTCCTATGGCCATCACCGACCCCGACTGTTGTATCACCAACCGGATATCAATACTAGTCAGAGATGCTGCCATTTTGGCTAGGGTGTCCGCCTCAAAATTATGCTCCCGGGGAATTTTCTCTATGCTCCAGCTAGAAAATTCCCCTCCTTGTCGCCTGACAAGCCCCGCATACTCCTGCAATCTTCTTTCCCTGATGCTAAAGGTTCCCTGGACCTGTTGCACTACCAACTGGGAATCAGAATACACAATTACATGCCCAGCTCCTTCCTCCTGGGCAAATTTTAAACATGTGATTACTGCCTCATACTCTGATTCATTATTAGATTTAGAAGGTGGTAGCCTTACTGCCACCTTGGTTTTCTCCTGGGTGGGAGAAATTAGGATCACGCCTACCCCGCTTCCTTCCAAACTACTGGCCCCATCTATAAAAATTCTCCACATCTCCTCCTGGCCGAAGGTGATAACCTCGGTCAAGAAGTCAGATAAAGCCTGCGCCTTGATAGCTGCCCGAGGCTTGTATTCTACGTCGTATTCTCCCAACTCCACCGCCCACTTGACCAATCGGCCTGAAGCATCTGGATGAGTCATCACCCAGCCCAAAGGGCTATTGGTTAAGACCGTAACCGGGTGAGATAGGAAGTAAGGTCTGAGCTTCCGAGCTATCAGGATGAGGGCCGGGGCCATCTTTGCCATTTCACTATATCGGATCTCTGGCCCCTTCAGAGCATGACTCACATAATAAACTTGTTTTTGGTCTCCTCCCTCTTCCTTTATCAACACCGTGCTCACGGAATATTCTGTTGTGGAAATTTAAACCCATAACCTCTCTTCGGGCTCGGGTTTAACCAGGATAGGTAGATTTTCCATATGCTCCTTCAACTCCTGGAAAGCTCGTTCGCAATCTTCACTCCATCCGAACCTTTGAGCCTTCCTCAACACCTAAAAGAAGGGATGACTTTGATGGGCAGACCGAGCAATGAAACGAGACAAGGCGGTGATTTTACCGGTCAACCGCTGCACCTCTGTAAGGCCCGAAAATATTAAATTATTAATTATGAGATTTGAGAATTAAATTTTATATTATGGGCTAATATTGATTTGAGAAGTTATGGAAATGATATATTTAATTTCCGAGCCGAAAATATTTAATTTGAGAATTTACGGATTTTGAGAATTAAATTCCGAGAATTCTTAAATTAAAAGAATAAATATTTGATTTGAATATTTATGGAATTTGAGATTAAATTCCATATTTCGGAAATTAAAGAAGATGTATTTTGAAGATGAGACCCAACCAGGGGTTGATTTGAAAATATCGAAGATTCGAGGGCTAAAGTGCAAAAGGCCGGGATTATTGATTTAATTCGAATTTATTTAATTTTAATCCGAGTATATTTAATTTGAGAATATTTATAGTTTCGATTTTAATTCTATTATGTTTAAATTATTTAGGATTGAAATTGAATTTAAAAAAAAGACCGAGGACTAAATTGCAATTTCTGAAGACTTGAGGGACTAAATTGCAAAATATGCAATACATATCCGATTTTTGAATAATGAATCAGCCTTGATACGTGTTATGTTATTTTTCAATTCAGAATTCTGAAGCCGAGAATAGAGAAGTCGAGAGTTCTTATATTTCTTTGAATTCGATTTTTTCAAATCGCCGTAACTTTTGCATCGGTTGTCCGATTTCGATTCCGAAAGATGTTCTAGAATCCTTGCGACGAGGCCTTCGATTTGATGTAAGTATTTAATCCTTTCGGCATGTTTTTAAGATATATATATGGCAGAGATCAGGTTATGCATTTATGTTTGTGTTCTTGAGTTCGTATACCGTTCGATATCGAAGTTGGATTGAAGAATGATGATCGTTTGTAATTGCTATGATATGACAGCATATATTTCGAAATCTATAGCTTCTTAGATGATGGTTTATGATGATATATTTCTGGTTTATGATGAATATGATGTTAGTGGAATTCGATATCGTTTCGGTTACCGATTTTATACCGTTATGTCGTTGGTTCAAGACTTTGATCATGTTTGAGTTTATAATGCTTGAGCTTAGTTAGATATGAGTTGGTTGCTGATATATGCAGCATGCTTACACTTCATATCAGATTATACTTGCATGTTTCGAGTTCGAGAAGCTACAATTCGAATCAGTCAAGAATTGAGCAAAGTTTGTAACTCGTTTTGCCTTGAAGTTTGAGTTATGATTGAGCTGATTTTTATGTGAGTTGTAGCTGATATAAATAGCTTGATATGATATGTTTCAGATTGTAAATAAGAGATTCGGACTCAAGATTTTAGCATTTGAGAAACGAGATCGAATAGCTCAAGGTTGAAGTTATGCTACCTTGAAGATTGGATGATGAACTTGAGCAAGTTTGATGGTTATTATTTGATGAAGGTTGTACAAATTTGAAGCAACTACGACTCAATGAAACAAAAGGTATACTGACGACATCGCGAGTCAGGGACTGTGAAACTCAAGAACGACTATTCTTGAGTTATCTCGAACAAACCACATACTTGTTTAAGTATTTGTTCTTGAGGTAGAACTTATGTTATTGTCGATCCATCACCGGTAGTGGATCTTTATTGCTTTTGATATGATTGTATATTGAATTGATTCTATGCCAAGGTTGCGGTTAACCTTATTTTCTAGCCCGGAATGGCTACGATAGATGGATATCCATGTCAAGATCAGTTACGAATCTTGATTGCAAATGAAGTGATAAGAATCAATTCTTGAGATAATCGTGCTATATAAATTGAGTTTTGATTTGAATTTTGAGTCGATATATGCGTTATCTTTACTCTATTATTGATTTGATATGTTTAGAGTTGATATGAATTTATTTAACGCAATTATATGTCGATTATACTGAGAATGATTTCTCACCGGATTTTATCCGGCTGTTGCTTTGTTTTGTATGTGTGCATTGCAACAGGAGGGGCAGGAGCTTTGTTGAGACGACATTGATAGCTCGGGAGAGAGATGTAGCAAGTTTGGACTCGGGTTTTAAGCTGAAGAATGGTAGTTAGATAACATTGAAGTTAACATGAAACTTGTGATTTAGAAGCTCACTTTTGAGACTTAGTGTAGCTTATCGTTTCATGTCTTTACGCTATTCGATTGATGTATTGAATGCATGATTTGATACTTGAAACTTTATACATGTTGATATGCATGTTTTAGAATCTATAAACCATGATATGAGTTGATCATGAAGGCATTTGGACTGATGTGCACGGTTTGACTGCAAAATAGTATTGTTGTTATTTTCTGGAAATGGCTCCCGCTCGATCGGGTAAATGTTACCGATCGAGCGAGGCCCTTAAATTGAAGGCAGAAAATCGAGCATTTTGGGCTCGCTCGATCGGTAGGTTTTGACCGATCGAGCGAGACCAATTTTTGTGCAGACCCGAGAAGTTTGTTTTCTTGCTCGCTCGATCGGCTGATTTTGCCCGATCGAGCGAGGCTCGGAGATTTTTAAAAAAAAATTCTGCTCTTGATTTATTATTCTTTAATTGTTTGATTAATTGTTTAATTAATCATTAGCTACCTAAAATGAGATTAGCAACCCGAGGTCCCCACAACAGTTGGTATCAGAGCGTAGGTTCTGGACTGAGATAGAAGCTGAGCGGGGCAGAGTGAGTCACATGCATTTATAGTATTGCATGATTATGCAGTATTTGATTCGATGATTTAATAAATTGCATGTACTCTTGATCTACCTTTGAAATTGAATTAATTAATTTACTGATTTGTAACTTTTCAAATTCTTATCGATGTTATTATAAGAATTTCCCCGGGTGATGTAAGCACCCAGAATCGAAGAGAATATTGTTCTTTGGGTGATGTAAGCACCCCAGACTGACAGTATAGTATGGCCAGACTGAACAGAATGGTATGGTCAGATTGAACAGAACTGTATTATTGCTCAGTTGAATGAAATATCTCTGATTGAACAGAACAGAACAGAATATCAGCGAATGAATAGAGGTATTGCAGGTAGAAGTTGTTCTGAAGAACTGATGTTCATATACCTGAAAGATACAGATGAATGATGTATCAGATTGATTGAATACCAACTTCGAAACCTAGCAATCAGCTGATGAATTTTGATGAAGAAAGGATGAAAGAACAGAGGTATATTAATTTGTTGGTAAGTGCTTAGAACATGATTTTTGTTTATAGTTCTTTGCCACAACAGATAGAAATGATGAGAAAGAAAAATATACCATCTCGAAGTTGAATATTTTGAATATTGAAGAATGTTTTAGTAGACTTTGCAAGCCTAATATGATTCTTTGAATTGTGGATGATAATAATGAAGCTCAAGATTGAGTGGTTTAATTATGGCTTGAATTCGAAAAATAGATCTGAATAAATGCTGACGAATGAAGTATGTTATGAAAGACATAGGCTTGTTTAATAGAAATGAAGCTGAATGATAAAGCAAAAGGACTGAAATTGTAAAGATGATACGGTGTGTGAGAAAAACACATAATTAGCAACAATATCTATTCTAGAAGTATACAGAGAATCAGAATGAAATTGCACCTGAGAATGAAATTTCAGGTAACAGATTTATTTTGTTTTGACCTGTCTATTATTGGTGCAATAGATTCATGATAGCTGAAAGCTTATTATATGATCACCTCTGTATCAAAAAAGAGATTGTGTGAATTGAACTGAAGAATGGAACTATTGTTTCGATGAACTGAAACAGAAGATGATTTTGTTCGTATTGAAATATCTGTTTATGTTGCATGATAGATGATGATGCAATATTCAAATACAGATTAGTAGAATAATTGATGAGAAAAAGCGATTAAATTAGATCAGTAAGAACATAATGTGCAATTGAATATGATGATATAGAATCTCGAATTAAGATTCCGTGATTTCGGGTTGATATGTGATGTTTGAATACAGAAGTATGCCGAAATAAGTATATTCAATGCACTAGATATGTTCATGATCTAAACTAGAATGGAAAGATATGCCAATGAGTAGAGATGGCAGATATATTTCAATAAGATTCTTGACTTTAGTTTAAAGTTGTGAACTAGAATTTATTAGAGAATTGATGAGTTTATGAATTGAATACTGCTTTTGAGGTTTACAAAATAGATGATGATATGAAAATCAGTTACAGATAAGTCTTTTATTTGATTTTACTGAAGTTATTACATCATAAATCATGATTTTTGAAATTCTTGATATTGATTTCGAGGTTTTGGTACCGACCTCAATCGATCTTGATGAACTCTTATTCTTTGTTAGGGTCTGATTTGATTTACTTGTCTTGAGTTGAGATGTAACGCCCAGAATTATTTAATTTTGATTCGAGAATATTTAATTTGGGAATATTTAGAGTTTTGATTTAAATTCTAATATTCTTAAATTATTTAGGATTGAAATTGAATGAATTGAAAAATTGAGGATTGAATTGTAATTTTTGAATAGTTGAGGGGGCCAAAGTGCAAAATCCAAAAATTATATGGACACTTGTTATGGAAAATTGTTATTTACGTGTGATTCACTATTTTCATCAGACTTATCAAGGAATTTTCAGAGAACAAGAAAGGAAGAACCGAGAGCAGAAATTCCAAGCTTTTCTTCATCTTTCAATTGCGATATCTTTTGCTACGGATATCCGATTTCAATTCCAAAAGATGTTCTGGAATCCTTGCAAGAAGACCTTCGATTTGATGTAAGTTTCTTCTTTGTTCATCAATGTTTGACAGTTCGACAATGACAGAGATCAGATATTGATATGAAAGTGTGGTTGTTAACCTTCTATCTCTGATAATCTTGAAGTTGAGTGGAATATTGATTTGTAAATCGTGTTCTTATGAATTCCAGCTATGATTCGATTGAATAACTATTGATATGTTGAGGTTTATGCTGGTTTTGAATTGTATATAGCTGATGTTGTTCTTGATATGTTCGGAATCGCCGAAGTGACACCGATATGCCGTCAAACTATTGATTTGAAGTGATTTGCTATTGTTTTTGGATTCCGAAGTTGCTGAACTATTAGCTGATGATTCCTTGATTGTTATGCTATCGTTTCAGTGCTTGAACAGGACATTTCAATTCATTGATCTTAACTTCAAAATCGATAGAAGAAGGAACAAGGTTTGAGACTATTCTACATTCAAGTTGTATGGTTTTGAGCAGAATTGAGTCAAGGCTTATATTGGTCATCTTGTACAGCTTTGAACAGTTAGAAGACATCCTACACTTCACATTTGAAAGGTAAAAGTGGACTATTATTTGATTGAGATTACAACTCGAGATGGTTTGTATCGAGTTCCCCTAAATCACATACTTGTTTGCTTAATTGCTCTTATGTGCTTTCCTTTGAGTTGTTGAATAAGTTTTGATGGTATGAATGCTTTGATGATGATATATGTTGCATTCATCTTGAAGACTTATTCCTTGATTTTGAAATGAACGGAAACATTCGAATAGACGATTTGAGGAATCGTATATGTATGGTCTTGGGTGGTTGTTTTAGCCTAGCGTCTGATTTGCATATATGATGGCTTCAAAGTCTAGAGAAGAAAGATAAGTAACCCCACCTCGATCGGGAGAGTCGGTGGATTAGTTATGATATCTACTTCTCGGGATCCCAACCGACGAGATAAGAGATGAACCTTGTTTTAAAACATGCATCGTATTTACTTTTATATCATGAGTTTGATATATGATTTGTATTGCATGTTTAGTTGCTTTTACTGGGAAATATATTTCTCACCGGAGTTATCCGGCTATTTGTTGTGTTGTATGTGTCATGACGATAGGCGGAAGTGGATCCGGGCAAAAGCGGAATTGAAGAACAGGGGAGCAGAGATTAGCGTGATGATCCGGTATAGAACTGAAGTTGCTGTCTTATATGTTTAGAATAAGAGTTGAGGCTTTGAATTAGTAGACTTGAACTTTAGTTAAAGTGTTGATAGTTGATCTTGTACAAACACTTGAAATGGATGTTCTACTCTTGCCTTGAGTTGTTAATGTATATATATGTTGTTGACTTGATATGATTTATATACCATGATGATGCTTTTGGGAGTTGATACAACATGTTTAGAACTTGATTCTTCCTTTGTACATGTTTTAGTAAATCAAAGGTTCAAGTTTGACAGCAAGTTTTAGAGCTGGTTTTGAGCTGCGTTTTGTGGGCTGGAAACTGCCCAGGGCCGCGCCCGAGCTGCAGAAAACAGCAGCCCGAGCGTAGCCAGGGCAGTTGGCTACTGTTTTGACACCAACAGGGTGCGCCCAAGCGGCGCATTTCAGCCGCTCGAGCGCAGCACATTAAAAAAAAAAATTCCAGCTTTGAATGCTTGGTGTTTGCTTATCTTTAATTCATGATCTTGGATTAATTTTGTGAATTTGAGAGATTAAGAACCGGGTTGTCACAACAGGTGGTATCAAAGCAAGACAATTCTGGACTTAGATAGACCGTGAGTGGGGTAGATCGAGTCTTCTGCCTTACTTATTTATTTTTTTATCATGCTATGATTTAATTACGTGATTGAATTACATGTTATAAATGCTAGCATGATTTACTTTCAAGTATTTTATTACAAGATGTTGTATTTATTTTATTTGAAAGTATGATTACGATAATTAAAGATGCATGCCTATTGGAATATCTGAACTGATTAGAGGCATGGATTTTGATGATTTGTGATATGCTACCTGATTATCTGAATTGATTGGAAGCATGTCTTGTTGAGTACTTCGATTATTTATTTAAATATTGAATCAGAACCGAGTCTTGATCAGAGGTAAGATGATCAGAGGAGGACTGAGATTAATTTGATGATTTGGTATCCTAACCATTTTGATAATCAGATATGTCTCGAAGACCCGGACGACCTCCTCTGAGACCTCATGTTCCTATTTCTCTACCAGAACATACAGTTCATACTCCACCGACATTTTTCACACCAATAGTGCCTGCAACTGTAGTCCCGAGTAATGAACAGGGCAGTACATCACGAGATATGACAGATATGACTGCAACTCCCATGGAAACACTACTGAAACGTTTTCAATCCTACAAGCCGCCAACTCTGAAAGGTACCGAAAATCCCGTTGAATGTGAAGGATGGCTTGATGATATGGAGATGTTATTCGATTCACTAGACTACGGTGATGAGCGAAGAGTCAGACTTGTTGGACATCAGTTGCATGAAGTTGCTAAAAGCTGGTGGTTCACAACAAAGAAATCTCTGGAGCGTCGAGGAACTGTTCTGACCTGGAATGTCTTCAAGACTGAATTCTATCAACGTTTCTTTCCGGTATCTTATCGAAAAGACAAGGGTGCCGAATTTGCTAATCTGAAGCAGGGAAACTTGAATATTGAAGATTATGTTGCAAAATTCACTACATTGCTAAGATTTGCTCCACATGTTGCAGACAGTGACGAGGCTATGGCTGATCAGTTCATTAATGGACTGAATCCTGATGTTTTTACACTGGTGAACACAAGGCGATCGAATAATTTTGCTGATGCCTTGAACAGTGCCAAAGGAGCAGAAGCTGGCTTGATACAGCAGCGAGGAGCTTCGTATATTGCACAGCCTCAGAGATAGTCACAACCTTCAATTTCAACTCAGCAACAGTCGTCTCGATTTGACAGTGGTGGTAGTAGCAGTGGCAGAAAGGGATATTTTCAAGCTAAAGGAAAACAATTTAAGAAATCTGGAAGCAGTTCTTCAAGTTCCAGTGGTACGAAACAGAAGTCTGGGGTATTCTGTAACACCTGTGGTGGAGGACATCCAACTGATCAGTGTCAAGGTGTATCTGGGAGATGCCATATATGCCATCAGACTGGCCATTTTGCGAGATTATGTCCTCAGAGAGGTGCTGGACAGGCACGAGGTGCAAAGTCATCACGATCAGTGGCTCAACCCTCGAGGCAAGCCTCCTCTGTCCATTCCTTTCAACCATCACCACCTCAGCAACAGTCGAGGCCAGGAGGAAGTCAGGTAGGCAGTCAGCCACAGAGACAGCAGGCTCATGTTTATGCATTGACGGAGGAGCAAGCACAGGGAGCACCGGATGACGTGATTGCAGGTAACTGTTCTTTTTATGGTTATCCTGCATATGTATTGATAGATACAGGTGCATCCCATACGTTTATATCTTCCAAATTTGTTGCATTGCATGCTTTGCCTGTTGAAACATTACCTGTTGTAGTATCTGTTTCTTCTCCTTTGGGGAGGGGTCTTATATCGATTCAGATAGTTAATAACTGTTTACTACAGTATGAGGGTAATGAGATTGAGATAGATTGCTTCGTACTTGGTATGTCTGATTTCGACTGTATTATTGGGATTGATATGCTGAACAAGTACAGAGCTACTGTAGACTGTTTCCAGAAGATAGTGAGATTCAGACCTGAAATGGCTGGAGAATGGAAATTCTATGGTAAGGGTTCACGTGCCAAGATTCCTCTTATTTCTGTATTATCTATGACCCAAATTTTGCAGAAAGGAGCGGAGGGATTTCTTGTTTATGCAGTGGATGTGTTGAAAACTAGCCAAAACCTGGCTGATTTGACAGTGGTTAGTGAATTTACGGACGTTTTCCCTGATTAAATTCCAGGATTACCTCCGTATCGAGAGATTGATTTCAGCATAGAACTGATGCCAGGAACTGCACCGATTTCAAAAGCACCTTATCGAATGGCACCAGTTGAACTGAAAGAATTGAAGGAACAGTTAGAAGATTTACTGGCCAAGGGATACATTCGACCCAGTGTTTCTACTTGGGGAGCTCCAGTACTGTTTGTCAGAAAGAAAGACGGTTCAATGAGATTATGTATCGATTACCGGCAACTGAACAAGGCTACGGTAAAGAACAAATACCCTTTGCCTCGTATTGATGATTTATTTGATCAGTTGCAGGGTTCTTCTGTGTATTCCAAGATCGATCTGAGATCTGGATACCATCAGCTGAGAGTTAGGGATTCTGATATTCCTAAGACTGCGTTCAGAACCAGTTATGGCCATTATGAGTTTATAGTTATGCCGTTTGGTTTGACAAATGCTCCAGCTGTGTTTATGGCTTTGATGAACCGTGTATTTCAGAAGTATCTCGATGACTTCGTGATTATTTTTATTGATGATATTCTGATATATTCAAAGAATTTGATTGATCATTCTGAACATCTGAGAACAGTATTGAAAACTTTAAGAGCCGAGAAACTGTATGCTAAACTGTCGAAATGCGAGTTTTGGCTGAAACAGGTTGTCTTTCTTGGACATATTATATCTGGAAATGGTATTTCTGTGGATCCAAGTAAAGTCGAAGAAGTTATCAGTTGGTCGAGACCAACATCTGTTCCTGAGATCCGGAGTTTTATGGGATTGGCTGGGTATTATCGTCGATTTATTAAAGATTTTTCCAGTATTGCAAAGCCGATTACTCAGTTGACTCAAAAGAATACTCCATTTGTCTGGTCTGATGCTTGTGAATCCAGTTTTCTGGAGTTGAAGAAACGATTGACCAGTGCACCAGTCTTGACGATTCCTTCAGGTACTGGTGGTTTCACTGTTTATTGTGATGCATCTCACCGAGGTTTAGGTTGTGTTTTAATGCAGCGAGGTCATGTGATTGCTTATGCCTCGAGACAATTGAAGCCTCACGAAACCAGATATCCGATTCATGATCTTGAATTGGCCGCCATTGTATTTGCTTTGAAGATTTGGCGACATTATCTGTACGGGGAACAGTTTGAAATCTATTCTGATCACAAGAGTCTGAAATATCTGTTTTCTCAGTCAGAATTGAATATGAGACAGCGGAGATGGCTTGATTTGCTGAAAGACTTTGACTGCGAGATTAAATATTATCCAGGAAAATCGAATGCAGCAGCTGATGCATTGAGTCGAAAGGTATGTTCTTTATCCTTATCGATGATTGGTGTATCGAATTTGATTGAAAATTGCTGTTTATCTGGATTAGTATTTGATACAAATTATCAGCCTCTTCGACTCTATCAAATGCAAGTTGAACCAGCTTTATTGGTAAGAATTTGAGATGCTTAGAAACGTGATCAGAATGTATAGAACTCGATTGAGAAAGTCCGATCAGGGCATGTATCTGAATATCGGGTTCAAGATGATCTTCTATACGTTCACAATCGCCTTGTAGTGCCTGATATTTCTGATGTACGTCAACAACTATTGAAAGAGGCGCATTGTAGTCGTTACAGTATTCATCCTGGTGGTAGGAAGATGTATAACGATCTGAAAGCTCATTATTGGTGGAAGCAAATGAAGACTGATATCACTGATTTTGTAGCTCGATGTTTGAATTGCCAACAGGTGAAGGCTGAGAGAAAGAGACCGTCTGGTTTGTTACAGAGTTTGTCTGTACCTGAATGGAAATGGGATCATATTTCCATGGATTTTGTGACTAGATTACCTCGATCTTCTAGAGGTTGTGATGCTATCTGGGTGATTATTGACAGATTGACGAAATCAGCGTGTTTTATTCCATATCGTATGACGTATAGACACGACCAGATGGCAAAAATTTATGTCTTTGAAGTTGTCAGATTGCACGGAGTGCCGAAATCTATTGTATCAGATCGTGATCCTCGATTCACATCACATTTCTGGCACAGTTTGCAAAACGCTTTGGGTACTCAGTTACATTTGAGCACAGCTTATCATCCACAGACTGACGGACAGTCTGAGCGTACTATTCAAACATTGGAGGACATGTTGAGAGCTGTAGTGCTTGATTTTGGCACTAGTTGGCAAGAATCACTACCTCTTTGTGAATTCTCGTACAACAACAGCTATCAATCGAGTATAGGAATGGCTCCTTTTGAAGCTTTATACGGAAGAAAATGTCGATCTCCTTTGTATTGGGATGATATTTCTGAAGTACCTGATACTGGTCCTGATATGATACGTGATATGAATGACCAGGTGAAACTTATTCAGAAACAAATGAAGACAGCTCAAGATAGACAGATGAAATATGCCAACATTCGACGTCGACCATTGTCTTTTGAACAGGGGGATCGTGTATTTTTGAAGATTTCTCCGTTCAAAGGCACAGTCAGATTTGGCAAGCTAGGGAAATTGTCTACACGCTACATTGGTCCTTATGAAATTCTGGAGAAAATAGGCAATCTCGCCTATCGATTAGCTCTTCCTCCATCGTTATTTGGAATACATGATGTCTTTCATGTATCGATGCTTCAAAAATATCTTGCTGATGAATCTCATGTGCTTCAATCTAATGAGGCTGAACTCGACGAGACTTTGAGTTATTTTGAAAAGCCAATTCAGATTCTTGATCGAAAAGAGAAGCAACTACGAACGAAGACTATTCCACTTGTGAAAGTCCAATGGAGTCGTCATGGTATTGAAGAAGCGACTTGGGAGACTGAATCTGATATGAAGCAAAGATTTCCTGAGATGTTCCAATGATGTGAGTCTTCTTTAGTTTTCTGTTATCTGATATTTGATATATGATCTGTTGATATTACTTGCGATTTCGAGGACGAAATCGTGTCTTAGTGGGGGAGAATTGTAACGCCCAGAATATTTTAATTTTGATCCGAGAATATTTAATTTGGGAATATTTAGAGTTTTGATTTAAATTCTAATATTCTTAAATTATTTAGGATTGAAATTGAATGAATTGAAAAATTGAGGATTGAATTGCAATTTTTGAATAGTTGAGGGGGCCAAAGTGCAAAATCCAAAAATTATATGGACACTTGTTATGGAAAATTTTTATGTACGTGTGATTCACTATTTCCATCAGACTTATCAAGGAATTTTAAGAGAACAAGAAAGGAAGAACCGAGAGCAGAAATTCCAAGCTTTTCTTCATCTTTCAATTGCGATATCTTTTGCTACGGATATCCGATTTCAATTCCGAAAGATGTTCTGGAATCCTCGCAAGACGACCTTCGATTTGATATAAGTTTCTTCTTTGTTCATCAATGTTTGACAGTTCGACAATGACAGAGATCAGATATTGATATGAAAGTGTGGTTGTTAACCTTCTATCTTTGATAATCTTGAAGTTGAGTGGAAGATTGATTTGTAAATCATGTTCTTATGAATTCCAGCTATGATTCGATTGAATAACTGTTGATATGTTGAGGTTTATGCTAGCTTTGAATTTTATATAGCTGATGTTGTTCTTGATATGTTCGGAATCGCCGAAGTGACACCGATATGCCGTCAAACTATTGATTTGAAGTGATTTGCTATTGTTTTTGGATTCCAAAGTTGCTGAACTATTAGCTGATGATTCCTTTGAAAGAGTGGGTGCCCGGTTAGCCAACTTGTGGTTAAGAGCTTTTATGACTCTATGTAAAACAATCTTTTGTTTAATATAATTTACACTTTTATAATGGCATTGACTTTATCTTTCTTCATATTGTTATATTATGATATACTATTATTGTTTTGATAAAGACCTTGAATATACTATAGTTTATGTAAGATGTGGTAGCACATGGGGATGGCTATCATGAAATACATCTTACAGTCACTGTATATTCTAAATTGTTCCTAGTCAATTGAGCCGTCCGCAAATAAGGATAAGGATCGCTCGAGATTGAGACTAGAATTTGCGATGCCAAGTACCACGTTTCATTGGTATGGAACATAGAGATGTTCAAAGCATGCAAATGGATATTCATATAATGAATGATCGAACTATCCTATTCGGACTTTCCAAGTGGTTATCACTTATCGAGTGGATAAAGTCCGCGGTTTTGGTTGTACACCATTAGTCCTTATTACTTGAAACATCATTGAGACTCTATATGCTAGTACTGTACTTTGACTCGTTTACCAACTTTATTGGGGTCATCAGGTGTCGGGATTGGGTACAGTTACGACACATATAGGAGTCGATGCTTTGTTGTCAAGGATTCACCACATACTTGCGAGTGTGGATATCCTATGCGATCTGAGGAGATATTAGTGTGACGAATCTCTGGCCAGAGTACATGATGTGTTTTAGGTTAATGGGTTATCCTAGTAACACATGCGATGTCACTAATAGATCTCCAAGATGTTATGCATAGTTATCGAATCTCGAACGACTCTCGATATACCAATGGTTGTTGATTCGATCGGGATATTTGGATGAAGGGACCGTACTGTACGCTAACCAAAATCTACTGGTTCTTGCAGGCACTATCAGTAATACCTAGGGAATCATGGGGCGATGTTGCTAGGCGCTCTTACCATGATTCGATGGGTAAGTCGGAAATTGTTGTTCCGAGTCACAAGGAGTTGTGAGCCCACGGCTAGCTGTATTCCTGAACCATTGAGGGTTACACAAGTAATGGATTACTAAAACCCCGTAGAGATAGTTAAATTTAAAGAGTTAAATTTAATGAAAGAGAAGTTGGACTTCTTAACTAAAGGGAGTGGGATTTCCTAAAATGACATAGGGATGGGCATTTTGGAAATCACTGAATTCGGATTCAGAAAAATATCTTGACTCTAAAAGATGCAAAAATGGTTTCTGTGCACATTGGTGAAATCAGTTTATCAATCGGAGTCACGATGAATTTTATATTAATTTCTATAACAACGGGCTTGGCTTGTTGGGCTTAAGTTATGGATTGTGGGCTTTAAGGAGTTAGAGTCCTGATACAATTATAACTAGAAATTATCTATAAATACATGTAGTGGGTTCGAAAATTGAAGAGATTTCATTCATCAAATTTTCGAACACACACATATTATTTTCTAAGGGTTTTTCGAAAATCCTTGTCCCTTTCGGAGAAAATTCGGTCTTGTGATTTTTGTGAATAATTACAATCCGAATTAACAGATCATATCTGTTTATTCTCTACGCAAACTTCTGATTGATTTCTAGTGCAGTCAATCAGAGGGTTTTTGTTTTCTATTCGTGGACCTGATTGAAGAAACGTTCGTTCATCAGTTCCGGGGATATACAACAAGAGCAGATTAAATTCTGTTGGTGTCCATAATCTCGCTTCGAGATTTTAAGGTAAAATATTTAATTGTGATTATTTATTTTACTTACACAAATTTAATCGTAAAAGTTTTGATACCCAGATATGGAATCGTTCCATATTAATAAAATAAAATTTTTAAACTTCCGCTGCACCGGGTATCAATTCTAATTGATCTGAACACTGTTTTCCAACAGTGGTATCAGATCCAGGTTGCTCAGATCAAACGATTAAATTAATCGATTGTACAAAATTTTTAAGCCTCGGTTTTTGAAACAAAACAAATTTTTAAAAATTAAATTTTTTGACGGGCAAAACACGGGCAGCGATCGGATCGCTGCCCATTGGGCAGCGCAATGGGCAGCGACGGGCTGCCCGAGATTGTCCCGGGCAGCCCGAAAAATTAAAATTTTAATTTTTGAAAAAATTTTGAATTTTTGAAATTCTAGTGTTTGATCCGATCGAAAATTGTTTTTGATTAGATCACGAGGCATCGGATCGAATTGTTCGAGTCCGAAATTTTTTAAAATTGATTTTTGGATAAATTTGAATTTTTGGAAAATTTATAAATTTTATCCGTTAAATTAGATTTTATAAAATTAATTATTTTGGTACAATTGATGATAAGATATGATCTTATGGATGGATAAGATAAAACATGATTTTATCTTTTAATTATGATGCCTTTGCATGTTTATCCAATTATTTAATTATTGAATTAATTAATGGATAAAGGATGATCGATTGCCATGACCAATATTTTAGGTGTATGTTAGGTGATTTACATTTGTCTTATTGTTGTTGGTGTTTATTAATGGGCTTGGTTTATAGCCCAATATGATTGTCATATGTAATAAAAGTGGGCCTGGTTTATGGCCCGTTCCCACCCCTAAAATGTATCCCATATTTGTCATCGAAATTTATTGTAAATTTATTAGACTTAGTGGGAGACAAAAATTTGAAGAAATGGTGGGCCCAGCAGACAATGAAGACCGAAGAAATGTAAATTGGAAGCACAATGTAATAGGATTGCATTGCATACTTGCATATCACCTAGGATTGGACTTAGACTCGTGATTGACAACCACGGGTCAATTAGTTAATGGGATCGATTATCCTTAAATAATATATGATATTATTGATGTATGCATGTTTAGACAAAATTGTATGAATCCCGCAAGCATACATAAATTGCATGATGAGACAAATTTTCAAAATAAAATCCCTCATTTTAAATATGATTTAAAATTGATATCAAGATAAACAAAAGGAATTTTAAATATTGTTTAAATATTCCTACCTTCCATCAACGATCAATGTATGTGATGCTACCCGCGGATACGGTCCGGCTCATATTATTGGGGGGGCCCGTTCGTCGGAAAGCTGTACATTGGATCGACACATGTTGTAAGTTGGGTGAAACTCCCATGGGATTGGCTCATATTATTGGGGATCCACATGGCGACCGTCCATCACAACTTAATATTGATGGGTCATCTTGACATGTCACAATAAACGGCGTCATATTATTGGGCCCTTATTGGACATGAGTTAAAAACATGGAGGTTGCTTTGGAAGCAATTGGGCTCTACCTTTTGAAAATTATGGTTGGCTGATATTATTCGGGACCATAGTTTGTCAATTGGACTTCATGTTCCCACTAAAGAAAATGTTTCTCGTTTTCACTAGAGGGTAGTGAAATCGTCAAAATAGTGGGAGTGTAATTCATAAAATGAAATTCGCCATATTTTATGTCTTAGTAAATTAATTAATATTGTCTGTTTCATCTCAGTATTTCATTACAATGAATTCGTAATCCACATGTTTCAATTCTCGAACAAAACAAACTTTCTGGCGCAATCTATACAGGATGGTTCCATAAGTTAAGATTGTCCTGAGTTCGGAAAAGATTTTCCAAGTGTTAGAAAAGGCTTCTCCGAAAACAGCCTCGGCTGATGTAACTGCCGAAAGGTTGGCCGAACTAGAGAAATGGTTGGACCATGATCTCAAGGCCAAATGTTACATGCAAAATTCGACAAGTCTAAACAAGTTTGCCATTACTGCAAGAAACCCGGTCATTGGAAACGTAACTGCAAGGAATACCTCGAGCAGTTGAGAACTGCAAAGGGTATGTTTTATATTGAAATAAATGTTTTACTTAATACTACTTCTTGGGTATTGGATACCAGATATAGATCTCACATTTACAATGAGTTGCAAATGATGACAAGAAGTAATAAGCTAAGGATGGGTGAGACCCAGCTAAGGCTCGAGAATGGTTCTAGAGTCGAAGCCAAAGCTATAGGAGACATTTATTTAGTTTTGCAGAACAATTTTAAGTTATTTTTGAGAGATGTTTTATATGTTTCGGATTTGGTCAAAAACATTATATCTATTTCTATGCTTGATAGAGATGATTTTTCTTGCAATTTTGTAAATGGGATTTGCAATATTTACAAGAATGAATGTTTGATTGGAAATGGACAACATGAAAACGATCTATATAGCTTAAAATTAAAAGACGTTCCAATTAATTATGTTGATAAACCGGTGACAACAATTAAAAGGAAAAACGATAGTCAAAACCCGGCAAACCTTTGGCATGCTAGGCTAGGTCATATTTCCTCAAGGAGGATGAACAAGCTAGTGGGAGAGGGCATGTTTGATATGTCTGATATTAACTCTCTACCTACTTGTGAGTCCTTCCTAAAGGGAAAAATGACTAAATCTCCTTTCAAAGGGAAACCTGAGCGTAGTCAAAATCTGTTGGATTTGATCCATACAGATGTTTGCGGTCCATTTAGGATTGGTACTAAATGTGGCAACACCTACTTCATTACCTTTACTGATGATCATTCTAGGTATGGATATTTATATTTAATGAAATATAAGTCTGAAGCATTTGAAAGGTTCAAAGAATTCAAGGCTGAAGTAGAAAACAAACTAGGTAAAAGTATTAAGGCACTTCGATCGGATCGAGGTGGAGAATACTTAAGTACCGAGTTTTTGGACTATCTAAAAGAGAATGGGATTCTCTCTCAGTGGACTCCTCCTATGACACCTCAGCTTAATGGTGTTTAGGAGCGTCGCAATCGAACTTTGTTGGACATGGTTCGATCCATGATGAGCTTCACTGAGCTCCCACCTTTGTTTTGGGGCTACGCGTTTGAAATGGCGGTATTGTTGTTAAACAACGTTCACACTAAAGCAGTAAATAAAACACCATACAAGTTATGGAATGGCAAAGCTCCTAACTATTCGTACTTGAGAATTTGGGGATGTCCTGCTTACGTGAAGCAGACAGTGGGAGATAATTTGGATAGTCGATCCACCTTATGTTATTTTGTAAGGTATCCAAAGAATTCAATTGGATATTATTTCTATCATCCTGCTGAAACAAAAGTGTTTGTTTCAAGGAATGACACCTTTTTGGAGAAGGAGTTCTTGTTGGATAAGAAAGGCAAGATGATGGAACTCGAAGAAATTCGAGAAGAACCCGAGATACAAAATAGTGATCCTACACCTCAAGAATCATCACAAGACACGCCTATTACTAGGAGATCCGAGAGGACTTCTAGGCCTCCTATTAGACATGGTCTTCTTCTTGAAGGGGATCAAAGTGAACCCGACATTGGATGTGATCCAAGAAACTTCAAGGAAGAAATTTCTGATGCGGATTCGAATTTATGGCTTGAAGCTATGCAATCGGAAATAGACTCGATGCATTCTAACCAAGTTTGGTCTTTAGTAGATCCTCCCGATGGAATTGTTTCAATTGGGTGCAAATGGATCTACAAGAGAAAGCTTGGGCTTGATGGAAAGGTATTGACCTACAAGGCACGATTGGTGGCAAAAGGTTATACTCAAAGACAAGGAGTTGACTATGATGAAACCGTTTCACCAGTCGCAATGTTCAAGTCCATAAGAATCCTTATTGTCATAGCAGCATGGTATGACTATGAGATATGGCAAATGGATGTAAAGACTGCATTTCTTAATGGAAACATTAAGGAAGAGATCTATATGATGCAGCTTGAGGGATACACATCCATGGGAAGCGAGCATAAGGTATGCAAGCTTCAGAGATCAATCTATGGTCTCAAACAAGCATCAAGAAGTTGGAACCAGAAATTTGATGAAACGATAAAGGATTTTGGTTTTATCAAGAACCCAGAGGAACCATGTGTGTACAAGAAAGTAGTTAAGAATGCGGTAACATTCTTAGTACTTTATGTTGATGACATCCTACTCATGGGGAATGATGTAGGAATGTTGCAGTCAACAAAGATATGGTTATCAGGTAGATTCTCGATGAAGGATTTAGGTGAGGCATCCTATATTCTAGGAATTCAGATCTATAGAGATAGATCTAAAAGAATGATAGGACTCACTCAATCAACCTACATCGACACCATATTGAAAAGGTTTTCTATGGATGAGTCCAAGAGAGGACATCTACCTATGTGTCATGGAGTTTCTCTATCCAAGTCTATGTGTCCCAAGACTGACGAAGAGATAGAGAAGATGACACACGTGCCATATGCGTCAGCCATAGGTAGTATCATGTATGGGATGATATCTACCAGACCGGATGTAGCATTTGCTCTGAGTGTCACGAGCAGATATCAAGCCAATCCCGGTCAAATGCATTGGAAAGCCGTGAAGGACATTCTTAAGTACTTACGAAGGACTAAGAATATGTTCATGGTATATGGAGGGAGAGAATTGAAGTTGGAAGGCTATACCGACTCTAGCTTCCAATGTAACGTGGATGACTCGAAATCAACCTCTGGATTTGTATTCGTGCTCAATGGCGGTGCTGTCTCTTGGAAGAGTTCCAAGCAGGACACCACAGCGGATTCCACCACTGAGGCAGAATACATTGCAGCATCAGCTGCTGCTAAAGAGGCAGTTTGGATAAGGAAATTCATCCAAGATTTGGGTGTAATTCCTGAAGCTGTTGGTCCAGTCCCGGTGTACTGTGACAACACGGGTGCCGTTTCTCAGGCAAAGGAACCAAGGTCTCATCAGAAGTCCAAGCACATACTGAGGAAATACCACATCATCCGGGAGATCGTGGAAAGAGGAGACATCAGTGTCGAGAGAGTGGCCTCTACAGACAATATCGCTGATCCGCTTACTAAGCCCTTGCCAGGACCATTGTTTGACAAACATTGCGAAGCAATGGGATTACGTAGTATGACTAGTTGGCTTTAGGGCAAGTGGGAGATTGAAAAATTGGGTGCCCGGTTAGCCAACTTGTGGCTAAGGGCTTTTATGACTCTATGTAAAACAATCTTTTGTTTAATATAATTTACACTTTTATAATGGCATTGACTTTATCTTTCTTCATATTGTTATATTATGATATACTATTGTTGTTTTGATAAAGACCTTGAATATACTATAGTGTATGTAAGATGTGGTAGCACATGGGGATGGCTATCATGAAATACATCTTATAGTCACTGTATATTCTAAACTGTTCCTAGTCAATTGAGCCGTCCACAAATAAGGATAAGGATCGCTCGAGATTGAGACTAGCATTTGCGATGCCGAGTACCACGTTTCATTGGTATGGAACATAGAGATGTTCAAAGCATGCAAATGGATATTCATATGATGAATGATCGAACTACCCTATTCGGACTTTCCAAGTGGTTATCACTTATCGAGTGGATAAAGTCCGCGGTTTTGGTTGTACACCATTAGTTCTTATTACTTGAAACATCATTGAGACTATATATGCTAGTATTGTACTTTGACTCGTTTACCGACTCTATTGGGGTCATCAGGTGTCGGTATTGGGTACAGTTACGACACATATAGGAGTCGATGCTTTGTTGTCAAGGATTCACCACATACTTGCAAGTGTGGATATCCTATGCGATCTGAGGAGATATTAGTGTGATGAATCTCTGGCCAGAGTACATGATGTGTTTTAGGTTAATGGGTTATCCTAGTAACACATGCGATGTCACTAATAGATCTCCAAGATGTTATGCATAGTTATCGAATCTCGAACAACTCTCGATATACCAATGGTTGTTGATTCGATCGGGATATTTGGATGAAGGGACCGTACTGTACGCTAACCAAAATCTACTGGTTCTTGCAGGCACTATCAGTAATACCTAGGGAATCATGGGGCGATGTTGCTAGGCGCTCTTACCATGATTCGATGGGTAAGTTGGAAATTGTTGTTCCGAGTCACAAGGAGTTGTGAGCCCACGGCTAGCTGTATTCCTGAACCATTGAGGGTTACACAAGTAATGGATTACTAAAACCCCGTAGAGATAGTTAAATTTAAAGAGTTGAATTTAATGAAAGAGAAGTTGGACTTCTTAACTAAAGGGAGTGGGATTTCCTAAAATGACATAGAGATGGGCATTTTTGGAAATCACTGAATTCGGATTCAGAAAAATTATCTTGACTCTAAAAGATGCAGAAATGGTTTATGTGCACATTGGTGAAATCAGTTTATCAATCGGAGTCACGATGAATTTTATATTAATTTCTATAACAACGGGCTTGGCTTGTTGGGCTTTAGTTATGGATTGTGGGCTTTAAGGAGTTAGAGTCCTGATATAATTATAACTAGAAATTATCTATAAATACATGTAGTGGGTTCGAAAATTGAAGAGATTTCATTCATCAAATTTTCGAACACACACATATTATTTTCTAAGGGTTTTTCGAAAATCTTTGTCCCTTTCGGAGAAAATTCGGTCTTGTGATTTTTGTGAAAAATTACAATCCAGATTAACAGATCATATCTGTTTATTCTCTACGCAAACTTCTGATTGATTTCTAGTGCAGTCAATCAGAGGGTTTTTGTTTTCTATTCATGGACCTGATTGAAGAAACGTTCGTTCATCAGTTCCGGGGATATACAACAAGAGCAGATTAAATTCTGTTGGTGTCCATAATCTCGCTTCGAGATTTTAAGGTAAAATATTTAATTGTGATTATTTATTTTACTTACAAAAATATAATCGTAAAAGTTTTGATACCCAGATATGGAATCGTTCCATATTAATAAAATAAAATTTTTAAACTTTCGCTGCACCGGGTATCAATTCTAATTGATCTGAACACCGTTTTCCAACATCCTTGATTGTTATGCTATCGTTTCAGTGCTGAACAGGACATTTCAATTCATTTATCTTAACTTCAAAATCGATAGAAGAAGGAACAAGGTTTGAGACTATTCTACATTCAAGTTGTATGGTTTTGAGCAGAATTGAGTCAAGGCTTATATTGGTCATCTTTTACAGCTTTGAACAGTTAGAAGACATCCTACACTTCACATTTGAAAGGTAAAAGTGGACTATTATTTGATTGGGATTACAACTCGAGATGGTTTGTATCGAGTTCCCCTAAATCACATACTTGTTTGCTTAATTGCTCTTATGTGCTTTCCTTTGAGTTGTTGAATAAGTTTTGATGGTATGAATGCTTTGATGATGATATATGTTGCATTCATCTTGAAGACTTATTCCTTGATTTTGAAATGAACGAAAACGTTCGAATAGACGATTTGAGGAATCGTATATGTATGGCCTTGGGTGGTTGTTTTAGCCTAGCGTCTGATTTGCATATATGATGGCTTCAAAGTCTAGAGAAGAAAGATAAGTAACCCCACCTCGATCGGGAGAGTCGGTGGATTAGTTATGATATCTACTTCTCGGGATCCCAACCGACGAGATAAGAGATGAACCTTGTTTTAAAACATGCATCGTATTTACTTTTATATCATGAGTTTGATATATGATTTGTATTTCATGTTTAGTTGCTTTTACTGGGAAATATATTTCTCACCAGAGTTATCCGGCTATTTGTTGTGTTGTATGTGTCATGACGATAGGCGGAAGTGGATCCGGGCAAAAGCGGAATTGAAGAACAAGGGAGGAGAGATTAGCATGATGATCCGGTATAGAACTGAAGTTGCTGTCTTATATGTTTAGAATAAGAGTTGAGGCTTTGAATTAGTAGACTTGAACTTTAGTTAAAGTGTTGATAGTTGATCTTGTACAAACACTTGAAATGGATGTTCTACTCTTGCCTTGAGTTGTTAATGTATATATATGTTGTTGACTTGATATGATTTATATACCATGATGATGCTTTTGGGAGTTGATACAACATGTTTAGAACTTGATTCTTCCTTTGTACATGTTTTAGTAAATCAAAGGTTCAAGTTTGACAGCAAGTTTTAGAGCTGGTTTTGAGCTGCGTTTTGTGGGCAGGAAACTGCCCAGGGCCGCGCCCGAGCTGCAGAAAACAGCAGCCCGAGCGCAGCCAGGGCAGTTGGCTACTGTTTTGACACCAACAGGGTGCGCACGAGCGGCGCATTTCAGCCGCTCGAGCGCAGACCATTAAAAAAAAGAAAAAAAATTTCCAGCTTTGAATGCTTGGTGTTTGCTTATCTTTAATTCATGATCTTGGATTAATTTTGTGAATTTGAGAGATTAAGAACCGGGTCGTCACATGAGATGCTAGTGAGTTGTTTTCACTTAGCATATTGTCATTCATATTATTGTTCTGTGGATGACCTTGACTTAAGTGAGTTTTCCTTGATTATGAATTTCAAAAGTTACTGATTGATTGATGTATACATTCAATATAGGATAATATATATGACTCATAAATGATAGAATTTCCAATTGAGATTTGGGAAATAGAACGAAGAGAAGAGATGAATGTATGATTAATTGATCTTTTGGATTTATGTGCTTGAAGTATCGAGATAGATACGAAAATAGTCCGAATTGCTGTAATCCAAATTAAGTGAGAACTGATTTGGAAGGATTAAAGCACATTGAGATGAGATCATGTTATTAGAATTCAATTGAGAAATAGAAATGAAGAATGAAACAGGCATTCGATCAATTGATTTTAGATTTTTGTGTATTTTGGTTTGAATATTCAGATGAATATATGACCAATCGTAATGATTTTTGATTGAAAGCAATCTAGAATTGTTTAGAAGATGATAGAAACACAGAAAGTAAACTGAAGTGATGAGAATTCAGTATAGAATGCCATATAGAGATATAAATTGAAGCCTCAGATCAGAATAAATGAATTCTATTATGATTGATTATTTGATTGCGCCTGATATTTCCGAAAAGAGATATCAGAATTTGAAGAATTGCACAACAATAAATTCAATATTCATCCGATAATTGTTTTATCAGACGATAAAGAAAATAGAAGTAACAGAATTAGTATGTTTTCGAAGTTAAACGTACAGAGAGTTTCCGATGAATTTGAAAATCGTTGACTAGATTAATTCAGTGATAGTTAGAAACTCAAGAATTGTTACGAAATTGTGATTTGAAAGAATATTTTGCGAAACTACCAAGATGAAAAAGTTTATGTGAAGTAAACAGGTGGTAGTTATGAACAGATGGATGAAAATTACTGTCTACAATAATTTGTCTGTATGATCAACTCACTGAATTGTGATTAGATTCATTACAATAAGAACAGTAAGCCACGAAATAATGTTTCAGATTGAAACATTGGGTTTACTATTAAATTATAATACAGATGATCCGAAGACTTTGAGTATTTTTTGAGGTAAATGTGCAATTTGATATCCTTGAAGTGGAAGAATAATCAGAGAAGATGAATTGAAATTCGGAAATAAATTTTATCTGATGTGATACCGATTATCAACATATCTGAATACTTTGAAATCTATGAATACAGCATATACTCTGATTACGAAATAATCCGAATAAACTAATCAGATGTGTGGAATACACTGTATGAGATGTGAATAACAGCTATCGATTCAGATCTGTGAAGAAGATAGAGATATGATGAATTACAGGAATGATTACAATCTATTGTCAGGAGTAAGACTTTAGATTTATTCGATAGAATATGGCATCGATTGATTGATTGATGTTCTGAGAGTTGGTTATATGTGATTGCATTATACCAATTGTCGATTGATGGGTTATCTGAGTTGATTTTCCGGATATTGAGAATATTCTCAGAGCTTTAATACCTGATTCGGTATTTCTTGACTTGATGTATTGTCACTTGATGATTATACTTCCTGTAACAGCTAAGGAATCGATTTTGAGATAATGTTATGATGATATGATTAAAAGAAATCAGATTTCTTTGTGTTGAAATGATACTACTGAAGTATATGACATAAGATCAGGCATGATTTGTTTATATTAGATCAGATTTGATTTGAGAGACACAAAGATGTTGAAGATGAATCTGTATGAATGAAAACAGAAAAGAAGAATTAGAATTAGAAACCGAATGATAGATATAACTTTTGAAGCTGAAACTGACTTGTTAAGCGTAAAAGTTATTCCTGAACATCATTCGATTCAAAATTGAGAAAGAACGAAGTTGAGATACAGATTCAGAATGTGACGATGGATACTAATCTTGAAGCGATGAACTGAATAACAGTGTAGACTTGAGTTATGTTCTATACTCTGTATAGAATGATATAGAGAAAGAATCAAGTCGTCACCAAAGCTGAATTGCATTGAATGACATATCAGATGGAATTGATGATTGTATTGAACGAATGTATTCTTTTCAACTGGATAAGTTCAGTATCTAAGTGAAATAAGTATCAGTAGATTCTTCATATGTACTTTATTCAGATGAGATAGATATTGACGAGATTCTGAGTTAAGTCAATTATTCGGCAAATCCTTGATTGAAGAAAGAAACAACTCAGATTCAATGACTTAAAGTACAACTGAATAGATACTGATTACAAGAGAATAGAAGTAGATTCGAAGTAATAATCTGAAAAGAGATTGAAAGATGAAGTGAGATACGAAATGCAGAGTGGATGATTGAAGTGAGAATCACTTCAGATAATCATTCAGTCTATTAGATTTGATATTCTGGATGAATACGATTTCGAGGACGAAATCATTTCTTAAAGGGGAGGAATTGTAAGGCCCGAAAATATTAAATTATTAATTATGAGATTTGAGAATTAAATTTCATATTATGGGCTAATATTGATTTGAGAAGTTATGGAAATGATAGATTTAATTTCCGAGCCAAAAATATTTAATTTGAGAATTTACGGATTTTGAGAATTAAATTCCGAGAATTCTTAAATTAAAAGAATAAATATTTAATTTGAATATTTATGGAATTTGAGATTAAATTCCATATTTCAGAAATTAAAGAAGATGTATTTTGAAGATGAAACCCGACCAGGGGTTGATTTGAAAATATCGAAGATTTGAGGGCTAAAGTGCAAAAGGCCGGGATTATTGATTTAATCCAAATTTATTTAATTTTAATTCGAGTATATTTAATTTGAGAATATTTAGAGTTTCGATTTTAATTCTATTATGCTTAAATTATTTAGGATTGAAATTGAATTAAAAAGAAGGCCGAGGACTGAATTGCAATTTTTGAAGACTTGAGGGGCTAAATTTCAAAATATGCAATACATATTCGATTTTTTAATAATGAATCAGCCTTGATACGTGTTATGTTATTTTTCAATTCAGAATTCTGAAGCCGAGAACAGAGAATTCGAGAGTTCTTATATTTCTTTGAATTCGATTTCTTCAAATCGTCGTAACTTTTGCGTCGGTTGTCCGATTTCGATTCCGAAAGATGTTCTGGAATCCTTGCAATGAGGCCTTCGATTTGATGTAATTATTTAATCCTTTCGGCATGTTTTGAAGATCGATATATGTCAGAGATCAGATTATGCATTTATGTTTGTGTTCTTGAGTTCGTATGCCGTTCGATATCGAAGTTGGATTGAAGAATGATGATCGTTTGTAATTGCTATGATATGACAGCATATATTTCGAAATCTATAGCTGCTTAGATGATGGTTTATGATGATATATTGCTGGTGTATGATGAATATGATGTTAGTGGAATTCGATATCGTTTCGGTTACCGATTTTATACCGTTATGTCGTTGGTTCAAGACTTTGATCATGTTTGAGTTTATAATGCTTGAGCTGAGTTAGATATGAGTTGGTTTCTGATATATGCAGCATGTTTACACTTCATATCAGATTATACTTGCATGTTTCGAGTTCGAGAAGCTACAATTCGAATCGGTCAAGAATTGAGCAAAGTTTGTAACTCGTTTTGCCTTGAAGTTTGAGTTATGATTGAGCTGATTTTTATGTGAGTTGTAGCTGATATAAATAGCTTTATATGATATGTTTCAGATTGTAAATAAGAGATTCGGACTCAAGATTTTAGCATTTGAGAAACGAGATCGAATAGTTCAAGGTTGAAGTTATGCTACCTTGAAGATTGGATGATGAACTTGAGCAAGTTTGATGGTTATTATTTGATGAAGGTTGTACAGATTTGAAGCAACTACGACTCAATGAAACGAAAGGTATACTGACGACATCGCGAGTCAGGGACTGTGAAACTCAAGAACGACTATTCTTGAGTTATCCCGAACAAACCACATACTTGTTTAAGTATTTGTTCTTGAGGTAGAACTTATGTTATTGTCGATCCATCACAGGTAGTGGATCTTTATTGCTTTTGATATGATTGTATATTGAATTGATTCTATGCCAAGGTTGCGGTTAACCTTATTTTCTAGCCCGGAATGGCTACGATAGGTGGATATCCATGTCAAGATCGGTTACGAATCTTGATGGCAATGAAGTGATAAGAATCAATTCTTGAGATAAGCGCGCTATATAAATTGAGTTTTGATTTGAAGTTTGAGTCGATATATGCATTATCTTTACTTTATTTTTGAGTTGATATGTTTAGAGTTGATATGAATTTATTTAACGCAATTATATGTCGATTATACTGAGAATGATTTCTTACCGGAGTTTATCCGGCTGTTGCTTTGTTTTGTATGTGTGCATTGCAACAGGAGGGGCAGGAGCTTTGTTGAGATGACATTGATAGCTCGGGAGAGAGATGTAGCAAGTTTGGACTCGGGTTTTAAGCTGAAGAATGGTAGTTAGATAACATTGAAGTTAACATGAAATTTGTGATTTAGAAGCTCACTTTTGAGACTTAGTGTAGCTTATTGTTTCATGTCTTTACGCTATTCGATTGATGTATTGAATGCATGATTTGATACTTGAAACTTTATACATGTTGATATGCATGTTTTAGAATTTATAAACCATGATATGAGTTGATCATGAAGGCATTTGGACTGATGTGCACGGTTTGACTGCAAAATAGTATTGTTGTTATTTTCTGGAAATGGCTCCCGCTCGATCGGGTAAATGTTACCGATCGAGCGAGGCCCTTAAATTGAAGGCAGAAAATCGAGCATTTTGGGCTCGCTCGATCGGTAGTTTTTGACCGATCAAGCGAGACCAATTTTTGTGCAGACCCGAGAAGTTTGTTTTCTTGCTCGCTCGATCGGCTGATTTTGCCCGATCGAGCGAGGCTCGGAGATTTTTTAAAAAAAAATTCTGCTCTTGATTTATTATTCTTTAATTGTTTGATTAATTGTTTAATTAATCATTAGCTACCCTAAAATGAGATTAGCAACCCGAGGTCCCCACAACAGTTGGTATCATTGCGTAGGTTCTGGACTGAGATAGAAGCTGAGCGAGGTAGAGTGAGTCACATGCATTTAGAGTATTGCATGATTATGCAGTATTTGATTCAATGATTTAATAAATTGCATGTACTCTTGATCTACCTTTGAAATTGAATTAATTAATTTACTGATTTGTAACTTTTCAAATTCTTATCGATGTTATTATAAGAATTTCCCCGGGTGATGTAAGCACCCAGAATCGAAGAGAATATTGTTCTTTGGGTGATGTAAGCACCCTAGACTGACAGTATAGTATGGCCAGACTGAACAAAATGGTATGGTCAGATTGAACAGAACTGTATTATTGCTCAGCTGAATGAAATATCTCTGATTGAACAGAACAGAACAGAATATCAGCGAATGAATAGAGGTATTGCAGGTAGAAGTTGTTCTGAAGAACTGATGTTCAGATACCTGAAAGATACAGATGAATGATGTATCAGATTGATTGAATACCAACTTCGAAACCTAGCAATCAGCTGATGAATTTTGATGAAGAAAGGATGAAAGAACAGAGGTATATTAATTTGTTGGTAAGTGCTTAAAACATGATTTTTGTTTATAGTTCTTTGCCACAACAGATAGAAATGATGAGAAAGAAAAATATACCATCTCAAAGTTGAATATTTTGAATATTGAAAATGTTTTAGTATACTTTGCAAGCCTAATATGATTCTTTGAATTGTGGATGATAATAATGAAGCTCAAGATTGAGTGGTTTAATTATGGCTTGAATTCGAAAAATAGATCTGAATAAATGCTGACGAATGAAGTATGTTATGAAAGACATAGTCTTGTTTAATAGAAATGAAGCTGAATGATGAAGCAAAAGGACAAAAATTGTAAAGATGATACGGTGTGTGAGAAAAACACATAATTAGCAACAATATCTATTCTAGAAGTATACAGAGAATCAGAATGAAATTGCACCTGAGAATGAAATTTCAGGTAACAGATTTATTTTGTTTTGACCTGTCTATTATTGGTGCAATAGATTCATGATAGCTGAAAGCTTATTATATGATCACCTCTATATCAGAAAAGAGATTGTGTGAATTGAACTGAAGAATGGAACTATTGTTTCGATGAACTGAAACAGAAGATGATTTTGTTCGTATTGAAATATCTGTTTATGTTGCATGATAGATGATGATGCAATATTCAAATACAGATTAGTAGAATAATTGATGATAAAAAGCGATTAAATTAGATCAGTAAGAACATAATGTGCAATTGAATATGATGATATAGAATCTCGAATTAAGATTCCGTGATTTCGGGTTGATATGTGATGTTTGAATACAGAAGTATGCCGAAATAAGTATATTCAATGCACTAGATATGTTCATGATCTAAACTAGAATGGAAAGATATGCCGATGAGTAGAGATGGCAGATATATTTCATAAGATTCTTGACTTTAGTTTAAAGTTGTGAACTGGAATTTATCAGAGAATTGATGAGTTTATGAATTGAATACTGCTTTTGAGGTTTACAAAATAGATGATGATATGAAAATCAGTTACAGATGAGTCTTTTATTTGATTTTACTGAAGTTATTACATCATAAATCATGATTTTTGAAATTCTTGATATTGATTTCGAGGTTTTGGTACCGACCTCAATCGATTTTGATGGACTCTTATTCTTTGTTAGGGTCTGATTTGATTTACTTGTCTTGAGTTGAGATGCTAGTGAGTTGTTTTCACTTAGCATATTGTCATTCATATTATTGTTCTGTGGATGACCTTGACTTAAGTGAGTTTTCCTTGATTATGAATTTCAAAAGTTACTGATTGATTGATGTATACATTCAATATAGGATAATATATATGACTCATAAATGATAGAATTTCCAATTGAGATTTGGGAAATAGAACGAAGAGAATAGATGAATGTATGATTAATTGATCTTTTGGATTTATGTGCTTGAAGTATCGAGATAGATACGAAAATAATCCGAATTGCTGTAATCCAAATTAAGTGAGAACTGATTTGGAAGGATTAAAGCACATTGAGATGAGATCAAGTTATTAGAATTCAATTGAGAAATAGAAATGAAGAATGAAACAGGCATTCGATCAATTGATTTTAGATTTTTGTGTATTTTGGTTTGAATATTCAGACGAATATATGACCAATCGTAATGATTTTTGATTGAAAGCAATCTAGAACTGTTTAGAAGATGATAGAAACACAGAAAGTAAACTGAAGTGATGAGAATTCAGTATAGAATGCCATATAGAGATATAAATTGAAGCCTCAGATCAGAATGAATGAATTCTATTATGATTGATTATTTGATTGTGCCTGATATTTCCGAAAAAAGATATCAGAATTTGAAAATTTGCACAACAATAAATTCAATATTCATCCGATAATTGTTTTATCAGACGATAAAGCAAATAGAAGTAACAGAATTAGTACGTTTTCGAATTTAAACGTACAGAGAGTTTCCGATGAATTTGAAAATCGTTGACTAGATTAATTCAGTGATAGTTAGAAACTCCAGAATTGTTACGAAATTGTGATTTGAAAGAATATTTTGCGAAACTACCAAGATGAAACAGTTTATGTGAAGTAAACAGGTGGTAGTTATGAACAGATTGATGGAAATTACTGTCTACAATAATTTGTCTGTATGATCAACTCACTGAATTGTGATTAGATTCGTTACAATAAGAACAGTAAGCCACGAAATAATGTTTCAGATTGAAACATTGGGTTTACTATTAAATTATAATACAGATTATCCGAAGACTTTGAGTACTTTTTGAGGTAAAGGTGCAATTTGATATCCTTGAAGTGGAAGAATAATCAGAGAAGATGAATTGAAATTCGAAAATAAATTTTATCTGATGTGATACCGATTATCAACATATCTGAATACTTTGAAATCTGTGAATACAGCATATACTCTGATTACGAAATAATCCGAATAAACTAATCAGATATGTGGAATACACTGTATGAGATGTGAATAACAGCTATCGATTCAGATCTGTGAAGAAGATAGAGATATGATGAATTACAGGAATGATTACAATCTATTGTCAGGAGTAAGACTTTAGATTTATTCGATAGAATGTGACATCAATTGATTGATTGATGTTCTGAGAGTTGGTTATATGTGATTGCATTATACCAATTGTCGATTGATGGATTATCTGAGTTGATTTTCCGGATATTGAGAATATTCTCAGAACTTTAATACTTGATTCGGTATTACTTGACTTGATGTATTGCCACTTGATGATTATACTTCCTGTAACAGCTAAGGAATCGATTTTGAGATAATGTTATGATGATATGATTAAAAGAAATCAGATTTCTTTGTGTTGAAATGATACTACTGAAGTATATGACATAAGATCAGACATGATTTGTTGATATTAGATCAAATTTGATTTGAGAGACACAAAGATGTTGAAGATGAATCTGTATGAAATGAAAACAGAAAAGAAGAATTAGAATTAGAAATTGAATGATAGATATAACTTTTGAAGCTGAAACTGACTTGTTAAGCGTAAAAGTTATTCCTGAACATCATTCGATTCAAAATTGAGAAAGAACGAAGTTGAGATACAGATTCAGAATGTGACGATGGATACTAATCTTGAAGCGATGAACTGAATAACAGTGTAGACTTGAGTTATGTTCTATACTCTGTATAGAATGATATAGAGAAAGAATCAAGTCGTCACCAAAGCTGAATTGCATTGAATGACATATCAGATGGAA
This sequence comes from Henckelia pumila, assembly GCF_033568475.1. Lineage (NCBI taxonomy): Eukaryota > Viridiplantae > Streptophyta > Magnoliopsida > Lamiales > Gesneriaceae > Henckelia > Henckelia pumila. The sequence continues at coordinate 27,523,794 of NC_133121.1, read as the reverse complement.
TTGATGATTGTATTGAACGAATGTATTCTTTTCACCTGGATAAGTTCAGTATCTAAGTGAAATAAGTATCAGTAGATTCTTCATATGTACTTTATTCAGATGAGATAGATATTGACGAGATTCTGAGTTAAGTCGATTATTCGACAAATCCTTGATTGAAGAAAGAAACAACTCAGATTCAATGACTTAAAGTACAACTGAATAGATACTGATTACAAGAGAATAGAAGCAGATTCGAAGTAATAATCTGACAAGAGATTGAAAGATGAAGTGAGATACGAAATGCAGAGTGGATGATTGAAGTGAGAATCACTTCAGATAATCATTCAGTCTATTAGATTTGATATTCTGGATGAATACGATTTCGAGGACGAAATCATTTCTTAAAGAGGAGGAATTGTAAGGCCCGAAAATATTAAATTATTAATTATGAGATTTGAGAATTAAATTTCATATTATGGGCTAATATTGATTTGAGAAGTTATGGAAATGATAGATTTAATTTCCGAGCCGAAAATATTTAATTTGAGAATTTACGGATTTTGAGAATTAAATTTCGAGAATTCTTAAATTAAAAGAATAAATATTTGATTTGAATATTTATGGAATTTGAGATTAAATTCCATATTTCGGAAATTAAAGAAGATGTATTTTGAAGATGAAACCCGACCAGGGGTTGATTTGAAAATATCGAAGATTTGAGGGCTAAAGTGCAAAAGGTCGGGATTATTGATTTAATCCGAATTTATTTAATTTTAATTCAAGTATATTTAATTTGAGAATATTTAGAGTTTCGATTTTAATTCTATTATGCTTAAATTATTTAGGATTGAAATTGAATTAAAAAGAAGGTCGAGGACTGAATTGCAATTTCTGAAGACTTAAGGGACTAAATTGCAAAATATGCAATACATATCCGATTTTTGAATAATGAATCAGCCTTGATACGTGTTATGTTATTTTTCAATTCAGAATTCTGAAGCCGAGAACAGAGAAGTCGAGAGTTCTTATATTTCTTTGAATTCGATTTCTTCAAATCGCCGTAACTTTTGCGTCGGTTGTCCGATTTCGATTCCAAAAGATGTTCTGGAATCCTTGCGACAAGGCCTTCGATTTGATGTAAGTATTTAATCCTTTTGGCATGTTTTGAAGATTGATACATGGCAGAGATCAGATTATGCATTTATGTTTGTGTTCTTGAGTTCGTATGCCGTTCGATATCGAAGTTGGATTGAAGAATGATGATCGTTTGTAATTTCTATGATATGACAGCATATATTTCGAAATCTATAGCTGCTTAGATGATGGTTTATGATGATATATTGCTGGTGTATGATGAATATGATGTTAGTGGAATTCGATATCGTTTCGGTTACCGATTTTATACCGTTATGTCGTTGGTTCAAGACTTTGATCATGTTTGAGTTTATAATGCTTGAGCTGAGTTAGATATGAGTTGGTTTCTGATATATGCAGCATGTTTACACTTCATATCAGATTATACTTGCATGTTTCGAGTTCGAGAAGCTACAATTCGAATCGGTCAAGAATTGGGCAAAGTTTGTAACTCGTTTTGCCTTGAAGTTTGAGTTATGATTGAGCTGATTTTTATGTGAGTTGTAGCTGATATAAATAGCTTGATATGATATGTTTCAGATTGTAAATAAGAGATTCGGACTCGAGATTTTAGCATTTGAGAAACGAGATAGAATAGCTCAAGGTTGAAGTTATGCTACCTTGAAGATTGGATGATGAACTTGAGCAAGTTTGATGGTTATTATTTGATGAAGGTTATACAGATTTGAAGCAACTACGACTCAATGAAACGAAAGGTATACTGACGACATCGCGAGTCAGGGACTGTGAAACTCAAGAACGACTATTCTTGAGTTATCCCGAACAAACCACATACTTGTTTAAGTATTTGTTCTTGAGGTAGAACTTATGTTATTGTCGATCCATCACAGGTAGTGGATCTTTATTGCTTTTGATATGATTGTATATTGAATTGATTCTATGCCAAGGTTGCGGTTAACCTTATTTTCTAGCCCGGAATGGCTACGATAGATGGATATCCATGTCAAGATCGGTTACGAATCTTGATGGCAATGAAGTGATAAGAATCAATTCTTGAGATAAGCGCGCTATATAAATTGAGTTTTGATTTGATGTTTGAGTTGATATATGCGTTATCTTTACTATATTCTTGAGTTGATATGTTTAGAGTTGATATGAATTTATTTAACTCAATTATATGTTGATTATACTAAGAATGATTTCTCACCGGAGTTTATCCGGCTGTTGCTTTGTTTTGTATGTGTTCATTGCAACAGGAGGGGCAGGAGCTTTGTTGAGACGACATTGATAGCTCGGGAGAGAGATGTAGCAAGTTTGGACTCGGGTTTTAAGCTGAAGAATGGTAGTTAGATAACATTGTAGTTAACATGAAACTTGTGATTTAGAAGCTCACTTTTGAGACTTAGTGTAGCTTATCGTTTCATGTCTTTACGTTATTCGATTGATGCATTGAATGCATGATTTGATACTTGAAACTTTATACATGTTGATATGCATGTTTTAGAATTTATAAACCATGATATGAGTTGATCATGAAGGCATTTGGACTGATGTGCACGGTTTGACAGAAAAATAGTATTGTTGTTATTTTCTGGAAATGGCTCCCGCTCGATCGGGTAAATGTTACCGATCGAGCGAGGCCCTTAAATTGAAGGCAGAAAATAGAGCATTTTGGGCTCGCTCGATCGGTAGGTTTTGACCGATCAAGCGAGACCAATTTTTGTGCAGACCCGAGAAGTTTGTTTTCTTGCTCGCTCGATCGGCTGATTTTGCCCGATCGAGCGAGGCTCGGAGATTTTAAAAAAAAAAAATTTCTGCTCTTGATTTATTATTCTTTAATTGTTTGATTAATTGTTTAATTAATCATTAGCTACCCTAAAATGAGATTAGCAACCCGAGGTCCCCACAACCTCCCTGATGGATTATGGTGATGGCATCTCTCTCAAGATCTTTACTTTCTCCGGGTTTACCTCTATTCCTCTCTCGGTTACTACAAATCCCAAAAACTTCCCACTCTTAACCCCGAACACACATTTAGCCGGGTTAAGCTTCACCCCGTACCTTCGCAAGGTACCAAAAGTTTCTTCCAAGTCAGAGATAAAATTGTCCCGAGTCCGGGACTTCACCAAAATATCATCCACGTATACCTCCACATTCTTGCCCAATTGGCTTTGGAAAAATTTGTCCATCATCCTTTGATATGTGGCTCCTGCATTTTTTAACCCGAAAGGCATAACCACATTACAAAACGTTCCTCCAGATGTAACAAAACTGACCTTATCTTGATCCTTCCGAGCTAAAGGGATCTGATGATATCCCTGATAAGCATTCATAAAGAAAAGCACCTCGAAATCGGAAGTAGAATCCATTAATTGATCAATACGGGGCAGAGGATAGCAGTCCTTGGGACATGCTTTGTTCAAGTCGCGGAAATCAATACACATTCTCCACTTCCCTGTACTTTTGGGTACCAACACCACATTAGATAACCAAGTAGAAAATTGTACCTCTTTGACGTTTCCTGCTTCTAGCAGCTCCCGGACTTGATCGGCAATGACCTTATCCTTCTCTTTCCCAAAGTGTATTTTCTTTTGCTTAATAGGTCGGGATCCCGGGAGGATATTTAGTTTATGCTCAACCAAGTGAGCCGGGATTCCAGTCAGCTCTTTGGGAGACCAGGCAAACACATCCATGTTCTGCACCAGGCAAGCTTTTAACTGCTTAGCCAAAGCGGACTCCAAACCTCGAGCAATCCTGGCAACCCTCCCCGACTGTCCGGGCACTAACTCCACCTCCTCATATTCTTCTTTCACTTCTCCCACTGCGCATACCTCCTCTCTCCTAGAATCGTCCCTTCTTTCCTTTCCCCGGGCTTTCTTATTGTCCACTCGGATGGTATTCACATAACACCGCTGGGAAGAATGCTGATCTCCTTTGACTTCACCAACTTGATTGCCCACCGAGAATTTGATCTTTTGGTGATATGTAGAGGCGACAGCCATAAAGGCATTTAGGGCCGGTCTCCCTAAGATAATATTGTAGGAAGATGGGGCTTCCACCACGGTGAAAAGAGCCATGATGGTCTTCTTTGTGTCACGCGATCCCAAGGTGATTGGTAATCACACTTCCCCTCTAGGCCGGATGGTATGTCCAGCGAACCCATACAAAGACATTTTTACGGGATTGATCTCACACCCCTGCAACTCCATTTGCTCGAATGCTTCTTGGAAGATGACATTCACAGAACTCTCGAAATCCACAAACACTCTTCTTACATCATAATTAGCAACTCGAGCCCGAATGAGCAAAGCGTCGTTGTGAGGTAAGCATACTTCTTCTAAATCTCCCGGCCCAAAGGTAATGACAGGACAGGGATCTAGCCTCCGGGTCTCTACTCCCATAATTTCTCTTTTACTCCAAGATTTCTGAGCCCTATTAGAATCCTCATCCGTAGATCCCCCCGAAATCATGTTAATCACTCCTTTGGAAGATCCTTCTTGGGGTTTTTTGTCTGGCCTCCAAGGTGTCACTTCCCGGGCCTTTGGGGGGTCGGGCCTATTGATCCATGGGATGACAGGCCTTGGAACACAAGGGAGTCCCCGATGCTTTTTCTCTACCTGTCTTGCTTCCTCGGGTATAGGCCGTTCTGGTTCTACTATGAGCCTCCAGCACTCACTGGTGTCGTGGGTGTTTACTCAATGCACCAAGCAATATTTTCCTGGTCTTTTCGGAGGCACTGGTTGGGCATTCTCCTCACACAGATGAACCCCTTGATCTCGGGCTACCCTGTGAGGAGCGTAGGCGGCAAGCCTCCCCGGTTGATCCTGCCTTCTCCTCCCTTGACTACTCTGGTTCCCCTTCTCCCTGTGTCCTTCCTTCCTGTCTTTCTCCCTCTTCTGTCATTGGGCTTCCTCCATATTGATATACTTCTTGGCTCGAGCCAAGAGGTCCTCAAAGTATTGAGGAGCCCTCTTGACTAAAGACCAAAAGAATTCTCCTTCTCTAAGTCTCTGTGTGAAAGCAGTGATTTTGGTTTGTGGAGCACACGCAGGTACTTCTAGGGCTATCCTGTTGAATTTTTGAATATAAGCCCTCAAAGATTCCTTGCCCAACTGCTTTATCTCAAAAAGGCTGAGAGTAGTTTTTTTATACCACTTGCTGCTGCTGAAGTGTTGTAAGAAAACTTCCCTAAATTCTTTGAAAGTTTTAACACTACCCTCTTCCAAGTTGTCGAACCAACTTTGAGCGGAGTCCACCAAGGTAGTCAAGAATACTTTACACTTGATTTGATTGCCATAACAATGTAACATGGCTACATTTTCAAATCGAGTCACGTGCTCCTCCGAATCGGTGGTGCCATCATACTCCTTGATTTAGGCAGATTTGAAATTGTGAGGCCTCGATTCTAATCATCTAATATTAGGGTAATTATTAACACAATTAAACAAAAGGATTAAAGATTTAAAAAAAAATTAAGGGGTTGCTAGCTCGATCGGTAAGATCTTACCGATCGAGCGGCCAAAAATAATCCAAGTTTTTGCCCAAAATTTTAGGACCCCCGCTCGATCGGTAAGATTCAACCGATCGAGCGAGGTGCTCTGTACCAGAAAAATTCTGGTATCTCTACTCCAAAACCAACTCAACTCAAACCATGCAATGATAACATAAAAACCCATTCAACAAGATACAAAGGATTAGGTCTAGAGTTATACAATCCTCACAATATAACATGCATAAAAATTTCATCTAGTTCGGACTTATTCAATACAAAAAAGAGTTCGAATACATAAACGACTCCTAACATCCTAGCCTCACTCTATCCTCTCAACCATCTAGTCATGCTGCCTCTGACTCGGTCCTGCCCCACCTGCTGCCAAGTACACATACAAACAAAGACAACAGCCGGATAATCCGGTGAGAATAATATTCCCAGTAAAAGAGACAAGCATAAAATATCACGTAATATATCAAACATGATATATAATAAAGTTCCACATAAACTTCAAGTATTTCATTTACTGCGGAATAAAATGATATGCATGACTTTAAAACTTCTGGATTGACAGACTCATATAATCAAAAGGAATTCTTCTTTCTTTCTTTCTTCGGTTTGGGATCCCGAGGTTAAAATATCCCACAATCACACCGAACTTCCCTTTCGAGGTGGACGAGGTATATTTTAATCCTCTAGACTCTAGGGCATTATAGTGAGTTAATCGACACTTGTAGTAAATCTTCTACCAAGGCCACTCAACTATAATCTTCAGATCGTCTAATTCAAAATGAATAATCAATCGGTTCAATATGAATGCATATGAAATCTAGTGCACTCAAATAGTAATTCCATCATAAGCTCAAATAAGCATATAAACATGCAATATGTGATTTCCTCTAGGACACTCGAATCAATCCGGATTCAAGTTAATCGTCATATTTCATTCAAAAGTCGTCTTATACCTTCTCGTTGTTTCACAATCTTCAATCTGTAAAACAACAATTCTCAATTCAAACTCAATCAAACTTCTTCGATTGATAAATAAGAAAGTTGATACTATACCATCTCAATCTTCCAAACTGATCGAAGCTGCAATCTCGCAACTCCAAGGACTTCGAATCAATCTAACAGAAGAAGTAATAAGATCAATATCGATAGCAAAACCTCATCAAACTCGATATAATCAAATCAATAGAAACGATATCCCTAAACTCAAACTGACGGCATAACGGCTATAAACTGATCAAACCAAAATCGCAGACAGCAGAATATCAATTCCAAATACTCAAACCAATTATCTAACATCATTTCCAAGTCAAACCCAGCACATCTCAAAAATCTAAGTTTCAAAAATCATAAGAAAAATCATATCAAATCCGATCGTCGAAATTTCTCCGAACCCTTTTAGATATACTAACACAGCCACCTCAAGAACATCCTCTCCGAATTTAAATCTATTCTAACAACATCCAAAATTTCAAACCTATTAGAAATAAGAGAAACTTACTTCCAAACGGAGCACTCGATGCTGTGATCGCGGATATCTACTCGAGATTGAATTCCAACGGACGGATCGAGCTAAAAATGAAATCACAAAAGCTTGGGGAAGATTTTGTCGCTTCAATGGAAGAGGGGACGGTTGGAGGTGATGAAGGGATGAAGTGAAGACTTAGTCAAAGTCTCAACCTTATAAAAAAATCCATCTTTGCATTTTAGTCCCTGAAATTTCCGAAAATTGCAAAATGGACCCTGATCAATAAAAAGTCGGCTTTCGAATTTTGAAATCACTGATTATCTCAAATAAAGTCAATTAAGATAATTTGGGGCGTTAAAATTCTCCCCCTCTAAGAATAGATTTCGTCCTTGAAATCAAAGATATCAACTCATAAGAAAGAATAAAGAATTCCAGAACAGAATTAAGGACTCACGTCAGATAAACAAATCCAGAAATCTCTGCCTTATATCAGATTCTGTCTCCCAAGTTGCTTCTTCGACTCCGTGATGACTCCACTGAACTTTCACCAAAGGAATCGATTTGGTTTTGAGCTATTTCTTCTTCCTGTCAAGGATCTGAATCGGTCTATCAAAATAACTCAGAGTTTCATCGAGTTCAGCTTCGTCAGGTTGAAGAACATGAGAAGGATCTGGATGATATTTCCTCAACATCGAGACGTGAAATACGTCGTGAATATCAGATAAAGAAGGAGGAAGCTCTAATCTGTAGGCTAGATCACCTATCATCTGTAAAATCTCATACGGACCGATAAATCTCGGTGACAACTTCCCTCTCTTCACAAATCTAATAGTACCTCTAAACGGAGAAATCCTCAAGAATACTCGGTCTCCTTGATCAAAAGATAGAGGTCTGTGACGGATATTCGCATACTTCGCTTGTCGGTCTTGAGCAGTCTTCATTCTCAAACAAATAATCTTCACCTGCTCAGCCATATCACGAATCATATCTGGTCCCAAGTCAGGGGACTCAGACATCTCATCCCAGTACAGAGGAGATCTGCACTTCTTTCCGTACAATGCTTCAAATGGTGTCATTCCTATACTCGTCTGGAAGCTGTTGTTGTATGAAAACTCCACAAGAAGCAACGAATCCTGCCAACTGGTGCCAAAATCAAGCACTACCGCTCGTAGCATATCCTCCAGAGTCTGAATCGTTCGCTCTGATTGACCGTCGGTCTGAGGATGGTATGCGGTACTCAAGTGCAAAGGAGTACCAAAAGCCTCCTGTAGACTATGCCAGAAATAAGAATTAAACCGAGGATCTCTGTTTGAAACAATCGATCTCGGCACACCGTGCAATCTGACAATCTCTCTGACATACAACTCGGCCGTCTGATCATGACGATATGTCATCCGATACGGAATAAAACGAGTAGACTTCATCCAACAGTCAATCACTACCCAAATGGCATCGCATCCTAGAACAGAACGGGGTAGTTTTAGGACGAAATCCATCGAGATATGATCCCACTTCCATTCCGGAACAGATAAACTGTGCAGAAGACCACCCGGCCTCTTTCTCTCGGCCTTCACCTGCTGGCAGTTCACACAACGGGATACAAACCTCGCAACATCACTCTTCATCTTCTTCCACCAAAACTGACTCTTCAGGTCGTTACACATCTTTCGGCCTCCTAGATGAACACTGAACCGACTGCAATGTGCCTCCCGCAGAATACGTTGTCTCATCTCAAAAATATCAGGCACAACAATACGGTTATTCACAAATAAAACATCATTTCTGACCTGAAACTCAGACTGGTGTCCAGATTTCACCTTCTCTATCAAATGTTGAATACTCTCATCGGATTTCTGTGCTCCTCTGATCGACACAAACAACTCTGGCTCGGCCTGGATAGCACAAAATCTGATAGGATTCCTATCTGATTCAAACTCCAATCCAGAATTGCAACAGTCATCAATCAAACGAGACACACCGATGGTTGAAAGAGATAAGGAACAAAGCTTGCGACTCAAAGCATCGGCAGCTGCATTGGACTTTCCTGGGTAATACTTAATCTCGCAGTCGAAGTCCTTCAATAAATCTAGTCATCTCCTCTATCTCATATTCCACTTAGACTGTGAAAATAAGTAATTAAAACTCTTATGATCAGAAAAGATCTCAAAAGACTCACCGTAAAGATAGTGACGCCAGATCTTCAAGGCAAAAACAATAGCAGTGAGTTCAAGATCATGAACTGGATAGTGAGTCTCGTGTGGTTTCAACTGCCTCGACGCATACGCTATCACGTGCTTCCTCTGCATAAGAATACATCCAAGACCAGAATGGGAAGCATCGCAATACACCGTAAAACCTCCCGAACCTGATGGAATAGAAAGTATCGGAGCACTAGTCAATCTCTTCTTCAACTCAATGAAACTGGTCTCACACTCTTCAGTCCAAACAAAAGGCGTGTTTTCCTGAGTCAGCTAGGTAATTGGCTTCGCAATAGAAGATAAACCCTGAATAAATCTGCGATAGTAACCCGCTAAACCCATAAAACTTCGAATTTCAGGCACAGAAGTCGGCCTACGCCAGTTCATAACTGCCTCGATCTTGCTGAGATCAACAGATATCCCCTCTCCAGAGATAATGTGACCAAGAAAAATGACTCGGTCCAACAAAAACTCGCACATCGATAGTTTGGCAAACAACTGTTCAGTTCTCAAAATCTACAAAACAATCCTCAGATGCTCTGCATGATCAGCACGGCTCTTCGAATAGATCAGGATATCGTCAACGAAAATAATAACAAACTCATCTAGAAAGCGCTGAAATATTTAGTTCATCAACCCCATAAAGACTGCTGGGGCGTTAGTCAAACCGAACGGCATGACGAGAAATTCAAAATGGTCATACCTCGTCCTAAACGCAGTCTTAGGGATATCCTCTTCTCGCACTCTCAGCTGATGATACCCAAACCTCAAATATATCTTCGAATAAATACACGAACCCTGCAGTTGATCAAAAAGATCATCTATACGAGGTAAAGGATACCTGTTCTTAACTGTCGCATGGTTCAGTTAGCGGTAGTCAATGCAGAGACGCATAGAGCCATCTTTCTTTCTAACAAACAGAAAAGGAGCACCCCAATGTGATACACTAGGTCGAATGTATCCCTTGGCAATCAATTCCTCCAACTGATCCTTCAATTCCTTCAATTCAATCGGAGCCATTCTATACGGTGCTTTAGAAATCGGCTGAGTACCTGACATCAGTTCGATGCCAAATTCAATCTCACGAATAGGCGGTAATCCCGGAATCTCATCCGAGAACACATCAGAAAATTCTCTAACCACTGGTATGTCAGTCAACTCCGGGCTAGACTTCAAAACATCCACTGCATAGATCAGAAAACCCTCTGCTCCTCTCTGCAATAGTCTAGTCATAGACAAAACAGAAATCAAAGGAATTCTAGATCGAGAACCCTTACCAAAGAATCTCCACTCATCTGTCATTTTTGGTCTGAAACGGACTACCTTCTGAAAACAATCCACTGTAGCCTTGTACTCAGTCAAAACATCTATACCAACTATGCAGTCAAAGTCAGACAAACCAAGTATAACACAGTCGAACTCTAACAAATTCCCTTCACTACTCAATTCACAATTCCTAACAAAATTCCTCGAAACAATTCCTCCACACAAAGGTGAAGTAACAGAAACCACAGCAGGTAACGGCTCAAAAGGTAAGGCATGCTTCAATACAAATTTCTCAGATATGAAAGAGTGAGACGCACCCGTATCTACCAAAATATAAGCAGGATAACCAAAGATTGTACAGTTACCTGCAATCACATAATCAGGTGCTGCCTGAGCCTGATCCTCATTCAGAGCAAAAACTCTCGCCTGCTATCGAGGAGGTTGGTTCAAGTTCTGGTTACCTCCTTGACGGTTCTGTTTTTGGGGCTAGAAAGAGTGAATTGCATTCGCTTGCCTCTGAGGTGGTGCGGATTGTCTAGAAGTATTTCCACTCTGAGCTTGCTCCGAGCCTCTATGGAGACAAAGTCTAGCATAATGTCCCGTCTGCTGACAGATGTAGCAATTCCCAAAAATCCCTCTACACTGGTTGCTGGAGTGACGACCTCCACACTTGCTACAAGAAGCTCTAGAGGAACCTGAAACCTGTCCAGAACTGAACTGATTCGAGCCACCCAAGATCGAAGAACTGCTTCCTGATTTCTTAAACTGTTTTCACTTCGGTTGGTAGTAATCCTTTCTGTTGCCTCCACTGCTACCACCTCTGGATCTCTGAGGTTTATTCTGAAATTGAGATGGCTGGTTCTGAAACTGTCTCTGTTGCTGCTGAGATGCAATCTGATTCCCTCTCTGCCTCATCAGCCCTGCCTCAGCACCCTTGGCCTGATCCATTGCATCAGCAAAGTTATTGGGTCTTCTAGTATACACAAGAGTGAAGATATCAAGATTCAAGTCATTGATAAATTGATCGGCTTTAGCTTCTTCGTTGTCAGCAATGTGAGGTGCGAACCTCAACAAGCTGTCAAACTTGGCAACATAGTCCTCGATATTCAAATTACCTTGCTTCAGATTTGCGAACTCGGCACCTTTATCCTTTCGGTACAAAACTGGAAAGAACCGCTTATAGAACTCAGATTTAAAAAGATTCCAGTCAATAGTTGTACCTCGATTCTCAAAAGCCCTCTTTGTCGCAATCCACCAGTTCTTCGCAACTCCTCCCAATTGATGGATGACTAACCTGATTCTGCGGTCACCAAAATAGTCGAGAGAATCAAAAAGCTGGTCTATGTCGTCCAACCAACTCTCGCAATTAACTGGATTCTCCATACCCTTCAAAATCGGGGGTCGGAAAGATTGGAACCTCTTCAGTAAGGTCTCCATAAGCGTAGTTGTTGCATCCATCTGATCTGTTACTGTACTGCCCTGTTCGTTCGGATGAGTGTTCACAGGCGGATTCTCATTCGGAGTAACAACTGGCGGTGGGTTCTTATTCAAAACTCTTCGAGGACCCATAATCTGATAATCAAATGTTAGGACACAGATAATCCAATTCCCATAGTTCCATAAGGTCCAAAACCTTCTCTGAATAGTAGCACCACTTCGAGAATATTCTCATTCGATCCAGAAACCATCAATTGATATCTCAAGTAATTTCATGATTTATAAATTAAATCACATAATCATGTAATTCTCAATCAGTAAAGCATGCTCGCATCATATTTAATAAATCAATTAAAAAACTCAAAGACACGCAAGAAGCCAATTCAAGCGGACTCGATATACCCCGCTCTCTTTTAAATTCAGTCCAAGATCTTATGGCTCAGATACCAATTAATGTGAGGCCTCGATTCTAATCATCTAATCTTAGGATAATGATTAACACAATTAAACAAAAGGATTAAAGATAAAAAAAAATTTAAAGGGGGTGCTCGCTCGATCGGTAAGATCTTACCGATCGAGCGGCCAAAAATAATCCAAGTTTCTGCCCAAAATTTTAGGACCTCCACTCGATCGGTAAGATTCAATCGATCGAGCGAGATGCTCTGTACCAGAAAAATTCTGGTGTCTCTACTCCAAAACCAACTCAACTCAAACCATGCAATGATAACATAAAAACCCATTCAACAAGGTACAAAAGATTAGGTCTAGAGTTATACAATCCTCACAATATAACATGCATAAAAATTCCATCTAGTTCGGACTTATTCAATACAAAAAGGAGTTCGAATACATAAACGAATCCTAACATCCTAGCCTCACTCTATCCTCTCAACCATCTAGCCATGCTGCCTCTGACTCGGTCCTGCCCCACCTGCTGCCAAGTACACATACAAACAAAGACAACAACCGGATAATCCGATGAGAATAATATTCCCAGTAAAAGAGACTAGCATACAATATCAGTAATATATCAAACATGATATATAATCAAGTTCCACATAAACTTCAAGTATTTCATTTACTGCGGAATAAAATGATATGCGTGACTTTAAAACTTCTGGATTGATAGACTCAGATAATCAAAAGGAATTCTTCTTTCTTTCTTTCTTCGGTTTGGGATCCCGAGGTTAAAATATCCCACAATCACACTAAACTTTCCTTTCGAGGTGGACGAGGTATATTTTAATCCTCTTGACTCTAGGGCATTATAGTGAGTTAATCGACACTTGAAGTAAATCGCCTACCAAGGCCACTCAACTATAATCTCCAGATCGTCTAATTTAAAATGAATAATCAATCGGTTCAATATGAATGCATATGAAATCTAGTGCACTCAAATAGTAATTCCATCATAAGCTCAAATAATCATATAAACATGCAATATGTGATTTCCTCTAGGACACTCGAATCAATCCGGATTCAAGTTAATCGTCATATTTCATTCAAAAGTCGTCTTATACCTTCTCGTTGTTTCACAATCTTCAATCTGTAAAACAACAATTCTCAATTCAAACTCAATCAAACTTCTTCGATTGATAAATAAGAAAGTTGATACTATACCGTCTCAATCTTCCAAACTGATCGAAGCTGCAATCTCGCAACTCCAAGGACTTCGAATCAATCTAACAGAAGAAGTCATAAGATCAATATCGATAGCAAAACCTCATCAAACTCGATATAATCAAATCAATAGAAACGATATCCCTAAACTCAAACTGACGGCATAACGGCTATAAACTGATCAAACCGAAATCGCAGACAGCAGAATATCAATTCCAAATACTCAAACCAATTATCTAACATCATTTCCAAGTCAAACCCAGCACATCTCATAAATCTAAGTTTCAAAAATCATAAGAAAAATCATATCAAATCCGATCGTCGAAATTTCTCCGAACCGTTTTAGATATACTAACACAGCCACCTCAAGAACATCCTCTCCGAATTTAAATCTATTCTAACAACATCCAAAATTTCAAACCTATTAGAAATAAGAGAAACTTACTTCCAAACGGAGCACTCGATGCTGTGATCGCGGATATCTACTTGAGATTGAATTCCAACGGACGGATCGAGCTAAAAATGAAATCACAAAAGCTTGGGGAAGCTTTTGTCGCTTCAATGGAAGAGGGGAAGGTTGGAGGTGATGAAGGGATGAAGTGAAAACTTAGTCAAAGTCTCATCCTTATAACAAAATCCATCTTTGCATTTTAGTCCTTGAAATTTCCGAAAATTGCAAAATGGACCCTGATCAATAAAAAGTCGGCTTTCAAATTTTGAAATCACTGATTATCTCAAATAAAGTCAATTAAGATAATTTGGGGCGTTACAATTAGACTGGCAATGGCTCCCTAACGATCTCCGGGGAGAAAGGGCAGCCCAAAATTTTGACCCGCGAGGATTCCCGCGGGTCCATGTTCTCCAGTTTTTGTATCTTTTGTTTCAACATCTCCAGTTCTCCTGCCATATTGATATTTGCAGACCCAGCATGTGAGTTCCCCTCCTCTTCTAAATGTATGCTTTCTTTGTTCTTCTCTTTTTCAGGCCTCGGCTCATGTTCTTTTCCTCCTTCTAGAACTTTTTCGTTCTCTTTCCCTTGGCCATCCTTTCCTTCTTCTTGTTGTATGGCCAAGATTCTTTGTACAGCCGCGTCTACCATAGCGTTCATTTGCTCTTGAATTGCGGCAACTGCTCGATGAGAGTCGACTAGATCATCAATGATGGTCATATCTACTCCTTGAACTCACTTTCCCACAGACGGCGCCAATGATGCGATTATCATAAAATGGGTACCCGGGGTGGGTAAATTCTCGGGCGAAATAGCAGGCGAGTTCCTCGTTTGTTTGGAGATGAAGCCTACACGCTGAAAAACAATGAAACTCGTAAATGGGGAGCCTGAATGGTTTCCGACGTCGCCACTTCAATGCTTAAGTCAGACTAAGATGTATGGAGTGGGCCTATGATGTTTAAGAAAGTGAGTGTGTGCGGAAATGATAATGATAAGTGAGAAATTCTGAAAAAGTTATCTAGGCCAGGCGCCCGAGCCTGGTATTTATACTCCTCCACCCGGGTCATCAATGATTACTGGTTATGGACTCCCTGACAACTTTTAGGGTGATGGGATGGTTACCACGTGTGATTTAGACACCCCATTATCTCAGGAGAAAACCCATTCCGTTGAAACATGATTAGTAATGATTTGGTCTGTGCTCAGAACCTGAAATACTCCAAGTAGACGTGGACGCTTCCTGGCCCTAAGAATAGAAAAACTAGGGTCCCACCAGCTTTCGTTCTTTTCCTACCTTCCGAAGGCTTATTACTAGATTCCCAGCTCTCTTGCTTGTAGTCCCGGGCTCCTCTCGATCTCCTGGGATTCCCAGGCCCTCTCGGGTAAATCTCCCGGGTCTAAGAAAACCTCCTGGGATATTGTACCACCCGGGTGATTTCCCGGGCCACCCGAGTCCCGGGTAATCTTTCGAGGATATCACCACACTTCCTAAAGATAGTCGGGCTAGAACCCGCTCCGCTGTCCCGAGGAATTAGTATCTTTGCAGCTCTCTCGCTTGTGGTCCCGGGCTCCTCTCGATCTCCTGGGATTCCCAAGCCCTCTTGGGTAAATCTCTCGGGTCTAAGAAAATCTCTCGGGATATCGTACCACCCGTGTGATTTCCCCGGCCACCCGAGTCCCGGGTAATCTTTCGAGGATATCAGTAAACTACCTTCTAAACATTTCGTTGATCTTAACAATTAGAATTCCAATTAAAAACATACATCAATTTCGAGTCGAAATAGAAGTTTAAAAATCATATGCATGTGTACATTAGTCAAACCATTAGATGAATAATGCAGCCCTCAATCCCGAACAATTTATGGAAATAGAAAATATAGACAGTGCAAACTTATTTTGAGTCATTCTAAGATAGAAGTTGTCTATGATCTTGAGATCAAATCCCATTTAATTCAAAAAAAATTGAATATCTTTCCATCAAAGTTATATTTAGATTTTGAAATTGAAATTTAATAAATATTGAAAGACAGGTCTCTGAAAATTGAAGTTTTGAAAGTTTAATAGAGAATTTTTCTTCTTGACAAAACGTGAGTTTGGGAGGGAATTTTCTAGGGTATAGGAAGGTTTCTTATCTATAAAATGAGAATAAAAGATATTAATGGTGGAAGACATTAATGGAAAATTACAAAATTCATATCATCCTAATTCCTATCAAGTAACTACTATATCACGCTCAAACTTAATAAAACTAGCGACAGAAGCACATGCAGTTGCGTGTGAGATATAATATATGAATATTTTATAAGTTTTTATTTATGAAATAATGTATTATTTAATAGTTGAAAATTAATTATTGAAAAAATAATATAAATTTAATATGCTAATATAATCAGATTGATATTTAAGATTTATACGTTTGAAATTATATAATCAAAGAAGCAAAAATGATACAAATTAGTTTTAAAAATAGAAAATGTTAGTGGAAAAAAAAAATTGAGAAAAAGATGGACAAAAAATGATAGAGTTGAAATATGATTTTTGATGTGTCATGACACACCAAAAAGTAGTTACTTTAAGACTCGGTCTTTATAAAATAATATAAAATAGTATAGAATAGTATAGTATAGATAGTAAAATATAAAATATAAAAAAGAAATAATAAAGAAATTGTATACAAAGCGAGTGTGAACTGTGAAGGATTCTTTCTTTCTTTTTTATTTATTTATTTATTTTTTTAAGATATGAACTGTGAAGGATTCATTGTATATTCGTATTACATAGAAATTGCCGGGTTGGTATAGCTTCGCTTCCCCGTCACGTTGTCATTACATTATTAGAACTAAATAAAATACAATCAAATGTAATGTTCTCACTCCACCTCCTCTCTTAATTATTTTGTATAGTCAGGAGATCTTGTCTTACATTAGAAATCTCGAATACATTCTCATAAATAAAAATTTGCATTCTTTTGCTGTTCTCGAACTCTAGAATATAATTTTTTTTTTTCTTTAAAAAATGAACCCTCTCCAATGTATTGAAATGCACCGTTGATGGTAAAATAAAAAAACAAAACAAAACAAGACAAAAAAACAAAAATTTGACTCAAAAATCTCCTAATGAAAAGAACCTACTTTTGCAAGCCCAAATTTCATTTGTAGCCTACAAATAGGAATATGCGAGTTTAACCTTATGGAGTTTATGGACTTGGCACAATTTAATTAAACAATTTGATAGCACATTCATCATTAAATTTTTCCCATGTTATTTAGCTAATGCGACCAAAACTGGAATTTTAGTATTTCAACAAAAAAAAAAAAAAAAACTGGAATTTTAGTGGTGTACGTACTTGACCAATCACATGCAAGTCAATAACCAGCTATCAATGAATCGAATAGAATATATTTGTATTTTTCAATATTTGGTCAATTTAATTTATACCTTATTAGCCATTAGCCACAGCTAATGACATTGCTTACCATTAATTAAAAATTATTTAAGTTCACCCTGTTTTTCGGTCTTCACACTGCCTTGGGAAAAAAAAAGAGGTGTTTTTTTTTGGGTTTAAAAAAGAGCTGTTTTCAACTTTATAACTTTTAAAAAATATCCTATTACAATCTTAAAAATGCTCCAAAAAAAGGGTACTGTCTGTAAAATAAAAAATAAAAAATAAAAATCCTGTACAATAAACTTATTTTGGGGCTAATTAATTCTATGTTAACACACCACTGGAAAACCATCTCTTGAATTATCAGGCCTCGCATGATTTTATATGTTATCTACTTTGATGGAAAGGCTATATAGCACATAGGAATGGCGGCGGAACAGGTTCGAGCGGGGTTGGACAAACCCGAGACCCGCCCCGCCTTTTCTTGGACCCGCCACGCCCCGTGAACTTGGCGGGTCCAATTCAAATTAGACCCGTTGGACCTGTCAAATTTTATATAATTTAAATTTAAAATTTTTAAATAAGTAAAAAAATTTAAAAAATCATTAAATTTATTTTTTAAATTTATATTAACAATATTTAGGACAAAAAATATTAAAATATATCATTTTTATTTAATTAATAATTAAGAAATAACGAAATTTTATAATAATATATTTTCATGTTAAAAATATCATGATATATTAAAATCACTTCAACCAAAAAATATTATAAACTCAAATTATAGATAAAGTATTGATTATTTAATATAAAAATATAATTATATATTATTAATATATATATATATACATATATATTTTATATTTATATATTGATATATATATTTTTGGCGGGACGGGTCCGATCAAACCCAAGATCCATCTCGTACCCGAATATGGACCCGCTTGGACGGATCTAGATCCGTTTCGCCGAGTCGAATTCGATGCAAAACCGGATTTAGATCCGATCATCGCCATCCCTGAGAGCATCTCCAACCCAGCACCAAATTGGCATGAAAAGCCATTTTAGCGCAGGGTGATTGCTCCAATGAGGGCAATATGTTTTGCGCCAGATAGTGCCCCACCCTCCTTTGCACCAAATTTTTGGCGTAGGGGGTCTCCTTGCGCCAAATTTGGTGCAAAGCTTTCTTATTTTTTTTAATAATTATAAATAATATATTTTAAAAATTCAATGTACAAATATATATTATATCATCTTATTTAATTGAATTTTATGTATTCAAGTTATTTATCAATTTTATGTTATTAATTCGTATTATATAGCAGTTAATAAGAAATTAATATATTGATCATTTTAGTAATATTATTGTAATTATTAATATTATAATATTAATATAATAAAAATTAAATGTAATATAATTAATTAATGCAAATGTATAAATATATATGTTTATAAATAATAAAAAGTAAAATAAAAAAATAAAGTAAAAGGAATATTTCAAAAATATTTTTTTAAAGTAAGATTTGAAGTAAGTGAGTTGAAAATAAATGTTATATTTGATGCATAAATTATGTTATTTTAAAATAGAGCTGCTTTAAAATAAAATTTTAAGTTGGAGATTACATGATAGCACAACTCCATGTGTCACTGATCCGGTCCATTGCAAATAGAAGAAAATAAAGACAATATTTTATTGTTGGATTTATCAAGACAAGAGGACAAGACCCAAAGCTACAGTAAATGCTACTATATATTTAACCATCTACCAAAAAAGAGATTACCAAAATCGAAAACTTGTGTTCAGATCCCTATTTTTGAAAATAAAACTCGTGAAATCATAACCAAACAAAACCGTAAATTTTATATGAATTAAATTTAATCCTTATTTAAAAAAATTAAATATTTTACATAATAACTATTAAATAACAAACTATAATTAATTTTAGGGTTAATTACATATACGTTCCTTGAAGTTTATCAAAATTACAAAAAAAAACCCAACTAATTTTGAAAATTACATATACCTCCCCTCAGGTTTAAATCAAGTTTATATTTACACCCTTTAATTTTAAAACTAACGTATACCTCTCCAGAAATTTTTAGATACCTTAAAATTACCATTTTGTGCATTAAAATTAAAATGTATGAATTTTGTAAAAAAAATTAAGGAAAAAAATACAAAATAATATAAAAATTAAAGGGAGACTTGGGAAAAAATCCCTACATACAAACACAACTTGTGATTCAGTACCCATGTAAGACTTTTTGTTCTGCACTCCCTCTTGCAAATAAATTCTTTTTCCTCGCTCCTTATTTCATCTTTTCACTAATTTATTATTTTTATTTTATTTTAAATCATTAATAATACAAGTTCTTTTTTATTTATTTTAGCTTCCATTTGTGATTCTTTCTTTCCTCCCTACGCTTTCACGCTCGACAGAAATCTTCACCACATAAATCCCTAAGTCTCAAATCATCCACCGGTGACTTGGCCCATCACCGGCCGACTTGGACAACGACCGGCAAAGTCGGCTCTATTTGACTGCTTTTCCGTCGCTACAACCTCAGGATCGCTTCGTCCCATCTCTCCTCCTCCCTCCACTTTTCTGCGATCCCTGATGTCACCGTCGCCGCCGTCCTAGTCACTCTCCATTAATACGGGCATATGCACCCTTCTCCTCGTTATATTATTCGTTCTTATTCAATTTTTTCAAAATTTCCTTCTGTTCGAAATTTTCATTCTCGCAGGAGCCTTTCGCTGATCCGAGAAGCTTCAACCGGTTTGCTCTCTTTCTTAATTCTTATGTTGTTATGTTCTTGAGTGCTTATTAATTTGTAAATTAGAATTTTGGATTGAATTTGGTGTAAAAAAAAAAAAATGGGCTCTTTATATTTGTATTTGAGCTCTTAGGCTGCGGTTTTTTTAAATTATAAATCTTTATTGGTTCATTGCAATGTTTCAATAATTCATTGACTCACGTGATATCTATATGCATTTATGTTTAAGCAGCGTGAATTTTGATTGAGAAATTTCTTCTTTTGTGTAAATTATTGTGCGGTATCTAAATAATTTGAAATATTTGATTTATATTAAGTCATGTCCATTTAAAAGTTCTTGTTAGAAATTTTTTCTCGTAAAATATTGTATTAGGCTGATTTTAAAATGTAATTAATTTGTGTGAATGTTATTTTACTTTTTATTATTTTCCATATCTTCCCATTCCTTAACGTTTTTCTCCTGTTTTATTTTTTCCACATTTATCAACCTGAAGTCTGAAAAAAGTGAGCTATAGCGACGTCTGCACCCACCAAGAAAACCACGGACAGCAAAAAAGAGTCAAGAGCAATTTGTTATTAGGTAAAAAAACACACAAATCTTACCTTTATTTTTCTTCATGAAGCCGAATTTTTTTCCTTTTTCTCTTCTTCTGACAGTTATTATTACTGCAATTTTTAATAGGTTCTTGTTATTTTTGTTTGAAATCGACTACAATGGTGTGTGTTTTATGGTTAATTCTATATTGATAGTCGCGTTGCTCATTGGGACGGTGATTTGCATTTTAGTTGATTGGTATTTGGCGAATGTGACTCTGATTTTTGAATCAAATTGTGGGTTTGCGCCATTGAAGATGAACACTTATTTAATGAAGGGGATGAAAGAAGTTTGAATTTCCATAAAACAGTATATTATATATACTCGGATGAAATCTAAAATTTTTCCTGAAATTAGAATCAAAATCATATAAATAAAATATTTGTCAAATTTTTGTTTGTTTTTGCGCTTGTTCGTTCACTTTGTTTCGAATTCTATTTGGCAGATGTTGGTTTTTTCTATTTATGACGGTTTTTTCCTCAAATATTTCTTGTTTTTAATGAAATTGTGATAATCTGTTTTCGACACGTACTAATTTTTGATTGAATTATGCTGATTTTGAAGCAATGCATGATAATCCGATGAAATTTATTAAATTATGCTGCTTTTCGTTATGACTTATTGCACACTGTTTTATTTTTTTTTTTATTTAAAAATGGTTCGAAAACGAGTAGGATCTGAGGTGAAAGCTAGTACCCGGAGGCTGTATGAGGCACCAAGCCGTTACTCTGCTTCAGTATTTTGGGAAGGACTAAGGAAAATGAAAATGGAGTGAACAATTTTTTTGGTGTATTTTGTACTGTAATTTGATCGTATGGATAACCATGTTGATGAAGTTGGTACTGTATTTTGGTAGAATTGATGTTTAATTTCTATTTATAACTATGTTAATGAAGGTGGTACTGTATTTTGGTGAAATGAATGTTTAATTTCACTTTATAACTATGTTGATGAAGTTGGATGTTTAATTTTGGTAGAATGAATTTTTAATTATCATACCACAATTAGACGTATTATTATACTTTATTTTTAAGCAAATGTACTACGTATCATTATAAATAGTACTGCGTCTCTGACCAAGCATCAACACTATAATATAAAACATGTATGAAAGATGTACCAAATTTAACAAATTCTCATACCACAATTAGACATTATTATACTTTATTTTCAAGCAAAAGTACTATGTATCGTTACAAATGGTACTATGTTTCTGATCACGCACCAACACCACAATGTAAAACATGTATGAAAGATGTATCAAATTTAACAAATTCTCATACCACAATTAGACGTTATTATACTTCATTTTCAAGAAAAAGTACTACGCATTGTTACAAATGGTACTGCGTTTCTGATTATGCACCAACACCACAATGTAAAACATGTACGAAAGATATACCAAATTTAACAGATTCTCATACCACGATTAGAGGTTATTATACTTTATTTTCAAGTAAACTTACTACGTATCAATACAAATGATACTGTGTTTTTGAACCATGCACCAACACCACAATGTAAAATATATATGAAAGATGTATCAAATTTAACAAATTTTCGTACCACAATTATAGATTATTATACTTCATTTTCAAGTAACCGTACTACGTATCAATACAAATGGTGCTGCATTTCTGAACCACGCACCAATACCACAATGTAAAACATGTATGGAATATGTACCAAATTTAACAAATTCTTGTACAACGATTAGAGGTTGTTATACTTCATTTTCAAGCCAAGGTACTACGTATCAATACAAATGGTACTGCGTTTTTGACCATGCAACAACACTAAAATGTAAAATATGTATGGAAGATGTACCAATTATAACAAAATCTCATACCACAATTTAACGTTATTATATTTTATTTGCTAGCTAAAGTACTAACTATAGATATAATTGGTACTGCATTTCTGACCACACACCAATACCATAATGTAAAACATGTATGGAAGGATCAATGTACCAAATTTAAAAAATTCTCATACCAAAATTAGACGTTATTATACTTGATTTTCAAGCAAAAGTACTAAGTATCAATACAAATGGTACTATGTTTTTGACCACACACCAACACCATAATGTAAAACATGTATGGAAAATGTACCAAATTTAACACATTCTCATACCACAATTATATGTTATTATACTTTATTTGCTAACTAAAATACTACGTATAGATATAAATGATACTGCGTTGCTGACCACTTTATTTTCAAGCTAAAGTATTTTGATTTATACTACAAAATTAGACATTTGATGTGTAAACATGTGTTAATCACCAATGATGATAAAAAAAAAATTAGGACATTGGATGCATAGATAGAGTTTATTTAACCATATATCTTACAAACATATACAATGGATACATATACATGTGTTTGTTAATCACAATAGATGCTACTAAATTAGACATTAGAATGCATAAATATGTTATAATCATGATTATACTAAAAATTTAGACATTTTATGAGTGAAAATATTTTAATCACCATTGATGTTACAAAATTAGGACATTGGATGCATAGATAAAGTTGTTTTAATCATAGATGTTACAAACATAAACAATGGACATATACATGTGTTTTGATAATCACCATATGTGCTACCAAAATTAGACATTATGATTCATAAGCATGTGTCAATCAACATTGAATCATGCACTTGATGCATAAACATGTGTTAATTACTAGTCATTGATCTCCCTTCTTGTAATGTATATACTCAGTACGAATGAAGATGTACCAAATTTAACAAATTCACATACCACAGTTACATGTTATTATACTTAATTTTCAAACACAAGTACTACGTATTATTACAAATGGTACTGCGTTTCTGAACCACGCATCAACACCACAATGTAAAAAATTTATGAAAGATGTACCAAATTTAACAAAACCTCATACCACAAATAGAGATTATTATACTTCAATTTTAAACAAACGTACTACGTATCGATACAAATGATACTGTATTTTTGACCACGCACCAACACCACAATTATACGTTATTATACTTTATTTTCTAGCTAAAGTACTACGTACCACTTCATTTTCAAGCTAAAGTATTTTGATTTATACTGAAAAATTAGACATTTGATGTGTAAACATGTGTTAATCACCATTGAAATAAAATCCGCATGAATATGTGGTACTATTTTATGTCTTATTATGTAGTATTTATGTCTTTATTTGTAGTACACTCTAGCTAAATTTTGGAATCAATAATAAGCAATGTGTGATATTTTGAACACATGTATGAGTTAGTTATCTTTGTTCTTGTGTGGTATTAGTAGTACAAAACGTCTTACAAATTAGTACTTATGTCTTGCTATGTGGTACACAATAACTTAATTGTGGTATCAATAATACCCAATGTGAGGCACCATGAACATTTGTATGATTTAGTGGTTTTTGTTCTTGTAAGGTATTAGCAGTACAAAAGATCTTATTATGTAGTAATTATGTCTTTATTTGTGGTATATACTAGCTTAATTGTGGTATCAATAATACCTAATATGTGGTACCATAAACACATGTATTGGTTGGTGGCCTTGTTCTTGGATGATATTAGCAGTACAAATGGTCTTACCACGTAGTACTTATGTATTGATTTGTGGTATATAATAATAGCATAATTGTGATATCAATAATTGATTAGTTCTATTAACTACTATGTCTTTTGTTATTAGTTTTGTTTAGCTTATTCATGGCTTGAGTTTTGTTGTGTTTTCATTACCATGACATTGTAATAGAACTTAAGTAGTTTTTTTTAGCTTAATTAGTATTACTTTTGCTTCACCCAATACTCATATCATCAAAACAATGCTATACTACATGTGGCTAAACCAAACAATACGAAGCTATGATGAATAATACTAGTACTACAGTTACATGCACCCGGTACTAATATCATGATTAAAATAATGCTACTTCTAAAATAATATTAGTACTACATGTGGTTTAACCAAAAAATTAAACACCAAAACCATCAAGATAGAGCCAAATAATACCATCACCAAAAAATTATATCAGTATATTTTGTGCAAATGATTACATAGAACGTATCAACACTTTTATCTATAAACACAAATTTACAAAATAACAACAAATAATTAACAACTGAAATGAACATACCACTATTTGACGTTGCACTCTTAATGGTTGGTTATTTCTCTCGACGAGTTTTGATTCAAGTTTCTTCATCACGATTTTTAAATAGATAAAAGAACATCGTGGTTTCGCATCCTTGCTCCTCTACTTGTAAGGCTCGTCCGCATCCATATACTTTTTTTGTCTAACCATTTTTCTGTATTCAAAATACACAAAACAATATCACCATAACCAATATAAATAAAACAAATAAGTTTTAAAGTTCATTCAACACATACCATTAAACTGAATAACATAACAAACTGAATATCAAATACAAAACATAAGGCACAAAAAAAATTTAAGTTGATTCTATATCCTATTTTGACATATAAATTAGACTTCAATTGTTGAAATTATTTCTATTATATAGAAACACCTAACATAAATAATAAATATTAAAAAACAATTAGGATAATAAGAGTGTACTAACCTTGAATCCTACCACAAACACCAATATTTTAAATTTATTCATCCCCCATGCAGAAGTAAATAAGACTAATATTTTTCTCAAACTATTTTTGAAAAAAAATGAAAAAAACGATCAAATTTAAGAATAAAATCTCGACCAGCGTTTATCTTAAAAAATAAAGACTAAAACTAATAGAGCCAAACCAAATATCACGAAAAGCTAATTACCAAATAAAATCAAAAGAAACAACAAAAAACTTATAAAGATAAAAAAAAATTATAAAAAATGTATGAAATTGCACACAATTTAAACTAAGTGCAATGAAAGCACATCATGTAGTAAATTAGGAAATAAAACATTGAACAAAAATTAGTCGCAACAACCAATCAAACTATGAATCAAATTGAACACATCCTTTAAAAAATTGAACAATGACTATCAATTAGTTGAAGAAAAATCTAAAAAAAATAGGTGCAACAAATAAAAGAGATTCGAAACGAAGACAAATATTTTTTGGGGAGTATGATTTCTTTGATGGAGAAAATAATAACAGTTAAATAGAGGAGAAAACAAGGGTAAAAGAACATAGGTGAATGTGTAGTAGAGGCAAGGCAAGATTTTCTGTTTTCTTTGATTTTTCAAATGGGCTTTCATCATCAGAGAAGAGGAGTATAGAAAAAGATGAGGAAGGAAGATATATACATAATTCAATGTTCTATAGATCATAAAATAGTTCTGAAATAATAATTAGATGAAAAATTTGTGTAGTTGTTGTTCAAATAAGTTTCGGAAAAAAAAAGGGATCATATCAAGGTGATTTCGGAATTTTCCTGAAAGCTCCTTGCTTGTGTCAAAGGAGATGAATTTTTCCTACTTACTTGACTAACCAATAAAGCTTGAAACAAGTCAAATTTTGCTAAGACTAGAACTTCGCACACTAAGATTCACGAAAAAATTACGAACGCCGATATTCCACATATGCTCACTCATACGTTTAGCAACACAAATCGATTACTCATCATAAGCAACCACTCAAAGTCCAAACAATACAATTCAACCCAGTTAGAGCCGTCATCTATCTTCCATTACACAAGGATTAGAAAAATCTAACATAATCCATGATCAATCCCAACAAACAACCACACATCCTAATTATGAACTTTAATCTTGATAAAATCGGTAAAAAAAATTCATTTTCAGCAAATAAAAAAATTGATCAAATCGTAATAAAAATAAACAAAAATTTGATTTCCCATAAAAAAAGTATCCACATCCAAGAACTGCAAAAACAGTCATCCGAGCAAATATGAAGGAAGAGAATGAAAGGTTTTAGAGAAATCGAATACAAAATCAAAGGAAATTACTGTTTCTCCAAAGTCGTTGATTTTGTGGCTTGCTCCAGTTCTTCGTCCCTCATCGCTTTCTTTTCGAAAATTCATCCATGGGTTTTCTCGGTCGGTGGATCTAAGTGATTACAGATTTACATCGCTCATGAGAAGGAAGGATGGTTTCGAAACGGCTTGGTCTCGCTTCTGATGAAGAATTGGAGAGGAATTCAATGGAAAAAAAATATAAATTAAAGGGAAAATGAATAAAGAGTGAAGTAGGGAGTTGAAAAAAAGATTTTTAGTGGATCAGGGAGTGCAGGATAAATTTTTATGACCTAAGGACTGATCATGAAGTTAATGTTTCAATTGGGGATTTATGGACAATTAACCGAAATAAAATTGAACCAAAATAAAAATTTTATTTTGGTTTTCAACGTTAAAAATCAAAATATTATATTTTATTTTTAAAATTAACCAACCAAAATATTATAGTTTATGCTATGTGCATTAAAAATAAAATCGATAAAATTAATCAAATCAAAATATATTTATAATTCGATTTTTATTTTAAAAATTAATCAAACCAAAAAAAATAGATTTATAGATTATTTTTAAAATACATAACGTAAAATATAATATTTTGTGCTTTAACATTCAAAACCAAAATAAAAATTTTCATTTTGGGTCAATTTTATTATTATTTTTCCTTAATTTATTTTAGAAAAATTCATATTTTAAATTTTAATACACAAAAAGTGGTAATAGTAAAGTATTAGGAAATATATGTAATTTATAAAGTTAACTGGGGTGAATGTAATTTTGATATAAATCTGAGGAAGATATATGTAAACTTTCAAAGTTAGATGGGTTAGTTTGCAATTATATATACCCTTCATTTTATTACTGAGTGGACAGTGTGTGTTTGTCTCCAATACATAAATAATGAGCTAGCTAGCTGCCTACAGGCAGGCTGCGAGTGCATTGACCTTGGGAAAAAATGGCGGAAGAAGCGGCGATCTCGTTTCTGCTGGACAACGTGAAGCAGCTTCTTGCCGAGCAGTACCATCTGATCAAAGGAGCCACCGACGAAGTGAAGTTGTTGCAGGGAGATTTAGAGATCTTAAGGGCCTTCATCGAGGACGCCACCGCGAAGAGAAACAAGGACCAAACCCTAAAAGTGCTGATGCGTCAAGTGAGAGAAGTGATTTTCGAAGCAGAGGATGCCATAGATACGTTCGTGATCCAGGCGGCGGAGAAGAAGACGCAGAGTTTCTTCGCTAGGATGACAAATGGTTCCATCAAGACTCTCAACGTCGCCAACGAGGTTAAGAGCGTCAGGGATAAGATAGATGTGTTCTTTACCAAGCACAGGGTTGACCGAACCACGTTCGGTACTGAGCGCGTGGCCGACACCTCCAAAGAAGAGAGAAAGGTATTTATTTCATCTTTCATTTCATTTCCATCTCCATTTAATTAATGGATCTGATATATATTTATTCATTGATTAAGTGTTCACAGTTGACCTCATTATATGTATTTGCAGTGCATACAATTATTGTTTGTTGAATTCATTGTGAAGATTGATTTCAAATTGAGTGAAAGCAGCCATCGATCTAAAAGTCAGTCCCTAATTTGGACCTTTGGAAATGGCATAAATAACGAGTGGACGTTTTTGTTCCTAATCTCAACAACGTGGCTGTGTCTAATTATCCGATATTAATTATATCGGTTTTTAAATGTATTTTTTCTACAACTTTTTTAAATAAAATTTTGTATATGGACTAAAAATTCATGCCAAAAGCTCAGATGAACCTAAAACAATGTTGCACCTTACTTGTGGCAAAATTTATTGAACTTTGTCATAGCATACTGACATTATTTGCTATCTCTAGGATTGTCAATCGCCCATATTAAGCAAGCTTGCACGTACTCTTGTCATTTTTTCTAATTTTCAAGCAGGAACCCTTCGTGAGGAAAGAGAACATCGTGGGTTTGGAAGATGAGACAGAAACATTATTTGGCTATTTGATGGAAGAAAAGAAGGAATTAGACGTGATCTCCATCATTGGACTTCCTGGCCTTGGCAAGACAACAATAGCAGGAAAGATTTTCAGGGACCCCAAAGTTCAATACGAATTCCCGACTCGTATTTGGGCTTTCGTCTCTCAAGAGTACAAGAGAAAGGATGTGTTCCTCTCCATTTTGAAGAGCTTCACCACAATCACTGATGATATGCATCGCAAGACTGACACAGACATAGCGCAGATTCTCGGTGACTATCTAAGGGAGGGACGCTACTTGATCGTCTTGGATGATGTGTGGACTGCTGAAGCCTGGCTTGATCTCCAACTTGCCTTTCCTAAGACCAATAAGTTAGGCAAAATCTTGATAACAAGTCGCCATGAGGAAGTTGCGAGGCGAGCCAATAGTAACAGAGAACCCCACAAATTGCGTTTTCTGACTCACCAAGAAAGTTGGTTGCTATTTACGTTAGAGGTATTTGGTGACCGTTCCTGCCCTTCTAAGTTGGAAGTACATGGAAAACTTATAGTTGATCAATGCGACAGACTCCCTCTCGCAATAGTTGTGATTGCTGGGATTCTTGTTAAAAAGACCGCAGCGGGAGATATGAATGCCACAGAAAAACAATGGGCAAAGGTGCGCGAAAGAGTGAAATACTATCTTAAGGAAGACCCAGAAAAACGAATGGAAAAGATCATATCATTGAGTTACAACAAGTTACCTCATCACTTGAGACCATGCTTTCTGTATTTCGGGATGTTCCCTGAAGACTTTGAGATACCTGTTCAGAAACTGATTCTCGTGTGGATTGCTGAAGGATTCATTCAGAAAAAGAATGAGATAAGTTTGGAGGAGACTGCACAAGACTATTTGGAGGAGCTTATCAGCAGGAACCTAATAATGGGTGAAAAGAAAAGCCTCGATGGTCGAATCAAAAGTTGCCGTATTCATGACATGCTACGGGAGTTCTGCAAGAACGAAGCTGGAAATGAAAACGAAAAGTTATTTCAGGAGATTAAAATGAGTGATGAAGGGAGTTTCACACCTTCAATTCCTGAGGTACAAAACTGTCGCCGCCTTAATATACATTCCCATTTTCTGAACTTCATCTCATCAAAACCTTTTGGTCTACGGGTCCGCACTCTTTTCTCCAAGGAAGAAATAACCTTGCCACTTAAAAACATTTCATCCATCCCCGCGGCTTTCATATTACTCAGAGTTTTAGATGTCAAATCCGTCAAGTTCACTAAATTTCCGAATGACCTTACCAATTTGGTTCATTTAAGATACATTGCTTTATCTAGTGATTTTAAGGTCCTTCCCAAGTCCATAACAAAAATTTGGAACCTCCAAACCCTCATAGTTGATACGACATCACGTACTCTTGAACTCAATGCGGATCTGTGGAACATGATCAATTTAAGACATTTCAAGACAAATGCATCTGCCATTTTGCCAAAACCGCCAGAAGTTACTAAACAAGGTGGTAGCGAAGAGCTTCAAACACTTGGTATGGTATCGACCCAAAATTGTACCGAAGATGTGTTTGGCAGGGCCTGTAACTTGAAGAAACTGGGTATTCGTGGCCAAATATCAGCTCTGGCACGCAGCAGGGGCCTGGAAAAATTGCGCAATCTTAGAAAACTGAAGCTGTTTAATGATGTAAGACTTGGTTCGACTTCAGAAGGTCCGGTGCCTCGCCTACCTCCACCGGACGCATTTCCACCAAAGCTGAAGAGCCTCACATTATCCGCCACTAATTTGGAATGGGATCAGATGTCTACATTGTGTATGTTAAATTATCTTGAGGTACTCAAGCTGAAAGACAAAGCATTCGTGGGAGTGTTTTGGAATGCATCTGGTGCTTTCTTTCGAAGTCTTGATGTCCTATACATCGAACGCACGGAGTTAGTTCACTGGAAAGCTTCAAGTCAGAATTTTCCAGTGCTTGGTAGTCTTGTACTTAGAAACTGCGAAAAACTTCAAGATATTCCACTCGACCTGCACAAAAGCCTCCACAGTTTGGAATTGAAACGCTGCAAATTCGCTGTTGATTCTGCCAAGGAAATTGAGCGGGCCAAAAAGCACGACCAAGCTCAAGAAAATTCCGAAATAACTAGTGGATTCAAGCTGCATATTGCTCCCGGAGATGAATGATCTCTGATTCACCATATATCGATCCATACCTATGTTAGCTGGTAAGCGAAATTTCACTTATTTTTCTATACATTTTTTTCTCAATCAGCCGCAACATGATTTTCTTTATTGTTGATTCTTGCCTATATAAGTGGCACGTGTGAGGATGAACACATTTAGCATTAAAGTGAGCTGAGAATTATCTGAGAATTTCCTCATCAGTTATCATCATCTATTCAAGAAATAATTTGTTTTTTGTCTGCGAACCTTTAATTTTACATTTTCGAACTCGCATGTTCTTATGTAGGATCAGTTCTTGCATATGATTTTAACCAATAAGAGAATAATTTGAAGATCAATATATACGGATGAATCGGCATTGTTACATTTTTCTTTCTTCTATTGAATAAGTATATCTCATGTAAATCTAGATGAATTATTTTTCTTTACTTTATGATGCTACAATATGTGTTGCGTAGCTTGCAGGCATGACATATATATATATGAAGCAGGAGAAGTAAACACAGTTGGATGGTGAGCTGTTCTCCCAGCAATTTGAGTTCCAACATATGTTTGTCTTTATCGGATTCAGTGTTTCTCATGCGTTCTTGTGTTTTGGTGTTTCCTGTTAATTATTTAGTTTTTCAGACTGATAAATTCGAAAAAATAATGTCTCCTCCATGAATTTCCACTTCTAGCACTGTTTGTGACGCTCTTCCCACCCGTGGTGGCATAGATGGCTAAAGGAGTAAAGGTTGTCTATTACTACTGTTGAGATTGTAGTAGAAAATGTTGGATTCTCATGTTCTTGTGAAAGGCATATGTGAAAAATAATTTATTTCATGTATCTGAAAGGAACCCAAATGTGCCTAATCTAAGGGTGATCAGCACATAGATTGCCCGCCTGTTTACGATCTCGTGTTTGGGAAATCTTGTTTTTCTTGTCGAATATGTGTTTGTTAATTATTTATAATATATGATGAAGAAGACATCAAATGACTGTTGATTCGTTTGTACAATGGATTCGAAATCGTTAAATAATTTTGAGAGTAGTAAGTAGTAGGAACTGTATTTATCTTGAGAGTAGCAAGTAGTAGGAACTGTAACTTATCTAGTATTTGGTGTGGTGGATTATGCATGATCCTCTGATATTGGATGTTAGACTTGAAAGTTTTGGAATGAAAAGAGGCTGTTTTGGAAATTATTTTCACCAAAAAAAAATATTTTTTCATCATGGAAAGCCAAATTTGTATATAACAAAAAAATTAAATGATTTATAAAGTATATAAATCTGTCCACATGTAACCAATGACAATTAGCTTGAAGCACATAAGATGTTCTGATGCTTTTGTGGAATATTCTTTAGCACAATTTATTATTTTATCTTCTATATTTTTCTGTTGAGTGAACGGAAAATTTTCATATTAGTTGGTTAATATGGTATCATTTACTTCCTCTTAATTTATTAATAATATTGACATGAGTTACCATTCAAAACAAAGGGAAATTTTTTTTTGTCCATATGTAACATAACATTGGATCTATCTAAAATTCATCATAGCTAGTGGGGCATCTGGAAAACAAATTAAATTTTTAATAGGTCTCGTATGAGACGATTTTATGAATTTATATTTATGAGACGAAGATTCGATTTATACCTGCAATTAAAAAGAATAAAGAATATTTTTAACATATATTTTTTTTATGAAATGTTGGTTGTAGAATAGTATTTCACTCAAATCAAAGATATCAAGATGTCATGACACTAATCCAGACATGGAAAACTAGATTCAATGCTTAAAATGGCGTGTAATCCAAATTAGATTGAGATTCAATAACAAATATTCTTTGGCCAATCACATCAAGAACATATAGATTTGATAACTAGAGTATTTAAAACAAAATTTGAGGAATTTGAAAAGGATATTATGGATAGAGGGTACTATGAAAGGTTATTTCTTACCCATATGTGATCGAGTACCAAAGAGGGTATCACCTCAATCCTCATGTTCAAATTTTTGTCATATTCACAAGCTCTGATAAGTTACAAACTCCAGATGACTTTGATTCAATAGCTTGTGCTAAAATACTATAGATTAGTATAATATATATATTGTGTAATATTTGATTTGATTTGATTTGATAGATAACATATTTTGGTAAGATAATATTCTGTTTGTTTATAATCCCTTAATTATTGGGATTTGATTTTCCTCCATTGTATATTTAAAGATGTACTATGATCAAAAATAATATACTAGAAATTATTTTCTTCTTCGTAAGTTTATATGGTATCAAAGCCAGCGATTCTTCTCAACGCCTAAAATTTCTTTTCTCACCTAATCATGTCCACCGATTCTTCGATTTCTTCCAAAGACGAAGAACCGAGTGAAAAAAATTCATGGGCAGATTACTTCTCTTTCCGGAAATGATCTCTCCGCCCTACAAATTAGCTCTCATAGACTTAATGGGAGAAATTACTTGCAGTGGGCACAATCAGTCAAGATTGTGATCTGTGGTCGTGGCAAATTAGGGTATCTTACTGGTGAATTACAGTCCCCAAGCCAGACCGATCCCACCTACAAGACTTGGCTGGCCGAGAATTCAATGGTTCTCGCCTGGCTAATCAATTCCATGGAGCCCAATATCAGTCGTCGTTATTTGTGGTTCAAGACAGCTAAGGAAGTCTGGGATGCGGCAAAAAGGATGTATTCCGATCTAGGAAATGTGTCCCAAATATTTGAGCTTCGTTCAAAACTAAAGGAAATGAAACAAGGATCAAACTCTGTGACTCAATACTTCTCTGATATTCAGGATTTATGGTAGGAACTAGATCTATTTCTTGAGACCTCCACCATATGCGCTGAATGCACTGCGAAGGTACAAGCCAATGTGGAAAAAGAAAGAGTTTTTGATTTCCTGGCAGGCCTTAACAACAATCTGGATGCTGTTCGAGGACGTGTGGTGGCGCGTGATCCCTTTCCCTCACCTGAAGATGTGTTTGCAGAAGTAAGGCGTGAGGAAATGCGTCTCAAAGTTATGCTACCTGATAATCATAACATTTCTCCGGCAGTTTCTGAAGTCTCTGCTCTTGTCTCCAACAAATATTCAATCCAGAATAAACGTCATGGGAAACATCCCTAGTGTGATCACTGTCATCGTCCTGGTCACACCAAGGATAAGTGCTGGGAAATATATGGCAAACCACCGAATTGGCAACCTAAAACGAGGAATGACAGTCGTGCACTTCAAATTCAATCCACCCAAGAGCAGCTGCCCACTTCTGGAAATGCAACACCATTCACTAAGGAACAAATTGAGCAGATTGAGGAATATTGTCGTCTTATCCGCCAAACTGCCCTTAATCCTTCCTGTAGCCCTACTGTTGGGTCGTGCTCTCTAACCCAATCTGGTAATACTCAATCTAGTTTTCATTCTAGCGTTAAACATTGTTGGATTGTGGACTCCGGCGCGTCCGACCATATGACAGGAGACTCTCGTTTGTTTTGCACTTATACTCCATGTTATATCCGTACAACAGTGAAAATTGCAGATGGTTCCTTGTCTTGTGTTGCTGGAATGGGTGATGTTCGATTATCTAATAATATTCTGCTAAAATCTGTTCTTCACATACCTGCATTGACATGCAACTTGATCTCAATTAGCAAACTGACCCTTGACAGCAACTGCATTGCTAAGTTTTTCTCTCTTTCGTGTCAATTTCAGGACCTACCTTCGGGGAAGACGATTGGCAGTGCTAGGACTCTCAATGGTCTTTACTACTTTGAGAATGTTTCATCGAATTGCAGTCAGTCTCGAGTATCTACAGTTGTTTTTGCTTCAGATTCTAGTCTTAAGAACATTATGTTGTTGCATTTCAGACTTGGTCACCCTAGTTTTGCTTATTTGAAACGCTTGTTTCCAACTCTTTTTATTAATAAAGATCTTGATTCATTGTCTTGTGAAGTGTGTCAATTAGCAAAACATACACGGGTCACTTACTCTCCCAAGCCATACACTCCATCTAGTCCTTTTTCCCTCATCCACAGCGACTTATGGGCCCCCTCAAAAATCAGTACACCTCATGGCAAACGTTGGTTTATAACTTTCATAGATGATCACACACGGGTTACTTGGGTTTATCTCCTTCAAAACAAATCACACACTGCCCATATTTTCAAAGAATTCCATAAAATGGTATAAACTCAGTTCCACACCAAAATTCGCATGTTTCGTACCGATAATGGCAAGGAATACTTCAACAGCATTCTTGGCAATTATCTGTTGGAACATGGGATTATACATCTAAGCTCTTGTGTTGATACTCCACAACAAAATGGAATTTCTGAACGAAAAAATTGTCATTTGTTAGAAGTAGCCCGTGCTCTCATGTTTGCTATGCATACTCCTTCATATCAATGGGGAGATGCTGTCCTCACAGCTGCTTTTCTCATAAACCGATTACCTAGTCGACCATTAAACTTTTCCACAGCACTGTCACTCCTTGCGTCTCAATTCCCTCACGTTTCTCACTCTCCTCTTCCATTAAAAACATTTGGGTGTACAGCCTTTGTCCATATTCATACTCAAAATCGTGGCAAACTTGATCCTCGAGCCGTAAAAACCATTTTTGTTGGTTACTCTCCGACTCAGAAAGGGTACCGCTATTACTGTCCACAAACCAAAAAATTTTATGTTTCTCGAGATGTGACCTTTTTCGAGGATACTCCATATTCTTCTCCAACTTTGCTTCAGGGGCTGACATCTGATAAAGCCTGTTGGAACACCATACCCCTTCTTGGTGACAATTTAAATTTAGATCCTACAACTAGTTCTATTCCTGATACAACTCTGACCGCCACTCCCATCGACACTGTCCCAATAACAGAACTAAGGGTTGAACAAACTTCACCACAGGTTGACCAAAATTCAGAACCAAAACTACAGGTATACTCTCGACGAAACAAATCTCAAACTAAAGACATTGGAAATCCAAAGCAAAACCAAGCATCTGAACCGATGGCAGATCCAAAGACAGGTATCATTCTTGATCTCGATGTACCTATAGCCATGAGAAAGGGTGTGAGATCCTGCACTCAACATCCCATATCTGATTTTGTCTCATATTCACTTTTATCTTCCTCATTTCGTGCCTTTACTACAAAGCTGTCCAGTGTCATGATTCCCAGGACTGTTCATGAGGCCCTTGCTGCACCTAAATGGCGCACCGCTGTTCTTGAGGAAATAAGAGCCTTAAAAGAAAATAATACATGAAAGTTGGTGGAACTTCCACAAGGAAAGAATCCAGTTGGGTGTAAGTGGGTATTCACCATTAAATACAAAGCAGATGGATCAATCGAAAGGTACAAAGCACGGATGGTGGCCAGAGGATTTACTCAGACATATGGGATTGATTACACCGAGACATTTGCTCCTGTAGCTAAGCTCAATACAGTTCGTATTATTCTATCATTAGCAGCTAATCTTGATTGGCCTCTATACCAGCTTGATATAAAGAATGCCTTTCTCAATGGTGAACTCGAGGAAGAAGTTTACATGAGTCAACCTCCGGGCTTTGAAGAAACTGTTGGAAGCAAAATTGTCTGTAAACTCAACAAATCTTTATATGGGCTAAAACAATCTCCACGTGCTTGGTTTGACAGATTCTCCAAGGCTATAAAGAAGTTTGGATATGTACAGGGGCAGGCAGACCACACACTCTTTGTTAAACATTCTGAGGTAAATCAAATAACTGTCTTCATAGTTTATGTTGATGACATAATTGTTACAGGAGATGACAATCAAGAAATGGAGAATATTAAACTCCTGATGGCAAAAGAGTTTAAGGTAAAAGATCTTGGAACCCTCAAGTACTTTCTCGGGATGGAAATTGCTAGAAGCAAGAAAGGTATCTCTGTTTCCCAAAGAAAGTACACTCTAGATCTGCTGGAAGAAACAGGGATGTTGGGGTGCAAACCAAGTCGGTCACCAGTTGAACAAGGGAAGAAAGAAAAAATGTTAGAAGTGAAAGAGTGGGTGCCCGGTTAGCCAACTTGTGGCTAAGGGCTTTTATGACTCTATATATAAACAATCTTTGGATGAGTCCAAGAGAGGACATCTACCTATGTGTCATGGAGTTTCTCTATCCAAGTCTATGTGTCCCAAGAATGACGAAGAGATAGAGAAAATGACACACATACCATATGCGTCAGCCATAGGTAGTATTATGTATGGGATGATATCTACCAGACCGGATGTAGCCTTTGCTCTGAGTGTCACGAGCAGATATCAGGCCAACCCCGGTCAAATGCATTGGAAAGCCGTGAAGGATATTCTTAAGTACTTGAGAAAGACTAAAAATATATTCATGGTTTATGGAGGAAGAGAATTGAAATTGGAAGGCTATACCGACTCTAGCTTCCAAAGCGACGTGGATGACTCGAAGTCAACCTCTGGATTTGTATTCATGCTCAATGGCGGTGCTGTCTCTTGAAAGAGTTCCAAGCAAGACACCACAGTGGATTCCACCACTGAGGCAGAATACATTGCAGCATCAGCTGCTGCTGCAGAGGCCGTTTGGATGAGGAATTTCGTCCAAGAGTTGGGCGTAATTCCTGAAGCTGTTGGTCCAGTTCCGGTGTACTGCGACAACACTGGTGCCGTTGCTCAGGAAAAGGAACCAAGGTCTCATCAAAGATCCAAACACGTACTGAGGAAATACCACATCATCCGAGAGATTGTGGAAAGAGGAGACATCACTGTCGAGGGAGTGGCCTCTACAGACAATATCGCTGATCCACTTACTAAGCCCGTGCCAGGACCATTGTTTGACAAACATCGCGAAGCAATGAGATTACGTAGTATCACTACTTGGCTTTAGGGCAAGTGGGAGATTGAAAGAGTGGGTGCCCGGTTAGCCAACTTGTGGCTAAGGGCTTTTATGACTCTATGTATAAAAAATCTTTGTTTAATATAATTTACATTCATTAATGGCATTTTCTTTGTCTTTCTTCATATTGTTATATTGTGATATACTATTGTTGTTTTGATAAAGACCTTGAATATACTATAGTGTAAGTAAGATGAGATAGTGAATAAAGAGAGATCACTATTATGAAACACATCTTATAGTCACTGTATATTCTAAATAGTTCCTAGTCAATTGAGCCGTCCGCAAATAAGGATAAGGATCGCTCGAGATTGAGATAGCATTTGTGATGCCAAGTACCACGTTTCATTGGTAATGAGAATGGAGATGTTCAAAGCATGCAAATGGATATTCATATGATGAATGATCGAACTACTCTATTCGGACTTTCCAAGTGGTTATTATTATTTGAGTGGATAAGTCCGCGGTTTTGGTTGTACACCATTATTACTTACTACTTGAAACATCATTGAAACTCTATATGCTAGTACTGTACTTTGACTCGTTTACCGACTCTATTGGGGTCATCAGGTGTCGGGATTGGGTACAGTTACGACACATATAGGAGTCGATGCTTTGTTGTCAAGGATTCACCACATACTTGCGAGTGTGGATATCCTATGCGATCTGAGGAGATATTAGTGTGACGAATCTCTGGCCAGAGTACATGATGTGTTTTAGGTTACTCGGTTTTCCTAGTAACACATGTGATGTCACTATTTGATCTCCAAGATGTAATGCATAGTTATCGAATCTCGAACGACTCTCGATGTACCAATGGTTGTTGATTCGATCGGGATATATGGATGAAGGGACCGTACTGTACGCTAACCAAAACCTACTGGTTCTTGCAGGCACTATCAGTGATACCTAGGGAATCATGGGGCGATGTTGCTAGACGCTCTTACCATGATTCGTTGGGAAAGTCGGAAATCGTTGTTCCGAGTCACAAGAAGTTGTGAGCCCACGACTAGCTGTATCCCTGAACCATTGAGGGTCACACAAGTAATGGATTGCTAAACCCCGTTGAGATAGTTAAATTTAAAGAGTTAAATTTAATGAAAGAGAAGTTGGACTTCTTAACTAAAGGGAGTGGAATTTCCTAAAATGACATATGGATGGGCATTTTTGGAAATCAATGAATTCGGATTCAGAAAAATTATCTTGACTTTAAAAGATGCCGAAATGGTTTCTGTGCACATTGGTGAAATCAGTTTATCAATCGGAGTCATGATGAATTTTATATTAATTTCTATAATAACAGGCTTGGCTTGTTGGGCTTAAGTTATGGATTATGGGCCCTAAGGAGTTAGAGTCCTAATATAACTATAACTTAATCTAGTCTAAAAATTATCTATAAATATAGGTGTAGTGTTCGAAAATTAGAAGCATCCCACTCTTGCAATTTTCGAAAATACTGCATAATATTTCAAGGGGAATTTTCGAATTCCTCTGCTCCTTTTTGAGATAATTCAGTCTGTATTTTTTGTGAAAAATTACATTCTGAATTGACAGATCAAATCTGTTTATTCTCTTCGATAAACATCTGATTGATTTCTAGTGCAATCTATCAGAGGGTTTTAGTTTTCTATTCGTGGACTTAATTCCGGAGGTTGATCGTGATAGTCATCGGTTCCCGGGATTTACAAGAAGAGCAGATTAAATTCTGTTGGAGTCCATAATCAAGCCTTAGCTTGAAGAGGTAAAAATATTTAATTGTGAATTTATATTTTACTTGCAAGATTTTAATCGTTAGGATTTGATACCCACGATATGGAATCGTTCCATATCGAAAAAAATAAAATTTTTAAACTTCCGCTGCTCCGGGTATAACATTCGTGTGATAAGAGAACGCGTGTTCCAACAAGAAGGTGCACCAGTGGATACTGGAAGATATCAGCGTCTTGTTGGGAAACTCATCTATCTCTCCCATACTCGTCCAGACATTGCCTTCGCCGTAAATATTGTAAGTCAATACATGCACTCTCCTTGTCAAGGTCATTTGAATGCAGTATATAGGATTTTGCGGTACTTGAAACAAAATCCCGGGAGAGGTCTTTTATATGCAAAGAATGATGATCGGCGAGTGGGAGGATTCACTGATGCAGATTGGGCAGGTTCTATTATTGATCGAAAGTCAACATCCGGTTATTGTACTATGGTCTGGGGAAATCTGGTAACATGGCGCAGTAAAAAACAATCTGTGGTGGCAAGAAGCAGTGCTGAAGCAGAATACAGGGCTATGGCACAAGGGGTGTGTGAACTTATTTGGATAAAGAGGGTTATGCAAGAATTAAAAATCAAGTGTGAAGATCCAATGCCACTCTATTATGATAATAAGTCCACCATTAGCATCGCCCACAATCCTGTGCATCATGATCGAACTAAACATGTTGAAGTTGATCGACACTTTATCAAGGAGAAGCTAGACAGTAAATTTATCAGCATTGTATATGTCCCTACCACTCTTCAACTTGCTGACATCCTCACAAAAGGGCTTTCAGAACAAACTCATGAGTTTCTTGTAGGCAAGCTTGGTCTTGTAAACATCTATGGACAAGCTTAAGGGGGAGTGTAGATTAGTATAAAATATATATTGTGTAATATTTAATTTGATTTGATAGATAACATATTTTGGTAGGATAATATTCTGTTTGTTTATAATCCCTTAATTATTGGGATTTGATTTTCCTCCATTGTATATTTAAAGATGTACTATGATCAGAAATAATATACTAGAAATTATTTTCTTCTTCGTAAGTTTATAAATACCATCACCAAGAGACGAAGCCCGAATGTACAAAATAATAATTAATCATATGATACACGTACCATATGGATCACTTAATCCTAGAAGTTCATGCATGCGAGATGGTATTTACTAAAAGAATTCCTAAAACTATTTGCACTATTCACAACTCAAGGAAATGACTCATATCCTATATATCGAATACGTGAAGGTGAACCCGTATCAATTACTTAAACAACCAAATGATGATTGACGACGGTTGGGTTGTTACATATAATCCATGGCTTCTAACCAAATATGATTGTCACATAAATGTTGAAATGTGCGAAGGAATAAAATGTGTCAAATATATATATAAATATATTCAAAAAGAACTAGACAAAGTGTCATTAGAATTACGAAATAGACATGGATGTGATGAAATACAACAATACGTGGGTGGGAGATGGATTTGGCACCAGAGGCATTATGGTGAATGTTTTCGTTTGAATTTAGCAGGATGTATCATTGTGTAATTATATTGCAATTACATTTGCCAAATCAACAAGCAATTACTTTCAACTCATTTCAACACGTAAGTGATGTACTTAAAGATGATGACATATCAAAGGCTGTGCTCACAGAATTTTTTGGGATGAATAAAGGCTTCGTTTGGAATACCAGTTACTTGCAGACGTGGTGCAAAAGGATTGCTGGCCAAAGCAGGCTCCTTTGCTGCTATTACTCCTGAGATGTTCCAGGACATGACTGAAATAGTCAAGGGCATAAAGGTCAACTGGGGACATATCATGTTCAATATTCTGAAAGCGATGATGCTACCAGGGAAACAATCTTTATGCTTTGCTCTCCATCTAAGTAGAATATTTGAGGATGCTAGAGTGTCATTAACTTAGGCCTTGCCTTTGAACAAGGCCAAAAGATTGACTGCTCAAAACATAGTTGCTCTGAGACCCAAGTTAAGCTGAATATCACCCCAGAGGATCTGCTTGAGGTAAAGAAGGAGATTGCTGAGCAATAGGAGCAAGTTCACTAGGCAGCTAAGCCTTCCAAGAAGAAAGCAAAGGCAAGTTCAGTTGACAAGCCCAAATCAAGGATGAGGATTGTCACAATTATGATTGTTACACTCCCAAGTATAGGTTGTCTACAAGTAGTATAATTCGTGAGTCCGAATGTCGTATCCACAGGGAAGATAAAGAAATCACAAATTTATTAAAATATTATTACTATTATTATTATTAATTATTAATTTTTTTCAAAGATGATTATGAATTTAAGATGTGATCAAATTTTAAACTAAGTAGTCTGAGATTAGATGATCCAATCTTGGTATTTTAATAAAATTAGCATTAGTAAACAAAATTGGAATCCATTTGATAAAATGGTTCCAATATATTAAATAATCATTATTTATATTATATTATATATTATTCTCTTATAAATATATTATATACACCAAAACTTATAGATGTTATCAAGTATTTATTATGCTATAAATATATTTTTTAACACCAAATCAAGGTCTCCACTTTAAACGGCAGGAAACACCGAGCAAACATTTAAATGGTACCAAGAATTTCATATTATGTTATAATTCATATATAATAAATCAAGATATCCACTTTAAATGGTTGGTAAAACTAAACTAACATTTAAATGATACCAAGAATTTGGTGTAACATATAACAACAATAAATCAAGACTCCCACTTATAAGTAGGGTATAAAAATACATAAATTAAAGAAATTAAATATAACATAAATAATAAATAAAGATTAAATAATATTAAGCATATATTATCATATTTAATAACTTTAATATCATACTAGGAGCTTCACCTTTTCTCTCGACTTTGGAAGATTAGTTGAAAATGTAGCACTTTGATCTAATTAACATGACAATTGTATTTAAATGAAGAAAAAAAAGAGAATAAAGAGAGAAAAAGTATGAACTCAAGGTTTAGTTCATAAAATGATGGATATCTCCATACATCAAAATACACCCCTATTTATAGCCAAATTTGAGTAGACAACAACAAATAAAATATTATTTTATACATATAAATCTTCAAAAATGGCCAAGCATTAATGTGATCTTGCATTCCACATTTTACCATCTTCCCATCCGATTTTAGACTTCCACATAAAACAAATTAACTTGTAGATAATTGAGTTGTATGAATTGTGGTAATTGTTTTTTACCATTTGACCATGTAAATTGAGAGATGTGGTCAAAATACTCGTGCTTGGTAAAATACTATAATTCCATTGGTACAACTTTCACTTGCTGCTTAATTTGATCCCAATTGTGAGAATATTTTTATCTCATGCTTTTCACCAATATTGTAGATATTGAAAAAACTTTCTACAGGTCCAAGAATCATCTCATTCCCATTTTCAAAGCCAAAGTTTTTCTTGTTTTACCAAACCTATAAAAATAGCAAAATAATACAATTACACAACAATTTATATTTTATACAATTTATTATGAAACACATAAAATTTAGTCATTAGTAAAACTTAAATTCTAAAATATTAAAATAAAACATACCATAAATATATAATTTTTTATGTTTATCACACCCCCAACCAGCTTATTGCTAGTCCCTAGCAATTTAAGCGTCAATAGCAAAACAAAACATATTGATTGATTTAAACAGAAATGTAATAGAAACTATCCAAGTGTTTAAAATTTATTTGAAGACTATCAAAGTTATATCAAATCACCATAATTATAATTTATGAAATAACATGGGCCGATTAATTCAAAGCTTCTTACTAGAT
Organism: Henckelia pumila; assembly: GCF_033568475.1. Lineage (NCBI taxonomy): Eukaryota > Viridiplantae > Streptophyta > Magnoliopsida > Lamiales > Gesneriaceae > Henckelia > Henckelia pumila. Next base: position 27,480,505 of record NC_133121.1, on the reverse strand, counting down.
ATTTAAATATATATGGCATAGAATTTTCAAATAAGAGTCTCAACTCCATATTCTCATCGGTTAGTAAATATGTTTTAAGGTAACGTTTTTTTCTCATGGAGTTTGAATACAGATTAACAATCGGAAAAATGAGCTTAAAATACAGACAGACAAACGAGCCAACTTAATCAAAAGATAGAAAATTTATTAATTCAAAATCTAGTCATTTTTATTTTTCTGTCTTCTTTCGAATTTTTAGTTATTCTCTAATGCCTTGTAATGAAATCAGATCAATGCTCTTGTTCAAGATTTCTCTCTCTCTCTCTCTCTCTCTCTCTCTCTCTCTCTTATTTTATTTTATTTATCTCTCTTTCTTCTTCTTTTGTTTTTTTTTTCATTTTGTTTTTTGTTTTTGTTTTTGAGAGAAATAGAGAAAGAGGGAGAGAATGATGGAAAGATCTCATTTTATGCAACTTAAATTTTGATTTTTGATCTTCAAACATATTGAATCTTGGGTAATATATTTCTTCAACATATATCCAATTTTGCTTCAAATTAAGAAATCAAGATCTAAACAATAGACAATCTCTCTAATGATCTTTAAGGCTCGGTTGTTGTTTTCTGAATCCTCTCCACTCACTCACAAAATATGTGTGAGTTTAAAAATTTAGACACTCTTACAAGATATATTCTTGGCCATATATTTTAAAATCCGATCTTATCACAATGGTTAATCATTCAATGAAATTTCTAAAATTATATTTTTTATAATGATCAAGATATAAAAATGACTTTAATCAAATTAAAATTTAAACGTCCTCAAATAGAACAAATTTTTTTCTAATTTAAACTTTTCGAATATGTAATGTTTGATATTTTTTGCAAAAATTACCAAGAAACAAGCAATAAGAATGGTTTATATTGATTTTTTTTTATTTTTAGAAAGCATGAAATCCTACACTCCCCCTCCCCCCAACAAAACCTGAATAGGACATTGTCCCTAATGTCAAAACAACTATAAATAAAGAGTACATAATGAAATAAATATCACTTGGAATTTATTGAAGATGAGAAAACAAACACAAACTAACTTACGACTTGCCGAATCAATGATCTAGTTTTATTTTCTTATTGCTCGGTTGAGACCAATTAATCTTTGTAATAGACTAATCAGGTTCATGAACAAAATCTTGTAGATCATCAATTAATTGGTCGGCATTCGAAGCAGAGATGAGCATCTGTCGTGAATTTTCTGAAATGAAATTATGTTCCACATCTTGATCAATAAATGTCAACAAACTGTCATAATAATTATTGATATTCAATGAGCCAATAGGTTTATTATGGATATTGAGTTGTGCACAAAAAACTACATGAATTTTTTTTAAAGTACCAAAACCACCAGGTAATGCAATAAAAACATCAGAATTTTCAATCATTTTGGTGATTCTCTCGTACATAGATGAAACTCTCAACTCTTCCCCAACCGTAACACCGGTAATATTTCCTTCAGCTAAAGCTGTAGGAATAATTAATACCCAAAACCTGACTACCTTCAAGATGATTAGATGTTGAAATAGATCTCATTAACCCAATATTACCTCACCCATATACCAAGTGATTTTTTCTCTCAGCTAACTTCTTTCCAAGATTAATTGTTTCTTCTACAAATATTTCATTTTTTCCAAAACTAGAATCACAAAATACACAAATACTTTTTAATGTTTGTGAAGAGGATCCTGTCATGGTTTTTCTTTTCTTTTCTGCAACAATAGAGATATAAGTGAGAGATTTTATAGGGGTAACAAGACAGAAGACAAAAATAGGGGTATAGCTGTGAACATTCTAATGAAAACAGTAAAAAAATAATAATAACATGCATGCATGCATATATACAATGATGTGATTGTGGCTCATAGTTTTCCTCTGGTTTTACGTCAAGAAATGGCTTCAACGCCTTCTTATGAGTCGAGGATAGGTTTCTCATCCAATTTTATTATAAATTGGTAAACAAGGTCTTTTTTAGTCAGACTCCCAAGACTATTACGATGACACTCGCCTTGGAATAGTTTTCATAAACGAAAAAGTTCAATTTTCATATCTCTACTAGAATGTGTCTCAAGAGTCAATAAAAGGTCATCTAAAGACTCCTTACTCAGCCCATTTTTAATGAAATAAATTTTATCTTTTCTATTTGTGAAAACATATCTCAAAGTTCTGCATCGTTTGTCACAAGTCGATCTGGTACACTTATGACAAACATCTAACTTTTTTATCCTCCTTTTCTTCTCATGTGGGGACTTCGGGTTGCTAATCTCATCTTAGGGCAATTAATGAATAATTAACATTCATTAAACATCAATTAAGAAACCAAGAGCCAAGTAATTTTTTTTTTTTTTTATAAAATCAGTGCCTCGCTCGATCGGTGAAAAACACCCGATCGAGCTAGCACAATTGCTCAACTCTCGGATGGAACAAAATTTGGCCTCGCTCGATCCGTCAGCATCTGCGGATCGAGCGAGCCAAAAACTCAAATCTCTGTTTTGAAAAATACAGGGCTTGCTCGATCCGTCAACTTCTGCGGATCGAGCGGGCTTCAAATTCCAGAAAATCTGCAGATCACATTTTGCTGTCAAACTCGAGCACTATCACTTCCAATCACCAAATTCGATCCAACTCATGATATATCAAGTCCAAAACATGCATATACTCATAAACAAGGTCATAAGCATTTATACATGCATTTATTTACATCAAACAAGTCGCTAAAGATCGTAAACGACATCAATTATCTCAAACTTTATACATGTAATTCAAAACCAACTAGACTAAAGTTTCATGCTTCTAAAGTTCAAGACATCATCTACAACCCAAGTCCTCACGTGCTAGACTCTCTTCCAGCTGTCAATGACGTCGATGACTAGCTCCTGCCCCTTCTGTTGTCATGCACACATACAAAACAAGACAATAGCCGGATAAACTCCGGTGAGAAACAATTCTCAGTATAACCAACATATAGAAAGCGTTAAATAAATAATCTTGACTCTATTTAAACTCGACTCAACAAATAGAGTACGTAAACGCTTTACAAACGAATTGATTCACATAACTTCAAAGCCATCAAGATTCATAACTGATCTTGACATGAATATCCATCTAACGAGTTCGTAACCGACTCGCAAATAAGGTTAACAACAACCTTGGCATAGAATCAATTCAATATAGCATCATATCAACTCGAATATAAAGATCCACTACCTGTGATGGATCGACAACATCACAATCAAATAAAAAACATAAACAAGTATGTGGTTTTTGCGGGCCAACTCAAGATTAGTCGTTCTTGAGTTTCAAAGTCCCTACTTCGCGATGTCGTCATTATACCTTCGTTTATTTTGATTTTGAACTCTTCAAATCTAAAAGATACAACCAAAATACATCTATCAACTTAATTTCAATCTATCATATCAAAAACGAGTCAAAAACAACATAAGATCATCGATCAAACTCATTTCAAACCTCAATCCAACTTCTTCGGTTCAAAGTTGTTGTCTCGAGTCGTTGGCCTTCCAAACTCGACTGAAACGGAAGAATAAAATTCCATAACATTCACATCATCAAGATAAGTGTTTCAGCTTAGCTATCGAATAACAAAACAGTCCAAAAACTCGATTAAACGGCGTAGCGATTCAAAATTGATAACCGACGTAATCCCAAAACCATTTCTAACTTCAAAACCCAATAATACGTATATTCAAGTCAATAACCAGCTGATAAATAATTCAAATCCTCATCTCAATAGCTATAAAAATCGATTAACATGCTGGAATCAAGATTGGATACAAATAACACAAACGCATCAATCCGGTTTCGATATAAAATCGCATAAACGTCGATAAACATAATCGAAAACTCAACAATCTGATATCTGCCCTTTATTGATTTCGAAATCCATATAACATAACATAAAACTTACACGAGATCGAATCCCTCGTTGTAAGGATTCCAGAACACTTTACGGAATCGAAATCGGATAACCGGTTCAAAAGTTACGGCAAATCAAAAATCCAAAATTCAAAAGAAACGAATAAGGTCGGCTTGCTCTGTTCCTCAATTCTGAAGAAATTCTATTTCATACACGTATCATGCTGATAAGTATAATTAAATCAGATAAATTTCAACCAAAATTGCACTTTAGTCCCTCATCTTTTCAATAATTGCAATTTGGTCCTCGACCCCTATTTTAATTCAATTTCAATCCTAAATAATTTAAGAATATTAGAATTTAAATCAAAAATCTAAATATTCTCAAATTAAATATACTCGGATTAAAATCAAATTAAATTCGGATTAATTTCTAATTAATCCCGGGCCTTACATTTCTCCCCCACTAAGACATGAGTTCGTCCTCGAATTCATAAACAGTATAGATATGCAGTCCGCATGCTCATAAGAATAAAGAATAACTTAAAACTGAATAAGAACTCACATCAGTGAAATAGATAAGGAAATCGTTGCTTCATATCTTCTTCGACTTCCCAAGTTGCTTCTTCAACTCTGTGTCGATTCCATTGAATCTTCACCAATGGAATGGTCTTTGTTCGGAGTTGCTTCGTCTTCCTATCAAGAATCTGAATAGGTCGTTCGAAATAGCAAAGAGTATCATCCAAATCAGCTTCATCAGAGCGAATCACATGAGACGCATCAGATATATACTTCCTCAACATCGATACATGAAAGACATCATGTATTCCAGATAAAGACATAGGAAGAGCGAGTCGATAAGCAAGATTGCCTATCTTCTCGAGAATCTCATACGGCCCAATATACCTCGAAGATAATTTTCCTCGTTTGCCAAATCGAACTGTGCCCCTGAACGGTGAAATCTTCAGAAACACTCTATCTCCCTGATCAAAAGATAACGGCCGTCGTCGCACATTTGCATATCTCGTCTGTCTATGCTGCGCTGTTCTCATTCTCTGCTGTATCAATTTCACTTTCTCAGTCATCTGTCTGATTATATCCGGCCCTAACTCAGGTACCTCAGAAACATCATCCCAATACAAAGGCGATCGACACTTCTTCCCATATAATGCTTCAAATGGTGCCATCTCTATACTTGTCTGATAACTGTTGTTATAAGAAAATTCCACAAGTGGTATAGAATTTTGCCATGTAATACCAAAATCAAGTACTACAGCTCTCAGCATATCCTCAAGCGTCTGAATAGTTCATTCAGATTGACCGTCAGTTTGAGGATAGTAAGCAGTACTCAAATGTAAATGCGTACCTAGAGCTTCCTGTAGGCTATGCCAAAAGTGCGAAGTAAACCTCGGATCTCGGTCAGATACAATTGACTTTGGCACACCATGTAGTCTTACCACTTCTCGAATATAGAGATCCGCCATTTGATCATGACGATAAGTCATTCAGTAGGGAATAAAGCACGCAGATTTCGTCAATCTGTCGATGATCACCCAAACAGCATCACATCCTCGAGATGATCGTGGCAACTTCGTTACAAAGTCCATGGAAATGTGATCCCATTTACATTCAGAAATCGATAAACTCTGTAATAATCCACCCGGTTTCTTTTTTTCAGCCTTCACCTGTTGGCAATTCAAACATTTTGACACAAATTCCGTCACACCAGACTTCATTTGTTTCCACCAGTACTGACTCTTCAAGTCGTTGTACATCTTTCTGCCTCCAGGGTGAACACTGAAGCGACTACAATGGGCTTCTTTCAAAATATTCTGTCTCAAGTCTGCAATCTCGGGAACAACTATTCGGTCATTCACATACAAGATATCATCGTCACTAACCTTGTACTCAGACTGATGTCCTGATCGAATCATTTCAATCGATTTCTGCACATTCTGGTCGGCTTTTTGTGCTTCTTTGATACGAATCAATAACTCTGGCTCATCACTGATTGCATACACTGTCATCGGCCTTCTATCTGTCTCAAATACATACCCCAAAATACAACAATCTTCAATCAAATTAGATACACCTATCATAGACAAGGATAAAGCACATAACTTTCTACTTAGGGCATCCGCTGCTGCATTAGATTTTCCCTGATAGTATTTGATTTCACAATCAAAATCCTTCAATAAATCAAGCTATCGTCGATGTCTCATATTCAATTCAGATTGTGAGAACATATACTTCAGACTTTTGTGATCAGAAAAGATTTCAAACTTCTCGCCATATAAGTAATGTCTCCAGATTTTCAATGCAAAGACGATTGCAGCCAATTCAAGATCATGAATCGGATACCTGACTTCATGTGGTTTCAGTTGTCGAGAAGAATAAGCGACAACATGTCCTTTCTGCATTAAAATACATCCCAAACCCTGGTGAGAAGCATCACAATAAACAACAAAATCACCAGTACCTGTAGGGATTATTAGAACAAGCGCTGTAGTCAATCTCTTCTTTAGCTCGATAAAACTCCTTTCACAAGCCTCAGACCAAACAAATGGTGCATTCTTCTGTGTAAGCTGTGTAATAGGCTTCGCTATAGATGAAAAATCTCGAATGAATCGATGATAATAACCTGCTAAGCCCATAAAACTTCGAATTTCTGGCACAGATGTCGGTCTCTGCCAACTGATCACAGCTTCAACCTTATTCGGATCCACTGAAATACCATCTCCTGAAATTACATGACCAAGAAAAACAACTTGCTGCAACCAAAACTCACATTTGGATAACTTGACATATAATTTCTCTTCTCTTAATATTCTCAATACAGTTCGGAGATGATCAGCATGTTCACACAGATTCTTAGAGTATATCAAAATATCATCGATAAAGATAATCACAAAGTCATCTAAATATCTTTGAAATACTCTATTCATCAATCCCATAAAAACTACCGGTGCATTCGTTAGACCAAAAGGCATGACTATGAATTCATAATGGCCATACCTGGTTCTAAATGCAGTCTTAGGAATGTCTTCGTCTCTAACCCTCAGTTGATGATATCCGGATCGTAAGTCAATCTTCGAATATACTGACGATCCCTGCCATTGATCAAATAAATCATCGATACGAGGTAAAGGATAGCGATTCTTTACCGTTGCTTTGTTCAATTGCCGGTAGTCAATACATAATCTCATCGATCCGTCTTTCTTTCCAACAAATAATACCGGAGCACCCCAAGGGGAAACAATCGGTCTGATATATCCCTTAGCCAACAAATCTTCGAGTTGGTCTTTTAATTCTTTTAGTTCAATCGGTGCCATTCGGTAAGGTGCTTTCGATATCGGCTGTGTACTTGGCATCAATTCAATACCGAAATCTACCTCTCTGTACGGTGGCAATCCTGGAATCTCATCAGGGAATACATCTGCCAACTCATTCACCACCGGTATATCCATCAATGTCGGACTAGTTTTCAGTATATCGACTGCATAAATAAGGAATCCTTCCGCCCCTTTCTGTAACAAGTCAGTCATAGAAAGAACAGATATCAAAGGAATTCTGGCTCGTGATCCCTTACCATAGAATTTTCACTCATCAGTCATATCAGGTCTGAACTTCACAATCTTCTGAAAACAGTCAACTGTTGCTCTGTAATTGGTTAACATATCAATACCGATTATACAATCAAAATCAGATAAACCAAGAACGATACAGTCAAGCTCAACTTCATTACCTTTGTACTGTAGTACACAGTTTCTAACAGAATTCACTGATACTATACCTTTTCCCAACGGTGAAGATATAGACACTACAGTAGCTAATGACTCAACAGGCAATGAATACAACGTAACAAATTGTTCAGATATGAAGGTATGCGACACACCAATATCGAATAAGACATAAGCAGGATAACCAGAAAGAAAGCAGTTACCTGCAATCAAATCGTCCGGTGCTGCTTGTGCTTGCTCTTCTGTCAATGCAAACACTCGTGCTTGTTGCCTGGGAGGTTGATTCATTGTCTGACCTCCTCCTCTACTCGGTGCTGTAGGCTGTGGTTGAAAAGAGTGAACAGAAGATGTAGATGGACCTACCGGTCTCGATGATCCCGCACCCTGTGCACCTTCAGAACCTCATTGTGGACACACTCGTGCAAAGTGTCCCATCTTGTTGCAAATGTGGCAGCGTCCAAATACACCTCGGCATTGTTCATTGGTATGGCGTCCACCACACTTGGTGCAATACACATCAGACTTCTGTCCAGCCCTAGACTGTCGGGAACTACCTGAACTCGAAGAGCTACTACCACCGGATCTCTTGAATTGTTTTCTCTTGCCCTTAAAGAAGTTCTTCTTTCCACTACTGCTACCTCCAGCTTCAAATCGAGGTGGCGGTGTAATCTGTGACTGTTCTTGGGACTGTCTCACTGGCTGTGGCACAAATTATGCTCCTCGTTGTTTTAATATCCCTGCTTCTGCACCCTTTGCTCGATTCAGAGCATCAGCAAAGGTATTTGGTCTTCCCGAATTCACAAGTGTAAACACATCAGGATTCAAGCCATTGATAAATTGATCGGCTTGAGCTTCATCATTAACAGCGATATGTGGAGCAAACTTCAACAAGCTGGTGAATTTGGCAACATATTCTTCGATATTTAACTGTCCCTGTTGCAAACTCGCAAACTCTGCTCCTTTGTCCTTACGATAAGACACAGGAAAGAAACGCTGATAGAAAGCAGTTCGAAATACAGACCAGGTAATAACAGTACCTTGGTTTTCCAATGCTTTCTTCGTCGCTATCCACCAACTCTTGGCAAGGCCATGCAGTTGATGAATAATCAGTCTCACACGATGATCATCTGAATAATCAATGGACTCGAATAACTGCTCAATATCTTCCAGCCAATTCTCACATTCCACAGCATTCTCAGTTCCTTGCAACTTCGGTGGTTGGAATGACTGGAATCGTTTCAGAAGTTTCTCCATTGGATTAGCATCACTGAACTCATCAGTAGAAGTACTACCCTGTCCATGTTCAGACACTGTCACTGGGACCTGTGCATCATTCGTCTGTTCAGGCTGATTCGTAGCCAACGTCTATCTAACTCTCGGTGCTGGTCGGGGAGGCATATCTGATTATCAAACAGATTAGTGTACAGTTCAATCTCAATTACAACAAGTCTATTACAGTCCACATTGCCTTCATAAAAGATCGAGTTTCGATTCATCCTCATTCAATACATGCTATTACTTTAATCATATAACCAGATAACATGTAACTCAAACATTGTATAGCATATTCTTTGCAAATTATCACAGCATCATGTGACAATTTAATATCTGTAATCAATCAATCATATACCATACAATTATAAAAGCAATAAATAAATAAGAATAGAAGACTCGATCTACCCCGCTAATCTAGTCTCAGTCCAAGAAACTTATCGCTCTGATACCACCTGTTGTGGGGACCTCGGGTTGCTAATCTCATCTTAGGGTAATTAATGAATAATTAACATTCATTAAACATCAATTAAGAAACCAAGAGCCAAATAAATTTTTTTTTTTTTATAAAATCAGTGCCTCGCTCGATCGGTGAAAAACACCCGATCGAGCGAGCACAATTGCTCAACTCTCGGATGGAACAAAATTTGGCCTCGCTCGATCCATCAACATCTACGGATCGAGTGAGCCAAAAACTCAAATCTCTGTTTTGCAAAATACAGGGCTCGCTCGATCCGTCAACTTCTGCGGATCGAGCGGGCTTCAAATTCAAGAAAATCTGCAGATCACATTTTGCTGTCAAACTCGAGCACTATCACTTCCAATCACCAAATTCGATCCAAATCATGATATATCAAGTCCAAAAAATGCATATACTCATAAACAAGGTCATAAGCATTTATACATGCATTTATTTACATCAAACAAGTCGTTAAAGATCGTAAACGACATCAATTATCTCAAACTTTATACATGTAATTCAAAACCAACTAGACTAAAGTTTCATGCTTCTAAAGTTCAAGACATCATCTACAACCCTAGTCCTCACGTGCTAGACTCTCTCCCAGCTGTCAATGACATCAATGACTAGCTCCTGCCACTTCTGTTGTCATGCACACATACAAAACAAGACAACAGCCGGATAAACTCCGATGAGAAACAATTCTCAGTATAACCAACATATAGAAAGCGTTAAATAAATCATCTTGACTGTATTTAAACTCGACTCAACAAATAGAGTACGTAAACGCTTTACAAACAAATTGATTCACATTACTTCAAAGCCATCAAGATTCATAACTGATCTTGACATGGATATCTATCTAACGAGTTCGTAACCGACTCGCAAATAAGGTTAACAACAACCTTGGCATAGAATCAATTCAATATAGCATCATATCAACTCGAATATAAAGATCCACTACCTGTGATGGATCGACAACATCACAATCAAATCAAAAACATAAACAAGTATGTGGTTTTTGCGGGCCAACTCAAGATTAGTCGTTCTTGAGTTTCAAAGTCCCTACTTCGCGATGTCGTCATTATACCTTCGTTTATTTTGATTCTGAACTCTTCAAATCTGAAAGATATAACCAAAATACATATATCAACTTAATTTCAATATATCATATCAAAAACGAGTCGAAAACAACATAAGATCATCAATCAAACTCATTTCAAACCTCAATCCAACTTCTTCGGTTCAAAGTTGTTGTCTCGAGTCGTTGGCCTTCCAAACTCGACTGAAACGGAAGAATAAAATTCCATAACATTCACATCATCAAGATAAGTGTTTCAGCTTAGCTATCGAATAACAAAACAGTCCAAAAACTCGATTAAACGGCGTAGCGATTCAAAATCGGTAACCGACGTAATCCCGAAACCATTTCTAACTTCAAAACCCAATCATACGTATATTCAAGTCAATAACCAGCTGATAAATCATTCAAATCCTCATCTCAATAGCTATAAAAATCGATTAACATGCTGGAATCAAGATTGGATATAAATAACACAAACTCATCAATTCGGTTTCGATATAGAATCGCATAAACGTCGATAAACATAATCGAAAACTCAACATCTGATATCTGCTTTTTATTGATTTTGAAATCCATATAACATAACATAAAACTTACACGAGATCGAAGCCCTCGTCGTAAGGATTCCAGAACACTTTACGGAATCGAAATCGGATAACCGGTTCAAAAGTTACGGCAAATCGAAAATCCAAAATTCAAAAGAAACGAATAAGGTCGGCTTGCTCTGTTCCTCAATTCTGAAGAAATTCTATTTCATACACGTATCATGCTGATAAGTATAATTAAATCAGATAACTTTTAACCAAAATTGCACTTTAGTCCCTCATATTTTCAATAATTGCAATTTGGTCCTCGACCCCTATTTTAATTCAATTTCAATCCTAAATAATTTAAGAATATTAGAATTTAAATCAAAACTCTAAATATTCCCAAATTAAATATACTCGGATTAAAATCAAATTAAATTCGAATTAATTTCTAATTAATCCCGGGCCTTACATCTCATAGGTGCTTATTCCTAATCCAGACATATACCGAACGAGTATGAAGTTTGGAACTTCACCACCTAATCAAACCTTGACTACAATTATAAGAAGAATTTCATCCGAAATCCTTTTTTGCATAAGCATTCTCAATCTTTCACACCTGCCTTCATAAATTATATATTCTCAGAACATTTTTAGAAACAGAAGGAAAATATTTACAAAGTTTTGAGAGAGTTTCATCCATTTTGAAAATAAAGAAATGATCTTAATTTTTTTTATTTTTTTGTATCATCTATTGTGGGAAACTGATTTAACCGACTGTAAGAGCCACTGAGTACCGTTATCTACCATTTAACAGAAAAATACCAAGAAAACTTGCATAAAAGAAATCAAAGATTAGAAAGAGGAATTAATTCTTCTTCGAAAACCTCATTTTCTAAAAATGGTTTAAGCCGTTGTCCATTCACTTTAAAAACATTACCATTTTTAGAATTTTCAATGTCCAAAGCTCCATAGAGGTACACATGTTTTACAACATATGGACATGCCCACCTTGAGCATAATTTACCAAGAAATATGTGAAGTCGAGAATTATAAAACAAAACCTTTTGACCAACCTCAAATGATTTTCTAAGAATTGTTTGTCATGAAATGACTTAATTCTTTCTTTATAAATCTTCGAATTCTCATATGCATCATTTCTGAGTCCATTAAGTTCATTAAGTTGCAGTTTGCGTAAATTGGCATCAACAAATTCTGAATTTAAAGTTTTTATTGCCCAATAAGCTTTATGTTCCAATTTTAAAGGCAAATGAAAATGTTTTCCATAAACTAACTTGTAAGGAGACATGCCCAATGATGTTTTAAAAGTTGTTCGATATGCCAAAAGTGCATCATTAAGTCGCAAAGACCAATATTTTCTATTTGAATTAACATTTTTTTTCCAAATTCGTTTTATCACCCTGTTAACTAATTCAGCTTGTCCATTTGTTTGTGGATGATAAAGAGTACTAACTTTGTGAGTAATACCATATTTTTTCATTAATGAAGAAAATGGCTTATTAAAAAAGTGAGTTCCTCCATCATTTATCATGGCACGAGGAATTCCAAATTTATTGAAAATATTTTCTTTCAAAAATTTGATGACCGTTTTATGATCATTTTCTCGACATAAAATTTCCTCAATCCATTTTGAAACATAATCAACTGCAACTAAAATATACAAGTATCCAAATGATCGTGGAAAAGGTCCCACAAAATCGATTCCCCAACAGTTAAAGATTTCAATTTCAACGATAGGATTTAAAGGAATCATATTTATTTTTGAAATTATTTTTTAAAATTTTCAAACTTTTGCAGAGTTCACGAGTGTCTTTAAATAAAGTAGGCCAATAAAATCCACACTAAATTTTTTTTTAATTTGTTTTCTTTGAAGAAAAAGGTCATCTGAATGCTTTTGAATGACAAAATATAATGACATTACTTACCTCATTGTTGGGTATGCAATGCCGAAAAATTTGATCTGGACAATACTTGAATAGATATGGATCATCCCAATAAAAATTTCTTACCTCATTCAAAAATTTTCTTTTGTCTTGTGAGTTCCATTGTGGTGGCATTTTTTTTTTGTCACAAGAAAATTGACTATGTTAGCAAACCAAGGTGTACTAATAATAGAAAATAATTGTTCATCAGGAAAATTATCCTTAATTGGCATGATTTCACAAGATGATCATGTCATGATCAGCTACCACTTCCCGGTTCCTATTTTTTCTTTGATATCAATATCAAATTCTTGAAGTAACAAAATCCATCGTATCAGTTGTGACTTCGAATCCTGTTTGGTCAATAGATATATAACATCAGAGTGATCAGTAAACACAGTAGTCGTTGATCTAATCAAATAAGAGAGAAATTTATCTAGTGCAAATATTACAGCTAGTAGTTCTTTTTCAGTTGTTAAGTAATTCATTTGAGCACTGTTTAAAGTTCTACTAGCATAATATATGACATATGGCTTACCTTTTATTCTTTGACCCAATATTGCGCCAACTGCAAAGTCACTTGCATCACACATGATTTTAAATGGTAAAGAACAATCAGGGGGTTGCATAATAAGAGTTGATGTTAAATTTCCAATGATTTTTATCAAAAGCATTTTGGCATTGTTGAGTCCATTCAAATGAAGTGTCTTTCATTAAGAGGTTACAAATGGGTTTAGAGATTAAACTAAAGTATTTTATAAACCTCCTGTAAAATCCAGTATGCCCCAAAAATGAAAGAATTTCCCTGATGGTTTTCGGTGGCGGTAGATTGGTGATGACATCAATTTTTGCTTTGTCAACTTCAATTCCATGTGATGATACAACAAGCCCCAAAACAATCCCTGAAGTGACCATGGAATGATAACTTTCCCAATTTAAAACAAAACATTTTTCCCCACATCTTTTTAGATCTTTTTCCAAATTTTTCAAGGCATTATCAAATGAATTTCAAAATACGGTCAAATCATCCATGAAAACCTCCAAAAAAATTTCAACCATGTCACAAAAAATGCTTAACATACATCTTTGAAATGTTGCTGGAGCATTGCATAAACCAAATGACATTATTCTAAATGCAAAAGGACATGTGAAGGTAGTTTTTTCTTGATCTTCAAGTGCAATGAGAATTTGATAATATCCTGAGTGTCCATCAAGAAAACAATATTAGGGATGACCTGCTACTATTATAGAACCAGATTCAACATCTTTTGCTCAAGAAGTATCAATGGCAGCTACTCTACCGCAAGTTCCACCAGAAGTCCCTTTGGAAGTTACCACAGAACTGGAAGTCGTTCTTCCAAATCTTGAGTTGTTCTCTGCTGCATATCAACAAGAAGTGAGGCACTCAGCAACTGCAAGATTGGAGATATCTTTTCCTACTGCTATTTTGGAAACATCGGCTTTTGCTGAAGTTTGAGATTCTACTCCTCTGCCCGAGTCTCCTCCAGCCTCACCAGAATTGGAATCAACTTTTGATCCGATAACTGCTTTAGTTCTGCTTTCTGAAATTCTGTCTACCTCTGGTCCTGAAATTGTTCACTCTAATAAGCAAAAGTCTACTCTGGAAGAAATCCACCAGCGAATGCTACGTGTAGGCAGTCTTCCTTCTGAACTAGAAGACTATGCATCTCAAGAACTTGTAAACATCAATGGAGTCTGTTCCACCCTTCAGACTTTGATTAAAGATGTTCACTTTGATCAACTTAAAAACCAAGACGCGGCCACTTGCTTTCGCAAAAGAGTGATGGATTACATTCTGCGGAACCATGAAGAAGTCACCAAATTTTACTTTATGCACACCTCCTTCAAGACGAGTTCTGTTGTATCTTATGGCAGTATCAGTGTCAGTCAAATTGATCTTCGCACTATTGTCAACAAGAACACCGATTCTGTACAGACTTTTGCATTTCAAGTTGATACTCAAGCAGAATCCATTCGGAATTTAGATACCAAAGTTGACAATATCTCTACTCAAGTCGCTGAACTCTTTCAGTTCATTGTGGATGCTGATGCCAAAAGGGGGGAAAGAAGCCTAGAATAAAAAAGGAAACCAGGATCATCGTATGGTGTTTCTATCAGGAACAATCGGAGAGAAAATCCTTCACTAGAACCAGTGGATATTCAGATGACATTTTCAAGAAATTCTCCTTGTCAAGATTAAACAATTTGATTTTATCTCTAACTATGTTATTTGTTCTATCTATTCTATCTAACGTTTCTATTTGTCTATTACATCTTTACTAGGTTTTGGCATCACCAAAATTAGAGAACTTGATAAGGATTTTAGTTTTGGTGATGTATGCTGCACTAGTAGCAGTAAATCAAAACAAACCAGTAAAAACTTAGCAGTAAATACAATCACAGAACTTTAGAAAATACGACTAGAACAGAATCAGTAGAACAAAACCAGTATAATGTGAACATATCAGAACCACCAGACTAGAACCAGTAGACTTATGATAATATAGAATCAGTAAGCAATGTTTAACACAATACATAATAAAATAGTCGTTCTGATATGACGAGACATCGCATTTAATGCATCGTACTAAGAATTAAATGAGCATTTATTTCACATCCCTTTTTTATATGAATATTTAATGGCATAAAAAGCAAACACGATTATAAATAATATCGCGCCCTCAATTCAATAACAAAAAGATTTAATTATTGTCCCAATATTTTTTACACAAGTAAGTTTGAATAGTCACCCCTAGTTTAAAATGAAACTAGTAACAAATAAACGCGGAATAAACAATTGAATTCAAAAACACCTTCAGAAACCTTGTTTCTGATAATCCACGATGAAGAACAATAGACAAACGCCACAAAGTTGTTAAACTTTGATAAGTTTGATTTAGAACAAAGCCAAGCTTTGAATAAAAATTCTAGAGAAATTTTTAATTGATAAAAATCAATAAACTGAATAATTCTTGTTGTTTATTGTATTCAATAATGAATGTATATGTTTTATTTATAGTTACAACTTAAAATAATAAAAGATAATGCAAAATTGTGCGAAAGATATCATAAGAAAGTTTTCTAATAGGCTTAGAATACTTAAAAATAGGAAAAATATAAAAAAATACTCAAAAATCCCGCACACACAATACATGCCGAACTGTGTGAGAGAGAAAGGCAAGCGCGAGTGCGCTGGAAAAGTAGCGCAGGTGCGCCGCTGGTTCGCATAATTCACTTCAAAATCCTATCCTACAGCGCGGGTGCGCTGGCCCTACACAAATCACGACGCGGGGGCGCCAGTCTTTGAAAGCGGGTGCGCCGGTGCTTCGAACCATGTGATTTCTTTTTGTGTTTTTGTCAAGGATTTCTTCACTTTCATGATCTTTTTGTACTTCAATAACATTATAACATCTTCAAAATTGATCTCCATTCATTCCAACTCCTTCTTGATAATTTATCATCAAAGATTGAAGCGCATCCTTGAACTTCTTGCTACGTCCTGTCGTAATTTGTTCTCGCGGTATCTCTAATGAACCCTTAGCTTCTGGACCACTTCATAGGCTTTTCAGATTCATATCAGACTCACCTTCTTCAAAAAGATTTATCCTCAAATCTTCCCCTTTATGTACATCAAACAACAAGAAATTACTAACAATAAAATTTTTATTGGAAATACACTTACCTCCTATTTTCTATTTGTAAACTTCATCACCCAACTCATCCAATAATTTCAATGAATACAACTCGGTGATTGATCCTATATTCTCCACACCAACTATTGTACCTTGCACACTCTTAACAAAGTCAAAGAACTTCATGCTCAAACTAAAAAACTTAACAATACTAGCATGCATAAATATGATTAAAATTCTATTAAGTAGGACAAACATCAAATTCCTCCCATTCTTAGACCTAGGTAACCTCAACACAAAATTCATAGATAATTATAACCATTGTGTTCTAGGAATAAAAGTGAGTTATTCAAATCATAAAACTGCAACCTTATAAGTGTTTGTCTACATGCAATAGATCTCTCACTACTCCACTCAACGTATCTCTTCATGTGTAACCACAACAAATATTCATCCAAAGTATTCATCACTTCATATTTGTCATTGTAACACCTCAAACATATGCTATGGGATCCCTCAACAAGTAACTCATTTAATGATGAATATGAAACAAAAATTTTATCCTAAGACAAGTACTTGCTTACATAGAATTTATCTTGAATATCACACAAATATAACTCATACACATCTTTAAGATCACTATTTAACACATAGAAAACTTTAACATTCTCCAAACCCAAAAACTTTAAATCCCACGCAATTAACACAACTCTATAATATTCAACATGCACATTAAAATTTTTGTTATATACTAAGATATAATCAAAGCATACCACAACAAAGTTACCCATAGATGCATGCAAAACAGAACTCATTAATCTCATAAAAGTGTTATACGCATTAGTTAGTCCAAAAGACACTACTAACCACTCAAAAAGATAAAACTTTCCGCCTACATCACTCAAGTACCATAAATACACATCAATATAACCCAAATCACTCAATTTCTTAACATAAAAAGATTCAAACAACTTAATATCTAGACTAGAACTCAAAACATATCTCATAGATAGCACATTCTCAAACCTTTCAACAAAGTAATTAAATCCCAACAAATTAAAAATAAGATCATACATTTGAAAGTTGACATTCGATTTAAATTTTAGACTTAAATTTTCATCATACCTCTCAAAAGGAACAAACTTCCAATCCCTAACCTCACCTTGTGTGTGACCAACTTTACATTGATCAATCATGCTTACTCTTTTAGCATTAAATCTTTTTTTCTTACTCATCCCAACATCTTTCACAACTTGAAAAAAAGAAAGAATATTGCTCGGGATTGAACCGACTATTTAATCAAAATGAGAGAAAACCTCTTTGTACAAAAGTACTTTAAAGATTTTATTCAATTGCTCAAAATTTTCAATCTCACTATTTTGGACCATAATATTATTTTTATTGGTCTCTTTCCACTCATTTTCTTTTCTCTCCAAGGTCATCTTACTCTTTTGTATGCTCTTTCTTTAGGCCTCTAATTTTTATTTTTATTTTTCTTTATTTTCAATGGCCATCTCACTTTTTTGTTTACTCTTTCTTTCAGCCATATCACTCAATTTTTAAAATTTCAATTGATCCTCTCGAATTTCTTTTGGAACCAATGGAAAAGAAACAATACATGAATCCAATAACTCATTACTAGATTCACTAGTAACACCAACTGTAAGTCCCGAGATTATTTAATTTTAATTCGAGAATATTCAATTTGTGAATATTTAGAGTTTAGAATTAAATTCTAATATTCTTAAATGAATTAGGAATTAAATTGAATTAATCTCTTTTTCGGGGACTGAATTGCAAATATGATAAGGCTCAGGGACGAAACTGAAAATAGACTTATATTTATCAAATTTTCCACCTTAATTATAGAATTTGCACGTGTATCACCATCAGCAAGAAGGTAAAGATATCAGCACATGAAGAAGATGCCATTTTCAGCTTTCTGAACCTCCGATAATTCGTGATCCGGCCATCAGAAATTTGAGATAAATATATATCTGCGATCACCGCTCCGATACCTTCATTTTGGTAAAATTTTTATTGAGTTTTCTCATATTTGATTTTTATGTTGAAGATGGGTTTGGCTTATTCTTGAATATATGCATATATGAGCTAGTACCGGTTATGTGTTCGAAGACGGTTCGATAAAAGACTATCGTTTGGATTTTATATGATTTTATGAAGCAAGAATCGAACCCTTCCTTTTTTGATTTGTGCTAAACGTGTATGTATATGGCTGTTGTGTTGAAGAATATGTTGAAAATGATGTAGTATATGGATTTGGATATTGTTTCGGTTGCCGTTGCTTAGCCATTACGCCGTCAGTTTCAGAAATGCTAAACTTTTGAGCCTATTGCGTTAGCTATGCTTAAATTGATTGTTTAGCTGAGTTTGTAGCTCATGATTATTCCATTTTCAGCTTGGGATCAAAGTGTATTGAATCGATACGGTAGCATTCAAACCGAGAAAGAGTTGAAGCTTGAGGTTTGAAGTAGTTTGATTGATCGACTTGCAATGATTTCGAGCAAAATTTGATACATGTTATTGATGTTATATTTTTAGATATGAAGTACTTTCAGACTCGACAAAGAAAGGTATAAATTGATACAACCTCGAAGGGACATAATATTCGAGATATACACCATTCTCGAATTCCCTTAAACCACATACTTATATGCTTAGTTGCTTTTGCTTGTTTGTATGTATAATGTGACCTTACTTGATTAGCATGAGTTATGTGTTTTGGTTTTGGCTTGTTGTATTGATTATAGCTTAATGCATTAGTTTGATATGCATTCATCTTGAGCCAAAAACCAAGACGCATAGAGGGCCTGGTGGCCTAGATTGCAATTGACGTTTGGTAAGTTGTAGTAAGTGGCAAGGGATATAGATTTAATCCTAGAGCTAGATGACTTACTTTGATTGTATCAAAGTCAGGGAATTTAATATGTTCAACACCACCTCGAGAGGGAGAGTCGGTGGTTAGTTGGATATTTTATTTTTCGGGATCCCAAGAACCAAGAATTCTTTTGATATCCTTTCCTTTGTAACATGCATTGTATTTTTGTTTAGCATTATAACATGTTCATATCGTTTATACTGGAAATTATGTTTCTCACCAAAATTATCCGGCTATTGCTTTGTTTTGTATGTGTACATGGCAATAGGTGGGGCAGGAGCTGGACAGAGAGGTCGTGAATAGCTCGAGATAGAAAGATTAGCATGTGGTGACTTGGGCTATGTTTAGTGTTGCTGTCAAATCTTGTATTTCTTTTAGTTGGACCTTTCTTGTACATAGAATAAACCTTGTAGAACACTTAGTTTTGTTTGTATCTAGGATTTGTATATGGTTGGTACCAACTTTGGAAAGATTGAAGTAGCATTACATGTTTAGTTTGTGTTTTTGATGTTATCATCTTCTCTTGTACATATATGGTTTTGTTGGAAGAAGTTATGCATCAAAAACCTTCATTTGACAGCAAAAGATCAGAATTTTAGCAGCCGAGCAGAACTCAGCTCGCTCGAGCGCAGCTTGGGCTCGCTCGAGCAAGCCACCATAGTAAATAAAAAAATATTTTTTGATCTTTTTGCGACGTGTTTTTGCGTCGCCAAATGTCCGGTATTACAGATTAAATATTTTTAGTTATTAACCGCCCTATAAGATTAGATTAGCACCCGAGGTCCCCACAACAGGTGTTATATCAGAGCATAAGTTTCGGGATTAAGATAGAAGTTGATGAGCGGGGTATATTGAGTCTGTCTGATTGCTTTATATTGCATGAGATTACATGTTGTATCTGATTATGTACTTTATATGCGAGCATGCTTTATATTGTAAGACTTATGTGATTGCATGATTATGTGCTTTCATTGCTACTGCATGCTCTATGTGCAATCGTATTCCAGATTATCCTTGATCAGAACCTGAATTCTCATGAGAACGCATGAGAATGCTAATGAGAGAATGATGGAATAAATTGCAGAATATGATATTTTGTTATGCACTAATCTGTTTGACAATCAGATATGCCTCCTCGTAAAGCACCGGTGACTAGACAGACAGTGGCTATTCCTCCGCCAGAACAACCGAATATACCACAGCCAGTGGTAGAACCTCAGAATGCACAGGGTAGTACATATGCTGATATGTTGGATGTTACAGCTACACCCATGGAGACTCTGTTGAAACGTTTTCAGTCTTTCAAACCGCCAACGTTGAAAGGAACAGAAAATTCAGTTGACTGTGAAAATTGGCTCGAAGACATTGAACAGCTCTTTGATTCACTTGATTATTCAGATGATCGTCGTATCAGATTGGTAGTGCATCAACTTCACAAAGTTGCTAAAAGTTGGTGGATTACTACAAAGAAAGCTCTAGAACATCGAGGTACGACTATCACCTGGACTGTCTTTAAAACTGAGTTCTATCAGTGTTTCTTTCCAGTCTCTTACAGAAAAGATAAGGGTGGTTGAATTTGCCAATCTGAGGCAAGACAATTTGAACATTGAAGAATATGTGGCCACATTTTCAAGTCTTTTGAAGTTTGCCCCACATATAGCAGCGACTGATGAAGCTATGGCAGACCAGTTTATTAATGGCCTCAATCCAGATGTGTTTACCCTGGTGAACAATGGACGACCCAATAACTTTTTTGAAGCACTGAATAAAGCTAAGGGAGAAGAAGCAGGTTTAGTGAGACAAAGGGGAACACCGTTCATTCCACAACCATCTCCACAGCCCGTATCAGCATCAGTGCCACAAAATCCCCCACACTTTTAGCAACCATCTCCCAGATTTGAGGGAGGAAGCAGTGGCAGAAAGGATTCTAGATTAAGGCTTAAACGGAAGAAATTAAAGAAGTCTAGCAGTAGTTCATCTAGTTCTAGTGGCCAGAGGCAGTATGGTTCAAGTCAAAGGTCCAGTGAGTCAGGAGTGTTTTGTGGTAAGTGTGGTGGACAACATGCTACTGATCAGTGCAGATGAGTATCAGGTATTTGTAATATTTGTTTCCAACCAGGTCACTATGCCAAGGTGTGTCCTCAAAGAGCAACAGACAGAACCATTGGTGCAAGTTATTCTCGACCAGCACCTCAGGCTGAAAGGCAATCAGTGCATTCCTTTCAACCACAACAACAAACCTGACCATAAGGAAGCCAGACTGTGACTCAACCTCCTAGGCAACAGGCTTGAGTGTTTTCATTGACTGAGGAGCAGGCACAAACATCACTAGATGATGTTATAGCAGGTAACTGCTTTATCCTTGGTTATCGTGCTTATGTGTTGATAGATACAGGTGCATCACATACATTCATATCTGAAAAATTTGCTATGATTCATTCTTTATCGTCTGAGCCATTCCTGTTGTTGTTTCTATTTCTTCACCTTTGGTAAGGTATTGTATCTGTTAGACTGATTCGAAACTGTGCACTACAATATGACGGGAATGTGATAGATTTGGATTGCATAGTACTTGGATTATCAGATTTTGATTGCATTATTGACATAGACAAGTTAACCAAGTACAGGGCGACTGTAGATTGTTTCCACAAAGTAGTCAGATTCATACCAGACATGGCAGATGAGTGAAAATTCTATGGTAAGGGTTCTTGAGCCAAGATCCCTTTGATATCTATGTTATCCATGACCCGTTTATTGCAGAGAGGGGCAGAAGGATTTCTAATTCAGTAGATGTATAGAAATACAGTACAGCGGTGACATATATTCCAGTGGTGCATGAATTTGCTGATATATTTCCTGATGAAATTTCTGGTTTGCCTCCAGTTCGAGAAATAGACTTCAGCATTGAGTTAATGCCAGGTATGCAACCGATATCTAAAGCTCCTTACAGAATGACACCTATTGAATTGAAGGAGTTGAAAGATCAGTTGGAAGATTTGCTGGCCAAAGGGTACATTAGACCAAGTGTTTCACCTTGGGGCGCTCCGGTACTGTTTGTACGGAAAAAAAATGGGTCTATGCGGTTGTGTATCGATTATCGTCAACTGAACAAGGTAACGATAAAGAATAAATATCCACTGCCTAGAATAGATGATTTGTTTGATCAGCTACAGGGTTCATCTATCTATTCTAAGATTGATTTACGATCCGGATATCATCAGCTAAGGGTACGAGATGAAGATATCCCTAAAACGTCTTTCAGAACAAGGTATGGACATTATGAATTTATTGTCATGCCTTTTGGTTTAACCAATGCTCCTGCAGTATTTATGGGATTGATGAATAGGGAATTTCAGAAATACTTTGATGACTTTGTCATTATTTTTATTGATGATATCTTGATATATTCCAAAAATGTGCATGAACATGCTGAACATCTCAGAATTATTTTACAGACTTTGATAAATGATAAATTGTATGCCAAGTTATCGAAATGTGAGTTTTGGTTGCAGAAAGTTGTGTTTCTTGGGCATATCATTTCAGGTGATGGTATTTCAGTGGATCGAAGCAAGGTAGAGGCTGTGATCAGTTGGCCTAGACCGACATCAGTGCCAGAAATACGGAGTTTTATGGGCTTAGCAGGCTACTATCGCCGATTTATTAAAGATTTTTCCAGCATTGCCTAGCCTATTACGCAATTGACTCAGAAAAATAAGCCGTATGTCTGGACTGAATCTTGTGAAGCTAGTTTCTTAGAGCTAAAGAAGAGGCTTACAAGTGCACCTGTCTTGACAATTCCATCAGGTACGGGTGATTTTGTTGTATATTGTGATGCTTCTCACAGGGGTCTGGGATGTGTGCTTATGCAGCGAGGTCATGTTATCGCTTATGCTTCGAGACAGTTAAAGCCACACGAGACTCGGTATCCTATCCATGATTTGGAGCTTGCCGCTATTGTCTTTGCATTGAAAATATGGCGACATTATCTTTATGGTGAAAAGTTTGAAATCTTTTCTGATCATAAAAGCTTAAAATATCTATTTTCGCAGTCAGAATTGAATATGAGACAGCGTAGATGGCTAGATTTACTGAAATATTTCGATTGCGAGATCAAATATTATCCAAGAAAATCCAATGCAGCTGCAGATGCCTTAAGTAGAAAGGTATGTTCTTTATCCTTGTCTAAGTTAGGTGTATCTCACTTGGTGGAAGATTGTTGTATTTCTGGATTAGTATTTGAGACAGATATGCAGCCTATCCGAGTTTGTGCTATTAAAGCTGAGCCAGAATTGTTGATACGAATCAAATAAGCACAAAAAGTGGATCAGAATATTAAAAAATCGATTGATATGGTCATATCTGGGAATCAATCTCAATATCAGGTCAGTGCTGATAATGTGTTATATATGAATAACATACTGGTTGTTCCAAATGTTTCAGACTTGAAACAAAAGATATTGGAAGAGGCTCACAGCAGTAGATTCAGTATTCATCCTGGTGGCAGAAAAATGTATATTGATTTGAAAATGCAGTATTGGTGGAAACAGATGAAGTCAGATGTGACTGAATTTATATCCAGATGTTTGAATTGCCAACATGTAAAAGCTGAAAGAAAGAAGTCAGGTGGTCTATTGCAGAGTTTATCAGTTCCATAATGGAAATGAGATCACATTTCTATGGATTTCATTATACAGCTACCACGTTCATCCAGAGGGTGCGATGCTATTTGGGTGATTATTGACAGATTGACGAAATCAGCATGTTTTATTCCGTACAGAATTACGTACAGACATGATCAGATGGCAGAGATCTACGTCAGAGAAGTGGTAAGATTACATGGTGTGCCTAAATCTATCGTTTCAGATTGAGACCCTAGATTTACATCACACTTTTGGCATAGCTCGCAACAAGCTCTTGGTATTCAATTGCATCTGAGTACAACTTTTCATCCTCAAACAGACGGACAGCCAGAGCGAACTATCCACACACTTGAGAATATGTTGAGAGCTACAGTACTAGACTTTGGTACTAGTTGGCAAGATTCATTACCACTTGCATAATTTTCTTATAATAACATCTATCAGACAAGAATTGAGATGGCCCCATTCAAAGCACTGTACGGAAAGAAATGTAGATAATCGTTATATTGGGATGATATCTCAGAAGTACCTGATGTTGGGCCTGATATGATCCAGGAAATGACTGAAAAAGTGAAGCTTATTCAGAAAAGAATGAAAACAGCTCAGGACAGACAAGCAAAGTATGCGAATATCAGATGAAGACCTCTATCTTTTGATCAGGGAGACAGAGTTTTCTTGAAGATTTCTCCGTTCACAGGTACAGTCAGATTCGGCAAGAGAGGAAAGTTATCTCCGCGTTTTATTGGCCCGTATGAGATTATTGAGAATGTAGGCGATCTTGCTTATCGACTCGCTCTTCCTCCATCTTTGTCTGGTATTCATGATGTATTTCATGTCTCTATGCTTCGGAAGTATCAGCCTGATCATTCACATATTCTTCAGCTTGATGAAGCTGAACTTGACGAGACTCTCAGTTACTTTGAGCAGCCTATTCAGATTCTTGATCGCAAAGATAAACAGCTCAGAAACAAAACGATTCAGCTAGTCAAGGTTCAGTGGAGTCAACATGACATTGAAGAAGCGACTTGGGAGACTGAGTCAGATATGAGACATAGATTTCCAGAGTTGTTTCATTGATGTGAGTTCTTATTCTGTTTTATATTATTTCATTATCTTATGCGTATACAGATTAGTGATACAGATTGCTTATGAATTCGAGGACGAACTCATGCCTTAAGAGGGGGAGAAATGTAAGGCCCGAGATTATTTAATTTTAATTCGAGAATATTTAATTTGGGAATATTTAGAGTTTAGAATTAAATTCTAATATTCTTAAATGAATTAGGATTGAAATTGAATTAAATCGCTTTTTCGGGGACTGAATTAAAAATATGCTAAGGCTTAGGGACTAAACTGCAAATAGACTTATATTTATCAACTTTTACACCTTAATTATAGCATTTGCACGTGTATCACCATCAGCAAGAAGGGAAATATATCAGCACATGAAGAAGATGCCATTTTCAGCTTTTTGAACCTCCGATAATTCGTGATCCGGCCGTCAGAAATTTGTGATAAATATATATCTGCGATCACCGCTCCGAGACCTTCATTTTGGTACAAATTTTATTGAGTTTTCTCATATTTGATTATTATTTTGAAGATGGGTTTGGCTTATTCTTGGATATATGCATATGAGCTAGTACCGGTTATGTGTTCGAAGACGGTTCGATAAAAGACTATCGTTTGGATTTTATATGATTTTATGAAGCAACAATCGAACCCTTACTTTTCTGATTTGTGCTGAACGTGTATGTATATGGCTGTTGTGTTGAAGAATATGTTGAAAATGATGTAGTATATGGATTTGGATATTGTTTCGGTTGCCGTTGCTTAGCCGTTACACCGTCAGTTTCAGAAATGCTACACTTTTGAGCCTATTGCGTTAGCTATGCTTAAATTGATTGTTAGCTAAGTTTGTAGCTCATGATTATTCCATTTTCAGCTTGGGATCAAAGTGTATTGAACCGAGACGGCAACATTCGAACCGAGAAAGAGTTGAAGCTTGAGGTTTGAAGTAGTTTGATTGATTGACTTGTAATGATTTCGAGCAGAATTTGATACATGTTATTGATGTTATGTTTTTAGATTTGAAGTACTTTCAGACTCGACAAAGAAAGGTATAAATCGATACAACCTCGAAGGGACAGAATATTCGAGATAGACACCATTCTCGAATTCCCTTAAACCACATACTTATATGCTTAGTTGCTTTTGCTTGTTTGTATGTATAATGTGACCTTACTTGATTAGAATGAGTTATGTGTTATGGTTTTGGCTTGTTGTATTGATTATAGCTTAATGCATTAGTTTGATATGCATTCATCTTGAGCCAAAAACCAAGACGCATAGAGGGCCTGGTGGCCTAGATTGCAATTGACGTTTGGTAAGTTGTTGTAAAGCCCCGTTTTTATCTTAATTGAGCTTATTTGAGATAATCAGAGTTTCCAGAGTTAGCGAGCCGACTTGATTTTGATCAGGGTCTATTTTGCAAAAATTGGATTTTTCAGGGACTAAAACGCAAATATTGAAATTGTTATAATATCTAGCAAGGGTTGACTATTCTTGGCACTCTATCTTCCTCCCCTAGCCGTGCTCCACCATTGAAGACGCCTCCAAGCTTTCTCCAAGCTCTTAAAATCCAGTCCGAACTCGATCCGTCCGTTGGAAATTAATTATGAAGGCAGATTAGTGATCACAGCAGTGAGAGCTCCGTTATACCGTAAGTATCTCTCCGATCGGATATGTTTTATTTTTCGGAGGTTCTTAGAATCGATTTAGATTCTAGTATGTTGTTCTTGGCGGAGTTCTGATCGTTTATTATCTGTCGGTTTTGAAATAGAGCGACGTTCGGAATTGTTATGATTTTTGGAAGCTATTTTCGAAAATGTGAGTTTTGAGATTTGTTGGGTTTGTCTTGTTGTTGTTGTATTAGCATTGAATTAAGTTGATATCGCTATTGAACTGCTGTCTGCGTTGTCGGTTTGTTCAGTTTATAGCCGTTATGCCGTCGGTTTGAGTTTTGAGGATTTGGAACCATTTTTGAGTTGTTGGAACTTGGCTTAAGTTGATCTTGGTTATTGATCATTCATTTGTCTCCGTACAGATTCGTTTGGAGGTATCAAGCCCAGAGTTAGCAGCTATTTGATCGTTTCCGAGATTTGAACAAAGAACGGTATAGAGAATTTCCTTGAACCGTTGCCTTGTTGTTGTTAGATTGTATAGTTGTTGATACAGTCTCTTTTGTAGCGTATCCAGAGTTGGAAGCTACTGCATTGAAAGGTAAAAGCAGTCATCGTAGCGGGATAGCATACTCGGGACTGTGGTTCTCGAGTTTTCCCTTTGAAATCATATACTTGTATTTACACTTGTTCTAGCATGAGGAACTTGTGTCTTGTTTGATTGTATTGGCTTTTGTTAAATGAATTATGTGTTATGTTTATGTTATGCATTCATCTTGAGCCAATCTTGTTTTCAGCGGGCAGAACCGCCCTTTTTGTTTAGACATTTGGGAACTATGATTGAGTGGCCTAGGTCGTAGTCGTTTCGCCTAGTGCTAGCATACTCATTATAGTTGCTCAAAGTCTAGAGGAGTGAGATATGTGGCACCACCTCGATTGGGAGAGTCGGTGAGTTGTTACGTGATCTTATCCTCGGGATCCCAAATGCACAACAGCAATCCCTCGTTTATCAGATTGATATCCCGGTTTAAAAGACATGCATTCATTTTGTTGTTATTAATTTAATTGTTGTATTGAAAGAATGTTGATTGTTGTATTAATTGTTATGTTTCTTTTA
This sequence comes from Henckelia pumila, assembly GCF_033568475.1. Classification (NCBI taxonomy): domain Eukaryota; kingdom Viridiplantae; phylum Streptophyta; class Magnoliopsida; order Lamiales; family Gesneriaceae; genus Henckelia; species Henckelia pumila. The sequence goes on along the minus strand of NC_133121.1, from coordinate 27,452,586 downwards.
CTGGGAATGTCGTTCTCACCGGTTATCCGGCTGTTGCTTTGTTTTGTATGTGTACTTGGCAACAGGTGGGGCAGGATCAAGTCAGAAGAGGCATGGTTAGCTCCGAGAGAAAGTTGTAGCAGTGAGACTCGGTTTAGAAGTCGTGTCAGCATGTCTACCTAGTGTTGTTAGAATATGTTTAGATAACGAACTTCATTATTATGTTGTATTGTCATGCCAGCTTTGCCGTATTGCTGTCGTGGCATGTTCTATTTTGGAGTAGTGGTTAAACTCTAGAACTTCATGTATTAATCGGAGGAACTGTATTTTTAATGTATGTGTTGATTTGGATTGCATTGGAATAGTTTTAGATGGAATTGCAAAGCATGTTTTCTGCTGTTCTGTTTCTGCTGTAGGGGGCACCCGAGCTGCAATTTTTAGCAGCCCGAGCGCACCCCACTCTGAGAACTCAGTAGCGCCTCTGTCCAGGGCGCGCTCGAGCAGCGGCTTTTGGCCGCCCGAGCGCTGCCCTCCTTAAAATTTTTTTTTTTCCTTTGCTTTGCTTTTAGTTCTTAGATCTTGGATGTTTAATTATTGTTTACTCCTTAATTAGATGTTTAGAACCGAGGTCTCACATTAAGTGGTATGAGAGAGTTAAGATTCTTGGTTGAACTAGAGTGAGCCGGTAGATCGAGTCTGCGTGTATTGGCTCCTCGCATGTGTTTGAATTATTTTAACTGTGTACTGAATTCCATGCGAGCATGCTTTATTATTGAGAATTATTGAATTACATGGTTATGTGATTTAATTTATAAAGCATGATCTACTTGAGATATAACTGTTTATGTTATCGACCGGTATCCTGTATTCCAAGCGGTAGTAAGGGCACTGATTGTAGCAATTGAGATATCTCGTGTCCTAACCTTTGATTATCAAATGGGTCCTCATCGAGTGATAAACAGAAACACACCGCCAGTTATTCCTACGACTGAGCAAGCTAGCACTGAAGTTGATCAGTTGGATGCTTCAGCGACTCCTATGGAAACCTTGCTGAAGAGGTTTCAGTCGTTCAATCCGCCGTTGTTGATGGGTTCAGAAAATCCAGTTGACTGTGAGAGTTGGTTGGATGATATGGATCAGTTGTTTGATTCCATTGACTACACAGATGACCGCCGAATCAGGTTAGTAATTCATCAGCTGCGTGGTGGTGCTAAGAGCTGGTGGATCATGACAAAGAAAGCATTTGAGAGTAGAGGTACAGAGGTTACTTGGACTCTTTTTAAATCTGAGTTTTATAAGCGGTTTTTCCCTATCTCGTATCGTAAGGATAAGGGAGCAGAGTTTGCAAATCTGAAGCAAGGGAATCTGAACATTGAAGAGTACGTGGTTAAGTTTGATAGTCTGTTGCGTTTTGCGCCACTAATTGCCGGAGATGAAGAAGCTAAGGCAGATCATTTCATTAATGGCTTGAATCCTGACATCTTCACTTTGGTGAACACTGCTAGGCCAGACAACTTTGCGGATGCCATGAATCACGCAAAGGGAGCAGAAGCAGGCTTGTGGAGGCAAAGAGGTAATCAAGGGGCACCTCAGCAGCAGAGGCAGTATCAGAACCAACCATCTCAGTACCAGAATCAGCCACCTCAGCATCAGAACCAACAACAGAGGTATGAAGGTGGTAACAGTGGGGGAAACAGAAAGGATCAGTACAAGGCAAGAGGTAAACAGTTCAAGAGGCAGGGGAACAGTTCGTCTAGTTCCAGTGGTTCGAAGCAATTCGGTTCAGGATCGAGTTTTGGGTCATCATCCTTGTACTGTAGCAAGTGTGGAGGAAGACACTCATCGGATCAGTGTATCAGAGTCTTCGGCAATTGTAACACCTGTCAGCAACCGGGACACTTCTCTAAAGTGTGCCCACAGCGTAACAGAGATAGAGCTCAGAGTGGGAGTTCGTCTAGATCTGCATCTCAGCCTAAGAGGCAGTCTTCTGCAGTGAACTCTTTCCAGCCTCAGCAGCAGAACAGACAGGGAGGTAGTACCAGTGCAAATCAGCCTCCGAGACAGCAAGCACGAGTCTTTGCTCTGACAGAGGATCAGGCTCAAGCAGCACCTGATGATGTTATAGCAGGTAACTGTTTGATTTTTGGTCATTCTGCTCATGTTTTGATAGATACAGGTGCTTCCCATTCCTTTATCTCTGAGAAACTCGTATTATTGCATGCTTTGCCAACTGAATTGTTGCCTACAGTAGTAGCTGTTACTTCACCTTTGGGTGGAGGAATTGTTTCTATCAGATTAGTCAAGAACTGTGAACTGTGTTTTGAAGGAAATTTGTCAAAATTTGACTGTATTGTACTTGGACTGTCGGATTTTGATTGTATTGTTGGGATAGATGCTTTAACCAAGTACAGGGCGACAGTCGATTGTTTCCAGAAAGTTGTCAGGTTCAGACCGGAAATGGCAGACGAGTGGAAATTTTTTGGTAAGGGTGCTCGATCTAGAATTCCTTTGATTTCAGTGTTATCTATGACTCGTTTGCTACAGAAAGGTGCAGAAGGATTTTTGGTGTATGCAGTGGATGTATTGAAATCTAGCCCAGCTTTGGTCGATATACCAGTGGTTAGAGATTTTGCGGATGTGTTTCCGGAAGATGTTCCTGGATTGCCTCCTATTCGAGAAGTCGAATTCAGTATTGACTTAGTGCCAGGTACTCAACCTATTTCAAAAGCTCCTTATCGTATGGCACTTGTTGAATTGAGAGAGTTGAAGGAGCAGCTTGAGGATTTGATTGCCAAGGGATACATCAGACCTAGTGTATCGCCTTGGGGTGCTCCTGTGCTTTTTGTTCGGAAGAAGGATGGTTCTATGCGACTCTGTATCAACTACCGCCAATTGAATCAGGCTACAGTTAAGAACAGGTATCCTTTACCCCGAATAGATGACTTGTTTGATCAGCTGCAGGTTTCTTCTGTCTACTCTAAGATTGATCTGAGGTCAGGTTATCACCAGTTGAGAGTGCGAGAGGAAGACGTTCCTAAGACCGCATTCAGGACGAGGTATGGTCACTTTGAGTTTATAGTCATGCCGTTCGGTTTGACTAACGCCCCAGCGGTTTTTATGGGTTTGATGAACCATATCTTTCAGCGTTATTTAGATGAGTTTGTCATTATATTTATCGATGATATTCTTATCTACTCGAAGAACCGTACTGACCATGCAGAGCACTTGAGGACCGTACTGCAGATTTTGCGAGTTGAGTAGTTGTTTGCCAAGCTGTCTAAGTGTGAATTCTGGTTAGATCGAGTTGTCTTTCTCGGTCATATTATTTCTGAAGATGGGATTTCTGTCGATCCCAGCAAGATTGAAGCGGTTATGAATTGGCCTAGACCTACTTCAGTGCCGGAGATCCGAAGCTTCATGGGTTTAGCTGGTTATTACCGTCGTTTCATTGAGGGTTTCTTGTCTATTGCCAAGCCTATTACCCTGCTGACTCAGAAGAATGCGCCTTTTGTTTGGACTCCAGATTGTGAGGCTAGCTTTGTTGATCTGAAGAGGAGACTGACCAGTGCTCCAATTCTTTCTATTCCGAAGGGTACTGGAGGTTTCACAGTCTATTGTGATGCTTCTAACCGAGGCTTGGGTTGTGTTCTTATGCAGCATAAGCATGTGATAGCGTATGCATCGAGGCAGCTGAAACCGCATGAAACTCGTTACCCAGTCCATGATCTTGAACTAGCTGCGATCGTCTTTGCTCTGAAGATCTGGCGTCACTATCTTTATGGTGAGTCTTTCGAGATCTTTTCTGACCATAAGAGCCTTAAGTACTTGTTTTCACAGGCAGAGCTAAATATGAGACAGAGAAGATGGTTAGATCTGTTGAAGGATTTCGACTGTGAAATCAAGTACTATCCGGGGAAGTCTAATGCAGTTGCAGATGCCTTGAGCCGAAAGCTTTGTTCTTTATCTCTTTCTACTATGGGTGTTTCCCAGTTGATCGATGATTATTGCACTTCTGGTTTAGAGTTTGAAACAGATAGGGAGACTATCCGAGTGTTTGCTATTAAAGCCTAGCCAGAGTTGTTGGTTGCAATCAGAGAAGCACAGAAGTCTGAGCCGAGCATCCAGATTTCAGTAGAGAAAGTCAGATCGGGTCATCAGTCTGAATTCCAGGTTAGAGATGATGTTTTGTTTGTGAATAACCGTATTGTTGAGCCTGATATTTTGGAGTTGAGACAGCGTATTCTCCGAAAGGCTCATTGCAGTCGGTTTAGTATTCATCCTGGAGGTCGTAAGATGTACAACGATCTGAAGAACCAGTTTTGGTGGAAGAGAATGAAGAACGACGTAGCGAGGTTTGTATCTCAGTGTTTGAATTGTCAACAGGTGAAAGCAGAACGGAAGCGACCAGGAGGTCTGTTGCACAGTCTATCTGTTCCTGAATGGAAGTGGGATCACATTTCCATGGATTTCGTCACGAAGCTACCACGATCCGTTCGAGGATGCGATGCCATTTGGGTAGTGATCGACCGATTGACGAAGTCTGCGTGTTTTATTCCGTATAGGATGACGTATCGTCATGATCAGATGGCTGAGTTGTATGTTAGCAATGTTGTGAGATTGCATGGTGTGCCGAAGTCGATCGTTTCAGACAGAGATCCTAGATTCACTTCTCACTTTTGGCACAGTCTTCAGGGGGAACTTGGTACTCGATTGCATCTGAGTACAGCTTATCATCCTCAGACCGATGGACAGTCAGAGCGGACTATCCAGACGTTAGAGGATATGCTGCGAGCGGTAGTGCTAGACTTTGGCACTAGTTGGCAGGATTCTTTGCCTCTTGTCGAATTCTCTTACAACAACAGCTTCCAAGCAAGTATCGGTATGGCGCCTTTTAAGGCTTTGTATGGTAAGAAATGCTGATCTCCGTTGTTTTGGGATGATTTGTCCGAGTCACCAGATTTGGGACCGGATATGCTTAGAGATATGGCAGAGCAGGTTAAGATCATTCAGACCAGAATGAAGACAGCTCAAGATAGACAGGCAAAGTATGCGAATGTCAGACGTCGACCTCTGAGTTTTGAGCAGGGAGACCGTGTTTTCCTTAAGATTTCTCCGTTCAGAGGCACTGTCAGATTCGGTAAGAGAGGGAAGTTATCTCCGAGATTCATCGGTCCGTACGAGATTCTTGAGAAGATAGGCGATCTTGCCTACAGACTTGCACTTCCTCCGTCTTTATCTGGTATTCACGACGTTTTTCACGTCTCTATGCTGCGAAAATATCATCCAGATCCTACTCACATCCTTCAGCCTGACGAAGCCGAGTTAGACGAGACTCTGAGCTATTTTGAACGACCGATTCAGATCCTTGATCGGAAAGAGAAGCAACTCAGAACCAAGTTGATTTCATTAGTGAAAGTACAGTGGAGCCATCACGGAGTCGAGGAAGCGACTTGGGAGACAGAGTCTGACATGAGACAGCGTTTTCCTGAGTTATTCAGTTGACGTGAGTTCTTCTTACTGTCTTTAGTTCTTTATTCTATCTTATGAGTTGTGGTTCTCGTTGATTTCGAGGACAAAATCTCTTCTTAGTGGGGGAGAATTGTAAAGCCCCATTTTTATCTTAATTGAGCTTATTTGAGATAATCAGAGTTTCCAGAGTTAGCGAGCCGACTTGATTTTGATCAGGGTCTATTTTGCAAAAATTGGATTTTTCAGGGACTAAAACGCAAATATTGAAATTGTTATAATATCTAGCAAGGGTTGACTATTCTTGGCACTCTATCTTCCTCCCCTAGCCGTGCTCCACCATTGAAGACGCCTCCAAGCTTTCTCCAAGCTCTTAAAATCCAGTCCGAACTCGATCCGTCCGTTGGAAATTAATTATGAAGGCAGATTAGTGATCACAGCAGTGAGAGCTCCGTTATACCGTAAGTATCTCTCCGATCGGATATGTTTTATTTTTCGGAGGTTCTTAGAATCGATTTAGATTCTAGTATGTTGTTCTTGGCGGAGTTCTGATCGTTTATTATCTGTCGGTTTTGAAATAGAGCGACGTTCGGAATTGTTATGATTTTTGGAAGCTATTTTCGAAAATGTGAGTTTTGAGATTTGTTGGGTTTGTCTTGTTGTTGTTGTATTAGCATTGAATTAAGTTGATATCGCTATTGAACTGCTGTCTGCGTTGTCGGTTTGTTCAGTTTATAGCCGTTATGCCGTCGGTTTGAGTTTTGAGGATTTGGAACCGTTTTTGAGTTGTTGGAACTTGGCTTAAGTTGATCTTGGTTATTAATCATTCATTTGTCTCCGTACAGATTCGTTTGGAGGTATCAAGCCCAGAGTTAGCAGCTGTTTGATCGTTTCCGAGATTTGAACAAAGAACGGTATAGAGAATTTCCTTGAACTGTTGCCTTGTTGTTGTTAGATTGTATAGTTGTTGATACAGTCTCTTTTGTAGCGTATCCAGAGTTGGAAGCTACTGCATTGAAAGGTACAAGCAGTCATCGTAGCGGGATAGCATACTCGGGGCTGTGGTTCTCGAGTTTTCCCTTTGAAATCATATACTTGTATTTACACTTGTTCTAGCATGAGGAACTTGTGTCTTGTTTGATTGTATTGGCTTTTGTTAAATGACTTATGTGTTATGTTTATATTATGCATTCATCTTAAGCCAATCTTGTTTTCAGCGGGCAGAACCGCCCTTTTTGTTTAGACGTTTGGGAACTATGATTGAGTGGCCTAGGTCGTAGTCGTTTCGCCTAGTGCTAGCATAATCATTATAGTTGCTCAAAGTCTAGAGGAGTGAGATACGTGGCACCACCTCGATTGGGAGTGTCGGTAAGTTGTTACGTGATCTTATCCTCGGGATCCCAAATGCACAGCAGCAATCCCTCGTTTATCAGATTGATATCCCGGTTTAAAAGACATGCATTCATTTTGTTGTTATTAATTTAATTGTTGTATTGAAAGCATGTTGATTGTTGTATTAATTGTTATGTTTCTTTTACTGGGAATGTCGTTCTCACTGGTTATCCAGCTGTTGCTTTGTTTTGTATGTGTACTTGGAAACAGGTGGGGCAGGATCAAGTCAGAAGAGGCATGGTTAGCTCCGAGAGAAAGTTGTAGCAGTGAGACTCGGTTTAGAAGTCGTGTCGGCATGTCTACCTAGTGTTGTTAGAATATGTTTAGATAATGAACTTCATTATTATGTTGTATTGTCATGCCAGCTTTGCCGTATTGCTATCGTGGCATGTTCTATTTTGGAGTAGTGGTTAAACTCTAGAACTTCATGTATTAATCGGAGGAACTGTATTTTTAATGTATGTGTTGATTTGGATTGCATTGGAATAGTTTTAGATGGAATTGCAAAGCATGTTTTATGCTGTTCTATTTCTGCTGTAGGGGGCGCCCGAGCTACAATTTTTAGCATCCTGAGCGCACCCCACTCTGAGAACTCAGTAGCGCCTCTGTCCAGGGCGCGCTCGAGCGGCGGTTATAGCATGCATTGTATTTTTGTTTAGCCTTATAGCATGTTCATATCGTTTATACTGGGAATTATGTTTCTCACCGGAATTATCCGGCTATTGCTTTGTTTTTTTTGTGTGTATGGCAATAGGTGGGGCAGGAGCTGGACAGAGAGGTCGTGAATAGCTCGAGATAGAAAAATTAGCATGTGGTGACTTCGGGCTATGTTTAGTGTTGCTGTCAAATCTTGTATTGCTTTTAGTTGGACCTTTCTTGTACATAGAATAAACCTTGTAGAACACTTGGTTTTGTTTGTATCTAGCATGTGTATATGGTTGGTACCAACTTTGGAAAGATTGAAGTAGCATTACATGTTTAGTTTGTGTTTTTGATGTTATCATCTTCTCTTGTACATATATGGTTTTGTTGGAAGAAGTTATGCATCAAAAACCTTCATTTGACAGCAAAAGATCAGAATTTTAGCAGTCGGGCAGAACTTAGCTTGCTCAAGCGCAGCTTGGGCTCGCTCGAGCAAGCCAAGGGTGTTTGAACCCGAGTGGTTCTCGCTCGAGCGAGCCACCATAGTAAGAAAAAAAAAATTTGATCTTTTTGCGACATGTTTTTGTGTCGCCAAATGTAAGGTTTTGCGTCGCCAAATGTCCGGTATTACAGATTAAATATTTTTAGTTATTAATCTCCCTATAAGATTAGATTAGCACCCGAGGTCCCCACACCAACACCACTGTCAACCACAATATGCACAATAGAAGAATTTTCATCAAACAATGATTCATCCTCCACCGCACATATTTCAACACTCACATCATCAATCGTTGAAGTGTCACCATTCTCAATTTCTTCAACTTAAACTTTAACTTTTGATTCATCATCAATTAAAACATTGGATTCAATCTCTACTTGAAAATCCACCACTTTTATCATAACCTCACTTGGACATTGGCTAAGAACATGACCAACTCCATGACACCAATCACATATAATATCACAAGTACTAGAATTTGAAAGTTTAGATGTACCTTGATAATCATGTTTGGGAATTTCACGCCTTGAATTCCTCATTGGCTCAGTCACGATCTCCGCTTTTTCACTCTATATCCATGTGGACGCCTCATGTACGTCACGTCGATCAATTCTCCTATCATAGTGATTAGGAGCAAAACTTTTCCGCATCACTCTTTTCACCACATCCCATGTGGATATATGACTCATTCCACATCTTTTCCTATTCTCCACCAATCGATCCCACCAAGTGCAAGCATAGTAGGTAAACTCTTTTATGACAAGTTTAGCCTTCTTAGCTTCAGAAATATCATGACCATCAAATAAATACTCTACCCTTTTCTCTCACTTCAAATACAACTCCGGATACAAATCTCCATGGAACGATAGAATTTTGTTTGACTTAATTCTACCCACATAATCTTTCTAATCTCTTTCTCAATGATAAACATCATCATGTCTAAACACATCTCTATACCCATCAATTCTTCTCTCCCTTCTATTCCTATCCAACCCATAATCTCTCATTTTTCTTTCCCAATTCTCACTACAACTTTCATCATCTCCACCAATGACATATTTTCTATAAGACATTGTACCTGCAAGAAAAATGTTAGTAATAAAAAAAACTTCGTCACACAAATTTTCACAATTCGCTCCAAAGAAAAACACTCAAACACTTCTTTTTTTTCACTCAAATATTTGGAATAGCTTATGCTTTGTGATTTTTTTTTTTGTGTATCAAACTTACAAGCCCAAAACTTGTAGACACTTGCAAATCGAATCACGTAGATTGCACAAAAACAAAGAATTGACTTATGAAGATTGAAATAGACTTGGCACCCAAAGACTCACAAGACACAATAAATTTGACCACAAGTTTTCTTGCTTCTTCTCTTTTTTTTTTGAAGCTTTTGGTCTTTTCTATTTTTTTTTTTTTACCAAAATTTTCGAATTTTACTCATTTGTTTTTTGAATTTTCAATTTTTTTGATAACTTGTAGCACAAGACACGAAACTTGGGCAACAAGATTGACAAAAACGACACTGAAATTTCATAAAAAATAGACTCAGACGAAGAACGAAGAACAGATAAGAATAAAAAATGTTGAAAACTTGTTTCAAAACCTTTGATCTTGATACCAACTGATATGAAGAACGAAGAACAAGATACAAAGAAAGAATATGAATAAAAGAAGGATAGTACTTACTTGAATCAAAACCTTAAACTCTGATTACCTAATGATAAGAATCTTTAATGACATGAAAAATAAACACGATTATAAATAATATCGCGCCCTCAATTCAATAACAAAAAGATTTAATTGTTGTCTCAATCTTTTTGACACAAAGAAGTTTGAATATTCACCCCTAGTTTACAATGAAACTAGTAACAAATAAAAGCGGAAGAAACAATTGAATTCAAAGGAACCTTCAAAAAATTTGTTTCTAACAATCCACGATGAAGAACAATCGACAAACGTCATAAAGTTGTTAAAATTTGATAAGTTTGATTTAGAACAAATCCAAGCTTTCAATAAAATTCTAGAGAAAATTTTAATTGATAAAATCAATAAACTGAATAATTCTTGTTGTGTATTGTATTCAATAATGAATGTATATGTTGTATTTATAGTTACAACTCAAAATAATAAAAGATAACGCAAAATAGTGCAAAAGATATTGTAACGCCCCGTTTTTATCTTAAATGAGTTTATTTGAGTTAATCAGAGATTACAGAGTTCTCGAGCCGGTTTGTTTTTGATCAGGGTCTTTTTTGCAAATTTTGGAAATTTCGGGGATTAAAACGCAAATATTGATTTTTATATATTATCTACACTTAGAAATTGATTGGGAAATCTTCATCTTCCTCTCCAAAACCGTGAAGCACCATTGAAGCTTGGGGAAACGCCTTTCAAGCTTTTCCAATCTCGGTTTTCGGTCGATCCGTCCGTTAGAAATTATTTCTGAAGGCAGATTAGCGATCACGGCAGCGAGAACTTCGTTATATCGTAAGTTCTCCTTCGATACGACGTATTCTAGTTTTTGGATGTTGTTAGAATCATTCTAGATTCGAGTATGTTGTTCTCTACAGAGTTCTGATAGTTTATTATCTGTCGGTTTTGAAATAGAGCGACGTTCGGAATTGTTATGATTTTTGGAAGCCATTTTCGAAAGTTTGAGTTTTGAGATTTGTTGGTATTGCCTTGTTGTTGTGGTATTAGCATTGTTATGAGATTATATCGCTATTGAACTGCTGTCTGCGTTTCCGGATTGTTCATTTATAGTCATTATGCCGCCGGTTTGAGTTTTAGAGATTTGAACCATTTTTGGGTTGTTGGACTTTTGCTTGAGTTGAAAGTTGCTGTTGATCACTTTATGTCTCCGTACAGATTCGTTTGGAGTTTGTGAAGCCAGGGTTAATCAGCCTTTTGATCGTCAAGAGATTGGACGAAGAACAGTAAAGAGATTTGCTTTGAACCATTGTTGTTGTTTAGATTGTATAGCTTTTGATACAATCTTTTGTTGTAGCTTAGCCAGAGTTGGAGCTACTGCATTGAAAGGTAAAAGCAGTCATCGCAGCGGGATAGCATACTCGGAATGTTGGTTCTCGAGTTTCCCTTTTCAAATCACATATTGCATCGATACTTGTTCTAGCATGTGAAACTTGTATCTTGTTGATTGATTGAGTTTTGTTATGTGGCTTATGTTTATGTTTCTGTTATGCATTCATCTTGAGCCTACTTTGATTTCAGCGGGCAGAACCGCCCTTTTTGTTTAGACGTTTGGGAACTATGATTGAGTGGCTTAGGTTGTAGTATTTTGCCTAGTGCTAGCATACTCGTTATGGTTGCTCAAAGTCTAGAGGAGTGGGATACGTGGCACCACCTCGATTGGGAGAGTCGGTGAGTCGTTACGTGATCTCATCCTCGGGATCCCAAAAGCAGAGCAGTACTCCCTTGTTTATCAGAATTGATATCCTGGTTTTAAAGACATGCATATCATTAGCTTCGACTTGAATATGTTGTTTGATAGCATGTTGTATATTCATTACTTGTTATGTTGTTTTTACTGGGAATGTCATTCTCACCGGTTTATCCGGCTGTTGCTTTGTTTTGTATGTGTACTTGGCAACAGGTGGGACATGACCAAGTCAGCGAAGGCCTGGTTAGCAACAAGAGGGAGAGCTAGTAGTGAGACTCGGTTTAGAAGTCGTGTCAGCATGACTACCTAGTTGTATTTGAACATGTTTAGATATCGAACTTTGTTATGTTATTGTATTGTTTATGCGAGCTGTGTTGAAAGTTTGTCGTTACAAATCCAATACTTTTGAGCGGTTGTGTAATCCTAGAATTTCATGTATTAGTTGGAGAACTTGTGATTGTAATGAATGATAAAATGTTGTTGGTTTTGGACTCTAGTTCTAGCATGATTTCTGCTGTTTTTGCTCTGTTTCTGTCGCCGCTCGATCCGCAAGATCTTGCGGATCAAGCGAGGGCAAGCTGTTCTGTCCTTTGTTTCAAATTTTTGGTGGCTCGCTCGATCTGCAAGATATTGCAGATCGAGCGAGGGCTGAGTTTTCTGGGCAGTAACTTTGGCAAAGTTGCTTGCTCGATCCGCAAGATCATGCGGATTGAGCGAGGCACTATTTTAAAAAAAAAATTTCTTTTAATTGCTTTAACCTTTGGTTATTGTTTATCTTGGTGTTATTTAATCTCAAGATTAGATGTTTAGAATCGAGGTCTCACATTAAGTGGTATCAGAGAGTTAAGATTCTTGGTCGAACTAGAGTGAGCGGGTAGATCGAGTCTGCGTGTATTGGCTCCTCGCATGTGTTTGAATTATTTTAACTGTGTACTTAATTTCATGCGAGCATGCTTTATTATTGAGAATTATTGAATTACATGGTTATGTGATTTTATTTATAAAGCATGATCTACTTGAGATATAACTGTTTCTGTTATCGACTGGTATCCGGTATTCCAAGCGGTTGTATGGGCACTGATTGTAGCGATTGAGATATCTCGTGTCCTAACATTTGATTATCAGATGGGTCCTCGCCGAGTGATAAACAGAAACACACCGCCAGTTATCCCTGCAACTGAGCAAGCTAGCACTGAAGTTGATCAGTTGGATGCTTCAGCAACGCCTATGGAAACCTTGCTGAAGAGGTTTCAGCCTTTCAATCCGCCGTTGTTGTTGGGTTCAGAAAATCCAGTTGACTGTGAAAGTTGGTTGGATGATATTGATCAGTGGTTTGATTCCATTTATTACACAGATGACCGCAGAATCAGGTTAGTCACTCATCAGCTATGTGGGGTTGCTAAGAGCTGGTGGATCATGACAAAGAAAGCAATAGAGAATAGAGGTACGGAAGTTACTTGGACTCTTTTTAAATCTGAATTCTATAAGCGGTTTTTCCCTATCTCGTACCGTAAGGACAAGGGAGCAGAATTTGCCAATTTGAGACAAGGGAATCTGAACATCGAAGAGTACGTTGCCAAGTTTGATAGCCTGTTGCGTTTTGCACAACTAATTGCCGGAGATGAAGAAGCTAAGGCAGATCAGTTCATCAATGGGTTGAACCCCGACGTCTTCAAATTGGTTAACACCAACAGGCCTAACAACTTTGCGGATGCCATGAATCACGCAAAGGGAGCAGAAGCAGGCTTGTGGAGGCAAAGAGGTAATCAGGTAGCACCTCAGCAGCAGAGGCAGTACCAGAACCAACCATCTCAGTATCAGAATCAGCCACCTCAGCATCAGAACCAGCAGCAGAGGTATGAAGGTGGTAACAGTGGGGGAAACAGAAAGGATCAGTACAAAGCGAGAGGTAAACAGTTCAAAAGACAGGGGAACAGTTCTTCTAGTTCCAGTGGTTCCAAACAGTTTGGTTCAGGGCAGAGTTCTGGATCATCAACCTTGTACTGCAGCAAGTGTGGAGGAAGACACTCACCGAATCAGTGTGTGGGAGTCTTTGGCAATTGTAACACCTGTCAGCAACCGGGACACTTCTCTAAAGTGTGCCCACAGCGTAACAGAGATAGAGCTCAGAGTGGGAGTTCGTCTAGACCTGCAGTTCAGCCGGAGAGGCAGTCGTCTGCAGTGCACTCTTTCCAACCTCAGCAGCAACAGAACAGATAGGGAGGTAGTACCAGTGCAAATCAGCCTCCGAGACAGCAAGCACGAGTCTTTGCTCTGACAGAAGATCAGGCTCAAGCAGCACCTGACGATGTTATAGCAGGTAACTGTTCGATTTTGGGTTATTCTGCTCATGTCTTGATAGATACAGGTGTTTCCCATTCCTTTATCTCTGAGAAATTTGTGTTATTGCATGCTTTGCCAACTGAATTGTTGTCTACAGTAGTAGCTGTTACTTCACCTTTGGGTGGAGGAATTGTTTCTGTCAGATTAGTCAGGAACTGTGAACTGTGTTTTGAAGGAAATTTGCTAGAATTCGACTGTATTGTACTTGGACTGTCAGATTTTGATTCTATTGTCGAGATAGATGCTTTAACCAAGTACAGGGCGACAGTCGATTGTTTCCAGAAAGTTGTCAGGTTCAGACCTGAAATGGCAGACGAGTGGAAATTCTTTGGTAAGGGTTCTCGATCTAGAATTCCTATAATTTCAGTGTTATCTATGACTCTTTTGCTACAGAGAGGTGCAGAAGGATTTTTGGTGTATGCAGTGGATGTACTGAAATCTAGCCCAGCGTTGGTAGATTTACCAGTGGTTAGAGAATTTGCGGATGTATTCCCGGAAGATGTTCCTGAATTGCCGCCTATTCGAGAAATCGAATTTAGCATTGACATAGTGCCAGGTACTCAACCTATCTCCAAAGCTCCGTATCGTATGGCACTTATTGAATTGAGAGAGTTGAAGGAGCAGCTTGAGGATTTGATTGCCAAGGGATACATCAGACCTAGTGTATCGCCTTGGGGTGCTCCTGTGCTTTTTGTTCGGAAGAAGGATGGTTCTATGCGGCTCTGTATCGACTACCGCCAATTGAATCAGGCTACAGTTAAGAACAGGTATCCTTTACCCCGAATAGATGACCTTTTTGATCAGCTTCAGGGTTCTTCTGTCTACTCTAAGATTGATCTGAGGTCAGGTTATCACCAGTTGAGAGTGCGAGAGGAAGACGTTCCTAAGACCTCATTCAGGATGAGGTATGGTCACTTTGAGTTTATAGTCATGCCGTTCGGTTTGACTAACGCTCCAGCAGTTTTTATGGGTTTGATGAACCGCATCTTTCAGCTTTATTTAGATGAGTTCGTCATTATCTTTATCGATGATATTCTTATCTACTCGAAGAACCGTACTGACCATGCAGAGAACTTGAGGACCGTACTGCAGATTTTGCGAGTTGAGCAGTTGTTAGCCAAGCTTTCTAAGTGTGAATTCTGGTTAGATCGAGTTGTCTTTCTCGGTCATATTATTTCTGAAGATGGGATTTCTGTCGATCCCAGCAAAATCGAAGCGGCAATGAATTGGCCTAGGCTGACATCAGTACCTGAGATCCGAAGCTTCATGGGTTTAGCTGGTTATTACCGTCGTTTCATCGAGGGTTTCTCGTCTATTGCCAAGTCGATTACCCAACTGACTCAGAAGAATGCACCTTTTGTTTGGACTCCAGATTGTGAGTCTAGCTTTGTTGATCTGAAGAGAAGACTGACCAGTGCTCCGATTCTTTCTATTCCAAAGGGTACTGGAGGTTTCACAGTCTATTGTGATGCTTCTAACCAAGGCTTGGGTTGTGTTCTTATGCAGCATAAGCATGTGATAGCGTATGAATCAAGACAGCTGAAACCGCACGAGACCCGTTATCCGGTTCACGATCTTGAACTAGCTGCGATCGTCTTTGCTCTGAAGATCTGGCGTCACTATCTTTATGGTGAGTCTTTTGAGATCTTTTCTGACCATAAGAGCCTTAAGTACTTGTTTTCATAGGCGGAGCTGAATATGAGACAGAGAAGATGGTTAGATCTGTTGAAAGATTTTGACTGCGAAATCAAGTATTATCCCGGAAAGTCAAATGCAGTTGCAGATGCCTTGAGCCGAAAGCTTTGTTCTTTATCTCTTTCTACTATTGGTGTTTCTCAGTTGATCGATGATTGTTGCACTTCTGGTTTAGAGTTTGAAACAGATAGGGAGACTATCAGAGTGTTTGCTATTCAGGCCGAACCGGAGTTGTTTGTTGCAATCAGAGAAGCACAGAAGTCTGAGGCGAACATTTAGGTTTCAGTAGAGAAAGTCAGATCTGGGCATCAGTCTGAATTCCAGGTTAGAGATGATGTCTTGTTTGTGAATAACCGTATTATTGTGCCAGATATTGCGGAGTTGAGACAGCGTATTCTCCGAGAGGCTCATTGCAGTCGGTTCAGTATTCATCCTGGAGGTCGTAAGATGTACAACGATTTGAAGAGTCAGTTCTGGTGGAAGAGAATGAAGAGCGACGTAGCTAAGTTTGTATCTCGGTGTTTGAACTGCCAGCAAGTAAAAGCAGAGCGAAAGCAACCAGGAGGTCTTTTGCACAGCCTATCTGTTCCTTAATGGAAATGGGATCACATTTCTATGGATTTCGTCACGAAGCTACCACGATCCGTTCGAGGATGCGATGCTATTTGGGTAGTGATCGACCGATTGACGAAGTCTGCTTGTTTTATTCCATACAGGATGACGTATCGTCATGATCAGATGGCTGAGTTGTATATTAGCAATGTTGTGAGATTGCATGGGGTGCCGAAGTCGATCATGTCAGGCAGAGACCCATGATTTACTTCACACTTCTGGCATAGTTTGCAAGAGGCACTTGGTACTCGATTGCACCTGAGTACAGCTTATCATCCTCAGACAGATGGACATTCAGAGCAGACTATCCAGACATTAGAGGATATGCTACGAGCGGTGGTGCTAGAATTTGGCACTAGTTGGCAGGATTCTTTGCCTCTTGTCGAGTTTTCTTACAACAACAGCTTCCAAGCGAGTATCGGTATGGCGCCTTTTGAGGCTTTGTACGGCAAGAAGTGCCGATCTCCGCTGTTTTGGGATGATTTGTCCGAGTCACCAGATTTTGGGCCGGAAATGCTTCGAGATATGGCAGAGCAGGTTAAGATCATTCAGAGCAGAATGAAGTCAGCTCAAGATAGACAGGCGAAGTGTGCGAACGTCAGACGTAGACCTCTGAGTTTTGAGCAGGGAGACCGTGTATTCCTTAAGATTTCTCCGTTCAGAGGCATTGTCAGATTCGGTAAGAGAGGGAAGTTATCTCCGAGATTCATCGGTCCGTACAAGATTCTCGAGAAGATAGACGATCTTGCCTACAGACTTGCACTTCCTCCGTCTTTATCTGGTATTCACGACATTTTTCACGTCTCTATGCTGCGAAAGTATCATCCAGATCCTTCACATATCCTTCAGCCTGACGAAGCCGAGTTAGACGAGACTCTGAGCTATTTTGAACGACCGATTCAGATCCTTGATCGGAAAGAAAAGCAACTCAGAACCAAGTTGATTCCGTTGGTGAAATTGTAGTGGAGCCGTCACGGAGTCGAGGAAGCAACTTGGGAGACAGAGTCTGACATGAGACAGTATTTTCCAGAGTTATTCGGATGACGTGAGTTCTTCTTACTGTCTTTAGTTCTTTATTCTATCTTATGAGTTGTGGTTCTCGTTGATTTCGAGGACGAAATCTCTTCTTAGTGGGGGAGAATTGTAACGCCCCGTGTTTATCTTAAATGAGTTTATTTGAGTTAATCAGAGATTACAGAGTTCTCGAGCCGGTTTGTTTTTGATCAGGGTCCTTTTTGAAAATTTTGGAAATTTCAGGGACTAAAATGAAAATATTGATTTTTATATATTATCTACACTTAGAAATTGATTGGGAAATCTTCATCTTCCTCTCCAAAACCGTGAAGCACCATTGAAGCTTGGGGAAACGCCTTTCAAGCTTTTCCAATCTCGGTTTTCGGTCGATCCGTCCGTTAGAAATTATTTCTGAAGGCAGATTAGCGATCACGGCAGCGAGAACTTCGTTATATCGTAAGTTCTCCTTCGATCCGACGTATTCTAGTTATTGGATGTTGTTAGAATCATTCTAGATTCGAGTATGTTGTTCTCTACAAAGTTCTGTTCGTTTATTATCTGTCGGTTTTGAAATAGAGCGACGTTCGGAATTGTTATGATTTTTGGAAGCCATTTTCGAAAGTTTGAGTTTTGAGATTTGTTGGTATTTCCTTGTTGTTGTGGTATTAGCATTGTTATGAGATTATATCGCTATTGAACTGCTGTCTGCATTTCCGGTTTGTTCAGTTATAGCCGTTATGCCGCCGGTTTGAGTTTTAGAGATTTGAACCATTTTTGGGTTGTTGGACTTTTGCTTGAGTTGAACGTTGTTGTTGATCACTTTTTGTCTCCGTACAGATTCATTTAGAGTTTGTGAAGCCAGGGTTAATCAGCCTTTTGATCGTCAAGAGATTGGACGAAGAACGGTAAAGAGATTCGCCTTGAACCGTTGTTGTTGTTTAGATTGTATAGCTTTTGATACAATCTTTTGTTGTAGCTTAGCCAGAGTTGGAGCTACTGCATTGAAAGGTAAAAGCAGTCATCGTAGCGGGATAGCATACTCGGACTGTTGGTTCTCGAGTTTCCCTTTTCAAATCACATATTGCATCGATACTTGTTCTAGCATGTGGAACTTGTATCTTGTTGATTGATTGAGTTTTGTTATGTGGCTTATGTTTATGTTTTTGTTATGCATTCATCTTGAGCCTACTTTGATTTCAGCGGGCAGAACCGCCCTTTTTGTTTAGACGTTTGGGAACTATGATTGAGTGACCTAGGTTGTAGTATTTCGCCTAGTGCTAGCATACTCGTTATGGTTGCTCAAAGTCTAGAGGAGTGGGATACGTGGCACCACCTCGATTGGGAGAGTCGGTGAGTCGTTACGTGATCTCATCCTCGGGATCCCAAAAGCAGAGCAGTACTCCCTTGTTTATCAGAATTGATATCCTGGTTTTAAAGACATATATATCATTAGCTTCGACTTGAATATGTTGTTTGATAGCATGTTGTATATTCATTACTTGTTATGTTGTTTTTACTGGGAATGTCATTCTCACCGGTTTATCCGGCTATTGCTTTGTTTTGTATGTGTACTTGGCAACAGGTGGGACATGACCAAGTCAGCGAAGGCCTGGTTAGCAACAAGAGGGAGAGCTAGTAGTGAGACTCGATTTAGAAGTCGTGTCAGCATGTCTACCTAGATGTATTTGAACATGTTTAGATATCGAACTTCGTTATTTTATTGTATTGTTTATGCGAGCTGTGTTGAAAGTTTGTCGTTACAAATCCAATACTTTTGAGCGGTTGTGTAATCCTAGAATTTCATGTATTAGTTGGAGAACTTGTGATTGTAATGCATGATAAAATATTGTTGGTTTTGGACTCTAGTTCTAGCATGATTTCTGCTATTTTTGCTCTGTTTCTGTCGCCGCTCGATCCGCAAGATCTTGCGGATCGAGCGAGGGCAAGCTGTTCTGTCCTCTATTTCAAATTTTTGGTGGCTCGCTCGATCTGCAAGATATTGCGGATCGAGCGAGGGCTGAGTTTTCCGGGCAGTAACTTTGGAAAAGTTGCTCGCTCGATCCGCAAGATCATGCGGATCGAGCGAGGCACTATTTTTAAAAAAAAAATTTCTTTTAATTGCTTTAACCTTTGGTTATTGTTTATCTTGGTGTTGTTTAATCTCAAGATTAGATGTTTAGAATCGAGGTCTCACAGATATCATAAGAAAGTTTCCTAATAGGATTAGAATACTCAAAAATAGGAAAAAATCCCGCACACACAATACACGCCAAACTGTGTGAAAGAGAAAGGCAAGCGTGGGTGCGCTAGAAAAGAAGCGCAGGTGCGCTGCTGGTTCGCATAATTCACTTCAAAATCCTAGCCTATAGCGCGGGTGCACCAGAAAAGGGGCATGGGTGCGCTGGCCCTGCGCAAATCGACGCCAGTCCTCGAGCGCCGGTGCGCCGGTGCTTCGAACCATGTGGTTCTTTTTTGTGTTTTTGTCAAGGATTTCTTCACTTTTTTGATCTTTTTGGACTTCAATAACATTATAACATCTTAAAAATTGATCTCCAAGAATTCCAACTCTTTCTTGATAATTTATCATTAAATATTGAAGTGCACCCTTGAAATTCTTGCTACGCCCTGTCATAATTGGTCCTTGCGCATCTCTAGTGAATCCTTAGCTTCTGGACCACTTCGTAGTCTTTTCAGATTCATATCACTTTTAGAACACAGAAATCTGATACATATATTCCATGTTGCAGGGACAATCATTAAAGACAAAATAAAGTCGTTTATGGACGTTGGAACCAACAGCTATATAAAGCTGATCGGCCACTTCAAGAAGGAACAATCAGAGAGACAAAAAAGATAAAAGCTTACAAGAAGCATCCTACTGCGTCCAAAGAAAAATACTCAAGTCTTCATTCGAAAAGATATTCTTGCTTACACTCATCGATATATCAGATCTTTAGGATCAATATTGTGCGTCCATCTTTGTAAACACTTGTGAGTATCTAGTTCTGAGAATTGTAAACTTTTGAACGAAGTCGATTCAAAAGATAGACTGTGTGAGATACTAGGAGTTTGAGTGAGCAGTAGATAAGTCCTGCTGAAATGGGTTTGTACTAAAGAGTGTACCAATCAAAGCTTCTAGTGGATACTTTCTGAAAACAGAAGAAGGAGAGACGTAGAATGTTTTATCCTTCGAACTTTCATAAACAAAGTTGGTGTCACACTTCTTGCCATATTTAAGCTTAAGTAGATGGTCAATAGTCCGTTTCCGCACTAATTCAGTAGGCTGATATTTCTACTTCGATAGACAGGATACACTTGTTTTGCTGCTAACTCCAGCTTCTTGCAAATCTTGAAGAAAGATTTGGAGTGTTCATTCAACAACCCGCGCCCCCCTCTAAACACTCCACCGACCCTAAAAAATATTATTATATTTAATTTGGGCTTTTTTATTTTTTATGTTATATAAATTTTTTTAAATTTTTTTAAAATATTATTATTTTTATTATAAATGAGATTTTATACTTTTATATGAATTAACCAACTTTGTGATGGATCTATTTCCGTCTCAAAATATTTCATCTACGACTTTATACATTCGTAGAAAGCTTGTTATTTTATTTAATCGAGTTAGAAACAGATTGATTTCTATTTTTTTTTTTTATAATTTAAACAAATTTTTGGACAGAAATAGCACGGTCTCAAATTTCGTTTATAATCCGTATTTGTTTTTGTGTCTAAAAATTTATATCCAATTTTTTCTCATATCCGGGGAAAATTGCATATATCACCCTTGTGAAATCTCAGGTTTGTTAATAACCCTCTATGAAATTTTTTTGAGCTAATAACCCCCTATGATTCTAGATTTGTAG
The DNA here is from genome assembly GCF_033568475.1 of Henckelia pumila. Lineage (NCBI taxonomy): Eukaryota > Viridiplantae > Streptophyta > Magnoliopsida > Lamiales > Gesneriaceae > Henckelia > Henckelia pumila. The sequence goes on along the minus strand of NC_133121.1, from coordinate 27,431,669 downwards.
CATACACACCTTTTTCTGCTAAAAATGACAAAAATACCCACACATATATAAATAATAAAATTAATTTTGTTTTATAATTCTATATTTAATTGAATAAAATAATAAAATTTTAGTTAAATAACTATGAAAATTATATATAATTATTTTATCTTAATATTTTTTATACAAGAAATATATTTTAATAATAATGTATTATTACATTAAATTAAGTAATAAGTTTAATTGTTTTTAAATAAAATTTAATATTTAAATTAATTAAAGTGATTGTATAAATAAACTTAATTGAAAATATAAGTTGATGCATTGATGTATTAATTTAAATTTTCAATAAAAGGTGATAAAAGAGTTCATAAAAATCATTTAAGGGCAGTTTAGTAATTTTTTAGCCGGAAGGGGTGTGTATGCTACAGATCTAGAATCACAGGGGGCTACTAGCTCAAAAAACTTTCATATGGGGTTATCAGCAAATCCAGAATTTCACAGGGGTGATATATGTCATTTCTCCTCATATCCGTCTCAAATTTGGTATCAAATTTCTTCTCAAAAATCATAACTCATCAAAATGAAACAAATTTGTAAATTCATAGAAAATCTTCTTTATTTTGAATTTTCCATAAATCTGAAACAAAATTTGATTCCTCGTCAAAAATATGTTTTTGAAGCTTTGTTCTCTTATAAGTAATGGACACCCTTTATATAGCTAGATGTTAAAAAAAGAGTAAATTTGCTTTAAATTCTCAAATCCAAACATAACTTTGCATTCAGTCCCTATCAGGAAAAAATGTTTGTGCTATCTGATCCATAGCAAAATGTTTTTGCACTCCTTGGGCCCACATGTTTTTTCTCGTATAAAAGTCGGTACAAAAAATTGAAAATACAGTATTAATACATGATATTTGAGCATAAATTGTATCAAATTTGGTACTAATATATGAGTACTTCAATATATATATGCAAGTATTGATATTAATTTATATGTCTTTTTTTAATTGAAAAACGGTACAAAACATTAAAAATATGGTACTAATATATGATATTAGAATATCAATTATTTTAGATCTGGTACTAATATATGATACTTGAGTATCCAAAAATGTGTTGCAAGTGTTGATATAAATAAATTTTCTCAAATTTTGTACCCAAAATTTTATCTTTTGTACCAAGTCTAAATCAGTTAGTACTCAAATATCATAAATCAGTACCGTATTTTCAATGTTTTGTACTGATTTTCACCCATAAAAAACATGTAGGCCCAGGGAGTGCAGAAACATTTTTGTGTGGATCAGGAAATTCAAACATATTTTTTCCCCGAATTTTCGAATTTAAGAATCCCGTATAGGCATATTCAGATAAATGAATTTTTAAGATTAAAATATTAAGATAGAAGGATTTTTGAGATAGTCATATCAAGATAGAATATTTTTCAAGATAAGAAGATTAGACTTATCAAATTATATGTAATCAAGAAGGAATCAAACTTTCAAGATAGAATTGTATTCAAATTTTGAAAATTAGGTATCCTAGTTGAACTAGGTAACTTTTGAGCACCTATAAATAGACCTCAAAACTTGAAAAAAATTAGACCTCAAAACTTAAGGAAAATTAGACCACAAATTCTCCCAAATTTCGAGTGATTCAAGAGAGAAGAATAGGCGAAACGTTGTAGAGATTTTCGTCAAGTTCGAAAATACAGCATTCTGTCCAAAAATTATTGCCAAAGCTAAATATTTCAAAGTCCGATCTTCACCGTTCAAAATGTATCATAAGACGTTATCAATATGCAGTCCGTATTTTAGCTCGATCCAACGGTTAGAACTCCAAAAATTATCTTTGCAAGAACTTTGCATAGATTCTACTCGAGAAATAAACAGCTACTTTTCGTTGTCTATAAAAGGATACAAATGGAATCCAAACCTGATCTCTACCGTTCATAATTTAGATAATATCATTGTGAATGACCTGAACAAATTTCAATTAGATCCGACGGTTCTGTATGTCTTTGAATTTTCTGCAAGTTTACTGAATTTTTCAAAGATAATGCTACACCAATCCGAGTAATTCAATCGTTCACGTAGAGAATCGATAAGTGGCCTTTTGTTTTTAAGTAATCAGTATGTTGTCAAATATTTGATCATTCATAATATGTTCAAATTTTGTTAAGTAATTTCTATTCTTAATACAATCTGAATTCTGTTTGATACAAATATTTTTATGGAACTGTTATGATTTGAATTAAGAGTGTAAAGAAAATTTCCAAACTATGATAAGTTAAGGCCTTGATGCGGTAGGTAATAATAACCGATCTATGACCTCACCCGAGATTACATATGGGAGACTAATCAGTTAGCCACGAATAAAGAGATGGATTTCAGTGCCATGTCACGCTATGTTAAGTTATGATACGTCATGCTATGTCATGTTATGATATTATATGCTATGAATATGTCTATGGATTATGTTATGTTTTGAATCCAAGTTTGAATTATGTCAAAAATATATATGTATGTATATTTTAATGTTCGTATGTTCGATCGGCTCCCATTTGCTGAGTGATGACCATATCACTCATCCCTTACTTTTCTCCTAGATGGTACCAAAGAACAATTAGAGGAGAAAGAACCAAACATGTTTTGGGGATGGTGATAAAGAGTGTTTTTAAGTTTTTATCGTTATTATTCTGATTTTGAAGTTGTAAGATGCTTACGCAATTTTATTTCGTTTTTGGGAATTTTGGAGTTGTAAAGACAATTTATTCTCGATTTTATTTATGAAATAGACCGATTTTAATTAAATTATGTACTAAGAGTGATGGGTATAAGTATATTTTTAATATACTTAAAATATATAAATAAATTAAGTGGGTCAATTTACGAGAATCACATTTTTAAAGGATTAATTCTTAATTTTGGAGTCCTGAAGGACTTATTTACATTTTTTAGACCTTAGCAGGGTTAATTACCAATTTTCGGGGCATTGGAGGCTTAATGTGCAATTCAACTTAATTTTGTCTATAAATACCATTCAAGCTTTCCATTCCAATTAAGTGACTCTTTAGCTTACAAAAGATCTCTGCTCTCCTATTTTGTGTGGAGGTGATCGCTGACTTGAGCGTCAGAGGGTTATCGCCGGGTGACCATCCGACGCCTCTAACGTGTGTTCGTGAATCAGGTGACAGCCTAAAAAGGAGATCATACAACTTCTTCAGAAGACCAAAGGAGTAAAAGATCGGGAGATCGTTTGCCCTCTACAGGTGATCAAGGAAGCGGGAGATCAGGAGAACGTACGACTTCCCAATTTACTTTCTGATTAGGGAGATAATTATTTCGCCCGCATCAGATTGGCGCCGTCTATGGGAAAGTCACCTATTCATTGAAGATGCAAATGTGATCACATGCCACCCGTAACAATGAAGGTAGTCAGGAGGTTCGACCTCCTGTTCACCCGCCATAGCAGGAGCTCCGTGTCACTCTTGATGCATTAAATGACATGATGCAGGAAGCTGCCTCGCATGCGTCGGCCGAAGACATAACACATTATCTGGCGGCACAACAGCCAGATCAGGGAAACAATAAAATTTTACATGACGAGCTACCTCCTCCTCAAGACCAGGAAAGAAGGCACATAGAGAGAGAGGAATTTGGGATGAACAAGGAGCCACTCTCCAAACCTAGAAAGGAAACAATGTTAAACAAAGATGATGATGTCCGATCATAAACAATTCAGCACCTAGAGTGCAAGTTTAGCAAGACAATTATAAACTTTTGTCTAAGTTATTCATGTTTTGCTAATGCTTTTATTTTGTTTTAGTTATTTCAAGTTTTACTAATATTTTCGGTGTCGTCTCCATTGTTATGTGATTAATGAAATTTCCAGCCTCCTCTATCAAAAAATCTCCACCAAGCATAATGGTATTAACTCACTTCTACGATGTTTCAACTAAAAAGTCATAGACCCATGAAGTCGGTAAAGGTCATCCTGTCGTAAGAGGCTAGGCCAAGCTCTGCAGGAAAACTAAAACCGCTGACTCTGTAAGAGGTCACGACAATAAAATTAAGTCTCAGGATACCTCACCACCCAAGAGGTGGTGTTAAGACTTCCTATATGACAAACTCTTGAGAACTTGATCAACTCTCAAGTCCCTCCGCATTAAGCATCATGAAGTTACTCCTAAGTCAATGGGACAAACATCAAATCGCAACAACTTGGGTCCCACCAAATCTCAGCAATTCATACAAGTGTTTCCAGGTGAACACACCACTCCAGGGAACAAATATTTTTCGGGAGAACACGCCACTCTGGGAGAACAAGTTTTTTCGAGTGAACACGGCACTCCAGAAGAACAAGTGTTTCCAGGTTAACACACCACTCACCACTCCACGAGAACAAGTCTTTTCAGGTCAATACACCACTCCAGGAGGACAAGGAAATCCAGGTGGACGTATCAATCTATGACAAAAGTCTTTCCGGGTGAACACATTTTTTCTAGAAGGACAAGTCAATTCAGGTGCACACACCATTCTAAGAAAACAAGTAGATTTGGATGAACGGATCCGAACTTGAATAATCTCTTCTTCTGGTGATCCACCAAATCAGGAGGTCCGGACTTGACTGATCTCATCTTCGGGTGATCCAACAAATTACGGGGTCTAACCGTGACAATACATGCACAAGCAACCATGAGCGACGCCCTCTCTATGCCCCAACACCCCCGTCTCTAACCAGCAGCATGCTGCTTCCCCGCTCTCCGCAAGCCCAGCTGTTGCCTCCCTCACCAACAACCATGAGCGACGCCCGCTTTCACCCCCACCATGGGCTCAGCCATTGTGAGACCTTGGTTCTAAACATCTAATCTCAGATTAAACAATAATTAAGCATACAAGATCCAAGATTAAAAGCAATAAAAGAAAGAAGAAATTTTTTTTTTTTAAAGAACATGCCCGGACCCCGTGCACACATCCGTGCACGGGTCCGTGCATTTAACTAAAGCACACACGGACCCCGCACCACCTCCGTGTCCGGGTCCGTGCTTAAACATTGCAATAAAAACCTGAGTTTTTGTCCGACCACATGGACCCTCACCCGGAGGTGGCACGGGGTCCGTGCACTCAATAGAAAAACATACTCCAAGCTTGCGAGGGGACACGGACCCTTGCACGGACGTGGCACAGGGTCCGTGCCCTGCTGCACCAAAAAAAGATAAGTTCAGCAGAACAAAAATCCATTCTAGCACACTCTGATAAACAAGGGATTGCTGCTATGCTTTTGGGATTCCGAGGATGAGATCACGTAACGACTCACCGACTCTCCCAATCGAGGTGGTACCACATATCTCATACCCCTAGACTTTGGTGCGACTATAGGGAGTATGCTGACGCTAGGTGAACTTCTACAACTCAGGTCACTCGCAGTATAGCCCCAAAACGTCTAAACAAAAAAGGCCGTTCTGCCCACTGAAATCAAAGGTTTGGCTCAAGATGAATGCATAAGAAAAACATAAAACATTAAGCCATATAACAAAAGTTCAAACAACAAAATACAAGTCCCACATTCTAGAACAAGTATTGATGCAAGTATGTGATTTTAAGAGAAAACTTAAGAACCAACTGTCTCGAGTGTGCTATCCCGCTAAAACAATGATTGCTTGTACCTTTTGACTCGAATAGCTCCAACTCCGGATAAGCTACAAAAGATGCTATATCAAAATCTATACAACCTAAAACAACAAGGCTCAAGGTAAACTCTTTACCGCTCTTCGTCCAACTCTTCGACGATCGACTTCTGCTAAATCTGGGCTCGACAAACTTCAAATGAATCTGTACGGAGGCAAAAGAAAATCAACAACGACGAACAAACTCAATAGCCAAAGTTCATCAACTCAAACGGTTCAAAACTCCCAAATTCAAACCGGCGGCATAAAGGCTATAAACTGATCAAACCGAAAATGCAGACAGCAGTACAACATTAAAAAACAACTCAAAGAAATGCTAAAACAACAATAACAATCCGATTCCAACAAATCATAAACCCCCATTTTCGAAATATGCTTCCAAAAATCATAACAAATCCGAACGACGCTCTATTTCAAAACCGACTTAGAATAATCGATAAGAACTATCTCAAGAACGACATAACCGAAACTCAATCGATTCTAACAACATCCGGAAAATAAAATACGTCTGATCAAAGAAATACTTACGATAAAACGAAGCTCTCGCGGTCGTGATCGCTAATCTACCTTCAAAAATAAATTCTAACGAACGGATCGAGCAAAAACTGAAATCACAAAGCTTGGAGAAGATTGGAGGCATCTTCATTGGAGGAATCGGCCAAGGGGAGGAAGAGGGTGTGATTGAAGAGTCAAACAAATGGTAGATAATATATAAAACTCAATATTCGCATTTTAGTCCCTGAAAAATCCAAAATTTGAAAAATAAACCCTGATCAAAATCAAATCGGCTCTTGAACTCTGCAATCTTTGATTATCTCAAATAAACTCAATTAAGATAAACTTGGGGCGTTACAATTCTCCCCCTCTAAGAAGAGATTTCGTCCTCGAAATCAATAAGAGTCAAACTGTAACGCCCAAAATTATTTAATTTTAAACCGAGAATATTTAATTTGAGAATATTTGGAGTTTTGATTTAAATTCGAATATTCTTAAATTATTTAGGATTGAAATTGAATTAAATTATTGGCTGAGGACTGAATTGCAAATTTTGAAGACTTATGGGGCCAAAATGCAAATAGTTGAAAATTTGTTGTACACTTGTTATTATTTTAAGTATTCACGTGTAATTCAACTCATTTCATCAGAAAATTGAGAGGAATTAGAACAGAGCAAGCCGATCTCTCCTCTTTTCTTTGAATTTGTGATTTTCACAACCTTGTATCTTTTGATCCGGTTATCCGATTTCGATTCCGAAAAGTGTTTTAGAATCCTTGAAACGAGGCTTTCGATTTGACGTAAGTATTATATTTTTTTCAGAATATTTCGAAATTGAAATGAGCAAGAACTCAGAATTTGATTGTATATTGGTGTTCTTGAGATTACATGTCTTGTATATTCGAAGTCGGATTGAGGATTGAATGCCGTTTGAAATTAATGTTTCTTTTCAGCAAGTGTTCGAAGATTATGCCGTCTGATTTACTGGTTTATTGATGGTATTCTTGCTGGTATATATTGTTATGAAGTTGTGTTGAATGATTGAGTTGATAGGATTGAGTTTCGGTTGCCGAATTTATACCGTTACGCCGTCGAAAGGAGCAGAGGGATTTATTGTATATACAGTTGATATTCTGAAAACTAGCCCGAACCTGGCTGATTTGCCAGTGGTTAGTGAATTTGCGGACGTTTTTCCTGATGAAATTCCGGGATTACCTCCGTATCGTGAGATTGATTTCAACATAGAACTGATGCCAGGTACTGTACCAATTTCTAAAGCACCTTATCGAATGACACCAGTGGAATTGAAAGAATTGAAAGAACAATTGGAAGATTTACTGGCCAAGGGATACATTCGACCCAGTGTTTCTCCTTGGGGATCTCCAGTATTATTTGTCAGAAAGAAAGATGGTTCCATGAGACTTTGTATCGACTACCGGCAACTAAACAAGGCAACGGTAAAGAACAAATATCCTTTGCCTCGTATTGATGATTTATTTGATCAGTTGCAGGGTTCTTCTGTTTATTCCAAGATCGATCTGAGAACTGGATACCATCAGCTGAGAGTTAGAGATTCTGATATTCCGAAAACTGCTTTCAGAACCAGGTATGACCACTATGAGTTTATAGTTATGCCGTTTGGTCTGACAAATGCTCCAGTTGTATTTATGGTTTTGATGAACCGTGTTTTTCAGAAATATCTTGATGACTTCGTTATAATTTTTATTGATGATATTCTGATATATTCAAAGAATCTGATTGATCATTCAGAGCATTTGAGAACTGTGTTAAAGACTCTGAGAGATGAGAAACTGTATGCTAAACTGTCGAAATGTGAGTTTTGGCTAAAACAGGTTGTTTTTCTTGGACATATTATATCCGGAGATGGTATATCTATTGATCCAAGTAAAGTCGAGGCTGTGATTAACTGGTCTAGACCAACATCTGTTCCTTAAATACGTAGTTTTATGGGTTTGGCTGGGTATTATCGCCGTTTCATTAAAGATTTTTCTAGCATTGCGAAACCAATTACTCAGTTAACTCAGAAGAATGCTCCATTTATCTGGTCTGATGCTTGTGAATCCAGTTTTCTTGAGTTGAAGAAATGATTGACCAGTAAACCAGTCTTGACGATTCCTTCAGGTATTGGTGGTTTCACTGTGTATTGTGATGCATCTCATCGAGGCTTGGGATGTGTATTGATGCAGCGAGGGCATGTGATTGCTTATGCCTCGAGACAGTTGAAGCCTCATGAGACCAGATACCCGATTCATGATCTTGAATTGGCCGCCATTGTATTTGCTTTGAAGATTTGGCAACATTATCTGTACGGGGAACAGTTTGAGATTTATTCTGATCACAAGAGTCTGAAATATTTGTTTTCACAGTCAGAACTGAATATGAGACAGCGCAAATGGCTTGATTTGCTTAAAGATTTTGATTATGAGATTAAATACTATCCGGGAAAATCCAATGCAGCTGCTGATGCACTGAGTCGAAAGGTATGTTCTCTATCTTTATTGACGATTGGTGTATCCCATTTGATTGAAGAATGTTGTCTTTCTGGATTAGTATTTGACACAAATTGTCAGCCTCTTTGACTTTATCGAATTCAAGTTGAACCAGCGTTATTGTTGCGAATTAAAGATGCTCAGAAACTTGATCAGAATGTGCAGAATTCGATTGATAAAGTCCGATCAGGTCATGTATCCGAATACCAGGTTCGAGATGAGCTTTTATATGTAAACAATCGCCTTGTAGTGCCTGATATTTCTGATGTGCGACAACAAATCTTGAAAGAGGCGCATTGTAGTCGTTATAATATTCATCCTGGTGGCAGAAAGATGTACAATGATCTAAAGGCTCAATATTGGTGGAAACAAATGAATTCAGATATCACTGATTTTGTTTCTCGATGTCTTAATTGTCAACAGGCGAAGGCTAAAAGAAAGAAACCGCCTGGTTTGTTGCATAGTTTATCAGTTCCTGAATGGAAATGGGATCATATTTCCATGGACTTCATGACGAAGTTACCTCGATCTGCTAGAGGTTGCGATGCTATCTGGGTGATTATTGATAGATTGACGAAATCAGCGTGTTTTATTCCTTATCGTATGACATATAGACACGACCAGATGGCAGAGATTTATGTCCGAGAAGTTGTCAGATTGCATGGAGTGCCGAAATCTATTGTATCAGATCATGATCCACAATTTACATCTCACTTCTGGCACAGCTTACAGAGTGCTTTAGGTACTCAGCTACACCTGAGCACAACGTATCATCCACAGACAGACGGACAGTCTGAGCGTACCATTCAGACCTTGGAAGATATGTGGAGAGATGTAGTGCTTGATTTTGGTACTAGTTGGCAAGATTCACTGGCACTTTGTGAATTCTCGTACAACAACAGCTATCAATCGAGTATTAAAATGGCTCCGTTTGAAGCTCTGTACGGTAAAAATGTCGATCTCCTCTGTACTGGGATGATATTTCGGAGGTACCTGATGTTGGACCTGACATGATTCGAGATATGACTGAAAAGGTAAAAATTATTCAGAAAAGGATGAAGACAGCTCAGGACAGACAAGCGAAGTATGCCAATATTCGACGTCGACCTTTGTCTTTTGAACAGGGGGATAGGGTGTTTCTGAAGATTTCTCCGTTCAGAGGCACTGTACGATTTAGCAAGCAAGGGAAGTTGTCTCCACGCTATATTGGTCTGTATGAAGTACTTGAGAAAATAGGCAATCCTGCCTATCGATTAGCTCTTCCTCCATCCTTATCTGGAATACATGATGTCTTTCATGTATCGATGCTTCGAAAATATCTTGCTGATGAATCTCATGTGCTTCAATCTGATGAGGCTGAACTCGACGAAACCTTGAGTTATTTTGAAAAGCCAATTCAGATTCTTGATCGTAAGGAGAAGCAACTTCGAACGAAGACTATTCCGCTTGTGAAGGTTCAGTGGAGTCGTCATGGTATTGAAGAAGCAACCTGGGAGACGGAATCAGACATGAGACAACGATTTCCAGAGATGTTTCAATGATGTGAGTATCTTATTCAGTCTTTCTGTTATCTGTTTTATATTTTGTACTGATAGTACTTGAGATTTTGAGGACGAAATCGTGTCTTAGCGGGGGAGAATTGTAACGCCCGGAATTATTTAATTTTAATCCGAGAATATTTAATTTGGGAATATTTGGAGTTTTGATTTAAATTCTAATATTATTAAATTATTTAGGATTGAAATTGAATTAAATAATTGGCCGAGGACTGAATTGTAAATTTTGAAGACTTGAGGGGCCAAAATGCAAATATTTGAAAATTTTTTGGACACTTGTTATTATTCTAAGTATTCACGTGTAATTCAACTCATTTCGTCAGACAATTGAGAGGAATTAGAACAGAGCAAGCCAATCTTTTCTCTTTTCTTTGAATTTGTGATTTTCACAACCCTGTATCTTTTGATCCGGTTATCCGATTTCGATTCCGAAAAGTGTTCTGGAATCCTTGCGATGAGGCTTTCGATTTGACGTAAGTATTATCTTGTTTTCAGAATATTTCGAAATTGAAATGAGCAAGAACTCAGAATTTGATTGTATATTGGTGTTCTTGAGATTACATGTCTTGTATATTCGAAGTCGGATTGAGGATTGAATGCCGTTTGAAATTAATGTTTCTTTTCAGCAAGTGTTCGAAGATTATGCCATATGATTTACTGGTTTATTGATGGTATTCTTGCTGGTATATATTGTTATGAAGTTGTGTTGAATGATTGAGTTGTTATGATTGAGTTTCGGTTGCCGAATTTATACCGTTACGCCGCCGAACTTGTGAATTGAGGTTGTTTTGCTTGTTCGTATTGACCTGCATTTGCATGAATTCTTAGCTGAAGATCTTGGCTTATATAAACTTCATTTCAGATTGGTATTGAATGCCATCGAGCTTGAGAACGTCACCTTCGAACCGATAGAGATTGAAGCAAGGTTTGAATCTGTTCTACAAGAGAGTTGTATGGTACTTGAATGCAGATTTTGATATAGCTTTGGTGGTTGTGTTGTACAGATTTGGACAGATAGAAGACATTTTAAACATCAGATTTGAAAGGTAAAAGTGGACTACTACTTGAAGGGGATTAAAACTCGAGATGGTTTGTATCGAGTTCCCTAAATCACATACTTATTTGATTACTTGCTCTTATGTGAATTATTGAATGAATATAAGATGTTAATGAATGCTATATTGATTTTAAATGTTGCATTTATCTTGTAAGACCAATTCCTTGATTTTAAAATGAACGGAAGCGTTCGATTAGACGATTTGAGGAACTATATATGTATGGCCTGGGTGATTGAATTAGCCTAGCGTCTGATTCGCATGTATGGTGGCTTCAAAGTCTAGAGAAGTAAGATAAGTAGCCCCACCTCGATCGGGAGAGTAGGTGGTTTAGTTATGATATCTTCTTCTTGTTGGAAAACTGGCGGTCAGATCAATCACGATTGATACCCGGTGCAGCGGAAGTTAAAAATTTTTATCATGGAACAATTCCATGGTGTGGGTATCAACCATTCAACGATTAAATTATTGTGTGTGTAAAATTCAAATAACAATTAATTAAATTTTACCTTCAATCTCGCAACGAGATTACTGGACACCAACAGATTTTATCTGCTCTTGTTGTCTCTCCCTGGAACCGATGAACTCCTTCAATCAGGTCCACGAACAGAGGTTTAATCCCTCTGATAGATTGCACTAGAAAATCTATCAGAAGTTTTTCTGCGAAGAGAATAAACGAATCTGATTCGTTATTCCTTACTGCGATTCAAAATCACAGACCGGAAAATCTCGGGCAGAGTATGGGGAGGGTTCGGCCGAAACAATCTTTGAGAGGAACTAGGGTTTTCGATTTTTGCTCTCAAAAATTATGACCTGTTGTGTGTAATTTCTGTACTGAAATAACTTATTTATAATGCAGGCCACTAACACCTTAGGGCCCATTAGTCATAAGCTGGGGCCCGACAAGCAAAGCCCGCTCGTTCAGAAATTAATATAAAATTCATCGTGACTCCGATTGATGAACTGATTTCACCAATGTGCACAGAAACCATTTCTGCACATTTTAAAGTCAAAATAAATTTTCCTGAATCCGAATTCAGTGGTTTCCAAAAATGTCCATCCCTATGTCATTTTAGGAAATCCTACTCCCTTACTCTTATTTAAGAAGTCCAACTCCTTAGTTCATTAAATTTAACTCTTTAAATTTAACTATCTCAACGGGGATTAAAACTCCATTACACTGTGTGACCCTCAATGGTTCAGGGATACAGCTAGCCGTGGGCTCACAACTCCTTGTGACTCGGAACAACACTTTCCGACTTGCCCAACGAATCATGGTAAAGCGCCTAGCAACATCGCCCCATGATTCCCTAGGTATCACTGATAGTGCCTACAAGAACCAGTAGATTTTGGTTAGCGTACAGTACGGTCCCTTCATCCATATATCCCGATCGAATCAACAACCATTGGTATATCGAGAGTCGCTCAAGATTCGATAACTATGCAATACATCTTGAAGATCAAATTAGTGACATCGCATGTGCTACTAAGAAACCATTTCTTAAATCACATCAAGTACTCTGGCCAGAGATTTGTCACACTAATATCTCCTCAGATCGCATAGGATATCCACACTCGCAAGTATGTGGTGAATCCTTGACAACAATGCATCGACTCCTATATGTGTCGTAACTGTACCCAATCTCGACACCTGATGACCCCCATAGAGTCGGTAAACGAGTCAAAGCACAGCACTAGCATATAGAGTCTCCATGATGTTTCAAGTCGTAAGGACTAATGGTGTACAACCAAAACCGCGGACTTTATCCACTCGATAAGTGATAACCACTTGGAAAGTCCGGATAGGGTAGTTCGACTATTCATCCTATGAATATCCATTTGCATGCTTCGAACATCTCCATGTTCCCTACCAATGAAACGTGGTACTCCGCATCGCAAATGCTAGTCTCAAACTCGAGCGATCCTTATCCTTATTATCGGACGGCTCAATCGACTAGGAACAGTTTAGAATATACAGTGACTATAAGATGTATTTCATGATAGACATCTCCATGTTCTACCACATCTTACATACACTATAGTATATTCAAGGTCTTTATCAAAACAACAATAGTATATCACAATATAACAATATGAAGTAATATAAAGTCATTGCCATTAAAAAGTGTAAATAATATTAAACAAAAGATTGTTTATACAAAGAGTTATCAAAGCCCATAGCCACACAGTTGGCTCACTGGGCACCCACTCTTACACTTCTCGGGATCCCAACCGACGAAATAAGAGATTTCTTGAGAGAAGCCTATTTTAAATCATGCAATGTAGTTTACTCTATATCATGAGTTTGATATATATAACTTGATTTGCATGTTAGTTTCTTTTACTGGGAAATATGTTTCTCACCGGAGTTATCCGGCTATTGTTGTGTTTGTATGTGTGCATGACAACAGGTGGTTCAAGAACAGGGCAAAGACGGGCTTGATGAATCGAGACTTGAGAGATTAGAGTGATGATCCGGTATAGATGTCGAGTTGCTGTCACTTTTATGATAAGATCAAGATTTATGGTTGTATAGTTGTTAGACTTGAATCTTGTCTACTGTACTATATAAGTTGATCTTATGTTTAGAGTTGGAATTGTATAATTGATAGACTTGAACTTATGTCTAGAGTGGTTGCTACTTGAATATGGAATCATACTTGATCTTGTTGTATTACTCTTGCTATGAGATATGAATATGAACTTGTTAATGACTTCACTTAACTTGTGTATTGCTTCTTGGATCTTCTTTGATGTTTACTACACATGATAGAGTTGGTAGAGGGAGCAAGAAAGCATTGAGAGCAGCTGAACCATTCTCGTTTTTTTTTCTGGTGCAGCGGCATGCGTACAGGCGAGCCCTGCTCGCGCGCGCGCGAGCCAGCCTTGGTGGTTGCTGGCTCATTGGCCTGCGCACGCGTGAGGGGTGATGCCCGCGCGCGCGCAGGGCAAATTAAAAAAAAAAAAAAAATCTTTGTTTTTTTAAGGATTTTGATACTTAGCCTTGACTATTGACTATTGTTGTTTTATTTTGATTCGAGAGATTAATAACCGGGTCGTCACATAAACACATAAGATAGAATAAAAGACAAAAGATAGTAAGAAGAACTCACGTCATCCGAATAACTCTGGAAATCACTGTCTCATGTCAGATTCTGTCTCCCAAGTCGCTTCCTCGACTCCGCGACGGCTCCACTGAACTTTCACCAAAGGAATCTACTTGGTTCTAAGCTGCTTCTCCTTTCGATCAAGGATCTGAATCGGTCGCTCAAAGTAGCTCAGAGTCTCGTCAAGCTCGCCTTCGTCAGGCTGAAGAATATGAGAAGGATCTGGATGATACTTCAGCAAATAGAGACATGAAAAACGTCGTGAATACCAGTAAAGATGGTGGAAGCGCAAGTCTGTAGGAAAGATCGCCTAACTTCTCGAGAATCTCGTACGGTCCGATGAATGTCGAAGATAACTTCACTCTCTTTCCAAATCTGACAGTGCCTCTGAAAGGATAAATCATCAAGAATACTCGGTCACCCTGATCGAAACTCAGAGATCTGCATCTGATATTCGCATACTTCGCTTGTCTATCCTGAGCTGACTTCATTCTCGACTGAATGATCTTTACTTGCTCTGCCATATCTCGAAGCATATCCGATCCCAAATCAGGTGACTCGGACACATCGTCCCAAAACAAAGGAGATCGGCACTTCTTACCGTACAAAGCCTCAAAAGGCGCCATACCGATACTCGCTTGATAACTATTGTTGTAAGAAAACTTGACTAGAGGCAAAGAATCCTGCCAACTAGAGCCAAAGTCTTGCACTACTGCTCGAAGCATATCCTCTAACGTCTGGATAGTCTGCTCTGACTATCCGTTTGTCTGAGGATGATAAGTTGTACTATGATGTAATCGAGTACCAAGTGCCTCTTGAAGACTGTGCCAAAAGTGCAAAGTGAATCTAGGGTCTCGGTCTGAAACGATCGACTTCGGCACACCATGCAATCTCACAATGTTGCTAACATATAACTCAGCCATCTGATCATGACGATACGTCATCCTGTACGGAATAAAACAAGCAGACTTTGTCAATCTGTCGATCACTACCCAAATATCATCGCATCCTCCAACAGATCGGGGTAGCTTCGTGACGAAATCCATAGAAATATGATCTCACGTCCATTCAGGATCAGATAGAATCTGCAACAGACCACCCGGTCGCTTCCTCTCTGCTTTCACCTGCTGACAGTTCAAACATCGGGATACAAAACTCGCTACATCGCTCTTCATCTTCTTCCACCAAAACTGATTCTTCAGATCATTGTACATCTTCCGACCTCCAGGATGAATACTGAACCGACTGCAATGTGCCTCTTGAAGAATACTCTACCTCAACTCAAAAATATCAGGCACAACAATACGGTTATTCACAAACAAAACATCATCTCTAACCTAGAATTCAGACTGATGCCCAGATATGACTTTTTTTACTGAAATCTGAGTGCTCGGATCAGACTTCTGTGCTTCTTTGATCAAAATAAATAACTATGGCTCGGCTTGAATAGCAAATACTCTGATAGTCCTCCTATCTGTTTCAAACTCCAAACCAAAAGTGTAACAATCATCGATCAACTGAGAAACACCGATATTAGAAAGAGATAAAGAACAAAGCTTTCGGCTCAAGGCATCTGCAGCTGCATTCGAATTTCCCGGGTAGTACTTGATTTCACAGTCGAAATCCTTCAACAGATCTAACCATCTTCTCTGTCTCATATTCAGTTCTGCCTGTGAAAACAAATACTTAAGGCTTTTATGATCAGAAAAGATCTCTAAAGACTCACCATAAAGATAGTGACGCCAGATCTTCAAAGCAAATACAATCGCAGCGAGTTCAAGATCATGAACCGGATAACGAGTCTCGTGCGGCTTCAGCTACCTCGATGCATACACTATTACATGCTTATGCTGCATAAGAACACATCCCAAGCCTTGGTTAGAAGCATCACAATACACTGTAAAACCTCCAATACCTGATGGAATAGATAGAATCGGAGCACTGGTTAGTCTCCTCTTCAGGTCAACAAAACTAGCCTCACAATCTGCAGTCCAGATAAAAGGCGCATTCTTCTGAGTCAGCTGGGTAATCGGCTTGGCAATAACTGAGAATCCCTTGATGAATCGGCGATAATAACCAGCTAAACCCATAAAGCTTCGGATCTCAGGCACTGATGTTGGTCTAGGTCAATTCATAACCGCTTTGATCTTGCTGGGATCGACAGAAATCTCATCTCCAGAAATAATGTGACCGAGAAAAACAACTCGATCCAACCAAAACTCACACTTAGACAGCTTGGCAAACAACTGCTCAATCCACAAAATCTGCAAGACGATCCTCAAATGCTCTGCATGGTCAGTAAGGTTCTTCAAATCGATAATAATATCATCGATGAAGATAATAACACTCTCATCCAAATAGCGCTGAAAGATACGGTTCATCAAACCCATAAAAACTGCTGGAGCGTTAGTCAAACCGAACGACATGACTATAAACTCGAAATGACCATACCTCGTTCTGAATGCGGTCTTAGGAACATCTTCCTCACGCACTCTCAGCTAATGATATCCCGACCTCAGATCAATATTAAAATAGACAGAAGAACCCTGCAGCTGATCAAAAAGGTAATCTATTCGGGGTAAAGGATACATGTTCTTTACTGTCACTTGATTCAGTTGACGGTAATCAATACAGAGCCGCATAGAACCATCCTTCTTCCGAACAAACAGAACAGGAGAACCCCAAGGCGATACACTAGGTCTAATGTATCCCTTGGAAATCAAATCCTCAAGCTGTTCTTTCAATTCTCTCAATTCAACCGCTGCCATACGATAAGGATCTTTGGAAATAGGTTGAGTACCTGACAATAATTCAATGCTGAATTCGATCTCTCGAATAGGCGGCAATCCAGGAATCTCGTTTGGAAAAATGTCAGCAAATTCTCTAACCACTGGTATATCAACCAATTCAGGGTTAGATTTTAGTACATCAACTGCATAAACCAAAAATCCCTCTGCACCTCTCTGTAACAAACGAGTCATCGATAAAACAGAAATCAAAGGGATTCTAGATCGAGAACCCTTACCGAAGAATTTCCACTCGTCTGCCATTTCAGGTCTGAATCTGACAACCTTCTGAAAACAATCTACGGTTGCCCTGTACTTGGTTAAAGCCTCTAAACCAACAATACAGTCAAAATATGATAGACCAAGTACAATACAGTTGAATTCTAACAAATTGTCCTCAAAACAAAATTCACAGTTCCTGAATAATCTGACAGAAACAATTCCTCTGCCCAAAGGTAAAGTAACAGCTACTACAGTAGGCAAAAGCTCAGTAGGCAAAGCATGCATCAACACAAATTTTTCAGAGATAAAGGAATGAGAAGCACCTGTATCTATCAATACATGAGCAGAAAAACCGAAAATCAAACAGTTACCTACTATAACATCGTCAGGTGCTGCCTGAGCTTGATCCTCAGTCAGAGCAAAGACTCGCGCCTACTGTCTCGGAGGCTGGTTTGCATTCGGGTTACCTCCCTGTCTGTTCTGCTGCTGAGGGTGGAAAGAGTGAACCACAGAAGTCTGTCTCTCAGGCTGAGCTGTAGGTCTAGAAGAACTCCCACTCTGAGCTCGATCTTTACCTCGCTGAGGACACACCTTAGCAAAGTGTCCTGGCTGCTGACAGATATTGCAGTTCCCGAAGACTCCTACACACTGCTCCGGGGAGTGTCTACCTCCACACTTGTTGCAAAACAAAGGTGAAGATCCAGAACTCTGTCCTGAACCAAACTGTTTGGAACCACTGGAGCTAGAAGAACTGTTCCCTAATTTCTTGAATTGTTTTCCTTTGGCTCTGAAATGATCCTTTCTGTTACCCCTACTGCATCCTCCTTCATACCTCTATGGTTGGTTCTGATACTGCGGTGGCTGATTCTGATACTGAGACGGTTGATTCTGAGACTGTCTCGGCTGCTGAGGTACAAACGAAGTTTCTCTCTGTCTCCACAAACCTGCTTCAGCTCCCTTTGCATGATTCATGGCATACGCAAAGTTATCAGGCCTAGCAGTGTTTATCAACGTGAAGATGTCAGGGTTCAAACCATTAATGAACTGGTCGGCTTTTGCTTCTTCGTTGTCGGCAATGTGCAGTGAAAATCTCAGCAAACTATCAAACTTGGCTACATACTCCTCGATGTTCAAATTTTCTTGCCTCAGAGTGGCAAACTCGGCTCCCTTATCCTTACGATACGAAATTGGGAAAAACCGCTTATAAAACTAAGTTTTGAAAAAAGTCCAAGTAATGACTGTACCTCGATTCTAAATGGCTCTCTTCGTTTTTACCAGTTCTTAGCAACACCACGAAGCTGATGAATGACTAACCTGGTTTGGCAGTCGTCTGAATAATCAAAGGAATCGAACAACTGATCAATGTCGTCCAACCAGCTCTCACAGTCAACAGGATTCTCTGTACCCTGCAACAAAGGTGGGTTAAACGACTGAAACCTCTTCAGTAAGGTTTCCATAGGCGTTGCTGTGGCATCCATATAATCAGTTTCTATACTAGCTTGCTCGTTCGGAGGAGTAACTGGCGGTGGGTTTCTGTTAATAACTCGACGAGGACTCATCTGATAATCAGAGGTTAGGACACAAGATATCTCAATTGCTACAAATCAGTTGCCTTTTCAACCTCTCAGAATTCCAGATACAAGTCGATAACAAAAATAGTTATATCTCAAGTAGATCATGCTTTAAAAATTAAATCACATAATCATGTAATTCAAATAATTCTCAAATAATAAAGCATGCTCGCATGAAATTAAATAATCATATAAATAACTCAATCACATGCGAGGAGCCAATTCAAGCGGACTCGATCTACCCCGCTCACTTCTAGTTCAACCAAGAACTTCTCGCTCTGATACCACTTAATGTGAGACCTCGGTTCTAAACATCTAATCTTGGATTAAACAATAATTTAGCATACAAGATCCAAGATTAAAAGCAATAAAATAAAGAAGAATTTTTTTTTTTAAAGAACATGCCCGGACCCCGTGCACACATCCGTGCACGGGTCCGTGCATTTAACTAAAGCACACACGGACCCCGCACCACCTCCGTGTCCGGGTCCGTGATTAAAAATTGCACTAAAAACCTGAGTTTCTGTCCGACCACACGGACCCTCACCCGGAGGTGGCATGGGGTTCGTGCACTCAACAGAAAAACATACTCCAAGCTTGCGAGGGGACACGGACCCTTGCACGGACATGGAACGGGGTCCGTTCCCTGCTGCACCAGAAAAAGATAATTTCAGCAGAACAAAAATCCATGCTAACACAATCTAATTCTTCCATTCCACAATGCTACAAACTCAATACAACATGCATAAAGAATACAAGGTAGGTCTAGTGTTGTACATTATTCAAACCTGTAGAACATGCATCGGTTCTAGATTACAATCTGAATACAAAACAAGTTCGAATTACAATTCGACTTCTAAAAACACCAAGTCCTCACTTCTACTCAACTCAACCCCTAGCATGCTGCCTCTGACTTGATCCTGCCCCACCTGTCGCCAAGTACACATACAAAACAAAGCAACAGCCGGATAAATTCGGTGAGAATGATATTCCCAGTAAAAGCAACATAACAAGCAATACAATAATATATCAACAACATGCTTTCAAGATAACATAATCAAGTTAAGATGAATGAAATGCATGTCTTTAAAATCGGGATATCAACTCTGATAAACAATGGATTGCTGCTATGCTTTTGGGATCACGAGTATGAGATCATGTAACGACTCACCGACTCTTCCAATCGAGGTGGTACTACGTATCTCATACCCCTAGAATTTGGTGCGACTATAAGGAGTATGCTGACGCTAGGTGAACTTCTACAACCCAGGCCACTCGCAGTATAACACCCAAAATGTCTAAACAAAATGTGAGAACTCGGTTCTAAACGACAATTAAAGGAGTAATTCAATAAGTAAGCAATTAAAAGCCAAGAGCATTTTTTTTTTTAAAGGGGACGCGCGGGCGCGCAGCTTGAGGCGCGGGTGCGCATGGCGTCCTGCCCAAGCCCTCGCATGGGCGCGCCACCCAAAGCGCGGGCGCGCCTGAAGCTCTGCCCAAAACTTCCGAAACGAAGTGTGGGACGCGCGGGCGCGCCACCCTAGGCACGGGCGTGCATGGCCTGCTGAATTGGCTCAAAACAAGCCTCCAAAAGTGCAATAACATAACCAAAAGAACTCTAACATGATCCAACAAATATATATCCAACAACGTAGCATTTAAATACATAAAAGTGAAGAACACGCATCGATGCTAGCTATTACAAGCCGAATACAGAATACAAGAGTTCTAACCACAAGCAAGACCACTTCCAATCCAAGTTCTTAACATGCTTCAAAATATAAGCTAGATTGTCATGCTAACAAGACTTCTAAACCGAGTCTCACTTCTACATCATTCCCTCAAAGCTAACCATGCCTCTTCTGACTGGATCCTGCCCCACCTGATGCCAAGTACACATACAAAACAAAGCAACAGCCGGATAACCGGTGAGAATGATAATCCCAGTAAAAGCAACATAACAAGTAATACAACAATAATCATGCTTTCAAGACAACGACGAAATCCATGACAACGTAATGAGATGCATGTCTTTAAACCGGGATATCAAATCTGATAAACGAGGGATTGCTGCTGTGCTTTTGGGATCCCGAGGGTGAGATCACGTAACCACTCACCGACTCTCCCAATCGAGGTGGTGCCACGTATCCCACTCCTCTAGACTTTGAGCAACTATAATGAGTATGCTAGCACTAGGCGAAACGACTACGACCTAGGCCACTCAATCATAGTTCCCAAACGTCTAAACAAAAATGGCGGTTCTGCCCGCTGAAAACAAGATTGGCTCAAGATGAATGCATAACAGAAACATAAAACATAGCCATATAACAAAAGCTCAATCAAAACAACAGAACACAAGTTCCTCATGCTAGAACGAGTGTAGATGCAAGTATGTGCTTTTAAGGGAAACTCGAGAACCAACTGTCCCGAGTATGCTATCCCGCCATCGATGTCTGCTTTTACCTTTCAATGTCGTAGATCCAACTCCGGACAAGCTACAACAAAAGATTGTATCAACAACTATACAACCTAAACAACAAACAACGGTTCAAGGAAATCTCTTTACTGATCTTCGTCCAACTCTTGACGAACAATGCTGCTAACACGGGCTTGACAAACTCCAAACGAATCTGTTCAGATAAAAATCAAAGATCAATTACCATGATCGACTTACAAGACAAGTTCAACAACTCAATAACGGTTCGAAATCCCCAAAACTCAAACCGACGGCATAACGGCTATAAACTGAACAAACCGACAACGCAGACAGCAGTTCAATAGCGATATCAACTCAATTCAATTCTAATACAACAACAACAAGACAAACCCAACAAATCTCAAAATCATGATTTTCGAAAATAGCTTCCAAAAATCATAACAATTCCGAACGTCGTTCTAATTCAAAACCGACAGATAATAAACGATCAGAACTCCGCCAAGAACAACATACTAGAATCTAGATCGATTCTAACAACCTCCGAAAAACAAAACATATCTGATCGGAGAAATACTTACGGTATAAAGGAGCTCTCACTGCAGTGATCACTAATCTGCCTTCAGAAATAATTTCTAACGGCCGGATCGAGCTCGGGAGGAAATCTGGAAGCTTGGAAAAGCTTGAAGGCTTCTTCAATGGAGGAGCTCGATTTAGGGAAGAGGATGAAATGATTTCCAAGTCAAACAAATGTGTAGATAATATATAAAAATCAATATTTGCGTTTTAGACCCTGAAATTTCCAAAATTTGCAAAAAGAACCCTGATCAAAATCAAACCGGCTCGAGAACTCTGTAATCTCTGATTAACTCAAATAAACTCATTTAAGATAAAAACAGGGCGTTACACAAAAGGGCCGTTCTGCCCACCGAAATCAAAGGTTTGGATCAATATGAATGCATAAGAAAAACATAAAGCATCAAGCCATATAACAAAAGTTCAAACAACAAAATACAAGTCCCACATTCTAGAACAAGTATGGATGCAAGTATGTGATTTTAAGGGAAAACTCAAGAAACAACTGTTCGAGTGTGCTATCCCGCTAAAACGATGACTGCTTGTACCTTTCGACTCGAATAGCTCCAACTCTGGATAAGATACAAAAGAGGCTATATCAAAATCTATACAACCTAAAACAACAAGGCTCAAGGTAAACTTTTTACCGCTCTTCGTCCAACTCTTCGACTGTAAGGCCCGGGGTTATTTGATTTAATCCGAGATAATTTAATTTTAATCTGAGTATATTTAATTTGGGAATATTTAGAGTTTATATTTAAATTCTAATATTCTTAAATTATTTAGGATTAAAATTGAATTAAAATGAGAACCGAGGACTGAATTGCAATTTATGGAGTTTGAGGGACTAAATTGCAATTAGAATTGAAGATATCTGAATTTCTAAGTGCTTACTCAGCTTTTATACGTGTATCTTTCAGATTTCTTCATGTTTCTTCAGAGCAAAAGCCGAGATCTTCCTTTTCCTTTGATTGTTGATTTTCAAATCCTCATAACTTTTGATCCAATTGTCCAAATTGAATTCTGAAATAGTTCTGTGATCCTTACTCCAAGGGCCTAGATTTCATCCTGTCAAGAGAGTGACGACGTCAAGAAGTTTGATTTCAAATCGAAGAAGAAGTGAGCTAGGTTGAGGTTGATTTGTTTGTGCAGATTGAATGAAATTTGAGTTATGAATTCGAATAAAGTTGATATATGAGTTCTTGATATTCTATTACAAATTTGAAGTATTTCAAGAACCGAGAAGAAAACAAAAGGTATAAGACGACATCGCAAGTCAAGGATTTGTAACTCGAGAATGAAGCTTCTTGAGTTGTCCCTCCAAAATCACATACTTGTTTATTGTTTTGATTTTGTTATGATGTTGTCGATCCATCTCAGGTAGTGGATCTTTTGTTTCTATATGATTATGATACGATATGCAATATGAATTGCCGAGGTCTGAGGCGACCTTATTTTTGAGTCTGATGAGAAGACGATAGATGGATATCCATGTCAAGATCGTATACAAATCTTGATGGCAAAAAGTGTGATAGGAATCAATTTTTTATATATGCGTTTACTCTATTCTCGAGTTGAAATGTTTAGAGTCGATATGTTTTTATTTAACGCGTATATATGTTGATTATACCGAGATTGTATTCTCACCGAATGTTTCCGGCTGTTGTCTTGTTTTGTATGTGTACATGACGACAGATGGGGCAGGAGCTGGCCAAAGTCGAAGAGGGTAGATCATGAGAGAGGACTAGATGTAGACTCGGGTTGTTTGTAGTTGAATCGATGTGTATATGAATCCTAGCAAGTATGTTAGAACACTCTTGTGAAGTTTGTGTTTGATAAGTTGATGAACACTTGTGTAGTTGATGCTTTTGTTGGATTCAAAACTCTTAGTTGATGTATGAACTAAGTATAAACATGTTTAGATCTTGTTCTATGTATGTCTACATGTTTTGGGATAACATTATGTTGAATTGGATGGATTGGAAGACTCAAATTTTCCTGTCAAAAAACATTGCAAAAGACTTCCCAGAGTTGTGTTCGGTCTGCTCTTTTTGGCATACCAAGCGCAGCCCATTGTTTTCCAACCCGAGAGTTGGGTTAGGGGGGGGGGGGGGCGAACGGTCTGCTCTTTTTGACCGACCCCGCGCACCCCCCTTTGAAATTTTTTTTGTTTGATCTTATTCCTTCCTTTGTTAATTAATGATGTTTAATTTCTAATTTCTCTAAGAATGAGATTAGCAACCCGAGGCCCCACAACAGGTGGTATTAGAGCCTAAGTGTCTTGGACTGAGAATTGATGAGTGGGGTATATCGAGTCTTCTATTCTGATTTCTTTATTCTTGAAGCATGTGTATTATCTTAATTGATTTACAGCTTTAAGAATTGCATGCTATCTGGTATCTGATATGATTAAAAGCATTTTTTGACTGAGACTGAATCAGAACTCGATCTCTTGACGACGCATGAAAGTGCTAATCAGAGGAGGGCCTGAAATAGAATTGTGTTATGATATGATGATGAACTGTACACTAATCTGTTTGATTATCAGATATGCCTCCCCGACCAGCACCGACTACTAGACATAATTTGGCAGTAAATCAGCCAGAACAGACTAATGTTGCACAGACAGTGCCACAGGTACCAGTGACAGCACCTGAACTAGGACAGGGTAGTACTTCTATTGATACGATGAGTGGTGATGCCAATCCGATGGAAAAACTGCTGAAACGATTTCAATCCTTCAAACCACCGAAGTTACAAGGAACTGAGAAAGCTGTGGATTGCGAGAATTGGCTAGAGGATATCGAGCAATTATTCAAATCCCTCAACTATACAGATGATCGTCGTGTTAGACTGGTGATCCATCAATTACATGGCCTTACAAAGAATTGGTGGGTAGTGACGAAGAAAGCGTTTGAAAACCGAGGTGCAGTTATCACATGGTCTGTATTTAAAACTGCTTTCTATCAACGGTTCTTTCTTGTTTCTCATCGAAAGGACAAGGGAGCGGAATTTGCAAGTTTACAACAAGGACATATGAATATTGAAGAATATGTTGCAAAGTTCACCAGCCTACTGAAGTTTGCTCCACATATCGCTGGGAGTGATGAAGCTCAAGCAGATCAATTCATAAATGGCTTGAATCTAGATGTGTTCACTCTTGTAAATTCTGGACAACCAAATACCTTTGCCGATGCTTTGAATCGTGCAAAAGGAGCTGAAGCAGGTAAATTGAGGCAACGAGGAGCACAGTTTGTGCCACAGCCGGTGAGATAACCACAAGAGCAGCCACAGATTCCACCACCACCTCGATTTGATGCTGGAGGTAGCAGTTGTGGTAAGAAAAATTTCTTTAAAGGAAAAGGGAAACAGTTTAAATGCCCAGGTGGTAGCGCTTCTAGTTCAAGTGGATCTAGACAGTCTAGAGCTGGACACAAATCTGATGTGTATTGTGCCAAGTGTGGGGGTCGTCACACTATTGAGAAATGTCGAGGAGTGTTTGGAAGCTGTCACATTTGCAACCAGACAGGTCATTTTTCACGAGTCTTCCCACAGCGTGGTTCTGGAAGTGCACAGGGTACTGGATCATCGAGACCAGTGGCTCAATCTGCATCTTCTGTTCATTCGTTCCAACCACAGCCAACAGCACAGGGTAGAGGAGGAGGAGGAGGTCAGTCAGTGAATCAACCTCCAAGGCAACAAGCTCGAGTGTTTGCATTGACAGAAAAGCAAGCACAAGCTGCACCTAATGATGTGATTGCAGGTAACTGCTCTATTTATGGTTATCCTGCCTATGTCTTAGTTGATACTGGTGCATCACACACCTTTATTTCTGAGCAATTTGTTGCATTACATGAATTACCTGTTGAACCGTTAGCTACTGTAGTGTCTATATCTTCACTGTTGGGAAAATGTATAATATCTGTAAAGTCTATCAGAAATTGTGTGTTACAGTACGATGGTAGTGAGATTGAGCTGGATTGTATTGTGCTTGATTTGTCTGATTTTGATTGTATAATCGGTATCGATATGCTAACCAAGTACAGAGCTAAAGTTGACTGCTTTCAGAAGATTGTGAGGTTTCGACCAGAGATGACTGATGAGTGGAAGTTTTATGGTAAGGGTTCATGAGCCACAATTCCTTTGATATATGTTCTTTCTATGACTGATTTATTGCAGAAAGGGGCAGATGATTTCTTATCTATGCAGTTGATATATTGAAAGCTATTCCGAAATTGGCTGATTTGCCAATGGTTAGTGAGTTCGATGATTTCTTTCCTGACGAGATTCCGGGATTGCCTCCATTTCGAGAGGTAGGCTTCAGTATTGAATTGATGCCAGGTACGCAACCAATTTCGAAAGCACCTTACCGTATGGCACCAATTGAATTGAAAGAACTAAAAGAGCAGCTTGAAGATTTGTTAGCCAAAGGATATATCAGACCGAGTGTTTCTCCTTGGGGCGCTCCGGTTTTGTTTGTCGTAAAGAAAGATGGATCGGTGAGATTATGTATTGACTACCGGCAATTGAACAAGGCAACGGTAAAGAATCGATATCCTTTTCCTCGTATAGATGATTTATTTGATCAATTGCAGGGTTTGTCATTATATTCGAATATTGATTTACGATCTGGCTATCATCAACTGAGGGTAAGAGATGAAGATATCCCTAAGACTGCATTTAGAACCAAGTATGACCATTACAAATTTATAGTCATGCCTTTTGGTCTAACGAATGCACCAGCAGTATTTATGGGATTGATGAATAGAGTATTTCAAAAGTATTTAGATGACTTCGTGATTATATTTATCGATGATATTTTGATATACTCTAAGAATCTGTGTGATCATGCTGATCATTTGAGAACAGTATTGAAAACTTTACGAGAAGAGAAATTGTATGCCAAGTTGTCAAAATGTGACTTTTGGTTGCGGAAAGTTGTTTTTCTTGGTCATATTATTTCAGGAGATGGTATTTCAGTTGATCCGAGCAAAGTAGAAGCTGTGATCAATTGGCAGAGACCGACATCTGTGCCAGAAATTTGAAGTTTTATGGGATTAGCAGGTTATTATCGTCAATTTATCAAAGACTTCTCGTCTATTGCAAAGCCTATTACTCAGCTTACACAGAAGAATGCACCATTTGTTTGGTCTGAAGCTTGTGAAGTTAGTTTCCTTGAACTGAAGAAAAGATTGACTACAACACCAGTCTTGACAATCCCTTCAGGTAGATTTTGTTGTTTATTGTGATGCTTCTCATCAAGGTTTGGGATGTGTTTTGCTGCAGAGGGGACATGTTGTTGCGTATGCCTCACGACAATTGAAACCGCATGAAGTCAGATATCCAATTCATGATCTTGAATTGGCAGCTATCGTCTTTGCATTGAAGATCTGGCGACATTATCTGTATGGTGAGAAATTTGAAATCTTTTCTGATCATAAGAGTTTGAAGTATCTGTTTTCACAATCTGAACTGAATATGCGACAAAGAAGATGGCTCGATTTATTGAAATACTTAGATTGTGAAATCAAATATTATCCAGGGAAGTCAAATGCAGTAGCAGATGCCCTAAGTAGAAAGTGATGGGCCTGAATTGTTGATTCAAATCAAAGAAGCACATAAATCAGACTTAAGTGTTCAGAAGTCGATTGAAATGATCAGATCAGGACATCAGTCTGAGTATAAGGTTAGTGATGATGATATTCTGTATGTGAATAACCGAATTGTTGTTCCCGATCTTTCAGATTTGAGACAAAATATTTTGAAGGAAGCCCATTGTAGTTGATTTAGTGTACATCTTGGAGGCAGAAAAATGTACAACGGCTTGAAGAATCAGTACTGGTGGAAACAAATGAAGTCTGATGTGACTGAATTTGTATCTAAATGTTTTAATTGTCAACAGGTGAAGGCTGAGAGAAAGAAGCCTGGAGGTTTATTATAGGGTTTGTCTATTCCTGAATAAAAATGGGATCACATTTCCATGGATTTTGTGACGAAGTTACCACGATCATCCCAAGGATGTGATGCTATTTGGGTGATCATTGACAGGTTGACGAAATCTGCATGTTTTATTTCATATCGAATGACATATCGTCATGATCAAATGGCAGATTTATATGTTCGAGAAGTGGTACGATTACATGGTGTGCCAAAGTCGATTGTATCTTATCGTGACCCTATATTTACGTCGCACTTTTGGCATAGCCTACAGCAAGCTCTAGGTACGCGTTTACATTTGAGTACTGCTTATCATCCACAAACCGACGGACAATCTGAACGAACTATTCAAACTCTTGAGGATATGCTTAGAGCTGTAGTACTTGATTTTGGTACTACATGGCAAGATTCCATACCAC
This sequence comes from Henckelia pumila, assembly GCF_033568475.1. Lineage (NCBI taxonomy): Eukaryota > Viridiplantae > Streptophyta > Magnoliopsida > Lamiales > Gesneriaceae > Henckelia > Henckelia pumila. The sequence goes on along the minus strand of NC_133121.1, from coordinate 27,403,333 downwards.
TTGTGGAGTTTTCTTATAACAATAGTTATCATACGATTATAGAGATGGCTCCATTTGAAGCATTATATGGGAAGAAATGTCGATCGGCATTGTATTGGGATGATGTGTCAGAGGTACCTTAATTGGGACCGGATATGATTAGACAGATGACTGAAAAGGTGAAGTTGATTCAACAGAGAATGAGAACAGCACAACATAGACAGGCCAGATATGCAAATGTTCGACGACGGCCGTTATCTTTTGAACAGGGAGATAGAGTGTTCTTGAAAATTTCTCCGTTCAGGGGCACACTCAGATTTGGCAAGCGAGGAAAGTTATCTCCACGATTTCTTGGGCCGTATGAGATACTCGAGAAGATAGGCAATCTTGCTTATCGGCTCGCTCTTCCTACATCTTTATCTGGTATACATGATGTATTTCATGTCTCGATGCTTCGAAAATATCAACCTGATGAATCTCATATCTTGCAACCTGATGAAGCTGAATTAGATGAAACTCTTAGCTACTTTGAACAGCCGATTCAGATACTCGATAGAAAAGAAAAGCAACTCCGAACGAAGACCATTCCATTGGTGAAGATTCAATGGAGTCGGCACGGAGTTGAAGAAGCGACATGAGAAGCTGAAGACGACATGAGACAGCGATTTCCCTATCTATTCCATTGATGTGAGTTCTTATTGAGTTTTCTGTTATTATTTATCTTATATGTAAACAGACTGCATGTTTAGATTGCTCATGAATTCGAGGGCGAACTCATGCCTTAGTGGGGGAGAAATGTAAGGTCCGTTGTTATTTGATTTAATCCGAGATAATTTAATTTTAATCCGAGTATATTTAATTTGGGAATATTTAGAGTTTAGATTTAAATTCTAATATTCTTAAATTATTTAGGATTGAAATTGAATTAAAATGAGGTTCAAGGAGTAAATTGCAATTTATGAAGTTTGAGGGACTAAATTGCAATTAGAATTGAAGATATCTGAATTTTTAAGTGCTTACTCAGCTTGTATACGTGTATCTTTCAGATTCTTCATGTTTCTTCAGAGCAAAAGCCGAGATCTTCCTTTTCCTTTGATTGTTGATTTTCAAATCCTCGTAACTTTTGATCCGATTGTCCAAATTGAATTCTGAAAATAGTTCTGTGATCCTTACACCGAGGGATTCCATTTTGTCCTGTCAAGAGAGTGACGACGTCAAGAAGTTCGATTTCAAATCGAAGAAGAAGTGAGCTAGGTTGAGGTTGATTTGTTTGTGCAGATTTAATGAAATTTGAGTTATGAATTCGAATAAAGTTGATATATGAGTTCTTGATATTCTATTACAGATTTGAAGTATTTCAAGAACCGAGAAGAAAACGAAAGGTATAAAACGACATCGCAAGTCAGGGATTTGTAACTTGAGAATGAAGCTTCTTGAGTTGTCCCACCAAAATCACATACTTTTTTATTGTTTTGATTTTGTTATGATATTTTCGATCCATCTCAGGTAGTGGATCTTTGTTTCTATATGATTATGATACGATATGCAATATGAATTGATTCTTATGCCAAGGTCTGAGGCGACCTAATTTTTGAGTCTGATGAGACGACGATAGATGGATATCCATGTCAAGATCGTATACGAATCTTGATGACAAAGAGTGTGATAGGAATCAATTCTTTATATATGCGTTTACTCTATTCTCGAGTTGAAATGTTTAGAGTCGATATGTTTTTATTTAACGCGTATATATGTTGATTATATTGAGATTGTATTCTCACCGGACATTTCCAGCTATTGTTGTCTTGTTTTGTATGTGTACATGACGACAGATGGGGCAGGAGCTGGCCAAAGTCGACGAGGGTAGATCATGAGAGAGGACTAGATGTGGACTTGGTTTGTTTGTAGTTGAATCGATGTGTATATGAATCCTAGCAAGTATGTTAGAACACTCTTGTGAAGTTTGTGTTTGAGAAGTTGATGAACACTTGTGTAGTTCATGCTTTTGTTGGATTCTAAAATCTTAGTTGATGTATGAACTAAGTATAAACATGTTTAGATCTTGTTCTATGTATGTCTACATTTTTTGGGATATCATTATGTTGAATTGGAAGGATTGGAAGAATCAAATTTTGCAGTCAAAAACCAAAGCAAAAGACTGCCCAGAGTTGTGCTCGGTCTGCTCTTTTTGGCAGACCGAGCGCAGCCCATTTTTTCCCAACCCGAGAGTTGGGTTGGAGGGGGGGGCAAACGGTCTGCTCATTTTGACCGACCCCGCGCACCCCTTTTGAAAAAAAATTTTTTTTGATCTTATTCCTTCCTTTGTTAATTAATGATGTTTAATTACTGATTGCCCTAAGAATGAGATTAGCAACCCGAGGCCCCACATCGACGATCAACTTCTGCTAACTCTGGGCTCGACAAAATTCAAACGAATCTATACGGAGGCAAAAGAAGATCAACAACAACGAACAAACTCAATAGCCAAAGTTCATCAACTCAAACGGTTCAAAAATCCCAAATTCAAACCGGCGGCATAACGGCTATAAACTGATCAAACCAGAAACGCAGACAGTAGTACAGCATTGAAAAACAACTCAAATCAATGCTAAAACAACAATAACAATCCGATTCCAACAAATCACAAAACCCAAATTTTCGAAATATGCTTCCAAAAATCATAACAAATCTGAACGACGCTCTATTTCAAAACCAACTGAGAATAATCGATAAGAACTATCTCAAGAACAACATAACCAAAACTCAATCGATTCTAACAACATCCGAAAAATAAAATACGTCCGATCAAAGAAATACTTACGATAGAACGAAGCTCTCGCGGCCGTGATCGCTAATCTGCCTTCAGAAATAAATTTTAACGGACGGATCGAGCAAAAAATGAAATCACAAAGCTTGGAGAAGCTTGGAGGCGTCTTCAATGGAGTAATCGGCCAAGGGGAGGAAGAGGGTGTGATTGAAGAGTCAAACAAGTGGTAGATAATATATAAAACTCCATATTTTCATTTTAGTCCCTGAAAAATCCAAAATTTGCACAATATACCCTGATCAAAATCAAATCTGCTCTTCAACTCTGTAATCTCCGATTATATCAAATAAACTCAATTAAGATAAATTTGGGACGTTACAGCCAAAACGTGCTAAAAACCAGTAACTGCGCTGAGCCAGCCCCACCATGGGCTCGACCATCGTAAGTCCGTCAACCCAACTGCTGTGCGACGCCATCACCAACATGAGCGACACCCGCTCGACACCAGATAACCCTCCTCCCAGCTCAATCCCACCAGCCCAACGTGGCACATGCTACATCTTAACGACATCAATTTCTTCAACAAAGAATCTGCAACAACACTATGAGCAACACCCGCTCTTTGACCACATCCATTCCACGGGAACAACACGAGCGACGCCTGCTCACCATCACCATCGCACAAGCCAAACATCAAAACAAGAAACATGCTGCTGCAATCATCGCCTCCACCATCTCCTCCTATAGCAACAAAACACCACCGTGAGCGACGCCCGCTCTTTGACCTCCCATCTCCGCCAACAGCACAAGCACCAAAATGAGCGACGCCCGCTCATCCCCACTAACCACCGCATCACCATTACAACACCACTGCGGCCCAGTGACATCCACTGTGAGCACTAGTAGCACGCCGCTACTATATCCACCCCAGCCGAAACATCATCCCCGTGCCACCTCTGCCTCAAGCCGAATCACCACGCAGCACACCGCTGCCACCCCTACCCGGGAAGCACTCCGCTGAATCAGTCTGTGCCGTCAACACCAACCCGAGCACCCATACTCCGCAACCACCTTCCAAAACATCGTAAGTCCCACCATGGGCTCGCCAAAGCATTTGCACCCAGCAACCCTCGCCGAGTTGTCGTGCAAGGCCAGCCCCTCATGAAGCTCAGCTCCACGAAGCACTATCGTGCCACCATCGCCGTCGCGCACCTGTCACCGCTATAGCCCCTTCACCATCGCTCAAGCCCAAGAGACAAACCAGCAGCACTCCGCTGACATCTCCTCCATCGCATCACCCCTTCACCTTGAAGCAACAACCCACTACAAATATCAGAATGACGCCAACGATGCCAGCTCCCCTTCGCGTCAGCTTCTAGACCAACAGCTTAATCACAGCGGCAGCACTATCTCCGCACTACCTCCACCACCAACACGAGCGATGCCCGCTCTACGCTTCCAGCATCATCATTCGCACGAGGTCAGCCCCGCCTTGGGCTCGGCCATCGCAGGCTCACCACCCCATCTCCACCACGTCGCCACCCCTTCGCGGCCAACTCCCATCGCCATCACAATACCACCATCGCCTCCACACCGAGCAGCCCTTCGCGATGCCACATAGCCGTCGTGCGAAGCTACAAGTTCAGCCCCAAGAGATTTCAACCTCCCAAACCTGTCAAAATCGCACGAACACCTCCACTGGAGCTCAATCGACAACTCTTATTCTTCACCTCCACCTCCAGTCACCGTTAAATCTGTTAAAAATGAGACTTGGACCTAACTCATCTCAAAAGCTAGCTCAAAAGGTGAGGGTTGCCCTTTCTATATTAAGGGCACCTTGGCTAAAAATAGAGGCAAGCGAAATCCAAAATAAAAACAGGGGAAAAGAAACGTAGCAAAGGAAAAATGGGAAGAAGAGGTACATCGGGCAAAAAAGTTAATATACGTGTAAAGAGCAAAGAAATAAATGCGTAAAGAAAAGAGGGGAATACACTTCTACCTGTCATTTCTTGATTATAGTGCAAAGCAAAGCCACAAAAAAGCTGCCAAGGAAGGACTCTATTTATAATAAAATAAACCCTAGAAGTTTTTTTTTTGGCGGATTTAGCCAAATTCCAAGAATACACGAGAATAGTGCAAAATATATATATATATATATATATATATATATAGTTTTTTTATGGTGCCCAACAACTATATCCAACTCCGTGCTCACCATGTATAAGTCAACTCACCAATTGTGCTGGTCAACTCAACTATTGTACATGGTGGGCACGGAGTTGGGCATAGTTGTTGGGCATCATAAAAAAACTCTATATATATATATGTCAAATAATATATATATATATATATATATATATATAGTTCTTCTATGGTGCCTTCTATGGTGCCCAACAACTATGCCCAACTCCGTGCCCACCATGTATAAGTCAACTCACCAATTGTGCTGGTCAACTCACCTATTGTACATGGTGGGCACGGAGTTGGGCATAGTTGTTGGGCACCATAGAAAGCACCATAGAAGAACTATATTTATATATATATATATATATATATATATATAGTTCTTCTATGGTGCCTTCTATGGTGCCCAACAACTATGCCCAACTCCGTGCCCACCATGTACAAGTCAACTCACCAATTGTGCTGGTCAACTCACCTATTGTACATGGTGGGTACGGAGTTGGGCATAGTTGTTGGGCACCATAAAAGAACTATATATATATATATATATATATATAAATCTTGGATAAATTATAATGGTACTCTCGATCATCTTCAATAAAATTACAGTTGTTCGAGAGTAGGGGGCTTATGATGGGTATAAGTATATTTTTAATATACTTAAAATATATAAATAAATTAAGTGGGTCAATTTACGAAAATCACATTTTTAAAGGATTAATTCTTCATTTTGGAGTCCTGAAGGACTTATTTACATTTTTTAGACATTAGCATGGTTAATTACCAATTTTTGGGGCATTGGAGGCTTAATGTGCAATTCAACTTAATTTTGTCTATAAATACCATTCAAGCTCTCCATTTCAAGTAAATGACTCTTTAGCTTACAAAAGCTCTCTGCTCTCCTGTTTTGTGTGGAGGTGATCGCTGACTTGAGCGTAGGAGGGTTATCATCAGGTGACCACCCGGCGCCTCAAATGTGTGTTCGTGAATCAGGTGACAACCAAAAAAGGAGATCGTACGACTTCTTCAGGTGATCAAAGGAGTAGGAGATCAGGAGATCGTTCTCCCTCTACAGGTGATCGAGAAAGCGGGAGATCAGGAGAACGAACGACTTTCCAATTTACTTGCTGATTAGGGAGATAATTATTTCGCCTGCATCATAGAGGCTTGTTGTTTTTGAATTTTATTAGAAAGTAACGCCGATGTCACCCGCCCCGAGATCGGGGCGTGACATGTCGTCTTATGTGTCCCACCTTAAGTGCGAGTCTCTTATTAAATTAAAAAAACTTTAATTAATTTCATCACCACAACCATTATAAAGCCCTTTATCGTAACCTTGAAGTTATAAAAAATAAATCTTAATTTGATTTGACTCAAATCAAAACCAAATTCGTTAGGAATAAGAACCAGGATTGTGTTCAAGTGGTTCCGTTTTGGTTCCATATTTCATTAGAATCGAAAAATGGGGATTCCAAAATTAGAATCGACGATTTTAAAAGTATGTTCATATTCTATGTAGCATGGACACTAAAAAATTGTTAAAACCGTGTCATTGACTATTTTAAAGTTTGACAAGTCGGACAAGGTTTGGACAAGTTTCCGAAGATGTTTTTGCTCAATTGCAAAAAATTAAAAATTTCAAGGGTTAAATTGAAAAACAATAAATTTCTAAGGGCTAATTAATAAATATATTAAATAAATTGGACCAAAATTTTTCGTATCACCGTATCTGTGTCGTATCCGACCGGCCGATACGATACCCATACCCGGATCATGCAACATAAGTCATATCTAATCGAACAATTGGTATTAAAAACTCCTTTGAAGATCCAACATTTTTCTCAGTCGTCTCAGATCTAGCACCCATGTGAAATAAAGAAAAGGACCCGGACACGACACAACACAACACAAGTAAACATATCATCACCTAGAAAGAAAATTTCAATGTCAATCCAAAATAGTTGTCGAAAAATGGCGGAGGGAGCTGCGATCTCATTTCTACTTGACAACCTCAAGCAGTTATTCTCCCACTAGATCCAACTAATCAAAGGTGCCAACGATGAAGTCCGATCGTTGCAGAAGGAGCTAGAACATCTCCAAGCCTACATAGAGAATACTCCCGCAGCCAAGAAAAGAAAACTGGACCAAAGAGTACTCCTGATGAACCAAGTCAGAGACATGATTTTCGATGCAGAGGATGCCATAGATACATTCATGGTCCAGGCGGCGCAGAAGAAGACGCAGAGATTCTTTGCCAAGATGACAAATGGTTCGATCAAGACTCTGAGTGCCGCCGAAGAGTGGGTGACAAGATAAAGAAATTCACTGTTGACAACGGGGTTGACCGAGCCATGCGGACTGCTCAACTCCCGCCCGACACCATCAAAGAAGAGAAAAAGGTACGTACTTTGAGCATTTTATCTAAATTTGTGCATCTGTTAACGGTGTCATTTTGCTATTTGTCAAGCTACAGGAACCCCTCGTGAGGAAAGACAACATTGTGGGTCTGGAAGATGAGACAGAAAAATTACTTGGCTATTTAAAGGAAGAAAAAAAGGAGCTAGATGTGATCTCCATCATTGGTCTTCCTGGACTTGGCAAGACAACAATAGCAGGAAAGATTTTCAGGGATCCACAAGTTCAATTTGAATTCCCCATTCGTATATGGGTTTTTGTCTCTCAAGAATTAATACAAGACAAAGGATGTGTTCCTCTCCATTCTGAAGAACTTCACCAAAATCACGGATGAAATACATCAAAAGACTGACGCGGAGATAGTGCCGATTCTCAGTGACTATCTAAGGGATGGACGCTACTTGATTGTCTTGGATGACGTGTGGACTGCCGAAGCCTGGTTTGATCTCTGTGTTGCCTTTCCAAAGACCAATAAGTTTGGCAAAATCTTGATAACAAGTCGCCATGATGAAAATGATCAAGAAAAGTTATTCCAGGAGATTAAAATGAATGATGAAGGGATTTTCATACCTTTAATTTCCGATGTAGCAAACTACCGTCGCCTTAGTATACATTCCCATTTTCTGAGATTCATCTCGTCAAAACCTTCTGGTCCACGGGTCCGCACTCTTTTCTCCAAGGAAGAAATAACCATACCACTTAAAGACATTTCATCCATCCCCGCGGTTTTCAAATTTCTCAGAGTTTTAGATGTCAAGTCCATCAAGTTCACTAAATTTCCGAACGACCTTACTGATTTGGTTCTTTTAAGATACATTGCTTTATCTAGTGATTTTAAGGTCCTTCCCAAGTCCATAACCAAAGTTTGGAACCTACAAACTCTCATAGTTGATACCACATCACGTAGTCTTGAAATCAACGCAGACTAATGGAACATGATCAATTTGAGACATTTCAAGACAAATGCATCTGCCATTTTGCCAAAGGCACCAGAAGTTACTAAACGAGGTGGCAGTGAAGAGCTTCAAACACTTGGTATGATATCGACCGATAATTGTACCAAAGATGTGTTTGGAAGGGCCTGTAACTTGAAGAAACTGGGCATTCGTGGCCAAATAGCAGCCCTGGCACGCAGCAGGGGCCTGGAAAAACTGCTAAATCTTAGAAAACTGAAGCTATTTAATGACGTAAGACTTGGTTCAACTTCAGAAGCACCAGTGCCTCGCCTACCTCCAGCGGACGCATTTCCGCCGAACCTGAAGAACCTCACATTATCTGCCACTAATTTAAAATGGGATCAGATGTTTACATTTTGTAGTTTATATTATCTTGAGGTACTAAAGCTCAAAGACAAAGCATTTGTGGGAGAGTATTGGAATGCATCTGGTATCCACTTTAGAAATCTTGAAGTATTATTCATCGAACGCGCGGAGTTCGCTCACTGGACAGCTTCGAGTCAGAATTTTCATGTGCTTGGTAGTCTTGTACTTAGAAACTGTGAAAAACTTCAAGAAATTCCACTCGACCTGCACAAAAGCCTCGATAGTTTGGAATTGAAGCGCTGCAAACACGCTCTCAGTTCTGCCAGGGAAATTGAGCAGGCCAAAAAGCAGGACCAACCTAAAGAAAATGCCGAAATAATGATTGGATTCAAGCTACATATTGCTCCTGGAGATGAGTGATCTCTGACTCACTACCTATGTTACTGGTAATCTAGCGAAATTTCATTTATTTTTCTATACATTTTTCTCAATCAGCAGCTACACCATATTCTTTATTGTTGATTCTTGCCTATGCAAGTGCACACGTGCAAATAAACTCATTTAGCATTTAATTTTAACTCAGAATCTGGGAATTTCCTCTGCAGTTATCACCATTTATTCAAGATTAAATTTGTTTTTTGTTTGCGAACCTTTTTAATTATCACATAAAATTTTACATTTCGAACTCGCATGATCTTGAGTAGGATCAGTTCTTGCATCTGATTTTAGCACTAGGCCAAATGGCTATAGGTATTATTAGTCTTTCGAACTCAGAACCTTGCTCTAATACGAATGGTTAGAATCAAGTGTTTACCACTAGGCCAAAAACTATAGGTACGCAAATAAAAACTTTATTTCCTTATACTTGAGACAATGTAGATGGTCGGGTTGTAAGCCCACGAGTCTAAGAAGGGGCATGCTTTACTGCTGGTGCTGCTGTCTCATATCTTTTCGAGATCAGTCTTATCGTTTTTCCTACCATCGGCCCTGCCCCAACATAGATAGTATCAGCCATTAAGATCTGGTGTTTCTATTTTACTGCTCATCTAGCCAACCAGATCAAATAGTGCAACGTCACCAGCTTGACGCATTAGAACTTCTCAAAAGTTCACTCATCTCAGTACTACTCTCACTCATGCACGCCTGACCCAACAATACGGATGAATCAGCATTGTTACATTTTTCATCTTTTGTTGAATAACTATATCTCAGATAAATCTAGATGAATAATTTTTCATCTGATTTTTAAATTTTTAATTTTTTGCACTTTCTTTACTTTATGATGTTACAATATGTGTTGCGTAGCATGCAGGCTTGAGATGCATATATCAAGCACGCGAGGTAAAATCAGTTGAATGGAGAGAGCTAGTTGTTCTCCCAGCAATTTGAGTTCCAACAAATGTTAATCGTCTCCATCGGATTCATTGTTTCTCATGTATTCTTGTTTTGTGGTGTTTCCTGTAATTTATCAAGTTATTGGGACTTGATGAATTCGAAAAAATAATGTCTCGTCTCCATAAATTTCCACTTCTTTCTCTTCCTGACGCGTGACATAGATTGCTGAAGGTTGTCTATTTAATATAGAGTAAAATTTAATTTGATACACGAACTATTGGTTAAATGTCAAATTGGTACACAAACTTTTGTTAATGGCTTAATTGGTACATATCTGTCAAATTTCGGTCAATTTCCGGTGACATTTATGTAAAAAATCTAATTTGCCCTTTATTACAAAAAATGCATATTTTATTTTTGATTTTAATTAGATAAGTATATTATATTTTATACGTAAAAATTGATTTGATTAAAATTTTTATTTGTAAATAATATTTATTATATTAGATAGATTATATATTTCAACGAGAAAGATTAGATAAATTATATGAAGGCATACAATATCTAAATAATTGTAAATAAATAAATTTATATTATAGAAAATAAATAAATATTTTTTTAGCTAAAATTCTGATTTTTTTATACATAATATTCTCGATAATATTTTGAAAAATATATATTAAATAAATAGTAATTGTGATAAAATATTTTTTATATTTTAACTATATAAAAATTTATTAAATATATATTTTAATAAAAATATTACGTAAGACATTAAAAATATTTAAAATATATATTTTAATATCGAGAAGATGAGACGCAGACGCTTTATCGTTGAACTTCCTTAACAAATCTTTATCTCTTTACTGCTCTATTTATTTATTTATTTTATTAACTCCTTTACTTTTACAAATTATTTAATTATTCAACAAGTCTTTCACTTGCGTATTTTTGCAAAATTTGTAAATTCACTTTAAAATTTATAAAGGGTCCATAGAACCTAATTCACTTCCCCTCTGAGGTTCTAACACTTATATAAGAGATCATGTAGTTTTTGCTTTAATTCATGCATTTCTGACGAAGCTAGATGATACGGTGTTCGAGAAATCGATGTCGTCCATGTTACAACTCGATCTCAAATTCTACTTCTCGAACAGGGGGAAACCATGAATCTCGTCAAGAAAAATGTCGGGAAATTCATTAACCACTATGTTGGATCGGTTAACATGTGTAAAAGTGGGGTGAACACATACTTCAAAACTTTTCTTCTTCAAAGATTTAGTTTAGTTGAAATGTCAACTGAACCATTTGCTCTTTCTTGGCTGTCGATGTCAATCAACCAACAAAATATATGTGCGGAATGAGGTTGACTAACAGATAGAACACAAAAATAATAGCTCGACAAAAATAATAATAACACAAGAGATGTTTTTTGGATTTTCAGAGATTAATGACTCTTACGTCACCCCTTATTCATTTTGGGAAGGTATTAACTAGAAGATTTGAGTATTAAAAGTAATTTGCAAGACCTCGATTCAGTCAGGACATAACACTTCCTCGACTGAAACTCCTAGCACTCAATTGAATACAATACACAGTCCTTGACTGGTTTACTAATAAAAAGATTACACTTTGAAAACTTAGCACGAATTTGTCCTAACTTGATCAGATATGTAATTGTAAGAGTATGCTTAATGAATATATTAGTTTCTTGTGAGAAAACTTGTGAAATTTGAGAATGCGGCTAATTGCTTGTGGAATATGAGAATTCATGTAGTCCGCTCCGGAATCACCTACTAACAGAGACTTAGAAATGCAATTAAATTTAAACAATAATAATCATAGATAAATGCGGAAAAATTAATAAATAATTAATCCGACAGAATACAACCGGAACAATCACCGAAACCTAACAACAATATTTCAACTCAATCAATTGGGATACCGAAAAAAATCTTAAAACTAGAAAAATCGAGTGACCCCTGCTACCAAGCCCTGGTCACTGATCAACCACTAATTTCACTCTTAGTCCTCTTGCAAACCTGTCCCATTGAATGAAGTGTACGAGATAAAAGCAGACGTGAGCGCTAATGCCTAGAATGCAAAGTACAAATACACAAGTCTATAAGATGCATGCAACATGAAATATGAAAATGCTCTGCTACACTAGGATCAAGATCTGGAATATCATACTCAGGACACTAAGCGCCACTAGTATGCACACGCTGCTCCGAAGATTCAGTGGGTGCCACACATACTGAAACTCTGACCTTGGACCATCACTATATTGGGTAAAACCACACACGCTGTCTCGTCGGTCCAATGAGTGTCACACGATACTCGATCATACAAAGAAAACCCTAGGGTTGAGCGGCCCTAGAAAAAACATGTTATCTCGAAAGGATACACAAGCTCCACGTGATATGTCAATTCCGTATATAAATCCTGAACAATAATATTGTAGTAGTCCGGTTCTATTTTACAAGATTAAGTTGATAATCATGTTTAGATTTAATAAATCAAGATTAAGAGATTTTAATAAGATCTAACGGACCAAATATTTGGATCCAGAATGCCCAAAAAAAATAGTTAATGGGCTTATTGGGCTCGGGCAGTTCGGAGGATTCGAACTGGGTTCGGAGGCTCGAATGGTGTTTGGGGGAAGGGAGAGATCGGACGATCCGAACTCACCAAAGACGGGTGTCTCAATCTCATGTAGGAGATGACATCATGGCTGATGTCACATGACTAGATCGGACGATCCGAAGGGGAGGATCGGACCGTCCAAAGTGCATTATGCACAAGTGTCAAAAAGGTTTGAACAAGTGTCTCGGACGAGTGGGATCGGACGATCCGAAGAGGGTTTGGACCGTCCGAACTTGGCCTACATGCAACGTGGACTTCATGCAAGGTTCGGACCGTCCAAATAGGGGTTCGGACGATCCGAACTCCGCCTATAAATAGGGGTCGAGATTGCCTTATTTGAATCGTTCAATTTCCTCTCCTCTTCCGTTATGCCTTTATTTTAAGGACTTCGGGACTCTTTCTTTAAGAGTTCGAGTTGGAATTAGTATTTTTATAGCGGACAGTGTCCGTAGTAGCGGCCAAGCGGCGGAGCTCTGGCGAGACGTCCAGGGGTCGTAGCTAGGCTATGCCCAAGTTCTGAGGCAAGCGTCATCAGCAGGCTGACGATGGACGAAGGTATGACTTTGGTTCCCTATAGTAAATAGGGAGTAGACTAAAGTTTAATTATGGCTTTTAGATCTTATTAGGTGATTTTGGCATGCTAGGTAATGCATGGTTATTTTATGCATTGTAGTGTTGCATGGTAGGCTTGGACCTAGAGGGGGAGCTTCTAGGATCTGCCTTAGAAAGTTATGGAAGTATTACTCAAAATATCTAGATTGATTATGCATGTATTATGTGTTTGCATGAATTATCTGATTGCATGTTTTATATGCCTTTATATATAGCATGTCATGACTGTATGTTGCATACATGAGCATATTGAGCCTTTACCTTAGAGGTATCCTGCAGTAGGGTGCTCACCCTACGAGTTTGTGGATGGTTGGATACGTAAGTATTGTGTCGGTCACCGTGATGGTTGGACACATGTACTAGTATTAGGTCACCATTATCCACTGGGTATATGAGCCACCTCTTGATGCGACGGCGCCGCGTGCTATATACCCTGGGCCCGGTCTATGAGCTTGTTTCTTGACCTGAGTGTCTTGGTACCCAGTTCATTTGCATTCATGCACATATAATAGTGTATACTCATACTCTCGTACTGAGCATGTTAAGCTCACTTCTGGTTATTTTTGTTGGATGGATGCTCTATTCCATGGGGAAGTTGCAGGTAGTTCTCCTGGGGTTAGGTAGGTTATGTGGTGACCAAGGCTGGATAGCAGGGTTGACCACTGGGTTTTGTTTACCTGGTATTTGTCTTATTTAATATTCTGCGTTTACTCTGATTAAGATTATTTAATGTTTAATTGCATGCTTAAGTTTCTGATTAGTAGGTGATCACGATGCAGGTCACTACATTTATGGTATCAGAGTATGCAATAAGATTCTTTTGGGACATAGTATTGATTTTGGGTTATCCTTTGTAGGATTGCGAGTTGGATTCAATGACGATAGCAGTATCAGGATTTGGAATAGCAAGATACCTAAGATTTTCCATGATCTTCATTGCCAAGGTTGGCATCAGAGTTTCTTATTATGTGGATCCCAGCGGGATGGAGCTGGAAGATAAGATATAGTTTTGTGCTCCAGGCGCTTCTAAGGGTTGAAGGGAATGTGTGTCACATAGTCATTCATTCTGCGTCGACCAAGGAAGCCACCCCTAAAGACTCTTCACTAGTAGCTGGAGAGATTGTCAGGAAAATCTTGTCTCATCTACCAGATAAGAAACCCAACAATATTGGAAAGATCCGGTAGATTAGCAAGATTTTATCTTTTAGATCTTGCGATGAAGAAGGTTTGCTGACATGAGTAGCAGACGGAAAACTTCATGTTTAAGATCAGTAAACGGAATGAAAGACTTCCGCAGGAATTTAAATACTGTATTGAGTTTTGTTGTAAACAGTATTTCAATTGTAATCAGATGTATTTCAGTATTTGATGTACTAATATTTTGTTGTATTGTACATCTTTCAGTGTAATCTTTTAATTCAGTTATGTATTGCATAGGATTGTAATAAGGATTGTATTAGAACCTGGATTAGTGGTTCAAGTTTTGTAATTATAATCCTTGGGATTTTCTTGATGTTATTGATTAAAGGATCAGTCATTTGTTTAAACATGTGTATAAATGGGTTTTTAATTATGCATGTTTTCAATTGATTAGTACTAGGTGTTTACTTAGGATGACCTAGTTAATCAATTAATTGTGGATAGTGCCATGAGTGATGCGATTCATCAGGGGGGACGAGTGTTTGTTCTAGGCGGGTTTCTTTAGAACAAGTTGACTGTTTTGACCTCTTTAGGTTGTTGCCTTGTGATGATAGATTTTGATCATAAGTGCCAGGTAAATTAATACCAAGAGTTGTGGACTGTAACCGGGACTAGACGTGAGGAAGCGCGACATTTAGTCGGTATTGCTCTTGAAGTTTTCATACTTCAGAGATTGTTTGGAGGGTATCAAGTTAAGATGAGTTTTATCAGGACACTGAGATGATTTATACTGGGAGACGTGAACTGTGATCAAGCCTAGACATGGGGGAGTATATTTCAATTGATATTCTGGAAGTCTCTTATACTTCAGAAGGGAATGGAAAATTTACTCAGTCTAGAGATCATTACAACAGTTACGTTAAAGTATAATTTAGTGTCAGTTTGATAACCTTGAAAAGATACTTGATCTTCTGGTGGATAAGGACTGTGATGGGATAAGTATTTCCTAACCAAGAACATTTTGCATCAGAAGAGTTTGAGATCTATCAGATGATTGATCTAGTTAGTGATTGACAGATGTCATGAGCCTGCTAATTACAACATGTATACTGTAAGAATTCACTTGGATAGTGAAAGTTGAGCACTTTGGTATTCATGTTTGATTTGAAATAGTTAGATTGGTGCAATATTTGGTCCCAATGACTATTTGTGACTATCATATGGACATAGTTGTCTCCAAGGAGTATGCTAGTTTAGCTTTTGGATTTCCTTCTGCTTAAGGAGGATTGATAAGAAGTTTTGCTTCTAATTTATCTGTGGTAGATACAGATGTTGTGACCCCGTGATAGGGGAGGTTAATGTTATTTTGCAGAAAGAACGATTGGAATTGTTCACTTCTTGGTGATTAGGAACTGAACTGTGAAATTGTTGATCATTGGAAGAAACTAATTGGGTGAATAGAGTACCCTGGTAAGCGGTACTCAGAAATGTTTTTGCAGTACTTTTGGGATTTTAGTGTCAGAAATTGATCTAGTAAGTGTTTGAATTTCAATGGGTACTAATAGGATATCATCAATTGTTTAGACATGGAAAAATCACAGCGGCTAAGATATAAAGTTATCAGGTATAGCGGAATTGTTGTCTCTGATTTTTCGGGATGTCTAATGGATGCGTTAGGCCATTGATAAGTTTGATTCGATGAGATCGAGTCAGGGGTTAGCTATATTTTTTTTTTATTTAAGGACTTTTCCAAAGAGGGATGAAACAGTTTTGTTCATCTAATAGTGCAAGTCAAAATTCAACAATGAATTATTATTATCCGTGGCAGGATAATCAATATTCTCATTTTCAGGTGTTATCTCAAGTTATGAGATAGATGACATTATATTAGTACTAAGGATTGTACTAATCAACTTGTGAGTCAACAAAATAAATATTGATATTTCCAAGAAAAAAACCTGCAGGTTTCAGTAAATCTGGAATTGTGGACAACGACGTTGTCACAGGTGTTATGACAAGTTTTAGTCATTAAGTCTGAGAATCCTTTCGGTATATAAGGATCTGCATACATGGTTCTGGTGGAAAGGAATGAATAAAAGTGTGTATCAGTATATCTCTAGATGTTTTGTGTGTCAGTAGGTCCAGACAGATCACCGACAACCTGGAGGGTTGTTTCACACTTTACCTATTCATGACTAGAAATGGGAGCTGATCACGATGGACTTCGTGACCTATTTACCGGTGTCCTCGAGGAATTGTGATGCTATCTGGGTTAAGGTGTACTGACTCACCAAGTCTTCACATTTCATTTCTTATAACCGAGACTACAGTTTTGTCAGGATGATACGTTTGTACATCCAAGAGATTGTTCGATTGCATGGAGTGCCTGTGAGCATAGTCAGCAATCGAGATCCTAGGTTTACTTCCAGAATCTGAGGGAGTCTTCAGCGTGCTATGGGTACTACTCTTAGTTTGAGTACTACTTATCACCCAGAGACTGACGGACAGCCAGAACACACAATTCGTACTCTTGAAGACATATTGCTAGCATGTTCTTGGATTTTGGTCCAGCATGGAAAGATTAGTTGCCACTGATCGATATCGCGTACAATAATTATAATAACAGTAATGATTTGACATCATTTGAGACGTTTTACAGACAATAATGTTGTTACTCCACTGTTCTGGAAAGAAGTGGGAGAAACGACAAGTTGAGGGATCGGAATTAATTTAACCAAGGATTGATAAAGTTGATTTCTAGAAAAGTATCTCTAGGATTTATTGGTATAATTGTGATATTGGACAATATCATGAGACATAGTTCAAGCAAGTATCGCAGGTTTTTGGGATAAGGTAGTACACAACAAGATAATTTTTCTTGTTCTAAGTTCAGTGGCAGTATCAAGGCACTGAAGAAGCCACTTGGGAACTTGAGAGCAGTATGCGTACAAAATTTTCCAGGGTTGATTTGAAAATTGTTGTATTTCAGTTATATCTTGAAAAATGTTCAGATTTTTATTCAGTGTTAACGGCATTCAATACTTAAGATTGTTCAAGGACGAAATATCTGAAGTAGGGCGAGAATATAGTAGCTCGGTTCTATTTTACAAGATTAAGTTGATAATCATGTTTAGATTTAATAAATCAAGATTAAGGGATTTAATAAGATCTAACGGACCAATGATTTGGGTCCAAAATTCCCAAAAAGATGGTTAATGGGCTTATTGGGCTCGGGCAGTTCGGAGGGCCCGAACCAGGGCATTTCAGAGGCTCGAACAGTGTTCGGGGGGAGGGAGAGATCAGACGGTCCGAACTCACCAAAGACAGGTGTCTCAATCTCGTGTAGGAGATGATGTCATGGCTGACGTCACATGACTAGATCAGAAGATCCAAAAGGGAGGATCGGACCGTCCTAAGTGCATTATTCACAAGTGTCTAAAAGGTTTGAACAATTGTCTCGGACGAGTGGGATCGGACGATCCGAAGTGGGTTCAGACCGTCCGAACATGTCCTGCATGCAACGTGGACTTCATGCAAGGTTCGGACCGTCCGAAGAGGGGTTCGGATGATCCAAACTCCGCCTATAAATAGGGGTCAAGATTTCCTCATTTGAATAGTTTAATTTCCTCTCCTCTCCCGTTATGCCTTTATTTTAAGGACTTCGGGACTATTTCTTTAAGAGTTGGAGTTGGAATTAGTATTTTTATAGCAGACAGTGTCCATAATAGTGGCCGAGCGACGGAGCTCTGGCGAGGCGTCCAGGGGTCATAGCTAGGCTATGCCAAGTTCTGGGGCAAGCATCATCAACGGGCTGACGACAGACGAAGGTATGGATTTGGTTTCCTATAGTAAATAGGGAGTAGGCTATAGTTTAATTAAGACTTTTAGAGCCTATTAGGTGATTTTGGCATGCTAGGTAATGCATAGTTATTTTATGCATTGTAGTGCTGCATGGTAGGCTTGGACCTAGAGGGGGAGCTTCTAGGATCTGCCTTAGAAAGGTAGGAGTATTACTCGAAATATCCAGATTGAGTATGCATGTATTATGTGTTTGCATGAATTATGTGATTGCATGTTTTATATGCCTTTATATACAGCATTTCATGACTGTATGTTGCATACATGACCATATTGAGCCTTTACCTTAGAGGTATTCTGTAGTAGGGTGCTCACCCTACGTTTTTGTGGATGTTTGGATACGTAAGTCTTGTATCAGGTCACCGTGATGGTTGGAGACATGTACGAGTATCAGGTCACCATTATCCAATGTGTATATGAGCCACCTCCTGATGCGACGGCGCAACGTGCTATATACCTTGGGCCCAGTCTATGAGCTTGTTTCTTGATCTGAGTGTCTTGGTACCCATTTCATTTGCATTCATGCGCATATAATAGTGTAAACTCATCTCTCGTACTGATCATGTAAGACTCACTTTAGATTATTTTTGTTGGCTGGATGCTCTATTCCATGGGGCAGTTGCAGGTAGTTCTCCTGGGGTCAGGGAGGTTAGGTTGTGACCAAGGCTGGATAGCAAGGTTGACCACTTGGTTTTGTTTAACTGGTATTTGTATTATTTAATATTCCGCGTTTACTCTGATTGGGATTATTTAATGTTTAATTGAATGCTTAAGTTTCTGATTAGTAGGTGATCACGGTGCGGGTCACTACAAATATCATGCATCTCATGTCATATAACAATGAAACACATAATAATGCAACACATAAACATGTATACTCGTTGGCTATCTCAGTCAATACTTACTTACCTCAACTACTGGTCTAGGTGAACTACTATCTACAGTCCAAGACTGCGTCCATCGTCAGTCCGCTGATGTTGAAGGCCCTGACCTAAGCACAGCTACGCTACAAGCCCCGTAGCACCTCTCTATCGCCCGGCCCTTGATAAGACGGATAAAACACTGAGAAGCAAACACTGGATTTAAACTCACACAAACAAAACATGCACTTACTATGAGAAACTCGGCCCCTATTTATAGACCACGATCGTACCTTCCGATCGCCAGTTCGGATGTTCCGAACTCTTTTCTAAGCCGATCGCTTGATCGGGGCTTCCGATCACTATCCACCAAACACGTGTCCCTGATTGGACAATTCACTGTTGCCGACGGAGTTCAGACCTTTTGATCTCCAGGTTCAGAGCTTTTGATCTGTCATCCGTCTAATAATCCAATCAAAACACATACCCTGGCTGAACGAGGGACTTCGGAACTTCCGATCGTGGGTTCAAAGCTTCCGAACTCACCTTTTACTTCCGAACTTAACGACCCTTCCGAACACTTCGGAACCACCGACCCTGACTTGGTTCAAGTTTGGATCTTCCGAACTACTCGAACCCTTGATAACCTTCGGACCATTTTCAGACGTCTTGAATCCGATTTTTTACTCAATAAACCCAAATTAGGATTCATTAATAATGTTTTAACCATATAAATATGCTTAGCTATTAAATTACTTAAAACAGGATCGGGTTACTACATTCTCCCCACTTTAAGAGATTGTTTCCTCTAAATTGGGTCTTGGTCAACCTTGAGAATGTAACCACTAAATATTTCCCAAAAATTATCTGATCATCACTGATCTAAACCCATGAGATCTAATCGCTTGGAAATCAGGTGATAAAACGCAAAATCCTCTTCGCACAATACTTAGCAAAAACCGAACACGAATCAACTGGAATTAAATCATGAAAATCCAAAATACGATACAATTATTATTGCAATTCAAAAACAAGAAAATAGAAACAAACCAATTACAAATAGTACCCAAACAACTCGACTGTCAAAACTCATCAGGAAAATCTTCATTCAACTTAGGCTCCTCTCTCATGAGTGCATACACCTGGCTCGGCACTACATACTGCTGACTAACTCTAGTATGCCTACTATGAGCCCTCTGCTGTACTGAATCCTCTGATGGTTTACTAGCCTAAGATCCCATAATGGATCCCTGACCACCCTGTCCACCACGCTTAGGACAATCTCTCTTGAAGTGATATACATTTCCGCAGATAAAGAAAGCTCATATTGCTCCCCAAAACTTCTCAATGGGGTTCTCTCTCCCACAAAGGTCACACTGCAACTTCATCTTACCAGTTTGACGAGTCTCAACAGATCCTACGGATGAAGAAGATCCGAGTTTCTTAAACGACTGTCACCTCAGTGCCAACACACTCGAAATTCTACCTGCCTGTAGAGACTTCCGTCTCAAGGCACTGTTCTCAGCTTTTCTACGCCAATTCACCAAGCTTTCGTAAGTAGTTGGATTATCGAAAATAGCCACACGTTCATAGATATCTTGATTCAACCCCAGCATAAACTGATCATGCTTCGCAGTTGAACTCTCACTCACGTGAGGAAAAAAAGGCAGCAAGTCTTTGAATGCCTTGCGGAAATTTTCCCAAGTGACATGCCTACACTCAGCCAACACAGATGCGAACGCAGATTTCCACCACTTGCGAGCCGTGCCCTCTAGAAGAAACTTAGTGGCCTCAGTCTTCTGCTCCTCCAAGCAATGGAAAGTCCTAAAACAATGCTCCATGCATTCTAACCAGTCCTCTGCAGCTTCCGGGTTCTCACTTCCTACCAATGGCTTAGGCCCCAACCGGATAAAATTATGCAAATCAATTCTACGACGATCGTCCTCCTGATAATGATGACTATCTCGAGGATATCTCTGGACATCCTCATCACCCCCAACGTCTATCACTTTCATGACTGCTTTAATCGTCGTATCTAGCCATTTCTACAAAGACACAACAGAAAATCAACCCCAACAAAAAGTTCTATATCCCAAAATCTAATGCATGCTCTGATATCATAAATGTAGTGATCCGCTCCGGAATCACTTACTAACAGAGAATTATTCATGAAACAACAATATCAGAGATAACTATGAAAAACTTAAATCAAAACTAACCCGACAGAATACAATCGGAACAATCACTGGAACCTAACAATAATATTATAACTCAATCGAATGGGATACCGAAAGAAGTATTAAAACTAGAAACCTCGAGTGACCCCTGATACCAAGCCCTAGTCACTGTTCAAATACTAATCTCACTCATGGTCCTCTGCAAACCTGTCCCGTCGAATGGGTTTTCTGAGATAAAAAACAGGAATGTGAGCGCTAATGCTCAGAACACAAAGTACGAGTACACAAGTCTATAAGACACATGCAACATGAAATATGAAAATGCTCTGGTACGCTGGGATCAAGATCTGGAATATCATGCTCAGGACACTAGACGCCACTAGTATGCGCACGCTTCTCCTAAGATTCAGTGGGTGCCACACATACTGAAACTCTGACCTTGGACCATCATCGTGCTGGGTAAAACTGCACACGCTATACCGTCAGTTCAATGGGTGTCACATGGTACCCAATCGTATAAAGAAAACCCTAGGGCTAAGCGGCCCCAGAAACAACAGGCTATCTCGAAAGGATACACAACCTCAACGTGATATGCCAAAGCTGCATATAAATCATGAACAATATTATCATGCATCTCATGACATATAACAATGCAACACATAAACATGTATACTTGTAGGCTATCTCAGTCAGTACTTACGTACCTCAACTACTGGTCTAGGTGAACAACTTTATACAACCCAAGCTTGTGTCTGTCGTTAGCCCGCTGATGTCGAAGGCTCTGACCTAAGCACATCTCCGCTACAAGCCTCGCAGCACCTCGCTGTCGCCCGGCCCTTGATAAGATGACTAAAACACCGAGAAACAAACACTGGATCGAAACTCACACACCCAAAACATGCAATTACTATGAGAAACTTGGCCCTTATTTATAGACCACGATCAGACCTTCTGAACGCTCTTTGGAGCTTCAGATCTCCTGATCGGGGCTTTTGATCACTGTCCACCGAAAACGTGTCCCTGATTGGATAATTCACTGTTGTCGACGAAGTTTGGATCTTCCGATGTTCGGAGCTTTCGATCTATCATCCATCTAATCATCCAATCAAAACCCATACCCTGTTTGACTGAAGGACTTCGGAACTTCCGATCGTGGGTTCGGAGTTTCTGAACTCACCTCTGGTTTTGAAATTAACGCCCCTTCCAAACACTTCGGAACCACCGATCCTGACTTGTTTCAATTTCGAATCTTCCAAACTACTCGAACCCTTGGAACCCTTCGGACTATTTTCTGACGTCCTGAATCCGATTTTCTACTCAATAAACCCAAATTGGGATTCCTTAATCAAGTTTTAACCATATAAACATGCTTAGCTATTAAATTACTTAAAACGGGATCGGGTTACTATTTTCAAGAGTTAGAGAGAGTTATTCAAATGATCTTACATCTATTTTTAGGCAAAGATCTTCAACGGTCAAAAATCCGTTCAAAACTATATGTTCCTCGCAAAAATATTCGTTGCCTTGTATGATAGTTCTTGCAGAAAAATTTTGATGAATATTACAACTTTGTGCACTACCACTATTGCGGCGTCTACAGTGTACTATCGTCCTTTTCCAAAAAAAGCTAAAATCCAATTTTGAAGAATTCTGACATTGTTGGGAATGTGTAGGAACTTAGACCGATGTTCTTGAATATCCTCCAGTTGCAATCAGTCCAGTTGAACAGCCTTGACTAGTCGAGAATATCTTCTAGTTATGGTTCAGTAAATGTGCTATGTTCAGTTGTAGTCTTCAATCGTTAAATACTTGGTTTTATCTAGTCTTGGGTTTCTAGTCCAGTTAAATAATTTCAGTTGCGGTTTGAAGAATAGTTGACTGGTCCAGTTGAGTAACTCAGTTTAGTTGTCTATCTTTGTCCAGTTGAATTACTTACTTTGTCTTTTATTTTTTCCTTAGAGTATTTTTTACAATACCAAAACTTAATAATTGATTTCCCAACACACTAGAAGATCATCAATACCAACACTACCCATGGACATGTCAATAGCATAGATGAGATAGCCTTACCCGCCCGACTCTAAAGCACGACAGACTCTCAGAGTCGGCACTAAAGGTATCGGAGTTCGCGCTCCCTCACCATAGAAAAATCATCTAATGCCCTCAAATTGACGAATATGAACAATCTTCTGGTAACAGTCCACCATAGCTCGATATGTAGTCAACATTTCATATCAATACCTAGAATACAATCGAATTCTTTCATTGTTAAGATCATCAAATTTGTAGTCAACTTGTAACCCTCAAATTCTAAATAACATCCCAATACTAGGCGTTCAATGGCTAATGACCCGTTGGGGTAGAAATGAAAAGTACAACGTCTAGGGAGACATAAAGTAACATATAATGCTTAACAAATTGTGAGGATAAGAATAATTGAGATACACCGTTATCAATAAGAATATAAGCAGATATACCACATAAAATAAATTTACATGCTATGATCTTCTCATTCCTCTCCACTTCCTGGTGATGATTCAACGCAAACACCTGTCCTTGGACACGAGGTCGAATATTAGATCCTCCCACTGACTGTCCTTGTGGGTTTTGCTGAACCGTAGCCTGAGAACCAAAACCAAACAATAATCCTATAGTAGACCGGTTCCATTTTACAAGATTAAGTGATTTTAAACATGTTAGAAAGTGAAATATAATTTTAAAAGTGTCAAATCATATTTAAGGATTCATTATTTGGTGAAAATAAGTAGAAAATCAGATTCGGAACGTCCAAAAATGGTAGGAAGGGTTCTGGTAGTCTCAGACAGTCCAAAAACAGCCAAACGAGTTCGGATCAGGCGTCCGAACTAGAACGGATGCAACGATCTTTTAGAGACAACCAGGCATGAAGTGGCTTGGTGACTAAGCCACGAGTGTTGACAAGTGTCAAACATGCACAGAATGGATGCAACGAAGCCAGAACAGACGCAACGATCTAGTCCGATATTTTGCCTATAAATAGAGGATTTTCGATTCAGATTTTCATATAAGATTTCCAATTTTCCTTCTTTAGTTATAAATATTGTGAGGTATATACTTGAGGGCCTTATCGGTAAATATATAGGTTTTGAAATAACAAAGGTGTTGTTATTGTCCTCCAGAACGAGCAACTTCAAAGGGCTTACTACGGACGAAGGTATGGTCCGAGAATATTAGTAAGTTTTGGAAGTATCTGTTAGCTTAGTTAAGGCTTATAGAACTTGTGTAGTGATATGGTAAACTTTTAATTATAGGCTTGGAACCTAGGACCTACTAGACTCGAACTAGCTTAGAGGTACGTACACATTGATTGAGATTGCCAGCGAGTATACATGTTTATATGTTGCTTTTATGCGGCATTATTATGTGGCATGATGTATGGTTTACTGCTTTCCATATTCATATGTCATGTGTGCATACACGTTGAGCCTATTCCTTTGTTATACCTGTATTTAGTTTAGAGCCGGATGTATCGCTATAACGGGGGGTTCTAGGAGATATTCTAAAACCGGATGCACCATTATAGTGGGGGGTTCTAGGTGAGTGTGGTTGTACCCAGAGGTTTGATTCGAGCGGTCACAGCACTCATTGGCGCCGGTTATTAGCATGACTTTCAGATGTCTTATGACTCGTCATCACGATTGTCTGCATCATATACATATGTTTACTCATGTTTATGTACTGGGCGTTAATCGTTCACGTCCTAGTTATTATCTTGGACACCCCATTCCATGGGACAGGTCGTAGGATGGACGGAGCTGGGAGTTCGAGGCAGGACTAGGGAGCAGGAGCCATGTGTGGATCTTTTATACAGTAGGACTTGTTATAGCTGTATAAATGTTTTAGACAGTTTACTTTTAAGTTATTTCGATATGGTTGTATCACTACTGAATTAAGCCTTGAACTTTTGTACTAAGCTGATATGTAAATTATGGGTTATGTTTCCGCACGTTTTACTCTGTTAAGTGTTTATCTTTTAATTAAGATTAATGCATGCTATAGTTTTCAGTTAGTAGGTGATTCATTGCAGGGTCACTACATTTGTGGTATCAGAGCATGCATAGATTTTGGGATTAATACTTGGGATTTAGTCTAGTCTTGAGTAATTATTGCGCATTTGAGATTTAAATGTGCAAATCTTTTTCAGATATGACTGAAAGAGGTGACGAGAGCCATGGCAGTGTTGGTCAAGAAGGAGGCCATCATCATCATCATCATCACCACAAGGGTAGACGTCGTTATTCTATCAATAAATTTTTGCAATTAGGACCAAAACCCTTGATGGGAGGTGAGAATCCTGAGAAGGAAAGAACTGGATGGCTAGGAACGAAAGTGCTTTTCGTTCTTTCGAGTGTACCGAGGAGCAGAAGCTGGAAGTTCTTGATTTTGTTCTTGATGGACAAGCACGCTTATGGTGGGACTCAAAGGCTGCTCAGGCACGTACTGAGAGAGGACGGGTGACTTGGGAGGATTTTCGTCAGCAGTTCCAAAGACTTTATTTTCCTTCAGCTGTCTGTCAGGCACGATCTATGGAGTTGCTTATGCTGAGCCAGGAATCCATGACTATTGATGAGTATCAGCAGCGATTCATTGATCTGCTACCTTATAGTCCGCATATCAATGAGAGTGATGCGTCCAAGTATGATATCTTTCTGCAAGGCCTCAATCAGGATATTTATTCATAGGTGGTTGTTTGTGATGATCCGACATCATATGAGACTCTGGTTAATCGGTTCCGTAAAGTGGAGAACAATAACAGACGGGCACAGCTGATGATTTCAGGACATCCTAGTGGATCTCTTGGGCCTAGGGCTCAATCTGTTGTGCAATCAGGTACTACGTCTTCTTCTTCTACTACTTCTTCTAGATCTCAAGGCATTTTCCGGTTTGGGAAGAAGAAGAAGAATGACTGTTGTAATCATTGTGGTGGGAAGCATCCTACTGCAGTCTGTCGGAAGGAATCTGGAGCTTGTTTTATTTGTGGTGAACAAGGGCATCTGTGGAGGGATTGTCCTACTCGTATGGGAGCTACTAGTGGATCGGAAACACAGGCTGGATCTCAGACATCTACTTATCCACGTCAGCCACCAGCACCACCTAGTTCTTCCAATATTCGCCCACGTACTCAGGGGCAAGTATTTTCTCTTTCTCAGGAGCAGGCTACAGAGGGAAGAGATCGTATGTTGGCAGGTACCTTTTCGTTATGTGGTATTCCTGCACTTGTTTTAATTGATACTGGAGCATCGTATTCCTTTATTTCTAGCCATTTTGTTAAGAGACATAGACTACCTTATGTATCATTAGACCTGGATTTAGTTGTATCTACTCCGTTGGAGCAGGAGGTAGTAATAAGCATATAGTGATGGGTTGCCTTCTACAGTTTTAGGGTCATGTATTGTCTGCTAATCTGATGATTCTAGCGATGGCAGATTTTGATTGTATTTTGGGAATGGATTTGCTAACTTTGTATCACGCTACTGTGGATTGTTATCAGCATCTGGTACAGTTTCATCCGGATGAGGGTGATAGCTGGTACTTCTATGGTGAGGGAGCACGACCTCCGATGCCACTTGTATCGGCTCTAAAGGCATGTCATGTCTTAGAGTCAGATGGGGAGGGCTACCTCATATATGCAGTTGATATGTCCACGAGTTGTTCGGATATTGATCAGTTACCTGTGGTCAGCGAGTTTCCTGATGTATTCCCTGACGAGATTCCTGGTTTTCCTCCAGTTCGAGAGTTTGAGTTTGGTATTTATCTGATACCAGGAACAACACCTATATCCCAAGAACCTTATCGTCTGGCTCCGTCAGAGATGAGGGAATTGAAACAGCAGTTGCAGGATTTGCTTGATAAGGGATATATACGCCCGAATGTTTCTCCGTGGGGAGCACCTGTTTTGTTCGTCAAGAAGAAGGATGGATCGATGCGATTATGTATTGATTACAGGCAGTTGAATCGTGTCACCATCAAGAATAAGTATCCTTTGCCACGAATTGATGATCTGTTCGATCAATTACATGGTACTTCTATTTATTCCAAAATAGATATGAGATCAGGATACCACCAGATGAGGGTACGAGACTCAGATATTGCTATGACTGCTTTCAGAACTAGATACGGGCATTATGAATTTCTGGTGATGCCATTTGGATTTACGAATGCACCGGCAGACTTTATGAATCTGATGAATCAAGTATTTCGAGAATATCTGGATAGATTTGTCATCGTCTTCATTGAAGATATTCTTGTCTATTCTCACGACAAGAATGAGCATGCACAACATCTAAGAATTGTTTTACAGACGCTACGGGAAAAGGAGCTTTATGCGAAGCTGAGCAAGTGTGAGTTTTGGCTTGATTGGGTAGTGCTTCTTGGTCATTTGATTTCAAGTGAAGGAATATATGTGGATCCAAGTAAGATTGAGGCAGTGCTAAACTGGTCTCGTCTGACAACGGGTGCTGAGATCTGGAGTTTCTTGGGTCTAGCTGGTTATTACCGTCGGTTCATCGAAAATTTTGCATAGTTAGCCAGGCCTTTGACACAGCTTACACAGAAGGATGCTGTGTAGTGACCCTTACCCGGATCACCTACTAAACAGAACTTATGCATGCAATTAACTTAATTAAACAGATATCAGAATAAAACTGCGGAAACCATAAACATTATACAATCCCAAGAAAAGGAATCTGTAATTTATCCAATATTATACAACCAAATCGAAATAGCTGTATAAACCCAAACAACAGTAATAAAACCTAGACGAAGCTCCTGCTGGCCAACCACTGACTAGCCCCTCCTGGATCCACCCTCCTCGTCCAATCGCAAACCTGCCCCATGGAATAGGGTGTCCAGAAAATACAGAGTACGAGACGTGAGCATAAAACGCTCAGTGCGAGAGTATGAGTATACATGCATGCAAAGTGAACTCCCTATAGACTCGAGGTCAAGGATCAGGTAACAGAGACAGACCGGGGCCTGGTATGTAGCACGCTGTGCCGTCGCTTCAGGAGGTGGCTCCCATACCGAGATAACTGTGGATACGCCGGACCCAAATCGATGGAAGTCCATCCACTAACAGGATAGGGTAAAACCCTACTAACAGACATCTCGAAAGAGATACAGCAAGATGCAAATGAATGCAGCATAATATCATGGCATATAAATCATGCAGTCACGTAATACATGTATACTCAGTCAGGATATCTCGAACAGTACTTTCGTACCTCAATACAGTGCAAGCTCTACCAACTCTAGGTCCACGCCTATAGTCTGCTCTACACTGCCAAATGATACTACTATCATTAAAGTGCTCTAAAAGCCTTAACTAAGCTATTGCATACTCCTAAATATTTATAGGGAGCAAAAGCTATACCTTCGTCCGTCGTTAGCCCTTTGATGTCGATGCCTCCAGAACTTGGGCACAACTCCGCTACGACTACCGAACGCCTCTCCGACCTCCGGACCAAGCCTAAGAAGACTAGAACAGCTCCAAAAGGACTAGAAAGGAAAGGAGAACTCGGAATTGGCAAATGAAAGTGAAGTCTCGGCCTTCTATTTATAGACAACGATCGGAACTTCCGATCCTTGATCGGAACGTCCGAACCTCGATCGGAACGTCCGATCCTGCCATCGGAGCTTCCGAAGATCCTGATCTGCCACGTGTCAAAATATCACTTGTTGACTCCGGATAGGGGTGATCGGAGCCTCCGGTCCTGATCGGAGCTTCCGATCCAACCACACGTCATGCCTGACGTAATACCGATCGGAGCTTCCGATCCTGTTCGGAGCTTCCGATCCTGATCGGAGCTTCCGATCTCACCTTCGGAGCTTCCGAACTCTTACCAAGTAATTATGATTATTTCCTTTAATTACTCAATTAGGGCACGGGCTACTACATTCTCCCCCACTTAAGATATTTCGTCCTCGAAATCAGATCTTAAGTACCGAATGCAAATACAGAAATCAGAAACATTCTTTATTCAAATCAAACGTTTACAGAGTTTGCAACTGAATACAACTTAAAGAATGAAATCAAAACAACCCAGGATGGTCTTTACGCATCCTGTCCTCAAGCTCCCAAGTGGCTTCCTCAGTGCCTCGGCGCTGCCACTGAATTAAAACCAAAGGAATGACTTTGTTCCGTAAAACCTTATCCTTATAATCCAGGATACGAAGAGGTTTCTCAACATAAGTCAAATCCTTGTCTACCTGAACCTCAGACCGCTGCAGAATATGAGATTCATCCGCCACATACCATCGCAACAGAGATACGTGGAACACGTCGTGAATACTGGATAGATGTGGTGGCAAAGCTAGTCGATAAGCCAAATCGCCAATGCTTTCTAAGATCTCAAACGGACCGATAAATCTGGGAGATAACTTGCCCTTAAGGCCAAATCTGAGAATCTTGCGGAAAGGTGACACTCTCAGAAACACTTTCTCCCCGACCTCGAACTGCAAAGGCCTACGCTTGATATTAGCATAACTGGCCTGACGATCCTGTGCAGTCTTAATCCGTTTCTTGATTTGATCAACAATATCTATCGCCTGCTGGATAAACTCCGGTCCCTCAGCCTGTCTCTCCCCCACTTCTTCCCAGAAGAGTGGAGTACGACAACGTCGCCCATACAACGCCTCAAAAGATGCCATCCCAATACTAGTGTGATAGCTGTTGTTGTAAGCGAACTCGATCAACGGCAAATGATCCTGCCAGGCTGAACCAAAATCCAAGACGCACGCTCTAAGCATATCCTCTAACGTACGGATAGTGCGCTCTGACTGACCATCAGTCTCTGGATGATAGGCTGTACTCAAACTGAGAGTAGTACCCATCGCACGCTGAACACTCCCCCAGAATCTAGAAGTAAACCTGGGGTCCCTATCGCTGACAATGCTCACAGGCACTCCATGAAGTCGAACGATCTCCTGAATGTACAACCGAGCCATGCGATCCACAGAGTACTCTCGGCTATAGGCAATGAAATGCGCTGACTTGGTGAGTCGGTCCACCACCACCCAGATAGCATCACAGTTCCTCGGGGATACCGGCAAATTGGTCACAAAGTCCATAGTGATAAACTCCCATTTCCATTCAGGAATAGGCAGACTGTGAAGCAATCCTCCAGGTCGTCGGTGCTCTGCCTTGACCTGTTGACACACCAAACATCTCGAAACAAACTGATAAACACTGCGTTTCATTCCCTTCCACAAGAAACGAGTACGTAGGTCCTTGTACATCTTGTTGCTCCCAGGATGAATACTCAACTTAGTGCGATGTGCCTGAGATAAAATCTCCTCTCGCAACTCTTCATCCTGTGGAATCACAAGCCTACCAGACAAACACAGAAAGCCGTCTGACTGATAATGAAATCCAGACGAGCTACCCTCGTTAGCTAGACGAGCTAAACGCTGGGTCTTTGAATCAGACATCTGAGCATCTCGGATCCGCGAATACAAGGCTGGCTCAGATAATATCGCAAACATCTCGATACTCTGCATACCTTTCTTATGCTTGAAGGTATAACTTGAAGTACAACAGTCACTGATCGCACTAGATATCGAACAAGTCTGAAGTGCGGATAGTCGCACGTTGCGACTCAAGGCATCAGCGGTGAGATTAGCAACTCCCGGTTGGTACTTAATCTCGCAATCATAATCTTTAAGCAATTCCATCCAACGTCTCTACCTCATGTTCAACTCCGCCTGAGTGAAAAAATACTTGAGACTCTTATGGTCGATGAAGATCTCAAATTTCTCGCCATACAGATAATGACGCCAGATCTTCAAAGCGAACACAATGGCTGCCAATTCCAAATCATGGACTGGATAGTTGTCCTCGTGAAGCTTCAGCTGTCTAGAAGCGTATGCGATCACATGCCCATTCTGAGTCAGAACACAACCTAACCCCTGAAGAGAAGCATCAGTGTATACCACATACCCTCCAGATCCTGACGGTAATGCCAACACCGGCGCAGAAGTCAACCGCCGTCGAAGCGCACAGAAATTCTCCTCACACTCGGAGGACCACTCTAAGTCCACACCCTTGCGAGTAAGCTGCGTCAACGGTCGATCTAACTGAGAGAAGTTCAGAATGAAGCGACGATAATACCCTGCTAGACCCAGAAAACTACGGATCTCAGCAACTGTCGTCGGACGCGACCAATTAAGTACCGCTTCAATCTTGCTTGGATCAACAGAAAATCCCCTCCCTGGATATGATATGGCCAAGAAAGACCACTCTATCCATCCAGAACTCACACTTGCTCAGCTTGGCGTACAACTGCTCATCTCGAAGAGTCTGTAGTACCAACCGCAAGTGAGAAACATGCTCTTCCGTATTATGCGAATACACCAAGATGTCGTCAATGAAGACCACGACAAACTTGTCCAAATACTCCCTGAAGACACGGTTCATCAGATCCATGAATATAGCCGGCGCATTAGTCAAACCAAATGGCATCACTAGGAACTCGTAATGCCCATAGCGAGTACGGAATGCAGTCTTGGCTACGTCCTGATCACGGACTCTCAACTGATGATACCCAGATCTCAAGTCAATCTTGGAGTAAATTGATGTGCCCTGCAGCTGGTCAAACAAGTCATCAACACGAGGCAACGGATACTTGTTCTTCACAGTGACTCGATTCAGCTGCCGATAGTCAATGCACAGCCGCATCGACCCATCCTTTTTCTTCACAAAGAGAACAGGAGCTCCCCAAGGAGATACACTAGGACGAATATACCCCTTGTCCAAAAGATCCTGTAGTTGATTCTTCAACTCACGCATCTCTGACGGAGCCAGACGATACGGTGTTCTAGAAATAGGCGAAGTACCCGGCATCAACTCTATGCCAAACTCAACTTCCCTAGCAGGAGGAAAACCCGGAATCTCATCAGGAAATACATCTGGAAATTCATCCACAACAGGAATGCTCTCTATCCCAATACTCTCAGCGGACAAATCAACTGCATAGATAAGGTAGCCTTCCCCGCCAGACTCCAGAGCTCGACAGGCTCTCAAAGCTGATACCAAAGGCATCGGGGGTCGCGCTCCCTTACCATAGAAAAACCAACTCTCACTCCCTTCCGGATGAAAGCGTACTAATCTCTGATAGCAGTCCACTGAAGCTCGATAGGTAGTCAACACATCTATTCCCAGAATGCAATCAAAGTCGTCCATCGCCAGGACCATGAGATTCGCCAACAGAACGTTCCCTTCAAACTCTAAAGGGCAACCCATCACTAGACGTTTAGCCAAAGCAGATTGGCCCGTCGGAGTAGAAACAGACATCACTACGTCTAGTGCAATGCATGGTAACTTATGCCTCTTAACAAAACGTGCAGAAATGAAGGAATGAGATGCACCAGTGTCAATAAGTACAAGAGCAGGTATACCATAAAGCATAAATGTACCTGCGATGACTTTCTCATTCTCCTCCATAGCCTGATCATGTCTCAGGGCAAACACCTGGCCAGAAGCTCGTGGCCTCAAATGAGAACTCCCAGCAGACTGTCCCTGCGACCTCTGCTGTACGGTAGCCTGAGAACCCGATCCTGAACCAGAACCAGAACCACCTCCCCCAGACATTGGGCAATCTCTCCGGATATGACCAGTCTCTCCACAACGGAAACAAGCTCCAGAAGCTCTACGGCACTTGTCGGATGGATGGTTCTTCCCACAGTGATCACACTTGTCCTTCTTACCATAACGGACAATACCTCCAGAACCAGAGGAAGAAGAAGATCCAGACTTTTTGAAAGTTTGGGCACGGGGACCCAAAGAACTAGTAGGCCTCGACTGAGGGAAAGACCTGTTCCGCCGAATGCTGTCCTCTGCCTGATGACAACGGCTCACCAAACCCTTGTAGGACATGTCGTCGCCAACCGCCACACGGTCATGGATCTCAGGGTTAAGGCCCTGAAGGAACAGATTATACTTCATCTCTGAGCTATCAGCAATCTCGGGGCAATAGGATAGCAGATCAAAGAACCTCTGCTGATACTCATCGATAGACATGGTTCCCTGTCGCAGACTCAGTAGCTCGCCTGCCTTCGACTGTCGGAGTGCAGGAGAAAAATACCGCTTTTGGAAAGCTGTGCGGAACTCGGCCCAGGTGGCCACTCCTCTCGCCGCAACAAAAGGTGTAGAAGTAAACCTCCACCACCTGCGCGCACGCCCATCCAGAAGATAGCCAAGGGTCTCCACCTTCTGCTCATCGGTGCATTGGAAAGTCTGAAAAGTCGTCTCCATGCGGTCTAACCAGTTCTCCGCATCCTTCGGAGACTCACCTCCAACTAAGGGCTTAGGACCCATAGCTAAGAATCGACGCACAGTGAAACGCTCGTCGTCATGGTGACGATGACGCCGTTCTCGACGAGGCTCCCGGTTGGCATCACCCCAACGCCCACCAACACTGCCATGAGAACTTTGGTCGTCACGATTTGACATCTACAAAAATACCTAAAGATGAGACTAAATCCCAAGAAATCTTTTGCATGCTCTGATACCATAAATGTAGTGACCCTTACCCGGATCACCTACTAAACAAAACTTATGCATGCAATTAACTTAATTAAACAGATATCAGAATAAAACTGCGGAAACCATAAACATTATACAATCCCAAGAAAAGGAATCTGTAATTTATCCAATATTATACAACCAAATCGAAATAGCTGTATAAACCCAAACAACAGTAATAAAACCTAGACGAAGCTTCAGCTGGCCAACCACTGACTAGCCCCTCCTGGATCCACCCTCCTCGTCCAATCGCAAACCTGCCCCATGGAATAGGGTGTCCAGAAAATACAGAGTACGAGACGTGAGCATAAAACGCTCAGTGCGAGAGTATGAGTATACATGCATGCAAAGTGAACTCCCTATAGACTCGAGGTCAAGGATCAGGTAACAGAGACAGACCGGGCCCTGGTATGTAGCACGCTGTGCCGTCGCTTCAGGAGGTGGCTCCCATACCGAGATAACTGTGGATACACCGGACCCAAATCGATGGAAGTCCATCCACTAACAGGATAGGGTAAAACCCTACTAACAGACATCTCGAAAGAGATACAGCAAGATGCAAATGAATGCAGCATAATATCATGGCATATAAATCATGCAGTCACGTAATACATGTATACTCAGTCAGGATATCTCGAACAGTACTTTCGTACCTCAATACAGTGCAAGCTCTACCAACTCTAGGTCCACGCCTATAGTCTGCTCTACACTGCCAAATGATACTACTATCATTAAAGTGCTCTAAAAGCCTTAACTAAGCTATTGCATACTCCTAAATATTTATAGGGAGCAAAAGCTATACCTTCGTCCGTCGTTAGCCCTTTGATGTCGATGCCTCCAGAACTTGGGCACAACTCCGCTACGACTACCGAACGCCTCTCCGACCTCCGGACCAAGCCTAAGAAGACTAGAACAGCTCCAAAAGGACTAGAAAGGAAAGGAGAACTCGGAATTGGCAAATGAAAGTGAAGTCTCGGCCTTCTATTTATAGACAACGATCGGAACTTCCGATCCTTGATCGGAACGTCCGAACCTCGATCGGAACGTCCGATCCTGCCATCAGAGCTTCCGAAGATCCTGATCTGCCACGTGTCAAAATATCACTTGTTGACTCCGGATAGGGGTGATCGGAGCCTCCGGTCCTGATCGGAGGTTCCGATCCAACCACACGTCATGCCTGACGTAATACCGATCGGAGCTTCCGATCCTGTTCGGAGCTTCCGATCCTGATCGGAGCTTCCGATCTCACCTTCGGAGCTTCCGAACTCTTACCAAGTAATTATGATTATTTCCTTTAATTACTCAATTAGGGCACGGGCTACTACATGCTGCCTTCACATGGTCCTCGGATTGTGAGGAATCATTTCACGAGCTGCGTATACGTCTTACTACTGCACTTGTGCTAGCTCTACCTTCTGGATCGGTTAAATTTTCTACACTGATGCCTCTGGTCAGGGGCTAGGATGTGTTTTGACACAGCATGAACATGTTATTTTCTATGCTTCTCGGCAATTGAAGACGCATGAGACGAATTATCCAGTGCATGATCTCGAGTTAGCCTCCATTGTATTTGCGCTCAAAATTTGGAGACATTATCTTTATGGCGAGAAATTTGAGATATTCACGGATCACAAGAGTTTGAAGTATTTATTCACTCAGGAAGAGTTGAATATGCGACAGAGACGCTGGATGGATTTACTGAAAGATTATGACTGCGAGATTAAGTATCATCCAAGTTCTGCCAATCTTACTGCTGATGCCTTGAGTCGGCAGGTTAGACTTTCTGCACTTCAGACTAGTGATTTATCTCATATGATTCAGGAATGTTGTTCACTGAGTTTTACACTCAAGCACAAGAAAGGAAGAAATGGAATTCGTTTGTATACTATTTTATCTGAGCCAGCATTGTATTCTCGGATTAGAGATGCTCAGATATCTGATGTTAAGACTCAGCGTTTGGCACGTCTAGCCAATGGGGTTAATATATCTGGATTCTATTATCAGACAGATGGTTTATTATGTTTATCTAATCGAGTAGTTGTACCTGATGATGCGGAGCTCAGGAATGATATTCTATCACAAGCTCACTGAAGTCGACTATCAGTTCATCCTAGAAGCATGAAAATATATAAGGACTTGCGAACCAAATTCTGGTGGAAGGGGATGAAGCGGAATGTGTATCAATTTGTTTCTAGATGTCTTGTTTGTCAACGGGTCAAGGCTGAACACCGACGACCAGGTGGATTACTGCATAATCTTGAGATTCCCTAATGGAAGTGGGAGCATGTGACCATGGATATTGTCACCCACTTACCTATGACTTCACGTCAGTGTGATGCTATCTGGGTCGTTGTTGACAGGTTTGACAAAATCAGCACACTTCATTCCTTACAACAGAGAGTATTCATATGATCCCATGACACGCTTATACATCCAGGAGATAGAATGATTACATGGGATTCCGGTGAGCATAGTCAGTGATAGAGATCCGCGGTTTACCTCATGTTTTTGGGGTAGTTTTCATCAGGCGTTGGGTACCACTCTGAGTTTGAGCACTGCATATCATCCTGAGACTGATGGCCAGTCGGAACGGATGATACGTACACTTAAAGATATGTTGCGGGCTTCTACGATGGATTTTGGCTTGACTTGGCAGGATCAGTTACCTTTGATCAAATTTTCCTACAATAATAGTTATCACTGAAGTATTGATATGGCACCCGTTGAGGCATTATATGGTAGACGATGTTGTACTCCATTATTCTGGGATGAGGTGGGAGAATGACAGGTGGAGGGTCCTGAGTTAGTACAACATATTGTGGACAAGGTAGATTTGATCAAACGGAGGATCAAAGCTGCTCAAGATCGGCAAGTCAGTTATGCTAATATTCACTGCAGACCACTTCAGTTCGAGCCTGGTGAATATGTATTCCTGCGAGTAGCATCTTTCCGAAAGGTGATGAGATTTGGTTTGAAAGGTAAGCTATCACCTCGTTATATTGGGCCTTTCCAGATACTGGAAAATATCAGAGACATTGCTTATCGTTTGGCATTATCGCCATATCTTTTCCAGTATACATGATGTCTTTCATGTGTCGTTACTTAGACATTATATAG
Source organism: Henckelia pumila (assembly GCF_033568475.1). Taxonomy (NCBI): domain Eukaryota; kingdom Viridiplantae; phylum Streptophyta; class Magnoliopsida; order Lamiales; family Gesneriaceae; genus Henckelia; species Henckelia pumila. The sequence goes on along the minus strand of NC_133121.1, from coordinate 27,366,422 downwards.
CTGATGAGTCACATATTATCTATCCTACTGATGTTCAGCTAGAACCAGATCTGTCTTATGTTGAATGACCACTCCAAATCTTTGACAGGAAGAAGAAAGTTCTTCGGAACAAGACTATACCACTTGTGATGGTACAGTGGCAGCGCCGAGGCATCGAGGAAGCAACTTGGGAAACGGAAAGCCGTATGTGAGCAGAATATCCTGAGTTGTTTACATTGTATTATTGATTACCATGTATCAATGTAATTACAGTTTGTTGTAATAAAACATGGTTTTATGTTTCATATTATTATCTTGATCGTTACTTTAGAGTTTATTTCGCGGATGAAATATCTAAAGGTGGGGAGAATGTAGTAGTCCGGTTCCATTTTACAAGATTAAGTGATTTTAAACATGTTAGAAAGTGACATATACTTTTAAAAGTGTCAAAACATGTTTAAGGAGTCATTATTTGGTAAAAATAAGTAGAAAATCAGATTCGAAATGTCCAAAAAATGGTAGGAAGGGTTTCGGGAGTCTCAGACAGTCCAAAAAAAAGGCAAACGAGTTCGGAAGGAAAGAAGCTGATCGGAGCGTCCGAACTAGAACGGACACAACGATCTCTTAACAGCCAGGCATGAGGTGGCTTGGTGACTAAGTCACAAGTGTTTACAAGTGTCAAACATGCACAGAACGGATGCAACGAAGCCAAAACGGATGCAACGATCTAGTCCAAGATTTTGCCTATAAATAGAGGATTTTTTATTCATATTTTCATATAAGATTTTCGAGTTTCCTTCTTCAGTTATAAATAGTGTGAGGTATACACTTGAAGGCCCTATCGGTTAATAGAGAGATTTTGGAATAACAAAGGTATTGTTATAGTCTTCCAGAACGAGCGAATCCAAAGGGCTTACTACGAACGAAGGTATGGTCCGGGAATCTTATTAAGTTTTGGGAGTATCTGTTAGCTTAGTTAAGGCTTATAGAACTTGTGTAGTGATACGGTGAACTTTTGGTTATAGGCTTGGAACCTTGGTCCTACTAGACTCGAACTAGCTTAAAGGTACGTACACATTGACTGAGATTGCCAGTGAGTATACATGTTTATATGTTGCATTTTTGTGGCATTATTATGTGGCATGATGTATGGTTTACTGCTTTCCATATTCATATGTCATGTGCGCATGCACGTTGAGCTTATTCCTTTGTTATACCTGTATTTAGTCTAGAGCTGGATGCACCGCTATAACGGGGGGTTCTAGGAGATATTCTAGAACCGGATGTACCGTTATAGTGGGGGGTTCTAGGCGAGTGTGGTTGTATCCATAGATTTGATCCGAGCGGTCACTGCACTCATTGACGCCGGTTATTAGCATGACTTTCAGATGACTTATTACCCGTCATCACGATTGCATGCATCATATACATATGTTTACTCATGTTTATGTACTGATCGTTAATCGTTCACTTCCTAGTTATTATTTTTGACACCCCATTCCATGGTGCAGGTCGCAGGATGGACGGAGCTGGGAGTTCGAGGCAGGACTAGGGAGCAGGAGCCATGGGTGGATCTTTTATACAGTAGGACTCGTTATAGCTGTATAAATGTTTTAGACAGTTTAATTTTAAGTTATTACGATATGGTTGTATCACTACTGAATTAAGCCTTGAACTTTTGTACTAAGCTGATACGTAAATTATGGGTTATTTTTCCGCACGTTTTACTCTGTTAAGTGTTAATCTTTTAATTAAGATTAATGCATGCTATAGTTTCCAGTTAGTAGGTCATTTATTGCAGTGTCACTACAAATCCTCCCCCTGTCTGTGGGCAATTCTTCTTGAGATGACCGATCTCTTCTTCTCGTAGTGCTCAGACTGGCCTTTCTTCTTACCATAGTGGAAAACACCCCAGAATCTGGGGAAAAAAAGTAGAAGAAGCAGATTTCTTGAAATATTGGGCTCAAGTTCCCAAAGCACTGACAGATCGAGAAAACTGAAGTGTCCTTCGGCAGTTTAGACAATCTCTGCTTGACGATATTGGTTCACCAAACCCTCATTGGATGTCGGGTCGTCACAAACACTAACTCGGTCAAAAATCTTCTAATTGAGGCCCTGGAGGAAGTGGTCATAATTTCCTTCGGAATTGATATTAATATGAGGGCAGAACAGACATAACTCAAATAATTTCTGCTGATATTCATCAACGGTCATGTTGCCTTGATTCAAACCTAGAAGCTTGATGAACTTGGGATGTCGAAGTGCAGGTTGAAAATACAACTTCATAAAGACAGTACAAAAATCAGACCAAGTAACTCTATCGTGTTCATGTAGCAGTGGTGTAGACGTAGACTTACTCCATTTGCGAACATGCCCCTCCAGAAGGAAAGTAACAACCTCTATATGCTACTCCTCAGTACAATGAAAAACTCAAAAACAGCCTTCCATCTGCTCTAACTAGTCTTCTGCCACCTCGGGTGCCCCACCTCCAACTAAGAGGTTATGTCCCATTTGGATGAATTTGGATGAACTTATACATCTCAAAATAGCGGCGTGCCTCGTAATGGTGTCGAGGTCCACTACGATGCCCATGTCCATCATCATCAATCCAGTGTCCTATAATACCTCTAGAGTCAAGGGACATACATTTATATATATTATATATTTATCAGTATATTAAAATATTTTAGTTGTATATATTATTTATTTACTGAATTTTAATTTAATTTATATATAAGTAAGAAATTTAATATTATTTATTTATAGATTTAGAAATATTTTTTAAAATATATTACATTTGTAAACTGATACAAAGAATACGATACCTATCATCACAAAAATTTTAAATACATATAATATTTTTTGAAAAATATTAATCAATAAAATAATGTGAAAAAAAAAATGTATCTAATTGGATTGAATAAAACTAACTTTAACTGATAATCTAAATTAATTAAATGCTTATGATGATGCTTATTACCGTGTCTATTTACTGCTTCCAGTCAACGCTCTGCCCTTAAATTCTCCACACACACACACACACACACACAGAGAAGCTCCAAGCACTAAAAAATGGCGGATGCAGCAGTAGAGTTCCTGCTCGAGAATCTCAAACAGCTGCTTCTCTATCACGCACATTTAATCCTCGACTCCAAAAGGCAAGTCGAGAACCTCGAAAACGATCTCCGATTGTTCAAAGCCTTTCTCAAAGACTCCACCAAAAAGCGCAAGAAGGACGAAACTCTGCGCGAATTGGTGCGACAGATCAGAGACGTGGTGTACGAAGCCGAAGATGTAATCGATGCTTTCGTTACTCAGGCGGCGGAGACCAAATCCAAGACTTATTTCAAGAAAGTCTTCTTCACTCCGTCCAAGCTTCTAAGTGTGGCCAGGGAGGTTGAGACCATCGGAGGGAAGGTTAAAAATATATATGACAAGAACAGGATCGACTTTGCTTCTCTCGATATCGATGGCGCCGCCGCCGATGACCAGATTCCCGACGAAAAGAAGGTAAAAACATCAATTCCTCATATAGCCAAGTGTGCCAGCAGAAACATAGATATATAGTTTTGAATCGATTACAAGTCTATATTTCTGGAAAATTATCCCCACACTTTTTTTTTTAATTATTAAAATAGTAAATATATATGATTTGACATCATTAATATATCAAATTTCTGATCCTGTTACGTAATAAAATGAAATTCCTATTCGGCAATTCGATATTAGTTTTGGCATGTACAATATTTATATAGATCTCTACCTGGAAACACAAATTGATTGAAGGAAAATATCGGAAAATCATTAAAAAAGTTGAGGCTCAAATCCGAAAAGATTTGGAAAGGATTGAGTGGAGGAGTAGTGGACTTGTCTCTGTCTCTAAGTGTTGAAATTTGGTTCTTGAAAGTGATATTACAAATGCATGGAGGGCTGTTTTGCTATTCGAACTATTGTGCGAGCATAGAGTGAATGCTGGGCACTCATTTGAAACTGCAGGTCAGTGGAGTGTACTGATCCAGGCTTTGCTCTTAGTTGGTTCCTTGTCGATCTGACTCTCCACCTGTTATACCTCCCAAGCTGAAATTGTTCTCACAATGATCGGTTGTGTCTGCTGCCTCTACGAGTCTGGTTTTCTGACTTGTTTCAATTCTAATTCATCCATATTCTTTTTGGAATAAACACTTTGGCTGATAAGTTAAATTGATCGTACGTTGTCACAAAATCTTTTGAACAATTATGTCGCTTCTGGGAACGTGTAGATTTACATTCAAAGTATGATGTTGTGATGCATCTAAATAGCAGCATTTTATGTTTATGCATTTAGATGTCATGGGGGTTTTATTTCTTTGTTTCTGAATTTTGCACAGGATCCTACAGTCAGGCAAGAAAACATTGTGGGGTTGGAAGATGAGACAAATACTATAATCAAGTATTTGACTGAAGCATCTAAGGAACTAGATGTCATCTCAATTATTGGTATGCCAGGCCTTGGCAAAACGACACTAGCAGGGAAGATCTTTCGTGACCAAAGAATCCAGTTTGAATTCCCCACTCGGATATGGGTTTATGTCTCTCAAGAGTTCAGGAAAAGGGACGTATTTCTATCCATTCTCAGTAACTTTACGAAGATCACAGATGACATGTATCGTAAAAGTGATGAGGACATAGCAAAGCTCCTCCGTGAAAATCTCGAGAGAGGAAAATTTTTCATTGTTATGGATGATGTGTGGACTGCTGCTGCATGGACCGAGCTTCAGGATGCCTTCCCAAAAACCAATAACATGGGTAAAATCTTGATTACCAGTCGTAACGAGGAAGTTGCTTGGCAAGCTAACCGTGATCGAGAACCCCACAAGCTGCGTCTCCTGACTTCTGAAGAAAGTTGGCTGCTGCTTCGATTAGAGGTATTTGGGAAACCTGAGTGCCCTTCAGAGCTCGAAGTGCTCGGAAAACTTATAGTTGAACAATGTGGCCGCCTCCCGCTGGCTATAGTTGTGATTGGAGGGACTCTCGTAAAAAAAGCTGCCGCAGGTGACATGAGCGCAAAAAAAAATGCATGGAGAAAGGTGTCAGAAAGCGTGGGTACATATCTCAATGAAGATCAAGACAAACGTATGGAAAAGATTATTGCTTTAAGTTACGACAAATTGCCTTATTATTTAAGATCCTGCTTTCTGTATTTGGGGATGTTCCCTGAAGATTTTGAGATCCCTGTTCGGAAATTGACCCTTATGTGGATCGCAGAGGGATTCATACTGCAAAAACCTGGGATAAGCCTGGAGGAAACTGCACAAGACTATTTAGAAGATCTTATCAGCAGAAACCTGGTAATGGTAGATAAAGTGAACCCTGATGGTAAAATTAGAACATGTCGCATTCATGACATGCTGCGTGAATTCTGCAAAAATGAAGCTGGAAATGCAAAAGAAAACTTCTTTCAAGAAATGAAAAGGTCAAGTGGAGGAATTTTCGATCCTTCAGTTTCAGAGGTTGTAAAATTTCGTCGTCTTTGCATTCATTCCAATGTCGTAAGCTTTATCTCGACAAAACCTTATGGTCCACGTATACGCTCATTTTTGTGTTTCTCTAAAGAAGATATCACACTGCTTCCTGAAAACATATCTTCCATCCCTGCAGCATTCAAATTACTTAGGGTTTTAGAAGGCAAGTCTTTTAAATTTACTAAATTTCCGAGTGACCTTACGAACCTCGTTCATTTGAGATACCTTGTTTTGTCGAGCAATTTCAAAGTCCTTCCCGATTCTATTGCCAAGCTTTGGAACATTCAAACTTTGATAGTTGATACGACTTCACGTACACTTGATATCAAAGCTGACATTTGGAAGATGATTCAATTGAGACATGTAAAGATAAATGCATCAACCACTCTACTGAAGTCATCAAAAACTAAAGGAGAGAAGCTTCAAACACTGGGTACAATATCACACCAAAGTTGCACAGAAGATTTTTTTGACCGGGCCCGGGGCTTAAAAAAATTGGGTATTCGTGGTCGAATTGACACACTTCTTGATGCCAAAGGTTTGGAAAAGTTAGGCAATCTTGATAAATTGAAGTTAGTGAATGATGCATTTCCTCTTCCACCATCTGAAGGCCGATTAACTTCCCTCCCACAACCATACAAGTTCCCACCGAAGTTGAGGAGCATCACATTATCTGCCACTTTTTTGGATTGGTCTCACATGGCAACGTTGGGGATGTTGGATACTCTTGAGGTACTCAAGTTGAAAGATAATGCCTTCGAGGGAAGTTGCTGGGAGGCAGCTGAAGGGGGTTTTCGTCATCTTGAAATCCTACAAGTTGAACGAACCAATTTAGTTGTTTGGGTTGCAGCAGGACATCATTTTCCGAGGCTTAGATGTCTTGTACTACGGAACTGTGAGAGGCTTGAAGCAATTCCAATTGGCCTAGCTGATAGCCTCCAGAAATTGGATTTGAAACGTGTCAACAAATCGGCATCAGATTCAGCTAGAAAAATTGAGGCCAAAAAATTGAAGCAAGGAACAGAAACTTCCAAAAGAAATCAATTCAAGCTCTACATTGCTCCGGGGGACGAATGATCTCCAATTTATTACTCTCAGACGTGCTTCCAAGATAGTAAGTAAAATTTTCATTTAATTTGTTTTTATCATTCCTTGTCTAGTGTGATATTTGTCTTTATGATAATAAATGCAGGCATGAACGCAAAGATAATGCCGTAAAGGTTTAAACAGATGTGCTAGAAGCGCTGAGTCACATTCTCCGCATTCTGATATCTTCTTGTTGTGATATGTGATTTCATTTGTAATTTTTTTGTGTTACGTCTTGCCATGTAATGTTTCCACCTTTTGGCGCTCATATGTATCACGTTGTACTACTTCTGAACCTTTCATTTATGGATTCCAAACTGCTGATCGTCTCGTTTCAGCTAGTAGGACTGTTGTCAAGGGCATTCAATGATTGTGATTGCAACTTCGAAGATCTTCGTTTCCGAGTTTTTCCCCCCTTTTTTTGGCTCTATATAACTATTCTTCTGCAATCTTCCAATCATTAAGATTAAGCATTAAATATGATAAGTTTTAATATATTTGATCTGAATTTAGGAATTTAGGTGCGATTACATATCTGATATTTCAATTAATGTAGAAAGATCAGTATAATCTTGAGGTACTCAAATTGAAAGATAATGCCTTCGAGGGAAGGGCTGGGAGGCAGCTTAAGGTTGTTTCATCATCTCGAAATCATAAACGTTGAACAATCAAATTTTAGTTGTTTGGGTCACTTAAGGTCGTCATTTCCCAAGGCTTAGAACTCTCAGACTTGGGAACTGCCAGAGGCTTGAAGCAATTCCAACTGGTCTAGTTGATAGCCTCCAGAAATTGGATATGAAACGTGTGAGCAAATCCGCGTCAAATTCTGCCAACATAATTTAGGTAGTGCTTGCGACATCTAAAAATAAGTGATTATGGAGATTCTCTTCACAAAGGTTGCAACCACTACCTTAGTAGGCCGAAAAATTGAAGTGAGGAATAGAAACTTCCGTAAGAAATCAATTCAAGCTCTGCATTGCTCCCCGACAGTAAGCAAAGTTCTCATTTAATTTATTTTTGTTATCTTACTTGTCTAGTATAACTGTTGTATGTAGAAAAATTAATGCAGGCATGGAACACAAAGATGACATCGTAAAGGTTCAAATGAACATGTCAGAAGCGCGGACTCACATTTTCCTCATACCCAAGTCTCATTGTGACGGTTGTACTTCGATTTCATTCATAAATTTTTTGGTCTTCTGCCTCGCCGTCGTGCTTTCTTTTTCCCATCATTGCCTAGCGTTTTTATCACGTTGTTTGACTTCTGAACTTAGCATTTATGGATTCATAACCGCTGCTCGTATGTCAAGGAAATTTCAATAATATTGTGATGAAACCTAGCTTTGATGATGCACTTAATTTGGTTCTCCTTTTGACTCTATATAACTACTGATCAGATTGATTATTCATTGTCTTGTTCTTCGTGCAAGGCTTGATTATCTTTGCTAGAAAGAGGCATAGTTTTCTCCTTTTAATTGCCGTGAAGCTCGAACCAAGCCAGGACTATCAGAGATGTAGAAATTATGGACTCCAAGGATCATCGGCGCACTGTGGATTTGTCATGAGATGAGGTGGAAGCACCTGAATTTCCGTTCCCATAGAGATGGAAGATGAAAAACAAAATCGAAGCTTGAGTTGATCGAATCAATGACAGAACTTGTAACCGCGCGCAGCATCAAAATTTATTCTCTGGTACCATATTCCCTTGAGCAATGTTCAAAAGAATGAAAAGGTAAGAGATGGATGATCCTGCTCTATATTTTACAACCGTGTTTTGTTGGGAATTAAGTCGCAAGCCGGAGAATTGAGTAACATGTTACAGTAGTGATACATGGAGGATGGAAGAAGGGGTGTAATATAAGGACATGCTACCGATGTAACAATACTAATGAACTTTGATTATCATACAAATCCAGTCCGCACCGACGATAGTCGGATTCTATCGTTATTTACAAAAACAAAACAAAACAAAAGTTGTTAAATTATATATATTACTACGTGGTAGAATGATTCTAATGTTGGTGTATCTAGAAATAAGTGATTATGATTTTTTTCTTAACAAATCATAACAATTTTTAGAGATTTCAAATACTACATAAAATTATTTTCAATTCCATTCAAAAGTTTGCTTTTATGAGATGTTTTTTTGCCACTAATGTTATCTATTTTTATTATAAATGTATGAATAGTTGACACAGTTTTTGCATTGTAAAAATTTGGGATATTGAATTTATCGAAGTTAATGTGTTTATTTATTTAATTGATGCATTTATTTTTTGAAATTATTAAACAAAAAATTTAATTGGTTTAATCTATCCACTTTTATAATAAAAAATTTTAACTAAAAATATTAAATGATTATATTTATTTAATCTATTATTTTACGAAACGTGAATAAAATAATAAAGTTTTTCAATGTGATTTTTTCTACTTGCTGTTAATTTTTGTGCTGTTTAGATAATTGCATGAAAATGTTAAAAGAAAATATATATTTAATCTATTATTTTACTAGAAGCTATAAAAGTGCAGTCAGCATGTGAATAGAATTGCAAAACTTTTCATTGTGAATTTTCTATTTTGACTTTAAATTGTATATTGTTTAGATTAGTGACATGAATATTTTCTACATCTTACTATATTATTATATTAGAGAGCCTTAAACTAACTAAATATCAATTAATTGGTGAAATTTGAGATAAAATTACGATTTTATCCAAATTTAATTTTCTACAAAACCAAATTTTTTAGACAAATTAGTCATTTTATATGATATATTTTTTTTTAGCCATTAGATTTTTATTTTGTTTACCAAAATGATATTTTGCTATTTTTGTTTGTGTTTATAAATTTATAGATTAGATAGTGAATTAGTTATCACTCTTAACTTTTGAATATCTAATTCATTGTGACTTCTAAAAACATAAATTTTTTTATATATATATGCATGCATCGCGTGCAAGAGAAGCTAGTAATTCTTAAAAAATCTAAAACCAATGATAGATGAACAAAAATTAATATATATTTGACAATAAAAATATATTTTTCACTGAAATTATTTAAATATATATATATATATACTTAATTTATCCTAACTATAAAAACGTGAATAAAGGGAAAAAGTTTCGGCAAATTGCCATTAAATCTCTAAACCTAACTTTCATTCATTTATAAATCCCCACTAAAATAAAACTTATTTTCCACTCCCTGAAGAGAGAAAATTTTTCCAAAAATCCTCAAAATACCCATATATATATATATAAAAGAGTGAGAGAATGGACATAAAAAACAAGACTAATCCAAATAGAATTTATATAAAAATTCAAATTAAAATTAAAGAACATAAACCATATCATATATATGTTTATGTTGATACAAGAGCAAGTATGTGTCTGGCAAGCAAACACATACTCCCAAATCATTATTGGAAGAAATACGATAAATGATTAAAAGTTGGAATAGGAGATGAATTAATTATTATGCTTGATACAGTAGTAGAAAAATTAAAAATAGAAATTGAGGAAACAAAATTTTTAATACCATTTATATACCAAATAGAATCGGGAATGTATATTATAATAGGGAATAATTTTTTAAGACAATATTCTTCATTTACATAATTTGAAGATCACATAACTTTAAACAAAGGCTCATCAATGATTCACATTCCCAAAATACGAACAACATTTCGTGTAGGGAATGAAGGATTTACAAAAAAAATTCATAAACGAAATACAAATCCAATAGAATTAAAAATAGAGAATATTTTAACAATTAATTCTGAAACATTTATGAAAAAATTTCATGATATTTGTTTTGAAAATCCTTAGGACAAAATTAAGAAAAGAAAACAATTTATTGCTTCAATAAAACTTAAAGACTCTAATATTACAATCCGTGAAGCACGAAGAAGATGCAACATGGATGATGTAAAAAAATTCGAAAAAGAGGTCCAAGAACTTCTCAAACTCAGAATAATCATTCCAAGTAAGAGTCCACTCTCTTCACCAGCCTTTTATGTCAGCAAAAAGATACTGACAAAAAAACAATGGTAATTGATTATCGAAAAATGAATAATGCAACAATTATGGATGGATATTACGTCCCAAATAAGAATGATTTACTATTTTACATAGGAGGAATGAAATATTTCTCCAGTCTAGATTGTAAATCAGGATTCTGGCAAATACAGCTAGATCCACAAACACAATTACTTACAACATTCAGTTGTCCAAAAGGACAATATCAATGGACGGTTGTGGGAACTTGAGTTGCTAATCAAATCTTAGGGCAATTAATGAATGAACATAACTTGATTCAAGTTTAATCAAACAAGAGTTTTTTTTCTGTTTCGGGAAGGGGTGCGCTCGGGCGCCCCATAATACCCAACCCTCGGGTTGGAATGGTTGGGGCTGCACTCGAGCTGCAATAAAATTCAGTTCGAGCGCTGCCCTGGGCAGAAAAATTCCCTGGTTTGCAGCTCAACTCTGATTTGTAAACTCCTTTCTAAAACATGTTATGTCAAGTCCAAAACATGCATTGACATACAACTCAAGTTCCAAACATACTCACAAGCATTAACTGCATCCAACTAGTAGATTAAAGTGTACCAAAAGATATAAACTAAACAAGATGTTCAACATATTCTTCAAACCATAATATATACTTGTCTTCTAACATGCTTGTTAATACTATGGAACATACAACTTGTGCTAAACACTCGAGTCACCACGCGTCTTGAGCTACCCGTGTTGTCTCTGACTAGCTCCTGCCCCATCTGTTGTCATGCACACATACAAAACAAAACAACAGCCTGAAACTCCGGTGAGAAACATATTTCTCAGTATAAGCGACATAAACATGTTAAACATGCAATATCAATTATATATCAACTCAAGATATAAAGTAAAGAAAAATCAAAATTTATAAACGAACTCGTTAATCGAGATTCGTATCCGAACTCAGCATCAAGATTCGTATCCGATCTTGGTATTCAAGATTCGTATCCGATATTGACTTGGATATATCCGAATTTCATTGTTCGTATCTGAAACAAAATCAAAGGTAAACAACATAAATCAAATATCCATTACCTGATATGGATTAACAATTCATATTCTCAATAAAAAAACATATATCTACGCAAGTATGTGATTTTTCTGGGATACTCAAGAAACATCATTCTCAAGTTTCAAATCCCATTTAGATCAAAGTCTTCTTATACCTTTCGTTCTTGTTCTTGAGTGCTTCAAATCTGAACAATCAATATCAAAAAACTCATATCAAAATCTATTCAAATTCATCATTCAATTTTCAAGAAGACAACTTCAAACCTTGCTCCAATCTTTCCCGGTTCAAAGGCTAAAATATCGAGTCGTCAAACTTCACTACAATCTGAAATGAAGTGATAATAAGCTAAAAATATCACTAATGAACTCATATCATGTTCATCTCAATCAACAAGACTCAAAAGTGTAGCAATTCCAAAATCGACGACGTAATGGTACAAAATCGGTAACCGAAACGGAAATATATCAATTCTATCAATCATATCTCATCTATAACACCAACAAATGATCAAGATATCAGCAATATATCATCATATCAGAAGTACAAGAGTCGACTATATGCTGGAAAATCATAAGAACGGCATCAAATCTTCGATCCGGTTTCGATACGTTAATACATATCAACTCAAAAACACAAATATATAATCGAATTCTGAATCCTCCAACAACCATAATTTCGAAACCAGATAGAACAAGATAATACTTACACCAAATCGAAACTCTCGAGGTGAGGATCGCAGAACTATGCTCGGTTCTGAAATCGGATGGCCGGATCAAAAGATATCAAATCTTGAAGGATGAAATGAATTGAAGAAAATGAGATTCTCGATTGATGCTGCTGATTAATCTGAAATATGATGCAAGTACATGCATTTACACGTGAATACACATATGCAATCCATGTGTCCTCCACTCAAAGCCCATATTTGCATTTTAGCCCATAATTTTTTCCTTAATTGCAAAATAATCCTTAGCCCTCTTTTTAATTCAATTTCAATCCTAAATAATTTAAGAATATTCGAATTTAAATCTAAACTCTAAAAATTCTCAAATTAAATATCCTCAAATTAAAATTAATTAATCTCGGATTAAATCAAATAATTTCGGGCCTTACAGTTCTCCCTCTCTAAGATATGATTTCGTCCTCGAAATCACATGCAATCTGTGTACATATAAGATAAGAAAATAATGGAATTATTGAATAAGAATAAGACTCACATCAGTGAAATAGCTCTGGAAATCTCTGTCTCATGTCCTCTTCAGTCTCCCATGTCGCTTCTTCAATTCTATGTCGAGTCCACTGAACTTTGACTAACTGTATCATCTTGTTTCTGAGTTGCTTTACTTTCTGATCAAGAATCTGAATAGACTGCTCAAAGTAGCTCGGAGTCTCATTAAGTTCTGCTTCGTCAGACTGGAGAATATGAGATGCATCAGGTTGATACTTCCTCAACATAGATACATGAAACACGTCATGTATACTAGAGAGAGATGGAGGCAAAGCAAGTCAATAGGCAAGATCGCCTATCTTCTCAAGGATTTCATATGGACCGATAAATCTTGGAGACAATTTTCCTCTCTTACCAAATCTAACTGTGCCTCTGAAAGAAGAAATCTTCAAGAATACTATGTACCCCTGTTCAAAACACAAAGGTCGACGTCTAACATTAGCATACTTCGCTTGTCGGTCTTGAGTCATCTTCATTTGCTTATGAATGAGTTTCAATTTCTCAGTCATTTCTCTGATCATATCTAGCCCAATATCAGGTGCCTCTGAGATATCATCCCAATAAAGAAGAGATATGCACTTCTTTCCATACAAATCTTTAAATGGAGCCATCTCGATACTCGTCTGATAACTGTTATTGTACGAGAACTCCACAAGTGGTAATGAATCTTGCCAACTAGTATTAAAATCTAACACTACAACTCTAAGCATATCCTCAAGAGTGTGGATAGTCCATTCTGACTATCCATCTGTCTGAGGATTATAAGCAGTACTCAAATGCAACCGAGTACCTAAAGCTTGCTGCAAACTGTGCCAAAAATGCGATGTAAATCTAAGGTCTCGATCTGAAACAATAGATTTAGGCACACCGTGCAATCTTACCACTTCTCTAACGTAAATATCTGCCATCTGATCATGTCGATACATCATCTTGTATGGAATGAAACATGCAGATTTCGTCAATCTGTCAATAATCACCCAAATGGCATCGCAACCTCTGGATGAACGTGGTAGCTTCGTAACAAAATCCATGGAAATATGATCCCACTTGCATTCAGGAATAGATAAACTGTGCAGTAAACCACCAGGTTTCTTTCTCTCGGCTTTCACTTGTTGTCAATTCAGACAATGAGACACATAATCGATGACATCAGACTTCATCTGTTTTCAGCAATACTGATTCTTCAAGTCATTGTACATTTTTCTGCCACCAGGATGTATACTGAATCTACTGTTGTGTGCTTCTTTCAATATCTCCTGTCTCAAATCAGAAACATCTAGAACAACAATTCTATTATTCACGTATAATACATCATCAGCACTGACCTGATATTTGGAACGATGCCCTAATTTGATCATCTCAATCGATTTCTGAATACTCAAATCTAATTTTTGAGCTTCTTTGATTCGAATCAACAGTTCTGGCTCGGCTCAAATAGCACAAACTCGAATAGACTGTATATCTGTCTCAAATACAAATCCAGAACTACAACAATCATCTACCAAACTAGATACACCTATAGTAGATAAGGATAAAGAGAATAACTTTCTACTTAGGGAATCTACGCATCCCAATCCCCTGTGAGAAGGATCACAATATACAGTGAAATCACCAGTACTTGAAGGAATCGTCAAGACTGGTGCACTCGTCAACCTCTTCTTCAACTCAATAAAACTAGCCTCACACGCTTCAGTCCAGACATACGGTGCATTCTTCTGAGTAAGCTGAGTAATAGGCTTCGCAATGCTAAAAAAATATTTAATGAATCTGCGATAATAGCCAACTAAGCCCATAAAACTCCGTATTTCCGGTACAGATGTAGGTCTAGGACAGTTTATCACTGCTTTGACTTTACTTGGATCAATATAAATGTCATCTCTTGAAATGATATGCCCAAGAAAGACAACTCTATCTAGCCAGAATTCACATTTCGACAGCTTGGCAAACAATTTCTCTGCTCTGAAAGTTTTCAAAACAGTTCTCAAATGCTCAGCATGTTCACACATGTTCTTTGAATATATCAGAATATCATCAATAAAGATAATAACGAAATCATCAAGATACTTCTGAAATATCCTATTCATCAGACGCATAAAGACTGCGGGAGCATTGGTCAATCCAAAAGGCATAACAATGAATTCATAGTAACATACCTCGTTTTGGAAGAAGTTTTTGATATATCCTCATCTCGTACTCTCAACTGATGATATCCAGACCTCAGATAAATCTTGAAATACACAGAAAAACCCTGCAAATGATCAAATAAATCGTCTATTCTAGGCAAAGGATAACGATTCTTTACCGTTGCTTTATTCAGTTGTCGGTAGTCGATGCAAAGTCTCGTTGATCCGTCCTTCTTTCATACAAACAGTACCGGTACGCGCCAAGGAGAAACGTTTGGTCTAATGTACCCTTTAGCCAAAAGATCCTCCAGCTATTCTTTCAATTCTTTCAATTCCACTGGTGTCATTCTATAAGGAGCTTTTGAAATCGGTTGTGTACCTGACATCAATTCGATACTGAAATCTACCTCTCGAGTCGGAGGCAATCCCGGAATTTCATCTGGGAAGACATCAGCAAACTCACTAACTACTGGCAAGTCAGCCAATTTCAGGCTAGTTTTCAACACATATATGGAATAAATAAGGAATCCATCTTCTCCTTTCTGCAATAATCAAGTCATAGACAATACATATATCAAAGGAAGTCGTGATCTGGAAAACTTACCATAGAATTTCCATTCTCCCGCCATCTCTGGTTTGAATCTCACAATCTTCTGAAAACAATCAATTGTGGCCTTGTACTTGGTTAACATGTCTATGCCAATAATACAATAAAAGTCTGACAAACCAAGCACAATACAGTCTATCTCAATCATATTACCTTCATACTGTAGTATACAATTCTTGACTGATTTCATAGATACGATACCTCTCCCCAAAGGTGAAGAGATGGATACTACAACAGATAATGGCTCAACAGGCAAAGTATGTAATAAAGCAAATTGATCAGAAGTAAATGTATGTTATGCACCTGTATCTATCAAGACATAAGCAGGATAACCAAAGAGGGAACAGTTACCTGCTATAATGTCATCAGGTACTTCCTGTGCTTGCTCCTCAGTCAATGCAAACACCCTAACCTGCTGCCTCGAAGGTTGAGTCACAGCTTAAATTCCTCCTGCTCTACTCTGTGATGGTGGCTGTGGCTGAAATGAATGAACAAAAGATGCTTGCCTCTCAGGCTGTACTACTGCTCTAGAAGATCCTGCACTTTGTGTACTCTCAGAACCACGCTGCGGGAAAACTCTAGCAAAATGTCCCACCTTGTTGTTGGAAAAAACTGGCGGTCACAGATCAATCACGATTGATACCCGGTGCAGCGGAAGTTTAAAATTTTATCATGGAACAATTCCATGGTGTGGGTATCAACCATTCAACGATTAAATTATTGTGTGTATAAAATTCAAATAACAATTAATTAAATTTTACCTTCAATCTCGAAGCGAGATTATTGGACACCACACAGATTTCTCTGCGCTTCTTGTATCTCCCAGGAACTGATGAACTCCTTCAATCAGGTCCACGAATGGGGTTTAAATCCCTCTGATAGATTGCACTAGAAAATCTATCAGAAGTTTTTCTGCGAAGAGATTAAACGAATCTGATTCGTTATTCCTGACTGCAATTCAAAAATCACAGACCGGAATTTCTCGGGCAGAGGTAGGGAGGGGTCGGCCGATTGCTTTTTGAGAGAGAGGAGGGTTCGAAATTTCTGTCTCAAAAATAATGAGCTGTTGTGTGTAATTTCTGTACTGCAATAACTTATTTATAATGCAGGCCACTAACACCTTAGGGCCCATTAGTCATAAGCTAGGGCCCGACAAGCAAAGCCCGCACGTTCAGAAATTAATATAAAATTCATCGTGACTCCGATTGATGAACCGATTTCACCAATGTGCACAGAAACCATTTCTGCACATTTTAAAGTCAAAATAAATTTTCCTGAATCCGAATTCAGTGGTTTCCAAAAATGTCCATCCCTATGTCATTTTAGGAAATCCTACTCCCTTACTCTTATTTAAGAAGTCCAACTCCTTAGTTCATTAAATTTAACTCTTTAAATTTAACTATCTCAACGGGGATTAAAACTCCATTACACTGTGTGACCCTCAATGGTTCAGGGATACAGCTAGCCGTGGGCTCACAACTCCTTGTGACTCGGAACAACACTTTCCGACTTGCCCAACGAATCATGGTAAAGCGCCTAGCAACATCGCCCCATGATTCCCTAGGTATCACTGATAGTGCCTACAAGAACCAGTAGATTTTGGTTAGCGTACAGTACGGTCCCTTCATCCAAATATCCCGATCGAATCAACAACCATTGGTATATCGAGAGTCGCTCAAGATTCGATAACTATGCAATACATCTTGAAGATCAAATTAGTGACATCGCATGTGCTACTAAGAAACCATTTCTTAAATCACATCAAGTACTCTGGCCAGAGATTTGTCACACTAATATCTCCTCAGATCGCATAGGATATCCACACTCGCAAGTATGTGGTGAATCCTTGACAACAATGCATTGACTCCTATATGTGTCGTAATTGTACCCAATCTCGACACCTGATGACCCCCATAGAGTCGGTAAACGAGTCAAAGCACAGCACTAGCATATAGAGTCTCCATGATGTTTCAAGTCGTAAGGACTAATGGTGTACAACCAAAACCGCGGACTTAATCCACTTGATAAGTGATAACCACTTGGAAAGTCCGGATAGGGTAGTTCGATTATTCATCCTATGAATATCCATTTGCATGCTTCGAACATCTCCATGTTCCCTACCAATGAAACGTGGTACTCCGCATCGCAAATGCTAGTCTCAAACTCGAGCGATCCTTATCCTTATTATCGGACGGCTCAATCGACTAGGAACGGTTTTAGAATATACAGTGACTATAAGATGTATTTCATGATAGACAT
The DNA here is from genome assembly GCF_033568475.1 of Henckelia pumila. NCBI lineage: Eukaryota > Viridiplantae > Streptophyta > Magnoliopsida > Lamiales > Gesneriaceae > Henckelia > Henckelia pumila. Next base: position 27,348,572 of record NC_133121.1, on the reverse strand, counting down.
CCCCATGTTCTACCACATCTTACATACACTATAGTATATTCAAGGTCTTTATCAAAACAACAATAGTATATCACAATATAACAATATGAAGTAATATAAAGTCATTGCCATTAATAAAAGTGTAAATAATATTAAACAAAAGATTGTTTATACAAAGAGTCATCAAAGCCCATAGCCACACAGTTGGCTCACTGGGCACCTACTCTTACACTTGTTACAAATGTTGCAGCTGCCAAACACTCCTCTGCATTGATCGCTAGCATGACGACCTCCACTTTTTTTGCAGTAGACTCCGGAAGCGCTAGATTTCTGTCCAGGCCTAAACTATCGTGAACCACTAGAACTGGACGAACTACTACCCGATCGTTTGAACTGCTTCCCTTTGGGTCAAAAGAACTCTCTTTTGCTGCTGCTACTAATTCCTTCTTCGAATCTAGGTGGTGGTGGAATCTGCGATTGTTCTTGAGATGGTCTCACTGTCGATGGTACAAATGGTATCTCATTCTGTCTCATTATGCCAGCTTATGCACCCTTTGCTCAATTCAGTGCATCGGCAAAGTTATTTGGTCTTCCAGCATTCACTAAGGTAAAAACATCCGGATTCAAGCCATTGATGAATTGATCCGCTTGTGCTTCATCATTGTCTGCTATGTGTGGAGAAAATTTCAGCAAACTAGTGAACTTGGCTACATACTCCTCAATATTCAGTTGTCCCTGCTGCAGACTAGCAAATTCCGCCCCCTTGTCTTTTCTGTAGGAGACTGGAAAGAAACACTGATAGAATGCAGTTTTAAATACAGTCCAAGTAACAATCGTACCTCGATTCTCCAATGCTTTCTTTGTTGTGATCCACCAAATTTTTGCAACTTCATGAAGTTGATGTACAACAAGTTTAATTCTACGATCATCAGAATAATCCAGAGAATCGAATAACTGATCAATATCTTCTAGCCAGTTCTCACAGTCAACAGAATTCTCAGTCCCCTTCAGAGTTGGAAGAAAAACGCATCTGCGCCTATTTTAGTGCATCTGCGGACTGTCCGTGATATGGAAACAAAACAGAGTTTTGGAAATTTTGGAATCTAGATTCTAGGGCTCGATTGTGGGCTTAAAAGCAACATATAAAAGGGGAATTTTTGGGAGAGACGCCGACATTCAGAATTTTGAGGGATTCAGTAGGCTATTGGAATTATTGAATTGCACAAGAGCTCGAGAATTTTGTACGAAGACTGAAGACGGCAGTATCCGATGACAGAGAAGCTTCATTCTAATTTGTTCTAGTTTCTCTTTGAACTTTTTTTTCTTAGTTTATGGATTGTTGGAAAAATATGTCTTATTTGATTTTGAATTGCATTATGAACTAATTCCTTAGTCTAGAGGTAGACGGATCTTGATTGGAAACCATGATTGAGATATTTTGATTTATATATTTGAATTTTTCGCACAGTTTATTTGTGTTTTCCTGATTTTAATGCTTTCAATTTACTGGCTATAGATTGAATGACAATTTATTTAGAATCTATCACTCGAAAGAGGAGATTTTGAATATGACAGAGGAAAATACATCTTAGGTGTTTATATTGTTCGAGAGGCATATAACTCCATTGAAGTCATTAGAAGAATTCTCGTGCCATTTACCGGATTTAATAGTTGAACTTAAATAGAAATATTGAGTTTGTTATTGAATACGAATTTCTGCTTGACACTCGAGAGAGGTAGTAGAAAATAATAGGGATTCTTGGCTAATAAACTAGAAGAAATTATAATTGAACAATCATTAGAAATAAATTGTGGTGAAAAGTCAAGCAAAGTCTAACAACTAGCATTCATCGCTTATTGAAAGCCAAGTGGTGGAAAGTCAAGTGAAGTCGAACCTCTAGCATTCATCGCTTATTAAATTTTCATCTTGTGAACTCGTGGTTATTTAATTTTATTTCTTGCAAATTTTAGTTTTATAAAAATCAAACCATTTTCGTAGCTCTACATAGGATTAGGATTATATTAGTTACAAATATTTGATATAATGTCATTTATTCATTCCCCGTGGAATCGACTTGGACTCATTTTCTATATTAAAACTTGATACCGTGCACTTGCGAGCGAAAAATACGTAACAATTTGCATGACCTAACTCTGATCAGACGTTCCTATCATGGTTCGGATCTTCCGAACTACACCCTTAGCTTTCGAACTTGAACCATGCCTTCGAACCTGTTTGGATCTTTCGATATTTAGTTCGAATCTTCTGAACTCCTCGATGGTTCTGAAGTCATAATTTCCCATTTATGATCCAATTAAACATCTATCTAATTAGGATTATAGTTTCTTAATCATTTTTTACAATTTAATCTAGTAAAACAGGGTGCACGTTACTATAGGGAATCTTTGATTCACTGCATGTGTTGCCTTTTCCAATTATTATAGGTGAAATTTCTTCCCTTGCACTGCGAAACAATGAAGCAAAGCAACACCTCGCGATGACTTGTAGGGCCTATGGGTTCTCACCTAAACTTCATCTCTTCCACGTTTACGGACCATTTCTACATTAAAAAATAAATAAAACATGCATATGAAATGGCCGCTAGAAGTTTTCATCGCCGATGTAGAAGACAAAACATGCATATGGAAAGGAGTAATGACTCGCCACTTCAGATAGATGAAGCCCTCGGTAGAAAAGGAGAGATGTCTCCCGAAGCTCTAAATGATCTCGCTGGTGGAGGAGAGTCGCCAAAGGGAAGGTCCGACAGGAAGAATAGATGGAAAGATAAGAAAAACATGGTGAGGGTGGAGGGGAAGGAGAAAACGAGAAGGATAATTTATGTTATTTACAAAAATTTCGCATTATTTTTGTCATATTATTTATCTATTTTTTAATTAATAATTTTAAATTAATTAAATCAAATAAATTATAATCTATCCATCAAATCAAATAATGTATTAACTATTTTTTCTTATTTATTTTTAATTTGTATTATATTACTTATCTATGGATTACTTATCTTATCATCCAAACCAAACGGTGCCTTAATGTGCAGGGCGAGATAAAACTAAAAATGTTTTACTTTAGAGAGCTCTTAGTAAAAAAAAAAAAATGACATCGAGAGAAATTCATAAAATGAAAGTAAGATCGAGAATTTAAGATAATTTATTTTTTAATGGAGTGTTTGCAATTACTAAAAAAAAATTGATTGTTACATTTTGTCTTAAAAAACATTATTTTTGTGTGTTTTTTAAACTCAAATTATGTATTAGCATATATTTAACTTAATTGAAATCCAAAAGACTAGTCATATGGTGATTATGATTTTCAAAAAATGATTCTAATAAAAAAGTCAATGTCAAAATCACTCTTATAATCTATAAATTTAATTATTTTTTATAAAAATATGATTTTTTGTAAAGACTCTCTAAATTGACTATAGAGAGTTATAATTTCTTCTCTCTTTTGTTTTGTGTGTTTCTTTATCTTTTTTAAAAATTGATATTCTATGAATTTAATGATTTTGTAGAGATTATTTTTGTTGCAGTTGTTTTTGGAGACGTGGAGACTTTTTATTACCGTGTCTACTTGCTGTTTTCGGCCAACGCTCTTTCCTGAAAGTCTCCACATATACACACCACAAGCTCCCCTCCGAGCACACAAAAATGGCGGACGCAGCAGTAGAGTGCCTGCTCGATAATCTGAAGCAGCTTCTTCTCTATCATGCAAATTTAATCCTCGACGCCAAAAACCAAGTCGAAAACCTCGAAAACGATCTCCGATTGTTCAAAGCCTTTCTCAGGGACTCCACCAAAAAGCGCAAGAAGGACGAATCTCTGCGCGTATTGGTGGGACAGATCAGAGATGTGGTGTACGAGGCGGAAGATGTCATCGATGCTTTCGTCACCCAGGCGGCGGAGATCAAATCCAAGAATTATTTCAAGAGAGCTTTGTTTTCTCCTGCCAAGCTTCTCAAAGTTGCCAAGGAGGTTGAGGAGATCGGAGCAAAGGTTAGAAATGTATATGATAAGAACAGGATCGACTTTGCTTGTCTGGATATCGACGGCGGCGCTGCCCAGGATAACATTCCCGAGGACAAGCCGGTATAAAAAAAAAACAACTCTTTTAACTTTCGATCTTGTCTTGTTTGAGCAAATCGCTGACTTTTGTTTTGAATCCCAAAACTACATTTCTTGATACCATTTTGGTTGGAACTACTAAAATACCACAAGATACAGCCTTTTTTTTAAGAACAATACACACCGTGTTGATCCATTACTATAATTTCCTCAATGCCTTGTCAACTTTTATATATCAAGTTTTTGATGACATTTGTCCTAAACCAGAGAGATCCATAATCTCAAAAACTTAATGCAGGAAAATTATATTAGAAAATTACTAGACAAGCCCAAAAATTTCGTTTGCTTGAATGAAAATTGAGGCTGAATTTCGCAAGAGTTGGAAAGGAATGAATAAAGAGTGATGGATTTGTCTTACAGTAAGGAAATGCAGTTTTTTTGTATGACATTAGACATATGTGGAGGTGGGATGCTAATTAAGGGCTGATTTGCTATTGAACTCATGTGCGAAGAATAATTGCAATACAACGAATTCTGGACACTAATGTTAATGACTGTTTGAAGCTGCGGTTTTTGGAGGAGTGTACGGAACCAGGCTTTGCTCTTAGCTGGTTCATTATCTCTACCTGTTATGTCTCTGTCTTAACCGCAGCCTGATATTGTTCTCACGACCATCTGTGTTTGCTACCTCTACCGATCAAGTTTTCTCATTTCTGTCTTATTTCATTCCTAATTTAACCAATATTTTATTTTGAATACGTACTTTGGCTAATAAATCAAATTGATCATTGTTACAGAACTTTTTCAAACGATTATGTGACTTCTGTTAATGTTTACCTTTGCATTGGAAGTATGATTCCTGATGTGCACTTGCATTGCAGAATTGTGTTTATTCTTTCAGATGTCTAGCTAATTGTGTAATTTATATGGAGAATCTTTGAACTTGTGTTTTTTCTTATTTGGCTATCACTGAATTTTGACAGGATCCATCGCCCAGGCAAGAAAATATTGTGGGGTTCGAAGATGAGACAGATACTATAATCAAATATTTGACTGAAGAATCCAAGGAACTAGAGGTCATCTCGATTATTGGTATGCCAGGCCTTGGCAAAACTACCCTAGCAGGAAAGATCTTTCATGACCAAAGAATTCTGTACGAATTTCCCACTCGTATATGGGTTTATGTCTCTCAAGAGTTCAAGAAAAGGGACGTGTTTCTCTCCATTCTTAGTAACTTTACCAGGATCACAGAAGATATATATCGCAAGAAGGACCAAGACATAGTAAAGTTACTAAAAGCAAATCTGGAGAAAGGAAAATTCTTGATTGTCATGGATGATGTGTGGACTGCTGCTGCATGGACTGAGCTACAGGATGCCTTCCCAAAATCCAATAACATGGGTAAAATCTTGATTACTAGTCGTAACGAGGAAGTTGCTAGGCAGGCTAATCGTGATCGAGAACCCCACAAGTTGCGTCTCCTAACTCCTGAAGAAAGTTGGTTGCTTCTCCGATTGGAGGTATTTCGCAAACCTGAATTCCCTCCGGAGTTAGAAGTGCTTGGAAAACTTATAGTTGAAAGATGTGGCTTCCTGCCGCTTGCTATAGTGGTGATTGGAGGGACTCTTGTAAAAAGAGCTTCTGCTGGAGATATGAGCGCTAGGAGAAATGCCTGGGAAAAGGTGTCAAAAAGCGTAGGTACATACCTGAATGATGATCAGGACGAGCGCATGGAAAAGATCATCTCATTGAGTTACAACAAATTGCCTTATTCCTTGAGACCTTGTTTCCTGTATTTGGGGATGTTTCCTGAAGATTTTGAGATCCCTGTTAAAAGATTGACCCTCATGTGGATCGCTGAGGGATTCATACAACAAAAACCTGGGATAAACTTAGAGGAAACGGCTCAAGACTACATAGAAGATCTTATCAGTAGAAACCTGGTAATGGTAGAAAAAGTGAGCCCTGATGGTAAAATTAAAACATGTCGCATTCATGACATGCTGCGTGAGTTCTGCAAAAACGAAGCAGGAAGTACAAAAGAAAACTTCTTTCAAGAAATGAAAAGGTCAAGTGGAGGAATCTTCGAGCCTTCAATTACTGAGGTTGAAAAATTCCGTCGTCTTTGCATACATTCCAATGTTGTAAGCTTTATCTCCGCAAAACCTTTTGGTCCACGTGTTCGTTCATTTTTGTGTCTTTCTAAGGAAGAGATCACATTGCTTCCTGAAAACATATCCTGCATCCCGGCAGCATTTAAATTACTCAGGGTTTTAGAAGGTAAGTCTTTCAAATTCACTAAATTTCCAGCTGATGTTACGAATCTCCTACATTTGCGATATCTTGTTCTGTCTAGCAATTTCAAAGTCCTTCCCGATTCTATTTCCAAGCTTTGGAACATTCAAACGTTGATAGTTGATACAACACAACGTGCACTTGATATCAAAGCTGACATATGGAAGATGATTCAATTAAGACATCTAAAGATAAATGCATCAACCAATCTGCTGAAGACGTCAAAAACTAAAGAAGGAGAAAAGCTACAAACACTAGGTACAATATCACCCCAAAGCTGCACGGAGGATTTTTTTGACAGGGCTCGTGGCCTAAAAAAATTGGGTATTCGTGGTCGAATAGACACACTTCTTGATGTCAAAGGTTTGGAAAAGTTAGGCAATCTTGATAAATTGAAGCTAGTGAATGACGTGTTTCCTCTTCCACCATCTGAAGGCCGATTGCCCTGCCTCCCACAACCATACAAATTCCCACCGAAGCTGAGGAGCATCACATTATCCGCCACATTTTTGGATTGGCCGCACATGTCAACGTTGGGGATGTTGGATACTCTTGAGGTACTCAAATTGAAAGATAATGCCTTCGAGGGAAGGAGCTGGGAGGCAACTGAAGGGGGTTTTCGCCATCTTGAAATCCTACATATTGAACGAACAAATTTAGTTGTTTGGGTCGCTTCATTTCATCATTTTCCAAGGCTAAGAACTCTCGTGCTTAGAAACTGTGAGAGGCTTGAAGCAATTCCAATTGGCTTAGCTGACAGCCTCCAGAAATTGGATTTGAAACGTGTCAGCAAATCTGCGATAGATTCTGCCAAGAAAATTGGGGAGGAAAAAAGATTGAAGCTAGGTACAGAAACTTCTAAAAGAAATCAATTCAAGCTTTGCATTGCTCCCGGAGACTAATGATCTTCAATTTATAATGTTTGATTATTCTTGGTAGACGGTAAGTAAAGTTCTTATTTAATTTATTTTATTATCTTACCTGTATGACTCCCGTATCTATCATTAATAATGCAGATTGCTTGCAGGCTTGGAACACAAAGATGATGCCGTTCATGTTCAAACGAACATGTTAGAAACGCGGACTCATGTTTTCCTCATATCCGATATCTAGTTGTGATGGTTCTACTTCGATTTCATTCAAAACAATTTTATTTTTGCCACGTCTCATTGAACATTTTACCATTTGCCTGGCATTTCTCTATATATATATATTTTTTCATGTTGTTCCACTTCTGAACTTTTACATTTATTGATTCAAAGTTGCTGCTTGTATTTCTAGGAAATTTCTATAATAATGTGATTCCTTTTTTTGTTGTTACATATCCCAGTAATAAATCTATAGCGCTGTAAATGGAACCTATCTTATCTTGTTCTTCACAGAAAACGCGATCATTATTGCTGGACTCAAAGAGGCATAATTTTCTGCCGTTAATGTCTCTGAAACTAGGATACATATTCCCACGTGCAATCAAAGAGATGAATGTTCATGCTCTATAATTTAGAACTATGTTTCGTTCATATTTACTTTATTTGCATTGCTCGAGCAAGGGAAGACCCTGACTCATCATGAACTGAGTAATTAGGCTCCAGCCACGGGTTTTGTCTATGCTGCCGCCCGAATGGGGATCTAACGGTCCATTTGTTTTTGCATTTGAGATTTTCACATGGGCCGTTGGATGGAGCACATGACCCATGTCCTAGCATAGACAAAACCCCAGCCACGATCAATTTAATTCAATCACGAACATCTCAAATACAAAAAACAATGACCGTTGGATGCAGCATATGGGCCAATGTGCTAGCATAGATAGAACTCCGGTCACGATCAATTTAATTCAATCACCATGTCGTGTACGTGTTTTATTGGGAAGTCGCAAGCCGGGGAATTGAGTAACATATTACAGTAGTGATTCATCGAGGATGGAAGATGGGGGCGGCGTGTTTTTATTCTGGTATTTTATATAGATGACATTCTAGTAGCAAGCTATTTATATATTGCATGAGGCCAAAATATTTTTATAAAATCTAGTAATTTTCAAATGCCAGATTTTGGCGATGCATATTTTATATTGGGTATAAACATTTGTAAGCATCATTCTACAGAAAGCTACACTTGGACTATCACACAAGGAATTTGCTAAGTTAATTTAACGTGAGTACTAGTGCAGCATGGGATTTTTTCTTCTGGCTGCCAATGAATTTTGAGTGTTAAGTCGAGAAATTTAAACCCGGGATATTTTAAAATTAAAGATTATGATAAACTTATTGTGGGCCCAGTCTTGCGATAAGATCAGAACATTCAACTTACCCTAGTGAAAGCATGCAGTCTTTAGAAAAATAAAAAAAGATTACAAATGTTTATTATATAAATAAATTACCTAATATTCTAAAAATTAAAATTTTTTGTTAAAAAAAATAGTTTTTCAGTTCACCACCATTTTCAAAATAAAAAAAAATTCAATGAAACGGTTCCACCGAATAATTTCGTGAGACAGTTATTTGACCCACTTCAACCCATGAAAAAATATTATTTTTATGTTAAAAATATTAATTTTTATTGTAGCTATAGAACGGGTTGACCCGTGTCACGGATAAACATAAATGAGATCTTTTCACAAGATACTATTATTTGAAAATTATTTGTCTTTCAAATTAGTGAATCTCACATCTTAAAATGTAATCTCGAACCTCATTTTACTAAATAAATGATGAATATTGTAAATTAAAATGACAAAACCAAAAAAAAAAAAAAAAAAAAAAAAAGACGCTGCAGCCTCAAGCGGACACTGCAATTAATTTCAGCTCATCTGTTGTGAAGGGAGTTTTGCTAGGGTAATTTAAAAAAACAATTTTTTTTAAAATTAATTTTATAAAAAAACCCAAGATATTAATACAATGGTAGTATGTTTTATTATCACAATCTTGCTAATTCACATCTCACTTTCCATAATTTCGTTCTTACTCGAGGTCATGTACCGTACCATATATCTGGAATTTACAATAAATAGAACAAAATAGAGGTTAAGTTTTTAAGAACTTAGTGAGTGAATAAACTGGCTTTATACATTTTATAACAAGACAAATGATATCATTGCAATCAATATGAGATGTCATTAATCAGTAATAATGTATCAGTACAGAGTATCTGTCAAGTGAAATGCAGTGACTGTTCAAGATCCTGAAACGAATATCTTAGACTAAAGAGGTGTCTCCCACCAACATTCGGTGTAACATTTTTCTCCACGTACTCAAGTAGGATCCGTACAATCGATCGTTACGAGCCAAGATGAACTCACATTTCCGGACCGAAGTCACGTTGTTTAGTGAACTAGCAATCCGATATAGAGACCCACTATCCAGGTTCAATTAATTCATTCATTCAGTAGTCGATCGGTAATCAGTCAGAACCAATAACAATCTAGAGATCATCAAATATGCAGTACAATATGATCAATAAAACAAGAAATGCCCGAGATGACATATAAATTATAGTTTAGGAATTTTAAAGTAAATTTCAGTCAAATGCCAAAAAATAATATTGAATGAAATCTCACCTCAATAACTTACTCTTTAGTATCAATCTATGAGCCCAAGACAATGTAAATTCTTATAAACATAATTTGAGTGACATGAAATCACCTACTAACTGACAACTAATAGCATGCATTAAACTTAATAAAGCAAAAATGCTTAACAGAGTAAAACGTGCGGAAACATAATCCATAATTTTACATATCAGCTTAGTAGATCAAGTCCAGACTTAAAACTGTAGTGATACAACCATAATGAAAAGCTTAAAATAAACTGACTAGAACATTTATACAGCTAAACAAATCCTGCTGTATAAAATCCCCTGAAAAGCTCCGGCTCCCTAGTCTTACCTCGAGCTATCGGTTCCGTCCATCCTGCGACCTGCCCCGTGGAATAGGGTGTCCAAGATAACAACTAGGACGTGAGTGCTAACGCCCAGTACATAAACATGAGTAAACGTATATATATGATGCATGCAAAAAGATGACTGAAAAAAAGGACATCTGAAAAGTCATGCTCAGTACCGACGCCACTGCCACCGCACGGATCAAACCCACACTCGTCTAGTAAACCAGAGTAGTCATACATACATGTCTCCGCCGTCGCGGTACTCTCAGTGACAGATTATCGAGTATAGAGCTGAGCGGCTCTATAATCAGGTATATCAAGGTATATGCTCAACGTGTATGTAAACATGATATATGAGTATAGAAAGCGGTAAAACATACATCATGCCACATAATAATGCCAAATAAATGCAACATATAAACATGTATACTCGCTGGCAATCTCAGTCAATGTGTACGTACCTCTAGGCTAGTTCAAGTATAGTAGGATCCTAGGTTCCAAGCCTATATTCAAAAGTTCACCGTATCACTACATAAGTTCTATAAACCTTAATTAAGCTAATAAGTACTCCCAAAACTTAAATAGATTCTCGAACCATACCTCCGTCCGTAGTAAGACCTTTGCAGTCACTAGTCCCGAATGACAATAACCACACCTTGGTTATTCCAGAACCTCTATTATAACCGATAGGGCTCTCAAGTGTCGCTTACTATAGACTGAACACTCGGAATATTTTTTCTTACTAAAATCCATCCGAATGCCCCTATTTATAGCCAAAAACAACTGCCAGGATCGGAAGCTCCGATCCGTGCATGTGTGACACTTGTCAAAATCTCGTGCTTAGTCATGGGTGCATGTCATCGGAAGATCCGATCCTTCATCGGACGTTCCAATCTATATCGGAAGCTCCGATCTTTACTTTGGAAGTTCCGATTGCTTAGACACCTGTAGTGACCCTACTTTGAGTCACCTACTAACAAGCATGCAATCAACTTAAGTAAAATACTTAATTATCAGAGTAAAAATTACGAAAACATAACCCATAATATACATAAGCCAGCAGAAAACAACCGGTACTAAAACCCAAATCTGTAGTGATACAACCATATCAAAATATATACAATAAAAACTAAAATATATTATTATACATCTATATCAACTCCTTCTGTATAATATACTCCAAAACCGCTCCTGCCCTCTAGTCCTGCCTCGAACCTCCCGCTCTGTCCGACCTGGAACCTGTCCCGTCGAATGGGTTGTCCAAGATAATACCAACAACGTGAGCGATTAATGCCCAGTACGTAAACATGAGTAAACATATAAATATGATGCATGCATATGATGACTGGACATCGGGTAATCCATCAAATCATGCTCAGACTAGGCGCTTAAATGAGTGCCGAAACCTCGCGGATCAACCTCTGGGTACAGCCACACTCGTCTAAAACACCGTAGTAGCCAGACGTATCCGTCTCCGCTACACTACTAGTGCTAGACCATATACCGGTGTAGAGCTGAGCGGCCCTACTATCATGGCTATATCAAAGAAAATAGGCTCAATGTGTATGTGCACATGACATATGAATATAAAATCAGTAAAACATACATCATGTCACGTAGAAATGCAACATATAAACATGCATACTCGCTGGCTATCTCAGTCAATATTTACGTACCTTCTACGTAATAGTTCGAGTCTACGTCAGGACCTAGATTTCAAGCCTACAATCAAATATTTATTGTATCACTAATTATTATCTACAAGCCTTAACTAAGCTAGCAGATACTCCTATTTCTTAATAGGATTCTCGGACCATACCTTCGTCCATAATTAGCCCGTTGATGTGTTTCAATTTATATCAAAGTTGCGAAACAAGCCCAACAATTAAACAAACTCAACACTGATGTCCGGCAGTGGCGGCGGCACGACGGCGGTGACAGTGGTGGCGGCCGGAAAATCAGTCGTCGTCGGAGTTGGGTATTTCTGCAAAATATTTATATCAAAACGAAGCTTACGACATAAGGAACAAAGCGCCTCAATCAATTTCAAGTTTCCGGCGACTTACGGCGGCGAAACGGGGCGGCGAAGGCGGCTGTCGAAACTTTGGGTTTCTGTGGCGGTGCTCGAAAGCTCACAAAATTAGTACCAATAGCTAGCTCTCATCGAGATGATTCCAATCGTATATTCAATTTCACGTTTCGACGACCGGAGACAACCGAACGACGACGAGAAAGAGGCGGCTGTCAGAAATTTGATTTCGCCGGATCTCTCTAAAAATAGGCGATATGGGTTTCAATGGAAAGATCTCGTCGCGAGGAGTCCAATGGTATATTTACTTTCGAGTTTCGGTAACCTTCGGCGGAGTTACGGCGGCAAGAAGATGTCGGTGGAGGAGAGAGAAAAGGTGGTCGGTTGATTGAAGAAGAAACGAAAATGATAATGTGACGTGGCGTACAGGTATAGATATATACATGTATATCTCAATTAAACCGTGTACACATGTCTAACTATGTGTACTCTGATATTTATTCGGGATTCAAACTTGACCCGATTAAAATTATTTCAAGTCATGTGTGCTATCAAAATCAAATATGTAATTTAATATCGTCTGTAAACCGATATTTTTGAATGCATATTTTTAACACACAATTCAATTATTTTTCGTCTCATTTAATCCCTTGATAATTTATTTAGTAACCCTTAATCACGATTAATATTTAATTAACTTAAAATAGGATACGGGTTACTACATTCTCCCCAACTTAAGAAATTTCGTCCTCGAAATTTTAGTATGGGTAACAATCAAGGAATTAAACATGCAAGTTTATTCATCACAAGTACTGTACATGCCAAACGTATATTCAACAGATACTATACATACAATACATATCAGTGGAATATACATCAAACAACTCAGGATGTTCCGCTCGCATATGACTCTCGAGCTCCCAAGTCGCTTCTTCTACGCCTCTGCGTTGCCATTGAACCATGACTAATGGTATAGTCTTGTTCCGGATTAATTTCTCTTTCCTGTCAAGGATTCGAAGTGGTCTTTCCACATATGACAGATCAGGTTCAAGCTGCACGTCAGTCGGATGTATCACATGCGACTCATCAGCGATATATTGCCGAAGCAATGACACGTGAAAGACATTATGGATACTAGATAGATATGGTGGTAAAGCCAACCGATAAGCAACATCTCCAATCTTTTCCAATATCTCAAATGGTCCAATATACCGAGGTGATAACTTTCCTTTCAATCCAAACCGCATTACCTTCCTGAAAGGTGATACTCGAAGAAACACATGCTCACCAGGCTCGAACTGCAATGGCCTACGATGAACATTAGCATAACTTGCCTGTCTATCCTGGGCAGCTTTGATTCTCCGCTTGATCAAATCTATCTTGTCTGCAACCTGTTGTATCAACTCTGGCCCCTCGACTTGTCGTTCTCCTACCTCATCCCAGAATAATGGAGTACGACATCGTCGCCCATACAGTGCCTCAAAGGGTGTCATGTCAATACTGTGATGATAACTATTATTGTAGGCAAATTCTACCAAAGGTAACTGATCCTGCCATGACAAGCCAAAATCCATAACAGATGCTCTCAGCATATCTTCGAGTGTCCGTATCATTCGTTCTGACTGTCCATCAGTCTTCGGATGATACAAAATACTCAAACTTAGGGTGGTACCCAATGCCTGTTGAAAACTACCCTAAAATCGTGAGGTAAAACGTGGATCCCTGTCACTGACTATACTCAATGGAATGCCATGTAATCGCACTATCTCCTAGATATATAAACGTGTCATGCGATCATATGAATACTCTCTATTGTAAGGAATGAAATGTGCAGATTTCGTCAAACGATCCACGACGACCCAGATAGCATCACACTGACGTGAGGTCATGGGCAAGTGGGTAACAAAATCCATAGTCACATGCTCCCACTTCCACTCGGGAACCTCTAAATTCTGTAATAAACCACCTGGTCGTTGATGTTCTGCCTTGACTTGCTGACATACAAGGCATTTAGAGACGAACTGATATACACTTCGCTTCATTCCCTTCCACCAGAATCTAGATCGCAAATCCCTATACATCTTCATACTTCCAGGATGAACTGTCAATCGACTTCTGTGCGCTTGAGAAAGAATATCATTTCTTAGCTCTGCATCATCAGGAACAAACACTCGATTAGATAAGCACAATAAACCATCAGATTGGTAATGAAATCCAGATGTATTAACTTCATTGGCTAGACGTGCCAATCGTTGGGTCTTAACATCAGAAATCTGAGTATCTCTGATCCTAGAGTACAATGCTGGCTCAGACAGAACCGTATACAAACGAATTCCACTCCTTCCTTTCTTGTGTTTGAGCGTGAAACCAAGAGAATAACATTCCTGAATCATATGAGATAAATCATTAGTCTGAAGTACAGAAAGTCTTACCTGCCGACTCAGGGCATCAGCTGTAAGATTAGCAGAACCTGGATGATACTTAATCTTGCAGTCATAGTCCTTCAATAAGTCCATCCAACGTCTCTGTCTCATGTTCAACTCCGCCTGAGTGAACAAATATTTCAGACTCTTGTGATCCGTAAGTATCTCAAACTTCTCGCCATACAGATAATGCCTCCAAATCTTGAGAGCAAATATAATCGCAGCCAACTCGAGATCATGTACTGGATAATTCACTTCGTGCGTCTTCAACTGTCGAGATGCATAAGCTATCACATGTCCATGTTGTGTTAGTACACATCCTAACCCTTGACTAGAGGCATCCGTATACACAACATAACCTCCCGATCCAGATGGTAAAGCTAACACAGGTGCAGTAGTCCGTCTACGCAACTCTCGAAATGATTTCTCACACTCTGAGGACCACTTAAAAGAAATATCTTTCCGGGTAAGTTGTGTTAAAGGTTTGGCTAACTGTGAAAAATTCTCGATGAACCGACGGTAATAACCAGCTAGACCCAGAAAACTATGAATCTCAGCCACCGTCGTCGGACGAGACCAGTTCAGCACTGCCTCAACCTTACTCGGATCCACAGATATTCCTTCCTTGGATATAACATGACCAAGAAATACGACCCGGTCAATCCAGAACTCACATTTGCTCAACTTAGCATATAGCTGCTTATCCCGTAGCATCTACAATACAATTCTCAGATGTTGTGCGTGCTCATCTCTATCATGAGAATAAACCAGAATATCGTTGATGAAAACGATGACAAATTTATCCAGATAATCTCGAAATACTCTATTCATCAAGTCCATAAAGACTGCAGGTGCATTAGTCAATCCAAATGGAATCACAAGGAATTCATAATGTCCGTACCTGGTTCGGAAAGCAGTCTTAGAAATATCCGAGTCTCTTACCCTCATCTGGTGATATCCCGATCTCAAATCAATTTTCGAATAAATAGAAGTACCCTGCAACTGATCAAACAAATCATCAATTCGTGGTAACGAGTACTTGTTCTTGATGGTGACATGGTTCAACTTCCTGTAATCAATACACAACCGCATCGATCCATCTTTCTTCTTGACAAACAATACAGGTGCTCCCCACGGAGAAACACTCGGGCGAATATATCCTTTATCTAGCAGATCCTGCAACTGCTGTTTCAATTCCTTCATCTCTGATGGAGCCAAACGATAGGGTGCTCGGGATATAGGCGTTGTTCCTGGCACTAGATCAATGCCAAATTCCACATCTCTAATTGGAGGAAAACCAGGAATCTCATCAGAAAAAACATCAGGGAACTCGCTGACCACTGACAAATCACCAATACCCTGACTACTTATGGACAAATCAACTGCATAGATGAGGTAGCCCTCACCACCTGACCCTAAGGCATGACAGGCCTTCAGAGCCGACACGAGTGGCATCGGAGGTCGCGCTCCCTCACCATAGAAGTACCAGCTATCACCCTCATCCGGATGAAACTGTACCAAGCGTTGATAACAATCCACGGTAGCATGATACAATGTCAGCATATCAATCCCTAAAATACAATCAAAATCTGCCATAGCTAGAATCATCAGATTGGCAGACAACACATGACCCTCAAACTCCAGAAGGCATCCCATCACTAGACGCTTAGTTACTACCTCATGCTCCAACGGAGTAGTTACAACTAAATCCAGGTCTAATGATACATAAGGTAATATATGGCTCTTAACAAACCGGCTAGAAATAAAAGAATGCGATGCGTCAGTATCAATTAAGACAAGTGCAGGAATACCACATAACAGAAAGGTACCTACCAATATGCGATCACTCTCCGCTGTAGCCTGCTCCTGAGTAAGAGCAAACACGTGTCCTTGAGCTCGTGGGCGTACGGTAGAAAAACATGATGGTGATGAAGGTTGACGTGGATGAACTGATGCCTGAGATCCAACAGTCTGAGATCAAGATCCACTAGCAGCTCCAGTCCGATTAGGACAATCTCTCCAAAAATGACCCTGCTCACCGCAGATGAAACAAGCACCTGATGCTCTCCGACATTCTCCTGTACGATGGTCATTACCGCAATGATCACAACGGACTTCCTTCTTCTTTTTCCCAAAGCGGAAGAATCCTCGAGATCCTGAAGAAGAAGAAGTAGAAGTAGAAGACGAACCTGATTTCTTGAATGATTGAGCTCTGGGTCCAAGTGATCCACTGGGCTGAGAAGGCATCAGTACCTTCGCACGTCTGATACTGTTCTCCACTAATCGACAACGGTTAACTAGAGTTTCATAAGATGTTGGATTATCACATATCACCACTTAAGCATATATCTCCTGATTAAGCCCTTGTAAGAACAGATCATATTTAGACTCATCACTGGCATTGATGTAAGGACAATACGGTAATAGATCTAAGAACCGATACTAGTACTCGTCGATAGTCATCGACCCTTGTTTCAGTGACAACAACTCCATAGATCTTGCCTGACGAACAACTGGAGGAAAATATAATTTCCGAAACTCCTGGAGGAAATCTTCCCATGTCACTCTACCTCTCTCTGTACGTGCCTGAGCAGATTTTGCGTCCCACCACTTCCGTGCTCGTTCTTCCAATACAAATTCCAGTACTTCCATCTTCTGCTCCTCAGTACAAGAAAATGCTCGGAAAGTACTTTCAATCCTAGTCAGCCAATTCTCTGCAACCTCAGGGTTTTCACCTCCCACCAAGGGTTTCGGCCCAACCTGCATAAACTTATTAATAGTATAACGTCGTCTACCCTCGTGGTGATGATGATGATGAATATCTCCTCCTTGGCCAACACTACCATGACTTTCATCACCTCTTCCGGCCATATCTGAAAAGAATAATGCACATTAAATCCCAAATTCGCATTTAAATATCAAGACTACATTCCCAAAGATTAAGCATGCTCTGATACCAAAAATGTAGTGACCCTGCTTTGAGTCACCTACTAACAAGCATGCAATCAACTTAAGTAAAATACTTAATTATCAGAGTAAAACTTACGGAAACATAGCCCATAATATACATAAACCAGCAAAAAACAACCGGTACTAAAACCAAAATCTGTAGTGATACAACCATATCGAAATATATACAATAAAAACTAAAATATATTATTATACAACTATATCAACTCCTGCTGTATAATATACTCCAAAACCACTCCTGCCCTCTAGTCCTGCCTTGAACCTCCCGCTCTGTCCGACCTAGAACCTGTCCCGTCGATTGGGTTGTCCAAGATAATACCAACTGTAGTAACCCGCATTTCTGATTAGTGATTAAATGAGTAATTAATCACGTGATCATGTTTAGATTAAGTAAAACATGATTAAGTAAGTTCCTGTTGGGATAACGGACTTCAGAAATGGATTCAAAGCACTCGAATTAGTTGAATTGGTTCAGCAGGATCGGACGGTCCGAAGAGGAAGTTCGGACGATCCGAAGTGGATCGGAAGCTCCGTGCCAGGATCGGAGGCTCCGATCGAGATCGGAAGCTCCGTCGGCAAGATCGGAAGCTCCGATCGGACTCAGTGTACACGTCATCAATTACGTCAGCAAGGTGACATCATGGCTGACGTAATATCGGGCGATCGGAAGCTCCAAAGGGGCGATCGGAAGTTCCGATCGTGATCGGACGTTCCGAACCGGGTTCGGAGGTTCCGAACGTCGCTTATAAATATAGGGTTCGAGATTCTCATTTCTCACACCAATTCCCTCTCTTCTCTCTGATTCCTAAGCCTTCTAACTCAGATCTAGGGAGATCTAGGCGTCCTACGGGGAATCCGGAAGTGGCTTAGTGATCTAGACGTCATCGCGGAGCTTTGGCCTAGTTTTGAGGCTATCGTCAGCAAAGGGCTAACGACGGACGCAGGTATAGATTTGGCATCCTAAAAATATTTAGGAGTATGCAATAGCTTAATTAAGGCTTTTAGAGCTTAATTGTTGATGCATGGATATTTGCATTGTAGTAGCAGTAGACTGGACTAGTAGGCTTGGAGTCTAGGTCAGTGGAGCTAGGTTTGACCAGCAGTGTTAGGGGTACGTAAGTACTGACCGAGATAGCCGGCAAGATATATTTGCTTATATGTTGCATGAGTATGTGCTATATGTTTTATCATGTTTTAGCATGTTTTACCGTCTTAGCACATACATGATTTTACGTGTGACTGCATCCGGAGAGATGTGAGTCATTGACAGTCTCCATAGGGAACAATGATCTCATTTTGGACTCGAGTCAGGTATGACAGTTTCCATATGAGGCTTGTATCCTGTTTTGGATTCGGTTCAGGATGAGGTTGGCTCAGCCCTGATATGGACTATACGAGTACCCCGCGGAGTAGCTCTCTAGCCGGTACTGTATATTCTCGGCTCCATGAGCAAGTGTTTTCACTTGAGTTTTAAATCATCTGTGTGCGCATATTTGTATTTATATCATTGCTTCGTATTGAGCGTTCTAGCTCACGCCCCTGTGTTTGGGTATTGTGTACCTTGTGACGGGGCAGGTTTGAGGCTGGACGGTCCAGGCGGCTCTCAGCAGGATTGACCTTTGGGGAGTGCGAGAGGGTAGGGATTTAATTACCCTGAACCTTCGATTTGGTTGTATAACAGTATTTATACACTTGTGATAGCGTCGGTTGTATTCTGCCGATTGGATTCGTTGTATTTTAATTATCCGCACTTTACGCTTTAAGCTTTTATTGCGTGCGCTTTTACTATAACTATGATTAGATAGTGGATCCGGGTTGGGCCACTACACCAACTACGTGAGCGATTAATGCCCAGTACGTAAACATGAGTAAACATATAAATATGACGCATGCATATGATGACTGGACATCGGGTAATCCATCAAATCATGATCAAACTAGGCGCCTAAATGAGTGCCGAAACCTCGCGGATCAACCTCTGGGTACAACCACACTCGTCTAAAACACCGTAGTAGCCAGACGTATCCATCTCTGCTACACTACTAGTGCTAGACCATATACCGGTGTAGAGCTGAGCGGCCCTACTATCATGGCTATATCAAAGAAAATAGGCTCAACGTGTATGTGCACATGACATATGAATATAAAAACAGTAAAACATACATCATGTCACGTAGAAATGCAACATATAAACATACATACTCGCTGGCTATCTCAGTCAATATTTACGTACCTTCTACGTAATAGTTCGAGTCTACGTCAGGACCTAGATTTCAAGCCTACAATCAAATATTTATTGTATCACTAATTATTATCTACAAGCCTTAACTAAGCTAGCAGATACTCCTATTTCTTAATAGGATTCCCGGACCATACCTTCGTCCGTAATTAGCCCGTTGATGTGTTCCAATTTATATCAAAGTTGCGAAACAAGCCCAACAGTTAAACAAACTCAACACTGATGTCCAGCAGTGGCGGTGGCGACGCGGCGGTGACAGTGGCGGCGGCCGGAAAATCAGTCGTCATCGAAGTTGGGTATTTTTGCAAAATATTTATATCAAAACGAAGCTTACGACATAAGGAACAAAACGCCTCAATCAATTTCATGTTTCCGGCGAAACGGGGCGGCGAAGGAGGCGGTCGAAACTTTGGGTTTCTGTGGCGGTGCTCGAAAGCTCACAAAATTAGTACCAATAGCTAGCTCTCATCTAGACGATTCCAATCGTATATTCAATTTCACGTTTCGACGACCGGATACAACCGAACGACGGCGAGAAAGAGGCGGCTGTCGAAAATTTGATTTTGTCGGATCTCTCTAAAAATAGGCGATATGGGTTTCAATGGAAAGATCTCGTCGCGAGGAGTTCAATGGTATATTTACTTTCGAGTTTTGGTAACCTTTGGCGGAGTTACGGCGTCAAGAAGATGTCGGTGGAGGAGAGAGAAAAGGTGGTCGGTTGATTGAAGAAGAAACAAAGATGATGATGTGACGTGGCGTACATGTATAGATATATACATGTATATCTCAACGAAACCGTGTACACGTGTCTAACTGTGTGTACTCTGATATTTATTCGGGATTTAAACTTGACCCATTAAAATTATTTAAAGTCATGTGTGCTATCAAAATCAATTATGTAATTTAATATCGTCTGTAAACCGATATTTCTGAGTACATATTTTTAACACATAATTCAATTATTTTTCGTCTCATTTAATCCCTTGATCATTTATTTAGTAACCCTTAATCATGATTAATATTTAATTAACTTAAAATAGGATACGGGTTACTACAACACCTTTAAATCCTTGATTTAACATGTAATTACTTAAATCGAGATACGGTTTACTACATTCTCCCCACCTTTAGATATTTCGTCCGCGAAATAAAATCTAAAGCAGTAATCATAATGAAACAACAAAATTATGTTTTATTACAACAACTGTAATTACATCTTTACATAGAAATAAAAAGTACAAATCAAATAACTCAGGATATTCCGCTCGCATACGACTCTCGGTTTCCCAAGTTGCTTCTTCAACGCCTCGGCGCTGCCACTGTACCATCACAAGTGGTATAGTCTTGTTCCAAAGAACTTTCTCCTTTCGGCCTAGGATACGGAGTGGACGTTCAACATATGACATATCTGGCTCTAGCTGAACATCAGTAGGCTGAATAACATGAGATTCATCATCTATGTACTGTCGAAGTAACAACATAAGGAAGACATCATGTATACTGGAAAGATATGGCGGTAACGCCAAACGATAAGCAACATCTCCAATCTTCTCCAGTATCTATAAATTCCCAATGAAACGAGGTGACAACTTGTCTTTCATTAGAATCTCATCACCTTCTTGAGAGATGATACTCGCAAAAACACATATTCACCAGGCTCAAACTGAAGTGGCCTGCGATGAATATTAGCATAACTGGCTTGTCTATATTGAGCAGCTTTGATCCTTCGCTTGATCAAATCTACCTTGTCTACAATCTGCTACACCAACTCAGGACCCTCGACTTGTCGTTCTCCTATCTCATCCCAGAATAACGGAGTACGACATCGTCAACCATACAATGCCTCGAAAGGTGACATATCAATACTCCAATGATAACTGTTATTGTAGTCAAATTCAATCAAAGGTAACTGATCCTGCCAAGACAAACCAAAATCCATAACAGAAGAATGTAGCATATCCTCCAATGTACGAATCGTTCGTTTCGGCTGTCCGTTAGTCTCCAAATGATATGCAGTACTTAAACTCAAAGTGGTACCCAACGCCTATTGAAAACTACCCCAGAAACGTGAGGTAAATCGCGGGTCTCTATCACTAACTATGCTAACTGGAATCCCATGCAATCGCACTATCTCCTGGATGTATAGGCGTGCCATGCAATCATAAGAATATTCCCGGTTGTAAGAAATGAAATGTGCTAATTTCGTCAAACGGTCAACAATGACCCAGATAGCATCACACTGACGTGAATTCATAGGTAAGTGGGTGAAAAAATCCATAGTCACGTGCTCCCACTTCCATTCGGGATCTAAAGATTCTGTAGTAATCCACCTGGTCGTCGGTGTTCAGCCTTGACCTGTTGAAAAACCAAACATCTCGAAACAAACTGATATACACTCCGCTTCATCCCTTTCCACCAGAATCTAGTTCGCAAGTCCTTATACATTTTCATGCTTCCAAGATGAACTGACAATCGACTCCTGTGAGCTTGAGAAATAATATCATTCTTGAGCTCCGCAACATCAGGTACAACCACCCGATTCGATAAGCATAGTAAACCATCTGACTTATAATGGATTCCAGATGTATTAACTCCATTGGCTAGACGTGCCAAACGCTGAGTCTTAACATCAGATATCTGAGCGTCTCTAATCCGAGAATACAATGTCGGATCAGATAAAATAATATACAAACAAATTCCATTTCTTCCTTTCCTGTGCTTGAGTGTAAAACTCAGTGAACAGCACTCCTGAACCATATGAGATATTTCACTAGTCTGAAATTCAGAAAGTCTCACCTACCTACTCAAGGCATCAACAGTAAGATTAGCAGAACCTGTATGATATTTGATTTCACAATCATAATCCTTCAAAAGATCCATCCAGCGTCTCTGTCGCATATTCAACTCCGCCTGAGTGAATAAATATTTCAGACTCTTGTGATCGAGAATATCCCAAATTTCTCGCCATAAAGATAATGCCTCCAAATCTTGAGTGCAAATACAATGGCGGCTAACTCGAGATCATGTACTGGATAATTATTCTCATGCGTCTTCAACTGCCTAGAAGCATAGACAATAACATGTCCATGCTGTGTCAGAACACATCCTAACCCCTGACCAGAGGCATCAGTGTAGACAACATAAACTCCCGACCCAGAAGGTAGAGCTAGCAGAGGTGCAGTAGTAAGACGTCTACGCAACTCGTGAAATGACTCCTCACAATCCGATGACCATATGAAGGCAAAATATTTTCGTGTAAGCTGTGTCAAAAACCTGGCCAACTGTGCAAAATTCTCGATGAACCGACGGTAATAACCAGCTAGACCCAAGAAACTTCGAATCTCAGCAACCGTCGTCGGACAAGACCAATTCAGCACTGCCTCTATCTTACTTGGATTAACAAATATTCCTTCACTAGAAATCACATGACCGAGAAATACTACCCGATCAAGACAAAATTCACACTTGCTAAATTTCGCATACAACTTCTTATCTCGTAACGTCTGCAAAACAATCATTAGATGTTGTGCATGCTCATTATTGTCATGAGAATAGACAAATATCATCAATGAAGACGATGACAAATCTATCCAGTTATTCTCGAAATACCTGATTCATCAGATTCATAAATAATGCCGGTGCATTCGTCAAACCGAATGGCATAACCAGAAATTCATAATGCCCGTATCTGGTCCTAAAAGAAGTCGTAGAAATATCTGAGTCTCATACCCGCATCTGGTGGTATCCAGATCTCAGATCTATCTTGTAGTAGACATAATTATCATGTAGTTGATCGAATAGATCATCAATTTGTGGCAAATGATACTTATTCTTGATGGTGACACGATTCAGCTGCCTGTAATCAATACATAATCGCATCGATCCATCCTTTTTCTTGACGAACAAAACAGGTGCTCCCCACGGAGAAACACTCGGATGAATATATCCCTTATCAAGCAGATCCAGCAACTGTTGTTTCAATTCCCTCATCTCTGACGGTGCTAGACGATAAGGTGCTCGGGATATAGGAGTCGTTCTTGGTACTAGATCAATACCAAATTCAACCTCTTGAACCGGAGGAAAACCAGGAATCTCATCAGGGAATACATCAGGAAACTCGCTGACAACCGATAACTGATCAATACCCGGACTACTCGTGGACATTTCAACTGCATAAATAAGGTAGCCCTCCCCACCTGACTCTAATACATGACATGCCTTCAGAGCCAAAACAAGTGGGATCGGAGGTCGCGCTCCCTCACCATAAAAGTACCATCTATCACCCTCATCCGGATGAAACTGTACCATACGCTGATAACAATCCACAGTAGCGTGATACAAAGTCAACATATTTATTCCTAAAATACAATCAAAATATGTCATCGCTAAAATCATCAGATTAGCCGATAACACATGACCCTCAAACTCTAGAAGGCAACCCATCACCAGACGGTTAGTTACTACCTCCTGCTCCAGCGGAGTAGATACAAATAAATCCATATCTGATGATACAAAAGATAATCTATGTCTCTTAACGAAACGACTAGAAATAAAGGAATGCGATGCTCCAGTATCAATTAAAACAAGTGCAGGAATACCACATAACAAAAAGGTACCTACCAACTTGCGATCGCTTCCCTCAGTAGCCTGCTCCTGAGACAGAGCAAATACTTGCCCTTGTGACTGTGGAAGATAACCAAAAGAACTCTGTGGTGCTGGCTGCTGACGTAAAAAATTAGAAGCCTGATATCCAACCTGTAATCCCGATCCACTAGCAGAACCCATACGCCGAGGACAATCTCTCCGCAGATGTCCCTGCTCACCACAAATATAACAAGCACCAGTAGCCTTTCGACACGAAGCTGCAGGATTCTTCCCACCACAGTGACTACAAAACTCCTCCTTCTTCTTCTTCTTCCCAAAACGGAACGTACCTCATGAACCACGAGAACCAGACGAAGTAGTAGTATTAGAAGAAGACATAGGTTCAGATTGTACAACAGATTGAGCCCTAGGCCCAAGGGATCCACTAGGCTTTCCTGGCATCATCAACAGTGCCCGCCTATTTCTGTTCTCCACTTGACGGCAATGGTTCACCAAAGTCTCATAAGATGTTGGATCATCACAAATGACAACTTGTGAATAGATATCTTGATTCAAGCCTTGCAGAAAGATATCATACTTTGACGCATCACTGTCACTGATATGAGGACTGAAAGGTAGCATATCAAGAAATCGTTGCCGATATTGATCAATAGTCATTGATCCTTACCTCAGAGTCAGCAACTCCATAGATCGTGCCTGTCGAACTGCTGGAGGAAAATACATTTCTGAAACTGCTGACAGAAATCCCCTCAAGTCACCTGTCCTCTCTCCGTACGTGCCTGAGTAGCCTTGGAATCCCACCATAAGCGTGCTCGATCTTCTAGAACAAATTCTAGAACTTCCAGTTTCTGCTCTTCAGTGCAATCGAAAGCTCGAAAAGCACTCTCAAGTTTGGACATCCAACCTCTTTCTTGTTCAGGATTTTCGCCAACCAATAAAGGCTTCAGTCATACTTGCATAAACTTATTGATAGAGTAGCGAAGTCTACCCTCATGAGGACGATGTCGATCCTCATGATGATGGAGATGGTGACGATGATGATGACCACCTTCCTGGCCAACAATACCATGACTCTTATCACCTCTCCCGGCCATATCCTGAAAAAAATTGCACATTAAATTCCCAAATGCACAATAATTACTCAAGACTAGACTACATCCCAAGTACTAATCCCAAAATCTAAGCATGTTCTGATACCAAAAATGTAGTGACCATGCATGGAATCACCTACTAACTGGACTCTAATAGCATGCATTAAACTTAATAAATAAAAAATGCTTAACAGAGTAAAACGTGAGGAAAAATAATCCATAATTTTACATATCAGCTTAGTAGATCAAGTCCAGACTTAAAACTGTAGTGATACAACCATAAGGAAAAGATTAAAATAAAATTACTAAAACATTTATACAGCTAAACAAATCCTACTGTATAAAATCCCCTGAAAATCTTCGGCTCCCTAGTCCTGCCTCGAGCTATTGGCTCCATCCATCCTGCGACCTGCCTCGTGGAATAGGTTGTCCAAGATAACAACTAGGACGTGAGCGCTAACGCCCAGTACATAAACATGAGTAAACGTATATATATGATGCATGCAACATGATGACTGGTAAAAGGGTCATCTGAAAAGTTATGCTTAGTACCGGCGCCACATTAGTGTTGCCACCACACGGATCAACCTCTGGGTGCAACCATTCACACTCGTTTAGTACACCAGAGTAGTCAGACATACATGTCCCCGCCGTCGCGGTACTCTCAGTTTCAGACTATTGAGTATAGAGCTGAGCGGCTCTATAATCAGGTATATCAAGGTATAGGCTCAACGTGTATGTGCACATGATATATGAGTATAGAAGCGGTAAAACATACATCATGCCACATAATAATTCCAAATAAATGCAACATATAAACATGTTCTATAAACCTTAACTAAGCTAAGCTAATAAGTACTCCCAAAACATATTCAAAACATACATCATGCCACAATGTGTACGTACCTCTAGGCTAGTTCAAGTATAGTAGGATCCTAGGTTCCAAGCCTATATTCAAAAGTTCACCGTATCACTACACAAGTTCTATAAACCTTAACTAAGCTAATAAGTACTCCCAAAAATTAAATAGATTCTCGGACCATACCTCCGTCCGTAGTAAGCCCTTTGGAGTCGCTAGTCCCGGATGACTATAACCACACCTTGGTTATTCCAGAACCTCTATTATAACCGATAGGGCCCTCAAGTGTCGCTTACTATAGACTGAACACTCGCAATATTTTTTCTTACTAAAATCCTTCCGAATGCCCCTATATATATCCAAAAACCCCGGCCAGGATCGGAATCTCCGTTCGGGGTACGGGTTACTACAAAACCAAAAATCCAGACCGATGAAATCGAAAACCAAACCGAACCATAATCTGGATTTATTATTTTGTTTTATAACTTAAAAAAGATATTATTATGGTTTGGTTACGATTTTATGTACTTCAAAATTAAACCGATCGTTTAAACCGTACTTTAATAAAATAAATGTTTTATTTATATTTAGACTATTGGTAAGTGAATATAATTTTAATAATTCAAATATAAATTATAGTATATTTATATTTAGATATTTCTGCACATTTTTTGCTCAGACTCGCAAAAACATTAATCAAGTTATAACCAATTAAGATTGAGATGACAAACAACTGGTTCTTGAATTTACAGCAACTCATGCAAGGACAACTTCCAGATTCCATTCTCAAACTACAAAAAGGGGAATGCTCTTCAATATAGTAAATCGAAGCATAATACATTCATTCATAATATATTACAATCAAACATTACACTACAAAAATTTCAAAAACTAGATTTTAATTCTAATAATTTCAAATCACAATATAAATATAATAGTACAACACTAAAACCATTATATTATGAATTAAAATATTATGATCGAGAACAATAAGAAATATCAGCTAATCTATCACAAATTCCCATCAAATGAACTGCATTCCTAGTAACAGGAGTAAAAATGGATATTGGTAAGCAAATTTGTAAAACTAATGCAATGCACGAAGATTCAACACAACCTCTATAATCATAAAAATTCTCAAACAATTTCATCAATTTAACATTTTAAACACGAACATAGTACATCAAGTTGCGACAATCATTTTTTCGCCCAAATTTAAAAGAATTCAAATCTAAAATCAGACCTTCAAATATATCAAAAATTTGAGTTTGAGTACAAAGATTGGCAATTTCCTTCAACCCACGTCAATGCATATATTTAAAACATTGCCGACTAAACACAGATCTACGACATTGTTGTCGATGGATTACTCGTTTAAGATTGACAGAGAAGGTTCGGGAGAGGAGAATGAAGAAGAATGAACGAGGAAAAGTAACGATTCCTCAACATTATGTTATTTTTTTTAAAAAAATATAAGTAATGGGTAATGTTGAGTTTTAACAAGAATTTATGGACATTTTGGTAAATTGGTCAAATTAGGGAGTTGAAACAAAGACCAGACTTTTGTCAGGGATTTGGAACAAAAAAAAATTAAAAGAGAACTGAGGAAGGATATGAGTTTCCTTTTGAGGATTTATCACAAATTCTCCCTTAATGTAATGATTGATATATGGGGAATCTATAAAGAAATTCCCAAGCTGAGGTTTCATTTGTGATTCAGTCCCTTTGTCAATACTTGTTAGTAAGGGGTCCCCAATTGCAGGAAAAATTAGTTTTACTCCCTAATATCACCAAAAGTCATAATGCCCTATGTCTGAATACATCTAGCTCACTTTATCTTTTTACGAGGCCATAATGTTTCCTGAATTTCCTTTCTTCTACACAAGCATGTAATCCGCGATCGAAGATGTGAATTACAACGTTTAGAAAGCTTGAATCTTAATCTGTTCTTGTATAATTTTAGCTTCCACTCTTGGGACGAATTTCTGCGCTCCACATTTTGAAAGTTTGATGCGTATTTTCTATAATAGTAAGTGTGTGTTTATTTTGCCTACATTTTTGGAGCAATTTCTTGTAAATTTTATTTCACCAATTCGTTCCATAAAATAGTGGTTTAATACTTGCTTTTTGTTGGTGAGTTATAATCCATGTTCTAGTTTTTGATGACCTTGTGTTCTCATTTTTTCCCCAAATATTACGTAAATCTTCGATTTTACTTCACCAATTTGTGTCCTGAAATTGCGGTGTAATGTTTTGTTGTTGCTGGGTTATAATACATGTTTTAGTTTTTTATTACCTCTTGTTCTTCAATTTGCACCTAAAATGACATAAATATTTGATATTATTTTCGAACAAGAGCATTCAGTTTTTATTCTCTTATTGGTGACCAAATTTTCGAATGAAAAAATCCAAAAGTGTATTAATTTGTTGTTGATTTGGCATCACAACAATGACATTATAAGCTTGAGACACACCATATTCTCATCAGTGTATTTTTTTTTATTTTTTTTTATTATAGCAATGAATTTAGGGGCTGGAAGTTCAAATACTGGTTTTATTGGTAGTTGTCACTACAACGGTGAACTCTATATGATTTCAATCAGCTATCCGACTACATTGATGGAGATTTTCTTCGCCTTGTAAAGAAAATGTGTGGATATGAGGCATGAGCTAATTTCCCTACAATATCAAGCTCCACATGAGAAAATATTTGTTACTTTGAATGAGGACGATGATGTGGATACTATGTTTAATCTCTACACATGTTTGAAGCTGACAATCATTGATATGAGGGAGGTGAGGAGAAATTATTCATCTAGGGGAAATAGGCAATATGAAAGGTAATTTCATTTTAAAAATGTTACTTTGTGTTAGAACCTAATGGGGGGGGGGGGGGGGGAATTTAGGTCCTATTGGAAACTTTAGCAATTTAAAGCGATTATGCAAATACGCAAGCGGAATACTTAAAGCAATCAAATATAAATGCGGTAAATAAATGTGTAAAGTAAATAAAGCAGTAAAAGGGATAAGAGATGTTTATGGAAGTTCGAAGATACATCGTCTATGTCTCCCCTTCTTGGTTAAGATCGATTAACCAAGGATCCACTATTACGTCAAACGTCTTGGCTTTGATGACTCTAAGGATAGCCGTACAACTCAATACGATCACCCCGCCGATACAACTCGATACACTTGGCCTTAAGGGCTCCAAGGATAGCCTCAACAATCACCTAACACACTTGGCTTCACACTCAAGTGTTTACAATGATCGCACAACCAACTCACAAATTATTTTTATAAACAACTCTCAATTTTTGAGCAAATATATCGAATAACTCTTGATAGAACACTTTGAATTAGAGGAGATTCTTGCAAGATATGAGAGTGAATTGGGATACTTGAAATGGTTTGGAATGGCCTCTATTTATAGTTGCAAACTCGGGAAGGTTCGTTGTGTCCGTTCTGGCCTTCGTTCCGTTCGTTCAGCGCACATTTAATTCTTCCGGCGCCGGTGCAGAACGTTGCGTCCATTCGGCACAATGCAATTTTTGTCGAACGAATTTTTTCCTTAAACTTTGGATCATGTTTTTGACACAAACATTGCATCCGTTTAGGTTCGTTGCAGACTGCGCGATAAACTTCAAAAAATCATAACTCACAATCCACTCGTCGGATGGACCTAAAATTTGGACAGTATCTTTAAAAATCCTAAATTTCATTGTGAACAGTGGAGATCTGATTTGGATGCCTCAAACAATTCCAGTAATTTTTTGAAGTCACTTCGTCATAATTTTGCTTTTTTTCTTGCGCGAATCTTTTAAAAAATTCATTTCTCATGATCTAGTCGTTGGATTGAGCTGAGATTTGGATCGTAGCTTTTGAGCATCCTAAAATTTATTATGAATGGTGGATATTGGATTTGGATGACTATAAAATTATCATTAATTTTTGCAATTTTCTGCTCCATACTTTTGCTTGTTATTTTTACTCAAATCCATCGATATAATATTTCGCACAAGAATTTCATTGTCAATAAGAATCTAATCTGCATTGTCTCACTTTAAACGATTAGAAAGAATAACCTAATTTTGTAATTATAAAAAAAAATAATTAATCGCATTAAAAACATTAACCTCGTTTATGAGATTTTTATGTGTTTAAGGCATAAAAATTTCCCCCTTTTTCATAATCACAAAACTTGGTTAATTAAGAAAAATAATGTGCAATAAAAAAAAGCTCCCCCTTAATGTAACAATATTTTAAACAAATTGTTTATCACATAATCAATTTTTATTTGTCCCAAGCCAATATCTTCTACAGGACTAAACTAGATCAATTATAAATTACCCTACGACTGCTGGCTTTCACTGATGTACTTGAAGAGGATTCTCAGAATCTCTTCTCATTAAAAGCGTGAAGGACCCCCGAATAAAGGGTAAAGGCTATAATTAGACCTTTGCTATTGCTATAAGGGCTGCTTGCCTTTATTTTATACGGCTTGGCTTTGCTATCGCTCCTATGTAGTGGTCGACCTAAAAATTTGTATTCCTGCCATACCAGAATGCCTATTATCTAGTGCTAGAAGCTTCGCCAGAAGCAAGCAAGATGAGGGTGCTCTTCTTCCCACATATATCTCTTTTGGAACGAGCCTTAACTGACGCTGCTGCTACTACTGGTCTTGACACCAAAAATTCTGTCGATATAGTTAAAACAAGCATGCCGTTGTAAGGCTTTATACAAGAACCTCAGTTTGTTTGAGAGTTATCTAAAATAATTTTAACAAACAAGACGGCCATATTTTTAGCACACTAGACTTAACGCGGCCTTCTTAATCAACATAAAGATGATTTCTCACTCTAGATAGGGATAAGGACTGGCTTTCTCTGTCAATCAAGGATAAATTTTTTCTCCGTTAACTAAACAAGGGCGGTCGTTCCACTCAATAATAAGCATTACTGTTAGTGAAGCTAGCTTTAGGATAATGAGTCGATAGAATTGTTTAGTAATGAGATAGAGTGTTCTGTCAATAAGCTAGTTTTCACAGCTTGGATTCCATCAATAGGAACTACTAGGCAAGACATAGGTTCTTGCTTACCTGGATTGGCAGCTCATCTTTCTCTCTATTTGGAAATATTCCTTTCTGCTTTCAAGATCAAGATCTGGAGTTGGCATCAAGTATTTCCTTTCCCGTGCTCATTTCACTGAACGAAGGCACACTGAACCTTTATTGGTATTTGACGCAACAAGCGGATTGAGAAATGGAATGCTACTGGAAAACTAAGATAATGCACTGCTACCAATTCATTCAACACTAGGATCCATACCATCTATGCTTTCAGTTGTTGTCATTACATAACTGAGATGGGCGGAAACAGGGGACAGGAAGCGAATCATCTGATTTTTCCGAGATAACAAAACAGAAAATATACTTTAAAGGAAAGTCGTGAAGCATCTGGCTAGGCCAGCTACTCCCCCAATTCGTTTTTCATCTTCTTTATCTTAAAATAGTTTTTATTTGCTTCACCTATGAGAATGTATACCTATGTACAAATTGACTTATTATACTCCTGAATACGAAACCAAAGATACTGATATCTTGGCAGCATTCCGAGTAACTCCTCAACCCGGAGTTCCGCCTGAAGAAGCAGGGGCGGCGGTAGCTGCCGAATCTTCTACTGGTACATGGACAACTGTGTGGACCGATGGGCTTACCAGCCTTGATCGTTACAAAGGGCGATGCTACCACATCGAGCCCGTTCCTGGAGAAACAGATCAATATATCTGTTATGTAGCTTACCCTTTAGACCTTTTTGTATAGAAGTTTTAGTTATTGCCACTCTGTCTTTCGATGACGCTATCACTTTGGAGCTTCGAAGGATTAGAAAAAGATGGGTCCGGATCTTCCGCGAGAATGATTTGAAAGATCCAAAACAAAAAATGGTGGTATTTGCTAGCAACAAAGCTGTATTTCTCACCCACCCTATTCAATTCAATGGAGGACTTCTCCATTCTTGCGATTCCCAACTCCCTTAGCTTATTTTATTATTATATATAATAATAAAACTATAGGGTTCCAAACGGCAAAATAGGCTCAATGATCTCTTTCTTCGCTAGACCGGTCCGGCGCTCCGCGTGGTTATATTCGTACATGTTTCGTAATTGAGAATTAAGAAAATCTAACGAATAATAAATTAAATAAAAAGAATCCGGAATAAATGAAATATTCCTAAGTCTTCACCGGGAACTTGATGAAGGAGTATATCTTTTTGTTTTTGGGTTTTCTAGAATTTGAAAGTGAGAACTCATTTCTTTATTTGGTGTACCTACTTGAGCTGGATGAAAGGAAACTTTCATGTCCACAAAATTCTTAGGAATCCTGGCCCTCTTTTTCCCCACTAACTAATTAGCTTACGACCACTAAAAAAACTTGGTTGACGAACATAGTTTATGCGCTAGCGGCAGAGGACATTCCCTTTAAACAAAACAAAGCCCAGAGGTGTGGAATGGAGAGGTGAAAGCCCCATGCCGCTGCTTCATCTATTGGTCAAGCAGCCTTCTCTCCTATCCTGTTAGTGCGCGTTGTTCGCTTTGACCCTTTCTATCCCGGGACGCTCCTCGTTGATTCGAGAGTCTGCCCTCCTTGGCTAAACCCCGGCTACCTTTCAACTCCGTCACCTAGTCGTGAAAGTGAGCTCGGGTTAACAGGGGGTCTGCTAGACAGAGCGAACATTCAAATATCTGTCCTACATTCATTCGTGAAGGTACTCCTAAGCAATACATGCGATAGCAAGTCCTTCTTATTCCGCGTGGATCAATACTCGACTTCTCTACAAAGAAATAACATAGATCAATAGAATACCCATTCACAGGCACGGTATGACTTCCTATTAGTCGGTTTACTTTTCATAATTGCTGAACTAAACATAACTGCTCCATCTTCTCCTTAATAGCTGGGATTCCCCAAAAGAAAGGAAAAGCTTGAGCTCTTTCTTTAGGTATGAATCATAACAACTGGCTGTTATGTTAGTTGTTACGCGCCTTCCCTCCTTCTCTCACTTCGAAAAGATTTGACATTATTTTTGATGACCTGGTCGAGAGAGTATGATACATCGGTGTAAAATATTGAGTTCGAATTGGCACAATATCGAGAAGTTGCCGCCTTTGCTCAATTTGGCTCAGACCTTGATGCTTCCACTCAGGAATTACTCAATAGAGGGGCAAGACTTACAGAAATACTCAAACAACCACAATATACACCATTACCAATTGAAAAACAAATTCTAGTCATTTTTGCTGTTGTCAATGGATTCTGTGATAGAATGCCTTTAGATAAAATTTCTCAATATGAAAAAATGCTTCTATCTACTGTAAAACCAGATTTACTAGAATCCTTAAAAGGTAGCTTAACTAAAGAAAAAAAAACTAGAAATAGATACATTCTTAAAAGAATGTGCTTTAGCATTGGCTTAAGATGAAGATGAGGAAACAATGAGCATCCAATTTTCTTCAGTAATGTATTGTCCTTTTGGATTTACATATTATCCTTGGTGGAATAACCTTTGTCCTAGAACAGGAACGCAGTGAGAAGGGGAGCTTACTTAGCTAATGGCAAGCTCATTGAAAACGAGTATTAATAGCTAAGCATCTAGTGTTATACAAGTGGGCCCTCTTGGCCACCCACGACCTTGGCTTTTTAGAGAATCCCGCTCCTGTGTCGTAGGACTTGTAGCTCGGCAGTCCACCGGGTCGGTTTCTTTATCATTCCAGTTTCGAGTGTCTTCTTGGATAGTTATAGCGGCCCATAGGCGCAAGATGTACCTTGTGGGGGGGGCGGCGGTCCCTTGGACATAGTCCTTTCAGGCAGTGGCCGTTTAGTCCATGGTCCATTGGATGGTCGGTGCAAGGCCAGAAATTGGAACACATTGATTCCGCTCGTTCCCGTCCTTCGCTTCAGGGCCTGTCCCTCGGTGTGGTCAGTACTCCATACTGTCGGGCAGCGAAGCTTACACTTGTTCACTAATTATGACGGTTCACCAGGGCCTCTTTCCTCCTCCCTTTTCTGCTCACTGGTAGGGGTCCGGACCCCCACAAAGGGGGAGGGAGTCGACTGAACATCTCAGCCATTGGCGGGAATTTCGCCCGCATCCGATCCCCAATTCTTGTTCACCCCGTATGATCGTGTTGGGTGAATTGTGACCTCGTACGATCGTGTCGGGTGAGCAAGAGCCGCTTCGTCACAGTACTTACTTATGGGCTAACAGGTCACACTTTGGCGAAGTATCCTACAAAGAGACTCCCGAGAGCCAGAAGTATTAAAGGAATGGCCATAGGAATGGGCGCATCATGACATCGTAAGATGTCTCGCCCGAATGAGAGTTTTCAAGCTGAACTGCCTTCTGTAATGAGCTTGAATCATTCGCTAAGTATAATATATCACGGAGAACACAAAAGCATTCCCTTGCAGTAGGACTAGAGGCATTAGAGGGAGTTGGCGTAAACGCTGTGCTGTGGGACTGATGTTCTCGAATCCTCTTAAACATTTAACCACATTAATATTATTCTCCCCCTTTTTGTGATAATTAAAAGGCAACAAAGATAATAAATGAACAACGCAATAAAATAAAAAATTTTATTAATAGAGAAATTTAAATACAATTTAATTACAACAAAGATATAAGACTAAGAAGCGTCATCCGAAGGGTCTTGATAATAGTAGTTCTCTAGAACATTGAGTCTGTCGTTGACATCATCAAAAGAGTTTTGCATTTGTGAAGACAAATTCGTGATAGATGTTTGAATAGACTGAATAGAGGAGAAGTTGCGATCCAAATTGAGCTCAAGCCGCTGAAGATATTCAAAGAGTCGATCAGAACATGGGGCCGGAGTAGGTGGAGGCTAAGGCATCACATGAGGAGAAAAAGGTAGTTCACCATAATCAAACATAGGTGAAGAAGATGGAGGAACCGTAGAAAAGGAATGAATATCGGTGTCAGTGAATAGGGCTGGGATACCGAACAAAAATACCGATTTTTTGGGATACCATACCGAAATATTTTCGCTATATAGACATTTTTTTGGTATATCAAATTTTTCTCGGTATCTATACGGTATGAGTATGAATTTTTTCTATACAAAAATTTTAGAATTTCATATCGATATCGGTATGAATTTTTTTCATATCAATATTTTTAATACAGTATACCGAAAACCCACCTCTATCAGTGAAACCAACAGGAAATCCTTGCTCTTGAATGGATGGAGGAAGAAATGAAAAAGGAATGTGAAAATTTGTATCAGGATGAAAACGAGAGAAAATATGACCTGGGTCATGCACCCATCAAGAAAGAACATGATTCCATGACAACTCCATTTTAGTGATGGAGGTATGGAAAAGATTATAAGCCTCAGTGATAGGTGTCTTCTCCAAATCATCGAAGACTATGTCAAAATGAATCAGAATTCGGTTAATAAACCGAGCAAAATGAAGAGTGATTTTCTTTGAATTTTTAGCAGTATGATGCATAACCAAAATGAGAAAACGAGGAAGGTTAAAATATCGATGAGCAACAATATGAAAAAGGACATAAAGGTCTAGATAATTTCACTTGGAGTGGTCTCCAGTGCGAGGAATGATTGAGGAAGTGATAAGTTTTTGGATAATTTGAAAATCAGGACAGAGCATTTTGAGAGTTAGTCGATCATCACCATCATGAGGTGGTCGACCGAGAATGACAGAAAGAGCTTCTTCATGATTAAACTCAGGAATATCTTCAGGCCATTTGAATGCAAAGAACTCGCTGGTCCATCTCTAGGAAGAGAGAACCATTCGGAGAGATCACCTGAAGAAAAACGAATATACCGATTTTGAACAATTGTAACAGCATAAATGTCATTGCTGCACAATTCAAGTTCAAAATTGGCGTAGAACTCATGAATGAGGGAGGTATAAATTAAATCTGGATGAGAAGGCTGGAAAAACGCTCCCCAATATTGGAAATCAATAAATTCCAACACACGAAGATGAGATTTCGCTAAATAGCGATCAATAATACGACCCGGAAGAATCTGCCTATCACGGTAGTCGGCAGGTATAGGTCGAGATACAAGGGGTGTGTTAAGATTGTTGACAAAAGATTGGGTACGAGCACGAGTGCGTCGCCTCGGATTGACGAGATCATCTTCACATCTTGGAGGCATTTTGGAAGATATATTTCGAACACAATGAAGAAAGAAGGCTAATTTTGGTGTGAAAATTTTGAATGAGTTCGGCCTCTATATATAGACACGGAACGGAATGGATGCAACGTTGCCTTAACGGATGACAAAATTCATCCTGGCGGGAATAATATGCGGTTTGAATTATAAATTTCAAAAATAGGCGGGACGAAGGAACGAACGCAAAGTTGGACCTATTGGCGGTAAAAATTCGCGGTAAAATTTAAAAATGAGGAGGGAATGGTGGGAACGGAAGCACCGTTGGTCCAACGGACACAACGTTGGTGCTTTTGGCATTTAAAGTTTCGCGGTAATTTTTGATGAATTTTTTTGAAATAAGGGGGGGAATGCAATGAACGGAGGCAACGTTCTGGGAACGTATGCAATGTTCGTTGCTAAGAACGGATGCAACGTTCTAGGGACGGATGCTGTAAGGCCCGGGATTATTAGATTTGATCCGAAATTAATTTAATTTTTTAATCCGAGTATATTAAATTTGGGAATATTTAGAGTTTCGATTTAAATTCTAATATTCTTAAATTATTTAGGATTGAAATTGAATTAAATAAATGGCCGAGGACTGAATTGAAATTTTTGAAGTTTTGAGGGACTAAATGGCAATTAGAATTGAAGATATCTAAATTGTTAAGTGATTACTCAGCATGTGTGCGTGTATGTTCCATGTTCATTCAGAATTTCAGAAGAAAGAGACGAGACCTTCCTTTTCATTTGATTTTTTGATTTTCAAAACCCCGTAACTTTTGATCCGATTGTCCGATTTCGATTCCGAAAAGAGTTTTGGAATCCTTGCGACAAGGACTTTGATCTAGTGTAAATCTTTTTTTATTTCAGCATGTTTTGAAGATTGAAATATTGCAGAGATCGGATTTTTGCTCTATGCATGTTCTTGAGCTTTTGTATCTTGTATATTCGAAACCGAATTGACGAACGGATATTGTTTGGATTTCTTATGACTTACCAACATGGGTTCGAATAGTTATGCTTTGAGTATGCTGATATTTGTGATGTTTTGCTATGATATGTTGGTTCGAAGTATATATGAAGTTAGAATGGTTTCGATATTATGTCGGTTACCGATTTTCAATCGCTACGCCGTCGATTCGTGTTTTTGAGACCGTTTTGATAGCTTATGGTTGAGCCGAAATGTTCTTTGAGATGTCATTGATGTTGTAGTATTTTTATTCTTTGATTTCAGACTAATTTTGAATAATAACAACTCAAGAACTTGAATTCAAACCGAAGAAGAAGAAGTTGAGGTTGTGAGACCCCGTTTCTAATCTCCTATTCTCGAATAATTAAACAAAATCAAACACGAAGAGCCGCGTAAAAACGAATCAAATTTTTTTTTTTTTTTTACAACAGCGCGCCCGCGCCGGAGTCTCGCAAAGGATAGCGCGCCCGCGCCAATAATCAGAGCGCCCGCGCTGTGACCTCGCAAGAAACAGCGCGCCCGCGCCGTGACCTCGCAAAACAAAGGCGTGCCCGCGCCGTCAACTCGGCTGTAGAAAAACCAAAGCATAAAAATACATCTTTACGATCTCGAATCCAAAATCCAAGCAACCCAGGTTCAAACATCATAAATACATGAGATCTAAGGAGTTGAAACACCAACAAAACGATGTTTAACAGTACAAGTTTAACGGTTGGGATTCGTTCAACTAAACAAAATAGTACAAATCCAAAAGGTACGACCCTAAGATACACGGTGTCTCACTTCTATCATCACACCCCGGGCTAACCCAAACGACTTGGTCCAGCTCCTGGTCCTCCTGTTGCCAAGTACACATACAAACAAAGACAACAGCCGGATAAACCGATTAGAAATATAATTTCTAAGTAAAAGAGACAGGCATGCAATATCAAGTAAACACCTCAGATTGAAATGTAATAATCAGTAACAAATCAAAATGAGCATGAATGAATGCATGACTTCAAAACTCGGGACTATCAAATCAGATAATTGAAATATCAATCGTTATTCGGTGGGGATCCCGGGGCCAAGTCCTCACAACAACTCACCGACACACCCATTCGGGGTGGATGTCATTCAACTCAACCCCTAGACTTCAGAGCAACTATAAGAAGTATTCTGGCAATTGGAAAAACTTGAAATCCAAAGCCACTTCAATATAGCTCCCTAAATCGTCTAATTTCAAAACGAATCGAGAAATCGGCTCAATATGGAATGCAAGTGAAAATAGAATAACGCTCAAATTCACTTAAGCAATTAAACATGTAGTATGTGATTTTCGGGAACTCGAGAATAAGTCGATCTCGAGTATTCGTTCCCATTCGTTTCATTGTCGACTTTTACCTTTTCTCGAAGCTTCAAGTGATTCCTATCAACAAGAGATAACTCGATATCATAGTCTATTCGTATAACAAACTCAAAGTCGATACTACAATCAATAATATACCGTCTTCAATTCTTCAATCGATAAACAAGTCTCCAAGTTCGATCAACTCCCGAATCCTCAATCAACTGTCAAAACATCGAATACGGACTCAATATCAACTCGGAATTCAAACTCAATCAAATTCGATATTCAACTAAACCGGACCAAAAACCGATAACTCGAACTCGATTTCGATGGCATAATGGCTATAAATTGACTATCCGGAAATACAAACCATCAAACAACAATCACAATAACTCAATCATCATCACAATCCATCAAAACAACTCAAATCCAACCTCAATCAAAATCACCATTTTCGAATTTCACCTCTAAAATCATATAAAATCCAAACTTTGTTATTTTTCCAAACCGACTTCGAATACACGACTAGCTCAAGAATAACATACTCCAATATTATCAAATTCTGACCACTCAACAAAATCGAAGTTCAAGAGATCGTAGCAAAACTTACGTCAGAATGAAGCCCTCGTTGCGGTGATCGTCAATCTCAACTCGGAATGAAAATCTATCGGTCGGATCGTGCGAATCGGACAAAAAGGAAGCTTGAAGAATCGATTTCCATGGCTTTCGGAGAGAGAGATCGAGAGAGAGGGTAGGGGAGGAAGGAGGGAATGATTGATTGGTCAACTTGCTTAATAATAATATATAAAATTCTAATTTTGCATTTCAGTCCTTTATTTCTCCAAGTTTGCAAAATGATCCCCCTGCGAATATCAATACGATTCTCAATTACTGAAAACTCTGATTATCTCGATTAAACTCAATTATAATAAAATCGGGGCATTACAGAGGTTGAAGTGATTTTGATTGAAGATCTATTGAT
The DNA here is from genome assembly GCF_033568475.1 of Henckelia pumila. NCBI lineage: Eukaryota > Viridiplantae > Streptophyta > Magnoliopsida > Lamiales > Gesneriaceae > Henckelia > Henckelia pumila. The sequence goes on along the minus strand of NC_133121.1, from coordinate 27,308,642 downwards.
GATTTTGAATTGATTTTGAAATGTTAGATTTGAACGAAGTTTGATATGAATGTTTTGATGTTATGTTTCAGATTTGAAGCGTTCAAAACCGAGAAAATACGAAGGTATAAGACGCCATCGCAAGTTAGGGATTTGAAACTCAAGAATGAAGCTTATTGAGTTGTCCCGCTAAAATCACATACTTGGTTATTGTTTATCGTTTTATAACTGATGTTGTCGATCCATCACAGATAGTGGATCTTTATTTAATATGAGATTATATGTTATATGAATTTATTCTTGCCAAGGTTTGATGATCCTTATTTTCGAGTCAGACGACTACGATAGATGGATATCCATGTCAAGATCGTATACTAATCTTGATGGAAATGACGTTATATGAATAAATTATGTATATATGTATGCGTTTGATTACTCTATTCTTGAGATAAAATGTTTAGGGTTGATATGATTTACGTTAACGCATATATATGTTGATTATACTAAGATTGTATTCTCACCGGAGTTTATCCGGCTGTTGTTTTGTTTTGTATGTGTGCATGACAACAGATGGGGCAAGAGCTGGCCAAAGTCACCGAGGGTAGCTCATGAGAGAGTATAGATATGTGGACTCGGGTTGTGTAGCTGATTTGATGAACTTAGAAGATTAGCAAGCAAGTTAGAAAATACTTATGAATGTTGTTCTTGAGATGTTGTTGAACACTTGTATAAGTTTATGGTTTTTGTGAGATTCCAAACTTATTGTTTGATGTAGCAACTTCTTGTAATCATGTTTAGATCTTGTTCTATGTATGTATACATGTTTTAGGACTTCAATTTGATGGATTGGAGTAGTTGAAAGGATCAAATTTTGTTGCTGAAAAACAGAGCAAAGGACTGCCCAGAGCTGAGCTTGGTCTGCTCTTTTTAGCAGACCAGGCGCTGCCCAATTTTTCCCAACCCGAGAGTTGGGTTGTGGGGGGGGGGGGGGTGGGGGGGGGGGGGGCGCTCGGTCTGCTATTTTTAACCAACCCCGCGCACCCCCTTTGAAAAAAAAATTAAATAAAAATTTGTTTGATTTTCTTTCTTAATGATGTTTAATTACTAATTGTGCTAAGAATGAGATTAGCAACCCAAGGCCCCAAAACAGGTGGTATCAGAGCTTTAAGTTTCTCGGACTGAGAATAGATGAGCGGGGTAGATCGAGTCTTCTATCTGCTTGTTTATGTATTCTTGAAGCATGTTTATTATCTGAACTGATTTACAGCTTTGAGAATTGCATGTTATCTTTTTATCTGATTTGATTGGAAGCATGTTGGTCTGAGATTGAATCAGAACTCGATCTTTTTACGACGCATGAAAGTGCTAATCAGAGGAGGGACTGAGACAGAATTGTGTATATGATATATTGACGAATTGTGCACTAATCTGTTTGATTATCAGATATGCCTCCACGTCAAGTACTGAATACTAGACAGACACTGGCAATGAATCAGCCAGAGCAGACTAATGTTGCACGGACAGTGCCACAGGTACCAGTGACAGCACCTGAACTAGGACAGGGTTTTAATTCTGTTGATACGATGAGTGGTGATGCAAATCCGATGGAAAAACTGCTGAAACGATTTCAATCCTTAAAACCACCGAATTTACAAGGCATTGAGAACTCCGTTGATTGCGAGAATTGGCTGGAGGATATCGAGCAGTTATTTGAATCCCTTGACTATACAGATGATCGTCGTGTGAGGCTGGTGATTCATCAACTACATGGCCTTGCCAAAAGTTGGTGGATAGCGACGAAGGGAGCATTTGAAAATCAAGGTACTGTTATTACCTGGATTGTATTTCGAACTGCTTTCTATCAACGGTTCTTTCCTATTTCATATCGAAAGGACAAAGGAGAAGAGTTTGCATGTTTGCAACATGGACAGTTAAATATCGAAGAATATGTTGCAAAGTTCACGAGCCTATTGAAGTTTGCTCCACATATTGCTGCCAGTGATGAAGCTCAAGCCGATCAATTTATAAATGGCTTGAATCCCGATGTGTTCACTCTTGTAAATTCGAGAAGACCGAATAACTTTGCCGATGCTCTGAATCGTGCAAAGGGAGCTGAAGCAGGAATACTGAGGCAACAAGGAGCACAGTTTGTGTCACAGCCAGTGAGAAAACCGCAAGAGCTGCCACAGATTCCACCACAACCTTGATTTGATGCTGGAGGTAGCAGTAGTGGTAAGAAAAATTTCTTTAAACAAAAAAGCAAAGAGTTTAAACGTCCAGGTGTTAGTTCTTCTAGTTCAAGTGGATCCAAACAATCGAGAGTTGGACAGAGGTCTGAAGTTTACTGTACTAAATGCGGCGGTCGCCATACCAGTGAACAGTGCAGAGGAGAGTTTGGAAGCTGCCATATTTGTAACCAAACCAGTCATTTTGCGAGAGTGTGCCCACAGCGAGGTTCAGGAAGTGCACAGGGTACATGATTGTCTAGATCAGTAGCACAGGCTGAGAGACAAGGATCTTCTGTGCATTCGTTTCAACCACAACCAGCAGCACAAGGTAGAGGAGGAGGAGGAGGAGGTCAGTCAGTGAATCAATCTCAAAGGCAACAAGCTCGAGTATTTGCATTGACTAAGGAGCAAGCACAAGCCACACCTGATGATGTGATTGCAAGTAACTGTTCTATTTATGGTTATCCTGCATATGTGTTAGTCGATACAGGTGCCTCACACATATTTATATTTGAGCAATTTGTTGCATTACATGAATTTTCTGTTGAACCTTTAGTTACTGTAGTATCTATATCTTCACCGTTAGGAAAAGGTATAGTATCTATAAAGTCTGTCATAAATTGTGTGCTACAGTACGAAGGGAGTGAGATTGAGCTGGACTGTATTGTTCTTGGTTTATCTGATTTTGATTGTATTATCGGTATCGATATACTAACCAAGTACAGAGCTACAGTGGATTGCTTTCAGAAGATTGTAAGATTCAGACCTGACATGGCTGATGAGTGGAAGTTCTATTGTATCATCAGTATATTCGAAGATTGATTTGCGATCCGGCTATCATCAATTAAGGGTGAGAGATGAAGATATATCTAAGACTGCTTTTCGAACGAGGTATGGTCATTATGAGTTTATTGTCATGCCTTTTGGATTGACCAATGCCCTAGCAGTATTTATGGGTCTGATGAATAGAATTTTTCAGAAATATCTTGATGACTTCGTGATTATCTTTATCGATGATATTTTGATTTACTCTAAGAATCTGTGTGATCATGCCGATCATTTGAGAACTGTATTAAGAACTTTGCGAGAAGAGAAATTGTATGCCAAGTTATCCAAATGTGAATTTTTGTTGCAGAAAGTCGTGTTTCTTGGTCATATTATTTCAGAAGATGGTATTTCAGTTGATCCAAGAAAAGTGGAAGCAGTGGCATCTGTGCCAGAAATTCGAAGTTTTATGGTCTTAGCAGGCATTACCGTCGATTTATCAAAGACTTCTCGTCTATTGAGAAGCCTATTACTCAGCTTACTGATAAAAGTCATTTTTCCTTGTTTTATTGTTTGTTTTATTAGTGTTTTGCATTCGTTCTTTGTCGTCTTGTTAATGTTTTTCTAATTTTGTTTGCATTTAGTGTAGTTTTATGTGTTTTGTTTACTCCTATTGATTTATGGTTAAATTGGCAGGAAAACGGAAAAAAATCATAATTTTGGGCTTCACAAGGGGGTGCGCTCGGTCTGCAGAAAAGAGCAAACCGAGCGCTGGCATTACTTTTCTGGGCAAAAGGTTGAAGAATTTAGGGCGCTCGGTCGGTAAAAATCAGCAGACCGAGCGCCCGTGCGAGATTTTGGAATTTTTTATTTCGGGAGTTTTTTATGGAAAGGACTCTGAGGGAAATATATATAGAAGATTTTCAGATATTTTGAGGGTTGGAAAACGCAGCAAATCAAGGCGGAGGCGGCTCTGAAGATCGAAAGTTTCTCTTTCTCGTTGGGAGTTCTTCTTATTCCTAATTTCTGAAATTTTATGTTGAAAACTTTATTAGTTTGAATTTTATTATGATTTGTAGTAGCTAAACCCTTATTTTGTTGGAATTTAGGGGATCCTAACCCCGAAACATATTTTTGTGATTGAATCTTTGGACGAATTGATTGAGTTTTTATGTGAGTATTTGATTTTATCATGGTTCATTATTCTATGTTGAGGAGTAGCAAACTTTAATATAGATTCGTAGATTGTGAATTGCTGTCGAGAGATAGATTCATGATTTGGACGAGTGATAAAATCCATGGACTTAAAATATGCATAGAGATATGATATTTAGTACATGTTGATAACCATAGACCACCAGGTTGAAAGTTGTAGGAATTCAATGATCGCAAAGCAATCAGTAATGATAAATAATCAAAGAGATTTGATCGTTTCATTAACTTGAATTAGATTGGCATCAACTCGAGAGAGAGTGTCAATAATTTAGGAGTTCTTGTCAAATATATGAGTATAAAAGTAATTTCAATCGTCCAAATTCAATTAGGGGGAAGGTGAACCGAGATTCCAACAAAATTTCTTGATATTATATTTTTCTGTGCCAAGCATTGCTGTGGTTTATTTTATTTTCATTTAAGCATCTTTAAATTAAATTCTTTACTTTATAATTTTAGAATAATCAAAAATTAAATTTTCGTTACTTTGGGGTATAGAAATTAAATAATTGAATTATTGTGACGTAGTTCCTGAGGACGATACTCGTACTCATTACACTTTTCTATAACTTGAGTCGTGCACTTGCGATAATATTGAGCATAAAAGAGAGATAATTATACTGAATTTAAGTGTTAGTATTTGCTCGATCACTTACACAAAAGAATGCACCGTTTGTTTGGTTTGAAGCTTGTGAAGTCAGTTTTCTTGAGCTGAAGAAGAGGTTGACTACAGTACCAATCTTGACAATCACTTCAGGTACTGGTGATTTTGTTATTTATTGCGATGCTTCTCACCGAGGTTTGGGATATGTTTTGATGCATAGAGGACATGTTGTTGCATATGCCTCACAACAACTGAATCCACATGAAATCAGATATCCAATTCATGATCTTGAATTGGTAGCCATTGTCTTTGCACTGAAGATTTGGCGACATTATCTGTATTGTGAAACATTTGAGATATTTTCTTATCATAAGAGTTTGAAGTATCTGTTTTCACAATCTGAGCTAAACATGAGACAACGAAGATGGCTCGATCTATTGAAGGATTTTGATTGTGAAATTAAATATTATCCAGGAAAGTCGAATGCAGCAGTTGATGCCCTAAGTAGGAAGGTATGTGTTTTATCCTTGTCTACTATAGGTGTATCTAATTTAATTGAAAATTGTTGTATTTATGTATATATATTTGAGACAGATAGAAGACCAATCAGAATTTGTGCTACAAGTGTTGAGCCTGAATTGTTGATTCGAATTAAAGAAGCACAGAAAGCTGACTTGACTATTCAAAAATCGATTGAAATGATTCGATCAGGACATCAATCTGAATATCAGGTTAGTACCGATGATGTTTTATATGTGAATAACCAAGTTGTCGTTCCCGATATTTCAGATTTGAGACAGAATATCTTGAGAAGCTCATTGTAGTCGATTCAGTGTTCATCCTGGAGGCAGTAAAATGTACAAAGATTTGAAGAATCAGTACTGGTGAAAACAAATGAAGTCTGATGTGACTGAATTTGTATCTAAATGTTTGAACTGCCAACAGGTGAAGGCTGAGAAAGAAGCCTGGAGGTCTATTGCAGAATTTATCTGTGCCTAAATGGAAATGGGACCACATTTCCATGGATTTTGTGACGAAATTGCCACGATTATCCCAAGGATGTGACGCTATCTGGGTGATTATTGATCGTTTGACTAAATCTGCATGTTTTATTCCATATCGAATGACTTACCGTCATGATAAAATGGCAGATTTATATGTTCGAGAAGTGGTACGTTTACATGGTGTGCCAAAGTCGATTGTATCTGTAACGCCCCATTTTTATCTTAAATGAGTTTATTTGAGTTAATCAGAGATTACAGAGTTCTCGAGCCGGTTTGATTTTGATCAGGGTCATTTTTGCAAATTTTGGAAATTTCAGGGACTAAAACGCAAATATTGATTTTTATATATTATCTACACTTGGATTTGATTGAAGAAGCCTTCTCCTCCTTCCTCAAGCACGCCTCCTCCATTGTAGATGCCACTTTTGAGCTTTTGGGCTTTGTGATTTCATTCCGGGCTCGATCCGTCCGTTGGAAATTATTTCTGAAGGCAGATTATCGATCACTGCAGTGAGAGCTCTGTTATATCGTAAGTTCTTCTTCGATCCGATACATTCTAGTTTTTGGATGTTGTTAGAATCGTTCTAAATTCGAGTATATTGTTCTTGACAGAGTTCTGATCGTTTATTATCTGTCGGTTTTGAAATAGAGCGACGTTCGGAATTGTTATGATTTTTGGAAGCTATTTTCGAAAATGTGAGTTTTGAGATGTGTTGGGTTTGCCTTGTTGTTGTTGTATTAGCATTGAGTTGAGTTGATATCGGTATTGAACTGCTGTCTGCGTTGCCGGTTTGTTCAGTTTATAGCTGTTATGCCGTCGGTTTGAGTTTTGGGGATTTTGAACCGTTTTTGAGTTGTTGGAACTTGGCTTATAAGTTGATCTTGGTTATTGATCATTCATTTGTCTCCGTACAGATTCGTTTGGAGGTATCAAGCCCAGAGTTAGCAGTTGTTTGATCGTTTCCGAGATTTGAACAAAGAACGGTATAGAGCATTTCCTTGAACCGTTGCCTTGTTGTTGTTAGATTGTATAGTTGTTGATACAGTCTCTTTTGTAGCGTATCCAGAGTTGGAAGCTACTGCATTGAAAGGTAAAAACAGTCATCGTAGTGGGATAGCATACTCGGGACTGTGGTTCTCGAGTTTTCCCTTTGAAATCACATACTTGCATTTACACTTGTTCTAGCATGAGGAACTCGTGTCTTGTTTGATTGTATTGGCTTTTGTTAAATGACTTATGTGTTATATTTATGTTATGCATTCATCTTGAGCCAATCTTGTTTTCAAGGGGGAAACCGCCCTTTTTGTTTAGACGTTTGGGAACTATGATTGAGTGGCCTAGGTTGTAGTATTTCGCCTAGTGCTAGCATACTCATTATGGTTGCTCAAAGTCTAGAGGAGTGGGATACATGGCACCACCTCGATTGGGAGAGTCGGTGAGTCGTTACGTGATCTCATCCTTGGGATCCCAAAAGCAGAGCAGCACTCCCTTGTTTATCAGAATCGATATCCTGGTTTTAAAGACATGCATATCTTTAGCTTCAACTTGAATATGTTGTTTTGATAGCATGTTGTATATCCATTATTTGATATGTTGCTTTTACTGGGATTATCATTCTCACCGATTTTCCGGCTGTTGCTTTGTTTTGTATGTGTACTTGGAAACAGGTGGGGCATGACCAAGTCAGAAGAGGCATGGTTAGCTTCAAGAGGGAGAACTAGTAGTGAGACTCGGTTTAGAAGTCGTGTCAGCATGTCTACCTAGTGTTGTTAGAACATGTTTAGATATCGAACTTCGTTTTTATGTTGTATTAATCGGAGGAACTGCATTTATAATGTATGTGTTGATTTGGATTGCATTGGAATAGTTTTTAGGTGGAGTTGCAAAGCTTGTTTCTGCTGTTCTGTTTCTGCTGTAGGGGGGGGAGGGGGGGGCGCCCGAGCTGCAATTTTTAGCAGCCCGAGCGCACCCCACTCTGAGATCAGTAGCGCCTCTGTCCAGGGCGCGCTCGAGCGGCGGTTTTTGGCCGCCCGAGCGCGGCCCTCTTTAAAATTTTTTTTTTTTTTATTCCTTTGCTTTGCTTTTAGTTCTTAGATCTTGGATGCTTAATTATTGTTTACTCCTTAATTAGATGTTTAGAACCGAGGTCTCACAGTATCTGATCGTGATCCGAGATTTACTTCGCACTTTTGGCATAGCCTACAGCAAGATCTAGGTACGCGTTTACAATTGAGTACTGCTTATCATCCTCAAACCGACGGACAATTTGAACGAACTATTCAGACTCTTGAGGATATGCTTGAGCTGTAGTACCAGATTTTGGTGTTTCATGGCAAGACTCATTACCATTGGTGGAGTTCTCATACAACAACAGTTATCAGACAAGTATTGAGATGGCTCCATTCGAAACACTGTATGGAAAGAAGTGCCGATCATCATTGTATTGGGATGATGTGTCAGAGGTACCTAAATTGGGATCGGATATGATTAAACAGATGACTGAAAAAGTGAAGTTGATTCAGCAGAGAATGAGAACAGCACAGCATCGACAAGCCAAATATGTGAATATCAGACGACGGTCGTTATGTTTTGAATAGGGGGATAGAGTGTTCTTGAAAATTTCATCGTTTATGGGCACAGTCAGATTTGGAAAATGAGGAAATTTATCTCCATGATTTATTAGGTCGTATGAGATACTTGAGAAGATAGGCAATCTTGCTTATGGACTCGCTCTTCCTACATATTTATGATGCTTTGAAAGTATAAACCTGATGAATCTCATATCTTGCAACCTGATGAAGTTGAGTTGGATGAAACTCTTAGCTACAGTGAACAGCTGATTCAGATACTTGATAGGAAAGAAAAGCAACTCCGAATGAAGTTCATTCCATTGGTGAAGATTCAATGGAGTCGGCACGGAGTTGAAGAAGCGACGTGGGAAGTTGACAACGACATGAGACAGAGATTTTCCTATCTATTCCACTAATGTGAGTTTTTATTCAATTTTCTGTTATTCTTTATTCTTATGAGTATACAGACTGCATATCTATATTGTTTATGAATTTGAGGACGAACTCATGCCTTAGTGGGGGAGAAATGTAAGGCCCGGGATTATTTGATTTGATCCGGAGTTAATTTAATTTTAATACGAGTATATTTAATTTTGGAATATTTAGCGTTTTGATTTAAATTCTAATATTCTTAAATTATTTAGGATTTAAATTGAATTAAATAAAGGGCCGAGAACTGAATTGCAATTTCTGAAGTTTTGAGGGACTAAATGGCAATTAGAATTGAATATATCTTAATTGTTAAGTGATTACTAAGCATGTGTGCGTGTATGTTCCATGTTCATTCAGAATTTCAGAAGCAAGAGCCGAGACCTTCCTTTTCATTTGATTTTTTGATTTTCAAAACTCCGTAACTTTTTATCCGATTGTTCGATTTCGATTCCGAAAATAGTTTTGGAATCCTTGCGACGAGGGCTTCGATCTAGTGTAAGTATTTATTTATTTCGGCATGTTTTGAAGATTTAAATATTGCATAGATCGGATTTTTGCTCTATGCATGTTCTTGAGCTTTTGTATCTTGTATATTCAAAATCGAATTGACGAACGGATATTGTTTGGATTTCTTATGACTTACCAACATGGGTTTGAATAGTTATGCTTTGAGTATGTTGAGATTTGTGATGTTTTCTATGATATGTTGGTTCAAAATATATATGAAGTTAGAATGGTTTCGATATTATGTCGGTTACCAATTTTTAATCGCTACGCCGTCGATTCGAGTTTTGAGACCATTTTGATAGCTTATGGTTGAGCCAAAATGTTCTTTGAGATGTCGTTGATGTTGTAGTATTTTTATTCTTCGATTTCAGACTAATTTTGAAGGCTGAAAACTCAAGAACTTGAATTCGAACCGAAGAAGATGAAGTTGAGGTTGAAGTGATTTTGATTGAAGATCTATTGATGATTTTGAATTGATTTTGAAATGTTAGATTTGAACGAAGTTTGATATGAATGTTTTGATGTTAAGTTTCAGATTTGAGGCGTTCAAAACCGAGAAAATACGAAGGTATAAGACGATATCGCAACCGGCTGTTGTCTTGTTTTGTATGTGTGCATGACAACAGATGGGGCAAGAGCTGGCCAAAGTCACCGAGGGTAGCTCATGAGAGAGTATAGATATGTGGACTCGGGTTGTGTAGCTGATTTGATGAACTTAGAAGATTAGCAAGCAAGTTAGAAAATACTTATGAATGTTGTTCTTGAGATGTTGTTGAACACTCGTATAAGTTTATGGTTTTTGTGAGATTCCAAACTTATAGTTTGATGTAGCAACTTCTTGTAATCATGTTTAGTTCTTGTTCTATGTATGTATACATGTTTTAGGACTTCAATATGATGGATTGGAGGTTGAAAGGATCAAATTTTTCTGCTGAAAAACAGAGCAAAGGACTGCCCAGAGCTGAGCCAGGTATGCTCTTTTTAGCAGACCGGGCACAGCCCAATTTTTCCCAACCCAAGAGTTGGGTTGGGGGGGGCGCTCGGTCTGCTGTTTTTGACCGACCCCGCGCACCCCCCTTTGAAAAAAAAAAGTTTTGTTTGATCTTCTTTCTTTATGATGTTTAATTACTAATTGCCCTAAGAATGAGATTAGCAACCCGAGGCCCCACAGATGCAACGTTCGGTAGAGTAAAAAAAAAATTCGGATTTTTCTTCTTAGAATTATAACAAGTAATACACATAAAATGTGAGCTTATAATTATTAATAAATACAATTAATTTGTATTATCCAACATTAAATTTATCGAATTCAATTTTAAGTTCCCCCTTAATATGACATTAATTTTAAAATATGTCAACAAGTGATTACAACTCAATCTTACCAAGTTCACCACACAAATGAATAAAAGTATTTTCATCTAGTGGTTTTTTAAAAATATCGGCAATTTGATTTTTCGTGTCAACATATTAAAGGTCAACTTCATTTTTTTCGATGTGGTCAAAAATAAAATGATGACGAATATCAATATGTTTAGTGCGAGAGTGTTGAATCGGATTCTTTGTTAGACATATGACGCTAGTATTGTCACAAAAAATAGGGATTTTTGAAAAAGATACGTCATAGTCAAGCAATTGATGCTTCATCCAAAGAATTTGCGCACAACAACTACCGGCAGCCATGTATTCGGCTTCGGTGGTTGACAACGCAACACAATTTTGTTTATTTGAAAACCAAGAAAATAAATAGTTTCCTAAAAAGAAACAAGTTCCACTAGTTCTTTTGTTGTCCACCTTATATCCACCAAATTCGGCATCACAGTAAACTTTTAAATCAAATAAAGAGTTTTTTGAATACCACAAGACGAGATTTGGACTGTTTGAAATATATTTGAAAATGCGTTTTAAGGCGAACAAATGTGATTTCTTTGGACATGATTGAAATCGTGTACACAAGAAAATACTAAACATAATGTCAGGCCTACTGGCAGTAGCATACAATAAGGAGCCAATCATACTACGAAAGGAAGATTGATTTACAGATTTAGCATTTTTATTCTTGTCAAGTCTGATTGATGTGCTCATTGGTGTAGATGATGATTTTGTGTTCTGCATCCCAAACTTCTTTAGAATCTCCTTGATATATTTGCTTTGGTTCACAAAAAACCCATCCTTGCACTGTTTGATTTGCAATCCAAGGAAATATTTAAGTTCCCCCATCATGCTCATTTCAAAGTGATCCTGCATATGCTTGGATAATTCTTGACAGAGAGATACTTCAGTAGAACCAAAAATTATATCATCAACATAAATTTGTACAATCAATAAATCATCTTTGACATTTTTGGTAAATAAAGTAATGTTGATCTTTCCTCTGGAAAAACCATTTGAAAGAAGGAAATTAGACAACTTTTCATACCAAGCTCTAGGAGCTTGTTTCAAACCATACAAAGCTTTGTTTAGTCTATACACATGACCAGGCAATAAAGAGTCAACAAAGTCATCAGGTTGTTCAATATAAACTTTCTCTTTTAATTCACCATTAAGAAAGGCACTTTTGACATCCATTTGAAATAATTTAAAATTTTTAGAACAAGCTAAAGCAAGTAGCATGCGAATAGATTCTAGTCTAGCAACAGGCACATAAGTCTCATCATATTCTATGTCTTCCTTTTGACTATATCATTTTGCTACAAGCCTAGCTTTATTTCTAGTGATAGTATCATGCTCTTCAAGTTTATTCCTAAAGACCCATTTATTACCAATAATAGATCTATCATGCGGGCTAGGAACAAAACACCAAACATCATTACGCTTAAATTCATTTAATTCATCTTGCATAGCAATAATCCATGCATCATCTAACAAAGAATCATCAATGCACTTAGGTTCAACATGCGAAACAAAAGAAAAATGATTGCAAATATTATTAAGAGAAGATCGAGCAGTTACTCCCTTCGAAGGACTTCCAATGATAAGATCCATAGGATGATCTTTGTGAAGTGTCCATGTAAAGTCCAAAAATCCATTAAACTTGCTCACGATTATTTAAAAATACATTTTAAATGATTTTATGCCTTAAATTGTTTAAGTTATGATTTAATGATTATGATTTCATGATTATTTTATCTTACATTTAACAATTTTGATTAAGTAAATGATTCCAGGTAGAGTTCGATTCTGGACTCGCGGGACGAGGCTAACCTATGAACGAGATAATAGAGTACATTTTTACGAGTATTTTAAGTATGATATTGTTACGTTTTTTATAAACGAGTCAAAAGATAGTATTTTTATCAGACAGGTCGAGATGTGTTTCTTTGACTGCATTTTTAAGCAATCAATACACGATGTGAATTAATTGTGAAAACTACACTTAACATCCTTATACCCTACATTTTAGTAATTTCCTTGAAATATTCTATCAGATTTCTCCATTATCCTCCTATCCCTTACATGTTTTTCTCCTCCCGCTCACTATTCATCATCTCCTTCATCAAATCCTTCAAGATTCAAGTGAGTTTTTGGTACCAGATTTTAGTTCGTCCAAGGTTTAGCTCGTCACCGAAGTTCCGGATCAACTCCTCCTCCATTCAAGGAAAGTTTTTAAAGAATTTTTAAACCACCATTCAAGATATATCTATTTTGATAAGAAATGATGTGTGTTGATGAGTTTTATGCATGATTTTAAAGATTTGAGAAAATAAAAGCATGATGTTTATGATATCGTGATATGTAAGTCGTTCTTGTGAAATTCTTGATAAATAATGTGTGTTGATAGATTATTATGGTTTAGAGTTGGAAAAGGACTGATTTTTAAGGTGTGTGTTGAAATTTGAAGTTTTGAGTTAGTTTGAGTTAAATCTTTGAAACGTTGCATGTGCTTGGTTGTCTTGGATTATAGACACTTGTTGCACTTTTGTGAATTAAGTCTATTGTATTAATTCAAATGAGATGAGGCCAATTGTATTTGAAATATAGCTTATTTATCTACAACTTTCATGTTTTGAGTTTTATCAAAATCATTTTGGAAGATTGGCCAAAAGTGCCCTGACGTGTGTCGAGTAGTTTGAATTTCCGGCAGTGACACATCGCGGGAGAATGAGCATAACTTTTTACTGAAAAATCCAATTAAACTGAGGTGTTCGGCATTAGATATTTAGGATCAAGGGCTACAACTTTTATGTTTAACACGTTTCCAAATGCCGAACGAATAATATAGTTTCAGAGCATACAACATGCTTCTCCAGAACAGGTCTCGCTCGAGTGAGAGTTAGTGCCGCTCGAGCGAGGATGGTTCTGTCCTAAAAATATTTCCATGCCTGTTTTTAAGTTCTAAATGCATGATTATGATGTATTAAGGTGTTTTAAGTATGTTTAAGAGTTTCTATGCAAATAGTTTCAAGTTTTACGTCAAGAACGAAAAGAACGACTTACGTGGATTGATTACGTTATGTGATGCATGTACATATTTATGTTCATTCATGAAAGCTATATTCAATATGCAAGTATGATTTTAATCATGTATGATATGCATGAAGTTATCGAGTAAGTTTTTAAGATCACGACATAAAAGTTTATGAAAGGAATCATGATGTTATGATGAATGTTTTATGACATACTTGTCATACAAAGATGGAATGTTATGATGAAATGATAATGATATGATATGAAAAATGAATGATATGTCGATGCATGAAAATATTTTGATGTCTTATGTGTATTTGTGGTGGCAATACGAGAACGATAATCCAGTTTGGGCTCCGGAGGGGCCCTCCCAAATACGGCTCAATGTACGGGTTAGGTCCTCCGGGATGAGCTCCGGAGGGGCCTCCGAAAATGAATGAACGAATGTTACGAGGCGTAATGCCATATGATTGTTGATCAACAAGGAAAGATGAATGTGCCCACTCTGACGGTTGCCACAATTTCGCATAATTCGTCATCAAATGATAAGTTTATGTTATGTTATGTTATGTTATGTTATGTTACGTTTAAATGATAATTGAAATCTCATGATTTTTACTGCATACTCTTGCTGAGTCTTTAGACTCACTATACTTGAATGGTGCAGGTAATGAGGATGAAATTTATGCATATGTGTTGAGTGTGTTGGTGTCAAGTTAATGAACTAAATGTTGTTATGTTGATAGAAGAAAATACGCTTTATGTTTCAAATTGTCATGATTTGGTTTGTAAACTATTTTGAAATGTTTTAAGTAAGGTTTGATGTATGCATACATTTTTCAAAAATTTTCTTTTCCGAACTAGTTTTAACGTCATGTTAGTTTGTAACATCTTCATCGGTTGAGAGTGTTACAGTTCATTCCTTCGATAGTGGAGTTTCCCCAACAGAAACATCTATATCATTTAGGCTTGAGGAAGCCATATCTTCTTCGAGTAATTTTACATCATCGTTAATATTACGAGAAACTACAGACAGAGATTCATCAAATACAACATGCATAGATTCTTCAACAAGTAAAGTACGTTTATTAAATACTCTAAAAGCCTTACTTGAGGTAGAATATCCGAGAAAAATGTCTTTGTCAGACTTGGCATCAAACATACCTAGGTTGTCCTTACCGTTATTATGGATGTATCATTTTGATCCAAAAGCCCGAAAATAAGAAATGTTAGGCTTTCTCCCTCTCCATAATTCATATGGAGTTTTCTTGAGAATGAGCCTTATTGATACACGATTGATGATATAACAGGCAGTGTTCATTGCTTCAGCCAAAAAATATTTTGGCAGAGAATGCTCACATATCATGGTCCTCGCAATCTTCACAAGTGTTCTATTTTTGCTCTCAACGACCCTGTTTTGTTGAAGAGTCCTAGGACAAGAAAAATTATGACCGATGTCTTTCTCTTCACAAAAATTTGTAAAGCTCTCATTTTGAAATTTAGTTTCGTGGTCACTACGGATCTGATTTATTGAAAGATTTTTCTAATTCTCAACACGTTTGAAAAAAGTTTTAAAATAATCAAAGAAATCATTTTTTTGGGAAAAAAAAAACGTCCACGTGAATTGTGAAAAATCATTCACAATGACAAATGCATAAATCTTTCCTCCTAGGCTAGCGTTACTCGAGGGATCACATAAATCTAGATGGAGAAGTTCAAGGGGCATAGAAGTAGATACAAAATTTTTGCTTTTAAAAGATTCTTTTGTGTGTTTGCCAAGTTGACATGCATCATGTAACACCCGAAAAAATTTTAATGCCTAAATTCGCATGCATAATTAGGAAAATTTAATTATTTAAACTTTAGAAATATGGGTTAAATTTTATTTTTGTGTTATTATGTGTATTATGTGCATGATTTAAATTATTTTATCATTTAACCCATAATTTTGGAAATCCTAGATTTTTAAGAAATTTATTATTTTGATCGCGTAGACGGGACCGTGGACGGACGAGATATTGATTTTTTTATCCCAATTATTTTTAATAGATTTTAGTATCCATAAATTATTATTTTGAACTTTTTATTCCCAAAATTTTTGGTATTTCATTTATGTATTTTAGAAAGCTTGTTTTTAGCCCAAATAAGTCATTTTAATGACTTTTATTGATTTTTAAAAATCCCTTAATTAATAATTTCGGGATTTATATTTTTTTAAAGATCAGATTAGGTGGGTATTAGATGTTTTAAAACTTATTTTTATAGTATATTATTTAATTAGTTAATTATCTTAAGTATAATAATATCAAAACCCCACCTTAACCTATCCAAGACCCCACGCCTAAAACTCCTCAGCCGACACTCCCACCCACTTCATCAGATTTTTCACCATTTTCTTCAACCCCATAGCCGAACCTTTGAAGTTTTTAAGCAAGTTTGAAGGTCCGTTCGTCCCGGAGCACCGTACACGTCGTTTAAAGCTTGGAAATTCGTTTACCTCGATGAAAGGCATGTCTATTCTTTTTCTTTCTCACCATATAAGCTATTTACATGATTTATGACAGATTCACCATGTTTTTACTCGGTTTATCAAGAAAAGATTTGAAGAGGATTGAGTTATTTCATTGCATGCTCACGTTTTCAATATTTGTTTGCTTCATGCCTCACGTTTCTGCTATGGTGAAGGTCTAGAAGCATGGCTAGTTGAGTGTCTTAGGGTCCACATGGTCGATCTTGGTCAGGATTTGGGGCTGGAAGAGGCTGGGACCGAAGCCATCTATTTCTGATGCGCAACAGGTTGCAGTTTGAGCGGTTTTTGGAGAATGGCTCGTGTGCACTGTATAGGACGGGTTTAAGGGTGATTCCAATTGGGTTAGAACCCCAAGACGTAGAGGAAGTTATCACAGGTAGTGCTCTAGCCATTGATGGTCGGAGTTGGGCGGCCGAATGGCCGGAAGTCCGGCGTCGCGCGCAGCGCGTGAGCAAAATTAGGCAGATTTTGTTTTAGTTCGTTCTCCTTCGTTAGGACTTCGTTTGGGCTGGTTTTTGGTTTTATGGAAACGTCTTAAATTCTTCTAGGTGTAGGTGGTGGTGATCCTGTCATTGGGTTGCCGGAGCAGTGCGGCCGATGCCTCTGAACAGAAGCTGGTCGCAGCCGAGAGTAAGGAACAAGGGGGAAACGGGTTAGGGTTTTGGGCAGGTCCGGGTCGGGTCTTGGGGCCTGGGTCGTGTCTGGTAAGTTGTGGGTTGGGTCAGTTTGGTCCATGCTCGGGTATTTTTATTTTTAAATATTTAATGATTTATGATGTTTTTTGGGCCAAATTAATTAGTTTAAAATTATTTGGGCCTCCAAATAATTTTATTTGGGCCTCAAATATTTTACTTAAGTTAGCCCAATGATTTTTATGGGCTTGGGAGACCATGAGAATTTTTGGACCAGTCCGTGAATTTTTGGGCCAGTCTAGAGATTTATTGGGTTTAATTAAGTTAATGGGCTTAAATATTTTTATTTAGGCCCAATTAAGTTTAATTAAGTTATTTGAGCTAAAATATGATTTTTGGGCTTTTATTTAATTAATGGGTCACCTTAAGATTTTATGGGCTTAGATTGAGTGATCAGCAATCTGGACCAAACCCATGAAAATTACTAAGTTCGCAATATATATTTAATTTATTTTATGCATGCAAGTATTTTAAGTATAAGACTATTTATTATGAAAATCAATTAAATATATATTACAGACATATTTTTAGTGCATGCATTCATAAAAATTTACATGCTATGATTATGATCAAGTGTTGAGCAGCAAAAAAATTTTTATGATGGGAATTGAAGTAGTGTGAGAGCACAGAGGTGGTTATCCACTATTTATGTTAAAAGGTAGTTTACTACCAGCACAGAGGCGATTTATCACCGCCACGTACGTTGGTTCAGAAGACTGATCAGTCGGCACAGATTTAGTCACACTTACTGATAAGACTATAGACCATTTCAAAATATCATGCTCGACTATATTAAGTATGCTTATGATGGCAAGTTATGATTATGTTTAAGAATCAGGATCAGTGATGTTTATGTCAAGATTATGCAGTATTTTATTCACGCATGCATGTACACGTATATGTATTAGTATGATTATGTGATGCATTATTTTAACCTTTGTTATAAAAGATTAGACATGTTGAGCCTCTAGGCTCACTACGCTTATATGGTGCAGGTGAGCATGATGTTTCATTTGTAGCTCCTATCGGTGGTGAGGATGTGTGAATGAGCTTGCAGAGGACCCCGTGACCGTCGAATCGAGTCCTAGCATGCTTTGAGTTATTTATGAGAGCTTTTAAAACATGTTTCATATTTTTATGTTTCAGTGGTTGAGAGTAATTATATATTTTATTTGTGGCTTTCTAATTCAGTTGTTGTTTGGGTGATTTTCTGAATAATAATTTTATTATTGCATGACTTAAGATTTTTATTTAAATATTTGGTTAGTATTATTATTTTTTAATGCTTATACATATATGTATGGGCATATATGTATAGTTATTATATATAAAAAAAAATTTCCGCATTTTTATTAGTAGTAGGCGTTTCACATCACAAACATAATCTAATTTTAAATTTAGTTTTGGCATACCAACTACTAGATCAAGTTTAAAAATTATTTCAATGGTACTAGGACCAACATGACCTAATTGTCTATGCCAAAGAATGTTATCATCAACATTCAAGGATACAAGGCTTTGAATATTTGTCAAAGATAAATTAGTTAAAAAAACCTTGTAAACATTTTTACTTCTATATTCTTTGAAATTTATGGATTTGTCAGATGTGAGTGATATTGTGCAGTGTTGGGGAGTGAATTTGACTTCATAACCTCTATCGCACAATTCACTTATGCTTAGTAGATTATGTTTAAGTCCTTTCAAGGAGTACATCATCAAGCAAGATTTAGATATACCTAATGAGCCGATTCCTTCAATAACTCCTTAGTTGTTGTCTTCTAAGGTGACAGTTTTCTTCTCCTTTGGTTTGACCGATTGAAGTAGCTCTTTGTTCCCCGTCATATGTCTAGAACATCCATTGTCTAGATACCATATACTTGGGAGAACAGTTTTTCAATTTTCCTGCAAGAATTGATTTTGGTACCCTTTAGTTCTTTTTGGATCCACAGTGTTAGAAAAGAGAGATACAAAATGGATTTCTAAGAGTTCAGTCTCTCATAGCGACATCATCGACACTTTCCAAGAGTGCTCCCAGTAGTAGGTAGGGCTATGAACTCTTTAAAAACCTATTTTTTTTGGACAGAGCAGCGTTCATCAGGAAGACCAGTCGCAAGTCAAGGCATTTTAAACCGGTCTATGATGAACTCCCTTAGATCATGTTCTCATAATGTCAACTGATGAGTTATTAAGTACTCTTAGGCCTCCATTTCATATATCTCTTTTTATCATATGGATATTTCAAAGATTTACATTTATGTCTAGCATGACCTATTTTACAGCAGTAAGAGCATGTAGGGGGTGATCTCATTTTAGCTTTAGCAATAAGACTAACAAAGTCTATAGATTTCTTACCATACCCTATTCCACCATTATCAAAGCTACATTTCTGCATGCTTAGTAAATTATTCAATTTATTACTACTAACATTGAATTTATCAAATGATTTTTCTAAGTGAGCTATGTCATCCTTTAATCTTATGTTTTAATGCTCCTTAGATTCTAATTCATTTTTGAGGTTTCTATTTTCCTTTCTATGTGATTTAGTCATGTCAAACATAAGCTTATAAGCATGTATTAACTCATCGTAGGAAGGTACCTCATCATCTTTGTTGGATACGATGTCATCATCCCTAGCCATGGGGCAGATGTTGGCTTCCTCCTTGTCATCATCACTTTTGTTCCAAGTTGCTATTAGGGCTTTCTTCTTGCCTTTGTCAACCTTCTTCTTGAGGGGACACTCATTTTCATAGTGGCATTTCTATTGACAATTGTAGCATGTTACTTCCTTGTCCAACTTCTTCTCTTTCTTGAATTTGTTTCCTTGCATGAATCGTTTGAATTTTATTGCGAAGAGAGTCATATCATCATCATATTCTTCTTCGAATTTGGTGGATAAGGCAATCCCCTTTGCCTTGATCTTCTCATCCTCCTTCTTTGATTCTTTCCTTGTGGATACTTCCAACTCATGGGTTTTTAGGGTCCCATGGATTTGATCAAGATCATATGATGCGGTGTCTCCTTTGTTGGACTCCATGATGGCCGTTCTCTTGGCATCCCACTCCTTGGATAGGGTGAGTAGAGATCTCCTCCAAACTTTTGGATGAATATTGTTCACCAAGTTGGGCTATCTCGTTGATGGTTTGAGTGAGCCTTCGGAACATTGTATCTACGTCTTCATTGGGATCCATCTCAAATGTCTCGTATTTGAGTTGTATAAGATCGATCTTTGTCTCTTTGAATTGGTTGGTTACCTCGTGGCATATCTCTAATTTGTCCCAAATCTCTTTTGCGGAGGAGCACATCAAGATCCGGTTGTACTCGTTCATATCTAGGGAACAATGCAAAATATTCATAGCTTTAGCATTTTGAGAAATTAATTTCATATCCTCCTTTGAAAAGTCATCAATTCCCTTAGGAATGTTAACCCCTTCCCCTTCAACCTCTTTCATAGGTATATAGGGACCTTTCACTGTTACTTTCCAAAGGTCATAGTCTACGGATTGGATATATAGGGACATTCAATTTTTTCAATATCCGTAGTTTATGCCGTTGAAAAGAGGAGGACGATTGGTTGATTTCCCTTGAGCGTAATCGCTTGCTAGATTTGCCATAGAGTCTTTTTGAAAATATTTTATAAAAGGGTGAAAATGATACCACTTGTTAGAACCTAATTTGGGGGGGGGGGGTGATTTATGTTCTATTGGCAACTTTAGCAATTTAAAGCGATTATGCAAATACGCAAGCGAAATACTTAAAGCAATCAAATATAAATGCGGTAAATAAATGCGTAAAGTAAATAAAGCAGTAAAAGGGATAAGATATGTTTATGGAAGTTCGAAGATAAATCGTCTATGTATTCCCTTCTTGGTTAAGATCGATTAACCAAGGATCCACTAGTACTTCAAACGTCTTGACCTTGATGGCTCTAAGGATAGCCGTACAACTCAACATGATCACCGCGCCGATACAACTCTATACACTTGGCCTTAAGGGCTCCAAGGATAGCCTCAACAGTCACACAACACACTTTGCTTCACACTCAAGTGTTTACAATGATCGCACAATCAACTCACAAATGATTTTTACAAACAACTCTCGATTTTTGAGCGAATATATCGAATAACTCTTGGTAGAACACTTTGAATGAGAGAAGATGCTTGCAAGAGAGAAGAGTGAATTGGGAAACTTGAAATGGCTTGGAATGGCCTCTATTTATAGTTGCAAACTCGGGAAGGTTCATTGCGTCCGTTATGGCCTTCATTCCATCCGTTCGGTGCACATTTATTTCGACGCCGGTGTAGAACGTTGCGTCCATCCGTGCCATAGTTGCATCCATTCGGCACAATGTAGCTTTTGTCGGACGAATTTTTTCCTTAAACTTTGGATCATGTTTTTGACACAAACGTTGCATCCGTTTAGGTTCGTTGCAGACTGCGCGAAAAACTTCAAAAAATCATAACTCACAATCCACCCGTCGGATCGACCTGAAATTTGGACAGTAGCTTTAAAAATCCTGAATTTCATTGTGAACGATGGAGATCTGATTTGGATGCCAAACAATTCCAGTAATTTTTTGAAGTCACTTCATCATAATTTTGTTTTTTTCTTGCGCAAATCTTTTAAAAAATTCATTTCTCATGATCTAGCCGTTGGATTGAGCTGAGATTTGGATCGTAGCTTTTGAGAATCCTAAACTTTATTATGAATGTTGGAGATTGGATTTGGATGACTCTAAAATTATCATTAATTTTCGCATTTTTTTGCTCAATACTTTTGCTTGTTACTTTTACTCAAATCCATCGATATAATATTTCGCACAAGAATTTCAATGTCAATAAGAATCTAATCTGATAAATCTCACTTTAAATGATTAGAAATAATAACCTAGTTTTGTAATTATCAAAACAAGATAAGTGATCGCATTAAAAACATTAATCTCGTTTATGAGATTTGTATGCGTTTAGTTTAAGGGGTAACACTTTTTATTCCAAGTAAATATTCTATAAATTCATTTATACTACTACATTTATATGAATTAGGAAATACATTTTGTGAATATAATTAATACATTTGTATAAATTAGTACTGCATATTATATGATTATCTGAGAAGAGATGATTGTATTGTGGTTGTTTGAAACCGAGAAGGATTGGAATTATTGAAGATAACATTGGTTCGACGTGTGAGTCGCAGATGACAATGCTTACTCTTTAAAAAATTTGGATTCATGGAGTCATTGCATAGTTGGTGAGGGTCAGACATTCAAAGATGCGGCAGAGTTTAGGGTTTATCTTAATAATTATGTTGTTGCAAATAGAAGATATTTTTTGTACAAGAAAAATGATAGCGTGAAGGTGATTGTGGTTTGTAGTGATAGAAATGTGACTGGAGGATATATGCATCAAAACAAAAATATGATAATATCTTTGGCATTCTTAAATGCAATCTTAAACATAGCTGCGGTGAGGACCATTTGCGCAGTCGTGGTCATCCTAGGGCTGATTCATCTTGGGTTGTAAATGTAGTGAAGATAAGTTATGAGCTGAACCGTTGTATCGTCCATGTGAAATTATAAAGGACGTCCATCGAGAATTTGGTGTTGAATTAGAGTATCACAGAGCTTGGATGGGGAAAGAATTAGCTATGCATGATATGCATGGTACTGATAAAGAGGCGTACAGAAGATTACACTAGTATTGTAATGCTGTGAAAGAGACTAATCCAGGGAGCTTTGCAGATTGTGAGATAGATGACTTTACTTAGAAGTTCCAAAGGCTCTTTATTTTCTTGAATGCGTGTGCTATTGGTTTTGTTAATGGGTGCAGACCATTTCATTTTCTAGATGGAACTCACATAAAAAACAAGTATAAAGATGCATATTGGCAGCAATTACAAAAGATGGTAACAATGACTTATTCACGCTGGCTTACGCTGTTGTTGACGTAGTGAATGATAAGAAATGGCTGTGGTTTTGTTATAAGTTGAGACAAGTACTCTTGTGCAATAATGTGACGATGTTCTATGATTATACATTTTTTTTGGATCGGAATTCTGTGATAATTAAGGCAATTGAAAGTGTATTTCACAGTAGCCATCATGCATATTGTCTCAGAAATTTGGTTGATAATTTTGTAAAACAAGTATGTATTTCAAATGATTTATTTTAAAACTTTTTTAAATCATAGTCATTTTTATTACTTGTAATATTTTTTTTATATTTTCTTTCAGGTTATCCGTAGATATCCTTTGCACAACAAAAACATTGGAATTCCATTTTCAAGAAAGTTGCGTATGTCTATTCCAGATAGGATTATGTTGAACACATTAATAGCATCATTGAATCAATGCCAAATTCAAGAGACTTCATTATTAACTCACAGCCGCAATGTTGGGTCAATTATTTATTTCCCGGTAATCGATGGCGAGTGATCAACAATAATATAGCAGAGTGCTGGAACAGCTGGTTGAATGATGCTAGGTTTCTCCCTATTGTCCGTATGGTTGATCATATATGGAAAAAAATAATGAATATGATGCATCGACGTCGTGAGGCATCATTGGTATTGAACAAAGAACTTACTCCGGAGAAGGAAAAAATATTAGTTTCTACCTGTATTAGTTCTAGAAGTTTGAAAGTTGATAGATCTAGCAATGCGAATTTTGAGGTTGTTGAGGACGATAAGACATATGCTGTTGATTTGAAACATCATAGGTGCTCATGTCGTGCTTGGAAAGTACTTAAACTTCCTTGAAAGCATGCTTGTGCAGCGATTGAGTCTAAGTCATTATATTTTTATGACTTTTGTGATAAGTATTACACTACGAGAAAGTATCGTGAGACATATAGAGCGACCATTAATCCGATACCAACATTTGACATGTATGAATCTCAACTAGATGAAGATGATGTGATATATGCTCCTGATTCTCGATGTTAACCTGGTCATAGAAGAACAAAAAGATTTCCATCTCAAACTGAAATGCGCTCATTGAACTGTGGTCGGTGCCATAGACAAGGTCACAACAGAAGAACATGCAAAGAATCAATGAACTAGTCTTACCATAGAAAACACTTAACACTTGTGTCATTTTTTCTACGTAATTCTGCTCATTAATATGTGGTTACAATCATTTTTTTTTTACATATATTATGTACTGATTGTTTAATCTTTCAACAGGGAAATGATAGATGCTGAAAGACACAAGTGTGGATCTATCGACTAAGAGGCATAAACGTGGTCGCAGTGTAGATTGAAGTTTTTTGAAGTTGGGATGTTGAGTTGTTTGCTGTCAAACAACTCATTTCATTATGTGTAAACCTTGTTAAGATGATAGATCATGGTATTGTGACTTTGAACTTATTGAATGATGTTGTCTGGATATTGTGGTTTATGGCTTCTTGAACGTTAGTGGCTTGTCCAATTTAGAATTGGTGATTTTTGGGATATTTTTTTTATTCTCGTATGCTTATTTACTATCATATTTGGTAACAATGTATTTAAATGCATATTTTTTTCGAACTTGTATTCTTATTTGGAATCTAACTCGTATCCTACGTACTTTTGAGGCCAACTCGTATGCTACGAACTTGTATTCTATATTATATTTTTTTCTCTTAAGTGTGTGCTTGTTTGATATTTTTGTAGTAGTGAATTTAAAGCCAAGTGTAATACACATCTAAGAACACATATTCGATAACACATGCATACATACCCAAATTTGTTTCAAAGTTCAACAGTACAAATTGATTAAAAAAAATACACAACCGATTGCATCAACGAGCAATTAATACAAACAACAACTTAATAAGAAGTACAATTGCGAAATAAAACATCCACAACCGAAACAACAACAAGCAACTGATATTTGTGCTAATACATTTTTTTCAGCATCAGATTGGTGAGGTCGATTTTCGTGTGAGGGTTCAGCAATAAGATGAGCAGGAGAAACCGACGATTGTTCATATACCATTGACTTGCGATTTACATCGGTTTGAATACCACCATGGAATCCTGACTCTGTTTTATGGGGGCATATGAAGTATGTCGCTCCTGGTCTTGTTTACCGTCGACCTAATTTTCGACGTGTCATTTTTCCTCGTTCGCATTGGCATTCCGGTGGCTCATTCACCTCCATTGCAGATCTGTAAAAATATGAAAAAAGAAAAATAGGGCAGAAGAGAAAAATATTCCAAATCTGTAAAAAAAAAAAACCAGCTCAAGTGATAAACAAAATCCACCGATGTATCTAATTTCAGGGTATTCACTTACTTTTATGGAGTTTTGATCACAAGGAAGAAGATGGATAATATCGATGGTGATGAGCCTTCTCACTTGTGAACGATAAGAAAAAGAAGAAGGTGTATTTAGTCGTCGTTTATAGGGAGTGGCTCTCTTGCTTTTTACCCTTTTATAAAAAAAAAATTAATTATAATTATGTGTGTTCAAGTTCCCTTGTGTGATATGTACTAGTTTCAAGCACACGTTTACTGAAGAGTATATATATCATACTTGATTATAAACAAATAAAATGTGATTATGGTTAATTCGTAGTTGATTATAACCATTTCATACTCTATAAGTATAAATACACAATTTACATAAAAATAAGACATTATGGTTCATGTGATATTAGTACTCAATTACGTATAAATCATGATTGCTTCACATATATTAAACTTCAATTACAATAAATAAATACTCGATTCATAATAGTTCTAGACTTACTATTCGTGTTCAATCACAATGATATTGAACATAAATTACTATGAAAACACATACTTGAACTTCATATTATTTTTTTTGTGTGTTGTCGACTATCTTGAGATTACAAAGTTATGATAATTAAAGTTCTATTGTTAGACTTCATCTATTCTTAGCATGATGTTTCATGCACAACTTTAATGATCTTGAACATCAACTATCCTAAACACCTAATTCAAATTAATTACCATTTTGTGTTTAGGACATGTTTCATATTCTAATGTCTTCAATTATGTGTTAATAATTGATCACCTCTAACCGTGCATGGTATATCGCCCAAGCGTACTTTCAAGTTTCATGTTATAGAACTCCATTTTGTACATATCATGAATGATTTATTATATGTAGTTTTGAATTTATACAAATCCATGTTCGATTCTGGGAGAAGTGAAAATTGAAATAGCAAATATCTAAAATTGGATTTAAACCAATTAAAAAAGTGCTTAGGTTCAACTCAACCCATGCACATACCAATGTTTGCGTGGGTACCCTTGTGGGTTGGGCAGCAACTTCCTCATCTTTTTCTTCATGTATATGGTTCTAACTTAGTTTTCCACACAGTACTAGATTTATTTAGAATACTTCATATTGAATGGTTAGTATTGGATTGCAAGACGAGTATGCTTGATTAATAGATCAAAATGCCCACATACATTAAGATTAATCACTCACGGTTCATGAGTCTAACTTTAATTTTCACACATAGTTCTGGATTTATTTGAATAATATAGTAATATTGGATTTCAATACATACATATTCTATTTGTAGATCAAAATTCCCACTATTGTAACATTCAACACTTGTGGATCAAAATATCTACATACATCATATTTCACTATTGCAAAATATATTATACATCAAAATAAAAATCTTTACCTACTATAAAAGTATGAATATAGGGGCAAAGTTTTTGCATTGTGTATAATTTTTCAAATTTAACTTCCATCTTAATAGATCAAGTTATTTAATTCTATAACTTCCATTTTTTACTATATTGATTGTGTCAAATTGTCTAAAAAAATTATCATACATAAATTTTATATGTTATTATATGATTATTTTTTTTCATTTCATCCATGTATTTGATAGATTATAATATAATTTTTTTAATACTATTTTATTAATATTCAATCTTCATTTTTTTAATATTATTTTATTAATATTCAATCGAAGATTGAATAAATGATTCAAAATTATAGTAAAATTTATATAGTATTTTCACTATAATTATTTATTTTTGTTGCAAAGTTTTTAAAAATATTTTAGGTAACTAGACAAATATTCAATATTATGATTGTGTTTAATAATTTTATACTTATATTATTTTGTTTATGATTATGGCAATAATTTGGTTGTTTAAAAATAGTTAGATTATTTCAAAGAAAACATTGGTAATGTCAATTTATTATTGTGTAGATTATAAACCAATAATTGTTAATATTTATTTACGAAAGATACATTCTAATATAAAAATAAAATTTCATCCATTCTAAATTTATTATTTTGTAGCTTATAAACCAATTCATTGAATGTGAATTTTATAATTAAATAAGAGACATGAAAATTGACACAATGTATTTTTAATAACAAAGAAACTATATGAAATAATTTATTCCTTGATTGCACTTATTTTGTAATAGTATATACAAATAAATTATCATGAGGAAAATTCAAATAATATATTAATAAAAAATTTTGCAACATAAATAAATGATTATAGTAAAAAGTATATGGTATTTTTGGAATTTTTTAAAATATTTTAAGTAACTAGACAATTATTCAAAATTTTAATATTTATTTCAATTATTTATTATGATGATTTATTTCAAAGTTCTATGCGTTTGATAATATATTCTATACTAATATTATTTTATCATGATTATTGTATTGGTTTGGTTGTTTAAAAAATGGTTACATTATTTCAAAGAAAAATATTGGTTATCTAAATTTATTATTGTGTAGCTTATAAATCAATAATTGTTAATATTTTTTACGAAATATATATTCTAATATAAAATAAAATATCATGCATTTAGATGACCATTTTAATAAATAAAATGTTATGCATATATATTTATATATATATATATATATATGAATTGATATAAAAATCAATAGATTAATAAAAACGTAGCAAATTATAAACATAAAAAATTACTTTTAATAGAGTTAAATAAAATTGTTAGATAAAAATAATTTATCTACTCGGTATAAAAAAATTCAAATGTTCGAAAAAAAAACTATCAATTATTTAAATAACACATAGTAAAAAATTTGAGCAAAAATAATTTATTTACAAATAATATTTTGAATATGTAAATTATTATGGAAAGTAGATTAATTTATTATATTTTATACTTTTGTATATAAAATATTTTGTTAAAAAATTTCCTCATTTTTTATGTTTACATGTATTTTTTGAACATGATGATTTTTTTTTTTTCGAACACCGCCTGTTGTGGCGGGGGTTAGGCAGACCCCTACCCATTTATTGAATGAAAAGAGGAAATACAAGAGAGGGGGGCAAAACCAAACCTCTCAAATAACAAGAGCTCTAAAGAAAATTAAAGCAAAACCAAAATTACAACCATTAAAATTTAGAATTAACTCTAATATAAGGCAATCCTGATCTCTCTAGCCTGCAGATCCCTCTGAGATGATGATGAAAGTCTTCAGGATATAAAACTGCAGCTCCCTTGATCACTCCCAAGTTAGCCAAAAAATCTGCTACAGAATTAGCTTCTCTATAGATATGAGACATCTTGACATTACTCGAATAGAGGATCCGATTAATTTGAGTTTGAATTGCCGTGAATTCCCAACTCGTATGTTCCGCCTTAATAATTGATAAATCCACCATGGAATATACTTCCAACCAAAAAGGAAAGAAATTAAACTGCACACACAAATGCAAACCCTCTAGATGATCCCGAACGATGCCCCCGATCCCTGAATCACCATTCCCTTTCCAGCAACCATCTGAATTTAATTTGAATTGTCCGACAACTGGACGCACCCACCTAATAATTCGAATTTGAACAGACTTGTATCTTTGACCTTGGAAACCCAACGACTTAGCCAGTTCCTCACAACCCCTCCAATGTGCGTGTTTCAACAATATCCATCTCGACCAAGGCCTTTAATAAACTCTTGAATACACCAAATAATTCTAGTCGATTGGATACGAGCACCCCTGTGTTTATGGTCGTTCCTTGCTTTCCAAAGGAACCATATAATCAGAAACGACAGAAGTTCTTTAATATGACCACGATGGCACCAATCTTCAGCCACCTTCCAACTTGAGAAGTTATAACAATTCTGAACATCAATCAGTGTAGCAAAAAAATTCCAAATACTCATCGCAATGTTACTAGAGAAGAATATATGCTCCAAAGTTTCTCGATCTGGACAGCACTGACATAAGGAAGCCAATGAAATTCCTCTAGAATGAAGAATATCATCAATTGGAAGTCTCTTGAGATACCATCTCCAACAAAAAATGGACATAGATGTTCGAAGAAGCCTCGACCAATATCCTTGAAATCATTCAATTGCATTGTGCCTGTTCCGCACCAACTCTCAGGCCGATTTAATAGAGAACCTGCCCGAAGTCGAAAGTTTCCAAATAGCAACATCTTTCGATGATGGTTGGATAGGCACCTCCAAAATACGCAGTGCTACTTCCTGCGAAACCAACAATAGTAGACGATCCAAGTTCCAGGCACGATCAGTAATGTACCAACTAACTAATCTGGACGAATGGCCCTGAACCTGTAAAGATTTTGAACATGGTGATATGATTGAGTATATGTCAATAATCAAATCTTTTCATAAAGTGAATAAAAGGAATATAATAAATCATACAACCCATTAATAAAATTTTTATAATTAAAAATGTATTATAAAATTATCTTTATTATAATTGTTATGTTTAATTTTTAGTTGGTAAAAGAGAAGAAAATAAAATGTTAATTAAATATGATAAATTTAGGATTAATATTAAAATAATAATCAAAACTATTAATTAATAATTCATATTGCAATATGTGAAATGATTTAATATATATATATATATATATATATATATATATATGTGTGTGTGTGTGTGTGTGTGTATAACAAATGTCACTGAAATTGCAGAGTTACTCTCTTACTCCAAGACCTATAAATACCTTGCCACAGGTATCAGTATAAGGAGGTTCATCTAAATCCCAAAAGCACTATATTTACCAGTTTCTTTAAAGCTCACTCTATTTCTGAGTCTGACTTAAGCATCGGAGTGGCCCAATCGGAAAACCTTCTGGCGCCCCACTAACGTGCTTTTGCTGCATTTTCCTTGTGTGCATATCATATTTACTTCAATTCTTATCATCCTCACCAGCCCGGCTGACTCATCAGGACCACCTTGCTAACCTAATAGCCCGGGCGCCCGGTTTAGCAAAACATCATCATTGGCGCGGTCTGTGGGAAGCTTGTTCTATAGACATAGATATGGCTTCTCATGATCCAACACCACCTGAGGGACCTCAACAGGGCCAAAATTTTATCATTCCTGTTGAGAAACTCGAGGCATATGTCCATGGCATGGTACAGAAGTTGTTAGCATCTGTGGTAAAACCACATGCGAAGAGATAACAATGGAGGAGGAAGGAAACCAGGGTGGACAGCCGCCTTCTCAGCTGCCCGCTTTTGGAGATAGGCCTGCTTCATCAGTCGGGATTTCTCTTTCTTATTCTTGGAGGCTTGTTATTCTGTATAAAAGATAGTGAGAAGGTCGTATATTAGTGATAGCAGGTAAATAAAATCAAGTACATAAGGGCAATAAATCATACCAGGATTCGGGCTTGGGGCCTCATACTGATCAATTATCCGGTCCAACGAATCCACCACCCGGGCACCTAGCCCATAAGAAAACAAGTTTTTTTCCTCCAAGAGGGGAGCTGAAGGAAATTTATGGTTTTCCACCAATTATTGGGAACAGAGGTATGGTTCTTCAAATTTGTAATTTTTGGGGAGTTCAGGTTGGGGTGGTAGGGCTGTCAAGAATCGGGTGGGTTTTGTATGAGAAGATGGCAGATGGATGTAGAAAAACCTCTATTTCCAGCCTTTCCAGGAGGAAGGGGTGTCATCCAGGAACCGGACATTATGTTGGGCGTTCAGGGAGAAGAATGCCTGTAGCGACCCAACACGGATCCACTACATAATCAGAGTTAGAGCATAATTAAGCATGCATTTAAAATAAATCACTGCGGAAGACTTAAATAAAAATTTATCGGCAGAATACAACCGGTTAAATAAACCAATATACAACCCAATCGAATTACAAATAATCCTAAGGGTAGAACCTACAGCTAATCTTGCTGCCTCCACGGTCACTAGCCACTCCAAGCTACTAGGTACACCACCTATACCTGAATCTGCCCCGTCGAATGGGGTGTCCAAACATACAAAAACACTAGATGTGAGCGACTACGCTTAATACGAAATCACGGGTAAACATACAAACATGATGCATGCAAATTAATATGCCAAGGTATCCATATCTGGGATAAATGTATACAAACTGCTCAAAATAGCGCCTATGATATGAGTGGTACAACCCGAGACAATCCACTGAGTACACTTCTCATTCCTACCAAACGTGGACCGTGCCCTAAAGATGTCAGTGCCGTATAGCCCGTCGGTTGTGGGGCACTCGACATTGACCGTTCGAACAGGGCTGAGCGGCCCTACATGGCTCATCTCAAAAGATGTACATGCTCAATATGATGTGAACATGAAACATAATAATCCATGCAAAACATAGCACATAAATGCAACACATAAGAATTCATACCTGCTGCCTATCTCAGTCAGTACTTACGTACCTTATTACAGGCAGTCCTAGCAGTCCCAATCTAGTTTCTCAAGCCTATCAACAGCTCTACAATGAAAATACTCATGCATCATTATTTAAGCTCTAAAATCCTTAACTAAGCTAATAGATACTCCTAAATAATTTAAGGAGATCATAGCTATACCTGCGTCCGTCGTCAACCCGCCGATGGCGACTGTCTCAAAACTTAGGCACAACTCCACTATGACGTCGGGATCGCTTCGCTACTTCCGAATTTCCAATAGGACGCCTAGAAATCCTTAAATCTGACTAGAAAGGCTAAGGAACGAGAGAGAAGATAGGAAAGGGGTGAGTTGAAATGAGGCCTCGACACCCTTATTTATATACGAAGATCATTGCGTCTGTTCTCTAGTTCTTTGCGTCCGTTTGAGATCGTTGTGTTCGATGTCCCATCACGTTCGTAATCAATGACGTCATCTTGCTAAATTCGCGGATGACATCAGCTGACCAGAACGTTGCGTTCGTTCTTCAAATTTTGCTTCCGTTCTTGGTCACTCTTTGGATCATTTCCGATCATTCTGAATTCATTTTTTAAGTCCGTTAATCCATCTGAAATTTCCTTAACCATGTTTTACCAAATAAAAACATGATCACATGATTAATTATTCATTAATCATTAATTTTGGATACGGGTTACTACGTTATCCCCCCTTTAAAATATTTCGTCCTAGAAATCTAAGGTAAAACCTTGAGAACGTACTAAAGATCCTTATTTGCGCGTCTGGTTGAATAGTTCTTGACACACTCAGACTCTTTTCAAAATTCTTGCAAGCTCCTTTAATGCTGAACCGCATTATCATTCTCCCAACTGAAAATTACTGCGCTACTTGACGACAGTCAAACTTCTCTAGCACTAATGTATCACAACACTGATACATCTTCCATCCTGACCACGATCTCACTGATCACGAAGGATACAAACACCCGCTCGATCGAGATCATCGTCACAAGGAAAAATCTTAGACTGACGAAGAACAAGTCATAACCTTATTGGCTTAGGACATTCTTCGAATCACTAACTGAATCTAACCACCTAATGGTTACAAAATCTCTCATTGCAGAACACCTATAGTCAGAAAACACTAATTCCAACACTGCCCTTATATAGCAACTCAAGAATCTCTTCCCAAGAGAATCCGGTTGACACAAAGCTATACTTCAACGTAACTGTTTAACACGATTTCCAGACTGGTTGTCCTTCCCATGCTCCCCTGAAGAAACAAGCTTCTAAAGAAATACTAGGAATTCGGCCCACTAGTCTAGTACTAATCACAATTCACGTTTCTTAGTATAATTCAACACTGTGTATTGATGAAAAACTATCATCGCTATCTAATGGTCTGAGAAACCATACAAAAAACACACGCTATTCTGGTTCCAATCGCATCTCTGACGAACTGCATCGTCTCGACCACAGGTTACTCACCCATAAATTTTCAATCGATATACTAGTCAAATCTCTCTACAGGATTCAGTTATCGTTGTACATCCCCCTGATAGTTATACATACTTGCAATTATTGTACACACATCAAGACTAAGGCAAGCTTCCACCAATATGATCGACTAGGAAATTCCACAATGCTCCGGAATATGGAAACACTTACTATCTCGTCTTGAAACTCAACAGTCATTGCAATAGATATAACTCATCTCGGAGTCCCTGATGATATCATCACCGCCCGTCCCAACCTCACAAGGTTGAATTCATTGATCCTGGAATTAAATCCCAACGGATTCACAACAGTCAATATGCGCCCTTTCAGAACGCATCAGCCCTAGCACTGAAAGGACTAAATAATTGGTTACCTCAATCCATTATATTGCATCGTGCATCACACGCCGATAGATTAGTGACACACCCTGATAGATCTCGAGAACTAGATCCTAGCTAATGTCACATATCACGATCAGACAACTGATGTCTCCTTGCTAATGTCCATTAGGTTTTCCGACACTCATTGGATCTAAAACCCCATAGTTCATCAAGACATCATCACCAGAAGACTTCATCCAATGCTCGGTTGACCATCCTTGATACTGTTGTTCGACAACTTTTACATGAATCAGAAACTTGATCCCTTCCGTTACTCAACCGGAGTATACACTTGCTTAACACAAAGCAATTGCTGGAAGTAAATATTAGTTTCTTCTTAGCAAGAGACACTATCCTGGGAAATTACCAATTCCCTTTCTTGTCTCTACTGTTAAGTTATCATCTAACTTGATCATACTAGTCCAATTGCAATCGTCCCTGATTACAGAAATCCCAAGTTATTCATCTCTGACAACCCTAGAGACTTCTAAATTACTCAAATCTCCAACTGCTATGATATTGTACCAAGTACAAATCCCCTTATGCACTACGCGCCAAAATACTATCCCAAGTATTTCTTAATTGCTACACTCTGATCATCACAGATCGGGCTCAACTAATTGACCTCGTCGATTCTACTGTGGCTCACACTTAGCTCAACAGTGAAACTCAAATCAGACTGTCATTGATCATCTAAAACTACGTGGCTTGATCAATAGTATTGACTCGAGTG
The DNA here is from genome assembly GCF_033568475.1 of Henckelia pumila. Classification (NCBI taxonomy): domain Eukaryota; kingdom Viridiplantae; phylum Streptophyta; class Magnoliopsida; order Lamiales; family Gesneriaceae; genus Henckelia; species Henckelia pumila. The sequence continues at coordinate 27,274,507 of NC_133121.1, read as the reverse complement.
TCACTAGTCTACCATTCCCAAACACTTGGAATTGAAACAGCTGCATGGGATTTCTCTCATCCATTTCTGACGGCGTCAGTTAACAGTCAGCATTACTAGTCGTTGTCTTGTTCACTCAAGGAAAACTAAACCCAAGAATTTCCGTGACCTAGCAACCTAGACCATTTCCATCCCATGGAGAAATCCTACGCTTAATTCTGGAAACATCAAACAATACTTAGCGCAATCACTGAACTCACTATCATTTGCCTCGTACATTCGGAATGAATTCCACGGCTCGTCGAGTCCAACAATTATAACTAATGAATCCCAAAAGATTTCCAAAATCTTAGGACACGCTCCTGATTATATCCCTCGCTAAAATTGTGCAACAATTTAAGATTGAGGTAGCCTACCACGATGTCCCACCTGGAATCACCACCAAGTGTACACTAGCATAAGTCACGCTTCCCTCACACCTCAAATAGTTTAGTACAATCCTTAGCATCTGATACAAACCATTATTGATGAAAACTAACATCACTGGGCAATACCCATCTCCAGGTCAAATCCTACAATCCCATATCCTGGATAAACCTTATGGCAAGGAATCTCAATTGTATCATCAAATATGATACTAAGTCAGATGATATTCCCAATCATCATTGGCAGATATTCGTCTACCGACTAGATCGACTAGTCTAGCAGTATCTCATAGGTCAAAACCTCACATGCTCAGCACATTCACTCGTCAAGAAAATCCCTCCAAGACTGTTTCTCACAGCAGAACCCTCAATCTAACATCTCTGACACAAGTCCGACGATATCTATATTCTGATACTGAACTGGGTATCTAATCCAAGGTCATACCCCGTTGTGACTGTTACCGAAATCCCTAGACAGAGTAGCCTTCCCACCGCCACCTCTTAAAGAACAAAGGCTTCCAGGTATGTCGGCATAGGATTGCATCTCCTCACGTCTAATCATGGTCATAGTCCACAACTCTCGGCATATACTCAACCTGGCATCTTGATGAAAATCCATCATCACAAAGTCTCAACCTATGAAGGTCATCAGACTATTGTTCTAAGAAAACAACCTAGAAAAGACTCACGCCCACTGATAAATCAACACATCGCTGGCACTAACTTAGTCCGCTGACTAACTAGGTCATCCTAGGAAAACACCTAGACTAACCTCATGTCAAACAGTTACAAGCAGTCTACTCAAAACCTCTGAGTGCCACAGTTGAACACTAATCAACTAAAACCATGTCAACCTTTAGCAAAATCGCTGCAGTCGGACACTAATCCACAATTCGCTGGACAATCTCAAATAATGCATGTATCAATGATTCAAGTTTATGTATAATTTCTTTATTACAATGCCATGTAATAAATTACAGTATTCCAAAAATACAACGAAAATGTACAACCAAAAACTTGAAATGATACAACCAGAGTCTGATGATTCATTACAACTGAAATACTATTTACAATCACAAAAATACAGTTTTTAAATCATCACACTTGTCTTCGGTTCTTGAGCATGAATCTTCTAATTGACACACGCATCAATACAAGAATACTCCTGTCCAAATCTCTCGGTATCTCGTCGTGTCATGAATTCCAGAGAAATAACTCGAACTCGCTAACCCGTTATGCTCTGCATCAGTGCATGTCAGCCGACCTCTTCTGCTCACGATCTACAATCAGCGTTCTTCTTGTATCTTATTCATGATTTTGCACATTAAGTTTCCCGTGTGCTTACCGAATGTATCGATACAAGAATACAGGCAAAATCATGTCCCGCATGAATTTAATGAACTTACGCTCAAAACCAATTATGCCTTAACCACTTGAGTCATTCCCTTGTGAAGGTATTTATGACAATCTCTCCAACTACGAGTGAAGAATCTTCAGAGAAATGTCATCATGGTCGAACAGTATAGATGCAAGCATCAAGTGTGTCCCAACCAATCCTCGTCCACTACCTCTGGCATCCGGTATTCGATCCAAAGCTAGGATCCACATGAGTAAAAGTCTCGAAAACACGGATACGATCCATCGCTCCTGTTCGCACTTGTTAGAATCTCATAAGCCAAATATTTAGGGAGGAGTGGTGATACCCCGGTAATCCAGAGGCATCAAGGCTGTTCCTTGGGACAGCGAGCAGGGCTCTAGCCCGACTATTTTGGAGTGGATTGGTGATACCTCGAGAAGCCAGAGGCATCAGGGTTCCGAGGAGGTAGGGACATTAGGGTTGTTCCCTCGTAGGAGAATAAGTAGGGCTTGACTAGGTCGTACTAGTAGCTCGGGGATAAGGTTGTAGCTCATCTCGGATGGATTTTTGAGGTTGGAAGGACCAAGTTTTCATGGCTCAGTCAACACCTATTTTTCAGGGGCATGACCCCCACGTTGCCACAACCCCGATCCTTACGGCTTGATCGTGTGGGACAAGTAGGCGTGGACAACCCCTGCACCCATGACCCAGATCGTGGCCACTACCCTGAAATTGCGGAGTTTCTCTCTCACTCCAAGGCCTATAAATACTTTGCCATAGGTATCATTAGAAGAAGGTTCATCTAAATCCCAAAAGCACTATATTTACCAGTTTCTTGAAAGCCGCTCTATTTCTGATTCTGACTTAAGCATTAGAGTGGCCCAGCCGGAAAACCTTCCGGCGCCCCCACTAACTTGTTTTTGCTGCATTTTCCTTGTGTGCAGATCATATTTACCTAGGAGGAAAATAGCAAGATCAGTTTATTATCATCCTCACCAGCCCGGTTGACTCATCAGGCCCACCTTGCTACCCTGATAGCCCGGGCACCCAGTTTGTTACTGTACTCCTACGCAGAGTTAACATAAATTCACCAAATTCAAATTCCATAACCTTCTTTTTCTTCAATTGCTCAAGATGATATATCACATCAACCTATAGAAATCATTCATGAGTAATAATATTTTTATCTAAAGAGTAGTTGAAAAAATATATCAAATCCTTATAATATTATATACCTGCACCAACTGAGCATATAAAAGATTATGTGACTATTTGCACATGTAGTGGTGCTCAATATATTGAACTAGGCGTGTATTACATCTTGTCTTATGAACTCTCCATATAACAGTTTCATAGTACGTCTGTTGCATCCATTACAACATCTTTATCTTGTCAAACTACACCACTACATTGACACACATATAAGTAAAACAACAGTTACCTTATAAAAATACCCTTATTCCCCTAAAATAACCATAGAAATTTATAAATAATAAAAAAATTACCCCAATCTATCCCCACAAAGATACGTTTCTATGATCTCCTTATACTCTTGGGAGATCTCAGTGCAGCCACAATAATCAACTCTACCACGGTAATCCTTAATCGAATCCTTTAATACACTTTCGTCAATACCTAAAACAATTGAGCTTATATTGTCATGCAACAAAAATGTATCCAAAAAATAACATTAAGACCACACTTGCAAAATTAAAATAACAATTAAAAAGTATAAACTCATTATAAAATTACCACATTCACAAATTGATCGACTTCATCAACAACAATATTCAATGAATTCTTCTTCTGCCGCTTCGGAGTGCTACTAGGAGGTGTCATAACTCTTTTCGCAATAGGTGAATCAGGAATTCCACTCGATGAACCGCTATCATCTTCTTCACCTTCGTTTCTAGCTTTGTCCAAATTTGACACCTCAACTTTCGCAGCATCATCATATAAATTTGTGTAATCGAAGTAATCTTCATTTTTAAATTTTTCATTACCATCCACAGTCTCATATCCAATATTTAAATTTTTATCCTCCCACACATTCATACTACCATCATCAAATTGTTTATTCAATTCGACCTTATCACCTCTATTATCACCATTTTCATCAATTTCCACCTTATCTTTTTCAACCTTGTAGCTACTATCTTCAGTTACATGTTTCTCTTTCAAACGTTTCAACTCATTCTCTGATCTTCTCATATGTGACATTATTTCATAACCATTCTTCAACGTACCAACTTGACAAAAAATTTTGAACTTTAATAAAATTTATGGTTGCTTAACATAATAAAAAATTAAATATTTATTGGATTTTTTCAAGTACCAGATCAACACAATCCATGGTGGAAAGAACAAGTTTCTTCTTCTGAGAAAATGGTTTTTTCCAAACAATATTTTCACAAATATAATTTGTCAGTTTCAATTGACATTCTATATAAAATAAAAATAAACAATATTTAAATTGTGAGAACATTCCTAGAAGTTATCGATTGAAGGAATGATTCAGCTGTTTTCGATTGCAAAGGGATCTTGCTATCTTCCCATTTAAACATCCTTGAAAAACAATGTAAGCAACGAGCTTTGCCAAGCATAGGCACATGTTCATAAACCCAAGCCTAAAAAATTCAAAACATTATTGTATAATTAAGAAAATATAACCATTGAAATTAAATATGTCTTACCATCAAACCAACAAGACATCCATTGACATATTTTTTGTTAACCTTCTTATTCTTCGAAAAACCCAAATGATCTAAAATATCATCCAACAAGAATCTATATGCAGCATCACCCCAAGAATATTCAAAAAATGTATCCAAATCATCCAAATAAGACCAAATATATAGTGGTGTACATAGGTTTCTCGCTTGAAACACCACACAATTAAACACAGACAAAATAAAAAACCTGACAAATTCATATACTTCTTGATCAAACTCCTTATCAGCTAAATTAAGAAGTTTTGTGAATATAGCATCTCTGTCACCAATTGATCATTTTCCTTGGAAATATCGATCCAGGAAATCTGATCCCAAATTCATATCCATGTCCACAGGTTGCCCTACTTGAGGCAAGCCTAAAACAATTGAGAACTCGGCAGTAGTGAAGGGCACATTCTTATCGGGTCCAAAAGAGAACGATATATTTTCTGCATCAAATCTTCTCATGATGAAATCAACTCGTGTACTAAATATGGCTAGCTTCGGCATTTCCAACCATTCTGCAAGCGGTGTTTTTGAAATTCTCTATCGTTGTCTATCACCTAACTTTGACGACAGAATGTTCATCACATCTCTAAAAATAGTTGTATAACAACGTGAAAAGGATCCTTTACCACTACTTCGACATCCCTTAATTCCATCATCAATATTTTCCTTATTCTGGGACATTTCTGAATTGTAAATCTATGATTTAAAAAATGTACACTTGAATAAAATTACATAATAAAAAAGAATCACATAACTAAACTAAAGCATTTTAACTATTTAAATTCATAAATGCAATCCATTGTCACTCATGAAACGAATGTAATTAAATATATTATAACCATCCTAAAAATCATGTTCAATCGAATATACTAACCAACAGAAACCTTTCTTATAATCCAACAATATGTGCACAACCAGAAAAAATAATTATGATTGAATCACTATATCACAAAAATTGAGCTCCACATTGACACAATTGAGTATTCAACACATTGAAATTATATTAGGTCGATGCTTCATTTTCAAACATGAAACATGAAAAAATAATGCACAAAGAGCTAGCTATAGTTTATTTTTTTCTACGGTTCAAATTCTAAAACCCTAGAGTTTGGGCATTCATTCAAAATAATTACATCATCTTAAAATCGAAACAAAAATGAAACATTACGAAATAATTACTCAATACATCGATATAGTTTCCTTACTTTCCCAATAATATATTAACACTTTATTTGTTCTCAATTACGTCCCTCTTTTAACAAAATATTTTCCTAATATGTCGTCTAAACTAAAAAATTCCTATACCACTTTTTTATTAAAATTTACTTAATATTTCCCAATGGCTCAACAAAATGGTATCAGAGCCTAGAGAATTTCATTCAGACTTTATATTATTCATTAAATCAAACTTTTCTTTGTTGAGGAAAAGATTTTCAACAAACCATGGATTCAAACGAAAGTTTGAACCAGAAGGATTTCATTTATATGAAATCTCATAAACAAGTGAATCTATTTAAAATAGATTCTTTACAACAGAACTTATAAATACTTGAGTCTTTTATACGGTCTGAAGAGAATAAGAAATATGATTTCTAATTCTCAATTTCTATAAATTACACCAGATTCCTCTAAACTCTCCGAAGATCTTAGATAAATTCAAAAGATGGTACAATATTACAACAATTAGTTGTATGAAATACCTCGGCAAATTGAAGAAATTCTTAAGAAACAATAAGAAATTCTTGGAACTCTAAAGGATCTTCAAACAAAAATCATAAATTTAGAACACACTTTTGGTTCTAGAAAAGAAAATACAGGAGGAAGATTACCACTCTCGTTTGGTACCGAACCTTTGTTACATCAGAAAGGTAAAACAAAAATGGTACAAAAACCTTTAACTGATGATGAAATGATGATTAATCTTATAAAATCAGTATCAGAGAAAAACACTATCTGATGACTACTTTAGAAATATTAAATCTCGAGGATCTAACAGATCTTGCGGATTCATTTGCGAATCTCAAAGTAGTATATCTGAAAATTAATTCCCTAAAGGTGAACAACCCATAGGGAATCCCCCAAGATATGTGGTTAAAACAGAAGAACTACATAGTGAGTTCCATGTTGGGGAAAATTCACATCCAGCAGGAACCAGGTCAAGAAGATACCACTACATCAAACTCCTTATGAAAAAACTGTTTTAGACCCGATACATGCCTATGGGTTATGTTAAACCTTGATGTTCTGGACTTCAAAAACAAAGAAGATCTCATAGATGAATGGACGTCAGCTATGGAAATATCATCAAGAACTTTAGATCTCAATAAAGAAGGATTTATCAAACTTATGGAAATGAGTCTAATGGGATCTGTTAAGATAGCTTGGGAAATTACCATGCCAGAGACTAAAGAATCAGTCTTAGCAGGAGAATCTCTAAGAGAAATCGGACAAAGAACGGCCACCCTATTTAAGGCACAATTTATAGGAGTGGATTATTTTAATAATCAAGATACAGAAAAGAAAAGAAGATATACTCAAGCTCTGTATAGTATCGAATTACACGATATATGTTTAGTCGATGAATACATTATGTTATTCACTAAATACAGATGGAATTCGGGAGTCGAGGAAAATATAGCTATTCCGCTATTTTTTGCAAAGATGCCAATTCCCTGGAGAGAAATGTTGATAAAAGAATACGTTCCAGGTAATCCAGATACATTGGCAAGACGAGCCTCTTTTCTTAAATGAAAATTGGCAGAATTGTGTCAAATGGCAGCATTACAAAATAACTACAAAAAGATAAGGGGTATTAATAAGCATACTCCCCTATGTTGTATAGAAAATGATCTCTCTATGGTTACTGGGAGTAGATCACAAGGATTTAAGAGAAAGAAATTCAGAAATAATCCCTACAATAAAAGAATGAGAAGTTCTTGAAAACCAAGAACATTTTGGTCCAAACAAAAGGCCCGATCTTATAGATCGAGAAAAAGAAGTGGACCTATAAGAACATCCCCAGAAACAATCTCATCACAAAGAAGGGGAAGAATACCATCTAGAAGAACTTTCAGAAGAACTCATACAAGATCAAGTGAAAGTTTCAAGGATTGCAACTGCTGGACAAGTGGAGCAAGAGGAAATATATCTACAAATTGTCCAAAAAACGAGAAAAAAAAAAGAGTTAAACTCTTTGAATCAACACCAGATATGTATGATGCGGTCTTCTTTCAAGATCTAGTCCAAGTATATCAATTTGAGGATATCCCCTCAGAAGAAAGCATATACGAAGAAGAGTAATATTGTTTAGCCAAGAAGAATCAGAATCAGAATAAAGAAGAAGTGTTTCGACACAAAACATATGAGAGTTTGGCTGGATTTTTTAGTCAAACCATGATATCTCATAATATGGTACAAAGGATTATGAGAGAAAATCCAACATTACAGAAGTACCAAGGATTTTCGGCAGGACAAGTAGAAAGAGTCTTAGGCAACCTAGGGCTTAGACAAATAAGACATCATTTGATTTACAAAGTATCCAGAAGGGAAATTGCAATCCTTATGGAGTTAACGAGTAATCAAATATAGATGCAATTAATTCCTTTTGAAGAAATAAGAGAGGAACTGTAAAAGCTAAAAAGTGAGGTAGCAAGGACGATGTCTTGGATTCATAATGGAGCAATCCAAATAATGATCAAGGCAAATTTTGAAATTAGTAAGTCATGAACATGATTTACTAGGACGCATTGAAGAAATAGAAAAAGGAACAATACCCTACATACTGAGGCCTTAGAAACATTAAGGCTAAATAGTCTTAATAGGATTATAGAATTGCAAAGCAGTTTTACTAAAAATGGTAGGACCATTTAGTAATCCCTTCAAGTAAAATGACAACAAGCCCTTTCTCTATATACATTCCAATTGGGATGTTGTACGAACAATATAAGGCTGAATAATTTGCAGCTTATATTGATTCAGGAGCAGGAATTTGTACAACAAAGAAAAGAGTCTTCCTTGAAGGATGTGGAGAAGAGTTACCAAAAATTGCTGGACAAAATTTCTCTCGAATAATTTTAATTCTTTGCAAATGAATCAAACAAGCAGAGATCCTTATAGGAGGAGCAGGTCAGACACCATGGTATAAGGTAAAGATACCGTCAATATATTTCCATGATACAGGAGCCGATATCCTGTTGGGAAACAACTTCTTACAAATGTTTAAGAAGTACACACAAGATAATGAGTTAAGACGACTTATGTTCACTACAATTTGTGATCATAAAATTATCGTCCCAAGACTCAAGATTGCTTTTTATCGACAAATGCCGATAATGTTCTGTAGCCAGCGTGGTGATAAAGGACAACTTTTTCACCCAAAGATAAAAGATTCAAGAAGGTTTGGAAAAATAATGTTGAAGATAACAACAGAACAAGAACTCCAAACAGAAGATATGGAACTTCTCAAGGTAACTCTAACCCATAGAGATATAGAGTTAGAAAATAAGCTATCCCTCGAAGATGTCAAGAAAATGCTCAAAGAAAGTTATAATGAGCATCATTTGGTATGGTGGGATAGAAATCAACTCAAATCCGGCCTTAATCTAAAATAAGGTAAAGAGTATAAATTCGTTAGATATAAGACTATTCCGATGAACATAACAGATCAAAGGGATATGAGGATGATTATCAAGGAACATTTGGACCTTGGTTTAATCAAATAAAGAGTTTCACCATATAGCAGCCCATGTTTTCTGGTCAGAAATCACAGTAAAATAAAAAGAGGAAAACCCATGTTAGTTATTAACTACCAAGGAATTAATAAAATCCTAGAGTTTGATGGGTACTTCATACCCAGTAGAGAACATCTAATTAGTTGTGTACGAAATGCTAGAGTGTTCTCAAATTTTGATTGTAAATCTGGATTTTACCAGATTCGGATGGAAGAAGGCAGTAAGAAATTCACAGCCTTCTCTACACCACAAGGACATTATATCTGGGAAGTTATGTGTAGTAACCCGTAACCAATTAAAAAAATTAAGGAACTAATCGCATTTGCTAAACTTGAGTTCGGACGATCCGAAGTGGAGGATCGGAGGCTCCGAACTGGATCGGACGATCCGAAGGCAAGTTCGGACGCTCCGATCGTTCTGCCGATAGACATCATGGATGACGTCATTGTGCTGACATAAGCAATGACGCATTATTGGGTTTGGACAACCCGAAGTCAAGATCGGACAGTACGATCATGTTCGGACGCTCCGAAGCGTGGTTCGGACGGCCCGAACTCCGTTTATAAATAGGAGGGCCGAGTTTCACTTTCAGTCGCACCATTCACCTTTTCTCTCTCGATTCCTTAGTCTTCTAGCTCAGATCTAGGGAATTCTAGGCGTCCCATTGGGAATCCGGAAGTGGCGTAGTGATTTAGGCGTCGTAGCGGAGCTGTGGCCTAGTTTTGAGGCAATCGACTACAAAGGGCTAACGACGGATGAAGGTATAGCTTTTGCTTCCTAAAAATATTTAGGAGTATGCAATAGCTTAGTTAAGGATTTTAGAGAACTTTAATGATGTTAGTATCATTTGGCATTGTAGTGCGGATTATAGGCGTAGACCTAGAGCTGGTAGAGCGCGCCTAGCATTTGAGGTACGAAATGTTGGAAAAAACTGGCGGTCAGATCAATCACGATTGATACCCGGTGCAGCGGAAGTTTAAAAAATTTTATTATGGAACAATTTCATGGTGTGGGTATCAACCATTCAACGATTAAATTATTGTGTGTGTAAAATTCAAATAACAATTAATTAAATTTTACCTTCAATCTCGAATCGAGATTAATGGACACCACACAGATTTCTCTGCGCTTCTTGTATCTCCCAGGAACTGATGAACTCCTTCAATCAGGTCCACGAATGGGGTTTAAATCCCTCTGATAGATTGCACTAGAAAATCTATCAGAAGTTTTTCTGCGAAGAGATTAAACGAATCTGATTCGTTATTCCTGACTGCGATTCAAAATCACAGACCGGAATTTCTCGGGCAGAGTATGGGAGGGGTCGGCCGATTATTACTTTGAGAGGCTAGGGTTTTCGATTTTTGCTTCTCAAAAATAATGAGCTGTTGTGTCTAATTTCTGTACTGCAATAACTTATTTATAATGCAGGCCACTAACACCTTAGGGCCCATTAGTCATAAGCTAGGGCCCGACAATCAAAGCCCGCACGTTCAGAAATTAATATAAAATTCATCGTGACTCCGATTGATGAACCGATTTCACCAATGTGCACAGAAACCATTTCTGCACATTTTAAAGTCAAAATAAATTTTCCTGAATCCGAATTCAGTGGTTTCCAAAAATGTCCATCCCTATGTCATTTTAGGAAATCCTACTCCCTTACTCTTATTTAAGAAGTCCAACTCCTTAGCTCATTAAATTTAACTCTTTAAATTTAACTATCTCAACGGGGATTAAAACTCCATTACACTGTGTGACCCTCAATGGTTCAGGGATACAGCTAGCCGTGGGCTCACAACTCCTTGTGACTCGGAACAACACTTTCCGACTTGCCCAACGAATCATGGTAAAGCGCCTAGCAACATCGCCCCATGATTCCCTAGGTATCACTGATAGTGCCTACAAGAACCAGTAGATTTTGGTTAGCGTACAGTACGGTCCCTTCATCCATATATCCCGATCGAATCAACAACCATTGGTATATCGAGAGTCGCTCAAGATTCGATAACTATGCAATACATCTTGAAGATCCAATTAGTGACATCGCATGTGCTACTAAGAAACCATTTCTTAAATCACATCAAGTACTCTGGCCAGAGATTTGTCACACTAATATCTCCTCAGATCGCATAGGATATCCACACTCGCAAGTATGTGGTGAATCCTTGACAACAATGCATTGACTCCTATATGTGTCGTAACTGTACCCAATCTCGACACCTGATGACCCCCATAGAGTCGGTAAATGAGTCAAAGCACAGCACTAGCATATAGAGTCTCCATGATGTTTCAAGTCGTAAGGACTAATGGTGTACAACCAAAACCGCGGACTTTATCCACTCGATAAGTGATAACCACTTGGAAAGTCCGGATAGGGTAGTTCGATTATTCATCCTATGAATATCCATTTGCATGCTTCGAACATCTCCATGTTCCCTACCAATGAAACGTGGTACTCCGCATCGCAAATGCTAGTCTCAAACTCGAGCGATCCTTATCCTTATTATCGGACGGCTCAATCGACTAGGAACGGTTTTTAGAATATACAGTGACTATAAGATGTATCTCATGATAGACATCTCCATGTTCTACCACATCTTACATACACTATAGTATATTCAAGGTCTTTATCAAAACAACAATAGTATATCACAATATAACAATATGAAGTAATATAAAGTCATTGCCATAAAAGTGTAAATAATATTAAACAAAAGATTGTTTATACAAAGAGTCATCAAAGCCCATAGCCACACACAGTTGGCTCACTGGGCACCCACTCTTACAATCTCCCACTTGCCCTATAGCCAACTAGTCATACTACGTAGACCCATTGCTTCGCGATGTTTGTCAAACAATGGTCCTGGCAAGGGCTTAGTAAGCGGATCAGCGATATTGTCTGCAGAGGCCACTCGTTCGACAATGATGTCTCCTCTTTCCACAATCTCCCGGATTATGTGGTATTTCCTCAGTACGTGTTTGGATCTTTGATGAGACCTTGGTTCCTTTGCTTGAGCAACGGCACCCGTGTTGTCACAGTACACCGGGACTGGACCAACAAATTCAGGAATAACGCCCAACTCTTGGACGAACTTCCTCATCCAAACGGCCTCTTTAGCAGCAGCTGATGCTGCAATGTATTCAGCCTCAGTGGTGGAATCCGCTGTGGTGTCCTGCTTGGAACTCTTCCAAGAGACAGCACCGCCATTGAGCATGAACACAAATCCAGAGGTTGACTTCGAGTCATCCACATCACTTTGGAAGCTAGAGTCGGTATAGCCTTCCAATTTGAGATCTCGTCCTCCATACACCATGAACATATTCTTAGTCCTTCGCAAGTACTTAAGAATGTCCTTCACGGCTTTCCAATGCATTTGACCAGGATTAGACTGATATCTGCTCGTGACACTCAGAGCAAATGCTACATCCGGTCTGGTAGATATCATCCCATACATGATACTACCTATAGCTGACGCATATGGTACATGTGTCATATTCTCTATCTCTGCATCAGTCTTGGGACACATAGACTTGGATAGAGAAACTCCATGACACATGGGTAGATGTCCTCTCTTGGACCCATCCATTGAAAACCGTTTCAATATGGTATCGATGTAGGTTGATTGAGTGAGTCCTATCATTCTCTTAGACCTATCTCTATAGATCTGTATCCCAAGAATGTAGGATGCCTCTCCCAAATCCTTCATCGAAAATCTACCTGATAACCATATCTTTGTTGACTGCAACATCCCTACATCATTCCCAATGAGTAGGATGTCATCAACATAAAGTACTAAGAATGTCACTGCATCCTTAACTACTTTCTTGTACACGCAAGGTTCCTCCGGGTTCTTGATGAAACCAAAATCTTTTATTGTTTCATCAAATTTCTGGTTCCAACTTCTTGATGCTTGTTTTAGACCATAAATTGATCTCTGAAGCTTGCATACCTTATGCTCGCTTCCCATGGATGTGTACCCCTCAGGCTGCTTCATATAGATTTCTTCCTTAATGTCTCCATTAAGAAAAGCAGTCTTCACATCCATTTGCCATATCTCATAGTCATACCATGCAGCTATGGCAATCAGGATTCTTATGGACTTGAACATTGCAACTGGTGAAAAGGTTTCATCATAGTCAACTCCTTGCCTTTGAGTATAACCTTTCGCCACCAATCGCGCCTTGTAGGTCAATACCTTACCATCAGGCCCAAGCTTTCTCTTGTAGATCCATTTACACCCTATTGGAACAATTCCATCGGGAGGATCTACTAAAGACCAAACTTGGTTTGTATGCATCGAATCCAATTCTGACTGCATAGCTTCAAGCCATAAATTCGAATCCGCATCAGAAATTGCTTCCTTGAAGTTTCTTGGATCACATCCAATGTCGGGTTCATCTTGATCCCCTTCAAGAAGAAGACCATATCGAACTGGAGGTCTAGAAGTCCTTTCGGATCTTCTAGGTGCAGGCGTGTCCAGCAATGGTTCCTGAGGTGTAGGATCGTTATTTTGTATTTCGGGTTCTTCTCGAACTTCTTCGAGTTCCATCATCTCGCCTTTCTTATCCAATAAGAACTCCTTCTCCAAGAAGGTGGCATTCCTAGAAACAAACACCTTTGTTTCAGCAGGATAATAGAAATAATATCCGATTGAATTCTTCGGATACCCTACAAAATAACATAAGCTGGATCGACTATCCAAATTATCTCCCACTGTCCGCTTCACGTAAGCAGGACATCCCCAAATCCTTAAGTACGAATATTAGGAGCTTTGCCATTCCATAACTCGTATGGTGTTTTGTCCACTGCTTTAGTGTGGACGTTGTTCAACAACAATACCGCCGTTTCAAGCGCATAGCCCCAAAACGAAGGTGGAAGCTCAGTGAAGCTCATCATAGATCGAACCATGTCCAACAAAGTTCGATTACGACGCTCCGATACACCATTAAGCTGTGGTGTCATAGGAGGAGTCCACTGAGAGAGAATCTCATTCTCTTTTAGATAGTCCAAAAACTCGGTACTCAAGTATTCTCCACCTCGATCCGATCTAAGTGCTTTAATACTTTTACCTAGCTTGTTTTCTACTTCAGCCTTGAATTCTTTGAACTTTTCAAATGCTTCAGACTTATATTTCATTTAATATAAACACCCATACCTTTAATAATCATCAGTAAAGGTAATGAAGTAGGTGTGGCCATGTTGAGTCCCAACTCTAAATGGACCACAAACATCTGTATGGATCAAATCCAACAGATTTTGACTACGCTCAGGTTTCCCCTTAAAAGGAGCTTTAGTCATTTTTCCTTTTAGGCAGGATTCACAAGTAGGTAGAGAGTTAATATCAGACATATCAAACATGCCCTCTCCCACTAGCTTGTTCATCCTCCTTGAGGAAATATGACCTAGTCTAGCGTGCCAAAGGTTTGCTGGGTTTTGACTATCGATTTTCCTTTTGTTTGTTGTCGCCGATTTATCAATATAATTTATTGGAACGTCTTTTAGTTTTAAGTTGTATAGATCGTTTTCAAGTTGTCCATTTCCAATCAAACATTCATTCTTGTAAATATTGCAAATCTCATTCACAAAATTGCAAGAATAACCATCTCTATCAAGCATAGAAATAGAAATAATGTTTTTAATTAAATCTGGAACAAATAAAACATCTCTTAATAATAACTTAAAACCGTTCTGCAAAGTTAAACAAACATCTCCAATGGCCGTAGCTTCAACTCTGGAACCATTCCCGAGCCTCAGCTGGGTCTCACCCATTCTAAGCCTGCGACTTCTTGTCATCACCTGCAAATCATTGCAAATGTGAGATCCACATCCGGTATCCAATACCCAAGAAGTTGTATTAAGTGAAATGTTTATTTCAATATAGAACATACCCTTTGCAGTTCCCAACTGCTCAAGATATTCCTTGCAGTTGCGCTTCCAATGACCCGGCTTCTTGCAGTAATGGCAAACATCCTTGGATTTTGCATTGTTTGAAGCCTTTGTCTTGTGCTTCTTCTCGGGCTCGACTTTCTTGGGTGGGGCAGAACGTTTCTTGCCCTTCATACTTGGCCCCTTCTTTGCAGAAGATGAGGAGCCCACCAAGAAAGCTGGCTTATCCTTCTTAAGTGTGGATTCATATGTAACGAGCATATTGACCATCTCTTCTAGGGTGGCCTCTATCTTGTTCATATTAAAATTTATCACAAATCCATCAAATGAAGAAGGAAGAGACAGAAGCAATAAATCCACATTGAGTTCATGCTCCAACACCAAATCTAGGGTCGCCAACTTCTGTATGAGCCAAATCACTCGTACCCCATGATCACGGACCGAAGTCCCTTCACGCATGCGGCACGTCATCAACTCCTTAACAGTAGCGAACCTTTCAGCCCTCGACTGAGCCCCAAAAAGTTCCTTGAGTTGCGCATGAATGTCAGCAGCATTCACCGTGTCCTCAAATCGCCTCTGGAGTTCATCAGACATCGAGGCTTGCATATAGCATTTGGTCTTGATGTCATGGTCACACCATGCATCAAGTTTGGCCAATTCCTCCGGACTTATGTCAGCTGGTGCTTCCTTCGGAGGTGCTTTCTCTAACACGTAGAGCATTTTCTCCGAAGTCAAGACAATCTTCAACTTCCGGAACCATTCCGTATAGTTGGCGCCAGTCAACTTGTTTTGTTCGAGGATCGAGAATAATGGATTTCGCGAATTCATTGTATGAAATACTGAAAAGAAAAACAGACATATATCAATGATTTTTTAACAATTTACTAAGACATAAAATAGGCGAATTTAATTTTATGAATCTCACTCCCACTATTTTAACGATTTCACCACCCTCTAGTGAAAACGGGAAACTTTTTCCTTAGTGAGAACATGGAGTCCAATTGACAAACTTATGGTCCCGAATAATATCAGCCAACCATAATTCTCAAAAGGTAGAGCCCAATTGCTTCCTAAGCAACCCCCATGTGTTTACCTCATGTCCAATAAGGGCCCAATAATATGACGCCGTTTAAAGTGACATGTCAAGATGACCCATCAATATTAAGTTGTGATGGACGGTCGCCATGTGGATCCCCCAATAATATGAGCCGATCCCATGGGAGTTCCACCCAACTTACAACATTTGTCGATCCAATGTACAGCTTTCCGACGGACGGGCCCCCCCAATAATATGAGCCGGACCGTATCCGCGGGTAGCATCACATACATTGACCGTTGATGGAAGGTAGGAACATTTAAACAAATTTAAATTTCCTTTATTTATCTTGATATAAATTTTAAATCATATTTAAAATGAGGGATTTTTAATTATAAAAATATTTGTCTCATCATATTTAATTCATTGCATGCTTGCCGGATTCACGCAATTATGTCTAAACATGCATACAATCATAATATCAAATATTATATAGGATGATCGATTCCATTTCTAATTGACCCGTGGTTGCCAATCACGGGTCTTAGTCCAATCCTAGGTAATATGCAGTATGCAATGCAATCCTATTACATGTGCTTCCAATTTACATTTCTTCAGTCTTTATTGTCTGCTGGGCCCACCATCTTCAAATCTTGATCTCCCACTAAATCTAATGCATTTACAATAAATAGCAATGACAAGTAGGGGATACATTTTTAGGGGTGGGAACGGGCTATAAACCAAGCCCACTTTTATTACATATGACATTCATATCGGGCCATAAACCAGGCCCATTAATAAAACCAACAACAATAAAAACAAAATGTAAATTCCTAACATACACCTACAAAATTGGTCATGGCAATCGATCATCCTTATCCAATAACATTTAATTCAAAATTAATTTATTGGATAACATGCAGTGGCAATTCAAATTTAAACAAGATAAAATCATATTTTATATATAAAATCTAATTTCACATATAAAATCATATTTTATCTCTATATCAAATAAAATCATATTTTATCTATAAAATCCAATTTTACAAATAAAATCATATTTTACTCAATATATCATAAGATCATATCTTATCATCAATTGTACCAAAATAATTGATTTCAAAATTCAATTTACGGATAAAACATTAAAATTTTCCAAAAATTCAAATTTATCCAAAAAATCAATTTTAAAATTTACGGACTCGAACAATTCGATCCGAAATCTCGTGAACCAATCAAAAACAATTTTTGACCGGACCAAAAATAAAATTTTATCACATTAAAATTAATTTTAAATAAAAATTTAATTTTTCCCGCGGGCCGCCCGGGACACTCCCGGGCCGGCCCGCACCCGGGGCGCGGGCCGGGGGCAGCCCGGCTGCCCCCTTAGGGCAGCAACAATTGCTGCCCTGGCGGCGCCTGGCGCCGCCGCTGGGCGGCGCCGTGCGTCGCCCTGGGCGGCGCCGAGCGCTGCCCAGGGCAGCGCCTGCGCTGCGCCCAGCGCTGCGCTGGGCAGCGCACAGCGCTGCCCTGGGCGGCGCCGTGCGCCCCCTTTGGGCGGCGCCGTGCGCCTCCCCCGGGGGCAGCGACCATCGCCGCCCCCTCCGGGCAGCGATCCAATCGCTGCCCGGGTTTTGCCCCGAAAAAAAAAAAAATTTTATTTAAAAATATTTATTTTGTTTCAAAAACCGAGACTCAAAAATTTTGTACAATTGATTAATTCAATCGTTTGATCTGAGCAACCTGGCTTTGATACCACTGTTGGAAAAAACTGGCGGTCAGATCAATCACGATTGATACCCGGTGCAGCGGAAGTTTAAAAAATTTTATTATGGAACAATTCCATGGTGTGGGTATCAACCATTCAACGATTAAATTATTGTGTGTGTAAAATTCAAATAACAATTAATTAAATTTTACCTTCAATCTCGAATCGAGATTAATGGACACCACACAGATTTCTCTGCGCTTCTTGTATCTCCCAGGAACTGATGAACTCCTTCAATCAGGTCCACGAATGGGGTTTAAATCCCTCTGATAGATTGCACTAGAAAATCTATCAGAAGTTTTTCTGCGAAGAGATTAAACGAATCTGATTCGTTATTCCTGACTGCGATTCAAAATCACAGACCGGAATTTCTCGGGCAGAGTATGGGAGGGGTCGGCCGATTATTACTTTGAGAGGCTAGGGTTTTCGATTTTTGCTTCTCAAAAATAATGAGCTGTTGTGTCTAATTTCTGTACTGCAATAACTTATTTATAATGCAGGCCACTAACACCTTAGGGCCCATTAGTCATAAGCTAGGGCCCAACAAGCAAAGCCCGCACGTTCAGAAATTAATATAAAATTCATCGTGACTCCGATTGATGAACCGATT
The DNA here is from genome assembly GCF_033568475.1 of Henckelia pumila. Lineage (NCBI taxonomy): Eukaryota > Viridiplantae > Streptophyta > Magnoliopsida > Lamiales > Gesneriaceae > Henckelia > Henckelia pumila. The sequence goes on along the minus strand of NC_133121.1, from coordinate 27,255,995 downwards.
TCACCAATGTGCACAGAAACCATTTCTGCACATTTTAAAGTCAAAATAAATTTTCCTGAATCCGAATTCAGTGGTTTTCAAAAATGTCCATCCCTATGTCATTTTAGGAAATCCTACTCCCTTACTCTTATTTAAGAAGTCCAACTCCTTAGTTCATTAAATTTAACTCTTTAAATTTAACTATCTCAACGGGGATTAAAACTCCATTACACTGTGTGACCCTCAATGGTTCAGGGATACAGCTAGCCGTGGGCTCACAACTCCTTGTGACTCGGAACAACACTTTCCGACTTGCCCAACGAATCATGGTAAAGCGCCTAGCAACATCGCCCCATGATTCCCTAGGTATCACTGATAGTGCCTACAAGAACCAGTAGATTTTGGTTAGCGTACAGTACGGTCCCTTCATCCATATACCCCGATCGAATCAACAACCATTGGTATATCGAGAGTCGCTCAAGATTCGATAACTATGCAATACATCTTGAAGATCCAATTAGTGACATCGCATGTGCTACTAAGAAACCATTTCTTAAATCACATCAAGTACTCTGGCCAGAGATTTGTCACACTAATATCTCCTCAGATCGCATAGGATATCCACACTCGCAAGTATGTGGTGAATCCTTGACAACAATGCATTGACTCCTATATGTGTCGTAACTGTACCCAATCTCGACACCTGATGACCCCCATAGAGTCGGTAAACGAGTCAAAGCACAGCACTAGCATATAGAGTCTCCATGATGTTTCAAGTCGTAAGGACTAATGGTGTACAACCAAAACCGCGGACTTTATCCACTCGATAAGTGATAACCACTTGGAAAGTCCGGATAGGGTAGTTCGATTATTCATCCTATGAATATCCATTTGCATGCTTCGAACATCTCCATGTTCCCTACCAATGAAACGTGGTACTCCGCATCGCAAATGCTAGTCTCAAACTCGAGCGATCCTTATCCTTATTATCGGACGGCTCAATCGACTAGGAACGGTTTTTAGAATATACAGTGACTATAAGATGTATCTCATGATAGACATCTCCATGTTCTACCACATCTTACATACACTATAGTATATTCAAGGTCTTTATCAAAACAACAATAGTATATCACAATATAACAATATGAAGTAATATAAAGTCATTGCCATAAAAGTGTAAATAATATTAAACAAAAGATTGTTTATACAAAGAGTCATCAAAGCCCATAGCCACACACAGTTGGCTCACTGGGCACCCACTCTTACACGAAATTACTGTTCGAGATATCCTGATTGAGTAAGCATGTATTATGTGACTGCATGATTTATATGCCATGATTTTATGTTGCATACATTTGCATATTGAGCTATCTACTTTGAGATGTCTATTAGTAGGGTTGTACCCTATCCTGTTTGTGGATGGACTTCCATCGATTTGGGTCCGGAGTATCCACTGGTATTTTCGGTATGGGAGCCACCTCCTGAAGCGACGGCACAGCGTGCTACATACCAGGGCCCGGTCTGTCTCTGTTATCTGATCCTTGACCTCGAGTTTTTAGGGAGTTCACGTTGCATGCATGTATACTCATACTCTTGTGCTGAGCGTTTTATTCTCACGTCTCGTACTCTGTGTTTTTGGACACCCTATTCCATGGGGCAGGTTTGCGATTGGATGAGGCTGGTGGATCCAAGAGGGGCTAGGCAGTGGTTGGCCAGTTTGTAAGAGTGGGTGCCCAGTGAGCCAACTGTGTGGCTATGGGCTTTGATGACTCTTTGTATAAACAATCTTTTGTTTAATATTATTTACACTTTTATGGCAATGACTTTATATTACTTCATATTGTTATATTGTGATATACTATTGTTGTTTTGATAAAGACCTTGAATATACTATAGTGTATGTAAGATGTGGTAGAACATGGAGATGTCTATCATGAAATACATCTTATAGTCACTGTATATTCTAAAAACCGTTCCTAGTCGATTGAGCCGTCCGATAATAAGGATAAGGATCGCTCGAGTTTGAGACTAGCATTTGCGATGCGGAGTACCACGTTTCATTGGTAGGGAACATGGAGATGTTCGAAGCATGCAAATGGATATTCATAGGATGAATAATCGAACTACCCTATCCGGACTTTCCAAGTGGTTATCACTTATCGAGTGGATAAAGTCCGCGGTTTTGGTTGTACACCATTAGTCCTTACGACTTGAAACATCATGGAGACTCTATATGCTAGTGCTGTGCTTTGACTCGTTTACCGACTCTATGGGGTCATCAGGTGTCGAGATTGGGTACAGTTACGACACATATAGGAGTCAATGCATTGTTGTCAAGGATTCACCACATACTTGCGAGTGTGGATATCCTATGCGATCTGAGGAGATATTAGTGTGACAAATCTCTGGCCAGAGTACTTGATGTGATTTAAGAAATGGTTTCTTAGTAGCACATGCGATGTCACTAATTTGATCTTCAAGATGTATTGCATAGTTATCGAATCTTGAGCGACTCTCGATATACCAATGGTTGTTGATTCGATCGGGATATATGGATGAAGGGACCGTACTGTACGCTAACCAAAATCTACTGGTTCTTGTAGGCACTATCAGTGATACCTAGGGAATCATGGGGCGATGTTGCTAGGCGCTTTACCATGATTCGTTGGGAAAGTCGGAAAGTGTTGTTCCGAGTCACAAGGAGTTGTGAGCCCACGGCTAGCTGTATCCCTGAACCATTGAGGGTCACACAGTGTAATGGAGTTTTAATCCCCGTTGAGATAGTTAAATTTAAAGAGTTAAATTTAATGAACTAAGGAGTTGGACTTCTTAAATAAGAGTAAGGGAGTAGGATTTCCTAAAATGACATAGGGATGGACATTTTTGGAAACCACTGAATTCGGATTCAGGAAAATTTATTTTGACTTTAAAATGTGCAGAAATGGTTTCTGTGCACATTGGTGAAATTGGTTCATCGATCGGAGTCACGATGAATTTTATATTAATTTCTGAACGTGCGGGCTTTGCTTGTCGGGCCCTAGCTTATGACTAATGGGCCCTAAGGTGTTAGTGGCCTGCATTATAAATAAGTTATTTCAGTACAGAAATTACACACAACAGGTCATAATTTTTGAGACAGGATTTTCGAAACCCTAGCCTCCTCTCAAAAGAAATCGGCCGAACCCTCCCCCTCTGTCCGAGAAATTCCGGTCTGTGATTTTTAATTGCAGTCAGGAATAACGAATCAGATTCGTTTAATCTCTTCGCAGAAAACTTCTGATAGATTTTCTAGTGCAATCTATCAGAGGGATTTAAACCCCATTCGTGGACCTGATTGAAGGAGTTCATCAGTTCCTGGGAGATACAAGAAGCGCAGAGAAATCTGTGTGGTGTCCAATAATCTCGCTTCGAGATTGAAGGTAAAATTTAATTAATTGTTATTTGAATTTTACACACACAATAATTTAATCGTTGAATGGTTGATACCCACACCATGGAATTGTTCCATGATAAAAATTTTTAAACTTCCGCTGCACTGGGTATCAATCGTGATTGATCTGACCGCCAGTTTTCCAACACAGTTGGAGCTTTGCCTAGGGTTTATTCTTTTGTATTGGGTTGATACAGCTGTTCGATTTGGTTGTATAACTATTTGGGTATTTACAGATTCTTTTCCTTGAGATTGTATTTTGTTTATGTTTTCCGCAGCTTAATTCTGATTACTGTTTTATTAAGTTAATTGCTTGCCTAAGTTCTGGTTAGTAGGTGATCTCGGTAAGGGTCACTACATTTATGGTATCAGAGCATGCATAGTATTCTTGGGATTTAGATTCTGCATAAGGTAACTGTGAGGTACTTTTGTAGATGGCAAACTATGATGACCAGAGTAGCCATGGTAGTGGAGGTGGACGCTGGGGATATTATGATCGTGAGCGTCATTGGGAACATCATCATCGTCGTTGTGATGAGGATCGTTTTAGTGTACGCCGATTCTTGCAGATGGGTCCTAAGCCCTTGGTCGGAGGCGAGTCTCCGGAGGATGAGGGGAACTGGTTAGACAACATGGAAACGACTTTTAAGACGTTCCGTTGTACTGAGGAGCAGAAGATGGAGACGCTTGGTTATCTTCTGGACGGGCGAGCCCGTAAGTGGTGGATATTCACTTTCACACCTTTTGTTGCGGAGAGAGGAGTTCCGCACAGCTTTTCAGAAGCTGTATTTTCCTCCTGCACTCCATCAGGCGAAGGGGGGTGAATTGCTGAGTCTACGAAAGGGAGCCATGTCTATTGACGAGTATCAACAGAAGTTCTTTGATATGTTATCCTATTGCCCCGAGATTGCTGACAGCTCAGAGATGAAGTAAAATATGTTCCTTTAGGGCATTAACCCTGAGATTCATGACCGTGTGGCGGTTGGTGATGATATGACCTACGAGGGTTTGGTGAGCCGTTGTCACCAGGCGAAGGATAGCATTCGGTGGAATAGGTCTTTCTCTAAGTCTAGGCCTGCTAGTTCTTTGGGTCCCCGTGCTCAGACTTTCAAGAAGTCTGGATCTACTTCTTCTTCCTCTGGTTCCGCTGGTGTTGTTCGTTTTGGGAATAAGGAGAAGTGCGACCATTGCGAGAAGAACCATCCATCAGACAAGTGCCGTAGAGCTTCTGGAGCTTGTTTCCGTTGTGGAGAGGTGGGTCATCTCCGGAGGGATTGCCCACTATCTGGGGGAGGCGGTTCTGGTTCAGGATCTGGTTCTCAGGCTACCATTCAGCAGAGGTCGCAGGGACAGTATGCTGGGAGTTCTCATTTGAGGCCGCGGGCTTCTGGACAGGTGTTTGCCTTGAGGCATGATCAGGCAGTGGAGGAGAATGAGAAGGTCATCGCAGGTACATTTTTGTTATATGGAATATCTGCTCTTGTACTTATTGACACTGGTATCTCATTGCTTCATTTCTGCACGTTTTGTTAAGAGGCATAAGTTACCATGCATTGCACTAGACGTAGCAGTTTCTGTTTCTACTCCGACGGGTCAGTCTGCTTTGGCTAAGCGTCTAGTGATGGGTTTCCCTTTAGAGTTCGAAGGGAACATTTTGATAGCGAATCTCATGGTTCTTGCGATGGACGATTTCAATTGTATTCTGGGGATAGACATGCTGACTACCTATCGAGCTTCAGTGGACTACTATCAGAGATTAGTACGCTTTCACCCGGATGGGAGTGATAGCTGGTTTTTCTATGGTGAGGGAGTGCGACCCCCGATGCCACTGGTATCAGCTTTGAGAGCCTGTCGAGCTCTAGAGTATGGCGGGGAAGGCTACCTTATCTATGCAGTTGATTTGTCCGCTGAGAGCGTTGGGATAGAGAGTATTCCGGTTGTGGATGAATTCCCATATGTATTTCCAGATGAGATTCCGGGTTTTCCTCCTGCTAGGGAAGTTGAGTTTGACATAGATTTGATGTCGGGTACTTTGCCTATTTCTCGAGCACCGTATCATCTGGCTCCGTCAGAGATGCGAGAGTTGAAGAATCAGTTACAGGATCTTTTGGACAAGGGGTACATTCGTCCTAGTGTATCTCCTTGGGGAGCTCCTATTCTTTTTGTAAAGAAGAAGGATGGGTCTATGCGGTTGTGCATTGACTATCGGCAGCTGAACCGAGTTACTGTGAAGAACAAGTATCCTTTGCCTCGTATTGATGACTTGTTTGATCAGCTGCAGGGTACTTCAGTTTACTCCAAGATTGACTTGAGATCTGGGTATCATCAGATGAGATTCCGAGATCAGGACATGGCCAAGACTGCATTCCGTACTCGCTATGGGCATTACGAGTTTCTAGTGATGCCATTTGGTTTGAATAATGCGCCAGCTATATTTATGGATCTGATGAACCGGGTCTTCATGGAGTATTTGGACAAGTTTTTCGTGGTCTTCATTGATGACATCTTGGTGTATTCGCGTAATGCGGACGAGCATGTTTCACACTTGCGATTAGTACTACAGACTCTTCGGGATGAGCAGTTGTATGCCAAGTTGAGTAAGTGTGAGTTCTGGATGGATCGAGTGGTCTTTCTGGGCCATATCATATCCAGGGAGGGGATTTCTGTTGATCCGAGCAAGATTTAGGTTGTGCTTAATTGGTCGCGTTCGACGACGGTTGCTAAGATCCGTAGTTTTTTGGGTCTAGCAGGGTATTATCGTCGTTTTATTCTGAACTTTTCTCAGCTAGCTCGACCGTTGACGCAGCTTACCCGCAAGGGTGTTTATTTCGAGTGGTCCTCAGAGTGAGAGGAGAATTTTTGCGAGTTTCGACGGCGGTTGACTTCTACGCCAGTTTTGGCATTGCCGTCAGGATCTGTAGGGTATGTGGTTTACACGGATGCTTCTCTTCAAGGGTTGGGTTGTGTCCTGACTCAGAATGTGCATGTGATCGCATACGCTTCTAGACAGTTGAAATTGCACGAAGACAATTATCCAGTTCATGACTTGGAATTGGCAGCCATTGTGTTCGCTTTGAAGATCTGGCGTCATTATCTGTATGGCGAGAAATTTGAGATCTTCACCGACCACAAGAGTCTCAAGTATTTTTTCACTCAGGAAGAGTTGAACATGAGGCAGAGACGTTGGATGGACTTGCTTAAGGACTATGATTGCGAAATTAAGTACCATCCAGGAGCTGCTAATCTCACTACTGATGTCTTGAGTCGCAAGGTGCGACTATCCGTACTTCAGACTTGTTCTATGTCTAGTGCGATCGGTGACTGTTGTTCTTCAGGGTATACCTTCAAGCACAAGAAAGGTATGCAGAGTATCCAGATGTTTGCAATACTATCTGAGCCAGCTTTGTATTCGCATATTCGGGATGCTCAGATGTCTGATTTGAAGACCCAGCGTTTTGCTCGTCTAGCCAACGAGGGTATTACGTCTAGATTTCACTATCAATCAGATGGTTTTCTGTGTTTGTCTGGTAGGCTTGTGATTTTGGAGGATGTAGAGTTGCGAGAGGAGATCTTGTCTCAAGCACATCGCACTAAGTTGAGTATTCATCCGGGGAGCAACAAGATGTACAAGGATCTACGTACTTGGTTTTGGTGGAAGGGAATGAAATGCATTGTTTATCAGTTTGTTTCGAGATGTTTGGTGTGTCAGCATGTCAAGGCAGAGCACCGACGACTTAGAGGTTTGCTTCACAGTCTGCCTATTTCTGAGTGGAAATGGGAGCTTATCACGATAGATTTTGTGACCCATTTGCCAGTATCCTCGAGGAATTATGATGCTATCTGGGTTGTGGTGGACCGAATCACCAAGTCAGCGCATTTCATTGCCTATAGTCAGGAGTGCTCTGTAGATCATATGGCGCGGTTTTACATTCAGGAGATTGTTCGACTTCATGGAGTGGCAGTGAGCATTGTCAGCGATTGAGACCCCAGGTTTACTTCTAGGTTCTGGGGGAGTGTTCAGCGTGCGATGGGCACTAATCTCAGTTTGAGTAATGCTTATCATCCGGAGACAGATGGTCAGTCAGAGCGCACTATCCGTACATTGGAGGATATGCTTCGAGCGTGCACTATGGACTTTGGTTCAACCTGGCAGGATCATTTGCCATTGATTGAGTTCGCGTACAACAACATCTATCATACTAGCATTGGGATGTCACCTTTTGAGGCATTTTATGGGAGACGTTGTCGTACTCCACTCTTCTGGGAAGAAGTGGGGGAGAGACAGGCTGAGGGACCGGAGTTAGTTCAGCAGACAGCAGATGTTGTTGATCAGATCAAGAAACAGATTAAGATTGCACAGGATCGTCAGGACAGCTACGTTAATACAAAGCGTAGGCCTCTGCAGTTTGATGTTGGGGAGAAAGTGTTTCTGAGAGTGTCACCTTTCCGCAGAATTCTCAGATTTGGCCTCAAGGGCAAGTTGTCTCCTAGGTTTATCGGTCCCTTTTGAGATCTTAGAGAGCATTGGCGATTTGTCTTATCGTCTGGCTTTGCCACTGTATCTGTCCAGTATTCACGACGTGTTCCACGTATATCTGTTGCGACGGTATGTGGCAGATCCGTCTCATATTCTGCAGTCGTCTGAAGTTCAGGTGGATAAGGATTTGAATTATGTTGAAAGACCTATTTGTATCCTGGATCATAAGGATAAGGTCTTGCAGAATAAAGTCATTTCTTTGGTTTTAGTTCAGTGGCAGCGTCAGGCACTGAAGAAGCTACTTGGGAGCACAAAATCAGGATGCGTTCAGAACATCCTGAGTTGTTTTGATTTGTTTCAGTGTTGTATTCAGTTGTAAACACTGTAAATTTTGCTTTTGAATAAAAGACGTTTCAGCTTGTTGTTTTACATTCAGTACTTAAGATCTGATTTCGAGGACGAAATATCTTAAGTGGGGGAGAATGTAGTAACCCGTAACCAATTAAAGAGATTAAGGAACTAATCGCATTTGCTAAACTTGAGTTCGGACGATCCGAAGTGGAGGATTGGAGGCTCCAAACTGGATTGGACGATCCAAAGGCAAGTTCGGACTCTCCGATCGTTCTGCCGACACACGTCATGGATGACATCATTGTGGTGGCATAAGCAATGACGCATTATTGGGTTCGGACGACCCGAAGTCAAGATTGGACGGTCCGATCATGTTCGGATGCTTCGAAGCGTGGTTCGAACGGCCCGAACTCCGTCTATAAATAGGAGGGCCGAGTTTCACTTTCAGTCGCACCATTAACCTCTTCTCTCTCGATTCCTTAGTCTTCTAGCTCAGATCTAGGGAATTCTAGGCGTCCCATTGGGAATCCGGAAGTGGCGTAGAGATCCAGGCGTCGTAGCGGAGCTGTGGCCTAGTTTTGAGGCAATCGACAGCAAAGGGCTAATGACGGACGAAGGTATAGCTTTTGCTTCCTAAAAATATTTAGGAGTATGCAATAGCTTAGTTAAGGCTTTTAGAGCACTTTAATGATGTTAGTATCATTTGGCATTGTAGTGCGGATTATAGGCGTAGACCTAGAGCTGGTAGAGCGCGCCTAGCATTTGAGGTACGAAAGTACTGTTCGAGATATCCTGACTGAGTATGCATGTATTATGTGACTGCATGATTTATATGCCATGATTTTATGCTGCATACATTAACATATTGAGATATCTCCTTCGAGATGTCTATTAGTAGGGTTGTACCCTATCCTGTTTGTGGATGGACTTCCATCAATTTGTGTCCGGAGTATCCACTGGTATTTTCGGTATGGGAGCCACCTCCTGAAGCGACGGCACAGCGTGCTACATACCAGGGCCCGGTCTGTCTCTGTTATCTGATCCTTGACCTCGAGTTTTTAGGGAGTTCACGTTGCATGCATGTATACTCATACTCTTGTGCTGAGCGTTTTATGCTCACGTCTCGTACTCTGTGTTTTTGGACACCCTATTACATGGGGCAGGTTTGCGATTGGATGAGGCGGGTGGATCCAAGAGGGGCTAGGTAGTGGTTGTCCAGTTGGAGCTTCACCTAGGGTTTATTCTTTTCTATTGGGTTGATACAGCTTTTCGATTTGGTTGTATAACTATTTGGGTATTTACAGATTCCTTTCCTTGGGATTGTATTTTGTTTATGGTTTCCGTAGTTTAATTCTGATTACTGTTTTATTAAGTTAATTTCATGCCTAAGTTTTGGTTAGTAGGTGATCTCGATAAGGGTCACTACATTATGCCTATTGGATTGGCTAATGCACCCCAAATATTTCAAAGAAAGATGGATAATCTTTTTAAAGATTATTTCAACTTCATCTTTGTTTATATTGACGATATTCTTATAGCATCAAAAAACATAGATGAATATGTTAAACATTTAGATATTTTCTCGAAAATTTGTAAACAAGAAGGACTGATTTTATCTGAAAAAGAAAGCAGTCATAACAACAAGGAAAATTAAATTCCTTGGTATTGAGATTGATGAATCTAGAATAATTCTTCAACCTCGTATTGTGGAAAAGGTAAAGAATTTTCCAGATAAACTCAAAGATTTAAAACAACTCCAAAGTTTTCTAGGAGTAGTTAATTTTGCAGGGATGTTCATAAACAACCTAGCAATGTACAGAAAGGTGTTAAGTCATTTGTTAAAAAAGGTTGTAAGGTTTATATGGACCGATGACCATACTAAAGGGGTAAACCAATTAAAGGAGATATGTAAGAATCTCCCAAAAATGGCTATACCTGTAGATGAAGATGATCTGGTGTAATTTACGGATGCGAGTGATGAATGGTGGGCAAAAGTCCTTACTAAGATAACTCCGGATGGAGAAATACCATGCAGATATTGTAGCTGTCTTTTTTCAAAATCTGAGGCTATCGAATGGCATATCAACGAGAAGGAATTTTATGCAGTTAAAAGGGCTTTCGACAGATGGCCATTATTTTTACTTGCTAAAAAATTCACTTTGAAGGTTGATATCACCAGGTAAAAGATTTCCTAAGAAATAAGATTGAATCTAAATCTGAGAAAGCTAGGTTATTAAGATGGCAAGAATTATGTCAAAATTATATTTTTGATATTGTTATTATTAAATCTCATGAAAATATTCTTGCAGATTTCTTAACAAGAGATGGAAGACAGTGCCGTGGATTCCATCATGAAAATGCAGAGGCATCTCAGGGAACACCTTGGGTTGCTTCAAACCGAGTTCAACCAGCTTGTCATAAGTGCCGATATGGCGGCAGGTTACAACAAGCTGATCGGATCAAAGTATCCAATCGAATAACAGGATGTTTGCAAGCTCAAACTCAATTATGGGCTGCTATTCAAGGGCCAATTATGCGTGCCATAGAAAAACCATTGGTTTCTTAGAAACAAAAAATGTTAAAACCATTGGTTTTACAAGAACAAGAAATACAGCCACCGGTTGTAAAAAAATATGTTGAGGATTCTAATACTCAAGAAACAAGCGCTAATATATAATCAAGTATTGATGATCTAGATAAAGCAACAATTGATGAGGATAACTCATCAAGTCAACTGTAAGGCCCGAGATTAATTAATATTAACCCGAACTTAATTTGATTTTAATCCAAGTATATTTAATTTGAGAATATTTAGAGTTTTGATTTAAATTCTAATATTCTTAAATTATTTAGGATTGCAATTGAATTAAAATAAGGGCCGAGGACCAAATTGCAATTATTGAAGACTTGAGGGGCTAAATTGCAATATTGGTTGAAATTTATCAGATATTATTTGAGTACTCAGCATGTGCACATGTAATTTTCCTTTTCAATTCAGCAAACTTGAACAGAGCAAAGCCGAGAGCCATTTTCTTCATTTGCTTTGATCTTTAAATCCTCGTAACTTTTACTCCGGTTATCCGATTTTGATTCCGTAAATTGTTCTGGAATCCTTACGATGAGGGCTTCGATCTGTAAGAGTGGGTGCCCAGTGAGCCAACTGTGTGGCTATGGGCTTTGATGACTCTTTGTATAAACAATCTTTTGTTTAATATAATTTACACTTTTATGGCAATGACTTTATATTACTTCATATTGTTATATTGTGATATACTATTGTTGTTTTGATAAAGACCTTGAATATACTATAGTGTATGTAAGATGTGGTAGAACATGGAGATGTCTATCATGAAATACATCTTATAGTCACTGTATATTCTAAAAACCGTTCCTAGTCGATTGAGCCGTCCGATAATAAGGATAAGGATCGCTCGAGTTTGAGACTAGCATTTGCGATGCGGAGTACCACGTTTCATTGGTAGGGAACATGGAGATGTTCGAAGCATGCAAATGGATATTCATAGGATGAATAATCGAACTACCCTATCCGGACTTTCCAAGTGGTTATCACTTATCGAGTGGATAAAGTCCGCGGTTTTGGTTGTACACCATTAGTCCTTACGACTTGAAACATCATGGAGACTCTATATGCTAGTGCTGTGCTTTGACTCGTTTACCGACTCTATGGGGGTCATCAGGTGTCGAGATTGGGTACAGTTACGACACATATAGGAGTCAATGCATTGTTGTCAAGGATTCACCACATACTTGCGAGTATGGATATCCTATGCGATCTGAGGAGATATTAGTGTGACAAATCTCTGGCCAGAGTACTTGATGTGATTTAAGAAATGGTTTCTTAGTAGCACATGCGATGTCACTAATTTGATCTTCAAGATGTATTGCATAGTCATCGAATCTTGAGCGACTCTCGATATACCAATGGTTGTTGATTCGATCGGGATATATGGATGAAGGGACCGTACTGTACGCTAACCAAAATCTACTGGTTCTTGTAGGCACTATCAGTGATACCTAGGGAATCATGGGGCGATGTTGCTAGGCGCTTTACCATGATTCGTTGGGCAAGTCGGAAAGTGTTGTTCCGAGTCACAATGAGTTGTGAGCCCACGGCTAGCTGTATCCCTGAACCATTGAGGGTCACACAGTGTAATGGAGTTTTAATCCCCGTTGAGATAGTTAAATTTAAAGAGTTAAATTTAATGAACTAAGGAGTTGGACTTCTTAAATAAGAGTAAGGGAGTAGGATTTCCTAAAATGACATAGGGATGGACATTTTTGGAAACCACTGAATTCGGATTCAGGAAAATTTATTTTGACTTTAAAATGTGCAGAAATGGTTTCTGTGCACATTGGTGAAATCAGTTCATCAATCGGAGTCACGATGAATTTTATATTAATTTCTGAACGAGCGGGCTTTGCTTGTCGGGCCCCAGCTTATGACTAATGGGCCCTAAGGTGTTAGTGGCCTGCATTATAAATAAGTTATTTCAGTACAGAAATTATACACAACAGGTCATAATTTTTGAGACAGGATTTTCGAAACCCTAGCCCCTCTCAAAAACGTTTTCGGCCGCCTCTCCCTCCCTCTGCCCGAGAAAATTCCGGTCTGTGATTTTGAATCGCAGTAAGGAATAACGAATCAAATTCGTGTATTCTCTTCGCAGAAAACTTCTGATAGATTTTCTAGTGCAATCTATCAGAGGGATTAAACCTCTGTTCGTGGACCTGATTGAAGGCGTTCATCGGTTCCAGGGAGAGACAACAAGAGCAGAATTGTTCTGTTGGTGTCCATTAATCTCGTTGCGAGATTTGAGGTAAAATTTATTTAATTGTTATTTAAATTTTACACACACAATAATTTAATCGTTGAATGGTTGATACCCACACCATGGAATTGTTCCATGATAAAAATTTTAAACTTCCGCTGCACCGGGTATCAATCGTGATTGATCTGACCGCCAGTTATCCAACACGATCTCGTATAAGTTTTATTTTGTGTTTTATGGATTTCGAAATCAGTTGGTGACAAAAATCAGAGTTTAAGCTTTTGATTATGTTTATTGACGTTTATGCGATTCTATCTCGAAATTGGATTGAGGAGTTTATATGGAATGTGTCCAAGCATGATTTCCAGCTTATGATTGTTGTTTATAGCTGATATGATGAAGAGTTTGATGAGATATTATCTGATATATGTTGTATGAATGATTGAAATGAAGTTAGAAATGGTTTCGGGATTACGTCGGTTATCGATTTTCAATCGCTATGCCGTTTAATCGAGTTTTTGGACTGTTTTGATATTCGATAGCTAAGCTGAAACACTTATCTTGATGATGTGAATGTTATAGAATTTTATTCTTCAGTTTCAGTTGAGTTAGGAAGGCCAACGACTCGAGACAATGACTTTGAACCGAAGAAAGTTGATTGAGGTTTGAAATGCGATCGATTGACGATATTATGATGTTTTCGACTCGATTTTGATACAATAGATTGGAATGAAGTTTGATATTTGTGTATTTGATGTATCTTTCAGATTTGAAGAGTCCAGAATCGATAATAACGAAGGTATAATGACGACATTGCGAAGTAGGGACTTTGAAACTCAAGAATGACTATTATTGAGTTGGCCCACAAAAACCACATACTTGTTTATGTTTTTGATTTGATTATGATGTTGTCGATCCATCTCAGGTAGTGGATCATTAAATTTGAGTTGATATGATGCTATATTGAATTGATTCTATGCCAAGGTTGCTGTTAACCTTATTTGCGAGTCGGTTACGAACTCGTTAGATGGATATCCATGTCAAGATTAGTTATGAATCTTGATGGCCTCGAAGTTATGTGAATCAATTCGTATTTGAAGCGTTAAATTACTCTATTTGTTGAGTCAAGTTTAAATTGAGACGATGTGATTTATTTAGCGTTTTCTATATGTTGGCTATACTGAGAATCGTTTCTCACTGGAGTTTATCCGGCTGTTGTCTTGTTTTGTATGTGTGCATGACAACAAAGAGGGCAGGAGCTGATCATCGACGTCATTGACAGCTGGGAGAGAGTCTAGCATGTGAGGACTCGGGTTGTAGATGAAGTCTTGTGAACTTTAGAAGCATAGAACCTTAGAACTTGTTGTTCGAGATCTTGTTTATTTGTTGATTCAAGTTCCAGAACTTTTAAACCATGCCTTGTATTGATTTTGGTGACAAGAATTGATAGTGTATGGTTTTGACAGCAAAAATATTTATGCAGAGTTTTCTGGAGTTGGAGGCCGCTCGATCGGCAAGATTTCACCGATCGAGCGAGGCCTGTATTTTGCAAACAGAGAATTTGGATTTTCTTGGCCACTCGATCGGCAGAAGTTGACCGATCGAGCGAGGCCAAATTATACTCAGACCCGAGAATTGTGATTTCTTAGCCCGCTCAATTGGTAAGATTTCACCGATCGAGCGAGGTCCAAATTTTAAAAAAAAAATTATTTGGTTTGAGTATTCTTTTAAACACTTGATTTATGGTTTATTAATTGTTAATTGCCCTAAGATGAGATTAGCAACCCGAGGTCCCCACAACAGGTGGTATCAGAGCATAAGTTTCTTGGACTGAGAATAGATGAGCGGGGTAGATCGAGTCTTTTTATCTGATTTATTTATTGCATTCATATTTGTATGGTATATGATTCATTGTTTACAGATGTTAAATTGTCACGTGATGCTGTGATAATTTGCGAAGAATATGTTATACAATGTTTTGAATTACATGCTATATGGATTATTTGATTGAAGTAATAGCATGTATTGAATGAGTATGAATCAGAACTTGATCTTTTGAGAAGGCATTGTGGACTGCAACAGACTTGTTCTATTTGAGATTGAATTGTACACTAATCTGTTTGATTATCAGATATGCCTCCCCGACCAGCACCAAGAGTTAGACAGACATTGGCCATGAATCAGCCTGAACAGACGAATGCTGCACAGGTCCCAGTGACAGTGTCTGAACATGGACAGGGTAGTACTTCTACTGATGAGTTCAGTGATGCTAATCCGATGGAAAAACTTCTGAAACGATTCCAATCATTCAAACCACCGAAGTTGCAAGGAACTGAGAATGCTGTGGAGTGCGAAAACGGGTTGGTAGATATTGAGCAGTTATTCGAGTCCATTGATTATACAGATGATCGTCGTGTGAGACTGGTAATTCATCAATTGCATGGCCTTGCCAAGAGTTGGTGGATAGCGACGAAGAGAGCATTGTAAAACCAAGGTACTGTTATTACTTTCTTGTGTCTTATCGCAAGGACAAAGGAGCAGAGTTTGCAAGTTTACAACAGGGATAGTTAAATATTGAGGAATATGTTGCAAAATCACTAGCCTGTTGAAGTTTGCTCCACATATTGCTGTTAGTGATGAAGCTCAAGCCGATCAATTCATCAATGGCTTGAATCCTGATGTGTTTACACTTGTGAATTCAGAAAGACCGAATACCTTTGCCGATGCTCTGAATCGAGCAAAGGGTGCAGAAGCAGGGATATTGAAACAACGAGGAGCACAGTTTGTGCCACAGCTAGTGAGACAGCCCCAAGAGCAGCCACAGATTCCACCACCTCGATTTGAAGCTGGAGGTAGCAGCAGTGGAAAGAAAAGTTTCTTCAAGGGTAAGAGCAAACAATTCAAGAGATCTGGTGGTAGTAGCTCTTCTAGTTCAGGTAGTTCCCGACAGTATAGAGCTGGACAGAGGTCTGATGTGTATTGCACCAAGTGTGGTGGTTGCCATACTAATGATCAATGCCGAGGTGTGTTTGGCAGTTTCCACATTTGCAACAAGATGGGACACTTTGCGAGAGTGTGTCCACAACGAGGTTCTGAGGGTGCACAGGGTACTGGATCATCGAGACCGGTGGGTCAATCTACATCTTCTGTTCACTCTTTTTAACCACAGCCTGCAGCACAGAGTAGAGGAGGAGGTCAGACGGTGAATCAACCTCCGAGGCAACAAGCACGAGTGTTTGCATTGACGGAGGAGCAAGCACAAGCAGCACCAGATGATGTGATTGCAGGTAACTATTTTCTTTCTGGTTATCCTGCCTATGTCTTATTCGATACTGGTGCGTCGCATACCTTCATATCTGAATAATTTGTTACGTTGTATTCATTGCCTGTTGAGTCATTAACTACTGTAGTGTCTATATCTTCACCGTTGGGAAAAGGTATAGTATCAGTAAAGTCTGTTAGAAATTGTGTACTACAGTACGAAGGTAATGAAGTTGAGCTTGACTGTATCGTTCTTGGTTTATCTGATTTTGACTGTATAATCGGTATTGATATGTTAACCAAGTACAGAGCAACAGTTGACTGTTTTCAGAAGATAGTGAGGTTCAGACCAGTGATGGCTGACGAATGGAAATTTTATGGTAAGGGTGCTAGATCTAAAATTCCCTTGATCTCTGTTATTGCTATGACTGATTTTTTACAGAAGGGAGCAGAGGGATTTCTGATCTATGCAGTTGATATACTGAAGACTGGTCCGAAATTGACTGATATACCGGTGGTGAATGAGTTTTTCCCTGATGAGATTCCAGGATTACCACCGTACCGTGAAGTAGACTTTGGTATTGATTTGATGCCAGGTACTCAGCCGATCTCAAAAGCACCTTACCGAATGGCACCAATTGAACTGAAAGAACTAAAAGACCAACTTGACGATTTGTTGGCCAAAGGATATATCAGACCGAGTGTATCCCCATGGGGTGCTCCAGTATTATTTGTAAAAAAGAAAGACGTATCGATGAGATTATGTATTGAGTACCGGCAATTGAACAAAGCAACGGTAAAGAATCGCTATCCTTTACCTCGTATCGATGATTTATTTGATCAATTGCAGGGATCGTCAGTATATTCGAAGATTGATCTACGATCCGGATATCATCAATTGAGATTTAGAAATGAAGACATTCCTAAGACTGCATTTAGAACCAGGTATGACCATTATGAATTCATAGTCATGTCTTTTGGTTTAACGAATGCACCAGCAGTTTTTATGGGATTGATGAATAAAGTATTTCAAAGATATTTAGACGACTTTGTGATTATTTTTATCGATGATATTTTGATATACTCTAAGAATCGGTGTGAACATGTTGATCATCTCTGAATTGTACTGAGAACATTAAGAGAAGAGAAATTGTATGCCAAGTTATCCAAATGTGAATTTTGGTTGCAGAGAGTTGTTTTTCTTGGTCATATAATTTCAGGAGATGGCATTTCAGTTGATCCGAGTAAGGTTGAAGCTGTGATCAATTGGCAGAGACCAACATCTGTGCAAGAAATTTGAAGTTTTATGGGCTTAGCTGGTTATTACCGTCGATTCATTCGAGATTCTTCATCAATAGAGAAGCCTATTACACAACTTACATAGAAAAATGCACCATTTATTTGGTCTGAAGCGTGTGAAAGAATTTTTATTGAACTCAATAAGAGATTGACTATAGCACCGGTTTTGAAAATCCCTACAGGACTGGTGATTTTGTTGTTTATTGTGATGCTTCTTACCAGGGTTTGGGATGTATTTTAATGCAGAAAGGACATGTTATTGCTTATGCTTCTCGACAACTAAAACCACATGAAGTCAGGTATCCGATTCATGATATTGAATTGGCTGCAATTGTTTTTGCATTAAAGATCTGGAGACATTACTTATATGGCGAGAAGTTTGAAATCTTTTCTGATCACAAAAGTCTGAAGTATCTGTTCTCACAATCCGAATTGAATATGAGACAACGACGATGGCTTGATTTATTGAAGGATTTTGATTGTGAAATCAAATATTATCCGGGAAAATCTAATGCAGCAGCGGATGCCCTAAGTATAAAGGTTTGTGCTCTGTCTTTGTCTACTGTAGGTGTATCTAATTTGATTGAAGATTGTTGTATTTCTGGGTATGTATTTGAGACAGATAGAAGGCCGATGAGAGTGTATGCAATCAGTGCTGAGCCAAAATTGTTGATTCGTATTAGAGAAGCGTAGAAAGCCGATCAGAATGTGCAGAAATCGATTGAAATGATTCGATTAGGACATCAGTCTGAGTACAAGGTTAGTGATGATGATATCTTGTATGTGAATAACCGAATAGTTGTTCCCAATATTGCAGACTTGAGACAGAATATTTTGAAAGAAGCCCATTGCAGTCGCTTTAGTGTTCACCCTGGATATAGAGATGGCACCATTTGAAGCATTATATGGGAAGAAGTGTCGATCGCCTTTGTATTGGGATGATGTTTCTGAGGTACCTGAGTTAGGGCCAGATATGATCAGACAGATGACTGAGAAGGTGAAATTGATACAGAAGAGAATGAGAACAGCACAGCACAGACAGACCAGATATGCGAATATACGACGACGGCCATTATCTTTTGATCAGGGAGATAAAGTGTTTCTGAAGATTTCACCATTCAGAGGCACCGTTCGATTTGGTAAACGAGGAAAATTATCTCCGAGGTATATTGGACCGTATGAGATTCTCGAGAAGATAGGCAATCTAGCTTATCGACTCGCTCTTCCTATGTCTTTATCTGGAATACATGATGTCTTTCATGTATCGATGTTGAGGAAGTATATATCTGATGCGTCTCATGTGATTCCTTCTGATGAAGCTGAGTTGGATGATACTCTTAGTTATTTCGAACAACCTATTCAGATTTTGGATAGGAAGACAAAGAAACTCCGAACAAAGACCATTCCATTGGTGAAGATTCAATGGAGTCGACACGGAGTTGAAGAGGCGACGTGGGAAGTCGAAGAAGATATGAAGCAACGATTTCCTTACCTATTTCAGTGATGTGAGTTCTTATTCAGTTTTCAGTTATTCTTTATTCTTATGAGCATGCAGTCCGCATATCTATACTGTTTATGAATTCGAGGACGAACTCATGTCTTAGTGGGGGAGAAATGTAAGGCCCGGGATTAATTAATATTAATCCGAACTTAATTTGATTTTAATTAAATAACAATTATAAATTTTTACCTCCAATCTCGAATCGAGATTATGGACACCAACAGATTGCTCTGCTCTTGTTGTATATCCCAGGAACTGATGGACGAACTGTTCTTCAATCAGGTCCACGAATAGAGATTTAATCCCTCTGATAGATTGCACTAGAAAATTTATCAGAAGTTTCTACGAAGAGAATTAACGAATTTGATCCGTTAAACCAGACTGCAAATTCAAAATTCACAAGCTGGATTTTCCCGACAGAGAGAGGGAGGGGGCGGCCACTTAGAGAAAACAAGGCTAGGGTTTTCAAAAATATT
Source organism: Henckelia pumila (assembly GCF_033568475.1). Classification (NCBI taxonomy): domain Eukaryota; kingdom Viridiplantae; phylum Streptophyta; class Magnoliopsida; order Lamiales; family Gesneriaceae; genus Henckelia; species Henckelia pumila. The sequence continues at coordinate 27,236,428 of NC_133121.1, read as the reverse complement.
TTGTGACCTCTGTTGTGTAATTTCTGTACTGCAATAACTTATTTATAATGTGGGCTGCTAACAGCTTAGGGCCCATTAGTCATAAGTTCAAGCCTGACAAGCAAAGCCCGCATGTTCAGAAATTAATATAAAATTCATCGTGACTCAGATTGATAAACCAATTTCACCAATGCTCACAGAAACCATTTCTGCATCTTTTAGAGTCAAGATAAATTTTCTGAATTCGAATTCAGTGATTTTCAAAAATGCCCATCCCTATGTCATTTTAGGAAATCTTACTCCTCTACTCTTAAATAAGAAGTCCAACTTCTTTGTTCATTAAATTTAACTTTTTAAATTTAACTATCTCAACGGGGATTAAAAATCCATTACTCTGTGTGACCCTCAATGGTTCAGGGATACAGCTAGCCGTGGGCTCACAACTCCTTGTGACTCGGAACAACAATTTCCGACTTGCCCATCGAATCATGGTAAGAGCGCCTAGCAACATCGCCCCATGATTCCCTAGGTATCACTGATAGTGCCTGCAAGAACCAATAGATTTTGGTTAGCGTACAGTACGGTCCCTTCATCCATATATCCCGATCGAATCAACAACCATTGGTAAATCGAGAGTCGTTCGAGATTTGATAACTATGCAATGCATCTTGAAGATCAAATAGTGACATCGCATGTGCTACTAAGAAACCATTTCTTAAAACACATCATGTACTCTGGCCAGAGATTCGTCACACTAATATCTCCTCAGATTGCATAGGATATCCACACTCGCAAGTATGTGGTGAATCCTTGACAACAAAGCATCGACTCCTATATGTGTCGTAACTGTACCCAATCCCGACACCTGATGACCCCAATAGAGTCGGTAAACGAGTCAAAGCACAGTACTAGCATATAGAGTCTCAATGATGTTCCAAGTAGTAAGGACTAATGGTGTACAACCAAAACCGCAGACTTTATCCACTCGATAAATGATAACCACTTGGAAAGTCCGGATAGGGTAGTTCGATCATTCATCGTATGAATATCCATTTGCATGCTTCGAACATCTCTATGTTCCTTACCAATGAAACGTGGTACTCGGCATCGCAAATGCTAGTCTCAATCTCGAGCGATCCTTATCCTTATTCACGGACGGCTCAATCGACTAGGAACGATTTAGAATATACAGTGACTATAAGATGTGTTTCATGATAGACATCCCCATGTACTACCACATCTTACATACACTATAGTATATTCAAGGACTTTATCAAAACAACAATAGTATATCACAATATAACAATATGAAGAAATATAAAGTCATTGCCATTAATAAAATTGTAAATTATATTAAACAAAAGATTGTTTATACAAAGAGTCATCAAAGCCCTTAGCCACAAGTTGGCTCATCGGGCACCCACTCTTTCAATCTTCCACTTTTCCTAAAGCCAACTAGTCATACTACGTAGACCCATTGCTTCGCGATGTTTGTCAAATAATGGTCCTGGCAAGGGCTTAGTAAGTGGATCAGCGATATTGTCTGCAGAGGCCACTCTTTCGACAGTGATGTCTCCTCTTTCCACGATCTCCCGGATGATGTGGTATTTCCTCAGTACGTGTTTGGATCTTTGATGAGACCTTGGTTCCTTTGCTTGAGCAACGGCACCCGTGTTGTCACAGTACACCGGGACTGGACCAACAACTTCCGGAATAACGCCCAACTCTTGGACGAAATTCCTCATCCAAATGGCCTCTTTAGCAGCAGCTGATGCTGCAATGTATTCTGCCTCAGTTTTGGAATCCGCTGTGGTGTCCTGCTTGGAACTCTTCCAAGAGACAGCACCGCCATTGAGCATGAACACAAATCCAGAGGTTGACTTCGAGTCATCCACGTCACTTTGGAAGCTAGAGTCGGTATAGCCTTCCAATTTTAGTTCTCTTCCTCCATATACCATGAACATATTCTTAGTCCTTCGTAAGTACTTAAGAATGTCCTTCACGGCTTTCCAATGAATTTGACCGGGATTAGCTTGATATCTGCTCGTGACACTCAGAGCAAATGCTATATCCGGTCTGGTAGATATCATCCCATACATGATACTACCAATGGCTGACGCATATGGTACATGTGTCATTTTCTCTATCTCTTCATCAGTCTTGGGACACATAGACCTGGATAGAGAAACTCCATGACACATGGGTAGATGTCCTCTCTTGGACCCAACCATTGAAAACCGTTTCAATATGGTGTCGATGTAGGTTTCTTGAGTGAGTCCTATCATTCTCTTAGATCTATCTCTATAGATCTGTATCCCTAGAATATAGGATGCCTCACCCAAATCCTTCATCGAGAATCTACCTGATAACCATATCTTTGTTGACTGCAACATCCCTACGTCATTCCCAATGAGTAGGATGTCATCAACATAAAGTACTAAGAATGTCACAGCATCCTTAACTACTTTCTTGTACACGCATGGTTCCTCCGGGTTCTTGATGAAACCAAAATTCTTTATTGTTTCATCAAATTTCTGGTTCCAACTTCTTCATGTTTGTTTGAGACCATAGATTGATCTCTGAAGCTTGCATACCTTATGCTCGCTTCCCATGGATGTGTATCCCTCAGGCTGCGTCATATATATCTCTTCCTTAATGTTTCCATTAAGAAATGCAGTCTTCACATCCATTTGCCATATCTCATAGTCATACCAAGCAGCTATGGCAATAAGGATTCTTATGGACTTGAACATTGCAACTGGTGAAAAGGTTTCATCATAGTCAACTCCTTGTCTTTGAGTATAACCTTTCGCCACCAATCGCGCCTTGTAGGTCAATACCTTACCATCAGGCCCAAGATTTCTCTTGTAGATCCATTTACACCCTATTGGAACAATTCCATCGTGAGGATCTACTAAGTACCAAACTTGGTTTGTATGCATCGAATCTATTTCTGACTGCATAGCTTCAAGCCATAAATTTGAATCCGCATCAGAAATTGCTTCTTTGAAGTTTCTTGGATCACATCCAACGTTGGGTTCATCTTGATCCCCTTCAAGAAGAAGACCATATCGAATAGGAGGTCTAGAAGTCCTCTCGGATCTTCTAGGTATAGGCATGTCCATCAATGGTTCCTGGGGTGTAGGATCGTTATTTTGTATTTCGGGTTCTTCTCGAATTTCTTCGAGTTCCATCATCTCGCCTTTCTTTTCCAATAAGAACTCCTTCTCCAAGAAGGTGGCATTCCTTGAAACAAACACCTTTGTTTCAGCAGGATGATAGAAATAATATCCGATTGAATTCTTCGGATACCCTACAAAATAACATAAGGTGGATCGACTATCCAACTTATCTCCCACTGTCTGCTTCACGTAAGCAGGACATCCCCAAATCCTCAAGTACGAATACTTAGGAGCTTTGCCATTCCATAACTCGTATGGTGTTTTGTCCACTGCTTTGGTGTGGACGTTGTTCAACAACAACACCGCCGTTTCAAGCGCGTAGCCCCAAAACGAAGGTGGAAGCTCAGTGAAGCTCATCATGGATCGAACCATGTCCAACAAAGTTCGATTACGACGCTCCGATACACCATTCAGCTGAGGTTTCATAGGAGGAGTCCACTGAGAGAGAATCTCATTCTCTTTCAGATAGTCCAAAAACTCGGTACTTAAGTATTCTCCACCTCGATCCGATCGAAGTGCTTTAATACTTTTACCTAGCTTGTTTTCTACTTCAGCCTTGAATTCTTTGAACTTTTCAAATGCTTCAGACTTATATTTCATTAAATATAAATACTCATACCTTGAATAATCATCAGTAAAGGTAATGAAGTAGGTGTGGCCATATTGAGTACCAATTCTAAATGGACCACAAACGTCTATATGGATCAAATCCAACAGATTTTGACTACGCTCAGATTTCCCCTTAAAAGAAGATTTAGTCATTTTTCCCTTCAGGCAGGACTCACAAGTAGATAGAGAGTTAATATCAGACATATCAAACATGCCCTCTCCCACTAGCTTGTTCATCCTCCTTGAGGAAATATGACCTAGCCTAGCATGCCAAAGGTTTGCCGGGTTTTGACTATCGATTTTCCTTTTGTTTGTTGTTACCGGTTTATCAACATAATTTATTGGAACGTCTTTTAATTTTAAGTTATATAGATCGTTTTCAAGTTGTCCATTTCCAATCAAACATTCATTCTTGTAAATATTGCAAATTCCATTCACAAAATTGCAAGAATAACCATCTCTATCAAGCATAGAAACAGAAATAATGTTTTTAATCAAATCTGGAACAAATAAAACATCTCTCAAAAGTAACTTAAAATCGTTCTGCAAAATTAAATAAACATCTCCCACAGCTTTAGCTTCAACTCTGGAACCATTTCCGAGCCTCAGCTGGGTCTCACCCATTCTAAGCTTGCGACTTCTTGTCATCACCTGCAGATCATTGCAAATGTGAGATCCACATCCGGTATCCAATACCCAAGAAGTAGTGTTAAGTGAAACATTTATTTCAATATAGAACATACCCTTCGCAGTTCGCAACTGCTCTAGATATTCCTTGCAGTTACGTTTCCAATGACCGGGCTTCTTGCAGTAATGGCAAACATCCTTGGACCTTTCCATGTTTGAAGCCTTTGTCTTGTACTTCTTCTCGGGTTCGGTTTTCTTGGGTGGGGCAGAACGTTTCTTACCCTTTGTACTTGGCCCCTTCTTAGCAGAAGAAGAGGATCCCACCAAGAAAGCCGGTTTATCCTTCTTTAAAGTGGATTCATATGTTACAAGCATATTGACCATCTCTTCAAGGGAGGCCTCTATCTTGTTCATATTGAAATTCACCACAAATCCGTCAAACGAAGAAGGAAGAGATAGAAGTAATAAGTCCACGTTGAGTTCATGCTCCAACACCAAATCAAGCGTTACCAAATTCTGTATGAGCCAAATCACTCGTACCCCATGATCACGGACCGAAGTCCCTTCACGCATGCAACACGTCATTAGCTCTTTTACAGTAGCGAACCTTTCAGCTCTCGATTGAGCCCCAAAAAGTTCCTTGAGTTGTACGTGAATGTCAGCAGCATTCACGGTATCCTCAAATCGCCTCTGGAGTTCATCAAACATCGAGGCTTGCATATAGCATTTGGCCTTGATATCATGGTCCCACCATGTATCAAGTTTGGCCAACTCTTCTGGACTTACATCAGCTGGTGCTTCCTTCGGAGGAGATTTTTCTAACACGTAGAGCATCTTCTCCGAGGTCAAGACAATCTTCAACTTACGGAACCATTCCGTATAGTTTGCGCCAGTCAATTTATTTTGTTCGAGGATAGAGAATAGTGGATTACGCGAATTCATCTTTATGAAATACTGAAAAGAAACAGACAATTATCAGTGATTGTTTAATTAATTTACTAAGACATAAAATAGGCGAAATTTATTTTATGAATCTCACTCCCATTATTTTAACGATTTCACTACCCTCTAGTGAAAACGGGAAACTATTTTTCTTAGTGGGAACATGGAGTCCAATTGACAAACTATGGTCCCGAATAATATCAGCCAACCATAATTTTCAAAAGGTAGAGCCCAATTGCTTCCAAAGCAACCTCCAGGTTTTTACCTCATGTCCAATAAGGGCCCAATAATATGACGCCGTTTATTGTGACATGTCAAGATGACCCATCAATATTAAGTTGTGATGGACGGTCGCCATGTGGATCCCCCAATAATATGAGCCGATTCCATGGGAGTTCCACCCAACTTACAACATGTGTCGATCCAATGTACAGCTTTCCGACGAACGGGCCCCCCCAATAATATGAGCCGGACCGTATCCGCGGGTAGCATCTCATACATTGATCATTGATGGAAGGTAGGAACATTTAAACAATATTTAAATTTCCTTTATTTATCTTGATATCAATTTTAAATCATATTTAAAATGAGGGATTTTAATTTTGAAAATTTGTCTCATCATTTTAAAATTTGTATGCTTGCGGGATTCATACAATTTTGTCTAAAACATGCATACAACTATAATATCATATATTATATAGGATGATCGATTCCATTTCTAATCGACCCGTGGTTGCCAATCACGAGTCTAAGTCCAATCCTAGGTAATATGCAGGTATGCAATGCAATCCTATTACATTGAGCTTCCAATTTACATTTCTTCAGTCTTTATTGTCTGTTGGGCCCACCTCCATCTTCAAATCTTCATCTCCCACTAAGTCTAATGTATTTACAATAAATAACCATGACAAGTAGGGGATACATTTTAAGGGGTGGGAACGGGCCATAAACCAGGCCCACTTTTATTACATATGACAATTCATATTGGGCCATAAACCAGGCCCATTAATAAATCCAACAACAATAAAAACAAATGTAAATTCCTAACATACACCTACAAAATTGGTCATGGCAATCGATCATCCTTATCCAATAATATTTAATTCAAAATTAATTTGTTGGATAACATGCAATGGCAATTTAAATTAAAAGGATAAAATCATATTCCATATATAAAATCTTATTTTACATACAAAATCATATTTTATCTTTTTATCAAATAAAATCATATTTTACATATAAAATCCAATTTTATACATAAAATCATATTTTACTCAATATTTCCATAAGATCATATCTTATCATCAATTGTACCAAAAATAATTAATTTCATAAAATCTGATTTAACGGATAAAATCTATAAATTTTCCAAAAATTCAAATTTATCCAAAAATCAATTTTAAAATTTTCGGACTCGAACAATTCGATCCGACGCCTCGTGGACCAATCAAAAACAATTTTCGATCGGACCAAAAATAGAATTTTAACATATTAAAATTTAAATTTTAAAATTAAAAATTAATTTTCGCGGGCCGCCCGGGACTCTCCCGGGCTGCCCGCGCCCCAAAGGGGCTCGGGCCGGGCAGCCCGTCGCTGCCCCTAGGGCAGCGACGATCGCTGCCCGTGTTTTGCCCGAAAAAAAAATTTTATTTTTTAAAAAATTTATTTTGTTTCAAAAACCGAGGCATAAAAATTTTTGTACAATCGATTAATTTAATCACTTGATCTGAGCAACCTGGCTCTGATACCACTGTTGGAGAGCGGCGATCAGATCAATCAGAATTGATACCCGGTGCAGCGAAAGTTTAAAAATTTTATATGGAACGATTCCATAATGGGTATCAAAACTTTACGATTAAATTGTGTGTGTAAAAATTAAATAAAAATTATAAATTTTTACCTCCAATCTCGAATCGAGATTATGGACACCAACAGATTACTCTGCTCTTGTTGTATATCCCAGGAACTGATGGACGAACTGTTCTTCAATCAGGTCCACGAACAGAGATTTAATCCCTCTTATAGATTGCACTAGAAAATCTATCAGAAGTTTCTATGAAGAGAATTAACGAATTTGATCCGTTAAACCAGACTGCAAATTCAAAATTCACAGGCTGGATTTTCCCGACAGAGAGAGGGAGGGGGCGGCCACTTAGAGAAAACAAGGCTAGGGTTTTCAAAAATATTTTGTGACCTCTGTTGTGTAATTTCTATACTGCAATAACTTATTTATAATGTGGGCTGCTAACAGCTTAGGACCCATTAGTCATAAGTTCAAGCCTGACAAGCAAAGCCCGCATGTTCAGAAATTAATATAAAATTCATCGTGACTCAGATTGATAAACCAATTTCACCAATGTTCACAGAAACCATTTCTGCATCTTTTAGAGTCAAGATAAATTTTCTGAATCCGAATTCAGTGATTTCCAAAAATGCCCATCCCTATCTCATTTTAGGAAATCTTACTCCTCTACTCTTAAATAAGAAGTCCAACTTCTTTGTTCATTAAATTTAACTCTTTAAATTTAACTATCTCAACGGGGATTAAAAATCAATTACTCTGTGTGACCCTCAATGGTTCAGGGATACAGCTAGCCGTGGGCTCACAACTCCTTGTGACTCGGAACAACAATTTCCGACTTGCCCATCGAATCATGGTAAGAGCGCCTAGCAACATCGCCCCATGATTCCCTAGGTATCACTGATAGTGCCTGCAAGAACCAATAGATTTTGGTTAGCGTACAGTACGGTCCCTTCATCCATATATCCCGATCGAATCAACAACCATTGGTATATCGAGAGTCGTTCGAGATTCGATAACTATGCAATGCATCTTGAAGATCAAATAGTGACATCGCATGTGCTACTAAGAAACCATTTCTTAAAACACATCATGTACTCTGGCCAGAGATTCGTCACACTAATATCTCCTCAGATTTCATAGGATACCCACACTCGCAAGTATGTGGTGAATCCTTGACAACAAAGCATCGACTCCTATATGTGTCGTAACTGTACCCAATCGCGACACCTGATGACCCCAATAGAGTCGGTAAACGAGTCAAAGCACAGTACTAGCATATAGAGTCTCAATGATGTTTCAAGTAGTAAGGACTAATGGTGTACAACCAAAACCGCAGACTTTATCCACTCGATAAATGATAACCACTTGGAAATTCCGGATAGGGTAGTTCGATCATTCATCGTATGAATATCCATTTGCATGCTTCGAACATCTCTATGTTCCTTACCAATAAAACGTGGTACTCGGCATCGCAAATGCTAGTCTCAATCTCGAGCGATCCTTATCCTTATTCACGGACGGCTCAATCGACTAGGAACGATTTAGAATACACAGTGACTATAAGATGTGTTTCATGATAGACATCCCCATGTACTACCACATCTTACATACACTATAGTATACTTTATCAAAACAACAATAGTATATCACAATATAACAATATGAAGAAAGATAAAGTCATTGCCATTAATAAAAGTGTAAATTATATTAAACAAAAGATTGTTTATACAAAGAGTCATCAAAGCCCTTAGCCACAAGTTGGCTCACCGGGCACCTACTCTTTCAAATTACCCTAAGATGAGATTAGAAACCCGAGGTCCCCACATCAACCCTCCGCCTCTGGGGTAAAAGAGAAAGAGATCAATCTTAGGCCCAACACATACAAGGGAAAATATAAGATTGATATTAATCCAGCTGTCATTTCTCCATTTCACAAAGATGGGAGAAATTAAGTACAAGAAGTGAAATCAACCTGACCACTTGCAGGGTTGATGTTGCAAGAATATATCCAAGGATTTGGCTAAAAAACAATGTTAATCCTAAGGATGTAAAGCTATGGTTTGAATTTGGGGTTTTAGCCTCAGTTTATACAACTTCACCAGGCTTCCAGAAAATATCACAGCTACCAAAATGGATTCAGGAAGCAGTCCAAGAAACATGGGCAAATAATGATCATTTGTCCAGAAGAGATGTGCTCGAGTTATACTTCTTTAGTGCAGCTTCAGAACCAACGTGGCAAAGGATCACACGAGCACTTTCATTTCATCAAGCTAAGGAGACCTTACATGAATAATCAAAGATTTATCAATGATCCTAAATCTAAAGAAATACCATTGGTGTCTACTTTTGAAGAAAATGAAATCTCAACCAGAAGAGCATGGGGTATTTGGGTTTGTCTCACCGAGATGGACAAGGTCAAGTTTGCGTTCAAATTTTATCAGAATTATGTTAACGAATCATTCCTTTTAAACAAAATGACAGGAAAAACTACGGCTTTTGCGGAAGAACTCTTCGAAAAGAAGAGGAAATTTTTGTGGAACAACAAGCTGTCAGGGAGTAAAGAAATTCGCCAAAAATTTTGTAACATGACTCATATCGAAAGATGGTCAGAGAATATCTATCCAGAATGTCCAAACCAGAAGGAGCCAGAATTCGAAAAAACCTTCAGACCCCGAACGGATCAAAAAGATTTTTCCGAGACAAGCAAAGGTGGACAGGGACAACCAAAAACGAGTTTTCCCAGGGTCCCACTACAAAAGCAAAAGATGTCCCGACAACAATAAAGAAGGCATGTGAGGAGAATAAATCCAAAAAAAAATTCAAGCATGTGATTCCTCCAATAGTAAAAGATGTCATCGGGCATTTGACTCTCCCACTAGCAAAAGATACCATCAATAATGACATAAATAATTCAAGACATCTGTAAGATTCCCTGAAGTTTCTCGGTGAAACGAGTGGAACTTCAGCTATAAATACAGGCATTTGAGAAAGCTGAAGACATCGATCATTCCCTTCAGTTTTCTTACAAATAAAATCATTGTAATATTTCTCTTTCTACGTCTGTATTAAGTTTTTGTAATTTTATGTATTTCAAGAACAAGACTACGATGAGTAGCTAAACTAGTTATCTCCTCCTCTTCAAAGGAGGTTGATTTATGTAATAATATGTTGTCTGAATAAATTTTTGAAGCTCTTCCCTATCATGTTATTTTCATTTAAAAATTAAGCTTTTACTATACGCCTTAAGGTAGAAAACGAAATAAGGTTGTGCTAGCTGCTGCTGAAGGTCTGTGTCAGGAACCATCGATTGCGATCGCGTGGTTCGATTGTGAGGAGCGACAGTTAAAAAATCGGTGGACATAACCCAGCAACAGTGTGGTCAAAGAAGTAATTTGCTTTAATTTACTTACGAAAGCGTGATGAGATTAAGCTTTTAAATATTAAAATGAGAAATAAAGGGCATAATAGGTATTATTTAGTTTCAAGGACATATTCGAGACCCCTTTTAATTAATAAGGAATATATTCAAGACTTGAAAAATAAAAGGGATATAATTGGGACAATAATGAAACTAGAAGGATATATTCAATAATTATCCCAAACATTACACACTAACAAACGCAATGTATCAAAAAATTAGTAGAAATTACACAATGCTTTGGAATTTCAATCTCCAAAAGAAGGGAAAATGGGTATCGGTGCATGACGATGATATTGGGTTATCTGACTTTATCTGACTACCCTTCGTTCAGCTAGCTACAAGAACGATGGTGCTACACTCTCGGGCTTGAATTCTCTTCTTCTCCATTGAAAAGTAACTAAGAAATATGGAGCAAATAAAAATAGTTCCACTAACTACTCTATTCGTTGAAATGAAGGGAAGTAAATTGTGCACCGAGATAAGGTATTATTGTGGATTTAAATAATACTCAAGGATAATTTGGTATTATTACATTAATAGGGAGTTAAAACTAAAGAAAAATATTTATTGGGGACTGATTCACGTAAAAGTACGACATAAGGACTCATGTAACACGGTATGACGATGAGATTAGTTGACGTGAGCCCAGTGTTTTTAGAATCTCCACTAGCGCAAATTTTGGAATCTCAACGTGAAGATCTTGACTTTCCTGCTCGGATCATTCATTGAATGCCACACAGACAGAAATTAAATTACAATGGCGGATGCAGCAGTACAGTTCCTGCTCGATAATCTCAAACAGTTGCTATTGTATCGCGGACATTTAATCCTCAACTCCACCGGCCAACTCGAAAGCCTCGAAAACGATCTCCGATTTTTCAAAGCCTTTCTCGAAGACTCCACCAAGAAGCGCAAGAGGGACGACGAAGCTCTTCGCGAGTTGGTGCGACAAATCCGCGACCTCGTGTACGAAGCCGAAGACACCATCGATGCTTGTGTTGCTCTCGAGGCGTCCGAGAGCAAATTGAAGAATTTGCTTCGGAAAGCTTTCAATAATCCTGCCGCTAACCTACCCAAAATCGCCAATGACTTCGACAAGATCGGAAAAAAGATCACAAGTATATATGACAGCAACGACTTCATCGACTTTGCTTCCGCGGACACCGATGGCGGGGCCTCTGAGGATAATAAGATTCCGATGGAGAAGAAGGTAATTAAAAAAATTCCTCCAAAAAGTCTTCTATTCTCTGCGGCTACGTTTCTGGAAAAAAAGTTAAACAAACACTTTTAAATTAAATTAATAATATATATTATTATTATTATTATTAAAAACCAATTAAAAGCATGTTCTTACTGATGCGATGCTGTTTCATGGACGACCAATTATCTGATCCATATCCATAATAAAATTTGATATAATAGAATAATACATTTTCACAGTTCAGATCGGATATCCGTCTAATAAAATTGAATTTTTACCTGTGATACTGTCACATACGTAGTTGTTTTGTTTTGTTTTGTTTTGTTTGTTTTGTTTTGTTTTGTTTTGTTTTGTTGTTGTTAATGATCTTTTTGGTGTCATGTAACTTCTAATATTTATGTAACACACATATGGACTACCTATATTTAAAACCATGGAAGGGATTTTAAAACAACCAAGTCCTTATTTTAGGAAGATATATATGTTAAAGGCTGAGATTGGATATGGAACATGTATGGAGGTCGTTTGCAAATCAAGGGCCTCATTTCCCATTCGAACTGTTCAACTCGTTTGCGGGTGTGTACTGCATACCAGACACTATTCTTGGTGGTTAGTTGAGGAGTGTATTGAACCAGGCTTTTCTCTTATAATATGGTTCCTTTGTCTGTGTCTCTACTGGTTACACCTTCGCCTTAGCAGAATTTATACGCAAGCCACCTTTTTTCTTCGTTCAACCGTTTCTGATGCCTCTACTAATCTAGATTTCTGACTTATTTCAATTCTCATTTATTCAGTATTTTATTTTGAACTCACGCTTTGGATAATAAATTAACTTGATCACTGTTGCAATATCTTTTAAATGATAATGTCGCTTCAGGGGAGGTGTACATGGTTTGCATTTGACGTATGACCCTAATATGCAACTAGATTGCAGCATTCTTATTTTTATGCATTTAGATGTCTAATTGTGTTATTCATACGGAGAACCTCTGAATTTGTCGTTTGTGTCTTGTTGGTTTTTGAATTTTTCAAAGGATCCCTTGATCAGGCAAGAAAATATTGTGGGATTTGAAGATGAGGCAGATACTATTATCAAGTATTTGACTGAAGAATCTGAGGAACTAGATGTAATCACAATTATTGGTATGCCGGGACTTGGCAAGACGACATTAGCCGGAAAGATTATTCGTGACCAAAGAATTCAGTATGAATTCCCCACTCGCATATGGGTTTATGTCTCTCAAGAGTTTAGGAAAAGGGACGTGTTTCTCTCCATTCTTAGCCACTTTATGAAGATCACAGATGAGATTCGTCGCAAGAATGACCAAGAGATAGTGGAGCTCCTTGTCGAGAATCTGGAGAGAGGAAAGTTCTTGATTGTCATGGATGATGTGTGGACCGCCGTGGCATGGAAAGAGCTTCAGGATGCTTTCCCAAAAGCCAATAACATGGGTAAAATATTAATCACTAGTCGTAACGAGGAAGTTGCTTGGCAAGCTAACCGTGATCGAGAGCCCCACAAGCTGCGTTCTCTAACTCCAGATGAAAGTTGGTTGCTGCTCCGATTAGAGGTATTTGGCAAACCTGAGTACCCTCCAGAGTTAGAAGTGCTCGGAAAACTCATCGTTAAACAATGTGGCTTTCTGCCGCTTGCTATAGTGGTTATTGGGGGGACTCTCGTTAAAAAAGCTCTTGCTGGAGATATGAGTGCAAGGAAAAATGCATGGGAAAAGGTGTCCGAACGTGTTAGTAAGTATCTCAATGAAGATCCGGATGAACGTATGAAAAAGATCATCTCATTAAGTTACAACAAATTGCCTTACAACGTAAGACCCTGTTTCCTGTATTTGGGAATGTTCCCTGAAGATTTTGAGATCCCTGTTAAAAGATTGACCCTCATGTGGATTGCGGAGGGGTTTATACAACAAAAACCTGGGATAAGCTTGGAGGGAACTGCACAAGATTATTTAGAAGATCTTATAAAGAGAAACCTGGTGATGGTAGATAAAGTAAGCCCTGATGGCAAGATTAAAACTTGTCGCATTCATGACATGCTGCGGGACTTTTGCAAAAATGAAGCTGGAAATACCAGGGAAAACTTCTTTCAAGAAATGAAGATGCCAACTGGAGCAACTTTCGAGCCTTCTATTCCTGAAGTCAAAAACTTTCGCCGTCTTTGCATACATTCCAATGTCGTAAGCTTTATCTCAGCTAAACCTTCCGGTCCACGTGTCCGCTCATTTTTGTGTCTCTCCAAAGAAGAGATCACATTGCTTCCCGAAAACATATCCACAATCCCCGTAGCATTTAAATTACTTAGGGTTTTAGAAGGCAAGTCTTTTAAATTCACAAAATTTCCAAGTGATCTCACCAATCTCATTCATTTGCGATATCTTGTCCTATCAAGCAATTTCAAAGTCCTTCCCGATTCTATTTCCAAGCTTTGGAACATTCAAACTTTGATAGTTGATACAACCTCACGTGCACTTGATATCAAAGCTGACATATGGAAGATGATTCAGTTGAGACATCTAAAGATAAATGCATCAACCAGTCTACTGAAGACATCAAAAACTAATGGAGGAGAAAAGCTTCAAACATTTGGTACAATATCACCCCAAAGCTGCACAGAAGATTTTTTTGATAGGGTCCGTGGCCTAAAGAAATTGGGTATTCGTGGTCAAATAGACACGCTTCTTGATGTCAAAGGTTTGGAAAAGTTGGACAATCTTGATAAATTGAAGTTAATGAATGATCCGTTTCCTTTTCCACCCTCTGAACGTAAATTATCCCAACTCCCACAGCCATACAAATTCCCACAAAAGTTGAGAAGTCTCACATTATCCGCCACTTTTTTGGATTGGTCTCACATGGCGACGTTGGGGAAGCTGGATACTCTTGAGGTACTCAAATTGAAAGATAATGCATTTGTGGGAAGGAGCTGGGAGGCAGCTGATGGTGGTTTTCGTCATCTTGAATTCCTACATGTTGAACGAACAGATTTAGTTGTTTGGGTCGCTTCAGGTCATCATTTTCCGAGACTGAGATGTCTTGTACTTAGGAACTGCGAGTGGCTTGGCGAAATTCCAATTGGCCTAGCTGACAGTCTCCAGAAATTGGATTTGAAACGTGTCAGCAAATCTGCATCATGTTCTGCCAGGAAAATTGAGGAGACCATAAAATTGAAGCAAGGAGCGGAAGTTTCCAAAAGAAATCAATTCAAGCTCTGCATTGCTCCTGGAGACGAATGATTTCCAATTCATAAAGCTCGAATGTACTTCCTAACGGTTGGTAAGATTTTCATTTAATCTGTTTCTACAATCTTTCCTGTCTAGTATAGTAATCGTATATGTGATGATAATGCAGGCATGGAACACAAAGATAACACAGCAAAGGTTTAATCAATTCAAACGTGCTCACCCCCTTGTCTCGTTGTACGTAACAGGTTGTTCTTCCTGATTTCGTTTCGTAAATTTTTATGTCTTGCGCTGGATTATTTCTCACCTTTTTGGCTCAGTATGTTTATCACATTGCTCGACTTCTGAACTTTTCATTGATTCAACGTTCGTTCCAGTGACATTGTTGTCATGTTCAACAATTGTGATTGCAAATTTGAATCCAAAGTAATCAATGAGGATCTTCTAACAAAATATGAAAGGCTTATGCACCACGTTTGTGGCAGTACTCCAGTCCACCCTCCCTCTGATGGCTTGGCTTCTTCAAGTACTGAATTTTTTTTTTTTTTTTTTTATGTTTAGGCTTTAACATCCAAAATAAAGATTATGATTTTATTCGATTCGAGATCTTTTTTCACTAGCTAGTAATGTAAACTTTCGGAACCAATCATCACTTTTTTCTAAAAAAAAATTGTTTGCTGCTTGAATATAAATAAGGAGCAAGTATGAATGCAGAATTATATTATTTTTGAAATATTAGTAGTAGAAAACCGCACAAATAAGCTGAAGAAAAAAAACCACAAAATCTATGACTTCTTTAAATGCATATATTCTGTATTCCTTTAGATGAATTGGGGATCATTTCAACTACCTATACAGACATTATTCACATGATAGATCTAAGGGTAAGTTAGATCCTACCTATACAGGCAGTGCCTTGAGGTAGATCTAACGGTGGACATTTAACAATAAATGTGGGATTCATTATTTTTTAGTGGACCCCGCATGTATTGATAAATGAGGGCTCTTAGATCTATCATGAGGGTAATGCCTGTAAAGGTAGGTTGAAATAAACCGTAAGGGTGATAATATATCAATACATGCGGGGTCCACTAAAAAAATAATGAACCCCACATTTATTGATAAATATCAACAGTTAGATGCATGTGAAGGCAGTGTCTGTATAGGTAGGGTCTCGTTTACCATGAATTGGTAAGGATTTTCTATTTCAGATCGCATGGTGTTGCTAAATATTAACCTTCGGATCTCTTGATATGGTGTGACATCTTAGGCACCGTTTGGTATATATGGTTGATATGATAAATGAATGATTATTTATTGAATTGATTAGTAATTTATCTTGTAGGATAAAATTAAAATAAGATAATTTATGTATTATTTGGTCAGGTGGATAAATAAAAATACTAATTTAAATTTAAAGTTTATTTGACATTTTTACCCTTATTTAAAAATATTTTTTTTTATTTTTTATAACTAGAGAAGTGCACGTGCAACACAAATCATGAACGAGGAATTTTATAGACAAAATATATATAAATATCGAATAATGTCTGAAGAACATGAATAATATTAGAAAACGTGATATTACATGTATGTTAATATTTGTATATCAATTTTTACATCGCAAAAAATTCAACACAAAATTTTCATTTGTCAAATCTTATATAAATTGAAAACAAAATCTGTGATATAATAGTAAAATCAAACGATATAATCAATATAAATATCGATGTATACGATATTGGATCTTGATCATATAAGTTACTTAAATATACAAATAGTACAATTACACTCACGTTGTATCCAATAAAACATTTTTTTTATTTCCAATGATACTTTATTTCTTGGTTAAATAAAACAATGACGCGACCTTTTTTCAGCTCATTTATTACATCTTAAATAAATGAAAACATAAATGAAAACACTAAGAGGTGGTTTGATCATCTTATCTTGATTTTTCGAACCAAGAGATCCATGAATAGGGATCTTAATTGATGCATATAGATACAAATGGTTCAATTGGGGTAAGAATTTCCAAGAAGATTTGGAATGTTTTAGTTTCTGAGCAAAATGACTGTTTTTAATAGTGTCAATTCAATTGATTACGAATTAATCAATATTCGATTGATTGGTTTGTGGTTATTGAAAAAAAATATTTGTGTAATTCACTTTATTTCTTTTTATCCAAGTGATATTTTTTCAAGTAGTCTAAATTAATAATAACATTACACTTAATTTTATTTTCATTCGGGTGAATATAATCTCACTATATTTTTTGGAAGCCAAATTTAGTCACGATATTGTTAGTTTCTCAGGTAGTTCTTTAACGGGCTTACCTTGTTAGAATGTTAGCTCAAAACTCGAGTTAATATTTGCATTATTCGAGTTGATGGCTTTGACAAGGGATTTATATACGATGTAATCTTTATTTTTTTCTAATAATTTTTGAAAATATGATTTATTATTTTCAGGAAAATAAATTAATGATCAATAATCGAAGAGTCAAGCAATGATGACATTTAGCATATAACGAGATAATTAATTTAGATTCAGAATAACATACCACAATGATAAAAAAATCATTGTAAATCACGAGTATAAAATAAATTGATAAAAAATAGTATAAAACATCAAGAAAAAACAAGTTCCATTTCTCAAATTGTCTTTCATTCATTGATTGGTGGATATGTACTTCATAATTTTTCCGAAGAACAAAAACCTCAACTTCTTTGTTGTTCGGTTTGAGTTGTCGGTGGTTCAAAACTTTTATTTCTAGCTTATAGTTGTAGTTGTGCAAAAAATAATAATAATTTGTAAGTGATCATGTGAATCCAACGACAAATGAGATAGCAAACGTTAAGTTTCATGATTTGCTAAATATTTATAATTTAGTAAAACCAATGCAAGAGATCGATAATTATTACGATCTCTATAATAAATTCAAAATTGTATATTAGATGAACTAAGTATAAGTAATATTAATTTTTAGAATATTATATATACAAATACAAAAGCCAAAAAAATCATATATTGGATTAAACGATAATTGAAAAGATTTACAACCAGATGCATGTTTAGAGTAGAGGAATTAGAACTTAATTATCTCGACATGTATACATTTTTTTCTTTGCAAATTAATTTCGTATATATGCATGTATGTATGTATGCATATATGGTAACATGTAGCCCACTCAAACTTAATTGGAAATATGTATGTATAATATTTCATTTGATAATCACATGATAATGATGTTAAGATTCACAAGAATGATTATTCGTACTCATGATCCTTGTAATACAATTAAACATTATAGTCCGAAGTTACAGTACCCTTAAAATATTTGTTATAATAAATTAATTGGTTTATGGCACATTATATAAATTTGTTTTCACTCCATATGTGCCAAAATTGCAATATTTTCGAGTTCTTAGGAGTAGTTCGAAAATATTGCAATTATGGATCTAATCTATAAAAAATTTATGGTTTTTTTTATTTTTAATAAATGGGCATAGGTCTGCCTAACCCCTCCACAACAGGCGGCTTTGCTTTAAAAAAGGTAATTTTTAGCGTTGCTTTATTTCATTAATTAGGCAACTCTTGAATTTATATTTTTTGTAAAAACTACACAACCGAAGGGAAGGAGTTCATTGTGCGACAAAAAAAAATTAAAATAACATTTGAATTATATTAAGATTGTTGAACAAGTAGCGTTTTTTAAATTTAGACATAATTAGTCTTAATTTCAAAACTTAATTATAATTTTTAATCATCTGTCATTGAATTAAACAAAGTGATTCCAAGATTAAAAAGTTTCTGATGGTTTATTGGAGAGAAATAACTATAATAAAGATGAATTTCATGTGCAATAAAGTAGTTATTATTATTATTATTATTATTATTATTATTATTATTATTATTATTATTATTATTATTATTATTATTATTATTATTATTATTGTATGGTTTTAGTGAAAAAATATTTTTAACTTTTTATATGAAACTTTTTGGGTGTACTTTATAAAAAATATCATATTTTTTCTAAAATCTCATTCAATTAACAATGAACCTTCTTGTCACCATGTCATCCTAGAATATATATATATATATATATATATATATATATATATATATATCACATGAAGCTACAATAAAGAAAATACAATAAGTTAGTCTCTAAATAGCACACATTTAGTACAAAAAAGAAACAATCAAGAAAAGAAGTAAAACTTAAATGGGAGAATTACAATTTTGGTTCTATAATTTGCACATTTTTCATTTTTGGTCATGTTAAAAATAATTTTGTAATTTTAGTCCTGTAACTTGCATCCTTTTTCATTTTTGGTCTTATTAACATTAATTCGCATTTTTAGTCCTGTAACTTTCATGAATTTTTTACTTTAAGTCATGTTAACATTGAATTTACAATTTAAGTCTTATAACTTGCATATTTTTTTTTATTTTTAGTTTTGTTTGCATTGAATTTCACTTTTTGTCTTGTAACTTCTATATATTTTTTCTTAGTCATATTATCAATGAATTTATATTTTTAATTTCATAAATTTCATACTTTTTTAATTTTTATTTATAATATATTATGATTTACATATTTTAAAGCTTTTAAAATTTAAATGAATTAAATAACAAAAATTCAACTAAAATTATTCAATACAATTTTACACTAAATATCATCTTATAAAATACATAATATAAATAAAAATATTAATCTAATGTGAATCATTGCTTACAAAATTATGGATGTTCCTATTCATCCTATTTCGAGAGATATTGCAGTTTGGAAGTCAACTCTTAACGGTAGATTTTCTGTTAAATCTGCCTGGGAGCTGGTTCGGCATCGACACATGGAACTGGGTTTGTTTAAAGGTTGCTTTAAACCATCTATTTCTATTTTTTGCTGGAGGTGGTTCTTTAAAAGAATTCCGGTTGATGATATCCTTCAGGCTAGGGGGATTTCTCTGGACTCGATTTGCCAAAGGTGTTGTAACCAAGAATCTTTTGAGCATTTATTTTTTGAGTGTGACCCTGCAGTTGGTGTGTGGCAATATTTTGGTCGGCTCTTCCGAGTTCAAAATTTTCAACTCTTCGCTAATTGGAAGATTTCGACTGGCTGGAGTAAGAGTGGCCACATTAGAGAGCTTATTCCTTTTTTGATTATCTGGTTTATTTGGAAGGTGAGAAATGAGCACAAACATAAGGGTACCAGAATTCACTCGGCGAGGATTATTCTTCATATTAATGAGTTTGTTCTTTCTATTAACCTAGCAGGCTTGCTGAAGGGGAGTCATTGGATTGGTTTTGAGGATGTGGCTACCTCAATGAGTATGAACTCGGCAATTTCGAGAACTATTACCATTCGTCTAGTACGATGGTTGGCTCCGGAGATCGATTTTTTTAAACTAAATACTGATGGGTGTTCTAAAGTGGGAGGACAATCTGGCATTGGAGGCATCATCCGGGATCATCATGGGCTGACGGTTGTGGCTTTTCATGATTATATTTGTAACGCCCGGAATTATTTAATTTTAATCCAAAAATATTTAATTTGGGAATATTTAGAGTTTTGATTTAAATTCTAATATTCTTAAATTAATTAGGATTGAAATTGCATGAAATAAAAAGTTGAGGACCCAATTTGCAATTATTGAAGAATTGAGGGGCCAAAGTGCAAATACTTCAAATTTGTTGGACACTTGTTTGTAATATGGGTATTCACGTGTATGATATCATCTTCCCTCAGAAAAATCAGAGAAAGAACCGAGAGTGCAGGAGCAAGAATTCTCAAGTCTATTCTTCATATTCAAGTTATGATATTTTGAGTTCCGGTTATTCGATTTCGATTCCGAAAAGTGTTTTGGAATCCTCGCGACGAGGCCTTCGATTGGACGTAAGTATTATCTTGTTTTCAGAATATTTCGAAATTTAAATGAGCAATAACTCAGAATTTGATTGTATATTGGTGTTCTTGAGATTACATGTTTTGTATATTCAAAAGAGGATTGAAGATTGAATGCCGTTTGAAATTAATGTTACTTTTCAGCAAGTGTTCGAAAATTATGCCATCTGATTTGTTGGTTTATTGATGGTATTCTTGCTGGTATATATATTGTTATGAAGTTGTGTTGAATGATTGAGTTGATAGGATTGATTTTCGGATTGCCGACTTTAGCCGTTACGCCGCCGAACTTATGATTTGAGACTGTTTTGATATCTTATACTTGAGCTGCCATTTACATGAGTTAAAGCTGATGTTTCCTTGGTAAACATGCTGTGATTTCAGTTCATAAACCGGGGACGTCAACTAGAGAATTCTGAATTCGAAACCGGTAGAAGAAAGAACAAGGTTTGTAGCATTTTGCCTTGAAGTTGGGCTATAACTTGAGCAGAATTTTAATGCAATATGGTGTGGTTATTTGTACAGATTTGGATAGCTAGAAGACACCTTAAACATCACATTTGAAAGGTAAAAGTGGACTACTTTTTGAATGAGATTAAAACTCGAGATGGTTTGTATCGAGTTCCCTAAATCACATACTTAATTGATTCTTTGCTCTTATGTGAATTATTGACTGTGTCTATGATGTTGTTGAATGAATATATGATGTTTATATTGCATTCATCTTGTGAGACCTATCCTTTGATTTTTGAAATGAACGGAGTCGTTCGATTAGACGATTTGAGGAACTATATATGTATGGCCTGGGTAGTTGTATTAGCCTAGCTAGCGTCTGAATTACATGTATGGTGGCTTCAAAGTCTAGGAAAGCAAGATAAGTAGCCCCACCTCGATCGGGAGTGTCGGTGGTTTAGTTACGATATCTTCTTCTCGGGATCCCAACCGATGAAATAAGAGAGTTCTTGAGAAAAGCCTGTTTTAAAGCATGCATTGTCTTCTATTTTATATCTTGAGCTTGATTGATATAATTTGAAATGCATGTTAGTTGCTTTTACTGGGAAATATGTTTCTCACCGAAGTTATTCGGCTGTTGTCGTGTTTGTATGTGTGCATGACAACAGGTGGTTCAGGAACAAGGCAACGACGGGCTTGAGAAATCGAGAATTGAGAGATTAGCGTGATGATCCGGTGTAGATGTGAAGTTGCTGTCATCTTATGTTAGTTTCAACGATTATGCTTGTATAACAACTTAGACTTGAACTTTAGTCTAAAGGGTTGCTTGTTGAGCTGATGTATTGAAGCAAGGACATCTTTTGACAGCAGCTGAGCTACTGCATAATTTGCTGGCCGAATGGCCTGCGCACGGGTGAGCCCTGCTCGCGCGCGTGCGCAGGCCAAGCCAAGGGGGCCGTTGCCCCCTTGCACTGCGCGCGCGCGGGGAGCAACCCTCGCGCGGGCGCAGCACACTTTTAAAAAAAAAAAAAATTTGGCTTTTGAATTTAGCCTCTAGTCTTGAACCTTGGATTGTTTTTAGTAATTGAGAGATTATGAACCGGGTCGTCACAACAGGTGGTATCAAAGTGAGAAAATTCTGGACTAAGATAGATAGTGAGTGGGGTAGATCGAGTCTTCTTCCTTGCTTACTTATTTTATCATGCTATGATTTATTACATGATTGAATTACATATTGTAAATGCTAGCATGTTTTACTTTCAAGTATTTGATTATATGATTTTGTAATTTTATTTGAAAGTATGGTTTACGATTGTTAAAGACGCATGCTTACTGGAATATCTGAAACGATTGGAGGCATGTGTTCTGTTGTTTTTGACATGCTTACCCGACTATCTTAATTGATTGGAAGCATGTTTGATATCTGTATATTGATTTTTTATTTAAGATTGAATCAGAACCGAGTCTTGATTAGAGGTAAGATGATCAGAGGAGGACTGAGATATATTTGGTATCCTAACCATTTTGATAATCAGATATGTCTCGACGACCACCTCTTAGACCGCAAGCTCCTGCTCCTCTGCTAGAACAGACAGTTGTAGCACCGATAGTGCCACCAACTACAGAAATTCCGAGCAATGAACAAGGAAGTACCTCTCGAGATATGACAGATATGACCGCCACTCCGATGGAAACATTGCTGAAAAGATTCCAACCCTATAAGCCGCCAACACTAAAAGGTACTGAGAATGCGGTTGAGTGTGAAGGTTGGCTTGATGATATGGAGATGTTATTTGATTCACTTGATTATGGTGATGAACGAAGAGTCAGACTAATAGGGCACCAGTTGCATGAGGTTGCAAAGAGTTGGTGGTTCACAACAAAGAAAGCTCTGGAGCGTAGAGGAACTGTAATTACCTGGAACATCTTCAAAACTGAATTCTACCAACGCTTCTTCCCAGTGTCGTACCGCAAAGACAAGGGTGCTGAATTTGCTAATATGAAGCAGGGAAATTTAAATATTGAAGAATATGTTGCAAAGTTTTCTACCTTGCAACGCTTTGATCCACATTTTGCTGATAGTGACGAGGCAATGGCTGATCAGTTCATTAATGGACTGCATCCAGATGTATTTACTTTGGTGAACACAAAGCGACCGAATACTTTTGCTGAGGCCTTGAATAATGCCAAAGGAGCGGAAGCTGGTTTGATACAATAGCGAGGAGCTTCGCATGCCGCTCAGCCTCAGAGGCAGTCACAACCTCCGGTTCAGGTTTCGCAACAACCTCCTCGATTTGAAATTGGTAGTAGCAGTGGTAAGAAAGGATATTTGCAAGATCGAAGGAAATAGTTTAAAAAGTCAGAGAGCAGTTCATCTAGTTCCAGTGGCTCAAAACTGAAGTCAGGAGTGTATTGTAGCAGTTGTGGTGGAAGTCATTCGACCGATCAGTGCCGACGTGTATCTGGGAGTTGCCATATATGCCATCAGCCTGGCCATTTTGCGAGGTGTGTCCTCAGAGAGGTTCTGGAAGAGCACGAGGTACAGAGTCATCACGATCAGTGGCTCAACCTGCGAGACAAGCCTCCTCTGTCCATTCCTTTCAACAATCACAAACACAGCAACAGACAAGGCCAGGAGGGATTCAGACAGGTAGTCAGCCTTCGAGACAACAAGCTCATGTCTTTGCACTGACGGAAGAACAGGCACAGGGAGCACCAGATGATGTGATTGCAGGTAACTGTTCTCTTTATGGTTATTCTGCCTATGTATTGATAGATACAGGTGCATCTCATACGTTTATCTCTGAACGATTTGCATTATTATATGTTTTGCCTGCTGAATCATTACCTGTTGTAGTATCTGTCTCTTCACCTTTGGGGAGAGCCAGGTTGCTCAGATCAAGCGATTAAATTAATCGATTGTACAAAAATTTTTGAGCCTCGGTTTTTGAAACAAAATAAATATTTTAAAAACAAAAAAAAAAAATTCCGGGCAAAACCCGGGCAGCGATCGTCGCTGCCCTAGGGGCAGCCGGGCTGCCCGGCCCGACCCCATTAGGGCGCGGGCAGCCCGGGAATGTCCCAGGCAGCCCGCGGGAAAAATTAATTTTTTAATTTTTAAATTAAATTTTAATATGTTAAAATTCTATTTTTGGTCCGATCGAAAATTGTTTTTGATTGGTCCACGAGGCGTCGGATCGAATTGTTCGAGTCCGAAAATTTTAAAATTGATTTTTGGATAAATTTGAATTTTTGGAAAATTTAAATATTTTATCCGTTAAATTGAATTTTGAAATTAATTATTTTTGGTACAATTGATGATAAGATATGATCTTATGGATATATTGAGTAAAATATGATTTTATGTATAAAATTGGATTTTATAGATAAAATATGATTTTATTTGATAAAAAGATAAAATATGATTTTGTATGTAAAATAAGATTTTATGTATGAAATATGATTTTATCCTTTTAAATTTAAATTGCCATTGCATGTTATCCAATAAATTAATTTTGAATTAAATGTTATTGGATAAGGATGATCGATTGCCATGACCAATTTTGTAGGTGTATGTTAGGAATTTACATTTGTTTTTATTGTTGTTGGTTTTATTAATGGGCCTGGTTTATGGCCCAATATGAATTGTCATATGTAATAAAAGTGGGCTTGGTTTATGGCCCGTTCCCACCCCTTAAAAATGTATCCCCTACTTGTCATTGTTATTTATTGTAAATACATTAGATTTAGTGGGAGATGAAGATTTGAAGACGGTGGTGGGCCCAGCAGACAATAAAGACAGAAGAAATGTAAATTGGAAGCTCAATGTAATAGGATTGCATTGCATACTGCATATTACCTAAGATTGGACTAAGACTCGTGATTGGCAACCACGGGTCGATTAGAAATGGAATCGATCATCCTATATAATATGTGATATTATAGTTGTATGCATGTTTTAGACAAAATTGTGTGAATCCGACAAGCATACAAAATTTTAAAAATGATGAGACAAATTTTCAAAAATAAAATCCCTCATTTTAAATATGATTTAAAATTGATATCAAGATAAATAAAGGAAATTTAAATTTGTTTAAATGTTCCTACCTTCCATCAACGATCAATGTATGAGATGCTACCCGCGGATACGGTCTGGCTCATATTATTGGGGGGGCCCGTTCGTCGGAAAGCTGTACATTGGATCGACACATGTTGTAAGTTGGGTGGAACTCCCATGGGATCGGCTCATATTATTGGGGGATCCACATGGCGACCGTCCATCACAACTTAATATTGATGGGTCATCTTGACATGTCACAATAAACGGCGTCATATTATTGGGCCCTTATTGGACATGAGGTAAAAACGTGGAGGTTGCTTTGGAAGCAATTGGGCTCTACCTTTTGAAAATTATGGTTGGCTGATATTATTCGGGACCATAGTTTGTCAATTGGACTCCATGTTCTCACTAAAGAAAACAGTTTCCCGTTTTCACTAGAGGGTAGTGAAATCGTTAAAATAGTGGGAGTGAGATTCATAAAATAAATTTCGCCTATTTTATGTCTTAGTAAATTAATTAAACAATCATCGATAATTGTCTGTTTCATCTCAGTATATATCATTATGATGAATCTTCATAATCCACATGTCTCTATTCTCGAACAAAACAAACTTACTGGCGCAAACAATACAGAATGATTCCATAAGTTAAGATTGTCCTAAGTTCGAAAAATATTTTCTAAAGTGTTAGAAAAGGCTTCTCCAAAAACAGCCCCGGCTGATGTAACTGCCGAAAGGTTGGCCGAACAAGAGAAATGGTTGGACCATGATCTCAAGGCCAAATGTTACATGCAAAATTGGACAAGTCTAAACAAGTTTGCCATCACTGTAAGAAACCCGGTCATTGGAAACGTAAATGCAAGGAATACCTCGAGCAGTTGAGAACTGCAAAGGGATGTCTTATATCCATGCAGATAGTTAAGAATTGTTTGCTACAGTTTGATGGTAATGGGATAGAGATAGACTGTACTGTGCTTGGTTTGTCTGATTTTGATTGCATTATCGGGATTGATATGCTAACCAAGTACAGAGCTATCGTAGACTGTTTTCAGAAAGTGGTGAGGTTCAGACCCGAGATGGCTGGAGAATGGAAATTCTATGGTAAGGGTTCTCGTGCTAAGATTCATCTGATTTCGGTATTATCTATGACTCGACTTTTGCAGAAAGGAGCAGAGGGATTTATTGTTTATACAGTTGATGTTCTGAAAACTAGCCCGAACCTGGCTAACTTGCCAGTGGTTAGTGAATTTGCAGATGTTTTCCCTAATGAAATTCCGGGATTACCTCCTTATCGTGAGATTGATTTCAGCATAGAACTGATGCCATGTACTGTACCGATTTCTAAAGCACCTTATCAAATGGCACCAGTGGAATTGAAAGAATTGAAAGAACAATTGGAAGATTTACTGGCCAAGGGATAAAT
Organism: Henckelia pumila; assembly: GCF_033568475.1. Taxonomy (NCBI): domain Eukaryota; kingdom Viridiplantae; phylum Streptophyta; class Magnoliopsida; order Lamiales; family Gesneriaceae; genus Henckelia; species Henckelia pumila. The sequence continues at coordinate 27,209,619 of NC_133121.1, read as the reverse complement.
TCGACCCAGTGTTTCTCCTTGAGGTGCTCCAGTATTATTTGTCAGAAAGGGTTCCATGAGACTTTGTATCGACTACCGGCAACTGAACAAGGCAACGGTAAAGAACAAATATCCTTTTCCTCGTATTGATGATTTATTTGATCAGTTGCAGGGTTCTTCTGTTTATTCCAAGATCGATCTGAGATCTGGGTACCATCAGCTGAGAGTTAGAGATTCTGATATTCCGAAAACTGCTTTCAGAACCAGGTATGGCCACTATGAGTTTATAGTTATGCCGTTTGGTCTGACGAATGCTCCAGCTGTGTTTATGGCTTTGATGAACCGTGTTTTTCAGAAATATCTTGATGAATTCGTGATAATATTTATTGATGATATTCTGATATATTCGAAGAATTTGATTTAACATTCTGAGCATTTGAGAACTGTGTTAAAGACTTTGAGAGCTGAGAAACTGTATGCTAAACTGCCGAAAGGTGAGTTTTGGCTTAAACAGGTTGTTTTTCTTGGACATATCATATCCGGAGATGGTATATCTGTTGATCCAAGTAAAGTCGAGGCAGTGATCAATTGGTCTAGACCAACATCTGTTCCTGAGATACGTAGTTTTATGGGTTTGGCTGGATATTATCGCCGATTCATTAAAGATTTTTCTAGTATTGCGAAGCCAATTACTCAGTTAACTCAGAAGAATGCTCCATTTATCTGGTCTGAAGTTTGTGAATCCAGTTTTCTTGAATTGAAGAAATGACTGACCAGTGCACCAGTCTTGACGATTCCTTCAGGTACTGGTGGTTTCACTGTTTATTGTGATGCATCTCATCGAGGCTTGGAATGTGTATTGATGCAGCGAGGGCATGTGATTGCTTATGCCTCGAGATAGTTGAAGCCTCACGAGACCAAATACCCGATTTATGATCTTGAATTGGCCGCCATTGTATTTGCTTTGAAGATTTGGCGACATTATCTGTACGGGGAACAGTTTGAGATTTATTCTAATCACAAGAGTCTGAAATATTTGTTTTCACAGTCAGAATTGAATATGAGGCAACGTAGATGGCTTGATTTGCTTAAAGATTTTGATTGTGAGATTAAATATTATCCGGGAAAATCCAATGCAGCTGCTGATGCACTGAGTCGAAAGGTATGTTCCTTGTCTTTATCGACGATTGGTGTATCAAATTTGATTGAAGAATGTTGTCTTTCTGGATTAATATTTGACACGAATTGTCAGCCTCTTCGACTTTATCACATTCAAGTTGAACCAGCGTTATTGTTGCGAATTAAAGATGCTCAGAAACTTGATCAGAATGTGCAGAATTCGATTGAGAAAGTCCGATCAGGGCATGTATCTGAATACCAAGTTTGAGATGATCTTTTATATGTAAACAATCGCCTTGTAGTGCCTGATATTTCTGATGTGCGACAACAACTACTGAAAGAGGCGCATTGTAGTCGTTATAGCATTCATCCTGGTGGCAGGAAGATGTACAATGATTTGAAGATGCAATACTGGTGGAAACAAATGAAATCAGATATCACTGATTTTGTGTCTCGGTGTCTTAATTGTCAACAAGTGAAGGCTGAAAGAAAGAAACCGCCTGGTTTATTGATGAGTTTATCAGTGCCTGAATGGAAATGAGATCATATTTTCATGGACTTCGTGACGAAGTTACCTCGATCTTCCAGAGGTTGTGATGCTATCTGGGTGATTATCGATAGATTAACGAAATCAGCGTGTTTTATTCCTTATCGTATGACGTACAGACACGACCAAATGGCAGAGATTTATGTCCGAGAAGTTGTCAGATTGCATGGAGTGCCGAAGTCTATTGTATCATATCGTGATCCTCGATTTACATCACACTTCTGGCACAGCTTACAGAGTGCTTTAGGTACTCAGCTACACTTGAGCACGGCCTATCATCCACAGACAGACGGACAGTCTGAGCGTACCATTCAGACCTTGGAGGACATATTGAGAGCTGTAGTGCTTGATTTTGGCACTAGTTGGCAAGATTCAATACCACTTTGTGAATTCTCGTACAACAACAGCTATCAATCGAGTATTGAAATTGCTCCGTTTGAAGCTTTGTACGGCAAAAGGTGTCGATCTCCTCTGTACTGGGATGATATTTCTGAGGTAACTGATATTGGGCCTGACATGATTCGAGATATAACTGAACATGTGAAGCTTATTCAGAAAAAAATGAAGACAGCTCAGGACAAACAAGCGAAGTATGCCAATGTTCGACGTCGACCTTTATATTTTGAGCAGGGGGATAGAGTGTTTCTTAAGATTTCACCGTTCAGAGGCACTGTACGATTTGGAAAGCGAGGGAAGTTGTCTCCACGCTATATTGGTCCGTATGAAATTCTTGAGAAAATAGGCAATCTTGCCTATCGATTAGCTTTACCTCCGTCTTTATCTGGAATACATGATGTCTTTTATGTATCGATGCTTCGAAACTACCTTGCTGATGAATCTCATGTGCTTCAAGCTGATGAGGCTGAACTCGATGAAACCTTAAGTTATTTTGAAAATCCGATTCATATTCTTGATCGTAAAGAGAAGCAGCTTCGAACAAAGACTATTCCACTTGTGAAAGTTCAGTGGAGTCGTCATGGTATTGAAGAAGCAACCTGGGAGACGGAATCAGATATGAGACAACGATTTCCAAAAATGTTTCAATGATGTGAGTATCTTCTTCAATCTTTTGTTATTCGTTTTATATTGTGTGCTGATAGTACTTGAGATTTCGAGGACGAAATCGTGTCTTAGTGGGGGAGAATCGTAATGCCCGGAATTATTTAATTTTAATCCGAGAATATTTAATTTTGGAATATTTATAGTTTTGATTTAAATTCTAATATTCTTAAATTAATTAGGATTGAAATTGCATGAAATGAAAAGTTGAGGACCCAATTTGCAATTATTGAAGAATTGAGGGGCCAAAGTGCAAATACTTTAAATTTGTTGGACACTTGTTTGTAATATGGGTATTCACGTGTATTCTATCATCTTCCATCAGAAAAATCAGAGAAAGAACCGAGAGTGCAGGAGCAAGAATTCTCAAGTCTATTCTTCATATTCAAGTTATGATATTTTGAGTTTTGGTTATTCGATTTCGATTCCGAAAAGTGTTTTGGAATCCTCGCGACGAGGCCTTCGATTGGACGTAAGTATTATCTTGTTTTCAGAATATTTCGAAATTGAAATGAGCAAGAACTCAGAATTTGATTGTATGTTGGTGTTCTTGAGATTACATGTTTTGTATATTCAAAGGCGGATTGAAGATTGAATGCAGTTTGAAATTAATGTTACCTTTCAGCAAGTGTTCGAAAATTATGCCATCTGATTTTTTGGTTTATTGATGGTATTCTTGCTGGTATATATATTTTTATGAAGTTGTGTTGAATGATTGAGTTGATAGGATTGATTTTCGGATTGCCGACTTTAGCCGTTACGCCGCCGAACTTATGATTTGAGATTGTTTTGTTATCTTATACTTGAGCTGACATTTACATGAGTTAAAGCTGATGTTTCCTTGGTAAACATGCTGTGATTTCAGTTCATAAACCGGGGACGTCAACTAGAGAATTCTGAATTCGAAACCGGTAGAAGAAAGAACAAGGTTTGTAGCATTTTTCCTTGAAGTTGGGCTGTAACTTGAGAAGAATTTTAATGCAATATGGTGTGGTTATTTGTACAGATTTGGATAGCTATAAGACACCTTAAACATCACATTTGAAAGGTAAAAGTGGACTACTTTTTGAATGAGATTAAAACTCGAGATGGTTTGTATCGAGTTCCCTAAATCACATACTTAATTGATTCTTTGCTCTTATGTGAATTATTGACTGTGTCTATGATGTTGTTGAATGAATATATGATGTTTTATATTGCATTCATCTTGTGAGACCTATCCTTTGATTTTTTAAATGAACGGAGTCGTTCGATTAGACGATTTGAGGAACTATATATGTATGGCCTGGGTGGTTGTATTAGCCTAGCGTCTGAATTACATGTATAGTGGCTTCAAAGTCTAGGGAAGCAAGATAAGTAGCCCCACCTCGATCGGGAGTGTCGGTGGTTTAGTTACGATATCTTCTTCTCGGGATCCCAACCGATGAAATAAGAGAGTTCTTGAGAAAAGCCTGTTTTAAAGCATGCATTGTCTTCTATTTTATATCTTGAGCTTGATTGATATAATTTGAAATGCATGTTAGTTGCTTTTACTGGGAAATATGTTTCTCACCGGAGTTATCCGGCTGTTGTCGTGTTTGTATGTTTGCATGACAACAGGTGGTTCAGGAACAGGGCAACGACGGGCTTGAGAAATCGAGAATTGAGAGATTAGCGTGATGATCCGGTGTAGATGTGAAGTTGCTGTCATCTTATGTTAGTTTCAACGATTATGCTTGTATAACAACTTAGACTTGAACTTTAGTCTAAAGGGTTTCTTGTTGATCTTATGTTTAGAGTTGGAGTTGTATAGATGATAGACTTGAACTTGTAAGCACTTTAACTAGTGTGTTACTCTTACCTTTGAGATGTTGTAGTTGATGCTCTAAACTTGTTCATGACTTCACTTATATTGTTTCATGTTTTTTTGGAACTTGTATGATGCTTTTTGCATTTAGTTGAGCTGATATATTGAAGCAAGGGCATCTTTTGACAGCAGCTGAGCTACTGCATAATTTGCTGGCCGAATGGCCTGCGCACGGGCGAGCCCTGCTCGCGTGCGTGCGCAGGCCAAGCCAAGGGGGCCGCTGCCCCCTTGCACTGGGCGCGCGCGGGGAGCATCCCTCGCGCGGGCGCAACACACTTTAAAAAAAAAAAAATTTGGCTTTTGAATTTAGCCTCTAGTCTTGAACCTTGGATTTTTTTTAGTAATTGAGAGATTATGAACCGGGTCGTCACAATATTTGGATTGGTTCTAATATGAGAGCAGAGCTTCTAGCTATTTTAAGGGGTCTGCAGGTTTGCAAGCTGTATAATTTGTTTCCCCTTTGGCTTGAAGTAGATTCTTTAGCAGCTCTTGCTATTTTGGATGCGGATTTTTCGGCTTGGGAACTTGCTAGGATTGTGACTAAGATTCAGGCTATTCTTTTGGAGTCCATAGTGCGAAAATCTCATATTTATAGGGAAGCTAACGGAGCAGCGGACAAATTAGCTAACCTTGGCTTGGCCTTGGGATCAGCCATACTACATCCGACAGATATTTCTGGGAAAGCTTAGAGGGATTTGTAGACTAGATAAATCTGGTCTACCCAACATTAGATTTAAATCTATTATTTCTTAATTCCTGCATTTTTATTCTTGTAATTTCTTGAGAGGTTCTGGTCTAGTCCCCCTCTCTTGTATTTTCTTTTTTATGGAATAAACGGGTAGGGGTCCGCCTAATCCCCCGCCACAAAAGACGGCTTTGGGAAAAAAATAAAAAAATAATTCGCCTTTAATATGACTAAAAATAAAAATTAAGTGTTAACAAGGCCATTTAATTCTCCTTTAATATGATTAAAAATAAAATAAAATTATATGGTTCGATTTTAGATTATATATATAAAAACTAAACCGAAAAAAATGATTCATATTAGATTAAAATAGTTTTATTTATATTATGCATTTTATAAGATGATATTTAGTGTAAAAAAATTTCGAATAATTTTTAGTTGAATTTTTGTTGATTCATTTAAATTTTAAAAGTTTTAAAATATGTAAATCATAATATATTATGAATAAAAATATAAAAAAAATATGAAATTTATTGAATTAAAAATATAAATTCATCGATAATATGACTAAAAATAAAAATATATGAAAGTTTCAAGATAAAAAATTAAAATTATATGTAAACTGGACTAAAAATAAAAAAGAATGCAAGTTATAGGACTAAAATTGTAAATTCAGTGTTAACAAGACTTAAAATAAAAATTCATGAAAGTTACAGGACTAAAATGCAAATTCAATGTTAATAGGACCAAAAATGAAAAAAAAAATGCAAGTTACAAGACTAAAATTGCAAATTTACTTTTAACAGGACCAAAAATGGAAATTAAAATGTGCAAATTACAGGACCAAAAATGTTCTTTTCCCAAACTTAAACTATATAAACTAACCATTAATGAAAAGTGTATTATCAGATCGCCGGGCAAACTATATAAACTAACCATTATCAGATCGTCGGGCAAATTGCTGCTAAAACACGGGTGAAAATAAATAAGCAAAAAACAAACAAAGAAAAGCAACACAATATCAACAAAATGCGAGCAAGAAACACATAAAACCTCATAAAAACATGCCAATAAATATAAAGGTGGATAACAAAAAGGCAAAAAGGAAAAATGGAAAAAACAATAAGAAAAGAAGACTGGATGAATCCAAAAAGCGTTGTGGTCCGTGATCCTTCGACCATGAGTCATGCATCCAAAACAAAATACAACCGACAGGAAGCGGCGAGGGAAGGAAACAACAATAATTTTTTTTTATTAAAAAAAACAAATGACAGAAGTCGAATAAAAGAAATGATAAAAAAAATAATCAAAATGATAAAAAAAATAATGTATGTATGAAGACCATTTAATAAGGCATATTAATATCACATGAATAATTAATTAGGCAAGGAATTCAACCGAAACGACTGCATTATATCTAAACAATAACCGATAAAATCCAAGAGAGCCAACCGACACAAAGATAAGGCATTATCTTTGAACAAATTTTGTTTTTTTTTGGAAGATTTATCTCTAAAAAATTTTGAGATAGTTATTAATAGTCACAAATCCAATTAATGCACCGAATATAAACTAAATTCGAGGCCGCCAAGTTGTGCACAACATGGGAAATGAAGAGGGCTTTAAGGCAAACATAATAAAACTGGAATATTAATTTAAAGTATATAATATATATAGATATAGACATTGATATAGATAATTAATGATATATAATTAGTAGTAGTTAAGCGGTGATTGTTAATTGATGTTAATAATTATTTAATGTAATTAGTTAATAGCTAATTAGTAAGTGAATTAATAAACAAGGAGGACAACAACGTATATACATATTTTAAAGGGCATTTATGGACTTTTTTAAGTGTTTTTAATTTAATTTTTTTATATAAATTATTTATCAAAAAAGTGATAAAAAATTATATATAAATAAAATAGTCATGCAAAATTGAAGAGGATCAAACAATGAGTAAATGAGAGGTAAATTAATTAATGTAGTTCACAATTGAAACCAAACAATCAATGAAGATAATGATGGTATTGAAGGAAATTAACAATTCAAACTTATATAATTATATATGTATATGTATACTATAATATAAATAATAGATAGATTAAATAAAATAAAAATAAATAAATAAATTCACAATTCAACTCATATATTTATAGTAATAATAGATAATATAATTGTTAATATATCTTAAATAAATTAATAGACTTAATTAACTATCATTGACTAATATATGAAATGACATAAAACACAATAAAAATTATTGGAAATGACAACAATATTAATTATTAAATAATATAAATAACGATAAAATTAATTATATAATTTATATTAAGAATTATTTGCTTAATTAACTAAATAATAATAGTAAAAAGCATGTGATTAGACTTAATTAATTAATTATTGACTAATATATAGAAATAAATAAAACACATTAAAAATTATTGAAAATGACAAATATTAATGAGCTATATAAAATTAAATAAAACACATTAAAAATTATTGAAAATAACAAATATTAATGAGAACACATTTGAGTAAATTCACAACATGACATAAAATACATTAAAAATTATTTAAAATAACATATATTAATGAGAAGAAATTTGAGTAAATTCACAATTGAACTCATATATTTATATGTAAAAATATAAATTTAATATAAATAAATAATAAAAATATATATACTATAAAGTATAAATAACTATAATATAATATAAATAATAAATAGATTAAATTAAATAAAAATAAATGAATTCACAATTCAACTTAAAGATTAATTATATCAGTAATAGATAATATAATTGTTAATATATCTTAAATAAATTAATAGACTTAATAAATTATCATTGACTAATATATAAAATGACATAAAACACAATTAAAATTATTGAAAATGACAACAATATTAATAATTATTAAATATGTTGAGAATAGTTTGTGTATAAAAATGTGTTGAGACTTGAGAGGTACACATCATTGTTGGAATTGGCAATCAGATTAGACATCCAAATCAAGGCTCGCGCGTGGCACGATCAAGATTGCAGCACATGTGATCTTCTCTGGTCCAATAATTGATATATAATAATATATATGTACCACTCAAACTTTTTTTTTTTTTTTTGTTTTTGAGAAAAGAATTTTAATAAAACTAGAAACCACAATCCAATTTTACAAGATCAGCATTGCAGCACTGATATGGCGCGTACTGGCGGCACGTGCGGAAGATATGCATACTCGAGATCATATTGAGTGCCAAAAAGGGTTCAGTCATATGAGTTTGTGAGGGAACAAGAAGTCGCTAAACTGATTCATCGTATCGGAGAATCGTGTATATATCCTCGGACGTTGAACCTGACGAAGCTGCTCATGAACATGTACGCGAACGACGTTCTTTTGCCGGGTCGTGTTCGGAAAAAGATTTTTCAGCAGGCTTGGATTTCAAGAAATGCTGGAATTAAGAATATCAACAATAACTGCTCGGAGGGTTTGAAGTCGGTGATTTCTTTAATTCCTTCGATGGAGTTTGTTGTTCATATATACTTTGACAGGCAATAAATCCAGGCTTCTGCGTGCTTTTAGGAGATTCGATGAGTTTTTTTATGAGCATTTGAAGTCCAATTATGACGAGAGACATCACAAGGATATATTTTGTGGACATCTTGCTTCAAGTGCACAAGGATATAAATATTCAGTCTGATGAGATTCCTCTTACCTTGGATAATTTCAAGGCAATCCTCTTGGTAAGTCATACTTTCGACGTTACACATGATTTGATTATAACTCGGAACAATTTTAATTGCTTTATCTTCGGTTATATGTCTGAAGATCTCAATATAAGCTAGCTGTGAAAGCGATTTTGTTCCGACAGATGCGGTTACTAGTTATGAAAAAAAAAAAAAAAAATTAAGTGTTTTTTTTTAAAAAAAATAAATGATTATGAATATTTTATTAATTAATAATAAATATTTACCCGAAACCGAGCTTCTATAAACACAACTACTCGTCCTTATTCGTGATAAATTAGATCTTATCTGTATGGGCACTAGCTACCTTAAGAAACATGTCAAGGTGGAGATATCAATACATGTGAGGTCTACTATTTTTTCAGTGAATCTCACATATATTGATAAATTTTACTCGTAAATGCACTATTTGGACAGTGTCTGCAGAGTAAAAATCTACAGAAATTATTAATATTTTGCTTGTACTTGGATTAGGATTTTTAGTGTCACCGGAATGGAAAATACTACATGTAATGTTACACATTGGGTTACACATTCGCTAAAATATTACATAATTATTCCCGCACTTTATTTGGAAAAAAAATTCTTTCAAAAATGCACGTAGGATAATTATATAGTTTCAAGTGCAATGTGTAATCTAATGTGTAACCCTCCGTTAACATGTAGCATAACCCCACCAAAATTCCTATGAATATGATATCGTCCGATCCCACTGATCAATTTCGTGAAACAAGTGTCCGTTCGGATCCATGACAAATATAACTTTAAAAAATATTTGTTTTCATTACAAGTATGTACCAGATCAACCCGTATAATAACACATTTAAATCCTAAGACCATCTCATTGGAGATCTATTTAGAAGTATATCTCTTGTGAGAGAGTCTCACATAAGATGTACGTTCCGTGAGACGGTATATGTAGTCAAAATTAATAATATTACTTTCAAAATAAAAAGTTACTCTCTTTTTTATTGAGCAGTTAATTAAATTTTAAAAAGTAAAAATGCAAATATTTATTATTCTCCTTATAATTATTTGTTTACAGATAAATTATGATTACTATATAACATGTTCAATTTAAGTAGTACTGTTGATCTTCTCCAGCATATATATATATATATATATATATATATATAGAGTTTTGCTATGCTGCCCACCTCCATGCCCACCTATGAGGTGACAATCATCCCATAGATGAGATGAATTATATACCATTCGTCTTGAGGTAGAAAATGAATTAAGGCTATGCTGGGTGTCGTTGAAGGATCTTGTGCAGAAACCATCTGTTGCGACTGCGTGGTTGAGTGTGAGGAGCACTTCGTAAAACTCGGCATGTATGACCCGACGATACTATGGTCAAAGAGGTATTTAAATTTTAATTAATCTTACGGAAGCATGATGGGATTATGCATAATTTATTAAAAAGGGTAAGAAAGGGTAAAATAGACATTATTTAGTTTTAAGGACATATTCGGGAAACTTTTTAATTAATGAAGGATAATTTTGGGTAATGACAAAGAAAAGGGATATAATCGGGACAATGGTAAAACTATAAGGACATAATTATGAATTATCCCACTTTTAAGAGATGACCTATTTACTTTAATGGGAAATGATAATATTGAATAAAAAAAAATTATAATACTAGTTTTAGGAAAAAAAATGTATTTTTAGTCCTTAAGTTCTGTTTTTCGCTTTAGCACTATATTAATTTTTCAAATCGTGGTCTTAGTGCAGTAGCTTGAATTTTTATTTGATTTTTTTCATCGAAAGTCACTAAATTAATCGAATATAACTTATTTGACATCAATGTTCTCCTATAAGACTAGTGTGTTTAGATATAAAATTGTATTATACATATTAAAATATACCTAATCAAAATTAAACAAAATGGTCGACAAGTTTTTTCTCACTATTTGTGAATATTGAGTTTCATTTTTTCTTTAATTTTTCCCTTTATATTTTTGTAATGGATTTAAATTTGTGTAACATATGGTTATAATTCTTGTTAAATGAGTTATATAAGAGAATATCGATATCAAATAAATAAGAGTCGATTGATTTAATGAATTACGATCAAAAACCAAATTATTTTATTTTATTTGTTATATCAATTGTTCCGGCCCCAATATTGACTCAAAAGTAGTCGTACAACAATTCTTTAATATGGTACATCATTTTTATTTCCACCATTCAACTGTCATGCAGGGATAACAGGAGGCAAAATTTTTCTGGTCTCTTGATGTACTTAAAACCCCAAATCCTGCTCGTGAAAAACTTAAAAAAAAAATTGTGAAATAATATATTTAAATCAAATTTAAAACACAATTTTTAATATCTTGTTCATTTGTTTTTTTTTTAAAAAAACAACAATTAAGCCGCCTCTGGAATTCAATATCAAGAATGGAAATTTTTTCGGAAATCACATATATTAAAAAAATATACTTGTTCACGAAAATCTTTGTGTTCCTAATATTATTGTTTATTTAATATAAAAGTCATATTCGGCTGCTCAATGATAACAATAAACAATAAGACGGAGTCGATTTGCCGATGTCAGTAGCTACCTAATATGTTAAAGGTATCGTTTGGTAAGTATGATGAGATAAATAATACATAGATAAATAATATAATGTAATAAAAAAATAAAAAAAATAATAGTGAATATAGTATTTTATTTGATTGATGGATTATAGTTTATTTGATTTGATAGATTAAATTTTATATAAAATGATAAATTATTATTTTGTTCTTTTAACAATAAATAAAATATTAATAATATTATTATAAGGGGTAATATAGAAATTTAAATTCAATGATTTGATTGATGTAAGATAAATAATTAATGATTTGATTGATGTAAAATAAATAATTAATAAAAAGATAAATAATATGACGAGAAGAACGTATGATTGTATAATATGAGTTATATAACCGCTTGGTTCAAATGATAGGATAATTGAAGGATAAATAATTGAAATGATTAGAAGTTGAAATGTAAGGATAAATAATATTAATATAAAATATATGATGTTTGATATGATTTTAATTTGAAGGATTAATTTTTTATATTATCATGTAATTTCCAAAAAACCCTCGTAAATTCTCCACATATATTTACCATAAATTTTGTCAGATAATTTGAGCATCCTCATGGAAGCCTCATAACACCATTATCACCTCCAAACCTTCTAATTCCCAATCTGCAACCAAATTTTAAAATCGCACCAGCACAAAATTTTTAAACGTCCCAAACTCATACATTTTTTTTTTTTAGAGAGCAGGCTCCAAATTCCAACCGCCGAATTGCAAAAGACTCGAAGAAATCGCTATCGTCTACTTAACACAAAAAATGCTATTGCAGAATAAAGTCGTTTCCGTATGCTTTTCGATTGAAAAGAAATAAACCTATTTCGAGTTACGATCGATGAAAGATTGAAAATTTTGCTATAAACTCACGGTCATGGTGGTTTGATAAAAGGACAAAATGTTGAAGAAAATGGAAGAAGGGTATTATTGACAATATCACATGTTATCATGATTACTGTTGAAAAAAAGAAAATTATCACGCATATGAGCAGGGATCTATTATCACCCGAATTAGAGTGAACAGTACGGGCCACTCAAAATAATCAAGGGCTGCAGGATAAATAAAACACGATTCAAACATTGGATAAATGTGAGATTAACTAACAATCACCCCCTTATCACTCCTACCAAACATATATATATGAAATGAAATGGGGATTTTAAAAAAATGAAGACATAATCGAGACTTAGATGAAATACAAGAATATTTTAATGAAGTATTACAATTTTTTTAATCTAACGTGGGCACAAGATGGCAAAGATTAAAAAAAAAAAAAAAAAAAAGGGGGCCTAGGCGGGCCTCCAATGTTGACCACTCTCGGAGCTCTCACGCCCTTCAATAATTGCAAATTTAAATATATAATAGTCAATAGTTACATCACAATTTCGAAGTCCTTTTGTTATCCTATTTCTTTTTCCCAATATGAGTCAAATGTGATGGACCGGGGATGCATGCCCAACCTATTTTATCAGAGTCTTGCGAAGTTAACAAAATTTGAAACATAGAGTCAAATAAGATATATTGAAAATATATCTAATTAAAGCAACTCTTTTTCACTTCATTGGAAGGAGCATCTTACATGAAAGGCTTGGAACATCACCTGCGTGTGTAAAGCATGCGAGAATTTCACTCACATGGCTTGATTTAGATCATGTCTCTGATACCAGTTGGTGTGCAATAGAATTCGCATATCTTCATTTGATATTGTTCACTTTGGACTCAAGCTCACATGGATTTGTTTTGTTTTGTTTTTTTTACTTTATCCAAAAATCTCATACCAATAGAGATATATTTTCATCTTACTAAATATATGATATTTTCTATGTATTTTCAATGTGAGATCTTGTTTGAATTCATAATAGACCTAACCAATAGTGCAGTTAAAAATAATACTTTTGACATAAAATATTATACTTTCAGTAGATCGATTTTGATTGAAGATTTGTTTCATAAAATTAATTCGTAAGACATTAACATTAAATTTTTGTATGTGAAGTACACCAAGATGAAATTTTGTGAGACTTAACATAATTTTATTTTCCCAAGAATTAAAAATTGTGAATGAAAATTCCACGTGGGAAATAGAAATTATCGGGATCATTAATTATGTTATTCATATAATTAATTTTTATTATCTTGTCAATTATTGATTTTGCTGATTAAGATGTCACGATATCCACTACTGTAGCAGGCTGATGGCTTTTATTGCTATCTACTTGAATGGGAAATGATGATATGGAATTAAGAAATAATAATAAATTTGTAGTATACAATGTTACGGACAAAAAAATATTTATACAATCATTTTTATGTTACAAAAATTTTTATTTATTAAAATATCATGATATCGATATAAAATTTTATTATCAAAATCTCATGATATATTCAATACAGAATCTCATGACATAAATCTTATAATTAATTGACATGAATATCGATGTGCAATATGTTGTGAAAAGTAAAAATTTATGGTAAAAATTAAAAACTCTAAAACTCAAAATATATATCAAATCAAACACTTATAAAATCTCCTCTCTAAACTTTTGTTATTTCTTCACAAATGTTGAGGTCTATTTATAGATTCTCAATTGAGAAATGTCCAAAAATAAATATATCATCCATTACATAATCAAAAATTAAAATATCATCATATCACCATCACAATAATTTTCAATCTAATTTTAATATATAATTTCCAATACTCCCCCTGTGATGATGATCGTGATATTACGTGTTTGTATACTGCCTCGTTAAAAACCTTACTAGGAAAAACCCAGTGGGATAAAAACCATAGCAAGGAAAAAAGAGTGCTGTCACGTAAACTCCCCCTCATGTTAATACGATCGATTCTTCACATACGCTGTAGATTTCGCATCCCAATATTATATATATGCTTTCTGAATATTGCCGTAGGAAGCACCTTTGTGAAGAGATCTGATGAGTTCTCACTTGATTGAATGTAACAGATATCAATATCTTTATTCTTCTCAAGTTCTTGAGTGTAGGCAAAGAACTTTGGGGGGGATATGTTTGGTTCTGTCACTTTTGATGTATCCTTCTTTCATTTGAGCAATACATGCAACATCATCTTCATACAGCGTCACATGATTCTTGTTTACTGATAATCCACAAGAAGTTTGAATATGTTGTGTCATTGATTTTAGCCAAACACATTCACGACTTGCTTCATGTAGCGCAATAATCTCGGCGTGATTTGATGAAGTTGTTACTAGTGTTTGTTTCTGTGAACGCCAAGAAATTGCTGTGCCTCCACGAGTAAATACATATCCGGTTTGGGAACGTGCCTTATGTGGATCAGATAAATATCCAGCATCAGTATAACCAATGATACTTTGATTGGTGTCTTTTGAGTACAAAAGTCCCAAATCTGTCGTTCCTCGTAGATAACGGAATATATGTTTAATTTCATTCCAGTGCCTCTTTGTTGGATATGAACTGAATCTTGCTAATAAATTTACAACAAAAGATATATCAAGTCTAGTGCAATTTGCAAGATACATAAGGGCACCAATGACACTTAGATATAGTACTTCTGGACCAAGAATAACTTCATCATCTTCACATGGACGATATGGATCCTTTTCTATGTTTAATGATCTTACAACCATTGGAGTACCTAATGGATTTGATTTATCCATATTAAAACGTTTAAGGATCTTTTCTGTATAATTTTCCTGGTGAACAAAAATTCCACATTCTTTTTGTTCAATTTGCAAACCCAAGCAATACTTGGTTTTCCCAAGATCCTTCATTTCGAATTCTTCTTTCAAGTACATCATAACTTCTTGAGTTTTTTTTATTCGTTCCAATGATATTTAAATCATCAACATATACAGCAATAATTACACATCCGGATTTTGTTTTCTTGATGAAAACACAAGGGCATATTGGATCATTTACATATCCCTTTTTCATCAAGTGCTCACTTAGCCGATTATACCACATTCGGCCGGATTGCTTCAACCCATATAATGATCTTTGCAATTTTACAGAATAAAATTCTCTGGGTTTTAAACTTTGTGTTTCAGACTTCTTAAATCCTTCAGAGATTTTCATGTATATATCACTATCAAGTGATCCGTATAAGTAAGCTGTAACAACATCCATAAGACACATTTTCAAATTTTCAGACACGTCCAAACTAATATCAAAACGTAATTGCATCCATAACAGGAGAATACGTTTTTTCATAATCAATTCCAGGCCTTTGAGAAAAACCTTGTGCAACAAGTCTAGCTTTATATCTTGCTATTTCATTTTTCTCATTTCGCTTTCGAATAAAAACTTATCTGTATCCAAAAGGTTTTACACCTTTAGGTGTGAGGACTATAGGTCCAAAAACATTACGTTTATTTAGCGAATCCAATTCAACCTGGATGTCATCTTTCCATTTAGCCCAATCATGAACTTTACATTCTCCAAAAGATTTTGGTTCATGATCCTCATTTTCATTTATGATGTCACATGCCACTTTATAAGAAAATATCTCATCAATATCTTCTATATCTTTTCGGTTCCATATTTTTCCAGTATTAATATAATTGATAGAGATTTCACGATTCTCGTCAGTTTGTGGTTCTGACAGAATATTTTTCATCATCAGGTGTATCTTCTGGAACACCATTTTCTATTTTATGATCATCGTGTTTCTCTATGCCTTTTCTTTTTCGAGGATTTTTATCCTTGGAACCGACTGGCCTTCCACGCTTCAAGCGTTTTATGACATCATGAGTGTCTTCAATTTGTTTCTTTGGAATTTCAATTCGAGCAGGGGCATTTACAACATGTATATATGATTTTGTTACCCCTTTTGTGTCTGCAAATGCATCTAGAATTTGATTTGCAATTCTTTGCAAGTGCACAATTTGTTGTACATCTTTCTCACATTGTTTGGTTCTTGGATCCAAATGTAACAATGATGGTACATACTATGTGATTTCCTTTTCGATGTGTTTCTTTTCTCCCCCTAACATTGGGAAGATTTCTTCATTAAAATGACAATCAGCAAAGAGTGCTGTAAACACATCGCCTGTCTGAGGCTCAAGATATCGAATGATTGATGGGCTATCATAACCGATATAAATACCGATTTTTCTTTGAGGACCCATTTTTGATCGTTGAGGTGGTGCAATAGGCACATACACCATACATCCAAAAATTCTCAGATGAGAAATATTTGGTTCTTTACCAAATGCAAGTTGCAATTGGGAGAATTTATGATATGCACTTGGTCTGATGCGAATTAATGTCGCATCATGTAAAATTGCATGTCCCCATATAGAAATAGGGAGTTTTGTTCTCATAATCATTGGTCTAGCAATCAGTTGTAGACGTTTAATCAATGATTAAGCCAATCCATTCTGTGTATGAACATGAGCAACAAGATGTTCAACAGTAATTCCCATTGACATACAATAGTCATTGAAAGTTTGGGAAGTAAATTCTCCAGCATTATCAAGTCTTATTTTCTTGATTGTATAATCGGGAAATTGATTCCGCAATTTTATTATTTGAGCCATTAATCTTGCAAATGCCACATTCTGAGTTGACAATAAGCATACATGTGACTATCTGCTGGAGGCATCGATCAATACCATAAAATATCGAAATAGTCCACATGGTGGATGAATTGGCCCACAAATATCACCCTGAATACGTTCAAGAAATATGAGTAATTCTATTTGGATTTTAGCTGGTGATGGTCTTATAATAAGTTTTCCAAGAGAACATGCTTTACATTGAAACTTATTATTCTGAAAGATCTTTTGGTCTTTCAATGGATGACCATGTGTATTTTCAATAATTTTTCGCATCATTATTGAACCAGGATGTCCCAATCGATCACCATATTTGATTCGATTGACCTTATATGTGTATAATGCAATCCAGTAGGGAGCATTGATAATTTTTCAACCACATATTTCTTTCCTGATTTATATGTGGTAAGACACATATATTTCTGATTTTCATCAGTTATCGTCTCAGTATCATATCCATGAGAATATATGTCATTAAAACTCAACAAATTTTTTTTCGATTGTGGTGAATATAAAGCATCATTTATCCGAAATTTTGTACCATTTGGTAACAAAAATTGTGCTTTACCACAACCTTCAATCAAGTTTACAGGACCTGATATGGTATTCACCATTGTTTTTGTTGGTTTTATTTCCATGAAATATTTTTCATCTCGCAGAATAGTGTGCGTTGTACCACTATTCGGTATGAAAATTTCCATGATATTATTTCCATATTTGCTCATAGCATTTTCTATATCAAACTTCACAAAAATGCAATAAAGAAAAATTAAGTACAATACAAATGCAAAATATAACATGCTTTATAATACAAGAATGCATGAAAAATACAAATTTGTTACAATCTAGTCCCACCAATCTTTTAATCAATGTCTTCGAAATCATTCAAAAAATCTGCAGCATTGAAACTAGTTGAACCAATTAAATGGTCACTATTTTCAATAAAATTGGTCTCTTTTCCTTTCCCCTTTGTCGATTCTTTATAGAGCATACATAGGTGCTCAGGGGTTCGACAAATATGTGACCAATGTCCTGGAGTATCACATCTATAACAAACACTCTCAGATCTTTTTGAGTGATTTTTATTTTCACTCGTATTTTCATGCTGCCTTTTTGGTGTATGGTTCATGACGTTCTTTTGAGATGAGTTATTGAAATAACTATCTCGATTATTTTCATATACACGGCCACGACCACGACCGCGATAATTTTTACGTCCACGTCCACCGCCACTTTCTCGACCTCGTCCACGACCAAAATATTGTCTATGCCTTTGATTTTGGTTTTCCTTTTTAATTACGACATTTGCTTCTGGAAATGCCGTTCAACCAGTGGGTCGGGATGTTGGAAAACGTGTTCAAATCAATTAAGAATTGATATCCGGTGCAGCGAAAGTTTAAAAATTTTTATTTTTCTATATTGAACGATTCCATATCATGGGTATCAAAACTTTGCGATTAAATTATGCAAGTAAAATAATAATAATCACAATTAATAATATTTTACCTCTTCAAGCAACGGCTTGATTATGGACACCAACAAAATTTAATCTGCTCTTCTTGTATATCCCGGGAACCGATGTCTTCACGATCAATCTCCGAAATAAGGTCCACGAATAGAAAACAGAAACCCTCTGATTGATTGCACTAGAAATCAATCAGATGTTTATCGAAGAGAATAAACAGATTTGATCTGTTAATTCGGAATGTAATTTTTCACAAAAATCACAGACCGAATTTTCTCTAAAGGGACAGAGAAATTTTCGAAAATTCCCCTTTAAAATATATGTGTGATTTCGAAAATTGCAAGAATGAATTGTATCAATTTTCGAACACTACACATGTATTTATAGATAATTTCTAGACTAGATTAAGTTATAATTGTATTAGGACTCTAGCTTCTTAGGGCCCACAATCCATAACTTAAGCCCAACAAGCCAAGCCCGTTGTTATAGAAATTAATATAAAATTCATCATGACTCCGATTGATAAACCGATTTTACCAATGTGCACAGAAACCATTTCTGCACCTTTTAAAGTCAAGATAATTTTTCTAAATCCGAATTCAGTGATTTCCAAAAATGTACATCCCTATGTCATTTTAGGAAATTCCACTTCCTTTTAGTTAAGAAGTCCAACTTCTCTTTCATTAAATTTAACTCTTTAAATTTAACTATCTCAACGGGGTTTAGTAATCCATTACTTGTGTGACCCTCAATGGTTCAGGGATACAGCTAGCCGTGGGCTCACAACTCCTTGTGACTCGGAACAACAATTTCCGACTTGCCCAACGAATCATGGTAAGAGCGTCTAGCAACATCGCCCCATGATTCTCTAGGTATCACTGATAGTGCCTGCAAGAACCAGTAGATTTTGGTTAGCGTACAGTACGGTCCCTTCATCCAAATATCCCGATCGAATCAACAACCATTGGTGCATCGAGAGTCGTTCGAGATTCGATAACTATGCATTACATCCCGGAGATCAAATAGTGACATCACATGTGCTACTAGGAAACCGAGTAACCTAAAACACATCATGTACTCTGGCCAGAGATTCGTCACACTAATATCTCCTCAGATCGCATAGGATATCCACACTCGCAAATATGTGGTGAATCCTTGACAACAAAGCATCGACTCCTATATGTGTCGTAACTGTACCCAATCCCGACACTTGATGACCCCAATAGAGTCGGTAAACGAGTCAAAGTATAGTACTAGCATATAGAGTCTCAATGATGTTTCATGTAATAAGGACTAATGGTGTACAACCAAAACCGCGGACTTTATCCACTCGATAAGTGATAACCACTTGGAAGTCCGAATAGGGTAGTTCGATCATTCATCATATGAATATCCATTTGGATGCTTTGAACATCTCCATGTCCATTACCAATGAAACATGGTACTTGTCATCACAAATGCTAGTCTCAATCTCGAGCGATCCTTATCCTTATTAGCGGACGGCTCAATTGACTAGGAACTGTTTAGAATATACAGTGACTATAAGATGTGTTTCATAATAGTGATCTCTCTTTATTCACTATCTCATCTTACTTACACTATAGTATATTCAAGGTCTTTATCAAAACATCAATAATATATCACAATATAACAATATGAAGAAAGACAAAGAAAATGCCATTAATGAATGTAAATTATATTAAACAAAGATTGTTTATACATAGAGTCACAAAAGCCCTTAGCCACAAGTTGGCTAACCGGGCACCCACTCTTTCAATCTCCCACTTGCCTTAAAGCCAACTAGTCACACTACGCAATCCCATTGTTTCGCGATGTTTGTCAAACAATGGTCCTGGCAAGGGTTTAGTAAGTGGATCAGCGATATTGTCTGTAGAGGCCACTCTCTCGACAGTGATATCTCCTCTTTCCACAATCTCCTGGATGATGTGGTATTTCCTCATTACGTGTTTGGATCTTTGACGAGACCTTGGTTCCTTTGCCTGAGCAACGACACCAGTGTTGTCGCAGTATACCGGAACTGGACTAACAGCTTCAGACGCCCAACTCTTGGACGAAATTCCTCATCCAAACGGCCTCTTTAGCAGCAGCTGATGCTGCAATGTATTCTGCCTCAGTGGTGGAATCCGCTGTGATGTCTTGCTTGGAACTCTTCCAAGAGACAGCACCGCCATTGAGCATGAATACAAATCCAGAGGTTGACTTTGAGTCATCCACGTCGCTTTGGAAGCTAGAGTCGGTATAGCCTTCCAATTTCAATTCTCTTCCTCCATAAACCATGAATATATTATTAGTCCTTCTCAAGTACTTAAGAATATCCTTCACGGCTTTCCAATGAATTTGACCAGGGTTGGCCTGATATCTGCTCGTGACACTCAGAGCAAAGGCTACATCCGGTCTAGTAGATATCATCTCATACATAATACTACCTATGGCTGATGCATATGGTATGTGTGTCATTTTCTCTATCTCTTCGTCAGTCTTGGGACACATAGACTTGGATAGAGAAACTCTATGACACATAGGTAGATGTCCTCTCTTGGAATCATTCATAGAAAACCTTTTCAATATGGTGTCGATGTAGGTTGCTTGAGTGAGTCCTATCATTCTCTTAGATCTATCTCTATAGATCTGTATCCCTAGAATATAGGATGCCTCACCCAAATCCTTCATCGAGAATCTACCTGATAACCATATCTTTGTTGACTGCAACATCCCTACGTCATTCCCAATGAGTAGGATGTCATCAACATAAAGCACTAAGAACGTCACCGCATCCTTAACTACTTTCTTGTACACGCACGATTCCTCCGGGTTTTTGATGAAACCAAAGTCCTTTATTGTTTCATCAAATTTCTGGTTCCAACTTCTTGATGCTTGTTTGAGACCATAAATTGATCTCTGAAGCTTGCATACCTTATGCATGCTTCCCATGAATGTGAATCCCTCGGGCTGCATCATATAGATTTCTTCCTTAATGTTTTCATTAAGAAATGCAGTCTTCACATCCATTTGCCATATCTCATAGTCATACCATGCTGCTATGGAATAAGGATTCTTATGGACTTGAACATTGCGACTGGTGAAAAGGTTTCATCATAGTCAACTCCTTATCTTTGAGTATAACCTTTTGCTACCAATCGTGCCTTGTAGGTAAGTACCTTACCATCAGGCCCAAGTTTTCTCTTGTAGATCCATTTACACCCTATTGGAACAATTCCATTGGGAGGATCTACTAAAGACCAAACTTGGTTTATATGCATCGAATCTCTTTCCGACTGCATAGCTTCAAGCCATAAATTAGAATCCGCATCAGAAATTTCTTACTTGAAGTTTCTTGGATCACATCCAATGTCGGGTTCACTTTGATCCCCTTCAAGAAGAAGACCATATCAAATAGGAGGTCTAGAAGTCCTCTCGGATCTCCTAGATATAGGCGTGCCAATCAATGGTTCCTGAGGTGTAGGATCGTTATTTTGTATCTCGGGTTCTTCTCGAATTTCTTCGAGTTCCATCATCTTGCCTTTCTTATCTAATAAGAACTCCTTCTCCATGAAGGTGGCATTTCTTGAAACAAACACTTTTGTTTCAGTAGGATGATAGAAATAATATCCGATTGAATTCTTCGGATATCCTACAAAATAACATAAGGTGGATCGACTATCCAACTTATCTCCCACTGTCTGCTTCACGTAAGCAGGACATCCCCAAATCCTTAAGTACGAATACTTAGGAGCTTTGCCATTCCATAACTCGTATGGAGTTTTATCTACTGCTTTAGTGTGGACATTGTTCAACAACAATACCGCCGTTTCAAGCGCATAGCCCCAAAACGAAGGTGGGAGCTCAGTGAAGCTCATCATAGATCGAACCATGTCCAACAAAGTTCGATTGCGACGCTCCGAGACACCATTCAACTGAGGTGTCATAGGAGGAGTCCACTGAGAGAGAATCCCATTCTCTTTTAGATAGCTTCAAAACTCGGTACTTAAGTATTCTCCACCTCGATCCGATCGAAGTGCTTTAACACTTCTACCTTGTTTGTTTTCTACTTCAGCCTTGAATTATTTGAACTTTTCAAATGATTCAGACTTATATTTCATTAAATATAAATACCCATACCTCGAATAATCATCAGTAAAGGTAATGAAGTAGGTTTGACCAAATTTAGTACCGATACTAAATGGTTCGCAAACATCTGTATGGATCAAATCCAACAGATTTTGACTACGCTCAGGCTTCCCTTTGAAAGGAGATTTAGTCATTTTTCCTTTTAGGCAGGACTCACAAGTAGATATAGAGTTAATATCAGACATATCAAACATGCCCTCTCCCACTATCTTGTTCATCCTCCTTGAGGAAATATGACCTAGCCTAGCATGCCAAAGGTTTGCCGGGTTTTGACTATCGTTTTTCCTTTTATTTGTTGTTATCGGTTTATCAACATAATTAATTGGAACGTCTTTTAATTTTAAGTTATATAGATCGTTTTCAAGTTGTCCATTTCCAATCAAACATTCATTCTTGTAAATATTGCAAATCCCATTTACAAACTTACAAGAAAAACCATCTCTATCAAGCATAGAAACAGAAATAATGTTTTTAACTAAATTTGGCACAAATAAAACATCTCTAAAAAATAACTTAAAATTGTTCTGAAAATCTAAATAAACATCTTCCACTGCTTTGGCTTCAACTCTGGAACCATTTCCGAGCCTCAGCTGGGTCTCACCCATCCTAAGCTTACGACTTCTTGTCATCACCTGCAAATCATTGCAAATGTGAGATTCACATCCGGTATCCAATACCCAAGAAGTAGTATTAAGTGAAACATTTATTTTAATGTAAAACATACCCTTTGCAGTTCGCAACTGCTCGAGGTATTCCTTGCAGTTACGTTTCCAATGATCGGGTTTCTTGCAGTGATGGCAAACATCTCCGGATATGTTCACGTTTGAAGCTTTTGTCTTGGCCTTCTTTTGTGGTACAATTTTCTTGGGTGGGGCAGAACGTTTCTTACCCTTTCCACTTGGTCCCTTCTTTGAGTAAGAAGAGGAGCCAACCAAGAGTACCGATTTATCCTTCTTTAATGTGGCCTCATAAGACACAAGCATATTGACCATCTCTTCAAGGGTGGCCTCTATCTTGTTCATATTAAAGTTCACCACAAATCTGTCAAACGACGAAGGAAGTGAAAGAAGTAACAAGTCCGCGTTTAGCTCATGCTCCAATGTCAAATCGAGTGTTACCAACTTTTTAATGAGCCCAATCATGTGTACCCCATGCTCACAGACCAAAGTCCCATCTCGCATGCGGCATGTCATGAGCTCTTTGACGGTGGCATACCTCTCCGACCTTGACTGAGCTTCCAAAAGTTCCTTGAGGTGCATGTGTATGTCAGCAGCATTCATGACATCCTCAAATCGCCTCTGGAGTTCATCAGACATTGAAGCTTGCATATAGCATTTAGTCTTGTTATCATGGTCCCACCATTGATCAAGTTTTGCCAATTCTTCCGGACTTATATTAGCCGGTGCTTCCTTTGGAGGATTTTTTTCTAACACATAGAAAATTTTATCCGAGTTTAGAACAATCTTTAATTTACGGAACCATTTCGTATAGTTGGCGCCAGTCAATTTGTTTTGTTAGAGAATTGAGTATAGTGGATTGCGCGAATTCATTGTAATGAAATACTGAAAAGAAACAGACAATAATCAGTGATTGTTTAATTAATTTACTAAGACATAAAATATGGCAAAATTTAATTTTATGAATTTCACTCCCACTATTTTAACGATTTCACTACCCTCTAGTAAAAACGGGAAACTCCTTTCCTTAGTGGGAACATGGAGTCCAATTGACAAATCATAGTCCCGAATAATATCAGCCAACCATAATTTTCAAAAGGTAGAGCCCAATTACTTCCAAAGTAACCCCCATGTTTTTATCTCATGTCCAATAAGGGCCCAATAATATGACGCTGTTTATTGTGACATGTCAAGATAATCCATCAATATTAAGTTGTGATGGACGGTCGCCATGTGAATCCCAAATAATATGAGCCAATCCCATGGGAGTTCCACCCAACTTACAATATGTGTCGATCCAATGTACAGCTTTCCGACGAACGGGCCCCCCCAATAATATGAGCCGGATCGTATCCGCGGGTAGCATCTCATACATTGATCATTGATGGATGGTAGGAACATTTAAACAATATTCAAATTTCCTTTTATAAATCTTGATATCAATTTTAAATCATATTTAAAATGAGGGATTTTTAATTTTGAAAATCTGTCTCATCATGCAATTTATGTATGCTTGCGGGATTCATACAATTTAGTCTAAACATGCATACATCAATAATATCATATATTATTTAAGGATGATCGATCCCATTATCTATTCGACCCGTGGTTGCCAATCACGAGTCTAAGTCCAATCCTAGGTGATATGCAAGTATGCAATGCAATCCTATTACATTGAGCTTCCATTTACATTTCTTCGGTCTTTATCGTCTGCTGGGCCCACCATTGTCTTCAAATCTTTATCTCCCACTAAGTCTAACAAATTTACAATAAATTTCGATGACAAGTAGGGGATACATATTTAAGGGGTGGGAACGGGCCATAAACCAAGCCCACTTTTTATTACAAATGACAATTCAAATTGGGCCATAAACCAAGCCCATTAATAAAACCCAACAACAATAAAACCAAATCTAAATAACCTAACATACACCTAAAACATTGGTCATGGCAATCGATCATCCTTTTATCCAATAATTAATTCAATAATTAAAACATTGGATAACATGCAATGACATCATAATTAAAAGATAAAATCATATTTTATCTAATACATACATAAGATCATATCTTATCATCAATTGTACCAAAATAATTAATTTTATAAAATCTAATTTAACGGAAAATTTATAAATTTTTCAAAAATTTAAATTTATCCAAAAATCAATTTTAAAAAATTTCGGACTCGAACAATTCGATCCGATGCCTCGTGGACCAATCAAAAACAATTTTCGATCGGACCAAAAACTAAAATTCCAAAATATTAAAATTTTAATTAAAAATTAATTTTAATTTTTCCCTGGCTACCCGGGACAATCCCGGGCAGCCCGCGCCCCAAAAAAGGGCCCGGGCTGGGCAGCACCGTGCGCTGCCCTGGGCAGCGATGGGCTCGCTGCCCGATGTGCCCATTAAATTTTAATTTAAAATTTTGTTTTTGTTTCAAAACCCGAGGCAAAAATTTTGTACAATCGATTAATTTAATCGTTTGATCTGAGCAACCTGGCTCTGATACCACTGTTGGAAAACGTGTTCAGATCAATTAAGAATTGATACCCGGTGCAGCGAAAGTTTAAAAATTTTTATTTTTCTATATGGAACGATTCCATATCATGGGTATCAAAACTTTGCAATTAAATTATGCAAATAAAATAATAATAATCACAATTAATAATATTTTACCTCTTCAAGCAACGGCTTGATTATGGACACCAACAGAATTTAATCTGCTCTTCTTGTATATCCCGGGAACCGATGGCTTCACGATCAATCTCCGGAATAAGGTCCACGAACAGAAAATAGAAACCCTCTAATTGATTGCATTAGAAATCAATCAGATGTTTATCGAAGAGAGTAAACAGATTTGATCTGTTAATTCGGAATGTAATTTTTCACAAAAATCACAGACCGAATTTTCTCTAAAGGGACAGAGGAATTTTTGAAAATTCCCCTTTAAAATATATGTGTGATTTCGAAAATTGCAAGAATGAATTGTATCAATTTTCGAACACTACACATGTATTTATAGATAATTTTTAAACTAGATTAAGTTATAATTGTATTAGGACTCTAACTCCTTAGGGCCTACAATCCATAACTTAAGCCCAACAAGCCAAGCCCGTTGTTATAGAAATTAATATAAAATTCATCATGACTCCGATTGATAAACCGATTTTATCAATGTGCACATAAACCATTTCTGCACTTTTTAAAGTCAAGATAATTTTTCTGAATCCGAATTCAGTGATTTCCAAAAATGCCCATCCCTATGTCATTTTAGGAAATTCCACTCCCTTTTAGTTAAGAAGTCCAACTTCTCTTTCATTAAATTTAACTATTTAAATTTAACTATCTCAACGGGGTTTAGTAATCCATACTTGTGTGACCCTCAATGGTTCAGGGATACAGCTAGCCGTGCGCTCACAAATCCTTGTGACTCGGAACAACAATTTCCGACTTGCCCAACGAATCATGGTAAGAGCGTCTAGCAATATCGCCCCATGATTCCCTAGGTATCACTGATAGTGTCTGCAAGAACCAGTAGATTTTAGTTAGCGTACAGTACGGTCCCTTCATCCAAATATCCCGATCGAATCAACAACCATTGGTGCATCGAGAGTCGTTCGAGATTCGATAACTATGCATTACATCTCGGAGATCAAATAGTGACATCGCATGTGCTACTAGGAAACCGAGTAACCTAAAACACATCATGTACTCTGGCCAGAGATTCGTCACACTAATATCTCCTCAGATCGCATAGGATATCCACACTCGCAAGTATGTGGTGAATCCTTGACAACAAAGCATCGAATCCTATATGTGTCGTAACTGTACCCAATCCCGACACCTGATGACCCCAATAGAGTCGGTAAATGAGTCAAAGTACAGTACTAGCATATAGAGTCTCAATGATGTTTCAAGTAGCAAGGACTAATGGTGTACAACCAAAACCGCGGACATTATCCACTCTATAAGTGATAACCACTTGGAAAGTCCAATTAGGGTAGTTCGATCATTCATCATATGAATATCCATTTGCATGCTTTGAACATCTCCATGTCCATTACCAATGAAACATGGTACTTGGCATCATAAATGCTAGTCTCAATCTCGAGCGATCCTTATCCTTTTTAGCGGACGGCTCAATTGACTAGGAACTGTTTAGAATATACAGTGACTATAAGATGTGTTTCATAATAGTGATCTCTCTTTATTCACTATCTCATCTTACTTACACTATAGTATATTCAAGGTCTTTATCAAAACATCAATAGTATATCACAATATAACAATATGAAAAAAGACAAAGAAAATGCCATTAATGAATGTAAATTATATTAAACAAAGATTGTTTATACATAGAGTCACAAAAGCCCTTAGCCACAAGTTGGCTAACCGGGCACCCACTCTTTCACGGGATTGATGATTTTTTACTAACAATTCGTTATTCTTTTCCGCCACAAGAAGACATGCGATGAGTTCAGAATATCTCGAAAATCCACACACTCTATACTATTGTTGTAGAGTTATATTTGATGCGTGGAATGTGGAAAATATTTTTTCAAGCATTTTCATCTCAGTAACAACATGCCCACAAAATTTCAATTGCGAGACTATTCGATACATCGCAGAATTGTAATCACTGACTTTTTTAAAGTCTTGGAATCTCAACGTATTCCATTTATCACGGGCGGTCGGGAGTATAACTTCCCTTATATGCTCAAATCTTTCTTTCAGCCCTTTCCATAAAATCATTGGGTCTTTTTCTGTGAGATACTCACATTTCAATCCTTCATCAAGATGTCTACGTAAGAAAATCATAGACTTTGCCTTTTCTTGTGAGGATGATATATTATTTTCTTTGATGGTATCACTTAGACCCAATGATTCAAGATGCATCTCTACATCGAGAGTCCATGGCATATAATTCTTTCCAGTGATATCAAGCGCAAAAAATTCAATATTTGCCAAATTTGACATGGTGGTACTAGAAAAATAATAATGCATTTTATTAGTTAATTTCTATTAGTACGACAATACAAAATAATGGAATAACGAAGATTACAAGTGCGTGTACAAATAGAGAAAAAGTATGTGGTGGAAAATCGCTGGTGAGTACAAGACTCGTGAGCATGATGATCATAGTCGTTATAAAAAATAGCCTTATAAATGCCATCATCTTCATATTCAAAAAATCGAGGAGAAATTATTTTGAGAGAAAGAGTGAATTTGGTGTGATTGAAAATGAGTTTGAGTGAACATATTTATAGGGCAAAAACTAGTCGTTTGTTACCGTTGGGGGTAAGAAAAAAATCGAGTATGTGTTGAATAAAAATTTATGATAATCATGTGATGCATATAATGATAATCATAATTAAATATACGCAATCATATCACGTTATTATAAGGTCAGTGTCATAAACAGCCTCTTATATAATAAAATGAAATTATACAAATATAATTAGACAACAAAATTATTTAAGCAGTAATGTATAATCATATCACGTTATTATAAGGTCGGTGTCATAGACAGCCTCTTATATAATAACATGAAATTATACAAATATAATTACACAATAAAATTATATAAGCAGTAATGTATAATCATATCACGTTATTATTTAAAAATCTTAGAAGATTTTATACTTGTCGTATCCCTTACTGGGAGTGTGGGATGTCGTCTTAACATCCTCCCAGGATTTATAACAAGTTTTTTTTTAAAAAACTTTTTTTTATCATGTCTGATAATAACATGATATTATATATTAAATATATACACAACAAATAAATAAACAATAAAATAAATATACTTACTTGTTAAATATTTTTGTCTTCTCTTTGTGTTTTGGAGCGTCGGAAATTATAGAGAACCTTCGAGCGATCGTGCTGATAACGTGTAGTGAAAAGTAAAAATTTATGGTAAAAACTAAAAAATCTAAAACTCAAAATATATATCAAACCAAACACTTATAAAATCTTCTCTCTAAACTTGTGTTATTTCTTCACAAATGTTAGAGGTCTATTTATAGATCCTCAATTGAGAAATGTCCAAAAATAAATATGTCATCCATTACATAATCAAAAATTAAAATATCATCACATCATCATCACAATAATTTTCAATCTAATTTTAATATATAATTTTCAATACAATACTCATTTATTGTATTTTTAACATAAATATTTTTTTTAACAATAAATATGAATTCATTAAAACATATACACAAACCAATTTTAAAATGTTGTTCGTTTTTTTTAAAAAAAACAACAATCAAGCCGCCTATGAAAGAATGGAAATAAATAAATTAAAAAAATCCATCACTGGAATTATTTCTATTCGCAAAAAGTACAATTTAATTATAAGGTATTTGTCTAAAAATATGCGGCTTGTTCATCAAAATATTCAACATTGTTTTCACTACATAAGAGAAGTCATATTGATTACACAATGGATACAAAATATTTTTGGAATAAAAAGAGCAAGGAACAACCGTCTTTTGTGCTTACTCTTGCCGATGCATTTTTAGTTTCATGAATGTGTTTGATGACCCCTAAAAATATTAGGATCTGATGCGACCCGAACACATTAGCCCATACTCAAGAGAAGAGTTCCAAAATCACTAGACCTTATTATATTAAAATCAAAAGCCTGATGAAGGCCCAAAACAATACATAGAACCAAAAAGACAAGTTTATGGTTGAGCCCATGCAGCTGAGCCCAAAGGGCCGAGCCTTGTCAAAGTAGTGAAAAAGTCTGACCCGAGCCCTGTCAGGGAATACAGTTTTTTCATGCTCCGAAACTAGGCCTAGTTGATATCGGTGTTATTTAACGTTTTAACATTAAACAACAAGCCTCAGATTTCAAAAATTTCAGAAATCAGTCTGTTCACTCATACAAACTAAAATACATTCTCTTTCATAAACTCAAAATTTAATTATCTTTACAATCCTTAACTGTAAACAACTAAACTTAATACGCATCATCTTAATACAATCAAATGGAAACAAATACTAAACATCACTTCACCAACCCCAGAACTGATTTTTCTTGTCATCCTCCATCTCTTCTTTGTTCTTATCTGAGATGATTTTGGGTGGGTGAGTGATATAAATGTCACTCAGTAAATGGGGGAAAATTATCCCAAATTTTAAATCATTTTTCAGAAACTTATTCACATATACAGAAACTTAACAAAACCGAACATTTATATACTTAACATAATACATAATCAAGTTATGCACCAATTTACTTATGAGTTTTGTGGCTCACCGATATCAGCCTCTTATATGTTTATCCTCTAAAGGGTGAGAAATCATAACAGAATAAAAACAAAACAAAGTATTCAGAATATATATTCCTACCACTAGTTCAAAAGTTTTAGTGCATCAGAAATCAGTTTCGAAATTCATACTTTGAATGCAACACATACATGGTGGGCTCGTTTAAAACATAATATCAAACTTTAAAACAGTGAGCCCACTTACCGTAGATTGCTAAGTTGAATTTTGGTTGCTCTTGCAACTCTGCCCTTGGCCAACTGAACACTTCTCCTTGCTCGACTGAACTCTCACTGAATGCTCGAACTCACTTTTGCGTGTGATTATCTCAGAATATTGTGTAACTTTTACCAAAAAATCAGAATGTTATTTATAAGGGGAATCTGACTGTTAGGATCCCCATTAAATACCATTATTTTCCATTATTTTAACTTAATGCTTCAGTTACAAATCTGGAGCAGCTGGGCTTTCAGTCTAGCTACTGGACTGGTCTTGGTCAATTGGTCAATTCAAGTTCACCTCGGTTCAGTTTACCTTAATCAAGTTTACCTCGATTCAGCCTACCTCATTTCACATTACCTTAGTTCAGTTTACTGAAATCAATTTTTGAAAATTCGGGTTCTCACATCCCTCCCTCCTTATAAAAAGTTTTGTCCTCGAAACTTGGAGCGTCTACTGGTTCAAAGATGTAAGAATATCGTTTATGCATATCTTCTTCCAACTCCTATGTAGCTTCCCATTCCGAATGGTTGGACAACTGGACTTTGACATATGGTATTGATCTTCACCTCAACACTCAATCCATGGTTTCCATTACGCGGATCGGAACTTCTTCATAATGTAAGTCTTTTTTCAGATTTTCTTGAACTATGAGAGGTCCTGTAACGCCCCGAATTTATCTTAATTGAGTTATTTAAGATAATCAGAGTTTGAATAGTTCAAGAGCCGACTTGATTTTGATTAGGGTCTATTTTGCAATTTTTGGAAATTTCACGGACTAAAATGCAAATTTGGGATTTTATATATTATCCTAGCTTGGTTGACTATTCCTACGCACTCCATCTTCCTCCCCCAACATGCCTCCCTCCATTGAATCTTGGGAAACGCTTCTTCAAGCTTTCAAATTCCACCCCGAGCTCGATCCGTCCATTAGAATTTATTTCTGAATGCAGATTAGCGATCACTACAGCAAGAGCTTCGTTATACCGTAAGTTTTTCTCCGATCAGATACATTCTATTTTTCGGATGTTGTTAGATTCGATTGAGTTTCGAGTATGTTGTTCTTGGCAGAGTTCTGATCGTATATTCTCAGTCGGTTTTGAAATAGAACGTCGTTTGGAATTGTTTTGATTTTCGGAAGCATAATTCGAAAATGGAGATTTTGAGATTTGTTGGAATCAGATTGCTATTGTTGTTTTAGCATTGTTTTGAGTTATTTGCATTGCTGTACTGCTGTGTGCATTTCCGATTTGATTAGTTTATAGTTGTTATGCCGCCGGTTTAAGTTTTAGAGATTTTGAATCGTTTGAGTTGTTGAACTTGGCTATTGAGTTTTGATTTTCATTGTTGATCTTCTTTGTCTCCATACAGATTCGTTTGGAGTTTGTCGAGCCCTGAGTTAGCACCATTCGATCGTCAAAGAGTTGGACGAAGAACGGTAAAGAGTTTACCTTGAGCCTTGTTGTTGTTTAGGTTGTATGGATTTTTATATAACCTCTTTTGTAGCATATCCAGAGTTGGATCTACTTGCATTAAAAGGTACAAGCAGTCATCGTTAGCGGGATAGCATACTCGAGACAGTTGGTTCTTGAGTTTTTCCCTTAAAATCACATACTTGCATCAATACTTGTTCTAGCATGCGAAACTTTTATTTCGTTGTTGCTTGAGCTTTTGTTTTATGGCTTAATGTTTCATGTGTTCTTATGTTAGACCTTTTGGGGGCTTTAAGCGAGTGGCCTAGGCGTAGAGGTTCGTCTAGTGTCAGAATACTCCATAGTCGCACCAAATTCTAGAGGATGGATACGTGGCACCACCTCAATCGGGAAAGTTGGTGAGTTGTTTATGTGATCTCATCCTCGGGATCCCAAAAGAAGAACAACAATTCCTTGATTATCAGAGTTGATATCCCTGTTTTAAAGACACGCATTTTATTTGTATTAGCATTGAATATGTTTTCTTTATATCATGACATTTATATATTGTTTGTATTGCATGTTATGTTGCTTTTACTGAGAATATCATTCTCACCGGAGTTATCCGACTGTTGCTTTGTTTTGTATGTGTACTTGGCAACAGGTGGGGCAAGATCAAGTCAGAGGAGGCTTGGTTAGCTTCGAGGTCAAGGGATAGAAGTGATACTCTGTTTAGAAGTTGAATCAGCATGTCAATCTTGTTTATGATTTGAAGCATGTTAGAACTCGAACTTGTTGTTGTTTGTAGCTTCTATTATTCAATCATTATGGATTGAATGTCTTCGTTGCATGTAATATGTACCTTGTTATGCTTTGAATGTAATGGGCATGAGCGTTGGCATGATTTATGCTGTTCTTTTTATCTCTGTTCTGTCACCGCTCGATTGGTAAGATTTAGCCGATCGAGCGAGTGACATGTTACCATGTTTCTGTTCTTGAATTAGGGTGCTCGCTCGATCGGTTGTTTTTGACCTATTGAGCGGTGCTAGTGTTTCAGCCGGGCAGAAGGTTTGCCATTCTTTGCTTGCTCGATCGGTTGAATTCTACCGATCGAGCGAGGCCCTTTCTTTAAAAAAAAAATTATGTTATGCTTTTAACCTTGGATTATTGTATGCTTAATTATCGTTTAATCCAAGATTAAATGTTTAGAACCGAGGTCTCACATTAAGTGGTATCAGAGCAATAAGTTCTTGGTTGAACTAGAGTGAGCGGGGTAGTTCGAGTCCGCATGTGATTGAGTTATTTAATTGTTTGTTTTAATTCCATGCGAGCATGCTTTATTATTGAGAAATATTTGAATTACTTGACTATGTGATTTAAATATTAAAACATGATTTATTTTAGAATTGCGAATTTAATTATTCCTGATATGGAATGAGATTTTTGAACAAATATTAATGACACGAGATTGTTGAATTGAGATATTTGTGTCCTAATCATATTGAATTGATATATGTTTCCTTGATGAATTTTGATCAGGAAACATTCAGTAGCAACCCTGATTTAACAGCTTTGTTCTGCGACTGAAAGAATGGATGTCACTCCGACTCCTATGGAAGCACTCTTGTTGAGGTTTTAGTCGTTCAACCCACCAACTCTGAAGAGTAATGAAAATGTTGTGGAGTGCGATAATTGGATATAAGAAATTGATCAGTTGTTTGATTCTCTTGACTACATCGATGAGCGTCGAATTCGGTTAGTAGTGTACCAACTACAGGGGATGGTCAAATGTTGGTGGATTTCAAGGAAGAAAGCCTTGGAGAATCAAGGTATGATCGTTTCTTGGAGTTTATTTAAATCAGAATTTATTCGGCAGATTCCGTTCCAACAACCGACTGGTTATAGAGGAAGTAATTCGAGGAATCAATTGAAACCAAGAGGAAAACAATTCAAGAAGTCTGGAAGCAGTTCTTCTAGCTCCAGCGGATCCCAACAGTTTGGTTCAGGACAGAGTTCTGGATCTTCCGGTTTATCTTGCAGCAATTGTGGAGGTCGACACCTCAGCGAGCACTGTCTTTGAATTTATGGTAGTTGCAATATCTGCCATTATACCGGACACTACGCGAGGAGATGTCCTCAGCGTGATACCGTTGGATCTTGGCCAGGACGTTCTTTTAGACCAATGGTTCAACAGGGGCAGCAAGCTTATGTGGTTCATTCCTTTCAGCTGCCGCAACAGAATCAACTAGGAGGTTATCCGAATATGAATCAACCTCCGATGCAAAAGACTTTAGTATTTGCTCTTAATGAGGATTCGCAGACTCGGGCTGCACTTGGAGATGATAAGACAGGTAGTCTTTCGAAATTTTAGTTTTCTGCCTATTGAATGTTAGATATTGGTACTTTCCCTACCTTATTACTCGAGGAATCTAGCTTGATGTTTTCCATTTTGTTGAACTTTTGGGGTTAATTTAGTAGCAACTCTTGTTTTGAATGAGAATAAGTTTGAACTGGGCAGCTGGTACTTAGGTTATCGGATTATGAGTTTATTATCCGTTGAGCTGTTTAACCAAGTACAGGGCAACAAAGGATTATTTTTAAAAAGTTTCCAGATTTCAGATCTGATTCGTTAGACGAATGGAAATCCTCCGGTAAGAATTCTTGATTCGTAGATTCTTTTGATTTTTGTTCTGTAGAATTACCGTTTATTACAGAAATGTGCGGAGGAATTCGTTTGTTAGCAGAGGATGTCCAAAATTTTTAACCTGATCTGGTTGATATACCAGTGGTTTTAGAAATTGCAGACAATGATATAGCAGGATGAGCTTCCAGTTTTGGTTGCATATCGTCAGATTGATTTCAGCGGGAATAGAAATCAGAATATCGTATTTTGAAGATCGTTTTCTCAAAACTAGATATGGCCGCTTTGATTTTATCTTGCCGATTTTTTTGGCAAACGCTCCTTCAGTGGTTATGAATTTAGGGGCTGAATATTCCAGAGATATTAGTTTAATTTGTGTTTATTCGTATCGATGGATTTCTTATCCATTTGTAGAGTCGTACTACTCTTTCAGATCTTTTGAGAGTTGTTGCTATATTTCATGCCGAGCAGTGATGTGCTATTCTATCGACATCGTATTTTTGATTGGATTGAGTTGTTCTTCTCAATCATGTTATTTGAGGTGGAATTTTCTGTTGATCACCTCAAGACTGGAGCAGATATGAACTGATTTGGATCGACGTCCTTATCTGGGATTTGAAGAGGTATGAGTTCTGTCCCTGATTCTTCGAGGAATTCTTATCGTATGTGAAGCCGATTTCTCAGCAGAATATGTTCTTCTGTCTGGACTTAATTTTATGAGACCAATTCTTATTGATTGAAGAAGAGATTGATCAGCGCTTCGGTATTCTTTATTTCTTTATGTACTGATGATATTGCAGTACATTGAAATTCTTCTTATCGAGATTTGAGGTATTTTCTTGTTCAGAGGAGTCACTTGTTTGCTCGAGCATCGAGACAGATGAAGACGCAAGAGACTCAATGTCCATTTCTGGATATTGAGCTCGCAGCGATCTTATTGATTGGAAGATCTGGCTTTTATCTTTTTCTTCTTATGCGGAGATTTCCGTAATCTTCCAGATTTTAGAAGCTGTAGTACTGGTTTCACCGTGCAGATGAGTATGAGAAAGAGAAGATGATTAGAGATACTAAGGAATTTCAGATTGGTAATCCTTTTTAAACTGGAGAGATTGTATGCAGCAGCGGATACTCTGAGCTGTTATATCTATTTTTATTTTATCTACTATCGGCATTCTCCTTAATTGATGAATACGGAACTTACGATTTAGAATTGGAAGTAGATAGGAGTTCTATCAGCCCTTTGGCTTTCAAGACAAATCAGAATTGTTTGAGAAGATAAGATCATTTAGAGATTTTATTCAACTTTTCAGAGTTTGATTAAGAAGAGTCAGAACTAAACCAGGCAGAGATTCAGGTCGGTTTTGATACTCTATTTTGAGTTTGAGAATATTGTTGTGCCAGATGTCTCTGATTTAGAGACATCATATCTGTAGTTTTGCACATTGTAGTGTTTCAGTATTCTTTCAGATAATCAAAAGATTACGATGATCAGAGTCAGTTTTGATAGAAGCAGTTAAAGAACGATGTTGAGGTACGAATTCCGATACTGTGAATTGTCTACAGTTGGAGGCAGAGAAACTACGACCCTATGGTCTGTAGTACAATTTCTTAATTGAGTTATTTTAGATAATCAGAGTTTTCAGAGTTCAAGAGCCGACTTGATTTTGACCAGGGTCTATTTTGCAATTTTTAGAAATTTTAGGGACTAAAATGCAAATTTGGGATTTTATATATTATCCTAGCTTGGTTGACTATTCCTACTCACTCCATCTTCCTCCCCCAACACGCCTCCCTCCATTGAAGCTTGGGAAACGCTTCTTCAAGCTTTTAGATTCCACCCCGAGCTCGATCCGTCCGTTAGAATTTATTTTTGAAGGCAGATTAGCGATCACTGTAGCGAGAGCTTCGTTATACCGTAAGCTTTTTTCCGATCAGATAAATTCTATTTTTTGGATGTTGTTAGATTCGATTGAGTTTCGAGTATGTTGTTCTTGGCAGAGTTCTGATCGTATATTCTCAGTCGGTTTTGAAATAGAACGTCGTTCGGAATTGTTTTGATTTTCGGAAGCATAATTCGAAAATGGAGATTTTGAGATTTGTTGGAATCAGATTGTTATTGTTGTTTTAGCATTGTTTTGAGTTAGTTGCATTGCTGTAATACTGTTTGCGTTTCCGGTTTGATCAGTTTATAGTCGTTATGCCGCCGGTTTGAGTTTTAGAAATTTTGAACTGTTTGAGTTGTTGAACTTGGCTATTGAGTTTTGATTGTCATTGTTGATGTTCTTTGCCTCCGTACAAATTCTTTTGGAGTTTGTCGAGCCCTGAGTTAGTAGCATTCGATCGTCGAAGAGTTGGACGAAGAGCGGTAAAGAGTTTACCTTGAGCCTTGTTGTTGTTAGGTTGTATGGATTTTTATATAACCTCTTTTGTAGCATATCCAGAGTTGGAGCTACTTGCATTAAAAGGTACAAACAGTCATCGTTAGCGGGATAGCGTACTCGAGACAGTTGGTTCTTGAGTTTTTCCCTTAAAATCACATACTTGAATCAATACTTGTTCTAGCATGTGGAACTTGTATTTCGTTGTTGCTTGAGCTTTTATTTTATGTCTTAATGTTTCATGTGTTCTTATGCATTCATCTTGAGCCAAAATCCTTGATTTCAGCAGGCAGAACGGCCCTTTTTATGTTAGACATTTTGGGGGCTTTAAGCGAGTGACCTAGGAATAGAGGTTCTCTTAGTGTCAGCATACTCCTTATAGTCGCACCAAAGTCTAGAGGATGGAGATACGTGGCACCACCTCGATCGGAAGAGTCGATGAGTTGTTTATGTGATCTCATACCCGGGATCCCAAAAGCAGAGCAGCAATTCCTTGATTATCAGAGTTGATATCCCTGTTTTAAAGACACACATTTCATTTGTATTAGCATTGAATATGTTGTCTTTATATCATGTTATTGATATATTTTTGTATTGCATGTTATGTTACTTTTACTGGGAATATCATTCTCACCGGAGTTATCCGGCTGTTGCTTTGTTTTCTATGTGTACTTGGGAACAGGTGGGACATGATCAAGTCGGAGGAGGCTTGGTTAGCTTCGAGGTCAAGGGATAGAAGTGAGACTCGATTTAGAAGTTGAATCAGCATGTCAATCTAGTTTATGATTTGAAGCATGTCAGAACTCAAACTTGTTGTTTGTAGCTTCTATTATTCAAACATTATGGATTGAATGTCTTCGTTGCATGTAATATGTACCTTGTTATGCTTTGAATGTAATGGACTTGAGCGTTGGCATGATTTCTGCTGTTCTTTTTATCTCTGTTCTGTCACCGCTCGATCGGTAAGATTTAACCGATCGAGCGAGTGACATGTTACCATGTTTCTGTTCTTGAATTAAGGTGCCCGCTCGATCGGTTGTTTTTTTACGATCGAGCGGTGCTAGTGTTTCAGTCGGATAGAAGGTTTGCCATTCTTTGCTCGCTCGATCGGTTGAATTCTACCGATCGAGCGAGGCCCTTTCTTTAAAAAAGAAAAAAAAATCTGTTATGCTTTTAACCTTGGATTATTGTATGCTTAATTATTGTTTAATCCGATTTCTCACAAGTCCCATTTCCAGTACATGACTTGGATCATGTATGTATCTACTTAACTGTGATAAATGAAAGAATGGGTGAATTCGGGAAAAGTTAGGAGGTAAGGCTAATTGATAAGCCAGTGTCCCTATTTTCTTTAAATCTCATACGGTCCCACATTTCTCAGATTCCATTTTTTGGCCTTGTCAAAATGGATCACCTTTTCACTGGAGATATTTTGACGTACATTTTATTTGCAACATCAAAATGTTTTTTGGTGTTGAATGGGCGCATATTTGTGAGTCTTGGTCAGTGCTTTCCTTTTTGCCTCAACTTCGAACCCTTTCATTGTGTTGAGTATATGTTTGTTAGAGTTTTTGCTTATTGTTTGGATGGTGAATTAGGGGCTCCCATGAGTGAGAACGTAGCTCACATGGTAGCGCTTAGGATGTGTTGAGGGTATCTAGCAATTGGAGTTGAAGTGCCGATGGTATTGGGACTGTTTGGAGTCGAGTTTGAGGGCAGGGGCAGGGGCAGGGGCTGAACTTGAGATGGGGTTTTGGCTCGTGAGGGAGACGGTCTTAGGGGCTTTGGTGGAACTAAGGTGTGGTCTAGGTCCTAGTTTAAAGGTTGTACCATGGGAGATCAATGTTTAGGTGTCATAGAGGGAATAAGGGTTATTGAGCAGAAATTTACTAAGAGTTAAGGGGCTGTCCGGTTATGGTTGAGTAAAGCAGTGTTATCCTCGTGTTTTGGCTTAGGGCACGGTTTTGGTATTATCCTAGGATGCTCTGGAAAAGTCGTTTCAAGCGGAAACTAATTCGGTTAAGTTTTAGTTGAGTTCTAGGTTATTGATTGCTAAGGTGCTGATTTTAGAAGTTAAGTGTTGCTGCCCGGAAACTTTATTGCCAAAAATTATTGGATAAGAATTGTACCTCGAGAATGACTTCCTAATTAAGTATAGAGTGCATGAGAACCCTGTTTTCAAGTGAAAGTCATTTTGATTAAGAATCGAGTAAGATATAAGCCTTGCAAGTGGATTTCTCGGGATACGTCCAAGTGCCAAAAGGTAAAGTTTAGATTCTTAGCTATGGTTTGTCACCTAAATCACCATCCATGTCAACCATCTTACTTCATTTATCTGAGTATCGAGTAAAATTTTGCAAAGAAAATCATTTTCTTGAATTCAGTCTAGCTTTGAGTCAAGTCAAGAAAAGAAAAGTATTTTGAATAAGGTGAGTTGATTGCGACTATATCAGGGTATGGACGGACTGAGAGAAATCTTGGCTTCCCTTACCATCTTAGGGTATGGACGGGTTGGGAGAAATCCTGGCTTCCCTTACCACCTCATGGGTTTGGACAGGATGAGAGAAATCTTGGCTTCCCTTACCATTTCATGGAATAGATGGGCTGGGAGAAATCTTGGCTTCCCATACCAACTCGGTGCAAGACAGGTTGGGAGAAATCCTGACTTCCTTGCCAACATAGTATACTACAGCCATTGATCGATCAAAACTAAAGAAAAGGACACAATCAAGGATCTAAGTTCACAGTTCAGTTTATCAGTTTACAGTCCAGTTTATCAGTTTACAGTCCAGTTTATTAATTCTCAGTTCAGTATTTTCATTCCACATGTTCGGTCTTGCTATGCATTTGCAGTTTAAGTTCAGTTTCAGTTAGATTCAGTCTTGCATGCGATATTTTAAAGATACTCTCTTTGCTAGAGGTTCAGTTAAGGAAAGAAAATTTATTTTCAGTATAAGCTATTTTTAACTGTGTGCGCATGTATATTTATTATTCGTTATTTCATCTCATATTCTTGTTGAGTCTTTAGGCTCACTACATCTGCTTGGTGCAGGTGAGGATGATTTCACATGGAATGAGGGGCAGGACCTCCAGGGTTGATAGCATCTGGCGGAGCACACCCAATGACCAGCGCTTCCTTTACTTTTCCGCATTTGAGATGTTTGTAATAATTAATTGTTCACATTTATTTAACTACTAGTTGTTAGCAGAGTGTGATTCCATGTATTTGATACTAGATATGTAAAATTGATAATCCCTTCTCACTTTTTTGTTGTTGGGACTGTACCAAATTAGATTTTTATGCTTATCGTGAGATGTTTCTACCCTTTTTGGGAGTCTTTCTTTTTATTTTGAAATGCTGAGTTGAGACAGGCCGGGTTAAGTATTTATAGATGGTTCATGGAGAAATTTTCTTTGAAAAAAATTATCTATAAATAATAATAATAATATCCCAAAATTTTTTTTTCCCATTTAATTGATTAAACTAGAGGTAAGGGTTGTTTCATCAAGTCACCATTATCCACTGCGTATATGAGTCACCTCATGAGGCGACGGTGCATCGTGCTATATACTTTAGGCCCGATCTATGAGCTTGTTTCTTGACCTGAGTGTTTTGGTATCCATCTTACTTGCTAATACAGTATACTCATACTCTAGTACTGAGCTTATCATGATCACGTCTCATACTTTGTTGTATCTGGATACCCTATTCCATGAGGCAGGTCTGCGGCTGGATGAGGCAGGTGGTTCTAGGAATACTTAGACAATGGATGACCAGCAGGGTTCTTGTCTAGGCTTTTGTTTATGATGTATTAGGGGACAAATTGGATTTTGGATTATAGGAAATCGGTTACGAATGAGCCCTTCAATTATATGAATTATTATTTCGATCATTATTTTCTTTTTCTTCTTGTGTTCTTGTATCCATTGCAACATATGGTTTCGAATATCCAAATTCTCTTTGCACTTCTTTGGTACATTTATGGAATCGTATGACATCAATCAACATTGTATTCTGCTATTTTGACCTTGGTTAATCTCCTTAATAAAATCTTGTTTATATTTCAAACTTTTTGAAATTTTTTTCGGTTCTAGAGCCACTTGTGGATGTGAGTAAGATTCATCTTGTTCTTCTTTTTGGTGATCTACATCAAATTCTTGCGTAGTTAACAAAATTTGAAATATATAGTCAAATTACATATATTGAAAATATATCTAATTTCCACAGCTTTTCACTTCATTAATGTTACATACAATTAATTTTTATTATCTTGTCAATTATTGATTTTGCTGATTAAGATGTCAGGATATCGAGTACTGTAGCAGGCTGATGACTTTTTTTAAAAAAAGGATTGACCCCGAAGGAGACCCCATTCCACATGAGTTAGAGGCTCATTGGCTCATGCGGAGGTTGAATCGAGGGATGTGCACGAGCGACAGAGACATGAAGGAGGGAGCAACATGATCCAATTCCCATGGCATACACCACAATATTTTAGCAGAAAATATGCTTCACACGAGGATCGAACCCGCAACGCTGGAAAATCTCTTTCCACGTCACTTCAGACCTTACCAACTCGCCTATGCCCTGTGTGCGGCTGATGACTTTTCTTGCTATCTACTCGAATGGGAAATGATGATACGGAATTCAATAATAATAATAATAACAATAAATTTGTAGTATACATTATACAATATATGTTACAGACATAAAAATATTTATATAATCATTTTTATGTCATAAAAATTTTTATTTATCAAAATCTCATTATATATTCAATACAGAATCTCATGACATAAATCTTATAATTAATTGACATGAATATCGATGGGAAATACTCATTTATTGTATTTTTAACATAAATCTATTTTTTTAACAATAAATATGAATTCATTAAAACATATACACAAACCAATTTTAAAATGTTGTTCGTTTTTTTTTTTCAATCAAGCCGCCTATGGAAGAATGGAAATAAATAAATTAAAAAAAGCCATCACTGGAATTATTTCTATTCGCAAAAAGTACAACTTAATTATAAGGTATTTGTCTAAAAATATGCGGCTTGTTCATCAAAATATTCAATTTTGTTTTCACTACATAAGAGAAGTCATATTCCTCGTACTCTAAGAAAAAGAAAGAAAAAAAAAGTCATAATCGGCGGCTTATTAATAATAATAATAATAATAATAAACATGTTATAAGATGGCGTCTCGATCGATCAGTAAAAGGATCGGAGAAATTAAAGATATCTATTTAGGTCTATAAATTGACAAGAGATCATCATGTTCCCATCCCACCACCAAGTTTCTCTCTCTATCTATTTTGCAAAGACAAGAAAACATGAGTTCCGAAATATTAATATTGCTTCTAATTTCTATCACAATTTTATTGTTACTAAAATTGATGAAGAAAAAAGGAAAGCTCCCACTTGGTCCTAAGAGGCTCCCAATCATAGGCAACCTTCACCAGCTTGGGAAATTGCCTCACAGAGCTCTCATCAAATTGTCCAAAACATATGGAGATCTCATGTTCTTGCAGCTAGGATCCGTGCCCACCCTGGTCGTCTCATCGGCTGATATGGCAAGAGAAATCTTCAAGAAACACGATATTGTCTTCTCCGGGCGACCCATCTTGTATTCTCTCAAGAGAATCACATACAATCTAGGTACCATCTCTGTGGCACCTTACGGTGATTACTGGAGAGAAGCCAAGAAAATCGCGGTTCTGGAGCTGCTGTCAAACAAAAGGGTCCAATCTTTTGCAAAAGTACGTGATGAAGAGATGACATTCATGATCGATCGTGTACTGTCTACTACTTCCGACAACCCTGTCGACCTCAGCGTCGTTACATTCGCACTTTCCAACAATGTTGTTCGTCGTGTGGCTTTCGGAGAGTCTGGTGATGAACATGATGATTTCGACGAAAGAAGTGGCAAATATCAGCATGTGTTTCATGATACGCAGCAGTTGGCAGCTGAGTTTAATGTGGCTGATTATTTTCCATGGTTGGCTTGGCTAAACAAGTTCAATGGAGTGGACAGGAGATTGAAGAAGAACATGGAGGAAGTGGACATCTTTTTGAGCAAAAAACTTGATGAACACAGACACCCCAAGAGGGCTAAACAAGATCACGAAGATATCGTCGATGTATTGCTTAGAGTTCAAAAGGAAATGGAGAAAGAATTTGCTCTCAGTGATGTAAATTTGAAGGGTCTTCTCTTGGTATGTGTTGTGTAATTAATATTATACAGATT
This sequence comes from Henckelia pumila, assembly GCF_033568475.1. Taxonomy (NCBI): domain Eukaryota; kingdom Viridiplantae; phylum Streptophyta; class Magnoliopsida; order Lamiales; family Gesneriaceae; genus Henckelia; species Henckelia pumila. The sequence goes on along the minus strand of NC_133121.1, from coordinate 27,166,012 downwards.
TGATTTTCATATTAATATATATAATCAAATTGAATTGAATTGAATTGCAGGGCATATTCATGGCTGGAACTGATAGCTCCTCTGTTACAATCGTATGGGCGATGGCGGAACTGATGAGAAATCCACAAGTCCTCAAGAAAGCTCAAGAAGAAGTGAGGAAAGTATGCAAAGGAGAGGCAAAAGTAGAAGAAAACGATCTTCCCAAACTCACATACCTAAGAATGGTGATCAAAGAGGCATGGAGGCTCCATCCACCAGCCCCGCTTTGGATCCCTAGAGAAACATTGGAAGACTGTGTCATCGACAACAAATACGAAATCCCCGCAAAAACCAGAGTGCTATTCAATGCAGCGGCAATCGGAATGGATCCCAAGCACTGGGAAGAGCCTGAAAGATTCTGGCCGGAGAGGTTTTCGAATAAGGACATTGACTTCAGGGGACAACATTTTGAGTTGTTGCCCTTCGGTGCTGGCAGAAGAGGTTGCCCTGGAGCCAGTTTCGCCATCGCCGTTGTGGAGCTCGCACTTGCCAATCTTTTGTTCCGCTTTGATTGGGAACTTCCCAAGGGGATGTCACCTCAAGATATCGACATGGAAGAGGCCACCGGGGTCGCAATGCGTAAGAAAGTTCCGCTTTGCCTGGTCGCCACACCAGCAAAGGTTTGAGCTAGCTAGCAAACGATTGGTCCCATCATCAATCTGGATGCCATTTATATATTTTATATATATATGCATGGGTTCGTTCTTTAATTAGGTAAGGTAGCAAGCAAACTTCTGTATTGGCCGGCAGCACATTCTTTTGTGCATCCACAGAAGTCACGTTGCGACTATATTTTGTTGAATTAATATGGTGTGAGAAAAATTAAATAAATTTGTTTAAATATAATTTATGCTTGAGTTTGATTAAGTAACCAAACAACAGATCGGACTACTGAATTCTAAATACTAGCGTTTAAAAATTAGAACTTTATTTTCAGTTTTTGCTTTATAAAATTACATAAAAGTAACATCACAAGATAAAAATGTTATCATTCCTTTGGAAAAAAAGATTTAAACTGATACTTATACGTAATCTATACCTATGTCTATAATGATTATATTAATAATTGTTATTTGGATGTACTCCGAATTCTGAAGAACTTGAATGACAACATCAATAATAGCAGCAACAACAATGAAAAAGTCGAGGCGAGAAATTCTCTCTATCCGCAAGACAAAATTGCTCGTTAACAGTGCTCAACGTTGGCGGCAATCATCTCTAAGATATAACGACTTTACAATCGAGATATATCAGCACAACAAGTATCTCGATTTTCATCGAACGAAAATATGTGTCAACTTTGACTTTTGTGAGAGAGAGGGAATAATTTTTCAGAAAAGCAGAAATCTCACGTTATAAAGTTCTCAGATCTTCTGTGTTTACTTTTCTGTGTTATAACTACCGTATATATAGACTTATACACGAAACAACATGTTTGAATGCCTAAGGATGCAACCCATGATAGAAGAATCCCAAAAAGAGACGCAACTTTTCAGAGTCCAGACGGCGCGCTCGAGTGGTAAGTTTTGACCGCTCGGGGGGGCCAGCCCTTCTGTCTCCCACTTTTGGCTCTGCGCCCGTGCGGCAAATTTCTACCGCTCGGGCGGACACTCTTTGGCCAACCTTCTGTCCCGCATGTGGGGAGTTGCGCCCGAGCGGTAATATTTTACTGCTCGGGCGTACCCTCTTCTGGCTCGTAGGTGAGGGCGCAATAAAATAATATTAAATATTATAATATTAATTTAAACTAAATTTTATCCAAAAAAAATAATCGGATCATAAGACCCCACCCTACCTCACCGCCCCGCGTCGAGCCGGCCGCGCGCGTGTGTTTGTTGCATCGATTAGCGTCTTGCCCCTTTACAAAACATTTGACACCCTAAGGGCCAAATCCCATAATCTAAAGTTGGATTATATAAGGTGAAAATTACATTGGAGTTGTTCCAATGTGGGACAACTCTTTTTCTTTTTTTTCTCCAATTTATTTCACCAAATTCAAATTTTTACAACACATTGGGACAAGCCTTTCAAGCCATTTCTCCCTCCTATCATTCAATATTTTTCCAAGAATCCCCCACATGAATGAATTTTGAGTACGTTTAGCATTCTCTCTAGAAAGTCTTTATGAGCTATTGTTACATCAGGATAGATAATTTGTGGCTTTGAACTTACCTTAGTAAAATACTATCGAATTTACTAGTTGCATAGTGACGCGAAGTCTTAAACTTGTCAACCGTTTATGTAAACCAAGTCAATAATATTTAGATAACAATACTCTAACATATTTTGTTCTCACGTTGTGTTCATTTCGGCCCTGGACCATATCTTAGATTAATAAGTATTCCAATCAAAGCGGTCAATACTTTGCACTTATATAGATGATCTCCTATAAAGAGTATCATGCGTTACTATACCTTATAAGTATAGAAATAATTAAAATAAAACTTAACCTCACCACATTTTGCAGGTCATTTTTACTTGGATGTTTTAGGAATGAGTAAGTAAAGATACCAAGTACTCAAACTAATATTTATAACTTAGTTGTCCCATTGAACCAAGGTTATGGGATCTCCAATTCTCAAGGTTGGATTACCGCTATAAACATTTTATATTGTGGATTTTAAACTCATTCCTCTTAGTAGTTTGTATATTTGATCTCTATTTATACTTTTTGTAAGAGGATTCGCAAGGTTTTCCTTTGATTTCACATAATCAACCGAAATAACTCCATTCGAGATCAATTGTCTTATGATATTGTGTCTTCGATGAATATGTCGAGATTTACCTTTGTGTATACTACTTTGTGCTCTTCCTATTGTTGACTGACTGTCACAATGAATAGTAATGGAAGACACCGCTTTATTCCAACAAGGAATATCTTCTAGAAAGTTTCGAAGCCACTCGGCTTCTTCTCCAACTTTATCTAAAGCAATAAACTTGAATTCCATGGTCGACCGAGCTATAGATGTTTGTTTAGAGGATCTTTATGACACCGCTCCTCCAATTGTGAACACATATCCACTAGTAGACTTGGAGTCTTTTGTGTCAGAAATCCAATTTGCATCACAATATCCTTCTAGGACCGCAGGATATTTTGTATACATTATTCCATAACTTGAAGTGTATTTAAAATATACAAGAACTCTCATTAGTTCTTTCCAATGATCCTCACTTATATTACCAGTGAATCGACTTAGCTTATTTACGGTATATGCAAGATCAGGACGGGTACAGTTAGTTAAGTACATTAAACTTCCTATCACCCTTGCATATTCCACTTGTGAAATATGTTCTCCTCTATTTTTGGCTAAATGTATACCCAATTCCATTGGTATTCTAGCCGGAGGACGATTTTTGGCATTAAATCGTTCAAGAACCTTTTCTACATAATGGGTTTGAGATAAAATAATTCCAGCAGATGTTCTAGAGACTTTAATCCCTAGAATAATATCACACAATCCCAAATCTTTCATGAAAAAATGTTGTCTCAACATATTTTTCGTTTTCACAATCAATTCATGGTTGCTTCCAATGATTAACATGTCATCTACATAAAGACAAACAATTACATATGCATTTTTAGTACCTTTAATGTAAACACATTTGTCACATTCATTTATTGTGAAACCATTTGACAACATTGCAGTGTCAAACTTTTGATGCCACTGCTTAGGTGCTTGTTTGAGTCCATACAATAACTTCACAAGTTTGCACACCTTTCCTTCTTTGTCGGGTACAATAAACCCTTCTGGTTGTTTTATATAAATTTCTTCTTCCAACTCTCCATTCAAAAATGCAGTTTTAACATCCATTTGGTGAATCTCAAGATCATGCAATGCAACAATAACTATGAGAACACGAATGGATGTTATTCTAGAAACTGGAGAGTATGTATTGAAGAAATCATATCCTTTATTTTGTCTAAAATCTTAAACCACTAGTCAAGCTTTATATTTATCTATAGATCCATCTTCTTTGTATTTTTTTTTAAGGATCAACTTGGATCCCAAAGGTTTACATCCCGGAGGGAGATCAACAAACTTCCACGTATGATTATGCATGATGGAATCTATTTTATTTTTTATGGCTTCCTTCCAAAAAGGAGCTTCAGGATTTGATAAATCCTCTTGAAGAGTTCTTGGTTCATTATCTAACATGTATGTTAGAAAATCAGGACGAAATTAATTTTCAACTCTTGCTCGCTTGCTGCGTCTTGGTTCATCGTTGGTTTATGGAGTTGCAATTGTATTTTCATAAGTTCACTTGTTCAAACTTATTTCTTTCCTTTCTTTACAAGGAAATATCTTTTCAAAGAATACAACATTCCTTGACTTCATGATTGTGCCTTCATTTACATCATGAATTGTTGACTTATGCACTAAGAATTGATATGCACTACTATTGTATGCATAACCAATAAATATGCAGTCACCCGTTTTAGGCCCAATTTTTATTTTATTTGGCTTAGGTACTTCTACTTTAGCCAAACACCCCCACACTTTGAGGTATTGGTAATAAATTTTACGATATTTCCACTGTTCATACGGTGTTTCATCTTTCCCTTTGATTGAAATCTTGTTTAGAATGTGAGTTGCTGAGAGAATCGCTTCACCCCACATATTTTGAGGTAAGCCATAATTTATTAACAATGCGTTCATCATTTCCTTAAAGGTTCGATTCTTGCGTTCTGCAACGCCATTATATTGAGGTGAATATGGGGCTGTCGTTTGATGAATGATGCCCAAAGTTGAGCAAAATTCATCAAAAAGAGCCATATATTCTCCACCTCGATCACTTCGAATCATTTTAATCTTTGAACTTCGTTGATTTTCAATCTCAGTCTTATATTTCTTGAAAGCTTCGATTGCTTCATCTTTGCTTTTCAATAAATATAAATAACAAAATCTGGTGCAGTCATCAATAAATGTTATAAAGTACATATTTCCACCTCGTGTTTGTACCATTTTTAAATCATATACATTAGTATGTATTAGTTCAAGTGGCGTAGTACTTCTCGTGACAGTATGAAATGGAGCTTTTGCCATTTTTGCTTCAACACAAATCTCACACTTGTTTTGTGGATTTCTTTTAAACGTTGGTATTACATTTAAATTTACAAGTCGTTGCAACGTATTGAAGTTAATATGTCCTAATCGTTCATGCCATAATTCATAACTTTCAATCAAGTAAGCAGAACCAACAACTTTATTCTTCGCCTCAGGGTGGATAACATTCAGTACATTCAATTTAAAGAGACCACTATCTTGGTATCCTTTTCCAACAAATACACCAAACTTTGTCAATACAAATTTATCAGGCTCAAACACCATTCTAAACCCTGCTTTGCTCAGAAGAAAGCCCGAAACTAAATTCTTACGAATGTCTGGCACATGTAGCACATTTTTTAGCGTCATCTCCATGCCCGACGTCATCTTCAGCACTACATTGCCAACTCCAACGACATTCAAAGTTGCAGAGTTTTCCATGAACAATTTTCTATCACCAACGGTGGCATAGGTGGAATACATATCTTTATCGGCACAAATGTGGCTCGTAGAGCCGGTATCGATCTACCATCCTCTTGGATCATCCACCATGTTGGTCTTACAAATAACATCACTAATATCAATATCAGAAATTGCTAAATGTACATACCTTTCTTCAACCATGTTTTATTGCTTTGGTTTTTTATTTTTATTGTTTTTCCTTGGAAGTTGGCAGTTCCTTGCCATGTGATTCGGTTTGCTACAGTTGTAGCAACTTCCTTGGAATTTCTTTGCTTTCCCCTTTTGCTTTCCATCATGGGGCGCTTCCTCTTGTGACTCGTACTAGATTCTGCCATATTTTCTTTGGCCTCGGTTTCCATCATCTTTTTATGTGACTTGGCCTCGGTATTTTTGTTTTCCTCCTCAATGCGAAGTCTCACAATCAAATCTTCAAGTTTCAACTTCTTACGTTTGTGCTTAACGTAGTTCTTGAAATCTTTCCACATCGGAGGCAACTTCTCAATGATAGACGCGACTTAGAATGGTTCGTTGATTTCCATCCATTCGGCCAACAATTCATGCAAGATAATCTGTATCTATTGCACTTGACTCATCACAGTTTTTGAGTCTACCATTTTGAAGTCCAGAAATTTGCCAACCACAAACTTCTTTATGCCGACATCTTCAATTGTGTATTTCTTCTCCAAGGAATCCCAAAGTTCCTTGGCAGTCTTGACAGATGAGTAGACACTATAAAGAGTGTAATCAAAGCCATTCAAAATATAGTTTCTGCACAGGAAATCGTTGTGGTTCCACGCATCAACAGCAGTCCTACTTTGGGTGTCAGAATCGCCTTCAACGATGATAGGGGATCCTCCTTGAGAAATTTGGACAGATTGAGTGTGGCCAGATAGAATAGCATCTTTTTCTGCCAACGTTTGAAGTCGGCACCAGAAAACTTTGGCGGCTTTTATCCATGTGCGGGGGCTAAAGCGAGAAGTGTGAATGAGACAATAGAAATCTTCAGAATTCGTGAAATACAAAGAATTTCGTCTTGCGATTGTTATTTGGATGTACTCCGAATTCTGAAGTACTTGAATGACAACATCAATAATAGCAGCAACAAAATTGAACAAGTTGAGGCGGGAGATTCTCTTTATCCGCAAGACAAAATTTCCCGTTAACAGTACTCAACATTGGCAGTAATCGTCTCTAAGATACAACGACTTTACAATCGAGATATAGCAGCACAACAAATAACTCGATCTTCGTCAAATGAAAATATGAGTCAACTTTGACTTTTGTGAGAGAGAGGGAAGAGTTTTTCAGAAAAACAGAAATCTGACGTTATAAAGTTCTCAGATCTTCTGTGTGTACTTTTTTGTGTTATAACTAGCGTATATATAAACTTATACACGAAAAAACACGTTTGAAGGCCTAAGAAAGCAACCCATGATAGAAGAAGCCCAAAAAGAGACGCAACTTTTAAGAGTCCAGTCGGCGCTCGAGCGGTAAGTTTTGACCGCTCGGGCGGCCAACTCTTCTGTCTCGCACTTTTGGCTCTGCGCCCGAGTGGTAAATTTCTACCGCTCGGGCGGATACTCTTTTGCCAACCTTCTATCCCGCATTTGGGGAGCTGCACCCGAGCGGTAATATTTTATCGCTCGGGCGTGCCCTCTTCTTACTCGTAGGTGAGGGCTGTGCTCGAGCGGTAAAATATTACAGCTCGGGCGCAATAAAATAATATTACTTATTACAATATTATTTTAAACTAAATTTATCCAAAAAGAATAATCGGATCAGTCCTAGGGAAGCCAATTTTTGGGGTTGGAGGCCCACCAATTTTTTGACCCGAGCCCATGAATCCAACATACCAAATCCCAGTAGCTAGCCGCCTTCTTAAGGTAGTATTTGGGGAGAGCTGAGAAGTGCTTCTTAAAAGCCATTTCAAACTCTATTTAAGCCTTATCAATATAGAAAACACATGTAAATTTCTTATGATGAGGAAGGAACCCTGACAAATATGGGATAAGGCCAAATCTCTCTTAGACATGATGAACAAATCACATAATTGAAATGTCTTACTAGAACTAAATTTCTGCCTCAACAAGGTGAGTAGCTTCTCCTACTCTTGTAAATATCAGGTATGAGCTATGATTTTACACACAATTTATTGCTCACCTAGAAATACTATATCGCACATCTTGCTCTCTACATTCATAATATTAGCAGTGTAAGTATCCAAGGAGCCACACAGAAATCATCCCTGATGCCCTCTAACTATTTTTCGTCTGTGCAGATCCGTCTCATTCATTATTGTGTACCTGAACCCTAGAGATTTGAATATTTACTCACCAAGCCGAACCAAATATAAAATTTCAGTTACATCAATTGTCTTTATCTATGGGAAATTGAAGAAAAAAAGATAAGATGGTGAATACAAGAAGAGGAGCATAAAATAGTGTAAATCAGAATGACATCGATGAAGCAATCAAGGCAATCGAGGCCTCAATATCACAAAACTTACTTAGTTGATCACTATTGATGTAGTAACCCGTACATTGTTTTAAGTAATAAAATACTAAACATGATTAAGCATTACAAACTGAAAAAACAAGGGATTAAACAAGACCAATCAGAATAAAAATTCTAAATTGAACTTTGGCTAGTTCGGAAGGACCGAACTGAGTTCGGAAATTCCAAACTTCATACACTTTGGAAGCAGCGAAGTCAACATGGTCAACTTCAAAAACAAGAAATCAATTCGGAAGGTCCAAACTGAGGATCGAAACGTCCGAACTCCTGCAACCAAGTTGTCCATGAGTAGTCACGAGATGAACTGGCACATGGCATACTCTGGAGTCCGGACCATCCGAAGTGCCAGATCGGAACGTCCGATAATGTGGCACGATGACTAAGAAATGAATTTGGACATGTGCACTGTATGCAGAGATCGTAACCTCCAAATTCAAGATCTAAACGTCCGAACTCTAGCGTTCGCAAACATGGCTTTCATGCAGAGTTCGGAAGGTACGAACTCTAGATCAGAACTACCGATCTCCTTCTATAAATAGGGGACTTCAGACGACATTTTAGACAATAATTCAACAATTCCCTTTTTTTTAATTAAGTCTATGATTGAGTGCTCGATTATATAAGTGAGGTGCTTCTGAAATAACATCCAATTGAGAGTAGAAACTAGAAAATCGATATCAGTGGGCTAACGACGGACGAATGTATGTTCCGAGAATCCTATTTAAAGTATAGGAGTATATATTAGTTTAATTAAGTCTTTTAGAACATGCTTAGTGACACGATGAATATTTTACTGTAGGCTTGGAACCTAGACTTTGCTAGGCTTGATCTATTACTTGAGGTGCTAGGCTTGATCTATTACTTGATGTACGTAAGTACTGACTGAGATTGTCAGCTGAGTATGCATGCTTATGTGTTGCATTTATATGCCATGATACATCTTTTACTTCTTTAAATTTAACTTACATGTGCACATACATGTTGAGTCGTATCTCATTCGAGATAGCGTTTCTCGTAGGGTCGCTCATCCCTACACTTGATTATACTGTCTAACACCGGGATTTGCCGCATGGAGCAGAAACTGATACTACTGTGATGTCTCATATTTTTAAACATTTATTAAGATAGTTGCGGAAAAAGGGTGAGAAAAATTTTCAAAACTTTAAACAATGCAGGGAGTGCATCGCACTAGTTCGATTAACAACTCATTATTTGAAACACCGATGCAACCTTACATTTAAGACCATCTAAAATACGGCACATCAAAACCTACTACTAAAATTTAAATGGGATAAGGGAATGTAAATTTAATTGATTAACTATACACATAAAATATACTTGAAAGTAAACTAAGAACTCGCACAACGATGTCAAGCTGAATGAACATTTAAAATATACATATTTTAAATTCTCAAACTAAATATAAAGACTTACAATAAAATAATCAAATCTTAAATCTTTAAAAGTTGAACATAAATAATTAAACAACAATATAACATAAATATAGGAAAACCTTTAAACTTTTAAAAAAAGCGAAACTATGAAACTGTCGTGTTATGCAATGTCTTCGCCACTTGGGCCCTTCAGTCGATCGACCAAAGACTTTAAATCAAATCTGCTAATCCAACCGCACCATTCAAGTATAGTGAGTCTAAGGACTCACCAAGATTAAAAACATGCATATCGATATCATCATGATTTCAAAATAATTTAAACTTAAAAGAACATGCGCATACATAACATGATACCTTGAACTTGAAAAACAACTTTAAACTTAACATCTTAAACATGATCTTCAAAACTCTTAAAAAATGCAAGGAATTTAATATGGACACCTACATACATAACTATAAAATCTTGAAATAACTTCATGCATGTTTCAAAAACATTACTCTTTAACATATGCACTTAAATTCTCATGAACATCATGAACTTGACAATACCACATAACATGAACATACTCATAAAAACTTAACATTTGGGTAACGAATTATGTGAAATTGTGGCAACCATCATAATGGGCACATTTATCTTTTCTTGTTGATCAACAAGAATATTGCCTTACTCCTCATAACATTCGTTCTTTGGAAAGGCTCCTCCGGGGCTCATTCCGGAGGACTGACACATATTTGGAAAGGCTCCTCCAAGGCCCAATCCGGAGGACCGAATCCCGTATTGCCATTATAAAGTCACATAAGACATCAAAATATTTTCATGCATCATCATATCGTATCATCATGTCTCATCATAACATTCATTCATTCATGCTTCATCATCTTTCATTTCATCACCATATCATCGTATCATCATAACATATCATTCATTATGAAGCATCATTGAAACATCACAATTTCCGTTTAATTTTCTTTTCATGAACATAAATCTTTACTCGATAACTTCATGCATATAGTAGATGATAAAAATCATACTTTCATATTGAACATATGTATCATGAATGAAACATAACATGTACATGCATCACATAACGTAATCGATCCACGTAAGTCGTTCTTTTCATTCTTTACTTAAAACCTAAAACCTCTTGCATAAGAACTCTTAAATATATTTTAGAAGTCTTAAAAGATCATAAACATGAATTTAGGACCCTAAAATAACTTTAAAAACATGAATTTCGAAGGCCATGCACGGCCTCGCCACTTCTCAGACGTGGGCGCGCATGCCCTGCGCTTGTGGGGCTATTTGTTCGCTCTCAAACTCTATTTTGCGGCCTGAATTTGAAAACGTAATAAACATGAAAGTTGTATCCCTTTGTATTGGCTTTAAAATGCTGCTAGTTTCACCCTAATAGGATTTTGCAGTAAAATGTTATGCTCATTCTACCAAAATGTGTCACTGCCAAAAATACAAAACTCTTAACATACTTTGGGGCGATTTTGGCCAATCTTCAAAATGGATTTTGACAAAACTCAAAACATGAATGTTTTATATATATGAGCTACTTTCAAATAAAATTAGTCTCATAAAATTTGGATTAGTACACTAGTTTTATCCTCAAAATTGTAATAAGTGTTGCTAATCCGGTGCCACCGAATACATGTCGCATTTCAAGTGTTAACTTCAAAAGCTTTGGAAAACATTTCACATCTCTATCTAAACTTCAAACATCTAACACTTAAACTTTCACAACACATTAAAAATCATTCTCAACATAAAACATCAATTTTAAACTACAAGAACACAAAAAAAACTTCCATTTTTCAGAACATAAATTTCTGCACAAGTATAAAACTCGATTCTTCAAACTTGCTTCTAAACCAACAAGAACGATTTACGTTTCACTATTTTTATACCATCACACAACGTGCTCTTCATAAACATCATGATGCATCAATTTTTATCAAAATATATAATAGCTTGAATGGGTTTCAAAAGCTTTAAAAACTTGCACTTGCCTTAGAAATGAAGATCGGGAAGATTCAAGACCTCGGCAACGGACTAACCTCGGAATGGACGGAATTTAGAAGCTTAAACTCACCATGGATGCAAAAATCGATGGAACCAAGAAGAAGAAAAGAAAAGGAAATGAAGAAGTAAAAGAAAAGAAGAAAGGGGGTAGGCGTGACTTGAGTGGAGGAGGGGAACAATTGAGTGAATGAGGGGACAAGGGAGTTATGTGTGGGGAATAGGTATAATACATTACGTGTGTTGGCTACCTAAAACATAGTCAGTCCAATACTCCCTAACTCCGACTAATAAAATTTCTCTCCTCGATGATTAAAATAAAACCAGTAATATTATATTCAAAATACTCTTAGAATCATACTCTTAACACAATAAATAAACGTACATTTTAACACATGAATATAGACTTTTAAATATTTTACACAACACATAAGAGCATTTAATTGAGAATAAACTTTAAATCATAATAATAAAATGAAATAACTTAAAATTCATTTAAAATTCCTTTAATAAATTATTAATTGATTTATGGATTTTTTGGTTGTTACAACTACGGTGATTTAGACAAGTGTGTGATATACCCCGTGGTCGGAGTCCCAGATGGTGCTACATACTCATTGGCGTTTAGTCTAAGAAGGACTTGGTAGTTGACTAGTCACCCCATGCTACATGCATCATATTAAGTTTTATATAATCATATTTACATGTTGGGCGTCTGTCGCTCATGTCCTTGGTATTATCTTGAACACACCATTTTACGGGGCATGTCTCAGGCTGGACGGAGCAGGTGGATCAAAGCAGTGTTAGTTGCAGATTTTGAAGATTGCAGGAGTTATTTGCTACAGTCAGTTTTAGTTGAATATATTTAGGGTGAAAACACTTGGGTTTGTCATACCAGTTGTATTATTCCGGTTTATCATGTACTTAGTTAGTTTTTAATTTTCCACAATAAACTCTGTTAAGTTTGATTTAATAAATTTCATATTAAGTTAATGGAATTCTTAAAATTGCTAGTTAATAGGTGATCCGAGCAGGTCACTGCATTTATGGTATCAGAGCATGAAATTTATTCATTTGGGACTTTGTATGATGAATCGGGATTTAATAGCTGATAATACTTGCAGCATCATGGCCGAGAAAGGAGAGGGACATCCCCAAGGACACTATCATCATCATGAGGGTCAACGTCGTTATACCTTGAACAAGTTCTTGCAGGTTGGGCCAAAACCCTTGGTGGGAGGTGAGAACCCTGAATTTTTGAGGATTGGTTGGATAGGATAGAAAGCAGTTTTTGAGCATTCGAATGCACTGAGGAGCAAAAGATGGAAGTGATTGAATTCTTGTTAGAAGGGCGAGCAAGGAAATGGTGGAAAGCAAAGTGTGCCCAAGTACTTACAGAAAAAGGCCAGGTAACATGGGAAGATTTCCATCAAAAATTTAGGAAATTTTCTTTCCTCTATCTGTTCTCCAGACATGATCTATGGAATTGCTGACTTTGAAGCCAGATTTGATGAATATCAAAAAATACCAGCAGAGGTTCATAGATCTGTTGTCGTTCTGTCCTCATAATAATGCAAGTGATGAGATCAAATATGAGCCGTTCTTGCAAGGGCTCAACCAGGAGATCTTTGATCGGGGTCACGATCTATGATGATCCAATATCCTAAATGTCATGATACAATTTTTGAGCCGACGATTGGTCTAATCAATCTGCAATTTATATTTTTTTTATATATATGGCCGTAGGGGTAGCAGTTAAGCTGGAATCCTCGAGTTCAGTTCTTATCCAGCTATATTTTGTTGAATATGGTGTGAGAAAAATAAATTTGTTTAAATATAATTTACGCTTGAGTTTGATTAAGTAACCAAACAATAGGTAGACTACGGAATAGTAATATCAAAAGGTAAAAATGTTACCGTTCCTTTGGAAAAAGGATTTAAACTAATACTTGCACGTAATCTATACCTATTGTCAAGCCCCGAAACTAGTCCTAGTTGACATCGGTATTGTTTAAGAAAAAAATAAGCCTCGAAGCATATCAAATAGCCAAAACCAGTCTTTTTCATAAATTAATAATTGTCTTTACATCGACAATAAAAATTAACCAGAGAATACAACATAGTTGCGGAAGCGAATTACAACGGAAAAAAGATATAATAAAACTAAGCAGATGCTTGAATCTTCAGATTTTGAAATTCATTACCAGCCCCAAAATGTTTCTTGCTCGTCATCGTTCACTTGTTCCTCAGTTTTATCTGAAGAGGAAGTAAGAGGTGGGTGTTTTGGAAAACACTCAGCAAGTGGGGGCCGATCATTTACACAAATAACAAAGTATACATATAAACATAATTTTAGAAGTGATTTCCAAATATATACATAATTTCATAAGTGAATTTTGAATACTAGTAGAAATGGAACTTCAGAAGTGACTTGTTGCGAAAAAAGTCACGATATGGGTCAAGACATAAAATGGACATATTTCAAAAAATAGCTTAAAAGCATATCATATCGTATATATAAAGCACTTCATCTTTTCCATCAAGGTTCATTGATCTGTCCCCAATATGTTACTCCTCTATGGGACGAGGTCATTGTAAGAGTGGGTGCCCAGTGAGCCAACTGTGTGGCTATGGGCTTTGTTGACTCTTTGTATAAACAATCTTTTGTTTAATATTATTTACACTTTTATGGCAATGACTTTATATTACTTCATATTGTTATATTGTGATATACTATTGTTGTTTTGATAAAGACCTTGAATATACTATAGTGTATGTAAGATGTGGTAGAACATGGAGATGTCTATCATGAAATACATCTTATAGTCACTGTATATTCTAAAACCGTTCCTAGTCGATTGAGCCGTCCGAAAATAAGGATAAGGATCGCTCGAGTTTGAGACTAGCATTTGCGATGCGGAGTACCACGTTTCATTGGTAGGGAACATGGAGATGTTCGAAGCATGCAAATGGATTTTTCATAGGATGAATAATCGAACTACCCTATCCGGACTTTCCAAGTGGTTATCACTTATCGAGTGGAAAAAGTCCGCGGTTTTGGTTGTACACCATTAGTCCTTACGACTTGAAACATCATGGAGACTCTATATGCTAGTACTGTGCTTTGACTCGTTTACCGACTCTGAGGGGGTCATCAGGTGTCGAGATTGGGTACAGTTACGACACATATAGGAGTCAATGCATTGTTGTCAAGGATTCACCACATACTTGCGAGTGTGGATATCCTATGCGATCTGAGGAGATATTAGTGTGACAAATCTCTGGCCAGAGTACTTGATGTGATTTAAGAAATGGTTTCTTAGTAGCACATGCGATGTCACTAATTTGATCTTCAAGATGCATTGCATAGTTATCGAATCTTGAGCGACTCTCGATATACCAATGGTTGTTGATTCGATCGGGATATATGGATGAAGGGACCGTACTGTACGCTAACCAAAATCTACTGGTTCTTGTAGGCACTATCAGTGATACCTAGGGAATCATGGGGCGATGTTGCTAGGCGCTTTACCATGATTCGTTGGGCAAGTCGGAAAGTGTTGTTCCGAGTCACAAGGAGTTGTGAGCCCACGGCTAGCTGTATCCCTGAACCATTGAGGGTCACACAGTGTAATGGAGTTTTAATCCCCGTTGAGATAGTTAAATTTAAAGAGTTAAATTTAATGAACTAAGGAGTTGGACTTCTTAAATAAGAGTAAGGGAGTAGGATTTCCTAAAATGACATAGGGATGGACATTTTTGGAAACCACTGAATTCGGATTCAGGAAAATTTATTTTGACTTTAAAACGTGCAGAAATGGTTTTTGTGCACATTGGTGAAATCGTTTCATCAATCGGAGTCACGATGAATTTTATATTAATTTCTGAACGAGCGGGCTTTGCTTGTCGGGCCCCAGCTTATGACTAATGGGCCCTAAGGTGTTAGTGGCCTGCATTATAAATAAGTTATTTCAGTACAGAAATTACACACAACAGGTCATTATTTTGAGAGACAAAATTCGAAAAACCCTAGCCCCTATTCTCTCACAATTCGGCCGAACCCTCCCTACCTCTGCCCGAGATTTTCCGGTCTGTGATTTTGAATCGCAGTAAGGAATAACGAATCAAATTCGTGTATTCTCTTCGCAGAAAACTTCTGATAGATTTTCTAGTGCAATCTATCAGAGGGATTAAACCTCTGTTCGTGGACCTGATTGAAGGCGTTCATCGGTTCCAGGGAGAGACAACAAGAGCAGAATTGTTCTGTTGGTGTCCATTAATCTCGTTGCGAGATTTGAGGTAAAATTTATTTAATTGTTATTTAAATTTTACACACACGTAATTCAATCGATGAACGGTTGATACCCATACCATGGAAACGTTCCATGAAAAATTTTTAAACTTCCGCTGCACCGGGTATCAATCGTAATTGGTCTGGGAACTCGCCAGTTTTCCAACAGTGGTATCAGAGCCAGGTTGCTCAGATCAATCGATTGAATTAATCAATTGTACAAAATTTTTGAGTCTCGGTTTATGAAACAAAATAAATATTTTTAATAAAAAAAAAAAAAAAAAAATTTTTTTCGGGGCAAAACCCGGGCAGCGATTGGATCGCTGCCCGGTGGGGCAGCAATTGTTGCTGCCCCGGGCGGCGCACGGCGCCGCCCAAAGGGGGCGCACAGCGCCGCCCAAGGCGGCGACCGTCGCCGCCCAGGGCGGCGCACGGCGCCGCCCAGGGCAGCGCTGTGCGCTGCCCAGCGCAGCGCTGGGCGCTGCGCAGGGCAGCGCTCGGCGCTGCCCAGGGGCGGCGCTCGGCGCCGCCCAGCGCAGCGCTGGGCGCCGCGCAGGGCGGCGCTCGGCGCCGCCCAGGGCAGCGCACGGCGCCGCCCAGGGGCGGCGCCAGGCGCTGCCCTAAGGGGGCAGCCGGGCTGCCCCCGGCCCGCGCCCCGGGTGCGGGCCAACCCGGGAGTGTCCCGGGTGGCCCGCGGGAAAAATTAATTTTTAATTTTTTATTAATTTTAATATTTAAAATTTTATTTTTGGTCCGGTCAAAAATTGTTTTTGATTGGTTCACGAGATTTCGGATCGAATTGTTCGAGTCCGTAAATTTTAAAATTGATTTTGGATAAATTTGAATTTTTGGAAAATTTTAATATTTTATCCGTAAATTGAATTTTGAAATCAATTATTTTGGTACAATTGATGATAAGATATGATCTTATGATATATTAGATAAAATATGATTTTATTTGTAAAATTGGATTTTATAGATAAAATATGATTTTATTTGATATGGAGATAAAATATGATTTTATATGTGAAATGTGATTTTATATATAAAATATGATTTTATCTTGTTTAAATTTGAATTGCCACAGCATGTTATCCAATAAATTAATTTTGAATTAAATGTTATTGGATAAGGATGATCGATTGCCATGACCAATTTTGTAGGTGTATGTTAGGAATTTACATTTTGTCTTTATTGTTGTTGGTTTTATTAATGGGCCTGGTTTATGGCCCGATATGAATGTCATATGTAATAAAAGTGGGCTTGGTTTATAGCCCGTTCCCACCCCCTAAAATGTATCCCCTACTTGTCATTGTTATTTAATTGTAAATACATTAGATTTAGTGGGAGATCAAGATTTGAAGATGGTGGGCCCAGCAGACAATGAAGACTGAAGAAATGTAAATTGGAAGCATATGTAATAGGATTGCATTTGCATACTGCATATTACCTAGGATTGGACTAAGACCCGTGATTGGCAACCACGGATCAATTAGAAATGGAATCGATCATCCTATATAATATGTGATATTATGATTGTATGCATGTTTAGACATAAATTGCGTGAATCCGGCAATGCATGCAATAAATTAAAAATGATGAGACAAATATTTTTATAAATAAAATCCCTCATTTTAAATATGATTTAAAATTTATATCAAGATAAATAAAGGAAATTTAAATATTGTTTAAATGTTCCTACCTTCCATCAACGGTCAATGTATGTGATGCTACCCGCGGATACGGTCCGGCTCATATTATTGGGGGGGGCCCGTCCGTCGGAAAGCTGTACATTGGATCGACAAATGTTGTAAGTTGGGTGGAACTCCCATGGGATCGGCTCATATTATTGGGGGATCCACATGGCGACCGTCCATCACAACTTAATATTGATGGGTCATCTTGACATGTCACTTTAAACGGCGTCATATTATTGGGCCCTTATTGGACATGA
This sequence comes from Henckelia pumila, assembly GCF_033568475.1. Taxonomy (NCBI): domain Eukaryota; kingdom Viridiplantae; phylum Streptophyta; class Magnoliopsida; order Lamiales; family Gesneriaceae; genus Henckelia; species Henckelia pumila. The sequence continues at coordinate 27,148,284 of NC_133121.1, read as the reverse complement.
GGTAAATACATGGGGGTTGCTTTGGAAGCAATTGGGCTCTACCTTTTGAGAATTATGGTTGGCTGATATTATTCGGGACCATAAGTTTGTCAATTGGACTCCATGTTCTCACTAAGGAAAAAGTTTCCCGTTTTCACTAGAGGGTGGTGAAATCGTTAAAATAGTGGGAGTGAGATTCATAAAATTAAATTCGCCTATTTTATGTCTTAGTAAATTGTTAAACAATCATTGATATATGTCTGTTTTTCCTTTTCAGTATTTCATACAATGAATTCGCGAAATCCTTTATTCTCGATCCTCGAACAAAACAAGCTGACTGGCGCCAACTATACGGAATGGTTCCGGAAGTTGAAGATTGTCTTAACTTCGGAGAAAATGCTCTACGTGTTAGAGAAAGCACCTCCGAAGGAAGCACCAGCTGACATAAGTCCGGAGGAATTGGCCAAACTTGATGCATGGTGTGACCATGACATCAAGACCAAATGCTATATGCAAGCCTCGATGTCTGATGAACTCCAGAGGCGATTTGAGGACACGGTGAATGCTGCTGACATTCACACGCAACTCAAGGAACTTTTTGGGGCTCAGTCGAGGGCTGAAAGGTTCTCTACTGTTAAGGAGTTGATGACGTGCCGCATGCGTGAAGGGACTTCGGTCCGTGATCATGGGGTACGAGTGATTTGGCTCATACAGAAGTTAGCGACCCTTGATTTGGTGTTGGAGCATGAACTCAATGTGGACTTGCTGCTTCTATCTCTTCCTTCTTCATTTGATGGATTCGTGATAAATTTTAATATGAACAAGATAGAGGCCACCCTTGAAGAGATGGTCAATATGCTCGTTACATATGAATCCACACTTAAGAAGGATAAGCCAGCTTTCTTGGTGGGCTCCTCATCTTCTGCAAAGAAGGGGCCAAGTATGAAGGGCAAGAAACGTTCTGCCCCACCCAAGAAAGTGGAACCCGAGAAGAAGCAAAAGACAAAGGCTTCAAACGATGGAAAATCCAAGGATGTTTGCCATTACTGCAAGAAGCCGGGTCATTGGAAGCGCAACTGCAAGGAGTATCTTGGGCAGTTAGGAACTGCAAAGGGTATGTTCTATATCGAAATAAACATGTCACTTAATACAACTTCTTGGGTATTGGATACCGGATGTGGATCTCACATTTGCAATGATTTGCAGGTGATGACAAGAAGTCGCAGGCTTAGAATGGGTGAGACCCAGCTGAGGCTCGGGAATGGTTCCAGAGTTGAAGCTACGGCCATTGGAGATGTTTGTTTGATTTTGCAGAATGGTTTTAAATTATTGTTGAGAGATGTTTTATTTGTGCCAGATTTAATTAAAAACATTATTTCTATTTCTATGCTTGATAGAGATGGTTATTCTTGTAATTTTGTGAATGGGATTTGCAGTATTTACAAGAATGAATGTTTAATTGGAAATGGACAACTTGAAAACGATCTATACAATTTAAAACTAAAAGACGTTCCAGTGAATTGTATTGACAAACCGGCAACAACAAACAAAAGGAAAATCGATAGTCAAAACCCGGCAAACCTATGGCACGCTAGACTAGGTCATATTTCCTCAAGGAGGATGAACAAGCTAGTGGGAGAGGGCATGTTTGATATGTCTGATATTAACTCTCTACCTACTTGTGAATCCTGCCTAAAAGGGAAAATGACTAAATCTCCTTTTAAGGGGAAGCCTGAACGTAGTCAAAATCTGTTGGATTTGATCCATACAGATGTTTGTGGTCCATTTAGAGTAGGGACTCAACATGGCCACACCTACTTCATTACCTTTACTGATGATTATTCTAGGTATGGGTATTTATATTTAATGAAATATAAGTCTGAAGCATTTGAAAAGTTCAAAGAATTCAAGGCTGAAGTAGAAAACAAGCTAGGTAAAAGTATTAAAGCACTTCGATCGGATCGAGGTGGAGAATACTTGAGTACCGAGTTTTTGGACTATCTAAAAGAGAATGGGATTCTCTCTCAGTGGACTCCTCCTATGACACCACAGCTAAATGGTGTATCGGAGCGTCGTAATCGAACTTTGTTGGACATGGTTCGATCCATGATGAGCTTCACTGAGCTTCCACCTTCGTTTTGGGGCTATGCGCTTGAAACGGCGGTATTGTTGTTGAATAACGTCCACACTAAAGCAGTGGACAAAACACCATACGAGTTATGGAATGGCAAAGCTCCTAAGTATTCGTACTTGAGGATTTGGGGATGTCCTGCTTACGTGAAGCGGACAGTGGGAGATAAGTTGGATAGTCGATCCAGCTTGTGTTATTTTGTGGGGTATCCGAAGAATTCAATCGGATATTATTTCTATTATCCTGCTGAAACAAAGGTGTTTGTTTCACGGAATGCCACCTTCTTGGAGAAGGAGTTCTTATTGGATAAGAAAGGCGAGATGATGGAACTCGAAGAAGTTCGAGAAGAACCCGAAATACAAAATAACGATCCCACACCTCAGGAACCATTGCTGGACACGCCTGCACCTAGAAGATCCGAAAGGACTTCTAGACCTCCAGTTCGATATGGTCTTCTTCTTGAAGAGGGTCAAGATGAACCCGACATTGGATGTGATCCAAGAAGCTTCAAGGAAGCAATTTCTGATGCGGATTCGAATTTATGGCTTGAAGCTATGCAATCAGAATTGGATTCGATGCATACTAACCAAGTCTGGACTTTAGTGGATCCTCCCGATGGAATTGTTCCAATAGGGTGTAAATGGATCTACAAAAGAAAGCTTGGGCCTGATGGTAAGGTATTGACCTACAAGGCGCGATTGGTGGCGAAAGGTTATACTCAAAGGCAAGGAGTTGACTATGATGAAACCTTTTCACCAGTTGCTATGTTCAAGTCCATAAGAATCCTTATTGCCATAGCTGCATGGTATGACTATGAGATATGGCAAATGGATGTGAAGACTGCTTTTCTTAATGGAGACATTAAGGAAGAAATCTATATGAAGCAGCCTGAGGGGTTCACATCCATGGGAAGCGAGCATAAGGTATGCAAGCTTCAGAGATCAATTTATGGTCTAAAACAAGCATCAAGAAGTTGGAACCAGAAATTTGATGAAACAATTAAAGACTTTGGTTTCATCAAGAACCCGGAGGAACCTTGCGTGTACAAGAAAGTAGTTAAGGATGCGGTGACATTCTTAGTACTTTATGTTGATGACATCCTACTCATTGGGAATGATGTAGGGATGTTGCAGTCAACAAAGATATGGTTATCAGGTAGATTTTCGATGAAGGATTTGGGTGAGGCATCCTACATTCTTGGGATACAGATCTATAGGGATAGATCTAAAAGAATGATAGGACTCACTCAATCAACCTACATCGATACCATATTGAAACGGTTTTCAATGGATGGGTCCAAGAGAGGACATCTACCCATGTGTCATGGAGTTTCTCTATCCAAGTCTATGTGTCCCAAGACTGATGCAGAGATAGAGAATATGACACATGTACCATATGCGTCAGCTATAGGTAGTATCATGTATGGGATGATATCTACCAGACCGGATGTAGCATTTGCTCTGAGTGTCACGAGCAGATATCAGTCTAATCCTGGTCAGATGCATTGGAAAGCCGTGAAGGACATTCTTAAGTACTTGCGAAGGACTAAGAATATGTTCATGGTTTATGGAGGACGAGAACTCAAACTGGAAGGCTATACCGACTCTAGCTTCCAAAGTGATGTGGATGACTCGAAGTCAACCTCTGGATTTGTGTTCATGCTCAATGGTGGTGCTGTCTCTTGGAAGAGTTCCAAGCAGGACACCACAGCGGATTCCACCACTGAGGCTGAATACATTGCAGCATCAGCTGCTGCTAAAGAGGCCGTTTGGATGAGGAATTTCGTCCAAGAGTTGGGCGTCATTCCTGAATTTGTTGGTCCAGTCCCGGTGTACTGCGACAACACGGGGTGCCGTTGCTCAAGCAAAGGAACCAAGGTCTCATCAAAGATCCAAACACGTACTGAGGAAATACCACATAATCCGGGAGATTGTGGAAAGAGGAGACATCAGTGTCGAACGAGTGGCCTCTGCAGACAATATCGCTGATCCACTTACTAAGCCTTTGCCAGGACCATTGTTTGACAAACATCGCGAAGCAATGGGTCTACGTAGTATGACTAGTTGGCTATAGGGCAAGTGGGAGATTGTAAGAGTGGGTGCCCAGTGAGCCAACTGTGTGGCTATGGGCTTTGTTGACTCTTTGTATAAACAATCTTTTGTTTAATATTATTTACACTTTTATGGCAATGACTTTATATTACTTCATATTGTTATATTGTGATATACTATTGTTGTTTTGATAAAGACCTTGAATATACTATAGTGTATGTAAGATGTGGTAGAACATGGAGATGTCTATCATGAAATACATCTTATAGTCACTGTATATTCTAAAACCGTTCCTAGTCGATTGAGCCGTCCGAAAATAAGGATAAGGATCGCTCGAGTTTGAGACTAGCATTTGCGATGCGGAGTACCACGTTTCATTGGTAGGGAACATGGAGATGTTCGAAGCATGCAAATGGATTTTTCATAGGATGAATAATCGAACTACCCTATCCGGACTTTCCAAGTGGTTATCACTTATCGAGTGGAAAAAGTCCGCGGTTTTGGTTGTACACCATTAGTCCTTACGACTTGAAACATCATGGAGACTCTATATGCTAGTACTGTGCTTTGACTCGTTTACCGACTCTGAGGGGGTCATCAGGTGTCGAGATTGGGTACAGTTACGACACATATAGGAGTCAATGCATTGTTGTCAAGGATTCACCACATACTTGCGAGTGTGGATATCCTATGCGATCTGAGGAGATATTAGTGTGACAAATCTCTGGCCAGAGTACTTGATGTGATTTAAGAAATGGTTTCTTAGTAGCACATGCGATGTCACTAATTTGATCTTCAAGATGCATTGCATAGTTATCGAATCTTGAGCGACTCTCGATATACCAATGGTTGTTGATTCGATCGGGATATATGGATGAAGGGACCGTACTGTACGCTAACCAAAATCTACTGGTTCTTGTAGGCACTATCAGTGATACCTAGGGAATCATGGGGCGATGTTGCTAGGCGCTTTACCATGATTCGTTGGGCAAGTCGGAAAGTGTTGTTCCGAGTCACAAGGAGTTGTGAGCCCACGGCTAGCTGTATCCCTGAACCATTGAGGGTCACACAGTGTAATGGAGTTTTAATCCCCGTTGAGATAGTTAAATTTAAAGAGTTAAATTTAATGAACTAAGGAGTTGGACTTCTTAAATAAGAGTAAGGGAGTAGGATTTCCTAAAATGACATAGGGATGGACATTTTTGGAAACCACTGAATTCGGATTCAGGAAAATTTATTTTGACTTTAAAACGTGCAGAAATGGTTTTTGTGCACATTGGTGAAATCGTTTCATCAATCGGAGTCACGATGAATTTTATATTAATTTCTGAACGAGCGGGCTTTGCTTGTCGGGCCCCAGCTTATGACTAATGGGCCCTAAGGTGTTAGTGGCCTGCATTATAAATAAGTTATTTCAGTACAGAAATTACACACAACAGGTCATTATTTTGAGAGACAAAATTCGAAAAACCCTAGCCCCTATTCTCTCACAATTCGGCCGAACCCTCCCTACCTCTGCCCGAGATTTTCCGGTCTGTGATTTTGAATCGCAGTAAGGAATAACGAATCAAATTCGTGTATTCTCTTCGCAGAAAACTTCTGATAGATTTTCTAGTGCAATCTATCAGAGGGATTAAACCTCTGTTCGTGGACCTGATTGAAGGCGTTCATCGGTTCCAGGGAGAGACAACAAGAGCAGAATTGTTCTGTTGGTGTCCATTAATCTCGTTGCGAGATTTGAGGTAAAATTTATTTAATTGTTATTTAAATTTTACACACACGTAATTCAATCGATGAACGGTTGATACCCATACCATGGAAACGTTCCATGAAAAATTTTTAAACTTCCGCTGCACCGGGTATCAATCGTAATTGGTCTGGGAACTCGCCAGTTTTCCAACAGTCATATAATGGTTTTATACCCACCGTGTAGTGGCCAGATAACGGTTTTACACCCACCATGTAGGAGCCATATAACGATTTTATACCCAACTTGTAGGGGCCAAATAAAGATTTTATACCCACCGTGTGAGGGCCATATCACAACTTATAAAATTTAAAAACTTCTTTTCCATTTAGAAATCAAATCTTGACAATGCTTGCTTTCTTGTTTAAATCATAATAATCAAATCATATGAACTGAATATAAACATATCAAAGACACGAAGCATCATGTGTACGATCAAATTTTAAAGCATAATCATATTCATTTTAAAGCATATATATATACATATATATAAGCCTACTTACAGTTGCTTTAAATACTTGCAAGAAGTATTGGTTACAAAGGTTGAAAGAAACTAGCTCCTCGAACACAGTTTGATCGTGAGACGATTTTCTTGGACTTCTCTTTTACCACACCATTTTTGAAATAGGTGAATGATTTGAACACAATAACCCTACTTTTATGCTACCTAAAACCGATAAAGATAACCCATCCTGGATGCCCTATGTTGCTCAGTTTTTGGGAGTGTTTTTGGAGGATTTTTTAAGACCATTTTCCACCACTCCTTGTGCTATTTATAGGCAAAAATAATCATCTGAAAAGTAAGTTGAGTCTCGATTTCTTGGAGCCCAAATCAGCCTTTAATTTGGTCAAAATCCTATCCAAAACTCAAGAGACACCATGTGAGTCAAATGGTCACTTCCTACACCATAATTATCCTCACACCTTAGCTCATTTCCAGCTGAAATTCTCGAGCCTTAGGACAAGAATTAATAGGTTTATTGAGCTAAAATCATGAGTTTATGAGCTTAAGTTTTCGAGTTCTTGAGTCGCCATGGTTTCGAGCTTCGAGTGTTGCAAAGTACCTAGCTTGTTGAGCTGAAATTCTTCGACCTCCTTGATAAAAATCAAATTAGAATCGAGCTAAAAATTTGATAGTCTTAGAACTAAAATTTTGAGTTTCATTTCTTACATCATTTGCTTTGAAAATTCGGGTCGTCACATCCCACCCTCATTATTGGAAGTTTCGTCCTCGAAACTTTTTTTGTTTCTTAAATTCAACTGGTTGTCTTTCAAGTGTTGCTCCAATTATATAAGGTCATCGAGTCACTATTCAAGCTAACCTGTACCACATTTATATTCATCTCAATGATCATATTTAATATATTTACTGACATCTTTTCTAAAATTATGATATAAATTCCCAATGTCATAGGCTCTTAAATTCTCAACGAATTTCCTAGATCTAGAAGAGCATATGACACCACAATCAAATCATACATGAGAGAGTAATTGGTTTATTGGGATGATACTTGCCACAAATTCTCTTTCTTCTAGTCTCTTCTCAAGTGATCTCATATGCTCAAGTATTGGGTTTATTTCCTTTTGGATTGTTTAAATTAGGGACATTTAAATAATTTAGTGTACCATCTTTCCACAGTTTAAACATGCACTATTCTTCTTACGACATTCACCGGGGCGTCGAAAGTTTCAAGGGGGTCATGGATTTATGTCTGAAGGGCTCGTGGGTCGTCCTCTTGACTGATTCGGTCTCTTGTACATTTTTTTCCCTTTGGGAGGACTGGCCAGAGAGTTTTTTTTCCTTATTCTTGCCCGCACATTTCTTGATATCCACTTCAGCTCTAATGGTTGTTCCCATCAATTATGTATATCTCGAGGGCTATAAATGCCATCGGTGATTGGATTCGACTGCTTAGTCCTCTCCTGAAGCAATGCATCTTCAATGTATCGTCTGTCATGATTTTCAGGACATAATTTCCAAGGGAATTGAACTTAGAAGTATGTTCCATCATGGAAATTTCTTGAGTTTGAACAAATTTCTCAAACTCACTCAATTTATGTAGTTGGATCTCCTCTGGGTAATATTGTTTCAAGAAATCTCCTCGAAAATATTGTCACGTAATCGGTACAACTGCTGTCATAGTTAGTGAAACTGTCTTCCATCGTTTTCTTGCTTTGTCTTCAATGAATGGTGTCACGACATCTACCTTATGTTCTTCCAGAATATCAAGTAGTCGGATTTGAGTCTCAATGTCCTTGTACCAATTCTGACCGACTTATGGATAAAATTTTCCATCAAAGATTGTCACTCGGTTCTTCCTAAGGGACTCACAGTGATACTCAATGTCGTGATCAGTGGGTGATTGTGGCGGTGGTTGATTCATTTCCATTACTTGGAAGGTGGTCGCCATTATTTTTGATATGATTATCAATTTCACGTGATTAAGATTTAAGGTTGAATCTTTATGGTAGTGGTGGATTTCAATCATCTTCGTTGCTGGTACAATAGTCGGTCGCGGTTAGCCTAAAGTGAGTTGCGGTTATACTTTTAAGGTCTACCGGCCATTTCCTACAAAGGCTCATGTTTCTAAGATACGATGTTTGGTCCAATGCATAGCTGAATAAATTGAAATCCACAATTAAAACAAAGATATCCTTTATTGATATAGGAATTGTTGACTGCTTAAATTAGTTTGATTAAAAATCTACTGGCATGCGCACCAAGTCATTAATAGTAAAGTGGACAAAGGTCCAGATGTCGAACCCACAGGGACTGTATGTATGAATACCAAAATGTGATTATTTCTACTTAATCTAGACTAAGCAATAAGAGTGATACAAATTCAAATTTTTAACTAAAAGAAATTAAATTTCAATCAAAGTTCAATTAAAAACGCAGCAAAGAATTTTGATTAAATTAAATATGGGAAAAACTCGATCAAGGACACACGTAGGTACCAGAAAAATTATGTAAAAAGTAGTCGATTTAGGATTCAGATTTAATCTTATATCACGGGAATTCTTCTATCTTGTTCAAAGGTCTACTTTTAGAACATTCAAACCTACTCAAATATTGATGGATTAATCTTTCATAATCTAATCAAATTTGAATGCATTAAATATTTGTGAAAATTCAGTTTACACCCAAACCGCACACTGAAACAAAATTCTATTTCTAGTCGATTTTACCATGTGTTGATTATTAAAGTGATCAAAATCAATCCCTCCTCTGTCGACTTAGGATCGATTAACATGTAAGCAAATAGTTGATCAAGCTATTCACAAGAAAAATATAAATATGATAATCAATAAAATAAAATCAAGTATGAAAAATACCAAATAAACATCCAAGTTTTCTACATAAATTTATCTGGCCCAATCACGTGGCCTTGATCGAAAAGAAAGAACTACTCAAGAAATGAAATCATGATTCAAACAAAGTTTTTAATCATGAACTAAAAATAAAAATAATAAAAGAATAATAAAAGAGAAATCTTTCTTCCAAGTTGGTAGTAGCCGCCTCCTCTGTTTTATGTGTTCGGAACCCTTAATCTGATGAATAAATTGGTATTTATATGTGTTATGCCTTAAACGCATACAAATCTCGAGTTATGAGATTAATGTTTTTAATGCATTAACAAATCTCATAATATTATATTTTGATGATTACAAAACTCGGTTAATTGTTACTAACCATTTAACATGAGATTTTGCAGATTATATTTATTGACAAATAAATTCTTGAAAGCTATTTTGAATCTATAAATGTATTTATGAAGACTCATATTTCTCATATAATGGACACAATTTTATGTGGATGATATGAAAAATTGTTATGAGGATATGAAGAAAAGGACAAGAAGAAGCCAAAGTATGGAGCAGCAACTTCCGAAAATTACTGAAAATTTTCTAGGCGTTTTGTAGTGACCCAACCCGGATCCACTACCTAATCAGAGTTATAGTAAAAGCGCACGCAATAAAAGCTAAAAGCGTAAAGTGAGGATAATTAAAATACAACAAATCCAATCGACAGAATACAACCAACGCTACCACAAGTGTATAAGTACTGTTATACAACCAAATCGAAGGTTCAGGGTAAATAAATCCCTACCCTCTACAACCTCACACCCTCCCAAGCTCAATCCTGCTGAGAGCCGCCTGGACCGTCCAGCCTCAAACCTGCCCTGCCACAAGTTACACAATACCCAAACACAGGGGCGTGAGCTAGAACGCTCAATACGAAGCAATGATATAAATACAAATATGCGCACACAGATGATTTAAAACTCAAGTGAAAACACTTGCTCATGGCGCCGAGAATATACAGTACCGGCTAGAGAGCGACTCCGCGGGGTACTCGTATATTCCATATCAAGGCTGAGCTAATCCCATCCTGACCCGAATCCAAAACAGGATACAAGCCCCATATGGAAACTGTCATACCTGACTCGAGTCCAAAATGAGATCATTGTTCCCTATGGAGACTGTCAATGATTCACATCTCTCCGGATGCAGTCACACGTAAAATCATGTATGTGCTAAGACGGTAAAACATGCTAAAACATGATAAAGCATATAGCACATACTCATGCAACATACATGAAAATATATCATGCCGGCTATCTCGGTCAGTACTTACATACCTATAACACTGCTGGACAACCTAGCTCCACTGGCCTATACTCCAAGCCTATTAGTCCAGTCTACTGCTACTACAATGCAAATATCCATGCATCAACAATTAAGCTCTAAAAGCCTTAATTAAGCTATTGCATACTCCTAAATTTTTTAGGATGCCAAAGTTATAACTGCGTCCGTCGTTAGCCCTTTGCTGACGATAGCCTCAAAACTAGGCCATAGCTCTGCGACGACGTTTAGATCACTAAGCCACTTCCGGATTTCCCGTAGGATGCCTAGATCTCCCTAGATCTGAGTTAGAAGGCTTATGAATCAGAGATAAGAGAGGGAATTGGTGCGAGAAAATGAATTCTCGGACCCTCTATTTATAGACCGCGTTCGGAGCCTCCGAACCTGGTTCGGAACGTCCGAACTCGATCGGAACCTCCGATCGCACCTTCGGAGCTTCCGATCGCTCAATATTACGTCAGCCATGACTTCACCTTGTTGACGTAAGAGATGACATGTGCACTGGTCCAGATCGGAGCTTCCGATCTCGCCGACGGAGCTTCCGATCTCGATCGGAGCCTCTGATCCTGGCACGGAGCTTCCGATCCACTTCGGATCGTCCGAACTCCTCTTCGGATCGTCCGATCCTGCTGAACCAATTCAACTAATTCGAGTGCTCTGAATCCATTTCTGAAGTCCGTTATCCCAACAGGAACTTACTTAATCATGTTTTACTTAATCTAAACATGACCACGTGATTAATTACTCATTAATCACTAATTAGAAATGCGGGTTACTACACGTTTAAATCCAATCTCCACAAGTCATAATTTAGATAGGAAATAATTACATGTACTGTCCAAATTTGAGAGCAATCCAACGGCTATAATGAGAGATATGATTTTTTCAAAGATGCTGCACATTACCCACTTCTGCAAGGAACAAAACCATGAAGATTCGACTTCAAAAAATAACTGGGAATGATTGAGACATCCAAATCAAATATCCACTAATCAGATTCAAGTTTATTATGTTGTACAGCTTCTGTCCAAATTTCGGTCAATCCAACGGACAGATTGGAAGATATGAAATTTTCAAATGTCGCGCAGAACAGATGCGAAAATATGATGATGCGACTTCCGAAAATTACTGGACATGTTTAACTAAAGTAAATCCCATCTTCACCGTTCAGAATGTAGAATATGATGTTATAAAGCGTTTGTTAAAATTTGAGCTCAATCCAACGGTTAGATTGAGAGATATAAATTTTCCACAAAATTCGCATAGTGCTGTTTTGGAAGGGGACAGCGGCACCGAACACTTTTTGTCTACTCCTTGTCTTCCCTACACACGCTCCAAGCACTCAAATCAGATTCAAATCCTTGCCAACTATAAATAGAGGCTTTCTAAGGTCATTTGAAGACATCCCAAGACATCCCAACTTATTTCTCCTCTCCTTTGCAAGCAATCTTCTCTACATCAAAGTGTTTGTGTGATATATCCAAATATTTGAGAGTGTTTGTAAAAATAGTTTGTGAGCTGGTTGTGCTATTGTTGTAAACACTTGAGTGTGAAGCCAAGTGTGTTGTGCTATCGTTGTAAGCACTTGAGTGTGAAACCAAGTGTGTTGTGTTGAGGCTATCCTTGGAGCCCTTAAGGCCAAGTGTTCGAGTTGTATCAGCGTGGTGATCGTGTTGAGTTGTACGGCTATCCTTGGAGTCATCAAGGCCAAGAGTTGAAGTGCTAGTGGATCCTTGGTTAATCGATCTTAACCAAGAAGGGGAGACGTAGACTATTTATCGTCGAACTTCCATAAACATATCCTATCTCATTTATCGTTTTATTTCTTTTACACATTTATTTACAGCATTTATTTTTGATTGATTTAAGTCTTTCACTTGCGTAATTGCATACTCGCTTTAAATTGCTAAAGTTGCCAATAGAACCTAAATTCCCCCCCATTAGGTTCTAACAAGTGGTATCAGAGCCACACTTTTGAAAAATATTTCAAAAAGGCTCTATGGCAAATCTAGCGAGCGATTATGCTCAAGGGCAATCAATCAATCGTCCTCCTCTTTTCAACGGCATAAACGACAGATATTGGAAAAATCGAATGTCCCTATATATTCAATCCGTAGATTATGATCTTTGGAAAGTTACGGTAAAAGGTCCCTACAAACCTATGAAAGAGGTTGAAAGGGTTAAAATTCCTAAGGGAATGGATGACTTTACCAAGGAGGACATGCGATTAATTTCTCAAAATGCTAAAGCTATGAATATTTTGCATTGTTCTTTAGATATGAACGAGTGCAACCAAATCTCAATGTACTCTTCCGCTAAAGAAATATGGGATAAATTGAAGATATGTCACGAAGGAACCAACCAGGTCAAGGAAACAAAGATTCCAAGGATGATGACATCGCCTCCGACGACGATGATGAGGTACCATCTTATGATCAATTACTACAAGCTTATAAGCTTATAATGTTTGACATGGCAAAATCACTTAGAAAAGAAAATAGAAACCTTAAAAATGAATTAGAATCTAAGGAGCATGCAAACCTAAGATTAAAGGATGACATAGCTACCTTAGAAAAATCATTTTATAAATTCAATATTAGTAGTAACAAGTTGAATAATTTACTAAATACAGGGGGAGAATTAGTTTGGTTAAATACTTTAACTAAGGGGGAGAGTTCGTTTGGTTAAATGCATGGAGAATAAAATTGGTCATTTGATAAAAAAAACTCTTATTAACTAATTTTTTAATTTAGGGAAAGTTTTGTTCATGCAATTATATTGTGAAAATTTAAATTGTTTATTTATTTCTTCTATTTAATCAAGTTTTGTGATCATAAAAAAAGGGGAGATTGTTACGCCTTAAACGCATACAAATATCGAGTTATGAGTTTAATATTTTTAATGCTTTAACAAATCTCATAATATTATATTTTGATGATTACAAAACTCGGTTAATTGTTACTAACCATTTAACATGAGATTTTGCAGATTAGATTTATTGACAAATAAATTCTTGAAAGCTATTTTATAGCTATAAATGTGTTTATGAAGACTCATATTGCTCATATAATGGACATAATGTTATGTGGATGATATGAAACATTGTTATGAAGATATGAAGAAAAGGACAAGAAGAAGCCAAAGTATGGAGCAACAACTTCCAAAACTTACTGGGAATTTTCTAGGCATTTAAATCCAATCTCCACCTGTCATAATTTAGATACGAAATATTTACATGTACTATCCAAATTTAAGAGCAATCCAACGGCTCTAATGAGAAATATGATTTTTTTTAAAGATGCTGCACATTACCAACTTCTGCAATGAACGAAACCATGAAGATTCGACTTTAGAGAATAACTGGGAATGATTGAAACATCCAAATCAAATCTCCACCAATCAGATTCAAGCTTATGATGTTTTACAGCTTCTGTCCAAATTTCGGTCAATCCAACGGAAGGATTGGAAGATATGAATTTTTCAAATGTGTCGCGCAGAACAGATGCAAAAATATGATGATGCGACTTCCGAAATTTACTGGACATGTTTGACTAAACTAAATCCCATCTCCACTATTCAGAATGCATATTAGGATGTTATAAAGTGTCTGTCAAAATTTGAGCTCAATCCGACGGTTATCTTGAGATATATGAGTTTTCCACAAAATCCGCACAGTGCTGTTTTGGAAGGGGACAGCGACGCCGAACACTTTTTGTCTACTCCTTGTCTTCCCAACACACGCTCCAAGCCCTCAAATCAGATTCAAATCCTTGCCAACTATAAATAGAGGCTTTCTAAGGTCATTTGAAGACATCCCAAGACATCCCAACTCATTTCTCCTCTCCTTTGCTAGCAATCTTCTCTCCATCAAAGTGTTTGTGTGATATATCCAAATATTTTAGAGTGTTTGTAAAAATAGTTTGTGAGTTGGTTGTGCTATTGTTGTAAACACTTGAGTGTGAAGCCAAGTGTGTTGTGTTGAGGCTATCCTTGGAGCCCTTAAGACCAAGTGTTCGAGTTGTATCGACGCGGTGATCGTGTTGAGTTGTACGGCTATCCTTGGAGCCATCAAGGCCAAGAGTTGAAGTGCTAGTGGATCCTTGGTTAATCGATCTTAACCAAGAAGGGGAGACGTAGACGATTTATCGTCGAACTTCCATAAACATATCCTATCTCATTTATCGTTTTATTTCTTTTACGCATTTATTTATCGCATTTATTTTTGATTGTTTTAAGTCTTCCGCTTGCGTATTTTCATAATCGCTTTAAATTGCTAAGGTTGCCAATAGAACCTAAATCTCTCCCCCCCCCCCCCCCCATTATGTTCTAACAATATGCCCAAATATGCAAAAGATTGAATCCTACTCGGCCAAGGAATTTTCCAAAAATAAAACTCTGTCCGTCATTCTCGCTCGAGCGGACACAAGGTGCGCTCGACCGAGCACACTTCTGCTCCAAAAAAATTCTTGCCCCGTTTTTCTCTCTCGGGCGAGCACAAAGTGCGCTCGAGCGAGTGATGATCTGCTCCTAAAAACTAATGCACAGCCAACCATGCGCGATTCCCATCTCCTCCATGTGCTATAGCGCATCTTTCTCAGCCAAGAGCGCATAGCATGCACGATTCTTAAGCGCAATCGCGCTATTGTCCAGCCTATTTCCTTCTCCTCAGCGCTTCACATGTGCAAGTCTTTTCTTTTCTCTTCATGGCTTTGTGCAGCTGCTCTCATCTCCATTCTTGTATCTTAATCCAGCATCCATTCTCCTTCATTCTATCAACCCGAGCAGCTCGTTTTTTCTTCACCAAAAATCTCGAGTTACCTTTTATTTTCTATAAATTAACCAAGGAGAATGATGTGAAGATAAAATGCACAAAAACAACACCAAATAAACTAAACCAAATAACATATGCAAGCAAACTACACCAAAAAATGCTATGAAAATATGCATACAAAATGCACTTATCAACACCCCATACTTAACTCTTGCTCGCCCTCGAGCAAGACATGAAGAAAAAAATATGCAAACAACAACAGAATTAAGGATGAGTCATGTAAATTACAGCCTTAGATAAGTTCAAACACCACATAAAGCAAAATCCCACATGCTCATGATTTTCCATAATACACCATCAGTTTATAGTGAATGGTGTTTGTGCCATGTTATTTCAACTACATGCAACTTAAAAAATCCGTTCTACAACTGCTTAGCAACCTATGACAAACCAATGCAAGTGTCACAATCCAGTGCTCATTCCTCCCAACAATCTCTAACAAAAACACAACTCCCTTGAGATAGATTACGCATCTCTGGATTTTGCACCCGGTTTTCTGAAGCCCCAATAATTACCCGCAAACTTAGCTATAACTAGGATAGGATTTGAATTTCAATCCCCTCGTCTATAGCCTGAATGGAGCTAGAATCCCATTTAGCCCGCAAACATAGCTATGGAAAATTGATTAGAATTGCAATAATTTTCCAAGTCAGGATGGAATTTTTATTTTAAAATTTTCAAAATTTTAACCCCATGAACTCCGCATACTTAGTCAAGAACAAGGTAATTAGGATTTCAATCACCTGCTCATAAACCGGATAGAGTTAAATTTTCATAAAAATTAATATCAATTAAAATTTTTCAAAAAATTTGGTGTGCCCAAGATCGTATATGTAATGTCAGAAAATCATTGAAACTCAAAGAACACAATAAAGATTAACAAGTACCCATTGTCGTGCAATGGTCAAATAGATACAAACATCATCCAATACATTGCTACATTTCACCGGTCTAACATGCGTGCTTAAAAAAATATTCACTACACAACCTACGGTTCTCATGTCAAATCAAGACCAAATTTTTTTTCAAAATTCCATTTTTTTTAAAACAACTTTATCATCATTGGCTATTATGACTCATCCTACTTAACACACATGCAAGACAAAACAAAAAACAACAAAAACAAACTAAATGCAAACAAACACAAAACACTACTAATGCAACACAAACATGACACACAATAAAATAAACTAGTCTACCCCCCATAATTATCCAAAGCATTTCTCTCAATGCTTTAGAACAATGAAAAGAATGCATGAACAAACACACATATGCAAGACGAACAAAAACATAATGAAAACAAAACAACACTCCCCTAGTTTTCGATTCATCCTTTTTCTTCTTGACAGTATCCGCTGGAACGATAGCAGCAAACTGGGTATATCGGCAGGCATGACAAACTGGCATGGGAAAGAAGTAAAAATTAAATAAAAATGAACAAAAATCAAAAATAAAATAAAAGGCAAGGGAAAGAACAATGAGTTCCTCCCAGTCAGCGCTAAATTTATAGTCTATAGCCAGACTATATTCCTTTCTTGAGTGGCGACATTCAAGGTGGTTTACCCACCATCTTGGAAAATCTCAGATCAATCCTGCAATTGCATGCTTCACCTCTATAGAGATTTTGCAAGGAACCAATTCCTTCGGAGAGTTGAACCTGCTGACATTCCCCAAAATCATGAATCACATCAATAAAATTTCCAGCATAGCAAGATATTAAATTTGAGCTATCGCTAGTCGACTTAAACATATGGAATACAACTTGCTCATCATTCAATCTCAACACTAACTCTCCCTTTTAAACATCCACTAAGGCCTTACTAGCAGCAAGAAACGGACGCCTTAGAATCAGAGGGACCTCGCAATCTTCATTCATGTCAAGAATAACAAAATCTACAGGATAAAAAAATTTGTCTATCTTGACTAAAATATTCTCCACCACTCCTCTTGGGTATTTAACGGATCCATCAGCAAATTTAAGAGAAATATTTAATGGTTCAATGTTGCATACACCCAATTTATTAGCAAGTGCATGAGACATGAAATTTATGCTCGATCCTAAATCACACAAAACATTATCAAATGATAAACTTCCAATACGACAAGGTATGTAGAAACTCCCTGGATTGTGAGATTTGGTTGGAAGCTTATTTTGCATCATCGAGCACTCCTCATTCATTGTGAATTGCTTCATGTCGTTCAGCTTCTTTTTTTCCTCAATAAATCCTTCAGAAATTTGGCATAATTTGGCATCTGAGCTAAAGCGTCTTTCTTACCTATCGTGGAGGAATTTTCAGCACGCGCATTCTTCTTGGAATCTTAATTTTTTGGCCCATCTATAATTGTATATTTGTCCCTCTACTGCTCCTCAGACTGTGCTCTACTCCCGACCATGATTGCATTCACGCCTCTGGGATTTGGTTCAGTGTTGCTTGGCAAAGTTCCAGTAGGACGGGTTGACAATTGGGTTGCTATCTGACCAATCTTAGTCTCCAACTTCTGCAACATAGCTTTCTGATTCTGTAGCCGAGCTTCTATACCAGCCACGTACTTCATCATTATCTCCTCAAAGCTCGGCTTCTGCACCTCTTGTTTAGGTTGAATCTTACATTTTTTATTGTAGGTGTTGTTTTATGAGTTGTATGACTGCCGTTCTTGATTTCCTGCAAAATTAGCCGCTTCAGCTTCAAACAATTGTTGTTCTTCTAAGATATTCCCTTGTACTTGATTCACTGGCGCTACTTTCATAAGTGCCACTTGATGTGACAGAGCGTCAATCTTTGCATTCAGAGCCATTAAAGCATCGAACTCTAGAACTAAAACCTTATTCTCTTTCTTCACATCTGGCCACCCAATATTACTCTCTGCCATATTACCAATGATCTCCCATGCATCTGCCGGTGTTTTCCTGAATAAGCTTCCATTAGCAGCAGCATCCAACATGGATCGAATAGACTGTAGAAAGTCTGAGTCTGCTGGCTCTGAGTAAGATTATGTTGAGGACACATCCTCAACATCTTTTTAAATCTGGTCCATGCCGCATGTAGATATTCCTCATCCTTTTGCTTAAATGAGATAATGTCAGAGAATAATTTCGTCATCTTTGTAGGAGGGAAATACTTGTTCAAAAAATTTTGAACAAGTTGGGTCCATGTAGTGATGGAACCCGCAGACAATTCATCCAGCCATTCAACAGCTTCACCTTGTAAAGAGAATGGGAATAACCGCAGTCGCACTGCATCGGATGTTACCCCATTAACCTTCAAAGTATTGCAGATCGACATAAAACGCTCCAGATTAGCGTAGGGGTCTTCCACAGATGTGCCCCCAAATATTTCTTGCAGCTGAATCATCTGAATGACTGAAATAAAAATTTTGATATAAAAAAATTCCCCGGTAACGGCGCCAAAAACTTGACCTCTTAAATCGATTTGATTAAAAATCTACTGGCAAGCGCACCAGGACAAGTAATAGTAAAGTGGACAAAGGTCCAGATGTCGAACCCACAAGGAGTGTATATGTATGAATACCAGAATGTGATTATTTCTACTTAATCTAGACTAAGCAATAAGAGTGATGAAAATTCAGATTTTTAACTAAAAGAAATTAAATTTCAAACAAAGTTCAATTAAAAACGAAGAAAATAATTTGGATTAAATTAAATATGGGAAAAACTCGATCAAGAACACACGTAGGTATCAGACAAATTATGTAACAAGTAGTCGATTTAGGATTCAGATTTAATCTTAGATCACGGGAATTCTCCTATCGTGTTCAAGGTATATTTCTAGAACAATCAAACCTACTCAAATATTGACGGATTAATCTTTTGTAATTCTAATCAAATTTGAATGCATTAAATATTTGGGATAATTCAGTTTACACCCAAACCCCACACTGAAACCAAATTCTATTTCTAGTCGGTTTTAATATGTGTTGATTATTAAAGTGATCAAAATCAATCTGTCCTCTATCGACTTAGGATCGATTAAAATGCAATCAAACAATTGATCAGGCTATTCACAAGAAAAATATAAATCTAATCAATAAAATCAAATCAAATCTGAAAAATCCCAAATAAACCTCCAAGTTTTCTACATAAATTTTTCTGGCCCAATCACGTGGCCTTGATCAAAAAGAAAGAACTACTCAAGAAACGAAATCATGATTCAAACAAAATTTTTAATCATGAACTAAAAATAAAAATAAGAAAAGAAGAATAAAAGAGAAATCTTCTCTCCCAAGTTGGTAGTAGCCGCCTCCTCTGTTGTCTGTGTTCGGAACCCTTAATCTGATGAATAAATTGATATTTATATGCCCAAATATGCAAAAGATTGAATCCTACTTGGCCAAGAAAACAGCGCATAGCATGCACGATTCTTAAGCGCAATCGCGCTATTGTCCAGCCTATTTCCTTCTCCTCAGTGCTTCGCATCTGCAAGTATTTTATTTTCTCTTCATGGCTTTGTGCAGCTGTTCTCGTCTCCATTCTTGTATCTTAATCCAGCATCAATTCTACTTCATGCTATCAACCCGAGCAGCTCGTTTCTTCTTCACTAAAAATCTCGGGTTACCTTCTATTTTCTATAAATTAACCAAGGAGAATGATGTGAAGATAAAATGCACAAAAATAACACCAAATAAAATAAACAAATAACATATGCATGCAAACTACACCAAAAATGTTATGAAAATATGCATACAAAATGCACATATCAATCTTAATAGAATTCAAATGGATACAATGGAATCAACGAAAGGAAGAAAAATTTTCAATGTAAAATGAAAAAATAAATGAACAAGATGTGAATCTAGAATGACAATAATTCCAAGTCTATCATCTCCTCTTCCAGAAAGTTTTCTAATGGCTCGATTTCTATCTCCTGAGTTTCAGGGTCCTCTTCGGGCTCTTCTTCAATGGCCATTTCCACTTGCTGTAGTTGATCAATATTTTCATGAAGGACCAGATTTTTCTCACTGAGGCCATCCTCTGAGTTTTGCAGTTCTTGAGTTTCAGATTAAGCCTCCATTTTTTGATTAGTGAAGACTTTCACCGAATGTTTAGATATCTAAATTAGGTATCAACTTGCAAGTGCACTAGGTCAAGTAATAGTAAGTGGACAATGAGTCCAAATATCGATCCCACAGGGACTGTAGTCAATTTTCAAGAACTAATTATTTTATTTAATCTAGACAAAAATAATAAAAAAGGAAGCAACGATTTAAATAGATCAAATTTAACTACTAAAAATAATAAGAATTAAAATAACTTAAAAATAAATATAATTAAAATAAGACAAACAAGACAAACAAGACACATGCAGGTACCGAACAAATCATGTAACATGAAGCTGAATCAGGACTCAGATTTAATCTTAGATTACGGAAATTCTTCTAACTTATTCAAAGGTCTATTTCTAGAACAATATACATATTCAAATATTGACGGATTAATCTTTCGTAATTCTAATCAAATTTGAATGCATTAAATATTTGTGAAAATTCAGTTATCACCTAAACCGCACACTGAAACCGAATTCTATTTCTAGTCGGTTTTACCATGTGTTGATTATCAAAGTGATCGAAATCAATACCTCCTCTGTCGACTTGGAATCGATTAACATGCAAGCAAACAGTTGATCATGCTATTCACAAGACAAATATAAATCTGATAATCAATAAAACAAAATCAAGTCTGAAAAATCCCAAATAAACATCCAAGTTTTCTACATAAATCTGTTCGTCTCAATCACGCCGTCTTGGTTGAATAAAAACTACTCAATAATTGAAAACAATAATTCAAAAATAAAAAGAAGAAGAAAAGAAAAGAGAAATCTTCTCTCCCAAGCCTTGATGTTGCCTCCCTTGTGTTGTCTGTGTTCTGGAACCCTTCATCTGATGATAAAAATCCTATTTATACACCCCAAATATTTAAAAGATTTCATCTTTCGCGAATAAGAGTTTTCAAAAATAAAAAGTCTGCACGCCGTCTCGCTCGAGCGGGCTCAAACTGCGCTCGAGCGAGAGATATTCTGTATATTTTTTTTCTGTCCTTAATTCTCGCTCGAGCGGGCTCAAGGCTCGCTTGAGCGGGCAGTTTTTTGCCTCAGAACTCAAAAATTTTGCGACATGCAAGGACCCCGTGCCAGGTCCGTTCCTGGGTCCGTGCCTATGTTTTTTACAGCGCGCAGTTTTCTTGAAAAAAATCATATCTCAAGTTCTAGCTGTTGGATCGAGCTAAAATGTGGATAGCAGCTTTAAAAAATCTTGAAATTTATTTTGAACGGTGAAGATCGGATTTGGATCTCTTTAAAATTAAAATTGAATTTTTTACCA
The DNA here is from genome assembly GCF_033568475.1 of Henckelia pumila. Classification (NCBI taxonomy): domain Eukaryota; kingdom Viridiplantae; phylum Streptophyta; class Magnoliopsida; order Lamiales; family Gesneriaceae; genus Henckelia; species Henckelia pumila. The sequence continues at coordinate 27,126,562 of NC_133121.1, read as the reverse complement.
AGGTTGCTCCGTAATTCATTCTTCAACATTTTCCTACAAAATTAACCCGGAGAGTGAAATACACAAATATGCACTAAAACACATAAAAACACATAAAAAATATGAATGCACACAAAATATACATAAAAATAGCACGAAATAATTCATACAAAATGCACTCATCAACACCTCCTTACTTAACTCTTGCTCGCCCTCGAGTAAGACATGCAAAAACAAAATTCAAACAAAAACATAAGTAAGGACGATTCATGTAAATTACAGCCTTAGATAAGTTCAAACACCACCTAAAACAAAATCCCACATGCTCATGATTTTCCATAGTACACCATCAGTGCTCCTTCCTCCCAACGATCTCTAACAAAAACACGACTCCTTTGAGATAGATTACGCACCTCCGGATTTTGCACCCGATTTTCTTAAACACCAATAATTACCCGCAACTTAGCCATAACTAAGATATGATTTGAATTTCAATCCCCACATCTATAAACCAGATGGAGCTACAATCTCATTTAACCGAAAACTTAGCTATGGAAGAATGATTAGAATTTCAATCATTTTCCAAGCCCGGATGGAATTGTTATTTTAAAATTTCAAATTTTTAACCCCATGAAATCCGCATACTTAGCGACGAACAGAGGATTAGTATTTCAATCCCTTTCTCGTAACCCGGATGGAATTAAATTCTCATAAAAATTAAAATCAATTAAATTTTTTCTAAAATTTTGGTGCGCCCAAGATCGTATATGCAACGTCAGAAAATCATCGAAACTCAAAGAACACAATCAAGATTAACAAGCACCTATTGTCGTGCAATGGTCAAACAAATACAAACATCATCCAATACATCGCTACATTTCACCGGTCTAACATGCGTGCTTAAAAAATATTCATTACACAACCTACGGTTCTCATGTCTAATCAAGAGAATTTTTTTTTTCAAAAATACATTTTTTTAAACTCAACTTTATCATCATTGGCTATTATGACTCATCCTACTTAACACACATGCAAGACAAAACAAACAACAACAAAAACAAACTAAATGCAAACAAACACAAAACATTACTAATGCAACACAAACATGACACACAATAAAATAAACTAGTCTACCCCCCATACTTATCCAAAGCATTGCCCTCAATGCTTTAGAATAATGAACAGAATGCATGAACAAAAACACATATGCAAGACGAACAAAAACAAAATGAAAACAAAAACAACACTTCCATGGTTTTCGATTCATCCTCGTGCTTCTTGACTGTATGCGCTGGGACGGCAACAGCAGACTGGGTATATCGGCAGGCATGAAAAACTGGAATGAGAAAGAAGCAAAAAAATAAAATAAAGATAAAAATAAAACTAAACAAAAAGAAACTAAAAATCAAGGTAAGAACAGTGGGTTGCCTCCCAGTCATTGCCAAATTTATAGTCTACAGCCCGACTATGCAGAAGCAACCATCAAAGAGTGGCTGCCACCCATAGTAGGAATCATACGACTCTACATATGGGTTTTGATTTCCTATGCCCTAAATCTTGGCGTGATATTGGCATTGTAAGCTTGTCGGTTCAGCAATACTCGGCATGAACTGATTAGTATAGAAAGAGACTCCGAATCTAAGCTGAAGCTCATAGAGGATGGAATACTGTGGAGTTGGCGTCAATGGCAAGAAAAGATCTTCAAGTAGTGTACATGTAAAGTTCATTGACGATGTCAAATCTTTCACCTTGAATATTTCTTCCTTCTCCACTGTCACTTTTGGCTCCTCTTCACATGAATATTCTTCCAAAAATATTTCTTCTTGCTCTGGCTCAATTACTGCTTCAAGATCACATGCCCATGATAACTGATCAACACAACTCGCTTCAGTCTTTTGGAGAATCTTAGAAGATGGTTCTAAAATGCGCGTAATCTGTTCATATAAAAGACTCAAAGAGTTGATGCGGCTTTCCAAGAACTGATTTATCTCTGTCTGTTATTGCACAATGTTCTCCAACTGAGCCACATAATCTTCAGAATGCCCTAGGCACTCTTTTTGATACTCCGGTGGTTGGTTCGCAACATTTTTGGAGTTGAATTCTGGAGGATATTGGTGAGTCTAACCCTGCAGTGAAGGATCACAATGCCAATGGTAGTAGAAATCCGCCATATCATTTAACAGGTGCATCGCACTGTTATCATCTCTTTCGAACAAGTGACTGCCAGTGGCTAAAACTCCATAATCTACCCAACGTCTTATTGGCTCATCCAAACCACCATAAAAAATCTGAGTTAGCGTGTAGTGCAAAAATCATGTCATCGAAATCTGTTTGTGATAAGTGTATTTTATACACTTAATTTATATATGATTTTAATTATTAATTGTTTGTTTCGAGCAGATTTATGTGGGTGTTTTGTTGTTTTTGTGCTTGCAGAGAATTATTGAATTTATTTAGAAAATTGATGAAAAATGAGAATTTGTGAAGAAAAGAAGAAAAAGAAGAAAGAATAAAAGAAACGATTAGAAAAGAAGAAGGAATAGTATTGGGCTTCTTATTGGGCTTTAAAAGTCAGCGCTTGATTTAGTGCTAAAAAGAGAAGTGAGAAGAGCTAACGCGCAATGTTATGTTTCTGGGAGAATTGAGATTTCGAGTTCAAGGCGCGCCCGCGCCTTCACTTGAGCGGCCGCTCCGTTGCTGAATTGGAAAGATTTTATTAAATCGGGCAATTAATTCTTGGGCTTGATTTTGTGGGCTTTTACTGAGCAATATAAAAAGGAATTCTTATCAGAGGAAAAGAAGGAGCCGCCACACACTCATAATACAGAAATCAGAGAATTGATCGTGTGATTTTCCTGAGGATTTTTCTGGAGCTTAACTGAAGAACGAAGACGGAGTTCGATAGTCCGGACACGGCATCGACGACGGATTTGTTTCTTATCTTTTATTTAATTCTGAACATGTTTGGATTTATTATTTATTGTTTTCAGAATTTTATTATGAACTAATTTTTATAGTCTAGAGGTCGGATGGAACCTGGTGTAGACGCTTTCATGAATTTTTGATTTTATTGAATTGAGTTTCTTCTAGATTAATTGTTTTTTCTAGAATTGATTGTCTTTTCAATTATCTGATCAATAATTGATTTGTTATATTTATTTGAAATCATTGCTCGGGAGAGAGGATTTTGAATAAGACATTAGAAACTACACTGCCAATTATTTATACAGCTCGGGAGAGTGTATGATTTTAACAGAGCTTTTAAAGAGAACATTGTTTTGTGTTAGATCACTGCGATAAATTCTTAATAGGAATATTGGAATTGAATTGTAGTTGATAAACATTATTTGTTGCTCGGGAGAGGGAAATAATAAACGTAAGTGTTCTTGGCTATTAATTGATTGGAATTCATGAAGATTAATTACTTAGGATTGATTGTTGTTGAAACCAGGTGAAATCTATACCTCTAGACCATTTTTCTCTGATTGATTTTTAATCTGAAAGTTGTGTGCGTGCTTTTAAATCTTTTAATTATTTTTATTTATTGCAAAATTCTCAAAGTTTGATTTTCTAGATAAAGTTTAGACTATTTTAATTACAAGTACTAAATATTTTCATTTTACTCCCTGTGGGATCGATATCTGAATTATTCACTATATTAAAACTTGACACTCGTACACTTGCGAGGAAATTTCACAACAAGTTTTTGGCGCCGTTGCCGGAGAATAAATTTTGATTATTTTTTAGTCTTGTTACCAATTAGTCTAGATTTTAATTTGTAGTTTTTTATTTTATTTTTTAAGTTACTAATTAATTTCTTCTTATTTTTAATTGCAGTTTATGCGACGATCTCAAAGTGCTAATTCTCTACTGTTTGATCCGGAGATCGAGCGCACTGCACGTGCTTTAAGACGAGTTAGAAGAGAAGAAATTGAAAGAATGGCTGAACAAGAAGCAAATCAAGCTCCCCTAGTGCCAATTAGAGATCACTTCAGACCGACGATCCAAGCTCACTATTCTGGAATCGCTCGAGGAACTATCAATGCAAACAATTTTGAGCTGAAGCCTGCATTGATCAACATGGTTCAACAGAACCAATTTAATGGGAGTGCCACTGCCGATCCTCATCTACACCTACGCACCTTTTTGGAGATAACCGATACGGTAAAAATTAATGGTGTGTCTGAGGATATTATACGCTTACGCTTGTTTCCGTTTTCTCTCAGGGATCAAGCCAGAAGTTGGTTGCAATCACTGCCGCTTGGAAGCATCACTACTTGGGAGGGGATGGCACAAAAATTTCTTGCAAAATATTTTCCTCCTGCCAAAACCACCCGACTGAAGATCGAGATCAGCACCTTCCGGCAAATGGACACTGAACAGTTATACAAGGCGTGGGAAATGTATAAAGAATTATTAAGACGTTGTCCTAACCACAATTTTGCAGATTGGGAACAGATCGAGTGGTTTTACAACGGACTGAATGCGCCTACAAGGATGAATGTCGATTCTGCTGCTGGAGGTACTATATTTGCGAAGGATCATGTTCAGGCATATGATATGTTAGAGCAGATGACGGTCAATAGCTTTCAATGGCCATCTGAGTGTATGGGAGTCAAAAATCCAGCTGGAGTGTATGCAGTAGATCCTCTCACGTCCATCACTGCTCAATTATCGGCACTGACTACACAGGTAGCTGCATTGAATAAAGTGAGTGTTGCAGAACCAGCAGGTGTGCGGAGTGCTATGGATGAATCTCACTATCATGAACAAGCCAGTACATCAATCAAAGAGGTTATGGAGCTTTCAGAGGTAATCCTGTCCCTAATACTTACCATCCTAGCTTTCGAAATCATGAAGATTTTTCTTATGCTAACAATACTAATAAGGGTGATGGTAAGTTGTCTTTGGAGGATGTGGTTAATACCTTTGTGCAGGAATCAGGTAAGGATGGCAAGAACTGAGTCTCGCCTTGACAGCTTGGAGACGCACATGGCCAACATGGGTGCTGTGTTGCAATCCATGGAAACCAGCATAGGGCAGTTGGCGAACGCACTGAAGGACAACAACCGCGGCCAGTTCCCTAGCAATACTGAGGTAAATCCAAAGGAACAGTGCAATTCCATAGAGTTGCGGAGTGGAAAAGAAGTTGAAGTCCAAGAACCTGCGGTTGAAGAGAAGGAAGTCGAGAAGAAGGAGCCTGAACTGGAGCCGAAACCGATGTACAAGCCTCCACTTCCCTACCCGCATAGATTCAAGAAGAAAGCATTGGACGAGCAATTCTCCAAATTCTTGGAGATTTTCAAGAAAATTCACATCAACATCCCCTTTGCTGATGCTTTAGAACAAATACCGAACTATGCAAAATTCATCAAGGAGATGATGTCAAAGAAGAGGAGACTGCTAGAAAACGAGGTGGTCAAGCTAACTGAAGAGTGCAGTGCGGTGCTTCAAAAGAAAATGCCACAAAAGCTTAAGGATCCAGGGAGTTTTATTATTCCTTGTTCTATTGGTGGTTCTTATTTTAATAATGCACTTTGTGATTTAGGGGCCAGTATTAATTTAATTCCATTATCTATTTACAGGGCCTTGGAGTTGGGAGACATGAAATCGACTAAGATTTCATTGCAATTGACGGATCGGAGCATTACATATCCCCTTGATATTGTTGAAGATGTTCTAGTCAAGGTGGATAAATTCATATTCCCAGCGGATTTTGTAATTTTGGATATTGACGCAGATCATGGTGCTCCATTGATCTTTGGGAGACCATTCTTGGCCACGATGGATGCAAAAATTGAAGTGAAAAAGGGTGAATTGTCGATGGGTGTGGAGTGCGAACGAGTGATTTTTAATCTATTTATGAAAGCACCTAATCCACCCATCGAAGAATTATGCTTAATTGAACCGGTTGTGAAGTTGGAGAGCTATCAAAGAGCTAATATTGCGGTTGAATCGTCAAAGAAGAAAGCGCCAAATTTACCACCAAAGAAGGCCACAACAAAGAGAGAAAAATTTAAAAGGCGGTTCGTGGAAATTATTTGGCGTGTCAAAGAGAAAGGGAAGATCTAACAACGGTGAAAGTTGGGCTGACGACTATAAACCAAGCGCTACTTGGGAGGCAACCTAAGCATTTTATTTTATTTTTAGTTTATTTAATTTTTGTTATTTAATTGTTTAAGTATTTTTTATTTTAAATTTTTGACCTTAATTTTTCTTAATTTTCAATTTTTTTTTCAGGCTAAAAAAAAATCTTAAATTCGAGCAAGTGGCGCGCCCGCCCCATTTATCTGAGCGCCCGCGCTATACCTGAAGAAATTTGCGAGCAATAGGCGCGCCCACGCCACTCCTACCGAGCGCTCGCGCTTCCTCTGCGCCACACTAATACACGAACAGCGCTACACCTTGCGCTATCGCGCAATCTAAAAGCGCAGACTTAAGCGCTATCGCACATCACTACCTTGCGCTCCAAGCATTCCCATCAGCGCTAGAACGAAGCGCCATCGCGCTCCAAGCTTCCCGAACAGCGCATCTTCTCATCCCTGCCATGCGCAGTTCAGCAACTCCCAACAGCAATCTTTGCGCAAACCAGCTGCTCTGTCCCTGCTCAAACAACCACCATTAGCGCCTCACCCCACTTCCATGAGCTAACAAGATTTCCAGCTACTTCACCTCCTGAAATCGCGCGGCCAACATACCAACAACACTTGAATTCATGCGACAACAAGCATCCACATTAGCCTCTCATTCTTGCTTCAACAGCATCTGATGCTTGCCGTGCCTCGAACTCTTCCTTATTACCCCATACATTAAGCTAGTTATTTTGTGTTGATTGCTTTGGGATTTAATTTTGTGTATTATCTTATCGTGTGGTTGTCTCCTTTTTAGATTCACTTGGATGTGCATGTTGTGCGTCTCAATTCCCTTCGATGATCTGTTTCTGATGGTGTTCTACATGATGGATATTATTTTTTCATGACCATGATGGTTACATCGAGTCCTGATGCTCGGTGTCGAAGGTATGAGTCCCTTTTTATTTTTATTATTTTTAATCATTAGGGACAATGATTACATTAAGTTTGGAGGGATGAATCAATGTTTGATTTAGTTGTTTGGTTGTTTGGTTGAAAGTTGAGTTTTGAATTTCATAGATAAAATTTTTGTTGAGTTTAGTTGTTTTTGGCTGAGTTGAGTTGAATTTAAAAGAAGTTGAGAAATATATGGATGCATGGCCAATGAAAAATATTTTTGTGCTATAACTGAAATCCATGATTGTCTACCTATCTGACAAATATTTTTGAAAATATGGAACCAATTAGATGAACAATTTCCTATATACTCTGTGATTAATACTTGAATCTGATTTTTTGAGACATACAGACATAGATATGATTGAGGCATTGTTTGAAATTTTTGGGCCTAATTTTCATTGAATTTATCCTTAGTTGCCCATTTGAGCTACACTTGTATATTAGTACATTGAGGTACGAGAAAATCTGAATTTTTTTGTGAAAATCATCGTTAACTGCTGATGATTATTTTTTCTGCACTGATTGAGATTTGTATGATTTAATTGTGGATTGAGACTTGTCTAGAACTAGTTCGAACACTCTTCGAGGCGAAATACGGGCAAAACTGAGATTAGGAATGATTTAGGCGATTTTTCTGAATTCGTTTGAGCCTTTCAAGCTACCTATTACTATTTTATCCCTAGTACCTTGTTTGAGCCTTTATTGAAAATCGAATGTCATGCGTGTAAACGTGTGATAAACCCCCATTCGTAATTATTTCAAGGTCCTACATTGACTACCTGAATAGCCTATACACTATTTTCTACCTTTAAGGGAGTAATTTGAATGCTAAAATGTTTTATGCTCCTAGTTTTATTTGTGAGAAAAAGGATTGATGTGGTGGATGAATTGAAAATATGAAAAAAAGGTAGTAGAAAAAAGAGTTGAAAAATGTGGTTGAAAAAGTTGTGAAAGAAAGAAAAAATTTGTGAGAGAGTTGTGAAAAAGTTGAAATTTTAATGAAGTGAATTGAAATAGAAGTGAATTGTGAAAGAAAAGGAGTTGAAGTTAGAATGAGCATAAAAATATGAATTACTCCTTATTTTGAATTTTTATCCTTCATTTGTAGCCATGAGCCAGGCCTTACATTATAAGCTGAATAAGTCCTATTGACCGAGTCTCAGTTGCCCAATATACTAGTGGAGAAGAGTTGCGAGAATTTAGCCTATGGACTGTTGATTGATGCTTTTAATGATTATGAATTTTGATCGAAACACGCACACACTATTATTCTTTGCATTTACCTATTTGTGAGTGTTTTTTATTAATATCCTATATTTGATCCTATGCTATCCTTGAAAAGTCCTCATGATCTATGAATGTTTGAATTGAACTTGGATATGTTTTGAACGTGAGTTGAGGAGATTGTGAGTTTATGCGGTTATTTTGTTCTGGCTGAAACTTTCAAGTGTTAGTAGGTTGGATATGATTGAATTTGATATTTTTGAAATCATTGATGAGGCCATTGTTCCATAATATTTCTTGACTATTCTTGTTGGTTTTTGATAGAATGATTTTTTGGAATTTAATAATTTTACTCGGGACTAGCAAAAGTCTAAGTTTGGGGAAATTTGATAAGTGTATTTTATACATTTAATTTATATATGATTTTAATTATTAATTGTTTGTTTCGAGCAGATTTATGTGGGTGTTTTGTTGTTTTTGTGCTTGCAGAGAATTATTGAATTTATTTAGAAAAATGATGAAAAATGAGAATTTGTGAAGAAAAGAAGAAAAAGAAGAAAGAATAAAAGAAAGAAGAAAAGAAACGATTAGAAAAGAAGAAGGAATAGTATTGGGCTTCTTATTGGGCTTTAAAAGTCAACGCTTGATTTAGCGCTAAAAAGAGAAGTGAGAAGAGCTAACGCGCAATGTTATGTATCTGGGAGAATTGAGATTTCGAGTTCAAGGCGCGCCCGCGCCTTCACTTGAGCGGCCGCTCCGTTGCTGAATTGGAAAGATTTTAATAAATCGGGCAATTAATTCTTGGGCTTGATTTTGTGGGCTTTTGCTGAGCAATATAAAAAAGAATTCTTATCAGAGGAAAAGAAGGAGCCGCCACACACTCATAATACAGAAATCAGAGAATTGATCGTGTGATTTTCCTGAGGATTTTTCTGGAGCTTAACTGAAGAACGAAGACGGAGTTCGATAGTCCGGACACGGCATCGACGACGGATTTGTTTCTTATCTTTTATTTAATTCTGAACATGTTTGGATTTATTATTTATTGTTTTCAGAATTTTATTATGAACTAATTTTTATAGTCTAGAGGTCGGATGGAACCTGGTGTAGACGTTTTCATGAATTTTTGATTTTATTGAATTGAGTTTCTTCTAGATTAATTGTTTTTTCTAGAATTGATTGTCTTTTCAATTATCTGATCAATAATTGATTTGTTATATTTATTTGAAATCATTGCTCGGGAGAGGGGATTTTGAATAAGACATTAGAAACTACACTGCTAATTATTTATACAGCTCGGGAGAGTGTATGATTTTAACAGAGCTTTTAAAGAGAACATTGTTTTGTGTTAGATCACTGCGATAAATTCTTAATAGGAATATTGGAATTGAATTGTAGTTGATAAACATTATTTGTTGCTTGGGAGATGAAAATAATAAACGTAAGTGTTCTTGGCTATTAATTGATTGGAATTCATGAAGATTAATTACTTAGGATTGATTGTTGTTGAAACCAGGTGAAATCTATACCTCTAGACCGTTTTTCTCTGATTTATTTTTAATCTGAAAGTTGTGTGCGTGCTTTTAAATCTTTTAATTATTTTTATTTTATTGCAAAATTCTCAAAGTTTGATTTTCTAGATAAAGTTTAGACTATTTTAATTACAAGTACTAAATATTTTCATTTACTCCCTGTGGGATCGATATCTGAATTATTCACTATATTAAAACTTGACACTCGTACACTTGCGAAGAAATTTCACAACAGTTTGCCAAATAATTGAATCTCCCACAAGCAGCAAAAAATTACTAAGAGAATTGCTGGCCAAAACTTATGAACACCCGTCGATGATCCATCTCCAAGTACCTCACAAGTAAAAAACAACAAAATTAATAATAAATAATAAATAATTAACAATAATAAAATATCTAGTTTCAAGAAAATAATCTATCCTAATATTAATTAAACAGTCCCCGTCAACGGCGCCAAAAACTTGACCGCTAAATTCGGTATCAACTAGCAAGTACACTAGGTCAAGTAATAATAAGTGGACAATGAGTCCAAGTATCGATCCCACAGGAACTGTAGTCAATTCTCAAGAATTAATTATTTTACTTAATCTAGACAAAAATAATAAAGAAGAAAGCAACGATTTAAATAAAAATTTAACTACTAAAAATAATAAGAATTAAAATAACTGAAAAATAAATATAATTAAAATGAGATAAACAAGACACACGCAGGTATCGAACAAATCATGTAACATGTAGGCGATTCAGGACTCAGATTTAATCTTAGATTACGGGAATTCTCCTAACTTGTTCGAAGGTCTATTTCTAGAACAATCAAACCTATTCAAATATTGACGGATTAATCTTTCGTAACTTTAATCAAATTTGAATGCATTAAATATTTGTGAAAATTCAGTTATCACCTAAACTGCACACTGAAACCGAATTCTATTGCTCGTCGGTTTACCATGTGTTGATTATCAAAGTGATCAAAATCAATACCTCCTCTGTCGACTTGGAATCGATTAACATGCAAGAAAACAGTTGATCAGGCTATTCACAAGACAAATATAAATCTGATAATCAATATAAATCTAATAATCAATAAAACAAAATCAAGTCTGAAAAATCCAAAATAAACATCCAAGTTTTTTACATAAATCTGTTCGGCCCAATCGGTCTTGGTTGAATAAAAATTACTCAATAATTGAAAACAATAATTCAAAAATAAAAAGAAGAAGAAAAGAAAAGAGAAATTTTCTCTCCCAAGCCTTGAAGCCACATCCCTTGTGTTGTCTGTGTTCTGGAATCCTTCATCTAATGATAAAAAGCCTATTTATACGCCCCAAATGTTCAAAAGATTGCATCCTTCGCGAATAAGAGTTTTAAAAAATAAAAAGTCTGCACGTCGTCTCGCTCGAGTGGGCTCAAGGTGCGCTCGAGCGAGAGATATTCTGTATATTTTTTTCTGTCCTTAATTCTCGCTCAAGAGGTCTCAAGGCTTGCTCGAGCGAGCAGTTTTCTGCCTCAGAACTCAAAAATTTTGCGACATGCAAGGACCCCGTGCCAGGCCGTTCCTGGGTCCGTGCCTATGTTTTTTCCAGCGCGCAGTTTTCTTGAAAAAATCATATCTCAGGTTCTAGCCGTCGGATCAAGCTGAAATGTGCACAGCAGCTTCAAAACATCTTGAATTTCATTTTGAATGGTGAATATTGGATTTGGATCTATCAAAAATTAAAATTGAATTTTTGATCAAGGCTGCTCCGTAATTCATTCTTCAAAAATCTATTTTCCTACAAAATTAATCTGGAGAGTGAAATACACACACATGCAATAAAACACATAAAAACAATATGAATGCACACAAAATAGACATAAAAATATCACGAAATAATTCATACAAAATGCACTCATCATGTTCCAACTCACGAATTCGAGCCTCAGACTGTTGGCAGCATTCTGAATGTTCGGTTATCGCTTGTTATTTGAGATTCCTCTCATTGTCAACTTGTTCCACCAAATGTGTACTAACTTCAGTGACTCCTCTATAAGTTCCAAGGGCAGCATCCAAAGTAGTTTTGGCCTGCTTGAGTTCTTCCTTTGCCTCAGCCAGTTGGTTGATATGATTCTCAATGTATTTTTTGCAGATTGGAGTTACCACCCCTAGTTTTTTCTCGCTCATAGATTGTCTGCTTCGTCTTATTTTTCCATTATTCTTTCTCAATCCTTTCATTAGCTATCCTAGCTATTAGGCGATTGATCCTCAGTTGATGGTTATCTAAGGCAAATTGACGTATGTGAGGTGTATTACGTATACGTAGAGCATGTGGTGCCATTTCCTAAAATAAGAAAAATGAAAAGGCATCAAGATAGTTTCAAAATGATATATGATCATTACATCAAACAATAATAAACAATAAGTTCTAGGATTGTTTGACATATCACTTGAGTTGAGAGGGTCTTTTCAAAAAATTTCAAAAATAGAAATTTCAGAGATCTTTACATAGATTGAAAACGTGATTCATGGGGATCACAAAATAGTTAACATAATGGATTTTGAATTTCCTATGAAAAGTGATAAGAATCTCAAAACTTTCCTAACATGGAAAAAGCAAAATTTCGAAGGCCTAAACCATGGAATTTGGTTGAAGTAAGGCTTTGGTCATCGTGAAAAGGACTTCTTCATGTGTATAAATCGTGAGATCATTTTGGAGGGGAATGCATTATACCTTTTCCCCATTACAAAAGAACGCTAAAGAATTTCTAAGGAAACCCAACCGGATTATGACCTTGTCGGCTCTGATACCACTTAAATGTCACGTCCCAAAACTGGTCCTAGTTGACATCGATATTATTTAAAAAAAAACAATAAGCCTCGTAGCATATCAATTAACCAAAACCAATCTTTTTCATAAATGAATAATTGTCTTTACATTGACAATAGAAATTCACCAGAGAATACAACATAGTTGTGGAAGCGAATTACAACAGAAAACAGATATAATAAAACTTAGCAGATGCTTGAATCTTAAGATTTTGAACTTCATTACCAGCCCTAAAACGTCTTTTGCTCGTCATCGTTCACTTGTTCCTCAGTCTTATCTGAAGGGGAAGTAAGAGGTGCGTGTTTTTGGAATCACTCAGCAAGTTGGAGCCGATCGTTTACACAAATAACAAAGTATACATATAAACATAATTTCAGAAGAGATTTCCAAATATATACATAATTTCATAAGTAAATTTCAAATTCTAGTAGAAACGAAACTTCAGAAGTGACTTGTTGCGAAACATGTCACGATAGGGGTCAAGACATAAAATGAACATATTTCGTAACATAGCTTAAAAGCATATCATATCATATCGTATATATATATATATATATATATATATATATATAAAGCACCGCATTTAATATTTTCCATCAAGGTTCATTGATCTATCCCCAATATGTTACTCCTCTATGGGGCAAGACCATATAACGATTTTATACCCACCGTGTAAGGGCAATATAACGGTTTTATACCCACCGTGTAGGGGCCATATATATACCCACCGTGTGAGGGCCATATCACAACTTATCAAATTTAGAAACTTCTTTTCCATTTAGAAATCAAATCTTGACAATGCTTGCTTTCATGTTTACATCATAAGAATCGAATCATATGAACTGAATATAAACATATCAAAGCACGAAGCATCATGGGTAGGATCAAATTTTAAAGCATAATCATATTAATTTTAAAGCATATATATATATATAGAAGCCCACTTACAGTTGCTTTAAATACTTGCAAGAAGTATTGGTTGCAAAGGTTGAAAGAAACTAGCTCCAAATGACTCGAACACGGTTTGATCGTGAGACGATTTTCTTGGACTTCTCTTGTACCACACTATGTTCGAAATAGGTGAATGATTTGAACACAATAACCCTACTTTTATGCTACCTGAAACCGATAAAGATAACCCATCCTGGATGCCCTATGTTTCTCGGTTTTTGGGAGTGTTTTTGGAGGATTTTTTAGGACCATTTTCCTTTACTCCTTACGCTATTTATAGGCCAAAAAAATAATCTGAAAAGGAGGTTGAGCCTTGATTTCTTGGAGCCCAAATCAGCCTTTACTTTGGTCAAAATCCTATCCAAAACTCAAGAGACACCATGTGAGTCAAATGGTCACTTCCTACACCATAATTATCCTCCTCCCTTAGCTCATTTCCAGCTGAAATTCTTGAGCCTTAGGACAAAAATTAATAGGTTTTATTGAGCTAAAATTGTGAGTTCATGAGCTGAAGTTTTTGATTTCTTGAGTCGCAATGGTTTCAAGCTTCGGGTGTTGCAAAGTACCTAGCTTCTTGAGCTGAAATTATTCGAGCTCCTTGATAAAAATCAAATTAGAATCAAGCTAAAAATGTAAGAGTCTTAGAAATAAATTTTTGATTTTCATTGCTTGCAACATTTGCTTTAAAAATTCGAGTCGTCACACCTATGTCTATAATGATTATATTATATATAAAATAATCATAATAATAAATTATTAAAATATGTTTATGGGTTATGTTTTCTGTTGTATAAATTATCTGATTGTAAGTTGGCCTATGAATTAAGTAAGGGTCTCTTGGGACAAGGAATTTGAGCTGATTTGAATTTCAAATCCTCAGTCCAAATCTCCTATAGTTGTTGAAAGTCCAATGGATTTGGATTTTGAAATTGATATATTTATACTATGCATTTAGCCTTTCTTTTTTCCAAATCTAAAATCCACGCATTAAACTGATTATTTCAGATTTCTCTTGCAACGCCGCTTCTCCATGTCTGTGGTTGACTCCGCATCGATCCACCAATCTATTGTCTACTTCATTCGATGTGCACCACATTAGTCTCTTCATTCTTAATCTATTTGGAACATTTTCCTAAATAATCTGTCTTAATATCAAAATGAAATGAAATCGGAAATATTGATTGAATGAATCGAAATTTCAGTTGTTTTTCTCTCTTTTTTGTGTTTGGTTTTGATTAGTGCTTTGGTTTATGCATTCATGTGTGTTCAAGGTGATCCAAGAAAGTGACGAGGAGTGTTGGGTAGAATTCTCATGAGATGTACTTTTTTCTAATATTCACCGATTGAAATTTGAATTTGTTGGGTATTTTTTTGTACCTTCTTGTTTAATTTGGTTTTTATCGAGTCAAATCATTGTTTTATGATACAAATAAAAAAATGGACACACACAACTCCCCAAGCTAGCCTATCAACAATGTCCTAAAATAAAGATTTTGAACTCAAACCAAGATAGCTTCATCCGAAATACCCGGAAGGGAAGCCATTATTTTTTTAACTTCATATGGGTTCGATTTGAAGCATGAATATTAGAAAAGATAACAATATTTACAGCCTTCTGAATATGAAACAAGAAACAAAATATAAAGTGGGTTAGTTAACTATAGATGGTAGCAAGTATTTCAGAATTTCCTCTATAGTTTATTATAGTATTCTAATACAATTATTGCATTCTCAATCATGTTTAACTTTGAAATGATCAATGTTTATATTAATATATAAATAAATTTGTAAGTTTCCATGATTTATTTGAGCATTTTCTACATTATTTTGTGTTTTTTGAGTTATTATTTGATTAAACAGTAGATACAAAATATTTTTGGAATAAAAGAGCAAGGAACAAATGAATTTTGTGCTCTTACTCTTTCCGATGTATTTTTATTTTCGTGAATGTGTTTGATGTCCCCTAAAAATATTAAGGTCTTGTGAGACCCAAGCATATTAGCCCATACCCATGAGAGGAGTTCCAAAATCACTAGACCCTATATATTAAAAGTCCAAGTCTGATGAAGGCCCAAAACAATACACATAGCCAAAAATAGTTTATGGTTGAGCCCATGCATCTGAGCCCAAAGGGTCGAGCCCTGTTAGAGTAAGGAAAAAGTCCGACATGTTACACCTTAAACTCATACAAATCTCGTGTTGTGATATTAATGTTTTTAATGCATTAAGAATTCTAAAAATATTATGTTTTAATGATTATAAAACTAGGCTAAATGTTACTAATGTTTTCAGTGAGAAATTTTTAGAGTTCTAAAATAAAATTAAACAGGAGTTCAAAATATTGAAGAACAAATTGTACACACGTTGGAAATATTTTCAAAAAAAAATTTCAAAGCTATCAAGTACTCTTGGATCGGAAGCTCCGATGAAGGTTCGGAAGTTTCGCTGTGTATCAAGCCATTTAATCTTCGGAAGCTAAGTTCGGAACCAACGGTGACAGGATCGAAAGCTCCGATTGCAGATCGAAAGCTCCGATCATTTCCCCAGCATTTATTTAATCTTCGAAAGGACTTTGAAAGCTTTGAAGACCACCAAATCGGAAGCTCCGATACCAGATCGGAAGTTTCGATCTTCGACGGCCATGACAGGATCTTGTCCAGAGACTTTTTCCCGACAGAGTATTTAATGCAACCGATCGGAAGTTCCGAAGATAGGATCGGATGTTCCGATCTCTCCTTGGCGCAAGAAATTAAAATTTGAATTTTATGACGTTCGTAAGCTCCGAAGATGGATCAGAGGTTCCGATCTCACTCGTTTCAAAACTATAAATAAAGGCATTCCAAGGTCGTTTGGAATCACAACTCACCATCCGAATATCTCAAGCATTCAAGAATCTTTTGAGCGATTACTCAAGCATTCTAAGCCCATTTCAAAGTCCCTCAATATATATTTGTGTATAGAGTTGTATAAGTGCTTGAAAATCGTAGTTGTTTATACTCGAGTGTGAAGCCGAGTTTATCGAGTTGTTGTGGTTATCCTTGGAGCCCTTAAGGCCAAGTGTTTTGAGTTTTTGTGAGGCTATCCTTGGAACCCTCAAGGCCAAGAGACGCGGTGATCATGTTGTTGATGTATCGGCTAATATGGAGCCATCAAGGCCAAGACGACGTGCTAGTGATACCTTGGTTAATCGATCTTAGCCAAGAAGGAGAGACGTAGAAGATTTATTGTCGAACTTACATAAACATATCCTCTCTTATTTACCGCTTTATTTACTTTTCGTCATTTACTTTATTTACTTATTGCATTAATATTTGACTGTCGTAAGTCTTCCGCTTGCATTTTTGCAAAATCATTTTAAATTTCTAAAGTTGTCAATATAACCTAATTCCCCCCATTAGGTTCCATCACGACCCGAGCCCAGTCAGAGTAGGAAAACAGTCCGACCCGAGCCCTGTTTGGGTAAGGAAATAAAATACTTAAAAAATATAATTAGCAAAAATTAAATAAAATGAAAATAAAAATAAATAAAATTAAAAAAAAAAAGCTTGGGTTGCCTCCCAAGTAACACTTGGTTTATAGTCGTCAGCCCGAATTTTTCTGATCTTATGTCTTTCCCTTCTCTTTCACACGCCAAATAAATTCCACGAACCGCCTTTTAAATTTCGCTCTTTTTTCGTAGTCTTCTTTGTTGAATTTGGCGTTTTCTTCTTTGATTCAACCTCAATATCGGCTCTATGACGGCACTCCAACTTCAAAACTTGCTCAATTAAGAATAATTTTTTGATGGGAGGATTAAGTGTCTTCATGAATATGTTGAAAATTACTCGTTCGCCTTCGACACCCATCGACAATTCACCTTTCTTTACCTCAATTTTTGCATCCGCTGTGGCCAAGAATGGTCTTCTGAAAATCAATGGAGCACCATGATTTGCTTCTATGTCCAAGATCACAAAATCCGCTGGGAAGATGAATTTATCCACCTTGACTAGAACATCTTCAACAATTCCAAGTGGGTATGTAATGCTCTTATCCGCCAACTGCAATGAAATCTTTGTGGGCTTCACCTTACCAAGTCCTAAGCTCCTGAAAACAGACAAAGACATTAGATTAATGCTAGCTCCTAAATCGCAAAGTGCATTATTAAAATAAGAAGAACCAATCGTGCAAGGAATAGTAAAACTCTCTGGATCCTTAAGCTTTTGTGGCATCTTATTTTTTAGCACCGCACTGCACTCTTCCGTTAGATTGACCACCTCGTTCTCTAGCAGCTTCCTTTTCTTGGGCATTACCTCCTTGATGAACTTTGCATAATTCGGCATTTGCTCCAAAACACCAGCAAAGGGGATGTTGATATTAATTTTCTTGAAAATATCCAAAAAAATTTGGAGAACTGCTGATCCAATGTTTTCTTCTTGAATCTCTGTGGGTAGGGGAGTGGAGGCTTATACATCGGTTTCTTTTCAAGTTCAGGCTTCTTCTCTTCAACCGCTTCCTCAACTGCAGTTGTTTCAGGCGTCTTGCTCTCAAGTTGGCGCTCTTCATTATCCACTTGCTTCCCACTCCTCTACATGATAGCATTATACTGCTCCTTGGGATTCATCTTAGTAATACTTGGGAATTGACCTTTGTTATTATCCTTCAGTGCGTTTGCCAACTGCCCAATGCTAGTCTCCATGGATTGCAATACAGCACCCATGAGGCCACATGTGTCTCTAAACTATCAAGGCAAGTCTCAGTCATCGCCATACTCTTACCAGATTCCTGCACAAAATTACTAACAACATCCTCCAAAGAAGGCTTACCCTAACCCTTATTTGTAATGAACCCCGGAGGATTCAACACATTTTTATTGTTAGCATAAGAAAAATTTTCATGATTACGCATACTAGGGTGATAAGTATTGGGTACAGGATTACCTCTGTAAGCTCCATAACCTCTCTGATTTATGTACTGCACTTATTAAGGATAGTGAGATTAGTCCATAGCACCCGGAACACCTGCTGGTTCTGTAACACTCACTTTATTCAAAGCAGCTACCTGTGTAGTCAGTGAAGATAATTGGGCAGTGATAGATGTGTGAGGATCCACTGCATACACTCCAACTGACTTCTTGACTCCCATACGCTTAGATGGCCATTGAAAACTATTGATCGTCATCTTCTCCAACATATCATAGGCCTATACATGGTCCTTAGCAAAAATGGTGCCTCCAGCAGCAGAGTCCACCGACAATCGAGTAGGCGCATTTAGCCCATTATAGAACAACTCAATTTGCTCCCAATCTGCAAATTTATGGTTAGGACAACGCCTTAATAACTCTTTATAACTGTCCCATGCCTCATAAAGCTGTTCAGAGTCCATCTGCCTGAATGTGCTGATTTCAATCTTCAGTTGGGTGGATTTGGCAGGTGGAAAATATTTTGCAAGAAATTTTTCTGTCATCTCCTCCCATATAGTTATACTCCCCAATGGCAGTGATTGCAACCAACTCCTCGTCTGATCCCTGAGAGAAAAAAGAAACAAATGAAGTCTAATTATATCTTTAGAAACTCTATTAAATTTTACCGTGTCTGTTATCTCAAGGAAATTGCGCAGGTGTAGGTGAGGATCAGCTGTGACGCTCCCATTAAACTGGTTCTGCTGAACCATGTTGATCAATGCAGGCTTTAGCTCAAAATTGTTAGCATTGATAGTTCCACGAGCTATTCCAGAGTAGTGAGCCTGGATTACTGGCCTGAAGTATTCTCTAATTGGCACCAAGGGAGCTTGATTCTCTTCAACCATTCTATTAACTTCTTCTCTTCTCGCTCTTCTCAAAGCACGTGCATTTCTCTCGATCTCCGGATCAAACAGTAGAGAATTTGCACTTTGAGATCTTCGCATGAACTGCAATTTCAAAATAAGAAAAAATCAATCAGTAACTTAAAATAAAATTAAAAAACTCTAAATTAAAACTTAGACTAATTGGCAACAAGACTAAACAAAATAAAAAATTACTCCCCGGCAACGGCGCCAAAAACTTCTTGTGAAAAATTCTCGCAAGTATACGAGTGTCAAGTTTTAATAAAGTGATGAATCAAGTATCATTTCCACAGGGAGTAAAATGAAAATATCCAGTTCTTGTAATTAAAATATTCCTAGTTTTATTTAGAAAATAAATGATCAAGAGTTTTGCAGAAAAAAATAAAATAATCAATGAGTTTTTGATAGTACGCACACAACTTTCAGATAAAAATCAATCAGAGAAAAAATGGTCTAGAGGTTTAGATTTCACCTGGTTTCAACAACAATCAATCATAATTAATTAATCTTCATGAATTTCAGTCAATTAATAGCCAAGAACACATAAGTTTATTATTTCCCTCTTCCGAGAAACAAATAATTTTTATCAACTACAATTCAATTCTAATATCCCTATAAAGAATCTACTTGCAGTGATCTATCACAGAAAAATGTTCTTTTCAAAGGCTCTGTTAAAATTATACACTCTCCCGAGTTGTATAAATAATTAACAGTGTATTTTCTATTGGTCCTATTCAAAATCTCCTCTCCCGAGTGCCAGATTTCAAATAAATATTACATTTCAATTATTGATCAGGTAATTGAAAAGACAATCAATTCTAGAAAAAAACAATTAATCTACAAGAAACTCAATTCAATCAAATCAAAAATTCATGAAAGCGTCTACACCAGGTTCCATCTGACCTCTAGACTCTAAAAAATTAGTTCATAATAAAATTCTAAATAAAACAAATAATATTCAAAATTCCAAACATATTCAGAATTAAATAAAAGGTAGAAAACCAATCCGTCGTTGATGCCATGTCCGGACTATCGATCTCCATCTTCATTCTTCAATTAAAGCTCCAAAATTCTTTAGAAAATCTTTACGATCACGTTCCAATCTTTAATCTCTTGATATACGTGTGATGTGTGTGGCGGGCTCTACTTCACAGACCGAATTAAATTTCTTTTTATATCGCGTGAAAAAGACCATCCAAAAAGCTCATAGAATACTTGCCCGTAATAATTAAAATCTGAGATGGCAGCGACGGGGCGAGCGCTCAGTGGAAGGCGCGGGCGCGCCTTTTGTTCGCAGATTTAAGTTCCAAGCTTAACAAGAACAAGCGCGTTAGCTCTTTTTCTTCTCTTTTTTAGCGCTTGGTGAAGCGCAAACATTAAGCCCACTAAAAAAGCCCATTAAGTCTTTTCTCATTTTTTTTTTCATGTTTTTCTTTTCCTCTTCTTTTATTCTTATTTTCTTCATTCCTTCTTTTTCTCTCAATAATTTAATAATTCCCTAAAACTACACAAACAACAAAACTAGCGCATAAATATGCTCGAAACCAATAATTAACAATTAAAATTATATATAAATTAAGTGTATAAAATACACTTATCATGGGGCAGAACTCTACCCAAGGTAGGAGACTAGTGTCGATAGGACTCAATCACCATGGCCGCTAGGACTCTTGAACCGACCTAGTTATCTTGATCCAATCCTGATTTTAACGATATATCCCTTTATCTTTTAGAGATTCACAAGTGTTTCCAATATCATTTCGTCTTTAGCAAGACTTCCCTTGCCGGGCCTGGGTCCGCCGTTATCAATTTTTGAAGCCTAATTCTTGTAAATTTTCAAATTTTTCAGGCTTAAAAATCTCAAATTCAAGCAAGCGGCGCGCCTGCCCCTTTAATCTGAGCGCCCGCTCAACCTCTGGAAGGAAGTGATGTTGTTGTGCGAACAAAAGGCGCTCCCGCGCTATTCCTCTCGAGTGCCCGCGCACACTCTGCGCCACACTGATGCAATAATAGTGCAAGAACTAGCAAAAAGGCGCAAGCCATCCTCACTCCTTCTCTTGTGCTAACAAGATTTCCATTAGCACTCCTCCAAGTGCAATCACGCATAGCCTTCATGATTCAACCAACAGCTTCTCATGTTCAATCAAAAGCAACATTTTTACAAAAAAAAAAAAAATTCACAACTCTATCATCATCGGCCAACAATAATCATTCTACTTATTCACACAACACAAACACAAAACATAATGATATGCATGAATACAAACTATATGCAATGAACTAAACCATATGAATGCAAAAACACAATGATGAACGAAACAAAACTAAATAACATCCCCCCATGTAGTGACCCTTACCCGGATCACCTACTAAACAGAACTTATGCATGCAATTAACTTAATAAAACAGATATCAGAATAAAACTGCGGAAACCAAAACATCATACAATCCCAAGTAAAGGAAACTGTAATTATCCAATATTATACAACCAAATCGAATAGCTGTATAAACCCAAAACAACAGTAATAAAGCCTAGACGAAGCTCCAGCTGGCCAACCACTGACTAGCCCCTCCTGGATCCACCCTCCTCGTCCAATCGCAAACCTGCCCCATGGAATAGGGTGTCCAGAAAATACAGAGTACGAGACGTGAGCATAAAACGCTCAGTGCGAGAGTATGAGTATACATGCATGCAAAGTGAACTCCCTATAGACTCGAGGTCAAGGATCAGATAACAGAGACAGACCGGGCCCTGGTATGTAGCACGCTGTGCCGTCGCTTCAGGAGGTGGCTCCCATACCGAGATAACTGTGGATACGCCGGACCCAAATCGATGGAAGTCCATCCACTAACAGGATAGGGTACAACCCTACTACAGACATCTCGAAGGAGATACAGCAAGATGCAAATGAATGCAGCATAATATCATGGCATATAAATCATGCAGTCACATAATACATGCATACTCAGTCAGGATATCTCGAACAGTACTTTCGTACCTTAAATACCAGGTAGGCACTACCAGCTCTAAGTCCAAGCCTAAAGTCCGCCTACACAGCGAAATGATACTACTATCATAATAGTGCTCTAAAAGCCTTTACTAAGCTATTGCATACTCCTAAATATTTATAGAAAGCAAAAGCTATACCTTCGTCCGTCGTTAGCCCTTTGATGTCGATGCCTCCAGAACTTGGGCACAACTCCGCTACGACTACCGAACGCCTCTCCGACCTCCGGACCAAGCCTAAGAAGACTAGAACAGCTCGAATATGACTAGAAATAGAGAGGAAATCCGGAATTGGCAAGGAGAAATGAAGTCTCGGCCTTCTATTTATAGACAACGATCGGAACTTCCGATCCTTGATCGGAACGTCCGAACCTCGATCGGAACGTCCGATCCTGCCATCGGAGCTTCCGAAGATCCTGATCTGCCACGTGTCAAAATATCACTTGATGACTCCGGATAGGGGTGATCGGAACGTCCGATCCTGATCGGAGCTTCCGATCCAGCCACACGTCATGGATGACGTAATATCATCGGTGCCTCCGATCCTCATCGGAGCTTCCGATCCCGATCGGAGCTTCCGATCGTCCCTTCGGAGCTTCCGATCCGTCCAATCCCCAATTTATTTAATTAGCATTAATCCTTAATTACTCAATTAGGGTACGGGCTACTACACCCCATATTTATCCAAAAGCATTGGCCTCAATGCTCTAGAAACACAAACAGTATGCACAAACAAAGAACGAATGCAAGACGAACAACAAAAACAGAATGAAACTGAAACTGAAACTCCCCTGGTTAATTCACTGGCATCTCCATCGTTCTCTTCCTCTTCACACTCTAGCAGCAACAATTTTTTAGGTGATAGTAACAGATTGGGTATAGCGGCAATCACGGCAAACTGGGATGGGAAAGAAAAAAAATCAAATAGAAAAAAAAACAAAAACAAACAATTAAACTAAAGAGCAAAGGAAAGATAACTGGGTTGCCTCCCAGTCAGCGCTAAGTTTATAGTCTACAGCCCGACTATGCAAAAGCAACCATCAAAGAGCGGTTGCCGCCCATAGTAAGAATCATACGACTCTACGTATGGGTCTTGATTTCCTATGCCCTCAAGCTTGACGTGATATTGACATTGAAAGCTCGTCGATCCAACAATATTCGGTATGAATTTTTTCTTTTGGAAGGAGACTCCAAATCTTGGCTGAAGCTCATAGAGGATGTAATGTTGTGGAGTTGGCGTCAATGACAAGAAAAGATCTTCAAGTGGAGTATATGTAAAGTCCATTGATGAGATCAAATCTTTCACATTGAATATTTTCTCCTCCTCCACTGTCACTTATGGCTCATCCTCACAAGAAGATTCCTAAAAAATTATGTTCTCATGATCTGGCTCAATTATTACTGCAGGATCACATGCCCATGATAACTGATCATCATAAATTGCTGCAGTCTCATAGAGAATCTCAGAAGATGGTTCTATAAAGAGAGTAATTTGTTCATCCAGAAGACTCAAAGAGTTGATGTGGCTTTCCAAGAGCTGATTTATCTCTGTCTGTTGTCGCACAATGTTCTCCAACTGAGCCACATGATCCTCAGAACGCCCTATACACTCTTCTTGATGCTCAGGTGGTTGGTTTGCAAAATTTTTAGAGTTGATATCTGGAGGATATTGGTGACTTCAACCCTGCAGTGAAGGATCACAATTCCAATGGTAGTCAAAATCCGCCATATCATTTAACAAGTGCATAGCACTGTCGTAATCTATGTGAAACAAGTGACTGCGAGTGGCCAAAGCTCCATAATCTATCCAGCTTCTTGTTATATCATCCAATCCACCATAAAAATATCTGCACTAGAGTGTAATTCAAAAATTCATGGCATCGAAATTTGTTTGCCAAATCATTGAATCTCACCCAAGCAGCAAAGAATGGCTCTGAGTATTGTTGGTCAAACATTGTGAACACATGTCGATGATCCATCTCCAAGTACCTCACAAGTAAGAAAAAAAACTAATTAATAATTAAAAATAAAAAAAAATGCAAAAAAAAATGTCTAGTCTCAAGCAAATAATCTATCCTAATATTAACTAAACAATCCCCGGCAACGGCGCCAAAAACTTGACCGGTTAAATCGGAGTGATATGAATCTACTGGCAAGAGTACCAGGTCAAGTAATAGTAAAGTGGACTGAGAGTCCAAGTATCGATCCCACAGGGACTGCAGTCAATTCTCAAGAATTAATCATTTAGCTTAATCTAGACAAAATCATAAAAATCAATTTGATTTAAATAAAGTAAGAAGTTAAGATAAAAACTGATTAAGAAATAACAATAAAAATAATTGAAGATAAAAATAATTAAAACAAAGACAACCAAGACACACATAGGTACCGAACAAATCATGTAATATGTAGTCGATTCAGAACTTAGATTTAATCTTAATTCACGAGAATTCTCCTAATCTGTTCAAAGGACTATTTCTAGAACAATCAAACATATTCAAATATTGACGGATTAATCTTTCGAAATTCTAATCAAATTCGAATGCATTAAATATTTATGAAAATTCAGTTTACACCCAAACCGCACACTGAAACCGAATTCTATTTCTAGTCGGTTTTACAATATGTTGATTATCAAAGTTATCAAAATTGAAACTTCCTCTGTCGACTTGGAATCAATTAACATGCAAGCAAACAGTTGATCAGACTATTCACAAGACAAATATAAATCTGACAATCAATAAAATAAAATCAACTCTGAAAAATCCCAAACAAACATCCAAGTTTTCTACATAAATTTATCCGGCCCAATCACGCCGTCTTGGTTGAAAATATACTACTCAATAATTGAAAACAATAATTCAAAAATAAAAATAAGAAGAAGAAAAAAAAAAAGAAAAGAAGAAAAACTCTAATGGAGCGTCTTCAATCTCCACTCCCGCAGCCGTCGCCTCTGTCTGCCGTCTGGAACTTCTAAACCCCCTAAAATATGATATATCTTCTATTTATATGGTCCGGAACCCATATCAATTAATTTCCTTCCAACACAAGGACTTTTCAGAACAATCTGACGCCGGAACCCGCGCGCGCGTCTGGAAGAAGTCTCGCGCGCGCAGAACAAAAAAACATATTTTTGGAACTCTGACTCCCGCGCGGGCGAGCTCAAATCTCGCTCGCGCGCCATGCATTTTCTGCCGCAAGCGAAGATTCTGAAAAATTCATATCTCGAGTTTTAACCGTCGGATTGAGCTGAAATATGTACAACAGCTTCAAAATATTTTGAAATTATGAACGGTAGAGATCGGATTTGGATCTTTCTAAAATTAAATTCAAATTTTTGACCAAAGCTGCTCCGTAATTCACTCTTCAAAAATTCATTTTTCTACAAAATCAACCGGGAGAGTGAAATACACACACATGCACTAAAACACATAAAAACAATATGAATGCACACAAACTATATATATAAACCTATCACAAAATAATACACACAAAATGCACTTATCACCCAACCAGCTAGGCACTATAAGCCCATTAACTTGGCAACGTAGACAAGTCCATAACTTGGAAAAAATCATAAGATCGGCTAGTTCATAACTATATGAGCCCACATCAACGTGTCATTCCCAAAATTTACTTAACCATTTCACGATTTTTAAGCCGTGGGAATGCACGGAACCAGAAGCTTGGGAATTTCCAAATTTTACATGGTTATAATTAGGGCATAAAAAACCTATGTTCGGACTTCTTACATGTGTTCGGATTCTTACCTGTGTTTGGACTTCTAATATGTGCTCGGATTTTTTAACATGTGCTTGCATTTTGTTTTCAAATATGATTGATTTTTTTCTACACACAACATGTATGTGCTCGGACGGACCAGTTTGGACTTGTCAAATTCACTTGGTAATTTCATGATTACAAGTCATGATGTGCTTGGGCTCCACAGCTCGAGAATTCAAATTTATACTTAGCCATTTTTATGGTTTAACAACACGAATATTCTTGGGCCATTTGTGGATTGGATGATTTCAATTTACACAACCAATTTCTTGGTTCCAAGGTACCAGTCACCTAGATCAAAATCTTTCCAGTCCATAGGACACGTCAATTTATGCAAAAAACACATAACATGTGCAAATGGTACGCTAGCTAGGGTTCAGGATCCAACCGGACCACATGATCTAAACTTCATACTTCATTTAGACCAAAAGGAGGAGGTACTATTGATACCCCTAAAATATATTAGGGTCTGGTCCGACCCGAGACAATTAGCCCATACCCGAGAGAGGAGTTCTGTAATGGGCTAGGCCCTCACCCTCTGCTTCTGGCCCATTTGGCCTTCTGCTCTGGGCGACCCAGCCCATTACCTAAAAGGGTAGCTCAAGTGGTACCAGGATTGAGTTGAACTTGGATATATGCCTGGTGGTCCAAGTTCGAATCCTGGGGAGGAAAAAACTCTTCTTTCCAGGTAGGGAGAAGAACATGAGTATGTGCTTAGGCCCCCAGAGCAGAAAGACAGATGGGCCAGAAGCAGAGGGACGCACCCAACCCATTACAAGTTCCAAAAGCACAATATCCTATTATTTTAAAAGCCCAAGTCTGATGAAGGCCCAAAACAATACACAAATTTAAAAAGATAAGTTTATGGTTGAACCCATGTAGATGAGCCCAGAGGGCTGAGCTATGTCAGGGTAGGGAAACGGTCACACTCGAGACCTATCAGGATAGGGAAAATGGTCGAACCGAGCCCGATAAGGGAAGTCTTACTAAAGATGCAAGGATATTGGAAACATTTGTTAATCTCTAAAAGATAAAGGGAGATCCCGATAAACTCGGGATTGGATCAAGATCACTAGGTCGGTTCAAGAGTCCTAGCCGCCATGGTTATTGAGTCCTACCGACACTAGTATCCAACCTTGGATAGAGTCCTGTCCCAACAAGAATTCAACCCTACCAAGGTAACTTACTATTCATGCCTCTATAAATACCAGATATCTCTTATGGTTTTACACATTCACTTTTGCTCATGCATTCACCCACTCATATTCTCTTTCTCTCTCAATTTTATTACGCTCTCACTCCTGATCATAATCTGAGCACTGACTTAGGAATCATAGGGGTCACACCGAACACACCTTTGGTTTTTCCTAACCCTATTTTTGTCTATGCAAAACCCTATTTTTCTGACTCGACCCGTGTGTTGACAGATTGGAAGATCTGCTCTATCATATCGAACCCGAGATAAAATTTTGGTTATATCAGTGTTTATAGAGGATATATTAACACTTTCTTCAATTCTTGGTATTGCAAGGTAAAGAAGTGATGTTTCTGAGCTATTGTTGTAGCTTTTCATATTACGATGTACTTATGAGTAATCATAAACCTCTTTAGTTATAGTATTCAGTCCATTTTGAACTGATGTCACATGTTTCCTTTCAATATTAATCTTTCTGGTATACAAAAGATGTACGGTGGTTTGACAAGACGTCTTTCTCTTTAAGTGAAGTGTGGGAGCCAACCATTGTCAACCTTGATCATGCGTTGAGAAAATTAAAGTACGTTTTGTATTATTTTTCTTATAAGACTTAACACTTCTATATAAGTTTGTTTTTTGTGATATATATACCTGGATCAAAAAGAGTCTCTTAGATGTAAATATGGAATCATTAATTTTTGTTCCTTGATTTTATGAACCTTTGTCATGGAAAATGGATTCAATCTTCTTTATTCTTTATCTCGTAGCAATGAAAAATTATGTGCATAACTGATACCTTGAGATCTAGAAAACATAAAAAATTGTCATATTATCGCTTTTGCATTATTACTCTCCTTTTTTTTTGTTCAGTGTGCTCATATCTACTTAAGTAATGCAACTTTGTTTAACCTATCTTCCAAAAACTTCATTTTTATTATAGATATATATTTTGTATATATATAATATGAGATGCGACACATGTTCATTTTTGTTCTACTTTTCTGTTTTGAATTTATGTTAATAATGATAATACGGTTATGTGGAGCTTATTCTTTGGCTACATAGGAAGAGTACATAAAATCCGAAATAGAATCGGAACGTTCAATCAAAGTTAGGCCATGCAGATTGTAAAGTGTCAACTACACACAAACACGTGGGAGCTCAGAAGGTCCGAACTAGGGTTCTGTTGGGTACAATAATTGTTCCTGCTGGGTAGTGTGATTGAACCATGGCTCTTGGGTTGCTGTGCTGTTTAAAAGATTTGAATTGCACTATTACCACCAGTTATAGCTTTAGGTAAAACGACAAGTGCTCGGTCCTACAATTGGTATTAGATCCAAGGCAATGAGTTTGAATCCCATGATTGCGAGGAGTGCAATTATTGGGAGAGATATTGTTGGGTACAATAATTTTCTCTACTGGGTAGAATGATCAAACCATGGCATGTCAGCAGCTGTGTGGTTTAAAAGATTTGAGTTGCACCATTATCACCAGCTATAACTTTTAGTAAAACAATAAACGCTCGGTCCTACAGGTTCGAAACGTCCGAAGTCAACCATTAAGGTGTCAAGAGTCATTAGAAACGTCAGTGCGTGCATGCGATCAGAAAGTTCCAAAGAGGGAGATCAAAGCATCCGATCCAGGGATCGGAATGTCCGATATTCACATATATATATATATATAGGCCACCCGAGATCAGTTTTCATTGCTCATTTCACCTTTTTGCTCCCTTATATTGTTTATTATTGGGCATTCTAGCCATCCAATCAAGCGTCGGGCACTAGCGAGGCGATTCCGAGTTAGTGGCGGAGCTGTGTCCAAGAGATAGGGTCTTCGAAGCCAAATGGCTAATGACGGATGTAGTTATCAATCTAGACTCTTAATAGACTTTGAAAGTAGCTATTAGTCTAGTTAAGGCTTTTAGTAAGAAATAAGTGATATAGTAATTACTGCTTATAGGCTTGGACTTGTGTGCCAAAGTTGCTAGGTTGCTTGATAGAGGTACGAAAGTACTATCCGAGATATCCTGGTTAAGTATGAATGTTCTATGTTTTGCATGTTTATCTGCCATGTTTTATGTGCATATATTATTTCACGATTATTATGCTATATGTATTATCATGTTAAGCCTATATATACCTTATTATAGCCTGTAGTGGGATCACTCGACCCCTTATTTCTTAGATGGTTGGATCCGCAAGTACGAGAACATGTCATATATACTCACAGTTTATTCTGGTAAGTGTGCCACCTTTGGATGCGACGGTGTAACGTGTGACATACCACAACGCCTTCCTGACTGAGCAAAGTTTGACCGTGATAGTTTTTCGACACCCTGTACATTTTTATTCACACACTTATAGCATGTGTATACTCATATTTTCGTACTGAGCATTGTTATCGCTCACGTCTTTGTTTTTTTTCTTGGACACCCAATTACATGGGGCATGACTTAGGTTGGTTGGACCCAGCGAGAGTGGTCGTTGAGGCAAAGACTGCACCATTCCCAGGAGTTGGTTTCATTTCAGTTGTATTTCATACCCTTTCGATAAGGTTGTATAATATTTTGGGTATAATTAGTTTTTCAATTGGGTTGTATGAGCTTAAGTTTCCGTTGTTTTATTTAATTATACTCTTGTCTTAGGTTAGTTGCATGTTTTAGTCTCGTTAATTAGGTGATCCTGGATAGTTCACTACAGGAATGCCTTCCCATTCACTTCCTTTTATGATATAACCCGTACTAGAAGACAACTAGTCTCACATATGAACGTAAGTACCACTACGCCCAGATCAAACCAAACGATTTGATCGAGCGAAGAATCCCTCAGCAACGAATGAAACCCTAGGTGAGAGGAAAAAAAAAATCATTAGTATATAGATAAGAGCTACTTTCCAAACCAAACACAAATTCTATTTATCAAAATTTACTCCCCTCTGTTATTGACTTCCTTGTCTTTTGCCGGCCCCAGTTAGCAAATCCCACCCAACTAGCTCATCCTCCATTGCCAACTTCTAGTCGAGTTCGATATATTCTGTTGAAATGATTACTGAAAACCTCCATGGCCGTTTTGATAACCGATCCTATACTCAGAAAATTACACTATGGTTATGTAATTTGCATTTTTCTACTCTTGATTTTGTTGAAAATCAATTCGTATTTTTTAGTGTTGTAACATCTTGCATTTCTTTTTCATTTTTGATCATTTATTGACCGGACTCGATCCAGCCTCAGCCAAAAATTGCCTATGTGGCGGTCACATATGCAAGTTTCATTACAAAGTTCCATGTTAGCATCCACATCAACCACATAAGTAATTTTCGATAAAAACAAAATGACCAAAAAAGGGGGAAAACGCAAGTTATAAGAATAAAAATGCAATTAAGATTAAATAGGATTAAAATAAAAAAAAATATGTAAGTTAATTACAAGATTAAACATACAAATTCACTGTTGATTAAATAAAAATAAAAATAAAAAAATTTAAATTATAGCAAAAAAATTGTAATTGTAATATTCTATACACCATATTTGGGACTTACGGAGGCCTGATCATTTTGGCTTTTCTTTTCCAATAATTATTATTATGCAAGTTGAATAGGTCAATTGGAGCCCCGTTTCTTCTCGAACTACAAGCAATTCAGTGTTTGGTGTCCGGATCTCGAGCATGCGTTGATCAGTTAGCAAACTGTTATATTAATTTTGATGTGTTTATGATTTATTTAATATACAAATATTTTCTCTAAGAACATAATTCTATTTGGACAAATATAGAATTCACCCAACATAAATTAATCTAATTAATAATCAAATAAAATTAAAATATAACTTCAAACCATCCGTGTAAGTGCACCCTAGATTCTTTTGTATTCTTATCTTAATGAGTCAAAAGTTTCTCAAAAATTTTATTTAATAGGAAAAAATGATTGTTATAACTTTATTTAAAAAAATAATAATGTGTTTTAGAAAAATGTAATGAGTAGAATATCTTTGTCACAGTGAATCAATAATTGAATTTGTCGAAGTCAATTTGATCAGTATCACTCATTTATTTGTGGCTGCGGCAGTGTAGAATGGCACTAGCTCATAAAATTGCTATGCCAAAGTCAATTTGGATATGATCAATAAACACTTAATGCTATGGAGTCCAGCCAAACAAAAATTGCAATGATTTATTATATTGACAAAAACTCTTATTAAACGGTTTTACGGATCATATTTGTGAGATGGATTTCCTACTTGGATTACCCATAAAAAGTATTATCTTTTATGCCAATAGTATTACGTATTATTGTACTCATATTATATTAGCTTCTTTACCAATTTGGACAATCAATAAATTATCAATAGCACACAAGATTGAATTTTTGCCCCCAACCAGAAAAATGAATCCTGGGATTTGCTTTAAGCTGTTTCTGAGTTTCATCATCCCTTCATTCTTATTCTTCTTAGTAAAGTGGAAAAGAATAATATGTATGGATACAACAAAGCTCCCAGTTGGTCCTAAAACTCTCCCAATCATAGGCAACCTTCATCAGCTAGGACCTTTGCCTCATCGATCTCTCCAAAAGTTGTCGAAAATATATGGCGATCTCATGTTCTTGCGCCTTGGATCCGTCCCTGCGATCATCGTGTCATCCCCCGACATGGCTCGCAAAATCTTTAAAACATATGATCTCGTGTTTTCGGGAAGACCCCCTATGTATGTTGCTAAGAAGTTTACTCACAATTTCTCGAGCATTTCTTTATCACCCTATGGTGAATACTGGAGACAAGTTCGAAAAATCGTGGTTCTAGAGCTGATGACCGTAAAAAGAGTGCAATCATTCGGAGAAATACGAGCCCAAGAGGTGGCTCGTATGGTTGGCCGCATAGTGGAACATGGTAGAGATCCTGTCAACATCAGTGCACTAGCGTTTTCACTATCGAACAACGTTGTGTGACGTGCGGCTTTCGGGATACGTGGTGATATTGGTAAATCGAGAGATGGAAGAACAAGTAAGTTTCATGAAATGCTACTTGAGATGCAGCGGATTGGAGGTAAATTCAATTTGGCTGACTTCTTTCCAAGAATGGAATGGGTAAACAAGCTTAATGGCATAGATAAGAGCCTCGACGCCATGTTTCGTGACGTGGACGGGTTTTTCAACAAAGTTATAGAAGAACACCGCGATCCCAATAGGCCTAAACCCGATGTAGAAGATATTGTTGATGTATTGCTTCGAGTTCAGATGGATCCGGACCAAGAAATTACTCTGAAAGATGAGCACATCAAGGGCGTTCTCTTCGTATGTTTTCTTCATCTTTTATCTTATAAATTTTTCCTCTATCTTTTTAAATTTTAGGGAGCAAAATGTAATTATTAGGACAATATTGTCTAAAGGCCTTGATTGAGTCAGTTCACCGTCAACTAATGGCACGTGATAACCTACCTTAACCTAACCGTGAATATATATAACGGGATATGCTCTGGGTGGATCATGTTACTCCTTCTTTTAGGTCTCTGTCCTTCATGCACATCCTTTGATTTAACAGCCAACGTGCCTCTGACTTATGTAGAATGAGTCCCTTCGGGATCAACCCTTTTTTTTGTGAATATATATAACGGCTCTAGGAAATTATATTAACCGAGATGGATGGGACATTGCAGGACATATTTGTTGGAGGAACAGATACTTCGCCAGCAACAATTGACTGGACAATGACGGAACTGATGAGAAATCCAGAAATCAGAGAAAAAGCCCAACGAGAAGTCAGACAAGCTTGCAAAGGGAAGCTTAAAGTAGAAGAAGAAGATGTTCAAAAGCTCACTTACCTTAAACTCATTGTGAAAGAGTCACTGAGACTCCATCCACCAGCGCCATTAATGCTCCCTCGAGAAACCACACAAGACTGCGTCATCGAAGACAAATACGAAATCCCCGCAAAGACGAGAGTTATCTTCAATGCAACGGCAATCTCGACCGATCCAAAATACTGGTCCAACTCAGAACAATTCTGGCCCGAGAGATTTTTGAACAGTACTGAGATTGATTTTAGAGGCCAACATTTCGGGATGTTACCGTTCGGTAGTGGGAGAAGGAGCTGCCCGGGAATCAATTTCGCTATCTCGCTGGTGGAGCTTGCACTCGCAAATCTTGTTTTCCTCTTCGATTGGGAACTTCCACATGGGATTTTAGCAAAGGAGATTGATATGGAGGAAGCTCCCGGGATCATCGTGCATAAGAGGAATCCTCTTCTGATAGTTGCTTCACCAGCTACCTAGCTAGCTAAATTGTTTTGTAAAATATTTATTTGTGATACATCGCAAATTTTTGCATTGATCACGTTGTCATGTACGTACGCATATTAATTACTTCTCCAGTCCAGCCTAATAGAAGAACATTAGTGTGCAAGACAAATTAAGGGGATGTGATTATATATATAGGAAGATTTATAATCTGGATCATGTTCACCTCCCATTTATTTAGTTATTTGACACTTACGTATTGTGTTTTGGAGAGCTTCTAGAAAGCTCTTCTTAGCTTCTCGTTAATAAAATTTCAAAATTTCGTTTGATTAAAAACTGAGAAGTGCTTCTTTGAAACTCTCCCAAACACTACCTTAGTTCTTTTATAAAGATAAAAATTATAACATAAGAGGGAAGGAGGTGCAAAATATGCATTTAGAGTAGATCTCCTATTCGATCTCTATTTACAATGAAAAATAATAATTTTGCGAAAAAAATTATTTTTTTTTATGAGTCTGATCAAATGAGATATATGTCTCATAAAATTGACACATGAGACCGTCTCTTTAGAGTTTTTATGATACATTGGATAATGTGAAAAACCCAATTATAATCTCAAGAGAAATAGAGTTATTGTTGTAAACGAAATCGAATGTCATCAATTTTATACAAAAAAAATGCTTTTATAATTTGTTGATCTCTTCATATTTTTTTGTTTTATTTTGAGCGATATATTTATTCTAACTAAAAAATTGCACGTACAACACGATTCCATATGAAACAAAATTTGTTAATTCTAAGCCACCAAAAAATGTTAGTTCATCCAGTAAATAAAAATGACCACCCCATATTTTTGCAATTCATGATAATTCACCCATGATATGTCACTAACTTTGAATGATCATCATGAATTATAGAAATATGCAATTGTCATTTTTATTTACTGGATCATAAATTATAAAAATATAAAATTTTCGTTTTTATGTAAAATTATTATTGTATGTTTTTAATTTGTTTTTTTTTTTTTTTGAATATTTTCTTTGAAGGAATACAAACATGTTCTCATCACATTCAGTATTAATTATTATACATCAATGAAATATACCTCTTTTTTACTTTGAGATATTGGTGATATTTTATCTCTTTGGTAATTAATGTGACCTTGATAGGTGTATGATGTTCCTTTTTAAATTGTCACATATTTGGTTTTTGAGACGTTCACATTGTTCTTCCAATACTTCGACAATAATAGATGATTAGAAATTTAAATAGTTTATCTAGTTTAAAAGGAGGATTGTTATTGACTTTGTTTATTGTTCTGAAGCATTATCCTATTTTGTTAAATATTAATTTTATAATAAGAAAGTGTTCAGTATAATTGTGAATTTTGCAATGACAATAATAATGTGAGCTCAAAATATTAGGAAAATGTTATTCACAACGTTACTCAAGTTATATATTCCTTTATTGGATAGCCAATATGAAAATAGATTGATGATAAGATGATAATTTCATTAGTTATCAAATTACTTTTAAGCATCAGTTTTAGAAGTAGTTTAGCACTATATGTGAGCATTTACCTTTGTAAATGCCTACAACTGACTTCAACTATTGGTTTAGCAATTGAATCCATATGTCGTTTCTTTACACCACGTGTTTAATTTATTTTTAAGCTAACTAATGTAAAAAAGTAATGCAACGCCACATATTCAAAGATTGCCCCGACTGTATCAAGACAAGTCTTTCCAACATGTTTATATCCTCACTCACATACAAAGAAACTTTCTAGTGGGTTACTTATCCTATAATTGTCCCTAAGTCAAGCACGTTTAACTTTGGAGTTTTCATGTGATGAGCTCCAAAAAAAAAAGATTCACATTCTTGATATGAGTAGTACCTGTCAAATCTTTTAAGTCATATTCAACTGTTCAGTCTCATACCTACACAGTTTCAGAATCCCTTTCATTTCGGCATTGGGCCGGTTCATTCATGTCTCCCTTCACCTAGAAGGCTGTCAGGAGCCGCTCTTTGGCCGCGTAACCTCTTGGCACTGGCGATCACTCCCCCGCCCTCTTATCAACCCCGGACGTCACATGCCCACCAGCTTCCATGTGGTTTGTGCCCGAACCATACCGTACTAAGAGAGGTCGGATCTACCAACCGCCACAAATTCGATGATTTTCTCCACTGTATCAAGACGGGTCTTTCCGGCGTGCTTATATCCTCACTCACACGCGGCCTGAGAAACTTCTCAAGGATCACTCATCCTATAATTGTCTCAAGTCAAGCACGCTTAACTTTGAAATTTTTATTTGATGAAATCCCAAAAAGAGATGCACTTATTCAAAATCGTAACAAGAACAAATGCAGAACACGTATTTGTAACACCCCAAATTAATGTTTGTTTTAGGTATACTTTATTAGGAAAAGATCAACATTCATGTTCAAAAAAAATATCTAAATAAATCACTTCTTCTAATTACAACTAAATAGATGTAAAAATATCATTAGTCATATAAAGTTTTTTTAAAAAATATATTTATTTTTTTTAAAAAAAATCTACATACATTGTTACGATTTGAACAAATGCAGAACACGTGTTTGTAACGCCCGAAGACATGCACGCTGAAATATATTATTTGTAATAAAAATTGGATAAAACACAGAAAACATTGCCTACAACCGTTATAAAAAATTTTAAAAATGATTTTTTTCTACAAATATTATCGAGGATTAAAAGTAAACTTACATGTATAATTAATTTGATTATATAAAAATTGATTTGAGTTCATTGTGATTCTTTGTTATCATAACTTTTTCATGACTTTATAATTATCAACATTTATTAGTTTTCATAGCCAAAAATTGCATCCTGATGTTATAAAAATATGTTTTTTTTGCATGAGGACACTTGACAAGAACCATCTTGTTACTATATATATATGGTAATTACTTGTATTTTAATTTGTTTCTCTTGTACATATATATTTCATTTATTTTATATACTAAATTATTTTAAAAAAAATTGTGGCTCAAAATCATTTAGAAAATAACCATTAAAAATACAATATTAAATTCATTAAAAAATTTCATAAGATAAGATTGATTAATAAAATAATGTAAAAAAGAAGAATCTAAATGGAAACGATGTCAAAGCTTTCCAAATTTCCAATGAATTAATTATAAGAAAATTTTGATTTCGTTGATGAATTTAATCGGCCCCATCCACACACCCCTCACCTTGGGATAATTTCATCTCACCTTGACCCATTTTATTGAATTGAATTGAATTGAATTGAATTGGATTGGATTAGTATTTATGAATGGTTTAATTTAACGACAAATGAAAACACTGAGTAAACAATCGATAAATGAAATTATTAATTATAATAATCCTATGTATGATATCTGGTAAACAACAAATGAAAAAAAAATTACAATAAATTCAGCAATTGAAGAAACACTAAAATTAAATTGGAAAATACAATAAACCCCATAAAGTTAAAATATTTTCATAGAGTGAGAATAGATATGACAATGAGTCGGGTTCGGGTAAAATTTCATACCACTGTCCCTATCTTCATTTATTATATCCACCTCTATACACATTCTCATCCTCGTCGAGTATTCAACTTTTATCTCATCCTCATACTTGTCGGAAGATGGATACTCATACCCTGCCCAAATATCATATTACCACATACAATTGAATTTTTCAAATTTGATTATTTGGATAAAACTATGTTTATTTACCAAATTTTTATAAGAACAATAAGAAAAAGATGAAAGATAAAAAAAAAATTCAAAATAAACATAATATAAGAAATAAAAAACATATTATATATAATTTATCCCTACACCATTATTCTATAAACTAATGTTAGTTTTACTAATATTTTCTATGTTTAATAATCAGGTATGGGTAGGGGTGGTTCGGTATGGCATACCGCGGTATTCGTTGAATACTGCGGTATACCGTACCTAAAATTTCGGTATACCGAAATGTCGATATACCGATATTTCGGTATGACATAAATCCATATCGAAAAATTTTGGTGTACCGAAATTCGGTACGGTATGAGTAAGATGTTACTACATCCGCCCTCATCTTTAAATCCGAAATCTCCATACTCAATTATCCATTTATTTAATCAGGTCCAAAAAATATATATGTACCCTCCTCTATTTAGGTCGGGTATCGCCTATCGGATCCTCTATCGGGTTCAGAGGAAATTTTTCATCCTAAGTGAGAAGGATATCTATGGAAATTCATTAATAAACTCATTTACTTTTAGGTAGTATAGATAACATATTTTCTTATTATATTAAATCATTTCATATGGTAAACTTTCCAACCAGAATGCATGATAAGCAATATAGAATGGCCATATGGAATGATAAGTTATCCAAACTAAGAAAAGATATATAGCAAAGGGCCGAACCTAAGGTAGAGACCGACATCTAAACAGGCCATAAAATTGTGACTTAGTTTTTTTAATTGTTGAGTCTGGATTTTGTATAAAATTAAAACTTTTTTGTTCGAAATCTTAAGTTTCAGTGTTCTTGCGCACATATGTCAATCACATCGCTAAACTGTTGGCATTGTCGAACCAAAGTAAACTGCTTGCGTGGTCAACTGTTGAACAGTTTGCTTACCCAGACTGAGCACTCAATTGCTAAAATTGCTATCTACTATCAGTCTATCTTTTTCCCAACCATCGTCAATCAACTAAAGCTCGTGTAATCAGCTAACCAACTTTAAGAGAATATTCAATTTACCTCCGTGGATAAAGTCTTTCGTACATTAACATTCTGCAACAAAACGCCGCGCATTCAGATCGTACTATTTCGGCAAAGAATGATGATTTGGCGCATACAAACAGTGCAATGGAAAAAATCTAAGGATATTAGAGTATATTTAAATTTATGACCGTTGGCACCCAAGCCTATAAATAGGCGCATTGATTAGTTGAGGAAAGCTCTCGCATATAAAAAACACGAACTCACATTCTTAGCAGTCAATCAAAAGATTTCAAAGTTCTTCAAGCTGAATTGATCAATAAACTTAAAGAACACATTCGTAGATATTATTCGATCATTGAAGAATCAATTTGTGCATATGTAATCGAGTTGTAAAAACTTTGTTTTTCAGTCGAGGACTAGTCTTGGAGTGTGGTTTTGTAAGTTGTTGTAAAATTCGAAGTCTTTCTAGTGATATGCTTACGAGGATGAAGAAGGGATGACGTAGGAATTTGAAATCTCCGAACATCCAGAAACATTTGATTGTGTCTTTCATTTCAGTTTATTTAATTCATTCAGTTTCGTACTCACTTTTCTACCTAGTGTTCAAAATCTGTTTGTTGACGTTTTTTCACACATTGTATTTGTTTGTCAACTCACATAGACACCAAGAAAGTAAGAAGTCAGTCGCTAACCCGACTAAGTTCTAATCTTTTAGAGTTGAGAATTTTTTTAGGTGTATTCAAACACCCCCCCCCCCCCCCTCTCCTACACTCAACGTATCCTATCAAGTGGTATCAAAGCGTAGGCTTTCTTTGAGCACTCTAATTTATTCAAAGTAACAACGCCGGAGGCACGACCCAACCAACTTAGGCCAGGAGCGCATCGCCGACAGAAGGGACGAAGCGACTGGTGCACACCAAAGGCGGACCAACCGACCCATCGATTGAAGGAACTTATTACCTTGAATCGCAGCCATACATCGTCAAGAAAACTCGGTACACTCGTTCTTAAACTTTTATACTTGTTTACAAAAGTACTTGAGTTGGATGAAAATAAGATGTTCTACTTGTGCTAACATGTCTTTGATATTAAACATGTCTAGTCATTTCCCTTACATCAGTGGTTGTGCTTAAACATTATAAAGGGACGCTTAATGATTTATGAATATTTCAGTTGGCATGTAAATCTTGACTTTGTATTGCTTGGAGTTTCGAGATAATGTTGTCCAATCATGATGAAGCTTGCTAGTTGCTCAACTTGTTTTATTTGTATTGGATTTTTTTTTTTGTGCATTGCATATTTTGAAAATATTTATATCGATTAGTTATCCCTCTACCTTTATCAATTTCAAATTTTCAAACATATAAGGGGAGAGCTAATTATAATTTTAAGGGGGATAAAATTTTGTGTTTAATTCCAATCTTTTTTTTCACGCAAAAAAGGAGAGAAATATGTTAGATAAAAATATGATTTTTGCATTACTTGCGCTTCAATGTTCATATTTTTATCCAAGTTTTGTGATCATCAAAAAGGGGGAGATTTTTGGGTTGTGAAACACAAGAAATCTTGATTTTGATGATAACAAAACTTGTTATTGTGTTTCTAACATATTTACTCTAGTGTGAAGTTGCTAACTCAAGATGGAAGCCAAAACTAAAATTTATCCAAACTGAACTTCTGGCAAGTTTTAGTGTTTTGATGATATCTCACAGCTCATTGATGAAAATGATTAGATGTTAAGATGATTGCATAGAAAACTCAATTTGAAACATATCTTATTTCACGTCAGTTGGGCAAAAAAGGAAGTTATCTAAATCAAACTGACATCTCAATACCAAACTAAATTGGATCAGTCGAGCAAGAAAACATAAGCAGTTGACCTCTTGCAGCTCTGGTTCTGGCCATATCTTGCAGCTTGGTTATCCAAATGGAACGATTCAGCATGAGTTAGAAAGCTAAGACAATGATCTTCAAATCATATTCATAAGTCAAAGTCTGAATTGAAGCATAAGAAGCTGCCAAATGGCATTGAAATCTCTGGTTCAGAACTGAAATTCTGCAGAGCATAATTTCTGGCACCGTCTGGTATTTCGAGCATATCTCTCTCATATAAACTCGAAATGGAGTGATTCTTGATTCCATGGAAAGCTAATAAAAGACCTACAACTTCATGTTTATAACTTTGCCCAGAAATCGACGAATCAAGAGATATAACACTCGGTTGAATCACATTCACTCGACTGTTTTGTTCTCAATTGTTTTGGAGCAGGTCTGGTATTTCAAGCTTAACTCTCTCATATGAATCTAAATTGAGTTATTCTTGATGTTGTTGAAATCCAAGACAAAGAGCTAAAACTTTTATGTTTATCACTTTGCTCAAATATCAACGGATCATGCCAAACGACATCCAGTTTGGCAATTAAGTTTTACTTGCCAAACCGCTACCCAAACTGAAGTTGGCCAAGAGCAGTCTACCGACCCAAACTAAATTTTTCC
Source organism: Henckelia pumila (assembly GCF_033568475.1). Lineage (NCBI taxonomy): Eukaryota > Viridiplantae > Streptophyta > Magnoliopsida > Lamiales > Gesneriaceae > Henckelia > Henckelia pumila. The sequence goes on along the minus strand of NC_133121.1, from coordinate 27,085,788 downwards.
AAGATTAGTATACCGAAATAAACTGAAGTTTTTCAGGATCAGTCTACCTACCCAAATTGAAGTTTCCCAAACTGCTACAATAGTGAATTTCAGTTTAGCACTCCAGAAATAGTACAAAAATCCCCAATGACTATATTTCTGAGCCTAACGGCTATATCACTCTTGGAGCCTATAAATACAAAATCTTGAAGATCAAATAAAAGTTTTTTAAGGGGGATTCAAAGGCATAGGGCAGCTAAGCAGATTATTCAGCTAAGTTAAGAGCAAAGCCCAAGGTGTGAAGAACAAGAAGAAAGATGAGCGTTCACAGCCAACTCCTTCACACCAAACTCAGTTTATAGAACACTATTCCATGTTCAATATTTTTTATATCAGTTGAAGAGAGCTTACTCACACACATACGAGAGATGTACTTTGAAATATTAGTTGAGTGAGAGTCTTAACACAAAGATATTAAAGATTGTGTTTTTAGTATTGGCATAAGAGACGTTAAACATTATGCGGATTGTGAGGTTGGAGTCTACAATCGAGTGTGCTAGGAGTTCTTGTTTAGGCAGTGGGTAAGTCTTAAACTGGAGTGGGTTTGTACAAATGGATTGTATAAATCAAAGTCTTCTAGTGGATTCTTCCGAGGAAGAAGAAGGGGTGACGTAAGAGATTGAACTTAGAACATCCATAAACAAATTTTGTCTATTTATTTATCGCATTTACTTCTTATTGCTACAGTTTTTAAGATGCATTGTTGAAACATTTTATGTGTTCTTTATAGACCAAAATGTTGCATACAAAGTATTTGATAAAATGCTTCAACCAAACAGTTTTTATTACTTTCAACTTGCATCTTTTTCAAATGATTTACAAAATGCTTAATCAGTTTCTACGAATGATTATTTTGAGTTTCTTCTGCTTGGTTTGAAAACCAAACTCGATTTAATTCATAGATGCTCAATATTTCAAAAACCGAGCTATTGTAACTCAAAATGTTTTTAAACATGTGTATTTTTCTCCCAAAAAGATCCTATCACCTTTTGTAGATGTAATTTGGATTCTATCTCCTTAAGAAGATTTTTCCACGCACACGGTCATTATGGAATGCGACAATCATCTCTCAAGATATAAGGACTTTTGTTTTGCAATAGAATCACACCAAATTACAAAATCCGATGAACTTTAAGATGTTTTTTGAATTCCATTGAGGGATGAATAAAAATTGGCTAAATAAAATGAATTTTGGTAGTGTTTTTATTTTTATGAAATATGCACTTAGACATATATAACGAACAATGACCATTCTGCATAATATAGGGGTTCTATATATAATATGTGAAAAGACTTGAATGAAAAAATACATCTTTTTATGAAGTGATGCAATCCTTAATAATGCACACACCATTACACATGTGACGCTTTGTTCATAACTAAATTAGTGTGGTATCTCTTCAATTGAAGAGGTGCCACCTCAAATCACCAATTCCCAATTCACAATTTGAATTGTCACGCCATTTTTCTCGTTTATTTATGTTTTTTTTTCTTTTCGTTCGATTCTTCATATAGTATACATTATATAATAAATAATAATTTTCTATTCAATCTTTCACTTGATAAAATTCAAACTATTATTTATGAATATCAATTAATTTCTCATTCACCCTAATTGGTTATCGAGAAATAATTTTATCACAAATATTTTATCGATTCCAAATAGGTACATGACTCATTTTTCCAACAATCCCTCACATGAATGAAAATTAATACATTTATGTAATGCAGACAGTTAGAGACTTCCATCGAAAGATTATTGCATCAGGAGACGTAAGTTGTGGGTTTGAACCTTCTAAAGTATAATACCATCGGATTTATTGGCTACTTAGTGAACTCAATATCTTAAACAACTCAACTGTTTGTGTAAACCAAGACAATGATGCATACACAATAATCTTGTTAACATCCTTTTGTTCTAATGATCATGTCCGTTTTAGCCATGAACAAGATCTTGGATTAATAAACTTTTCATTGGAGCAGCTTGTCTTCACACTAATATAGGTGACCTCCTATAATGAGTATCCTACCATACTGTACTTTTTTAAGTATAAGAATTATTAAAAGTATAAACTTAACATTGCTACATGTGGTAGGCATAACATTTTTATCCTAGGAACGAGAATACAACTGTTTACAAAGTGAGTCTCGAGTGTTGTCGCAACAACTGTGGGGACCTCGGGTTGCTAATCTTGATTCTTAAGGAGAAATTAATGAATAAGCATCATTAATTAAACAAGTGAGGGAAAAGACCAAACCAAATTTTTTTTTAATTAAGGGTGCGCTCGAGCTGCACTTTTCGGCCTCTCGAGCGCCGCCTAAGGCCCAACTCTCGGGTTGGGCTGGTTGGGGCTGCACTCAAGCTGCAATAAAATGCAGTTCGAGCACTGCCCTGGGCAGAAAATGCCCTATTTTGGCAGCTCAATACTAATCTATAAAATTCTTTCTAAAACATGATATTTCAAGTCTAAAACATGCATTGATATACAAATCAAGTTCTAAACATATTTACAAGCATTCCATACATCAAACAAGAAGTCTACAATACATCATAAGAACTCAACTACACAAAGTTCAACAAGAGTTATTCAAACTACAACCCAAGTTCTTGTCATCTAACAACTTGATAAAGATCTAAAGTTCAACAAATCTGCTACAACCCGAGTCACCACGTGCTAAGACTCTCTCTCGAGCTACACTCATCGTCTCTGGCTAGCTCCTGCCCCTTCTGTTGTGATGCACATATATAAAACAAGACAACAGCCGGATAACTTCGGTGAGAATAATTCTCAGTATAATCAACATAAACATGCGTTAACAATAGCATTTCAACTCAAGCTACAACGTAAATAGAACGCATATTTAACAAAGTAAATCGATCCACGTTCTCAAGATTTCGTATCCGATCTCAGTCTCAAGATTCGTTTGTTCATTTCCGATCTTGGAATCAAGATTCATAATCGATCTCGATCTGGATATATCCGGGCTTTGGGAATCGTAACCGACTCAACATCAAAGGTAAATAACAAAATTCAAAGAACCATTTACCTTAGATGGATTTCAATTCAAATTCAATCAAGAACATATATTTAAACAAGTATGTGATTTTTTGGGAAACTCAAGACTCCTCGGTGTGGGGACCTCGGGTTGCTAATCAAATCTTGGGGCAATTAATCACTAAACATGATTAATTAATAAAGGATCAATTAACATTCATCAAACAATAAAATAATTTTTAAACCAAGAGCTAAAAAAAATTTTAAAAAAAAATTCCATTACCTCGCTCGATCGGGTAAACTCACCCGATCGAGCGAGCTTAAATCTCCAGCTCTGGGGTCTGCATCATTTTTGGTCGCGCTCGATCCCACGAACTCACTCAATCGAGCGGGCCTCAAAATAAATTTCTTTGTTTGATAAAATCACATGTCGCGCTCGATCCTATGAGTACATGCGATCGAGCGTGCGTGCCCTGTTCAAAAATCTGCAGATAAAAAATTTGCAGATTTCTTTTGATGTCAAACTTTGAACCTTTAATCCAAATCATTCAAAAACCAACTCAAATCATGGTTTATAAAATTTGAAACATGCATATGTACATATATGAAGTCTCAAGTATATAAGAATGCATTTATTACATCAAACGGATCATTTAGAAGGCGATAAATACACACTACATCAAGTTGCATAAATGTACTATAAATCAACATAGTTCTAACATGTTTGATGTTTCTAGACAACACAAATAAAACCCGAGTTCTCACGTGCTAAAATCTCTCCCAAGCTATCAATGTCATCTTTGACTAGCTTCTGCCCCACCTGTTGTCATGCACACAAACAAAACAAGACAACAGCCGGATAAACTCCAGTGAGAATATAATTTCCAGTATAAAAGACATATACATGCGTTAAAATATAAACATGTCAACTCTAATCATTTCAAAGCAATGATAGAGTAATATAACGCATATCTAAATCAAGACTTCAAATCATACTTCAAATCAAAAGATTTATATAGCGCGCTATCAAGAGTTGATTCATCTCAAATCATTGCCATCAATATTCGTATCCGATCTTGACATGGATTTCCATCTATCGTAGTCGTCTCAGACTAGAAAATAAGATCGCCTCAGATCTTGGCATCGAATCTATTCAATATAATATCATATCAAAATCATATCGACTCAAACTCAAAGATCCACTACCTGTGATGGATCGACAATAACATCATCAAGTTCTAACTCAAGAACAAATAATAGTCAAGTATGTGATTTAGCGGGACAACTCAAGAAGCATCATTCTCGAGTATCTAAATCCCTGACTCTCGATGTCATCTTATACCTTTCGTTTCGTTGAGTCGTCGTTGCTTCAAATATGAGCAACCTACATCAAAATATCAATCCAGTCTGCTCACGTTTCTCATTCAATCTTCAAGATAAAAACAACTTCAACTTTGATCTGTTCGATCTCGTTTCCAAAAGCTAAAGTCTCGAGTCCGAATCGCTTCATTATAAATCTGAAATATAGCATATCAAGCTATTTATATCAGCTAAGAACTCACATAAAAATCTGCTCAATCACAACTCAAACTTCAAGGCAAAACGAGTTACAAACTTTGCTCAATTCTTGGCCGATTCGAAATTTAGCTTCTCGAACTCGAAACATTCAAATACAATCTGATATGAAGTGTACATATGCTGCATATATCAGCAAGCAAATCATATCTAACTCAGCTCAAGCATTCGTAACTCAAACGTGATCAAAATCTTGAACCGACGTCATAACGATATAAAATCGATTATCGAAATGATATCAAACTCAAGCTATCAATTTACTATATTGTAAACCAGCTTAGACCATCAAGATATCATCTTAATCCAGAAAAATAAAACATGGCTAGGTTCGAACATAGGCTGGACAATGAATAACAATCAAACCGAGAACCGTTCTTCATTCCGACTTCAAAACGGTAGCGCATAGAAACTCAAAACACATATTCATGCTTGCTTATGATTTCTGCCAACATTCACGTTTCAAATTATGCTGGAACAAAAGAAAACCTTACAACAAATTGAAGCTCTCGTCGCTAGGATCGCAACGCAACTCGCAGAATTGAAATCGGATAACCGGATCATGAGATATCGGAGTTGGAAGATTGAAAATGGAGTAAGAACCATCCTATTTTCCTTTCTCTCGGTTCCTTGCTGAGTTTTTGGGCTGGAAATCTGATTACTTTCATGCCTTACACGTTTTTATGGCCACTTTCAATGAAATTGCACATTGGTCCCTAAACTTTGGCCTAATTGCGATTCAGTCCCCGGACAAGCGATTTAATTCAATTTCAATCCAAAATAATTTAAGAATATTAGAATTTAATTCAAAACTCTAAATATTCCCAAATTAAATATTTTTGAATTCAAATTCATGAATTTCGGACCTTATCGCATTTTAGTCCTTGAACTTCTCTATATTTGCAAATTGATACCTGCTCGGATTTCACCGTCGAATTAAATCTTATTTCATTCTCGAAACTCGAAATTTAATTCTTAAATTCCATAAATATTCAATTCAAATATTTCCATATTTTAATTTAAGAATCCCGGAATTTAAATCTCAAAATCCGTAAATTCTCAAATTAAATATTTCCAGCTCGAAAATTAATTCTTTAATTTTCATACATTATCCAATTGATATTTTCCCAAATTCGGAATTTAAATCTCAATTCCAAAATTAATAACTTAATCTTTCAGGGACTTACATTTCCTCACCTCTAAGGAATGATTTCGTCCTCGAAATCACATTCAATCGGAATATCAAACCTGTTAGACTGAATGATTATCCGAAGTAATTCTCACTTAAATCATCCATCTCAGACTTCTTCTATCACTTCATAATCTCTTTCCAGTCTATCTCTTAATTATGTGTCTATTTTCTTTTGTACTTTTGCTCAGTCAAGGATCTATCACATATTCGATGTAGCTCAGAATCATATCAGACTCTGTCTTGACTGATTAAAATACATAGGAAGAATATCACTAATACTTCCTTAACTTAGACACATAGCACATATCCGATCTTCTTGAGCTAGAGTACAATCAATTCTGTTAATGGAATTCTCAACTCTGACAACTATCGTAGACAACAAGTCTACATTGTCTTCCTACTCACAGCTTCAAGATCAGTATTCATTCTTCATTTCAATGCTGTGAGGTGTAAATATCTTTTCTGATATCTTTTCTTCTTCAAGTTTCTGATCACTTATGTAATCATATTAATTTCATTCTTCCGTAGTCACTAAATGATTTCACATTTGAACTGTTCCTTTTCGGAATCATAATTAGTATCAATTATTTAGATTAGCTCGAAGGCTAATCGACCTCATCTGAATACAGTTCATAGATACAAATTTAGCTGATGTTCTTCAGCTGACATACTAAGATCAAGGATCATGTCTCATGTATCACACAATTCATACTAGATAGATTATACATCAATGAGTGAGATTATCATCTCCGGATTAATACTCACGAGACTCCATTATCATATCATTGCTGGAATCTCTTTCAACAAAAAACAATGCTTTAGAACAAACATGTCTCGCTGAACATACTGTTTCAGCTTTAAAAATAATCATTCCTCAACTTCATCTAATCTGTCATGTTCGTAATCTATACAATTCAGTCTTCACATCCTGTATTTTTCTCAAACCGTATCGGATCTGATATGTGATAATTCAAAAATTCTATCTCAACACAAAGAATGTCTGATTTTCTTCTCATTTCAAATAGCTGTCACAAGAATTATCATCATCAAGTGGCAAAATCAATCAAATAGTATCGAATCAGATACTATAGTTCTGAGCATTTCCTCAAAATTCTGGATAGTCATCTCAGACAATCCATCGATCAAGGATGGTACAATGCAATCACATTCAACCAAATACTCAGAATTCAAAAAAATTAGTGCCACAATCTATCAAATAAACCTATAGTCTCGATCTTGACCATAGATTGCAATCAATTCCTGAAATATCATAACATCAGTATCTTCGTCACAACTAGCTACTCATATATGTATCACATCTAATACAGCACATTCTTGAATTTGTCGAAATATACTCGACTTCAAATCTCAAACTCATGACGATTCGAGTAATGAGAAACAAAAAATCTTTTGAATAATTTCTCATATTTTGACTTAACAGTTGCTAATCTGTTTTATAGATCATCTGATCTCTTCTTGTCTACTCCATGTATTGGAAATTGAAGTATTGCAAAGTCAATTCTGTCATATCTGTTTTCATTTTCTTTCATCAATACTACTTTCCCAATCATTCATACACATGGTAGACACTTGAATGGATATTCTGTTGGAACACTCGTTCTCGGATCAAAGATGTGATACCCGGTTCAACGGAAGTTTAAAATTTTTATTTTCTTATATAAAACGATTCCATATTTATTTTTAAAAATTTTGTTTTTGTTTCTAAAAACCCGAGGCTTAAAAATTTTGTACAATCGATAAATTTTAATCGTTTGATCTGAGAGCAACCTGTCTCTGACGCCACTTTTTTTAATTTTCCGGGCTTGGTTTATAGCCCAAATTGATTTGTCATTTGTAATAAAAGTGGGCCTGGTTTATGGCCCGTTCCCACCCTTAAATTTGTATCCCCTACTTGTCATCGAAATTTATTGTAAATTTATTAGACTTAGTGAGAGATAAAGATTTGAAGACAATGGTGGGCCCAAAAGACAATAAAGACCGAAGAAATGTAAATTGGAAGCTCAATGTAATAGGATTGCATTGCATACTTGCATATAACCTAGGATTGGACTTAGACTCGTGATTGGCAACCATGGGTCGATTAGTTATTGAGGTCGATCATCCTTTATATAATATATGATATTATTGTTGTATGCATGTTTAGACTAAATTGCATGAATCCCGCAAGCATACAAATTATTTAAAGATGAGACAATTTTCAAAATTAAAATCCCTCATTTTAAATATGATTTAAAATTGATATCAAGATAAACAAAAGGGAATTTAAATATTGTTTAAATGTTCCTACCTTCCATCAACGATCAATGTATGAGATGCCACCCGCGGGCACGATCCGGCTCATATTATTGGGGGGGGGCACGTTCGTCGGAAAGCTGTACATTGGATCGACACATGTTGTAAGTTGGATGGAACTCCCATGGGATTGGCTCATATTATTGGGGGTCCACATGGCGACCGTCCATCACAACTTAATATTGATGGGTCATCTTGACATGTCACAATAAACGGCGTCATATTATTGGGCCCTTATTGGACATGAGGTAAAAGCATGGGGGTTGCTTTGGAAGCAATTGGGCTCTACCTTTTGAAAATTATGGTTGGCTGATATTATTTGGGACTATGATTTGTCAATTGGACTCCATGTTTCCACTAAGGAAACCAGTTTCTCGTTTTCACTAGAGGGTAGTGAAATCGTTAAAATAGTGGGAGTGAAATTCATAAAATAAAACTCGCCATATTTTATGTCTTAGTAAATTAATTAAACAATCACTGATAATTGTCTGTTTCAACTCAGTATTTCATTATGATGAATTCGCGCAATCCACTATTCTCTATTCTCGAACAAAACAAAATGACTGGCGCAAACTATACGGATTGGTTCCGTAAGTTAAGATTGTCCTGAGTTCGGAAAAGATTTTCTAAGTGCTAGAAAAGGCTCCTCCGAAAACAGCCCCGGCTAATGTAACTTCGAAAAGGTTGGCCGAACTAGAGAAATGGTTGGACCATGATATCAAGGGCAAATGTTACATGCAAAACTGGACAAGTCTAAAGAAGTTTGCCATCACTGCAAGAAACCCGGTTACTGGAAGCGCAACAGCATAGAATATATCGAGCAGTTACGAACTGCAAAGGATATATTTTATACTGAAATAAATGTTTCCCTTAATACTACTTTTTGGGTATAGGAAACCAGATGTAGATCTCACATTTTCAATGAGTTGCAGATGATGACAAGAAGTCGTAGGCTAAGGATGGGTAAGACCCAGTTATGGCTCAGGAATGGTTCCATAGTTGAAGCCAAAGCTTTGGGAGACGTTTATTTAATTTTAAGCTATTTTTGAGAGATGTTTCATTTGTGCCGGATTTCATTAAAACATTATTTCTATTTCTATGCTTGATAGAGATGGTTTTTCTTGCAATTTTACGAATAAGATTTGCAATATGTACAAGAATGAATGTTTGATTGGATGTGGACAACTTGAAAACGATCTATATAACTTAAAATTAAAAGACGTACCAATTAATTATGTTGATAAACCGGAAACAACAAATAAAAGGAAAAACGATAGTCAAAACCCGGCAAACCTTTGGCATGCTAGGCTAGGTCATATTTCCTCAAGGAGGATGAACAAGCTAGTGGGAGAGGGCATGTTTGATATGTCTGATATTAACTCTCTACCAACTTGTGAGTCCTGCCTAAAAGGAAAAATAACTAAAACTCCTTTCAAAGGAAAACCTGAGCGTAGTCAAAATCTGTTGGATTTGATCCATACAGAAGTTTATGACCCATTTGGTCACACCTACTTCATTACCTTTACTGATGATTATTCTAGGTATGGGTATTTACATTTGATGAAATATAAGTCTGAATCATTTGAAAAGTTCAAAGAATTCAAGTCTATTTATATTTGATGAAATATAAGTCTGAATCATTTGAAAAGTTCAAAGAATTCAAGGCTGAAGTAGAAAAAAAACTAGGTAAAAGTATTAAAGCACTTCGATCGGATCAAGGTGGAGAATACTTAAGTACCGAGTTTTTGGGCTATCTAAAAGAGAATGGGATTCTCTCTCATTGGACTCCTTCTATGACACCTCAGCTAAATGGTGTTTCGGAGCATCGCAATCGAACATTGTTGGACATGGTTCGATCTATGATGAGCTTCACTGAGCTTTCACTTTCGTTTTGGGGCTATGCGCTTGAAAAGACGGTATTGTTGTTGAACAATGTTCGATTGCGATGCTCCGAAACACCATTTAGCTGAGGTGTCATAGGATGGTTCGATCTATGATGAGCTTCACTGAGCTTTCACTTTCGTTTTGGGGCTATGCGCTTGAAAAGATGGTATTGTTGTTGAACAATGTCCACACTAAAGCAGTGAACAAAACTCCATATGAATTATGGACTGGCAAAACTTCTAAGTATTCATACTTGAGGATTTGGGGATGTCCTGCTTATGTGAAGCAGACAGTGGGAGATAAGTTGGATAGTCGATCCACCTTATGTTATTTTGTAGGGTATCCGAAGAATTCAATCGGATATTATTTCTATCATCCTACTGAAACAAAAGTGTTTGTTTCGAGCAATTCCACCTTCATGGAGAAGGAGTTCTTACTTGATAAGAAAGACAAGATGATGGAACTTGAAGAAATTCGAGAAGAACCTGAGATACAAAATAACGATCCCACAACTCAGGAACCATTAAACGACACGCCTCTTTCTAGAAGATCCGAGAGGACTTCTAGACCTGCTATTCGATATGGTTTACTTCTTGAAGGGGATCAAAGTGAACCCGACATTGGATGTGATCCAAGAAACTTCAAGGAAGCAATTTCTGATGCGGAATCGAATTTATGGCTTGAAACTATGCAGTCGGAAATAGACTCGATGCATACAAACCAAGTTTGGTCTTTAGTAGATCCTCCTGATGGAATTGTTCCAATAGGGTGTAAATGGATATATAAGAGAAAACTTGGGTCTGATGGTAAGGTATTGACCTATAAGGCACGATTGGTGGCAAAAGGTTATACTCAAAGACAAGGTGTTGACTATGATGAAACCTTTTCACCAGTCGCAATGTTCAAATCCATAAGAATCCTTATTGCCATAGCAGCTTGGTATGACTATGAGAAACGGCAAATGGATGTGAAGACTGCATTTCTTAATGGAAACATTAAGGAAGAGATTTATATGATGCAGCCTGAGGGATTCACATACATGGGAAGCGAGCATAAGGTATGAAAGCTTCAGAGATCAATTTATGGTCTCAAACTGGCATCGAGAAGTTGGAACCAGAAATTTGATGAAACAATAAAGGACTTTGGTTTCATCAAGAACCCGAAGGAACCATGCGTGTACAAGAAAGTAGTTAAGGATGTTGAGACGTTCTTAGTGCTTTATGTTGATGACATTCTACTCATTGGGAATGATGTAGGGATGTTGCAGTCAACAAAGATATGGTTATCAGGTAGATTCTCGATGAAGGACTTAGGTGAGGCGTCCTATATTCTAGGAATACAGATCTATAGAGATAGATCTAAGAGAATTATAGGACTCACTCAAGCTACCTACATCGACACTATATTGAAGAGGTTCTCTATGGATGAGTCCAAGAGAGGACATCTACCTATGTGTCATTGAAAGAGTGGGTGCCCGGTTAGCCAACTTGTGGCTAAGGGCTTTTATGACTCTATGTATAAACAATCTTTTGTTTAATATAATTTACACTTTTTATAATGGAATTTACTTTATCTTTTATCATGTTATTATGTTGTGACATATTATATGATGGTTAGATAAAGACCTTGAATATACTAGAGTGCATGTAAGATGTGATAGTACATATGGATGACTATCATGAGACACATCTTATAAGCACTATATATACTAAACAGTTCCTAGTCAATTGAGCCGTCCGCAAATAAGGATAAGGATCGCTCGAGATCGAGACTAGCATTTGCGAGGCCAAGTACCACGTTTCATTGGTATGGAACATAGAGATGTTCAAAGCATGCAAATGGATATTCATATGATGAATGATCGAACTACCCTATTCGGACTTTCCAAGTGGTTATCATTATTTGAGTGGATAAGTCCGCGGTTTTGGTTGTACACCATTAGTCCTTATTACTTGAAACATCATGGAGACTCTGTATGCTAGTACTGTACTTTGACTCGTTTACCGACTCTATTGGGGTCATCAGGTGTCGGGATTGGGTACAGTTACGATACATATAGGAGTCGATGCTTTGTTGTCAAGGATTCACCACACGCTTGCGAGTGTGGATATCCTATGCGATCTGAGGAGATATTAGTGTGACAAATCTCTGGCCAGAGTACTCGATGTGATTTAGGTTACTTGGTTTCCTAGTAGCACATGCGATGTCACTATTTGATCTTCAAGATGCATTGCATAGTTATCGAATCTCAAACGACTCTCGATGTACCAATGATTGTTGATTCGATCGGGATATATGGATGAAGGGACCGTACTGTACGCTAACCAAAACCTACTGGTTCATGCAGGCACTATCAGTGATACCTAGGGAATCATGAAGCGATGTTGCTAGGCGCTCTTACCATGATTCGATAGGTAAGTCGGATATTGTTGTTCCGAGTCACAAGGAGTTGTGAGCCCACGGCTAGCTGTATCCCTGAACTATTGAGGGTCACACAAGTAATGGATTACTAATCCCCGTTGAGATAGTTAAATTTAAAGAGTTAAATTTAATGAAAGAGAAGTTGGACTTCTAAACTAAAGGGAGTAGAATTTCCTAAAATGACATAGGGATGAGCATTTTTGGAAATCACTGAATTCGGATTCAGAAAAATTATCTTGACTTTAAAAGGTGCAAAAATGGTTTCTGTGCACATTGGTGAAATCAGTTTATCAATCGGAGTCATGATGAATTTAATATTAATTTCTATAATAACAGGCTTGGCTTCTTGGGCTTAAGTTATGGATTATGGGCCCTAAGGAGTTAGTGTCCTAATAGAAATATAACTTAATCCAGTCTAGAAATTATATATATATATATGTGTGTAGTTTTTAAAATTTTAATGGATTCCAACCTTGGATTTTTCGAAAATCACACATATTATTCCAAGGAGAATTTTCGAATTCCTCTACTCCTTTTTGAGAGAATTCAGTCTGTGATTTTTATGAAAAATTACATTCTGAATTGATAGATCAAATATGTTTAATCTCTTCGATAAACATCTGATTGATTTCTAGTGCAATCAATCAGAGGGTTTTAGTTTTCTGTTCGTGGACCTAATTCCGGAGATTGATCGAGCAAGTCATCAGTTCCTGGGATTTACAACAAGAGCAGATTTAATCTGTTGGAGTCCATAATCAAGCCATAGCTTGAAGAGGTAAAATATTAATTGTTATTATTATTTTACTTGCATAATTTAATCGTTAGGATTTGATACCCATGATATGGAATCGTTCCATATAAAATTTTTAAACTTCCGCTGCACCGGGTATCAGATCTATGATCTGAAAACGTGTTCCAACAGTGGCGTCAGAGACAGGCTGCTCTCAGATCAAACAATTAAAATTAATCGATTGTACAAAATTTTTAGCCTCGGTGTTTGAAACAAAACAAAATTTTAAATTTAAATTGTTGAAGGGCAACACGGGCAGCGATCCAGGGCAGCGTTCGGCGCTGCCCAAGGGCAGCGACGAGCTGCCCAACTCCACGTGAACGTCCCGGGCAGCCCGGAAAATTAAAATTTGATTTTTTTTAAAAAAAAATTTTAAATTTTTGAAATTTTAGTTTTTGGTCCAATCGAAAATTATTTTTGATTGGTCCACGAGGCATCGGGTCAAATTGTTTGAGTCCGAAATTTTTAAAATTGATTTTTGGATAAATTTGAATTTTTGGAAAATTTAAAAATTTTATCCGTTAAATTAGATTTTATAAAATTAATTATTTTGGTACAATTGATGATAAGATATGTTCTTATGTGTATATTAGATAAAATTTGATTTTATCTTTTAATTATGTTGTCGTTGCATGTTATCCAATGATTTAATTATTGAATTAAATATTGGATAAAGGATGATCGATTGCCATGACCAATTTTGTAGGTGTATGTTAGGAAATTTACATTTGGTTTTTATTATTGTTGTTGGGTTTTATTAATGGGCTTGGTTTATAGCCCAATTTGATTTGTCATTTGTAATAAAAGTGGGTCTGGTTTATGGCCTATTCCCACCCTTAAATATGTATCCCCTACTTGTAATCGAAATTTATTGTAAATTTATTAGACTTAGTGGGAGATAAAGATTTGAAGCAAAAGTGGGTCCAGCAAACAATAAAGAACGAAGAAATGTAAATTGGAAGCTCAATGTAATAGGATTGCATTGCATACTTTCATATCACCTAGGATTGGACTTAGACTCGTGATTGGAAACCACGGGTCGATTAGTTTTGGGGTCGATCATCGTAAATATAATATATGATATTATTGTTGTATGCATGTTTAGACTAAATTGCATGAATCCCGCAAGCATACAAAGATTGAATGATGAGACAAATTTTCAAAATTAAATCCCTCATTTTAAATATGATTTAAAATTGATATCAAGATAAACAAAAGGGAATTTAAATATTGTTTAAATGTTCCTACCTTCCATCAACGATCAATGTATAAGATGCTACCCGGGAAAACGGTCCTGCTCATATTATTGGGGGGGCTCGTTCGTCGGAAAGTTGTACATTGGATCGACACATGTTGTAAGTTGGGTGGAACTCCCATGGGATTGGCTCATATTATTGGGGATCCACATGGCGACCGTCCATCGCAACTTAATATTGATGGGTCATCTTGACATGTCACAATAAACGACGTCATATTATTGGGCTCTTATTGAACATGAGATAAAAACATGGGGATTGTTTTGGAAGCAATTGGGCTCTACCTTTTGAAAATTATGGTTGGCTGATATTATTCGGGACTATGATTTGTCAATTGAGCTCCATGTTCCCACTAAGGAAATCGGTTTTTCGTTTTCACTAGAGGGTAGTGAAATCGTTAAAATAGTAGGAGTGAAATTCATAAAATTAAATCACGCCATATTTTATGTCTTAGTAAATTAATTAAACAATCATCGATTATTGTCTGTTTCATCTCAGTATATCATTATGATGAATCTTCGTAATCCACATGTCTCAATTCTCGAACAAAACAAACTGACTGGCGAAAACTATATGGAATGGTTCCGTAAGTTAAAGATTGTCCTGAGTTCGGAGAAGATTTTCTACGTGTTAGAAAAGGCTCCTCTGAAAACAGCCCCGGCTGATGTAACTTCGGAAAGGTTGGCCGAACTAGAGAAATGGTAGGACCATGATCTCAAGGCCAAATGTTACATGCAAAGATGGACAAGTCTAAATAAGTTTGCCATCACTACAAGAAACCCGGTTACTGGAAGCGCAATTGCAAAGAATATATATATCGAGTAGTTACGAACTGCTAAGGATATATTTTATAATGAAATAAATGTTTCACTTAATACTACTTCTTGGGTATTGGATACCAGATGTAGATCTCACATTTGCAATGAGTTGCAGATGATGACAAGTAGTAATAGGCTAAGGATGGGTGAGACCCAGTTAAGGCTCGGGAATGATTCCAGAGTTGAATCCAAAGCTATGGGAAACATTTGTTTGATTTTGCAAAACAATTTTAAGCTATATTTTGAGAGAGATGTTTTTTATTTGTGCCAAGATTTCATTAAAACATTATTTCTATTCTTGATAGAGAAGATTTTTCTTGGAATTTTGCGAATGAGATTTGAAATATTTACAAGAATGAATGTTTGATTTGAAATAGATAATTTAAAAACGATCTATATAACTTAAAATTAAAAGACGTTCCAATTAATAATGTTGATAAACCGATAACAACAAATAAAAGGAAAAAATGATAGTCAAAACCCGGCAAACCTTTGGCATGCTAGGCTAGGTCTTTCCTCAAGGAGGATGAACAAGCTAATGGGAGAAGGCATGTTTGATATGTCTGATATTAACTCTCTACAAACTTGTGAGTCCTGCCTAAAAGAAAAAATGACTAAAACTCCTTTCAAAGAAAAACCTGAGCGTAGTCAAAATCTGTTGGATTTGATCCATACAGAAGTTTACGGCTCATTTAGTATTGGTACTAAATTTGGTCACACCTACTTCATCACCTTTACTGATGATTATTCTAGGTATGGGTACTTATATTTGATGAAATATAAGTCTGAATCATTTGAAAAGTTCAAAGAATTCAAGGCTGAAGTAGAAAACAAACTAGGTAAGAGTATTAAAGCACTTCGATCGGATCGAGGTGGAGAATACTTAAGTACTGAGTTTTTAGACTATCTAAAAGAGAATGGGATTCTCTCTCAGTGGACTCCTCCTATGACACCTCAGCTAAATGGTGTTTCGGAGCATTGCAATCGAACATTGTTGGACATGGTTCGATCTATGATGTGCTTCACTGAGCTTCCACCTTCGTTTTGGGGCTATGCGCCTGAAACGGCGGTATTGTTGTTGAACAATGTCCACACTAAAGCAGTGAACAAAACTCCATATGAATTATGGACTGTCAAAACTCCTATGTATTCGTACTTGAGGATTTGGGGATGTCCTGCTTATGTGAAGCAGACAGTGAGAGATAAGTTGGATAGTCGATCCACCTTATGTTATTTTGTATGGTATCCGAAGAATTCAATCGGATATTATTTCTATCATCCTACTGAAACAAAAGTGTTTGTTTCGAGGAATGCCACCTTCATGGAAAAGGAGTTCTTACTTGATAAGAAAGGCAAGATGATGGAACTCGAAGAAATTCGAGAAGAACCTGAGATACAAAATAACGATCCCACACCTCAGGAACCATTAAACGACACGCCTCTTTCTAGAAGATCCGAGAGGACTTCTAGACCTCCTATTCGATATGGTCTACTTCTTGAAGGGGATCAAAATGAACCCGACATTGGATGTGATCCAAGAAACTTCAAGGAAGCAATTTCTGATGCGGATTCGAATTTATGGCTTGAAGCTATGCAGTCGGAAATAGACTCGATGCATACAAACCAAGTTTGGTCTTTAGTAGATCCTCCTGATGGAATTGTTCCAATAGGGTGTAAATGGATCTACAAGAGAAAACTTGGGCCTGATGGTAAGGTATTGACATACAAGGCACGATTGGTAGCAAAAGGTTATACTCAAAGACAAGGAGTTGACTATGATGAAACCTTTTCACCAGTCGCAATGTTCAAGTCCATAAGAATCTTTATTGCTATAGCAGCTTGGTATGACTATGAGATATGACAAATGGATGTGAAGACTGCATTTCTTAATGGAAACATTAAGGAAGAAATCTATATGATGCAGCCCGAGGAATTCACATCCATGGGAAGCGAGCATAAGGTATTCAAGCTTCAGAGATCAATTTATGGTCTCAAACAGGAATCAAGAAGTTGGAACCAGAAATTTGATGAAACAATAAAGGATTTTGGTTTCATCAAGAACCCGGAGGAACTATGCGTGTACAAGAAAGTAGTTAAGGACGTTGTGATATTCTTAGTACTTTATGTTGATGACATCCTACTCATTGGGAATGATGTAGGGATGTTGCAGTCAACAAAGATATGGTTATCAGGTAGATTCTCGATGAAAGAATTGGGTGAGGCGTCCTATATTCTAGGAATACAGATCTATAGAGATAGATCTAAGAGAATGATAGGACTCACTCAAGCAACCTACATCGACACCATATTGAAAAGGTTTTCTATGGATGAGTCCAAGAGAGGACATCTACCTATGTGTCATGGAGTTTCTCTATCCAAGTCTATGTCTCCCAAGACTGACGAAGAGATAGAGAAAATGACACACATACCATATGCATCAGCCATAGGTAGTATCATGTATGGGATGATATCTACCAGACCGGATATAGCCTTTGCTCTGAGTGTCACGAGCAGATATCAGGCCAATCCCGGTCAAATGCATTGGAAAGCTGTGAAGGATATTCTAAAGTACTTTAGAAGGACTAAGAATATATTCATGGTTTATGGAGGAAGAGAATTGAAATTGGAAGGCTATACCGACTCTAGCTTCCAAAGTGACGTGGATGACTCGAAGTCAACCTCTGGATTTGTATTCATGCTCAATGGCGGTGCTGTATCTTGGAAGAGTTTCAAGCAGGACACCACAGCGGATTCCACCACTGAGGCAGAATACATTGCAGCATCAGCTGCTGCTAAAGAGGCCGTTTGGATGAAGAATTTCGTCCAAGAGTTGGGCGTAATTCCTGAAGCTGTTGGTCCAGTCCCGGTGTACTGTGACAACACTGGTGCCATTGCTCAGGCAAAGGAACCAAGGTCTCATCAAAGATCCAAACACATACTGAGGAAATACCACATCATCCGGGAGATTATGGAAAGAGGATACATCACTGTCGAGAGAGTGACCTCTGCAAACAATATCACTGATCCACTTACTAAGCCCTTACCAGGACCATTGTTTGACAAACATCGCGAAGCAATGGAACTACGTAGTATAACTAGTTGGCTTTAGGGCAAGTGGGAGATTAAAAGAGTAGGTGCCCGGTTAGCCAACTTGTGGCTAAGGGCTTTTATGACTCTATGTATAAACAATCTTTTGTTTAATATAATTTACACTTTTTATAATGGCATTTACTTTATCTTTTATCATGTTATTATGTTGGGACGTATTATATGATGTTTAGATAAAGACGTTGAATATACTAGAGTGCATGTAAGATGTGATAGTACATATGGATGACTATCATGAGACACATCTTATAAGCACTGTATATTCTAAACAGTTCCTAGTCAATTGAGCCGTCCGCAAATAAGGATAAGGATCGCTCGAGATCGAGACTAGAATTTGCGATGCCAAGCACGACGTTTCATTGGTATGGAACATAGAGATGTTCAAAGCATGCAAATGGATATTCATATGATGAATGATCGAACTACCCTATTCGGACTTTTCAAGTGGTTATCATTATTTGAGTGGATAAGTCCGCGGTTTTGGTTGTACACCATTAGTCCTTATTACTTGAAACATCATGGAGACTCTGTATGCTAGTACTGTACTTTGACTCGTTTACCGACTCTATTAGGGTCATCAGGTGTCGGGATTGGGTACAGTTACGACACATATAGGAGTCGATGCTTTGTTGTCAAGGATTCACCACACGCTTACGAGTGTGGATATCCTATGCGATCTGAGGAGATATTAGTGTGACAAATCTCTGGCCAGAGTACTCGATGTGATTTAGGTTACTTGGTTTCCTAGTAGCACATGCGATGTCACTATTTGATCTTCAAGATGCATTGCATAGTTATCGAATCTCGAACGACTCTCGATGTGCCAATGGTTGTTGATTCGATCGGGATATATGGATGAAGGGACCGTACTGTACGCTAACCAAAATCTACTGGTTCATGCAGGCACTATCAGTGATACCTAGGGAATCATGAAGCGATGTTGCTAGGCGCTCTTACCATGATTCGATGGGTAAGTCGGAAATTGTTGTTTCGAGTCACAAGAAGTTGTGAGCCCACGGCTAGCTGTATCCCTGAACCATTGAGGGTCACACAAGTAATGGATTACTAATCCCCGTTGAGATAGTTAAATTTAAAGAGTTAAATTTAGCGAAAGAGAAGTTGGACTTCTTAACTAAAGGGAGTGAAGTTTCCTAAAATGACATAGAGATGGGCATTTTTGGAAATCACTGAATTCGGATTCAGAAAAATTATCTTGACTTTAAAAGGTGCATAAATGGTTTCTATGCACATTGGTAAAATCAGTTTATCAATCGGAGTCATGATTTTATATTAATTTCTATAATAACAGGATTGGCTTGTTGGGCTTAAGTCATGGATTATGGGCCCTAAGGAGTTCGTGTCTTAATAGAAATATAACTTAATCCAGTCTAGAAATTATAAATATATATATATGTGTAATTTTCAAAAAACATGATTATTCCAACCTTGCAATTTTCGAAAATCACATTATATTTTCTAAGGGGATTTTCGAAATTCCCTTCTCCTTTTTGAGAAAATTCAGTGTGTGATTTTTATGAAAAATTACATTCTGAATTGACAGATCAAATCTGTTTAATCTCTTCGATAAACATCTGATTGATTTCTAGTGCAATCAATCAGAGGGTTTCTGTTTTCTGTTCGTGGACTTAATTCAGGAGTTGATCGAGCAAGTCATCAGTTCCTGAGATTTACAACAAGAGCAGAAAATTCTGTTGGTGTCCATAATAAAGCCATAGCTTGAAGAGGTAAAATTATAATTGTTATTATTATTTTACATGTTGATTTTAATCGTTACGATTTGATACCCATGATATGGAATCGTTCCATATAAGAAAATAAAATCAACATGTAAAATAATAATAACAACTATAATTTTACCTCTTCAAGCTATGTCTTGATTATGGACACCAACAGAATTTTCTGCTCTTGTTGTAAATCCCAAAAACTGATGACTCGCTCGATCAACTCCTGAATTAGGTCCACGAACAGAAAACAGAAACCCTCTGATTGATTGCACTATAAATCAATAAGATGTTTATCGAAGAGATTAAACAGATTTGATCTGTCAATTCAGAATGTAATTTTTCAGAAAAATCACACACTGAATTCTCTCATAAAGGAGAAGGGAATTTCGAAAATCCCCTTAGAAAATATAATGTGATTTTCGAAAATTACACACACATATATATATATATATATAAATATAATTTCTAGACTAGATTAAGTTATATGTCTATTAGGACACTAACTTCTTAGGGCCCATAATCCATGACTTAAGCCAAACAAGCCAAACCTGTTATTATAAAAATTAATATAAAATTCATCATGACTCCGATTGATAAACTGATTTTACCAATGTGCATAAAAACCATTTCTGCACCTTTTAAAGTCAAGATAATTTTTTTGAATCCGAATTCAGTGATTTCCAAAAATGTTCATCCCTATATCATTTTAGGAAATTCCACTCCCTTTAGTTAAGAAGTCCACGTCTCTTTCGCTAAATTTAACTCTTTAAATTTAACTATCTCAACGGGAATTAGTAATCCATTACTTGTGTGACCCTCAATGGTTCAGGGATACAGCTAGCCGTGGGCTCACAACTTCTTGTGACTCGGAACAACAATTTCCGACTTATCCATCGAATCATGGTAAGAGCGCCTAGCAACATCGCCCCATGATTCTCTAGGTATCACTGATAGTGCCTGCAAGAACGAGTAGATTTTGGTTACCGTACAGTACGGTCCCTTCATCCATATATCCCGATCGAATCAACAATCATTGGCACATCGAGAGTCGTTCGAGATTCGATAACTATGCAATGCATCTTGAAGATCAAATAGTGACATCGCATGTGCTACTAGGAAACCAAGTAACCTAAATCACATCGAGTACTCTGGCCAGAAATTTGTCACACTAATATCTCCTCAGATCGCATAGGATATCCACACTCGTAAGCGTGTGGTGAATCCTTGACAACAAAGCATCGACTCCTATATGTGTCGTAACTGTACCCAATCCCGACATCTAATGACCCTCATAGAGTCGGTAAACGAGTCAAAGTATAGTACTAGCATATAGATTCTCCATGATGTTTCAAGTAGTAAGGACTAATGGTGTACAACCAAAACCACGGACTTATCCACTCAATTAATAATAACCACTTGGAAAGTCCGAATAGGGTAGTTCGATTATTCATCATATGAATATCCATTTGCATGCTTTGAACATCTCTATGTTCCATACCAATGAAACGTGGTACTTAACATCGCAAATGCTAGTCTCGATCTCGAGCGATTCTTATCCTTATTTGCGGACGGCTCAATTGGCTAAGAACTGTTTAGAATATAAGTGACTATAAGATGTGTTTCATGATAGTGATCTCTCTTTATTCACTATCTCATCTTACTTACACTATAGTATATTCAAGGTCTTTATCAAAACAATAATAGTATATCACAATATAACATTATGAAAAAAGATAAAGAAAATGTCATTAATGAATGTAAATTATATTAAACAAAGATTGTTTACAATAAGAGACTCTCAAAGCCCTTAGCCATAACTTGGCTAGCGGGGCATCAACTCTTTCATATTCATTCTGTGGTAATGTGTTTTTTCACAATCTCTATTCCATATCAAGAATATCGAGCACAATCAACAGATTATTCACTTTAATTCCATTCATTCTGATTCATTGTATCTCACATCGTAATTTAGCATTCTCAATCAAATTCTACTCGTTTGATCTCATATCAATGTTGTTTAAGCTTCAAGTTGATATTCATCAAACACTCAAATCGAGTAATGCTATCCGTCTCTATCAGTTACGAGCCAAAAATATCAGGATATATGAATCAATATATCCACTTAGATGAAAGATAGCATAAAAATGGCCAATGAAAATCGATTCGAAATCAAGAATCAGATAGCATCAAAGGACATTGATCAAAGTCGAATAGTCAAATTAAATAAATTCTGGACGAAAATCTTGCTAAGTGAAAACAACTCACTTGCATTTCAAAACTCGGGGTGAAAATCAAATCAAGACTCGATAAATCAACGAATACGAGCCAAGGAAAAATAATCACATCTGTGATCCAAGTCCATATCAGTACTATTTCCAATATACCCCAAAGAAAGGTTGACAGCATAGCTTTACGATGAAATATCTACACACACTGATCAATTAGGACACCGTCCTAAGGCATATTCAGATAGTACAACAGGAACTCCAGAGTACCAGAAAGAATTCAAATTGAAGGATTCAATTATTCAAAGTTCACCTCATTTCATTCAATGTACAGAATTAGGATTTCTTAATAGATACTGAATAATGAGAAGCTTCAAAAAAATCATGCAATTCATCAATGAACCAATAGCATGCGAATCAAGAAGTGCATGCATCAAATACCGTCAATAAGTAAAGGAAGGCTCAACTGTAACTGCATTCACTATTGCTCTTCACATCAATCGTCGCTACTTAAGCTAGGCATCAAAATTCATTTTCTCAGTCTCGATAAGTAGAGGAGAAACATGTCAGCTTCATTCTCCCATTTCATTCACTATCTTTTCGAGTCATTTCAGTTCATACATTTCCATGTAAAACTCACTCTTAGCATCCGCCATGTTAAAAGCAATATCATATCATTCAGCACATTTCAATCCATTTCAACTAGCTTTCACCTGGTTTGCATACTAACATCACTTCTCAAGATTCAATCAACTTAGCATACTCAACTTATCTCAGAGCTCAGTAGCTAAACAAAATCCGTATCTCATAATCATATTGTTATAAGCATCTAGCGTAATCCCAAGGACATCGTAAATTCAATGCCTTACCTATGTATATCTCAATGGTGAGCAAAAAGGATAAGTCGATTAATTTATTCAGGATAAAATGATGCAACTCACTAACTTTGGTCTCCGAGTGTTTTATACATCATTCCAAAGCCTACAACTTATACCTGAATGAATTAATTCAGAAGAATAGAAATTCCATTCAAAGCTGGCAGAGTCTTACCATATCTTGAAGTGCTGTCAACTTCTGACATTCTCCATATCGAGGAGTTATCATGATGCTAGAGATTCGAGGTTTTCTGACAAAATCAAGTCAAGTATTGTTAATCAGCAAATACTAAATCTTACCTCAATCCCAGCAAATAAATTCTCGAAGCTGATAAAGCAGCTCCCTTGATATAGGATGGTCTCCTTGTCATCTCAATCTCATGACAGCAATATCCAAAAAGCTCTTCCGCTTATACTTCACATTTATGGCGATTCGTCATCATTTTCATGAGCTGAACCTGCAGTCAATCTCAGACAAATATCCAAAAATCTTCATGCCATAATCAAGGTATACAACACTTAATCAGGTTCTACAATTTCATAATCATTCATTGTATTGCCTGACAACATCGCATATCTATTCTTCAGAGTGTTCAGCAAACAGAATAAATCAATAGGAGTTAAGGTTCATTTCTCAATTCCCCTAACTCCTACACTGCAATTCAATGCAGTGATCTCCGTAATTCAAAATCATATTTGCTTTCTTCTCATATAGCAAATTTATCAAATGTATCAACTCGATATTGTGATCAGCATCATAGTCCTCTCCTCATCAGCTTACCTCTGATCAAGACTCGGTTCTGATGTCTGAAGACAAATACACATGCTTCCACTCGATTCAGAAATTCAGGTAAGCATGTAAGATTAAAGAATTCAAGTATACCTGCTTCCAATCACTGCAGATATTCAGGTAGCAGGTGATAGTTCAATCTTAACACATGCTTTTCAACTCAAACACAATATCATGTGATAAGTCCATAATACAAAAGAATGTATCATACTAGCAATTAAAGCATGTAATTCAACATGTAATGCAATCATCTCATGCTAGTATACAACATAATCAAGGAAGAAAATTCGATCTACCCCACTCACTAATCTTTTATCTTAGTCCAGAATTTTCTCGCTCTGATACCACCTATTGTGGGGACCTTAGGTTACTAATCAAATCTTGGGGAAATTAATCACTAAAGATGATTAATTAAGAAAGGATCAATTAACATTCATCAAACAATAAAAGAATGTTTAAACCAAGAGCTAAAAAAAATTTAATAAAAAAATTCCATTACCTCGCTCGATCGGGTAAACTCACCCAATCGAGCGAGCTTAAATCTCAAATTAAATATTTCCAGATCAAAAATTAATTCTCTAATTTTCATACATTATCCAATTGATATTTTCTCAAATTCGGAATTTAAATCTCAATTCCAGAATTAATAACTTAATCTTTCAGGGCCTTACACTCGGTCTCGAGTTTCAAATCCCTACTATTGATGTTATCTTATATCTTTTCTTTTCTTGGTTCTTGAGTGCTTCAAATCTGAACAATCAATATCTAAGAGCTCATATCAAAATCTGCTCAAGTTCTTCAATCACAAAGCTGCAACTTCACAAACCTTAGCCAATTCAATTCTGGTTCGAAGCTGGAGGCTCTAGTTCAATATCCCTTGGTTTCAAGTCAGAAAACACAGCAAAATAATCTAATAAAATCAGCAAGAACTCACTTCAAACTGAGCTCAATCACAAGATATCAAAACAGCATCAAATTGGAAACCGACGGCGTAACGACTGACAATCGATAACCAAAACTATATCGAGCTCAATCCAAAAATCGTATACAACTCATAACCAACATATATCATCATAAATCAGCATATCAGCAGCTATAAAATCAAACATACTTTTGAAAATCATCATAAACTCATACGACATCCGTTCTTCAATCCGGTTTCGAATATACAATACGTATAATCTCAAGAACAACAATATACAATCATTTATGATTTCTCCCAACTTCCAAACCTTCGAAACATGCTGGAACATCAAAATACTTACACAAATCAAAGCTCTCGTCACAAGGATTCCGGAACTAAGCTCGGATTTAAAATCGAATGACCGGATCTTTAACTATGAAAGTTTGAAAACTGAAATTCCAAAGAGAAGATGAAGGACACGGTTTATGCTACAAAATCTGATGAAAATGTGTTGTGTAATATGAGATACACGTTCCTACACATATACAAGTAATGTGTCTTCCAGTAAAGGTAAGGATTTTGCACTTTGACCCCTCAAATCTTCATAATTTGCAATTCAATTCTCTGCCCTCTTTTAAATTCAATTTCAATCCTAAATAATTTAAGAATATTAGAATTTAAATCTAAACTCTAAAAATTTTAAATTAAATATTCTCGAATTAAAATTAAATAATATTGGATTAAATCAAATAATCTCTGACCTTACAACAACTCTCATAACTTGGTTGTCCCATTGAACCAAGATCTTGGGATCTTCAGTCAGTAATGTTGGGTTTTCACTATGATCATTTTGATTGCAGATTTTTAGTCTCATTCCCCCAGATGTACAATATTTTGATCTCTTCTCAAACTTTTGTCGATGGTATCATCAAGTTATCTTTCAACTTTATTAGAGATCGATTGCTTAATAGTATTATGTCTACGATCAACGTCTTGTGACTTACCATTGTACTTGTAGCTCTGTATCTTTCCGATTATCACTTGTTATTAAAATTTATTATCACTGAAAGCACTAGATTTAATTCGTATATCTTTCAACATATTTATCAATCATGTAGCCTCTTTGAAGGCTTTATTTAAAGCTATAAACTCGAATTGTATAGTAGATCGTGTTATACACAATGGTTTTTCGACTTCAACCAAGTCTAAGTTTGTTGACCTTCTAATCAATTTTCACATGTGTACAGTTTTGTCGTACATCAAACTTTTAATTACACATGAATATTTCAAACATAATATGGGTTTTTCTTTGTTCTAATTCAAATATGGATTTACATCTACTGGAGTTTCGATAAGAGTAAGATCATAAACATTGAGTCTTCTTAACACCATCTTAATATAAAGAGAACATGTGAGGAAAGTTCATTCACATGTCTTAATGATCTTAGTTCACATATAACATCAACTGTACACATATCCTTCATGTCAAAGTCTTTGATCAACATAACACTTAATATCGATCAGAAATCAGTAGAACTATAATAAAAAGATAACCAAGGCTAAAGCAACAATCATGACCCTATATGCTGGAACTATCAAACCTTCAGTAGACAATTAGTTTTCCTAGCTGGCAACTCATTTATCTAATTTCATGTACTAATTGCAGAGAATGTATCTCATTTATATAGTCATTCTATACAATAATATGCCTCATTTAACGAATCGTAAGAAACCATTTATTGTCTATTACTATAAATCAAATGACAAGCTAAAAGCTACTTTGTTTTTGTATATGTATATTTAATGAGAATTAAAAATCCATTTAATTCAGGTATTGGGATACATCTATAAAAGGTTTTTTGAGGACTTACAAAAACTAACTCCGAAAATTTCTTGAATCAATTGCTAAAAATCAAGCATTACAACGTCTACCGCATCTACTCTAAAAGCACACTTCTAAAGCTTATCAAATAGAGAAGATCATCTAAACTACTGCTTACTTGTATTCATTGTATTTTGTGTTTATCAGTACAAGTGAGTAGCTGTAATCTATAAAAAGAGTCTTTCCTAGAAACTCTGAGATTACATTTAAGAGTTGTGATACTAGGGAGTTCCAGTAGGCAAGGGTAAGTCTTACTGAAGTGGATTTATACAAGTGTTATACTAGAAAATCTTTTAGTGATGTCTTATGAAAACAGAAGAAGGGGGACGTAGAAAAGATTTATCATTCGAACTTCCATAAGCAAATCTTGTATTTATCATTTCCTTATGCCTATTGTTTTTTTTTTTTCCAATAAGTATTGTGAACTGTTTCCATACTGAAAATAGTAGTTTGCCGCTCTTAGTTAGGCGAGATTAGCTTCTGATTGCTAAATACAGTTAGGGACACCTTTTACAGAAACAAAAGAGAACAAAAAGTTGGTGGTATTTATTCACCATCTCTAAATACATTTTTGATCTTAAAAACTAGTGTATCTGTCCACATAATGGATAAAAACATATTAATTTTTTTGTGTTTAAATAAGTCGCGTATAAATTGTATTAAAATTGAAAACTTTAAGATGTTTATTAATAATATTTTTTTAATTTTATAGTGACATGATAGAAGTATAATTTATTAGGATATGTTAGTTTTGGTAATATAAATATTTATAAAAATAAAATTTTTATCTTTTGTTATCAAATTTAATATTATATCTTATCGTATAGATCAATACTAATAATATAGTATATATATCTCAAATATAAATAAGTAAGAAGGTATGCAAGACAGAAGCAGTAATCATGACCCTATATGCTAGAACTATCAAACCTCCGGCTGACGATTGGCCTTAGTTTGGAAGTTTAAAGGGAAAGAAGGGAAGGAGAAAAAAAAATAAAAGAAGGGAAGGAAAAGGGAGAGAAGAAAAATTATATATTGTTTCATTTGAGACTTGGAGAAAGAAAATAAATAAAATGAGTTAAATTTATTTGAAATTATCATTTTTGTTTGTTTTTCTCCTATTTCCTCCCACTTTTAGAAGGAATACCTTTTGATTGAGATAGATGAAATTTCCTCTACTTTCTTTTTCTTCCTTTAAAAAACTCATAGACAAACAAAATTTTCAAACTCTCTTTCATTTCCCTTCTTTTATTTCCAAATAACAGCTCTCAAACGAAGCCTTAGTTTCAGTGGCCTAATGATTTCAAAAGTAGTCATGATTTCATGTAACTTTCAGCATAACTCATTTATTTGATACTATTTGTCAAAGAATGTCTCTTATTTATATATTGTGTCTCTGTACAATAGTACAATTCATTTAACAAGTCCTACTAAAAAAATTATTGTATGTTACTATTTTTTGTATAAAACAAATGACAGGTTAAAAACTAATCTATTTTTATTACAATACATTTAATGTGAATTAAAGAGCCGTTTGAATTCAGACGTCATGATACATATATAAAAGACTCTCTGAGTATTTACAAAAACTCACTCTGAAAATCTCTTGAATCAATTGCTGAAAATCAAGCATTACAATGTCAACTGAAATCTACTCTAAAAGGACACGTCTAAATCTTATCAAATACACAAGATCATCTGTGCTAGTGTTTACTCACATTCTTTATATTTCATGCTTATTACTAAAAGTGTAAGTAATTGTAATATGTGATAAGAGTCTTTCCGAGAAACCCTGAGATTACATTTAAGTGTTATGATACTAGGAGTATTAGTAGGCAATGATAAGTCCTCTTGATGTGGATTTATACAAGTGTTGTACTAGTCAAAGTTTTTATTAATTACTTTTGGAAATAGAATAATGAAGACGTAGAAGTGATTTATCATTCGAAATTTCAGAAACAAATCTTGTGTGTTCTTTACCCCTACTGTTTTTGTTTCACTAAGTGGTGTGCATTGTTTCCGTGCTAAAAATAGTACTCTTCTGCTCTTAGTTAAAACGAGATTAGTTTCTAACTATCAAGAACAGTTAAGAGAACTTTTTATAAAAACAAAAGAGAACAAAAGGTTGGTGTCACTCCTCTCTAAACACATTTTTCATCTTAATAATTAGTGTCTCTGTGCACGTGATGTGTATACATACATACATATTAATTTTTTTAAAAATTAAAACATTTATAGATTATATTACAATTAAAAACTTAAAAATATTTATTGATAGTAATTTTTTTTAAAATTTTAAGGTGACATATTTAGTTTAAAATTCAAGAATATAGATAAGTTAGAATATAATTTATAATGGAACTTTAACTGTAGTTAGTCGCGACCAATTAGAAACCATCGGTTTTGCTTGATGGGCCGGAAATGTCCGACTTATTAATTAAATTTTCCGATAAACTACTACGAGCTCATATAGCCCATGCCAAATTAATCGTCTTCTGGGTCGGGGCAATGAATCTATTTGAAACGACTTATTTCGTACCAGCGAAGCCAACGTATGAACAAAGATTCATTTTACTTCTCCATCTAGCTACTCTAGGATAGTTTTAGGTAAAAATAATTATTTACTAAAATAAATTTTTATGATTTATTAAATAAAGATAGAATGTGTTGTAATTTAAGAAGATGAATTTTTTATTTACGCCATAACACTAAAAATTAGTTACCCTAAATCATTCAAATTTAATAATATAGTATCACGTAGATCAACTATAATAATATAATATATATACTGTATCTAAAATATATAACTTAAGCTTAAAAAAAAGATTAAAGAAAGGAAATCATTTTGATTTTTTTTTAAAAAAAATCATTAGTTAATATGGGAAATGCATTATTAGAAAGTTCATTTGATTTAATAGAATTTTCGTTTTGCAGATTTTAATTTTTATCACCATTTATTGTTTTATCTGTGAAACTTCTGAGAAAAAGCCAAGAGAGGTGAAATCGCATGTGACTCCCATCGACCATTACCAAACCTTTTACCCTCCACCACCTTGTGCTTCTATCGTCTCAACCCAGAGATTCTCTACTCTCTCTTTAATGTGATAGGCATAAGTGCTGCTTAACAAAGGTGAAGAAATTTCTGTCTTCTATGAAAAGGAAAAAGAAAGAGTTTGGCCTTTTCTTTTTCTTTTTTTCCTTATATTTCTGAGTACTTTATAATTTACTCCATTGGGTTTGTCTTTTTGTTGGATTTTTGTTTATTTTCTGCGTAATTTCCATGTAAAATTCGGTTATTTATGCTTGTATTGTTCCTTTTTTGGTGCTGTGGGAAGTTACAACTGTTATTCGATAGTCAAGAAGTGAAAAGGAGTAGCCTTTGTAGTGTTTTGATGACCAAATACGAGGATTGTAATTTTGTTCTAACAAATTTTGATCCCATATTTATTCTTTCAAATGGAATACATGATTCGGCAAATCCCTTAATCAAGGTCTTAGACGTTCGAGTTCCACTCACACATGCTTTCTTGTATGATGATAACTTCATTTTAATTGCTCATCAATGTATATTATCATTTTTAATTCGATTCGTTCTTGGTCGTGGTGTTCGCAGTATAGCTAGTTAGCTACAACAACAACCGAATTTTAGACTACTTGTATTGATTTCTTCACTTCATTCCCTTAGTCCAAACGTGATCAGTGCGCTGCTTCAATATTTCATTCCGTTGTTAAAAAACTTCATTGCAGGTCATACGAGGTTTCATGTTATTATTCACATTATAGTCTTAAAAGTTCTGTCAAATCCTGTGAAAAGAATCAATCTTATAGATTTTACATTTTCCTTTCGTTTACTATTTCTTGCTGGTTATTAGAGTGAAGAATTTGCTCCATTAACGTGTGGAATTTCATCATTAACTTCAAAATTTGGACTCAAACTCACAAAAGTATTTGCTCCGTAGCAATTTTCTCTTACAGTTTTTTGTTGTTTTTGTTTTCAGTTGGGATTGTTTTGGTTCATGGCTTAGCAGTGTATTGGGGAGTTAATTTATCTATTTCTTCAGCATGACTATCGACAGAAATATTATTTTATACTTGTATATTTCCATGATTCAAAATCATTTATCATGATATATTTGAACCATGGTTGTCAAAACATGGATGAATGTGATTCGAGAAGTGGAAGTTAATTTAATAAATTTTATCCAACACCTAAACACATACTAGACCAAGACTTGCATACTCTTGTACTTGAAACAACATGGTGAGAATCATCAGAACATTAAGGATTTATAGTTTTTTTTAGATCTTTCTGATTGACAGTACACTGCTGATGTTTCTTTTGGCAATGCTAGCTACCATACCCAAAGTCTCTTCAAAATGTGGGCCTCGTTGCCTTGGCTGCTGAGGGTGAAAATGTTGTTCCATAATATTTAATTTTGGTTGCTTTTATGAAAATTTACGTCTATAGGTTCGATAGCTCATGGGGGCCAAGAGTTCAAAAAGATCGATTTCTGGTCGGTATACATCTTTTGTATCCAGTTCAAATCCATTGACAAATCAAGGATGTCAACAGACTTCACATGCTCAACCGGGTCACAGCTATGCATATCCACATTCAACCTATGGTGGTCCACCACCCCCTGAATCTAAACAAAATCTGGAGAAGAAGTACTCGAGAATAGATGACAACTACAGCAACTTAGATCAGGTACAACTATGCTGTTAAAATCCCCATACTAAGATAGAACGTTGTGTCATTGGTGGTTTGAGGACTGGAATTATTTTCTATTGTTGAGGTATGGAACTATCTCTTGCATTGTCAAGTCCATTAGAATGTTGAGTTCTGTAGGTTACTGATGCCTTGGCACGTGCGGGTCTGGAATCCTCTAACTTAATCATAGGTATCGATTTCACCAAAAGCAATGAGTGGTCAGGTGCGTCACTTGTGCCAAAAAAAATGCTTTTGAGTAATTGGTCATGCAATGTAATTGATTTTTTTTAATTTTAGGTGCGAAATCATTTCACCGGAGAAGTTTGCATCACATTGCAGATGAGCAAAATCCTTATGAACAAGCCATATCAATAATTGGAAGAACACTGTCCAAATTTGATGAAGATAATTTAATTCCTTGTTTTGGTTTTGGAGATGGTGTTTTTCTTTTCAGAACTTCTTCTTTTGAACTGTCTTATCACTCAAGAAAATGGAGAACTGACTATTCCAACATTGACAGCTTCGACACATGACCAAGAAGTGTTTAGCTTCTTTCCTGACGAAAAATTTTGTGATGGCTTTGAGGAAGTGTTGACTCGATACAGAGAACTAGTTCCTCAATTACGACTAGCAGGTTCAAGTTAAATTCCAGCCATTTTTATTCCTGTGCTTGGTCTTGGCTGCTCATTATAACTCATCATCTTTTCTCTATAGGACCAACATCATTTGCTCCTATCATTGAAATGGCTACGACTATCGTAGAGCAAAGTGGTGGCCAGTACCACGTTTTACTGATTATAGCTGATGGACAGGTAGCATATTATGTAGGAAAAGCTGAAGCGTGTAATATGATTCTCCGAGACTCCATGTGTATATTTTATTCAAGTGTCTACTTACCATGTCTGAATGTTTCTACACCTGATATCCATTGATCTCCAGACTTAGCTTCCATTGAAAAGTAGATGGCTCGGCTTATCAATTTTTATTTTTCACAGTTAATTGATTTACAGGTGACAAGAAGTGTTGATACTGATCATGGACAATTAAGTTCTCAAGAAAAGAAAACTGTGGATGCAATTGTCAAAGCCAGGTTCTTTCATCTACATTTCTATGGTTCGATGTCAGATAAATGTTGCTTGCAACTTGTGTGCGGAAATTGTAATCTAAACTTGGTTATCTAACCATTTTTTATCGTCCTATTGTTCGACTGCAGCAAGTACCCATTGTCCATTATATTAGTGGGAGTTGGTGATGGGCCTTGGGATATGATGAAAGAATTTGATGATAATATTCCTGCTCGGGCATTTGACAATTTCCAGGCTAGTTATCCCCATCTCATTCTTTCTTGCTTATTAGTGGAAAATAAAGGTATATTTGGCTAAGACTTTAACTGATCCCCTCTCATTTCTTGCCTATTTCTAGTTCGTAAACTTCACAGAAATTATGTCGAAAAGCATGGAGCCATCCAGAAAAGAGACGGCATTTTCGCTTGCTGCCTTGATGGAAATACCTTCACAGTATAAAGCGACTCTGGAGCTGAACATTCTTGGGTAAATTGTTTGGCCAGAGTCAATTGCTTTATTTATTTACTTCCTCTTTCATGGGAATTTGTTCATGTTTGCAATTATCTATTTTTCTTTAACTTTTCTGGTTCAGCACTTCTAGAGGCAATGATGCAGATAGGGTTCCTCTCCCTCCTCCTCTCTATGGGGCAGCTTCTTTTGCTGCATCTAAGCCGTCTCGTTCTAGTAATTTCCAACCAAGTGCACCTTCTTCTACTGGGAATGATTCAGTTGCTAGTTCCAGCCAATCTATGAACAACTCTTCGGACAACCATGTAACATGCTTCTTATTTTCTTTAACTAAAGAGATTTTAACTGCTTTTTACTCTGTTATTAGTTACCTTGCATCATTGTCACTCTCCATAAGTTTTCCTCATTCGATGTGCAAATTCAAGATCACGGTTCTTGAATGGCTGCAATTTCTGGCTAGGGGAATTAGTATTGTATTTGTAAGCCAAAATCTATTAACTTGGAGAGACATTTTTTGACCCATAATCCCCTCGCATGCAATTGATGACTATGACTCATAAATTTGTGGAACAAAAATCTTGCTTGCATGATCTCAAAAGTGATGATTTCACGCGCTTGAGAAATTCTCTAATCCGAATTCAGTTATATTGGATATTTTCTCATAATTTCTTGTCGACCTTTGACAGCTTTGCCCCATCTGCATTACTGACCCAAAGGATATGGCATTCGGGTGTGGACACCAGGTATAAAAAACTGCTTGTGCTTTACTTATTAATAACACTGAAAACTAAATCAATTAAATTATTTGACGTCAATTTTCCCTCCTGTCCCGCCGTATCCACTCCTCTCGTGTCGTCAACAGACATGCTGTGAATGTGCACAAGACCTTTCTTCATGCCCAATCTGCCGAAAACCCATTGAGACCAGGATAAAGCTCTACTAGATAGAGAGCTCTCTCTCTGTAACTATTCAATCGCTTTTAACTAATATTGACCTTACCCTCGCACTTGTTGTATTACAGCATCATGATCTGGATAGTCGTTTTCGACTATATATATTAAACGTTTTCTCGAAGGTTCTATCCTATTTTTCTCATAGATAAGAAGTAACACATCCCTTGTTGAACTATTCTGACATCATGGAATTGGAGTTTACGGTGTTTAATTTAGTGAAGTCTTGCTTGCGTTATGTACTTGAACTTTGCCTCCTGTTTCTTACTGGTTGATTCTTGATCTAGATTGCTTTATTTTTCTCCCCAAAAGGAGTGACAACTATTTATAGCATCATATCGATTTGATTGTTTCTTTTATCTAATCTTGTGGAATCTTGGCCTCCTTGTAGGCTAGAAAATTTCTGTGTATCTTGATTACCAGGGAAATGATGTAGCTAAGAATTCCAAAAAGTTGTTATGCATGATCGTATGAAGATATAACTAGTAACTATCAATATTAAACGTGGTCTTGTATTTTAGCCCAACTCCAGGGACCAGATAACTATGCAATTTAAATATACAGGAAGTCAAAAGTCAAAAGTCAAAGTCAAGAAAACTTATCAGATCATGAACATTAATGTAAAATCACATACTGTACCAAATTTTACATCGTTTTTGTTATAAACCTGGGGAATTTCATGCTATTTTAAAGATAATTCCTTACGTGTGCATCTAAATGTGGATATTTCTCCTCACATGTGAGATTCATTGGAAATATGAACTCCACATGTATTAATAAATATCCACTCTTGGATGCATTCTTGGGGCAAACATCTCGTCTCCCGATAAAGACATGCATAACTATCATCACTAAATCGTCCTGGCCGGAACTGTGCTGGAGAACCACCAAAGAACCAGAGCACATGAAATCAAAACCAAAGGGATTAAATGAACAGCTTTATCTGCGGGCAGCGATTTCGAATAAGTATTCTTCTTTGTGTTCGCATCGGAGGTAAGATTATTATTAATACTAAAACTTGGCAAAATACCTTCAGAGACTGGATTCTTTGAAGCATGTGGGATAAAGTTCACCAAGATCTCATCGGATAACCGAAGAGATGAATAGCTTGTCGATCGATGCATAGTTTCTTGAGAGGTATTAATAGACATATAGCAAATTTGTCCTCACACGAGGGATATGAAAATAGTTGGGAAAGGAAGAGTTTTATGGTGTTAAATAAGGTGCGTGGCAAGTGGGAAAGAATGGTTACCTTTGCTTCTGGTTTTAATAAAGGTGACACTTCAAAGTGAAGAGCAAGAAATGGGTTGATTTGGGATTTATAAAGTTGCTGATTTAACTTTATACATGGAGGGCAACCCAATATTTTATGCCAAATCTCTTTGCAAGCTGTGCAATGTTTTCTGTTCCATTATATGAGCATCCTAGAAATTTAATATAACAATTTCGGACGCTCCACAACATCTAAGTCATATCTTAGATAATTGATTGATAAACGTTTTATGTTAATATATTATACTATGATAATTTATTTCTGCTAGAAAAGTATGAATGATAGATAAAATTTTTTCATTGTAAATTTATAACTTTGCCCCCTCAAATTGTCTATGGATAAAAAAAATGTATGAACAATTATCTATTTTTACTATAAAAGTATGAATGATCGGCAATTTTTTTCATTGTGAATGTATAACTTTGCCCCCTCAAATTGTCTATGGATCAAAAAACGTGTATGGACAATTATGGAAAAATGAGGTGAAAAAAACAATCTATTTCTACTATAAAAGTATGAATGATGGACAAAGTTTTTTCATTGTGAATTTATAACTTTGCTCGTTCAAATTGTCTATGGATCAAAAAACATGTATGGACAATTATGAAAAAATGAGGTAAAAAACAAGGGCAAAAACGAGATTAAAATTTTAGTCAAACTTTAAGGAGAGATTTATTACATTATGAGTAATGGAGGTGTATTTAATTTTTCATTTATTATCAATTATCATATCAAAATTAATTATTGATAGACTATGTATAATATATAATATAAAATTTCATAAACAATATTTGGCCACAATATTTTTATATTGTCAAATATTTTATTTTTTCATATATATGTTTGACACAAATTTTTTATAAGTGTAATTATTGCTAAAAAAATATTATTTATTTTTATTATGATAGTGAGAAATATTGTTAATAATTTCAATAATAACAAAGAGACTATATCAAAATAGTTTATTAATTGATTGCAATTATATATATTTGAGAATGATTGCACTTATATTACAATAGCATAGAGAGTTAAATTTACAAATTCAACATGATGTTTTGAAAACAAATTAAAATATTGTGCTTTTGATGGGTTAAAATATTATCATAGTATTTTTATTTTCTTTCTAATATAGTTTGCTTTTATTATAATATTAAATGTGAAACTTATTTTTAATTATATATATATATATATATATATATATATATATATATATGTATATGGAGATACTCTCTATCCATAGTTTATTCATTGATTGCACTTATATTATAATAGTATGGAGGGCTAACTTTACAAATTCAATATAATGTTTTGAAAACAAATTAAAATATTGTGTTTAATGGGTTAAAAATAGCATAATATTTTTATTTTCTTTTTAATATAGTGTAATTTTATTATTATATTAAAAGTGAAATTTATTCTTAATATATATATATATATATATATATATATATATATATATATATATATATATATAAAATTTTGTAGTAGAGTAAATTTTTGTTAAAAAGTTTTAAATGATTAATTAGTTATTTTTTATTATAAGTAGTACGAAATGAGGTTAATATGTTTAATAATAAATAAATTATATCAAAATAGTTTATTCATTGATTGCACTTATGCTACAATATATATAAGGTTAATTTATAAATGTAATATGATGTTTATAAAACCAAAAACATAATCACAAGAGTTTTTTTGCTATATTATTTACCTCATACTAATAAAAGATTATACTATATATCTATACCTATTTATAATTGAGAGGGCATTAGAGAAACCAACTTGGTCTATTGTTATGGTCTTAATTTGAATTTGAAATTATTTGAAAAAAAAATGGTGAGAAATAACTAATATGAATATATAATTCATGATCTTTTAACTACTTCTCATAGACTTATGTCTAATATTAATTAACCCAAGAAACATTCATTTTTTGTTCCCATGAATTTATTAGATTTTTTTTCCAAAATTAATTTTAATAAAAAAAATCAAAATTTTCGCCACACAACGGGTGTGCAAATACGCTAGTATATATAATAGTTGAGCATCTTAGAGTGAGGACACCAACTTTTTTTCCAAAACTGCCCTTACACAATATAAATAAGAAAATTTGATTTTATTTATATATATTTCCATATTTTTCTCAACTAACCATTATAGACAAGATAAAATGATAAGTAATAACTTTTAAATTTACTTTTATATTAGAAACAAAAAAAAAATAATTTTAAAAATTATTGAAAAAATATACTATTTGTATATAACATATAATATTAAGTATATTATATTATTTTATACACATGCAGCGTGTGTGTGCAGTTATGCTAATATTAATAAAAGATTATTACTACTAATAACACACATATTTAAAGTAAAATAACCGAAAATTTGTCCTAATTAGTTAATTAATTAATAATCAATAATTTATACACAATAATTTTGAGATGTATATTATATTTTTAATAATAACTAAAGATGAGGCTCTCTTCGATCAATAATTATCATTGTCTTACTTATATTAATATATTTGATTATAATATTTTTCTCAATATTTTTGACGCCAAATGACATGTTAATTTAAGTGAATTAAAATCTTGTTTCTTTTTTTTTTTTTTTTACTATAATTTACTTTAGAGTTAAGTACAAATATAACTAAAACAACATAAGTAAAAAATAAAAATATAAAAAAAATTTAAATAATATTCTACGTTATATAATAATTTTTATTATCATTCTAACTTTTATCATTTTAAATAATTTTTTAGTTTTCTTCCATTTTTTTACCAATAAAAAAATAAATGTATCAAATAGAATATTGATAACTTATAATCACTTAAGTTATAAATATTTCATTATTACTGATACATTTCTATGATTATTACTCTATAACTTGATATTATTGATAGTATTTAAAGTCGATGAAAAATGTTAATGTAAAATTGATTTAATTTTTCTCATACCTCCTGTATGTACTATTGAGAGAAACACACATAGTGGCGGAACTAGCTGTTACATCAATTGGTTCGGGAGAAAAATCAACAGTGTTGTGGCATAAAAAGCTTGGGCATATGTCAGAACGAGGAATGAAGATTCTCTCAAAACGGAAGCTGTTGACGGGGCTTACAAAAGTAACTCTATCCTTTTGTGAGCATTGTGTTACCAGTAAGCAACACAAATTAAAGTTTGGCACATCTACTGCCAAGAGCAAAGGAATATTGAAGCTGATTCATTCTGATGTTTGACAAGCACCGGTGGTATCTCTATGATGAGCGAGATACTTTGTCTCGTTTATTGATGATTTCTCTAGGAGATGTTGGGTGTATCCAATCAAGAAGAAATCAAATGTTTGTGAAGTTTCAAAGTTTTCAAAGCGCGGGTTGAACTTGATTATGACAAAAAAATCAAGTGTTTGAGGACGGACAATTGATGAGAATATACTAGTGATGAATTTGATACATTTTGTCAGCATGAGGGTATCAAAAGACAGTTCATGGCGGCTTACATGCCTCAGCAGAATGGAGTGGTAGAGCAGATGAACATAACTTTTTTGGACAGAACAAGGGTCATGTTGAGTACTGCGGGTCTAGCCAAGTCATTTTGGGAAGAAGCAGTCAAAACCGTTTCTTACATCATCAATCATTCTCCTTCAGTGGCGATTGATTTGAAGACTCCGATGGAGGTGTGGACTGGCAAGCCAGTTGATTATTCTTGGTTACATACTTTTGGAAGTCCGGTGTACGTTTTGTACAATGAGCAAGAAAGATCAAAGTTGGATTCTAAATTCAGAAAGTGTATCTTATTGGGTCATGCTGATGGAGTAAAGGGGTTTTCCTTGTGGGATCCTACTGTCCACAAGCTTATCATCAGCAGAGATTTTATCTTCGAGGAAGATAAAGTTAAAGGAGACGGAGGAACACTGAATTCAGAAACTACTACAGTTTCGGTGGAAAATAAGACAGACAAAGATCAAGTTTCTTGTAAGCAGTACCAGAGAATGAGGAACAAGAACCAGTTGTATCAGAGGTTTTCAAAGTGAGACAGTCAACTCGAGAGAGAAGACCACCAGGTAGGCTTTTAGATTATGTCATTGAAAGAAATATTGCATATTGTCTATTAACAGAGGATGATGAACCATCGAGTTTGAGGCTACTCAAAGCTCGGATACATCCCTATGGATGACAACAATGAAGGAAGAGTTGGAAGCATTTGACAAGAATAAAACTTGGGATCTTGTTACACTACCACGAGGAAGGAAAGCTATCAGTAATAGATGGGTTTACAAAATCAAGCGTGATAGCAATAACCAAGTGGAGCGGTATCGTGCGAGATTGGTTGTAAAAGGGTATGCTCAGAAAAAAGGTATTGACTTCAATGAGATATTTTATCCTGTGGTTCGACTTACAACAGTCAGAGTAGTATTGGCAATGTGTGCAGTGTTTGTGTAACACCCCAAAATTTGATTAATTGAGATTATATGAGATTAATATTGATAATCAAAGATTAGAAAATTTGAGGATTTAATTGATATTTGATCAGGGACTAAATTACAATTTTTGAGAATCCAAGGACCAAAGTGCAATTTTTGGATTTTGACTTGATAAATTGGTTTAGTGGATGACTAAGCTCTTCTCTCTCTTTCTTCTTCATTTTTTTGTACGGTTCTCCTCCATTGAAGCACCTTAAGCGAGATCTTCAAGCTTTTGGTTCTTCGGTTTCGCTCGATCCGTCCAATAGATTTTTAATTTGAAGGTAGTTTTGCGATCCCGGCGACGAGGGCTTCGTTTTACCGTAAGTATTTCTTCGATCAGTTATACTTAAATTTTTGGATGTTGTTAGAATCGAATGATTTTTAGATATATTGTTCTTGAGCTAGCATAGATCGTATATTCGAAGTCGGTTTGGAAAAAAAAACGAAGTTTGGAATTGTTATGATTTTTGGAAGTAAATTCGAAAATGGGTATTTTGAGATTTGTTTGTTTTGGGTTGAATTAGACGTGTTATTATCGATATGAGTTGTTTGGATTGATGTATTGATGTTTGTATTTCCGGATAGTCGAATTTACAGTCATTATGTCGCCGGATTGAGTTTTGAATACCGATTGGATTGAATCGAACGAGCCTTATTTCGATCGATTTTGTCGATATTGATCTTCTATTGCTTCATTTCAGATTGGTTTACGAGTCGAGAATTCGGAATGAGCAGAATTTAAATCGTCGAAAAGTTGATTAAGGTTTGCTATCGAGTTGATCGAGTTGGTAAACCTTGAATGATTGTTTTGAGATTGAAATAAATTTTGATTGAATATTTGATGTTGATTTCCAGATTTGGAGCATCAAATCGAATCGAGAAAAAGGTATAAGTCGACATTGAATTGAATAGGGACGAATACTCGAATCTGAGTTGATTCTCGAGTTCCCTGAAATCACATATTTGCATGTTTATTTGAATTACTTGAATTATGTGTTCGAATGCCTTTTGATTTCATATGCATTCATATCAAGCCTGGATATTTGATTACATATAGAATTAGACGATTTGGGGACTATAATTGAGTGACATTGGTCGATGATTTATCCAATGGCCGCGATTAAAATAACTCTTTATAGTCCTCCAAAGTCTAGAGGAAGCAAGATATACCGCATTCACCCCGAACGGGAGAGTCGATGCATGATGGTGATATCTTGGCTTCGGGATCCCAATCGAAGAACGAAGAAATTCCTTTTTATTATCCGATTTAAATAATCTTGAACCCCGATGACATGCATTGCATTTTATTGCATTTGAATCTAGATGATGCTATTTCATGTCGTTGATTTACTACGTGAAACCAATTTTCTTGTTGTCCTATATCATGATTTTGATATATTGTTTGATATTGCATGCTATGTTGCTATTACTGGGAATATTATTATCACCAAAGTTATCCGGCTGTTGTCTTGTTTTGTATGTGTACTTGACAACAGGTTGGGCAGGTTCGAGTCAGAGGCAACATGACTAGATCGAGTTGGGAATGATAGAAGTGAGGACTTGGTTTTTAGAAGTCGAACTTTGTATTCGAACTCGATTTGTACTTTGTGATGTATTTTGAATTGTTATAGTTAGAACCGATGCATGTTCTATCCTTTTGAGCAGTCGATCAACTCTAGAACTTCATGTATTATATTTTGACAGTTTGGGGTATCAATGCATGTTTATGTTTATTTGGTCTATGGTTTTTGCACTTTCCAGAGCTTTAGTTTTGCTTTTTGGGAGTGATTTATAGTGCAGGTCGAAGGGGCAGCGCGCCCGCGCGACTTGAGGCACGCCCGCGCCACCCCTGGGCGTATGGTTCGTTTTTTTTTCGAACCTCTCGCGCGCCCGCACCACCGAAGGTTTGATTTTTTAAAAAAAAAATTTCTTTTTCGCAACGTGATTTTGCGTCGCCAAATGTAAGATCTTGCGTCGCCAAATGTGCGGGTTTAATTTTATTATTTTTAATTGCCTTTTTATTTTGTTGGCTTAGTCTTTGCTTATTGAATGATCTATTCTTGATTATTGATGATTAGATGATTAGAACTGAGGTCCTCACAGTTTGACCTACATCTAGAACAACAAGATGTGAAAACGACATTTCTTCATGGCGATGTTGAAGAAGAAATCTATATGCTCCAACCAGAAGGTTTTGCGAAAAAGGGCAAAGAGAACTTGGTTTGCAGGTTGAACAAATCTCTGTACGGTCTCAAACAGGCGCCGAGGTGTTGGTACAAGAGATTTTATTCCTATATCATGAGCCTTGGGTACAACAGACTTAGTGCAGACCCTTGTAAGTATTTCAAGAGGTCTGATAATGATGATTATATCATTTTGCTGTTGTATGTGGACGGCATGTTGGTAGCAGACCCCAAAAAAGATCGGGTCCAAGAATTGAAGGCACAATTGGCTAGGGAATTTGATATAAAAGACTTGGGACCAGAACAAGATTCTAGGGATGCAATTTCACCGAGACAAAAATAATAGGAAGATTTGGCTTTCCCAGAAAAATTATTTGAAGAAAGTTTTGCAGCACTTCAACATGCAAGATAGTAAGTTAATTTCAACCCCTATTCCTATTAACTTCAAGTTATCTTCTTAGATGTGTCCTAGCAGTGAAGTAGAGAGGATGTAGATGTCTCGAGTACCGTATGCATCAGCAGTGGGGAGTTTGATGTTCGCTATGATCTGTACAAGTCCAGACATTGCACAAGCAGTGGGAGTAGTCAGTCGGTATATGGTGAATCCTGTACAAGAGCATTGGAGCACAGTTAAGAGGATCATTAGATACATTAAGGGTGCCTCGAATGCTGCATTATATTTTGGAGGATCAGATTTTACACTCAGGGGCTATGTGGATTCAGATTACGCAGGTGATCCAAACAAAAAAAATCTAATACTGGTTATGTGTTTACAATTGAAGAAGGTGCAGTAATCTGGGTTTCAAAACTTCAAACAGTTGTGAAATTATCTACAACGAAAGCAGAATACATGACAACTACTCATGCTTGGAAAGAGGCAATATGGATTAAAAAGTTATTGGAGGAACTTGGGCACATACAAGAAAATATTCCTTTGTTTTGTGACAGTCAGAGTGCCTTGCACATTGCAAAAAATCCAGCCTTTCATTCCAGACTAAACACATTAAAGTTCAATTTCACTTTGTACGAGAAGTAGTAGATGAAAAAATTGAGCATATGCAGAAGATCCATACAAAGGATAACATATCTGATTTTCTGACCAAGCCAGTGAACACAGATAAGTTTGAATGGTGTAGATCATCAAGTGGCCTAGCAGAAACATAAACAGCAAAGAAAGACAAGATTGAAAGGATGTGGAGATGTGTTTGATTCTCAATCAAATCTCCAAGTGGGAGAAATGTCGGCAAATGTGGCATTAAATACATGCTTGAAAAGTCA
This sequence comes from Henckelia pumila, assembly GCF_033568475.1. Taxonomy (NCBI): domain Eukaryota; kingdom Viridiplantae; phylum Streptophyta; class Magnoliopsida; order Lamiales; family Gesneriaceae; genus Henckelia; species Henckelia pumila. The sequence continues at coordinate 27,042,583 of NC_133121.1, read as the reverse complement.
AGGCATGTGGCAGAGAAAATGGAATATACGGCAAAAAAGAATTCAATTGTGACTTCTCTTTGTCGTGTATACACTGGGGAGGAGCTCTATTCTCATTTTTAGCATCCCAACATCGAGTTCTCTTCTCAATTTAAATCATTCAAATGATTTGAGTGTATTTCTATATATATTTATGAGATAGATTTTCTCCTTTATTAAGAGTGTGAGTGTCTCTTTGAAAACACTGAGAGATGTTGTAATTCTCCAAATATTATAGTGGAATCTTTTCATCTTGCCCGTGGTTTTTACCCTAATAATTTTTAGGGGTTTTTGACATAAATTTTGGTGTCTATTTTAGTTCTTCAATTTTCATATTTTTTATCTCGAGATGCCCACCTCGGACCAACGGTACATTCATCAACACCCACTGCATTGGTCATTGGGTTAACCTCTTGGATGACATTAATAAAGAAGCCATCTTTTTTTTTCCTGCTCATACTGAGTGAACGAAGAATTGAAGATAGCTGATACTAATTTTTTCAAAGAGTGCAATACTAATATAGATATGAGGCAGAATCCTCCCCACCCTAATTGGTAATTAATAATGTGATGGAACCGAGAATAATATTTGAATGCAATTTACATTTTCAAGTTATTAAGATTTGAATTTGAAATTTTAAAGGAATTTGAGAAAGGTTAAAATCAAAAAATGTGCTGATTTATTGAATAATCAAATTTAATTAAATTGAATCTCATAATTGAAGTCACGAATAATATTTATTTAGTTGACATAAATTTGAAAAGGAAGCGACTCTAATTAATGTCGTCTAGGAAATGGCTAAATTAAGAGTATATTAAATAATTTTTAATTTGAATAAAAATTAAGAATTAAAAATCTACTTCTTGTATTTCCTTTTTTAACTGGGATTTTTGGTGGTAAGTTTCCATATTAGACAAAAAAAATTGTTTTTTTATATATTAATAGATATAGATATAGATTTTCACTATGTACATAAAAAATTAATTGAAATTTGAGACATTATATATATATATATATATATATATATATATATATATATATAGAAATGATATGGTGAGCAACCAACGTGAACATCCATGTGAGCACCTGCTGACGGGCATCATGCACATCCAATAAGTGAGTGATACATCAGCAGGTGCTCACATTGGTGCTCACGGTGGTTGCTCATCATATCATTTCTAAATATATATATATATATATATGAGAAATGATATGGTGAACAACGACCGTGAGCACCAATGTGAGCACATGCTGACGTGGCATCATACACATCAAATAGGTGATTGACACATCAGCAGTTGCTCACCATATATATATATATATATATATATATATATATATATATATATAGTTTTGCTATGCTGCCCACCTTCATGCCCACCTATGAGGTGGCACTCATCCATTGGATGAACCATTTGTATATCTCATTCAATAGATGAGTGTCACCTCATAGGTGGGCATGGAGGTGGGCACCGGAGGTGGACAGCATAGCAAAACTCTATATATATATATATATATATATATATATATATATATATAACATTATGGATATTTTCACATATATTTGGAGACACAAAAATTAACTTAATTTATTTAATATAACATTTTATCAAATATTGTACCGAAAATTAATATATTATTATATATAGTATTTATGGATATTTTTACACACATAAAACTAATTGAAATTCAAACTAATGATAATATCCGATTAAACTTCAAATTTTGAATCAAATAATAATAATCATCATCCTTATTATATATATATATATATATATATATATATATATAGCATTAATTAACATGTTTCTTTTTTTAATAATTACATTTAGGCAGAAAATTACTATATTTAGTAAAAACTCGGCTTTATATAGATATATAGATATAGATATAGATTATAATATCGTTGAACTTGATCCATATATCTAAATGTCCATTAAAAAAAACAGTTTTCACATCCATTTGATGTAACGAGTCACCATTGTCAAAAAAATTCTTAGTGAGTCCTATTTAGATACAGGAAAAAAAGTTTGTCTATATCATAACGAGCCACCATTGTCAAAATAATTCTTAGTGAGTACTATTTAGATACAGGAGAAAAAGTCTCATTGTAATCAACACCAACCTTTTGAGTGAAACATTTGTCGGTAAGGTTAGATTTATATCATTTGACCCACTTAAAGACCCACTTACACCCAACTCATTTTGAACCTTCTAGAAATTCTACAATATCCTACAATTTATTGTGATCCATTATTTCAACTCTTCTTTCACAACGTCAAACCACTTAGAAGAATTAATATTTTCTATAATTGTCAATCACTCCTTAAACTCAATTACAACTAATTTATGAATCCCTACCCAAATAAAACTTATTTTTTACTCCCTGGAGAGAAAAAAATTTGTTTGTAAATTCCCCAAATACCCTTATCTACTTAAAAAAAAAAGAAGGTGTGAGAGAATGAAAATAAAAAAACAAAACTAATCCAAATAGTATTTATATAAAAATTCAAATTAAAATTAAGGAACATAAACCATATAATATACATGCTTATGCTGATACAGAAGCAAGTATGTGTCTAGCAAATAAACATATACTTCCAAATCGTTAATGGAAAAAATACGAAAAAGAATTAAAAGTTCGAATAGGAGATTGATCAATTATTATGCTTGATACAGTAGCAGAAAAATTAAAAATAGAAATAGAAGAAACAAAATTTATAATACCAATCATATACCAAATAGAATTAGGAATGAATATTATAATAAAAAATAACTTTTTATGACAATATCTTCCATTTACTCAATTTGAAGATCATATAACTTTAAACAAAAGATCATCAATGATTTACATTTCCAAAATACGAACAACATTTCGTGTAGGAAATGAAGGATTTACAAGAAATTTTCATTAACGAAATACAAACCCAATAGAATTAAAAATAGAAAATATTTTAACAATTAATCCTGAAAAAGAAATCATAAATAAATTTCATGATATTTGTTCTAAAAATTCTTAGGACAAAATTAAGAAAAGAAAATAATTTATTGCTTCAATAAAAATTAAAGATCCTAATATCAAAATCCGTGAAGCACCAAGAAGATGCAACATGGATGATGTAAAAATATTCGAAAAAGAGGTTCAAGAATTACTCAAACTCAAGATAATCATTTCAAGCAAGAGCCCACACTCTTCACCAGCCTTTTATGTCAGGAAGAAAGATACTGAAAAGAAAAGAATGATAATTGATTATCGAAATTGAATAATGCAACAATTATGGATGGATATTACATCCCGAATAAAAATGATTTACTATCTTATATAGGAAGAATGAAATATTTTTCTAGTCTAGATTGTAAATAAGGATTTTGGCAGATTCAGCTAAATCCACAAACACAATTACTTACAGCATTCAGTTGTCCAAAAAGACAATACCAATGTACAATATTACCTTTCGGACTCAAACAAACCCCAGGTATTTTTCAGAGATACATGGATGAATCATTCAAACCTTATGTAGATTTTTGTTGTGTCTATATAGATGACATATTAATTTACTAAAAAACATTAGATCAACATTATAAAAACCTCATGACAGTACTAGATATCTGTCATAAAGATTGAATTATGCTTTCTGAAAAGAAAGCACAATTGTTTAAAACTAAAATAAATTATCTAGGATTACAAATTGAAGATGGAAAACATTGTTTACAACAACATATAATTAAGAAAATTCATGATTTTTCTAGTAAAATCAAAGATAAAGATCAATTAAAAAGATTTTTAGGATTACTAACATATTCTGGAAATTACATTAAGAAACTAGCAGAGATAATAAAACATCTACAGGCAAAACTTAAACAGGACTATAAATAAAAATGGTCAAAAGATGATACTAATTACATAGATACAATTAAGAGGAAAATAATTAGTAATCTCCCTGAATTATATTTTTCTTCAAATAAAGATATAATAATAATTGAAACAGATGCGTCAGATGAATGTTGGGGAACATGTTTAAAATCATAAACACGAGAAATATATTTAGAAAAACTGACTAAAACAGCTACCAAAAATAATGAAGAATTATGTAATTATACATCAAAAACTTTTCAAGGAGCACAGCTAAATTATCACTCAAATGAAAAGGAGTTACTAGCTTTAATTTTTACTATTAGGACTTATGAAATTTATCTTATCTCTAAACCATTTTTAATAAGAACAGATAATATGAATTTAAAACATAAATTACTCTCTGAGTAAAATAATCAATCTCATTTAAGAAGATTGATTAGATTCTTGTAAAAGGATCCATAAATACAATGATACGCATAATAAAACTATCCGAATTACTCACAAAAAGAGTTAAATTACTAACCATTTATATATGTATAAATACGTTTTCTTGTGCAGGATATATTTATGATGGAACAATTAAGTCAATTAAAAGAACAACTGATTGACTTACAGGAAGAAATTCAAATTCTTCAATAGAAGGAGAAGAATTTAATCAGAAAAATTCAGAGGGCAGAAGAGAATATACGATAACAACCTCTTCATCATCATCCTCACCAAAAACACCAATCAAAATGGCAACTTCATTCGACAAAATAATGGAGATGAAAGAAAAACAGCCAGTGGTCACAACTAGCACTAACAATAAAGAAAAAGAAAAAAAAAGAAAAAGAAAAAGAAAAAGAAGCGGTGGTCACAGCCAACACCGAGAAAAATGAGAAAGAGAAAGAAAGGACATTCAAAAACGCCTTTGAAAAAAGAGATAGAAAGATATTCAATCTACGACCACAAAAACAAATTTTTGAGAAAATAAATTTCACAGAAAAATTCAAGAATGAATTTTTCGAAACATTAAATTATTTAAGGACAATTAAAACATCTGCAGGATTTTGGCTACAAACTTGTGACACACAAAGCATATCAAGAGCAAGAACATTTCAAGGAGCACCAGCGCATGAAGTCGCAAGATTTTTCTCAAATGGAATATTAAGTGGATTAGAAGTCACTAGTGATACAGACAACGATTCAATGTAATAAAATAATTACAATCATGGACCACACCACATGTAAAGGCGTCTCCTCAGACGATAAATGAGATGTATTCAATTATGTTGTCTTTTATGTCAGGGGTGGTCCTATTTTCGTTCTTATCTTTGTACTCATTTTCTCCTATAAAAGGAGATGTTTGCTATGTGAATAATAAGTGAAGTTTGAGTCTCCCTCTTTCTTCTTAATTTTCTTACGCTCTGGTTCATACAAGACGTATGAAGATTATCAGAAACTAAGAAACATAAAATCATAAACAAATTAAGCCTTATGACAAATAACTAAAACCAGTAGGGCGAAAGGAGGAAGAAGGCTGGAAGCCAAATGATTGTAGTTTCATGGTTAAAGTAAACCTGGAAATCCGCAAAGCAATTACCGTTTACATAAAATATTGTTGAGGGAAAGCAAGGATTTGGCCTCTGCTCAAAACCAAGAGTTGATAAATCAAGGTAACCTTTCTCTACCTCCTGCTGCCCTTAAATTAAACTTTATTTTTAAAAAAATCTAATTATTCCTGGTATGACACTCAAGCAGGAAATATGAATTTTAAATAATAAGCTTCGAGAATTAAGAGATAGAATTAAGATTGTTGAATCCTGACTTTTAGTGATAACAAAACAATACTTTGTTGTTTAGTGGGCCGCCAGTTATTTGTATAAGTAAGCTACGTCAACCGAACAAAGACATATCTACCGACGACAGCCAAAGCATGCAAAGCAGCTACGTCAACCGAACAAAGACATATCTACCGACGTCAGCTAAAGCTTATCAACCAACGAAAGATGCAAAACAGTTGTATGTCAAACATATCTACCGACTGAGATATCTACCGAACTTCAAATACAAAAATCTATACGCTACAGTTCGAAGTTACAGTTTCCCAGATCTCGGAAAGTGACAAGACAACTGAAAAGCAAAAGGACAAAGCATTTAAGGATTTGTCTGATAAAGTGAGAAAGCCTTAAATAACATTTAATGTGAGCGACACATTGAATAGACAATTAAAGGCACTCCCAGTACGAAATATTTAAAAAGCTTTATCAGCAGGGAAATCCTACCGTTGGACAAAGAAGAAAGACGCTGAAGACAAATGCTATATATATCAAAGCCTCTCTAGACATAAAGAAGAGACAGAACACAACACAACAATGCTTATTGAGAATCTGTCTATCCGAGCTCTCGAACCCATCTTGAATACTCAACCGCTCAAAGAAAAAACCCTTAGCTTTAACAGCCTTATCCGATCTTCGAAGAGATCCTTTTCAAGGGTTGCTCAAATCCAGATATCGTTTGAAAGACGCTACCTAATACAAGGATTTGAGAAGTCTTAAGTCCTCGAGAGACTAAGACAATCATCATTACCATCTGAAGAAAAGTTTGATAAGAGCTTTAAATCTTATCACTGTGAATCTAGGAGTTCCATATTAGGCGTTGGATAAGTCCTAACTTGGATCGGGTGTATTGCAAGATGTTGTAATAACCAAATTCTTCTAGTGAATCCTTCCGAGGTGGAAGAAGTGGTGACGTAGGAGATTGAGCTCCAAACATCCAAGAAACATATCTGTGTCTACTTACGTTATTGCATTGCATCATTCCATGGATATCATCTAGCATGATGAGAGCTATTTGCGCACTAATCATAGTTGCTCTTATATTTCTAGCAGGCGAAAAGAAAACCGGTCGAGTGAACTAACATTTACTCAACCATATTGCATTAGATTTTAAAGACTATCAATATTGTATATTCACCCCCTCTACACACTATATCGATCCCCAACAAGTGGTATCAGAGAGGGTTTTTCTATTTAGCTACTGATATTCATCATGACTTCTTTAAATAAAATTCCTATGTTCTCTAAAGAAGATTATGATGACTGGAAAATTCGTATGCAGGCACATATTTCTGCTCAAGATGATGATATGTGGTACGTTATCAATGACGGACCCATGAAGATTCTCAAAGTCAACAATGTTGTAGCCATAACTGGAGGAGAATCACAGATGGTCGAGAAAACCAGAATGGAATGGACTAATGAGGAAAAAAGAAAGAAAATCTTGATAACTTAGCCAAAGATATGCTGTACAAGACGCTGGACAAAAATATGTTTAGCAAAATCAAGACGTGCTCAACTGCCAAAGAAATTTGGGAGAAACTCACTCAATTGTGCGAAGGGAACGACCAAACCAAAGAAAACAAACTCACTGTAGCAATACGGATGTTTGACAACGTCAAGATGAAACCAGGAGAAACAATGACTGAGTTTGACGAAAGATTCAGAAATATTATTTGTGAATTAATTTCTCTTGGAAAGATATACACTAATCGTGAAATTGCTTTGAAGGTTATGCGAGCACTACCCAAAGAATGGGATGTCATGACCATAGCCATGAGGGAATCAAAAGATCTGAACAAGCTAGAGCTTCATGATATGTTTGCGGATCTCAAAGCATATGAGTTTGAACTTGGAATCCGAACAGAGGAAGAACCATCAGCGTCAAACCCCACCAAGGCACTAACGACAACTATCCTATCTCAACCGATCGAGGATAAAACAAAGAAGACAGCTGAAGAAATGAGTGGAGAAGCTATGTCTCTTTTTATCAAAAGGTTTGGAAAGTTTATGCGTAATAATAAAAAATTTAAACCTTACTACAAACAAGACCATACAGAGGATGGTCCCACATGCTTTAACTGTGGCAAGCAAGGCCATTTTATTGCAGATTGTACTAAACCCAAGAATGAAGAAAGAAAGCAGCACTATGAGAAGAAGAAAGGCAAAGAAGGAAGAAGAACATATCGAAAGAAGAAGGAGCAAAAGGTACTAGTTGCAGACGAAGGGAAAAGCAAATGGGCTGAAACAGAATCTGACTCAACCGATACAGATAGCTCATCCGAGGAAAGTGAGGAAGAGCGAGTTCAATGTCTCATGGCTAAATCCATACATGAAGAAGATGACACTGAGGTATTTGACTTCAACTCATCCGACTTTACACAAGAGGAACTCATTCAGGCACTGAATGAGATGGTCACTGAGTATAAGAAGCTTTCTATATCATTCGAGGAAGCAAAAACAGAAAAAGCATGTCTCATTGATAAATCAAGAGAATCTAGCTGTTTACAGCAAAAAGAACTTGATGGTCTAAGGACTAAGCTAAATCTGTTAGCTACTGAGAATGATAATATGAAACGAGTATTCCAAGATACTTTATTTGAAAATCAAAAGTTGCTTAAAACAATCAATGCTTGGAATAAGGCTTCTGACTCTTTGGATAAGATACATGAGAACCAGAAACAAGCAGGTGATAAAACCGGTCTTGGATATGGATCAAATGAATGTACTGGCTCAAAAGAAAATACTCAACCGTACTCTAGTGGGAAAAATCCCAATGAAATGAGATTTTTTCGATCTAGTACGATATATGAACACGCTGAACCAGATATAGATGTTAAACAGCCAAGTCGCTATGGTAAAGGCAAGCACGAAGGACTAGGGTATGTGAAACCTAAGATCCCAAGGAAAGAAGAAACATGGAATAAACCAAGATTGAATGAACAAACAATGGGAAACCAAACTAAGTTCAAACAATCAAAGTTTGAACCAAGTCAACTCAAGTACAGGAATCATCGGGTGACACATAACCAACACTTCAATTGTAAGCCTATTAAAAAACAATATAGATTGAATAACACAGATCAGAGGTTCAAACAGTACACTGTAAAGCCTAGACCACACAAAAATTCACATCGTGTACCTCGATCGACTCACTTTGTAAACACTCACACGGGTAAAACCGTTAGAGTAATTCAGGTGTGGGTTCCAAAAGGTCTAATCTAATTTGGACCCAGATAGATAAGGGTACCATGGTTGTAAATTCTTCTTACAGGTACTATCAGTAAAATCAGTCGAGAAGAATAGTGCAACAGAAAGGTCAACGTGGTATCTTGATAGCGGATGCTCCAGACACATGACTGGAAACAAAGATTTACTATCCGATATCATACATTACAAAGGGCCTAAGATTATTTTTGGTGATAACTCGAAGGGTAAGACCGTGGGTAAGGGTAAGATTACTCATGGTAACTTTATCATTAATGACGTATTACTCGTTGATAACTTATGTTATAATCTGATCAGCATCAGTCAACTATGTGACAATGGTTATATTGTTGAATTTCTTAAAAATTCTTGCATGATCAAATCTAGCAACGACGATATTATGCTAACCGGACTAAGAGAACAAAACACGTATAGGCTGAATTGGCAAAGTAAACAACCGATAGTTCCTACTTGTTTTGTTGCTCAGAATGATAAGAAGTGGTTATGGCATAAACGGCTCAACCATTTAAATTTCAAGTCCATTAAGCATCTGAGTAAACATGAGTTGGTTCTTGGCTTGCCCAAAGGTGAGAGCCTCTTTTAAAAACAAAGGATGCTCATCTTCTTCCAAATGCTTGGATCTGTTACATATGGATCTGTTTGGTCCTATACCGATCAAGAGCTTAGGGAGAATGAGATATACCTTAGTGATTGTGGATGATTACTCTCGGTTTACTTGGGTAATTTTCTTATCATCCAAAGATCAAACTCCTACTCACCTGATAAAAATTTTCAAACGTATGCAAAATGAGAAACATACTGGGATAGACTGGATCAGGAGTGATAGAGGCACTGAGTTTTTAAACAAAACTCTTGAATCCTATCTAGATTACCAAGGCATCAAGCATGAGTTATCTGCTGCTCGAACCCCACAGCAAACGGGGTTGCTGAACGAAGAAATCGAACTCTTAAGGAGGCAGCCAGAACTATGATTGCTGATTCCAATGTATCTCAAAGACTCTAGGCAGAAGCAATTAACACAACATGTTACACTCAAAACAGATCTATGATTAACAAGAGACACAACAAAATACCATATGAGATCTGGAATGGCACAAACCTGATGTCTCGTATTTTAAAGTATTTGGTTGTGTTTGTTATATTCATGATAATGGAAAACATCGCCTGACAACTTTTGATGCAAAAACAGATGAAGACATATTTGTTGGATTTTCCTCAGTCAGCCGAGCTTACAGAGTGTTCAGTAAAAGATCACTGACTATAGAGGAATCCATTCATGTTATTTTTGATGAAACTACTGTATGTGCAGAAAAGTTTCAAACTGACATTCAAGATTTAGCCAGCAGGCTGAAGTCAACCGTTCTACAGGATGAAAGTGATAGTGATGATCCTCCTAACACAAGAGATGAGCAAGCAGAAGAGATTATTCAACCAAATGAAGGAGAAGTAGATCACATCAATGAAAAACAGATAATCGGAGTGGGTGATATTGAACCTAACAATGCAATCAGGGATGAGGAAGACACTCAAACAGGCGCAAATCCTCTCCGACCAAATCTTCGGTGGAATAAAAATCATCCACCTAATCTGGTCATCGGTAACCCTACTGCACCTATTCGTACACGTAATCAACTGAATGATGAGTTATTGCATGCAGCTTTCATTTCACAGCTAGAGCCCAAACACATAGATGAAACATTACAAGATGCTAGCTGGATTGAAGCAATGCAAGAAGAACTAAATCAATTCACTAGAAACAAAGTGTGGAATCTAGTCCCTCGACCGACAAATCAAAACATCATAGGGACCCGATGGGTGTTTCGCAACAAATGGAATGAGGATGGGACAGTGGTAAGAAATAAAGCCCGACTGGTTGCTCAAGGATTCAGACAAGAGGAAGGCATTGACTTTGACGAATCATTCGCTCCAGTAGCAAGGCTTGAGGCTATCAGAATATTCCTTGCCTATGCTGCTTACAAAAACTTCAAAGTATATCAAATGGATGTCAAGTCAGCTTTTCTCAATGGTCTACTTCAAGAAGAAGTATATGTTGAACAACCACCAGGTTTTATCAACTCTTTAACTCCTAATTTTGTTTTTAAGCTTGACAAAGCTCTTTATGGCTTAAAACAAGCACCGCGTGCAAGGTATGATACGTTATCACAATTCCTATTAGATCATGTCTTTACTATAGGAACAGTCGATAAGACTCTTTTTAAGTTTGTTAAAGGAGATCACATTTTACTCGTTCAAATATATGTAGATGATATTATATTTGGATCAACTAATCCTTGTCTATGCGAGAAATTTTCTAAGATAATGCAGGAACAGTTTGAAATGAGCATGATGGGAGAATTAAATTTCTTCCTCGGACTACAAGTCAAGCAGCTGGATAATGGCATCTTCATAATTCAAATTAAGTACACCAAAGAATTTATCAAGAAGTTTGGTATGGAAAATTGTTCTGCCATTTCTACCCCTATGAGTGGCTTCTATTAAACTTGACAAAGATGAAGCAGGAGCACCAGTTGAGGTAACTATGTATCGAGGTCTAATCGGTTCATTACTTTATCTTACGGCCAGTAGACCAGATATTATGTATGCTGTATGTTTGTGTGCAAGATTTCAAGCAGCACCCAAGCAATCGCATTACATCGCAGCCAAGAGGATTATTAAATATCTTAAAGGCACTACAAATGTGGGTATTTGGTATTCCAAAGACTCAGAATTTAACCTCTTTGGCTATTCAGATGCAGATTATGCAGGTTGCAAGATTGACAGAAAAAGCACTAGCGGATCGTGTCAATTTTTGGGAGACAGAATTATTTCATGGTTCAGTAAGAAGCAAACATCAATTGCCACCTCTACTACTGAATCAGAATATCTTGCAGCTGGAAGTTGCTGTGCTCAAATACTGTGGATACAACAACAGCTTAGGGACAATGGAATCCAGTCAAATGAAGCTCCCATATTTTGTGACAACACGAGTGCTATTGCAATCACTCAAAATCCAGTGATGCATTCCAGAACCAAGCACATTGATGTGCGCCATCATTTCATTCGTGAACACGTCCTCAAAAAGGAGATTCAAATGATCTACGTATCTACTGACCAGCAGGCAGCAGATATTTTCACCAAGCTATTGCCGGACGCTAAGTTTTCCTATTTTCGCAATATTCTTGGTTTAATTGATTTGAATTAAGACAAGCATAAGTTTAGGGGGAATTATCGTTTATTTTTTTTAAAGCACAAAATACTTTCATTACATGGAGTGCTTAACCCTAACCCCTAGTGAGTCTGAAGTCAGCATGAGCCGCAGAAATTCTGCTTCTCATTTCATGACTCCACTTTATCATCCAGACGGAGAGCGAGCCTTGACCATTGTAGATGTCATCCTCGAAACAGATGTTCTGCATCTCGTCTCTTTCTGCCAACAGCACCATGAGCCGAATAGCAGATGGCCTTAGCACCACACCAGTGTTCTGGGTTCGCAAGCAACGCTTGCACCACAGCAACCCTGCAGCAAGGCACGGCCTAAGAGGCACAACACCTGAACGTTGTTGACAACGAATGGCTTCCATCATATACCACACGCTCATGCCTCTTTCCACAACTCTACTTCTGTAGATGAACTTTCGTCTTTCGAAATCGGACTCATCCATTTTTTTTGTTGTTATCGTTTCAACTAAGCTATGATCTATCTACTTTTTTACATCACAGTATTTATAGGCGAAGAATACCAAAGGCCAAAGGTCATGAATGCCAACAGTTACCTACTGATTTATCTTCGAGAAAATCCGAAAGAGATACTTGCTCAGATTGTTGATAAGCATACTTTATCGATATTTGTGCACTCTTGCATTTATTTAAAAGCTCAAAATAGTTATTATTTGCAAACAGTGATTTGTCTTCATTAATATCTGCTTTTCTTTTCGATGATATCTCGTTTAATGTGTGATGTGATGTAACTTTATTGATTCATAAAAGCAGATAATGCGCAAAATAGATTTGTTTATTTCAGGAAAAAGAGAAGGACATATCACATAAGAGCCCTAAAGGCTTCAAGAGCCCTACCGATCTCCTTCTCCACCTCACTTTTCCAAGAGAGCATGAAGAACGTAAGCTCCCTGGTAGGAGAGCAAACTTAGCCAAGATCATCCGACCGGATGCGCTCCAGTCCTTCTAGCTCTTTGTAGAGCAAGAGGAGCAACAGACCCTCTGGATTGAAGACCAACATCGAGTCAGATGACCCCAGCTTTTCTTCATATTGCCGCACAAGGGCAGCATAGTCTCTCTCAGAATCATGAGGATGGCCAGTTGAGAGAAACAGATGCAACTCTTCAATTGTCTCCATTTCTTCAACAACCTGGAAGAACACAACATCTTCGTACTCTCGAGACCTTACTCTCGTCAGAGCAGCGGCGAATTCTTCTGCCAAATCACCTCCCGGACCCGGCATGTTGTTTTCTAATTTATTGAATGATTTCTTATTGTTACACGACTGATATATTCACTTCATATTTATAGGGATAAAAAGAGAAGGTGAAACGTCGGGTGATATCAATCGTCTACTGAATGGATCACGCATTAAATCATTACTCTGGAAATCGACGGCGTGTCCAAGACTTCACATGTCATGATGTCAGACGTTCAAGAATGATTACAGTCATTGGAATTCGAATCCAACCGCCTTATATTATATTTTATTATATTATATTCATTGTACTTACTTTATTTTACCGCATATCTTTCACTATCTCTCTCTTTCAAAATTCAAATTTTAAGTGACGTGGCACCATATTTACCGATCATTTCAGACGTCTCTCACAATTTGTCTTGCAAATTGAACTCATATTCACTTTTTGCTTCTGCATTCTTCACAAACTATTGATCAAATACTTTGTTTGCAGAAAAACTCAAGAATGTATATCCAAAAGACTTGTCTGGCTATTAATTTCGATGAAGTTCATTCCATCCAGAATGCGGAAATTTCAGCCATGTTCAACATGATTGAAGCTTCAGGACTTTGCAAATTTCTTAGCTCTGGATCAACGGTCAACTTTGATCTGGTCAAGGAATTCTTTGAATCCGCCCAACTACATCATGGAAGCATCATATGTATCATCAGGGGATGGAAGATTGAGTTCAATCAACGTTTCTTCGGCGACACTTTCAACTTGCCCACAACCGGTTTGATGAAATGCGCAGACTTATCTGACGGAAATGCAACTCACTGGGCAGCTCAATTCACACTTGATGGCTCACCCATTAAGTTCAATGGCCTCAAACAAAGCTTTAAGCCAGCATACCGACTATTGGCTAAAATAGTCGCAAAAACTCTTTTAGCCAAGGCTGGCTCCTACGACAAGATCACTCTCGAAAAGCTTCAGTACATGGCCTTTATTGCCTCCCAGTTGAACTTAAACTGGTCTTCAATTCTCTACTCTACTTTATGTGAAATGATTAGAGGCAAAGGACAATCG